>NC_138102.1:182561195-184961195 GCF_964146895.1 Miniopterus schreibersii | reverse complement strand
CTGACTCAGCATTTTCTTTCCATAGCAACAAATTTCTAAACGTCCGGCCGAAGTAACGTCACAGCATTATTCACATTCAACCAACATCCAACAAAGCTTCCGGGGGGGCAGCGGTGGGTAACCTGGGCTCCTTGTGTTCCTTTCTCGACATCAGATGGGTTTGAAAAGTGAAATAATAACAAGTGAAAAGGCGCTCGGCCCACGGGGCCGGATCCCGCCCGCCCCCAGCCGGCAGCCTGGCCCAGCCTCTGCCCACCTGCGATAGGGAGACAGTGATACCACAGGCGCTGAGGGCACAGGAAGGGCTAAAACTGTAACTTAAAGTTGGCATAGTGCCTGCACACAGTAAGTGCTCAATAAACTTGACCCGTGAGGAGCCGGGCAGGGCGCTGGGTGCTTCCGGGGCTGCTGCTTCGTTCACGGGGAGGAAACTGAGGCCCAGGGAGGCAGAGCCGGGCTCACGCTCCCAGCTGGCTGACTCCGAGGGCGCAGCCCAGCCCAGCCCCCCCCTTCCTCTGCCCCTGGGAACCCTGCGATCCCAGCGGGGAGGCCCCCCGCACTCCCCAGCTGCGGGGACCCCGGGACATCCAGCCCCTACACTGTATTAAGCAGTCGCCACAGCGACCGTGTCAACATCAGTCACGATGAGTGAACACCCTTCACTGTCACCCACTAACAGGCCAGGGCCCCAAAGGCGGGCTTCAGAATGATGTACCACGGAAGGAAATGAAACCCATCGATAACAGGCAGGTTCCTCGAGGCGCTGGTTTAATTCATGGCCCTGTTTCTCCCCTGTGTTTACAACAAGCATCGTTCACGGTCTGGAGGCGGGAGAAGCCCTGTTTGTGATGGAGAAACGGTTCCCGGCACCGCGCCTCTCGCCTGCTCCGGGGGATCCATCACGGCTGAGGGAGGGCGATTAAGTGCAGAGCCCAGCAGCGGGGGCCCCAGGGAGGCAGCGGGGGCCCCAGGGAGGCAGTGGGGGCCCCAGGGAGGCAGCGGGGGCCCCAGGGAGGCAGTGGGGGCCCCAGGGAGACAGCGGGGGCCCCAGGGAGGCAGCCGCAACCCCAGGGAGACAGCGGTGACCCCAGCCAGGCAGCGGGGGCCCCAGGGAGGCAGCGGGGACCCCAGGGAGGCAGCGGGGGCCCCAGGGAGGCAGCGGGGACCCCAGCCAGGCAGCGGGGGCCCCAGGGAGGCAGCGGGGACCCCAGCCAGGCAGCGGGGGCCCCAGGGAGGCAGCGGGGGCCCCAGGGAAGCAGCGGGGACCCCAGCCAGGCAGCGGGGGCCCCAGGGAGGCAGCGGGGGCCCCAGGGAGGCAGCGGGGGCCCCAGGGAGGCAGCGGGGACCCCAGCCAGGCAGCGGGGGCCCCAGGGAGGCAGCGGGGACCCCAGCCAGGCAGCGGGGGCCCCAGGGAGGCAGCCGCAACCCCAGGGAGACAGCGGGGACCCCAGGGAGGCAGCGGTGACCCCAGCCAGGCAGCGGGGGCCCCAGGGAGGCAGCAGGGACCCCAGCCAGGCAGCGGGGGCCCCAGGGAGGCAGCGGGGGCCCCAGGGAGGCAGCGGGGACCCCAGCCAGGCAGCGGGGGCCCCAGGGAGGCAGCGGGGACCCCAGCCAGGCAGCGGGGGCCCCAGGGAGGCAGTGGGGGCCCCAGGGAGGCAGCGGGGACCCCAGCCAGGCAGTGGGGGCCCCAGGGAGGCAGCGGGGACCCCAGCCAGGCAGCGGGGGCCCCAGGGAGGCAGCCGCAACCCCAGGGAGACAGCGGGGACCCCAGGGAGGCAGCGGTGACCCCAGCCAGGCAGCGGGGGCCCCAGGGAGGCAGCCGCAACCCCAGGGAGACAGCGGGGGCCCCAGGGAGGCAGCAGGGACCCCAGCCAGGCAGCGGGGGCCCCAGGGAGGCAGCGGGGACCCCAGGGAGGCAGCGGGGGCCCCAGGGAGGCAGCGGGGGCCCCAGGGAGGCAGCGGGGACCCTAGCCAGGCAGCGGGGGCCCCAGGGAGACAGTGGGGGCCCCAGGGAGGCAGCAGGAGCCCCAGCCAGGCAGCGGCGACTCCACTGGGCGTGACTGGGGTGTGTTTGGGGTGTTGTTCTAAGGCTGCTAACGTTTCTGCAGAAGTAAAAGGACTTCTGAAGACTGGTTTAGCCTGCGACCTGCAGGGAAGCCCCGCTGGGTCCAAACAGGTTGAAAGGGAAGATCTGGGCGTGGGGGGGGTGACCGGTCATCCCGCAGGACCACATCCCGGGTGTCCCTCTCATCTCTCCTCTGTCACTCGCTCCTTCGGCGTCTGAGATGACACCTCCCACCGCCTCTGACCCTGGGGTCCAGAACTTTCCCTCCGCTCACACCTCTTCCCGCCATCGAATCTCCCGCTGAGCTTGCAGCCTCGGCCCCGGAGGGTGACCACTTCTGGAAATACTTAAACCAACTTTATTCACAAAACACTATCTGAAGCCCTGGCCGGGTAGCTCCGTTGGTTAGAGCGTCGTCCCGATACTCCGAGGTTGCGGGTTCGATCCCCAGTCAGGGCACATACAAGAATCAATCAGGGCCGCATAAGTGGAGCAGCAAACCAGCGTCTCTCTCTCTCTCCCTTCTTCTCTCTCTTTCTCTGAAACCAATAAATAAAATTTCAAAAAACAGAAACAAAACACTATCTTGAGAGTGAAAATGCTACAAAGCTTCCATTTGGCCCACTGTGGAATCCCGTAAGTAACGACAGGTCGTTTCAATGTTGCTGTGACAAGTCTTTGGTTCCCGGGTGTGGTTTCGATGCTCAGTACGGGGCAAGTGGCACCTGGGGGAGGAAACCCTGGGGACCCCCTTGGTGGGAGTGACATGCGGTTACACCTGGAGTAGAGCCCTTGCTGGGGTCCTGGAGTGGCACGTGCCACTCCCAAAGGAACAGGAGGCAACAGTTCCAGGTCCTCACTGTCCCCGGAGGCCGACAGGTATATCATTTGCTTTTTTCAAAACACTGGCAGGCACGTGAGTTCCTGGGGTGGCTCTCGCTCCGCGGGTACAGCCCGGCTGGCGCGGGGCACGGGGGGGAGGGAGGCTGCGCTGTGGGTGCTCCGGGGACCACCCAGCTGGGACTCACCTCCCACCTGCAGGATGCCGTGTCTGGCCACGTCGTAGAAGGGGTGGCTCACGCTCAGTGCAGGGTCCTGGCCAGCTGTGGGCACCGCCGAGGGTCTCCTCACGGCGCCCGGGACGGCTGCCGCCTCCTCCTCATCTCTCTGCAGCTCTACGGAGACAACGAGGGTGAGAGGAAGTCAGCTGTGCTCTCCAGGAAGGAGGGGGGCCTCCTGACGGCTTTCTATAGGAGGTCACCATGCCGCAGCTGTGCACCCACTATGCACCCACCTTTACTGTGCACCCACTATGCGCCTGCCTCTCCTGTGCACCCACTATGCGCCTGCCTCTCCTGCGCACCCACTATGCACCCACCTTTACTGTGCACCCACTATGCGCCCGTCTCTCCAGTGCACCCACTATGCACCCACTTTTACTGTGCACCCACTATGCACCCGTCTCTCCTGTGCACCCACTATGCACCCACCTTTACTGTGCACCCACTATGCACCCGTCTCTCCTGTGCACCCACCTTTACTGTGCACCCACTATGCACCCGTCTCTCCTGCGCACCCACTATGCACCCACCTTTACTGTGCACCCACTATGCGCCCGTCTCTCCAGTGCACCCACTATGCACCCACTTTTACTGTGCACCCACTATGCACCCGTCTCTCCTGTGCACCCACTATGCACCCACCTTTACTGTGCACCCACTATGCACCTGTCTCTCCTGTGCACCCACTATGCACCCACCTTTACTGTGCACCCACTATGCACCCGTCTCTCCTGTGCACCCACTATGCACCCACTTTTACTGTGCACCCACTATGCACCCGTCTTTCCTGTGCACCCACTATGCACCCACCTTTACTGTGCACCCACTATGCACCCGTCTCTCCTGTGCACCCATGGGCCCACCTCTGCTGTGCACCCACTATGTGCCGCTCAGTGTGCAGCACCATGGAAGAAGAAAAATGAGACCCGAGGGCTGGCTACTGGCCTCCACACCGACGGGAGTGGAGACTGAGGCTCAGAGAAGGGGAATGACTCCCCCAAGGTCACCCTGCTGACTGGCACCAGGTGTGGACTTGAACTCGGTTTCCCAGCTCCAAATTCTGACTCGGGCCCTTGCTGAGAGATGCCGGCCCCGGCGGCGGGCGCACAGCCGGGGCGGGCATTGTGGGCGGACCCCGGGTCGCTGCACTACGAGGCAGAAAGAACGTGCAGTCTTCCGACGGTGAGTTTTGGAAGGGGCGGTTCCTTCTCCCAAAACACGCCGAGGGTCTTTGGGAAATGTCTTCTGCTGGTAAAGGGCGGGGACTTCAAGTCCCAGGTCAGGTGGACTGCGGTCCCGGGTGCACGGGCTCAATAGGGTCCCTCTAACACTCTTGTCTGCCTGGAACCTCGGGACGTGACCTTATTTGGAAACAGTGACCTTAGAGATGAAATGAGTCAGATGAGGTCGCGCTGAACCCGATGACGCTGTCTCTGTGAGAAGAGGGGGCCCGGCCGGCCTGGCTCAGCGGTCGAGCATCCGCCTAGGAACCAGGAGGCCGCTGGCTCGATTCCCACAAGGCCACAGGCGGGGCTGCGGGCTGGATCCCCAGCAGGGGGCGCAGGAGGCAGCCAATCGGTGATGTTTCTCTCTCACTGATGCTTCTGTCTCTCTCCCCCCCTTCCTCTCTCTCTAAAATCAAAAAAGAGGTATTTTTTTTTTTAAAGAGAGGACACAGAGACACCAGGGGCGAACACACTTATACCTATTTCCGCCAGCTCCTCCAGCTCCGGCAGGGACATGCTCTGCTGGTGGGCGGAGTGGCCCAGGTTCACTGTCACGATGCCAACTCTTGGGGATCCGGGCATGGGGTCCTTCCGACGCCCTGAGGGAGAAGCACACGGAACCCGGCGGGGGGGGGGATTTCACACGCGTCCCTGGACGGGGCTCCCTCTCACCAGCCAGCCCCGTGTCCCCGGGAGAGCAGGGCGGAGGGCAGTGGGGGTGGGAACAGCACCCGCAGGGCCCACGAGTGTCCAGGACACCATCGCGCCTGCCTCGCCACCTCCCTCGGAAATACGCACACTCATTCCTGTACCCACTGTATAGAGCGGGTAACTGAGGCCGGCCAAGGCCATTCAGAACTGCTCATGGCTGCACAGCTAGTAACCAGAACTAAAGCCGGGGGTTACCCTGTGCCCGGGACGGTACTTCAACTGACCTGCGTAAATCTAAAAAAATCCATTTGCATCCAAACAACAGAATATTATACGTCCATAAAAGGAATGAAGTACTGACACACACCAGGATGCGGATCACCCTTGAAAACATTACGCTGCGTGGAAGCAGCCAGACACAAAAGGCCACATGCTGTCCGATCCCGCTGATAGGGACAGGAAGTCGACGAGCGGCTGCCAGGGGCTGGGGGAGGCGCGATTAGAGAGGTGACAGCTAGATAGCAAGGGTCCTTTTGAAAGCGGTGACAATGCACACACAGGCACACACAGACACGCACGTGTACACACGTGTCCTGGCTCCTCTCTGCTGGCAGCCCTGAGCCGTCACCCCCAGCAAGCCCCTCACTGTGACACTCCACCCCGCTCCTGCGCATACAATTCTACATCACAACGACCCACATTTCATACCAACCTTGGGCCTGCCACCACCTCCTGCCCACAGCACCCCCAGGCCTGCATCCCCGGTTCTTCCGAGGTCACCTGACCCTGGAGGGCAGGGAGGCAGATGGGAGCGGACAGCCAGCTGGCCGGGGCCCGGTGCACACACAGGATCGGGTTTGCTCCCTGGCAGGATGCGGGCACAGAGCGCCAGGCAGTGGAGCCCAGCAATGCCCCACCTGGGCCCCCCCAGGCCCCGCTGCCCACCTTCTCCTCACAAGGAACCCACAACCACCCTCCAAGTCCAGCCTTCTCCAAGCTGGAGCAGATCGCTGGGGAGCAGGGAGGGCGCAGGGGAGACACCCAGGCCTGGGACCCTGTGCCCACACCTGGCCAGGAGCCAGTCCCTACCTGCAGTGAAAGTGAGAAAAGAAACTCAATCGCCTCCACCCAGAGCTCTGGCGGCAGCCAAGGCAGTGCTGCAGGGAGCTGGGGGGGGGGCTGGGGAGCTGAGACCTCCGTCATTTGTCTGTGGGCCACGCAACCGGCCTGGGGCCAGGTGCAGGAGGTGAGGGGACTTGGACCCTCGGAGCCTCTGAAGCCAGGGGGCCTGTTTTGCCTCCAGACTCCGCTTTCACCAAACAGGGGCACTTAAGTCCCTTTTCCCCTTACAGGTTTGAAATCGCTCCCCTGATCGCTTCTCAAAAGGCACGGACACTATTATTTGTTCTGAAGTTTGCACACTTCGGCGCGTGTCACCCATAATCCATGCTTTGTCGTGGCAACAACAGCTAGTTGGGGGGGATCTGTGGGGTCGGGGAGCCCTGTGAGCCTCCACCCACCCACAGTCCTATAGCCGAGAATAAACTATGGCCCGCCCACTGGCTCGGGTGCCCCATGGGCTTGCACCAGAGCCTGGGGGCCGCTCCCCACCCCTGCTGCGCCTGGTCGGCGGGGAGGGCCCTGGGCACTCCCCGGGGAGGCCAGCGCTCTGCTCCCACGGGCCCCACACAGTCAGTCCACGCTCTCCAGGCCCAGGAGCCTCAGCTGGCGCCGGGCAGCTGGAGGGCACCCATGGGAGCGGTGCGTCCCCACAGGGGTGCGGCTGGTCCCTCCCGCCTTGTGATGGATGTCCACGTGTCAGCCGTTCGGTCAGACGCCCATCCAGGTGCTGCTGCGAGGTGCATATGGATGCGGTGGACACCAGCAGTCAGTGACTCTGAGCACAGCAGACCGTCCCCAGGTGTGGGTGAGCCTTGTCTAGTCAGGTAAAGGCCCCAAGGGCAGAACCCCAGGTTTTCCAGGGAAGGAATTCTGCCTGAAGACCACAACCTGCGCTCCCGCCGAGTTCCCAGCCTGGTCCCCACAGTGGCAGGAACACAGCGCCCCCGATCTCTCTACAGAGTCTGCCCTCTGTGTCAGCAGCTTCAACCGACCACAGATCCAAAGCATCCTTTTTACAGTGTTACATTGTTGCGCAGTTAGTCCCCGCGGCTGCATCTGTACTGAGCCTGTGATTATTACCTGGAAATACAGTGTAACAAGTCTTCACGGGCACTTAGGCTGCACTAGGAGTTATAAGTGAGCTAGAGGTGCCTAATACACACGGCAGTGTGTGCTAGTTCTGTGCAAATACCACACCATTTTATACATGGGCCTGAGCGCCCGCGTCGTCAGGTCCCTGCAGGGCCCCGGGACGAGTCCCCGTGGGTACAGGTGGATGGCTGTAGACAAATATCTCCAATATCTCCCATAAGCTCTGTTTCTCTGGACCAGGTCATCTGACACAAGCCTCTTACACGCTCAGATCCCTCCTTCCCGTGAAACACAGGAATCGCAGAACAGCGGAGCCGGAAAGGATCCCCGTGAACATCGTGTGCCCTCAACTGTCGCTGTAGAGAAAACTGAGGCCCAGAGGGGGTAAGGGACCCGCCCAAACGAAAGCCACATGGTAAGTTCGTGGAGAACTGTCTCCAAACCAGATCTTCCGACTCCAGCCTAGAGCCAGAAGGACTCCTGGCCTGATGGGAAATGTCAAACATTTTTTTAAAAAATGCAAGCGAAAAGCCACATCCAATACCCCGCCACCCACAGTTAATTCTTTCCCACCTTTGTTTCCAGGCCGTCTGGTCGCCCATCTTTGTAAGGGGACCCCACCCCTCTTCATGGAAGGTCGTCTGAGCTGTTACTTAAATCTCAGGCTACCGATCAATTTCCCGGCGGTCGCTACGGGTCCCCCCCGGGGCCTTCTTGTGACTGTGGGACCAGCCTGTGCCCGGAAAGCGTGCATTGTTCAGACAAGAGGACGCCCCCTGGGTTATCTACCCCTCGGATATCTGACGTCCTCTGGGAGCGGTTACAAGCCTGCAAGTTGTAGATAACGGAGGCGACACAAATCATTCTTGTCTGTAGGCAGCACCTCTGTCCTGTCCAGTAGAAGTTCCAGTCCCTTCTCTCCCTTCCTCCCCCAAATGCCCCAAATTTGCCCCCACTGCGCTTTCATTTCTATATTCCTGACCTACAAATGCCTCTGTCCTTCAGATTCTTATTTCAACCAGAGATAACATCTGCCAGTTCCCTCCTGAGTCAAAGAACATCTTTAACACTTGTTCATTTTTACATCTTAAGACAATCCTATTTCCCCCTTCCCTGAAAATGACCTTTTAATGTAGCTGCTCTGGGCACCCAGCCCGAGAGGTGTTTCTATCCCCACCTCACCCTCCACCCGGGTCTGCACCTCGGCTCCTGCCCGGCCTGCCCGTCAAGCCCTCTCCCTCTGAGCCCGGCCTGGGGCCCGAGGAGCCATCAGGATGGGGACTGGGGCACTGAGGAGGGGCCATCAGCGTGGGCCGCTGCCAGCCGGAGACGTGGACCACGTGGCCGTCACGCAACAGGGATTTCAAATCACGCGACTATTCTATTTATAACGCACAGCAAAATGGTTTGTTGCTGTAAAAATATATTTGCACATAAATAGACCCTCACAGCAATTATCTAAACGCAGTAACTACACATTAACACCGACTTACCTCGGGCAAATTAGCACCAAATCTCATCTGAGAGGCTGGGGGGGCTCAGGGCACACAGGGGAAGAGCTCACTACGGCACCTGCACGGCCTGGCTCCGGTCTGGGACCACCATCCTGGCCTGAGCCTTATTTCTGGGGGGGCACCGAGCCCAGAGAGAAAAGGGCTGAAACAGGTGGGAGGGGCAGGGATTCCTGCTCTTGGCTGAGAAGGGGTCTCCACTGAGCTGGGATTCTAGGGTCTTCTAGTGGCACCCCGTAAACAGTAATTTTCACCCCTTTGTCTCAGCTGTCACAAATGTATTGCTCCAACCCCCACTGCCCACTCTTCCTCACAAACACCACTGGGTCTCCGACACGCCAGCAGCAGGTGCTGGATAGCGGGGCCAGAAGCCGCAGGAATTTGGGCATGACACTTGAGTGAGATACCCAAGGTGGCTGAAGCAAGGTCCAAACGAGCTGTGACTCGCTACATGACCTTGTTGGAGGCCTGTCCCCAAGTCCCAGGGACTCTTGGTACTCAGAAAGGGCAAGGGGGTCTGTAAAGAGCCGCTGGGGCCCCCCTCCCTCGCCCTGTGGTCCTCGCAGACACCGACGTCAAGACTCGGGGCTGCTCCCACCGCCTCGCTCTGCAGGGGGTTCCTGGGCTCACCTGGGAGCACCTCTCGCCTGTACAGCCAGGAGCTGACCCACCCCGCCTCCAGAGCCCGCTCATTACTAAGAGAAATCCCATCTCCTGCTTCAAAGGCCTGTGGGGAAGCCGAGTTGAGACCATCGGGACATGACTATTTCCTTGGCCACAGGATAGTGATGAGCTCATTCAGGCCCGGGAGGCACCAGGAAAAGCTTCCAGGTGCTTCTGGGGAAGAAGAGCCGTGTGTCAGGAGAGGACCACTCACTGCCCCCTTGAAGATCCAGAGGCCCACCAAAAAGGCAGCGATTGCTAAGCCCTGATCAAGCCACACCTGATCTCCGTGCCATCCCCAGACCGTTTCAGCTACATGGCCGATGTATCCGCCTTGACTTTTGGGCCAGCTCAGAGTTGGGTTTTCTGTTCATTACATTCTCAAGTGTCCTGTCGCCCCCAGATGCCTCACCCACCCCAGGCTAGGAGAGGGGCTTCCTCTGAGCTCTGGCAGCCCCGGCTCCATCACAGCCTTCGTCACCTGCAGCCTGTGTCTGTGTGTCCTCCTGACCTATCACTGTGTGCTCCCTGACAGCCGGGGCCATTTCTGACCCACACCTGAGTCTCAGCACTCACCCAGGCCAGGGACATGAGCAGGAGCTTATGGGGGGGGGCTGTTAAATGAGAGAACAGCCCTGGCCAGTTTGGCTCAGTGGTTAGAGCGCCGGCCCACGGACTGAAGGGTCCTGGGTTCGATTCCAGTCAAGGGCACGTACCTTAGTTGCAGGCTCGATCCCTGGTCCTGGTCAGGGCCCGTTCGCAAGGCAACCAACCAATGCGTCTCCCTCACACCAATGTTTCTCTCTCTCTCTCTCCCTTCTACTGTTTCTGAAAAGCAATGGAAAAAATATCCTTGGGTGAAGATTTAAAAAAAAAGTAAAAATAAGGGGTTAGGCACAAGATAGTGCCTGGCATTCAAGGCCATGCCACATTCCCAGGTCACTCCCAGTGCCCCCTCGCTCCCTCCACTCTCTGCCGCCCAGGCTGCTCTCTCCCCAAAAAGGACACAGCCGGGGCCTCTGCCATAACCTCCATCACCCATGCTCAGACCTGTCGGGGTGCGGGGACCCTGAGCCCTCTCCTCTCCTGCCTAAGGGATGTTAAATCTCAGAACTCAGAACAGACCTCTCCCCAAACTCTGGACTCGAATGTCCCAACTGCCTACTCCGCGCCTCTCATGGCAGCCTCTCAGGGCCAACAGCTTCCTGTAATTCTCAGAATAAAACTCCAACCCCTACAAACACCTGAAAGACTGCTTGTAGCCTGGCTCTGCCACCCTCCAGAACTCATCTCATTCCACCTCCACTCGCCCCATTCTCTCTGCTCCCGCCACTGTGGCCTCGGGCTGCCCCTCAATCACGACACCTCGTTCCTGCCTCAGGGCCTTTGCACGTTCCGCCCCCTCTACCTGGAACGCGGGGCGGCTTCTGCAGGGGAGTAAGTGACCCACGGTGGTTTCTATTATTATCATTGCCTCAAGTCCAATTCAATTGTTCAGTCTGAATTCAAATCTACCGCCTCACTGGCCTCCTTGGAAACTGACGCAGGATCCACAAGGTTCAAATAAACCTACTCTCCACCTCCAGATGCCTCTTGACAGAAAGATCTGGTTACAGCTCAGCCAGGTCAAATGCTTTCCCTCAACGTGGCCAGAGAGAGAAAGCGCCCCAGGTCCCAGGACACTGTACCTCCCAGACCAGGGTCCCGGTTGCAATCCCCTCTCTACCCCACCCAGAGACCCCTATCTCTCCGCAGTGTCGGCCACCACCCCTACTCTGACCTCTGTGAGCGGCTGGAGGTCTGGGGTGAGCGGATGGGCATGCGAAAGCAGGGGGGGGTGAGCTTGTGTTGGCCTCAGCCCCCTGGGGCCGTCCTGTGGATGACAAATGCACTGGCCCCTGCCTGACGCTCTCCTTTGCTTGTTTTAATGTTATGACCGGGTGGGGAGGGGTCACCTCCCCGGAAGGTTCTGGACTCCGGGCCTGCCAAACCAGTTCCTCCGAAAAGCTCCATTGGCTGCCCTGCTCTGTCCGGGGTCACGGAAGAAAGAGCTGCTTGGCCCTCAGCCTGGGCAGTGGCAGGTTCCCCGCAAGTTCATTCCACACGCACCACCCGGCGGCCAGCGGAGGTGCCCAGGGGCCTCTGGGTCCCTGGAAGGCAGGGACACATCCCCAGGCCCTGCCTGTTTTTGCACTTATTAGTATTAGTCCCAGCTGAAGTTCTTAGAATAAAACCCTGGGACTAACACTAACAAGTGCAAACACACATCACGGCGCCACGCCCCGTTTTCGGCACTTTACACAAATTAACTGATTTTAACCTCCCACTAACCCCGCGAGTAGGAATTAGCACTGTCCATGTTTTACAGACGGGAAATCGAGGCAGAGTGGCTGGCAGCTCTGGTTAGCGACTCAAGGCCACAGAGCCGGCTGTTAACGACCAGTCCCTGGGTCTCAGGACAAGCTGCTGCTTATGACGCCCAAGTGAGAGGTGACAAAAAGGCCAGAGAGGGGACTTGGGGAGAGTCCTCAGCCCGGTCTCCTGCCTTCCAGGGACCCAGAAACCTGGACAGTGGCCAGATCCGCTGCCAGAAGTTCCAGGAGCCCGCACATGAAGGTGGTTGGGGCAGGACCCAGGAGGGCGGGCGAGCTCACCTGCAGCGAGCCCCCCCCAAGGTTATCTTCAAGGCTGTCCCCACCCCCACAGTGCCTGGCCTGGAGGGGGCCCCCGCAAATGTCCCCCAGGAGGCCTGGAAAACCTCTGGATGCACGTGGCACGTGTTCCTCAGGTATCAGCCTCAATCAGAGGGCTGAGGGGAAAGGTAAGTGATTTATCTGAAAAGAAACGGAAAACATCACGTTTATATCCCCACGCTAATGTCACACAGACTTGAAGGGCAGTCACTGGCGGGCTTCGAGTGTGTCCACCGAGGGCAGACCTCAGGGCCCCGGGAGGTGACAGGACCCGGCGGGGAAGGTGTGGACGCCACAGCCACAGCACCGCTCACCGGCCCTGCGACCTCGGAAAGCCACTAACCCTCCCCGCCGCGGCTCCCTCACCTGCGAAAGGGGACAGTGACCATCCCTGCCTCGTGAGGCTGAGACCATCCAGCGTCTGTTAGGGCCTGACGGCCTCGTGGCGGTGACCACGGCCATCCCGGGGGAGGGCAGCCAACAGGGTCGTTTTATGGGTCAGGAGGCTGAGCCCCGCAGAGGGAATGTAACCTGCTCAGGAACAGCTCTCTGGCTCCTCCTGTGCCTCTCTCACCCTCCTGCTGCCTCCGTGACTCAGTTTCCCCAGCAGTGAAAGGGGCTACAATCGGGCGACGGGATGGATTTTCAAATGCGGTGCAAGATCCGCGTATCGGGCACCTCCATCCGGGGTGGCCTGAGCTCTTGCTGTTAAAGATCTCAGTGAGGTCACACCTGAATGACTCGGGTCAGCTGCTACCTGCTCCGCCTGCCCGGTACTCCACAGGCATCTCTACCCCCACGTTACACGTGAGTTACCCCCAGGCACATACAGTCCCCCAGTCTTTGTGTGCCCACAAAGCGCCACACCCTTCCCTGCCTACCTCCTACACATCTTCCACCTCAATGCTGTCACCTCCTCCAGGAAGCCCACCTTGACCACTCTATCACACAGAGAGCAGGGACTGGGCCCCCTGTGGGCAGGGACTGGGGATGTGGCTGTCCACACGGACTAGCTGGGCTCTGGCTAGTGCCCCGGGTGTCCCTCTTTGTCCCCCACTCCCCGCCGGCCCTGGTGGGGCTGAGGAACGGCCTGTCACTGCACCAAGGGGGAGCTCACAAAGAGACTCTAAAGCTGCCACCGGAGACCATCCAAGGAAGCTTACTGCTGAGTCTTAAATTCTGAGTTCTCACCCGGACAGACGTCCACCCTGCATTTCACAGCCCCCCAATCAACACGGCCACGGCCACGGCCACAAAACCTGAGTCCACAGCCCGCTCCCAGTCAGCCCTGTCCCCACCCCGGCAAACAGGGAAGCACAGGAATTCCTTCCCTCTGCTTGGGTGTCTCGAGAATTCTGCCTTCCTCCTCCTGCCTCCTGCACCCCGCGGTGCTGGGGAACCCCCAAGTCTGCCGCTGCCAGGCAGCTCCCAGGAATTCTCAGGCTGGCCCCGCGCCAGGGTTTGAGAAAAGCGAAAGCGGTCAGGGCCTCGCCCCTAACTGGCGGCTGTGGAGGCTGCCGACCCGCTCGATCTGTTTCGGGCCTACTCACTTTTGGGGTTCCATCCCCCCGCGCTGAGCAGGCCAGCCCCCCACCCGAGCCTCTGAGTTTCAATCCGCGCAGCACCTGCTCTGCCTCAGTTTTCTCACCTGCGGGACGGTCGATGCCGCCCAGGGTCGGGGAGACGAGCTGAGAGGCCCCCGCGGGGTGCGCCCGGCCGACGGGAGACCCCGAGTCAGCGGAGGAGAAACGGGGGCCAGAGAAAGCTCGGGCTGAGTCAGCGCGGCCGGACCCGACCCCAACGCGAGACCCCCGGGAGAGAAGCCTGGGGCAGGGAGGGAGCGAGGTGGGGGGGAGCGGAGGGGAGCAGAGGGGAACAGAGGGGAACAGAGGGGAACAGAGGGGAGGGGCGCGGCTCCTGGAAAACCAGGGTGGGCGCCCGCCTCGCCCACCTGCGCAGGGCGCGCGGTCCGCCCGGCTCACAGCCTCCAGCGCGCGCGAGGTCGCCACCCGGGCACCGCGGGCTCCCCCCGCCCCGACGCCCGGCTCACCTGGCTGCAGCCCGCGGGCGCCGCACCTGCGCTCCGCCCCGCACCTGCGCTCCGCCCCGCACCTGCGCTCCGCCCCGCACCTGCGCTCGGCCCCGCCCGCTCACCTGGCCCCGCCCCGGACGTGGCCCCCGCTCCGCCCCCGCCCCGCCCCCGAGCATTTCCCTGGAGCCCTGGGCGCCCCGGGGTCCGGCTGAGTCTCCCCGGGGGACGGGGCGGGGATGGGGCGGGTGGCTCCGCCCCGTGGGCGGGGAAGGGGGCGGAGCTCGGAAGCCCGGACCTGGGCGCGCGAGGGGCCCCGAGTCCCGCCGGCCTTGGGCGCCGCACCCACGCGTGGGGCAGGCCCTCCCCTTGCCCACCGGGTTCCCCACTTGAGGGACCTGCAGAGTGAGACCTGCGAGGAGTTGGGAGGAAACAGCCTTTCAACAGATGCTCCCCCAGCGGCTTCAGGGCCAGGGGTGGGATCCCCGCCGTGCCCACGTTCGGGGGCATTGATTGGATGAAGGTTTCCTCTCAACTCCTCGCAGACCTCACCCCGGGCCTGAGCCAATCACGCGGGTGCTCATCGGGCCACAGGGAGCAGCTCAGGCCAGGCCGTGGGTGTGAGGCAGGTGCTGCTGGACCTTGCCTGGCAGGTTGGGGGGAGCCCGTCCTGCTCCCTCCTTTCCTCTAGATGAGGGAGCCTGGAGCACTAGGGACACCAGGCAGACGCCCTGTGACCACAAAGAGACCTAGGCTTAGGGTGAAGCCAAAGTGGCAAGGAACCGGGTCCTTAGTGACATGGCAGAGCCCCTGGATCAAACCCGCCCTGAGACTGGCTCTATCTCCGGACTTTCTCATTAACTGTGCCGAATAAATTCTCTTCTTGCTTAATCTGGTTTGCGCTTTCTATTTCTTACAAAGTATCGCATGATAAAATGTCCTTATACCTTTTAAACAAAGTGTGAAGACTTTCTGTCCCGATAGTAGCAGAAAAAAAATCTCAGGGAAGGCATCTAACTGGCTAATCCTGAGACGCATGATCATTCCAGGGACCAGGAGGAAGTCAGACCAAACTTTTATCTTCCCCAAAGTTAAGAGTCAGCTTCACCAGTGACAACCACGGAGTAAGTGAACACGGGTTAGAAGCAATGGGACCCATGCCTGGCTCTAAACACTAGTCGTTACCATTCCACAGAGGGCCAGAGCCACGAGGCTGTTCATTTGCTCGCGGCAGTGTCCCCCAGGGCTTAGCCCCGAGCCCGGGGCATCGCAGGCGTTATCCCCAACCCATCCGACGGAGCGCGTGTCTATCACCATCCACACACCCGCCTTTTCCTCGCCGAGGCTGTTGAACCCGCAGGGCACGCTTGCACGGTGTTTATTACTTAGCACCTCCTGCTTCCGAAGGACTCGGGTTGGCGACAAGGCCGAGGGCGCTGCGGGCCTAGCTGAACACACACGTAAACCTGAGCCTCTGGGTGGACCAGGAACCAGGCCCCTCTCTCCGTCAAAGCCCTTCTCAGAAACTCACTTGATGGGTTTCGTCGGGAGCTTTGTGCCGGGTTCTCCTTCCCGTTGGTGGAGTGTAAACATCTCTTTTTAAATCATCACTGTACGCTCTGTCTCTCGAGAAAGGGGGACAATTGGCACGTTTTCTGTTTGTAAAAAGCACTCTGCATGGACACCCCCAGCTGGTCCCCGGCCGGCGTCGTCATTTCTTGGTATTAGCAGAAGTGGGGGGCGGGGGCGGCTCTCCTCGCTTTTGTGTTTTGTGGGAAGCTCATACAGATTCCACGGCCACAGCTGAGTGATGTTAAAATACACGAAGCAAAGCAGCAACGCGCAGCGATTGCGGGCACAGGGATGCAGGTGGGCCCCGCTCATGGTAAGAGGACGCAGAAACAGAAAGGGCCGCCAAGCCCAGGCGGCTCCTCTCGGGTCCCCTCTCCTGCCTCCCCCAAGCTCGGGCAGTCAGCGGCCGCCAGTCAGTCCGTTCCCTTTGTTGCGGTAACAATAGCTCCTTGCGTTTCCAGCCCTTAGCGACAGCAGGAGAGGAGGACCGGTGCAGAGCCAGGGACTGCCCTCCGAGCCGTTTGTCCCCAGCTTTATTAAACTTGCGCTCGCCCATCTTTATGAAGTCGGAGGGTAGGTTCTCCCCAAGCAGCCGGGGCCGCATTAACAAGCGCCGGGGGTGGAGAGCTGGGAGGAAGGAAGAAACGCAGGTCCTGGCCCAGGCCTTAGGCTTCTCCTTTGTTTCCTCCCAAACTAACTCTCCCTGCCAGCTGCTGAGCCCAGACTTTGTTCACTTCAAACCATATTGAAGCCACGAAAGCAAAATTTCCCAGCGCAGTGCTGGTGTGACAGCCGGCTTGGGCCAGAGGTGGCCGGGAGATCACATTCCAACCCTTGCCAGGGGCGGGGACCTGAGACCCCGAGAGGGCAGGGGCTTGCGCTGCCGCTAGTGGGCCAGGCCCCCCGGCCTGGTTTCCCCTCGTGGGCCTGGTTTCCCCTCGTGGGCCAGCCAAGTCCCCCGGCCAGGTTTCCCCTCGCGGGCCGGCCCGTTTCGAGCGAATGCAGTTGGTTGTTAGCACCGACTGCACACCGCGTCCGCCCCCATGCCTGCTCCAGACGCTTTGGGGATTGTCTGGACCTAACCTTGAAGCCGTTTCGATTGGCACCCGAGCAGGCCATGCCCTTGCTCCCCTATCTGACATCAGGGTGGGACACTTGTCCTGTCCTCTGGCCCCTTGCGCCTTTTAAAAATTTTTGATTGATTTTTTGAGAGAGGGAGAGCGGGAGAAGCATGGGTTTGTTGCTCCACCCATCCACCCATCTGATTCTTGTATGTGCCCTGACTGGAGATCGGACCCGCAACCTTCCTGGATTGGGAAGGCGGCGCAACCAACGGAGTCACCAGCCAGGGCCCACAATCTTTTTTTTTTTTTCAAATGC
Organism: Miniopterus schreibersii; assembly: GCF_964146895.1. Taxonomy (NCBI): domain Eukaryota; kingdom Metazoa; phylum Chordata; class Mammalia; order Chiroptera; family Miniopteridae; genus Miniopterus; species Miniopterus schreibersii. The sequence continues at coordinate 184,944,130 of NC_138102.1, read as the reverse complement.
GACCCGGCCCCTCCTCCCCTTCCAAACACGGGCCCACATAATTCCTCGCAGTGAAGAGAGAAATGTCAGATGAGAAATCCTTCCCGTGATGATGTTCCCGACACTTCACATTTTCACAGCGTGTTACGGCCGGGCGAGGCCGTCTGAGCTCTGCAAACACATCAGTCAGCGAGAGAAGCGTTCTTGCGGTGACACCATCAGTGTATTACCAAGCCGTTATCACCTTCAGGTCGAAAGCCATGAAGTGCTTGTTTGCCCAACACACCGTCACCTGTGCGGAGCCGCTTCCTCAGAGACGCCTGCTATGGAGGAGCTTACGGTCCTGCAGCCAGCGCTGCCCTGGGTGCGTCCACAGGGGGCAACGGATGAGCAGGGGCACATCACCAATGCAGAACTTTATGTCTGCAAAGGCCCTTGTTGCAGATGGAGAAACTGAGGATGGGTGACTTGCCCAATGCCACACGGCAGTTAAGTGACCGATTCAGGGTGAGACCCCAGGGTCCTGGCTCTGCCCTCGAGGGGCATGCCATACACACAAACATCGAAAATGTGACGTCCCAGGAGCAGCCTTCTCCCACTCACGGACCATCTTCCTCTACAGTATTTGAGAGAGTGTATTAGTCAGATCAAGACAGGTTATGCTGCAGTAACAAACATCCCCCAGTCTCAGGGGCTGACACTGACTTAGGTCTCCCCACTCATGACACGTCTGCAGCCCCCCGCTCCCTACCACCTGGAGCAGTCCCATCTGGAACATGCCTATCACCATGAACAGGGCAGACGAGTTTGGGAGGGGGGCAGTGTCTCTGCCTGGCAATGAAATGCTCCGGCTCCAAAGGGCCACAAGGCCCTTCTGCTCAGCACTCATTGGCCAGAGCTGGTCACAGGGCCCCACCAGCCACCAAGGGACCAGGACGTGCAGGCCTGTCGTGTGCTCAGGAGGCAAGGAGCATAGCATCATGATTTTGGGGGCTTACCTGGAGTCTGTTCCATGGCATCCTGGATTGATGTCTTCTGCCCAGCAGCCTCCCTACATCTCCCAGAACCTCTGAGGCCTCTGCCCTTGTCCCTGCTGGACACTCCTGGAGCTCAGGACCACAGTCCCCCGGCTGGGAAGCTGGGAGGACCCCTCCACGTGCGCCTCAGCAGAGGGGCCCACACGGCAGCAGTCAGTCCCTCGGGGACGTGGTGCAGAGAGCTATGAACCTGACTCCTCTGGGGACCTCATGTAAGCGGAATCACACAGGATTTCTCCTTCTGTGCCTGGCTTATTTCACTGAAAATGATGTCCTCAAGGTTCAGCTATGTTGTGGCATGGGGCAGAATTTTTTTTTTTTTTATCTTTATTGATTTCAGAGAGAGGAAGGGAGGAGGAGAGAGAGAAACATCAATGATGAGAGTCACCAATCCACTGCCTCCTGCACGCCCCCTACTGGGGACCGAGCCGGCAACCCGGGCATGTGTGCTGACCGGGAACCGAACCGCGATCTCCTGGATCCTAGGTCGATGCCCGACCGCTGAGCCACGCCCGGCCGGGCCCTTTTTAAGGCCAAATCAAATTGCATTGCATGTCCACCCCACGTTCTGCTCACCCACTCATCTGCTGATGGACACTTGGGGTGTTTCCACCTTTCCGCTCCCGTGAACGTGTGTGGACAAGTCTCTCTCCAAAGCCCTGCCTTCAGTTCTCTTGGGGAATATTCAGTTCTTTTAAACTATAGGTCAAATATTACTTTCATGGTCAAATGGAAAATCACAAACAAGTCACAACTTTAGAGGGTGTCTCCCCCGGCATGGCCCACCCCCTAGCCTTCCTCTCTTATGTCTTCCCTTCCTTCTCTGGGGGCTCCCTTGGCTGCAGGCAGCTCCCCACCTGTTGGGAACCCTCCTGTCTCCCCTCAGAGCACATGTCCTCCCACTGGTGATTCCTGGGCCACAGCCTGCCTGGTGGTACCTCCCCCAAAGCCTCCGAGACACGGAACCAGCGGGAGCAGAGCAGGAACTCCAGAGGACACCCTGGGTCCAGGAGCATTTTAGGGTGCACCCCCCAAAACAAATTAACTCTCAGAGAAGGTGCAGTCAAGGGCACCAGGAAGGCTCCAGTGTTTTCCTAAATGCCACCTCTCCACGGGGGTGACCTGGCTGGGCTCCTGCCTCCATGGAGACCATCTTCTGGCTCCTAGTACAGGCCTGGGGGTCTTGCTGCCTGAGGAACGGGCTCATCATCCACCAGTCACATGCAGGGAACTGTGCCCCCCAAATCCCATGTTGAATCCCTCACCCCAGTGTGGCAGTATTTGGAGACTGGGTCTCTCAAGTTAAGAGAGGTCATAAGGGTGGGGCCCGATGCACAGGATGAGTGCCCCACCTCGAGGTCCTGAGCAGACGGCCGCCTATGAGCCAAGAGGAGGGTCCTCCCCAGAACCCGACCGAGCTGGCGCCCGACCGACTCCCAGCTTCCAGACTGCGGGGAATGAGCTTCTCCTCAGGTCCCTCCGGCTGTGGTGTCTGTCCCAGCCCCCAGCAGACCGTGACACAGGCCATACAAATGCAGGTGGATGCCTCTGGTGACCTGCATGGCCAGAGGGCACTCAGAGGAGGGTGCTCTGGGCAGTGGGAGGCTGCAAGAGGATCTGGGACCCCCCCCCATGTAAGAAACCCGCCGGCGGTGGGCAGGGGCGTGTGCCCCTTCATGAGGATGTATGTGTCTCAATGTAGGACTGGACAGCCCAGACCCTGGCCAATGCCACCGGTGCCACTGTGGGGACAAGCTAGGAGCCAACCCACATCAAGGTTCAGGAACTGGACCCAATAGCAGGAGGGGGGCACCACCTGTCGAGGCCACACAGTTGCAGGGGTGGGGAGAGCAGGTGTCGCAGGTCCCTCCCCATGTGTCCCTCTCTAGTAGGGCTCTGGTGGGGCACCAAGCGAGTCCCGTCTCCTTCCAGGCTCCTGTGTTCACTGGGGAGGGCACAGGCAGGGCTCAGACTCCTCTGTCCGGGGCCAATGACCTGAACCAGCCTCTACCCCTTAGGGTCCCAGCAGCTCTTGAGGCTGTTGGGTTCCCCGGCCCCTCCCTCCGGGTCCCTGGGTCCGTCTGTCAGGACGGGACCGAGAAAGCAGGGAACAGGAACCTGCCCCTCCAGCAGTGGGGAGGGGAGGCCCCGCGAGGCGCCCTGAGGTCTCCGAGGGGGCCCTGGCATGACACGCTTGGGAGCAGGGTTGACAAGTTTTATTCCACCCTCTTCCTACCCACAGCCACCCTGCCAAGTGCGGGCAGGTGGCTCCTAGGGTCTGGGACAGTCACCCGCAGGTCGTGCTGTGGTGAGTGGGGAGGAGGCAGGTGGGTCTGAGGGTCATTCTGGGGCCTGGCCAAGGGGCCAGATTCACAGTCTCCGTGGGTGTGGGTCTGGGAGTGGCGTGTGGGGGCGGGCTGGGGGCGGAGGGGGTGGCAATGCCCGTTCCACGCATCGGAGGTTGGCCCGTGCACCTGGTGACCTGCAGGAGCCAGGTGAAGCTGCCCACGCAGACACCCCAGAGCCCCCCAGAACGGAGTGGGGCCGGGCCGGGGGAGGAGATGGTTTCTCCAACAAAGACTGGGAAGCCAAAGTGGCAGAGGCTGGCTGGGGACTGGATGGGACAGAGTAAAAAAATCACACGCACGCACGCACGCACGCACACACAGGCACACTCTTGGGCTCCATAAAAACCCGGGGCCCTCACACGATGCTCTGCCGACCCCTGGCCCCCTCAAACCCTGAGGCGCCAGACCCACTGCGCCGGCCAAAGTCAATGAAGATGCCTTCGGAGTCCGAGTCCACGGACTCCAGGATCTGGTCCACCAGGTTCTCGGGGCTGGAGGAGGGCGGGGAGCTGCCGGCGGGGCCCGGCTCAGGGGGCTGCGTGGGTGGGTACAGTCTGCTGGGGCAGGGCCCGGACTGGGGACCCGTGGAGGGTGCGAAGTCCCCCATGGGGCCCTGGCTGGGCGCATCGGGGCAGGACGTCATCTCGGAAACCGAGTGTCTGCGGATGCCAGTGCCATTGGCCGCCGTGCCCTCCGCCTCGTGCTCGGCCACCGGGTTCAGCAGCGGCGTGTTGTAGCTCTTAGAGCGCACCACCGGGTTCTTGGCCAGGATGTCCCCGGAGCGGGAGCGGCGCAGGAAGTGCTTCTCTGTGGACAGACAGACAGACAGACAGACAGGCGTTAGGCACCAGAGGCCAGGGCACTCAGACCGGGCGGCCGCTGGGCACACCTAGGCACCAGGGTGTTCCAGGCCCGGCCTTCTGCCAGATGCAGGCAGATCCTCCAGTGAGCGCCGTCCTCACTGGGTCTTAAGAGTGTGTGTGTGTGTGTGTGTGACAAACCCTATGGGTGGTCCACGAGTCAGGTAAAGGCAAGTGCCATGGCAGGGCAGCTAACAAGAGGCCCTTCAATGTGAGGTCAAGGCTGGGGGTTTCATTCTGAGTGTCCTGGGAGCCCCTGCAGGATGGGAGAGGACCCCAGGGGCGGCTGAGGCTACATAGGGGCCGGTTTCCACTCCCACTCAGGACCATGCAGTTCCACAGAGTGTCACCAGGCAGGGGGCGGAGGGTGGTGAGCGGCTCAGAGCCCCTTCCTGGACCAGAGGCGAGGCTCCCTTCTCACCCCGCGGGGGTCCCGTCAGCCAGGACCAGAGGGAACCCGGGCATCTCAATGTTCTCCAGGCGCCAGGCCCCTGCCCAAGCTGAGACGTGCCCGGCAGGTAGGTTTCACACCGGCAGGTTGGGGGGGCATTCTAGGTGAGGGCGACACTTGGAGCAGCTCTTACACTGCTGCCCACTGGGGCCGGACGCTCCTCCTACACCTCCTCCCAGGCCTGGCTCCTCCTGGCCCTTCAGCTCAGCAGCCACCTCCAAGCCTGGACTTCCCTGAGCTCCCTGTACATGGCCCTTGTATCGCCTGGGCACAGGGCACCTTGGGGACTTATCTGGGGACTGTCTTCCCTGGTGGACGAGAGACTATGAGGGTGGGGCTTGGTCTCTACTGAACCCCCAGGACCAAGAACAGGCGCAGGTGCACAGTAGGTGCTCAGTGGGCTGGCTTCTGTGGACACGCCACGCAGCCCAGGAGGCCAGCGCACCTGCCCCGTCCCTGTCTCTCTCCTGGATTCCCTAGAGGGGCTGGGATTTCTGGGGCTCTAGCATGTGCCTGGCCAACACCTGACTTTCAGGACTGGGCATAGATGTGACCTCCTCAGGGACACGAAAGACGATGCTGGACTCTCGGGAGAGACGTCACATCACCCTCTGGGTGTCTGCCCACTGGGTCCCCCTCGGCCCTTGATGGAGGGTCCCCAGGTGACTGATACCTGTGTGACCAGGGCCTAGCACATGGCCTGGGCCCTGGTAGAGCTGGATGGGCCCAGTGGTAACCACTCCCACCCCAGGCCCTGGCGACTCTTACCCAGGATGCAGGAGTGTGTAAAAGAGCCCTCGCTGGAATAGAGGCCATAGGTGCCCAGGTAGGGCGACACCACCTTCTGGATCAGTGTCTCCAGCCGCAGGTAGTCCTTGGTCACGCCCCGGGACTCATGCACGCCCTGCGAGAGGGAGAGGTGGAGGGTCACTGCCCAGCATACCCCATTTCCCTCCCCTAGTGGGCTTAGCTCAAAGACACCACGAGCACCCTGACCCCCTTCCCACGGGGCCCCGGCCCCGAGGACAGCGCCTACCAATCCTCCCATCCCATCCTCTCAAGCTGGGTTCTCAGTCACTCTCCTGCTCTGACACCCTCTGGGACTGTCCACGGCAGCTGGGGGTCTGGGTGACCATGGTGTCCTGTGGAAAAGGGCCCTGTGGCCGCGTGAGGCTGGGCATTCTGCAATCACCCCCTCAGGAGAGTCCCCTGAGCACTGGCTTTCTAGAGGCCCTGGAAGTCCTGCAGGGAAAAGCTCATTCACCCGGAGCCTCTACCCTCACTCCCTCGCCATGGAGCACTGCAGGCAGGAAAGGCTGCCCCATGGGGCTAGGCCCGGGTCCACATCCAAGCTGGGCCATTAAGGCCTGTGCACCTGACAGCTGCCCCCTCCCCATCCTGCACTCCACCTGCTTCCCCTGACAGGTCTCAGCCAGCTCCTCCCCGACCCCTCCCCTGTCCTGGGCTTTGCAGGGGTCTCCACCTGAGAAATGGGGCTGCCCACAGGATGGCCTTGGTCTTGCCAATCTGGCGGACAAGCTCTGTGTTCCCTAGTGCCCTCCGCAGAGGTCTGGCACACAGCAGGCTCTTAGTGCCTGCTGAATGAATGATACACGAATGAATGAATGAATGAATGAATGACATCGCTCTTCAGGGGCTGCCAGTCCGTAAGGGACAAAATACACAGAGAGTAATGGTGGATGACAGTTGAAGACAAAAAGAGAACCCAACTCTAGGCTCCCTTCAAGAAACGCACTTAAACCACGAAGACACAAGTAGATTAAAAGGAAAGGAAGGATGCCCTGGCTGGTGTGGTTCAGTTAGTTCAGTTAGTTGAGCGTCATCTGTGCACCGAGGGGTCACTAGTTTGGTTCCAGGTCAGGACACATGACTGGGCTGTGGGCTCGGTCCCCAGTAGGGGGTGTGCAGGGGGCAGCCGATCGATGACTCCTCTCCTCATTGATGTTTCTCCCTCTCCCTCTCCCTTCCTCTCTCTGAAATCCATAAAAATATATTTAAAAATAAAGGTTTCATGGGTAAATGTTTTTTAAAAAGAAAAAAATAACACATGAGTCAAAGAAGAGATCTCAAGAAATATTTGAAAAGGTTTTGAACCAAATGAAAATATAACTTATCCAAATTTATGAAATGCACCAAGAGCAGTGCTTAGAGGGAAATCTATAGCATTGAATGAATATATCAGAAAAGTAAAACATCAAAAATCAATCACCTAAGCTTCCACCTTAGGAAACTACACAAAGAAGAGCAAATTACGTCTGAAGTAAGCAAGAGGGGAAAAACCTAACATTCAGAGCAGAAATCAATGACACTGAGAAGAGGAATCGATCGAAAAAAATCAACAAAATCAAAAGCTGGTGCTTTGAAAAGATCAGTAAAATCAATATGCCACTAGCCAGACTAAGAAAAAAGAGACAGATACAAATTACTACGATAGAAATAAAAAGGGACATCACTACAGACCCCATGGATCCAGTGTGTTTGGACAAGGAGGGGGTGGGATTCACTGGATGCCCTGTTATGCCACCCAGACGAATGTAAAAGACCTCAGGTTTCCCTGGACCTGTCTCCGCCCCCAGCAGCAGTGATGTGGAATAGGATGACACCGCTGAGCTGAGCTGGGACTTCATTGAACTTTATGTCATTTCATTTCTAGAACTTGTCTATAAAGTCTAGTTTCTGCTCCCCATTGCAGAGAGGACATGGGGGCCCAGGGGCTGCATTATTTGTGTGCACTCAGATGAATGGCTGTTCCCTGGCTTTTGGGACCCGGTGAGAAGGCACTGTGACTCTGCGGGTGAAGCACAGGGCACACAGTAGGTCCTCAACACAGGCTGACCGGCAGCTGTGACTTCAGACCCATCTGGGACTTGAAAACTGTAGGGGCAAGTTCACTGGGGAGCTGGGGCAAGGTCATTTGAAGTGCAGGCCAACTGGGGGGATGGGGTAACGGCAAAAGGTTGTGCTTTGGGGTCCCACCCACAAGGAAACGGACAGTTTGGGTGGCAATGGGGCCAAGCCCAGGAAGCTGCATGAGACACAGCAGCCACCAGGGGGCAGCACCACCCCACCCTGGCCACCCACAAGGATGGGCTCATGGGATCAAGGTGAGACCTTATTTCTTGGCTCTAAATCTCAGCCGCATGGTGCCTGCTTCCAGGGGCATCTCGGAGGGCTTTACATCCGATCTCTCTCCATTTCCCTAACCCTGCCCTGCCAGGTAGGCGGTCTTACTCCATCACAGACGAGAAAAGAGGTTCGGGAGACAAAGTCCCACAAGGACCCCAGCTTCAACCCAGCCAGGTCTGACCTGAACGCCCTTAAAATCCTGGCTTGGCAGGCCTGGCACCCCTGGAGCTGCGAGGACGACCGCAGCTCCCAGCAGTGCAGCCCCTGACCCGTCAACCTCCACATTCATCAGCCCTTCCTTGCTCTGGAATCTTCCCCGGCTGCCCTGGGCCCCAGGACCAACCTCACAGATCCCAACTTAGCAGGATTTCCACATGCACGGGGGATTCGGAACAATGAACAGGGCTCTGGAGCTGGTCAGACTCGGGCGAGGCCTTGTCAGCTGCAAGCAGGCAGGCTCCTGGCGGGGATGCTACCTCCCTGCCTGTGCAATGGGACTGCTGGCGGTGCCTGCCCTGGTCCCGGGGCAGTGAGAAGAGCCAGCAAACTGTAGAGCTGTGCCTGCCCAGGGCTCCGGATGGAGTAGAAAGGCCCAGTCTGCAGCGGAGGCTGCCGGTGGCCCACCAGATCCCGTCCCTGGCAGGCCACTCACCCCCCCACCTGCTGCTGAGAGTATGGCTGCCAGCAGTTCGCAGCTGCCCCTTCCCCAGAGCTGCTGTTCGGATGAAAGGCACCCACACCAGAGACGTCAGGACCACTGTGGGGCATGGGGAAGGCGGCCCAGAGCCCCAGTGACCGACAGATGAGGGGTTTAAAGGCCCAGACCCTGCCCACAAGGGACAACTCTGGTCCTGGTCACACTCCCGGGCGCCCGTGGGATCAGGCCAAGGCCAGCCTTCTCCAGAACCCGTCTCTGCACAGCTCCTCTGTCCACTCCCGCGTCACTCTCCCTCCCAGGTTCCTCCTGAGGACTCCACTGGCGACCCACAGGGACCCAGGCCCTCGTCTCGGCTCTGCCCCGGGAGCCGCACCGCGTGCCCACCTGTAGCACCAGCAGCATCTGCACGATTGCGGGAGGCACGCGGGCGTGGGCGCGGGCCAGCGCGTCCTCCAGCTTCACGCTGAGGGTGATGGTGTTGCGGAAGTGCAGCAGGGCCAGCTGGCGCACCGACGGCTCCTTGCCCTGCGGAGACACAACACCGCGCCCGCCCGCCCGCCCGTCACGGGGGCCTTTGCCTGCTTCCCCCCTCAGGTTCTGGGGCCAGACACAGGGGAGGGGACCCACTGACCTGTAACGGGCAAGGAAAGGGTTACTGGCACACACAGAGCCCCCACTATGCACCGGGCAGGGCCTACTACGTGCTGCTCAGGCTTTGTAGGGCCTTTAGGAAGGAGCTGCTTTATTGCCCTCTTGCGGGTGGAAAGCAGGTTCTGAGAGGTCCAGGGACAATGTGCCCGTAAGAGCATCAAGGGGCAGAAGGGCACGTCTCCCTCCCGGCGGGGCAGTCTGGGTTGTCACCCAGGCCTGGGGGGGCCCGTGGCTCAGGGCTGCTCACCTGCACTGGGTAGAAGATGGCCTGGAGCGTGGGCAGCACATCGCTGAAGAAGAAGTCCCAGGTCTCCGCCAGGGAGTCCAGCAGCTTCTGTCCTGTGGGCACAGGGAGCCATCACGGCCTGTCCCGAGTGGGCGTGGCAGGCCCCGCCTGCCCCCCAGGTCAGAGGTCCTCTCTCCCCCCAGGTCAGAGGTCCTCTCTCCGTCAGTGAGCAGGATGCAGGAGCTCCAGCTGGGTTCCAGGCCCTGGAGGTGCCTGGGGTGGGGCCCTGAGGTCAAGGGCACAGAGCACAGGGCAGCTGGGTGGGCCAGAGCCGGTGCTTAACCTTTCTGTGCCTCAGCCGCCACGTTAACAAAACGGGGCAGTCCCAGGCCCACCTCCCGGAGCCAAAGAGACGAAATGTTGAGCATAAACAGGGCCTGGTGCAGAGGAAGTGCAGGTGCGTGCTGGCTGCTAGTTCCCGCTCCTGCCCACGCCAGGCCTGCACGGGCGCTGGACCCGCACAGGGGCCAGAGCTGCACGGACGTGCCCCCCCACCCCCAACAGGGGCTTCTGCTCATGTCCCATCTCATCTGATTCACCTACCCACCCGCCAAGGAGCTAAGGAATCCATCCACCCACCCACCCGTCCTTCCCTCCCTCCACTCACCCACCAGCCTGGCCACCAACAGGTAGAGCACCTACACTGTGCCAGGCCTGACCCTGGAGACCCAGCCGAGCCCCCAACAGTCCCAGTCCCATTAAGGGACAGGGAAGCAGGACATTAAACAGCAATCAGGAGGATGGCAAAGGGTGACCTCAGTGGACCACTGAAGAGACAGAGCCTCCTTCCCAGAGGTTCAGGTCTCTCTCAAGGGCCTGGGTCCCTGCCTGAGATGGGACCTGCGGAGCCAGGGAGACCATGTCTAACCATAGCAACATCTCCAGGTAGAAGAGAGGAGGCAAGAAGGTGGAGAGGGTCAAGCAGGGAGGACTTTCTGGAGGAGGTGCTATCCAAGCTGCCTTAGGATGGTTTGCTGGGCTGACTGACATCCTTGGTGTGTGAACCACGAAAGTAGATGTGTGGAAAGAGGGCAGTTGGACAAGCTTTGCTGGCACTTCTGCTGGCCCTGGGAAGGAGCAGCGCTATCCTCAGGGTGGCCAGTCCCCAGGGGGGTGGTAACAGCTGAGGTGCCACCAGGCTGGCTCCGGGATCCCCCAGGAAATGCAGAGCTGAACCCTCCTCCTTTCTATCAGGAAGAGCAGAGTTAGGATGAAGGGCTGCTGGGGCCGGGAGGAGCTGACCCCCCACCTGGAAGCCAGACCAGCCACCAGCAGGGGTGTGGTGGGCGTCTCTGGGTGAGGGGGGCCTCGCTCCCAGCTGGCAAGTCTCCCAGACTGCACTGCTCGCGCCTGACCGCTGGAGGTTTCCATGGGAACGAGGGGGCCAGGCCAGAGCCCTGGGCTCCCTCCTCACTCTGCTTAAGTTCCGGGCCCTACTCCCCTCCCCGCAGAGCCCAGGTCTGCATAGGTGCTGGGGCTCTGGGCGGGGAGCCTGGTGGAGCGGCCCCGGGAGGCCCATCCAGCCCGCCTGGCGGTGGGGGTTCTGGCCTCTGCTCGGCCGTCTGCGGGCGTTGGGGCTCCCCGCCAGGCGGCCAGCTCCCGGTCCTCCCTGGGTCTGCGGCGGGAAAGGCGGGTGCCTGCTGCCCCGGAGGCTCTGTCTGAATATAAAGGTCCCTTCAGGTCCCCGGCATTGCCGGCAAGAAGGCGGCGGCTCAGTCCCTAGGCTGGCTGCGGGGTGGCCCTGGGCACAGGCCATGCCTGTGTCCACCGGGCTCAGGACACTCCAGTCCCCGGGGCAGAAAGCAGATGTAAAGCACAGAGTCCACGCCTGGGTAGAGCTCTCTGCTGGGGACTTCAGTCTGGGGGTGCTGGGGTTCTCAGGGATGACGGGCTGCACTAAGTTGAACCTTTGCTGTGGGGCCCCAGGGGAGTCCCGCACCTGGAGCCTCAGTGCCATTCTCTGTAAAATGGGTGCAGTAACTGGCCCACTTGCACAGGGCTAAAAGCAGGTGCTCAGGAAGTGCTGGCTTTTGTCATAACAACTGGGCTGCTGTGTCCCTGGGGACATTCAGCAGGACCCAGGCAGCGGCAGTGACCCAGCTGGTTCTGCCCTGGGGGCGGGTCAGTCTTCCTTTTATTAGTGCTGAGGGCCGACTGGGAGGCCCAGAGACCAGAATGAACGATGTCAGCTCGGGTCTCAGCCATCTCAGGGAGATCTCCAGGGACAGCGATGACCACAGAGTTATTGTGGCTGCAGCTGGAGTCCACTCCTATGAGCCACTGCGCTGAGACCACCAAACTACAACCTGGGACGGGTCCTGGGAAGGAGCCTCCACCTCTAGGCTGGCTTCCAGGCTTCCCGTTTTCAGGAATCACTCTGCTTGGGAGTAGATGTTCAAGGCTTCCAGGGAGGCAAGTGAGAGGAGCAGGTGGTGAGGGCTTAGGGCCACCCAGGGGGGTCACCACCCTGTCCACCAGAGGCCTGGGGCCACCCAGGGGGGTCACCACGCTGTCCATCAGAGCCATGGGTGAGGACAAGGCTGGGCACAGGCAATAGTCTCAATGAAGAGCTCTCCCTGGGACCCTGGGGTGGGAGGCGGAGGGGAGGGTCTCGGGGTTGCCCTCAGGGTAGAGGCTGGTTACTGTTCCCACTGCCCGGACTGAAGGAGGCCAGATGTCCTGAACAGACTACATTTTGAGGCTCTACTCAAGGGTCACTGTCTCCATGCAGCCCTCCCTGACTGCTAATGTGAAACCAATCCATTCTTCCCAGGACTTCGCCTTGACATTCAGCACACTGGACTGTCACCGTCTAGTCTTTGTCTGTGTCCCCAAATGGCTGTAAGGCCCTGCTAGGCAGGGCCCGGGTCTCCTCCATTTCCAGGTCCCCAGAGGACACCTGGGTTCTGACACGTATTGAGCATGTGGATGGAGCCCCACGAACTCTATAGTCTAAGGCGGGGATACTGAGGCCAGAAGGAAATGTCTGTGGCTGGATGAGAACTGGACCAGGCCCTTTGCCCTCAAGCCTGGGGCTCCCAGCCTGTCCCCAAGGCCTGGGGAGTTTGGATGGGGCTGACACTCCCTGCTGGGTGGCCTGGCGGACAAGGCCACTGTGGGCAGGACTCCACCAAGCCACACAAAGCTCCCCTTCTCTGGCAATCCTAGCTCCCCTGGGCTGGAGCTGGTGGGAGGCACAGCCACCACTGGAATGTGCCGAGTCAGAAGAGGGGTGTGGGAGGGCGTCTCCACCAGGTGCCAAATCCTCACTGCCCTGCAGGCTTAGGTGCTGCCTCCTCCAGGAAGCCCGCCCAGAACCCCCGGTGGCTGTGCCTCCACATCTGAGGTTCTCATGGCCTTTCTCAGGCTCCTGCCTCAGCAGCTTCCACTCATACGCACAGAGGGGGTGTGCATAGAACGGGACACACAGCTCAGAGTTCATCCTGAGCACCCCAGGCCTCTAAGGCCTCAGTCTCCTCTACAAAATAGACTAACACCTCTTCATCCCAGGGTCAGAGTGAGGACTTGGGGAGATATCTGGAGCAGCGGAGAGGGTGGGCTCAGGAGCCAGGCTGCTATGTAGCAGCCACGTGACCTGGACGTTACTGAACCCCACTGTGACTCGGTTTCCCCCTATGTTCAGTGGCTGCAACAATGGTACCTGCTTCACAAGGTTGTTGGGGGATCCGGTGAGTCAGCAGAGTCAGGACAGAGTCTAGCAGAGTAAGCATGTGCCCAGTGCCCAGCACATAGTAGGTGCTCAACAAACATTCATGAAACCTGCACCTGGCACAGGCCTGGCACACAGAAGACCCTTAGCAAAGGTGTATCAGGCCTGAGCTGCTTTGGCTCAGTGGTTAGAGCATCAGCCTGTGGACTGAAGGGTCCTGGGTTCGATTCCAGCCAAGGGCATGTACCTCGGTTGCAGGCTTGATCCCCAGTCGGGGTGCGTGCGGGAGGCAACCAATCAATGTGTCCTCATATCAATGCTTCTCTCTCTCTTTCTCTCCCTTCCACTCTCTGAAAAGTAATGGAAAAAATATCCTTAGGTGAAGATTAAAAAAAAAAAGGTGTATCGGTTTGAGCCGGGTCCTCCCAAAACTGATCTCTCCCCGGGAGGCACACGCTTTGGTTGTTGCCCCAGGGCCCACAGAGACTGGGAGCCAGAGGGTGCTAGGACCTGGCTGGCCCACTGAGACTCAGGGTCTGGGGGAGAGAGGGTGGTCAGTCAGGGCCCTCCCCTACTTGCTGAGGCCTGAGCCAGGCAGAGAGCCAGCTGGGACTCATGCCAGGCAAAGGGTATGTGCACTGGAGTCAGGCTGGCCTGGGTTTGAGTCCCGCCTCCCCTCATTTGTAGTGCGGCTAGACAAACCGCCCATCGTCTGACTGTTCCCCAGCTGCGCAATGGAACAGTGACCCACAGGCCTCTCGGGGTGGGGTGGGCACTGAAAGAAAAGTCCCCAGCATGTCCGGCAGGGAGCCCCCATCAGCTGCTCCCACCCAGGCGTCAGCCACCTGCTCCAGCCTCTTCGAGCCACTTCCCCTCAGGCCTCGAAGGTCCTGCAGTTCTCCCAGGCTGCTGTGGGCAGTGGGTGAGGCAGGAGCCTTCTCTCGGACATCTCTAGGGATCCTGGGCTCCAGCAAGTCAGGGGCAGATGCTCTCCCTGACGAGGTCCCCTCCTGCCCTGATGCATCATTTCTGTCCCTTCTGAGTCCTCTGACCAGGAGAGCCACACGGCCGGCCCAGAGCCCCGGGGGCCCAGGTGAGGCAGGCAGTGCCACGGTTCCTGCGGGCACACCGGTGGTGCCGCCCTAGCCACAATGACCAGCAGCCACACCAGCAAGCAGCGTGGCCCAGGACACGGGCCCGTCACGGGGCTGCCACTTACCCTCGTAGAAGCGGATCTTGTCCCTCAGGATCACCATGCCTTTCGTCAGCAGCTGGTTCTGAAAGGCACACGGAGACGCCGTCAGTCCTGAGGGTTCCTGGCAGGCAGGGCCCCCGAGAGTCCACCGCCTGCAGCCGAGGCTCAGAGGAAGGGACTCGCTGACGTCCCATCTCCCACATGCCACAGAACCTGAGCTTCAGCTCAGCCCAGGAGGTCGCTGACAACCGGCCAACCAGGGCTGTCACGAGACAGGAGGTGGCTACAGGGACAACCCCAAAAGACAGGCAGCAGCTGGAGCCTCAGCGGAGCGGGCAGGGGGGCTGCCTTCGCGCCCGGACTGAGGGAGGACAATGAAGCACATGGGGGTGCTGGGGGCCTGGCTTGCGAGCTGTGTCAGTACCGTGAGGCTCACCCCACGGAGTCCCGTGAGCGCCGGCCGCCCCGGGCATCGGCTGAGGATGACACCTCGTGGTCCCCGCACGGCTCGCAACAGCCAAAGGTGCAAACAGCTGTGTCCACCCACAGGCAAGTGGACAAGCGGGGCGCGCAGACAATGGGGTGTTAGGCTGTAGAAAGGAACGGAGCACCCACACCTGCCACGGCTGAGCCCAACCTCGGAAACACTGTGCTCAGCGGAAGAAGCCGACACAGAAGACACACAGTGTGCGAGTCCGTCCCCATGAAATGCCCAGGATGGAAATCCAGAAGGCAGGCAGACTGGTAGCTGCAGGGGCTGGGGGGGGGGGGGGTGATGATAAAGGTGGGGTTTCTTTGGGGCGGGTGGTGAAATGCCCGGGAATTCGACAGTGGTGCCTATAGTACAAACCACGGAGTTGGGCATTTAAGTGGGTGCACCCTGTGGCATGTGAATCGTGCCTCCAGAGAGTCACGTAACCACGGCAGGTCCCATGTGTTCACGACTCTGCAGGCCCGCTGCCCAGACTGGGGGGTGGGGCAGGAATGCCAAGTGGAGCAGCACCTGGCACAGAGGGGCCCTGGCGACACTGATATTCTGTGCCTCAGGGCACTGGGGCTGCAAGATGACTCAAACACGGATGTTAGGGGCCCACACTGATGTTCCAGGAGGAGGTGGGCCAGTAATAAGAAAGCTGCCTGAGTCCTGCATGCGCAGTGCTGAGACTCCAGGCACAGTGCTGAGACATCACCAGGATCCTCTCATTTAACCTTCACAACCATCTGCGGTTGGGGATGCGGATGGGGAAACTGAGTCATGGTGAGGCAGAGGCCCTGGAACCTAGTGCTTCACATGTCCACTGAGAGGAGGTGACCCTGGTCCTTTCTGGCCAGTTCAGGAAGCAATCCCAGCCCAGCTGGAGAGCAGGACCACCCACCTGGAGAGCAAGACCACCCAGCTGGAGAGCAATCCCAGCCCAGGGGGAGAGCAGGACCACCCACCTGGAGAGCTGGACCACCCAGCTGGAGAGCAAGACCACCCACCTGCAGGTATTCCGTGAAGAAGGACCCCAGCTCTGTCTTCAGCAGCTGCCTGTGGGCGGGAGGGGAGACCAGAGGGAGAGAGGGTGGGAGTCAGAGACCACACAGTGGCAGCGAGGATGTCCCAGGGGCTCTGCTGGGGGCCAGTGGGACACAAACCCGCTCAGCCCAATATGAGGGCTGGGCACGTCCACCCGTCTCAGGCCTGCAGAGAGCTGGGTCAGCTACACTTTCATGGGTCCTCCGGTGGCAGTGCCACGGAAGCCATCAGGTAAAGAGGCCTGGGTCCTTAAGTAGGTGTCCTCTGCGACCCAAACTGCCCTAGCCTCTAAGGTTTTCTTCCACCTGGAAAAACTACTGTGCAAGTGTGTCCGTTTCTGCACCTCAGAAGAAAGGGGGTCAAGGGAACAAGGGGATTGAGGAGGAGGACTAGCTGGACACACTGGCCGTCATCAAAGTCACACCTCCGTGCTTCCAAGGACACCATCAAGGAAGTGAAACGACAGCTCGTGGCATGGGGAAGAGACTTGCAAATGAGTGCCTGGTAAGGGTCTCGACCCAGAATATATAGAGAGCTCTTATAACTCAACAAGAGGAGACCAAGAGCCCAATGAAAAAATTGGACACAGGGTGTGCGTACACGTTCGAGAGACACAAATGGCCAATTAGCCCATGAAGAGATGCCCAGCCGTGCCATCAGGGGACTGCGGGCCAAAGCCATGAGGGGGCACTTCTCCCCCACTAGAGGGGGAGTACTGGTAAGAACATGGAGAAACTGAGTCCTCCCTGGGCTGGCAAGACTGTGGAGCGGAGCGGCTGCTGTGGGAGACAGCCGGGCGGTTCCTCCTGGAGCTAACCTCAGAGCTGTGAGACGACCCAGCAGTGCGGCCCCAGGCACAGACCCAGGAGGAATGAAAATACAGGTCCACACAAAGTCCT
The DNA here is from genome assembly GCF_964146895.1 of Miniopterus schreibersii. NCBI lineage: Eukaryota > Metazoa > Chordata > Mammalia > Chiroptera > Miniopteridae > Miniopterus > Miniopterus schreibersii. Next base: position 184,927,430 of record NC_138102.1, on the reverse strand, counting down.
GTGCACGATGCCCCCGCCGGAGGGCAGAAACAACCCAAACGTCCATCAACAGGCGAGTGGGTAAACAAAACCGTGTGTTTTCTACACAGTGGAATATTACGTGGCCGTCAACAGGAAGGAGGCACTGACACGGGCTCCGATGCGGATGAACCCTGGAAGCGTGGTCTCCGCGAGGGAAGCCGGCCACGAACGGCCACGTGCACACCGAGCGATTCCGTTTACGTGAAGTGTCCGGAATTGGCAAATCCACAGACAGAAAAGTTAACTGGTATTTGCCAGAGGCTGGGGGAGGGGGTAACAGGGAGTGACTGCTAATGGGGACAGGCTTTTCAGGGGGTCATGAAAATGTTCTGGAATTCAATAGGCCGATGGTTGTACAAACTTCTGAACATACTAAAATGCCAAACTGTACATTTCCAAAGAGTGAGTTACATAGACAAATATTACATATACACATAAAACGGGGAGGGGAGATGACTGACAGGTGTTAGAGTCCTGCTACCACTCCCCATCCCGGCCTCACCCGCACCCGGCACAGCCTTCTCTCATAAAGAGCTTCGAGAACCGAGGAGAAAATTCAGATAGTGGGGCGATGGATGGCTCCAGCCACAGGCTCTCGTGGGATCAAAGCTAATGACCATTACGGATTTAATGCACAATTAAATTCACTTAATTTAAGGTGGCCTCATGATGCCAGAGAGCTGGGGGGGCAGGCAGTCCTGAAGGGCCCAAGTCCCAGCTCCACTGACTAATCCTGTAACCTTGAGCTACCCCCGACCTCTCTGTGCCTCAGTTTCCCCATCTGTAAAATGAGATAAGGTGCCCATTCCTCTGAGGCATTGTGAAGAGTTTAAGGCATGGAAAGCTCATCGCACGAGGCTGGCACAGAGCAAACTCTCAAAAGAAAGGCCCTGCTATTATTACTTAACTATGCCCAGCATCTAATTTTGAATCAGCTAAAGACAGGTTGCCCCAAATAACCTAACTGGCCAGGAGTGCCACGGCTCACGTCACATGACCTCCACCTGTTTCCTGGGTAAGGATCATGGGGACCCTGGGGGCCAGGGATACATCTCTGCCCCCCACCCCAGGCACACACTCCTGAGGGAGGCCCCTGCTCTGTGCAGTCCCTCAGGGCTGGTGACAGGGGCATGTGGTCTAGGGTTATAGTCCGTCCCCCCCTCCCCCTGCTGTTTATGCTGCTGGAGGGGAAGGGTGTAGAAACTGCTGGAGGGTTGTCCCGGTGCTTTGCTCAGGAATTTGGAAATATTTCCTTATGTTCTGTTGTTTAAACACCAGCACATTCTTTAGGCTAGCAATAAAATCCTGGTTTCCTGAGCAGAGGGATATTAGGAACACGGGGCTGCTGTGGCCCCACCCACACCTCTGGTGGCTCCCGGGGCCCCACTGACACCCCTGGTGGCTCCCAGGGCCCAGCCCCTGGGTGGCCAGACCAGCTTGAGAAAAGCTGGACAGTCACACACGGGCCTGGGAGGCAATAACCTCCTGCTCTCCGACTTCACCAGCCCCTCACCCTCCCTGGGCCTCGGTTTATCTGGTTAAAGGAGCCCTTTCAGTTCTGCCACGATGGGGTGGGAAGGGTTTATCGCTGTCAAAATTAACCTTTTACTCTCGGCCTGAGCCAATGGGAAGGTCTGCACAACAGGGGTGGCAGGGGAACGGCACAGAGGCAGCACATGCCTCCCTGCAGCTACTGTGTGACCTGGGGCAGGTTTCTCAGCCTCTCTGAGCTTTGGCCGCCTCCACTACAACACAACGCTATGTGGGCTGGCCCCGCAGGTTCCCGGGCAGCCGGTCCGTCCGTGGGGGGCTCCTTCACCAGTACTTGCTGGTTCCTCGGCTACTCACAGGAAATGAGGGGCCTTCGGGGGCCAGCCAGCCGGTGTTAATGGCTTTTCCGGAATGACACTCCCGTCATTACCAGGTGGGTCCTTCCTCTTCAACAGAATAAGTCTTTCCTGATGCCCAACATCAGCGGGGAATGAGGGCGTTACCTTGAGCCACCGTCCAAGTCCCACCCTGTTTCTCCTGAAAAGATGTCCTCAGGAGGGGTGGGGGCGGAGGCCCACCAGGCCCGAGAGCCACGCAACAGCGTCAAGGTCCATGTGGTGGCCACTGCTGCCCGCAGCTCTCAGGGTGTAACCTCAGGTGAGGCTGGTGGACTGGGTGGGGGGCTGGCTGGGGCCTCCCACCCTGGCATGGCCCTCCCTGCTTCTCACAGACCCAGGCCTGGGACAGGACAGGACAGTCACTCACCTGACGCCTTCGTTGAGGCTGAAAAGCTCCTGGTCGGGCAGCCCCTTGCGCTGGAAGACAGCGATCACCCCGTTGTGGATGCTGCAGGTGGGGAGAGGAGCGCTGTGTCCACCCGCGGCGGGACCCCTCCCAGCCTCCCGGGCCGCCCTTCGGCCCCCTCTCCCCTGGAGCCTCCCTGCTGGGCTCGGGGAACAGGACCGGCCGGCCAGAAGCAGGGCACCTGGAGAGCAGGGACCGCTCGTCCCTGTGGGACCCCATCCACACCAGGACCTCAGTTCCCACCTGAACTCCCAGATCCCGCACCCCAGCCTCCCCTGTGCTCCAGGCGCCTCCCCGTCACCTCTCCAGGACACCCGGGTACCCTGCGCACACGCTGCTTCCCCCCCTTCCCTCCTGTTAGTCCCTCCCACCGGCCACGCGCTCCCAAGGGTGAGAGCCAGGTGCCACCGCCCTCGGCCCAGGGCGTGGTTGCCGCTCTGAATCACCACCCCTGGTGAGCAGGGGACAGCCGGACCCACACAGCTGGTCACATCACAGGGTGGGCAGTGGCCACGGAGCTCCGGGTGCCCTTCTCTGCCTTCAGCCGCTTCACCCTTTCCAGCAACACGGACTGGCCGCCCACTTCTCAGATGAGGAGACTGAAGCTCAGAGAGGCCAAGTCCCCTACGGGGAGCCCCGGAGCTCGCCCGACAGCGGCTGCTCTCCCCTTGCCGCCTCCCCCAGGGAGCCAGGTCTGGGCAGGGTTGGGGCCCCATGTCCCGGTGGGCGGAGAGGATCGGAGCAGCGTGGGGACGTGCCCAGGTCACAGAGCTGACCCCAGCTGCACCAGGCACCGCAACCACATTGGACACTGGTCACCTGACCCGGGGAGCCGGCGACTCCAGGGCCTGATCTTGGAATGCTGCTTACTCACAGGTCCAGGGACGCGCGTCCTCCGGCCTGTTTCCTGTCTGCGAGACGGGGCCGCGTGTGCGCCGCCCCCAGGTGCTACGGGGAGGAAAGGCCGGCTGGCCAGGGCTCAGCCTGTTACAAGCCCCTGCTGGCCCCGGCCCTGCATTTACAGACTAAAAAAAGATAAAAATCCGACGGGAAGTCTAAGAGCGACTGGGAAGCCAGCTGTCCCACAGCAGCTGCCCCCCGGAATCCCAACAGCTGGGAACTCACCCTCAGCCTGTGGGGCTGCTGGGGGGCAGGGAGAATGGTGCAGGGGCGGCCCCACCCGGCCCGGTGTGGAGGGGATGGGGGGGTCCCAGCCACTCAGGAAGTTCAGAGGGGCCTGGCCAAATTCTCCCTGGGACCCAAATCAGGCATGTGGAGCCCGGGCCTGCTGTTCTCAGGGACCCGCGCTATCAGCCTTGCTGTGTCCTTCCTCTCCTTCCCTTAATCCTTCGGAGGGACCCAGCCCACTCTGGTCCCCCACCCAGAAGTGCCCCTCCATCATGGGGCTACGGATGGCCAGGCTGGCAGTCTGGGCCCTCGGGGGGCCTGGCCCTCTGTGACTCTTGTACCACCTCCCTTCCTGCCCCACGGCCTTCCACCCACCTCTCTCTCCAAAGCCTTCCCGCCCCCCCCCCCCCCCGACTCCAGGCCAGGTCCCTCCTGCCTCACACCTGGGAGGGGAGAGCATTCAACCCCATCTATGGTTTGGGGAGGGAGGCCTATCTGATTTACTATTTGGTCTCTACCACCCCACCCCCGGCACTGGGGCAGCAAAGCGACACCCAAGGAGGATGCTGTGACCTTGCCGTCTGTCACCACTGGAGTCCGAGCAGCCCCGCCCACCCCCGTCACCCTGGCTGGTTCAGGGGCGGGTATGGGTTTGAGTCCCAGCTCTGGGCTTGTTGGTTATATGCCCGGGCCACATGCTCTGACCACCCGGGCCTCAGTGTCCCCATCCATACAATGGGAATCATGATCACAGCCCCTGAAGGAGACAGTGTGGGCAAGCGACGGTGCCCCGAAGGCTGTGTCATGCTGTGGGTCAGCAGTCGCTCTGGTGGTACAGGGGTGACTCCAGAAGCATCCACCACAGCTCAGCTACTTGCTCTGTGGTTTTCTCAATCTCTTCCTCCTAGCTGCCACATGAGGTGGGGACTGTCACACCCCCGGCTGCAGAACATTGAGGCCCCAAGCGTTATCCCCAGCTGGGGCCCAGGGCCCACCCTGCCAAAACATGGGGGTGGGTGGGCGGAACCCAGCTCCTTCCCCCTCTCTCCAGCTGAGGGCCCAGTTCTTTTCAAAGTCCAAGTTGGGTAAACAAAAAACCCTGCTGTGAGCCACTGGAGGAGAGGAAGGGTGGGGAGGGCGAGAGCACCTCATGTGACTAATCGTCCCCCCAAAACAGAAGTGAAACCCTAGCTGTGGCCTCCTAGACCAGCCTCTCTGTGAGGTAGGCAGGCCCGGGCAGGGGAAGGGCCGAGGTCCCGGGGAAACCACAGGCCTTTGAGGTGCTTCCAGGGGAGACCCTGCCTCACCGCCTCCCTCCAGCTGTAGCCCCTCATAGGAGCCGTCCCCTCCTCATGAAGGAAGACGGGAGGCAGGGTCAAGTCCCAGACTCGTCTGAGCACTGGGTGGCACAGGGCAGAAGGGCAGGACCCTTGGTGAGGCTCCAGGGTGTCCAGGATGGGCTGAGACCTGCCACCAGGGCTGGTGGGACAGGGCTGCTCAGGATTGGCAGGGGAGGGGGGGCTGTGGTGAGGCTTGGGGGAAGGGCTAACTGTGGGACTCTGGGGGTACCTGTGGCCACCCTAGCCTGGGTGGAGGCCATCGTGGGGCTGTGAGCGGCTGGGACCCCAGGTGGGTGGGTCTCTGGTCCAGCATCACCTCTCTGTATTGCTCACCTCCCTGGCAGAATGAGTGGCTGGGGGCCACCCAAAGCCTCACCTCTGGTGGGTCAGGCCGATGCACATCTGGGGACTCCTGGAGGTAGAGCCTGCCCTTCCTCAGGCTCCTACCCTGCTCTGTACCTGGCCCCCGGAGGCCTCTGAGGACACGGGGGGCGGGAGTGGCCTCTGCAGGTGTCCTTGCTCCCACTGCCTGGTGCCCCTAGAGGGCTGACCAGGCCCTGGGCAAGGCTGGTACTTCCTCAGCCCCTCCGACTAGTGTCGAGACCTGACTCCCTCAGGACCCGGCACCAGCCAGAGGGCCCCCAGAGGGCTTGAACAAGTGGGCGGAGGCAGGCAGGGGTGCTGGGCTCCACTGGGTCCCCACATGTCCCCTCTGGGTCCTCCGGCTGCCACCTGGGCTCTAACCCTCTCCCCGTCCTGTCCATCCAAGGATGACCAGAGCCCCAGTGTCCTCATCTGTACCCCAGGGGGTCATGCCCAGCCCCGGGAAATGAAGTGGGGGGACTGCCTGGCCTCCCCTTCAAGTCTAGGTATAAGGCACAGGGAGGCAGGTGTCACAGAACCAATCCTGCCCCCATTTAGGCCCTAATTTGAGCATCTGGAAAGTGGCGGTGAGAACACCTACGGACAAGTCTACCTGCCCCTCAGCAAACAAGTATCACTCACACCCTGGTTTCAGTCCACCTGGCTTGAAATCCCCCACCCTGAGGGCTCCTGGCTGAGCGGGAGGGGCTCCAATCCCACCCCCACCCCAGGCAAGGGCTTAGAGCATCTCTCCAGAGGCTCCCCTGCCCAGGTAGGCAGGCGCTGGCTTGGGCTCTGACCCACCCGTCCTGGCAGGCTGCAGAAAGGATGGTGGCATGCCCATGTCCTCCCATGGCTGCCTGGGGCCTCACATTCCCACCTTCCCGGCTGTGTGGCCGGGTTCTGACGCCACGGTGGGGGAGTGGTGGCCCAGGGCACATGGGGGGAGGGAGGGAAGCCCAATGTGTGGTTGTCCTTCAGCTGCTGCGACAAGACCACAACCCAGTGGCTTAAAACAAGCCCAAGTTGTTTTCCTACAGTTCCGAAGGCTGGAAAGTCTAAACCAGGGTCACGGGACTAAAACCAAGGTGTGGGTGGGCTGGCTCCTTCTGGAGGCTCCAAGGCCGAACTCGCTTGTTTCCGACCTTTCCCGGCTTCCAGAGGCGCCCACGTTCCTCGGCTCGGGCCCTTCCCTCCATTCACAACCTCTCTGCTTCCACCGTTTCCCTGCTCCAACTCTGATCCCATGTCGTCCCCCCACCCCCCAAACCCCTGTGATGACACTGGGCCCACCTGGATAATCTCCCCATCTGAAGCTCCTGAACTTAATCACATCTGAAAAGTCCCCTTTGCCCTGCAATGTAACGTGTTCACAGGTCCCAGGGAATTGGGTGTGGACATCTTTCGGGGTCATTAGTCTGCCGACCACATGCAGGCTGCCCCCGAGGGGCAGGGGCTCAGGATTCACAGCAAGGCGTTGGGGCGGACAGGCCCACATGGCCTCCAACCCCCACTCTCAACCTTCGCCTTGGAGGCTTCAACCAACCCCCTGGCCCCTCAGAGACCCACATGGCGGCAGAAGCGCAGGCTCTGGAGTTAGACCCAGGCGGTCCAGTGACTCTCTGAGCCTCACCTGCAAGATGGGGGTCGTGAGTCCCACCTTGAGTTATTCTGGGGATGAAAGGAGCTCCTCCCACCTGACTTTGGACAACAGGATGTCACGGCTGCTTGGGGGAGCACTCCGTGGGGTTTGGCCAGGACCAGAGGGGTGCAGACCAAGGGGTGGGCTCCAGCCTCTGAGTTCTCACCCCCAAAAACCCACCATGCCCAGCCCCAGCGGGACACGAACTCGCACATGTCCTTGGCTGTGGCTTCCAGTCAGACCTGGGTTCAGAGCCCTGACCCTGTAAGCTGAAGACAACCACCCAGCCTTGAGGCGGGTCTGCGGGGAGAGTGACAAGTGACACCTGCACCACAAGGGCGCAAACCGTACCCTGCTCCAGCATGTCTCGGGGCCTCCATTCTAACATCTAGGTGGGGTGGGCGCTGGGCTCACCAAACCTCAAGCATTTGGGCAGATCCAGGCCTGGCAAGGAGTAGGGTGTCGCAATGGTTAGCACCCTCTGACCCAAATGCAGATGTGGGGGACCAGTGTTGGGGTCTGGGGAGCTCCCTCCACACACAAGGGGCACCCACCCCTCACTCAAACGTTTCCTGCACACTGATGGGAGAGAGTAGAACACGGGCCACCAAACCTGGGTCTATCTTCCTCCCAGCACTAAAGCCCACCTGCAAATCCCTCACTGGCTGACTCTGTCCTGTTTATTTCCTGCCTCCCCCCATGGTCTCCAGGCTCTGGGAGGCTGCTGACTCTCTGCCCCAGGCTCAGCCCAGTGCCAGTGAATGAAGAAGTGAATGAACGAGTGAGTGAATGAACAGCTAAATGAGAGCATGGATCCCATTCTCACGAGATGGAGGCAGAGACTGGAGTGACGTGGCCACCGGTCAGGGATCCACCAGGAGCTGGAAGAGGCCAGGAGGGCCCTCCCCTAGAGCCTCTGCAGGGAGCACAGTCCCGCCGACACCTTGATTTTGGACTTCTGGCCTCCAGAACCCTGAGAGTAAATTTGTTGTGTTAAGTCACCTGGTTTGTGATGATGTGTTACAGTGGCCCCCAGGACACTAATGTGGTCACAAAGAGAAAAAGGGGTGCATCTTGGACTGGACATGAGGAGTCAACTCAGCAAGGCAGGACCGACTGCAGACTGTCCTGGTCCAGGCTATTGTCCTGTGGGCCTGGCAGGGAGCAATGCAAAGACCAGAGGGGCCTCTGCCTCCACTGTTGTCACTCAGAGACCTGGCAGGGGAAGGCACTTTGCTCCCTCCTTGGCTGTCCCTCCTCTGTCTGGGGAGGAGAGAAGAGGACTCTGGCTCTGCCATGTCCTACGTGGGCCAGTCTCCCAGGACTGTGTCCCCCTCTGTACCTCTAAATTGTGGGTGGGTAATAATATCTCTCTCTCTGGACTATGATGGTGGCAAAGTGAGCCAAAGGAAATGAAGGGGGCCGCACATGGATGGGGGGCAGCTGAGTAGAAGCCCTGTGGGTGCCAGCTGTGGGAAGGGCACAGTCCTCCGCAGTCCGCCAGGCCCAGGAACAGAACAGAGCTGACTGAGTTCCCAAGTTTCCCTAAGTAAAAAGCAGCTGAGGGACGCAGATGGCCTCTCCTGGAAGACTCGGAGCTGGCCCCAGGGTGCCCCCACCTCTGTCTGGAGGACCCCCAGCAGGGCCGACCACAAAGGGAGCGGCTCACAAAGCTTCAGTGGGTGAAAGCTCAGGAACCAGCAGACTCCCGAGGAGCCCCCCAAACCCTAACCCTACAGGCCCACCCCGACATGAGCTGGGGCTGGAGTTAGGAGTTACAGAGGAACCCACTACATGCCAGGAACAGTGCTGAGGGCATTAATACCCATCTTCACATTTAATCCCTACCACAGTCCAGTTTATGGGAAAGGAAATTGAGGATCAGAGAGATTCAGTGACTCTCTCAAGGCCACACAGCAGGGAAGAGGCAGAGCTGGGATTTGAACTAAGTCTGTTTGGCTCCTTCCACTAAACCACGGCAGAGACATGAGGAGGACTGTGTCTAGCGCCTCAATTCTGTGAGAGGAGAAAACCACGTGAAGTCAGTGCGAGGTCACTGGGTCAGTGAGGTTCCCCGTGAGAGTCCTTTCACTGCCCCCAAGGAGGAATGTGCTTGCTGAGGACAAATAGGGAAACTGAGGCAGAAACATCTAGGCCTCAAGCAGTTTTGCAACTTGGTTGCGGGCTGAAGATAAGCACATGGGGATGAGAGTGTCCTGCTGGTGCACAGAGGGTCTCAGGTTGGCAGCCCCGTGCCCACCACAATGTGGCTCATCAAGTCTGGCCAAGGTCACAGCCCCGAGGAGCATCTGGCAAGATTTCACTGGCAGGCGTGTGTGGTTGGGGGGGGGACGACACAGCATCCACAGCCCCCCTAAACAGCCTCACTCTCTTCCCACTTTCCTTTGGGTGGAAATGTCTATGTTTGAAAGGGGCCCACGAGCAGACACACTGGGGAATCCCACTCAACGAACCCTCTCTTTTCCGGATCCCAGCCTCGCTCTTGAGACAAAGCTTGGGGGGCGGGGGAACTTCCCACGCCCCCGCCCGGCTGGGAGCGGCCCTTGGGGGAGGGTCGCCTGAGGAATGCGGGGCAGCTGCCGCACCCCCGCCGACAGCTGCGCGCACGGGGGCCGCTCGGGGAAAAGCCCCCGCCCCCCGCGATCTCCGCGCAGAGACAGGAAGCAACCTACCGACGGCGCCCGCGGGGCTCGTCGGCTCATCCGCGAAATGGGAAGATACTTCCTGCTGTGTTACCGCCCAGGCTGCCGCGAGCCCGGGGCCCGAGACGCGGGAAGACCGCGGGGGGGCGGCCGGCACGCGGGCCCCGCCCCCAGCCCCCGCCGGGCGCTCCGGGGCGGCCGGGCTCCGCGCGCCGGTCCCCAGTTGCAGGAACACGTTGCACTAACTTCCCTCCGCGCGCGCACCACTCCGGCGGAGCAAGTTCCCGCAGCCCGGGGAGGGCCGCGGTGCCCCCGCACCCTCCCCGCGGGCGCTCACCCTCTCCCCGCGCCGCGGCTCTGGGCGCCGGGCCCGCGGGCGGGCCGGGAGGGCGCGGCCTTACCTGTTCCAGGTGGCGTTGGCGCAGGCCCGGCGCTGCTGCGTGCCCCGCTCGTCCGCGGAGGCGGCGGCCGGCTCTCTCTTGCCCAGGTCACTGAGGCTGGGCGAACTCATGAACTTCAACCTGCGGAGAGTCCTCATGGTGACCCCGGCGGCCCGCGCCGCGCCCACGCGCGCCCGGCGCCGCGCCCTGCGCCACGCGCCACGCTGCGCCCCGGGCCCCGGCCGGCGCCGCGCTGCGCCGTCTACGAGGAAACTTGGGAGCGAGCAGGAAGCCCAGCGGCCCCGCGGGGTCCCGCCCCGGCCCCGCGCCTCCGCCCCGGGCCCGCAGCCGGCCGGCCCTCCGGGTTAATCATTGCTCCGGGCGGCCGCGGTGGCAGCGCGGGGAGCGCAGCGGGCGGCGCGGACCGGGCGCAAACAGAGGCCGGGGGCGGGGCTTGCGGCCGGGGGCGGGGCTTGCGGCCGGGGGCGGGGCTTGCGGCCGGGGGCGGGGCTTGCGGCCGGGGGCGGGGCAGGTGAGGCCCGGGGGCGGGGCGGGCGAGGCGGGGGCGGGGCCTCAGCCCCCAAGCCCCCCACCCGTCCTCTCCAGGTCGCGCTGGGCCCGCTGCGCCCTCCCGAAGGCCACACGTGCCCACAGGAAGCCAGCAAGCACGGCAGGGACAACCCAGCCCCCAGCGCCAGCCCCGCCCCGCCACTGCGGACACGGCCACGCGATGCTCAACGACTCCTGATCCCCCTTCCAGCGCTCCCCTGCTCCGCAATGCCTCAGCCAGAGTCCCCCCCTCTTCCCGCCGCACCCCACAAAGGCTGTGTGCACGCAGATCCCTCAAGATCCCGCCACATGAACGCAGATGTCTCCGTGGTTCTCCGGAAAACAGGACCCCGCCCACCTGGCCAGGACCTCAGGCCAGGACCCCACCCACCTGGGTGCTCTCATCGCTCTCTTCTATCCAGGAGGTGTTGCCAGATTGGGGGGGTTGGGGGAATCAGGAGTAGGCCCCCACCCCCAGGGCAGAGACCTGCAAAGCTGTTCCTACAACCCCCCACCCTCAGGTCTCTGGGATGATAGAAAGCAAGTGGGTCCCCTAAGGCCCCGTGGCTGGTGAAGAGCGACCCCACTGGGGGAAGCTCCCCGCCAGATGTGCACAGATGCTTGATCTCAGGCCAGCCTCCCTCTAGGAGGTAGGACTTTCCCATTTCCCAGGGGAGGAAACTGAGGCTCAGAGGGTGAAATAACTTGCCCAATGTCATAGTCAACAAGTGGCAAAGCTGGGCCTAGCCCAGGCCTCCTGAGCACATGGCAAAGACTCCCGCCCACCCCCCAGCTTCTGGAATTCCCACAGAGTTCACCCGCCCCCTGCCCCTTGCCCCCATCAATGCTGCTCTGGTCACCCCTCCTGGGCCCCTCCTGTGCTGAGCAGGCCATGGTGTCACCAGAGCCCCAGCCCCGTATCTTCCCATGGATCAGTGGGGGGAGAGGAGGGGCTGATCCGAGAGTCTCAGCATGAGAAATGTGCTAAAAGCCCCCCACCCCCATGTTGTACTGAAGAGGGAAACTGAGGCCTGGAGGCCACTGGGTCCTCTATCCCAGAGTGTGTGCCTCTTGTACTCCACCCTCGACGGTGGGACCAAAGCACCTGCACCCTGGGGAAGAGGCTCCATACCACGGGTGGGGGTGGGACACAGCTGACGTCTCCATGGTTCTCAGGAGCTGTGAACCAGCTCCGTGTGTCGCACGCAGTGTAGGGCAACATTACTGTGCCCACTCAGAGACAGAAGCCTGCACCTCAGGGTGAAGGGGGCGATGGGTGGGGCTTGCCAAGGCCCAGCCGAGAAGCTCAGGAGCTTCTTTTGTGGTCTCAGGAGCCAGGAGGGCCCCATCTAGGTGTCTGAGAGCCTTGTGAGGAGTCACTGTCCAGTTCAAATCAGCCAGCATTTCCTGAGCACCTACTATGTTCCAGACACTGCCCTCGTCCTAGAGAGGCAGATCATAACCGACAAACTCTGGGACCCTGAGCTCAAAGTTGAGGGTGTGGACACCTTCAGTTCCCAGAGCTGCCATCCCCAAGGCTGAGACCAGTGTGACCTGACAGGTCACCCCTTCCTCACCTTCACCCAGCCACACCCCTGGTGGTTTCTTACCCCTTTAGAAACATCTATGGATTCTGCTCCCTCCGCCTCTATGGTCACCTCTCCAGGCAGAGCTGATGGCATCTCTGGCCAGGATGACAGACACCTCCTGACTGCCCCCTATCCCCTGGGGGTCCACACAGGGCACTCAACAGATCTCTCTTCCTCCGGGTGGTCCGAGAGATCCTTGCTTGGCATCCCGTGGGTTCCCACTGCCTGAGGATAAAGTCCAAAGCCTGGAGTCCTGGGAAGGGCCTTCTGCCCCTGGGCCCTTGCCCCCCAGTACCCAGGATGTCTACGGGAGATGCTGCCTCCCCTCCCCCAACTGCCTTTACCCTGGGTGAGGCTCAGAGGTTGCCCTTTGGTCATTCGGTGGCTCTTTCGTCCTGTGCCGTAAGCTGAACTATGGTGACTTCTACACCCCCCCGCCCCCCACAGTAGGCATGGTTGAATGGCTGGATAAACACCTGTCCTCCCAGTAGGGAGGAATTAGACCAGATTGGCACGGACGCTCAGAGGAAGGTGCTGTGCTGGACAGACAGATGGATAGAACACGGGTACTGCTCCTGGCGAGATGCAGCAGAGCATACCCGGTGGGACGGGGTGAGAGGCTTTCCCGAGCTGGAGGCAGGCTCTGGGGGGAGGCCTGGCCTTGTCCACCAGCAGGCCGGGGCGGGGGGGCTCCTGGCTGGAGGGGCCGGCCAGGTGGGGAGGAGGCTGGACTGCTCCGATAAGAAACTCAGGGAATATGGGGGGCAGGAGGAGGGGGGAGAGGGGTGGCCGGGAGGGGGTCTTGGTGGAAAGGGGGCTGGGCTGCAGCATGGGCCTGAGAGAGGTGGGCTGCAAAAAATTCCGAGGTAGGAATGGCCCAGCCAGCTACAGTCAGAGTTAAGGAATAGCTGTAACGGCCAGGCCCCGGCGGCCTGCACCCCACAGCCCAGGGCCAGGTGCAGCGGGGACGCAGGCGAAGGCGTCGTTGCAGTGTGTGGGCTGGTGACGGGCAGAGAGGGGCACGGCAGGTGGGGGTGGGGGTTGACAGCCCAGGGAGAAGCCAGCCCCCAGGCCACCAAATCTGAGGCAGAGGCCGGGAGGGGACAAAGCCATCACAGCCCCCCAGAGCGGGGGCAGTTGGGTGCTGAGGGCCAAGTCTGACCCCTGAATGCGTTTTGCACAGCCTGCAGTGTGGGGGAAAACCCAAAAACCAGAGCTACATGCAGCCGGGGTTTACAATGGAGAGATTGACAGGAAACCCTGGTTTCTGGCTTCCCGAGGAGCGTCAGATGACCGGCCTCCGGGCCCAAGGCCCCACGTGATGGCTCTCACTGTGCTGCTTCCCCCGCTGGCAGGCACAGGGCTCCAGGTGCCCACCGGCCTGCCACTCGCTTACCGGGCCTTCCAGACCTGATAAGGGCTGGAGGATTGAACAACTGTATCAAGGGGTGGCCCCGGGCAGGGCCCACCAGTGCCTGAGACTCAAAAAAGGGAAACACTCTCTTTTAAAGGGAATGGGAGACTAGAGGGACCTATTCATGTGTCCCCCAAGCTGCTGGAGAGATCTGATGGCATCAGTCACATCCTCTCCTGCCCCAGGACCTAAGTCCCCCTGGCCAGCAGGGTGTCAGGGACTGGTACAGGCCCCTGGTCAGCAAGGAGGATCCCTCTATCCCCAGGGCTTGTCCTTTGAATGGGAGAAGGGGCCCTCAGACAGGCAGCCAGAAGTGGTGTCCACCCCATCCTGCTGCCAGGTCAGGTGACCGATAGGGCCTCAGTTTACCCATCTATAAGATCAGTGAGGTCCAGGGTTGGACCCCTGCCTTCTCCCTCACAGTTGCCACGGGGGAGTTTGAGGGGCAATGAGGACCCACAAAGCCCTTTACGGGCCACAGGCACCCTGTAGAGAGGCGTGGCTGGAGACGGTGACCCTGGGTCCTTGGTTGCTGTGGTATGACCGCACCATGGGGCTGGCCCAGAGATATCATCCTCACAGGCACAGTGCTGGCACCTGCAGGACAGGCCTGGCTCCCGCTGGGACCCTGTGAATCAGGACCTTTGGGGGCATGGCCTGCCTGAGGACAGCTACTGGGCATCTCAGGGGGTCTGGTACCCGGGACTCTGTGGACCCCTGAGCCTGGCACTGCCTTCCACTCCTGTTTCCTCACAGATGGAAACCCTGACGCCCCGGGCCCCGGGGGACTGCAGCCAGTCAGCGCAGCTCTGGAGCCCAGGACTGGGGACCTCAGGTACACACACCTGGTCGAGGTCATGAGCTCCGGCCTCCAGCTTGTGTCTGAGTGGGCTGGGGGAAGTTACTTCCCCAAAGGGCTGGGTGCGAGGCAGGGCAGAGCATATTGCCTTGAGCCACACTGCCTTGTCCAGTCCCCGCAAGGCTGACAGGCAGGGGTTACAGACGGAAAAACTGAGGCTCAGGAGGCCGGAGTCAGAGTCAGCGGGAGCAGGAGCCAGGCCAGCTGAGCGGGAGAGAGGCTGTCCCCAGCTCTGTCACACCTGCCAGCTGCGACTTCAGCCCAGCCCACCCCGGGCACTGCCCGCTCCTGCCCCCTGGTGGTGGTGCCTGGTGTTTCCCAGCTGACGGGGAAAGTCTGCCGGCTGGGGAGCCCCGGGTCAGGCCACGCCCAGGGAGGGGCAGGGGGGGCATCTCAACCCTCCTCTGGGATGGACAGTGATGGTGTCACACCTGCCCCTCAAGGGGGTGAGATGGGACGAGACAGTTCCTACGGTCACGGGATGCCCGCCAGCTCCCACACTAATGAGGACAGCTCGTGTCACCAGGGACCCAGCCCAGAGCAGGCCCTGAACGAGCAGCCGCCGCAGTTTCTTTAATCAGCATCGTGAACAGAGGCGGCGCTGGCAGAATGCGGGTGGGGAGAGCTCGGCCACCCCGCCCAGGTGCCCGCCCCCTCCAGCCTCCCCTCCCGGGAATGGTCTATCTACACACTTGAGTTGGATACAGAAAAGGCAACCCTGCCCTGGCCGCGGAGCTCAGTTGGTTAGAGCATGGTCCCCATATCCCAGGGTTGGGGGTTCGATCCCCAGTCAGGGCACATATGAGAACCAATACGTGGAACAACAAAGTGATGTTTCTCTTTCTTCCTTCCTCTCCCTAAAAATCAATAAAGAAAAAAAAGTCGACAAAAGGTGATCTGCCTGCTGGGCCGAGTCCTGGGGTTCCCACACTGCTCCCCTGTTGTGGGTAGAGTTGTGTACCCCTAAAAGACACGCTGAAGTCCTAACCCCAGTACCTGTGAATGCGACCTTATTTGGACACAGATGTGATCAAGTTGAGATGAGAGCGCACTGGAGTAGGGTGGCCCTGAATCCAATGACTGATGTCCCTATAAGAAAGCCACGTGGAGACAGAGACACAAAGGGGGGACAGCCATGTGGAGAGGGAGGCGGAGACTGGAGGGACAGACAGAAGCTGAGGGCTGCCAGCAGCCACCAGGAGCTGGAAGAGACAGGTGAGCAGGGCCCTGCTGACACCTTGACTTCAGACTTCCAGCCCCAGAACTGTGAGAAATAAAGTTCTGCTGTAAGCCGCCCAGTTCGTAGTAATTTGTGAAGGTGGCCCTATAACACTAGCACAGGGCCTTTCCCCAGGCAGGGCCTGCACTCCCAGGCCCTGGCCTTGACCTTGGGGTCCAAAGAACCCCACATCCCAGTGTGGAAAGGCCCAGGCCCAGGCCTAGTGCTCGCAGAAGACACACCCTTGTTCCCTCGCTGTGCTCTGTCCGGTAGGAACATGCCGACTGCAGCCGTTGGGGACGGGAGCAGAGGCGTGTGCTGGAGGCGCGGCATGCAGCCCTGCCCCTGAACACCGACAGTGCAGCGTTCTGCCCACGCTGTGCCCGCAGTGCCAGCTCCGCGTGCATTTCCTGACCTGGGTCTGCAGCAGCCCTGTGAGGCAGCCCTGTGACCATCCCCACTGTGCAGACAGGTAGACTGAGGCCATGTGGGCAGAAACAGACAGACCAGCCTTGCCTTCCAGCTTTCTAGTCTCCCTAGGGCACTGTCTTGGCCAGTAGCCTTTTCTTAGAAGAATCCTTGGAAAGAAGGAACTACTGTGGATCTCAGAACTCACCCCGATAAGGAAAAGCCCCAGGAAAGGCAGCCTGAGGTCGCAGGAGGGCTTGGTGGGGCCTTGGGGCCTTGGGAGGGCTTTGTCACTCACTCGCCACCTCACTACTCTTCCTGATGGCCTGAGAGGCAGGAATCCCTGGTCCCAGCCGGACTCAGATCCAGCCCGGTAAGTAGGACGCCGTGGTATTGAAACTTGGCCTGTGTGGCTGACTTTGTAAATAAAGCCCAGGCTGCCCAGCGAAGAGGTGCTGTAGGGTCGTGGGGACTCTGCCAAGCCCAGGGCTTCGCTCAGGATGATGGGTGCCCACCCAGGAGTGCGTTCCACTCGCCATCCCTGCTTCTGCAGGAGCGTGGTTCAGTCTGTGAAGGGAAGTACTTACTGGAGAAACCTGCTGAGATTCTCTGGCTGGGTGGCTGGGGTCCCATTTCCCCATGGGGACAAGAGGTACCCCTTATTGCCTACCTACCCCAGCCAGCCTGGCCCACGTGTCCCCACCATAACCCTGCCAGCTGGGTGGCCTCATTCCTCACCTCAGGTGGACACTTAAGTCCCAGGCCCTGATGTGACCTGCAGGGCACAGGCTGGTGAGGGGCAGGGCCAGGATGCACACTGAGGTCCCCATTCCAGTCCCCCAGGGTGGGTTGTGGACTGCATTCAGGGAACTCCCTGGAGGAGGCTGGGACCTTCCCCACCTCGAGCCTGGGCAGGTACTGTTCCCTGGCTGTCCTTCCAGCCCCTGCTGGGCCAGCACGGTCAGGCCCTGTCCCTGCCCCCACAGCTTGCCCACCTTTCTGGGCCCCCAGGCTCCTGAGGGCTCAGGACTCCTCCACTGTCCCCTCCCCAGCCGGGCCTCCTGTCCTGGGCCTCGCGGCGGCTGGAGGGCTCCTTGCTGCCAGCATCGCTCGGCCCCACATGTGACCTGCGCCGCCTGCTCCGAGGCCCTCTGCCTGCAGGATGGCCTCCAACTTTCCAAGCCTGGCGTCCAAGACCCTCCACAGTCCGGGCACAGCCTTCCATTCCTTCCGCTTCGGCTTCATCTCCCACTCAGCCCCTCCAGGCCCCTTTCTCCCACCCCCACCCCCCAACCAGGAGACAAAGCAACGGCTTGTTCTCTAGACTCGCTGCCTGCTTCCCACTTGGGCCTTTACCCAGGTTCTGCCCTCTGCCTGGCTGCCCTCCTCCCTTGCCTCCGGCTGGTCTCCGGTTCAGTGACTGTAACAACGGCAAGAGGCCAGACCCTGTGGTGTCGGGTGGGCAGTGGAGCACACTGCCGGGGTGGGACTGTGGCTCCAGCTGGTCAGAGCTGACCACTTGGGCTGTTTGATTGTTTAACTGGGCCTCAGTTTCCTCATCTGTAAAATGGGAATGTGGGTTAGGAAGAAACTTTACCCTCAAGGTTCTTTTAGTTGGTCTGATAGTCAAATAGACAGACATGAGACAGATTAGCAAGATAAAATGATGAAATTTAATACATACGTACGTATGGGAACCCCGCATGCAGGAGGGGTTCTGAGGCAGAAAGGGAACTGGGCTCATAAGACATCCTGAGCTAGGGACGAGGGAAGGTCGTTGCAGGACAGAGGAAGAGCAGGTGTTAGGAATTAGTAGTTTGCCCTGCCGTACAGGTCGGGCAAATCATTTCTTATTACGAGCAGGGCCCCTCCGTCAAGTTCTCCTTGGTAGTTGAGGGGAGGCACAGGCATTTCTCTTAAACCCGCAGCTAATGTTGCCTTTAGCTCAAAGCTATCCATGTGCCACAGAGGCGTCTCTTGGGGTGACTCGTTCTGAACCCTCAAGGAATCATGCCACCCTCCTCCCTGGGTGACCCCAGGGCTGTGGATGTCTTCACAGCTGTGAAACACTGAGAGATGCCTGGCCCACGTGCCAGGACCACCAGCCTCGCTGGGTCCCACACTGCCCCGCCCCAGCCCGCACCCCAGCCCGCACCCCAGCGTGCCGTCCTTTCTCCCACTGACACAACTCGGCTAACACTCCCTAGGCGCCCTCCCTCTGCCCCGTGTTGGGGTCTCAGGACAGGGCCTGCCGGCCCTCAGACTGGGCTCTCCCTGGGGCTGGAGCTCCCGCACGCAGAGGCCCCTGGACACTGACCACGATGGTCTTCTTAACATGTTTTTGGAACCCCCACATGTCCTTGTAGGAGTTGAGCTCAGTCTCCCCCCCCCCCCCCCGCCCGAGACCTCCTCCACCCTCTGGAAATGAAGGGGCTACAAAACCTGACCCCACCTGAACTGAGGCTATTTAGGGTCTGGTCCACCCCGCTTTGTGTAGATTGGGCAGAAATTGTCCCCTCCTATGGGCATAGCAGACTCTATTATCATTACAAAAGTCTGACGGGAATTCCCAAATCACACCTGGCCCTGAGGGTGTCAGACCACGGAGGGAGGGTCTGCACGGATGGGAAGTTGAGTCACAGAGCTGGGGTTGGGGGGTGGCGGAGCTGGACTCCCCTGGACTCCTAAGATGGCCCGAATTTAGCAGGAAAGTTAGCGACAGGCGAGGAAGGGCTCTGTGGGAGCTGGGTGAGGCGTCCGCACTGGTGGGGAGCGTCACGATTATTTTGCATTGACCCCTTGACGGCCGAGAGGCAGGGCGGTTTGAGAACTATGCAACCGAGAGCTCCTTCCTACATATCTCCTAGGAAACACCGGGGAGAAACGTTATAAACGTCAAAGCGCACAACTGAGCTTGTGAGAAAATGAGGGAAATCACCAGGGGCCAGAGTGAAGACATTAATATGACCACTGAGATAACACGACCACTATAGTTCTAGCAAATGCAACACCGACTGCACTCGGGGCCAAGAATATGCAACAACGTGGCGCGCTCAGCGCTCCAGCCCGCGCAGCTGTGCATGGAAAAGGGGCGCTGCCGCAGACCCAGCCAGCAGCCCGGCCCGCGGGGCTCGGCGGCTGAGCCGCGGCCTGTAAGCCAGGAGGTCAGCGTTTGATTCCCGGGCAGGGCACATGCCCGGGTTTCGGCTCCATCCCCACAGGGGGCGCGCAGGAGGCAGCTGACCCGTGACTCTCTCATCATTGATGTTTATCTCTCTCTCCCTCTCCCCTCCTTTCTCTGAAATCAATAAAAACATATTAAAAGTAAATCTAACCAACAGGAACCTCACCGGGTGATCTGATCATAAATTCCTGACGGGGCGAGTCCTGGTGGGTAGTCACGCCCAGGCCTATTACTTCCCTAGTAAAAGGTGACCTTTGCCTCGAGCGGGGCCCGCCTCTTGTTCCTGTGCATCTGGGGTCACACACCTTAGAGATTCCTCTTTCCCAGGCCCCCGGAAAGGGTTAACCACCCTCAAGGGAACACACCATCCTGTACCTTGCTTTCTCCCACCTCCACGAAATCTCCCCTAAGTTCCCTCTTTAAATCCAAATGCATAAAAGAAACTGCAAAACTTCATTCCCAGGAGCATTTGAGAGCTTGCTTCTTAGCCATGTTGCTAGTTGGGCTCAAATAAGCTCTTATGAAAAATTCTCTACAGGTGTGGATGTTTCTTAGGTCAACGCCGCAAGCCCCACTGTTGCCGTCCCCATTTCACAGATGAATAAACTGAGTACATCCTGCGCTGGTGGAGCCGGGATTCAAGCCCAGGCGGTCGGGCTCCAGAGTCCGCGCCTAACGTACTCTAACTGGAACGAACAGTGGCCACAGGAACACGTTGTGAGCTAGAAGCCCGGCCAGTAAGGGAAGCTGTGCGGCAGCCTTGGGGGGGGGGGGTGTTGAGAAAGAGAGGTTAGAACCAGCAGTCAGGGGACAAGACCCCGGAACGTGGGACTGGGCTCCTCACGCAAAGCCGGGGGTCTCGGGGGCTGCACCCCTCATAAGTGACTCGTGGGAGAAAGATCTGCCCCCTGAGACAGAGAGATGACAAGAGAGCTTGCCCGAGTCCGCCTAAGCCCGAGCCGGGCAAAAACACGCCCGTCTCCTGGGGATTGTCGTTGGGGGCGGGAGAGGTTTGGTTTCATGTCACCTTCTTGGTGCACGAGGCCTGAAGGGCAACGTAAAAGTTGACGCCCACAAGCCGGGCCTCCAGAGCTTCCACAGGCAGAGCCCGGCTGGACGTGAACCCAGGACCCCAGTCACACAGCGCCGCGGGAACAGGAAACAGGCCACCGCGAGCCAGGCCGAGCGACACGCGCGCTGCGGCCAAGGGCGGGCGGCAGGAGGCTGTGAAACGAGTGGGCTCGACATCATTCAAAGACAGAACAGAGCAAGGTGTGGGGACCGAAAAGGGAGAGGCCACGCGGGGTGGCCGGGGCATAAATTCCTAACCTGGCGGGTGTCCCCGTGGGTCGTCACGCCCCAGGCACGTAGGGTCTTTAGGAAGAGGTTTATCTTGTCCTTCCGCGGTTTGTGTTTGCCAGCCCTGCCTATCGTTTCCGTCCCCTTTGAAACGCCTCCTTCAGACCCCCAAGGGGGCACATAAGCTTGTGAACTGCCCTGCAATCCGACCCGTGTGACAGTCCGTAGTTCCCTCCTTAATTCCAAATACACGCCAGGCCGGGCTGCACACGGCCATTCTTGGAAGCATGTTTCTCGGTCTACTGAGATCTTGCTTTCAGGCGTCTCCTCTATTTAGCTCAAATAGAGTTTTGTAAAAGTTCTCTAGAAGTTTGGACATTCTTAAAACATCGACGGATGTTGTAAGGCCAGGGGCCTGTTAGGAAGCGGGTGTTCAGGGCGAGTCACAGTGGCACCAGCTGACTGGGCACCTGCCCGGGTGTGAGAGGGGACGGGGCCTGGGAAAAGGGAGCGTCTGCAGTCTCCTTGCTCGGTGTCCCGCAGTCTCTGTAAAAGTCCCGACTGATGACCCAAGTGCCTGGGCCTGTCTGGGAGGGCGTTCGGCACGCATGGTAAGTGGGCACAGGGGCCCCTCCCCGCGCACCAGCTCCCTGTCCCACCCTGCGGGAATGTCGGCCACCTGGCAGCAGACTGTGAGGCCTTGGGAACCTGGCAGCAACTCCACCTACGAAAGGCCAAAGAAACTTCCAGATGCTTCTAGATGTCAGCCTGGCTCGTAAACAGCTAGTGTTTTGATCTGACACAGCTTGCCCGTGGCACGACCCCTCCCCTTGAAGGCCCCGTTTTCCTCTGTTTCTATTAAAACCTTGTGCTGGGAAAGTCCGGGTGGTAGGAAAACAACAGCACTGGCAGTGCCCCCCCCCCAGGGCCTGTCCTTAGGCCCGATGGGACTCAGTGGGACAGCTTCACCAGCCAGCCATCAACAGTGCCCACGGGAGTCCTAACACACCCACGTCTTTCACAGCCAGTCCTCCGGGTTACTTTTTTGGAATCCACAACCAGTACACTGAGGTTTTCTGGGCCTCAGCACTGAAGCCCACCCCTGCCTGGGTCACACTGATCATACCTGAACAGACTCACGTCACGGCCATGTGGAGCTTTCAGCTACTCCGTGACTAACAGATGCCCAGCTGGGAGGGATCATGTCCAGGATCGCTGCCCAGAAGATACCAGTTCCCGTGTCACCCCGGATCAGAGCCCGCCACGCCTCGGGCCTGGGGCACTGTAGTTTTTCGGGATCTGGGAACCCCCCAGATTGTCCGCACGACTCCCGCACGTGAGTGTGCCCTTTGCGGGGACAGGGGCGTGGCCTTCCCAGCCTTCCCCACAAGGGCTAAGGAGCCAGCCTGGCCCATCTGTGTGGAGCACCCGTGGGACCCAAGGATTCGGAGCAGAGAACAACATTATTTTCTTGAACACGTCAGCTCTATTCCAGATCGAGGTGAGCTCCTCATGGATTTTGAAGGTAACACAGGAAACTTCAAAGTTTTGGGGGCCCCTCTCTCTCTCCTTTGCTGAGGACCCTGCTCCAGACATAGGGTCCTTGGACCAAGGAAGACCACAGAGGATGCTGCTCAGCACATCGCGTGGGGAGCCCATTACGAGGGCTCCCAGAAGGATTGCCCCTTGGATCTCATTACCAGGAAAGCTGTCTTTTCGTCTTAAGGGCATTATGAATCTAGTGGTCCTCTTTCCCTCTTTGCTCTTGTCGCTAGGAAGCTCAGTAAACATTCAGTCCATATCTCACAGTGTACTGGGCCTCCTGGCACGTCTCTTTTTTTTTTTTTAAATTCAGATACATCTTGGCCGTGGTTATATCAATAACACAAACACAGATATCACACGAGTATCTTCTAACAGCCAAACACAGGCCTGAAAGCTGTGCAGACAATCAGGCTGTCACAACGCCCTTTGAGGCAGGTGGTGTCATTCCTGCTTCCCCGGCAAGGCTGATGAAGCCGTGGGCGGTGGGCTGGGTGACAGCAGAGCAGCACACGGGGCATCCCCCTGGTGGCCCACAGGGCAGGGAAGCAGCAGCGATCAGCCTGTTTCCTTGGGGGGACAAGCAAGGAGACTGGGAGGGTTCCACTCCCAGGCCCGGGGGGCCCCGGAGGCCTCCGGCCCTCCCTCCCTCTCCCCTCCCCACACTCCTGTGCCAGGGTTCCTACACTCTCCCTGTCCATAAACGTGGGTTAAGTTTAGGAACCAACCCAGCAGCTAAGAAGGGGCATTTCACAGAACGCACCTGGCCCTCCTTTCCGTTTCAACACCACGAATGCAGGAGGAAGTCAGAGCCTGGCTTCCCGAGGAAGGACGCTGGTGACCTTGTTCCCGGGCCCGCCCCGCCCCACCATGCCACAGGAAGCCAGGCCCCAAAGCCCCTGGAGTGCATCTAGCCCAGCTGTCCATTTGACAGATGGGAAGACTGAGGCCTCTCCCAGGGGTCCCGCTGGGTGCCGGCACCCCACCACTCTCACTCCTGGGGTGGCCCCACCAGCAGAGTGCCCACCGATGAGGGAACTGAGGCCCAGAGGAGGGAGCTGACCGCACCGGAAGGACTGAGACCTGAGCCCGGCTCTGGCCCGGAGCCCACACACCTCACACTGTTACTCCTGCCTCTGTCACACAATAATCGTGAGCACCGCCTGCAGGCCGGAGCCTGTCCCCTGTGGAGTCCCTGAGGGCAGTGAGGGAGGCAAGGGGGCAGGGTTCTGGGACTGCAGAGAAGGACACTGACTGCCTGGGGTTGTCCAGCATCGGTGACATTTCAAACAGGCCTGGAGGGATGACTGCCGGCCAGGGCCAGGGTGGGGCACGGTCAGATGGACAGGATGGGGACTGACCCACAGTGTTGATGAAGACACCAGCAGAGACACCCACAGGGGTCAGTAACCACTTGCAGTCCATGGGGAAGGGCTCTGGAGGGGACAGCTGGGGCCACACAGGCAGTCAGGGCAAAGGCAGGAGGTGACCCTGGGCCCTCCTGATCCCTCCCCTTGGTGCTCTCTGCCTCAGGGCAGCTGCGGTCCCCAGACCTGCTCCCTGGGGTGGTGCGCAGACAGCCAGGGTCTCCTCCTGGGACCAGCCATGAGTTGCACTTGGCATGAAGCCAGGTGAGGGTGGTCCCAGGGCAGGCTGGAGCCAGGTCTCGGGAGGTGTGAAGGGTGGGCGCAGAGTGGGCGCCGTGCAGCCGACTGCAGGGTGCCTGAGGGGGTTTGCAGGGGAGGGTTTCAGGGAGACCACCACCTGGGGTTCAGGCCTCCCGACCCCCAGCTCTGCCCCACATCCCGATCTGTCCGCCTCAGGCCTCGTCAGCCCAGGCTTTGCCCAGCCTGAGTCTCCAGGAGTGAGAACGCGGGAGGGTCCCATGGGGATGGTGGCACAATCACACGGGGTTGTGGCCATGGCGGGAAGGACCATGATGTGAAATAAGAGGTGGGGGCCTATGGGAGCCCCTCCGCTTGTATCCAGCTGGATGCTAAGAGGAGGCCAGGCCCATAGCTGGGGCTCTGTGAGCGCTGGGGTGGGGGTTACACAAGCTGGTTTAGTTGAGAAGCCCCCGGCCCCGCCCCCAGCCTGCCCTCCTGCACCCACGTAAACTTGGGGACCCTTGTCTGTGGCCCGGTCAGCCTGGCTGGACTCGGATCCAGGTGCCCAGGGGCCCTAGGAGCACTGACGCAGTCACCCCACCCCTGGCCCCCACTGCTCATGTGCTGCATCCTCTGAGCCTCAGTCTCCCCATCTGTAAGATGGGAAACCGCGCTGACAGGCCGCCCAGGGAACAGCATGAGCTTCTGGGTGTGACCCACGGAGACGTCTCACCTTTCACGGACGGCCTCGGGCGGGTGGTTACTGAAGAGGGTCGTCCGTCGTTTCATCCACTGGGACTTCGGTGTCTAGGGGTGTGCCCAAGGCTGGGTTGGGGCCCTGGGGTGTGGCTGGGTGACACCAGCCACACTCAGCACGGTGCTTAGAGCTGAGGCTCAGCAAGAGGAATCCCAGTCACCCAGTGACAGGGCCCAGGTAGGTCCACGGCCCACCCTGGGCTGGAGCCAGGAGCTGGTGGTGGACACCGTGTCCTGGAGCCTACTGTCCCCTGAGCCCTCCCATGGGGTGCTGGGTGTGGGAGGGCGGCCTGGCCCAGCCCCCGCCCAGCCCCCGAGGGGCTCCTCCTCACATCTCCTCGGCAGTTTCTGGGTTTGAGTAACCGAGGTCTTGGCCTTTCTCTGTGGTTCCCAGCGTGGGTGGCAGACAAGGAGGAAGGTGACACGTCTGCCTGCCAGGTGGCCTCGCGGCAGCTGTAACCTGCGCGCCTCCTCCCGCCCCGGCTCAGCCCTCAGGGGCTTTCCCGGACTCAGGGGTGGCGGCAGCAAGGGGTCTCTGGGGCTCCCTTCACTGCGGGGATGGGACGAAAGGGTGTGCTTGGGGTCACAGGCTCTAGCCCTCACAGGGAGCCCAGCCTGTCAGCTCCTGGGGTGTCTGAGGCGATTGGCAGGGGTCCAGGAGCCTCCCCGAGCCTCCTGAGCAAATCAGAGTGGAGGCCCACATCCTGGTGAGCGGCCCTGTCCCCGGAGGCCAGGCCCAGTTCATGTCCACGTGCTTGCCCTCCACTCTTTCTGGGATAACCTTCCCTAAACCGGGTCTGGTTGGCCAGCTCCTATTCATCTTGCAAAACCCTGCTGAGGGTGACCTCACCCACCAAAGCCTTTTCCACGAGCCCCGGCCCACCATATGTACATGTGGGCTGGAAGACAGAACAGCCCAGGCCACCAGCTGCAGTGGGCAAACTCCCCACACGCTGCGCCTGTCCCCACGGTGTCCCCGGTGGGGCAGGCCCCCTGCAGCCCCCTTCACTGAGGACACAGGGGCGGCAAGGGTGGTGTCATCTGCCAAAGGCCGCTGGCCCTTTCTCTGCTTCTCATTTAACAAGTATTTCTTGAAGACCTGCTATGTGCCAGACTCTAAGCTAAACACCGGATTTGAACCTGACCTTGGCCAAATCTTTTCCCCTGTGCCGGCCTCGGCGTCTCTTTAGCCTTCACAAAGTGTCCCGGGAGGAGACTAGAAGGTGGGGGAGGCGGGGTGTGTCCCCATTTTACCAGTGTGGGACAAGAGGCCCACACCAGGCACACCGTGGGGCCCACAACCCAGCATCTGAGGCACATCCAGCCCAGCCCACCTTCTCCGCCCACCTTGCCCACCCAGCTGAAGACCCACGGGGGGCAGGGGACCCTCACCCTCTCTTGGTGGAGCCAGGGAAGGAGGACAGTGGGGCCTGGCTGGGGCCTGGGTGGGCCTCCCTCCCTGCCCCCTTCTTTCCTCTCACCCCCTCACCGCCCGCAGTGCCCATCAGAGCTCAGACCAAGGTGAGGGCCTCTGACCTTGGCTGTTAGCTCGGAGGCCTTTTCCTTTCAGTGGGCCGGTTCTTCTCACTTTCGGGGGAAGCAGAGGTCCCCTCACCTGCGCTGGCCCTGTCCCCTCTGTGACTCAGTAGGCAGGCGAGCTCCCCGCCGGCCTCCGGGGCCCGGGGCATCCTGAGTGGCTTCCTCTCAGATCCGCCCCACTCTGTCCCCACCCCCACCCCCCGAGGCCACTGCCCACGCTCCCTGGTCTGCACCTGGGGCTGTGTCTGTGGTGACCTCCTTTTGGCTGCTGCTTAGGGCTGCTGTGAAATCAAATGCGTTTCCATTTCTGTGGCTGTCCTTCTTACAGCCCTGTCCCCGAGGTGCCTCCTATCCTGTCCCCCTGACTGGCCGCCCTTGGCAGTGCTCCGAACACAGACAGCAGAGTGCAGGGGGACTCGGGGCTGGGCATTAGAATTAGCTCCAGAACTGGGGCTCATTTGGTCTGTAATGTCACATCCTAGTCCCCACTCTACAAGTGACAGAGCAGAGGCCCGGAGGCTTGGTGACAAGTAAGGGCTGTGGCAGAGGCCCACTGTTCCAGGTTGGGCTCTGGGGACAAACAGACCTGGATGTGAAGTGCAGCTCCATCACTCACTGTGGCGTGGCCTCAATTTCCCCATCCTGTGAAATGGGGACACAGCAGTGCCTGCCCCATAGGGCTGCGGTAAGGATCTCAAGGGCTCCTAAGTGCAAAGGCCCCCGCACCCCAGGGCAAGCGGTGGGGGTGTCCTCAGGGGGTGAAGCTACTTTAATTCTGAAAGGAGCTCCGCCCCCCAGTCATCCAGGACCTGGTCCAGCCCCTCTCCATGCAGACTTCCTTGCCACTCCTACCTCATCTCCTCCAGGTCCCCAGCCACAGCCACACGGCACCTACTGGCCCTAGCACCCCTGCCTCCCTAGCACCCCTGCCTCCCTAGCACCCCTGCCTCCCTAGCACCCCGCCTCCCTAGCGAAGCTGCCACTTTGCAGCCCTCGGACTGGGCCAGGGGCCTCCTCTGGGCTTCCGTCTGTGACAGATCCGTCACCCTTGGGTCAGATGGGTGCCCATGGAGCACTGCAGTGTGACCAGGACAGTCATTCCCCAGGCTTAGCACGAGGCTCTCAGACACACACGCCAAGTCACTGAATGAACTAGAACATTTGAAAATGACAAAAAGTTGAAAGAGAAAACAAGCTACCAGAGAAAGTGACTGCCAACTGCCCGGGTGCACTTCCTTCCATCTCTTTCATGTGCTGGGCTGTGACACGGCCAGGGTGGGACATGCTGAGAGCACCCGCAAACATAAGGCCCCTTCCCTCCAACAAGCAAACGCTGGGTTTGCAGACGGACCTGAGGCCTGACAGGCTGGATATGGCTTGCTCAGGGTCACACTGCTTACCCCAAAGCAGCCTCAGCCCCAGCAATCCTGATTCCCCGCTATCCTGCTGAGCACCATCGTCTGTGACCGTCAGGCAACGGAGGCCCCGTCCACAGAGACAGGCCACATGGGACACACCTGACAGACATACTCCTGTCCTACCACAGGTCCTGACACCTGCCCCGGCCCTGGACGCCCATCACTCACTCACTCACTCACTCTCTCATTCATCGGATGCTCCTGGGTCCCACTCTGTGCCAGCCCTGAGCTGGACCCTGGGACGCAGAGGTGAACGGAGCAGAGCGTGGCCTGCGGAGCAGGGCTGGAGGGCTGGAGACCAGAGAGGAGGTCACTCCAGCTGGAGGTTCTAGTTCTCGGTCAAAGACACGAGCAAAGATCCCCGTGTGGAGGGCATGGGAGGGGCTCTGGCCTGCCCTGCCTGGGTAGGCTTGGGGCAGCCAGGAAGGCTTCCTGGAAGAGGAGGGCATTGGCCAGCAGAGTCTTGAAGAACCAATAAAAGCCCCCAAGTGGAAAAGGGAGGAAAATAAATCCAGGCCAAGCAAAGGCAGGGAGAGCTCAGAGGCGGGAGGGAAGGCGTAGGGTGGGGAGGAACGTGACCTGCGTGCGTGGACAGGCAGTGTGGGGGTGACAGGGACCCCGGTCCAGAACTGGGAGTGGAGATGACCCTGGCCACTCATAGGGTTCCCATCAACAGCTTGTGTGTGACCCACCGGCTCCCTCTCACAGCTGCTGGCAGCGAGCGTGGCTCCAGGGACCAGTTCCCTTCAGAACTCAGCTTAGAAAAAAACTCCACCTTCAACCTTCAGATCCAAAGGCCCCCCCCGGGGGGGGCACCAGCTCGAGGTTACTTCCTGCGCGAGTCAATCGCAAAGCCCGCTGGGGCCTCTGGTAACCAGACCCGTTCCAAAGGCCAATCAATGCCCATCAGATGGATGTGAGGATGTGACAGAGCAAGGACACAGGTGCGACCCAGTCGAAAAGGCAGAGTTTACCCCCAGTTCACAAATCAGAGACCAAAGCTTAGAGAGGCGGAGCAACCTACCAGAGGCCACACAGCATGAACATAACCGGTAAGGAGGCCAGGCCCTGAACTCGGCCCTCGCTGGCTCCGTGGGCTCCCGCCACATGGTTAAGTGTCTCCCACGCCCCTGGCCCAAGTCCCCAGAATGCGTTTTATGAATGAACAAAAGAATCTGAGAGCCCGCTCGCCCTCCCACTCAACACGGCACCAGGGAGACGCCATCTGCTACTGTTTTTTCTGTTGTTGCTGTTACTCTGGAAATCAAAACCGCAAACCTGAAATCACAGCTCAGCTTGGAGTCAAGGAGGAGAGATACGCAGGCCCTGATTCGGGCCCGGATTCGGGGCAGGAACGGGGTCGGGCACCGTGAGGGTGGGAGTCAGGCAGGCGAGGGCCAAATCTCTGCTTGGCCACCAGCGGCCACCGGAGCAGACGTGTTGCGCCCGGCTCTGAGTCTTGGTGTCCCTGCCGCCAGGGAGGCGCAAGAGGACCTACCTTGCTGGGCGCTGCGAGGACTAAGGAGGTGCGGCCCTGCAGGAGCGGGTGCAGGGGGATCCCGGCCCCGCGGCCTCCTCTGCCTGACCTTGGTGAGGCTGGTGCCCTCCTGCTGGGCGAGCTCTGCCGCCTTCAGCAGGAGCCGAACCGGATGCCCTGGCCTCGCACACAGCCCAATGGCTTACACATTAGGAGGCATCCACGTGGCCAAAGGGCAGAGGGGCGAGGAGGGCAGCAGGTGCTCGCTGGGCTCCCAGTGACTCAGCAGGACACGGCGAGGCTGCAGGCCTGGGGCCGGCTGCCCCAGCTGTACCCCCGCAGGGAAGCCCAGCTCCGGCGTTTCTGATAAATATTTTATCACTGTTCCCTGACCGGTCCCCAGGAAGGTGTCTGCAGGCTCAGAGCCCGCAGAGCACCCCTTCCTGCCTAGACAGGAGAAAGTGGCTGGGTGGGGCATGGGGTAGGGTCAGGGGCCCAGACAGCTCGCTTAGCTCATTTCTGCCCTGCTGTGACTTCAGGTCAGCTCGGCTCAGCAAATGGCCCGAGAGCCTCACCCTGCTGGGTGCTGGGCTCCGCCCTGCCCTACGGACAGTTTCCATCTTCCTCTTTACGTGTCTAGAATACCAGCCCTCTGCGCCTTGGCCCAGTCAAACGCCCTATCCTGCTGGCCCAGTGCCACTGCCACCTCCTCCAGGAAGTATTCCTGGCTCTCCCCTCCCCTACTGTGTGTCCTTGGGCAAGACCATCACACTCTCTGAGCCCGTTTCTCAAATGGAGCTGATGATCCCCACTCGTGGGGAACAAGATCAGATTGTGTAAATGTCCCAGTGTCTTGCCCACACGAAGACTCCTTCTATTTGAGGGGACTGGAATGTCAGGGATGAAATCAGTAAATATGATTGAGGGTGTCTGGGTTGGGGCACGGGAATGCACAGAGCCTGGTTCCTGCTTGCAGGGGTCCACAATACAACGGGGGAGATAGACCTAAATAACAACAATAACAAGAACAGTTTAAGCCCCTGCCACATGCCAGATACATGACATCGCATCCCCTCAGTTGCTCCTCCAGCAGCCCTAGGATGGGGGGTTCTTGCCCCCAACTCATAGCAGAGCAGGGACTTGAGACTCAGAGAGGGGAAGGGCCCTGCCAGAGGCCACACAGCCTGGGGGGCTGACCAGTGGTCCTGCGACCAGTGGTCCTGCTGGGCCTTTGGG
Source organism: Miniopterus schreibersii (assembly GCF_964146895.1). Lineage (NCBI taxonomy): Eukaryota > Metazoa > Chordata > Mammalia > Chiroptera > Miniopteridae > Miniopterus > Miniopterus schreibersii. Next base: position 184,897,502 of record NC_138102.1, on the reverse strand, counting down.
GCATGACCTCCGGGTCAACACCTGCTTTTTACATCACTGTCCACGTGGAAGCGCCACTGAGAGGGGGACGGTCCAAGAAAACCATGAAACACCCCCAGGTGGGATGTGTGGCCCCTGAACAGAGCGCCCTGCCTACTTCAGAACTACGGGAATACTTAGGAGCAGGGCGCGTGCTCATAGTATTACATTAAGCGAAAAACACCAGGACATGAAACTTTATGTGCAGTGTGACACCCTGTAAAAACAGTTCCACATCAAGATATATTTATTGAAAAAAAGACTGGAAATGATACACAAAAATGATGTTCAGGGGGTGAGGTTACAGGTAGAATTGGATCTATTTTCCAGACTTTATGCAACATGGCCATGTCGTTTTTGTGGTTTTTAAAAAAAATATGTTCTTATTGATTTTTAGAGAGAGAGGAAGGGAGAGAGAGAGAGAGATAAAAACATCGATGAGAGAGAAACATCATCGATCCGCTGCCTCCTGCGCGCCCCCTACTGGAGATCGAACCCACAACCTGGGCATGTGCCCTGACTGGAAATCAAACCAAGACCCCGTGGTTCCTGGATCAACACTCACCCACTGAACCACACTGGCCAGGAGCTATGTCAGTTTTATAATTAACAGTTTCCCTTATTAATAGGACTAGTCTGACTTAAGGATTTATTGGGCACCTGCTGTCTGCCCTCCTGTGCAGAGAGCTTTCTCCTCTCTCAGCCTTAAGTCTGGTCTCTGGGAAGGACGAGATGGACACAACTGTCAGTGATACAGAACTTGGGACCACTTTCCCCATCTCTCCAAAGCAGGGGCCTCCCAGTACCTCAACCACCCACTGAACTCTTTATTCCAATCTCCACTTTGCAAATGAGAGAACTGACGCTCAGAGAGGTTAGGCAGCTTTCCCAAGGCCACACAGCAGCTAAACAGTGCTGCCAAGATCTATAACAGTGGACCTGACTCTGGGGTCCCCAGCATCTGCAGCCCCTCCTTGACCCTGCTGGCTTCTCCCCCAGGCCACCCAAAGCTGAGGGTCTGAGGCCAGAGCCAAGTGCTTTAGGCCGCTCCAGTCCTGGGATGAGGGATTCCCGAGTCACTAGAACTATGCTCAGACTTCAAAGCCCCCCTCCACGAGATGCTCCCCAACCAAGACTGGATTTTGAGACATAAAAGAGGGTTGCATTGACACCGGGACGCCATCTCATTGAGCCCCTCACCCAAGTCTTTACAACAGCCCAAGGTTCTAATTCATATCTCCCGACTCTAACCCAGGGGGTGGCTGGTCCTCCTCGGTGCCTGACCCCTGTGGGGCTTCCTGACCCTACAGCACATGTCCTCACCTGCTGTTTGACTCCGAAGACCACTGATGACACTGTCTCACCCGGCAGCTCCCTGTCCAGGTTGTATCTGTGCGCCCCCCTTTCAGTGGGTCTCTTGGCCTCACTGGGGATGCCCTTGCCATCTGGCCAGCCTGCGAGGCCCGTGAATGAGCGACTGAGTGAGTGACTTCCCTGTCCTCTGCGGGTGTCTCTTGAGAGCTCCACTCTCCGCACAGATGCCCTGAAAGAGGACCTCGTCCCCACGAACACCCATGACCCGGGGCATCCGGGGAGGGCCCGGGCTTTCCCCTCTGTCTCCTGGCCGGCCCCTCCTGGCTTCCTGCTCTCCTGACTGCCGGGAGTCACCTGGGACACATGGGTGTTGTCTCCCGGCGCCTGCCTTGAGCAAGAGAGTCGGCCCGGCAGCCCAGCCGGATCCCACAAAACGCCACCCGACTCTGACCAGGCGGTTGCGCCTGACCATCGCCAGGCTTTTAAACCATCCATTAGAAACAGAGAAATCCATTAGCTAACGACTGTTTCTGCACAGACCGCTGTCCCTGCCGGTGAGAAATTAAGTCCATGAGACTGTCCCTATCCCCAGACAGGTAAGACAGGCAGGTACACAGGCAGTGCCAACCACTCCCACGGCCGGTATACATACCCACAGTCACGGCGGGCTGGTGCGGTGCGGAGCGGGCACTGTGCCTCCGCCACCCAGAGGGGTGGGTAGTATGAGTCCCAGTTTTGCAAAAGGGAGGTCCAGGGAAGCAAAATGACTTGCTCAGGGTCACACAGCCAACCAGTGGTGGCTTTGGATGCCGACTCAGGTCTGCCCGCCTCTATAGAGAAATCCCCCCATCCCAGGCCCCCAACACACACACATTTTTACAAAGGGCTCAGAATCCCAGCCCATGGGCAGGAAAACCCCTGGGGAGGCCCTGACATCCTCTGACTGATGGGGACTTGGGCTCAGAGAGGGGGAGTGGCTTGCTCAGGCGCACAGCAGGGCCATGGCCCCGAGGACAAGCCCCACCTGGGTCCACCCCACTGCCTGCCAGCCGGAGGGAGCTAAATGACCTTGTCCCATCATTCAATGCACCATCCGGCGGTGCTCACACCTGACTGTGCACCAGAATGGGGGTGGGCTGTAAAATGCAGATTCCTGGTGCCCCATCAGTCAGGACAGGAAGAAGCATCTTGTCAAGCTCTGTCATTAGAGGACAACCCAGTGGTCCCGAACCCCACTCCCAGAGCCCCTAGCTTACCCTCCCAGGAAGGGCTCTCGGGTGTGCCCCTCCCCCCACATGCAGTCCAGGGGATGGCCTCTGGGATCCCCAGCATCTTGGGTACGGCCACACTCTCACCAAGAGTGTCACTAACCACCTGGACAGCAAGGGCCACCCCACGCGGTCCTCAGGGCAGCTGCTGCCCAGCCACGGATCTCACTGCTGCCCAGGCCACGGGCGAGGAAATGGGGGCTGCCAGCAGGAAGTGGCCTGGGCAGCAGAGCTGACCACACCTTAGGACCCACGGGTAGGGACCCTCCTCCAGCCCAGCAAACTCTCCCCACCGGGCTCCATCGGGAAAAAAATCTTAGAAAGCGTCAGGCCCTGCTCATGGGAACAGGGCCTGGAGCCCGACCTGACTTTGCCAGAGGCCCAGACCCTGACCAGGCAGATCTACCCAAGGTGCCAGCTCTCAGGAGATGTGTGTGTGGGGGGGCCCCGGGCACTGAGGGCACAGAGTCCACCCCCCCCATGCTCCAGCCCTGGGGCCTCTGCCCTGGGATCTGCCTGATGCCCCAAACCCACCCCCACACTCTGCAGGGCGAGCTCCTGCAGGAAGGTGGCGGCGGCCCAGGCCAGAGGCCCGAGGGGTGGGGCCCCACGCGGGCCGGGGCAGGGTCCTAAGGGAGGTGTCCCCCTCCCTGTCCATCTTTGTTTGCCCTCTCGAGGGGGGCAATGGAAGCGGGGAGAGCTGCGATGGGGAGCGGGCAGTGTCGGGAAGGAAGATCAGGGGCCCAGGCGCTGGCCGAGCGGCTGGACGGACAGGCAGGGACCCACCCACGGACACCCAGAGAAACTCAGACCCAGGTGGGGAAGGGGGGCGGGGCGGGGGGAGAGAGGCTGGGAGGGAGCACGAGCTCGGGGGTCCCGGCGAGACCAGGTGGGAGAGGGTGGGAGAGGGTGGGCCCCCACCCAAGGGAGACCCCCGCCCCGCCCCATGTCTCCGCATTCGGCGCGACACGCACACGCGCGCACACACACGCACACGCGCGCCCCCGCGCCGCCCGCGCCCCCTTCCGCCGCCGCGCGCGTGTCGCCCCAGGCCACCCCGTCCCCTCCCGGGGGGCCTCCGCGACCCGCAGCGCGCTCACCTCGGTCCCCGGGCCGCCGCCGCCGCCGCCGCGCAGAGCCCGAGCCGAGCCGGGCCGGGGGAGGGGCCGCGGACGCCCCGCCCCGGGCCCGCCCCGCCCCGCCCCCGGCCCGCGCAGGACGCGGGGCCCCGAGGCCGCCCCGACCCGCGGCTGCGGGGAAACCCGCGCGAGGCGGCGAGCGGGGGCCGCAGCGCCTCCCCGGGCCCCGCCCCGGGCCTCCCACGCGCGCACCGCGCAGGCTGCGGGTGTGTCCCCCCCGGACCGGGCGCCCCGGTGACCCCTGCGGCCCGTCCCGCTCCGCCAGCCACCCGCCTGGGCCGGCCCCTCCGGTCCTCCGCGCGCCCCGCCGGCCTGCGCAGGGGCCTGGGGGCCGGGGGGCGGGGGGGACCCTTCCCGAGCCCGCCCTGGGCTGGGGGACAGAGGCAGCGACACGCGGGTCCAGGTCCAAAGAGCCCGGGCTGCGGCTAGAGCCCCCCAGGGGCGTCCCCCAAAGAGCCCGGGGCTGCGGCTAGACCCCCCAGCGGCGTCCCCCAAAGAGCCCGGGCTGCGGCTAGACCCCCCAGAGGCGTCCCCCAAAGAGCCCGGGCTGCGGCTAGACCCCCCAGGGGCGTCCCCCAAAGAGCCCGGGCTGCGGCTAGACCCCCCAGAGGCGTCCCCCAAAGAGCCCGGGCTGCGGCTAGACCCCCCAGAGGCGTCCCCCAAAGAGCCCGGGCTGCGGCTAGACCCCCCAGGGGCGTCCCCCAAAGAGCCCGGGGCTGCGGCTAGACCCCCCAGCAGTGTCCCCCAAAGAGCCCGGGCTGCGGCTAGACCCCCCAGCGGCGTCCCCCAAAGAGCCCGGGCTGCGGCTAGACCCCCCAGCAGTGTCCCCCAAAGAGCCCGGGCTGCGGCTAGACCCCCCAGCGGCGTCCCCCAAAGAGCCCGGGCTGCGGCTAAACCCCCCAGCGGCGTCCCCCAAAGAGCCCGGGGCTGCGGCTAGAGCCCCCCAGCGGCGTCCCCCAAGCCCCGGGCTAGAGCCCCCCAGCGGCGTCCCCCAAAGAGCCCGGGCTGCGGCTAGAGCCCCCCAGGGGCGTCCCCCAAAGAGCCCGGGCTGCGGCTAGAGCCCCCAGCGGCGTCCCCCAAAGAGCCCGGGCTGCGGCTAGACCCCCCCAGCGGCGTCCCCCAAAGAGCCCGGGCTGCGGCTAGAGCCCCCAGCGGTGTCCCCCAAAGAGCCCGGGCTGCGGCTAGAGCCCCCCAGCAGCGTCGTGTGTCGTCGTCCCCCCCCCCCCCCCCCGCTGGTTAGAAATCCGGACCCTCGGGCCCCGCCCTGACTCACAGAGCCCGGGATGGGGCCCGGGAATCTGGGTTTCAGCGAGCCCTCCAGGTGACCCCCCAGCTCCGGGAATCTGAGCAGTACTGCCCTGGTGGGGGTATCCAGCACCCCACTCCCAGCGCCCGAGGTCCAGCACCCCAGAGTGTCTAAAAGGGGTTCTTCTCATCCCTCATGTAAAAAGGCTCCCCCTGTCTCCCCAGTGACACTGTATTGGGGTGGGGTGGCTGCTGGAGCGGGAATGCTCTGGGGGGGTTGGCAGCACTGGGCAGACGCCATCCCGGTGGTGGCGGTGACTGGTTCTTGTGTGCTCACAGGCAGCGATTGAGAATTTTTTCCGTTGCTTTTCAGAAACACAGACAGAGAGAGAAACATCGATGGGTGGCCTCCGGCATGAGCCCCGACCAGTGCCAGGGATCAAGCCTGCAACCGAGGTACATGCCCTTGGCGGGATTCGAACCTGGGACCGTTCCGTCCGAGGGCCGGCGCTCTAACCACTGAGTACACCGGCCAGGGCTGTGGTTGAAAGTTTCGAAATGCAGTTGGTGAAGTACTTTTGCCTGTGTTCACCCCCCCCCCCCATTGTGTGTATTTGAAGGGAAGCCTCCCGACTCCCAGAAACAGAGGCAGACGGGGCATCTGGGCAGAGGGACAAACTGGAGCAAACACACCCTGCGAGCGGGTTCTTCTCTGACCCTCCGCAGCAGCCTCCCGGTCACCCCCTCCTTCGCCCTGCTCTGCTGTCCTCTTTAAACTTGGACCTGGCATGATATTCCACAATTGCTTATTTCTTTATTATTTAGTTTGTCCAGTAGGATAGACATTCCCTGAGAGAGGTGACTGGTGCCTTTCCTTCACCCCGAGTGTCCCTGGTGGTTAGGACAGTGTTTGGCACCTAGAAGGTGCCTAGTAGATCAATAACCTGACAGTAAGTGGTGTTGTTCACTTTTCATCTATGGCACCCCCGGTCCCCCCAGATCCATTCGCTGCCGGGCTCCGTGCCCACCCTGGTGGACTGTGTCCCCTTCTGGTGCCTGGTTGGGTCTGGCCCGTGGAAGGCAGCCGCTGGCGATCAGGGACAGGACAGAGGGCAGGGGCGTACGCACTGCGCACGGGCCACAGAGCCGGCCTTGGCTGTGTCCCTCTGAGGCTGCAGCTCCCACCAGCCTCCGCTGGAAACACCGTGTTCTCCGCTTGTTCGCCCAGCCCCAGGATGGCACCTTCCCGCAGCTGCCAGCCCCTGGGTGCCCCTTTACCGGCTCGCGGTGAGTCCCTTTAGCCACGCCTCTTATCTGGACCGCTTGGGGTAAATTCTGTTTTCCGCTGGGACCCAGACTGAAACGGACGGATACTGTCTTTTGAATCGGAGGCCGAGGCTCACAGAGGTTATAAAACATGCCTCACCCAGGCAGTGTGGCTCGGTGGTTGAGCATCGACCCATGAACCAAAAGGTCGCCAGTTCGATTCCCCGTCAGGGCACATGCCCGGGTTGCGGGCTTGATCCCCAGTAGGGGGCGTGCAGGAGGCAGCCGATTGATGATGTTTCTCTCTCATCATGGATGTTTCTATCTCTCTCCCTCTCCCTTCCTTTCTCTCTAAAAAAAAAATAAAAAATTAAAAAAAAATGTGCCTAGCCAAAGGCCTTAATAGACACCTCACCAAAGAAAACCTACAAATGCCAAATGAGCTTGTGAAAAGATGCTCCACATCCTACGTCATCAGGGAAATGCAAATTAAAACAACGGTGAGATGCCACTACGTTCCCGTTGGAGTGATGACAACCCAAGGCACTGACGCCACCAGATGCTGGCGAGGACGGGAGCCGTGGGAACGCGCACTGCTGCTGGGAATGCGAATGGCGCGGCCACTCAGGACAGTCTGGCGGTTTCTTACGAAACTGAACGTTCTCCAGTATGATCCCGCAGTCACGCTCCTTGGTATCTACCCAGAGGGGTTAAAACTTGTGTCCACACAAAAACCTGCACATGGATATTTAGGGCGCCTTCATTCATAACTGGCAGAACTCGGAAGTAACCACGACGTCCTTCGGTGGGTGAATGGATAAACTGGTCCCTTCAGCACCTTTTCAGTCACCAGGCCTTGAAAAGACGCAGAGGAAACTTCGATGCACATGACTGAGTGGAAGAGGCCCATCTGAAAAGGCTGCCTGCTGCATGATTCCAACTAGATGACATTCTGGGAATTAAAACCATGGAGACGGTAAATAGATCAGCGGTTGCCAGGGGTTAGGGAGGGAGGGATGAGTCGGTGGGACACGGAGGGCTTTTAGGGCAGTGGAACTACCCTTTATCACACCGCAATGGTGGGTGCGTGTCATTACACAGTGGCCCACACTCACGGAATGTACCACACCGAGAGCGAGCCTGATGTAAACTGCGGGCTCCGGGTGCCGCGAGGCGTCGGCGCAGGCTCGTCGATTGTGACACACTCCGCTGGGGGACGTTGATAGCGGGGAGGCCGTGGGTATGCGGGGAGAGGAGGATATGTGGGAAATATCTGTACCTTCCACCCAATTTACCTGTAAACCTAAAACTGCCCTAAAAAATAAAGTCATTTTAAAAAGCCCAAGACCATGCACCAGGTAAGGGCAGAGCCAGTATTTGAACCCAGGACCTCCTGATCTAAAAACCTATGTGTCTGGTTTAACGGAGGCTCCTCTTCTCTGGGGGAACCAGCACTGGGGTGAGCGTGAACATGACACAGGTGATCCAGAAGGCAGCCGACCCCTGGAGCCCCAGGGTGCTGCGTGGCACTGCTCCCGTGATGCCCTGAGAGCTGAGTGTGCCCGGGCCTGGCAGGACACCTGTGTGTGTGTGTGTGTGTGTGTGTGTGTGTGTGTGTGTGTTCCCAGAGCTGCCCCCAGGTGAGGCCCCCTCCCCTGGACATGGAAGCTGCCTGATCTTCCATTTCCTTCCCTTGCTCTCTGAATGAGCCCAGCGCCCCCCGTGTGGCAGGGCTGTCCTGGCGTCAGGAGGGCACAGGCTCTGCAGGCAGCAGACTGCGCCCCTTGTCCAGAGACCCATCTGCTCTGAGCCTCAGGCTCCTTGCCTTACAGCGGGGGGTGGTCACACCTGCATTTGCACAGGTCTTTCGTTGGTTGATTGAGTCATTAAAGGTATTTCATGAGATTTAGCTCATTGCCTGGCACATGGACAAGGGCTCTGCAGGCCTAAGGCCCTGTGCAAAATTTCTCCCCAGAGCCTCCAGGAAGAACGCAGCCCGGCCGACTGCGGCCTCCAGGACCGTAAGAGGATATGTCTGTGTTGTTTGGAGCCCGCAACTCTGTGACCACGTGTTAGAACAGCCATAGGAAACCAGCACGCACAGCGGGGCCGGGAGTGGACGCTGGGCCTCCTGCCGCTCAGCCAGCTCCTGGCCAGGACCCGTGCCTTCCATGGGCCTCTTTTCGGGGGACAATCCTGCAAGCTCAGGGCACATAAGGAAGCGGAGGACCCACCCAAACCCCGAGCTTCAGCTGAAAGAGGCCAACATCCCCCTAGAGGCCGGGGCGGGTGGCAGGCAGGCCGGTAGCAGCTCTCAGAGCCTCTGCCTGGAACATTCTCCACTGACTGTCCGCCTGAGGCCGCCTCGGGCCTCACCGTCACCACCTTGAGCGCCCTGCCCCACGGCTGCGTGGCTTGAAGGGAAGGTACAGTTTTCTGAGTAATGGTAACGTGACATTCGCATGCATTTCCCCCATCGTGTGCCCGGCTTTTCTTTTGTACCATAGGGTCTCAGACTTGACCTCTTGTCTCAGCTGCTCCGTTAGGTGGCACCGAGCGGGCAGGAGGTCCCTCCTCACCCCTGGGCGAGCCCCTGTAAGTGACGGAGCAGGAGCTGGTCTGGTCTGAAGCCGTGATGAACAGCAGCAGCTGCTGAGGCACCTTTCTCACCTCCCCCTTCTCTCCCCCTGGAATGGAAAGTCCTCGAAAGCTGGGAGCCAGGCCTTCAGCTCCAGGTCCCCTGGGCACAGCCTGGGGCTTGGCCCACGGTAGGTGCTCAGTGAGTGTCTGGCAAACGATGCATGTGCCTTGCAGAGCGTGGTACAAAGTCAGCACCCAAGAGATGTTTTGACAAATGCGTGTCTCACCTGTTCACCTCACCTGGGCACCACACCTGGGCACTTCACCTGGGCAACAGGTTGGGCTGTAGGGGTGGGGCCCCTGCCACCTGACCCTCCACCTGTTGCTCTGGCTCCTGCACTAGGTTTATCTGCCCAGGTCTGGTCCCAGCTGAAAACCAGGCCTTCTGTCTGCAGCACTGGCCTGGCCCCTGGTCCCTGGCCCACTGGCCACAGCAGAGCTGAGTCCGGTTCAATTCAAGGAGTGTTTTCCATATGTCTCATTTGTGCTAGGCTCTGAGTTGGGGGCAGGGATACAGATGAGGGCCCTGGGGACCTCTGGGGGGCTGGGGGGTTGGAGTATAGAAGTCAGGTCTGGAAACCAATTCTGCCACTTGTCTGTGACACCTAAGGTGCAGAAAGGGCCCTAGGAGCTGGACATGGAGATGCCCGGTCCACCTGGGAGGTCAGCAGAAGCTCCCCACAGAGGGCAGACCTCTTTGGACTCCGAGACCAGTGCTCATCCCACAGGCCAGCGCCCTTGAGCACGGAGCCTCCGGTTAAGGACTCTAGGCCTGGTGCCGGCCTGGTGCCGCCCCTGAGGGTCTCGGCTCAGCTCCAGGTGCTGGACCAAAGCAGGGGAGCCTGAGACTGTGAACCCGGCAGGACCCAGCCTGCCAACCAGGAGTAAGATCTCCTCCTGAGACCACTCCCCTGCCCTGGGGATTTGACTTGGGGATAAAAGGGGTCTGAACAGGCCTTTCGCGGGCAGCCAGCTCCCATCCCCCCACCCCTCCAGCCTGACACTGGCAGCCCACCCCCTGCGCTGGGCCCAAGCACCCGAGGCCAGTGAGCCAGACAGTCCCGCCAAGAATCTGTCTTCAATCTCCGCTCTCCAATTTCCCAAACAGAACCGGCCTGGTCTCCGCAGGAAGCCCAGGCCCAATTTGCCTTAAAATAACTCGGGTCCTGGGTGGCCTTCTGGACAGAAGCAGCCCCAGCCCCCTCCCACATTCTGCATTCCTAGGCCCCTTTAATGCAAGGACCTCCCTCCCTCACTGGGCTGCCGGTGGGAGGAGGTGGGTTGTAGATCCCACAGGTTTTCTCCATGGACAGTCCCGTCTCTGGCACCCACACCTGGGCTGGGACCCCCAGGACAAGTGGAAGTGGGGTCAGTGGACTTCCCGTCTCCTTCCTGGAGCTCTGGGAAACCTTCAGTCTCTCGCCATTTCCTGCGATGTTAGCGGCCGGGTTTCCAGCAGTTTCGGTCGTCTAGTTGGTGAAGTTCCCTCACATTCCTAACTTGCTGAAAATTAAAAGTCTTTTTTTTTTTGGGTCATGAATGAATTTGGTCACATGCTTTGTTGCCTCTACTGAAATCATATGATTTTTTTAAATCTCTCTTGTTTTTCCTGCCTACGAAGGGAATGCCCTCGATTGATTTTTGAATATTAAGCCAACCTTGCCTTCCTGGGAAAAGCCCACCTAGTCACCCCTCACCATTGTCTCGTTACTGCTGCGTTCGACCTGCTGAAATCGCGTCCAGGATTTTGCACATATGGTCATGAGTGATACTGGTCTGTGATTTTCTCTCTTCTCTCTTGAAAATAACGTCCTTGCCAGGTTTTGGTATCGGGGTAATTCTCACTTGTTAAAACACCTTGGGACGTGCTCTGTCCGCCTCTAGTTTCTGAAGGGGTTTTAGAAGCTGGTATTAATTCTCCCTTGAATGTCCGATGCTCTCCCGGGACCAGGAAAAGGTGTCTTAACAACTGTTTCCAAGGAGGAGGCACCTGTTTGGGTGCGCGGAGCAAACCTGACTCGTTTCCCACCCTTTACCTGGCCGCCTGCCCATCGCTCCCCCACCCCCTCCCCCGTTTCAGCCACGATGGGAGAGGAGCCCAGGTTCTCGCCGCCCCCCGGGTTGCTCAGGGGCGACGCTCGGTTCACAAGCTCCTGTTTGTGTTTCTCTCGCTAACCCGTCTCGCCAGCCTGATTTACAGGCCCCGCCAGAGACCCCAAGATGGGCAGAGGAAAAGGCTTCCTCCTCTCTCTTGTCCAGGGTGGCACGCGGGTGCGGCTGTGCCCCGAGTGTAGCCACCGGGCTCGGGCTGTGTCCGGGGAGCAGGAGCGGTGCAGAGGTGGCCCCCTTTCAGCAAGGTTTTCTAGGCAACACAGTGGCCTGACAGCTCTTAGGGCTGAGGAAGTGGTGTGGATGGAGGGCTGGGTGTCACGATCGTGGCCGAGTTCTCTGTGGTGAGGCCGGAGGCAGGGCGCGGAGGTGGGGGGGGCTGGTCCCCGCGTGGCCCCCTCCCGCCTTCCGCTCTGACCCCATTTGATGGGGGAACCAGGACTAATTCAGGAGCCTGTGAAGCCCACTAGCCCCGCTTCTGACTTTCTCTTGCCTTTGGGCAGGTGCCTGCCCTTCTCTGAGCTGCCAGCTAAGCGGGTGAGGCCTGGTCTGGTTTTTTAAATATTGAAATCCGTGGAGCCCCCTCCTCAGTCTCGGGGGGAAGTTCAACACGTAGCCATGGCGTGATGTGAGCGTGTACAATCTCTCATCAGCAGGTACAAACATCTCCTCTGCAAGGAGGGGAGATGCCGCAGGGGGCCCAGGGGGCAGAGGTGAGACCCCACCCCCTACCCCCACCCGAGGGCAAGAAAAAGGCACAGAAGATGGGTGGGTCTCAGCAGGAAGGCCTGGCCTGGGTGGGGGAGGCGGGAGGGGGGAGGTGGAGACCCCCCCGCAGCCTCTGAGCGCGTCCCGAGCAAGGCGTCGCCGCTCTGCGAGCCTGGCCGCCTTTCCGGGGATTTTGCGCCGTGAGGTATTCGTTTCCACGGTTGCCGTAACGGAGGGTCGCGAACCGGGCGGCTTAAGCCCACAGAAATGTGTTGTCTCACAGTCCTGGACCCAGTCCTCCTGGGGGCTCGGGGAGGGTCGTCCCTGCCTCTTCCAGCTTCTGGTGACGGCCGGCGATCAAGGGGATCCTGGGCTCAAAGCAGCACCCTCCAGCCGCCACCTCCTCCGCCTTCACCGGTCACCTTCCCTCCGCGTGTCTCTGTCCAGGCTCCCTTCTCGTAAGGACGCCAGTCATATAGGACTGCGGGCCACCCCGGTCCAGGTGACCTCCTCCTGACCTGACTGCATCCGAAAAGATCCTGTGTCTGAATAAGATCACATCCGCACCTCTGGAAGGACGTGGCTTTTTATTTTATTTTGTTTTATTTTTTTTTTTCATCTTCACCTGGGGATATTTTTCCCATTGCTTTTCAGGGAGCGGAATGGAGGGAGGGAGGGAGAAACATTGATGTGAGGCACGTCGATTGGTTACCTCTGCAGGCATCCTGACCGGGGCTGGGGGTCCACCTGCAACCCAGGCACATGCCCTCGACTGGGAATCGAACCCTCCACCCTTCGGTCCGAGCGACGCCGGCCGGGGCAGGACGTAACTTTATGGGGGGGACGCTATTCAACAGCGTAAGCGCACATCCTGGGAACACGGAGCTCGTCCTCCCCCACCCCGGGCGAAGGGCAGGCGTGCTTCCCGCCTCTGTAAACGTTCTAGGTTCCCTGGGTCCAGGGCTCCCTCCTGTTACACAGCCTCTGAGTCCACAGGTGCCGCCTGGCCCCTCTGTGTTGCCCTGTGGGAACTGGGGCTTTTGGGGAACCGGTGGGTAAAAACGTTCTCTGGGACACCAGCTGGCCTGAGCTCCCTGAGCCTCACTTTTCCGAGCTGTGGAATGGAGTAACAACCCTTCCCGCGTGGGCACGGAACTCGCACAGGTGCTGAGGTTTCTATGAGGCTGCTGTGTGCCCGGCCTTGGTGCCAGCCCCAGCAGCTCCTCTCAGGTTTGATTGCTTCTAGAGATGGTGGGCTCACTACTCCCAGCTCTCACTGTGGGGTTCAGTCTGGAGAAAGATCTTTCTCGTCTAACTCTCTGTTCCCCCCTCTTTTGCCTCAGCTGGGCTGTCTACTCGTGGGCTGGGTTTATTGGAGGCAGGGGGCTGGGGACCTCAGTTTGGAACAGAATTAAGGCAGGAATGGATCCAGGCCACACTGAAGTCAATTAGGAAAGAAAGCCGCCAATTTTTACTCCATTTTCTTTAGAAGCTGGGCTTGTCTTTTCGTATCTTCCACCCCGTCTCTGCCTAGAGATCTCCATCTCACCCTCCAGGACCGACCACAGCGACACCGTTGCCTCTCAGGGGCTCCCAGCCTGTGCTCACCAGCTGCCACCTCCCTGTGGCTTTGGGCGGGGCCAGGCTGAGAGGGAGGCAGGGCCCACCGGCGGGGACGGTCAGGCCCTGGAGCTGGGCTGGCCTCAGTGCGAGGTTCCACATTGCAGCCGTGTCCCCTCCCCGCCCGCTTCCGTGGAGGGGGCTGTGGTGTGACTGCCTCCCGCCCCCGCTCGGCTTCCCACAGCTGCTTCCTGCCCCAGCCGCCGGCAGGAACCCGGCCCCCGGGCTCCCTGACAGGTGCTGGCCTGCGCTCCCCGGGCCCGAGAGGCTGAGGTCCAGGTCCCGGGTGTGGCCGGCGTGGCCCTGGCCCTGAGGGGCTTCCGTCCGCCTCGGCCAGCGAGGGCCTGGGACACTTTCAGCCCCCAGCTCACAGAACTCATACAATGTGAATCCCCCAGCACCGTTTGTGTCCCACCGGGAGGGCTCAGAGGACAGATTTCCAACAGCCGAGGGGATATAAAGCCACGTTCCCGTCTCTCCCAGGGCCTGGCAGTAGCTGGCGAGAGGCTTTTGTCGGCTTTGTTTCTCTGTCCCCAGCCCCAGCCTGGCCCGACACTGAGGAAGCGAGGGACATCGGGCCAGAGAATGAGCGGCCGAGCGAGTGGACAAAAGATGACCGCAGCCTCCCCACGCCGGGCCCCTCCCCGGGCAGGGCTGGCCCTCGCCCCGCTTCCGCCGGGAAGCAGAGCGGGGTGTCCCCTCCTCGGGGCCCTGGGCCTCCCCGAAGGAAGGGGTCCTGAGGCTCCGGGGCCTGGACACACCCCGCCTCTCAGCACGCAGACCGCGAGGCGGCCGGAGGGACGGGCAAGTTGAAATGATTTCTCTGGTTAAGTGGAAACATCTGGCCCAGAGAAGCAAATAAATGAGTCGCTGAAGCCGGCCAAGTGCCCAGCGCTTGGTGGGGCTGTTCTGGGAAGAGGCGGGAGTGGCCTCGGATCAGGGAACAGGGCGTCCCCGCGGCCCCTTCACGGCCTACGCCCGCCCACTGTCCACGAATGCTGCCCACGCATCCCGCCGGGCATTCTCTCCTGACCCTCTCATTGTCCCGTTGCAGGTGAGGACGCGGCCGGCCAAGTCTATAGACCTGGATCTGTGGCTTCTCCAACCAGGGGCTGCCCTCCCCTTGCCCAGCCCCAGCCCAGCCCCAGCCCAGCCCAGCCCCAGCCCAGCCCAGCCCCAGCCCAGCCCCAGCCCAGCCCAGCCCCAGCCCAGCCCAGCCCCAGCCCAGCCCAGCCCCAGCCCCAGCCCAGCCCCAGCCCAGCCCCAGCCCCAGCCCCAGCCCCAGCCCAGCCCCAGCCCAGCCCCAGCCCCAGCCCCAGCCCCAGCCCAGCCCAGCCCAGCCCAGCCCCAGCCCCAGCCCCAGCCCCAGCCCCAGCCCAGCCCAGCCCAGCCCAGCCCAGCCCCAGCCCCAGCCCCAGCCCAGCCCAGCCCAGCCCCAGCCCCAGCCCAGCCCAGCCCAGCCCAGCCCAGCCCCAGCCCCAGCCCCAGCCCCAGCCCCAGCCCAGCCCAGCCCCAGCCCAGCCCAGCCCAGCCCCAGCCCAGCCCAGCCCCAGCCCCAGCCCCAGCCCCAGCCCCAGCCCAGCCCCAGCCCCAGCCCCAGCCCCAGCCCAGCCCAGCCCAGCCCCAGCCCCAGCCCCAGCCCAGCCCCAGCCCCAGCCCCAGCCCCAGCCCAGCCCAGCCCCAGCCCCAGCCCCAGCCCCAGCCCCAGCCCCAGCCCCGCCCCAGCCCCAGCCCCAGCCCCAGCCCAGCCCAGCCCCAGCCCCAGCCCCAGCCCAGCCCCAGCCCCAGCCCCAGCCCCAGCCCCAGCCCAGCCCAGCCCCAGCCCCAGCCCCAGCCCCAGCCCCAGCCCAGCCCAGCCCCAGCCCCAGCCCAGCCCAGCCCCAGCCCCAGCCCCAGCCCCAGCCCCAGCCCAGCCCAGCCCCAGCCCCAGCCCCAGCCCCAGCCCCAGCCCCAGCCCCAGCCCCAGCTCCAGCCCGGCCCAAGGGGATGGTTCCAGGGGCAGCAGAAACACCACCACCAAATGCCCAGGGGACTCTCATCCTGTGAGTGGTCAGAGGGTGAGCTCCTCTCGTTTCAGGTTGGCAACATCACAGGTGACGGTGACGGATGTCTGTCATAGGTGACGGTGACGGATGTCTGTCACAGGTGACGGTGACCGATGTCTGTCACAGGTGACGGTGACGGATGTCTGTCACAGGTGACGGTGACGGATGCCTGTCCACAGCTGGACGCCAGGGCAGAGTGGCCCCCCTGGTGGGAAGGCCCACTCCGCACACTTCTGGGAGGCCCGTTTGGCCGTACATCTCAGGAAGGGAGCTGACTCACAAACTTCGTGCCTGGAAACCCAGCTAAGGAATGTTCCGGAACTTGGGAGACCTTCACGTGGTGGTCAGAGCGTTACTGGTGCTAGAAGAAAACGCCCAACAGAGATGAACCGTGATGCGATTTCGAGTTTTCTCTGGTCTGTGGTGCAGCCGCTAGAGTCAGGTTTATACGAGTTTTTAAAAACACAGGAAATGCTTATGCAATTGTATTAAATTAAAAAAAAATCACCTGGCCAGTGTGACTCAGTGGTTGAGTGTCGACCGACGGACCAAGAGGTCGCTGGTTCGATTCCCAGTCAGGGCACAAGCCCCGGTTGTGGGCTCCATCCCCAGTGGGGGGCACGCAGGAGGCAGCCGATCGATGTTTCTTTCTCATTGATGTTTCTATCTCTCTCTCTCTCTCCCTTCCTCTCTCTCTAAAATCAATAAAAACATAATAAAAATCCACTAAGTGTCAAAATATTATATGGGATATTATCAAGATGATCTAAAATGCAGAGATGAAGACCCGAAAAGAAACGCTCCGTTGTTATGGGCGATGCTGTGGGCATCCGGACAGCCCGGGGGGCTCCTGTTCTCTCTGGGTTTCCGAATCGGCATCCCGGTGTCCGCTAACACACGCGAATTATTCTGACGGCGGCAAGCGCGCCAGTGAAGCCACCCGTGGGCCAGGAGCGGCCACACATCAGAGGAAAGGAGCCGCCGCCCTGCATCCTAACCGCCTCGCCTCGGGCTTCTGTGTGTCTCTGTGGGCCCATTTCCCAGGTCCTGCTGCCTGAAGCTCTCACCGCTGGGTCCGGAGGTGAGCGGGCTGCAAATAAACACGCGGTCACCGCCGTTTCTCTTCCGCTCGCACCCCGATCCCTTCCCCGGGCCTTTCAGGCGCTAAGACCCACCCGGGCTGGGCCCCGCCTTGACCTCCAGACGCGGGGTTTGGGCTCAGCGCCTCGCTCCCCTAGCCTCCTGCCCTGCTCCCCCTCAGCTGGCACCTCCTCCTACCTGCAGGCTTCAGGGGGAACCCTCCCCATCCCCGGGGGCATCAGCTGCGTTTCCGCGAGGCCTCCTCACTGAGGGGGTGAAGCGTCTTTCCTGTAATTAAGCTCTCGTGGGCCTGTCCCTGGACCACCGGCTCCCAAGCCCTGCTGGTTCTACCGTCAGTGTGGGACGTGACCCCAGGCACATGTCAGGTGCCAAGCCCTGGGAACAAACTGCAAGTGAGGCGTGCCACCTCTGATGGAAGGGCGAGGGCGCCCCCAGGAGGTGGTGATGCCTGCAGGGTTGCCTTTGGGGGGGGTGTCCTTGGTTTTTGAGGGTGAGCGAGTGGGAGTCCTGGCCAAAGCATCCCGGCTCCAGACCAGACCAAGCCACTCAGCGTGTGGGACCTCAGTTTGCCTTTCTGTAAAATGGGCACAATGCCCCTAGTCTCGCCCGCCTGCTGAGTTAAAAAACCTCCGCTCCTCCTGTTCTCCTCCGCCCTCGGGTGACTGCCGCACTCACAACGCTGGCCCCGGGCGCGTGGGGCGTTCCTCCACCGAGCATCTGTGCCTACAGTTTAACTTGGCGCTGACACCGTCCTCCTGGAGATGGTGTCAGGTCTCATAGGTTAAGGTCTCGGTCCCACGAGACTTCAGATGCCAATCCCGAGTCCTAAGTAGGTCCCCAGGTGACCCCTAACTTCCGTCCGACTTGGCTGCATATCGGAGGAGGTTCCCATGGCCCCTCCTGGGAATTGATTATTTGCTGGTGTGTCTGAGGCCTCAGGGAAACTTACGTTTACCAGTTCATTATACAGATGAAGGGGTGCACAGGGTGAGGTCGGGGAGGGTCCCAGCACAGGGGCTCCTGTGCCCGAGGCTTGGGGTGCATCACCCTCCGGTGCGTGGATGCGCTCGCCCACCCGGGAGCTCTCCGAACCCCGCGCTGTTGGGTTTTCCGGAGGCTTCGTCACGTGGGCAAGATCCACCAGCTCCCCGCCTGGCCTCTCCCCTCTCTGGAGGACGGGGCTGGGGCTGAACACCCCAAGTTTCTAACCATGGCTTGATCTACCCGCTGACCATGCCCCATCCAGGAGCCCACCCAGGGGTCACCTCGTTAGAAAAGGGTCTCAGCAGCTCTGTACCAGGAACAGGGTGGGCGGGGGTGGGGCAGGGACCAGTATAGGTTTTCTGTCATCTCACACCTGCCGCAGGGGTGATGGGGCCGACTCAGAGAGCAGGGGTGGGGCGGCTGTGGCCTGAGCCAGCAGTGCACCCTTGGCGGGCTGGGGTGCGCACGCTCAGAGGGGGATGCCGTGTGTCTGTGAGGATCCAGCCACCTGAGGCCCAGTTTGGGGTGTGTCTGTCTCCTCCCCAAGCTTTTCTGAGTTCTCCCTGACCCTGGCTCAGCAGAGATGCCAGGCCTGGGCCCTTCCTCTATCCCTGTCCCCGGGCCGGGGCCCTTGGCACCACTTGGCTTATGGCAGGGTTGGCCTGTTTGTTTGCTGTGGGGGTGCTCCCATGGGCCCTGCTCTTTTTTTCTGGGCCCCTAGCAAGGGAGGCTGGGCTGTGAAATCCAGGGCAAAGAGTGGTGCTGACTCTTACCCTCCTTAGCTTAGCTCATTTGGCTGGATCATCCCTTCCCAACACCCTTGACCAGCCCAGAGCCACTAGAGCCAGCAGGGAGAGAGGGGACACAGGAGTGGATGGTGGTCATTCCCTCATCCCAAACAGTGTCACTGATAGCATTTCTAGGCTCCTGAAAACCCTTCCATTTGCCATCCATCCACCCATCCATCCACCCATCCATCCACCCACCCATCCACCCACCCATCCACCCACCCATCCATCCATCTCCATCCATCCATCCATCCATCCATCCATCCATCATCCATCCATCCATCCATCCATCCAT
This sequence comes from Miniopterus schreibersii, assembly GCF_964146895.1. Classification (NCBI taxonomy): domain Eukaryota; kingdom Metazoa; phylum Chordata; class Mammalia; order Chiroptera; family Miniopteridae; genus Miniopterus; species Miniopterus schreibersii. Next base: position 184,878,962 of record NC_138102.1, on the reverse strand, counting down.
CATCCATCCATCCATCCATCCATCCATCCATCCATCCATCCATCATCCATCCATCATCCACCCACCCATCCATCCACCCATCCATCCACCCACCCATCCACCCATCCCCATCCATCCACCCATCCATCCACCCACCCATCCACCCACCCATCCACCCATCCCCATCCATCCGCCCATCCATCCACCCACCCATCCACCCACCCATCCATCCATCATCCATCCATCCATCCATCCATCCATCCATCCATCCATCCATCCATCATCCATCCATCCATCATCCATCCATCCATCCACCATCCATCCATCCATCCACCATCCATCCATCCATCCACCATCCATCCATCCATCCATCCATCCATCCATCCATCATCCATCCATCCATCCATCTATCCATCCATAATGCACCCACTCATCCATTCATTTAGCCATCACTGCTCCTTGGCTGATGCCCTCTCTGTGGGGCTCCTGTGGGTGCTGTAAACACAAGGCTAACCAATCTGGTTTTTTGATAGTGGGGAACTCATGGTGGGAGACAGGCAGACAGACCACCTCAATGCCAGATGATGGATGCTGTGATGAGGGTGCCCAGTGAGGCTGGGATGAGACCTCTGGGACTTTCTAGGGTAGTAGAGGATGTTGGGGGGATTTGAGTGGGAGATGAGGCTGTGGGGCCTGGGGGGAGGGTCCCAAATGCTGGCTAAGAAGTCTAAAGGGGGGGAGGGTCTTTAAAAAGACAGATCAATTCACATGCCACATAATTCACCCTCTTGAAGTATGCAATGTGGTTTTTAGTATTTTATCAAGCTTGTGCAGCCACCAACACTATCTAATTCTAGAGCAACTTTATCTCTCCTCTCAAAGAAACCTGTACCCATTGCAATCACTCCCCCTCCCTCCTACCCCCAGCCCCTGGCAACCACCAATCTGCTTTTTATTTCTGTGAGTTTGCCTATTCTGGACGTTTCATATAACTGGACACATATGTGGTTTTTCATGTCTGGCTTCTTTCACTGAGCATCATGTTTTCAAGGATCATCATGATGGAGCAGGGGCCAGTGCTTCACTCCTTTTCATGGCTGAATAATATTCCACCAGAGGGACAGACTCACGTTTCGCTTACCCGCCCATCAGTGGATGAACATTTGGATCATTTCTATTTTTTTTTTTTACTATTGGGAATAGCGTTGCTACCCGTTTTTGTGTGGAGATGTATTTGTATTCTCCCAAATCTGTATTTAGGGGTAGAAACGCTGGGTTCTACTATGATTTGGTGTTTAACTCTTTGAGGAACTGCAGGGCTGTTTTTCAAAGCGACTGCACCAATTTACACCCCCCCCCCCAGCAGTGTATTAGAGTTCTAGTTTCTCCACCTCCTTGTCAGCACTTGCTATTGTCTGTTTCCCTCCCTCCCTGTTTTTATTATAACTACTGTAGTGGGTATAAAGGGGCATCTCATTGTTGTTCGGATTTTCATTTTCCTAATGACTAACGGGGTCAAGCATCTTTTCACGCGCTTATCAGCCACCTGTATATGTCCCCTGGAGAAGTGCCTCCAAATTATTTGATCATTAAAAAAAAAGTTATTGATTTTAAAAAGAGAGGAAGGGAGAGGGAGAGAGAGAAAACTGATGAGAGAGAAACATGGATCAGCTGCACCCTGCACGCCCCCCCCCCCCCCCCGGGGATTAAGCCTGAAACCTGGGCATGTGCCCTGTCCAGGAATCGAACCAGCACCTGCCCCCCCGCCACCCCCGCCCCAAGCACTGGACGAAGCCCAACCAACGGAGCTACCCTGGCCAGGGTGAAAGGTTTTAATTTTGATGAAGTCCAAGATATTTCTTTTTTCTTTGGTTGCTTGTGTTTTGGTGTCATAGCTAAGAAACTATCACCTAATCCAAGGACACAAAGATTTGTATGTGTTTTCTTCTCCCTCTAGTCGGCTCTTACGTGTAGGTCTCGGAGGCATTTCGAGTTAATTTTTGTATACGGTGTGAGGTAGGGGTCCAGCTTCATTGTTTTGCATGCGGACACCCAGTTGTCCCAGCCCCAGGTGTTGAAGAGACCGTTCTTTCCTCCCTGCTGGCCTCGGCACCCTTGCTGAACAGCAACTGAACACAAATGTGTGGGTTTGTTTCTGGGCTCTCATCCTGTCCCACTGACCGTATGTCTTTCCGTAGGCCAGCATCGTACTATCTCGATATCTGTAGCTTTGTAGTAAGTTTTGAAATTGGGAACCTTCCAACTTTGCTCTTGTTCAGGATTTTGTGGCTTTTCAGGATCCTTTGCTTTTCCATATGAATTTTGGGATCCATTTTTTCCCCAAAACAGGCAGCTGGGATTTTGGTAGGTTGGAGGGCCTTTACCTGGGAGGGGGGGAAGTGGGGTGGCTGCAATGGGGAGCCATGGGAGAGTTCTGAGCAGGTGAGTGACAGGGTCAGACTTGTGTTTTGCTAAGACTGACCTCAGTGTGGAGAATGGATTTGAGGGTGTGGGTTAGGCCCAAGGAGATGCAAGGAGAGGAGGTAGGGACTGGGGCGCCGAGGGGCAAAGAGCCACCTGGGGTTGGGCAGAGGAGACAGGGCCTGGGACTGAATGGTTCGCTGTGGGAGGAGGGAGGGAGGGAGGAGGCCACCTCTCCAGCAGACCCGGGCCCCACTTTCTACCCCGGTCCCTAGTTGCCTGGCCTAGCCCCTTCTCAGTACAGGTTCTTGGTGGGGAGTGGGGCCAGGGAGAAGGCTGGACTGGGTGTTGGGACATCTGGAATAAACTCTGCCTCTGTCCTTGCCTCCCGCTGGCCTCCTGTGGACAATCTGGGCCGGCATGGAGTGCAAGTCTACTGGGTGGGTCTGCTTGAAGCCAGGCTCAGGGTACTGGGAGACTGCTGCTTGATATTCAACAAGGGCGCCAAGGCCAAGCCGAGAGGAAAGAACAGTCTTTCAACAGCAAGGCAAACCACAGAGGGGATGGGGAGAGGGCTCCCTGAGGCCACAGGGGTGGTGGTGGGGCTTTGGGGAATCTTCAGGATAGACACGCAGGTCTCAGGGTGTTCCCAGGCACCCCACCTACTCCCCTGCCTTGGGGGGCATTAACTTGGGTGTCTCTGGGGGCAGAGAGGATGCGGTGGTCATATTTCCCCCCAGCAGTCTGTTATGTAGCTAAGCGCATAGTAGGTGCTTAGTGTTTCCATGGGGCTTGTCTTGGACCCTGAGCTCAGGCAAGCACCCTGTAAGTATCGTTTAATCCCCGAGGTTGGCCTCAGAGGTAGGGGCTTCCACCCTGTCTTACAGGTGCCTCAGGCAGGTGGGTGAGCAGGTAAGAGAGCGGGGAGGCGGCCAGGCTGGGATGGAAACACTGCTCCCCTGCCCCGCCCCCTCCTCATTCACCATCGTCCAACCGAGATGCCCCTCATCTCCCAGACACCTGCAGCGACCCTGAGGGCAGAGTTGGTGTCTCTGTCCACAGTGGCTCCTGCCTGTCTCCACAGGAGGGGCTCCTGGTGGGAAGGGCTTGGCCCTGGGCGGAGGGTGAGGAGCGCTCACTGGGAGGAAGGACCTGAAGGAGATGCTGGGTCACCCCACCTTGGTTTAGGGGGCTCTGGGAGGAGCTTTGGCTTTTAAATGTCCACTTGGGGGTCCCGGGGGTCCTGCCACAAGGCCATTTTCACCTTCCCTCCGTCCCCTGTCCACAGGGCTAGCAGACGGGGTGGTTACTTAGAGAAGGGTGCAGGGAACAGTAGGGGAGGGTACAGTAGTTTCGTCGCTTTAAGCTTGGGGGAACCCACACCCTGCTTTGGCGGCCCTGCCCCACCCGCCTGGCATCACTGGGCCCCACCCCTCCACCTATTCCGTGGAAGTGCTGCCTTCTCTCCGCCGGCCACGAGGTGGCAGCAGAGCCCCACGGATCCCATCTCGGGCACCTTAGGAGGGCAGGTGCTGCGGATCAAAGCCGCAGGTGTGGGCCTCGCGGGGCAGAGCTGGAGCCCCCGCACCCGCACCCCTCAGCCCCCCGGGGCGCACCCCTCAGCGCGCCAGCGAACCTTCCTGCTGTGTGTGGAGAACAGAACTCCTATGGCACCGACCTGGCCCCGGGCCCAGCACTGGGAGGTAGGTGCGGCTGTGCCGGGAGGCGGGGGTGAGTGAGCCTGGGGGCGCAGGGAAGGCCTCCCAGGCGCCCCGACACAGGCCTTGGGAGGGGGAGGCAGTGGGGACTGCCCCGCTCAGCCAGCAGCCTGGGGTGGACGCCCCATCCACCAGCTCAAGCGCTCCAAGCAGTGGTTTGGGACCAGGACGTGATTGGCGGGGCCCAGTGCAAAGTGAATGTGAGGGGCCCTTGTTCAGAAAAAGTTGAAGTCGAAGATGGTGACAGCAGAGCAGAAAACCAAGCTCTGGCCCCTCTGAGCGTGGGGCCCCCGAGAGCCTGCCCAGGCTGCGCACCCAGACGCTGCCGGGCGTGCAGAGCGCTTGGGCCAGAAGCCCTCCTTCCCCTGCTCTCTGAGTGCTCACAGCGCCCCTGGTGGGGAGACCAGGAAGAGAGGGGCTGCCCCCATGTCCACTTTACAGATGAGGAAACTGAGGCTCAGGGAGGGGAGGGGACCTCCCCGGAACCACCGTCTCTTCTGTCTCCTGGGGCTTCCTCCCTCTAGTCGTTGTCACTGCCCAGGAGCCCTGCTTGGGTCCCGCTTCCCGGCTCAGACTCCCCCTTTCCTCGCGGGGCGTGGGGAGGACTCCATGAGATAAGATAGTAAGGTCCTGGCACCGGGATGTTCAGCAAATAATGATGATGAAAAACGATGCTGGAGGCGGTTAAACAAACGGCAACGTGCTGGTTGGCTTTGCACGGAGAGTGGGCACCGCCCAGGATCCTGGCCAACAGACTGCTCCAGGCACCAAGTGCAGGCTCAGCTCCCCTGGGTTCCTGCACCCGGGTTCCCGCACGGCCAGGGCCTGGGAAGGGTGCTGCGGCCAGAAGGGGGAGCCATTGCTCCATCTGAGCACTGGGGGCACCCACCTGGCTCCAGGCCACAGTCCCCGGGGCAGGCCCACACTATCCTGTGTGTCCTGGGCATCGGGTGGCCAGCACAGGCCCAGACACAGACCAGATGTGCCCAAGAGAGGTCCCAGAGGTCCCGCGCTGCAGAGCACACGGGCCCTGGAGAGAGCCAGCGGCTTGGGTCCCTAGAAACTTATTTCTGCGACAAATGGTCGGCAGTGGGGGGCAGCTCTGAACTAGTGGCCGGGATGGGCAGTGGGAATGGGGACGGGTCCGATAGGCTTCTACTGGGGTGCTGCCACCCATTGGCCGTTGTCTTCAGAAAGCTTTGCTGAATGTCTCAGGCCTCGGTTTGCTGCACTGGGGAATGGGCACAGCCAGGGCCTGTATGCGTGGGGGCTCCGGTATGGCGTGAATCTGACACATGCCGATGCTCAGCCAACGTGCCCTGTTCCCAGCTCCTACTCCATCTCCCCCGCCCCTGTTCTCCCCTCCCTCCAGCCTCCCTCCCCAGGCCCTATGATCCCTTCCCTGCAGCCTCCCTCCTGGCCCCAGCACCCAGGAGGACTGTTGGTGCCAGCAGGGTCCCACCTCCGCACCTGTGCCCACATGTGTTGTCATCTTTGTGTTCCCCTCTTCTCCTTCTCTCCCTGCTTTCTTTCTTTCCCTTTCCTAATCCTTTCATCTTTCTAATCTCAGCCCCAAAAGGGCCTCCTCCAGGAAGCCTGCCCAGGTTTCCTCATGGAGCATGCTTTGTCTTCCGTTTGAATCCCGCACCCCAGAGCCTGCCCCTTCTCGGGGAGTGGGTCACCCCCCCCCCGTATGTTGGGGTCATGGGTGTGGTGGTCATAGCTCTTTCTGCCCAAGCTCAGGGTCTCAGATCTAGGGAGCCCAGTGCCCAACCTGGCTCTAAGCAGGAGTTCTGGGCATGCTCGGTGAGGCCCCCAGGCCCCCAGGCAGCATGGACATGATGGAGTGAAGTCACCAGCCCGGGAACACGTCCAGGCGATCCCTTGTTAAACTGAGTCCGCCGCTCCTCCTGCAGGCAGAGGGACGACCGCGGTGAATCTTACCTTCGTTTATACACTTTCCCGTATTGTCGGGAAAAATGTTACCATGTCATTTTTATTATTTCCTAAATCAACAGTTATTCCCAGTTTTGGAAAAAATGAAAGCTCTGTGTGCAATGGTTCCACTGCCCTCGGGCCCACCTACCTGGCTTGTCCCCAGGGGTGGGTTTTCTCAGACAAGGGAGCTTCTGGACACATGTCCGTCCCCAGAGCCAGGGAGACAGCAGGTGTCCAGGATGATGCAGCTCGGTTGCCAGGTAACCATGGTCACCATAGCAACGCTGCTTCCTCGGAGGGAGCAGAAGCCTCAGCACCCCCCCTGCAGAAGAGGGGAGGGGGAAGCAGTGGTGGGGGCTCTGCCCCGATCACCTCGATGACCGGGTTCTCCTGGGACTTTTGTTCCCAGCTCTTCCTCTCTGGGCAGGGCTGTGGGGCGGAGGCACAGGCTGTGGGAGTGAGGGGTCTCCATGGCCCAGGGGCAGGGCCCGGTGATCGGCCCCCTTCCCTCTCCCACCAACTCCCTTGTGCCCCTGTCCTTGAACCTCAGTTTCCCCATCTGCCAAATGCGGTGGTGACCGTTGCTCTGCCCCGTGCCAGGCGCTGCACTTGGCCAGGGTCCCCCCGCTGCCTGGCTCAGTGCCGGGCACACAGTCAGAAGTTGTCGGGGTGACTTACAAGGGCCCCAGGGGAAACTCACGGGCAGGAGGCAGGAGAGCTGGGTCGGGGCAGGTCTGCCCCCCGCAGCTGGCTGATCGTAGCTGGTCCCTTTGCCCCTCTGCAAACCTCCCTTACCTGCCCCCTTCCAGGGCTGCTCTGGGCAGCAAAGAGATGGGCTGTGATCATGGGGAGGTTTGGGGGGCACTGCCTACACCCCAGCAACTGAGGACAAGCTCAGCTCTCAGTTCCCTCCTCTGGGGCCCAAGGGGAAATCAGCCACCCCGTCACAAGGCTAGGGGGTGGCTGGGCGAGCTGACACCCAGTGCTGGCACGTGGGGTGTCCTCAGTGGAGCAGGTGCCAACATGGGGGTTCTGCATCCCGGCCACTGCCTGGCCCCCACATTTCCTGCTGCCCAGCCCCCCATTCTCCGCCCATTCTGACCCTGTTTATCCCGCGTTCTTGGGGTGCCAGCTTCCAGGTGTGACCTGCAGGGTCCGGCCACCCCCAGCCCCGGCGAGGGGTGCCAGGGCCGGCTCCCTCTGTGGAAGGGGGGAGTCTAAACTGCCAGGCTTCCCTCGTCCCTTATCAGTTGCCATGGAAACCTCCTAGCAACCATGAAAACAGGCAGCCGTCCAGCAGGGCTATCGCTGGGGCCATCCAGGGTCACTCTGGGTGCTGAGGGTCAGGCCGAGGACAGGGAGCCCTGGGGCCACCTTGTCCACCCACCGTTTACTTCATTTTAAATGACAACATCATTCCCGCAGCACAGCGCGGCCCTGTTGACGGGCTTTGCGGGACCTTGCGGCTCTGAGGGTCGCGACCTCCATTTCCACGGGATGTGCCCACGGCCCTGCCTGACCCCTGCTGAGTGGGGTCGGGCCTGCTTCCTGCCCTGTGGCGGTTATTGGATGTCATTAGGCCTGTGAGTGAGGAAGTGGGTCCTGAGAAGCAGCTTCCCTCCCGGGATCCCTGCTGTCCCCACCCCCATCCGGTCCCCACCCTCACCCCCACCCCCACCCTTGTCCCACCTCCATGGACTTTCTCCCGGTTGGTGTCACGAGGAGGCAGCACCTCCGTACACGCACACACAGAGGAACACACGGACACAAAGGCACAGACACACAAAACACGCCACCCAGACACACCACGCGCTCGCCACAGACTCGCACCCCCGCAGACGCTGCACAGGGCCCTCTGCTGGGCCCGCTGGCTCCAGGTTGAACCAGGCCGGCGGGTGCGCTGCCTCGAAGGACATGGGCCCCGAGGCCCCAGCCCCGGGAGCGGCCCCTCCTCGGCCCCTCCCCTGCGTCCTTGCCCCACTCCCGGGGGAGTCCCTCCTCTCGGTCCTGGCCCACCGGCCCCCGGGACCCCCGGGGCCGCGGGAGGACCCAGGCCCTGAGTCCCAGGCCAGGCCAGAGAGCCCAGCCGCCCTGCAAGGTGGGAGCATGTTCCTGGGGATGTGGGAGACGGAGGGGACCGCACATCCACCTTGGGGGGCTGGCCCCAGGGGGCTAAAAGGATGGAGACTCCCCTTGTTCCTCCTTAAACAGCAGGCCCATGTCATCCGAGTTTTCAGTTGTCTGCCACGTGCAGCTGCTATGTCACCCCCTCACTGTGACGCCCGCAGGCCTGGGGCGAGGGTGTGTGCATCGCGTCTGTGAGCACCCAGGGGTGCGTGTGAAGGTGCGACTGTGTCCCGGCTCAGTGTGTGCGCGGTATGTGTGTATATGTGGTGTGTGCAGGTGTGCGTGTGCGGTCTGTGTGTACATGTGCTGGGTATATATCCACGTGGTGTGTGTGTTTATATGGTGTGTGTAGGTATATGTGGTGTGTGCATGTGTATGTGGTATATGTATATGTGGTGTGTATATGTGGTGTGTATGTGTGGTGTAGGTATATGTGATGTGTGTGTGTATATGTGGTGTGTATGTATATGGTGTGTGTATGTATATGTGGTGTATGTACATGTGGTGTGTGTATATGGTGTGTGCATGTGTATGTGGTGTGTGTACATGTGGCATGTGTATGTATATGTGGTGCGTGTGCATGTGTGCACATGCTTGTGGAGCAGAGAGGCAAAATCAGAAGCGGGAGGGAGGTGTAGAGGTCACCGGGACTGTGGGGACAGCAGTGGCCACGTGGACAAGGCCGCGGAAGACTGTTCCCCCATCGTCTGAACGTGTGGTCCCTGTCCTGGGTTTTGTTCCCCGGGAGGGGTGAATGTGTGTGGGGTGGAAGATTCCAGAGCCAGAGCACAGCGCCCTCCTGTTCACTCTGTCCTCCTGTTCCCTGGTCCAGCGGGAGGGAGTGTGTCTCGAAGGTTTCCAGGTGCTCAGCGAGCCCGGCGGGGGAGCTGGTCACCCGAGGCTGTTAAGTATTAAGGACAGACCCCCTTGTCCTTGCCCTCAAGGGCACAGATGTGGGAAGGCCTGAGCACCGGGGAGGCCGTGGACAGCCCAGGCTTGTGGCCCACAGCCGGGACCAGGTCTCCAGCACCCCTGCACGCCTGGCCCAGGCTCCCCGAGGCAGGTGCGAGCCCGGAGAGGCCTCTCAGGCCTGTTGGTGTTGGCGGTCACAGCTGCATGTGCTGGTCTCACAGTGGGTGTCCTGCCGGCCCCAGGTGGCTCCGGCCCCCGTCCCACACTCTCAGCTTTCCTTTCACTCCAGAACATGCCAGGTGCGTGTTGAGGTGCTCCATTGGGCCTTCACGCTGGGAAGCTGGAGCGGTGGCTTTTACACGGGAAAGGGACACTGAGAGGCTTCTCCGGGCAGCGGACGCCTGAGCCTCTGCTCTCGGCAAACTTCAGGCGGAGTTGTGCCATTTTGCGGCTCTCGTTCCCATCGTGTCCGTCAGGGTCACCGCCGCGGGGCGTGGTCACGGGGCCGTCACTGCTGCCCTGCGATTATGAAACAGACACTAAACGGGTCCGGGCGCCTGTCACTACTTGAACCAAATTAAGCAGAGACAGGCTTGAATCACGTACGAGCATTTATTCCAATAATGCCGCGGTGCCGGGCGAGCAGCCGGTCATCCTGGAAATTCTGCTCTCTGACATTTCATTGCAAACAGACTCTCATGGAGGGTGCGTGGGTGGGGAAAGAAGTCTAGAGTCTGCGCGTTGCCAGGGCCTGCCTTTCACTGTCCTTGCAGAGACCCGCCGGGACACTGCCTCCCTTCGGACGGACTCCGTCCTCGGTCTGGGCTCTGGCTGCCTTGTCTCCAGGGCCTGCCCTCCTTCCCGTAACACGCCCTTCAGTTTCCCAGGGTCTGTAAGAAAATCTCTCTTTTTTTTTTTTTAATAGTGAGTAGCTATTAAACAGCTGGGCTCCACGGGGATCCTAGGACACTGGGTCCTTTCCCAGGGTGTGAGTCCAGCCCCTCTGCCGCCCCTCCTAATGGTGCCCTGCACCCACCACAGACCTCGGGAGCCCTGTGTTTCTGGCTTCAGATGCCCCTAGAAGGCTCTGGAAATCAGAATAAAATAATGGGTCCAACAGCAAGAGAGCGTGGGAGGGAAGCCACAGAGGAAGGCAGAGCTGCACAGACCCAGGCCCTGGCCCGGCTGTGCCAGGGAAGGGGCACATCTCACCCCGACGTTCCCTTTTCATATTATTCAAAGTGTTCTAATTAAAGTTGTGGGCTCGCTTGGAAATAGTGGCAATTACAAAGATGAATAATTGCATAATAAATATTAATTTGCATCATGGTAATGAGGCCCCCGAGCATCCTGCTGTGAAGTGAGAGTTTAGCGCTTTCCACTCCCCGGTGGGGGAGGGGCCGGGGGCTATGCGGCCGGTTCCACCCTCACTCTGCTTCTGCTTTGATTTCACCCCAGACGCAGGGCTCATTGGGTCCCTCCTCTGCGCCTCCATTTTCCCCAGATTTACAGTGACAAAGTTGGGTGAGATGATCGCTAAGGGCCTGCCACTTCAGGGCGCGCAGATGTTTCTGAGTTTGGTATAAGGTCAGCCCCACACCTAGAATCCCTGCCGGCCAAGCTGCCCGAGAACCCTGTGGCCGTGAAATCCGCTCCACCCAGAACAGGCCCTCCGAGCCCTGCCCTCCACCTGCCGCCCGGCTCCCTCCTGGGCACTCACCCCCTCCTGACACCAGATGGTGACCTTGTTTGCTGTCAGGCTCCCACACTGGGGTCTGAGGTCCCGGGGCAGGGACGGGACCGTCTTGCTCACCCCCATATCCCCGGCACCAAGAACAGTGCCTGCCCTTAGGAGACGACGAATGTCCGTTGAGCAGCTGTGCTGTCCCGGGACACAGCGGCCTGCAGCTCCCAGGGCCGGTTCTTGCAGCTCCCAGGCCGGCTTTCTTCCTGACCCCCGTGAAACCAAAGCCGACACCTCTCCTGCCTCCAGCGGGGGGAGCGTGGCCATCACACCCCCATTTCTGGAATCCCTGCGTGGTCAAGTGCACAAACAGGGTGTAGGGAGACCTCACCCTTCCTCCAGTCTGGCAGGATTTACACAAGCGTGTGTATTTGCCACCCTTCGCTGAGTGTGCATGGGGTCAGGCCTGCCAGCCCCGGCGCCCAGCTCCACGGACCGTAAAGTGTTATCACCGGTTGACGGGGGGGGGGGGGGGGGGCGCTGGGGAGGGTCCCGCGTGGCTGGGGTGGGCACACGTGGCAGGACAGAAATTCCTCCTCTTGGTGGTCGGTTATTGCCCGTAGACTCAGGGTCTGGAAGGTTCTGTTGGACGGGCCCCCCCAGAGGGCCTGGTGCCTGCCCTGCACCCTGCCCGCTGCAGCCCGACCCCACCCTGGGGTCATGTTCTCTCCCTACCCCCACCCACATGACCCTGAGCCCCTTGAGGACAACAGGGTCTGAGTCAGCCCTTGGCCCCAGGACAAGTGCTGGGGAGACGGAGGGGTGTGGGGAGAGTTGAGTCTGAGTTTAAACTGTGCTCAGGAAACAAGGAGGGTTCTGGTCTGGGGGGGACAGAGGGGTCAAGAGCCAGCTCCCGGGAGAGTGTGGCGAGGGCCCGGGAGCCGTGGGCCACTGGGCCACTGGGCCGTGCGTGCCCGTCTTGGAGATGTTTGGTGAGACAGGACCAGCTGCTCCAGTGGGCTGTGGGTATTTACCCACTGAACACGAAGCACCCGTCGCCATGGCAACCAGCCAGCGCAGGACCGATCCCCCACATCTGCCCGGCACCTGGCATTTCTCAACACCCTGTCTCAGCCGTTGACTCATCCATCCTTGACGTCCGGAGTTGATCCCGCAATTATCCCCTCCCGCCTGCGCTGGGGAAACCGAGGCTGGGAGAGGGGAGGGGACCCGGCCAGCGCCTCGAGGCAGGACTCCCAGCAACGATGATCCACGCAGAGGGGCTTCCGGATGGCGACCTGCCGTCCCCTCGTCCTGGCCACTTGGAGTCAGTCCACCTGGAAGCTCATTCTCTTTGCTTGTCCTGTTGTCTCCAGAGAGAGCTGGCGTGGGACCCGCTGGGGGCACACGAGGGCCCCGTGGCCAGAGCCACACTCCCAATGACATAAGAAACACAGGCACTGGAAATGCCATGTGGGTGCAGGGAGACCGAGGCTGGCAGACAGCTGGCCCTGGGCCGGGGGTGCGTGGTCCTGCAGACCTAGGTCCAGGGCTGTGTGACTGTGGGCAAGTCGAGGACTTTCCCATCCCAGCTTCCTTACCTGTGAAATGGGTATGATCGTCTCAGCCTTAAGGGCCAATGTGAAGATTCAAGGACACGTAGCAGGTGCTTCCCTCATCCCGTCACTTTAGCTTCCTGCCCGTCCCCCTCTCCCCTCTCCCCCGTCCCCTCTCTCCCGTCCCACCTTCCCCAGCTGCTCCTCGATCCGATCCGGCCTTGCACGGAGCAGCCTGGCTGTGTGCCCTGGGGCCAGGCCCTCTCCCTCCCAGGCTGGGTTGCTCCCAGGGTTCCTGGGCGTCTGCAGAGGGCAGTCTGGCCAAGGCCAGTGAGCTCCCTATGACCCAAGTCGACCCTTCTGGGTCTGGCCCCCTGGTTCAGGGGATCCCTGCCCACACCTGTCAATCCCCACCCTCACATGAGGCCTTCCCATCCATCCCCTCTGCTGCCACTTTACCAGCCTGGTGTGGTCCCGGGGAGCAGGGGCAGAAGAGGGAGGAGGGGGGACAGCCATTACCGAGTCTCCCCTGTGCTTGCCCTGCCGCTGTTGGCACCCCTAGAGCCACAGCTGGACTGCTGCGGGCGGAGCGGGACGCTGTCCCTGGTGGGCCCATGTCCACCGAGGCTGGTCAGGTCCTGCCGGCCAGCACCAGCTCGAGCTCGTCACTGGACTGGTCACAGAGGTGCCCAGCTGGGAGCGTGAGGTTGGGGTCTGATGGGGGTGGGGGCGGCACACAAGGTTTCTGGTCAAACGGGGTAGGAGTCAGCCAGGCTGGCCTGGGTGAGTGCCCAGGTGAGTGCTGCCAGCAGAGCCAAGCAGGGCGCACCTGCTCCCTCCAGGGCATGGGTCTGACCACTGGGTGCCTCCCGATGGGTGCTGGCTGGCATCAGCCTCCGTGTTGTCACCTGTGACGTGGGGACTGAGTCCATATCTCAGTTGGCACCGGTTGGCTCGGCCGTTAGGGTTACTATTTCACCAACCTGTCCAGCAGCTGCGGCCAGGGTCGGGGGTGAAGGGGACAGTTTCTTTGGGGGCCAGCAACCCTGGCCCCTAGTAAGCCAGGCCGGGCAGGCCAGGCTGGATCTGCTCTGCCTTTCCCCATGATCTTTTAGGGGAACTGTTTCCCACGTGTCTCCTGGTCTGGCATCTGCATAAAGCCCCTGGCAGGCTCCCCGTGAGCCCTCCTCATGGGTCCGGGTGAGACGAGGCCCCTGCCACCCACTGTCCATGCTGTGATCGTGTCAGAAAATGAAGACAGGCGTGTATTTAAAACTGTTGCTTCAGGGGAGAAATGGATGCGGTTCCAGCCGGACGCTTCCAGGGCTCTCCCAGATCCCCCCCAGCCCCCCTGCAAGCTGCCCCTGCCCCCCCCTTACGGCAGGAGGTTTCCCGTGTGCTCCAGTGTGACGGGGGCCAACCCTGTGAGGACCGGACCCACCAGCTCCCCTGGCTGTGGAGGGCTGGCCTCGGCCTCGGCCCGTAAAGGTCCGGCTGGCTGCGCAATGGCTGGGAACGGGCTGCCCGTTAGGCGCCGGGCAGAGCCACCGCCGCAGACCCACACAAACAGCCGCGTGACTGCTTCCCCCGGCCAAATGGTGTGACATCTGCGTCATGATTTGATGGTCTCCTAGGAGAAGCTGCCATCAATAGTGTGGGATGACAACTGAAGACAAAAGTCTGACGGCACAGGGGGACCTGCTGCGGGGGACCGTCTGAGGGGCCTCGGGATGGGCCAAGGGTGGGGCTGGGGGGCTCATGTGGTCATTCGCCAAACACTGCCGTTTCTTTGTCATTCATTCATTCATTCATTCATTCATTCACTAATTCAGCCAACATTTCAGATCACGTCCCCCCCCCAGCTCACTGCCCCTTGCTCACTGCTCCCCCCACCTCCCTGACCCCGATGTTCTGCTCTCACTGCCGACCGACCTCTCTCCTGAGGCTGGTTCAGGAAGAAAGGAGGTGACGAGTGTACCGGCGATGGCCACTGGGGGGCGGTGGTCGTCACCGCCCCTTGGTCCTGCCCAAGAGGACAGTGCTTGTGTCCCCAGGGTCAGGCCTCTTCTATCTCCCTGGATGGCCGGGATGGTTACATAATCGTGCAGAATGGAAAGGTGGGCCCTTGGCTCTGAAGTTAAGAATTTCCGGATGGCGACCGTAGAACATGAGACCACACAGGGGCCCTTCTGGGCGGGTGGCCGCAGGTGACTGTCCAGACCCACGAAGCCCGCCTTGTGGGGGCCTCAGGGCCTTTTGCGGGGTGGGGGAGGGGGCAGAGGGAGAGGTCAGGGAGGCTGCCTTGTGGTTTGCCGTCACCTCGTTTGTGCTGGACAGACGTCACCCTCCTTCCTTTCTGGCCTATTTTAGGCTGGCCCGGCATGAATCTTTCATCGGGAAACCATTTTTATCCAGTAAACCTGGAGGCGGAGGGCCATGCTGCGGGAGGGGACTTGGGAGTCGGCCAGGCGTCCTGGGAGGGTCAATGGATGAGAGCGGGCTGGGGGCTGGGCCTGGTCTCCTGGGCGAGGGGACCCAGGTCGGAGGCCTCCAGGCTGCAGCTGGGCCTGGCGGGGGTGCTGCAGGAGGCAGATTCCAGCCAGCAGGAGGGGCCCTTCCCCACAGGGTGCAGGCCGGCTCTGGGGCTGTGGAGGGGCAGGGGCCCTGGGGGCTCGGGTCTCAGGATGGCTCGGGTCTCAGGTGGCCGTGATGATCCCTTCCAGGTGCTTCCTAAACATGCCTTGTAACTCCTACAACCTCATTATGAAAAGGCGACCCCACCGAACCCATTCGTCTAGGAGAACGCATTTGAGTCGGAAGCCACCTCAGACACTGCCCACGGGCCTCCTCCTAATGCCGACACCCCGCATCGCGGGGATTACTGGTCTACCCCTCTCCGCTCGTGGACTCGTGGCAGCCCCAGCGTGTTAGCAAACGGAGCCCAGGCCCGGGCTGAGCCTGTCTTCTGCCTCCTGCTCCCGCCGCCAGGGAGGCAGGCACGGTTTTGATCCTCAATTTAGAGACAGGAAACCGGCCCCTGACTGCAGCGGGCAGGGTCACTGCGCTTCCGGTCCCAGGGCCGCCTCTCCGGCCCTCCCCGTCTCATGGACAGCGGTTCTGGTGGCACCGGCATCACTGGGAACGTGCAGATTCTCCCCCCACCCCGGGGGTGGCCTGCACCTGGGCCTGACAAGCTCCAGGGCCTGCTGCTCTCTGGCCTTCAGAGCCACAGGGCCAGTGGCTGGGGGCACAGACGGGCATGGTCTGCGCGGGAGTCTGGCTCCCGCTTCCCCATGACTGGCATCGACCACGTGGCCACGCCGTGCCTTGTCCCCGCATCTGAACGATGGGGCCAGCGAAGGCACCCGCCTCAGGGTCGCCGTGAGGACCGCACGGGCCCATGTGTGCAGATGCCCCTCCCGGCGCCAGCCTCGGAAGAGATGCAGAAAAGCCTGGAAAGGCGAGAAGGTGCTGGATGTCTGCTGCCTGTCTGCTCGGCCTTCCGGCGCCCACTCGCTCCCTGCAGTGACGTGCGAGGCCAGACCCGCACGCCTCCCGTCTCCCCCTTTCAGCTCCCGTTTCTCAGTTATACGATTATTTTAGACACTTTCTGGGTTTGCGGGTGACATTCCGGTCTCTCCGGTGACCATCCTTTTGTTCTGTTTCCTACGGTCACACCTTTGAATTGGCTGAATATTCTCTAGTTCCTTAGCTGGCTGGGTTTCTGTGGCGTTTATTTATGTTTTTTTCTAAGAAGGGCCCACGGGGGTGCCCCCAGGGCGGGGACCTCCCTGCGTGCGCGTCGTTTTCCTCTCCAGGCTCTTTCCTCAGGGCCCCGGCTCCTCGGGCTCCCCGGGAGGCGGCTGTGGGGGCGTCGAGCCCGCAGCTCCTTCCTCCTCGTGGACACGTTTCTTTCTCTCCCTAAGTGCTCGAAGGATCCTGCTTCCCTGAACCCGTGGCTGTGCTGGGAACCGGGAGCTCTGCAGCAGGCCCTCCTGAAACGCGGGCTCCCCTGAGCGTGGGATTCGGCTCTGACTTCAGGCCGAGGCCCCTCTGGGATCCTGCGCCTCTTGCCCGCTTGGCCGCCCTGCCCGGGTCCCGCCATCCACGCTGCGAGCTCCCGTCTCGCTCTCCTTCCTCTCGTCGCCTTTCCAACGGCAGTCGCTGGGCGGGGGTGAGGGTCCCAGGAGCGGGGCTCGGAGCCCCTGGGCCTCGGCTCGGCTCCCTGTTCCGGTAATTACACGCCTGGGCCGAGACGCTGTCCCCCCCCCCGCCCAGACCCCCGTGCAACGCCGATAACGGCTCCGCCGCGAAGTGACTTGTTTCTGGGGCTGGCGGTAATTTGCTGCCTGACAGTAATTAGCTCGAGGACCCGAGACGAGCAAGCTTGACAAGGTCCAAGCAGGTGGGAGGAGGGTCCATGTGAAAGGGGCTGAGAGCAAAGCCGGCGGGACACGGACGGCTCACCGGGCGGCTCGGGCCACGCAGGGTGCGAGGCCACAGGACCCCGATCACCCACGCCGTCCCCGCTGTCCCCCTGCGGTGGAAGCGACGCCTTCCCAGAACAGCTCTGCTCCCCCGTGGCAAGTGTGGCCGGCGCTGGGCGGGGGGGAGAGCCCAGGGAGCCCCCTGGAGCCGGATAATGGGGGTTCCGATACTGGCTCAGGCACGGGGGGGGGGACTCTTCTGTAAAAGGCGATGCAGCCCCTGTGGGCGGCCGGGCGCAGCGTCGTGTGGAAAAGGCGAGTGACGTGTGAGCCAGGGCTGGCACGTGGCAGGGCCCAGGAGGAGCGGGCGGTCCTCCCGCAAAGGCAGCCACGTGGACCCGGTGAACAGAGCCGTTGAGATGGAGGGAAAAGGCACAGGACCTGGGCTCAAGTCCGTCAGACCTACCTCCCCAGCCAGCCACGGGGCCTGGGACGAGCCGCTGAATGTCCCTGGGCGGGCACAAGGACCTGGGTCCGCACAGCGGGGCCGTCAAGGGCCGAGATGACCTGTGAGGAGATCCGCACACTGTAAGGCGCTGTCCCCCGTCTTCCATAAATAACAGCAGGAAACCCCGACCGGCAGGGGGGCTCCTGGGCAGCCGGCACCAGCGGGGAGCATCGGAGAAACGCAGATTTTAGGGCCCACCCAGACCTGCCGAACCAGAAACTCCGGGGGTGGAGCTGCCGACTACGCTGAGAAACTGGCCGGGAATCGGAACTCGGCCCCTGATTGCCTCTCTGTCACCGCCCTAGGGGCAACGCTGGACGTGTCGGTCCTTTGGGCCTCAGTTTCCTCACCTCTAGCTCAGGAACGATGGGCTGGAGGGCCTCCCAGCCCCGCGGGGCACCCTTGTCTTCCGGGCTCAGGCCTGGAGGCTTCTCCCCCGAGGCGGGAGACCCCGTGGCGTCCCCCTGTGTGGGGGTCTCGTTTGCTCTCGCTCCTGCTGGGGATCTGATGGGGATGTCGGAGCCCAGGAGAGCGGCTGCCCTGCCCCCCGAGGCACCGCCCGCCTGCGACGAGCTGCCCCCTCGCTGTGGCCTGGACACTGCCCGGCACCTTCCCTTCAGAGCCTGAAGCTGCTTCCTGAACAGAGTCTAGGTCGGTGTTTCTCGAAGCTCCTTCGTCCCCCACGTGTAGGGTGCAGATGCTCCAGGGGGGACGGGGCACCGAGAAACAGAAGCTCTGCTGGTGTTTCCAGCCAGTGACCAGCAGCACGCCGGGCTGGGTGGCCCACCCGGAGCTTACAAAGCCTCTCTGTCCGCTTTACCTGGTACCTACCTGGACCAGGCCTGGCTGGCAGAGCGGGGAGAGGCCGCCCTGGGCCGGGAGGAGGCCCCGGAGCGAGCCGGGAGGGGGGGGCTGCGGTGAGGTTGTGTTTCAGCTGCAGCGTGGGGAGGGACTGGAGGGAGGAGTGGGGTCCGGTGGGGGCACCTGCGGCGTCCGGGCCTGAGGTGATGGGTCTTAGCCAGACGGACTGCGCTGGCCCCTTCCCCTGGCTCTGCGCCCAAGCCGCCCGTCACGCAGCGCGGGAGAGCCTGCGAGTGGGACGTGCTGGGAATGTATCAGGGGGCCTGACGGGGTAATAGGCAATTAGGCGCTGCCTCCGGGTACTGGAAGCGGGGAGTTGTCTCCTCTGATCAATCTCCCCGAGGGACAGCGACGGAGTGAGGCTCAGGGAGAGGGGGACGGGGCGGAGGGAGCCCCGTGGGTCTCGGAGACGTCCCAGGGGACCTCGGGCTGGAGACTGTGGAGGTTCAGGGACGACTCCAGCCATGGTGGGGGGGGGAGTTAGGCCCTTCAGGAAGAATTTGCCTCTCATGTCTTCAGTGATGCTGGCCCTGGGCCTGAGGGACTCCCCGGCCCCACGCAGGCAGGTGGTTGGGTGCAAACCTCAGTCAGTGCCTCGTCTGCTCCCTAAAGTCTGCTCACTCACTTAGAAACGCAGAGACCTGGAGCTGGGAGGGAAGCCGAGGCGCGGACGGGGACAGTGGCTTCCCCGAGCGCCCTGCGAGGCCGCGGTGGTGCTAGCACAGCACCCAGCACAGCACCCTGCTCCGGGCGCCCCGTGGGCTGAGTTCTGGAGGCTCCCATCAGCTTCATGATGGAGGTGCCGGGCTCCAAGGTGCCCTGGTCAGCGCCGCCTCCTCTCCCCTCCTCCCACCCCGGCGCCTGGCCCTGCCCGGGAACGTCCACTCCGCACGAAGGCGCCCCGGCTGCCTTGGGCGGCTGGAGACGGCACCCGGCACAGCGCCTGCGCACATGCGCTCAGCGAGCCGGCGGCTGCCTGGAGGTCGGGCGAGGCCGGGCACACGGGGGCTCGGCACCGGACTCGCCTAAACTGTGCGGCCCCCGCAAGCCAGGTGCCTCCTTGATTTCGGGAGGAAGTCGCCCCCTTTTCTGGCCGTGGTTGGGCTGACGGTCCATTTCCTGCCCAGTGCTCCGGGCCGCGCGTCATTAATGTAGAAAATTGGTATTATCAGGCCCGCGTCCGGAGCCATCCTGTGCACCAGAGTCCCTGACACGTTCATTAAATGTGATGAATGCTCTTGTCGAAAGATAACTTTTGAGGAATGGACCCGGTCGCTCACTCATTACTTGGGTACATGCTCCTGCAAATTGCTGGGGCCGCGTTCAGAGATCCCTGGGGCCTGCACTGGGATGGGGGGTGGGGGAGTGGGCTGGTCCCCGCCGGGCGCAGGGCCTGGCCCAGGGCTCCCAGGCCGGGTGTGAGGCGGGAAGACCAGGGAGCGGCTGCCCAGCTCCGAGCAGGGACTCTGCCCCGAGGCTCCCGCAGACCCCAGCACAGCCCCTTCCTGCTCAGCACCCTGTCTCATCGCCACAGCAGCGCCATCCCATGGTGAGCACCGTGGGGGCACAGGGGCGCCTACGCATGTGATGTTTTTTGGTTAATCTTCACCTGAGGGTATTTTTTCCATTGCTTTTCAGAGAAAGTGGAAGCGGGGGGGGGGGGGGGCAGAAGAGAGAGAAACTTCAGGGTGAGAGACACGTCGACTGGTTGCCTCTCTCATGGGCCCCCCTGGGGATGGTGAGCGAACCTGCAACCCGGGTACATACCTTTGACCAGGAATCGAACCCGTGACCCTTCTGTACGCGAGCTGGCTCTCTAACCATTGAGCCACAGCAGTCAGGGACTGATGTGACTTTGCTCCCCCCTTGGAGTCACCGTCTTGGGGGCCCATTCTGCTCCCTGCCCCCCTCCCCGCTCCCAGCGCTGGAATGGCCTGTGGTGCCCGAGGCCGCTCCCGGGTCCCAGAACCCGGCCTCCCGGAGCCCAGCAGCAGGAAAAGCCCCGTCCCGCGGCTGTAACCTCCAGATTCAGCCCCCGGCCCCAAGCGGGACGGCCCAGAGCAGAGACACGAGGGGCCACAGGGTGTCACTGGTGAGCCCAGCGGGGACCAGAAGAGCCACGCGACGGAGCCCAGCCCCAAGGGCTGACCCGTGAGCCAAATAAACGCAAATTTGAGGCCCCTGGTGTTGGGGTGCTGCGAGATGCAGCGTCACTGCCGTAATGAACAGTCTTACACCCTAGTTTTAAAGTTGGGGCCGGGACCTTCGAGCTCTCAGGGCAGGGTCCCGCTTGGCGGCCTGTGTGCTTTGCCCTGCGCTGTCCCTCCCGTCACCGTGAGGGCCTGGAAGCCCCAGCTCAGCAGGCGGCGCAGAAGCACGCAGGCGGCCGCTCGCTAATCCGCAGCCTGGATCCCAGCTGGGAGCCGAGGGGGCCGAGGGGCACCTTATCTCCAAGGCACAGCCGCTCCGTCTTAATTTGATTCGAGGCTCACATCTCCGCGCAGGGGGCGCCCGCTGGGGAGGAGGGGCCGTGCTTGGCTCGTCATGTGGTGGCATCTGCGACAGATGGAGACCACCAGGCTCAAAGCCGTTCTTTATGTGCGACTCTGCCTTTTCCGAGCTGATTGACTGGGCCTCGTTCTTTCCGCCCCTGGCGGGGCGCCAGGCCCGCTTTTGCGCGGGGTGGAGTCTGAACGCCTCTCCCGGCTCCCCGCCCGCCGGGTCTCACCGCGGCTGCTGCTCCAGGAGCTCTGCGGAGGAAGGAAGGAGCCACAGGGCAGGAGACGTGGGTTCAAGCCCCGTTCTGCCTTTTATAGCTTGTGGCCGCGGGCACATGGCTTCCCCTCTTGGCTTCGACTTTGTCACTTGCTGTCCGAGGGGTTTGGTGGCCTAGGAGGCTGGGAGGCCTGCCGGTAGACTCAGCTGTGACCCTGAACCTAGCAGAGTGGTGGAGCCCTGGGAGCACCAGGAGCCTCACTGAGGACCTTCCAGACGTCACCCCTCCCACCCACCTGCACATACATGAATTCTATGTAAAATGTGTATGTACAGCACATGCGACATATGCGATATATGATTTTACCAAGTTTTAAAACACCAGGATGCATCAGTGGGCTCAGCTCCCGTTGGCCTAGGGCTGCTTCCTCCCCGGCCGGCCCGGGTGCGGGAGGCGGGGGTCCCAGAGACCTGCCTGCGAGGACCTCGGGACTACGCCGCTAAACGGAAGTCACCCTGAGACTGGGCCCAGGGCGTGGGCCTCGGGGGTCGGCGGTGGTAGCAGTGGGCGTGGGAGTTTCCCCGGCCCACGTGCGGATCCTAATTCACTTCACCACCCCCACAGCTGCAGCAAACGCTCTCTGATCCCCGGCTGGCTCCCAAGCCTGCTCATGGGGTCGTGCCTGTGACCGTAAGATGATGCCTATGAATGAGGAAAGAGCGTTTCTTTCTATGAAAAAGAAATTACAGTCTTGGAAGACTCAGTAAAAGTCAGACACTAGAATTGTGCCGCCCGAGAGCTGAGAGGAGGGGTTACGCCCAGCGGGCCCCGCACGCGGACGGCGTGGGGTAGATCTTGCAGCGTCTCCCTTTCGTAAGAGACCTGCGAACTGTGGACGGTGCGCCGGGAAGCAGGTTTTTGCAACAAACACGCCAAGAAATGCCGATCAGAGGAAAAGCCAGTCACACCCGAGGAAAATGCTCGGCATCCAAAAAAGCACGGTTAGAGATTTTCGATTTGAAGTAGGGTGTTGGGGGTACAGATGTGTTATTGTCTTTAAAAATGGAGGTGGCCGTCACAGAACACACCATTAACCGTTTTGAAGTATGCGATTGAGTGGCGTTTAGTGCGTTCACGACATACGGGCCCCTAGAAACCCTACGTGGAGGTGACTTTTCTGGGTGACCTCCGAGGGCCCCGGCTATTGTGATCTTAGCTGACATTTACACGTGGAGAATTCCTCCCTCCCAAGCTCCACGCTGCTGACCACGTAAAGCTCTGGAAACGCATTTTTATTCATTCATTCAATCAGCCAGCCCGGGATAGGCTAAGTTGCAACAACAAATAAACCTCAGTGGCTTAACACAAAGTTTATTTCTTCTCAAGCGAAGTTCAACGCAAGCTCCTCGCTCCTGGGCGGGCTCCTCCATACAGTGACTCAGGGACCCAGGAGGGAAGGAGACCTGGAGGGAGCGCGGCCCGGCCAGAGCGCAGGAACACAGCCCCAAGTTAGCGCAGGAGTGGTGGGCCTGTGGCCCTCCTGGGGTCCCGGAGGAGGGAGCGGGGCTTTCTGAAGAGCGAGCCTCCTGCTCAGGGCCCGGCCCGGCCGCCCGCCTCCTCTGCGTGGGATGCTCTCCACCTCCCTTTCCTTCCTTCCGGCGCCAGCGGCCTCAGTCCAGATGTCATCTCCTGGGCAGCCCGGGGAGAAGCTGCTACACAGCGTGGGGCCAGGTCCTGCCGGCTCCACTCCGGGACCCTCGTGAAGATGCACTTGACATTTGAGAACGGCCTCCTTGGTGCCTGGTAGATGCAGGGCCCCTAACAATCCTTCTATTTTTAAGAAAGGCCGACTCGGTTGGTGGTGCCCCAAGGAAGGGCAACCCTGCATGACGCCGGCTTTGATG
Source organism: Miniopterus schreibersii (assembly GCF_964146895.1). Lineage (NCBI taxonomy): Eukaryota > Metazoa > Chordata > Mammalia > Chiroptera > Miniopteridae > Miniopterus > Miniopterus schreibersii. The sequence continues at coordinate 184,856,211 of NC_138102.1, read as the reverse complement.
AATAATCTGACTCTGTCAACTATTTTCCCTGCGCCGCACGCACCTAAGAGGCTTATCAATTTCTCAGTCGCACCACGGTCTCGGTGGAGGGGCCCTGGTGGCTCCCATGAGCCGCCTTCCATAGGCCAAGGTGCCAGGAGGGTGGGGAGGGCAGTGGGTAGAGTCAGGGCACCTCTGAGTCTCCTTGGCACCTCAGCCAACATTTCGAGCCACTTCTGAAACCAAAGCCCCTGCGTGTCACCGGCCTTGAAGAATGCTGACTGTGGCGGCTGGGGACACAGTGTCTGTCTCCATCCGGGGCAGGCAAAAGGGCCAGTGCCAGGGAGAACCAGGGCAGAGCCTGCTGGGACCCCCTCCCTGGCTGCCCCAGGCATGCCGGGCCCTTCCCGGCAGCCGTTCCTGGGGGTCAGTGCCGTGTCCCCCGGCCAGCGGTCAGGTCCAGGCTTTCTACACAGTGAAGTGTTTGAACCTCTGTCTGTGTTCTTGGGTCACACATGCTCCGAGGTCAATGGCGTGCGTTCGTTTCCAGACCGACCTAGTTTTTGTGAAAAATCCTCAGGCCGCTGCTCCGGCGGCCGGCGTTGCGAGCAGTTGTGAGGCCGAGAAGGCCGGCCTGGTGGACAAGTGGAGGAAGCCAGGGCAGGTGAAAGGCCCCGGAGCCTGTCCCCGTTGGCCTTGGGCTCCAGGGTCTGGTCACCGGCGTTTATATCCTTGCTCTGACGCTTACTAGATGCGCAACCTTGGACGTGAGGCTTCAGGCCCCTAGTTTGTAAGAGGAATGGGAGCAGCGAGCAACACCGCTCACCTCCAACGCGGCTCGGCTGCCGGGAGGCCGAGTGAGAGGCCCGAGCAGGGCCTGCAGGCGTGAGTTAAGGCGAATGGCCTGTGAGCCACCCGGGGGCCCTCTCACATAGTCACGCCCCCGCTGGTGGAGACGGCTGGAGGAAATTACAGCCGGAATGCAGGTTCTTCCCGGGTCAGCACAGGTCTCGGGTCCCGGTGCCGATGACCTTCTAATTGGCAGCGAAAAGGAGCCTTTTCATCCGCGGCTCAGACGCCGGCAGCTTCTGGGCGACGAGCTGCTGTCAGAAGCTTTAACAAGGCTGGGGTGTTACCAGGTTGAGGTACAGGCTAGACCAGGGCTGAGATAATTGGGTCATTGGAGAAGCCTCCAAAAGGGACACGGATGAGCCTGTGCCCACCTTGGAGCCCAGAACCAGGGAGCGCAAGTCCCGGCGGCTGACCCCCAGCGACACGCTCCATTCCTCAGCGTCACAACCTCTGGCATCTGCGGCCCCAGCCCACCCCCTCTAGGTGCCGACACTGCCAGGCGCGCCCCCCCGGGGGGAGGGCACCCAGGGAGCTCGGCTGCCTCCCCTCCCGGGAAGTCACAGGCCCCGGGGAGCGAGCGGTGTGGGCTCCGGCCGCTGGAGGAGCCCTGGCCCCGCTTGCCTCTGGCCGCTGCGCTGAATAAACAGCTGCTGCCTCCCGAGCTCCAGATGGATCCGGGGCTGCGATCGCCCGAAGATTGCTGCTAATTAAAATCAGGTTCTGACATGTGGGGATTGTGCTGAAGACAGGAGATCACAGGGCTGTCAACGGGAACTGAGGCGTCGGGTTCTGCGAGACGCGGGGCCCCAGATGGCTGGGCGCTAGGGCCGCACACATTCTGACGCCTTCATTTATTCATCGGACGATCAGTGCTCTTCCCCACGCACCCGAGGGCATCGGCAGGGCCATAGAACAAGTTCATCTCGATACAGAAGGAAAAAGGAAACCCACACGGGCAGCCACGTGATTTTTGGAGTCGGAGAGGATTGGGTGTGAACCCTGCTGTCACTCTCTAGCTGTGTGTCCTCAGGCAAGTCACTGCACCTCGCTCAGCCTCGGTTGCCTCATCTGCAGAATGGGCCCATGCGGTGTCTGGATGTTCCCAAAATAGGCTTGTTTAAAATGGTTCACAGATAAGAGCAGAAAGATGCGATCAAAGGAAAGCAGGCGGCAGGGGTGGTGGCTACTGAGGCCCAGCCTCTAGTCCTGGGCTGACATGAGCGGTTCAGGGCTGGGGCACAGAGAACGGACGGCCAGGGAGACTGGGGCAGGCGCTCTCTCTCCGGCTATCTTGTTGCAGGAGCTGAGGTCTGAGGAGGGAGGGGTGGAGGGAAGGGAGCGGAGACTGAGGCCCAGGACGCCCCGCGGTGTCCAGCTTCTGCTTCCAGGCATTCCTTAGGCTCCCCACCCTCCCAGCATCCTAACAAAAAAGTCCCCATTCGGCTGTTGGCCAAGTTTTGGAATCTGGGGACTGAGGGGCAAGCCTGGGCCTTCTGGCAGCCGGCCATGGGGGGAGCGCCCGTGAGCAGACGGAGCCAGACCCCAGCGCCTTCTCCGCGCCTCTCCGAGCCCCTCTCTCCTCCCGCGGAGGCCGGCTGGGGCTCCCCGCTTCTGCCCTTGGTGCTCAGGGGCCTTCTAGCAGGTGACCCAGAAATATCTGAGTCGTAGCAGAAAAGCCGACCCCGATGGCTAGAGGACAGAGAGGCGTCTGACTCCATGTGCGTGTAACATGCGTGTTTATAGAAATATGTTTTCTAAGACATTTTGTTCAAGTATCTACAGATGGAAAAGTGCACAAACCCTAAATGCTCAGCTGGGTGAATTTCCTCCCGGTACACACCCCGCACCAGCACCCAGCTCCAGAAATAAAGCATCAGCGCCTCAAAGCCCCCCAGGCCCCCTCTCTTCCTGCCCTTCCCTGCAAGGGCCCGGCCTCTGCACCACGGGCACGCGCAGGACGGTAACGGCTCGGCCACCTCGCGGGCTCTTGGCAGCACCCCTGAGCTGGGCAGAGGCCCCCGTGCGACCCAGCAATCACGCTCCTGGGCGCAGACGCGGTGGAGAGGGGCACAGATGGCCCCGAAGATGCGTGGCACATGCTGGAAGGTTCGTGATCGCCTCAAACTGGAAACCACCCCTGTGCCCGTGGAGGGATGAATAACAACCCGGAGAGGCGCAGTGAGTCCTCATGGCAACAAGGGGGAAGCAGAGCAGACGCAGCAGCAGCCGCGATGACGCCCGCAGACAACGCGGCGCGGGGGGCGCAGACGGGAGAGAGCACCCACCCCAGGGTGACAGGACCGCAGGCGAAAACGGGCGAAAGCGCCCGGCGGTGACAGTGCGGTTTTATCTTTTAGTCTTTATTTCTCTCCTCCCCTCCTTTTCTTCCTTTCACATTTGGGCTCCTGCTCTTTCTCCACACACGCTTGCACACACGTGCACATACATGCACACACATGCACGTGCACACACACGCACACACGCAGCTTTTTCTCTGCAACAGGAAATGACACCCTTCAAAGCGATGCCCCCGCTGTCGCCGGCAGGCCCGAGGGTGGCTTGCACCTATGGGCGGTTTAAGGTGAACTTGGGAGGATGCAAACCCTTCTTGGTAAAGCCGAGTGGCTCCGGGTCAGAGCAGGCGGGTGCTCGAGGGGCCCGTCTGGCCGGAGACCGAGGCAGGCGGTGGCGGTGCTCACGGAGGGGGGGCCGGCAACGCCGTCCAGGTGGGTGTCCCGGCAGAAGGAGGGGGTGCCATCCGATCTTTTAAATTGCGTCTGGCCTTCTCAGTGGCTGCACGCCACGGGTTACCCGGACAGGTGATGGTTATGTAACCGCGTCTCGGTTACCGGTGTTTACGGTTAAGCCCGTGGGCCGGGGGCCAAGCTGCGCGGGGGCAGATCCGGGCTCTGCCCGGTACCAGTGACTGTTCAAGGGCAAGTTATTTGGCCTCCTGGGGCCTCAGCTTTCTCATCGGTCCCTGGAACGTTTAATAAACGTCTTTGTACTCGTGGCAGGTTGTTGAAAAATCTCCCCCATGTTATTAGTCAGCTCTGCTGTAATAACGCCGGGTGACAAGCAACCCAGATGTCTCAGCGCTTTTCAACAAGGACCACACTGTCGCCCGGGCTGTGGCTGGGCTCGGGTCCTCTCCGCCTGTCTGTCTCTCATTCCGAGGAAGGGCCCCACCTCTCCCAGGAGGGGCGCCCGACGGCATCATCGCACAGGTGGGTGATACTGTCCGAGGAACGGGCCTCTCCTGGGGTGCGTGCGTGTGCGTGTGCGTGCGTGTGTGTGCATGTGCTAGATCGCTGCCGCTGTCTGTTTTGCGCCCGGAGCTTTTATCCGGAGAAGGAAGTAATTTAGAAAATGCTTCAGCAAACAGTTCCGCAGATGTTTCCTCGGGCTGCTGGTTCTGCTGGTTTGGAGAACGTGCCTGTCCTTGGAATTCATCAAGTCTGGGCAGAACGTGGAGAGAAGAGCCCTGAAATCTGGGTGGGGTCCCTCGCCTCTTTGGGCGCGCGCCCCAGAGACCGTGCGGGGCAGGTTTCCACGTGGCCTGGAGGACGGTGCTGAGGGCTGGGAGTGCTCGGGGGCCGCCGTGCTGGCAGGCGCCCCTCCCGCCAGGCAGAGGGATACCCTGGGCATCCGGCTGAGACTTGGGAGAGGACTGCGCTAGACCCTTCCTGACGAAGCCCGAGGTCAGGACTCAGAGTGAAAGAGAAACGCTGTGACTTAAACACCCTCAGAACGAACCCCACAGCCCTTCAAGGAAAATGAAATAATCCAGACTGTCTGCAGCCTGGCAACCCCGATGCCCGGCACACGGTAAAATTACCCGTACAGGTGAACGTCCAACAGGCTGAGACCTTGTCATAGTGCAGTGTCACTCGGCCAAGAGAGAGGAGCCGGGGTGCAGGTCACACGCGTCTCCGAGACCTACGCTGAGCAGACCACCCAGACACGGAGGCCACGCCGTAAAAGACTGCGTCATCCCGGGGTCTAGGGCAGCAAAACCTTGGGGATAGAGGTCCGGGTAGCGGTGCCCTCTGGGGTTGGCCAGGGCCTGACTGACCAGGGGCACGAGGGAGGATTCCGAGCGGGTGTTAATGTTCCGTGCGCAGGGCTTTGGCCTAACCAGGCCTGTTTATGGAAGCCGTTGTATTATTGTATTTGGGAGCTGTGCCTTTCACCGAATGGAAGTCATGCCTCAGTGTTGGACCAGGATGGACAGGAGAGGTTGGCCAGGCGAAGTGAGGGTTCCCAGCAGGTGACGATCGTGGCACAGGCGGGGGGGGGGATGGTGGGCTCAGGGGACGCTGAGTTATTTTGTTGGGCTGGATTATTGGGAAGTTGAATGTGGAGTAATTTAGTTGGACCCTCCTACTTTATAGGTAAGGAAACAGATGGGGGGTTGCCTTGTCTCCATTTGTGCACAGTGCCAGTGGCGGAGCTGGGACTCAGATTTAGTGTCCATGTATGCATGTGTGCATGTGTGTGCATGCGTGTGCATGTGCGCATGTGTGCATTTGTGTGAGCCTGTGTGTATATGTGTGTGTCTGTGTATGTGTGTGTCTCTGTGTGCGTGTGTCGGTGTGTGTATATGTGTGTATGTGTGTGTCTCTGTGTGTGTCAGTGTGGATATATGTGTGTCTGTGTGTGTCAGTGTGTGGGTGGGGTGGGAGGGAGCAGCAGTGATTCCACTGGAGTGATGTTTGCTGAAGGAAAGAGCGATTCCCTCTGACCTGTGTTCACGCCGCTCAAGCACACTGGCTGTGTTAGAACAACTTAATAAAACAGACAACATGCCACCCCAATCTTCCAGCTGCCCCCCCCCACATGAGTAATAACTGGGGTCACATTTTTGTCCCAAGGACTGTGCTGAGCTCTTTACCTAGCTTATCTTCACAGCCCTCACAGTGAGACTGACCGGGCGGTTCTCACTCTCGCTTCCCAGGCCAGGGCTTGCAGCGTGGGGGGGGGTGTCTTTCCTGCGCTCAGGTGGGCAGCAGGCGGCCACCAGATGTGGCGGGTGGGTCAGAGCGCATGAGGACTGGAACTGAACCCTGGTTGTCAGGGCCTTGGCACCTGCTACTCCTTCTGCCTGGGACACTGTGCCCCACGTGGGGCCTTCTGCTTGGCCAGGCCGCAGGTCGAAGGTGAAGGAAGACTGGACCCTTCATCTAAAATGCCCCCCTTCAGTCTCCAGCACTTCCCAGCACACCCCCTTTTACTGTTGTGAGAACGCTGGCTTTATGAAGTTATCCTGCCTACTCTGTGTGTTTATCTGCCTTCCCTATTGGAATATACGTCCCAAGAAGGAGGGGCCTCCTGTGTCAACCAGTGCACAGCGAACGAACAAATACATGGATGGATGGATGGATGGATGGATGGATGGATGGATGGGTGGATGGATGGGTGGATGGACGGATGGACGGATGGACGGATGGACGGGTGGATGGACGGATGGATGGACGGACGGGTGGATGGATGGATGGACGGACGGACGGGTGGATGGATGGATGGACGGGCGGGTGGATGGACGGATGGATGGGTGGATGAGTGGATGAGTGTCACTGTATCCTGCGCTCTCCTACTAATTTCTAATCGTCCCTGATTTCCTGCTGTGCCATTTTACTTGGGCATTAAAGGGTCTCGGTTTCACCCCCGTATACGCCGTTGCAACCCATCCTAGGATCACGTCTGTGCATCCCTGGGAAATTATGCAAGTCTGTCCAGCGAGTAGCAGAGTTTCAAACATAACTGAGAGGAAAGTGTTTATGATGGTTTTTATTTTACTTATTTTATCTTCTTAATTGATTGTAGAGAGTGAGGAAGGGAGAGGGTTAGAGAGACAGAAGCATCAATGAGAGAGAAACACCGACCGGCTGCCTCCTGCGCGCCCCCTAATGGGGATCGGGCCTGCAACCTGGGCACGGGCCCTGACCGGGAACCGAACCGGTGACCTTTGGGCGCATGGGTCCAGGCTCAGGCGCTGAGCCACGCCCGCCAGGCCTACGATGGTTTTTATCACAACAAGCTGACCGTTTCGAAACCTGCTATGCTGGCTGCGTGGGCCGCGTGGGCCGCGTGGGCTCCCTGCCCCGCCGGGCCCCCCTTCCCGCGCTCTCTGCTCTCGGGCTCACGAAGGGAAGCTCCCCGATGTGCAAGCCGCTGGGTCCTGGCAGCGCGGCGCAGAAAGAGCCCCAGCGGGCCGTGGGCGCTGCCGTCTAAACTCCCGCTCAGCTCAGCTCAGCTCAGCTCAGCTCTTCAGAAACAGGAGTCGAGAGGTCGCTGTCCCTGAAATGAAATCATTGTCCCTGGCGGAGATTAGCGGGGACGGCGACACGCCGGGGCGCGGGGCCGGCCTCCAAGCGTGGCTCCGCCACTTAATTAGCGCGCGGGGCCGAGTGAGTAGCTTCACCTCCCTGCACCTCCATGTCTGAGTCGGCAAAATGGGGTGATGACAGTCACTGCTCCAGGGGACTGGAGCCTCAAACGAGATGAAGGGAAGCGCTCGGCAGCCGTGTCCTCCAAAAGGCAGCCTCGCTCACGCCGGGGGCGTCTGGGCTACGGAGGCATCGGACCTGGGGCCGTACCTCAGATCCGCTTCTCTGTCCCCACCCTCTAAGCCAGCAGGGCCCCGGGCCCTTGGGGGTCAACCAAAAGGTCCTTAGAAGGGTTGACGTGATAGCGACACTGTACTCGGATGGCGACGCAGGGCGGCCGTGACTGCCAGGCCTGGCGCTGCTGTCCTGACTCATTCACCTCTGTGCCAACACTGCTCGTGGCCCCGGGGCCAGCAGTCCGTGGGAGAGGCCACGGCCACCAGGCCACATTGCTGCCCTGGCCCGGGGTGTGGCGGGATGTTCGGTGAGCGACCGAGCTTGTCCCCGAGCTGTATTTTCATGTCATTTCCCTCTGCCGGAGTTAACCTGCGTCTCCTATAGTTACGACCGGCCGTGTTATAGCCCTAACTCGCAGAGATGCGTCAGTGGCCCGGACGTGGCTCACCTCCCCGTAGGGCTCCAGCTGCTTCCACGGTCCAGCCCCAGGGCCCGTCCTCCAGGCACCTTCCCTTGAGAATTCCTCCGCCTTCCCTGGTTACACCCCACCTGTGTCCCCTCAGCACCAGGATCTGCAGACTGTCCCAACCCCCGGACGGCTGCCCGCGTGCTTCACACCTGACAAACCGTGGCGCCCGTTTATCCGACCCTCCGCCCGCCCTCGGCCGCCTTCTGCGAAAGATTCGAGGTGTCCTACGAATTCTAGGTCCCCGCCCCAGGGATGGTCCCAAGCGTAGGTGCCCCATTGATCCGATGGCCGTTTTTCAGGAACCCAGCAAGCACGACCGCACAGGTGTAGATATGCACAAGGCCAGCTCCGTCCCTGGCCCCGATTTCCTCTCCCCAAGTGTCTCCCGCTGTGGACTTTCACCCGCCCGCTGTCCTCAGTCTGCACACCAAGGCCTCCTGCCTGATGACTCCCCGTGTTCCTTCAGCTCTCACCACAGGGCCCCAAAGATTCTTGTAACGGCCAGAGTGGTGTGACAGCCCGAGACAGAGGTCAGAGGGGTCAGCACCAGTCCTGAGCAGTCACCTACCACAAGGCCACCGGGAGGCCTGGTCCCCGGGACTGCCGCAGCCTCCAGCCCTTTGTCCTGTCGGTCGTCGGTAGCCACCCTTGACCGTAAAAAATGTGACGTCTGCCCGGCCGGCGTGGCTCAGCGGTTGGGCATCGGCCTATGAACCGGGAGGTCGAGGTTTGATTCCCGGTCAGGGCCCAGGCCCGGGTTGCGGGCCGATCCCAGGCGGGGGGCGTGCAGGAGGCGGCGATCGATGTTGATCCTCTCTCATCAATGTTTCTCTCTCTCTTTCTCTCTCCCTCTCTCTCTCAAATCAATAAAAACATGTTAAAAAAAAAAAAGGAACCCCATGGATAGTGAGCACCCCCACCCACACAGTCCATCCCAGTTGCATTCTGGTCACCACAGTGAAAACCGGAGATGAAAATTTCTTGGGACTCACACTTGGCCGTCGCGGGAACACCAGGCCGCTGCTCTCCAGACCCGACGTTCGGGATCTGACCTCTCCCCCGCCTTCCGAATGGGTGGGGGGTGGCCCTGAACTGCACTGAGTCCTGGGGTGAGGAATGGGGGGCACGGGTTTCATGTTCCCCCCTTAATTGAATTACGTATCACCCAAGGCCCCACAGCGTCCTCCGAGAGGCAGCCGGGCGGTTCAGACAGGGCCGCGTGGCCCTGGAGCGACATTTCTCCTGACCGACGAATTGGGCCCTGGACCCTCTCCGAGCCTCGGAACGCCTAGGATCCATGACGAGACATTTGGCGGTGTCACCTGTCTTTATCGCGTCGGCAGGCGTGTCAGTCCACCCGCCGTCTTTGGGTCTGCTTTACGGCTTGGGAATAAACTCTCGGAATTCGGAGGCCGGTTGGGGACGGTCCGACGTCAAATGCATTCGAAGGAGTAACTGCGAGCTGCACTTTGGGGCGGTGAGGGGGGTGCCGTGACGAGAGAGGCACTCGGTGTCTCCAACAGCCAAAACGGCAGCTCTGGGCCCGTGGACCCGGGCTAAGGGACAGGCCGCGAGGGTAAAGGCGCTGAGATCGGTTAGAATGTTCCCGGGTCTCCTCTCCCCGCCCCAGCCCCGCGGGTGGGCACGTTCCCCTCCTTGAGGCTGGGCCTGATCACGCCACCTGCTGTGACTCCGTGGGGCTGATCCGAATCCCTGCCCCTTGACCGTGGGCTTGGCCATGCGGCTTGTTTTGGCCAATGGACCCTATGGGGTGATGTGTCGAGGGCTTGAACGTGCTGGGAAGTGGGTCACGCGCGGGCCCCGCCATCCCGTGAGGTGGCCGCAGCCCTGGGTGCGCGCGGGGGGGGCGCGTCCACGCTCAGCGAGAGGCAAGCCCGGCCCAGCCCTTGCCGCCCGCCTCCAGCCTGCCGCAGGCGCGGAGGGAACGCAAGGATGGGCGTTTCAGGCCCTTGCGGTTTGGAGTCGTTTGTTCTGCGGCATTAGCGTGACTGTAGCTGACTGAGGCAGACGCCGACACGGTTTCAAATGTCTCAAAGGACGGAAGAGCCACCAGAGCGCAGCGTGGACTGTGAGTGAGCCGCGGCCACGTGGGCAGCACCCGCCAGGCTTCATTTCTATCGGGGTGATTCTCCGGGCACCCTGAGGACAGGCAGGAGGGGACTTAGGGTTTGTTTTTGCTGACCCTCACCCGAGGGCACTTTTTCCATTGACTTTGTTTTAGAGAGAGTGGAAGGGAGGGAGGGAGAGACAGAAACGCAGATGTGAGAGACACGTCGATTGGCTGCCTCTTGTAGGCCCCCGGTTGGGGTTGGGGATAGAACCCGTAACCCAGATCCGCGCCCTTGACAGGGAATCGAACCCGTGACCCTCTGGCGTGAGGGCTGACACCCTAACCATGGAGCCACGCCTGCCAGGGCAAACTTTCGATTGTAATATTATGATCTGTAGTAAGAAATCTGTATTTGTTCCTGTACAGGCCTCCTAAAATCCGGAATTTCCTAAGCGGTAAGAGCATAAAAGATAAAACCGGAAGGGTGTCTCCTGTGATTCCTGAGAGGCCCCTTCAACCGTACTGGAGTGACTTCTGGAGGGTCCCTGAGGAGGGGGGCTGGTAGCCAGGAGACCAGCCGAGTGATTCGGGGGCTGGAACTTCACGCCCCCTCCCCCCCTCCGACTTCCAGGGCCAGGAGGGGGTGCAGGTTGAGCGGCTGATGACCTAATCAATCATGCTTACGGAAGGAAGCTCCCTAAAACCCCTAAAGCGTGGGTCTGGAGAGCCTCCAGGTTACCGAACACCTGAGGGCCTGGAGGATGGCGCCTTGGGGAGAGGGAATTGATGGGGGAGGCGTGGGGACCCCGAGCCCCTCCCCCACACCTTGCCCCACGCGTCTCTGCCATCTGGCTCGTCCTGAGCTGTGTCCTTTATCATAAGCCCGTGATAAGCTTTCCTGGGCTCTGTGAGCGCCTCTAGCAAATTACTGAACCTTCAGAGGGAGCTGTGGGAGCCTCCGATCTGGAGCCGGTCCATCAGAATCACAGGTGACAAGCTGGGACGCGCCACTGGCCTCGGAAATAGAGGCGGTCTCGTGGGCCGGGTCTGGTGCCAGCTCTAGGTAGGTGGTGCCAGAGTTGGGTTACATTGTAGGGCACCCCACAGTGTCCACGGGGAACTGGAGAACTGCCTGGTGCGGGAACAACTCCCACACACTGGGGCCCGAGCACCGTGTGGAGCAGAAGGGAACGGTTTTCCTCTGGAGGGAAGTGTCCAGAGGAGACACAGATGGTTTTTACTTTCACTCATTAAAAAATTAAAGTGAAGTCAGATGTGCCCGTTTAAGTCTAAATTTAAATGCTTGGTGGTGCCACCAGTACCCACCCGCGAGCTGAGGTGAGGAGGACGGGGAGGGGGGCACCTGGGCAGGGCTGAGGTCACGGCCGTGGCCTCTGCCCCTAGGTCACCCTGGCAGGACGGCCGACTCATCCAGGTTTTGAAATGGAAAGTGCCCCATCCAGGGACGCCCCTCAGGTCTGGGGAAAGTGAGATGGCTGGTCCCCCTTTGCCCCACCCTAGGCCTGGGGACCGGCCAGATCTTTGGCACCAATGGTAAGATGAAATCACTCATTTCAGAAACACTGACACTGTGAAAAATGTGTCTTAGAATTATGGAAACTGTGGGTCTACAGGACACAGGATAAAAATAGATGACTACGTTAGGGTGCAAACTCGGATGCCGAGGGTGGTCTGGGAAACACACGCTCTTTCTTACCCTCCCTCTTCCAACCCATTAGCGTTGACACTATAAAAAATGTGATTTTTAAAAAGACTTCCGTCCAGAAGGACAAAGAGGCAGGAGACGAGGCGATGGGGTTTGGGGAGCAGGGAGCTGGATGCCAGCCCACTGATCAAACCACAACTACAAACATCTTGGGAGGAGGGCACGGACGTCTGTGTGTGCGTGGGGGGGGGTGCACATGTGTGAGGTATGTGTGTGCCTGTGTGTGAGGTGTGTGTACCTGTGTGTGAGGTGTGTGTGCATGTGTGTTGTGTATGTGTGTTTATGTGTGAGGTGTGTGTGTGTCTGTGTGTTTGCAACCACGACAAGAAGCTAAATCATCATCGTCTATGGCGGGAAGTGGACAGATAACGCCCAGGTGTGTACGTGATCAATAAAAACATGAGGATGCTATTCATAGACTTCAAGGTGCATGTAAAAGAAAATCGGGCAGGAGCCTGTGCTTCGCGGAGGCGGCAATGGGGTGGGGCAAGGACTGCCACCTTTAGTCAGGACCAGCTGTGCAGGGACCCGGCTCTCTGAGCCATGTCCACGTAACACTTCGGTGGAAGCGGCAGCATTGAGTGGAGGGCCACGCGTGGCCACGCAGAGACAGCAGGAGAGTGGGGCGATCCGCTGTGCATTGAACTGGCAGTTTCTCGATCGCTAGTGAAGTTGGACGTTAAAAAAAAAAATCTGTTTGCTGGCCTTTGGGGTCGCAGAGCCTTCATTTTTTATTGGGTGGCTCTTTCCTATTGACTGGTGGGCATTCTCTATACCAATCTTTGCCGGCTGCACCTCATGCAATGGTCTGCTCTTCTCTGTACTTTGGCTTGCCTTCATTTCATGGTGTGTCTGTGTTTATACTGAAGTGTCACTTTTTCTTACTCCCCATGAGGATATATTTATTGATTTTAGAGAGAGAGGAAGGGGGGGGAGGGAGAGAGGTCAATTGATCAGTTGCCTCCTGTACCCACCCCAACCGGGGATCAAACTCACCATGGTTTTTGGTGTCCAGGATGATGCTCCAACCGAGCCGCCCGGCCACAACTCCAACTGTCCCATTTTGATGAACGGAATTCATCAATCTCTTCCTCGTAGTTTGAGTTTTGGTGTTTTATTTAGGGGATCCTTCCTAACCCTATGGCCGAAATGACTTTCTCCTATATATTCTTCCAAGAGTTTTAGAATTTTTCTACCCATTTTTATGTCTTTAATCCAAGTGCAATTAATTTTTGTATAATGTATAGAAGTAAGTATGCCACATCCTGCAATATAGAAAAGTGGAAAAGAATCATTAATGAACTGGAAAATATACCTGAAAAAAAATTATCCAGAACACAGCGCAGTGGACCGAATGGTGGGAAATGCGAAAGAGACATAGAGAGATGTAGATAATAGACTGAGATCAGAGCTCGAGACGGATTAGCAGCCTCTGTGTTCCAGAAGGAGCGAGCGTTTGTGGCTGAGCGATATTTAGACTGTCTTTTATATTTACCTATGTTGGTACCTCTACTGATGCCCTTTATTCTTCGTATGAATTCCAGTTACTGTCTAATGCCCTTTCATTTCTCCTGAAAGATCTCTATTATTTTTTTGTAGGGCAAGTCCGCTAGTGATAAAGGCTCTATAGTTTTATTTACCTGGGAATGTCCTGATTTTTCTGTCATTTTTGAGAGATAGCTTTGCTGGATATAGAATTCTTGGTTGATAGTCTTTTTCTTTCAGCACATTGAATCTGTCCTCCCGCTGCCTTCCGACTTCAATGGTTTCTGATGAGAAACCAGCTGTTAATTTTACCGGCGACACTTCACACTGATCACTTCCTTCTCTTCTGCTGCTTTCAAGATTCTTTGTCTTTGAATTTTGAGATTTTGCTTATGATGAGTTTGCTTATGATGATGTTTGAGTTTATCCTACTTGGAGTTTGCGAGCTTCTTGGATGTGCAGGTTAATGTATTTAATCAGATTTGGGAAGTTTTTGGCCTTCTCTTATACCACCCCATCAGGAACATGGGGTACGGCACCTCACTGCAGCTTTGCAAGGGTGTAAGTCTAGGCTTCCCTCTAGGCTTTTGTTAGCATGAGTGGTGATGGGTCGCCAATTTTTCTGTGGTGTTTGGCTTGTGTAGAGTGATTATTGTCTAAATGTTTTCTGTCTTCTTAGGCTGTCCCTTTCCTGGTTTTTGTTTGTTTGGTTTTTGGGGTGGTTTTTTTTGGCTTAAGAGAGCAGGCTTTTGGGGGAGTCTTTTTTGTCTGCACTCATTGGCATTTCCAGGTTGCTAGTTTCTTTGGCTTTAAGATATAGGGGTGATCCCCTCTCTCCCCTGGTTTCAAATAGGAAGCCTGGCTCTGTTCCCAGCCTTATGTCTTTGTCACTGTGCAGCAGGCCCATGGCTTTGTCAATACTTGGCAGCTGTGTTTCTGGGCCACAGTAGAGTTTATCTGGTGTTTGCACCCAGCCAGGTCTTCTCATTGTAGTTTATCTTGTTCTGCATTTGTGGCAGATAGGGGAGCCTCAGAGCATGAATCATAGATCATCTGCAGCAGAAGCCAAATACTCTGTTTTTCTCATTTAAAAAAGACTGTTAATTTTTATTTTGCTCTGTTTTATGCATTGCTACTTTATATCCTGTTTGAAATAAAAAAGTGAAATACAAAGAAATTATATATTTCTTCTAATTCATGCTTTATCATTTTTGAAATCACAGTGTGCCTTATATTCAATGCACTGGGGAATTCAAGACACAGTGTCAACCACACTGTAATTGCAGCAGACACATTAGTCCTGTGCACAGTGTCCAGGGACCTGGAGAGGTGCAACCCTGGCACTGAGGGCAGAGAGACTGATGGGGTGACTTAGAGGACTGGATGGGGAATCCTGTGTGTTTTTGGAAGAAGTGGGAGGGGTTGAGGGACCCAGGCTGATATCTGCAGTCATTGACCTCAGTCAAGGTTATTACAGCTCCTGCCCCCATCTGATCTGGGAGATTTCATGGAGGCAGTTTAAAGAAACACTGTCTCCTTTCTTTCCTCTCTTGCCTTAAGCCCTAGAAGTTTTCAGCTGGCCACAAAAAGCGCATCCTTTGGCACATTGGGGTACACACAGTTGTGGGGGCAGCTAGACTGTGCTCCCCAAGAACTCAGACCTTCATGTCCCAATTTCCATTTTATAGAAGCAAAACTGCTAAAGGCATGAATGAAGTGGACTTTGTCCCAGGCCTGTCTGAGGAGAGAGTGCAGGTGGCTGCCAGGCCTCGCCACCTCCTTGAAGACCGTGTCCACCAAAGACTGGCATGATGGGGGTCCTCTCTCTCCAGCCAAGCCCCAGGCTGGACCTGACCACTGAGCAGCAGCTCAGCAGTGTCAAGTGGGAAAGGAATCCAGGACTTAGTCAAATAGCTCCTACTCTTTGGGCCAGTAATTTCACCCCTTGGAGTTTACTCTGGAGAAACTGGCAGAGAAAGGGGCTGGGCTTTATATACAAGTGTGGTTTATAAAACGCCCACGTGGAAAATAAGATCGCGATCCATCACAAGGGGCCTGGCTAAATAAACCATGGTACATGATGTCAGTGGAACACTAGGCAATGTTTGAAAATCAGGCTTTCGAAATATCTTTAATGGGAAAATGCTCCAGATTCAGTGTGTTAAGGGCACAAAACAGTTAGGAAAGTGCAAAAGTTAACATAATAGAATATATCATTTAAAAATGACTGGAGCCTGGCTGGAGAAGCTCAGTTGGTTGAGCACGTCCTGTGCACTGAAGGGCTGCCAGCTGGGCTCCTGGTCAGGGCACCTGCCTGGGTTGAGGGTTCGACCCCCGCTTGGGACACGCAGGGAAGGCCACCAGTGGATGCTTTTCTCTTTCTCCCTCCCTCCCTCTAAGTATGTCCTCAGGTGAGGATAAAAAAATAGTAATAATAAAGTGAAAATGCCTGGATGGAACGACAGAAATATTACTATTTGTTCTGTCCAGGCGGAGCAATTCTGGGTGATGTGAAGGATTTTTTTAGACTTTCTGACGTCAAAATGCGCTGCAGTGAATAGATCCCACATCGAATCTGTCTTCAGGTTACACTGGGAAAAGCGAGCTTCCTTATGAGGTCGCCGCGCACAGGGGAGCCCTGCAAGCGGTTGTGGGGAGCAGCGCCCAGAAAGGCAGGCACCTGCTGCAACCAGCTGCTGCAGCCGCAGCCGCCGCTGATTGGCTGGGAGGCGGCACTGCGAGGCGCGGGGGGCGGGACTGCGCGGGCCACTTCCGGGGCGGGGCCTCGGCCGCCCCGCGCGCGAGAGAGCCGGCGGTCTCCATGGCAACCGGCGGGGCCCGCGCGAGGCGCACCCGCCGCCGCCGCCGCCGGAGCCGGAGCCCGAGCCGTGCGCGCCCCGCCCGCGCCCAGGCCCCGCCGCGCCCCGCCCTCCGCCGCGCCCCGGGCCCCGGGCCCCGGCCCCGCTCGCGCTCCCGCCGCCGCCGCCCCGGCCTGACCTGACCGGGAAGCAGTTCCGGCGGCCGCCGTGACTCATCGGCCGGCCGGGGCCCGGATCGTGCCATCTTGGCTGCGGCGCGCGCGGCGGACGGAGCCGCGGAGACCCGCGGAGAGCCAGGTACGCGCCCGCCGCCCCGGGCCCCGCGCCGCCGCGGGCGCCCGCCCTTTGTTCGCCCCGGGTGGGCGCCCCCCGCGCCGCCGGGCCTCCGCCCCGCCCCCACTCGGACCCCCCATTTTCCGCGGTGGAAACCTTTTTAAAAGCAGTTTCTCGTCCTCAGGCCCCGGAACAAGTCCAGCCTCCTCGGCGGCGCGGTGGCCTCGGGCGGCCGGCGGCGGAGGAGCCGACCCGGAGCCGGGACCCAGGGACCCCCCCGCCCGCCTCCGCGCCGCGGTCCCCCCTCCCCCGCCACCCCGGCCGGCGCTCGTCTGCGCGCCGACCCCCTTCTCTGCGCCCCCCCGGGCCCCCCGGGCCCCCTTCCCGCGCGTCACCCACCCGCAGCTGCCCCGCGCCCCGGGCCTCCTCCCCCGCCCTCGCTGCGCCTCTGCCCACCGCCGCGGACATGGTGCAGCCGCAGACGTCCAAAGCGGAACCCCCGGCCCCCGCGGCCGCCGCCGGGGCCCCGATGGATGACGTCATCGACACCCTGACCTCCCTGCGCCTCACCAACTCGGCGCTGCGGCGCGAGGCCTCCACGCTGCGCGCCGAGAAGGCCAACCTCACGCACATGCTGGAGAGCGTGATGGCCGAGCTGACCCTGCTGCGCACCCGGGCGCGCATCCCCGGCGCGCTGCAGATCACGCCGCCCATCTCCGCCATCACCTCGGGCGGCACCCGACCGATGACCACGCCTCCGACCTCTCTGCCAGAGCCCTTCTCGGGGGACCCGGGCCAGCTGGCGGGGTTCCTGATGCAGATGGACAGGTTCATGATCTTCCAGGCCTCCCGCTTCCCCGGCGAGGCCGAGCGGGTGGCGTTCCTCGTGTCCCGGCTGACCGGGGAGGCGGAGAAGTGGGCCATCCCGCACATGCAGCCCGACAGCCCCCTGCGGAACAACTACCAGGGCTTCCTGGCCGAGCTGCGCAGAACCTACAAGTCTCCGCTGCGGCACGCGCGGCGCGCCCAGATCCGCAAGGCCTCGGCCTCCAACCGCGCCGTGCGCGAGCGCCAGACGCTGTGCCGCCAGCTGGCGGCCGCGGGCCCCGGGCCCTGCCCCGTGCACCCGGCCTCCGGCGGGACCAGTGCCGCCCAGGCCCTGCCCGCGCGAGCGCGGAACCTGTAGGAGCCGCCGCCGCCCTGGTTGCAGCTGCAGCTACCGGGCAGCAACCCCCTTTGCTGCGTAGAAGAAACGTCCCTACAACCACATCGTTCTTGGTTGAAGACGCCCCTCCCTGCCTCTCCAGACGTGTTTCAGGGGAGCGTCCTCCGTGCTCCTGGGCGCCTGTCGCCCACCTCGCTTCCCAGTAGCGTGTGCTAGCCTGGTACCTACCCTCCGTGCATGCTTCCCCTCACGCTTGCAACTCCAGCTCTTCCCGTGACCACAGTCCCTGCCCCTTGCTCACATGGACTCCATGCTCCCGGACCATTTGATGCTGCCCCCCGCCCAGGCCGAGGCTCCCAGATGCTCCTGTTCCGCCCTCTGCACACCCCCAGGACAGCTCCCCACCTGGTTGCCCTGCTCTCCCTGAAGAGCTCGCTGGTTACGGAAGTTACTTTGGCCAGGCTGGTGGCTTGACGGGACCTGGAGAGGGGAGTCTGCTTCCCACCTGTAAGTGACCACCAGTCCTGCCCGGCCCGTTGTAGCAGGCAGGGGCCTTGTCCTTGCCCTTGGTGGCCAAGTGGTCACTGCTGGGAGTGCCGCTCCAGCATTTCTGGGGGCGAGCTTCACTTTGCACTAGAATACGAAGTCACTGTGCCCCATGGTTGCCACTGGGAAAGACCAGAAGTACAGGCAAAGGGAGAGACCTGGAGGGTGCCCCGCCATCCGTGCCTGGTGTTAGCAGCCAGTGTTCCGATGGCACTGGAAATGTGGGGAACCTGGAACTTGCCTGCTGAAGAAGGTGGTTGACTGGGACCGTGGGGCGGCTCCATCAAGCTGCCTCGGGAAGCACACTGTGCGTGTCGGGCCTGCGACCCTCTGCAGGCTGAGGGCTGGACGCTGGGGGCGCACTCTGCTCCGTGGACCTCCAGTGGGATCACCACCAGCCGCTAGTACACAGTTACCCGTCCTCTGCCTCACGTCACCTGGTGGTGGGTCTTGTCTAGCTTGACACTTGTTCCTTTCTCCATTCGGGTGACAAGTGGCCTTCACCTCAGCCCCTCAGCCCTCCCTCCCCGCCAAGCATCCCTAGGTCTTCAGAGTCTGTGCAGGGTGCCCTCCCCAGGCCAGGGGTCAGCCACCCAGCCTTTGTCCAAGAAAACTTGTACCCATCGCTGGAGACCTCATTCCTCTGGGCTGCATCCCTCAGCACTGAAGGCGAGAGAGGAGGGGGGAGGCGGTATTGGCTCTGGTAACCCAGCCAGGGCCATGCTGGCATTTGTAAAGCAAAAGAGCTGTGGACGATCTCCGTCCTGATGTGACAGTGCAGGCTGGCCTCCTGTTGCGATTCTGAGGGACAAAGTTACACCTCTTAGAGCTGGACGGCCTTACACTTCCTTGTGCGGGACGCCCAGCAATCTCTAAGTGAGGCTTGGCCGAGTCCTTCGGGTGATGTTCCCGCCATAATCGATGCCAAATGGACTGCATTTCCACGGCCACCTGGGCCACGGGGGGAGATGGGGTATTTTACCTGGGCTCATCTGCCCCTGCGCTGTCCCCACTGCAGGACAGCCTCGGATCCACCCAGAGACATGTCTTAGGACACCCAGAGCCTGGGGTCCTGGGGCCCATCCGTACTCCCTAAGAGTTTCGGTGATGCTGGGAAAGTGACCGCATGTGCTCCTGGAGCAGCCGCTGCCTTGTGAGGTCAAGGCTGTTCCATGGTTGCTCACGTTGGTGGACCACTGCCCCCCACTCACTGTAAGCTCTGTTAGCCCAACTGCCCTGCCCGACAACTGCCTGGTACAGGCTACAGGCCCCCTGGGTTCCAGCCCAGGCTGCTCAGGCGGGCCCATGGTGCTCATTAAGCATGATTGGGGGAGGACCCAGTGGAGCCACAGTCCTGGGGGTGGCACCTCGGATGGGGTACTGATCACTTTCAGTGCCCAGCTTTCTTCTGCCAGTCTGCTGGGTAGAGGTGGCCACAGATGAAGGGGTACAGTGGCACCTGGGGAGAAGGAAGCCCGCAGTGGGTAAAAGACACCTTGAAGGTATCCATGCGGCCCGGCCCAGCCCAGCCAGGGTAGGAGACCCCGCATGGGAGCCAGGCAAGAACTCTGTCGTCTCAGCGGCCCTGGGGCTACCCATGTGGATTTTAGAAATCCTGTTGCATTGGGCACTGTGTTTGCCATACTGTTCACCTGCCAGAGCCCGAGCCCGTGGGCAGGGCTGGCCACGGTACCCATCCATGCTGGTGACCTGGCCCTTTGGGTTGTCGTGCCCAGCCAGGGCTGCTGCTCTGGCTTCATTTGGCGTGGTGGTTGGTTGTGTCTCGTCTTACTGCGTGTGCTTGTGGGCCTGGGACTGGGACTGTCGCTGCATACCTGTGACCCTGCCTGCTTCCTGCAGCTGTGGAAATGAGCAGGTGAGGGAGCTCGGGGTCACCCCGCTCTAGACTCAGAAGGAAGCACATGGAGCCCCCTGGCTCAGGTGGAAGATACCCTGTCCCCAGCAAGAGAGGATGGGACCCACGTTCCACACAACCCAGGTCTAGGCCACAGCGGCTGGTGGGGTCATGCCAAAGGGAAGTGGGGGAGGAAGGCTGCCTTGTACATACTTGGGGTTATAATTTCTTTAAGAGGACAGGTGTTGATCTAGGAAAGAGTCAGGTGGTTAGTGGTGTGAACCAGTGCATGTGAGGGACAGGTTCTGTTTTCCATGCTGTTGGTGTTAAGCCGTGTTGCGCCTGCTTTCAGTCTCCGTGGGTCCCCTGGTAAGTAAGCTTCAGTTCCTCACAGCATCGCCGGAGACAGGATTCAGCATAAGGGGTGACTTCCTGGCTTAGTATATAGTGTGACCTGGGGAGTAAATGCCCTACAGCGTTTCAGCGGCTTCTAGGAAAATCAAAGGCCTGTTTCATTGCTCCCCAGTGAGCGCACAGTGAGTCATGCCGAGCAGTGCAACACCCCGTGAAGGTGCAGGCAAGACTTCCCGGGGCACACGCTCTGGTCAGGGGAACAGAACCACCCACTGGTGGCCTTGACCCTGACGGGCCCACAGAAGAGTGGACAGTGTGGGGGGAGTGGGGCATGAACTTGGGGGACCAGGCCCTGGGATGTGTGAGGGTCACATGCTGGGACTACCAACTGTGAGCAGAGCTGTCAGTGGGAAGAGCTCACAGTGTCCCTTCCACCCCGTAGCCAGAGGTCACCCTGCTTGGGAGGCATTAGCTTAGCTCAGAGATGGTGACATGAGGTGGGAGGAAGAGGGGCAGCTTGGGGCCGTCAGCTGGAGCTCAGTAGGGAGGAGGCAGGTGCAGGGCAGGTCCACCGTCCACTGTGAACAGAGCTGCCTCCCGTGTCATCTCGGGGGCCTCTCATCGGGTGGTGGCGGTTGGTGGGGACGGAGCCCAGCTCCTCGCTTCCACATCGCCGACTCCTTTCTATGAACAAGTAACCTACTGGGTCTTTTCAGCAAACAGACACCTCGCGGACACCTTGGAAAATAACGTAGAGGAAAGAAAATTTCACATTTTGGTCTCTCCTTCCAGGCTCCCCTCTCCCCGTGTCACTACTAATTTTACTTTGAAATGGCGGGGCCGCCTCCATCGAGTGGAGGGACAGCAGGGCAGTGGGTGGTCACTGCGCCGTCCCCGGGTTCTCACTGTTGGAAACTGACGAGTGTCCCCGTGGGTAAGCCGCGCCCGGTGCCGCGCTGTGTCCTCAGCGAAGGGGCCCGGAGGTGGGCCTGTCGAACTGACGCTGAAAGCCGGTGAGGCTCTGCCTATGTTGACAAACGTTTCCAGAAGCGCCCCCGTTTATACTGCCACCAGCAAGGATGGACGTGCCCATCCTGCCGTCTTCCCAGGGCCCAGGGCCAGCGTCTGGCTCCGTCTGCTCATTTGATCATGGAAAAGCAGCATTGTGTTTTAGTTGGCATTTCTCTCATTTTCAGCAAAGTTTAACATCTGTTAACGTTGAGCAGTTGTATTTCCTCCTCTGTGAGCTGTCCGTGTCCTTTGGTCGTATCCACCGGGGTCTGACATTCGTATGACTCATCGTATATTAAAGGTGTTGACCTGTGTGCGTCACGTGGCTGCAGGTGTCCAGCGTTTGCCTCTGTCGTGTTCACCAGTTTCGACGTCCTGCCTGTGCCCACTAGACTGACAGCAGGGGGTGTATCGTGCCCCTTCCGTTTATGCTGTGTCACTGCACCTGTAACAGTGCCCTGTGGCACATAGTAGGCACCCAGTAAACTCAGATTGCTGCACACGTGGGTGTGCGGGGTGCTGGGGGTCTGTGGGTGGCGAAACGCCCTGCCCAAGGGCTTAGGGACCGAGAGCAGTGCTCAAGCCTTTGGGTCCCCAAGTCCCTTTGCACCGTTAAAAATCACTGAGGACCCAAAAGAGCTTTTGCTTTTGTAGGTTTTGTCAATATCATAAAATAAAATGGAGGATGTTTTAAAATATTAAAAATAAACTCATTGATGTCAACATAAATAGCACGTTTTAATGAAAACTTTAATTCCCCAAAAAAATTTAGAAGAGTAGCATTGTTTTACATTTTTGCAAATTTCTTTAATGTCTGGCTTAGTAGACGACAGCTGGAGTCCCAGGCCTGCCTCTGTACTTAGTCTCCTGCCAGGTCACACGTCACGCGGCCTCTGAAGAACCACCGTTCCTGGGGGACAGCGGGAAGGCACAGGGTGCCTGGCGTTACTTGAAAGGCCCTTCACCCCCACACTGGCCTGAGGAGACGGGACCACGGCCCGCAAACCTCCTGCTCCCGTGGGGTCTCATCGCTTCAGAGTCCAGGCCTCTTCCTCTAGAGTTCATGGACGTACTTCTGGAGTTAATTCTGCATTCGAAGATTTTACCCGCACAGGGCCAGCTCTTCTATGATCTATTGATCGTTTATTTTCCCCAGTACCTTCCTTTTTGAAGGGATTTTAGTTTTAAATTTATATTCATATCTAGTAGGGCCCCACCTTCAGGTTTTCTTTGCTGTTTTCACCAGATGGACTTTAAGAAATTCTAAGATTTCCCCGATCTTGGTAGCAGGTGCGGGGCTGGGAAGGCAGAGTTGCTTATTCGAGTCATGTTCTGGGCGGAGCCCTGTGGGATGGGGCGGGGGCGGCCGCTTCCTGCCAGCAGGGCCCTGCCCCTGGGCTTCCCGCCAGTGGGCTTCTCTCCGATGGTGGCTTTGGGACCGGGGTACATATCTGTCCCCACTGGCTGTCCTGTTGGGAAAGTCTACTGTGTGTGGCTCCCTCCTGGCTGGCCCCAGACGGCTGCTCCTAAGAGGCTTAGAGGGACCCGGTCTTCACTCTGCCTGATGGTGCAGGCACGGAGCTGTGACCCCTGAGCCCCAGCCAACCCCACTGTGCCCGGCTTGAGGCTGGAGACCAGGAGCCTGGCTGGGGCCAGGGCTCCACCCTCAGTGGCTGCAGGACCCCTGCTCTTGCCCTGAGTCCCACATGCCCACCTGGGGGAGTGCTGGCCACAGCCCTGAAGACTCCTGGAGGCATCTCCACTCAGCGAGTGGTGACTGTCACGTCCCCAGGCCAGGAACCTGGGCGTCACCCTTACCCCCTCATCGCACCTTCCCCAGGACCAGGGCCTCCCGGTGCTTCACCCAGGCGCTTGGTCTGAACTGTGGTCCCGCCACCACCTCTTCACGCTTCCCTCCGGCCTCGCGCCCCCAGCTTAGTCCTGTGTCAAGACCGGGACCAAACATTCCTCCTCTTCCAAACCTCCCTGAACAGCGAGGATGGGCCGGGGTCCCGCTGCGCTCCTGCGTCCCACCCCGCCCCAGGCTTCCTCTGGAAAGTCTCCCCTTACGCTCTCGTTGAGCTTATGTTTAGCCTGTGCCCCTTGGGGGCAGAGCCGGTGTCCACCCATCCCTGCCCCGGCACCCGGTCCCGGCCTGCAGAGGAGCAGCTGGGGCAGGGCCAGTGGCTGAGCCTCAGGTGCACAGCACAGGCCGGTCACGGCGGCCCCCTGCTGTGTGCCAGGCACTGCTCTGGGCGCCGGGGGCGTTGCGGCGGGACGAAGGCTGCCCTCGGGGCACGTCCCCAGGGGAGGGACAGCCAGCCCGTGTGTCTGCCACGCAAAGGGGGAAGTCAGACGTGGTCCGTGGAGGCCTCGCTCCTGAGCAGCTCCGAGCTCGGCACTGACCACGCACAGTTCTTCGTACTGGGGGGAGGGCTGTGAGCTTACATGTGTCGACACCATCATCTTAAATATGCCACTTGGTGAGGTTTGGGAAGTGCACCCACCACCGTAGCCCAGGCCCCCATCCAGATACAGGACATCGCCCCCCAAGCCCTTCCCCAGGCCTAGAAACTTCTGCCAATTCCCAGGACATACAGATACCCTGTAATTTCTTCTAAAACATGACAGTTTCTCGTTTACACGGGGGTCTCTGATTCATCTCAAATGATGATTTTGTGGCCGATATGAGGTGGGGTTGAAATGTGTTTTTTTCCGCAGCAGGACATCCACTGGTTTTAGAACCACCGGCTGAAGGAATTCCTGTGTCTCCGCTTTGGTGACTTTGCCGAAATCAAGTGACCGAATGCACTTGGTCTCCTCCTGGACCCTTTGTCCCGTCCATTAGTCTACTCGTGTCTGTTCCCTGGCCGCCTCCATGCCGCCCGATGACGGTGACTGTGCCACGAGCTTCGAACTCGGGCCACGTAAGTCCCACGCTCACGGTCCTCCTTTCCCGGCCGCTCTGCACGCCCCGGGCCCGCGGCCTCCTGCGCAGCGAGTCACCCGGCGCACGCGGCTATTTAAATTTATTAAAATGAACTTACACCGAGATCCAGTTCCCCAGGTACAATAACCGCATTTAAGATGCTTAGCGGAACATCTCCATGGTCACAGATCCATTTTAGGTCCTTGGCAATTCCATCTACGTTAGAAACATTTTATCAATTTCTATTTAAAACGCCTGCTGGGGCTGTGACTGGGAAGAAATTACATCTGCAGATTCCAGGGCGGGAGAGCTGACATTTTAATAATGTGGCGTCTTCTGGTCCGCGGACCCGGCTTTTCCCCTCAGGGCTGCTTTCGTCCCCCGCAGCTGCGTGGCTCTTAGTTACGGGCCTTACCCACCGTATGTGAACATACCCCTAAGAACTTTATGATTCTTTTTTTTAAAAAAACACATCTTTATTGATTTCAGGGAGAGGGAGAGAGAGAGAGAAACATCAATGATGAGAGAGTCATTGATCGAGCCCGCAGCCCGGGCATGTGCCCTGACCGGGAATCGAACCCCGATCGCCTGGATCCTAGGTCGACGCTCAACCGCTGAGCCACGCCCGGCCGGGCAAGGATTTTATGATTCTTGATGCTATTGCAAATGGAGTTGAAAGATTTTCACTTTGCGATCGTTTGTTTTGCTAATGTATAAAACCCAAACTAACGTTTCTCTTTGCTTTTATGCTGTGCTTTGCTGTGTTCGTTTACTGGCTCTGGTACTGATTTCCCACATTCTCCAGGATCTTCTGCACACACGATCCTGTGGTCTGTAAGTGGAGTTTATTCCCGTCTTCTCTTTCCATGTGCCTTTCGTTTCTCTTTCCCGCCTTTCTGCGCTCGCCGGGGGGTCCGGCTCAGTGTCGTGCAGAGGCCTCACCGCTGACCTTCGGGGAAGCTGGCGCGCGTCTCGCCTCGGGCGCGATGCGGGTGGGAGCTCTCCCCAGCTCGCCCTTTATCCCCCCACGACTTTCCATCTACCCCCAATATGCGAACGTTTTTAAAGCAAATCCTATAGGTGCTGAATTTTGTTAACTGCTTTTTCTGCATCAATTTAAAGAATCTTTTTATTCCCCCCTCTCTTATTCTGCTAACATGGTGAATTAAATGGATCGATTTTCAAACAATAAGCCAGCCCTGCACTCCTGGGGTCATCGCAGCCTGGTCCCTGCGTGTGGCCCTCCCTGTGAGCGCCACACGGATTTGCTGACGTTTGGCAGGATCTCCGGGTTTATCATCAGTAGGGTTATGGGTCAGTAATTCTCTTTCCTGCAGCGTCTTGGTGACTGGGTTGTGCTCACCTCAAAAAGGTTGGGACTGCTCCCGTCTCTATTTTCAGAACGGGTTTGTAAGATTAGATTTTTCCTCCCTCAGGCGTTCGATAGAAAATCGTTTGATAGAAAATCGTTTGATAGAAAACTGTTGGATGACACCATTGGGCCTGGTTTCCTTCATGGTGACAAGGGGTTTGATGGCGAATTCACTCTCTTTAGTGGATCAATAGGACTCTCCCGTCGTCTCTTTCTGTCTTACTGAGCTTCAGTGCTCTGTGTCTTTCAAGGAATGTGTCCACTAGAAAATTTGTCTGCAGAAGATCTTCATAACATTCCTTTATCATCTTTTTGAAGCCTGAGGATCTCCAGTGTTGCCTCTTTTTTTATGACATGAAACGGTAGCTTGTGTCTTCTCCAGTTTTTCTGATCGTCCTAATGAGGGGTTGATCGATTTCATTGATCTTTGCAAAGCACCGTTGTTTTATTTGATGGGTTTAGCCCATGTTTCTGTTTCCCCTGTCGTCAATTCCTGCTCACTTTGGAGGAATTTGCTCTCCTGATGAGGCTCAGGATGAAGCTGCGTTTTAAGGAGGAGGGTCTGGGACAGGGTGTGGCTTTGAGCTGCTGCTCCGGCCTCTGGCCCTGTCCCCACTGTCCCCGGCGGGCCCGCGACCTTTCAGTGCGCACCCATCCCGGCCCGACCAACTGAGCCACGCTGGACAGGGCTTTTTTTTTCTTTTTCATGAATTTCAGTATCAAAAAGATAGCTTTGCATTAAGAAATGTGCTTCTAAGTAATCCACGAGTCAAGAAAAAAATCATCATGCAAACTAGAAAATTTGAATGGAATGGAATGAAAAAATTAGACTGCAAAGCACATCAAAATACGAGGGAGGCAGGGGAGCAGGGCTTAGGGAGAGAGGGATGGTTGTGAATATTTACTTTAGAAAATAACCGAGGCTGGAAATTAATGAGCCAAGCCTTCATCTCAAGGACTTTTGTTTTTTGTTTTAAGAATAAAAGCAAAGGAAGTAGGAAGAAATAAATTAGATGAGCTCAGGGATAAGAGAAGTAGGAAAGCAGGAGAAAATGAACAGAAACAGATATGAATCCTTTGGAAACACCTGAGGGACAAGGGTCCCTTGCCTGAGCCCGTTTCACTGGAGACCGGCCTCTCCCGGGGAGGGCCCATCGCCGAGAGCTGCGCCGGCCGACCCGCAGGGCCTGGACCCAGCCCAGGCCACCCGGGGGGTGGCAGTGCCCCTCCGACCTGAACGCCGAGCGGGCGGAACAGAGCTGGCCCCGGGTCTGCCCATCACAGCGCTGTTGGCCCTGGCCCGTGACCCGCCCGGGGAGGGCAGGCGCTCCCCTAACTGAGCCTCGGGGTCCCGCAGCCCAGAGGCTGGGGCTCCCTGTCCTGCAACCTGATGCCCCTCCGAGTTAGGTCTTTGTGCACTGGCACGGAATGCGTGCCAGCTGCCCGCCCTGCGTCATGGATCCTCTCTGAATTCCCCTCCGTGCCCACTGCAGGCCGGGTCTGGCCACGCGCCCCGTCCGCGTGGCACTGCTGCTGGAAACACCCGGACAGACTGGCCTGCGGGAGAGGAAGGTACAGGCCCAGCTGGGAACCGGGGGGCATAGCTGCAGGGCCTGAGGGCACTGAAAGATCACGGGGGCCTGGCCGGCGTGGCTCAGTGCTTAAAGTGTGGGCCCGGGCCCCGAAGTGTCTTGGGTTCGATTCCAGTACAGGGCCCGTAGCCGGTGGCCGGTGTGACCCCTGTCCCGGTCGGGGCGCGTGCAGGAGGCAGCCAATTGCTGGGTCTCTCTCCCACCCACGTGTCTGTCCCCCTCTCTCCCTCTCTCCCTTCCACTCTTTCTAAAAATCCTTGGAAAAAATATCCCTGTGCGAGGATTAACCAAACGAGACGGCGGGATGGGAAGAGGAGGCGGCAAGCAGGATGGCAGCCCGCAGCCGGCGTCCCACCGGTCAGGCGAGGATCTGGGGGGGAGAGCCGCCTGGTTCGTCCCGTGGGCCCCCGATGTGAACATGCGTCCTCGTAGGAGGGAGGCTGAAGGGGCCTGGGCCGCGGGGGAGGACTGATGACCGAGGCCGCGCTCAGAGGGCCAGGGAGGTGGCCGGCAGCTGAGGACTACCGGTGGCCCGGGGCAGCTGGAAAAGGCAAAGAGGGGGACCCTTCCCCAAGCCTCTGTGCCGAGTCTGGTCCTGCTGACACCCGACTCGCAGCGCGGGGCGGCCCAAGGCCGGGATGAGTTGTTACAGCAGCGGTGGGAAGGCCCACGGGGACTACCCGGAGAAAACGGTGACAGCTTAGTATGACATTTACACAAAACAGATGCATTTCTAGAAAAACACAGTGCTCCCAAGTCGGCACAAACAGCAAGGAAATCCGTAACTAACCACCTTTCCACCAAGAAAACCCCGGGCCCAGATGGGCCCCCCGAGAAGTCGGCCTCGCGCCCGCAGAGGAAGCGCCGCACTCACAGGCTCCGCCCGGGGAAGAGGGAAGGGGCCCGACTCCCGCGGGCGACCAGCCGCACCCCCCGCGCCCACCGCACGCCCGCTCGGGCCACAGTAACTTCATACGAGGACAGGACCGTGCGAGAAAGAAAAGCTACACGCAAATCTCTCTCCCGAACATAGACGCAAAATTCCAAACAAAATATTGAAAACCAGCCGGACTGCCAGGTGGATTTAACATATAAACTGGACTGTTATTTGCCACATTAACAGATTAAAGGAGAGACATCATACAATTATTTTAACAGATGCAGAAAAGGCATTTAGTAAAGTTCAATGTTTATTTGTGAAAGAAAGGGAACTCTTTGAAAACTAGGAATAGAAAGGAATTCCTTAACCTGGCAAAAATCTGTAAAAGGCACATATTAATTGGTGAAATGTTGAAAGTTTTCCTTTGAGGACTGGCAGCCAGAGCGATGCCCACTGTCCACACTCCCAGTCAGCCTTGGCCTGGGGGTCCCGCCAGCGTGACAAGGCAGCAAACAGAAGGAGGCATAGGGCCCGGAGACGGAGAAACAGGCTCGTTATTTATTAAGCGAGTCATTGCGTGTGCAGCTACTTACAGAGATGCTGCCGGTGAGTATTAGAATTAGTACGAGTTTAGCAAGTCAATTGAATTTCTAGATCCCAGAGCAGAAAAAGAAAATTTCAACAGGTGCTATTTAAATACTATAAAGGCCCGGCCAGGCGTGGCTCAGCGGTTGAGCGTCGACCTGGGATCCAGGCGATCGGGGTTCGATTCCCGGTCAGGGCACGTGCCCGGGTTGTGGGCTCGATCAATGACTCTCTCATCATTGATGTTTCTCTCTCTCTCTCCCCCTCTCCTTTCCTCTCTCTGAAATCAATAAAGAGATATTTAAAAATCAATCAATCAAAACTATAAACAATTATATGCTAGTAAATTAGACGGCAGATGGAATGGACACGTTCACAGAAAGATACAAATGATCAAATCGGACTCAAGAGGAAACAGAAAATCTAAATAAATAATGAAAGATATTGAATTAATAATCGAAATCATTCCCACAAGGTCTAGATGGCTTCCCTGGTGAATTCTACCAAACAGTTTAAAAAAAAATCAATGGCAATTCTTTATAAATGCTTTCCCCCAAAAAAGTCAAAGAACAGGAAATACTTCAAAAGTCATTCTGAGGCCAGGATTACCCTGATGATAAAACGAGACAAAGATATCACAGGAAAACGACAGACCAGTATCTCCTGTGAGGGTGCAGCAGAAATCCTCCATAAGATACCAGCAAACCAAATACCAGGCGGGACGCGTACCAACAATGCCGGGCGGGCTAACATCCAGGGGTTAACTCGCAGGACACCGATCGATAAAATAGTAAAACCCGCAGGATCACCTCAGTAGTTGCGGAAAAAAGCATTTGATAAAATCCGACTCCTTTTCATGATTAAAAAAACCCCCAGACTCAACAAACTGGTGAACTTTCTCAGCCTGATAGGAAAGCCCACAGCTCGCAGCACAGGTACTGGGGAAAGAGGATGGTTTCCCCCGAAGATCAGCAGGAAGGCAAGGCCGGCCGCCCCCGTGGCTGTCACCGTGCTTCGCACTGGGGCCTCCAGCCTGGCCAGAAAAAGAGGCATTTAGATGGCAAAGAAAGAACTAAAATAATCTCTCTCGGTAGCTGACAGGATCTTGTAGGAAAATGCTCAGGCATCCACCACCCACTAAACTAAGTTATTGATTAAATTGGTTACTAGAACTAATAAATGAGTTTGAGATACAAGGTCAACATACATAAGCCGGTTGCATTCCATACACTAGTAAACGCACAATCTGAAAATAAAGTTGGGAAAAGGAATTCATTTACAGGAAAAAAAGCATCAAAAAAATAAAATAACTTAGGAGTATATTTAACAAAAGAAGTGCAAAACACATTCTGAAAACTATAACACGTTGTTGAAAGAAACGTAGAAAGGCCTGAATAGATGGAAGCACGTCTCGCGTTGTAGGGTGGGAGGCGGGCCCAGCGCAGTGGTTTGCAGGTGGGGGTCCCGTTGTCCCAGCACCGCTGGTTCAGAAGGTGGTTCCCCCCCCCCGCTGAGCTGTTTTGGGACCTTGAAAAAAAATGAGTGTGTGAGCGCTCACCGTGGGCCAGGCTTTGTGCTAGGTGCTGGGGTGCTGACCAAGCCCCTGCTCTTAGGGAGCTCGTTTCCTGGGGGGGAGACAGTCGGAAGCGTCATACTCAGGAGGTGACGAGCGCCATCAACCCCCCCACCTGCCCGCAGGACGAGGGGGATGGAGTGGGCAGCTTCCCCAGGGTGGCCCGCCTTTACCGGAGCCCCCGGAGAGGGGAGGAATAAGCCCGGCGGGTACAGGGAGCGAGGCCCCAGGCAGAGGCGCAGGAGATGCGGGAGCCTTGGATCAGGACCTACTTGGTGCGTTTGAGGAATGCGGGGGGGGGGGGGGGGAGCGTGGGAAACACAGAGTGGACAGGAGGTGCTGGGTGCCCCGGGGGCCCCTGGGGTCAGGGTGGCTGCTCTTCACACGTGGCCGCCTCTCCTACCAGACTTTTCCATCACAGCCACGCGGGTGTATGGATATGATCACTTTAACAAAATCGAGGCCATGCTCCGACCACTCTCTCGTCACCTCTGAAAGGAGCCCTGGGCGTGAGCCCCTCACGCTGGGCGTGGCCGCCGGGGCCACTGTTTGGTGCCAGTCGCTCGGACCTCAGGCACGGCCGCGCTCTGCTCACGGGCCCTTCCTTGTGCTCAGGATGGAGCCCCAGGAGCGGGCCTTCCGAGCCGGGCCACGCACGTCTGTGTGAGTTGCTGCTGTGGTTCTGCCCTCGCTGTTAGGCTCAGGGGACGTGTGCGCGGGACCTGGGCACGCGGGACCCTGTTCCCGTTGTCTGGGCATCTCGGAGGGACTCCTGTCTGCCCCGGGACCTGGAGAGAGAAGGAGCCTGGCCGCGTTTCCACAGGCTGGGGCCGGCCTCCCTGCCCCACGCTCCCACCCCTGCAGGATCATCTCCGCACCCCAGGGGCCCGGGGGGGTCCTTTCCCAGCCCAGTCCCCCCTCTACACGAAGAGGCCCCTTCTCTAGGAATAAATAGCACAGCAGCAAAGAGCTGGCTGTGACCGAAGAACCTCAGGCCTAAATTAATCCCTTTTGGTGACTTTAAAAATGGACTGGCCCTTGGGCAGGTCCTATGTCAATGCCAGGATCAGCATAATATGCTAACTGGCTCCAAGGCCGAGTTCTTTCCTTTCCTTTGGGTCCAGACGTCCCCAGGTTGGGACCTCACAGCAGTCAGAGCCTCATGTATCTAAAGCGCAGCGTCCACACTGGCCAGGCCCTCCCCCGGGTGAGCTGCGCGGGGGGACCGGGCAGAGTCCCCCGCACCCCGGGCCGGCACCCGGAGGAGAGGAGGCGGGCCTAGCCGACCGCATTCCCAAACCACGCAAACGCAGCCGGGGAACGGGAGCGGCGGGCGGGAGACAGACGGGAAATTTTGGACGGTAATTAACGGAATGGCAGTTCTTGGGCCCCAAAGAGTTCAATCTGCAGACGCCACAGCTCAGCCCAGGCTGTGTGTCACCCCACGAGGCCGGTTCCTCAGAGAATGGAAAGCTGCTGTGTGGTCGGGAGCAATTCATTTTGGAGACAATCCCTGTGGTCGGGTCTGAGGAAGCGTCATCACCCAGGCACCAGGGGTCAGGGGAAGCGCCACCGCAGTGCCAATGGGCGGGGGTGACCCCCCCACGCGCGGGCAGGGGCGCTGAGGCCGGCCGAGCCCCGCAGCCCAGTGGCGGAGCTGGGACCTGAACCTCAGGCATCCGCCTCCGCAGGTGGCCCTCATTTGAAGTCACTGGGGAAGCCCGCGGTCGGGCCACCGCCAGTGCCAGCCCTTCTCTCGCCGTCTCTCCCAGAGGAGAGCATCGGGAAGCAGGGACGCACGGTGCTGCCGGGGGTGGCTGGAGGGACCCGGCCTGTCCGGCGGCCCGAGGCTGACTGTCGGGGCCCCAGGACTCCACAGGGGGCCGCTCCACTCCCAAGCCAGGTGGCCTTGCTCCTTGCCTCCCACACCTCAGTCTGCCCCTCTGCAAAGTGGGGAGAGATCGCAGTGGTGCCTGGTGTAGTGGGTGGTGGTGGGAAATAAATGGGAGGGTAGGTGGAAGCCCTTGGAACAGCGTCCACTGTCCGCTGCCCCCGGCCGTCCTGCCTTCACTTCCGCACAGCACTTTCTCGTCCATAACGTACCCGATCCCAGTGGAACCCTCCTGGTGGGGCTGTTCTTGTCTCTATTATACAGATGAGGAGACTGTGGCTCAGAGGGCGTGAACCTGTCACCTACATCACGTGACCTGGACAGAGCTCCGAGGGAACGGCCCCAGGCCTGCCTGACCCTGGAGGGGGCGCCCTCCCTCCCTCCCTCCCTCCCCAAAAAGGTCGCTCAGAGAGGTGAGCGCCGCGCACATTTGGGCAGAGGGAGAAGGGGGCGATGCTCGCTCTGCAGGGCCAGACGGCCACGCGGCTTGGATGCCTTCCGTGTCCGGGGAACGTGAGTCAGATCTCCCGGGGGGCTCAGGAGAGAAGTCAGACAGGAACCCTGAGATCAGACAGCGGCTGGGACTGCAGAGCAGAAGGAGACCTTAGCGCAGCGTCCTCGCAGGGAGCCACCAGCCTCAGCTCAGCAGCCTGCACGGGACGGGGGGCTCACTACCTCACAAGCCAGC
Organism: Miniopterus schreibersii; assembly: GCF_964146895.1. Classification (NCBI taxonomy): domain Eukaryota; kingdom Metazoa; phylum Chordata; class Mammalia; order Chiroptera; family Miniopteridae; genus Miniopterus; species Miniopterus schreibersii. Next base: position 184,823,530 of record NC_138102.1, on the reverse strand, counting down.
TCCTCTCAGAACCGGACGTCTCTGAAAAAGTTCTTTCCTTAAAAAAACAAAAAAAAGAAGCTTGGTTGTGTCTGTTTTTGGCTTTGGTTTGGTTTTGTGTTTTTGTGCTGTTCCAAACCGTGCTCCCAGGGACATTGGGACACAACCTCCTGGCGCACGTGGGCAAGGGAGTGTCTGAGAAAGATCGAAGCGAAACTCGCGGCTGGCTCCGCTCACGCTTACTAGACAGGCCTCGCGTTTGCCAAGGGGACCGCGCCAAGCTGCACCGCTACCGTTTCATCAATTTCTCGAAATTCTGTTTGGCCCCTTTTCAAATCTGCTCGAGTCGTTTTTAGAATCTCTCGTTCCTAAGCCACATTTTCCATCTCCCCCTTCTTTGTTTCTTTAATCACATTAAACAGGTTTGTCTTTCCTCCGTCCTCTGCTGGTTCCGAGGGAAGCGCCGTGGGTGGCTCGGGCGGTGGCTTCCAGGGGCTGTCGCTCATGGCGCCGACCCCTCGCGCGTGCGACTCTGCGGTTCCGCGGTTCCCTCCGTGAGACGCTACTTTTCCCTGCTGTTCCGCCCTCGAGCTCGGCTTCAGGTGGATGCTTGTGTGGGGGGGGATTTGTATTTGTTTGTGAGAAGCCTGCAGAAAGCCATTTTAATCTAAATGCCCAGGTTTTTGCAGAGCGGCCTGGCCCTGTGGCCCTGTGACCCTGTGGCCCTGTGGCCCTGTGGCCCTGTGACCCTCTGACCCTCTGACCCTCTGACCCTCTGACCCTCTGACCCTGTGGCCTTGTAGGAGGGCTGGCTGTGCCTACACAGTTTCAGGGATTAATGCCCCTCCGTTCACAGAAGCCTGCAACGTGTAAGGGCACAGGCTAGGCCCGCTGTTGGCCGCCCTGGGTTTCCGAGGCTCATCGCAGGCACGGTGGCAACTTGTACTCAGAGCGTAGGAGCTACAAGAACGTGAGTGGTCACCATGCACTGAGCGTCTCTGTGCCAGACACGGGGAGGAAATGTAGGGTGCGTGGTATCTGACTTTGTCACCACAGCAGCCTCGTGAGGTGGCACCAGGGTTATCTCACCCCTTTTACGGGGTCAAAGGGAGGAAGTACCAGAGCAGAGGGCCCGGCGCAGGGCGCCCCTGGGCTCGCAGCCTCGACACCGAGCACTTGCGGGTTCAATATTTATTTTTGCTGCTCTTACTTTATTTTTCTGGCACCAGAGGCGTCAGGGATCTGACCCCCCACCCCCACACAGTTGTCCTCTCTGGCCTGCGGCTCAGACTCCCCGTCGGAGCAGGCGGGGAGCAGGCGTGTCCCCAGTCCTGAGGATGAGTCACGGCTCCTGTTGCCTGCGTTCTGCGTTAGAGGCCAGGGAGGAGGGACGCTTTGAGCAGGTGCCACTTCATGTTGGCAGCCAGGCAGCCTCTGCCCTCCAGCCAAGGGACGCCGTGCACGTCTGGGTACGAGCCAAGAACAAAGGCGACATGGGGGGACAAGCCGTCCCTGGCATGGACAGCTGTGACCGGCAGCTCGTGTTCTCCGTCTCCTCCGGCGAGCACCGGTGTGCAGGCCCGGCCTGGAGAGAGGCCTACGGCGGCCTCTCCTGGGGCCGAGGATGGTCACCCGCCCGGCTGCTCAGCCTGGACTCGGAGCAACATCGAGGGCTCATCAGGGGAGGCTGGTCACCGGCCTAAAATGCTCCTGAGCGGCAGAGCAGCCTGGGCTCCCAGAACTCCTGAGGCCATCTCACCATGAGACAAACGGGACCTTGGCCATGCCACCCCCTGGGCTCAGCCCACACTACCTGCTGTCCCCCAGTCCCTCTGTGATTCTTGTGCCCAGGGCTGGTGACAATGGGGACACAGAAGAGCCAGCCTAGGCCCTGCCCTATGGCAGCTCCCAATCTGGAGGGGCTCAGTCTCAGATAGAGACGTGTAGCTGTCGTATGGGAGCCCAGCCTGGGGAAGGACAAGGAGGGCTTCCTGGAGGAGGCAAGCTGGGCCTTAAAGGATGAATAGTATGAGTAGGATGGGTTAATTCCTGCTTGACCTTCAGACCTTCAAACATCACTTCCTCCAGGAAGCCTTCCCTAATCTCACACTCCTGGCAATCCCCTATGACAGATGAGCCTCCATGACCTTCTCCTTCCTAGCCCCGGAAGCAATGGGATTGCATGATTAATGTCACACTCCCCCGCACCTGACCATGTTACCTAATATCCTGCAGGGGGCAGCTACTGATGTGAGCAGAGGCTCCATCATTACCTAACAGCCTGGCAGGGAATTTAACCTCTCTGGGCCTTGTTTCCTCATCTGTAAAATGGGGTCAGAGGAGGGCCTACCCCAGGCCTGCTGTGAGGCTTCAGTGGGGTAAGAGAGGCACAGTCCTGAGCATAAAGCAAGAGCTCGGGACATATTAGCATTTTTTTATTTTGTAGATGAGTGCCTGGCACTCCATCCCTCCTCCATCCCTCCTGCATCCCTCCCTCCCCCATCCATCTATCCATCCATCCCTCCTCCATCCATCCCTCCATCCCTCCTCCATCCATCCCTCCTCCATCCATCCCTCCTCCATCCCTCCTCCATCCATCCCTCCATCCTTCCTCCATCCCTCCTCCCTGCCTCTTCCCTTCCTGCCCACCTTTCGAATCCCAAAACTAGATGATGATTCTTTTCTTGGCATTTGCTTCCACAGGCCTTGCTAAGCCTGCCTTCTCTTTGTGGCCTTGGCACCTGGCTCTGTAGCCCGTAGCCCACAACAGGACCCCGAGAGACAGTGGGCTGGGAGCTCATGCGGTTCGTGGCCCCATCGCCACCCTAGAGCCTGTCGCCTGCTTCCAGACCCAGGAGGCCTCAGCCACCTTGCTCCTCCGCCCTGGTTTCTGAGAGGCATCCGAGAAGGGCGCGCCTGGCAGGCCTGCCTCGCAGGGGTGAAGCCCAGGTATTAGCAGCACCTGGCACGTCGTCGAGGCTCAGGAACGGAGTGTTGAGTACACACCTGTCTCGTGTTTATTCTTGGTAAGGAGGTAGGGACAAGGCACCTGGAAGGGGGCGCAGTTAGTGTATTCCCGGTGCTGATGGGGGTCTGAGCCTAGGGCGGGGGCCCGAGAGGAGGGAGAGGAACCCCACAGGGAGGGCTCAGGCCCAGCTTCCCCGGGGGGTAGCCTGGAGAGGGAAGAGGAGAGGCCACGGGGCCAAGGGGAGGTGTGGGTGCAGGATGCCGCGGAACGTGGGGCAGGTGAGCTGGCCGAGCAGGTGAGAGTGCTTGGAGGAAAGTGGGGAATTCTGAGCATTGAGACGGCTTCAGCCTTGCTCTTTGGAGCCCAGGCCTGTCCCTGCTTCACGAAGGCAGCGTCTGTTCCGTCTGCAGGAGAGGGGGCTCCTCCCCCGAGAGGTCCTGCAGATGCGGGGCCGCGGTTCAGCTCCCATCTCCCCAGATCATCTCCGTTTCTCCGAGGCGGCTCCAGGCTTGCTTTCCCCAGATCCCGGTGACGAGCCCACTCTCGCGCCACGTGCTCCCCGGGCTCCTCAGAGCCGCTCTGCTGCGGGGTGGCCGCCCCTGTGGCCCCAGCTCAGGAGGCCACTGAGCATGTCAGCAGCAGGGCGGGATGTGGCTCTTCCTGAGCGCCGGCAGTGAAGGGGTGCCCGGTGCTCGGGCCGGGGCAGCCTCCCGCAGACAGACCGAGTCCGCAGCTGAACTGTCCAGTTCCTCGGGGACACTGGCAAACTGTGTCGGGGGCCGTCCCAGGAAAGCCTGGAAGCGGCTGCTGGAGGAAAAAGGCAGAGACACCGGGGTTATTAGGAAAATTCCTCCTCCGTGTGGCCCAGGGTAGGGGAGCGGTGTGGGGTCTCGGGGGAGAGGTGAGGGCTGGGGAGGGACTGGGGCCCAGGAGGGGCCGGGAGGGGAAGCTGGCGGCCAGGAGGCTTTCTGGCTGCAGTCGGGTCCCTGCGCCACCATTTGGGGGCGTGTGGCGCCCAGGCGGGCAGGCTTGCCTCCCCGGGGCCTCTGGTTCATTTGCTTTCCCTTCTCTGGGACCCCAGCGCTAACACGGCTGAATCCTGCCGCTCCTGCCTCCGGGGCCCAGCCCGCACACAGATCCTCTCCCGTCCCCTGGGTGGCTCTGGGGCTGTGGGAGGGCTGGTCTTGGACACCAGAGACTGGGACCAACAGCCAACCAGAGCACCCCTAGGACGGGATGCCCAGGACCCCCAGGACCCCCAGGACCCCCAGGACAGGAGGACAGAGGTGCCCCACCTCAGGGCCTGTGGGGCATGCCCGAGGGGCCGGGGTGGGGGTGGGGAAGAGAATGGGAGACACCCCCTGATCCACTCACATCCCAGCTCCATCCACTCTGCTCACAGGGGTCCCCACAGTAAGGAACCCCTCCCCCACATACCCCTCCCCAACCCCCACTCTTCCCTCCTCTCTCAGCCAACTCTCTAGGGCTGTCTCCTGCCCTCCCATCCACACGCTTCACCCCTTGGGGCAGCCTTTGCTCCCACCGCTCCTGGGGGTCAATGTCCGGGGCTCATTCCCAGGCCCACAGGAGGACCTGGGCTCTCCTGGGGGTGGGGGCAGGGAGCCGTGGCAGATTTTGAGTGGCACCAACGTGCTCCGAGCTGCGTCTTTATTTTTAATTTTTTTTGGAATTCTCACCCAAGGATATTTTTTCCATTGCTTTTTCAGAGAGAGAGAGAGAGAGAGAGAGAGAGAAGCAGCGATGTGAGAGAGACACATCGATTGGTTTCCACCCCACGAGCCGTGATGGAGCTGCAGCCGATGAAACCTGGCCCTTCAGTCCCAGGCCGACGCTCTAACCACCGAGCCGAACCAGCCAGGGCGCCGGGCTGCGTCTTAACGATGACTGTGCCTGTAGCCCAGGCCTCGCCTGCTCCTGGGTAGTCGGGGAAGGAGGTCACCTGCTCACAGGCAGGCTTGGGTCCCACGGGCTTTGGAGGAAACGGGTTTCCAGAGCCCCGTTTGGGTGGGATTTTAACAGAGGCTCATTGAACCGTGGATTCTGGGGCCCTGTGCGTGGAAACACGGCCCGTTTCTCCTGGGACTTCATTTCGCAAAAGCAGACTGTGTGCCACCCCGATGGTCACGGGGATGGCGCCGTTCCCCCCACAGCCCAGTTCTCTCTGTCACGCTCCGATAAGCAAGAGCTAACGGGGCATTGTTTTAATTTCCAGTCTCCCGATCGGCCGTGGAACGTGTTTCATTTATTTTCCTGACCCGGTGCTTCCCCCATTCCTGTGCGGTTTGTGTTTCCTCGCCGCCTTCCAGCACCCCCTCTGCGGAGGGAGACCCGGCGCTTTCTCTCCATTTGTCCCAGGGCTCTCCCTGGCAGCTGCCCTTCTACTTTGTTTTCATTCTTTTGCCGTGTGGGAGTTTTCTACTTCTGCGCAGATGAATTTGTCAGCCTCTCTGCAGCGTGCCACCCAGATGCTCCTCGGGGTGGCGTGCCTGTCACCTGTCCCTGCAGGATCGGCAGGGCCAGCTGTTCCCTCCGGCCAGTCCCCCTCCTCACTTCCCGACAGAGACGTGGTGTGTCTCTGTCCTGGGCCCGAGACAGCAAAGCCACTAGGTTAGCGGCTTGGGTTTGAATACATCCAGTGTGGAGGCCTGGAGTCCAGGAGCAAGCTGCCCGCAGGGCTGTGCTCCTGAGCACTCCGGGGGGGGGGGGGGGTCTTCCTGCCTCCGCCAGCGCCTGTCAGCCGCCCGCACGCCTTGGCCTGTGGCCACACCACTCCCGTCTCTGCCTCTGTGGCCACGTGACCTTCCCTTCCTGCCTGTGTCTCCTCTCTCCTATAAGGACACTGTCATTGGAATTAGGGCGCACCCAGGCAATCTAGGATGATCTTGTCTTGAGGTCTTTAACTTGACCACAGCTGCAAAGACCCTTTTTCCAAATAAGGTCACCTTCATAGGTTTCCAGGGCTAGGGTGTGGATATATTTTCTGGGGGCCACCATTCGACCCACTTCAGGCATCTGTGAGAGCCCTCCCCCACCTCAGTTTCCAGGGAACCCAACCCAAGACACTTCTGTCCCCCCAAACCTCTGGACTACGGGACCTAGGAGAGGAGGGTCCAGGCCCCAGGCCCTCACCTGTCTGGCTGTGTGAACCTGGGCGAGTCCCCTCCCCTCTCGGGGGCCCGAGCCTGCTGACATTAATGAAAGAATCGTGGTTGAGGCTCCTTAGGGTTTTGCTGGTGCCCTGTGATCTGAGGATGCCCACGTTCACCAGGAGCATTGGACACTCGGGTCTGGAGCAGCTCCTGGGAGAAAACTCTCGTCCCCAAGTGGGGGAACTGGGGGGGGGGGCAACGCCCTGCAGCGTGGGACCCGGGACACCCGCGCCCACTCGGACAGCTGGGCCCAGGCCACTCCCAGCCCCTGCCCATGCCCAGAATAGCTCTGATATAATTCGTAATTGTCCCTTTCTCCCACAATGAAAGCCACCAAGCGAGAAGAAAGAGTTTCTTTTCTGAAATTGCTTTTCTTCGTTTTTTGACAGAGGCTGCGGTGTCCGCATGCAATTAACTCACAGCCTGGTGAGTGGCGGGCCAGCCACTCGGGCTGGGGGAGGCAGCTCCAGAGAGGATGCGAGAGGCGCAGCTACAGCGGAAAATGAGATTGCCAGGTGGCCCGGGGGGCCTGCTGCTGCTTGGGGACCAGGATAAATACATACAGATCCCACTGCTCGGAACCACGGCCTTGCTGGCGGGGAAGGGGAGGCCCCGAGGCTGCAACCTCCTTCCCGCCCATCAGCACAGAGGCCCAGATAAGGCGACCAAAGGGGACCTGTGCGGCTTTGCCAAGGTTCTCAGCCCTCCGGGGTTTCGAGCCGCGGGGCAGGGGTTTTGAGCCCTGAGTGGTGGAGCATCTTTTCTGGCTGGGTCATGGATAGAAACAGTTTAGTTGCAGAGTCCTGGTCTGTCCCTGGCTTTCTAGGTGACCTTGAACGAGAAAAGCTGACGATTGCTTCCCTCTTCTGTAAAGCTGAATAATAATTCCTAGATTGCAGGTGGATTGCAAGGAACAAAGACAGGCTTTGAAAAGTCGGATCACTTCTCTCCAGCGGCTAGAATTAAAGACTTTACCCAGAGGAGTCACCGGTGACCTGTGCGGAGCCCTCGGAACAGGGCAATGCTGTGAGATGCGGAAAATTAGACCCAGCCCTGACCACCCACAGCTCAGCTCAGCTCAGCTCAGACCCCCAGGGTTGCGAGGTTGCATTCAGTCCCATGGAGTCCACTCTCTGAAAGTCTTGGACAGTCTTGCTCTGAGAATGTCCAGGTCATCCTTCGGCTATAGGCCCAATAAGACACCCCCACATTGACTTCTGGGCCTCCCCCCATGCAAAGTTCCTCTCTGATATCTTATCTACTGGTCTGAACTCTAACTGCTGTCTTCTCGGCTCACCATGGAGCTCTGCGCAGGCCCAGGCCCTGAAATCATCCCTGGGAGAGAACTGCTGAGAGCAGGCCCGCTGCGGGCTCGCCTTCTCCCAAGGACCACGGCCTTGCACTGCCCGCTGCCCACTTGCTCTAAAGCCTGATCCTGATCTGGGGAGCAGACTCAGAGGCCCCCCCATCTGACCCTCCCCAATCCTGCCCCTTTCTCCTAATTAACCCAAGTTCATAATTGCTGACTATGGAAGGGAGGGCCTACTGCCCATCACTCTGGGCCGAGTGGAGAAGCCCCACGTGGCTTCCCTTCCTGCTTTTTGTCACCCCTTGGCCTCTGGTTCTGCTTAGAATGGTCTTCAAAGTCCTGACTTGGCCTTCAAGGCTCTGAAATCTCCACTTCTCTCCCAGACCTCACCTCTCCACCTTTACCTCCAGCGTGAAGACCTTCCTTTGGTCCCTCACCTACGCCAAGCTCCTCGCTGCCTCAGGGACTTTGCACTTGTTCCCGCAGCCAAGATGTCCTGACCCTAGCTCTGGGCGTGACGGGTTCCTCTTTGTTCCTGAGGTCTCAGTTCAAAGCAGCCACCTCTTCAGGGACTGTTTCCCTGGCCAGCCTTTGTAACAAAACCCACAGTCCTCCCACCTCCCCCTCACTTATTTCTCTCTACCATTTATCACCCTCTGGAGCTGTGACACTCACTGACAGGTTTACTCGTCTCCACAAACAGGACATCCTCCCTGGGACGCAGGAGCAGGTCCGCCTCCCTCCCGGTCACGTCCAGGGGCCTCGCGCAGGCCTGGAGCACCTGGCTCTGGGTGCCCGCCCAGCTTCGCATCTGTAGGCTCTTGGTGGCATTTCCCGAACAGGCCTGCATCTTGAAAGAGACGGCAGGGATCCCTCCGTGCCTCACGCCTTCTGCCACCTGTTGCCACCTGCCACGCTGGCACCTGCCACGCTGGCACCACCCATCCGCAGGCCCCTCCCCCCGCACTCCCCTTCTTCTTACTCCAGGTGGAACTGAACATACACCTTCCCTAGTCACACTCCCACCCCCAGGCCCCGGACGGAGGGAACAGCAGGAGGTCCCGCATCAGGCCTAAAGCAAGGGAGCCCCGTGTGGACGCGGGAGCCAGACTGACAACGTCCCGGTCCCGGGGTGTGGGTGACTCACGGGAACAAGGCCATGAGGTCAGGAAGCCAAGACAGCACTGCGTCCCTACTGCCCACAGCGACGGGGGCCCTGCAGCCTCGAGGAGGGGATTCAATGGCTCCAGAAACAAGCGGACACGCGGGGAGGGGAGCAGGCGGGCCTGGCACCAGTGGGCAGCAGTCCGTCCTTCAGTCCACCCAGCTCCCTTCCTGCACGGGGAATCACTGGGGGACTTAAAAGTGCCCTGGTGCCGTGTCCCCAGCCCTGGTCCGTTACACGAGGTCTCCGGGAAGAGCCAGGCGGCAATGTTGGGGAGACCGCCCAGGGCGGGCAAGGTGAGCGAGCGGGAGCCCAGAGGAGTGGCCCCCACCCCCCGGCACCCGGTGCCCTCCCCTGGGCCGGGGCTGAGGGACACGTTCCTCCCTGCAGCTTAATGAACTGTTTGTAAATTCTAAATCGACAGAGACAGCTTCCTTCCCAGTGACAATTCTGCCCCTAATTGATATTTGTTTTCCTCTGTTCCCAGAGGCAGCCTGGAAATGAGAAATCTCACCTGCGGTTAAGCTTGATCCTGGCCTAAGACCCTCTGGATCTGGGGGGCGGACTCAGGGGCCTCCCCTCTCTATCCCCCCAACCCTGCCCTTTCTCCTCTGCTGTGGCCCCCTCTTGGCCTGGCTGACGGAACCCTCGAAGGTCTGCCCGTCCTTCAAAACCCCCGGCTCTTCCTTAAAGATGAACCTGTGTCCTCAAAGCCGGCCCTGGAATGTTCTAGAGAGCCAGCTTCTTCTGAGGGACCCCTCCAGGGCCATTGTCTGGGAGCAGCGTGTGGCCCCGGGGATGTGGGAGGAGGAGTGGATATTCCCTGACTGAGCTGGGCTGGGTTCAGGGCAGGAAAGGGGGAGCCTCGGAGGAGCCCCCCCCCATGATGGGGCTCAGCCGGGTAGGGAGCCAGGAGGGCACCAGGGCTGTGGGTCTCCCCTCTCCCTGCAGATCACCAGATTGGCAGCAAATATCCATCAGTCACTGTTGTCTCCCCTCTGCTTGTCCCCCCCCCAGTTCTTCTAGGGCCCCAGCTGTCCCTCTCAGGGTGTCTCTGGCCGCCTCCCCCCCCCACTCTGCTCCAATCTCTCTCCCACATCGCTGTCTGTCCCTGTACCTCCCCTTCTCCGTCTCTGTCCCTTCTCCGTCTCCGTCTCTTTCTGTCTGAACGCCCCTCCCCGCCTGTGTGTCTGTCTGGGCGTCTGTCCTTGTCTCGCCGTGTTTCTGTCTGCGGGCCCCTCTCCTTTCCCAGTGAGTGGCAGGGCGGCCAGGCGGGGCTGGAATTAGACCAGCAACTGGGAAGCCACCTGCCGCTATCTCTTTTCTCTGCTCCCTTCTGGGCGTGGGCGGATTTTCACGGCCCCCCGGAGAAGGGGCCCCAGTAGTTGAAGCCCTGAACTGGGCCTGGGCTGGAGCGCTGTGGCCATCAAGTAAGTCACAGGCAGGCAGGCGTCCTGGCTGGGGTGGGGGCTCCCTGGGGGGGAGGCAGAGGCCCAGTGGTGCCCAAATACAAGACAGGCAGGACTCATCGGGGGTGCTCTGGGCTCTGTCCCCCGTGCTCCACGACTGCTCCAGATTCAGCCCGAGTCCTGCGAGCAGGGCGGGCGCTCAGGCCTCAGGGCGTGAGTGGCAGGGACCCTGCAGATGCGCAGCGCCCCTCACCTGTGAAAGGGGACGCCTCCTTTTGGGGGAGTGTCTTCGGTCTCGGTCCATCCTCTCATCCTTTCTGTCTCACCTCTGACCCCAGCCCCACTCTTGCATCTTCCAGATGAGGAAACTGAGGCAGCCTAAGGCGGGGAGGCGTTGCCCCAGCTGAGTCCCGGGCGTGGGCCTGTGAGTCAGGGGCCGTCCTCTCCGAGGGTCTCGGAGGCCCCGGGCCAGCCCCGCATTCCCCGAGGAGAACAGGGGACCCACGCGTTCACCTGCCCCATCTCTCTCTTCTCGAACATTCCAGGAACGGGCTAGCGTGAGCGGCTGGGAATCTCAGCCGGGATCCTGGTGTCTGGGGAAGGGCCGGGCTCTAAAAATAAACCACTCGCCTCAGCCTGGCAGCAGCGGGCGGGAGCCTGGTGAGCAAAAGCTGCCGCCTGACACTCCCGCTCTCTGCAGACGATGGCTGGCCCGGCCTGGCCCGGGCGCCCCCTCCCAGGCAGCTGGCCCCTGGGATGGGCTGGTGGCAGGTGACAGCCAGGAATATTTGATCCCTGGCTCCCGAGGCACCCCTGCCCCCACCAGCCCACACCCACACCCACACCCGCACACACACCCCATACGCCCCACACTGGAACGTGCTCCACAGAGTGTGGCCGGGCTGTTCCCAAGGAAAGGACCAGTGGTGGCGCCTGGGACACCTGGAGTCACCCTCCGCATGCTGGACAGTGACAAGCCTCAGTTCAGGTAAGGGGGCGTCTCCTGGTGCCCCAAATGCTCTGCTCCCTGGAGAAGGTGAGACCTTGGGCCTGGGGGCGGGAGGGGGCTCTGGCAGGGGTTGGTGGTCCTATGTTGCTCTCAACCCCAGGGAACCCTGATATGGCCATCAGCTCTCCTCCGAGGGGGCCTTAGCACCCCTGTCCCCTTTGTGCCCCAGCCTGGGGGGTCAGCGGGCCCTTTTCCAGCTCTGAACACTCGGCCACTGCCCCAGGGTCAGTCCCGTTGGCTGGATGAGATGCTGGCTACAGGTTAAGGGGTTTGGGGGAAACAAGCTGCAGAGTTGGGGGCAAAGCAGGCTCTGTGCCTGGCTTTCAGGGGACAAACGCGGCCCTGTCCGCCCCAGGTGGGTGGGGCTGAGGCCCTGCCCCTGACGGTGGCAGTGGCCTTCTCGGAGTTCTGTCTGGGGAAGATTCTTTAGAAAGGTGGGGAGAAAGCCTTGGGAGACACACCTCCGAGGGTGGGGCTCCAGATAATCTGTATCATGCTCCCAGGTTTACAAAAGGAAACCCTTTGGGGCGGGGGCTGCTCAGCAAGAGGAGCTGGCCTGACGGAACCGCATGAGACAAGGGACCCGGCTAGTGAGCTCTGCACCTTTGTCCCCGGGGCTCTGAGGGAGGGGCTGTCACATCTGACTTTCTGCCTGAATGGGTTTCTCCGGGCAGGATCTTCGCCTAAAGTCAAGGTGATTGGCGCTAAGGGGATCGCCTCCCGAGCACCGGAGGGGCAAGTGGGGTGGCCGCGGGCTGGGTGGGTGGGGCCTGCTGGCCGCATTCATCAGAGGAGGGCGGGGGCCGGCGAGCGGGGCTGGGGGCGGCTGCGGGACCTGTGGACAGGCCAGTCTCCCCATCCCCACGCGGCGACCCTTTCTGGGGCACACGGCGGGGAGTGGGGTCAACCGGGTGATTCCAGCCTGAGTGTGAGCTGTGCTCCGCCACCCAAGTCGTGCTGCGTGGACGCCGGGAGCATGGACAGTACTGAGCCTTGCGTACACTATGTTTTTCCTATGCATTCGTACATATGATAGAGTTTAACTGATAAATTAGGCACAGTAAGAGAGTAACAATAATAACTAATAAAATAGAACAATTATAACAATATAATGTAATAAAAGTTATATGAATGTGTTCTATCTATCACCTATCATCTATCTATATCTATCTATCTATCTATCTATCTATCTATCTATCTATCTATCTATCTATCTATCTATCTATCATCTATCTATCTATCTATCATCATCTATCATCTTTTCACTTAAAGGACACAGTTTCCAGCTTCTCTTTGGCATGTCCGAATTGCTAGCATCACTACTCTTGCACTGTGGGGCCATTCATTATTGGGTAGAATAGAGGGGGACTTGGACACAAGCACCGTGATCCCGCCCAGTCGATCCGGTAACGGAGGTGGCTGCTAAGTGTCTAATGGGTGGGCGGCATCTACAGCGTGGACACACGGGAGGAAGGGCTGAGCATCGGGACGGCTTGAGATTTCATCACATTACTCAGAGCAGCGTTCAGTTTAAAGCTTATGAATTGTTTATTTCTGGAATTTTCCATTTAATATTTTCGGCCTGCGGTTGACCGCAGGTGACTAAAACCGAGGAAAGGGAACCACCTCTGACAAGGGGTGCAACTGCAGAGGCTGTCTGTCCTGGAAGGCCACAGGCCTGCGGCCACGGGGACAAACCTCCAGCCTCCAGCACTAAAGCTCTGCTGGGAGCGCTGCCCTAGGCACTGGCTTCCAGATATCCAGAAGCCCTTGCCCCCTGGCTGGTGCCCAGGCCCTGTTGAACATGTCCCCTGGGGTGCTCTGTGGCTTATCATTTAGCCATTTCATCCAGATTCACCTGCCTGGGGGGAGGGTCACATCTGTCCTGAGTTTCCCTCTCCTGCCACAGGAACATCTCCACTGTATCAGTCAGTGCTAGCAGCAATGATGCTCTGTAACAAACAGTCCCCAAAGCTCGGTGGCTCGCGGCAATAAATGTGTCATTCTTGTTCCCGGGTCTGGGGTTTGGCTACTCTGGTCGGGTCTGGCTGGGCTGAGTCAGCGCCGCCTCGCTTGGCGGTAATCCTTTCGGGTCTGCTCCACAGTCTCATTCTGGGGCCTGTTCTCCCCTTGGCTGTGGCAGGAGAGGCCACGCCACATGCTGCGGCTCATTCAAGGTCTGCGCTCACGTCACCCGGCCATCATCTGTCTTTCAAGCCCAGAGCCGATAGGGTGAGGGGGTAGACTCTACCTGCTCTCCTGGGGGCGCTGCAAGGTCACAGGGGGGAGGGAGGGGCAGGGAATGGGGGTGAGGGACCCCGTCTTCCACACGCACATGTGCCCCCCGCGTGCGCTCTGGTTTGTCCACATGCCGTCCCCCTCTGGCCGGGGGCCCTGTGAGGGTAGCCCGTGCCCGGCTCTCCCTGGACCTCACGGTCCTCAGTGTAAATATCACTGAGCTTAGGTCAAGGTTGGGCCCAGAGGGGAAGTCAGGACCCAGGTAACGGCATTCCTCCCAGCTTAGGGGTCCAGGGAGAGAAATGGAACAGAGACAGGAGATCACTTATGTGTCATTGAGGGGACGGGAAAGTCTTCACAGGGGAGGCGGCCCCATAAAGGGTCTCAGCGGGCAGGGAGGGGGCAGCAGGCATCCTGGGAGGGGCACTGCCTGGGCAAAGGCCTGGAGGCCGGAGAGCAGGAGCGGAGTTAGTCTGGCTGCCCTGCTGCCTCTTGCTGAGCAAACTGCCCTCCCTCTCTGGGCCTAGGCACCTCAGAGGGTGCAGCCCCGGGGCCCTCTCAAAGGCAATTCCCTCCCTGTGCGTCCCTCCAGGAGAGCCTCTGAAAACCCCTCCGGCACCAGCTCTAAAATTAAGTGGTAACCGGGAACCTCTGATCTCATTACTTGAATTATAATTGTCCTGCTCTTTAATCATTTGTGGTGGCGGAGCCTGGGGACCGGGAGGCTCTGGAGAATCACCCAGCGAGCCGGGGGAGAGGAGGCCTGCGGCTTAAAGGTCACTCACAGATACTCTCGTTCACATTAATCTGAAAAATAGAGAACACACACCCACATGCCCTTAAGCTATGAAGGTGTTTAAATACCAGACGGGAGAGGGAGGGGGGTTATTTTCCCTCGTTAAATAGTCCTGGGCAGCGAGGATGTGTAAGGAGGTGAATCCTATACGAGAGGCATTTGTGGGAGGTGTCTCTCCCCTCCAGGCAGAGCAGAGCAGGAGATGGAAAGGCCTGGACTTAAGAACAGGCTCCAGTGTGTCTCAGCACATCCCTCAGCCTCCAGAGCCTTCGTTTATCCATCTGTGAAATGGGTGGATGGTCCCTGCTTGGGCCTGGAGGCCTGGAGACGAAGGAGGTGTGAAAATGCAAGGAGGGGTGCCAGCCCCGTGCGCACGGGAGAACCGAGCAATGCAGGGTCCCAGAACGAAATACTAGGGACGGGGAGGGGGGAGACGTTGGTCACCTCAGACCTGTGCCAGAGACTCTGAAGAGAAACAGGGACCTGGTGCCCACCGATGTCACCTGCAGAGAGAGGCCCTCCCCCCGCTCTTCCTGAATCCAAACCCGGGGCCCGCCTTCCACCGCCGTCCTTCGATGGAGCCCCAGGCCACTTCACGGCCATCTCCCGCTCCGAAAGGAAAGATTTGAGTCCACGTTTTAAAAAAATAAGTGCTTGAACCTGTAAGAGGAATAATACGAAGCCAGTTTAGGAGAAAACGATCACCCCCCCGTCCTGTGTGAGAACCAGTTTCCTTTTATCCATCACAGTCCTTGTCCTGCCTCGGAAGGGGCCACCGTGGAGGGCCAAGTGCACAAAGCGAGGCCCAGCCCTACCACTTGTCAGCGTGAGACCATGGCTGTGTGCCTCAGTTTCCCAGCCCGTGAGCGGGGATCCCACTAAGCCACTGTGAGGACGGAGTGAGTGAACGAGCCAGAACTCGGCACAGTGCCAGGCACCGTGGGGCTTTCTGGCAAAAGCCAGCTGTTTCCCAGACGCTTGTCTTAGGGGACCTGGTCCAGTCCTGGGTGACTTGGGCGGGCGTGGATGGCAACCTGGAGGGGGACCACGGCCACGAAGCTTTGAATTTTCTTTCTCTGGGTTTTCAATTTTTTTTCCAGAGACTAGGGTTTGGAGGAGACGGGAGTGGAACAAGGGAGGGGCCGTCCTGGCCTCTTGCTGGCTCCCCACAGAGGATGCCCACCTCCGGGAGCTCTCTCTCCCACTCCCTGGAGGGGACACCGCTGGGACACAGCTGGACCACCCCTGGCAGGGCTTGTCCCCTTGAGAAGCCCACCTGAACCCAGAGGCAGTCAGGCCTCCAGCCAGTCCCAGGGCCTGGCCCGGCCGTGAGCATGAGCGTGGCCGAGAGGCAGGCGGGCCCGGGCCTGCCTCCCCCCTCCCGCCTCCAGCCAGTCCCAGGGCCTGGCCCGGCCGTGAGCATGAGCGTGGCCGAGAGGCGGGCGGGCCCGGGCCTCCCTCCCCCCTCCCGCCTCCAGCCAGTCCCAGAGCCTGCCCGGGACAGCGACGGGCTGTGGGAGCCGCCGGCCCAGACGTGTTTCTGGACTAAGGGGGTCTGTTTCCTGCCCGTCGAAGCCCAAGAAGACGGGAGCAGGAGTTGGCCCAAATGAAACCGGGGCTTATTTTTAGGAGGCGTCCGGGCCTGGAGACAGGTGAGCTAACTCTCAAAGCCCCGGCTCCCAGGCTCCCGGGGTGGGTCACACGGGAGGAAAGAGTCTTTGATCGGGTGACTAAGGGGGTCAGGGTCCTGGTCGGCGTCGTGGCCTCTGCTGATGGGTCGGCGCTAGGGTCGGGGGTCGTGAGTCATTGCAGCTGGTCCCATGTCAGCCGCGGCAGCGCTTTGGTGTATTCGCTTTTCTGGGCCTGGAGCTGAGACCCAGCTGAGGCCTAGATGTTGTCTCCGTTTGAGCGAAACTCTGCCTCAGGGGTCACAGAGCCGGGGCTGCATTCCTAAGGTGGTTTGTCGCTGGCGACCCTGTCGCCCCAGGGCCTAGTGATGGAGGGAGCGGACTTTCGAGGCGGCGAATCAGGAGAGGGGCGAGGTCGCTGAAAGAAACGCTATGGAGGGGGTTCGCCCGCTCCGCGCTCTCCGCAGGCCCCCCAGCCCCCCCCAGTGTCCCCTCTCTCCCGAGGCCCCTCCGTCTCTCCCTCTCCAGACCCCTCTCCCCCCTCCCAGCCTCCAGGGGCCCTGAGATGAAGCTCAAGGGTCCTCATCAGCAATTTAAACCTATTCACGTTTTTACACTTAATTTAAAAAGCCGGTGAGTGGGGGCATTTCCTCTTTCTCTCAGAACATATGACAAAAGCCACCGACTGGAGTTAATTGATTTTTGTCTCCCGCTGTCCTCTCCGCAGAGGCCGGTCACTCACGCTAATCCTAGTGACCCGTCATTGGGGGGGTTGGGGGTCGGCAGACCCCGAGGTTACACAGGCCGGTGTCAGCTGCCGTCGTTCCCCAGGCGCCCCAAGCACCCCAAGCTCTTTCCCACTCCAAGGGCTTTGCATATGCTGATCCCTCTGCCATGGACACGCTTCCCCCGGCCCGTCTATCGCTAAATGCCACTTCCACGTCTTCATCTTTCTCCACCCGCCACCGTCCCTCTGCCACCGCCAGCCTCAGCGCTTGTACCCTGCACTCGCCTGGGCCCGGGCCTCGATTCTCGCTGTTCCCTTTGTTTTGAGGGTGCCTGTCCTCTTGGTAAATATCTATTCCCCACTCAAACAGCACCTCCTCCATGAAGCCGTCCTGACCTCCTCCCTCTTCCCCACTGGGCCGGTGGAGACTTTCAGGGAGGCGCCAGTGACAGTGGCCCCACGGAGGCCGTATGTCTTTCTCTGCCGTGAGATGGGACTGCTTGAGGGTGGGGACGGCGGCTGACTGAGCCTGTGTGGAGGAGCCCTTCCCAATCAGTGACCATTGTCACCGTGACACAGCAGCTCCGCCGCAATGTGGGCAAACTGGCCGCCTCCCCGCCGCTAGAGGGAATGCTGACCCTCCACTGACCCGGCCCTCGCTTGGATCCCCAGGGCGAGCGGGGCTGGCGGGGCCAGCGGTTCCTGGGCGTCTGAGACGGAATTGGGAAATAGTCTGGGGGGGGCCGGAGTAGGCGAAAGGGGGAAAGAGCCTGTTCGTGGGTCAGCTCCTGAGCTGTCCCTTGTTGTAGGAAGTTCTGATCGAGGGCAGAGGGGGGAGAAAGTTCTAAAACCACCGGGCTGAGGCAACAAGCAGAAACCCGGTGAGCGGGGAGCCAGGTGGAAGGACAGAGGAGCTACAGGGGCAGGTGGAAGAACGGATTTGGGGTGGAATGTGGCTCTGCAGAGAAGGGGCAGCATGGGTCCTGAGATTCTTTTGGGTTACATTCTGTTGTTAAAAACCAGGAATTGTGCCCTGATCGGTGTGGCTCCGTTGGTTGGGTGTCTGTCCCGTGCACCCAGAGGTCACCGGTTTGATTCCCAATCAGGGCACATGCCCGGGTTGTGGGTTTGATCCCCAATAGGGGGCGTGCAGGAGGCAGCTGATCAATGACTCCCATTATTGATATTTCTATCTATCTCCCCCCCTCCCTTCCTCTCTCTGAAATCAATAAAAAACATATTTTTTTAAAAAAACCACAAAACCAGGAATTCTGCTTCTTGGAGGCACCCCAGCTTTCGCTGTTCCCCTAAATGTCATTCTTGGGGTGACCACTCGCGCTCCTCCAGTCCTGGCCACCTGACCGCGAAGCTGAGCTCCGCCTTCCCCTGCCCGCTGCTGGCAGGAGCAGAGGGGTTGAGAATCCCTTCCCGCCTCCGCCGGAACACCGGCCCTGCCTCGCAGCGAGCACTTTGAGGTTTGTCTCAGCAGAGCTGTGCTCCAGATGCCACTCCCAGGCTCTGTGATCTCTCCCAGATCAGTCACTGAAAGGGGCCAGCCGCTCCTCGGGGCTCCTGCACCCGCCTGCCAATTAGCCTCAGGAGGTCCGCCAGAAAGTGGATCACAGAGATAAAGGACTGGAGGACAATTAAGGCTCATTGTGCCTCCTCATTAATGCAGTTCTGTTCCCAAGAAGAGCAGCGCGTCCTCCAGCTGCATCAGTGGAAACCCTCTGCATGGTCCAGACTCCTGCTCTTCCGGGACCTGCCACCTGGCACCAAGGAACAGGGTGGGCAGAGCTGCTGGGACACAGGAGTCACCTGCAAAGATGCCAGCTCAGCCCTCAGTCGATTTACCGCTTCTCTCAGGGGGATGCAGGGGGGTGAGCTCCGGCTTCCAGCCTCACTGCATCGAGCTGACACTCCTGCTCTAGCACTGAGTGGCTGTGTGACCCCAGGCAAGTGACTCAAACTCTCTGAGCTTCAAGGCCTCGTCGGTTAACGGGATGGATGACATAAAGAAGGCCAGAGAAGGGCCTGGTGCACAGTGGGGCTCAGAGAAGTGACGTTAGTAGGTGCTACACTCTTGCCAGTTGGTATGGGCCAGCCTGGCCCCACAGGAAAAGACACCAATCTCGTGGTACAGATGTAGAGCAAGGACACCCTTGCTGAAGAAGTGATGTGTGAGACCTGCTGGAGGTGGCCAAGGAGAGCCGGGAACAGTGTGCCAGGGAGAAGGAACAGCATGTGCAAAGTCCTGGGGGAAAGAGTGAGGTTGGTGGGATCCCTAGAAACTGAAGTGAGGCTCCGAGGCTGGGGGGCAATCCCACGAGGACCCTAGTCACCTGAGCACATCAGCTCCCCCAGGACTCTCAGATATGCCCGTCTCAACAGCATATTTCACAGTTGAGGAGACTGAGGGAGGCTCAGAGACACAGAGTGACTTGCCAAAGGTCACACAGCAAAGGTAGAGGGGGCGCAGGTGCGGGCCTGGGCCCTGTCCGGTGCTGTTTCTACCCCAGGGCTCGGCCTGCGTGGTGTTCACGTGCGGAGCCGCCAAGCGGCCTGTTTTCTGTGCTCTGAGGTGGAGAAGCCCGCCCAGGGTGGACAGACTGCGGGCGCCTGGCTGCCCTTCGCGGCCCGAAGCCTGAGGGCCCTCCTCGAGCCTGAGGGCTCCGTCCATCATGTCCCTGTGCTTCAGCGAGCACCCGGAGCTGAGCCTTTCCTCCAGCTCAGGCAGCAGGAGAGCCAGAGGCTCGTTTCGGCATCGCTCTGTGAGGCTCAGCTTCTGCAGCTGGAGGCTTCCGAGTGCTGATGGTTTTTTAATGCATTTATAACGTAATTGAATTTCAAACTCCAGGGAGCCTCTGGGTGCGCCGGTCCAGGAAGGAGCAGGACTCGCATCTCTGCACTGGCCTGTCCACGTGGACAGAGGCCACCATTCAGGGGCCCTCAGGGGATGGCCCATCCCCCTGCAAGGGGTGGGGATACAGGGCAGGAATTGGGCGGCCTGGGTTCAAACCCCAGCTCCATTGTTCACCAGCCCTCCAACCCTGGGTGAGCTAATTCACCTCTCTGACCTCTCAGTTTTTTCATCTCTAAACTGGGCAAAATTATGTAGGTTTGTTTAGGAGTAAATGAAATAATCCACGTTCGCTGCTCAGCGTGGGGTGTGGCAGAGTGAGCGGCCACAGGTTAGCTGTTGTTGTGAAGTTGCCCTGAATGCCACAAGCAAAGCTGCACTTGTCGCCATCAGGTGGCCCTCGACCCAGGGGCAGGCCCCAGCCCCGGGGCCTGAGTGAGCTCTCTCCAGCCTGGTCACCGTCCACCACTCCCTCCACGGCCTCAGTCCTGCTTCCTCAAGGGATCCACGCATCCCTCGTCCTGTCCAGCCTCTGCGTTTTGTACTTACCGTTCCTTCTGTTCCTTTCCGCTGAGTCATCACCCCACAACTTCCAGGCTCCTCATTTTCCAGGCTCAGCTTCAGCGCCACCTCCTGGAGGGCCTCCCTGATTACCCTGTCGCGCTTCTCGGCGCAGCACCCACTGTGACCGTGTCTCTTCCTCGAGCTGGTGCCTGGCTCTGGAAGGAGGGCCACCACTCCTTCCTACTCTCCCCCTGCCCCACCCCCTTTTTCATGTAACAAGTTCCATGTGCACATGGTTATGTATGAGGCACATGCAAATCTCAGGGAAACGTATAAA
Organism: Miniopterus schreibersii; assembly: GCF_964146895.1. Lineage (NCBI taxonomy): Eukaryota > Metazoa > Chordata > Mammalia > Chiroptera > Miniopteridae > Miniopterus > Miniopterus schreibersii. The sequence continues at coordinate 184,803,431 of NC_138102.1, read as the reverse complement.
ATGAGGAGGAACCGCCAGCTCTGCTCTCAGCCGCTCCCACCCCTCTCCGGGAGCCGGCGGCTGTTCTCCGGCTGTTCTCTGTTTTTACTTTCAGTTCTGCGTTCCCTTTATAACTTCAAATAATGCGCTTCCGCCTCTTGCCGACGCCATGCGAGGTCTGCAGGCTCCGGCTCCGAACGCCAGGCTCTGCCGCCCACACTCGCCCCTCCTGCGCCCTCCGCCTCCCGCTGGTATTTTCTTCTCAGTAAGGCTCCCACTGACCCCGGGTTTAAAACAGAGACCGCTTGCTGCCCCCTGCCCCAGCCAGAGGGAGCTCACAACACACACCCAGGGCGCTGAGAGTCAGGTCCCGACTCCAGGGTCAAGTCCAGACACTGCGGCGGCCTCCAGAGCACGCGGACTGAGGCCCGGGGTCTCTGGAACTCGCCTTGCAGCCCCCATGACTCCTCCCACCAGCCTCACGGGCCTGGCCCCACACTGCTGTTCCCTGGACAGGAGGTCTGTTCCCTGCTGGGCCCTTCTTGCCACTCATTCTGAGCTTTCAAATCACTCCCCACAGGGCCTCCCTTGCATGTCCACTCTGAGGTCCCCCCAGACGCTCTCCACCCAGTGGCTGTGAGGTTCTTGGCGGCCCTGGTGTTTCTCCTCTGGTTTGGTGGGTTTGGTGAGTTGGGAGGAGTAACCAACTCGCTCTTGGTCACGGCCACGACCCCAGCGCTGGGGCCTTCAGTGGGCGCGGGGCAGGAAGAGTCAGCTGCACCAGTGCGCAAAGGTGTCTGCCTCAGTTTCTCCATCTGCCAACTCTGGCCAGCACTGAGGGAGACGGCCATGGTCCTTCCCTCCTCCCCCCGGGTCCGCTCCACTGTCCAGGTCGAGGGAAGAATCTACTACATTCCGGGCAGAACAACCAGCCATCGGTCACCTGAGCTTTGTCAATGGATCAAGCCCATGAAATTCATCGGTGGGCGTATGACTTAGCGCTATGTAAATATCGTTCCCCAGGAGCCTTGAAGTGTGGCTGAACCTGCTGACCAGGAGGTGTGACCCTAGCTCTTGAAAACGTGCCCCTGGGAGGGGAGCCTGCCCAGTGACGAGCTCCACACACGCAGTTGGTCCTGCTTTGGTCTCACTGCGGCTCGGCTCTGCCTCGGACCCACCCCCGGTCCACTCTGCCTTCTCCTGGGCCTCGGCGTGATTACAAGCAGCTCATTCGGGCACATGTGCGCACGCAGCCTGGACTTGCATGCACGCAGCCTGGACTCGTGTGCACGCAGCCTGGACTCATGTGCACACGCAGCCTGGACTCCGCTGTGTGCACACAGCGGCCTTCCCCTGCCCTGGGGAGTCTCAGTTTGCCTTCCTGGCTGTGGACCACGGAGCTGGGTAGGATTCTTGAAAACTTCTTCCCTCCAAAGTTTACAGACCTCGCTCCACGGCCTTCCGGGCCCGGGCTGATGGGAGAGATCGGACGGGGCGTGACTCTAGCCACTTCTCCGGCATCTGCTTTGTCCAGTGCGAGCGTTCAGGGCTTCTCTCTGTTGTCTTCGGGAGTCTCCCGGGTCCGGGTGTTTTTCGATCATTAGTCGTGCTCCACACTCGGGCACGTTCCATCTGCGACTGTGCATCTCGCCGCAGCTCGGGGACGTCGCCCCGATTATTCCTGAAGCTCGGGTTTCTCTTCCCTGCGCCCCTCGCTCTCCCGGGAGCTGCTCTCGGGTGCCACCGAATCTCGAGAGCAAACATCCCGTGGTCCCTCTGCTCACTTCTGTCTCTCTGTCTGGAAGTCCCTGGCTTGTCTCAGAGCCTCAACCTCATCTCCAGGTGAGGCCGCGTGGTCCTTCAGCCTCACCAGCAGATTTGTGCGTGTTCATTTGTTCATTTTATCAACCTTCCGTATTTTGAGCATCCCAGCGACACTCTGCTGTTCCTTTCTTCTCTCTAATCACCCAGCACCCAGGCAGCACCTGCCCAGGCACGTTGTCCCCGGGTCAGGGGAGTCGCAGATCACGGTCACCTGCAACTCTGGTTAACAAGAGAGAGGCGGGACCACAGGAGCTCCTCCCCTAAATGGGCCCCGGACCCCCGCACCCTGACCAGCCCCATCCTTTGGACCTGTCCACGCCTGGTAGGGGCTCCTCCAGGCCCTGCTGGGGAGACCCGCGTGCCCTGCCCCCTCGGGCTGAGGTTTGCTCTTCTCCAGTCCCGCAGCCTGATGCTCTCCAAGCTGCAGGAGGGCCCAGTGGCCCCTTTCCTCCACCCACACAGCGAGGCGGTCATCCTCTCTGTACACACCTCTTAGTGGCCGGGCGGAGGTCAGAGTCCACCCTGGCCAGGAAGCCTTGGCTGTTTTTCCCGCAAGAGGATTTAGTGTTCCTGTGTCTTTCCCCTAAAGCAGCTATTAGGACATTACTTTTCTCCCGCTTCCCTGTTACTGGAGGGACCCGGTCGTCTGTCAGACAGTGCGGTTCACCTCTCCCTGGCAGCTGGGGGGGGGCGCTGGGGGGTGACTTCACATAATTATTTCTTATCTGGGGCGGTGGCCCATGTGGACCTGTCAGCTGCATCATTGGCTCCCTCCATGGTTTGCTCTCTGGGCTCCAGAGCAGGGTGGGGGTGGTTCCTGCTGCCCCTCCATCGGGGTGACATGTGGTGCCACTCAGCACCTAGTCCCCAGGCTGGACGCCCAGCAGGTCCTGATATGTCTCCTGCACAGAACAGCCAGGAAAGCACGAGACTTGGGCCAGCTGCTCTGCTTCTGAGCGGCCACTGTGCTTGGGGTTCAGGACATGCCTTATGGATAAGAGGGAGATCCCTGCTCTCAGGTTTGGGAGGCCTGCGGGCGACAGCCAGGCTCAGGGAGAGTTACTCACCCAGGGAGCGTGGGGGTGAGGCGGGAAGCACCCTGGAGCACCCTGAGAGCCCGAGAGCACCCACCCTCCCCTAGTTCCTCCCACCTCTCAGGTTAAGTGCTCTATCAGCCCACCTTACAGATGAGCAACTGAGGCCTCAGGAGGCCAATGCTATGCCAGGGTGGCAGACAAGTGACAGAGCTGCCACAGGGCCAGAGCCACCTGCCAGCCTTCGAGTCCATCTATGGGAAAACTCGAAGTAACTGAAGCCTCATAAAGACGTGTGCCACGGAAGGGGAAGGGGACCCCGCCTGCAGCCACTGGGGAGGGGCTGGAGCCGGCTGTAGGCTGGGGAGGAGCCCCTTGCAGAGCAGGGGGCAGGTGGGGGACAGGAAGGGGCCTGAGACCTGCAACTGTGCCAGGGAGCTGGGGCTCGGAGCCCCAAGTGACACAATCATATCTACATTTTTAAAGTCACTCAGAGTGCAGAGGGGAGTGTGACAGGGGACACTCAGTGACAGGAATGTTATCTACGGGGGTGGGCAGGAGTCAGCCAGCGCTCAGGACTTGGCATGGCTGGACCAGGGAACCTCTCCCCCCTCCCCTCTCCCCCTTCTCTGCCCTGCTCTTCCTTCCACGCCCTGCCCGGCCACCCTGCTTTCCAGGGAACAGTCAGGATGCAGAGAGAGAAGGGTTGTCAGACCCTGTTTTAAATCGACTTCCAGCATGCTGTGTGACCTTCAGGAAGTCACTTGACCTCTCTGAGGCCTTTGCTTATCTGAAAACGCAAACAGTATTCCTGCCACCAGGAGCTGCGGTGAGGGCCCAACAGGTGATCAGTGGCAACAGATCGCAGACCCGGAGGGGAGGCTGGCGGCTGCAGGGGTGCCCATCAGGAGGGAGGCTGGCGGCTGCAGGGGGCGCCCATCAGGGGGGAGGCTGGCGGCTGCAGGGGTCGCCCATTAGCATTCGTTCATTCTTCATCCATACGGATGTCCTGCCGGAGAGCCGGTCTCCCCCTGGCCAAGGCTCCATCAACCATCAGCATTCAGATGCGACAGGCCGAGGTGATTAATGCGCGTTCGCTCCGTGGCTCCGCAGAGGGGCGTGTGGCTGGAGAGCAATTACAATCAGGGTTGAGGAAGGCTGATGGCATTAATGAGAATCATTACCCTCCGGGCGACTAATCCAGGCGCAGGGGCGGGGTGGCTGGGTCTGGATTCCTCTCCCTTCTGTTCTGGTTTCAATCAGGAACACTTTCCAGTGACTGCTGCCGAGGCCTTTGTCATGACACGCGGCCCTTCCCTGGGAGGTTGCCGGCGGAAGGGCCCACCCGCCTTTCCCGGGACGCCCTGAACATTTTCGGGGTGCGTCCCCCCTGCATCTCGTGTCTGTCTGTCCTTGGGAAGGCTGGTCAGGCTCTCTGATAAGAACCACTTGCTGGATGCCAGGGGCCAATTTACCAAGACCCAAATCTGCCCGTGTGATTGCCGCCTGCCGAAAATTCTCCCGCGGCCCCTCCTTCATCCTATCATACATTCCAGACAGAGGGAACAGCCTGTGCGAAGGCCTGAGGCAAGAAGGAGGTGGGCCCTTAGAGTCAACCATGGAGAGCCATGAATGCCAGGTCAGGCGGGCAGGCCTAAGGCCATCAAGGGTTTGGACTTTGGACGTGCTCAGAGCTATGTTAGAAGCTTCCAGATGCTGTGTGAGATTGACCAGCCCTCAGCGATACCCCTCTGTGCCTGGGCCTGTGGGTCCTGACCTTGAGGGGCTCATCCTCTGCACGGAGGCAGGAACATCAATGTGGAAGCCCAGGGCCACTTTAGGTAATCATGGAGGGCTTCCTGGAAGAGGGCTCCCTGAACAGAGCCTTGTAAGCCAGCCAGGCCAGGGATGAGGCACAGCCAGGGCACAGCAAGGCTGAGCAGCGAGAGGAGGGGGCAGGAGGAGACGCGATAAGGACCACTGACGCTGCGCTGGGTGCTGCCGTGAACTCCCCCTGTTATCTCAGCAGCCCCTCCCACAGCGGTGCTTTTATCCCATTTACAGACAAGGACACCGGGGCTCCGGGAGGCTGGCTGCCCTGCTGGGAAGTGGCGGAGCAGGGATTCCAGCTGAGGCCGCCCCACGGGAGCCCTGCACTCAGACTTGGAGTCGCCAGCTAGCGGTTGGCTGAGGGCACTGGGGAGCCATTGGAGATGTTAGGCAGAAGAAAGTCAAGGTCAGATTCATATTTTTTACAGGTTACTCTGGGGAGATGGATGAGCCAGGAGAGGTGCATCAATGTGGGCAGGGAGGTCAGAAAAGGGCACCCTCTGGACGTCTGGAGCGTGTCGCGGACCCCCTGAGCCAGGCGGTAGGGCCCTGGCCCACCTGGCTGCCCGGAGAACTGAGCCAGGCCAGCAGTGGATGGGGGAGGGTGGCCCAGCCCGGCAGTAAAGACCCTGACAATGAGGTGATTACATCTTGAGCTTTGCTTTAAAAACCTTAATGGATTTTTTCCACTCCATAAAGCTGCCCCGCGGTCTAGGAATGATAATTGAGATGGGGAACAAGACTAATGCGCTGAGAAGCGAGCGTCGCTCCCCACCCCCAGCCGCACTGCTTTGCTGCCAGCCGGGGAGAGGGCTCAGTGCAGGAGGCCTCAGCCGCCATCCATCCCCGCCCTCGGAGCTGTGACAGTCACCCTAGCCGGCGTCCCTGCTGCCCGGGCTCTGCAAAGAGGGGTACACTCAGTCACCGCAGCGCTCACCGTCCTGTTCTCAGGCGGAGACACCGGGGCCCCGGAGCCTGTGCTGCATCCAGCACCGAGGCTTGCATACCCCCGGTGACGGGGCGCTCACCGCTGTTCTTCACAGTCCTTCCTGTGATCTAGCCTCCGCTCTCCTGTCCAAGGGGGATGAGAGGAAGTGATGTGCTGGGGCTGCCTGGCGACTGGGCTCCTCGGCCCTGTCCCTTTCTAGTCCCCCACAGTCCTTGCCGGGAAGCCACTATAATATTCACAACACAGCAATAATAGCGGCTAACAGCTGGGCAGATGTGTCCGGGGAAAAAGCAGGGCAGCCTCGCCGATCAGCCTCACCTGGCTGAGTCTCCCTCCTCCCCAGGATCTGGGGCCCTTCGGTCCTGGCTGCCTCTGTCACTGTCCCTCACCTTTAAACAATCTTCCCTTCATCTTCTCCGTCCTCCCCCCGGCTAGGGGATCAGGAGCGCGGCAGGCGGAGACAGCGCTGGCTCAGCGCGGCGGGTGGCAGCGGAGATGGCGGGAATAGATGGATGGAGAGAGATGCTGTCTCGGTGATTTATTAGACGGGGCGAGTGGGAGTCGGTGATGAATGCAGACTGTCCCTCGGAGATGTTGGCAACTCTCCCCAACATCAGGCGGATGTCTGCCCCCGTGGGCCTCTCCCCTGGGCGCCTGAACCTCCTTCCTGCGCACCCCCTGATAGTCCCGGCCGCTCTGTGGGCACCATTTATGTCCTTGGCCCCCTCCCCACCAGCCAGAGCTCCGTGTTCCCAGCATTGTCCAGCACCGAGATGGCCACAGGTCATTGAGGGCATGAATTGACTCATGGGAATTTGTTTAACAATGAGCTGTGGGGAGACCTGTGTCTCTTGGGCCCAAAGGTGCCCACAGGCTTGAGTGGGGGTGCTCCCCAGTCCCCAGCCCATCTGTTTCCCTGCAGCTGGCATGCTGGGACCCAGCTCTAAGTGGGTCACTGGGTGAGTCCCAAGGCCACCTGTCCCCTGGGCTCCTGGCTGTCCCAGCCTCACCCACTTCTGGCCAGGCCACCCTTCCCCACCCCTCCCCTTTCTCAGGTCGGGGGGAAGGGCTGAGTGCCAGAGGCGAGGCTCCCTGGGCACAGGGAGCTCCGTGGGGGCCGGGAGGAAGGTCAGAGGTGAACACTGTTATGAGGCCCTGTCCCGGCCTCTCCTTCAGGCCGCTGCAGGATTTAGACAAACACCCAGGGCAGCCTCTTGCTGCCTGGAGCACCCTGCCCCCAGGCCCCGCTGCCCGCTGTTCCTCTCTGCTGACCGCACAGGGAACAGCCGGCCCAGCGAGTCCCCTCACACCTCTGGCTGCACGCCTTCCCTGCCCACTGTGGCTCCGTTGGCTGGAGCGTCGTCCCACAGACCGAAAGGCCGTGGGTTTGATTCCCGGGCGGGGCACATACCCGGGTTGCTGGTTCGAACTCTTGTCAGGGCAGGTCAGGAGGCAGCAGGTTGATGTTTCCCCCTCACATTGATGTTTCTCTCTCTCCCCCTTCCTTTCTCTCTCTCTAAAAAAAAAATCAATTAAAAATCATATATATTTTTTTAAAAAGACCTGGCTCACCACTGTATTCCTCTGACAGGCCCCTGCCACATGACTGGTGCCCCCTGAACCCTTGCCGAGCGACTATGCGGAGGGGCCCGCCTTGGCAGCCTGGGCCTGGGCTCCTGCCTGAGCCTGCCCCGCCCGCTTTCTATGCCCCCTCAGGCAAGTCGCGTTCTTTTCGATGCTGTGGGGCTCAGCGTCTTCTTTTGCTCATTCATTTACCATTAGTTATGGAGTTGGGCACCGAGCACGTGCCAGGCACTCTTCAGGCAGCGGGCACAGCTGAGGGACGATAGGCAGAAGTCCGTGTCCTTGTGAAGTTCACATCCTGGGGGCGGGACAGACAGTCAAGCACCAGCAGCGGGTGATGCCCCACCTCGCACCTGGTGAGGCTGGTGCGCCCGCCTTCGGGAAGGCCGCAGGCTCAGTGTGAGGCTCTCGGCGGAGGGAAGGGCAAGAGCAAAGGCCTGGAGGCAAGAAGGGCAGGGCCAGAGCCCGGCAGGCTGCTGCGGGCCCGCCACGCGGGGCTGCGGGTGCCCTGTGCCGGCCGAGGCTGAAAGAGGCCCGGATGCACTGCGGGCACCGCCCCTGCCAAGCTCAGCAGCCAGCTTTTGCGCGGGTCACCTGCCAGGAAATCTGTACTGTGCAGCCCCAGGAAGACTTTCATCGCGGCCGCCTGGGCCCCCTGAACCTCCTCGGAGGAGGAGAAAAGAGATGCCCCGACCCACGGCGCCCCTGCGCACGCACACCCGCACTTCCAGGCATCTCCCCGTGTGGCACTCGGCCCCGGGGACACTGAGAAACAAGAAGGGCCCCAGCCACTGCCCGGCCTCCTGGTCCCTCCGAGACACGAAGGAGTGAACCAGGGTGGCAGCGGCCGAGAGATGCGCCCGCGGCTGCAGACCGCCCTGCGTCCCGCCTGACCCAAGGCAGGCCTCGGAAACCGAGCTGCCCCCGAGGGCCTCCCAGGAGGTGCCCGCCCGCAGCCCGTCATCTCCCCGCCGTCAGCCCCGGCACCGTCAAAAGCCGCCCGTATCCTACGAGCGGAAGAAGCGACCTGAAAAGGCTGCGTAGTGTGATTCCAACTCGGTGACATTCTGCAAAAGGGAAGCTGTGGAGACAGTGACAGATCCGTGGCTGCCAGGGGCTGGGGAGGGGAGGAGCCGGCGGAGCACCGGGGGTGTCAGGGCACTGGAGCTGCCCTGTGTGATGCTGTGACGACAGACGCGTGTCATTCATTATACATGTGCCCAAACCCGCAGAATGTACAGCGCCAAGAGCGGACCCTAATGTGAACTATGGACCCTGGGTGACAGTGACATGTCCGTGTAGGTTCCCTTTATCGGACGCTCCTGCACCTGTGCTGAGGGACTTGGGGACACCACGGGATGAGGTACAGGGGTGCTGGGGGCCACGCAGAGGGTGGGCGGGGAAGCCTTCAACAGATGAGACAAAGACCCCAAGGTCCCTTCCTGCAAATCCATGGCGGGCTGGGAAGGCTGGGTCCAAGCCCCCGGGAGCTGTGTAGACCCTGCCTGCCCAAGGCCGGGGGAGGGCACCCCGGCGGCCGTCTGCCTGGGCAAAGCTCCAGGCAGGAGCACTTCTCTCGGGCTTTATTTAATTTCCACCAGAGAGCATCCTCTTTAGGATCATCCTGGACCAAACTGCTGAATTTCTTGAGGCAAAAAAACAACAGGAAATGCTGGCTCTTAATGAGCCCCTTGGGCGGCTCGGGGAGGCCGCTCTCCCCCAGGGGCCAGGCGCTGGCGATCGAGGGTTTGTGCGAGTGAGTGCGGCTGTGTGTGTGCACACGCATGAGTGAGTGTGTCAGCCTGCGTGGTTCAGTCAATAGCTGCTGAATTGACCCACGAGCTAAGGAACAACAGTGCAGATGGAAACCTAAGCCTGGCTCAGCAAACAGCACTTATGTCAGGGGAAGCTGCTTTTATTTGAAAAGCATCCTGAGGCTCTCCGAACACAAAAGAGCCCTTTCAGACGTGCCCCCGACTGGGGTTCAAGGGCCTGGTTACAGTGGCCCAGCCTCAGGGAGCCAGGCCGCTCCTCACGGGTGGGAGCAGGGTGGTGCCCGTGGTCGCTGATGTCAAGGAGCGTGTTTGTGACAAATGCCCACAGGAGACCCCTCCCAGCAGGAGGGGCTGGGGTCTTTGGCCTTTCGCTGCTCCCCACACCCAGCACCGGGCTAGCTGCTCCTCTCCCCCAGGCCAATGTCCTTTCTCTAGGAACTTCCACCTGGACGCACTGTGGGTTGGGGGTGGGAGGGCTTCATTCCTCTCGTTCCCACCTGGGTGACTCACTCGACACAGGTATTTCCCGTAGTTTTCCCAGGCACTCTGGGGTTACACAAAGTCCAGGTGAGTCACATACCAGACGCAGACTCGCAGACTCGAGTGGGATCTAAAGCTCCTGCCTGCCCCAGCTCAGCTGAGCTCAGCTGTGGTCTAGGGGCCAGGGGTGTGGTCAGTTTCCCCTCTGTCCCCTCCCTCCACCTCCTCACTTGTTTGGTGCGGGCTTAGCTGTGACCTTGGGGTGGCCTTGGTGTATGTCTAGGGACCGGTGCCCCCATGGGGAGTCCTGCTGCCTTGGGAGGAGTCACCAGGCACATTCAGTCCTAACACTGGCCATGCATCGTGATTCTAGGATCTACGGAGCACCGATCACGCTGAGCCCCAGGATCACTCCCCAGTCACCCCTTTAAAAACATACACCCCAACAACCCCCAGAGCTCTGCCTCCTATGGGGAAACCAAGGCCAGGAAAGATCGTGACGGGCTCAGTGACACAGGTGGCCAGGGGCTGAGGTAGGACTCGGACCCAGGTCTGGCGCCCTGCAGAACCTGTCGGCTTCTGAAAATGGTCAGGAAAGTCCTGGACTCCCCGGAAGCCGCCTTGGGGGCTGCCACGTGGGCAGTTGCTGTACATCAGGCTTAGGTGGCAGGCAGGGGCTCAGTCCCGCAATGAGCTCGAGGGTGAAGACGACACCCATTTATTTTGGCACCTGCGACGTTGCCCCTGCCAGGCGCACGGCCGCTGTTCAAGAATCGTTGGCGGGTCGTGGAGACACCGGCACAGCTGCTGCTTTGGAGGAACACGCTCGGAAGAGGCAGCTCAGCACCGGCTGAGCACCGGGGCCAGGCTGAGACTCCGGCCTGGCCTGGGCCCCGCCAGCCTCCGCCACATCCGACCGCAGGGCCCCAGCTAATTCCAAAGCCACCAGCCGTCATGATGGAGGTTGGTGGGATTCCCTGGGGGGAAAATCTGGTCCCTACATGTTCCCGCCTGCCTCCACCATGCCAGGGCTCCAGCCCATCCCCACACTACCCAGAAATACCCCCCAGTGGAATGAAAAGCCCCCCTGGCCCTAGCCCTGTATTCCTCTCACCTGTGGCCCCGGCAGCGGCCAGCGGTAAACAGCCTCACAAGAACGCCGTTGGGCAGGGAGCTGCAGTAGCAAAGGACATTTGTCTTGGTTCCGGTGGGAATTTTCTCCCAAAATTACCCTTGGCACGGTCGTCCTACCGTATGAAAGCTGCATTCCCACAGCCCCCGGGCTCCCGGCTGGCGATCGGGAAGAGGGCTCCCAAGAGCTGAGCCCCGTACATGTTCAGTTGCTGCTTCTGTGTGACACTCGATCCTCACGGAGGCCCCACTTAACAGATGGGGAAACCGAGTCAGGAGTCAACTCATGGCTGCAGGAGCCTCAGCCAGGGAAGGGCAGTGCAGGGATTTGCACTCATGCCTTGTGGGGGGCAAAAGAGAGGATGAGGCTCCCCCAGTTCCTCCCCCCCCCCCCCCCGTGTATATAAGTCCTTGGCCCTTTAGAATCCTGTGTGGGCCAGTTCGGCAAGAATTGCCCCACTCTTGATACCAATAAGTTCCTCTGGGTGATTTTCCACCCGCTGCCCCCTCACCCTGTTCCTTGGCTCTACATCCCCAGATCCCTTTGCTGGACTGGGAATCGGGTTCAGTCTTGTGCCCCTGTTGCCACAGTATTGGCCCCAGTAGTGATGGTCCTGAGTAAAGTCCCTGGCTGTCCTGAGCAAGTGTCTGGTGCAATTTTTCTCTTTGACACAGGCTCCTTCGCCCCCACCAGCCCCGCCATCTCCCCAAAACTGCTCACCCCCAAAATCTTACCCTGGGTCTTGGTTCAGAGCCCTGATGCCCCTCCTCTGTGGGTGCTTGCAGCTCCCCGCACCTCAGTTCACATCTGTGAAATGGGCGCAGAGGAGGGAAGGAGCCACAGCACGACACAGACCGCAGCTCGCAGCAGAGCAGGTGCTCGGCAACCGTGCCCGCTTTCGCTTCTCCGGCTCTCGTTTGCACGACGCCTTAGATCTGCCGGCGAAGAAAGAGTCCACGTTGCTGGGATATGCTGTCCTCCAGCCGGGAAAACAAAATCCCAGGTGGCGAGTGGCGGCCGCTCTCAGGAACGGTGACATCTGCCAAGCTCCCGCTCCTCCATTTGTCTCTATTTCGGTGCTCAAAGGGACAGGCAGGTGGCCAGCGGCAGAGCAGAGCGAATGAAAGGCCAGGAGGCTATTGGAGGCCGGCCGGGCCCGGCGGGGCCGGGCCTTCAGTGAGACCGGCCTGACTTTGTTTCCTCGCAGCTGGAGCAGCGGGGCCGGGAGTCTGAAATGGTCCGATGTTTTCAGGCGTCTCTTTTCCATCCTCAGGCTCGCAGCTCCCTGGGCTGGCTGGGATGTCCGTGGGAGCCCACCCCACCCAAGCCTCGCGGGCCACCTGTGCCTTTCCCGTGGTCGCCTTCCAGGGGAGGGCCTGGGGACCAGGACACTTGGCAAGGGTGACGATTCCAGCCTTCCCGGGAGTCAGGCCCTTGGAAGTCCGTGTTTTTCGTGCAGGGAGACAGAGCCCCAGAGACCCAGAGAAGGGGCTGGGCCAGCCCAGGTCACACCGAAAATGGGTGTGGGAGCTGGGAGCCTGGAGAGACCATTCCCTTCCTTCTATGCTGATTTCTCTCTTTTTTAAAAAAATGGATTTTAGAGAGAGAGGAAGGGAGAGGGGGAGAGAGAAACATCAATGATAAGAGAGTAACAGGATCGGCTGCCTCCTGCACGCCCCCTGCTGGGGATCGAGCCAGAAACCCGGGCATGTGCCCTGACCGGGAATCGAACCGTGACCTCCTGGTTCATAGGTTGATGCTCAACCACTGAGCCATGCTGGCCAGGCTTCTTCTACACCTATTTCCAAAGTTACCCGCCCTATGAAGCCTTCCCTGCACGCCCCACCCTACCCCAGGCTGGATCACCCCTCGCTGGGTCCCCTCAGCCCACCAGTTCTGTCATCAGAGCCCCAGTCAGGCTGCGCTGTAATCACTGTCGATGTCACTCCCTCCCTGGGGCAGGGGCATCTGAGCTGGCGAAGAGGCAACAATACATCTGAATGAACGAACGAATGAACGAATGAATGCAGGCACATCTCGCCGTCTCCTGGAGGCAGCCCCCTCTCCTGCACACAGTGGGGGGGGGGCAGAGACCTGACTGAGAGGCTCGTTTCTCTCCAGCCAGCTCAGACCTGGCAACTGACAGCTGATGACAATAATACTATTAACAATAACGACAAAATCACCGCCACCGCCGCCACCAGCTCCGAGTCCAGCTCCCGAGTCTTACGCTGCGCCAGGTGCTCTTTCAACTGTATTGTATCCACGGCGCGTGACAGCCACGGGAGGGTGGGTGCTATTATCCTAAACTTTTCAAACGAGAAACCGGCGGCTCCTGGAACGGATCCCTTTGAAAAGCAGGGGCGTCGCTCACCAACAAGATAGTTCCAGACGGTGGGGCGGGCAGGGGGCACGGGGGGGGGCTGGGGCGGGCCGGTGTGCGCTTGGGGTGCTATCAGTGTCCCGGGGCGGCCGGAGCAAAGCGCCACAAGCAGGGTGACGTAACACAGCAGGAATGCATCACCGCCAGCCTGGGGGCGAGACGGCCACGGTGCCAGAGGAGTGGTGCCTTCTGGGGCTGTAAGGAGGCGCTGCTCCTGGCCTCTCCCAGCTCCTGGGGTTCGCTGGCCATCTTTGGGGATCCTTGGCTTGTAGATGTGTCATCCCAGTCTCTGCCTCCACCTTCACATGGCGTTCTCCCTGTGTGCAGGTCGGGTCCAAATTTCCCCTTTTTATAAAGACATCGGTCATATTGGATTAGGGCATACTTTAGTGTGACCTCAGCTAAATTGTATCTGTAACGATCCTATCTGAGGTTAGGACTTCAATATGTGAATTTTAGGGGACACAACTTAACCTATGACAGCCACCCAAGGATGCCCAGTGGGGGCCGCAGGTGAGCTGGGCCAGCATGGAACCAGGGAGGTCAGGCTGAGTGACAGGTGAACACAGGCACCAGGCCATCTGGAGCAGGGGACCGGGGGGGGGCACTGGGGGCACCGTGGGCATGGGGAAACCAGCTACTTCTCAGGGAGGTGTTACCTTGGTTACCCATCAGGACAAATGCTTTCCACCCCCCACTCCCCAAAGCATAGAGCCAGGGTGGTCCTTGCCCCTCCCTCTCCCTCAGCCCCCAAATCTGAGCCCCTACCTCCTAAAGAACCCTTGAATCCATTCACCACCCACCAATAAGCAGGTGCATATATAATATTGCTGATGGCAAAGAATGCGTCAGGGGGAAGAGCCAAGAAGGCAGGTGAAAGTGTCAGGGGGTGCGGGGTGCTCTGGAGAGGCCTCCCTTCTAAAAAGATGGTGTGTCCACCGAGGCAGGCAGGAAGGAGGAGGCTGGCCACAGAGATATCTGGAGATAGCAGAACTATCTGGGAAGCAGGCATAGCCAGTGCAAAGGCCCTGAGGCAGACTGTGCTTGACACAGCCCGGCAGCTGCAAGGACAGCCCAGCTGGAACGGAGAGAAGGCAGAGTGGGGAGGGCGCAGGCGAGGAGGCCGCGGGCGGGGTGGGTACCTCGGCGCCCTGACCCAGGGCCCAATCTCTGACCTGGGCTTGTTCCCTTCCAACCTCCCCACCTGGTGGCAGGGGAAGCCTCAACCTCCGAATCCCAAAGTCTCACATCCAGGCCCCCAGGCTGATCCTCGCTGCACAGCCAGCCCGGCTCCCAAACTGGTAAGAACAAACGGCGCACGATTTTCATTATTGAAATCACTTTATATAACAATGTCATGAAACCCCAGGGAAGAGCCGTGAAGAAAACCCCCAGCAATCATAAAATCAAAACAACGGACTCACTATGAATAGAAACCCCATTTGCAAAACCCACAAAAGGGATCACAATATTTCCAGATCTTCCCATGGCTTTGTATAATTGCCACAACGTACCACTTTCTTCCCGATGCTTGATGCTTTAATCGGCCAATTTAGATGTATTGCCGTGCCCGACACAAGCTTGATTTCCGATAAACGAAACAAAAATATATTTAAAAAAACCACTCGCACAGTTGGGAGCAGCAGGCCTGGCTCCCTGCCGGTGTTGTGCCCAGTGCCTCCGCAGAATCCCAGTTTGTTCCTTCGGCGAGCTTTTTGCTGAGGGCCTACTATGCGCCCTGCCCGGGGACAGCGGGAAGCAGGCAGGCGGAGAGGCCGCCCTGTGTGAGGAGGGGCCTTTGCAACAATGTAACAAGGGAGCAAGGAGCACAGACGGGGGCCTTGGCTGTGGGGGCCAATCCACAAAACAGCACTGGGAAAGGGGGGTCTAGGGGTCACCTAGCCTCCTGAGCCTCAGTCTCTGCCTCGGTAAACAGGGTCGTCAAACAGCACCCAGGCTGGGACGCGTGTGTTTCAGGGCCAGAGCTCTGGGCAGCACGTGGAGCAGTTTCATTCCTTCCGATCGCGGCCTTTACCGTCCTCTTGGGCCCCTAAGACCGGCCCGCAGTTCTTTGTCCACCTGGCCCACGTTCACCCAGCTTGTAGCATCGGTCGCCTGCCCATCCTCCCACCCAGCTCTGGGGCCCAAGGATTGGGGTGTGCAGGGCCACCATCACCCCGTCTTCCTTCCTTCCCTCCCTTGCCCACCGGGGCAGTGGGAACAGGGAAGGGTCCCAGCAGCCTGGCAGGGTCAGATCTGTCTCTACTGGAGAGAAATCCCAGCATCCTGAAACCCCAGGGTAGACACTGAGCCTCGTGTATGTGAACCACTGCTGTGCTATCCCCAGAAAGCAGGGGTCCAGATAATACCTGATTGCCCCTTGGAGCGGGGAGCTCTCTACCTGAGGGGACTGCTCATCCTGACTGTCTCTCTCAGCTCTGACATTTGGGGCCGTTCCTCTGAATCTGCCCAGATGGCCTCCCTCTGGTCCCAGCCCTGCCCACTGGAGACGCAGAGAGCACAGCTGTTTCCGCTCCTCCCCAGCTCTGCTGGTCACCACACCCAGCCTATCCCACAGGAAAGCACAATACCAACACCAAGTGCCTACTGTGTGCTTTGAAAGCACTATACTATGCCACTTTAAGTGCATATCTCACACCACAGCACCACACCCCTGTAATAGGACATGATCTCCATTTTATACAAGGAGAAACTGGCAGGGAAAGGTCAAGGCACTGGTCCAAGGTCACAAAGCTTGTGAGTGGCCGCTGTGGGGTCTGCCCCCAGGCTATGGGGTTTCAGGGCAATGCTCTGAGCTGTTAGACTACCCTGCCTGCTCGTGTGGAAACAGGGAGGCTGAGGCACAGGAATGCATGCACACGGCAAAGCTAGAGGTTGGATGCAGGGCCTGGGATGAGGGTCTCCATCAGGGGGCGGGGCAAGATCAAGGCGGGATCCTGACATTTCCCCACCTGGGAGGACAGGTGACTCCCTGAAGGTCACCCACTAGGAAGTGGCAGAGCCAGGATTCAAACACCTTCCTCTGCTCCAGGAGGGCCCCCAAGGACAGCTGCCAAGTGCAGGCTCTCTCTTCCCTCTGGCACCTCTCCTCTCCCAAATAGCTGGCAGGGCTCAGCCACACCCGGAGATGCCAGCAGCAGCTGGCCACCCCACCCCTCCCCTCCCCACCCCCCCTCCCCTCCCCTCTCCTCCCCTCCAGTGAGGGGGGCAGGGACTGGGAGGGCCGGCAAGACGCTCAGCTTCCTGGGCTATTCTTAGCTCCTCAGGCCCACAAGCAAGGCCACCCTCCTGTCCCCGAGAGAGGAGTGACTGCGATTCGGACACGCTGACAGAGGGCACAGTCCAAGGCCTGCCGTGCTCCGGATGGAAGGCAAGGAGCCCAGGGGTGGGCTGGGCTGAGCGGCCAGGTGGGAGACCTGCAGAGAAGCACTTTCCCTTGTCCTGGTCGCTGTCTCGGAGGCAGATAGGCGATCCCACCAAATGACCGCCGTGCTCCTGCAGGGGCCGCGGGCCTGGGCCCGGCGCCGTCCTCACAGCGCAGCCCGGGCGCAGGGGGAGCTCCGAGGGAGGCACACAACCCCTTAGCGGCGGTCATGGCCCCGCATCCGCGACGCTCTGTCCCCATGTCAGTGGCCGTCGGGAGCACATCCGCTCATCTAGTTCTCATGACAACTGCACGGCGCACACATTTCGCGTTTCCTTGTTACACACAAGGGAGCCGGCGGGGTGAGGCCGAAGGTGGCCCGGCGGTAACTTCAGACGCCAGCTGGAAACCTCTGAGCTGACTCAAAGACGGCATTTCCCGGGGACCAAGAAGGACTGCGGAGGGCCAGCATCCCAGCAGGTGCCCTGTAAGCAGGGACCGGGAGCCCGACAGAACCCGTCGTGGAGGAAGCCAGGGCCTTCGGTGTGTCCAGGATCACTGGCGACGAGACACAGGGCGCACTGAGGAGGCTCGGCGTCCGTGGGTGTCGGGAGCCAGGGGCGGGCTTGAAGCGGGCAGGGGACAGGATGGGGCCTGTGTTTGGGTGAGACCCCCCAGGCTGCCATGTGTAGGGGGGGCCGGACAGCCAAGGGGGTAGGGGCCAACTCTAGCAAGAGTTGGTGGGGTCTGAAGGTAGAGTGTAGATGGCTGGAGCTCTGAGAGTGGTAGGATGAAGGTCGAGGCAGGGACGGCAGCTAAGGGTGACACCAGATTCCTGACGTGGGAGTCGAGGGAATGGAAAGGCCCTTCCCTGCAGAGGGAACAGACCGAAAAATATCCAGGCTCTACATCAAGCCTCCTGCCCACCCCTTTGACCTCCACCCCTCTCCTGCCAGCCCACCCAGCTCCCCCATCCATTTGATCAGCACCTGCTCGCCTCTCCAGCACAAAACACTTCCAGCAGCCACCTGCCCGCCTGTCTACCCACCAAGACACACATCCAAGCATCCCCACCCCCTAACCCACCATACGTTCCCCCCCCTGCAATAGTTACAAGCGTTAAATGAGTTAATTAATATACATGAAATGCTTGGAGCAGTGCCTGGTACCTCAATAAATATTAGCTATGGGTAAATTATTATTACTGCTGTCATTGTCTCTCCAGACTCACCCACTCATCATTCGCCCGGCAACCCATCAGCCCCACATCCATCACCCATCCACCCATCACTCACTCATCTATTCAACAACCCATTGGTTCACTCATCTCTCCATCTACCCAACAGTCCTTCTGTGTGTTCATCTTTCCATGAGCCCACTCATCCATTGTCCACCCACCCATCCATCCATCTGTCCACCCATCTACCCATCCATCCATCCATCCATCCATCCATTCACTTATTCATCCACCCATCATCCACCCACCCACTCACATCCATCTGTCCACCCATCCATCCATCCGTCCATCCATCCATCCACTTATTCATCCACCCATCACCCACCCACCCACTCACATCCACCCGTCCATCCATCCACCCATCATCCATCCTTCCACCCATCCATCCATCCATCCATCCACCCACCCATTCACCCATCCACCCATCATCCACCCAACCACTCACTATCCATTCATTCATCCGCCCATCCACCCATAATCCATTCATCTATCCACCCACCCACTTTCCCATATCTACCCATCTATATATCCTTTCATTCATTCATTCACCCACCATCTTTTCACTCATTCCCACATTTCTCCATGCATCCATCCACAAGGACCCATCCACTTGAATGCCGAGTCCTCTGCTCATCCCCCAGGGTGCAAAGTCATGGAAACTTGAATCTGACATAGGACTCTCATTGTCATCAGGGGGGACAGGACAACACAGAGCAACTACCTATCAGAATGAGGGCCTCTTCCCTAAAAGCGAGTGGGAAGCAGAAAAGGCCAATCTGAGCAGGTGAATCAGGGGAGTCTTCCTGGAAGAGGGAGAGCTGTTTAAAACCGTGATTCTCAAGGGCCTTGCCAACCCCAGTGCACGCAGGCAGCTCGCCCAAACCAGGCTCCAGCACTGCTCTGTTCCACCACTGCCCCTCTGGGTTGCCTCTGTCACCTCTGCAAAATTTTCTTGTTATTTTTTTCTCATGACAAAGCCCAGCTGTGAGACTGCACACTCGTGAGTGGTTTTCTAATAACAATAATAAACTAACACTGCATGCTGAAGACCTCAAGTGTACCTGTCGGCCCAGGGGAGGGAGGATCAGGACTGGGCCGGGCCGGGAGGTGGAGAGCAGTGGGCCCTAATTACACTGTAGACTCTGAGCATTGTTATCTGCAGTGGGGAGAGCGGCTGATTTGGGGTGTGGGGAGAATTAATTAAAGTTGGGGATGCGCTTGGAGAGCTGAGGATAAAAGGTGCAAGGCAGGTGCCAAATGTGCTTATTAATAAAACATCAGTGCCAAATTGCAGACACAGCCAGACAGGGCTGGGTGTCCCAGGGAGGGGGGAGCTGGAAGGGGCATCTGTCGCTTCCAGCCTCCTGGGCTGGCTCACTGAGCCCAGGCCTGTCAGAGCCACTTACACACAACTTCCCACCCCCAGGCCTGCTCCGGGCTGGGGACGCCCAGCGCAGAGCCTCGCACAGAGTAGGTGCTTACTATCTAGGAGCTGGCGTTCTGAGCAGTGACATCGTGGCTGTAGGCACTAGCTACTGGTGGGAATAGGGGTCCGGGATAGCGAGGTAAAGCCCCTACTGGGTGCAGGGTTTGTGGACGGTACTTACTAATACGGCCTCCGCTGACTGTTTCTCACAGGGTCCTTGAAAGGTACGAACCGTTGCCCCCATTTCAAAGGTGAGGAAATTGAGGCTCAGGGAGGGAAAGCAACTTGTACCTTCTGCTGATACGAGGCAGACCCAAGAGTCTGACTCTGAAGCTGGGGCCTATTTTGTAATTGTCACAATAAAATGCGACATTAAGGTAGTGAGAAGGCTTAATGTTCTGGTCGCCTTGGGCCAGTCTCTGGGCCTTTTTGAGCCTCAGTTTTCTCATCTGCAACTGGGGCTCATGCAGTGCTTTTGAGGTTCCATCTTTGCAGGTGACTCCTCAGGATACTCCCAGAGTGCCCTGGGGGCAGAAGGCAGCCCATCCGCTCTCTGGCCTGGGCTCCGGTACCAGGCATCATGCTCTGGGGAGACCTTAGAGCAAGAGGTGAACAAAACTGACAGCAGAGGGTTTGGCCCCTTATGCGGTTGGGGTCCAGGGCGGGAGGACTGGGACAAAGGCATCTCCTGGGCCCCAAATTGAGGCCACATTTTCTCTGATCATGAAAGTGATGCTGGTGTAAATGGTTCTGAACCTGGAAATCTAACACGGGCAGGCAGCAGCTTCCACCCACCTGCTGTGTGGCCCCAGGCAAGGTGCTATCCTCTCTGATCCTCCCTCTCTTCAGCCGAAATGCTGGAAAAATAATAGTGCCTCGCTTATGGGGGCGTTGGCGGGCTCATGAGAAAATATTTGCCAAGCCCCAGGCCTGACGTGGGTGTGTAAATCCGGGCTCTGGAAGCTGGACGTGCCTTTCTCTTCCCCCTCTTCCAAGGAACCGTCAGCCAGGGGAGCCCTGGACAGGGCCTGTGGGGTGTCCCAGCCCATGGCCACAGGCATGCCCCATCCTCCTCATTCCAGCCGCACCCTCAGGCCCCTGAACAGCCCTCCGAGGCTGACTCACCTCCAATGTTGACCAGGGAGCAGGCCGTGACTGGCAGGCAGCCTGGCAGGCGGGGCTACCTGGCCAGGACCACGGGCTCTGCCCTGCTGCCCAGGCCAGGGCTGGCTTCCCCGCCGCCGGGAGCCTCATCAGAACGGAATTCAGACAGATGCTGGAACCCACCACCAAAGGCTCCTCTTTCCCGGGCTCCGTGGAAACACGAGATTTTGCAATAATAAAGGTTGCTTCGAGAGGCCAAGCCAAACAATTTACAACATTCAGAGAGGCCGCTCAGCGAAATCAAAGGAGCCTGGAATTCCGACCCCGGCCACAGGCCCTGAGCTGTCAAACCCCAGACAACCTGCCTCCCGATGCCTGGCTGAGCCCGCGAGGAGCCGGCGCTGGGCGGAGCCTGCCAGCGCCTGGCACAGGCCGAGGGGAGCAGGTGGGGGATCTGAGGCGGGGAGGCGGAGAGCGGACTCGCCCCCATCCCGGGCTCTCTACTCTGTTCCTTGTTGTATTAAGGCCAAGAGCCTGGGCTCAGGGCAGGGGCAGGCCCAGCGCCCAGTGACAGAGTTCAAATCCCAACTCTACCGCTTCCCAGGTATGTGACGCTGGTCAAGGCACTTAATCTCTCTGGGCCTCTTTTGTCAAATAGAAAGGCACAGAAGCAACGCCTAGGATGGTTGCGAGGTTCAGGGACACCGTGGGGCACAGGGCGCCCAATGAGTGGAAGCCCTTACTTGTCGGTTAAATGCACATTTACTGAGCTGCTACTCCGCTCAGCCCAGGACGCCCGGAGAGAGACGCACACGTCCTGCCTCCAAGTAGCTGTCGAAGTAATTAGAGAGAAAAGGCAGATGTTCATCTCAGGGGTTGGGGGACTCGTCCAGGGCCAACAGCTTCAAAGGTGAGACTGCTGTTCCTGCCGGGGCCGCCTTGCCTTGGGGGTTTTAAATGACCAGCCTTTAGGGCAGTCCTGACACGCTTGTCAGGACTTAATTCCCGCCATGCACTGAGAAAGTGAGGCCAGAGCGTGGTGTGACCCGGGACAAGGTTATCAGCGCAGTGGACAGAGGAGGAAACCGGGACACACTGAGTCCCCGGGGATGCTTGTTTTTCAGCTTTGGGATGTGCAGGCGGGTGTCCCGGAACCCCTCCTGGTTCCTGTTCCCCCTCTGCAGCAGACACCCCCCCCCCCCCCCCCCCCCGGCCTGGCAGAGGCTCCTGGCTCAGGGGCCAGGGAGTGTCCCACCTCCCGGGAGCCACGCCTGTCGCTAGCAGCAGCTGCCCAGGTGTGCAGCAGGGGCCTCGCTGCTGGCTTTCTGCACGCTGATTGGGACCCTGTCTTTTTTCCGCCGTTTTAGATTTTCTAAAATGTGGAACTTGCCACTGTGTGTGACATTAGCCAACATGTCCCCGACAGCCACACAAGCAGCTCTAGGAGGCAGATTCCAAAAATGAGAAGCACCGGAGAGCATACAGGTGCTGTCCCTAAAGACAGGAGACAGTGACGATCCACACTCATGTCTCACGAGGGACCTGCTCTCTGAACAAAACTGCCCACGGCACCCGAGGGCGGGGCCCCTTGTGGGGACGAAGGTGGTATAGGGATCAGAACACAGAGGACCTTGAATGCCAAGCCAGGCTCTGAGACTTCTCCTGAAGGGGAGACCAGGGCAGGTCTGCAGGCAGAGGGGGGGGCTCGGTCAGGGTTCTACTGTGCAAAAGACCAGCCCGAGGGTTTGCTATAGGAGGGGTGGGCTGTAAGGATCTTTACCCCATGAAAAAGAAAGTAATGGGCATGAGTATGCTGGTTTTTCTGCCGCTACCTAACAAATTTAGCAGCTTAAAGTGGCGCCCATTTACCGTCTCACCGCTCTGCAGGTCGGAGGCTGGGTGGGCTCGGCGAGGTCCCGGGCAGTCGGCCACGCTGGGCTCCTACGGGAGGGCCTCTTCAGGCCCCTTGGGGTGCCGGCGGCATGCAGCTCCTGGTGGTTGCAGGACTGAGGTCCCCGCTTCATCCTGGGTGTTGGTTGGGGGCTGCTCTCACCTCCTTGCCCTTCGACCCCCCATCTCAGCACCAGCCTTCCTCACGCTGGCCACTCGGGCTCCCTCTTCTGCTGCCACCTGGAGAAAACTCTGCTTTTATAGGGCTCATGGGATTAGGTCAGGTCGTAGGATCATCTATCCTAAGGTCAACTGGTTGATATTCTTCCTTAAACCTGCAAAGCTCCTTTTGCCACTTGCTGTGACCTCAGGGTACCACTGAGGGGAAGGTTGAGTTTGCATGGGCACTTTTTTCCGTTTTCGCTTTTTCATGTTTTAATGAAGACCAGATGAAAATAAGTTTTTAGGTCTTTGTACACATTAAAACAATGTCAAATATAAGTAGTAATAATTATTTTTATTATTGTTTTGCCATGATTAACCAGGGAAATCAAACCACTGGCCCACCAGCATGATCATTTTTTCAAAATATGTGTTTTTATTGATTTCAGAGAGAGGAAGGGAGAGAGAGAGAAACATCAGTGATGAGAGGGGGTCATTAGTTGGCTGCCTCCTGCCCAACCCCTACTGGGGATTGAGCCCACAGCCCGGGGAATGTGTCCTGACCTGGAATCAAACTCCTGGTTCATAGGTCGAGGCTCAACCACTGAGCCACGTCAGCCAGGCCCACCAAAATCACTTTTAAACAAATCACATCCATCTTAGAATACTAAAAGATAATTTTTAAATATTTACAGATGACAGAGATTGAGTTGAATGACCTCATATAATTCCATGTGCATTTTTTATGCAGACAGAAGCCCTGTCTCCTCTCAGCTCCAGAGGCTGTCGATGGTCCTGCCAGGCCTCCTGCCAGGGCCCGAATAGAAACTGTGTTCACGTCCTGTGGCCCAGAGGGAGGCGGGCAGGAGCAGCGAGGAGGCGGCTCTGCGGAGGCCCTGGGCCTGGGCAAACCATCACTGCAGCGCATCCAGCCTCGGGGAGAGGCTTCCTAGACCCAGCAACCAGCTTATCACCTCTAGTCTCCCAAACCTCCAGAAGTGATTAAAAATCAGTGGTCACAGCAGGGGCTTCCGCGTACCGAACACCTACTATGTGCCTGGCTCCTGGCAGTTAAGACCCATATCTCACAGATGAACAAACAGGCGGAGAGCACAGCCCAGGCCAAAGCAGAGTGTGGGGTGCAGGCTCACTGCTCCAGCTCTAGAGCCTGTACCCCTAACCACTGGACTGCCCTGCCGCCCATGTGACCTGGCCCTGCAGCCACCGGGAGGCTATGGCTTTGCCCTGACACGTAGCTCCAGTGGCTGGTGGGCAGAGCAGGAGCAACGGGGAACAGGATGGCTACGACCTCACGGGCCCCACACGGCAGAGGGGGCGAGGCTGGGGGGCAGGCGCCTGGCTGCTGGCCCTCAGGGGCCCTGGGCCCTGACTACCCACCCAGCTCAGGGCCTCTCTCCTCGGGGTAAACAAGGGGGCCGGAGTGGCAGCAGCAGTGTGGGTACTTCATCCCCTTTGGGTTGATAGCAGGCTCCCAGAGAGGTGAGCGACTTGCCCACCGCCCCACCCACTCCACGGGGGGGCCGGCTGGCCAGTGGGCCAGGGCACAGTTCACACCCTGCCTGGCCACAGCCTCGATCGGCATCTTTTGGGGAGATTTCAAACTTCTCAGAGCCCCCTTTCTTATGTCTTGACTTTGGGAAATGGGGGCTTGGGGTTGGAACCCTAAGATTTTGAAGAGGGGGAAGGAGGGACTTAGGGATCCTTGGGAGGGTGGGCGGCTCCTAGAAGAAGGTGGGGAGGGGAGAAGGTAAGGTGGAGGCCGGAGGCCAGCTGTCGTGACCCCAACCTCACGCCCACCCCAGGGTCTCGGCCTCCAACTGCTACCCTCCCGCCCACAGAGGCCTGGACCGCGGTGGAAGGCCTGGTTCCCCCAACTTCTAATGAAATGGCAGTGATTTCGACGTGGCAGGTGATCTTCTCGGGAAGCCTGGCTTTAAATTTAGCTCCCTCCCCAGCCAGCCCTTTGAAAAGGCTGCTCTTTACCAAGAGAGCGAGTGTGAGTCATCCGCCAGGCCGCCCGCCCACCGCCCAACCCGGGGAGCAGCGTCGATTGCGGGGGAGCAGGCCTCCCGAAGGCAGGGAAATAGTAAACAGGAACGGATTAGAGGCGGCCGTGGATGTGGAGCCCGGTAACAGTTCCCATGGCGGTCTGCGTAATTACCTGCACCCCATCACCTCCCCTTCCCCCAGCCCAGCTCAGAGTGGAGACGCCAAATATTTGCTGAAGGCTCCACGGATGCCCGGACACCGGCTCGTGACCCCTCGCTCCCCAGCCCCTGCCGTGCTGATCCGCAGACGCACAGCGAGGAGGCTCCCCACCCGAAGAGACGCCGTCCGGTCCTCATCCCAGGGACCTGGGGACGTTCCCTATCTGGCAGGAAGACAAAAGGAGCTTTGCAGATGTGGTTAAGTCGAGGGTCTGGAGATGGAAGAATATCCTGGGTCATCCGGTGCCCTCACTGAAGCACAGGCGCCCTTTCCTGAGAGGGAGCACGGAGAGCTCCGCACACGGGGGGGCGGGGGGGGGGCAGGCCACGGGCAGCGGGGACGGAGAGACCGGCGGGCGCTGGCCTTGAAGGTGGGGTGACCACAGGCTGAGGGTGCCTGCAGCCACCAGGAGCTGGAAGACTTCTCCAGGGGAGGTGGCCCTGCTGACACCTGACATCAGCCCGTGACACTGAGTTTTGGGTTTCTGGAAGGCAATACGCACGTGCTGTTCTGAGCCACCACGTTCGTGATCATTGCTATGGCAGCCCCAGGAAACCAGTGCACGGGGGCTGGGGGAGGCCAATGGCCTTGCCCACAGCTGGTGAGTGTCCAAGCCGAGGTGAAACCCCAGGTCTGACCAGTTCCAAAGCCCGCGCTCTCTCCTGCCTGCCCACCCTGTGACGCGTGCATTTATTTCGGGATAATCAGCAGGACGGTCTCTCATTTAATCCTCATGTTGACCCTTCGAGGTGGGTGGAATCATTCCCATTTTGCAGATGAGGAAACTAAGGCTCAGGGAGGCAAAGTAGCTTTGTCCAGGTGAGGGGCTGGCTGCAGGGCAGGTGCAGGTGCCCAGCACACAGCAGGTGCATCCGGAGGTGTGATGAGCCCATGTAGGGCCCAGCTCTGTCCCCAGGGCTTGATGAGGCTCGAGCTCAGGGCGCCTGGCTGCAGAGGAGACTGGGAAGGCGAGTTGGGCTGAGCGGGGACAGGGCCTCGATGCCAGAAGGGGTGACTGTGCTTCAGTCCGTAGAAAATGGGAGGTTTAACATCCCATGTGTCACCCACCCAGGCTCTGAGCTTCTTCGGGCAGCGAGCTTTCGTCTCATCTCTAGGTGTCCAGTGCCACACCTGAACCCCCCAAGCCCTGCTCAGTGATGTGAGGGGGTGGGGTTCTCCTGAATGAGAAGGCTTTCAGCACCCCCTGAAATACACACCGGCACACGTGGGGGGGCACACACACAGCCTCTGCTGGCAGGGAGCTCAGAGGATGCTCACCTCTCAACCCAAGCCCTGCCGCCCAGAGCCCTGGGACCTCTGGCCTGTCTTCACCTCTCTGATCCTCTGTTCCCATCCTAAAACCGGGTGATCATGGGCCCCCATCTTGATGGTTTGCAGGTGCCGGAGAAAGTGCCTCAAGTAACCTGTCTCATTTGATCCTGGCAACATCCAGTGAGGGTGGCGCTGCTGTGACCTTCACTTTAGAGAAGTGAAAGGAGGTTCTGTGCGACACCCAAGGTCACACGGCTAGTTAGGGACAAAATGCCACCTTGCTCCAAATCCACAAGCCCAGCCACTGGACACCACCACCTCCCTCCATGGCCCAACCCTTGGCTGCAGCCTGGACCTCACCCCGCTAAGGGGTTCACGGGCACCCTTCGCTCCCGTGGAGGATGGTTCCCACGGGCAGGGCCCGCGTTTGGCCCACTGGGGTAGAGTCAATGTCCAGCCCAGAGCACCTGCTCAAACCACGTCCGTTGGAGGAGAGAAGGGGCATGAAATCCTGGGTTGCAGATGGGAAATTGAGGCAGCCCACAGGTGCAGGCTTCCTGCAGAGGGCACCCTGGCACTGTTCCCACCCCCACTCTCCAGTTGAGTGCCTCAGCCCCCCCCCCCCCGCCCCTTCCTCCCACCCCGTCTGGACCCCAGTCCCATCAGCACTGGATCTCGAAGGTGAAAGTCTGTCCCTGAAGGGCCATCTTGGTAAGGACGAAGGTGCTCCAGCCAAGTGCTGGCACCTGGGAGTGAATCACAGGTGTGGGGCCTGGGCTTGAAAGGCAGGGGGATCTGAGCTGGAGTCCTGGTTCTGCTCCTCACTGAGCCCATTGCCCCATCTGTAAAATGGGAGGACCCACCCAGTGCTGTGGTGTGGAAGAAATAAAATAAATTAAATCAAGGGCTCAGCCCATTTCCTGGTGAAATGAAGCTGGGTCCAAAGCAGTGAGGGACTCACAGAGTCTGGGGGCAGGGATTGACCTGCCCTCCAGGGCACTCAAACCTACTATCCCTCCTCTCCCCAAATGACTATCCCTCTGTGGGGTCCTTGAAGAGTCTACAATGTGCCCCCCTACCCCACATGACCTTCTTTACCGCTGGAAGTCACTGGGCCAGGGACAGAGGAGGGTGGGGAAACTGAGGCATACTGAGGTTGGCTCGCTGGTTTGAGGCCACAGAGAGTCTAGCAGAGCCTTGCCCTGCAGGTGAGGGGTGAAGGGGGGGAACCCACAGGAATAGGGGGCTGCTGGGAGGAGAGGCGAAGAGAAGGCTGGAACAGGAGGGGGGCCCAGCTGTAGTCTCTGCTGTGGTCAGAGAAACTGAGCTGATCCCTGGGAAAGTGGACAGAGGATCTTGCCTGATGAGGACACCCCCCACCCCACCCCCCAAACCTGACCCTGACATTGGCCTTGAGCAGGGTCTGGCTACAAGGACCGTTGTCTGGGTTGACAGTAACAGCTGGGGGAGGCGCACTGCAGGGTGGGGCCCAACTGGGGCAGGATAGAGGGGCTGGGGGAGCCCCTAGAGTCCAGCCTGGCCCAGGGCTGGGGAGCAACCCAAGGGGAGGCAGGTGAGTGTGTGGTGGGCCTGGGGAGACGAATCAGAGCCGGGTGGGGGGCAAGGAGGGGAGAAAGAAGGGAGGGAAGGAGGAAGGAGGAAGGTGGAGGGAAGGAGGGAGGGAAGGAAGGAAGGAAGGAAGGAAGGAAGGAAGGAAGGAAGGAAGGAAGGAAGGAAGGAAGGAAGGAAGGAAGGGAGAGAGGGAGAAGGGAGGGAGGGAGGAAGGGAGGGAGGAAGGGACTGCTAAAGAAACAACAAGAGAAACACAAAGGGGGAGAGAGTGCGCGCGAGGGAAGGGGGGATTGCGAAAGGATAAATGAGGGGGGCACGGCGAGCGCAGGGGGGGGCGCGGCGGCGGGGCGGCGGGCGGGCGGCCGCGGGGAGGGGGCAGCAGAGAGGGCGCGAGCGGGCGCCGAGCGGCAAAGAGTGAAGTGGCGGCGGCGAGCGCAGGGCCGGGCGAGCGTCAGCGCCGCGGTGGCGGCGGGCGCGGCGCGGGGAGCGCGGCGCGGGGCGCGGGGCGCGGGGCCGGCGGGCGGGCGGGCGGCGCGGGCCGCCCAGGAGCCTCGGGCGGGCGCAGGGGCATGTGGCCGGCGGCCGGGCCGCCCTCCGGAGCCCCAGCTCCAGCGCCGCGCCGCGCCCCGCGCGCCTAGGAGCCCGCACCTTCCCGGCACCGGCCCGGAGCCGCCGAGTCCCCCAGCCCCCCGAGTCTGGACAACTGTTGCGGCAGCGGCGGCGCCGCGGGGGCGTGGGCGGCCCCCGGCCCCCGCCCGCGGCTCAGCCCCGCAGGCGCGGCTCCCGGCGGCGGAGCGAGGGACGAGCGGCGGCGGGCACGAGGTGAGCCGCGCCCCGGGCGCGCCGGGCGGGGGCTGCGCGGGGGAGGGGTGCGGCGGGCCGGGGTCCGGGCGCTCGGCGCGCGGGGCCGGGGGGCGGAGCTCCTGGCGGGGGAGGGTCCCGGCGAGTTGGGGGCGGGGTCTTCGGCGTCCTAGCTCCGGAGCGGGGTGCGGGCACCAGGGGCGGGAGGAGTGGGCGCCCTGGGAGAGGCCGGTTCGGTGAGTTGGAGGTCCGGGGCGCTTTGAAAAGGGGCTGGGGTCGTCCAGGGGGAGAAACTGGGGGCAGAAGCCGAGTCGGGCAGCTGGTGCTCTAGCGTTGGGGTCCGCGCCGGGGCTCACCGAGGTCGGGGTCGCCGAACCCCGGAGAGGACGGGGCCGGGGTGGAGGAGCAGTTCGGGGCGCTGCGCGCCGGGACGCAGCGGCCGGGGCTGGGACCCGCGTCCGAGGCGGGGCCGGAGTCCGAGGACCGAGTCCGGGAGCGCAGCGAGCCGGGAGCCCCTTGCGCGCCCGGAGCCTGTGCGCTCCTGACGGCCCCGCGGCCGCCCGGAGATCCCGCCGGGTCCGGGGGCGCCAGCTGGGCGGCGCGGGCCACCCGGGGGCCCTTCCCAGTGCGTGCCCCTCGCTCCCCGCCCGCCAGGTGCCCCAGGGGCGCTGCCGCCGACTCCCGGGACCGACTCGGTATTGATCCTGTGCCTGGGGCCGGGTGGCCGGGGCCGGCTTCGGAAGCTCATTAACTACAGCGGTTGCCATGGCAACGAGACCCCAAGCGCCGTCAGGTTATGTTTATTCTAATTATTATCATTATTAGTATTAGTATTTGTTACTCAGACGGAGAAAACAAGAAAGGAGGGGGAAAAGCCGGCGTGTCCTGGCACCTCCAAGAGCCAGTGCCTGCTGTTGGGCCCACGAGGTCTGCGGGGGGTCAGGGGTCGGGTTCTCAGTGTGGGTGGCCCAGCGGCACCCCTGGGCGGGCAGGGGAGTTATGTAATCTGCCGTGGGAGTGCATCCGTAAGCCTCTGTGTGCCCGGCCGCTCAGCCTCTGATCCCTGCCTTAGTGATGGCTCCTGCCCAAGGAAGCCCAGACAGGGATTCGAAGGGCAGCCAGTGCCCTGCACCGGGAATGGGGGGGGGGCTCCAGCCCTCTTTCCGCTGGCTGTGTGACCTTGACCAGGGAGTCTGACCTCTTTGAGCCTCTGTTTCCCCATCTGTAAAGTAGCATGGGAGCCATCCCCACCTCCGAAGGTTGCTGTGAGGTCACACCGACCAAGCCCTGGAAGGTCTGTGTGCTGCTGGCTGTGTGACCCCAGGCAGCTGCCTGCCCTTCTCTGGGCCTCAGTTTTCTAGTGTTTAGAATGAGGGCCTGGACCCCAGCGTGTCCGGGACATCCTTGGTCACTGGTGTCCTGTGACTCTCACTCTGCCTGGGACTGACATACTGTGCCGCCGGCCAGCCCGGCTCCGTTCAGACCCAGGCGGGGTAGTTCCTCGGCACCGCTTGTTCCTTCGCCTGTCAGGTGGTCTGAGTGTGGCCGGGAAGCAGGCAGCCCGGCAGGAGCACTGGGACTTTCCACCTGTGGGTGGGCTGTGGGGTTTGGTTGGAAATGTTATTCAAAACCCGAATCGGAATAACCCCCGAGTCCTGGTGCCAGCCCAGGACAACCTCACGATGGACAGGGTTGCCCAGAATTCAGGTACCTTCCCCACGGTCCCCTGGAGGTGTGCCTGCTCCGGACCAGCACCGCCCTGCACGCAGTGCATCTCCGGAGAGGCCGCTTGCTGTCCCTGTCCTGACTGCGGGTGGAGTGTGGGGCAAGAGGTGGCCAGGAAGTTGGATGCAGCGGGCGCCACTGCCCCTCACAGCTCCGGCAGAAAGCCCAGGTGGGGGTTTTGCCTGATTCTAGAATGTCACCATCACACTGAGCTCCTGGCTCTGTCGCAGGCATCTGGGAGGCATTGGACTGCCTTCTGGGAAGGTGAGGGGAAGCAGTTTGGCTTGGCGCCGAGTGTATGTGTGTGTGTGTGTGTGTGAGAGAGAGAGAGAGAGAGAGAGAGAATGTGTTTGTGCGTGCATGTGTGTGTGTGTATGTGTGTGCGTCCCACCCCCACTGTCTCAGGCCACCCAGCCTGGAGCTTATGGGGCACCCAGACTGGACGGAGGCGTGGGGGCAGGGCCCATGCTGCTCAGACCTTTATGAGTGAGAGAGAAAGGGATTGAGGCCTGACCCAGGGACATCAGGAGACGGCTGAGGGCCACTCCTTCGGTCATCCACCCTCCGTCCATCCATCCATCCATCCATCCATCCCTCCCTTCACTCCCTTTCAGCCAGCTCAGCGAGCCCCCAAGTCTGCCTCCGAGGGCATTAGCTCTGCCCTCAGCAGCTCTTGGGAAAATGGCCCCCAACAAGTCAATGAGGTTGGAGCTCGGCCTGAGGAAGCCAAGGTGGTGGGGTGCAGGTGGGGAGCACCTGCCGGGAAAGCCTGGGGAAGGGGTGCTAGGGCAACCTGGTCCAGAAGCCGTCATGAATCAGCCTGAAGAGGGGAGGGATGGAAGGTGCTCTCTGCAGAGACCCTCTGTGGGCAGAGATGCAGATATGTGGGACCACAGGAGGACCTGTGGATGGTGGGCTCTTGGAAGTGGGACGTGGCAGGGGTAGGGCTGCTGGACGAGAGAGCAGGGGGGATGGTGTAGCTGGTGCAGGGCCCGGGCAAGGGAACGGGCACCTCCGCCACCCAGCCTAGTGAGGGTTCTGATAAGGATGGGGCAGGGAGGGGGGAGATGGTCAGGTTTGAAGCTTCGCCGCTTCTACGGCCTGTGGGTAGGAGTCTGTGGGTGGGGTGGGCAGAGGGAGGGGTAGTTTGGAAAGAGGAACCTGGTTTCCAACTCTAGTGCAAGCAGTCAGACTCTGGCCGGCCCCTCCCCCTTCCCACCATGTGGTGGGAGGGGACCGCCTGGGGCCAGGTCCCTGGCTTCTGGGAGGGAGGTGGCCAGTGCATCCAGATCTGGCTGCTTTGTGGTTTGCGTCTGTAATAGACGTCCGGACTTGGACACAAGGTTGCACTTCCGTGGCAATAGGATTGCACTTGACCCTAAAAGCCGATGCCCCACTATGTGCCCAGCACCGTGCTGAGCAAGCACTGAGCCCATCATCTCATTAATCCTCACGCCAGCCCTGCAAGCTGGCGGGTATTGATTCTGTTGTACAGATGGGAAAATAGGCTCAGAGAGGTTAAAAACAACCCAGCTAGGACACACTCCT
The DNA here is from genome assembly GCF_964146895.1 of Miniopterus schreibersii. Taxonomy (NCBI): domain Eukaryota; kingdom Metazoa; phylum Chordata; class Mammalia; order Chiroptera; family Miniopteridae; genus Miniopterus; species Miniopterus schreibersii. The sequence continues at coordinate 184,772,110 of NC_138102.1, read as the reverse complement.
AAGCACCACACTGCGCTGTCTGGAGCCCAGCCAGTGCCTGGGGTGGCGGTCGGGGTGGCTCCTTAGACACAGGGCAGTGAGCCCCTGCAGGTCAGGATCTGTCGAGTCTCACACCCTAGCCATTGCCCTGCTTATCAGCTCTGGACGGATCCGTAGCGTGGCCTGTCTTCCACTCAGATGTAAGGGATCACCTTTCTTCTTGGGGATTCTCTACCTCTGTTAACTCAGCCTCTATCGCTTTAGCTTCTCCCTGGCTGAGTCATACAGAAGATGCACATTGATTATGGAATGAACCAAGAGCCCCATCTCCAGCTCCCCCGAGAGGCTTTCCCCAGCCTAGCTGCTCTTTCTAGAAGTTGTTGGAACAACAGTCAGCCCCTAAGAACAGTGGGGCCTTGTTTCCTAAACACTCTTCTGTAAGGTGGGATCCGGTGAAAGTGAGCAGGGTGACCCAAGGTCCTGCCTGCCTGGGCCATGCTCTGCTGGGAACATCATGTGCCACTCTGTTGGTGTGGCCCTCACCCCCACAGGGCCTGGCAAGGGGGAAGTCCCCTCTCCTACTCCCTTCCTCCCTCTTTTCTTCCTTCCTCCAGCACCTGCATTCCTTGACCCCCTTCCTCCCTCTTTTTTTCCTTCCTCCAGCACCTGCATTCCTTGACCCCCTTCTCCCTGTGTGACCCCCTTGGGGAGATAAAGGAGATCCCCCAGGCCCCTCAGACCTGCCCCCAGGGGGCTCCTTGGCCTAGACATGACCAGGGCTTGGGCTCTGCTTGATGGCTGACTTGGCACCTGCCTCACGAATGTAACCCCTCCCGCCTGTCAGCTGGGCCCACCTGTGACAAGGCCCTCCTTCTTCTCCTTGGCTGTGACCAGGTTGGAAACTTGGGGTAGGGGGGCCTTCTCTGAGCATCCTGACTTCACCACTCATGGGCAAAACGCTTGCCCTCTGGGCCTGGGTTTCCAGTTCAGCAACGTGGGGCCATGAGAGTCATGGTGAGGAAGATATTGGTAGGGTTTCCAGCGTGGGAGCCCCCACTCTCCATAGCTTGTAACTTGGGGGACAAAGGCAGAGACCCCAGCATGCCGGAGGCCTATGCACTGTGCTGTGATGGAGGGAACCCCAGAGGGGCTGCTACAGGGCCTGAGGGGGAGCTGGAAGTGTGTCTGCTCATCCGCACACAGAACAGGGACACTGAGGCCCGGAGCGCACTGGTGCCGAGCTCAAGGTCACAGTGAGCAAGGAGCCTGGAAGGCCAAGGATGCGGACTGATGGGATGCAGACCTGATGGGCATTGCCCAGAGGCCGCTGAGGCGCTGCCTGGAGTGGGGGAGGGGTGCAAACACCCCTGGGACAATGACATTGGCACCAAACCCCCCAGGCTCTCCCTCCAGAAGTCAGGCTCCAGGCTGTCCCCTGCCCTGGCCATCCGAGCGGAAAGGCAGAAGCCAGATGAGATGCAAACGCCTCCCGTCCCAGATTTCCCGAGTCAGACATGAATGGAGCGTTTGCTGCTCCCGTTCCCGGCAGCCCCCCCCCCCCCCGCGGGGCACACACTCCCACCACCGCCCATCTGTCCTCACGCAACACACAGCCACCTCCTCAGACGCACGCAAAGTCGCCTTCCAGAAATTAAGAAATAATGCACGGGTTTCCCACATTACACCCATTTAACACTGAATTAAGTTCTGGAAGCTCTAACAGAGCCCTGGGAGGGGGAACTTTTTTTTTTTTTTGGTTCACACTTCACTGGAAAATGAGACAAACCGTGATCTTTTAAAACCCAGCGACATAATCTGATTATTCCTCCCTGGCAAGCCCCGGAGAAGTGCCCGGCGGAGGGCAGAGGGAGCTCTGGCTCTGCTCGGCTGTGAGATTTGCGTCAGGAAATTGGGCTGGGAAAGTTTGTCTCTTGCGCCAGATCCGAAGCTCCTAGTCGCATAATGGGCTCAGAATAAAGTGCCGCTTTCTTAGATATTGGCACAAATTAAAAATAAAGGCAAATTCCTTCCATACTCCAGCGCGAGCATTTCCTCCCCGGCTCCCCGAGCGGGTTACAGAAACCGCGCTGATCTGCTTTCACTTTGGGCTCCTTCCCTTTGTCGGGAGAATCTGCTGTGTGCAGCTGGCTTTGCAGAGCCACAGAAAATGCCTCTAGCTTCCACCCACATTTCCGGGGCACCTACCCTGTGCCCGACGCAGTGCTGGGCCCAGGGGACAAGAGATGATTGAAACAGGACCTCGCCCTGGTGGGGTTGCAGTGTGTTTGTTATGGGCAGGAGAACAGAGGAAAACCAGCTATCTGTGAGGCCCCGCCCTGCCTGAGTGGTCTGGGAGTGCTTCCTGGAGGAGGTAACTTTTGGCTTGGGTCTTAAAGGGTGGATAGGAGTGTGCCAGGTAGAAGAGGGCAGGGGACATTTCAAGAACAGGAGCAGCCTGCGGGAAGTCTTGAATGGGTTTCAGGTAGGCATGGCCTCCCGACAGACGGCATTTTCAGATTTTGTTTGCAGGTTCCTTTGTTACAAAGCCCTTTCATATCCATTCTCTTCCAGCACTCTCAGGCAGCCCCGCAGCTGATCTCCAAGTCTCCCTAAGGAGGACAGAGCCCAGAGGGGAAAGCAGGGTGGCCAGGGTCGCAGCCAGACTGGACAAGTGTGGCAGGCCATTATATGGGAATTCTAAAGAATCAAAGAACCAGACACTAATACCAAAGCCTTCAGTGTTCCCTTTCTCCCTCCACCTGAGCCCTGTTCCTGCTCCTCTGGTGCCGGCTCTGAGCCTCGATCTCTGCATCCGGAGAGGGGGGGATGGAGCCTCTCTGTGCATTTGCGGGCGCCCTGGCATCATCCCGGAGATCCAGAGGCCCAGAGGGAGCCCAGCACCGCCTCCCCTGGGCTTGCTTCCACGCTCTTTGTTGTTTAGATTTTTCAGGGAGCAGGTCAGGGAACGTGGCATCATCTGGGTGTAACTTTTGGGAATCTGATCCCTGGGACCTCCAGACCTTTGGGGAATGAGCTGCGCGTCTGAGCGGAGGCCCATCGTCAGGGCAACGGGCCGAGCTGGAGGCAGGCTCCTGGCACAGGTCCCCCGAGAGCAGCCTGGAGTCGCTGAGGTTGTGCTCAGGGCTCTACCCTGGAGAAGTCTCCCCTCGGCTAGTTCTTAACTCTGCGACCCTGGACGAGTTACATAATCATGAGCCTCAGTTTCCTCATCTGCGAAACGGGTTATTGTGCGAACCACATCGGATAATTTGCCGAAGGCGCTTGGTTCGCACACGGCGTGCGTTTAAACACGCAGCCGCAGCCAGTGTTCTCACTGTCACTGTTCACGGGAACGTCACACCTGCTCTGCTAGTGTCACTCTGCCCCTCAGTGAAGCAGCGGGGCAGAGACCAAACCCTGCCTCCCCTGGACTCGGGAGCCGGGGATTCCCCCCCGTGGTTGTTGACTGAATGAGGGAGGGAATCCAGCGCGTTAGGCCTGGACCGCGGTGGGGCCTGCCCAGCGCCATGGCAACCGCGGAGCTGGTGAGACCCGGGCTCCGCTCAGCCGCCTGGCCTCGCACCCCAGCTCCGCCTCCTACCTGTGGCCAACGTCGGGCTGCTTATTTAACTCTCTCAGCCTTGGTGTCCTCATTTTCAAGTTTCAAAACAGGGTTGATAATGCCGACACTAAAATTCCTGACAAGGGTGATTGTGAGGATCAGAGGTCAGGAGCAGAGCTTTCCAGGCTCCTGGATCGATTACCGTGGTGACCATTGTTTATCACCCCTAGGTCTGGAGGGACTGTCAGGGTTTGAATCCCGGTCCCCATCACTAATAGCTGTGTTACCTAGGGCAAGTTACATCACCTCTCTGAGCCTCAGTTTCTTTGTTTAAAAATGGGGATAGCACCCACCTCAAGGGGTTCTTGAGAGAGTTAAATGAGTTGTTCAAGGAAGGTGCTTGGTGCAGAGACTGGCACAGAGTAAGTGCATGTCACCCGATGGTTCGTTCCTGAGACGGCCCCCAAGGCCTGCCTCGGCAAGCTGGTGGTCTGCAGGAAGACGGCACGGCTGCCTTTTCTGCCCCGGGTGTGAGTCCAGCGTAAGGGACTCTGCAAGTGCGGGTCCCATGGAGCCCAGAGGGAGGAGCCTGGGGAACGCCCAGTACTGGGCGTGGCTGCCCTGTGGCATCTGTGGAAAACTGAGCAGGTGAGACTTAGAAGTCACAGGGACCGATGCCCGAGGACTCGGGAAGGAGTCTGGACTGGACTTTGTAGACCAGGGATATGTGGCCTAAGTGCCACCGCCGGCCATCAGTGTGTCTAGGGCAGACATCGCCAATCAGTCCACCACAATACGGAGTCAGGATGTGCGTGGCCCAGCTGCCCCAGGCAGCCCCGCGCAGTCGGTCCCGCAGGTGCCCGAGCTGACCCCCGCTGCCGTGGTGCACGGGGCAGTGACGGGCAGTGACGCTCCTTCCTGTTGCTGTGAGGCTCAGCCCAGCCCCCAGAGCGCTTTCCTGGTGGGAGAGGAAGGCAGGCTGCAGCCCCCAACTCCATTCATCCTGCAGGTTCCCACGTGGCCCCGGGGCCCGGGGATGCGGTCCTTCGTGGGACAGCAAGGCCTGCTCTTCCACCGAAGTGCCAGTGGGTTTGGGCACGAGCACTGCCCGGGAGCGCAGACCCCCCTGTCCGTGAGCACCTGTCCCCTGCCGTCCCCAGGCCAGCAGGGGGACGCAGGGCAGCCCGGATGCTCAGCTAGGGCCTGGCCCAAGACCCAGGGCCCCTGGGGAGGGCCAGGGCCTGGCAGAGTTCTGAGCAGGACTAGGGAAAGATTAGGAGACTTTTCTCCTGAAATTCAAACAATTGGACAATCTGTTCTGGATCGATTTAGAAGCAGCGAAGTGGGAAAAAAAGACACTATGGTGTGGAAGCTATTTTCTCTCCCTCGCAGTGGGGAAGAGGGATGAGCAGGGTTTATCTGCGGACTGTCCGAGGCCGTGGCTGGGGCCTCTCGCCTCCTCGCTGCCCCCTCCACCGCGGCCCTAACCCACTCAGTCTTCCACCCCCTGCTCCCTCCTCCTCCGTGCCCAGAGCTGGGCTGGCAGCCAGGGGTCTCAGAGGGGCATCAGCCCTGGCTCCAGCCTCGGGGAGCCGTCAGTCTGCAGGGGCCGTGGCCGTGGACAGAGCCAAGATAGGCACCTGAGGGGGCTCCCTCCTGTGCAGCCGGGGCGGGGGCGCTGGCGAGGGGAGGCGTGGAGGCCGGCCCTCCTCCCCAGACCAGGGCATACCCACGCCAAGGACAAGTATGTTTGTCTGGTTCCGTTTTGTGCCCTCAGGGTCAAGAGTTGGGACTGGCATGTCGTAGGTGCTCATTAAGTTTCCTGCCTGAATGATGGGTGGAAGACGGGGCAGGAAGGAAACCGAGGCTTTGAATGAAGCGACCTGCTCACGGTCACACATCTGTTAGTCGCCAGGGTGGGACTGGGACCAGATCTGCCACCCCAAGACTGGATGTCCCCCACTGCACCTGTCCCTGGGGCCAGGAATATGTCAGACATTTAGGGGCCTCCCACAGCAACGACCCCTCTTTTCCTAGGCCCGGTCCAGCCCACTCCTGACACAACTCCTACATTCAGTTCTTCACAACTTGAGCCAAATGCTCATTGTTTTAAAATAAGCATGTTCAATGTGAGACTAGACCAGCGCAGGTGGAGGGGCAGGGGTGCAGATCCACCCCCAGCTTCCCACAGTCTGCGCAGTCCTCGGAGGGCAGGGGCTCTGGGGCTGGGGGGCTGTGGTGGGTTGATTTCCATGGCTGGGGGAGTTTAGCCGCGGACTCGATCTGCTGGACCACTCGAGTGTGGGGGGTGGGTGGGCAGTGGGGCCAGCCTGTTGCAAAAATGGTCTCTTCTCCTCCCGCCCCCAGGCACTGGGAGACAGGGAGAGTCCACTGGTTTAGTTTGGGGAATGGCAGCTCTCTCCCCACCACCACTTCCTCCCCAAGTGCCCAAGGCCAAGAGCCTGAGGCCCAGAAAGAACCTGGGCTTGGAAAGTCCCAGTAGCTCAGCAGCTGTGTGACCTTGGGAAGGTGGCACAACCTCTCTTAAGTCTTGGTTTTCTCATCTGCAAACTGGGTGCAATAGCCCCTCTTTTTCTGAAAATGAAAGGAGCTGGTATTTGTCCAGTGCCCACCTCGGGGCTGGACACACGGGGCTGTACTCGGGTCACGCTCTCTTCCCCCGTGTGGACAGCCAGTCATCACCTCCCGGGCTGGTTCCGTCTCTGCAGCCTGCGGGCTCCAGTCGAGAGCAGGTCCCCCAGCTGACACCCCTGCCGTCCAGAATGTCTAAGTGTCCACCCCCCAGCCACACTGGAGATGTGTGGGTTATGCTGGGCGTGGCCAGTGTGGCATCTGGAGGGAGCCCTGAGCTCAGAATTGAGAGACCTGGGTACCGATGTGAATGAGCTGTGTGACTCCCCAGAAATGACAGCCTCTCTGAGCCTCTGTGTCCTCTGAGGACCACTTCTCAGGGGCACGTGGGACTGACCTGAGAGAACATCGTGACAGCTCTAGGCCAACTCTGAGCTGCCACAGGGGAGAGGGAAGCCCTTGGCGCTGGCCACCTGCTCCCCACCCAGCACGGTCCTGGGGTTCACATATACTGTCTCATTTAATTCTCACACCACCCCTGCGAGGCTGGGGTTAGCGCCCACATTATAAGGAGAGGCCCAGAGAGGCTGTGTCACATGTCCAGGGCCATAGGGCAGCTGTGTCCCTCCCCCAGGCCAGCCTGCACCCTCGGTCCTCTGGCCAGCCCGGCTGTGGCCGTCTGTCTGGCACGGGTCCAGCCCCCACCTCCTCGCAGAATTCTGCCGCCGTGTCCGGGTTCTGATCGGGTTCCGATCGGGCTTCCTCGCCGCAGGCCTCCTGTGAATGCTCTTTTGCGATGTTACCTCCACTCCCCAGGAGATTTTGGGCCGACATTCCGCAAAGCGGCGCACTAATTAGACCTGCATAATCCTGTTTACCTAGATGCCAGCCTGTGCTGTAAAGTCTCGCAGTTTCTCCCCCTTGTAAGCGACGTTCATTTTCCCAAAGCAGGGAGCTGCTACGGGGGGTTAGGGAGTCTCCTCCGCCTGCAGGGGACCTCAGTGCTAAAGGCTCTGCTTTCCCGCGCCAGGCTCTGCCCCCAGTGACGGGGTGACCAGGTGACAGGGTGGTCCTCCCTGGCTGGGTGGGGCCTGGCTCTGGCCCCCTCAAGCCTCTCCTGTCTGGAGGTCAGCAGAACCCCCCGGGGGTGGTTAGGGGTCCGGCTGCTCAGCGGACACAGGCAAACCCATTTATTAGCTATGCTTTTCTCTCCAGGGTGCAAACTCAGTCAGAAGGGGCCTGCAATTTCCGTGACAGGCAGAGTGGGGCCAGACAGAGGAGGTGCCTGCTGGGGCTGGCTGTGCTGGAGAGGAGCCCCCAGTCTGGGAGGAGGGGGAGCGGACAGGGACAGGAGAGCGCCAGGGACGGGGCTCTGAGCATCCCAGCACCCGCCTGACTCCACAGCCAGCGCCTGACACGGTGGCCTCAGGCCTGAGGGCTGGGCTGCCCTCCAGATCCCCTACTCAGTGGGACACTGCTGTCCTCCTGGCCGGGGATGGGGGACTCAGGGAGCGTTTCTGAAGGGCGTGCATGACAGGGGGTCTCCCCTGTCTCCTGGCCCGCCCCTCACACCCACCCAGTGGCTCACCATTCACTCTTCCTTGGAGATTGGCCGCGGGCAAGGCCAGCGGAGGGAGGTAGCAAAGCCAAATGGGGGACAGACCTCAGGCTGAGGGTGGCTGAGAAGTTCAGTTAGGGGTGCAACAGGTTTGGGGTGCCAGGGGCCTCAGGAGTGGAGATGAGTGGGATGAGGCTGCTGTCTGTTCAGGTCTGGACCCCAAGGGCTGGTGGGGGTGAGCAAGGGTTTGCAAGTGCTCAGGAGAGGGCCGGGAGCCACTTCCTGCCACCTTTGGCAGCCTCCTGTTTCCCTTGCTGTCCGACCATTGCCACCAGGGAGCCCTCTTGGGTGTGGAGTGCCAGGAAAGGGCAGGGCTAGGGCACTGCGGCCCCTGTGGCTACCCAGTGGGGCAGCTGACATGGTTTGAGACTTGCGTCCGGCCCTGGCCTGGCTCTCGGCAGTTGCTGGCTCACCTCCCACTCAGCAGTTTCGGTGCCAATTATGGAGAGTGTGGGTGGGAGGCTCGTTAACCCCTGAAGTGGAGCCGGGTCCAAGGGTGACACGCGGATGTGGGCCCTTCCGGCCAGCCGTGGGGGTTACAAGTGCCAGGTTGGAGTGGGGAGGGGGTGGGGAGCGGGCTCAGTGCTGTCCCTGAGGTCTCCCCTCTGCAGCCCTGTTTGCATAAATTTGAAGTTGATTGGCCTAAAGGCAGCTCCGCTTAATCACAGCTGACAAGTCTCTCTTGCAACAGCAGCAGCTGCCAGTTAGCTTGTTGGTGCCATGGTTTGTTAGAACTCGGTTTATTAGAACTCGATAGGCAGTCCCTCCCCCCTCCCCGCCCCACTCCTCCTCTGCCCGCCCCCCCTTATCAGACCAGAAGGAACCTGCAGGGCCTGTCAGCTGCCAGGAGAACCTGCTGCCTGCCTGCCGTGCCTGCCCCAGCCCAGGGCTTCTCAAACCTGCAGGTGCCAGGGACGGGTCGGGTCAGCACCCAGACTCTGATTGTGCAGGTGGGTGGCCCGGGAGCCAGCATTTCCATACAGACCCCAGGGGACGCCTGGGACGCTCATCTATGGACTGTGCCTTGGGAGTCAAGGCTCTAACATGGGTTCAAAAACTGGGGCTGCCTGGTTTTGTTAATAAAGTTTTATTTGAATACCGCTTCAGTTGGGAGTCAAGGCTCCAACACGGGTTCAGAAACTGGGGCTGCCTGGTTTTGTTAATAAAGTTTTATTGGGACACAGCCTCAGCCATGAGTCCAACGTTGTCTCCGCCACTTTCTCCCTATAACTGCAGAGGCAAGTCTTTGCACACGACCTGGGGGCCCGCAGATCTGATGCTATCTGCTGCCTGGACCTTTACAGAGTCTCCCGACTTCTGATCCAGCGCAGTGGCTCTCGGATTGAGTGAGAATCAGAATCCTCAGGGAAGCCGGGAAAGGTGCAGATTTCTGCTCTCCTGCCCCCGCCTGGTTCTAATCCAGCAGGCCCAAGGGGCCTGAGAGCTGCGTTTCTGACCAGCTCCCGGCTGGGGCTCAGGACCACACTCCGGGCAGCCCTGGTCCAGTGCCTCCAGGGTCTCCCACAGCCATCTCCATCCATCTCTGCACACCACCCCCACTGGACAGAAGAGGAAACCAAGGGTCTGAGCGGTGCCTCAATATTCCAAGGCCCTGCGCTCATAAGCTCTGGCTCTTCTCCATCACAGGCTGCACCCTGACCCAGGTACGTCACCCCAGGGTGCAACACACCCCGGTACAACACATTCCGGATATGACACCCCTTAGGTATGATACACCCTAAGGTGTGGCACCCTGCCCCGCTGGGTGTCTCTGTGTCTCCACAGCACCCCATCAAGAGTCCCAGCTAGGAAGTGGCTGAGTGGGGTTCTAGGCGCGGCACCTGGGCTAAAGCTTCCATACCTGCGTGACTCCCTCCCTGGGCTGTGTCCTTGACACCCTGACCACCCCCAATCCTCTGAGGAGGATAGCATTCCACAACTTGCCCAGGGTCCCTACTGCTAAGAGCAGGACCCGGTGTGGAACCACCTAAAGATGTCCTGTGGGAGTCCCCAGATGCACAGGCTCCTTCAGGAGCAAACCCTCGCTGAGCCCGGCCGTGAGCAGGAGCCAGGCAGGGCCCCAGAGTGACCCTGAGTCACAGAAGAATGTGAGGCCCAGGGCAGGCTGTGCCAGAGGAGGGGAGAGCAGACCCTGGGCAGAGGGGCTGGGAGCCCTGTGGGTGCACAGAGGTGCTGGCCCCGGACCACCTGCTCAAGCCCCAGCGCCACCACCTACCTGCTGTGTGACCTTGGGCAAGTTCCTGAGCATCTCTGTGCCTCAGAGGGTGGGTGGGCTAGAGGGTCAAATGCTTGGGACAAGCTCCAGGTCATGGACGATCCAGGAGGGAGAGTAGGGAGTGGGGGGAGGAGCATGCGGGTCCAACCTAGACCAACTCCAGCTTCCCTCCCCCACCTCCATTCTCCCTCCAAGCTCTTTCCCAGCTCAGCCACCCTGTGCCCCCCTTCCCCGGCCCCGGCCCTCCCCACCCTGCCCTGGTGACCTCTGCTTTGGACGCAGGGCACTTTCCCAGCTCCCCTCCCACCCAGCTTCCGGGCCACCTTCTCACCCTGTGTGCACTGGGCTGGCCAGGCAGAGGGCAGGGCGGGCGGGCCGGCCCAGGGCCCACCTCGGGGTCATCGCTGGCTGCTGAGCTGAGAACTGGGCCAGCCCCTCCTTCCTCTCCTCTCCCCCATCACAAGCAGGCCCAAGGATGCAGAGAAGTGCCTGGCACACAGTAGGTGCTCAAATGGCTCATCCCTCCCCACGCCATTTGTCACTTTACTCCTTTGTTCTGAGTCCTTCCCCTCTCTCACTGAGGGCCACCACCCGAGCTGATGGTGGTTCTCATGACTCGTGGGGTCGCTGGGGGCCAGAGGGGCTCCCCTGGGCCCTGCTGTACCCTGGCCTCATCTCCCAGTGTACTGGCCTCCTCCCTAGCCCAGCGCCCCCCAGCATCACGGTCAGTGTACAATGAATGAATGAATGAATGAATGAGTGCCTCCTTCACCCCCGTGGCCCCTGCCAGCAACCCTTCCTGCCGGGTGTGTTATCCCCATTTACAGATGGGAAAGTGAGGCTCAGCATTCTCCCCGCACATGGAGGGGCCAGAACAGAGGCCCGAGAGTGGGCAGGAGCCGGGCGCCCTCCGACAGGCTTCCTGCTGACACCTGAAGCCATTCATTCTTCATGGGCTGTTTCTGTGTCTCCCCAGTGGGAAAAAATGCCCCTGGGACTTCCAGGGCTGTGTTATCTCTGCGGCACAGCCCAGTAGTTCAGGGGAACAGAGCGAGGCCGGGCAGCGGGGTTGCCAAGGGCCGCGGAGGTCTCGGCTCAGCCCCCCGTTCCCCAGGAGGGAGCAGGCTGGCGCGGGAGCCTGGGCTGGGGGGCCGGGCATCTGCTCCCTGGGGTCCCCCGGGGCCTCAGCAGGACAGGGCTTCCAGCTCAGCCTCCTTCAGCTGTGTGCCCTCGGGCAGACCTGTCCCCTCCCTGGGCCTCGGTTTCCTTGCCTGTGAAGTGGGGAGAGCGGCGGTGCCCACCTCAGAGAGTCAAGAAAGTAACGTATGCAAAGGACTTGGTGAGGGTAGAGCTGGCCCAGGGCGAGGGCTCAAGAAGGGGAGCCATGGAAACAAGCCAAGGTTAGAACTTGAACCCAGAGCTCAGCCTGCGGGCAGGGGCAGGTAGGGGTGTCGCTGGGGGAAGAGGCCCCGTCAGGGAGGACGTTGGCAGTAACCTGCGCACGGTCCCAATTCTAACACCCTTGCCGACCCCCCCCCCACTGCATTTGCAGCGCAGGCTGCTCCCTCCCGCCTGACCCTGCAGTGGCCTTCACCAGGAACAGGGGGGGATCCGGGGTGCAGGCTCAGCCCTCCTGCCGGAGCCCGGGAGGTGGGGTTTCTTGGCTGAAGTGAGCTCTTCCACCGCGAGGCTGGCGCCCAGGGTCACTCCTGGCAGTGGCAGTAACATCCGGGAGTGTCACCCAGGCCTCTGCCTGGGTCTGCAAACTTACTCCTTGCAGCAAAGTGAACCTGGCATCCCGGGCCAGTGAGTGCTGGCAGAGTTCCTGCTCTCCGGGCAGCAGACATTTATTCAGCACCTACTGTGTGCAAAACATGGTGGGTGGGGCGGGGCAGAAGCAGTCAGCCCATTGAGGAGCTTGTGCCCCGCAGGGAGGCAGCCAGCCGCAGGCGGGGTGGGAGGCCTGCGCACAGGATGGGAGGGAGACCTGCACAGGTGGGAGTGGTGCTCACACGCTTCCGTTCACTCGGGCCCGAGGGAACCTCTCAGGTCCCTAAACCATGGGCAGTGGGAGCACAGCGGCTCCAGGGAAGAGCCCCTTACGGAGCACTGGCTGGCTGTGCCCGGCGCCCGCTAGCACTTCTGGTCCTTTCCATCTTTCTTCACCCCAGTGAGGTGGGGGCCTGGTTCCCATTTTACAGATGAGGAAACAGGCCAGTGAAGGAACTTTGACTTGGTCCGGGCTGAGAAGGGGTGGGCTGGGTGCAGAGAATCTCCAGGCATTAGGCCAGGGGCCGGCTCTCGGGCCTGGGTTGTCCAGGGCGGCCCCTCCTGCAAGCACCAGGTCCTGCCCCCGCCGCCGGCCCCTCCGGCCCAGCCCGCCCGATTGAAACCGATCTGTTGTTCCCGCCGGGATTTAATTCATCTTCCCGAGCTCTGTTTCCCTTCACATGCCCTCCTTCCTCTCCTCTCAGCCTCGCCAAATTCGATGTTTAAAAATAATCCTCAAATATGGGAACAGCAGTCCCCGGCTGACCGGGGGGCAGACCGCAGCGATGCCTGCCCAGCTCGTGATGGAGGATGCGGTCGGAGCTCAGGAGAGTCCCGCTCATCCAGAATGTTCCTCCAGCTATTTGAGTTTTATTGTTGGCCACGAGCGACCATCGCGGGCAGTTTACCAATTTGCAAAGAAATAGAACCTGAATGATAAATCTAATCTGTCTGTGGTACTCGTGCTTCCTGGTGGCTCGGGAGGCCCGGAGACTCCCACGGGCTGCGGGGAGAGGAAGAGCGGAGGCGGGGCTGGCCGCCTGTCTCAGCTGCCGAGTGGCTGTGTGACCTTGGGCAGGTCACCTCACCTCTCGGACCCTCAGTTTCCTTCTCCCTGAGGAGGGGATTTAATGATCACCCCACTGGCTGATTACCTGAGGTAACTGAGAACCCAGAGCCCAGTACCCATGAAAAACTCAGCCAGAGCCAGCCCCGGGCAGCTGCCTCTGAGGGTGCAGCACCCCGAAGTGGGGCCTGGCAGGGTGCGGTGAGGTGGGTGCTCACCCTTGCAGCCGGCACGCCTGCTGCTGCTGGAGCAGCTTCCTGCAGATGTCACCTGTGGCGTCCCAGGTGGGCATTCCTGACAGCATGAGATGCCCTCCCCACCCGAGCTCGAGGTCCCTGAGCCCAGGCCCCCCTCTGCTGACCCCACAGAAGGGCGGAGGGGATGGCTTTGGCCTTGTGAATGCCAGCGCCGTTGAGGGCGTGATTCCGGAGGCCAGCCCTCTCGCAGAGACCTAAGCGGGCTCACAGCCGCCGGCCACGGAGCCGTGAAGTTTCTAACCCAACCAGGGATGGGCACTGGCTTCCACACTTTGCTGCCTCGGATGTTAAAAAGGCCGGGTGGACAGTACCCCCAACCCAGGGACTCCCCACCCTGAACTTAGGCCAGCAGCCCTGTGAGTGGCCACGGAGACTGAGCAGACCACAAGGAGTGCGCCACTGCACGGGGCAGACGCAGCCACGGTGCGTTGTGGTGGGGGGCACCCACGGTGTGCAGGGCCCGCACACCCACAAGACAGGGTCACCTCACAGCAGGCCCTGAGGCCGCCGTTCAGGTCCCCAGACAGTGCCAAGGGCCCAGGCTGGTGCCAGCTGGCTGGGATTCTCACCCAGACTGTGGGACTTCGGAGCCCACGCGATGTGGACCACCATCCCCAGCTGGCCACGCCTGGCCCAGGACCCTCCTGGGCTGACAGAGTTGGGCGTGGGGCCCAATCACCCAAGGTACTGCTGGTGGACATCCTTGCCCAGTGCACCTGAGAGCAGGGACTCCCTTCCTCCCAGTGCCCAGGACCCAGCTCAACCCTTTCAACAGTCAGTGGTCAGTGAGTAGTTGTTGAGAGAATCAATGAGTATAAATGAATTAATACATTAAAGAAGAGATGGAATATGATAGGTCAGTGGAGAGACAAACTTCTTCCAGCTGATGGAATCAAGGCGGTCTTTCTGGAGGTGGCACTGGAGCAGGATTTACTCACAGGAACGAGGGGGCTGAGTGACAGCCCTCCCCCTGCACCTAACCGTCAGTTTGTGCAGGGTTTTGTAGGGAGTGGGAGCAGCAGGAGACAGGGCTGGGCACGTGGCAGCGGTGGACCCGCGTTCTCCCTGGCATTCATCAAACAGACCCACCAGAAGAGCCTCACTCCAAAACTGGGGCAGCCCCACCTTACAGGGGCCAGGAGGGCCCGGAGTCTGGAGACTCATCTCTGCCCTCAGTGGGCCAGGCCTCGGCTTCCCCATCTGAAGAATGGGGCCACGTTGGCGGGGACCTGTCACTCCCGCCCCCCCCCCCCCCCCCCCCCCGGTGCATTTTCCAGGGCTGATCCCAGGTTCCCCAGCAGAAATCCTTTCCTAAGCACTTTCAAATGTTTTAATCTCCTTCATCCCCGGAGGGCCCTGAGGGAGGCCAGGAGGACGCCCAGGCTCAGAGCAATTAAGCAGCTTACAGCCCGTGGGGCAGAGCAGGCTCGGGTGGGAGCGGAGAGGCCTGTGGGGGAGAGAGGAGGCCCCGCCCCGGGCGGACACAGTCACCTGGAGTAACCAGGGGGTGAGGCATCTCAGCTCTATCCTTGGGTCTTGCCCCCCTTTTTAAATTCTGGCTCAGACTTCAGAAGAAGGGTTCTGGCACCCTCGAGCCACCACCCTGCCCATGCTGCCGGTGAGAAGACCAGGGACCCGAGAGCAGGGCCAGGCCGGATCCCGAGCTTCCTGAGCTTGGCCTTGAGCCCGGCCCTGTCGCCTTGCTCCAAAGTCTCCAGCGTCCGGGTTGCCCGGTGGCTTCGTGCTCTGCCTGCCAGTACGCAGGGTCCAGAGCCGCCTCGGGCCTGGCTGCTGTCCCTGGTCCTCCCGATCAGGCCGCCAGCTTTTGAGAGTGAGGACGAGCCAGCTTATGGGGGGCCCCTGGGGCCCAGCTCGGGGTGGGCCTGAGCCGGTGCCTCAGGACAGTGTGAGCGGCAGGAACAGAGTATCCGCAGATCAGGCAGGCGGAAGAAGGGGGCTCACTCGACAGAAATGTGGGCTCTCACAGCCCGAGGCCAGAGTCCAAGGCCGAGGCGTCCGCAGGGCTGGCTGTCTGTGGGAGCTTTCAGGGCTGCTGTCCAGACCTCTCTCCCCTAGTTTCTGGGAGTTTGGGGGTGATCCTTGGGGTTCGCTGGCTTGTAGGCTTATCACCCCATTTTCCCCCTCACCCTAGGATATTTTTCCATTGCTTTTTCAAGAGTGGGAGAGAGAGACACACACGGCGACCACCACCCTACTTCCGCTCCATGAATTACTCCTCCGGGGCCCTCATACGAGTGGAACCCTGCAGAGTGTGTCCTTTTGTGACTGGCCCATTTCAGTGAGCACAGCGTCCTCTAGGTTCATGCATGTTATAGCAAGTGACAGAATTTCCTTCCTTTTCATGGCTGAATAATATTCCACTATACGGATGGATCGATCGCATTGTGGTTTTTTCCGTTCATCTGTCGACGGACACTCGGGCTGTTCCCACCTTTTGTCTCTCTTGACGGGAGCTGCTGTGGACACGGATGGACAGGTGTCTGTTCTTGTCCCTGCTTTCTGCTCTCCGGGGTGTGTCCCCAGGGCCCTCGGAGCATGTTAAATATTCACCCGTCCGTGTGCTGTCACTGGGGTGCCCCCCGAGGCAGGGACGCTTTCTATTTAGTTCTTGTGACTGTTTAGTTCATTGCTGTGTCCCTGACGCCTGGAAGGTGCCCGGCACCCGTGCGGAGGGGCTCATGGAAGTCAGGGCTCGAGACACAGCAGGAGACCCTGGCCCCTAGAGGCCTGGAGGTGCAGGAACGGTCCCGGAGCCCCGAGAGTCAGGCAGCCACTCACCCCACGCGCTCGCCCCGCCCTCGGCCTATTTCCACCACCTGAGCCACCGGTCCTTTGATTAAGTCTCATTTTGTTGTGAAAAGAAAAGGAGATGACAGTTGACTGGTGGGGGGAGGCCATTCATTCCAGAAGGGAAATTGGATGGCGTGTTTCCATCCTCTGAGGCCCAGCCCTGCTCCCCGCAAACTCGCCTCCCTGCCCGCGCGCGTCCCCCGCCGCAGGCCGCGGAGCCTGTCCCCGCCGCCCGCAGGCAGCCCACACCGGCCTCGCCCGTCTCGTTAAACAGGCAGCTCTGGACGGCCCGATGCAAGCCAAACGATGACCAGTTGTGGCCAGCGGTCCCTGAACGTGGTCACCGTCCTCTCGCTGCTGATTTCGGCAGGTAGAGCCCCCGTGCGTGCTGGGCGGGAAGGGGAGCCACGGGGGGCAGGGAGTCAGGCCAGTGCCGGCCCCGCCACGGCTCTGGGTGCTGACTGGGGGTGCCCCTGGTCCTCGTGAGGAGCTACTGTTCGGTGCTGCGCCCCACGCCCCTGGCCGGAGCTCGGGGTGGGGGGAGGGTAACGGGGTGCCAGCCAGCCTGGGAGAGGGCCTTGCTGGAATTCTCTCCCTACTCCTGCGAGTCAAGGTCAGGTGAGGTCGCAGGCATCCCGTTGGATGGATGAAGGACACTGAGGGAGCTGGCCAGGCTGAGGCGGCACCGCTAGCGAGGGGCTGGGATTCGAACCCCCCATTGTGACGCTGGGGCCCCACCTCCCGGCACCCGCCGGCCTCCTAGACCATCGTGTGGCCCCAGCTGGGTTGCAGGTGGGCTCTCACTGTCCTGGTTACAAAGATGGGCAGAAACCAAGTCCTCCAGCTTCTCCCGAGTAGAGCTGGCTGACCGGGGATGCCCCCTGATCCCCAGAGCAAGGATGGTCCCCGCAAGCCCCCCCGGCTTAGCCCTGATCCGAGCCAGGCGCCAGCTCTGTCTCCGCCCCCATCTCTGTCTCTCTCTCTCCATGTCTCTCTCTTTCCCTCTGTCTGTGTTTTTCTGTTTCTCTATCTCTGTGTCTGTCTCTCTATCTTTCCCTCTGTTGGTTTCTCTGTTTCTTTTTTCCTCTGTCTCTCCCTGTGTCTCTGTCTCTCCTGGTGCCTCCCCCCAAACTCCCTCGCTCATTTCCTGCCTCCAGCGTGTCATTCCCTTAGGCCAGGGGTCCCAGACCCAAGCTCACCAGCACCTGCAGGGCTTGCCCACCCCCAGTCCACGCTCTGAGCCCGCTGCTCTTGGCCTCGGTTTTCCCCTCTGTACAGTGGGAGTCCACAGGGTTCAGTGAGAAGGTGCGTCCTCCTGGGACATACCTGGTGACCTCCGCCTCCCACGAGAGTCTCCTGTCTCCCAAGGCGCAGGCCAAGAAAGGGGCCTGGAGCTCCCCTGGTTCCAAAAACACTGGGGTCCTCCTCCCACAGTGGTTGCACCCATCTCTTCGGCAGAGGGTGCTGGTGTGGGGCGGGGGTCCAGGGTTTCACGAGGCCGCTCAGCCTGCCCGCTGGCCAGCGGCCCACTGGGACTCCCCTCGGGCAGCCTGGGTGGACCCCAGCTGTGTGGGCTTCATTCTAACCACTCCTCGGGGACACGGAGCTTTGGACAAGCTGCATTCAGCCAGCGAGGGCCATTTTCAATGATATGAATTAGATACAGCGACTCCTTTTATGAAGAGACTAATTAAGCCTGAGACAGCGCTCCAGGTTTTTTCCATTGTTAGGTTTGCTCAGGCTTTCTCTCCCGTTTACCACCATCAGCACGACTGGGAAATGCCGTCCCGGGCTGGCAGCAGCCCCGGGGGCTGAGCAGGGGCCTCCCTCCTAGGCCAGAGCAGCTGTCACTGGGCGGTGGGAGCCACCGGGACAGGCTCCTGGGACCTTCAGCTCTAGGGCACAGCATTAGTAGAGACCAAGGTACGGAGGGGGTGCCTTTTCTCCACAAGGAGACTGGTTCTTGCACCCCTGCTTCTCACGCCCCCAAGCCAGCCTGGGCTTGTCCACAGTCCCGTCCCCCACCCCCCGCCCGACCACACAGCAGCAGTGATTATTAAAGCTGGTGATGGAGGTGTGGAGAGGGCTCCCGTAGCTGGGCAGGCCTGGGTGGCTTCCCTTCCCACCACCACCAACCAGCTCAGGCAGGTCACTGTAGGCCTCAGCCTCAGTTTCTGAATCTGTAAAGTGGGATCTCACACCTGCCTGCTGGAGTAGCCAGGTGGGTTAAATGAGATAGAGCCAGGGAGGCCTTAGTTAAGGTTTCCCAGTTGAGTGCCTCCCGTGTGCAGAGCGGCTGGCGAGGATCTGCAGGGGGCTTTGGACGCAGGCCTGCCCACGGGAGCCCCCGGCTGGGGGACACAGTGTAGACAGGGCTGTTGTTGAAAGGAGGTAATGGGAGCCCAGAGGGGCCTTTCTGCCAGGGAAGGCGGGGGGCTTGCACTGCACCCCCTGGGGAGAGACGAGGCCAGCAGGACCGCAGGACAGCCCCGCCGGGCCCCACCCCTGGTGTGCAGGGCCCGGCGAGAGGCCCACCGAGCCCGGCGACTCTGTTTTGCAGTCTTGTCCGCGCATTTCCGGGTCTGTGAGCCGTACACGGACCACAAAGGCCACTACCACTTCGGCTTCCACTGCCCCCGGCTCTCGGACAACAAGAGCTTCATCCTGTGCTGTCACCATAACAACACGGTTTTCAAATACTGCTGCAACGAGACGGAGTTCCAGGCGGTGATGCAGGCGAACCTCACGGCCAGCTCCGAGGGCTACATGCACAAGTAAGTGCCACTCGGGGCCACATACACCCTACCTGGGCCCCAGCAAGGCAGAGTGCCAGCCAAACACCCCATCCCCAGGGGTGACTGCCGAGTCGCCACTGCCAGGATGGGGGGACCTGGAAGGAATCTGGGAGTGTTCAGGAGACCAGGTTTTCTGGCCTGTTCTGTCCTCTGAGCTTTAACTTTTCCATCTGAGAAATGGGCACATAATACCTACCTCTCAGGGCTGCTGAAAAATTAAATTAGGTCAAGTATGCGGAAGGCTTTCTAGGCAAAGAGTGTTTGGGCCCCTAGTTCCTTCCTTCATTCATTATTTGTTCAACAAATATTGATTAGCACTCTTGACCCAAGGATTAATCCTATGCAGCCTCTTTCCTTAAGGTGAGTAAAACACACGAGACCAGGGCCCTGATGGAGGGGACCATGGTGAGTATAAAGAAAGAGGAGTTTCCCAGGAGAGAAGCAGTGGCAATAAGAAAGAAATAGCACACATTTCTCTTATTGTGAGTGGAACTGAGCACCTTGTTGCATGTTTGAGAGCCATTTGTATTTCTTTTACTGTGAGTTAGCTATTTATGTCTTTTCCTATTGAATTTTGGGCCATTTTAATTTATTTACAGGAACTGTTTATATATGAAGGAAATATGCCATTTGCCAACAATGATAACTATTTCCTGCTTTCCAATTTTGTGCCTCATTTCTTTTTTCTTGCCCAATCATGTTGGCGAGTACCTCTAAAACAGTATTTAAAATTGTCAAGTATTATCATTTTTCTCACTTTAATGGGGATGCTTCAGATAGTTTCCTAATATCTCAGAGGCTGATTCTTGGGGCCAGTATATTTTCATGGTAAGGAAACATCCACTTGGAAAGAGTGTTTGTCGAGTGGCTGTTGAAGGGATTAGTGGCACCACTGGGAGGTGATGAGGTGGAAGTCTGAGTCCCAATCTCTCTGTCTGATGTTGGGGCTTGAATGCTTTGCCACCATGCCATGATCACTTGGGATAGCCGCTTTTCCCTTTGGTCAGGCAAGAGATTTAACTCTTGTCCAATCTCTGATCCTCCCACTGTGGCCAGCTCCCCAGCCCTCCTTCCTCAAATGCATGGGTGAATATCTTCCCATCTGCTCAGGCCTGAGAATAATTCTGTGTGTGAAGTCATCCAGCAAGGCCTGTCCCTGTCCCTCACTAGGGCTGGAATCAGGCCTGGAATCTGACCCAAGCCTTTTATAAGACCAACGCCTGAGTCCCTAAGGGCAGAGGGCCGTGCCAGGACTGGGGTGAGGATCCCCAAGTGTTGTGGTTGCTGGCCAGAAGCCAGACAGAAGACAGGAGCTTGGCCAGACAGCCAGACTTCTCGGAGGCTCTGGCGGCCGGTGTCTGGGGTCCTCACCGTGAAGCCCACGGATTTCTAGAATTCGCGCCTTCACTCAGCATTCCACGCGGAGCAATTCATCTTTTCAGCACAGCGGGCCCCGGCCGCCCTGATGAAGAGCCGGACCGCAGAATAGGGGCCTCCCTCAGGAGGAGCGGAAACGCCGAAGATGGAAAGTTTAGCTCAGGCCTTGTCCCGATGCTCACGCCATGGAGCACGCAGCGCGGGACAGGCTCTGCGCTCACCCCTCCTCCTCGAGGTCACCCAGTGGCGGCAGGGACAGCCAGCACGCCCCGGGAAAGAGAGCGCGCCGATGGCTTATTTATTTGGGTTTTTCTGGAGGAGCAGGGTGGTTGGTTTGGGCTCTGGCCGCCTGGCCGGAGGGCGCAGAGAAAGGGGAGCAGCCCCGCCGAGCCCACTGCCAGGCAAGGTGCCTCTGTGACCCGCACAGCAGAGGGGCCCTCGGTGTCAGGACAAGTGTGCCGCACACCTTCCCACGCAGGGTTCCGGTGGGAAGCTGGCGACAGCCACCCCCCGGGGCCCTGCCCAAGTGTGGGAGCGCCTGTCCTGGGCTCGGGTGGGACAGGGCATGAGGGGTCAGCGGTGAGCTCTCCCTGGGACAGGGAATGTCTCTGCAGGTGGCGTGGTGTGGAGTCTTGTGCGGTGCGTGGGTACCCCGGCGCCAGGCAGATGGGCTTGGGGGTGGGTGCGGGGGGGAGGGTTTCTGGGACTATGGAGAACCCTCAGAGGTGGAGCGGATGGGTTGTCACCACCACCCCCACCCCCACCCCCGTCTGTGCAGGACACCTATTCCCCAAGACCGTCCTTTCCTGTGCCCAGAGATTCTCTAGCCATGCTGGTGGCCAGAAGTGGCAGCCGGTCAGGCCTGAGGGCCTGAGGATCCGGTGCGCTGGGTTCCCTCCACCTGGGTCAGTCCTGTGGGCCCCATGTCACGATTCCAGCTGGCTCCAGGCTCCAGGTCCAGCCCCTAAGGGGGGTCAGCAACCCCGTCAAGCCCTGTTTGGCACAAAACCTGCCCACACCAGCAGCCTTGCGAAGCCTGCGGAGGTTCTAGAATCTGTTTCCTGATCTGAATACACTCCCTCAAGCGTGGGGACCAGGGACAGCGAACAGTTACGTGGGAGCCTCACACTAATGCCATCGGGCCGCGTAGGGGTGTTTTCTATAAAGAAGGTCCTGCTGGGCCCGTTACGCCAGGGCTGAGGCTCAGAGAGGATGAGAGCTTGTTTGTAGTCACACAGCACACAAGCAGGAGAGCAGGTCTGAGACAAGTGTGTCGGTCACCAGGGCTCAGCTATGCCGTGACCATGAGCAGCCCAGACTTGAGACACAAGGGCTTATTTTTTGGCTCACACCCTGCGTCTCTCTGGGGTCACTGTGGCTCTGTGCCTGGAGCATTCTGTGACCCAGGCTGATCCAGCCGGCCCCAGCCGTGGTGGGATGTCCCCGCAGCAGAGGGAAGAGAGTGGCGGTAAAACCACAGGGCGACTCCCGCTCAGAAACAGCCCTGACACTTTTGCTCATGTTTTTTTGGCCAAAGCACACCGGGTGGAAAGAGGTGCCGGACGAGTCCCATGGGCAGGCCTGCAGGGAGGGACAGTGAGTAGAGTGGGCTGTCCTTCATTGGCCCAAAGCCCATGCTCCTCCAGGGCACCGGGCAACCTTAGTCCTGCTGTGTGACCTTGGGCAAGTCGCCTTGCCTCTCTGGGCCTAGGTCATTGGGCGCTCCATCGATACCTGAATCATGGGAGTAGCTCTCCCCTGGCCCTTTCTCCTCTAGGCCCCGTGTTACCTCGTTAAGCCTCACAGTCACCCCCATTTTACAGATGGGGAAAGGACAGCTTGGTTTCCCAAGGTCACAGAGGGCATGTCGCAGAACTGGTATTTGTACCCCTGCAGCCCTTGCTTCTTGGACCCCGAATTTAACCATCAGGTTAGCTGGCCACAGACCCACAGGCCGCCCCACGGGTGGGCTAGGTGCCGGGATCGCTATTTTAGGTGAGGTGGCCGGGCCGAGGGTCCCTCCTGGCCGGCGGCCTCAGGAGCCCACCTGCTCCGTCCTTGCCGGGACGGCCTGTGGGGCGGGGACCGCGTCCGCCCGCTCACGGCTGCTCCACTGCCCCGCGCCCGACCCGGCGGTGCTCGGCGGGGTTCCTCCGTCGCAGGAGGTTCCGTTCACTGCCCCGGAAACGCCGCACGAGTTTGAATCGGTGAATGTCCCAAAATAGGGTGAAGAACCGCAGCTTTGGCTGGCTTCGCATCGTGACCCAGAGAACAGCCTCTATTTTAACTTCTGCCCTTTAAGAAACACGCTCAGAAAAGACGCCTGCATCTGGATGGAATTAATTTCCAGAGCACATTTTAAAAATTAAATTTAAAAATCCAAGATGCGCCCAGCCAGCCAACCACGGAGAAGGCTGGCCGTGGAGGACAGGAGGGCTGCCCGGGGATGGCGTCCGTGGCCTGGGCCCCCGTGGGCTGCTGCCTCCGGGGCGGCCTCCCTCGCAGCGATGTGGGGTCAGTGAAGCTGGCACCTCCTGCAGGGGCGCCCCTGCCTTCTCTGAGCTGGGAGCGAGGACGGTGACGCAGTGAGATGCTGGGGGGGGCGGGGGGCTGGATCCCGTCCTTGGTTCCGGGTGGCGGGTGAGCCAGGACAAGTGGGCACCCCGCACAGAGGCAGCCAGCCTCCTTGGACTTTTGTCCTGGACTTGACCTTAGGATTTTCCCAAGATTCAACACAGTGCGAGGTCAGACGGACCCGGGTCCAAATCCCAGCATCGCCGCCGTCCAGCTGGCTGTGCAGCCTTTGGCGAGTGACGTGGCCTCTCCGGGTTTCCTTCCCTCCTCTGTGAACTGGGGAGACTGGCCCTGACCCCTGGTACTGTTGCAGGGTCAGACACGGCACAGGCTCTGTGACTGCTGGTGGGACTGTCAGCTCCAGTGAGCATGCACAGACAGGGCACCGTCGGTGACAAAGCTAATGTCCCGGTCACCAGCTCCCCATAAGCCCTCACTATGTATTAGCTTAAGTAACATCAGAGGCAGCCTGTGCCGAGCTCACAAAGATAAGCTGGCCCCCGGGCCCAGCCTCGCACGGCTCCGACCCCAAGGCAGACAGTCCTGTGGAACAGCAAGGACAACACAGTGTGTTCTGGGAAACCCAGTGGCTCTGGGAGCCCGTGGGATGGGTTGGACCCAACACAAGACGTCAAGGAAGGCTTCCTGGAGGAGGTGACAGCTGCGCTAGGCCATGCGGCAGAGCCAGCTGAGTGCACGGCAGGTAGGGATTGAGTTTCAGGGGGAGGAGCAGCAGAGACAAAGGCCTGGAGGCGGCTCGCCTGCCCCAGGGACCTGGGTGGCACCTGTCCGAGGCAGTGTGGTGCAGTGGTTAACCTGGGTGGCGACTGTCCACTGGACTGCGGGGTTCAAATCCTGGTTCTGCCACCGAATGGCTGTGGGGTCTTAGACACGTCTTTTCTTTCCTCCGAGCCTCAGCACTGTACGTTGGGGCGGGGTGACAGCACTGTCCCCTCCGGGCGTGAGTGTTGAATGGGCCACGGTGTGTAAAGCATGAGAGCAACACCCGCCCACCGCCGCTTTCATTACTGTTGTTATTTCCCAGGCCTGGGGGTTCCAGGCCCAGCCGTGGCCCAGCCACCCCCCAGCTGGTGTCATGGACCCCCCGCTGTAGGGCGTGTCTTCAGCCAGCTGCCCCTGCCTCCCCCCCTCCATCTCCCTCAGCCCCTTGGGCTGCTGCCATGGGAACCACCGAGGAGAGCTCGATGCTTAGAGCAACCCTGTGGGCCTCCCGGGGAGGCTGGAGAAAGGGGGCTGGGGAAGGCAGTTGTGCTGGGGCCAGAGCCGGGCCCTCCTCCTCTGTCCTCAGGGCCGTCCACCCCAGGACGGCCGCCTTCGCAGGCCAGACAGGCCGCTGGCCTCTGTTGCAGGGAAGGATGTCCATCCATGTCCAGATGTCTCCAGGCGAATGTAGCTTCCCCTTGAAATGAGGCTGTCAGCCATTCACACCTTAGTCTGAACAAGCCCCTGAGACTTCTGCAGGCTTCATGGGGGTGGTGGCTGGAGGTGGGGCTGTGGGAGGGCGGCTGTGGTAGAAAGTGTCTAGTTATTCATTCCTCAAGCAGATGCCAAGCTCCGAGCCCCTGTCAGCACCTGCTCCACGCTGGATCCAGCCCCAGTGGCGGGCCGGCGGAGTCGGGGGGGCAGCCCTATCTCACTGCTGAGGCCAAGGCTGGGCCGGGGATGAATTGACCTGGGAAGGTCAGATTCTGGAAACTGAGACCAGGAGGTGTTTCAGATCATCTCCGCCAGGCCCAGAGCATGCAGGGTTTCTTCTAGGTCACACAGCAAAGCTGGGCCAAGGAGGAACCAGGACCAGGCCTCCTGGCTCCAGGCCTGGCTCCCTGGCTCTAGACAGGGTCTAGAGGGACCCAGGACACGGAGGGATCCCTTCTGGTGAGAGCTGGTCAAAGGCTTAACAGTGCCCCCTGCAAGGATCCCCACCCAAGGACTTGGGGTGTGGGGAAGCGGCTCAGGCTGGGATAGGCCCAGGACAGTGGACCAGGATCTGGGAGGAGGCAGACAGGGCAGGGTGGGGAGGGGAAGTGACACCTCACCCCCCCCCTCTGGTACCCCAAATAGCCCGGTGCCGTGTTCTCTGGCCAGCCCGGCTGGTTCCCCGGGCCGATGGGCTTGGCTGTCCCGCCCGCTCTCAGCCTCTCTCTCTTTCCCCAGCAACTACACCGCCCTGCTGGGCGTGTGGATCTACGGCTTCTTCGTGCTGATGCTGCTGGTCCTGGATCTTTTGTATTACTCGGCAATGAACTACGACATCTGCAAGGTTTACCTGGCGCGTTGGGGCATCCAGGGACGGTGGATGAAACAGGACCCGCAGCGGTGGGGGAACCCGGCCCGGGGGGCCCGGCCGGGGCAGCCGGCCCCGCAGCCCCAGCCCCCCCCAGGCCCCCTGCCGCAAGCCCCCCAGGCCGTGCGCCCGCCGCAGGGAGATGCGCACAGCCCGCCGCTGGTGACCTTCCAGAGTGCATCTGCCTGGTGAGTGGCTGCGATGGGTCCCAGGCTGCCCGGGTCGCTCGTCTTTGATAAGCAAGCTTGGGAAATACCAGGTCATTATTGCTACTGTGTTTGACTGGGCACTTTACCTGGCTATTTGCCAAGAAAGATTTGAAGTTGTCCGTGGCAACCACGTGTGCCTGGACAGGAAAGTCAAAACGAGAGGTGGAAACCGAGCTTGGCAGCGTAGCTTGCAGGTTTACTGCACGGAGAGCCTGGCCTGAGAGTAATCGCCACTGAGCGTTAGGTGGAGTTGTGAGTCTCCTGGCTGCCAAGGCAAAAGGGGAAATTGAACGGCTTTCCAAGTTTTCACAGTCCGGTCGAAGGAAGCAAATCAGTGTGTGAGGGGCCAGGGAGAGGTTTTCTCAGAATGAAGTCAGACAGTGAGCATGTTACTGGGTTCCGTCCTGCGTATGCTGAGCCTCAGGCCTCTGAGAACGCAGCGCAGGCGGGCAGGCTGCTCAGCGATGCCTCGGGACACAGGAGGGAAGCCAGCGAGGCAGGTGGGACCCTAGGGGTTGGCCTTGGGGGGTGGCTGTCCCAGCAGAGCCTGTTCACTGCCCGAGGAGTGTGTGCCGACCTGACCTCTACAGCGACTCTCATGTCTGTCCAGTCCCCCTGGTGGAGGTAGGGAGTCGCCTCACCTGGGTCCCTGGGCAGCGCAGAGTCGGGTGGACAGAGGAGGGCCTGCCTTTTGGAGCAGGGACCCACTGTGCAGCTGGCAGGAGCCAGCCCAGGCAGGAGCCAGGCTGAGTGCACACGCCCTGTGCCAGAGGTGGGGTGAGGGGTCCCGGCACTCTGTGGGGACCGAGCAGCACCCATGGGTACATCACAATACTGAGCCCGGACTGCAAGACTGAGGTGCAGAAACCTACAACGCAGTGGTCACTGCCAAGCTCATGAGCTTTGAGGGCAACCCGGCCCAGGTTCAAGTCCCAGCTCTGCTGTTTGCCAGCCTGCGGCGACAGGCAAGTTACTTCACCCCCGTAACCTTCCAGCCCTTGTGAAGCCCTTCACCTGGGCTTGTCCTGAGGATTAAACGCCCGACACTTAGTAGGTGCTCAGTTCCCCTTTGCTGCATCCTCACAGGAGATGCCACCAGGCAAGGGAATGACCATTTAACTAGCTCATGGGTAGCAACTTTTTCAATAATGAATGACTTAAATAATTAATAAGGTGCACTTAAGTCAGCTTGTGCTTATTGATCCAATAATGGCCCATCGATCATTCCGGAAACAGACCTGGCCTTGCTCAGCAGTCTGACAATTGTCTGCTGAGCAGGTCCCCTGGGCAGGGCCCTGGTGCCGGGCCCCTCGTGGTGTAGAGATGATGGGTGGGGGAGACCACAGCCCACCCAAAGCTACAGACAGTGAAACGTCTGTTGGCCCCGATGGTGGGGTTTTCTGAAACGTGGGTCTTTGGCAGCAGACACACTGGGCCGTTTGGCACCAAGAGCAGCTCGTCCTCTCACTTTATAGCTGTTGCCATCCGCACGTAAAGTCGTGTGTCCGGGCTTTTAATTCAGGATCACGCTCTGCGAGCTTCTGCAGACAGAGTCAGATCTATAACCACTGCTTTACCGGCTGCACTGATGTCCAGCGAGAGATGACGGGCCATCCTCGGTGACCTAGTTTCCTAGCTCAGGCTACCTGAAGGCTTCTGTTCCCCACCTGCCTTGTCCCCCCTTCCACCTCTCAGGGCATCGCGGGGTCCGGGACCAGAGGGTTTCCGGGTGTCGGCCTTGAACCCCCCCCCGGCCAGGTGAGGGCCTCCCAGTGGCCCAGCCTCGCTGCCCCAGAAGCAGAGCACCTGCATTTGAACAACTGTTCCTGCTGCGAAGCTCTAGTGTTTTAAAGGCCGGAAGCAGAGTGGGGAGGTGCAAGGACTTGAAGAAGCTGACAGTCCTGGGTTAGAATCTCGCTCCCCTGCTTTTTGACAGCTGGAGGACCTCCAGCAGGCCGCTTAGCCAACTTCTCTCAACTGGAAAGTGGGGAGATGGACTCAGACTCACAAACTGCTGTCTGGTTAAAGGAGAGGAGACCCGGGAAGACCCTCGCTTGTAGAAATTGCTCTACAAATGTCCTTCATCTCTCCCAGCATCCTTTCTGTGATGTTGAAGACCGCGGTCAGCTCTGCCTGTGGTCCACAGCCCTGTGGGCTGAGTACCATCCTGCCAGGGAACAGTCAACACCTAAAAAGGGTTTCAGCGGGTGCATAGGAGTTTTCTGGAAGTGGAGAATGGGCAGTCTCGGCAAGAGCAGCTCAGGCTCCCTCCTTCAGGCCCACCAGGTGTCTGCCCAGATAGCAGCTGGTCAGAGAGGCCTTCCCCAACCAACGTTTATAAGAGAACAGCAGCCCCCCAACCCGCCACCCGTCTCCTCCCCCTGTTTTCTCTGTTCCTCATGGTGCTCACCACTCGCCACCGTGTTCGTTTTGTGGTCTGATGTCTCCTCCACTGTAAGGAACCCCAGAGAGAGGGGCCTGGCCTGCCCTGTGCTCTGCGCGCCCCGGCTCCCGGGAGTAGGTGCTCAGTGAGTAAGGGTGGGGTGAGTGCGTCTCCCTCCCAGTGCCTGGCGCATGGCAGGCGCTCTGTGGGTGTCAGATCAGTGAGCGAACTGCAATATTATTGTTAATGGCAGTGTCTCCCATTTATTGAGGAACTACTGAGCTAATACGTTCAGACTAAGCAGCTGCAGCAAACGGAGCCATTCAGCGTCCCCCTCAGCACTGCAGCTCGGTCACCCTGAGCCCCGTGTGTGGAGCAGGAAACTGAGGCTCGGGCAGAGTTAGCAACTTGCCCAGAGCTGCACAGTGGCTGAGCCGCAATTCGCACCCAGGCCTGGCTGACCCCGGAGCCCCATTCCTGGAAGGGGAAGTGTCTGCCTGTACTTCTGATGTGAGAGCTAAACCCCAAGACGGTGCTCACAGAGCATCCAGCCCCGTGTTTGGCCTGATGACGGGGCTCCCTGCCTTGGGGTGGGGCCCCAAGGAGCCCCCTAAAGTGCGTGAAGTCTGGGGCTCACCAGGCTGTCTCGGGCCTGGGCCCAGCATCGACCTGAAACTCGCGGTGGGCTCCCACCCGGCCCCGGCTCGGGTTGGGGTGTGTAGTTGTTTTGGTTTGGTTTTGGGGTTGTCTTCCTCTCTCTTGCACCATCTGCGAGGGTCTTTCCCAGCCCTCAGGATCTTTCTGGAACCCTGAGGAGGAGCCGGGGGGCCAGATGTCCCCATCCACCCGCCTGGCTGCTGGCCACCTGCCTCCTTCCTCTGGAAACCCGCCCCACCAGGGGACCCGGCGGCGTGGAAAGTGGAAATGCCACTCGCACGCTGTTTACATAGAATTTTACTTCCAAAGCCTCACGGCCGCGCTCCGGCAAAGCTGCAGGGAGGTAGCTGCGTGGTGTCCGAGTCAGAGCTGGGTTCGGGTCCTCCCTGCACTCGCCAGCCGGAACCTCGAGGAAATCCCTCAGCATGCTCCGAGCCTCAGTTTCCCCACCTGTAAAATGACATGAGTGGAGTTGCCTTGCTGTATGATTGCGAGGCTTCGAACCGGGCCAGCAGGTGACAGGTGCCTCCGTAAGTGCTCACGGTCGTCATTGTGGCTGTCAGCACAAGAGTGGCAGAGAGAAGAAAAGCCACACGGCACCCCACACAGCTACCTGTATTCCAGACGTTCTGCTTGCTTTTTAAAAATATGTCTTTATTGATTTTGGAGAGGGGAAGGGAGAGGGCAAGAGAGAAACATCAATGATGAGAGTCATCGATCAGCTGCCTCCTGAGCGCTCCCTGCAGGGGATCGAGGCCGCAACCTGGGCACGTGCCCTGACCCGGAGTCGAACCCTGACCTCCAGGTTCATGGTCATGCTCCGCCGCCCAGCCACACCGCCGGGCTTTCTTGCTTTCTTATGCGCAGGCTTCTACACTTTTCTAATGATGCTGAAATGTAATGTCTTCTGGTTCCAATCACCTAGCATTACATTTGCTTAGCATCAAATCCTGCTATTTTACTTAATTTTTCTCAACACCGTTTTGCAGCTCTCCCGCTGTCCAGATTCCCTGTGCTACTCGCAGCAGGCTGGCCATTCCCCACCTCACCCGCCCCGCCCCGCAGCATTGAGACAGCTGGCCGTTTTTTTTAAGATGACAGATAATTTGCAGAGGAGACACTAAGGGGTGGCAACAAACACCTGTAAGTGCTGATGGATTTTCCGTTTTCTTGAATTATTGCCTCGGGATAGATTCCAGGCCCAGGAAATTATTCAGTCAAGGGGTGTGGCAGCTTTATGGCTCTTTATATCAGTGCCAGCCTCCTTCCCAGAGGGCCTGTCACCAGCGGGGGCTTTGAGGACGCTCACTCACAGCCCTACAGGATTGCAGGAGGGGCTGTTCCTTTGGTTTTGAACACCTCTCCTCTCAAGCCTTAATTAACCGTGTCTCCCCTCCTGTTGGCCGCCCACTTATTTTACTGTGCCCCCAAGACAGGTGATAATTGGTCATTTCCATAAAGCCACAGTTATTTCCCAAACTCTGGTTCCGAGGGGTTCCTCTCGTCGGCATCTCTCTCTCCCCCATACTAGTCACTTAATACATTTTTCATGGGCTTTCAATCAAGTCGCTTTTTGAGAAAACTCCCACTTGCTTTAAACAATCATATCTTTGGTGTAAGAGTGAAACTTTCCCTAATGCACATGGAAACAAACTCATGAAGGTGTGTATCCAAGGTGTGCTGGGGCCACCTCCCCCTGGCCCCCCGGAGCTGCTGGTTAGATTTTTAGGAATTCAGGGAGCCCTTTGTTAAACACAGCCACCGACAAAAACGAAATGGTTTTACAAGCTTACAATGAAAGAAATTCTATTAAACACACGAGTGACAGACACCCGAAATCTTCACTTCCTGATTATTTTGCCACATTTGTGACTCTCTCTGCCCCTGAGTTTTACAGCCATTGGATCTGCCTAGTGAAACCCTGTGTCGTGGTGGCTCCCCGCGCCTCTTCCCAACTCTGAATTCTGTGACATCATATTAGCAGTATTTACACCATGGAAATGGGCAGCAAATGCTACAAATTAGGGCTTGTTTTCTGCTGGGAGAACTGGTCGCTAAATGTTTGCCGGCACCCAGCTGCCCATAACGGCTCCAGTGCCCACATACTCAGCACTTCGAATGGCCCACTTGCCCCAGGGGTCTGTGCTCCTTACCTCGGAGAAGCGCCTGTTGCAAACTCTCCAGCTCCATTGTGAGAAAGCAGCCCCGGCACCATGAACTCACTCATTCCTTCAACAAGCCCTTAGGGAGGGTTGGCTATGCCCTGTGCTAAGAGCTGAGAATAAAAGATAAAGAATATAAATCAATGTATTCAGCCGCAGGGCGAATATTCCTTGGAGAAGGTGTTGGAAAAGCCACTTGGAAGATACACTGCAAGAATAAACTAGCCCGAGCCTGGCTGTCCACAGACCCTCGTCTAGCACAGGTCCCACCGCATCCGGGCTCAGTGGGTGGGTGAGCTAAGGCCTCGGGGCCTGTGACCTCTGGCAGGTCATTTACTCCTCGGAAGCCTGTTTGCCTGTCTGTGAACATGGGGTCATCAGGAGGACGGGAGCCTGGCATGGAGTAGGTGCTCAGCCACATGGCACCCCTATTCCCAGGGCCATGCTGCCAGGCATGCCTCGTCCTCGGAGGGGGTCCTGCCATCCTGCCCTCGCACCTGCCCACCTAGCCCCAGGGAGACCCACACTGCCCACCCGGCACGTTAGTGTGGAAGTTAATTAAGATTCCCTACCCTGGTAACTGCAGCCCGGCTCAGTGTAAACAAAGATGCCAGCTCTCGGAGCAATTAGCAGAGAGATGTTTCCACGAAGGCCTGGGCCATTCTGGGGCTCATTAACTCTTCTCGGAAAGGGGGGTGCTCCTCTATCCAGTCTGACAGTTCTGCATAATTGCCCTGGGGCTGCGGCGAGGATAGCGTGGGAAAGAGAGGTCATGCGAAGGGAAAATTGTGGTTGCCCAATGGCTGTTATGTCCCCCAAACCATTTAGTTCAGGGACTCTTATTTTCTTTTTTTTAATACAGTGTTTATTTATTTATTTAAATATATCTTTATTGATTTCAGAGAGAGGAAAGGAGAGGGAGAGAGAGAGAGATAGAAACATCAATGACGAGAGAGTCATTGATCGAGCCCGCAACCCAGGCATGTGCCCTGACCAGGAATCGAACCCCGATCGCCTGGATCCCAGGCCGACGCTCAACCGCTGAGCCACACCCAGCCAGGCAGGGATCTTTTTTTAAAAATATATATATTTTTTATTGATTTCAGAGAGAGGAAGGGAGGGGAAGAGAGAGATATACAAATATCAATGATGACAGAGAGTCATTGATCGGCTGCCTCCTGCACGTCCCCTACTGAGGATCGAGCCTGCAACCCGGGCATGTGCCCTGACCTCCTGGTTCATAGGTCAATGCTCCACCACTGAGCCGCACCGGCTGGGGTATTTCAGGGACTCTTGAAAGGCCAACTCCCAGATCAGGCACCGCAGGGCGAGGAGGAAGGGATTTATCTCCGTCCTTGTGGGTCCGAGAGGACCACGGAATCTTGCCTTTGTTATTCCCCTGCCATTAAGGCTTCGGCCTTAACTGCTAAAATATTTGCTGCTAAGAATAGCTGCTTGTTGGCACAGCAAATGTCTCCCAATGCGGGCTTTCGGCGCCTGTCAGGATGATGGAAACCAACACTTGCCGGGGGCCGAGAGGGCGCCCGCTGCTCATAAATGCCCTCCAGAAAGGCCTGCCTGTTGTTCCTGAGGGGCCCCGAGGGTTGCCAAATGGCTTTGGCCTCGAACCTGGGAGTGGCTTTGTCCTGCCCATCACTGGACTCTGCAGCCCATGGGTCGAATCAGTAAGGGCTCGGGGTCCCCTGTGCTGGGTCACGGGCTCTGTGTGCCTGGCTGTGTCCTTGGTGTATGTAGTGTGAGCATGTGTGTGTGTGTGTAGCATTGTGTGCATGGAGTTCCGGTGCATGACTCTATGTTATGTGCACACTCGCATGCTGGGGTGTCCTGGCTCCAGGCCCCAACTCTCCAGCTGCCTCTGTCCTGACCCGAGGGCACTGGGGAGGGCACGGGGAATGGGCCAGGGCGGCTGAGGCTGGCCGGGGCTGCAGTGAAATAGAAACGGGATCAGGTCTGTGCCCAGACTGAGGGAGCGTGGAGATTCGGACGGTGCTGGGCCCAGGCCAGGATGGTCAAGGGCAAGGTGCAGACGCCCCCAGAATGAGGAGGCACATTAGTTTCACAGGATTTACAAGACGTGGGCCAGAGCCTGGGCCCCAGGCCAAGGCTGGAGACACAGAATGGATCACACCCAGCCTGGTCGCCTTACTGGGTTTCCCATCCCTGCTCCCCACGAACTCCTACTCATCTCTCAAAACCTTGCTCAGGTTACGCTCCTCCCCAGTCTTCCCTCCTGCCGCTGGAGGACTCCTCTCCCTGCTCCCCACTCGGCTGTGGCCTGTTGTCACATCGGTATCCGCCGCACTGGGCGAGGCAGGGACAGCCTGGGTCGTCTCCAGGGCCCCTGGGCGGGGGGTCAGGCCTGCTTGCTCGGCGGCCTCCATCCCTGGCATGTTGTGTAACGGTGGGCTTGCGCCTTGTGTGGGACGAGGGAAGGGACAAGGTGCTTCTACAGTGTCTTCCAGCCTAAAAGCCCTCTGCGCTTCTGTCTGACTGACGGAGACTGGTCAGGGGCTGGGCTGGATGGAGGAAGTGCTTTGAAAAATTCATAGCGGGCGGCGAGGGAAGGAGTATTTTTGTGGAGCCCGCGGAGGGGGCTGTGGACAGAGGCTGCGATGAAAAGGGCAGTGTCTGAAGCGCTTTGTGCCATTTAATGTCGCGCTCAGGTGCCCCAGAAAGGCAGGGGCATCAAATATTTACCAGAGCGGCATTAAAAACGAACCTTTAGGAGGTAGCTGTTTAAAGGCCCCGAGCTCCCGGGGAATGTCGAGAAGTCGGGGTGAAGGGAGGGGAGGCAGGCTACACGCAGGGCGTGATGAATGAAGCCCCGAGCGGAGCCGGGACAGCTCCCCAGGGAGCCCCCAGCCCTGCGTCTGCAGAGGCAGCTGGTCAGCCCTGCTTGCCCATCAGCTCTTCCTGAGCCCCCGCACCCGTCCCCCGCTCTCCTGCTCGCTGCCACACTGCCCACTGGCCGGCGTCCCGTCCCCTTCGTCGGAGGACTGCCTGCCTTTCGCCCGGCGGGTGCCGTCCACGGGGACGGGGCTTCTGTAGGGGTGTGTTTGCTGCTCTCCCCCAGACCCGAGAACTTGGGGGACATGCGCCTCCTCTGACTCTGACCCTCCGGCCGCCCTCTTTATAAGGACCCCTGTGATTCCATGCGCCACCTGCTAAGCCGGGACGGTCTCCCCTCCTGAGGTCCTTCATCTGTCCACTCCAGCAGGACCTGGGCCTGGCTGGGGCGTTGATTGTGCCCACCCGGGCCTACAGGGAGCATCACGGGACAGGCCGAT
Source organism: Miniopterus schreibersii (assembly GCF_964146895.1). Taxonomy (NCBI): domain Eukaryota; kingdom Metazoa; phylum Chordata; class Mammalia; order Chiroptera; family Miniopteridae; genus Miniopterus; species Miniopterus schreibersii. Next base: position 184,738,449 of record NC_138102.1, on the reverse strand, counting down.
GGTCCGCTTCAGCACCTGGACCGCCAGCCAGATTCCCCCCCCCCCCCCGTCACACATTTCGCGCTCCCCAGGAATCTGCGAGAGTCCCCGTGGCCCCAGCCCCCCCCCAGCATGTGGGGTGGCCGGCGGCAGTGGGCCTGGGGAGCAGCTGACTGTAGGCGTGTTTGCCATTTACCCAACGCGTGTGTTTCACTTTCTATCATTACACAAGCACACCTCCCCCATGCAGCCTCCCGGGACCACACCTTTTGTGGCTAAGAGCTCTGTCTGGGGATCCCAGGCCCACCTCCGTGGGGTTGCCCTTTCCTGGGCCCGCAGTTCTCTCTTTTGTAAGACGTGGGGGAAGCGTCTCCCCCTCTCGGCGTTGCTGTGAGGAGGTGACGGAAACGGCTCCCAGCCTCGTGCCTGGCGCACGCTTAGCGCGAAATAACTGCCAGCTGCTCTCATCGCCGGGGGCACCTTGTCTGCCTTCACCTGTGCTGGTGACGCCTCTGCTTTTGTCCCGTTGTCACAGACTTGCAGTGTCACCGTTTCATTGTTTTCAAACTGCCAGGTGCTCAGCCTTAATTCCCAGCCTGGGTGCAGGTGCAGCCCGCTGTGGGTCCCGCGGCCAGGCGGTCCCGGCTCTGCACCTGTCAGCAGGCCCGCGGCCTCTGCTCCCCCAGCAACCCCCCCGCCCCCTCCCCCGCCACCCGCCTTCCCCCACCCTTGGCAGTGCCCTGCATCAGGATGGCCCTGCGGCCCCTGCAGTTAGCAGCCCAGGCGGGACTCGCGGCCCCACCGCTAGCTAGACGCTGTGTGACCCTGGGCAAGTGACGGGACCTCCCTGAGCTTCGGTTTCCTCATCTGTAAGCGGGGGAGAGCTGAGTGCCACGCCCAGCACGTGGCCGCCCCTGCTCGGCCTCTGTTAGAATCAGGAGGGACCCCGGAGCCCTGGGGTCACCTGACGTCCCTCCTACCAGCTGTGCAACAGGAGCTTCTCCCCATCAACGGCAAACACGTGGTCCCGCAGGCTGTGTGATCTCTGCCACGTGACGCGTGGGAGCGCGTGGGAGCTCCTTCCGTGGGCGCCCTGAACGCTTTTCCATTGCGGCTTCAATGTGCGTCTCTGTTATTCCAGACTTTGAATCTGCAGTTTGCCAGTTTCTCGCTCGTCTTGGCAGTTGGTCTGTGTAGAGTCTCTCTTCTCAGATCCTTTGGGTAATTCCTGTTTTCCTGGAAATCCACCCATTTCGTGGAGGCTTCCTGACCGGGCTGGACGGAGCCAGGCGGCAGGCTCCTGTGCCCTCTCGCTGTCTGTTCCCCCCTCTTCACTGCCCGGTACTGGCCCTGGGGACGTAGCAGTGGCCAACACCGATTAAAAGCCCTACTTTTATGGAGCCTACGGACAAAAAAATCCGCTCATAAAATAAATGCACTGTCAGATGGTGATAGTGCTGGGGAGAAAGACCGGGCGGAGCAGCAGGGAGTTTCTGATGGGACGAATGCGTCTTGAGTAGGTGGTGGGACAGGGTCCCCGTCACGGGACAGGAGGTGAGCGAGCCGGCTGTGTTCATCTGGGAGAAGAGGCCGGGCCTGCAGGTGCGGGTGAGGATCCGCCTGGCTCCTCCGGAGAACCGGAGCCAATAAGATAGAGACGCATAAAGAGATTTGCTCTGGGGACGTGGGTCCTGCAGTGATGGGGGTGGGGAAACCCCCAGCCCTGCGGTCGGCAAGCTGGAGACCCCGGGGAGCAGATGGGTAAGTTCTGGTCGGAGTGTGAAGGCCTGAGACCCGGGAGAAACCGGGTGTGAGTTCCCGCCCAAGTGCAAGTGCGAAGGCAGGGAGCCCGAGGGCCCGGCTCAGACACGGCCGGGTGGCTCCGTTGGTTGAGCAATGTTCAGTGCGCCGGGAGGTCAGGGCTTTTGGTTTGCATTTGTTTGTTATATTTCTGCCCATCCTGTTTTTTTAAAAAAAAATTTTGATAAAGCACAGAACAAAATTTACCATTTTATCCATTTTAAGTGTACTTCCGGCAAGTGCGTGCGGCTTTTTAACATTTACTGACACGGCAGACGCAGTTGGTCTTAGTTCTGTCATCATGGTTTATGATTCACTTTCCGCTTCTATGGCTTTTGTAGGATTGTCGGTTTTCACCATATGGTCTCTGTTTTCTTTGTTTTCTTCTTTATGTGCATGTCTCCTGACAACTTGGAAAGCTGTGTGCTTCATCCCATGGTTATCTCAGGCTTGCGCTGTGCTGTGTCACCCTTAGTCGTCTGTTCCCTTAGACAATGTTTATTTTCTCCCTGTTACGAACAATGTCCAAATTAAAGTATTTCTACTTTCCCCTCTCCCTCCAAATGATTTTAGTTGATTATATTATTTTTTGTACCTCTGCTGTGACTTACACCTCTAAACGAGTCTTTAGACTCCGACTGTCAGTGAATAAGACACGGTTATCTCTCCTTCTCTTCTCTGTATTTATTATTTATATCGGTTCTGTTTTCTCTTTCATGCTTTTCTATAGTGGTCCCATCCGTAGATTTGTTTCAGACATAGCCCTACGGTGAAATAGATCCTCACTGCAGCGCTCTTGCCAGAGTTACTCCATCTGCCCCAAGTCTGCCCCTTAGTAATTTATATAAGAAGGGCTCCTGGGAACTCTAATTCACAAATATGTTCAGAAATTGTTTCCGTTGACTCTTTGCTTAAAAGATGGTTCATCTGGGCTTTAAATTCTTCGTTCATTCATTCCTCCCTTGAACACATATTTATTAAGCCCTCACTACGTGTCGGTTACTGTTCTAAACCCTGGCGATACAAAAATAAACACAGCATGCAAAAACCTTGGGCTTCTCGTAGCTAGTAAGCGGGAGGTAAGTGGTAAACGAGACCCAGTGAAATACGAGGTGTGCCGGAGAGAGACGTGCGGGATGGAGAAAGATGAAGCAAGTGACAGGGGACTCGGGCCCAGCTTGATTCTGTAAAGCAGAGGAGAAGGCTCCATGGGGTCTTCTCACCCTGAGCCCACACACGTTCCCAGGGATGCAGAGTTGGGGGTTGACGCAGCCCCTTGAAGTATTACGGGCTCCAGAAAGATGGGCTGTGCTGACTTTGTCAGAGCCCTTCCCTCAGCCGCCCCCCTTGCCCCTAATAACATGCACTGGAGCTTGGTTGAAGATGGTTTATCAGTTAAGAGCTTTAATAAGATGTAGGTAAGTAGCCCTAGCCGGTGTGGCTCGGTTGGTTGGGCGTCATCCCATGTGCTGAAAGGTTGCGGGTTCGATTCCCAGTCGGGGGTATACAGGAGGCAGCTGATCCATGTTTTGCTCTCACGTCGATATTTCTCTCTCCCTCTCTCTTTCTCTCTCTCTAAAAATTAATAAAAAATTCTTAAAAATGAAAGGAAACAAGTAGCAGAAGTCCAGCGGCTCTTAGTGTGGAGGTGGGCGGTTGGCGCCACCACCAGAACCAGGTTTCCCCCTGCTTTCAATGTCACTTGCATTAGCGAGGGCCCTTCGTTCTTGTGCTCTTACTAGATTTGTGTCCCCTCTCCGGTCGATTTCCACTTACATGGCATTGGCCAGACGGGGTCATGGGATCGCCCCTATCTGCAAGGGAGTCTGGGCATTTGTGACTGGGTAATCGCCCTGCACGTGGAGGTGAGGCAGGGAACTCGCTAGTGCCCCCCACGGAAGGAGTTTGCGTTTCTGTTCCTCATTGTCACCGTTTGGAGGTGATTTTTGAGAGGAGAAAGGACTTAAGCAACTCAGCTCTGCCAATCAAAGCTGCAAATGCCCTGTCCCTATGCCAGGGGTGCCCTAGTTTCCTCTCCATGGCTTTGTTTGATATGATCATATCCAGTGGTGTGATGCAAAGATTCATAATGGTTTCTATTGCAATTATGAATGATATCAGGATCTGTTCTTAATAATTTTTTGTTTGTTATAGCAAGGGTGACCATGTAGCGTATCACCAAAATTGGAAAACTTTTGTGTGTGAAAGGGGAACAATATTAAAAACGATGACAGGACAAAAGGTGTTAACTGGGACTTTCCCGAGCCAAGACGTGTTGTTGAGGTAGATGAACACCGTTGGTTTTGTAAGTTGACCTGATGTCTCACAGATTGAAAATTATGTCTTTATATCTCGGTCTCTGTTCTAATAATTAGCCTGTTGATTCTCTTGGATTTCCTACGTGTAATACCTGCACATAATTGTGATTTGGGATCTTTTTGTCCACTCCTGACACGCTATGCTTTTTTTCTTGTCTTATTGCGTGGGACGGGGGTGCTAGTACTATAGGGAACTGTCTGTCAGCAGGCTTGCTTGTCTTGCTTCCAGTCTTAAAGTCAAACAGTTCTCAATATCCGAAGGTAGGCTTAGAGAAAAACTGGCTTCTCCTGGCACCGAGGCCGGAGAGAAATGTCCCCAGTGTGTCCCCATGGAGGAGACACCATGTGATATTTTGTTTCCTTCTGCACCCCCAGAAAACCCTTTTGCCGTGCCTCAGGATGGGGGAGATGAGACCCGAAGCACCCGGCGCAGCCTCTGAGAAGAACAACTTCAACAGAGATGCCAGGGAGAGCCGAGGCGGCCGCAGTGGTGGCAGAGAAGGAAATACCACCTGTGCCCAACACCCCCTTCTGCAGACTCCTACGAAGAGAGCAAACTCAGGGGCGGGGGCCCGGGGGTGCAGGGGAGGGGGTTCTGAGCCACCCGTCCGCAAGCAATAGTCCCATTTTGGGCTGGTGGCTTCTGAGAGGTGACGCCATTGTGGACGCAAGGTGACCAGCACAGAGCTGCTCTGGCCAATTCAGGCCGGAAGGATCTAGGCCTGCGCATCGTGTCCGTGGTTCCCTCGCCTCTGTTCCCTCCAGTAGTGGCTCGTGGGCCTATGCGTGTTAGAGTATTGAACATACGAGTGTGTGTGTGTGTGTGTGTGTGTGTGCGTGCACATGTGTGATTTGGATGTTCTTTTTGTTTGTTTGGTTGGTTGGTTTTTATCAGGTCCCTCCAAGTTCTCCGATGGGCACGTGTCGCCATGGGGCGGGGGTCCTCAGCAGCACCCTGGGCTCCAGGTTTTTACTGTAGCTGGCAGCTGTGAACCAGGGAGTCGGCAAGCATGGGGCCCAGCCCTGCTGTGTCTTGGGGGGTGCCAGGGATTTGAAAACTCCAGCAACGGTTCATTGTTGTGGAAGTCATTCCCAGAACAGCTGTAATGATACGGGACGTGTCTCTGACCACCCACAGGGTGGGCGCTAGGTTGGGTATCTTCTCCCCACCCTCTCCCACCACCGGTGAGGGGGCGTGGTGAACCCCCTGCAGAAACAGCTTCGAGCAAGGAAGGTGCCCAGGATCACAGGGTCACACAGCGAGGAGGAGACGAGCCCCCCAGCCTGACGTCAGTGTGTAGGAACCCAAAGTCCAAGCTCCCAGCCCAGAGCACCCCCAGCATAGTCTGGGGGCATCTCCTGGCCACTTCCCAGTGAACGCCCATCACCCCAAGTTCTCCACCGTCACAGCCCCAGACCCCAATTCACACAGCATGCGCTGTGTGCCCGGCCCCGTGCTGGACAGTGCTGGGGAGCAGAGGTGAGTCCGGCGGTCCTGGTCCTGGCCCTGGGGGAGCTGCCATCGGGTGGGAGAGACAGACACACAGATCTTTCCCAGCAGGTGATAAGCAGGATGGAAACTCAGAGGGGAGGGAGGGTCTAGAAACCTTCCATTTCAAGGTGGAACTTTGAAGTGGATGCTGTGACGTTCACCCGCAGAGCTCGCTGTGGCCACTGCTCACCTGCTGCCCCTCACACGAGGCTGGGTGTCCCCAGGAAGCAGCCACATCCGTCCCAAGGGCCACACTGCCAGTGTAGACACACTCACCCCTGGTGTCAGTGACGCTGACGTTGCCCCAGCTCTTAGCTCGGTGGGCCCTGCTCCCTAAGTGTGTAGCCCCTCAGATCGTGTGTCCCTGCTCAGCCTGGCCCAGTGTCCTCGCACCCGGGCTCTGACCATCGGACACAGCCGTGAGCAGGCCGTCCCCTGCTCCTGCTCCCAGTGCTGGTTTTGTAGCTGGGCAGAGGGGACAGAGAAGAAACGAGGGGACTAAGGAAGCCAGCAGCAGTGGGGAGCGCTCTGCCCGGAATTCAGTCATAACAACGTGTGCGTGTGGGTCGTGTTGAGCTCGGGCCACCTGGGAAGGCCTTTCTAAGCAGGTGACGGCCAAGCCCAGATCTGAATGGAAAGCAAGAGCCAGCCATAGGACAGGGGAAGAGCGTTCCAAGCAGAGGGAACAGCTAGTGCAAAGGCCCTGAGGCAACAACAGGCTCAGCGGGTTTAGGGAATTGAAGGAATCTGGGGTGACTGGGACTCAGAGGGGTGGGGGCCCGATGAGGATGAGAGAGCCTAGACTCTGGTGCACTGTAGGTCAGGCCCTGTCCTTGGATAAAGCAGAACTTTCCAGGGTTTGAGGTGTTTTCTAGACAGCCTGGCTCTTTAGCCTCTCCATAGCCCTGTAGAGAAGGGATTCGCCCCATTTCATGGACCTGGAACCTGAGGCTCAGATGGGTCGAGTGCTTGCCCGAGTTACCACGTGCAGGCAGTGGAAGACCCAGGCTGTGGCTTCAGTCCTGTCTCCCCCAGACTATGGCGCCAGGGCCCAGGTGGACAGCTCCGGAGAGGCAAAGGGGGAGGTTGCCCGGGGTCTAGGTTAGGGTGGGCGTGGCTTCCTTTCCCTGGGATGCGAGTCATCCCGGGACACGTGCCAGGGCTTGTCCGTGGGGCACAGTGATGGCCGTGGAGGGAGCTCAGCAGCCACTCACCTGCTGGATCAGTCCACACCTGCATCCCACGTGCGGAGCCTCGGAAGTCAGAGGAACCTAACCCCGGGGCTCGGGGGAGGTGGGCACAAGACCCGGATTCTGACATCCACTCTGCATTAAGAGCAGTGCGACCTTGGGCAAGTCCCATGTCCTCTCGGCCCTTGGTTTCCCTGGGGGTAAGAGGAAGGAATCAGACCAGGCATTTAGGGGGCTTGTGGTTGTGGGTGCAGCTGCTCATGTCTTTTCTCTGCCAAAAAGGAGCTGGTGGCCTTGCTTCCCGGCCCTGGGAGCCTGGAGCCAGCGGTGACTGTCACGAGGACCAGCCAGCGTAGGGTTCACCTGCTCTGCAGCCCCGAGATGTACAGCCTGCAGGGCCTCCCGGCTGGCCCCGGGCAGATCGCTTCCCCTCTCTGAGCCTCAGTTTCTCACCCGTCACGCGTGGAGGGCAGGGGCTCGGGAGGAGGGTAACAGCTGTGGTGGGGCGGTGAGGACTGCCTGCGGGGCGAGCGGCCCGTGTGGAAGTCAGGTGTACGTCGCTCAGTCCCTCCTGATGTCAGGGGCTCCCGAAAACCCCGCGGGACTCCTGGCCATCCTCACGAGAACCTGTCCCCATCCTACTGTGGCAGGCAGGCGTGCCAATTAGCAGTGTCCCTGAGAACGCGACGCAGGATAGTGACAAGTTCACGTAGAGATTTCTAGAGTTCGCGATGTTTAGTGACTCCCAAGCCTCAATTCTCAAGCTGCCTCTGTGTCCCTTTTACTGTGAGCTTCTGGCCGTCACCAGGTCGTTTGTAAAAGGAACAACAACAACACAAAAGAAAGCCGAGCAGAGAGGACGCGGAGCCCAGGACCTGGCGCGGACGCTGGGTTGTGCACCTCGCTCCCTGTGTCTGCAAGGACGCCCTCCCGCCGGGAGCTGTGTTGCCTGCGGGCCGTGTTACGCTTCCCTTGTCGCCCGAACCTGGCGTGACTGGGGCGCTCAGGGCTCTGTGTGGAGCCGTAGCTGGCAGCACCCGCGGGCCCTCGCCCCCGCCTCACCCTCTGACGTCGCCCTGCACCCGGAGGAGCAGCTGCTCGTGGGGACGCGCCTGGGCCGCCCCGCCGGCGAACGTCGGGCGCTGAGCAGGACCAGTGGGAAACAGGCCTTAACTGAAAACTCACGCGCACTCCCACACACACGTGCACATGCACACACGGGCGCCGTGCACGCACACGCACGCTCACAGGCACGCACGTGATTCTGCAGGTAGATCCCATCTCTCTTGCTGTCTCTGTTGCTTTAGAAGAACAGCAGGTAGGCAGCTGGCCGGGGTGGGCGGCATTTCCCCTCTTCATTAAAAAAACTCTTCCAGCAAATTTGGGCCCCAGGACTGGAAAGGACTTAGGGGTACCAGGCCAGAAATGGGGGTACCGACTCCTGCTGAGAGAGGCTTTCCAGCTCACCATCAAATCCAAAGCTCCATGTAGGTCACTTCAGTCACATCGAGACTGAGGGGGTGGCCGTGCCCAGCACTGTCCCCCACTCTCCTGACCTTCACTTCTCCAGCCCACTGTCCCCGCCCAGCCCAGGCCCTGGCCCAGCTGACACCCCAGTCACTGTGTCTACAGGAGGCTGTGCCATGAGACACATTTCCAGGGTCACAGGCTTTTAAAAGACTGTGGTTGGCTTATCTTAATAGATCCCAACTTGGCTGATGGATACCCACCGACGGGAAGAGTCATGCCCTAGGCGGCCGTCAGAGCAAATATGCAGAGGCCGCAATGAGAGTTCCGAGTGGAGTTATGGGAGTTGCTTGTCAGTGTCGAGAGGCAGCCACGTCGTCGCAGAGGGACATCCATGTGGCCCCTCGTCTGCTATGCCAGTCGGGTTGGAATAGTGGATAGTGGAGGCCACTCTTGGGGTTTTTTGACCTTACTGCTTCCCTGGCGAGCACCAGAAGGTGTCTGCCTGGTCCCCGCAGACCGTCTGAAAGGTCAGATGGGCAGCCGGCCACTCAGTGACTGGGTGGCACTGTGGTCCCTGCCATCTGCGGCCCTGGAACATGTCACCAGGCCGGGGGTGCCCCGTGCCCTCCAGACCACAAACGCTGCACACCTGCTGCAGTTGCACTAGGCTCCCGGCCCCTCCTGCAGTGCAGGTGCAGCCCCAGATGGTGGTTGAGTGAATGTAGGCATCTTGGGGTCAGAGCCTGAAAAACGCTGAAGTGGGGCAGCCAGGCGAGATGGAAGGTCCTAGAAAATCCATCGTTCACACACACATTCATTCACCCATTCCACAGCTACCTGCCCAGCTCCGACCCCGGTACTCATCCGGGAGCGGTTCCTGCCGTAGATGGAGACATCAGGAAGCATGCCGTGTCCAAGGGAGGGGCTGGGCTCACCTGGGAAATGACTATTGTGCCTACTGGTTAGGAATGTTTAGATTCACAAAGCAAATGGGGAACACTGACCTAGCCTGCCCACGAAAGTGACCTTGGAGGTGGCATTGTCCCCCCCACCCGTAAGTTTCTAGTTTGAGACCTCACCAGACAGCTGGTGCTAGACAGATGCTTGTGAGTGAACGGCTGTGGCCATTAATCACACGGTACCTAAAACTCCTATCTTCATGTCAAAGCCCCGACCTGTTTGCCCTTGACAGACTGAGATTCAGGGCTGTTGCAGTGCCCACCTCCAGGGGGCACCATTAACAATGCTGTCACATAAATGTTTCTATAGACTGGGCTGCAAACAGTGGCTCCTGGGTTTGTGCAGTGAGGGACCCAATTAACTGCCCTAAACCACCCTCCAAACATACAGGATCCCATTAGTCAGACAAACCCTAAGGAGGAGGCTCGACCATGCACCTGATGGGAAGCTATGGATTGCACGGCCACCGAGGGCATCCAGTGTGGCCACAACTAGAACCAAACTGGGGACTCGAGGGAACATCTTCTCGGAACCTCACCTCGGTGTCTCACATGCAATTTCTTCCCATCTTTCCCCCCATTTTTTCTGTTCGAGCAAGTGGGGTACATCACAGTCAACAGCCACACAGGTGGAACCTGGGGGATGTGCAATAACTAAGTGGGGACTCCGAGGATGGGGCTCAGTCACCCTAACAAGGCAGGGCCCCCCAGGCTGTCCTCCCCGGGGTCAGCAGGATGAGGGCACTCAGCTGTGGGTGGGACAGAAGCATTTTCCCTCTCCTGTGAACCCCGACGTCAGGTGAACGGGCACGGGGGCTCTGAGAGTCGATAACCGGGAAAACCAAAAACCAATAATATTCCTAATATTAATAATAATAATATAATGTAATAATGATGTGTTTTACACTGACCGCTGTTGCACTGCTTTTGTCTTTATACACAGTAGTTTTTATAAAGATGTCCTTAGGTTTTATTAAAGGAGCATCATGTCAACTGTTCCCTGTATCAAAATTTGCTTTCGAGTTTCAAAATGCGCCCGTGGGAACCTGCACTCATGTTCTCGGTCACTCTCTGTCAGGGAGGGCAGAGGACAAACGCCTGGCATCTCAGCCGAGAGGCTAGATGTCTAAGGTGACGTTGGGGGCAGCTGGTCATGCGAGTCCATCCTGAAGACTGCAGGGGGTCCGGCCTAGTGGATGTGGGGGTGACTCTCAGCACACCCTCCTCCTCCTCAACCCAATCAGCTTCAGGGCTGGGAGAAAAAAAAACAACCAGGAAAGGACAAGGTCAGGGGCAGGATTGCTTCCACTGTTTTGCTGCCATGGGTATGTTTTTGGGACAAATTGAGGCTTCTTTGGAGATCCCCATGGGAGCCTTCTCATGCCCCTATAAAACTTATATTCATACAAAAACCTGTGCCCCCAAACTGGAAACTATCCAAATGCCCTTCAACTGGTGAAGTGTTAAACAAACTGTGTACCTCCTGCCGTGGAACATGGCTCAGCAATAAAAAGGAATGAACTATTTCTTGGTATGTGCAGCAGTCTGGTTGAAGCTCCTGAGAATTAGACTGCATGAAAAAAGCAATCCCAAAAGGTTGCATACTGTATATTCCATTTATATAACATTTCTAAATGACACAATTGTAGAAATGGAAGACAGATTAGTGATTAAGGGATTAAGGGGGAGCAGGAGGCAAGTGGATGTAGATATAAAAGGGGCACAGGAAGGATCCTACGATCATGAAAATGTTATATATCTTGACAGTACAATGTCAATATCCTTGACGTGATATTGTACTAGAGCTTTTGCTAACTGTTACCGTTAGGGAAAACTGGGTAAAGGAATCTCTCTGCACTATTTCTTGCAACTACATGTGACTATACAATTACCTCAAGAGGAAAAGGTTTAATTTTAAAAAGCAGATTAGACACAGCTGAAGAAAGAATTAATGAACCTGAAGATGTGTCAAAAGAAAATATCCAGAATGACAACCATGGGGAAAAAAGGATGACCAGCACTTAGCGGTCACAGCAAACGTGTAACTGACATGAAACTGTAGTTTCTAAAAGGAAAGGCGAAAGAAAGTAGAGAAGAAGTGTATTTGAAGAGAGAAGAGGCTGAGAAATTTTTACAAATGATTAGAGACATCAAGCCACAGATTCAAGAATCTTTACTTCTGGACATTTCCATCACCACAAGGATCCCTCTTGTTGCCCTTTTAAAGCTGCACCCACTTCCCTCATGTCCTCACCCCTTCCTCAATCCCTGACCATCACTCTTCTGGTCTCCATTTCTGTAATTGTGTCATTTCAAGAATGTCATATAAATGGAATAATACATGATTTAACTTTTTGGGATTTAAGTGCAGTTGCTTCAAGTAAGTAGCCATCCTTCAAGAAGCAGAAGACAAAGAGAAGGTCTTAAAAGCGGCTAGAAAAAGGGCGGGAGAAGAGAGATTATCTTCAAAGGAGCACAATTAGGCAGGCTGCAGACTTTACAATAGAAATAATGGGAAACAGAAGACAATAGAACAGTATTTAAAATTGATAAATCCTTGGCAATCTCATCAAGAAAAAGAAAATATGAATTCCCAGTATCAGGAATTTAAAAGAAGATACCACTACATATCCAGCAAATACAGGATAGGCCGTACTGAGAAAAAGCAAAGAGTCATTTGTCACTCATGCCCCAGGAAAGTCTCCTCCATAAAGTGACTCAGGAATTCAACTGCTTTCATCTTGTGTCTCCACAATGTCAACACAGAGCTTCCCCATGGAAAATGCCACTACAAGGGAAGTGGAGAGAGAAAGGAGGTACTCTTACCCCCTCGTCCCAGAAACAGTGTTTATATTGCCTTCCTAAAACCCCCAAGTGAAAGCATACTATGATCAAATCAACATGCTGTTGGCATAAGAATAGAGGCACAGATTAGGATACAGAAATATATGGTAATTTAATATACCAAAAGTAGTGTTTCAATACAGTGGGGAATTGTTAATTAATACATAATTAGTATTATTGTTTCACAAATATTTACAAATGATGCTTGTATGACAGGCTACCCATCCAGGAGAAAATAAAACTGGACCCTAATTTTAGCGGTAAGTGAAAATAAACTTTATGTTAAAGAGCTAAATAAAACAATAAAAATTCACCAAGAAATTCTAAAGGATTATATGAGCACTCTCAGTGTAGAGAAACGTTCGTGTTTTTTTAAAAAAGCACATCTTCACCTGAGGATGTTTCTTATTGATTTTTTTTTTTTTTTAGAGAGAGGAAGGGGGAGAGAGAGAGAGAGAGAGAGAGAGAGAGAAACGACTATCGGTTGCTTCCTGTATATGCCCCAACCAGGGCTCAAACCTGCAACCTAGGTATGTGCCCTGAGCTGGAATCAAACGCACAACCTTTTGGTTCACGGGGGGATGCTCCAACCAACTGAGCCACCCGTCCAGGGCTACAGAAATGTTCTTAATGAAGGCCGGACGCCCAGTAGCTAGAGGAGAAATGATAGACATTTGGCAATATTAAAATGAATTTTTGTATGACAAAAGGTAGCAAAAATGTGAACAAGAGGTTTGAACTCAGAGAACACATATAAGGCTTATGCTTGATTTACAGAGAGTGTGAGCGAATGGACAGAAAGGGAATAAATAACCAGCCTCTTGAAACAGAGAAAGGGACGTCAAGAGGCAATTCACACAATGAACCTAAACGGCAACGAACGTATGAGAAGACTTTCAAATGCTCTGGTAGGGAGGAACCGACCCGAAATAATGAGATACCACTTTACACCCATCAGACTGGCAAAAAATGAATCTATAAACCTGTCATTAGCAGCCGTAGGAGAAAGGGTACCAGGCACCGCGGCTAGAAATGAGGCTCATTATAACCTCGGTGGAAAGCAACCTGAAAATATCACTAACGCTGAAAATACGTGCAACCTTGGACCTGGCGAGGATGGTGTGGAATGGGGTCCCGCGTTGGGACGGGTGGAATGGGGTCCCGCGTTGGGATGGAAACGAGACAACACTGAGCAACGGGGAGCAGACAGAGTGGGTGCCGGTGATTGCTCAACAGGCAGCTCTCCGGAAAACAGAGCGCGCATACGTGTACACGCCCGTGTTTATTATCACGCGTGCTGACATAAAGGGTGTGTGGCCCAAAGTTTGCAGATAACAACGCAGCACGTAACACTCCTTATTGTAAATTGCATATCGCCGACTAATGCCCGCAGACGTTTCATGGACAAGCGTCGCCCACAGCAGCGCCCTCGGGCAGCGTCCGTTCCGGTCAAGCCTGGGGTGGGAGTGAAGCGAAGCCGCGCTGGCTCGCGGCTCGTCTCGGCGGCAGGAGCACCCTCCCCGGTGGGCTGAGGGACAGTTTTCAAACCCTGGAAGAAGACTTCCTCAGTTTTCCGAGCTGTCCCAGCGCCATCGCTACGGATGTGACACACTTTCCAGTCCCATCATTACGCCAATGTTTCTTAAGCTCAGGCACCAACAACACGCTGAATCAGGTCCTGACTGTCCTGTGGGCCAATTTCTGTCGCGAGAGCCACCTTTAAACTGTCCCTGTGACGCATCAGGCCCCAGACTCGGGAGGAGATGCAGAGACGCCGTTAGAGAATTTATCACCCCTGTTCTCAATGCATTTAATTATACATTTATAGAATTTAATCTTTTACTGGCTTCATTTAATAACTGGCTCACAAAATTAACGGCGGGCTGTCACGAGCCGTGCGCGCTGCCTCCAGCAGCCCCCTGGGAACATCCGACTCGTACGGGAAGGCCGTGCTGTGGAAATTATGCAACTATTCAAAGGAATGAATTGGAGTTCTGCAGGGGATTCGGCGTGATTGTCAGATAAGAGAAGCGAAGAATAGTGTAGCGTTGATTGCATTTTTATGACATAACGGCCTCTCCCCGCAACAGAACCTCTGTGTGTGTCTGCGCACATTAACCCAGGATTTCGTGAGCGTTCGGAACAATAGGCAACGGGATCTGGGGACGCAGGGTGTGTGCATGGGAAGGAGGAAAGGGAGCCAAGCAGAACAGGAACGCGGACACAGGGACGCCGATGGAACCAACGGCGCCTGTGCTGACACAGTGTCATTCGTGTGTAAATATACGCACGTGTGTCTTCATGCCGTTAAAACACATTTTTCAGCCAAGTCCTCAGTTGGACAGTTGTTTAGGTTATTTATCGTTGTATAATAAACCACCCCAAAACTTAGTAGCTTAAAACACCCACAGCCATTGGCTGTGACAATTCTGTGGGGTGAGCATGTGGGTTCTGCGCTTCTTGTGGTACAGGCTGGGGCCCTGGGGAGCGCGGGGGTTCATCAGGACCTGCCTCACAAGGCTGGTGGCCGATGTTGGTGACAAGCTGGGAGCTCAGCTGGGATATCAGATGGGGACCTCGGTTCTCCCCCATGGGGGCCTCCACATGGCTGTTGGGCTTCCTCACAGCATGGCGACTGGAGTGAGCAAGGGGCGAGCCGAGGAAGTGATGCCAGGGAAGGTAAAAGAGTCCGCTTATACGGGGCCTTATAGACCCCTGGAACGACCCTGGCTGGTGTTTCGGGTGAAACATTGGGAGACTCTGCAAGGTTTTGAGCAGAGGAGTGACACGCTCAGGCTTGACGTTTATAGAGGCTCATTCTGATGGCTGTGCTGAGAACAGACTGTAGGGGCCAGGAGGTGGCTGTACCCAGATGGAAGCAGTGGGGGTGGGGAGCCGTGGTCCGAGTCTGGGGTCAATTTGGAGGTAGAGCCAACATCATTTCCGGACAGATTGGACGGGGGCAGGAGAGAGGCACCCGGGCTCCCGCCGGCCGGGACAGGGAGGCTGGGAGGCGATCGGGAGTTCAGTGGTGGACGTGCTGAGCTGCGGGAAAGGTGGCTTAGACATCCCATGAACGCCACGGAGGGGGTTGGGAACCTGCCTGGAGGTCAGAGCAGAGACCCAGGCTGAAGGTATAACATGGACGTCAGGGCACCTCCGTGGTGTGTAAAGCCACGAGACAGGAACACCGAGGGAGCAACTGGTTAGTAGGAGGAGACCCAGTCCAGGGACTGAGGCCTGGGACACTCCAACATGCTCAAGGCCAAGGAGATAGGAAAGGCCAGCGGGGCAGCAAGGGGGCACTGGCAGGTGGGCGCAGGGGCCTGGAGCCCGGTGAGGAGACGGCAGCCGGGGGGGCTCGGCCCAGTCGGATGCTGCTGACTCCCTGGGGGTCAGGAAGCTACGAGCTGGCCAAGGACTGTGGATTTTGGGTTGGGGGGTCAGTGACTTCATTCAGAGCAGTTTTAGGGAATCCATGGCTCAAAGAACTTACTTGGGGGGGGCTCAGGGAGAAGTGAAAAAAGGTGGGGAGTTTTGCTCTTTCAAGGAGCTTTCCTATCAAGAGGGGAAAGGAGAAAAGCAGGGGGGCCAAAGACGTGGGAGACGAAGACTTTTATAAAGACGGGAGGACGCGCCGGGTGCTTGAACGGGGATGCTAAGAGCTGATGGTGACGAAGTTGGCTGGGCACTGTCCGGGGCCCGGCGCTGACAGGCGGGGCGGGTGCACAACAGGGGCCCAAACGGCCGCGCCCTGCCCCTGCAGCCTCGGCTTGGAGGAGCCTCTAGTCGGAGGGCACCTCGCCCTCACCCCACTTGCCTCGGCTCTGCCCCGCACCCCCACAGCCCCAAGAGGAGTGCGAGCCCCCCACCGCGCAGAGGCTCCGCGCTCAGGCCGGTCCTTGTCCCGAGCAGCCCGCATCTTTTTAAAAGAACAGTCTGATTGCTGTGGGACACCCCACCTTTTCATTAATTGCCTTAGAAAATAACGGAGCGGCTGGCAAATATGCAAGCTGCACCCAGTGGGGACGGGGGAGGCAGCAAGGCGTCACTGCGGGAGGAACCCGCAGCCTGAGCCGGGGAACGTCCGTCTGTGGCTCCGGGTCTAACGTCTGAGTATGTTCATGAATAAATACCGGCCTTTTCTGCTGCAGCTTTTTCCAGCTGGGTGGTTCCCCCTAATAGATGTTGCCACCTCTTGTTTTAGAGCTGGGGGGAGACTGTGGCCCAGGGAGGGAAGGGCGTCTCCCAGC
Organism: Miniopterus schreibersii; assembly: GCF_964146895.1. Taxonomy (NCBI): domain Eukaryota; kingdom Metazoa; phylum Chordata; class Mammalia; order Chiroptera; family Miniopteridae; genus Miniopterus; species Miniopterus schreibersii. Next base: position 184,722,144 of record NC_138102.1, on the reverse strand, counting down.
TGGACAGGGAGGGGAGCACTGGGAGGTCAAAGGGGCTGGGTGGCCCTAGGCTGGAGCTCTACCTCTTGCTTTTGTTCCTCCCATGCACCCTGACAAATGCTCATCCAGCTACTTCTTGCATACCACTAATAATGGGGAGCTCACTATCACTAAGCAGTTCTTTCCATTGTTAGATGGTTCAGAATGTTAGAAAGTTCTTTCCTTTGCGGAACTTTTATTTTTTTTTTAAATTTCTATAATGTGCTGAGCACTGATCTCGATGGGCTGCAGCGAGTGAGACCTGCAAGGTCCCTGCCCTCAGTGGAGGGACAATTGAGAGGAGCCGTGACATGTCGCGTGGGGATCCAGCTGGCCTCTGAAGGTGGGGGACTCCCCGAGTGGGCAGCCACCCTCCCTGCGCAGGGCGGGGCCAAGCAGGCCTCCCCTGGTGCCTTCTCTTTCTGTTAACACCTCAAGGTCACATCCAATCTTAACATCTGCTTCCAGCCCCCACGTCACAGCCCTGTGGCTGTCACACTTGAGCTTCCCAGCTCTGTCACGCGGCTGTGTGGCCCAGAGCCCTTTACCAACCTCTCTGGGCTCCTGTAGAAGGAGCGCGCATGAGAATTCCCACTCAAGGCATCTCGAGGATTCTAAATAGTATTTACAAACCACACAGCGGGAAGCTGGCACTTAGTAGACCAAGCACGCTGTTGTATGCTTTCAGCCGCAACAGTAATGACAAGTATTTTTGCCTGAAGCTGAGGTTTCTTATATGTAATTTTATTCTTATCAATGGAGGCAGCTCATAAAATGTGTAGCTGAATGTGCTGAAAGGGTCTGATACTTGTGTAAGGTTTTTCGTTAAAACACCTTAGAAAATCAAGGAGCGGGGCATCCTTTGTCAGACCACGTCCTGGAGCGGGGCGGTAGGCAGGGGTCCGCTGGCCCTGCCGGGGCAGCCCCAGGCCTGGCGCCCGCACCCCTGCCAGGGCCGCTGCGTGTGCAGGAGAGGAGCTCAGGGCCCCCCCGCCAGCACCCGGCCGCCGTCCTCCCCAGCTGCACGCGACCTGCCAAGTTGGCCCCGGGGAGGCTGTGCTGTCAAGGGAAGATGCCTTTAAAATATCGTGCGTCTGCGCCCAAGAGAGGGCCCGGGTTTTCCCCCGTCAGGGTCAGGCTGACACGGGCCAGCTGTCTGCGGGACCTGCCTGGGGCTCCTTCCCCCGCCGGGCTGACCAGCGCGGTCCGTCCGCAGCTGGAACCTTCTCCGGCCCCCTTTGCTCTCAGCATTTTCATCTCCCGAGCGGCCCTGATTCTGGTCCTGCGGAAGCAGCTCGGACTCTCCGTGGCCAAGTCCACAGCAGCTCGTGACTGTGTCAGCCACAGAGCAAGGTGAAGCCCCACCTTGGGACTCCTAGTCTGGGTCACCAAAGGCCACCAGCCTCCTCCTGGGACGCTCGGGCCCGGGTGTACTGCAGCGAGAAGCTCCGGGTGCACAGAGCAGCCGTGGGGATTGGGTCCGTCAGCAGCGCTCAGCGGACCAGGCAGATGGGAGAACCGCCCCTGGGTGATTCCCCCCCTTACAATGAGGAAACACTGGCTCAGGAAGCCCAGTCCCTCCCCCAAGGTCACCAGCAGACAAAGGGGGGTGGGGATTTGGACCCAGATGCCCTGCCTTTAAACCAGTGCCCACTGTGCTAGCCTGGCGTCGTGGGTGGTGCGTGGTGGACTTGATTAGCTGCGTGGGACCCCCGGCTGGGAAGGCAGGGGAGGCAAGGGACTCCCCTGGGAAGGAGTTTCAGAAGATTCTAGCCCTGGGGCCCGAGACTTGGCTTTTCCAGCACAGCTCTGTTTTTCTAGCCCTTGGTCCAGGGGTTTCGGGGCCCAAAGCTTCCACAGTCTCTACGCCTGGGCCAGGCACCGGGCGCTCAGCTGGCAGCAGGCCCACTGCGTACACAGCACTCAGAGCAGGGCAGGGGCCAGATGAGACGGGGTGCAGGCACAGAGCAGTCACGTGCAATGTGAGTTCAAAGCCAAAGCTAGAAGTGACCTCTGTGACCCAGAGAAGGCAGGACAGGAACCTCAAACATTGCACCGCCCCGTGTCCGCCATGGGGCTGTGGGGCTGTGAGCTCTGCCAGGCCCCAGCCTCCACCCAAGCCCCTCGGCGCCCGCAGCTCCACGCCCGGGGCCTGCAGGTGGCGGGTGCAGGGACCGGCCGTGAGGAGCGGCCGGTGCACAGGGTCTGTGCAGATGGAAAAGCCCCCTGCGCACTGATGCCAGTCGGCCTGAACCGCTCGTGGATAAATGAATGGATTCACGCAATTGTTGGTCCGCCCAGGCCCCGTGGCCGGCGCTTTCTGGAAGAATCCTTTCTGGGGGGCTTCCCCACTGTGCCTCTTCCCACCAGCCAGGCCTCCCAGGACTTGCTGCCCCGGCTCAGCCCAGGCCCGTGAGCCCGGGGGCCAGCGGGTGAGGACCCTGTGAGCTCCCAGGCTGGCTGGGGGGCAGGGCCTGGGGCAGGGGAGGTGGCAGCTTTGAAGTGTAACCACAGAGAGGGGGAGGAGCACTTTTTTCCCTAGACAAGCTGTTCGCTTACCAGCTGACTTTGGGGGGAAAAAAAAAATTCCCCTTGCCATCTGTTCCCAGAGCGGGCTGGTGTGGGGCCCGGGGCTTCCCGCAGCTCGGGCAGCCAGACCCACTTTCAGAAGCCGAGACAGCTGCCCCTGGCCTATTTTGGGAAGCCGCTCAACTCAGGCACCTCCGCCTTCGAGGCATTTCCCGTCACTCTCCGAGCTGTTTGCTCACCCGGCCCAAGCCTGCCAGCTCCTTCCCGGGCCCTGGACGCCTTCCCGGGAGACACTAGAAATATCCTGCTTCCAGCTTTTGTGGCCACTTCAGCCCGAGTCGGATTTCTCGGGATGGAGGAGAGGGAGCCAGGGAGAGCCAGGCCGTCCCACGGAGGAGGGAAGGGCTCCCTGGCCCCTCCTCGGCCTCCTTTGTGGGAGCCACGCCCCTCTCCCCCTCTCACCCCAATTCACCGGGACCCCCCAGGTGTCCACCCTGTTCCAGGCCCATCCCCCCTCCACTCCCTCCTCAAGGACGCCCCCTCCTCTTGTGAGTGACCGGTCCTGGGTGGGTGGGACGAGGGCATCCGGGGCAGGGCAGAGAGCCTCAGAAAGTCCTGGAAGGAGCACTCAGCTTTCAGCTTGGAGGGAATGGGGTGAGGTAGGGGACAGAGCAGGGTCAGCAAAAAGCTCAGAAAGCCAGTGATGCCAGGAGGACCCAGAGCCTCGGGCACTTCCCTGGGGACAGACTGGGCCGCTAATCAACCGCAAGGACATATCCTTTGTGACTTGGGCAAAGCTGGTGATTTTAGCCGTGGGGCGGGCCTGGGCCTCAGTGCCTTGGGCGGGTAACTGAGTTACCTCCCCCAGTGGCTCAGGGGCTTGGCTTTGGAGACACGTGGGGCTCCTGCCAATGGATGGTGATTCTGGGACCATCGCCCCAGGCGGCGGCAGCTGAGTGCGGGCAGGCCCGGGCCTCTGGCCATCAGCCCCGACTCCTGAGAGCCCCTTCTGCCCTCAGAGCCAGACCCTCACGCCCGGGTGAAGGTCACGTCGCGGGGCTCTGTCTGCCCGTGGGGGTCGGGGAGGCTCGGAGAGGAGAGGCCAGCACCTTCCACACTCAGCCCCTGGGGAGGGAGGCCTGACAGGGTCAGCTCCTACTTGTGCATATTTAATGGCCCTTTCAGGACGCTGGCAGGCTCCCAAGATCCCTCCCAGAAATACATTTGTTAAAATAAACCGAGCGAGGCCAGAGGTTGGCTCAAAATGGATCCATGCCTGGTGGGTTCAGAGATATTCGGACAGGTGGAAACCGGAGCTGGCCGGGGTTGGCGGGGGTGGCGGTTAGCTGGGGGGCCCGCGGGGCACCCTGTCCGCCTCTTCTTTGAGTTTGTGCCTGCAGAACAGGCTGTAGAGGACACGTAGGGTGCTCTTGCTGTCCTTGTTCACGATGTCTGCGGCCAGAGGAGAGCGGGGAGCGGGTCAGGCCCGGGGATGGGGTGACGAACCACCCCAGTGTGCCTGGGACTCGGGGCTCTGGTGCTGACTCCCAAAACCCCTGGCAAACCAAGCAGCTGGTCCTGCTCGGCCTGAGTCCCAGGGCCCATCGCGTGGCCCTGCTCCCCTCCTCCCGCCCAGTCCTCCCCAGCACCCCTCTTGCCATGCAGAAACCCCTTAAGATCTCACCTCTCTGGATAGCCCAGCCCAGGGGCCCAGACCCCCATCCCCTCTCCCTGGGATCCCTCCACCACGGGGTGGGTGGGAGCCACAATGTCCCCCATAGAAAGCCTCCGTAAACGCTCCTTATGCACTCAGGCCAGCAAGAGGAGCCCCTCACGCACCCCACTCTGTGCACCCGCCCGAGGCTGGCTGCCCAAGGAACGGCCCCCACCCACGCGGACCCCATGCTCACCTTCGGGGCTGACGGGGTAGCTGAGCAGGCCTCCGTCCTTCAGCAGCTCCAGGGCCAGGGTGACGTTGTGTAGCTGCAATGACAAGCCCCCACCAGATGTTGGCAAAGTGAGGTAGCCCCAATCCAGGCCCCCAGCAGCAGGCCCACCCTCACCCATGACGGCCCCACGCATCAAGGAGGCCACCTCTAATGGGAATGCAGTCTGGGGATCAGGGAAGGCTTCCTGGTGGAGGCAACGCAGGGAGGTAAGTCCACCGGGGGAGGGGACTTAGCCAGGGGTAGGAGCATGGGTCCATCCCAACCTCTTCTGAGACAGCCCTCACCCTGTGGGTGACATCCCCCCAGAGCCAGCTGAGTCTCATAAGCAAAGCACAGATGAGGAAACCGAGGCTCCTAGTGGCCAAGGGGCTTTATCTGAACTCACATGACAGAAAGTGCTAGAACAAGGTCTGCCTCATCCCAATGCCTGTGCAAAGCAGGCTGGAGGCTGGAAGAGCCAACCTTGCCCTGGCCCACCGGGACCCTAATTCTGGCTTGGTCACCGGGTGACCTCGAGCAAGTTGCTTGGCCCCCGGGCCTCCCCTTGCTCACCTGAAGAATGGGGTCACCACCCTTTCCCCCACATCTTGATACAAGATGCTGGGCAGGAAGCCCCGTCAGCCCTGGACTCAGAGCAGACCCTGGGTTGGGGGGTCACCTCCCTTTCCACATCTAGTCTCTCCCTTGGGCCTCAGAGATAGCCGCACAGAGCCCACCCTTCTGTGCACAGGAGCCTGGGCAGCAGACAGAGGGGTGTGGGGTGAAGGGGGATAGCAAGGCCTAAAGTTGGCTGAACCTCTGACTCTCTGTGACCTCCAGCAGGTCCTTCCATGGTCTCAGCCACCCGAGGGTCCACTGTGGGGCTAGACACCCCAGACTGGTGGCCAGCCACATGCTAGGCAGTTCCTATGGTAACCCAGCCAGGAGGCCCAGTCGGGCAGAGTCTAGCCCTTCCCGGGCTGCCTCTGGTCACCTGGTGGGTCTGGGCAGGACGAGTCCTGGGATCTGGGATGGAGGTCTGTGCATCACCCCCACCAGGTCGAAAGTCACAGGTCAGACGAGTCCCACATCCCGGCCGGGCCTCAGTTCCCTCCTCTGAACCGTGGAAAAGCCCATCTTCCCACCGCCGCTCCAAGGCTTCCGTGTGGGTCCGAGGTGATGAGAGACAGGGACCGAAGGCACAGCTTGGGGTCTGAAGGTGGCATGATGGAGGCCCAGGGGGCCTGGCCTCATCGAGGCTGCCCTGCTGCTTCCCCACATCTGGCCTACTGGCCCTACAGGGGCTGGGAGGTGGCGTGTGGGAGGGCTCAGGCCCCTGAGAAAGAGCTCCCCTGGGAGCGGTAAGGGGGTGGGTCACAGTCCTGGCAGAGTTGGGGGAGGATCTTCCACCCGCCCCCAAGGACTGCTGTCCTCCCGGGCAGCTGGCTCGCTAGGGGCTGCAAGGGGCCATGGCGGCCCCTCCTTGGGACCTGGAGGGCAGGGTGAGCAGGTCCTTCCCCATTGGGGACTGTCGATGTTGGAGCACTGGATGGACAGAGCGGCTGAGCTGGGGTAGGTCAGATGCAAGAGAGAATGGGAGTGGCAGGGTCACCGGCCAGCAGGGCTGTCCCCTCTACAGTCAGTCAAGAAGAAACAAAAGCTGTCACAGGGTCCACACCTCTGGGGAAGGAGGGGCCTCTCAGAGGGAGCAGATCAGAGCTCCACAGTCCTGTAACTGTGTCCCCGCGTCTTCTCCCTGGGCTGGAGAATCTGGGCAATGAGGGCTGCCGTATTGCTGTTGTCCATGTCTCACAATCGCCGTTCACGGGTGCACAGGACGTCACCGTGGGAGAGAGGCGGAGGCCCAAGGCCCTGCCTCTGATGGCGTGATCCAGGGTAGAGATGGGAGAGGGTCTGTGACCAACACAGACATGTTTGGAGACATGTTGGCTAAACAGAGCAATAGGGAAATCCTTTGCTGCAGGACTTCTCAGAGCCTTGAATACGTACATTATGGTGTATCGTGAACCTTCGAGACTACGCATGTTTCCCCAAGTTATTTGACCACAGGGTCCATTTGTCACAGAGCATCTCCTGAGACCAGTGTTTCAGAAACATTTGGTTCATTCACTTATTTCTAAAATATCGATGGAGCATTTAGCACACACCGGCTGTGAAAGGGGCAAAGCACGCTCCCGTCCCGCAGAGCCTGTGCTTGGAGAAGGGCTGCTGTCGACACTATAGAAGTGGCCCCCGCGCTGTCTGTTGCGCTCCTCGGCGGCGCTCAGCCGGGCGGCTCCAGGATGTCCGGCCGCGCTCTGCCCAACGCATCACTTTTCTGCCGCGCCCGGTTTGAGATGATGGAGGTGAAAACGCTGAGTTCCGCAGAGCTAAGGGGCGGTCAGGACCCGGGAGGGTGCCCTCTGATCCTCTGGGGAGAAATCACTGACTGGGGGGGGAAGCGGACTGGCTCCTGTCTCCAGGGTTTTGATTTCTGCAGGACAGATAACGTCTCTCTCCCACCATCCTCAACGTCTCACCGAACGCCGCTGACAAGGCAGGTCTGGTGGTGCAAACCCACTGCGAGAGGCCACCGTGCCAGGACGGCAGTTCCTCTGTGCCACCTCCGGAAGGGGCTGTGGCTCCCGCCCTCGCTGACTAATGGCCTCCGCAGTGTTTTACCGGACGTTCCTGCAGCTGAAGCTGCCAGTGCGCCGTAACATTCGCTCCTGGGCAGAGCTGAGAGGCTGCCTCCTCCCCCCCCCCCCGTTTACTGTGGCTCATGTTTCGAAGTTGGTTCTAAACTTGGTGAAACAGCGGATACTGCCCCAAAATACTTGTGCTTTTGTGCACAGCGGGGCCCTGGTTGACGCTGTTCCCTCCCCTGGGGCTGCCTCCCTAGTTAACTCTGCAGAGCAAACCCTAGTCAGCCTCACAGGTCACCTCGTGTGCAATGTCTCTCCTGGCTTCTTCAGATTTTACTACCCCTCTGTCCTCCAGGTCACGCACTGGCCCACAGTGAGCCAACACATGCCATCGTGGCCCTGAGAGCATGCTGGGCATCGGCTGGGAGGTCCAGAAGCAGGAGCCGTGTTGGGTTGTCTCTGGTCCACACAGCACAGGGCCTGACACCGAGCAGGACCTCGGGAATGAGGGGTCAGGGGCATGGAGGGTGGGTGGGTGGGCAAGTGGATGGGTGGGCAGGTGGATGGATGGATGGATGGATGGATGGATGGATGGATGGATGGACAGGCAGAGAACTGGATAGATGGATACAAGAATGGGTGGCAGGTGAAGGGCGAGTGAAATTGGTTGGATGGGTAAATGGGCAAGTCAAAGGATCGGTGTGCGGGTGGGTGGGTGGGTAGATGGGCAGACATAGGAGCAGACAAACCTCTCCACCCTTCACTCCACCTGGAGGTGAATGAGAGGAGGCTGGCCCTGCCCATCCCACAGACCTGTCCCCTCAGAGGCAGACCGTGGGGAGTAGCTTAGGAAGCTTACCATTTCCGCAGGGGAGCTGGGAGTGAGGTAGAATTCCTTCAGGTGCAGGAAGAAGCCTTCCAGTTGTCCAATCAGCAGGAGTAAGGTGACCCCGTCTGCAAACTACGAGGGCGATCACTGGAGGCACGCGGCCTGGGGGCCCTCGCCGCCTTTCCCAGGCCACGCAGCCTCTCTGAGCCTGGGGGGTCCTGCTCCCCTTGCCCAGGCAGTGTGGCCCTCACAGGTCACACAGCCTCTCTGGGCCTCAGCCTCCCTTTTGAGGAACTGGGAGGCACCCCTGCCCCTGGAGCACTGCCGCCAACACTGGCGCCGCGGGGGTAAAGCGGCTCCTGGCCGCCTGGCACCCAGTACGTGCTCAATAAAGGAGCTGTTTTACATCGCCAGTGAAACAGCCTCACATCGTTTTTAAACCACACGTGGGCCCACGAGCTACAGAGATGCAGGAGGAAACGGGAGCAGTGTGAACTGACTCCACGGGGAAGAGCCAGGCCCAGCGCACGGCCCGCTTGGCCGGCGCCCGCGAATTTTCCTGCCTGTTCGGCTCGTGGGGACCAAGGCAAAGCCTCCACCCGGCACCGGCAGATCATGTGCCAACACGTCCAGCTCGGCCTCCTCAACGATACAGCACGGGGCTGGGCACTGGGCACCACCGCTCGCAGGCCTTAGTGGAAATTCCTCACGTGAGGTCCCCCCTGATGCTGTTGGCTCAGCCTCAGCTCGTTTCTGCTGACACCACCAGATTCCAGGGACTTCAGAATCCCCTTTATCCAGCCGTCTCTAAACACCATCCCTGTCCTTGCCTTTGCTCTCTGACACCGATATTTTACCGAGGGAGAGAGAGGTGAAACAGGGAGAGTGCAGACCCACGAAGTCACCCTGTTTATACTCATATAAAGTACAATTGAACATGCCCTGGCCGGTGTGGCTCAGCTGGGTGAGCATCGACCTGTGCTCTGGAAGGTTGCGGGTTTGATCCCCGGTCAGCGCGCATACCCTGGTTGTGGGTTCGATCCCCAATTGGGGTGCATATGGGAGGCACTGATCAATGTTTCTCTCTCACATCGATGTTTCTCTCTCTCTCTCTCTAATATATATAATTAAACAATAATATATTATTTAGTGTGCCAGGTAATATATTAAATATTGAATAGTCACAATCTCATTTATTACTTGCAATTGTATGAGGTTGGTATTGTCGTATACATTTTAAAAGACAAGGAGCCTGAGGTTCAGAGAAGTCCAGGCCCAGTGCCATACAGCCACTGTGGAGATGTCCACCTAGCTTCAAAGTCTGGTGTCTGCACCCTGCCATGTCACCACACCATCTCACACACAGACGTCTCCTGTGGCCACCATGTGAGGTGGTGAGGAGCACAAACTCTGGCCTCAGCAGGCTAGGTTAAGATCCCAGGTCCATAAATCGCTGTGTGACCCTGGATGAGTGAATTAACCTCTCTGTGCCTTCATTTATAACGCGGGGCACATAGCCCAGACCTACAAAACACTGTGGGTAGGCGCATACAGTGTTAAGGGGGAACAATTGTGGGCTTTGAGTCTGGTAGCTGGTAGTCTAAGATTAATTTTGAAAAAAGAGCTGAAAATTGTTATTTTCAATGAAGAGTAATAATAGCATAGATGAGCCCCTTTGTAAAGCTCCCACGGCCCCACTTCACAGGGTCCCCACGGGGTCCTGGTTGGTGATGCTGCCTGGCAGCAACACTCCCCAGCTGGAGAGGACCTCAAGGCTCTGAGAGGTGACAGAGGGCGGGCCCGGCTCCCAGTGGCCCGTGAGCCCTCTTCTCTGACGGCTGTCCCCTGCCTGGGACCCCACAGCTGAGTCCCTACCTGGGTTTCCAGATCCTGCACGGACAGGCCCAGGCGTTCTACCTTCTGGTTGACAAAGGTCACGATGGCCTATCCAAGAAAGGACAAAGTCCCCAGGCCCCAGCTCAGGGTTGTGGCCTTCCCGCTTAGGGGGACAGAACCCCCCAACACACACAGCACCCGGCACACAGCAGGTGTGGACCAGGCCCTGGTCCCCCCCCCTCCCCCCCCCCGTCCTTTGTCCCCTGAGGCACGACCCAGGTTGGCGGCGGGTGGCCAGAGAGCTGCTCAGAGCTTTGATCTCTTACCTCCTTCACGGCGTTCACTTTCTCGGGAGCCAGCATAAATAACTCATCAAAGACGTCCTCTGCAGACAGACCCAATAAACACCTCGTTACAACATTATTATCGCTGAGTCAAACAGGGACTTTCTTCCACAGAAATTTCTCAGGGAAACCAGTCCAGAGGGAGCTTTCATTTTATCTCAAGGTTCTTGAATTTAAAAACAGGCCTGGATCTAAGTCACCGCTTCCCAGGCTGTGTGGCTCAGCGGGAATCACCTCCCCTCTCTGTGCCTTGGTTTCCTCACCTGTAAAGTATGGCTGGTGATACCTACCAGGTAGGGTCATTGCAAAGATCAAATTTGGCAGCAAAGGTCAAATTTGGCATGGTGGCTGGGCCGCAGCAGGGCTTCAATAAACGGCCATCTATTCTGCAGGGGACACCTGGTACTGTGTCTGCTCGGCCACCATCCCTCCCTCTGAAACTTGCCCTGTCTCCTCCCAGTTCCCTGCTCCACCCACAGGTCCATGGGAGCTGCCCTAGGTGGCTGAGCAGGGGCCAGCCCTGGATGGATCCTTGCCCACGGGTCCCTTTGCGGGGTTTGTGGACTGGAAGAATGAGGCATCGAGCTGGCCCAGAGTGTCTGAGCCTGCAGTGTGCACACAGCCAGTGCCCTCAGCAGCTGAGTCATGCCCATAGGGGCTGGAACAGAAGGAGCCTCTTGGCAGCTCAGGCTCCCAGTCTGGCCTCAGGCACCCCGGGTCCTCAGGCTAACCCCCTTTGCCCACAGCATGCGTTTTTACTGTCTGCAGCTAACACACCTCCCCCAGGGGGACTGGCCCTCGGGCACTGAATATACAGACTGGCTAGAAGAGCTGACCTTTGGATTCTGCCACTCAGCAGCTGTGTGACCCTGAGCAAGTCACTTCACCTCTCTGGGCCTGTTTATGCCTTTATTAGTGAGGTGGAAGAGCGGCAACAGATAGCATCGTGCATGTAAAAAAGCCCCGCAAGCCAATAATCACAGTGCAAACACCACTGTCCCTACCAGACCTTCCGGTCTGTGGTCAGGGAAACTGTCACTGAAGGAGCCAGAAATAGAGGCAAATATGCTGAGACGACCCAGCCAGGACAGGATGCATGTGCTGGAGAAGGTGTTAAGGAGGCCTTGTCCTGGGCCCCTGCCCCTTACCGTGTAACCCATCTTCATGCGCCCTCCTAACAACACTGCTCCTTGGGCAACCCCAGTAACCCCCCCACACACACCCCTGGCCTTGCACCTCCCCTCTCCTCCTTTCCCCAGGCAGCCTCCCTCTGCCCCTTGCAGGTGATTATTTCCATGTCTGCAGATGAGGTGCCCCGTGTAGAACCTCCTGCCCATAGAGCTCTGTGTCCTAAGTGGGGAGGATTTGGGAAGGAAAAGTAATGTTAGGATGGATGGATGGTGGATGGTGGATGGATGGATGGATGGTGGATGGATGGTGGATGGATGGATGATGGATGGTGGATTGTGGATAGATGGTGGATGGATGGATGGATGATGGATGGATGGATGGTGGGTGGATGGATATATGGATGGTGGATGGTGGATGGATGGTGGATGGATGGATAGATTGGTAGATGGATGGATGGATGGGTGGATGGATGGATGGATGGATGGGTAGATGATGGATGGATGGATGGATGGATGGATGGATGGATGGATAGTGGGTAGGTGGATGGATTGGTAGATGGATAGATGGATGAGTGGATGGATGGATGGATGGATGGATGGATGGATGGATTGGTAGATGGGTGGATGGATGGATGGATGGATTGGTAGATGGATAGATGGATGAGTGGATGCATGGATGGATGGATGGTGGATGGATGGGTGGAGTGGTGAATGGATGGATTAGTAGATGAATGGATTAGTGGGTGGATGGATGGATGGATTGGTGGATAGGTGGGTGGGTAGGTAGATGGATGAATAGATGAAGAGCTAGCAAGCCCTGCTCACTGAGGAAGGAAGGAAGGAAGGAAGGAAGGAAGGAAGGAAGGAAGGAAGGAAGGAAGGAAGGAAGGAAGGAAGGAAGGAAGGGTCAGCCAGCTGAAGAGCTCTCTCACAAAGCAGCAGCCACATTATTGAACCAGCCCCGTTAAGCACTCACTCTGTGCTAAGCACATTTACAAATTCCCTTTCAACCCTCACCACCAACTTAAGAGGCGGGTGCCATTATTAATCCCATTTTACAGATGAGGAAACCGAGGCACAGTGGATTAAGGGGCTTTTCCAAGCTCACGTGGCTAATAAATGGGAGAATTCGTGTTTGAACCCAGGCCATCTGCCCCAGAGCCCACACACTTAGCGACGCCGTCACCACCGCCAACGGGAATTCCAGACCTTGCCACCCATCTGAGCGGTGGCATGAGGAGCAGCCAGCCAAATCCACGCAGGGACAGACAGAAAGAGCAACAGATGGGCCGGAAGAAAGCTCGAGATGCAAGTGCAGACGGCAAAGGGGAGAGGACACCGGCAATCAGCCCCGCGCCTGCGTGGCTGTCACCACGTGCCCGAGACACAGGTGCCTCACGTGGCAGGGGTACTCACTGGGACCTTGGCCTTTGTCCGTGCTGAGGGGAAATCGTGGGGGAGAAAAGCACAAACAAATGGTTAAAAACCCCGAGACCCATAGATTTTTAATATGACGAGACTTGGCCCCGGCAAGGCTGACAGACACGGGCGTGCTCCACCCCTGCAGCTTTGCAAGGGGCAGGCCCGGGGCAAGCAAACAGCAGAGGCCCCTACGCGTCCCCCGAGCTTCTTGCCTGCAAATGCCCGGGTTTTGTTGTTTGGGGGGCTACTGCTCTGGTTTAAGGGGACACAGTAACGTGCGCGCGGCCTCGCCGAGAGCCTGCGCGTGCCCAGCGAGGGGGGCGCCTCCGCAGCACCGCAGTGCGCCTCGCACCCCCAGCCGCCCGCGAGCCTCGCCCCGCTTTGGTTTCTCTCGCCCGCCCGCGAGTGCTGCTGTTCGAGAAGTTCATGCCCGTGAAATCACACAGCTTGTGCTCTTGTGTGTCCGGCTTCTTTCACTCCGTTTTTATTGTTTTGAATGGGATTTTCTTTCACTTTCTTGTTAAATTTTCCACCCCATCCCGCCCCCTATAAGCAAGGTCTGGGCCCAAAGCGGGCCAAGCTGTCCTGGGAGCCAGGCAGCCCCTCTGAGGGGAGCTGACCATGGGGAGTGGGGGGGAGTGGCCTGGGACAGAGACCCAGGGCTCAGCATAAAGGCAGAGAGCCGAGGGGCAGGCGCCCGGTGGGGTCCAGGATTCAGCCCACAGCCTAGAGATGGGGGGGGGGGCCCTCACCCCAGCTTCTGAACTCACAGGGGCAGAGGAGGGCGATTTTAGGGTCACAGGGGTGAAGGAACGTGGCACCGTGGGCTCCAACCGCGCCTTCCACTCAAGCCCCTGGTGGCTGTGGTGTGACCTCATGACCGAGGGCCAGGGCCCCTCTGATCCCAACTCTGCCTGTTTTGCGGGTAGATCTGCCCCTGGCCCGGCCCGCCACCAACTTTCACGAAACCCGGCCCAGCCCCCACCACGGCCCCGCTCCTTCCCCGACCTGCTTTCAGTGAGTTGCTCCACCGACTTCTCCGACTTCAGGCCGCTCTTGGTGCTCTAAGGATGGAAAGGGAAGGGACTGAGTGATCCCAGGGCACTCGGCCCACGCCTGCTGCGCAGTCTGGAGAGCCAAGGCAGCCCTGCGGAGCCCCGGTTCCTCTGCCCCCGTCCCCCTCGGCGTGGGCTCCCGGGCAGTCCCCTCACTGTGGCTGGCCAACCCTCCTGCCCACGAGCCCTGAGCCCCACGAGGCCTTGCAGCATCCCCCGACCCAGGGGATGCGATGTGGACCCTAAGCCATGCACCCCATGCTTACCTCCATGGTGATCACCTCCACCTGGACGTTGGCTGGGAGGGGCAGGTTGGGCTGGAAGCGCTTGGCCAGAGCCAGGAGGAGATGCAGGGTGGCCAGCAGGTCCTTGTTGAAGATGGCTGGCAGGGGAGAGGGGCATGAGGTCAGAGCTGAGGGGCCACCCATACCTGGACCACATGGAGCTCTCCTTATGGTCACAGCAACCCTCTGTAGACCACGGAGACCCATGTCCCGCCTTCTGGAAGGCAGAGGCCTGGAGATCGACATTTAGACCCCAAAATGGTCACACACGGCCTCAGTCATTCTCCCTCTGAGTACAGCCCGGAGCACACAGCCTGCTGGGTGGCCGGGGAGGAGACAGGGAGATAGATGTTCCCTGAAACACTGTTTACACCTGAAAACAGCCACGTCCTGTCCTACAGTAGGACACCGGGTGGACAAATGGTTAGATCTAAGCCAAATGTGACTTAATTCAGGGTCAACATTATAAACACCAGTTACTAAACCTGAGGCTGGAAAGTGGAGATGGCAGTGGCCTGCGGCCCCACAAGAGGGTTTGAAACAGTTGCTTCATTGCCACCTCAGAGAAACTACTTACCTCCTTTCAGCCTCAGTTTTCTCATCTGGGGAATGGGGAGAGTGGAGAGGTTGGAATGGCAGGAAATTCATAGCAAACTCCTAACGAGGCGGGAAGCCCCGGTGCTTTGCACACCCTCACTCCCTACGAACACGCTCTGCAGATATGACTGAAATAAACTCCTGAGACAGGCCTGCGGGGGCCCCTCTGCCAAGGAAGATTGGCCGTCGCGGTGCTTGGACCTCAGTAAATAGCGGCTGTGTTAGGACAAGACTGTTTATGGTCCCTGTGCTGGGTTTCGCTGAAGTGACACCCTCGGGGACAGGAGTGCGTAGGGCTGTTTGCTCCTCGGTCAGGACCGTGACCCTGTGCCGACTTTGCACCCACCTGAGGCCTCTGCCTCCTTCTAAGCCCCCGGGTGGTGCCCACACCTGAGGCGGCTGAGCCGTGCCTGGCGGGTAGAGAGAGGCCTCCCCAAGCCAAGGACTCAGGCTCCCCAGTCCCCCCCGACACGCACCATCCACGCTCCACTTGACCGCCTGCTCCTCTGCCTGCAGGCTGCTGTTGGTGGCCTCCAGGACGGCCTGGAGCTTGCGCCTCTGGCTCACAGCGGTCAGGGCGATCTCCTCCACTTCCAGCTTGGTCCCCGCCAGCTTCTCTGAGTGCGGGAGAGAGCGGGGAGGGGGAGCGGGGGACACGGTTTGGAATCCTGCAGGGCGCCCGCAGGCGGGGCGCTTCCTCTAGGGGGCTGAGCCTGGCCAGCGTTCAGGTAAGAGCCCCGACCCCTCCTAACCCTAACCCTGACCCTGACCCTGACCCTGACCCTGACCCTAACCCTAACCCTAACCCTATCCTAACCCTAGCCCTAGCCCTAGCCCTAACCTAACCCTAACCCTAGCCCTACCCAAACCCTAACCCTAACCCTAACCCTATCCTAACCCTAGCCCTAACCCTAGCCCCAGCCCTAACCCTAACCCTAACCCTAACCCTATCCTAACCCTAGCCCTAACCCTAGCCCCAGCCCTAACCCTAACCCTAACCCTAACCCTAACCCTAACCCTAACCCTAACCCTATCCTAACCCTAGCCCTAGCCCTAGCCCTAACCTAACCCTAACCCTAGCCCTACCCAAACCCTAACCCTAACCCTAACCCTATCCTAACCCTAGCCCTAACCCTAGCCCCAGCCCTAACCCTAACCCTAACCCTAACCCTAACCCTATCCTAACCCTAGCCCTAACCCTAGCCCCAGCCCTAACCCTAACCCTAACCCTAACCCTAACCCTATCCTAACCCTAGCCCTAACCCTAGCCCCAGCCCTAACCCTAACCCTAACCCTAACCCTATCCTAACCCTAGCCCTAACCCTAGCCCCAGCCCTAACCCTAACCCTAACCCTAACCCTAACCCTAACCCTAACCCTAACCCTAACCCTATCCTAACCCTAGCCCTACCCTAACCCTAGCCCTAGCCCTAGCCCTAACCCTACCTTAACCCTAACCCTAACCCTAGCCCTAACCCTACCCCTGACCCTGACCCTGACCCTAACCCTAACCCTAACCCTATCCTAACCCTAGCCCTAGCCCTAACCCTAACCTTAACCCTAACCCTAGCCCAACCCTAACCCTAACCCTGACCCTGACCCTGACCCTAACCCTAACCCTACCCTAACCCTAACTCTGACCCTGACCCTACCCTAACCCTAACTCTGACCCTGACCCTACCCTAACCCTAACTCTGACCCTGACCCTGACCCTAACCCTAACCCTAACCCTACCCTAACCCTAACTCTGACCCTGACCCTACCCTAACCCTAACTCTGACCCTAACCCTACCCTAACCCTAACCCTGACCCTGACCCTGACCCTAACCCTAACCCTACCCTAACCTTAACCCTGACCCTAACCCCTCCGCACACAGGGCCTGCAGGCTGTGGGGCCTGAGCAACCCCTGTCCCCTCACCTTGCCCCCCGCTGTGCCCCCCCAGCCCTGTACACTTCCTTTTTGCAGGGCAGTGTGGCCAGCAGTTAAAGCCTGACTCCCGGCTTTCTTCACTGTGAGACCTTGGACAAGTTACAAGGCCTCCCGGAGTCTCAGTGCGCTCAGCTGTGCAATGGGGATAGTAACAGCTCGGAGCTGCGCCGGGGATTAATCACACCTGCTCCGTGCTCAGGACGCCTTAGGCAGGCCGGGGATTGTTCTGGAGGCCTTTGCAAAGGCCCTGAGCAGCCCCCAGGCTGACGGAGGACTAGAATCGGACCCGCCGCCCCCCACCCCACAGACAGACCCTAGACCAGCAGGGCCTCACACCAGCGAAGGGAGAGGGTGGGTGGGGAAGGCCTGCAGGGCAGGAGGCACCCTGAGGGGGCTCCCCAGACTGAGAAAGGAGCAAAGGAGCACCCAGCTAGGAGCAGCCACCTCTAGCTGCTGGGTCATCTCACTGCTGGGTCATCTCACTGCTGGGTCATCTCACTGCTGGGTCACCTCAAAGGCCTCTTTCCCTCCAGCAGCCAGGACAGCCCGGGCCTGGACATGGGTTGGCTTGTTGTCCCCAGCAGCCCACAAACAGCAAGTGCTCCATAAATGCTCGCGAGGCAGTGCGGGGGTGGGCGAGCCCACGGTTTAGCAGAGGGAAGCAAAGACTGTGGCCCCAGAGCTCAGCCAGGGTGGGATGAGGCTGGGTAAGGAGCCCACCTGCGGGGGGCAGCCGGGGGGGGCAGCCACTTACGGAAAAGGTGGTGCAGGATGAGCCCATCGAACATGTCTTCCTCCAGGCTTCGGACCACAATGTGCTCGGCGAGGAGCTCAGTGTTGATCCACTCCATCAGCACCTGCAGGTCCCAGATGACCGCTGACCTGGGCCACTTCTCACCTGGCCCCTCACCTGGCTCAGCACTACCCTCCCGCCTGCCAGCTCCTATCCATCCTTCAAGGCCAGGTCAAACATCACCTCCTCTAGGAAGCCCTCCCTGATCTCTCAGACTGTTAGGGGCCTGCTCTAGGCTCCCGAACACTTTCTGCTTTTCACCACAGGCCTGGGCACTGGGAGACCGGTTTGTCCCGTGTAAGGGGTTAGTAGTACAGGGGCTGCTCTGTCCCATCCCAGGCCCTAAACCTTACCATGTGCTGCGCACCAGCTGTTCCCCTCTGCAGCTCGGCCCAAGGGCTGCCCCTGAGGCCACCCAACCTTGCCTGTGCTCCGGGGGCCAGAAGCAGCAGAAAATTACTGCTTCTGCCCCAAGCTAACCAGAACTCGGTCTGTAAACACCAGGCTCCTCCACCCCTGGCAGGAACTCTCCAAGGGGCTGTCCCCACTGGTCCCCACAGCCGCCCAGGAGACCTGAGCTCTCGCGGCCTTCATCCGCTCCATCGCTCACCCTGGGGGGCTCCTTTTCCCCCTTTCTTACTTCCCCACCTCCCTGACTGTCTCCCATGATTGTCACCTCCCAGCTCAACTACATGCACCCACATCCTGATCTCAGGATCAGTTTTTGGAGGAACACACACTAAGGTGACACGCCAGCACCCAGGTTTTCCAGAAGGGGCCACACTGTGTCTGCTCTGTGTCCCAGTGCCCGGCAGTGGGAAAGGTGGGTGGAGGGAGTAAGAGAAAGGGAGGGAGGAAGGAAGGGGTGGGAAATGGGCCACAAATCCTCTGGGGGTGGGAGATGGTGCAGGTCAGGAAGCCTCCCTGGAGGAGGCAATAGAAAGGCCACGTGGGGAGTAGAGAAGTAGGACGGAGGAAGATGGAGGCGCCGAGCCTGTGCCCAGCTGGTCCTGTAGCCAAGGACAGAACTGTGAACTGGGAGACACACCCGTTCCCACCACTTCACCAGCTGTCCATGGCCCTGGGCGCCCAGCAACTGAAGGAGCATAAGCTTCGGGGCTGACGGCCTGGGTCAAACCCCAGCTCTGTGCTAGCCAGCCCCGGGCCCCCCACAGGTCAGGTCACCTCTCTGAGCATTGCTGTCCCCTCCTTGGGATGTAGGTGACAACAGGTCCCTCTCAACCCCATGAGGCCTGCTGGGATCGTATATAAAGGTATAAAGTCAGTGCTCAGTAAACGCTCCTTCCACAAGTGTCTGGGGGGCCTGCGGGGTCACCACCTGCTCGCCCGAGGTCAGGGAGACGAAAGCTGCCTCCAGAGAAACCAGGGCCGGAGAGGCCGCCTCACCTTTTGCAATTCTTCAAATTTGGGGTCCTTCCGGGAAGTGGGGGGCAGGAATCTCTTCTTTTCTCCTGGAAGCAGAGGTGAGCATGACAGAGGCCTGGGGACCGTGCGGGGCCCTGGCAGCTCTCCCCCCGCAGGTCACTCGTAGAGCTGTCACCTTGACCACAGGGGGAATTAGGTCCTGCCGCTTTACACACGCAACACACACACACACAGGAACACACGTGGACTCACACACAGCCCCCTGCAGATGCACAGGCACACACACACCTAGTCATAAACACATCAGCACACACTTGCACACATATGCACACATATATGCACACATATACAGACACATGCTCACAGATACGCACAGACACACACGCCCACAGAGACTCACACGCTCAGATACACACTTGCACACATATGCACGCACACACACAGACACCCCCCCCATAGAGACTCACACGCTCAGATACACACTTGCACACATATGCACACACACACAGACACCCCCCCATAGAGACATGCTCTGATACACACTTGCACACATATGCACACACACACAGACACCCCCCCATAGAGACATGCTCTGATACACACTTGCACACATATGCACACACACACAGACACCCCCCCATAGAGACTCACACGCTCAGATACACACGTGCACACACACATACACAGACACGTACCCGTTTTCTCTCTCTCCCCTCCCTCCCTACCTCCCACTCTCTCTAAAAAATCAGTGGAAAAAACATCATCAGGTGAAGATTAACAGCAACAAAATCATTTCACACGTTCTCCCTGTGGCCGTATTTCCGTGTTGCGGGTGCGTGAGCCCCAGTGAGTCCCCAGCGCCCTGCCCGGGGACTGCGGGGTTGCCTCCGGGCAGCTGAGCACCGCCATCCCCTCCATCTCCGCGGGGACAGGCTTGGGGCAGTGGCCACACCGCCCGCACTGGGCAGGCAGAGACGCGCTGAGGGGACCCCGCTCGCTGAAGGGCTCCTGTCCTGACGCCCACGTTTTAAAGAGCCCGGCACGGCGGGAAGGGAGCCGGTCAGCAGACCCCGCCCGCCAGCCGTCGGATCTGCGGGGGTCCGCCTGGACCCCGGAGCCGCCGCCTCGGGCTGGCTCCCAGCTTAACCACGGGGTTACCGTCGCTCTGGGATGCGGGGACTCTGTGCCTCAGTTTCCCCATGTGTACAAAGGAGCCATGAACGAGATGCTGCACACAGGAAGTGCGTAGCACAGCCCAGCACGTAGTAGGCACGCGTGGCGATCCCTACCCAACATCGCCATTACCCCCGAGATGTGCGGCTGTGAGGGGCCGGGGGCAGCTGCGGGAGGGTCCAGGAGCGGGGAGGGGGCGTCGGCAGGGGCCGAGCGGGACCGGGGCTCAGCTGACAGCTCAGAAGGACCCCGCGTTCCTGGGGCCCGTTTGGTGCTGGCGATGCAGGCCCCCCGCCCGCCCGGCCCCCCAGCCCCGAGGCCGCGCACCTTGTGGGAGCTCCTCCTCTGCCGGCTTGGGGATCTGCAGCAGGTTGTAGAGGGACTCTGTGTCCATTCTCCCCGCCGGCCCTGGGGACGCGGGGGACACAGGGCGTCACGGTCCGCGCGGCCTCTGCTCGCTCCGTGTCACTTCTCCCAGGCCAGGAGACACGGGGACGGGGGGGGGCTGGCTCTGGGTGGACGAGCCACTGCGCTGCCCTGACAAGGGGTCGGGGTCCCTGAGGGGCGCGCAGCCAACGCTCCCCGGGCTCCGGGGCGAGGAGGGCGCGTGGCCAAGGGCACCAACGGAGCTCAGCCTCGGCAGGCAAAGGGGGGTCCTCAGCCGGGCGCAGAGTGCCAGCCCGCCGTGTTCCTGCAGCACAGGAGGTCCCCACACATCCCCCCGCCCCCCACTTACTCCAGGACAGCAAGTCCCCACACATGCCCCCCAACCCTGCTGCACCCCACAGTCAGGACAAAACTGGGACGGCCTCTCCTCCCCTGAGCTCAAGGGGACACCTGGGGGCCTGTGGGGGCCTGTGGGGGCTGGTCGGGGTGAGCACACGGATGGATATTATCTCCAGAGCCTGAGCTTCTGCAGTGGAGGGGAGGCACCGCTTGTCCCCCTGGGCCCCTGAGCCTGGTCAGCTGGGCACAGAGCAGCACCCCCAGCCTCTGAGTGAGTGACCGAAGCTGGTGTGCTATTGTCACCAGGACTGGTCCCACTTCGTGCAGGCTTGGCTCTCAGGGGTGGCCCGGCCCTGCCTGGTCCCCAGTCCTGAACAGGGCTCTCTGCAGTGGGGCTCCTTCTCAGGGGGGGTTGGGGTCTCACACTCCTCCAGCATGGAAAGGGCCGGCACCCACAGTGTGCACGGCCTCATCGTGGGGGGACCCAGCACGTCCCCAGCCTGGGATGGGTGCATTCAGACTAGCGGGGCTTCCTTCCTGTTCTCCTGGCCGACTTCCTCTCCTGCTCGGCTGGCAGCCACACCCCCTCCGTCTTTCTGCAGCCCCTGGCCCTCCTCTGAGTTGCCAACTGGACAGACATTTGGGCCCGGGCGTCATGCAGCGCAAACAAGCTGGTGGTGGCCCCGCAGGGCCCAGAGCTGTGCTGAGACGGAGGCCTTCATGGGGCTGGGGCCACCCTGTCACACTAGCAGCCAGTCTGGGGACCCTGGAGGACCGTCCTGCCCTGATGTAGGGAGCAGGGAGAACACAGCCCCTAGGCCAGGCCTGTCCCCTGAGTCCCAAGCCTCCTCTTGGACACCAGGATTTGGCTCAAGGCCTGTGTCCAGAGAAGAGGAAAGAGCCGGCCTGGGTATCAGGAAGCTTAGGTTCCAGGCCAGCTCTTCCTCACTCGTGCTGTGTGACCTCAGGCAAACACCCTGCCCTCTCTGGTTCTGACACTTCTTCACAAGGAGGGGCCCGACTGCCTGCTGGCCAGAGGCAGCTGAGTGGACAGAGCCCAGAGCTGCCTCAAGCCATCAGCAGCCAGGGCAGTTCCTTCTCGGCCACAGGCCTGTTTCTCCCTCTGGAGTCTGGGGGTAGCTTTTCTGCGTTGGATGAGGCTCAGGGGAGTGGGAACCTGCTGGGGGGCCGCCTCTCCGCATGGGGAGGGGGCAGGGGCGCAGGGGCCACTCGGCCCGGCTCCCCCCACTAAGACTGTGCTCTCTGGGCTCAGTTTCACTGCGCCTCGGAGCCGTCCCCGTGTGAGCTCGGGCCCCCAAGACTCTCGGACAGACAGGCAGCCCCGGCGGCCAAGGCCTCCCTCAGGCTGAGGTGCCAGGAGGACTCACCTGGCTGCTCCTCCACGCAAGGAAATGAAGGTCACGGAGCTTAAATGGTGGCCCCGGGTTGCAAACAGAAGCGGGTTCCGGGTTCCCTAGGTCGGCAGGGGGCTGCAGGGCCCCAGGAGGCGGAGGCCAACGGCTCACTTCCTCCGGGCTGGGCCGCGGCTGCTGCAGGGCCCGCCGGGCTGGGCTGCAGGCTGCTTCCTCCCGCCGGGCGGCAGGCCTGGTGCTTCGAAGGAGATGCCACCACGGGCCCACCGGAAAGCTCTGCCTGCGGCCCGCAACCCAGCCACGCCTCCTGGCCCCCGACACCTTGCAGGCAACTCGAATTTAATATTTCTACTTCCTCTCCTCTCCCCTCCCCACTGCACAAACCAAGCCAGTTCCTCCCCAGATTTCTCGCTTCCCAGTGGCAGAGCCAGCCACCCAACCACTGAGGCCACAGGGGGAAGTCAGCTTCCCCCGAGGCCCCCACGTCCCCACCAGCCAGTCCCCCCTTCCTCCCACCTGGATCACACAGAAGCCTCTCCCCTGAGAAGACCGAGGACACTGGGGACACACGGGAAAGCAGTAGCGGGGCTCTGTAGCCCAGGAAGGACGCTGGGAAATGCTGCCGTTGAAATGGGCTCCTGGATTTCAGTGGAATTGAGGTCATTGCAAAATAGCAGAGGCCACGGGGCAGCCCTCACGCCTCTGCAGCAAGGTGGGTACACAGGTCAGTGTTTGCTGCGTAACAAACCATCTCAAAACACAGCTTAAAACAGCCACCGTTTTACTCAGTGCGTGAGCCTGTGAGTCGGCTGGGAGCCCTGGGACGGCGGGGTCACCTCTGCTGGGCTCCTCTGTGGCCAGTGGGTAAGGCTGGCGGCCAGAACGGCCTCACCTAGTGCGTCTGGCTGTGACCGTGTGGCCTCCGTCTTCCTGTGGACTGACTTAGGCCGGTTCCACAGCAAGCCCAGCACCGGAAGGGAGGGTAAGCCTCAGTGCTGTGTCACAGCATGGGACCCACAGAAAACAACAGGACGTGTGTGCCCCTGGAGAAAGCTGCCGTGGCCCGAGATGACCAGCCGGAGAGCTCTGACCATCCCGAGGGCCAAGGTGGTGGTGCCTACGACCCACAACGGCACACACGTGGCAGCTAGGACTTGGTGGGCCCAGAACTCCTTTTGTATCCTCCCCAGAAGGTGCGTTTTTATTGATTTTAGAGAGGAAGGGAGAGGGAAAGAGAGAGGCAGACATTGATGTGAGAGAGAAACTTCGGTCCGTTGCCTCCTGCACACGCCCGACCAGGGATCGAGCCCGTGACTTCGGGTGCGGGGGACGACTCTCCGACCCACCGCGCGCACTGGCCAGCTGGACCCCTACCCTTGCTCCCTGGGCTCCGTGAGCGCGACGTCATCCGCGCAGTGGGCTGGCACGGTGTCCCATGGGCGGCACTGTCCCAGACCCCTGCAGGGACACGTGTATGCAAATTCAGGGGCTCGATACCTCGTTCCCGGGGAACCGTGTGTCCGTGAACATGGGGATAACTCTCCGAAATGAAATGCAAGTCGCTGCGCCTCTAGTATCCTACCGGTAAGACAGGCGTGGTGCTTGGGGGCACTCTAGCCGCGGGTCTTGGCTCAGCTCCCTCTGCCTCCGCCCCCCCCCCCCCCGCCCTCGTCTGTCACTGCCCCAGTCTCTTCCCACGACCTGCCCGTCTGCGTGGATCTTGTCCATCTGTCTGTCCCTCACCCTCCAGTTCCTTGTTCCCTCCTGCACCCCGGGACCTAGCTTGGCGCACAGTTGGGCCTCAATAAATACTGACAAAAGGCACGTTCACTTCCTCCTGTGTTGGGCTCATGGGGCCCCCGTACCCCACCCCAGGGTAAGGCCCAGCCCTGGCAGGTGGGCAGGATAATAACCATTTATTGACCCAAATTATGCCCCAAACAGTGGATTTGCACTTAAAATGGAACCTGACAAAATCCGCGCTTCCCAGGCACAGAAGGCTGTCCTTGCAGAAGGACTGTGCGTTCCAGTCCCTGCGGCGATGGTGACCCGGTCAGCGACAGTGCTGAGCTGGCTCTGCCTGGGAGAGGCTTAAAGGGACCCCCTCAGGAAGTCCCTTCCCTCTAAATTCTCAGAGTCGACAAATCCTGCTGAGGGCAAGTGGCCATGTAATGTCACAGTTTCCCAGGCACAGGCCGAAAGGGACCCTGACGGGAGCAGAGACAACTCCCCGGCCCCTACGTCGGGCAGAGGCCCCCCGGGGAGGGGAGACGAGTTCGAGGCTTCCCTGAGCGCTTGCTGCTCACACCGGGCTGTCCACCCAGAGAATGGAGACAAAACATCTGTAAAAGACGGAGGATTCGGGCGACCCTCCCTTCTCCTTCCTCTCCTCCAGAAGGTCCTCGATGTCCCTCCCCGGCCGGCTCCACCCTCTCCCCATGGCTCCCTGGACCCCTCCTTCCTCCAGCCAACCCTGTGAATTACCTGCATGCGTCTTGCTCTCTCTGTGGCTCGAGGACAGTGGCCTGGCTGTGTCACAGGCCACTCGGATAAAACAGACCCTCAGTGAGTGTCCCCTGAATGGGGCCGACCCGGAGGCCGCTGGAAGGTCAGCTGTGGCTGTTGGCCTGAAAGGACGGACATTGGTGTGAATAGAGATTCCCACCCAGCAAAGCACAGGGGGGCCCAGGCGGGCTCTGGGGCCCAGCCACTTCTCAACCAGCACGTGGACACCGGGGCCAAGGGACGCTGCTGGAGGGAGAGGGACGTGTGTGTCCTGTGTATGGCGCTTATCAGCAACCCAGGGACCCCAACCGCATGCCAGCGACACCCCTCCCCCACTGCGACAACCCAAACTGTCTCCAGACATGGCTGCCAAACACCCCGACTTAGGGGAGGGAGGGGGAACTAGGGAGGGGTCACTCTGGGAAGTGGGCTACTGAACTCACAGCAGCCCACGGGAACCAGTCCACGGGAACCAGTCCACGGGAACCAGTCCACGGGAACTCACGGCAGTCCACGGGAACAAAGCCCAGATTCCTCCCAGGGAGTCTATGATTTTTAGTATTTTTTCTTCCCATTGCTTTTCAGAGAGTAGGAGAGAGAGAGAGGAACATCATTGTGAGAGTCACATCAATTGGTTGCCTCCCACGTGTGCCCCCAACTGGGGCTGGGGACTGAGCTTACAACCCAGGTATGTGCCCTTGGCTGGAATCGAACCCGGGACCCTCCAGCCCATGGGCTGACGCTCTAACCACTGAGCGAAACTGGCCAGGGCAGTATTGTATTGTATTGTATTGTAATTTTTTCAATAGCACCACTGCCCTGCTCTCCGGGCCACCCTTCCACAGTCAGTGTTAACGTTTCCTGGAGAGGAAGTTCGATGCCCCCAAGCCTCCCGTGACCTCCACGGGGAAGGCGGACAGCGGGCCAGGCGGAGCAGGAAGACACGGCTGCCACCTCGGGTCACCCAAGTGTCCCGTCCACCTCCCTGGAGCTGCATGTCCTCCGGCCCATGTCACAGGCCAGCTGGAGCTCCCGGCCTGGTCTGGAACCGGGACTTGGGAGGCGGGGGCCGACGCGTCCTGCCCTGTTCTTCATGATCCCTCGCCCGCAGCTGTGCCCGCACCCCATTCCCAGTGGCTCCTGCCCGTGAAACCCGGGGCCTCAGCCCACGGGGACCCCGCGCCACACAGCTGCGCCCTGGCTCCGTCCCCTGCGGGCTCCTGGTGGGCGGCGCCGGGCGGGGATCGTGCGGCCAGGCGCCAAGTCCTGGGCTGCCACAACCGGTGACCGCCAAACAGAGGTGGCGACAGCTGTGCCCACGAGTCCTTTACTGAGAAGAATCGCAGGGGCCTGTTCACAGCACAGGGCGTCCCCCGACCCGAACCCCGGCTGAGGAGCCATCGGCGCCGGCCGAGCACGCACAGCGTGTCGGCTCCCCGCGGCCACGGCGGCCGGCCAACGACACAGTGGGGTGTGAGTAGCTTTTATTTAACATCCAGAAATCCAAAGTAAACATCGCTTAAAATGATTAAAAAGACACACGGGGGTGGGAAAGGGGTTCAGCTGCTCTAAAACAACACAGCTTTGTCACATCCAACTGGGACACGCAGCACACGGGCGCGGGGCTCCGAGCTTGCACACCTGTGGTTGTTGAAGGGAAAACAAGCTTCACGGAGGCACCCCGAGGCTGGGGGTGGGGGTGAGGGTCCAAGACACAGCCACAGAGAGGGATGGGCGAGTATTGCCCCCTCGGGCCTCAAAGAGCCTGGTCTGGCTGCCACTCAGTCCCTGGGGACGAGAGCCCCTCTACAGAAAAACGCAATTCACCGAAAATGTGTGTCCCAGAGCTTTCCGGAGTGAAGGAAAAGTTTTTCTGCTACTCCAAGACGACGCCCCGGCTTCCCTGACCCTGAACTCACGCCCAAATACTGTCCCCAGACCAATAAGACGGTGGGTCGGTCACACAGAGGGACTCGTGCCTGCAGCAGAGCCCACCCTGACTTTTTAAAAATTGACTTTGAGGAAAGAGAGGAGACAGACCATGACACCTTTTCCTAAATCTAGAGCAGGGCATCCCGCTGAACAGGAAGGATGTTCTCAACAGCTCTGGTCCAGAGCGGGGGGTGAGCAGCGAAAGGCCCGAGGGAGGCTGATCTGCGGGGACTCGCCGGGGGCCGCACGCGGGTGCCCCAGGGGGAGACGCCAGCGAGGCTCCAGGAAGCCGAGGCTCCGGGGGAGCAGGATGAACACCTCGCTCCATCGGGGGCTGAACTGTGTCCCCCGGAATCCAGGTGCTGGAGTCCTAACACCCAGGGCCTCAGAACAGGACTATCTGGAGTTGGGTCTTTAAAGAGGGGATTAAGGTAAAATTAGGCCCTATGGGTGGGTGTAACCCAATATGACTAGTGTCCTTTTAAGAAGAGATTAGGCCGCAGACACACACAGAGGGGTGATGAGGACACAGGGAGAGGACAGCTGTCTGCAGGCCCAGGAGAAAGGCCTCAGGAGGGACCAACCCTGACGACGCCTGGGTCTTGGGCTTCCTGGCCCAGACCTGAGAGAATCAACTCCTGCTGTCTGAGCCGCCCAGGCTGGGCTGTTACGGCGCCCTGAGCAGACAAATATACCCTGATTTTTAAAAGTATCTGAAATGCGTCCATTCCCAAAGAGGGCCCTGAGATGGTGGCGACTTCCGCGGAGCCGGCTCCGACCCGGCCCGGCCAGGAGCCAGAGACGACACCCCTTGAGCAGGTCCGTCCCTCCTGGGCGGCATCGGGTTATCTGGGTCTTAGGTGTTTGCGCAAAAATTAACTCGACACGGAGCGGTCGAGACGTGGGTGGGCATTCCTGCCACAGCACACGCTTCTGGGAATTGAGAGGAGTTTTTAAAACTGCAGAACGCTGTCTACTAAAAAGGCCTCGCTTCCAGAGCCCTCCCCGGGGATTCGGCAGGAGAGCCGGGCTGCGGGGCCTCTCTGAAGCTTGTGATCACTAATTGCTCCGTCGGATGGAACTCGGGGCGGCCCTCCCGGGGGCCGAGGGGTTTGGGTTCCTGGGTTTTTCCTTTTCATGGTCAGATCCAAGCCAACAGCCGCTGACACAGCTGCTGACTCAGCCCCGGGGGCCCCGGGAGCCCCAGGAGCGCCAGGAGAAGCGAGGCTCTAGCACGAGCCCGGGTGTTCAGAGCCCTGCAGCTCACACTGTGTGGAAAGGAGGTCAGGGCGATTCGAGGGGGGCAGGAGGGTGGGGGAAGGGGGTGGGGAGAGACCACAGGGGGCTTGTCGGGGGGGCGGGGAGACACAGGGGCATCGCTGCGAGGTCACTCCGCGTTCTTGTACTTGTTGAACAGGTTGTAAAGGACCCGAAGGGTGGACTTGAGGTCCAGGTTCACCACATCTGTAGAAGGAAACAGAGGGAACGTTACAGGATGGGAGGGCTCACCGGGAGCCCTGTCACTGGGGACACATGGGCCACATGTGTGTCCACAGCAGAGCATCGTCCAGGATGCTCTGGGCAGCACCGTCCCCGGACACAGGCCTCTGTGGGAGCCCTGGGCCGCCACCTGTGGGATGAGTCCCTGGGCGGCCAGGACAGGTGCCCCTCTTCCATCCCCGCTAGGATTTGCATCAGGACTAGTGTGACAACCGATAACATTTGCATGGTGTGGGGTCTACGACAGCCAAGGACATTTGCTGGGGACCAAACACTCAGAGGCTCACCTGCACCAGGACCACTGGCCTGCGGCAGGGTCAGGCCTCCTAGGGCAGGGCAGGGCAGGGTGGCAGCTGCTGACCCAGCCCTCAAGCTTGGGCACATGGTGTGGCCTGCCCGGCACACTTTGGGGATGAGAGCTCCCTCTGGGGCCCAGCAGGTACAGGCCACCTTCTTTGGTGGGCAGGGCGCCAGTCCTGGGAGTTGGGCCCTGGATTCTGGTCTTCACACACCGTGGGACCTCAGACAAGTGACTCGGGGAGGGTCAGGAGTCACAGGATGGAATTCCTGTCCCCGGATGGACCTTAAACGCTGTCTGGTGAGCCTCCCAAAGAGAGCACCTAGGAGTGACGGACGTGTCCCACCCAGAACTCATGCTGTGGCCCGAGGGCAGCAATTCCCAAAGTGGGATCCCTGGACCCGGGGCACTGGCGTCGCCCGGAAACTCATTAGAAACAAGACTTGTCGGGCCCACCCCACAGCCCCCACACCACCATCTGTTCTTGGAGAAGCCCTTCTAGGGTTTTGGCGCTCCCTCAGGTTAGAGCATCCTGGCATAGACCATGTAACACAGCAGCCAGGACGGGGCAGAAAGGTGGCCCCTCCCTTGGCCCGGGCCCCAGCCCCTCACAGAGTGAACGTGCCGCCTCCCCGCTCAAGGGCATCACCTTTGCCGGCCACCAGGGACACAACCCAACAGTCACTAAACTGCAGGCCGCCTCCGATGGCCTTTCACGCCGTGACGTAGCATCCCCAGCCCGAGTGCTGCCCCGGGAGAGGCAACTAAATCCTGAGGCCCATGGGCAGGGGCCACAGCCTCTGAGTCATGTGGTGTCTATAGACCCAGCATTGGTGGCCCCATCAGCACAGCCCTGTTGGTCCCCAAAACCAGGAGCATGGGGGTCACAGGGGCATGGAGGCCTGGGGTTGGCAGTGCTGGCCTGGGAGCCACCCACGTGGAGGAATCTTATCGGGAGAGGCAGGTAGGGCCCCCCAGCCCTCAGAGGCCCGGTCACACTTGTGCCCAGCTTTCCCCGAGGACACGTGGTTGGGGCTTTACCTTCCGGCCGGGCCTTGGGTTTACTGAGCCCCCCGTCCAGCATCAGCTCGAAGGCGAAGGACACGTTGTGGACCTGCCGAGGACGCGAGAGTTAATGCCGGGCGGAAGCTGTCCCCAGGCCCGCCTGCTGCCCAGCACTCTCCCTCTGAAAGGACAGGACAGAGGCAAGTGTGGGCAGAGCGGGTCTTCGGAACGGCCACCAGAACCCAGGGCGCCCGGCGCGGGGCACGGCGGGCAGACGTCTGCTGGTCCTTCCTCCCCTCGCCGGGGCTCGGGGGTGGCTGGGAGATGCAGGGGTGGAGACACACAGCCTGCCCTCCAGGGCTTGGGGGCCCCCGTGTGTCTGCCCCAGGCCCTGGCACATCCACACGACTGGAAGCGACAGTGACCCTATTTTACAGATGAGGACACCGAGGCTCCGAGAAGACGAGTCCCTTCCCAGAGGCGCCCGGCCCTGTGCGCTGTCCCCGGCACAGGGCAGCCCTTTCTCCCAGAGCCCCCGCCCCCGCCCCCGCCATCCGCCGACCGCCATCGCCGCACACGCACAGCAGGCGGCGAATCGGGGTGGAGTCGGGCCCGAAAGAGGGAGGAACGGAAGAGTCGGGTCTAGACGTCAGCCCGACCTGGGAACCTAAGGCAGCCGCCCCTCCTGGCCGCATTGCCCCCAGGCCAGCGCAGTGACCGTTTCACAGGGCGGAAGGCCGGGGGGACACGGCGCCCCTGTCACCCGCACAGGCCTCCTCCGGGCGCCTGGCTAAGTGCACCGTCCTCCCAGCCTCCTGCTGCACTGGAACCGGGAAAAGCTCTCTCCCCAAAACTGGGCCTGGCCGCGCAGGGGCCTCGTCACAGGCGGTGCCTTCGCGGCCGGGACGTCGCATGGGCTCCGTGGCTCGGCCGGGGCCCTCTGTTCTCTCGCTCACATGCTCACCACCCGCCACGGACTCACCTGTCCGACTCCATCCCGGCAGCCGGGACAGGACTGGCACTGGGCCACCGGCAAGCAGCCTGCCAAGCGCCCACCTGGGCAGACTGATAAACCCTGGCCCCGGTTTCAGAGGTCCCTCTGGCTGGCTGCCTCTCTGACTCACGGGTCTAGCACTTTGGGGAAATAAAAGGACAGATGCCCATGTGCCCAAAGCAATCGGGTCAGTCCATCTGCCAAGTTTCCAAAGGCTTTGACTATATGCGGGTGGACGGCTGGCCTTCGGGAGGCCCTGGCAGGAGGCGAACGGCCCGGTCACCCAGGGCAGTGACACGGGAGAGCCAGCCACCTAACTGTAATGGTTGGGCCCTTGGATCCAAACGCTCCTATTTGGGGAATTTCCCTAGAAACAAGCCACAGGAATGGAGAAAATATATATATTCAAGAAGACGCCCCAGTGGCAGGAACAGGGCACAGGCTGGCAACTGTGCCGACACTGGACCACAGTTATTAATGATGATCTCATGGGAAAGGCCCGGAAGAGAACATGGCACCCGGCACCGCTGACGGGTCTCCTTCCACCGTGGGTGCCGTGTAAGCGAGATGCCACTTGTCATATAGTTGTATGTTATTTTTATTTTTTAAATATTTTTAGTTAATCGTCACCCAAAGGTATTTTTTCCATTGATTTTTAGAGAGAGTGGAAAACTTTTAGGGAGGGAGGGAGGGGGGAGAGAGAAACATCGACGTGAGAGAGACACACCCATTGGTGGCTCCCACACGCACCCTGAGCGGGGCCTGGGATCAAACCTGTAACCCAGGTACGTGCCCTTGACCAGGAATCGAACCCGAGACCCTTTGGTGTGCGGGCCGACGCTCTAACCACTGAGCCACGCCAGCCAGGGCCGGTTTTACGTTTTGGGGAACGCAGCCGGGCCCCGGAGAGAGCCGTGGGGCACTAACCGGGCGCCTCCGCGACGGGGGGTGCTTACCTTCTGGTCGAAGCCGTCCGGGGTCAGGTAGAAGTTGTGCAGGGGCACGAAGTAGTCCTCCAGCAGGCCGATGAGCAGAACCAGGTACACGCCGTCTGCGAACTACAGAGAAGCCCTCGGTGAGGCCGTGCCGCGAGGCGGAGCCCGCGGTGCCTCCCAGCCGCGTGGAAGGGAGAAGGCGTTTTAAAGCAGAACGACCCACCCCTGGTTTCGGTGAGAGAACCCGCAGCTGGGTGTGGATGCGGGACCGGGCACGGCACCACGCTGGGGACTGGGTGTGACCGTGACCGTGGGTGAGACCACGGCTCCGGGGCCAGGCCACCCAGCCACGACCACGGACCAAAAGTCAAAATCACAACCGTCCACCACCGGGAAGGTATCGCGTCAATAACGGTGACTGCAAATTCAAGTTCAGGGTCTCCGTCTAAGACGGGCGGCTACTATTCACGCCGGTGCGTGGGCCCAAATGGGCGGGGACCGTCGGGCGCCGCGGGCGAGGATGGGGGTCGTCCACACGGAGAGGGGGGCCCCAGGCGTCAGACCTCCCGGGGCCCTCGGGGTCTCTCCCCGCCTCTGACGATTCTCTGTGCCGGAGTTTGGCCCTGAAGAAAGAGACGGGGCGCAGAGACGCCCGGGGCGCCGCTCGTCGGGAGGGGGCCGCGCCCCGTCGTGAGGGACCCGTCTGAGGAGCGCAGCCTTGGATGGGACAGACGGCGGCTGTTAAAAGCGACGAGTGCAGATGACGGGCCAGGGAGCAGAGGAAAGAAAGATCAGAAAGGAACCTACACACTCGCGCTGACGGGAAAAGAGGCCCCCGCATACGGGGTGACAAAGAGCGCCCTGCGAACAGCAGTGCGGCGAGATCGCTGCCGCTTAGAAAGGACACCTGGGCTTGTCACGCAGCCGGGAAGACACACGGCCCGCCCGGAGCAGCAGCGACCCCGAGAGGACGGGAGGGAGGAAGGAGGGCGTCTGCTCCTCCGCTACTAAGTACAGGCCCGGCTGTTACTGTCTCAGGCAGCGGACACAGTAGCAGCCGATAGTGTACAATGTTACCAAGTGTGGAAATAACCAATGTGTTTGCACAACACAGACACACAGACGCGTTGAAAACAGGCCCGCGGGCGTCCCGGCACAGGCCTGGCCGCCCACGATTCCGTCCACGCAGAGGAGGGTTGGAACCAGCCCCTCCGCACCGTCGGCTTCACCAAGGATTTTCCTTCGCGTTGCTCACGTGCGTTTTCAGACGCGTCTACAAGGGCCTGGGTTACTTTTCTCATTAGGAAGGTGAATGGGGAAAGGGAGGGAGAGGAGCACAGGCCGCCAGCCGGGCTGCCGGGAGGATCCGCGGCGCCGCAGACAGTCGGGCTCGGGTTCGGGCCGCGGCTAATCCCGGGGAAATGATATTTCGTCTCCAGCGCCTGCCGAGTGCTCGAAACATATATTTTCATGACGCTCTTTGCGCCCTGAGTGGGCGTGGGGGAGGGTCCAGTGGACCCGAGCAGGCAGGGGTCAGGGGCGCCGACCCCCGTAGAAATCGACGTGCCCCACGCTGTCCCCTCATAGGGAAGCCAGGCAGTCCCCAGGCCGTGCCTCCCGCGGGCGTGCGTCGCGGCCGTAAGTTCGCACTGCCCGTTTCCAGGACGGCCGCCCGGCTGGACCCGGTCAGCGCGCCGGGTACAACGCAGAGCCCTGGGTGTGGTGCGTGTGACTAACCCGAGACGCCGGAAGTGAAAGGAGCCCTGGCCGGCGTGGCTCAGCGGTCAGAGCGCCGGCCTGCGCACGGAAGGGCTGCGGGTTCGATTCCGGGCCAAGGGCATGTGCCCGGCTGCAGGTTCGACCTGCCCGGTGGGGGTGCGTGCAGGAGGCCACCGATCACTGCGTCTCCCTCGCACTGATGTTTCTCTCTCTCCCCCCCTCCATTCCTCTCTCTGAAATCAATAAAGACATTAAAAAAAAAGAGGAAAGACAACGTGAATAAGAAATCTTTACTCACACGTGTCGCCATTCGTGCCTTGAAAACAAAGCAGCAGCAGCAATGTGACTAGTTGGTAATAAAATCTCAAAAAAATATTTCCCATACATTTATTGAAAAAACACTCCAGGTGGAAGTGGACCCTCGAAGCTCACACCCACGCCGTCCAAGGGCCTACTGTGCCCACACCGACCGCAGAGGAGACGCTCTGCGCACACAGCAGGGGCGCTGGGCGAGCGTGTGCCAGGGGCCGGGGCCAGAACTTTCTAGACGAGGGGCCTGCACATGCGAGGCTCTCTGGCGGGTGCTACGGCACCTCGGGGAGTGTTACGGGTTGAACTGCGTCCCCCCCATAGAGACGTCGGCGTCCCAGCCCCTGGCCCCTGGGAATGTGGTCTTATTTGGAAATACAGGGAATCCCCCCAAAAATGTACACACACTTTGAATAATTATTAATGGTTTAAATCTGAAAAGAAACATCAACTGAGCCATCGGCTGTTCCGTGTGTATACATTTTGGGGGGACACCCTGTAGTCTTTACTGAAGTAATCAATTAAGAGGAGGTCAGCAGGGGGCCCTGATCCAACCGGGGTGGCACCCTTACAAAAAGGGGGGACTTGGACACACGGACAGAGAGAACAGCCAACGAAGATGAGGCACAGATGGGGTGATGACCTCTACAAACCTCAACGTCGCCCGCGGACCCCCAGAAGCTGAGGAGAGGCCTGGAACCAAGCCCCCCGCTCGGCCTCAGGGGGGACCAGCCCTGCGGCCGCTGGGACTTCCAGCCTCCAGAACTGAGAGAGAACAGACGTCTGTTTGCCGAGCCACTCAGTGTGGTATTTGTTCCAACAGCCCCAGGAAATAAAGGGGGGGGGGGTCTGAGAGACGGCGAGGTGGCTGCAGGTGGCATTCCTGCCGGACACACGAGACGGCACCTGGCTTGCTCACGGCCCCCCCCCCGGGATCGGAGCGACACCAGCTGGACGTGACCCAGGACGTGGATCCTCCCACCCAGGACGTGGCTCACCTGAGTCTCCAGTTCCGTCACCTCCAAATTCAGCTTGTTCAGGTGCTTGTTCACAAAGGTGATGAGGGACTGTCGGGGCAAAGGGACACGGGACGTGAGAGACCGGCTCCCGCCAAGGGTCTGATGAGACGCGTGCCCCCCAGCTTTGTGCAACGCTCCCCTGGCCTCCCGTTTACTGAAATAAAAAGCTCCCGTTTAAAGCGAAATGTTCCTACACTAACCCTTGGTTTTAACGAGATGACGCCTAAAACTATCCCAGCTGGAGAGGAAAACACGCGTCTCTGCTCACCGAGCCACGTGCATCCCTTCAGAAGGATGCAACTGTCAGGGGAGATAATTAAACTTTTAAATGAATCCTAGACGTAACCTTGGACAATGAAAGGTGGAGAGAGAAAGGCCGCCTCAGGCCACCCCCCCCAGTTTCAGTAAACGGAGGTCCGTCCGGGCCAGACCTCCGGGAAGCGTGCACTTAAACACCTTGTCTCAGCGATCAGACCCCACGTTCACGGAAACTTAATCCCAGCCCCACCCACCCTACCCCTGGACCAGATGTCATTTCCTTACTCTTTCTACTCAAATTTACGGAGCAGCCACCACGGGCCACGCCCTCCGCCTGGTGCTGGGGACACGGAGAGAGCAGGACAGAGCCCCACGCGACTGACACACAAGCTTGGAAAATGCTTCCTACCCAGCTCTCTCTCGGAGAATTCCAGGCATGTCAGCATTTTAAAGGCCCTGAGAAGTCCTGCATTAAGAAAACCGTTTGGCCCAACCGGGTGCAGTGGGTCTTTCCACCCACAGGTTTCTCAGCAGGCGGCCTGGGCCGATGGTCAGGGGCGTGTCCTTCGCACCCCTGAGGGGACACGGCCTCACCGCGGGCGGAGCAGCTCTGCCGGGAAGGCCGCCTGTTCACCCAGCAGGCCGTGCACGCAGCTTCGTGGCAACGAGGCCGGCAAGAGCCAGCGGCTGACATGCTTTAAAAACGTTTCCACGTGCAAACAGCCTCGCATCCGAATGCACGGGCACGTGGGCGCTGGCGGGGACCTCGTGCGACGGAAGCGGGCAGGTGGGCAGGGAGGTTCCCGGGGCGCGAGATGCTGAGCTCGGAGCCGCGAGCTGTGAGCACCGAAGTTACGTTTTGACTATAATGACACCCCGGTCCACGTGGCAGACATCTCAGGGACCTCAAACATTTCCCAGCACGGAATCGGCGCCGTGAAAGGGCAAGGAGCCGGGCGCCGAGGGGCGGGCGGGAGGCAGCTGGTCAGTGCGTCTCTCACGTCGATGTCCCTCTCCCCCCGCCCTGCCCCCTTCCGCTCTCTGAAAGCCGGTGGGGAAAACATCCTGAGTGACGATTAACAACAAACAGAAGGACAGGCCCGCCGCCCGCCCGCCTACCTCCTTCACCAGGCTCAGCTTATCCGGGGCGTGGTCGAAGAGGGTGTCGAAGGCGTCGCGCTCTGTGTGACACGGAGACACGGGGAGGGGGTTACGGACACGGCCCTGCCGCCGTCCCCGCCCGGCCGCCAGCCTGTCCGAGGCAGAGCAGCGTCCACCCTTCGCGAGGGGACGGTCACGCCCGCCTGGAATCCTTTCACTTCCTGCCAGAGCCCAAGAGCGGGCGCCGGCAAGGAGGAGGCGCCCCCGAGGGCCCTGCCACCCGGGCCTGCCCTGGGCCACGGGCACGCGGGAGCAGCTGGACACCCGCCCCCCTCACGTCGGAGGCGTCCTTTCCCCGGGCTCCCTGTCCGCCCGTAAATCGGTGGGTGCACCCGGCCACCTCTCCTCTCTGGCTGCCCGCGGCCACCCTCACAGCAGCCCCATCGCCCCTCCCCTGGCACAGTTGCAGCCTCTGCCTCACAGGCCTCCCGCCCCCACTCCGAGCCCCAGGACCCATTCTCCCCAGCGGGCAGAGCAAGCTTTTTAAAGTGCAAATTGGACCATACTGTGCCTCCTCCCCATCCCTGCCCCGACTAAAGCTCACCGATAGCTTCTCATGGCTCTTAAATAAAAGTTATTCTCCCTCCGGTGGGCCCCTGGGACTTAAAGGGCTCAGCGCCATCCCCGACACCCTCCCCCTCCCCGACACACCCCACCAACCGGCTTCCGGGCTGCTGCTCTGTCACCTGCTCACCACAGGGCCTTTGCACCTGCTGTTCACCTGCCTCGCTTCCTGCAGTTGCTCTCACACGTTACCACCGCTGAGGGGCCTTCCATGACCGTGGGGAAGAGCACCCCCCCGCCCCCGCCACTCTCTCCCCTCCCATTCCCACCCCGGTGGTTTTTCCCTAGCACTTAATCACTACTTCAGAGTGCTTTTGTTTCTAGCTGTCTGCTCGGCATGATCTGCTGGACCTTCAGCTCCTCCAGGGCCAGCTCCACTGTTTCGCTTGTTCCCTGCACCGTCTCTGGCTCCCAGAGGCGCCCACAGCAGGTGCTCAGAACAAACAAATGAACCAGGGGAGACCCGGCTCCA
The DNA here is from genome assembly GCF_964146895.1 of Miniopterus schreibersii. Classification (NCBI taxonomy): domain Eukaryota; kingdom Metazoa; phylum Chordata; class Mammalia; order Chiroptera; family Miniopteridae; genus Miniopterus; species Miniopterus schreibersii. The sequence continues at coordinate 184,685,475 of NC_138102.1, read as the reverse complement.
GAGTCTCTCTACATCAACTTTTCTAGGGTGTCCCCTGTGTGGGGACATTCGTGGGGCCCGAAATGGTCCGTTCTACCATGTCCCACCCACCTTCCTGCTCCCAGACGAACCCTAACCCACTCTGACTACCACGCATGGGCCCAGCCTGCCCTCCAACAAATTAGCACAGACTCAACCCCTTCCTTTCCGATGTGCGGTCATCGGAGGCCGACTCAACACGGCTCTTAGTGGATGAGAAAGAAGCAGGGCTGGCTGGGGGCCAGGGGCCCAGGTCTGGCCTGATGGGGCCATGGTCGAGCCACAGGGGAACAGGACAGGGACCGCTGCCGGCTGAACCCAGGCAGGAGGGCTGAGGTCTCCGGGGTGGCCACAGGGCTGTGGGGAGTCCCTGCCGGAGCACAAGGGCAAGGCAGGAGGGCATCTGGAAGGGCCTGGGGTTCCTGACTTCTGTCCTGAAGGAGCCACTGTCCCCCCAAGGTTTCTAGGGTCAGCAGAAAGGTCCTCTATGACTAGCCAGGGCTTAAGCCCAAATCTCAGTGTGGGGTTCTTGGGGGGCTGCAAACCCAGCCCATTGGAATGGGGGTGAGAAGTCTTCTCCCCCAGTTTGAGGGTGGCCAGGAGACCAGAAGCAGAGCCGGCCCAGAGGCTGCTCCAGGACTGTCCAGCCTGACCCGGGGGGACGGGAGAGGCAACGTGCCTGCCCAGGACGCTGCTGAGCCGGGCCTGCTGGAGGAGGCATCCAAGCCGCACCCCCGCCCCCACCCGGGCCCTGAAAGGAAGGTGCTGGTCTCAGCACCCAAGGTCAGGGGCCGCAGGAGCCGCTCCCAGCCCAGCCCAGCCCAGGGAGCCCGGGAGCCTCCTCCTGGCTTTAGGGGGAGGGAAGAAGGTGTGTGTGTGATATGTACACACATGAATATGGGGACGGGGCCCTAGCCGGCTGGCTCAGTGGTTAGAGCATCAGCCTGAAGGGTCTTGGTTTGGATTCTGGTCAAGGGAACCTCCCTCGGTTGCAGGCTCGATCCCCAGCCCTGGTTGGGGTGCGTGCGGGAGACAACCAATCAACGTGTGCCCCTCACTTCAATGTTTCTCTCTCTCTCTGCCTCTCCCCCTTCCACTCTAAAAAAATCAATGGAAAAAATATCCTCAGGTGAGAATTAAAATAAAGAAAATGGGGACCAGGCATGTGTGTATGTCTGGGGGGTGGGGGGTGACCTAAAGACCAGCCCTGCGGACACCTTTCTGCGGCAGTAAATTATTTTTATCACATCTAACTCAGATTATACTCAGTAAGACAGTCTACTGAAATAAGAAGCTAATAAGAAGCTAATCTACACAAAGCAAAACACAAATGTTAAACGCAACGTGAGCAAAACCCCAGGGGCAGAGCAGCACCTGACGTCAGTGGGTATATTTAGCTGGGCGGCCGCGGGGCCCGGGGAGCCGGCGCGGGAGGCGTCAGAGCAGCGTCGCCGTGGCCAGCAGGCCTGTGCTGCATCCTGCCTGCCTGGCCTTGGGGACAGGAAACAGATCCGGGTTCAAATCCCAGCTGCCCGACTCCAGAGTCCCCTGATCTCAGGCAGGTTGCTCCTCGGTAAAGCGGGAGTGAAAATAAAATAGCCTCTCCCTCACCGTCGGGCTGGGAATTAAAGGGCCGCGAGGAAAGGGCAAGCGTGTTGCCCGCAGGGCTCCGTTCATCACAGCTCCCTCTCGTCCTGCGGGCGGCCCTCGCCTCCCTCCTCTGGGGACAGTCGCAGAAATAAACAGGGAACAGCCCTGCCCTTGGCGGGGGGGAGGGGGGCACAGGCAGGGGAGGCAGGTGGGTAAACCAAGTGGCACAAAGACAGGCACCTTAAAAGGCCAGAAAGGACACAGGAAGGGCCCCATTGGCCGGAGTGTGCCAGTGTCGGCCAAGTTCAACCTTCGGCGTGTCTGGTTTGGTCCAGAAGTTGTTATTTTTGTTTGTTCAAGCTGACTTCTAAACTGGAAGACGTATCCACAGGTCTGAATTTCTGGATTCTCTTAAAGGGCTGGAAGCTGGGCTACATCCCCGCCTGGCATCAAAGAGCCGCCCATGGAAGGGGAGCATGGAAGCTGCACTTTGCCCCAGACCCCACCACTCCCCGCTGCCCCACACAGAGGCCAAGGGGCAGCTGCCGGTTATCATCTGATATTCCAGCCACTTGCCTCTTTCATGTTATCAGCCTGGTCCCGGGAGGCATCCAAGTTCAGGGCCCACGGACGCAGAGAGGGGCTGGGTCCCTCAGGCTGAGGAGCCCAGGAGGGCAGGACCCGGAGTGGGGTGAACACAAGGTCTGCTGGCGGAAAGGGGGGATGTGACAGGGAGGGCCCAGGAGGGGGGAGGAAGGACGCTTCTCCCCCTGTAAGGGGGGGGCTCTGGGAAGAATCCCAGGGAGGCGGAGGGGCTGCCTTAGCAGAAAGCAGCCAGCAAGCCCGTTGCCATGGAGACCAGGCTGCGGCTCCCCAACTCCCCTGGGAGAGAAGGGCCTCCCATCCCACCTCAGCCAGAGAGTGATGATGTCGGGAGCTGGGGCAGGGAGGGAGGGGGAGGGGGCAGAGTGGACCCTCCCTCCCTAGCCTGTGGGGCTTGTGTGAGAAGCCGAGGCACCCAGTGCCTGCCAGGCGCCTGGCGGGCTCCACGCGAGTAAACACTGAGGTCGGGAGCAAAGCCGCGCGCTTCCCGTGAGCACAGACCTGAGTAAATAATAAGGCGGGGGGGGGGGGGGGTGGCCATTCAGGGCGGGGTGGTCCGGGAGGGCCCCCAGGTAAGTGACATTTGAGGGAGAGCTGGAGGAGCTCAGGGAGGGAGCCATGGAGGAATCTAGGTGGAGAGCATGCTAGACACAGGGTTCTGCAGTGTGCGAGCTGAAGGGAGGCACCCTGGGTGCAGAGAGGGAGCCACAGGCAGGCTGGACGTGCAGAGGGAGGGAGGAGCCAGAAAGGAGGTGTCCTGAGGGGTGGTCTGAAAGGGTGAGGGTGAGGAGAGAGAGGGGTAAAGGGGTGCTTTGGGAAGCCCGGCCCAATGACACTACAGGGAACCAACTAGAGGGCCAGCCGGGGACCAGCACCCTGGGCTGGGGTGGGGAGCCCCCCCTTGGAGAGGCTGAGGGCGTCCACAGGAGAGGGGCCGGTGGGAGCCCTGTGACGCCCGAGGCTGCCAGTCTGGTAACCAGGAGACCTGGGGCTTGCGTCAGCGAAGCCACCGGGGAGTGGAACTAATTGCCTGCCACTTACTAACAGCCTGTTTGCATCTCGCACGCACGCAAGAGCCCGCAAAGGAGCGAGGCCAGCTCCACCGCTTCGCGGTCCCATTGTCCCGGCCCCCACATCGCCCCCTCCCCCAAACCTCGAACCAGGCTTGTCCCCAACACAGAAGTGACAACACCCAGGAAACCCCAGATGACAGTTAAAACTGCTCCAAGGGTCCCACTTGTCACCTCTGTGCCTCCACGATCCACGGGGGGTGTGGGCCCCTCCCTGCAGAAAGGACAGGGGGGCCACAGAAGGGTGCACGACTGCTCCCCCAGACGGGCTTCCACCTGGACTCATGGCAGGGCCGGGGTGCCCAGGCCGCCAGCCCACTCGGGGCGTCCCACGGGGGCCCCACCATGAGCTGCGCTCCCCACTGTTCTGTGCCCTCAGCAACTGGACACGGGGCGTTTCCTTTTCTCTGCACCCCCCCCTTTTTAAAAATTTATTAATGAAGCCATTAAAAAGACCTGAATTGTCACTTAAAAAATATAGCGTATTTCCCGAGCCTGGTGGCCAAGCTGGGGACGACTCCGGGGGGCGCTCCCCGCCCGAGGGGCCGCAGCTCCGGGAGCAGCGGGGCTGGCGGGCTCCTGAGACGCGTGGACGGTCCCACCTGCTTCCACGCTTCCGTCTGCCAGCCACGCGCCCCACCCGCTCGCCGCAGGGCGCGGGGCGGGGGCCGCGCTTTCTGTCTGGGAAATGTCCCCCGAGCAGTGCGCCGGCTCGGGCTGCCCCGGACTCAAACGCCCCCACAGGCCGTCCCTTTGTCTGCCAACCCAGGCTGAGGCGAAGGTGGGGTGACTTCACAGGCCGGGGACAGCTCTTGGGGAACAGCCACGGGAAAGGGACAGTGGTAGCTGCCCCACGGAGAGAGCTGGGCCGCAGAGAACACACGCCCCTTGGCCCACGCAGTCCGCTCTGACTAACCCGTTTCCCAGGCGAGGGTCAGAGGTGAACGGCGGGCGAAGGGCGCCAGTGGGGACCGGGCCGGGCTGCCGACCCTGCGGGAGGCTGCTGGGCGGGGGGTTTTGAGGTGGAAAAACCACATATGGAAGTTCACCCCGTAAAGACGCCCTCCTGGCTGACTCCGCTCCGTATGCGAGCCCACATCTCCGCCCTCCTTGTGGCCCGTTTCCGCTCCGTCGCAGCACCTGCCACGTCCCCGACGCGTCCTGCCCTCCCTGCCCCCAGTCGCTCCGCACGGCCTGGCCTCCCCCAGCCCGGCTAGCAAACCTCGGCCCGCGCAGGGCGCGCTTCCTGGGGGTTCCAGACCCGCCCCGGCAACTGCGGGGACCCTGGGGGCCGCCTGGGACAGCCCCGGTGCCCTGTGACCCCAGGCCCCACCCTCACCCTCACCCACCCCCGGGTTACTTACCAAAGCGCCCCATCATCTGCCTGCAAACAAGAAACAGAGAGAGCGTCAGAGGGTCCTCAGGTGGTGGGGATCCAGCTGGAACGCCCACCTGAAGGGCCGTTTATAAAAACGCAACCGCGTTCTAGCAAATTCAGCCCCGCGGGAAACCGTCCTCTTTATTGAAGCCGCCCCTTTAATGTCACTGGGGGTATTTAAATGTGGGGTGGTTCACACGGAGAACGCCAGCAGGGGGGGTCCTCCTGGGCAGCCGTGGAGAGGGAACTTTGAAACGCAGGGTGCAGGCGACGCGGGCGGCCCGGTCCCGTGAGGAAACGCTGCTCTTCCTCGGAATCCCAGAACTAACGGGCCCGGGAACCGCAGGCCAAGCGGACGCCACCAGGGGTGGGCACCGGCTTCTCTGTGCCGACGCACAAATGCACGTCCCTCCCCCGCGCCACCTCCTGAGGCAAGGCGACCTTCACTTCGCCCCCAAACCCCTCTAGACTCAAGTCCCTTGGCTCCATCTCATTGAACAAATGTTTTCTTGAGCACCTACTATGTGCAGGCCGTGGAGCTACAGAAATGAACACCCCCGGCCCTGCCCTCACGAAGCCTGGTGGTGACGGAGACTCACGAGCCCGCATTTCCACGGGGCCCCCGTGTGCACCTACAGTGGGACATACAGGAGGTGCTGTGGGGACTAAAGGAAGCCAGCCATTCCTGCTTGCAACCAGGGAGGGCTTCCTGGAGGAGGCGGCCTCAGAGCTCTCTCTAGAGAGACATGGGAAGGAAGTTGAGGCTCGATGGAAGGTGTGGAGGACACCTTAAGAAACAAGGCTCTCCCCTCCGGCGGAGCCAGTGGGATGGATCAGTGAGCTGGGACAGTGGGTCCCTCGGACATCGGGGCGCCCGCTCCCTTCCTCTCCCCCCCTCTCGACACTCTGGAGGCCACCTTCTGACGCGGGGTGGGGACAGCCCGCCGCTCCGGGAGCAACTCGTTCTAGCACCAAACGCTTTGAAGACCTGGGCGCGCCCGCTCTACGGAGGCTCAACGTTGCAAGTCTCCCCACACCCTTCCCTTCCCTGCAAGAGATTCTGAACGTGACCTATTTCATTTTTACTTGTTTATCACTCTGTCTCGTTCCAGAAAGGATTTCAGGCGGCCTGCATGAGCTCTCACTCCCACGCCATGCAAGTTTTGTTAATTTTTCTATTTGGGAAGAAATAACAGAGCTGGAACTCCTTATTCAAGTACCAAAGCAAACTGCTACCTTGCCCTTCCTCATAAGTAAAAATAAAAATAACTTCAAAGGAAGCCTGTGGGGCAGACGCTTGGCGTGAAAAATTTCACGGTAACGGGGAGGGATGCGGAGGGTCAGCCCCCGGCTGCAGCAGGGCCTGGGGGACAGGGCAGCAGGGCCACTTACTCCGTGGTCGTGGTCAGCTCCTCCGTGATGTGGCTGGAGTGCAGCAGGCCTTCCCGCTTCTGCAAACCCCAAAATAAGCAAATGAACGCACAGGCACGGGAGGCGGGGAAGACGACAGGAGGGCTGGCCGACGGGGAACCTGAAGCCAGGTACAGGTGGCCGGCCCACGGGGCCACCTTGGGGACAACAAACGAACAAAGAGTCGTGCAGAACGCCCAAGCCACGCCGGGGTGACCACGGGCGGTGACCCTTCGGGTGGCTGGAGGCTGCCCGGGTTCTCCGCGTTGCTCTGAGCGCCGGCAGCTTCGGGGGTCTCGGGAGAAACACCAGCTCCCAGAGGGACCCCCCACACCACGCCCCGCACCTGGAGAGGTGAGGCGCGCGGAGGAACAAGCAGAGCAATGGGAAGCACCCAATGAAGTAACCACGTGCATGGGCCGAACGGGGTCCCCCAACGTCGTGTCCATGCAGAACCCCAGAATATGGCCTTATTTGGAAATAGGGTCCTTGCAGATGTAATTAGTTAAGGTCAGGCCATAGTGGATTAGGGTGGGTCTTCAACCTGATAGGGCCGGGGCCCTGATAAGAAGAGAAAATAGAGACACAGACACAGGGACACATCGACCTAGGATCCAGGAGATCGGGGTTCGATTCCTGGTCAGGGCACATGCCCAGGTTTCGGGCTCGGTCCCCAGTCGGGGGCGTGCAGGAGGCAGCCGATCAATGATTCTCATCATCGACGTTTCTATCTCTCTCTCTCCCTCTCCCTTCCTCTCTCTGAAATTAATAAAAACATATTTAAAAAAAATATATGTTCCCCAGGCTTCCCTGTGTTCAGCCTCTGGGGACCTCTCACCAGGGGCTCCTGTCAGTGACGTGCCCACCCTCCAGCGGCTGGCACCTTTCTCACGGTCCCCCCCCACTGACCTCAGGAGAGCCCCCGAGGGGGCCCAGGACACTGATTCACCTACTGATCAAATGCACGTGAGGCAGGTACTGGGTGCAGGGCCCAGGACTGAGTACTGGACACGCGCAGCTGAGTATTGTCCAAGTTTGCAGTGTAACCTTGATATCGTGAGGAAATCATTGCGGCTCAGAGACATCAGTGATGCCGGGGGGGGGGGGGGTGGGAGGCCCTGGTCCTCATTCCTCCCTCTACCAACCCCCCATTCCTCACATCTCTCACCTCAGCCCGGACAAAGGGACAAGGGGGGACAGGCAGGGGCCCGCGGGGAAGGAGGGGCAGCCCTGAGGTCAAGGCGGGGGCGGCTCTGAGGTCCGGGAGTCAGGCTGAGGCCCGAGGCCTGCGGTTCCCAAGACCTCCTCTCCCCGACTTTGGCCGTGGCCCAGAGAATCCTTCCATAACCCCGGTCAAGCAGGACGTGCCAGCAAGTGCTTGCCCGGGTCAGTGAAACTTTCCGCAAACCCACATTTCCTTGGACCAAAGTTCAGGCCTGAAAGGAAATACCCCAATTACTGAGGCGCACGGAGCTCGCGGGGCCCCCGGGTCTGACGTGTGTGGGTCTGGGAGCAGCGTTCCCGCGTGTCCTCAGGAAGCCTTTCCCGGCCGGCCGAGATGACGCGTCCCAGACGGTGGCCACAGGAATGGCCCCCTGTTCCCGTCACCACCACCGACCACAAGCATTCCTCCTCAGGAAGCCAGAGGGGCCAATGGCAGGTAACCCGCGCCCGATGCCAGAAAAGGGCATTCTCGGCCCTGGCAGGGCAGCTCGGTTGGTTAGAGCGTCACCCTGATACCCAAGGTTTCAGGCTCAATCCCCAGGCAGGGCGCAGACAAGAACGAACCAATAAATGCATAAACAAGTGGAACAACAAACCAATGTTTCTCTCTCTCTCTAATCAATAAATAAATTTTGCCCCGCTGGTGTGGCTCCGTGGTTGAGCGCCGACCTATGAACCAGGAGGTCACAGCTGGATTCCGGGTCAGGGCACATGCCCGGGTTGGGGCTCAATCCCCGGTCGGGGGCGTGCAGGAGGCAGCCAACCAACGACTCTCATCATTGATGTTTCTCTCTCTCTCCCTCTCCCTCCTCTCTCCCTAAAATCAATAAAAACATATTTTTTTAAAAATCAATAAATAAATTTAAAAAATAATTTTTTTTAAAGAGAAGGGCATTCTTGCCCATTGGGTCAAGGCCAAGCTCCCGGGTAACGGAGGGGTCACAGCTTCGGGAAACACGGGACCAGACGGAGCCTCACAGGCCACCGAGACCACGGGCCCTGTATGTTCACAAAGCGGAGGAGAGCGTGGAGCTGGGGCACCTCCAATAAAATAAACCCTGAGACATCTGGGTCCCGAGCGTCACCTCGACATTCCCGGAGAAGCAGCCGTTCCTGCTGGACCCAAGCATGTTTGCCCCACTTAGCGACCTCGGCAGCCGGCTACAGTAGGTGCTTAAGAGCCGTGTGCTGGACAAAACTGCAAACACAAAGCCAGGGCAGGGTGTGTGCCCCCAAATGCAAGGACGCAGCCAGCAGAGGCAGCTCTGCCTCCCTTGGAGGCCCCAGGCTCCTGGGTACATTTCTCCCGGTGAAGCCATAAAATGACCCAAAGCATAGACCGAGGGGACTCTGCGGCTTTACCCAGGGGGCCTATCGCGTGCCCTTGGTCGCATCCCTCTCCAGTGAGCAACGAGCCGGCTGGAGAGGCCCACATTCTGACTACTTGGCTCTGGAGAGAAATGAATGTTCTCCTTAAAAATGTGGAAAATTAAGCCTCAACACTCCCACGCCTTTTAATCGGCCTCTTCAAATCAATGCCACTGCTGCTGCTCCGGCCGCTTATTGCGAAGCCAGGGCGAGACACACTTTGTCAAGAGGGAGAAATAGAAAGTAGCCTCTTGGGAGATAGAAAAAAATAAAAATAAAAGAGAAAGTGGAGGAAATACAGGCAGAAAAAGTCCAGGCGCCTCCGCCGCAGAGCCCCGGGCAAGCTGACCCCCGGCGACACTCACCCGCACGACCACCACCTGCACGGAGACATGCTCGGGGAGCCGGATCGGGGCGCGGAAGTGCGTGGCCAGGGACACGAGCAGGTGCAGGATGGCCACCAGGTTCTTCCCGTGGATGGCTGAGGGGGGAGAAGGCGCCGCTTTAGATCGCTCGTGCAGGAACCCCGAGCCCATGTCCAGAGGAAAGCCACGGGCCCCCGGGAAACGCAGAGCTGAGGGGCATCCCGCGCGAACTTAGTTCTGGCTCCTAATTTTTTTCTTTCCTGTCGGCCTAAGGTGACTTGCGTAACCACTTTGAAAAGCCTGACGCTCTCAAAAGGAGAAAACTGGGTGGTGATCAAATGAAACAGGCAGGAGAGTAAAATTAGCATCGGAGAAGGGAAAAGATGAAAGACGGGTTACCCCGCCACTTAGCCGGCACAGCAATGGGAGTTATCATCTCTGCAATCAGCCGTCTCCGCGAGGGCAGGCTCTCAAGGGCAAGGCGGCCTTGGGGACGTGAGGCGTGACTCCCCCGCCCAGGTTCCTGGGCCTTCGCGGCTCTGTTAGCTCCTCTCCAGTATGGGGACCAGGTGTGGCGACTGTCACCATTCTGCACAGGGCTTTACGGGTTACAATGCACTCAATGCCCCGCCCACAGAGGCCAGCTTGGGTCTGTCCGAGGTCTGCATGCCGAGAAACCAGGGACAAATCTCATGGCAGCCCCAAGGGCCCCCGGCCAGCAGGGGGTGCTCCTGAGCCTCACCCTGTCAGCACTGCGCCGAGGCTGAGGGCCGGGGGCCGGGAAGCCGGGACAAGGGCTTCCAGCTTCCCTGGTTTGGTTCTTCACGTCTCTGGTTCATGTCTGTGCTGGATGTACTGTGAGGTCACGTGTCCCTCACGCCAGCTTGCACCTTCCCGGGACCTGCCCCGGGGGGTCACCAATGAGCTCACCTGGGACTGGCGCCTCTGGGATCTGGGGCCGGGTTCCTTGCAAGGGCCCCCCAGAGCTTCTGTCTTACAACCCGAATTCCCACCCGTCCTCTGATGCCCCTCTGCCGTCTCAACCAGAGACAACGCCGCTCTGCTCTGAAGTTCTGGGGGACGGGGCAGAGAACGGCGGGCATGACTGAGTCCCTCGTCTCCGGGCTCCCGAGAATGGGGACCCTGCCCTTCTCCTCTCCCAGCTGCCCGTCACGGAGCAGGAGCGCGAAGGGGTTTTTTAAACGCGAGCCCAGACGCGATGACGACGGGGGGAGCCCAGGGGCCGCCCCCGCCGCCCGGGCCGCAGCTCACCGTCCACCGACCACCGCAGCGCCCAGCCGTGGGGCCGCAGCAGCTCCTGCACGGCTTCCAGCACCGTCTGCAGCTTCTGCTTCTGCCCTATCTCGGACTGCGTCACCTCGGCCACGTTCAGCTTGCAGGCCGCCAGCTTTTCTACCGTGAGGACAGAGCAAAAGACAGGGTGTCAGGCGAAGCCGGGTGACGGGGGGCCGGCTGCTCCCCCGGCTGCAGTGGGGTCCCCTTCCCGCCGGGTCCGAGGTGGGGCAGGTCGCATGCAGCAAGGGGGGTTTCAGGGCGGTGAGCTACAGGGCTCTGAATCCCGGGTCACGCACGTTCCTGCGATAACGGCTCCAGGGTGAAAAGGGGGTGGGGTGCGAGGGTGAACCGGCGGGCGCCCCACCTGGGGACACTCTGTGCACACGAAATGACTCAAGGTGCAGCGGGAGGTGACCTGCAGGGGCGGATGGGGAGGTGCGGAGGCTGGACCAGGGGCCTCCCAGCAAGAAGGGGGCTTTGATATGAAGATGAAAAGGGTCCGACTTGTTGCCCGGCCGGTTGGCTCAGTGGCTGAGGGTCGACCCATGAACCGAGAGGTCACCGGTTCGATTCCCGGTCAGGACACATGCCCAGGCTGTGCGCTCGACCCCCAGCAGGGGGCGTGCAGGAGGCGGCCGACTGATGTTTCTAGTTCTCTAACCCTTTCCTTTCCTCTCTCTAAAATCAACAGAACCACATATTTTTAAAAAAGGGTCTGACACGTGGCCTCCCGCCTCCCTGCACCCTACGGCCCCACCCGTGTCTCTCACATGGGGACACCACGGTAAGGATTACTAGGTATTCGCAGACACCGGGGGCCGTTTCGTCCCCACGAGTGAGCAGGAAGCAGTCTGGAGGAGCCGGACAAGGGCGGTCACACCTGCTCAAGGTGCAATTACTGGGACTGGCCCCCGGCCACGGCCTGTGCGCCTTCATTTCCCTCCGGAGAGGAGCAGCAGGTGACGTCTGACCCCACCCAGGGCCAGGAGGACCCCGGGTTTCCCTCCTGCTTTTTTTCCTAAGTTGAATCGCGTCATCACAAACGCTGGTCACAAATGGGGTTTCCATCTTGCGAGTGTCCCCAGTGACGTTCTGTTCCAAGCATTTCCGCTGCAGGCGCCTGCGACTTCCAAGTTCTCTCCCCAGGGCCCCCCGCCCCCCGCCCTCGGTTAGAACATGAACAAAGGGTTCCCACAGCCCCCTGAGGGTCTGCGACTATACAGCACTGCCCCCGGGGCTCGGGATACTCGGTCCACTCACTCACTCAACACCCTTCCCGCTGCACAGCAGCACCGCCCCACGGCGCCCGGGCGCACGCCCACCCCACCTGAGCTCTGCGTCTGACGTCTGCGCTGCTGAACCAGGTCCTGACTGATCGCCCGGCTCCTACTCCCTACTCTTCCCCCTCCCTGTTGCACCCAGAGGCCCAGGTGGCCTTTTAAAACTATCTCAGATCATGTCACAGCCCTGATCAAAACCTCTACTGGCCTCCTATCACTTGTCACTCGGAATAAAAGCCTTTGTCTACCGGGGCTGGATGTGACCTGGCCCCATCCGTCTTCCCAGCCTCCCCCCTTCCCTCCCCTCCCTTTCTCTTCTCTCTCTCTCGCCCCTGAACAGAGGCCTCCAAACCCCGGGTTCCTGACTCTGCGCCCCAACGTGTCCCTGCAGCAGCCTGCACTCGGCCCCCCAACCCCGGCGGTCGCCGTCTGTGATAACATCAACCCACCCAGTCTCCAGCCCAGGCGGCCCCACCCGATGACTTTTAGGATGACTTTCAGGACGCGAGCTATCCCACGCTCGAGGGGACAGTGAGTCCCCGAGGCCACCCCTGCAGACATACGGGACCCTGAAAATTCATTAGAGCTTCTTGGGGACAAGAGACTGTTGAGCAAACAGCCGGAGCCGAGGCCTGAAGGACCCAGGCGGACACTCGCTCCACCTCCTGCAAAAGGGGCCCACATCCTTGGAGGCAAGGGGACTGCAGGGCGCTCCTCGCGTCTCGCTCAGTGTGGCGACCGTGTGGACCGTCGCCCAGAGGAACTCGGGGACTCGACAGACCCTGCTCGCCCTTTCACTTCTCTGTCTTTTCCTACCGCTTACTGGCTCCGGGCTGCGTGCCGGCACCGCTGACCGCTCCGCGCACCTGAGCCCAGTGAGGCTGCCCCCGTAGTCAATGGCACGCAAAGGGCTGTCCACGGTCAGTCTCCACTCCTCCCCCAAATCACACCCACGTGCACAGCCCACTCACAGAATACCCTCTGGGGACCTGCCCCCCTGCACCTCCTGTCCTGAAGGGCTGCCCAGGTCCGAAGGCATCACAGTGGATGTGGGGTGGATGGGGCACAGGCCGGCAGCAAGGCTGGCCCGGAGGGGACAGCACCCACGCACGCCTGTGTCCTGCTCCCCTTGGTATGTGCACCCAACAGAACAGAGGCCGCGGGCAGTTCTGGAGGCTGGGGTGCCCTGCTCAGCCCTGTGGCCGGGAGCTCTGGTGGAACGCCCACTGGAGCCATGATGAGAGGACAGGTGACCTGCAGCCCAGGGGGCCCCGGGGCACCACCTGGGAGCTGCGGGCTCAGCGCTGAGGCTTCAGGTCTACCCTCAGGACGTGTGGCCAGCGTAGCCACGTAGAGAACCGTGTGGCCCGGCCTTGAGTCGCCCGGCTTTGGGCCGCCCTGCGCTGGGGCCCTGTGCGGGACCGGGCTGGGGGCTGCCCCCCGGACTCACCCAGGAGCTTCTGCAGCACCTGGCCGTCGTAAAGGTCTTCCTCCAGCTGCTTCACGATGATCCGCTCCTCCACCAGGACATCGTTGATCCAGTCGATGAGGACCTAGGGGGCGGGAGGGACGTCAGGCCACACCCAGCAGTGCCGCAGGGACCTGGGCCGTGAGCAGGCCTTGGCCGGGGCTGGTGCGGGAGCCCAGAGCTGCTGGAAGCGAAGATGCCCGAGCTCGGGGCCAGGCGGGCGGGGTGGGGAAGGCAAGCTTCCCCCAGCCTGCAGGGGGGCCCGAGGGCGCCGACCAGCCCCAGGCTGCCAGGGCTCCCGTGGGGACCTCACGAGAGCCCCGCAGAGGGCAGCCGCCTCCTAGACTGGGCTCCTAGCGGGAACTCGGGAGGGAGGGGAACTCTCAGCCAGAGGAACCGGTGACACCTGCTCACCAGGGCCTGGGGGCGCGGGGACTGAGGGGTCAACGTCAGCAGTGGACCGAGGCAGCACAGGCCAGACATAAAATGTCTGTGTCCCCCCCCCAGACGCTCCAGAACAGTCCCGAATCGCCCTGAACCTAAAGCTATAGAGAAAGGGGGGCCCCAGAGGGTCCGGCTCTGAGCTCCTACCCTTCCTAAGCTCTACGGAGACAGAATTCACACACCGCACAATTCACGCGTGAAACGTGTGCGGGCCAGTGTTTCTCATACACTCATAAGGCCCTGCAACCATCACCGTCATCAGCCGAAGCACATCTTCATCACCCCAAAAAGAAGCCCCATCCCTATTAACAGTCACTCCCCGCTCGCCCCAGCCCCCGTTCCTTCCCAGCACTCAGCTCTCTGCCCCGGGTACAGACGTCCCGCTGCGGACATTTCTTATGAGTGGAATCGTTTAATATTCTGTGTCTGGCTGCTTTCGCTTCGCGTGTTTTCGAGGGCCAGCCAGGCTGTGGGGTGTGTCGGTCCGTCCTTCCTTCCTTCCTTCCCGTGGGTGAATCATGTTCCAGGGTATAAACAGACACACGGATTGACCCATCATAAGTGGGGTTGCCCCTACTTTTTGGCTGTGTGGATACCGCTCCTCTGAACGTGGCTGTCCCTGTTTTTCACGTGGACACCTCATTTCTACGGGCCGGCCTTTCTCTCCGGCCTTTTCTCAACAACTTTTCCCGCTGAATTTACTGCCGACACATTATGAACGAAGGCAGCTTCCACGGGGGGTCGTCTACGGAGAGCTAGGACCCCCGTCGAACGCTATCCCGTCTGCCCAACGCCGCTAAGTCACTTCTCCGCCACATAAAATGGGATAAAATGGGCACCTGAACAGACTCGATCAGAAACAGACACAGCCCGTGACTTTTCCACACAAGCGAAGCTAATAAAACCGCTTAATTGGTGCCAACAACCTCCCGGAGACAGAAGTTTATGGCCACTCTGGGCGATGAACACGAGGGCGCGGGTCTCCGTCACTCTCTGAAACACGCAACCTGCAAAACTGGCCACGAAGCGAATTCCTCTGAGGTATGTTCTACTTTCCCCCAACTGAAAATTATTAAATCAGGCACATGACCCCATGAAGAGTAGAAACAAAAATAAAGTAAAGGGCATTCTGGTTTTGTGAGAGATCCTGCGAAGGTCAGCCGGCTCCCCTGCTGGGCCCCCTCGGCTCCCTCCCGAGGATCGGGCGGCCTGGGAGGGGCCCGCAATGGGTGCCACCAGCTCCCAGCCAACCCGCCCCCCGGCTGCCGCCCTCCTCTCTGACCACCCCTCCAGTTTCCTTGGGGGTGTCCCTGTCACCTCCTTCTCCCCCTGATCTTTGAAGAGCATGTTCCTGAGGCCTCTCCCTGGACGACTCCTCTCCACTCTCTCCACCCTCTTCCCGGCCAGCTCGCGCCTTCCCAGGGCTCCCAGCGCTGTCCCAGCCCCAGAAACCCTCAGCCCGGCCTCCTCACCGTCCTTCGGCTCGGGTGTCCCCTGAGCTCCTCTATCTGAACTCATCACCCCCAACCCTGCTCCTTCTCCGAGAGGGAAACAGACACCAGACACCAGTTTCAGGAGCCTGGACCCCCACCCCCGAACCCCGCTTCTTAACTGGGTCCACTTCTCAGCGCCTCTTCTCCCACCGCCCTTGTCCAAACCACCTCCCTGGACCAGTGCCACAGCCCTAACTGAGCACCCTGCCTCCTCACCGGTGTTCTTCAAACACCCCAAGCTCACCTCTGCCTCAGGGCCTTTGCACATGCTATTCCTCCACCCTGAGCATACCCCACCCCCAGCGCCCGGCCAGCTTTCACTCATCCTTCTGGTCTCAAGCTTCTGTATCATTCCTGACCCCTCCCCAGGCCACATCCCCCCACCCCGGCTCCCATCACACCCCAGTGCCTTTTCCCGACCCTGTGCACATAAGCAATGCCAACACATCTTCGTTTATGACCATCTCCCCTGTTAGACTTTAGGTTCTCTGAGGGCAGGAACTATGACTGTCCTGTTTGTGGCTCTGTCCCCAGCACCCAGTGCTCACTGCCTGGCACTGGAGCTCCATACACAGGTATTGAGTTAATTAGTTAATTTACCGAGCACCTACTACATGCCAGGCTCTGGGAATAAGTAAGACAGACGGGGCCTCTGTCCTTGAGGTCCTTACATTCCAATCAGACGTTAAGGACAAACGAGAACCACGCTTTCAGGCTGTGACCAATGTCATGAGGGAAATACGGCAGGTGCAGCGGGGAGGTCGACAAATACACTGCAGCCCATGACCCAGGTCAACATCAACCAGTGCTCGGCTCAGCGCCACATCCCCAGGGGCTAAACCTGGGGCAGGCCCACGGAAGGAGCCCCAGCTGCAGGGTCTCTGGGACCCACAGGCCTCTGGCGCCAGAGGCGGCCTTGCCCGGGGCGCAGTCCTCTCGGGAAACGGGGCAGACGCCGCTCCTCCTGCTAAGAAACTAAAGCTTCGAAATTCCACCCGGTCAAAGCCCGACACAAAAACTGCAGCCAGAACCGGGTGAGAATCAAGCTCCGCACAGCGGGGGGGGGGCTCGGCTCTGGGAAGCGAGCACCTCGCCATCCTCCCAGGTCTGCGGGCTGTCCCCAGGGTGTGGTCTCCTCGGGGACCCTGCGCCGCCCCGTTAGCCTGTCTTCTTCCTGCTGCGCGAGCCTCTCCGTGACTTTCGGGCACGTCCCCATGTGCAAGCCCGGAATCCTGCAGGCACACGTCCAGCACGTACCCTAACGAACCCCCCGGCGCCGGGCTCTTGGCACGTACGTTTTACGAGCCTGCTTAAACCAGAATAAAAATTACTTTCCCTGCGGTCCCTTCTGAATGGTAATCAGGATCTGCCGCCTGTCTTCTCCCCCAAACTACGACAGTTACGTTTCAATCGCTTCCAAACTGGCTTGGGCAGCCGCATCCACGGGGGGCCCGGCCTGGAGCTCCCCACGGACAGAGGGAGGGAGGAGACAGAACTTAACCCCCGGAGACTCTACTCCACTAGGCTGGGGAGACATGGGACCCGCGACGGCGCGGTCAGCCTGCTTCCGGAGCCCGCGCCTCCGCCCGGCCAGGTGCCCCCTGACGCTCCGTGGTTCAGATCAGAGCGGACAGACCTGCCATCCGTGCTGGACACGACGGGGCTCCACAGAGGGCCTCGCCGCCGAGCTCCAGCCGAAGCCACGCTGGGGACAGACGAGCCACGAGGCAGCAGGAGCCCCGGCCCTCCCTCCCGTCACTGCCTCCCCGACTTCCCAGAGCGAAGCGGCCTCCTCCCGGTCCAGCTGGTGCCTGCACGTCCAGAGGCCGCGGCAACTGACCGTCTGCCCGGAGCAGGGAGTCACGTCAGACGGCTCCCGAGCAGGAGCAGCCCGAGGGGTCACCTGCCGCTCCGGGGCTGGGACGGTTCCCTCCAGCGGCTCCTCCTGCCCGGAGCACAGTGTAAGCGAGCGGCTCTGAAGGGCACCTGGGAGGTGTCCACACGGTGACCTTGACCTTGACCTTGACCCCTTCCTCCATCCAGGCTCCTCCCCGGCACACCCCTCGCCCAGCAGAACACCAGGCCCTTCTCCTCAGCTCCTCTCCCACAGGAGCCTGAACCCCCAAAGCTGTGCCCCAAAAGGAACATCGCAACCAAGACGCCCTCCTTACCTTGACCAGCTCCTTGAACTTGGGGTTGTCCTTGGAGGTGGGGTCGATCATCGTGCGCTCCTCGTTCTCCTCTGGGGGGCAAAGGGCCGGGGTCGGCGTTAGCGGCAGGGCAGGCCGACGCCCCCGCTCCGGTCGGGGAGACGGCTGAGGGCAGAGAGCCCCGTGTTTTCCCAGCGAGCACGAGCCACACGGGCCACACGTCAGGTGACGGCCCGGGGCGGGCGGCCGAGCATGGGAACTGCCTCCCGGGACGTCGAGGTCGCCCGGTGCCCGGCCTCTCCCAGGAGGGGACGCGGTCGCCCCGTCACTCGGCCAGCCTCCCCCCTCACTGACTCCCATCTTTCGGGAGAGACCCCGGGCAAGGGGGCCACGCACTCGGACCCGAGTCTGATCCGTGGGGAAGCCGCGTGTACCACCTATTACACGTGGTACACCCACTGGGCGAGCTCACCACCACGCCAGACAGCGGAACAGAAAGGGTGAGAAAGGCCCTGGCCGTGTGGCCCAGTGGTTAGAGCGCTGGCCGCATCCTGAAGGGTCCCGGGCTGGACTCCCCGCCTGGCCGAGGGCCGTGCGGGAGGCAACCCCTCGATGCGTCTCGCTCACATCAACGCTCCTCTCTCACTCTCCTCCCTCCCTTCCACTCTCTCCAAAGATCAATGAGAAAAATATCCTTGGGTGAGATTAACAACAAAAGTATTAGAAAGAAAAAGCAAAGCGTGTTCATTCTCGTTGATTATTGGGTCACCTGTTTGTTTCCCCTCCGTCTGGCCTTGCTCCACCGGTAATGGGGGACCGGTGAGCTTATCACAGAAGCAGTGACGAGGTGACAGTGGGGAAGTGGGACCACAGAGGGGAAAGACCCACAGAGGCCAGACAGGACGCAGGACAAGCCGGGGAACCTATCCCTGTGGGTGACAATGAGACGGCTTTGAGCGGCTTCCCAGCAGCAAATTTTACAACCTGACAAAGTGGAAAAACTATTTTTGGAGTTGCGCGGACCTGGTGCTTGAGAGGGATGCTCCAGGTGGCACACAGGGGGTCACAAGGGGGCCCCTGGTGACGTCCCTGCTCAGGCCCTCTGCAGCCCCCCACTGCTCCCGGGATGAGGGGAGCGTGCTCCCTGTGGCCCCTCGGCAGAGCCCTGAGGAGCGGCCGCCCGGACAGCGGCCCCAGCCAGCCCGAAGGCCAGGCCGCCAGCGGCGGTGACGTGAAGAGCCGCGCTCTGCCCGGGCGGGAGAAGCCCCGGTGGGCCCGCGGGACCGCAGGGAGCCCGGCCAGCCCTTGGCCGGGGGTGGGCAAGGCGAACGTGCGCTGGCGCTTCCAGAGCTCTCTCTGGCCCGGCCTTGCCGTGGAAACCACAACAGAGGGATCCACCGGGACTTCCCTTTGAACTGGGGTTTGGAAACACGCGGAATGTTCCGCCGCCGCCTTCCAGACTGACCAGATCCCAAAACGCGCTTTAAGGGAAACGTGTCCAGGCCGTCACCTCGTTAGTGCCGGGCTGTGACGTGGTCCCAAGGAGGTGGGTGCGCTTGGCAGGTCCCAGCTAGCAGGCCCCGGGCCTGGGGAAGCTCCAGCTTGCACAGAGATGGGAGGGGGTGGGTTACTCGTGCGTCTTATTTTCTGACACTTTCACATTTGGGGGCTTGTGGACCTAGAGAGACTGCCCCTCCCAGGGCCAGCTAATTCCTAGGACAGCCAACAACTGCCCCGTGAGGGCCTTTCCCATGCAAACCACCAGGAGCACAGACTATAGCCGCCTCTGTCACCGGGCTCCCACACTCCCGGGCAAATCCCCTCCCCTGGTCACCACGGGGCCGGCACAGAGCGCTCAGCACAGCTCCTGCGCCCCAGAGCCCACCGTAACTCCTCAAAACAGCCAACCCCAAGCCTGTGTACCCGCTTCATCCATTCCTTCCCGCGGAAACCACAAGAAAGGCTTTTGCCTAGACTTTCCCTGGTGCCCTGTGCCCTCCGCCCGGCCCTGGTGCTTCCCCGTGTGGCCCTGCCTGGCATGGTTTCCCCCCCCTTGGCAACTGCGGGTATAACCACTGTCCTTTTTTTGTTTGTTAATCCTCGCGTGAGGATATCTTTCCCATTGATTTTCAGAGAGTGGAAGGAGTGGGGGAGAGAGAGAAACATCGATGTGACAGAGACTGATATCAATTGTTGCCTCCCACATGGGCCCTGACTGGGGCCAGGGATCGAGCCTGCGACTCAGGTACGTGTCCTTGACCGGGATTTGAACCCGCAACCCTTCGGTGCACAGGCCCACGTGCTAACCCCTGAGCCACGCTGACAAGGGCTCACACGCTGTCTTTTCAGCGGCGGTCATCTTCTGAGCTCGCTGTGGCCTTGCCAGGCCTACACCGTAACAAAACTTCCAGTTTTAACGAGAGAGAGAGAAGCCTGCGTGCTTTTTTCCTGCTCGCGTTTCTGAAACGACCTTGAGCTGAGAGCCCAGGCTCTCAAACGCCGCCCAGGGTGCCGTCTGATCAGAAGGCCGCGGCCGCGAGCATCGAGCTCCTCTGGCCTCCCCGGGACAGGCCGTGCTCGGGAAAGCCGGGGGGGGCCCACCGTACCTAGCAGGGTGTCCTCAGGGTGCAGGTCCGCCGCGGCGGGGGACATCGGCGAGTTGATGGCATTTTTGCCTTCCTCCTGCAGGTCGCTCACTGTGGGGGAGAGGGGGGAGAGCAGTCAGTGTAAACGGAACGCGTGCCTTCCCAGGCTGGCAGCGGAACAGAGAGAAATCCACTCCTGTTTTTCAAGCGTTTAACAAACATTCCTAAATGGCCTGTCGCCCAGAAAAAGTCTGAGGAAAAACGAGCCGGACCAAGAATCTGTTCTGCGATCCTTCCCCCACCGCCAAGTATTTCCCCGTCTCTGCCGAGCCCTGCCAGCCTGTTCTCGCTGCTCCCTGGAGTACGTGACTAAGACGCGGAAGCTTCCAGACGCTCCCGGGTCTGCCCGAGGCTGCTGAGACGCACGGAGCTCGGGTCACGGCGACCGGGCCCACGAAGGCAGGGCTCCCCTTCCCTTCCCGGAGGCCTATGTCCCACGACCGGGACCCCAGGAATGAAGGCCCCTCCTGACACGTGCTTCGGCAAGTGCCGGATTTAAAGCAATGCCATCGTCGCCGAGGCCACGTTTGCGGGGACAGAACCCTGACGGTGTGATGACAGGTGCTCCCCGCGGTCGGGAGCACAAGACACGTACAGAGGCTTCCAGCTGGGGGCGCCACCTCCTCCTATCTAGACAGTATGGGTTGTGTGCGTGTTGGGGTGCAGGGTCCACAGGGTGCGGGGGCAACGACACCACGGATCCCACGGTGCCTGAACGAACCCCTCGCCTGCTGCACTGGAGAGACCTCAGGGAGTCACCCGGAGTCACGCCCACCGGGGAGCGTTGCCAACACGCCGGCACGAACACCCTGGCCTTTAACGCTGTGTCTCCCACCGGCCGTGACTGCGACTTCCAGACTCGGCTGCTTGTCGGGTTCCAGGCTCGGCCCCAAGATCAGGTTCACTGGGTGCAGGGTGGGGCCTGGGCACCCGCCACTCTTCACAGCCCCGGCTGAGAACTGCTCGGCCCCAGTCCCGACCGCTCGCCACAATTCCGGCCCCGCTCCATCGGCGACGGCCAGCGACCAGCGCCCGGGCCTGCTCCTCTCCCACGAACGTTCTAAGAGGCGAACACTGTTTCCTCTTTCGATACCACAGTCCCCTTGACCCTTTCACACCTCTGACCCGGACACCTGAAGGGACAGGTGACAGAGTGGCCAGGGGACGTGGCCCGATGGCTTTGGAACAGGCAGGCCCTGCTGATTGCCCCCAGCCGGCAGGTCCGCCAGGCAGGTCCCATGCGTCTCTATGAGGCTCTTTCCTCGCAATGTCAGGGCCCCGGAAGGACTGAATGAGACGAGGAGCGTCGGGTCCCAAGCCTGGGGCCAGGCCCACAGTGGGCTCTCGGGACTGGGCCGCAGACCCAGCTGGGGGGACGGCCCCCCCTCCACTCCTCACGGGACACCAGCTTCTAACCTCAGTGACACAAGACATGTTCACAGCAGCACCAGTCACAAGAGCCGAAAGGTGGAAAGAGCCTGAGTGCCCACCGACGGAGAATGGACACACACTGTGTGGTCCGTCCACGGGGGAATATTATTCACCCATGAAAAGGAAGGAAGCCCTGACACCTGCTACGACGGGGGTGGGCCCCGAGGCTATAATGCTCAGCGACATACGCCAGACGCAAAAGGACAAACCCCGTGTGAGTTCACATTTATGAGGCCCCTAGAGCAGGCAAATTCACAGAGAGAAAGCAGGCCGGGGGGGCTGGGGCGGGGGGGGTTCCGTTGTTTAATGGGCCCAGGGTGTCCTTTCGGGAAGATGGGGAAGTTCCGGAGACGGCGCGGGCCGCCGGGCAGCGTGATGGGCTTCGTGCCGTTTCCTGCGCGCTCAGGAACGGTCGAGACGGTCTCGTGTTTCGCAGATTCTGCCACAATTGAAAAGGAAAGAAAGGCAGCCGTGGCCCCTCCCACCTTCCGGTCGGAAGCCCGCCCGCCGGCAGTGTGTACACCGTCTCGGCCCCAACAGGCCGTGTCCCCCGAGCCCTCGGCTTAGCTCTGCAGCAGCAGCCAGCGTTTACACCTTCGTGGGTAACCGGGGACCATGCTGACAGGCGAGGCCCCCTCTGCATCCCTCCCGTCCCCCAAAATACTCCGAAGATCCCCACGGCTCACCCAGGCCCCTTTAGAAAACAGAGACCACAACTCAGCGACTGTTTTTACTACGAATTGCAAAGTTTGTAACCAGAAGAGTTTTCAGAGGCGGGAAGGGAAGGAGGGGAGGGTTTTTTGTTTTTTTTACAAAGTCCTCACGCGTACAAAGCTGTGCGTGCGACCTGGTGAAACGGGCGTACACAGAAGACCCCGGGCGCCTGGGGCCCGTTTCCTGGACCGATGTCACAGACAGGGCCGGACAGTCCAGGGAGGTCCCTCTCAGTCGAGGCTGGTTTTGACCGTTCAGTTCACCGCCAGAGGCCCTGCAGGTGGGCTCGGGGCACAGGTGAGTCACTACAGGGAGCCTCCGGCTGCAGGCTGTCCCCTCACGTGGCCATGGGACGTGTGCCGGGGCGACTGGCGGGAGGGGCAGAGCCCCGGGGACATAAAAGTGCTCCCGGGAAGAGTGCAAGGAGGGAGAAAGGGGTCAGCATTTTCAAAGCACAGAAACTGGGTCACAGGAAACCACAATTTCCACACCGCCCTGAACATCAAAGGTAACACTGAACAGGGCCCAGGATCTCAGACCTTAATCAGCGAGAAATGCTCTCCCGGACCCGCCCCGGCTCCAGTTCCTCAGCATCAGGCCCTGAGGATAACAAGGACCCCAGGCCAGGAGGAGGGGTCCCAGGCAGACCGCAGGGCCAGCACCGGCTGTCACGAGCCGGGTCGGTGGCCACGGAGCCCTGGGGTTCAAATCCCACTTCGCCAACATGCTGGGGTGTGGCTGTAATGTGGGGATGGCAGCAGCCCCCACCGCCAGGGTTTCGGGGAGTGAGACTGAGAGCACCCGGCCCCTGCTTGAGGACCAGCTCTGAGAGGGGGAGGCACAGGTGTGGGCAAACGGGTGCTCCGGGACGGGCACAAATGAGGAATGAGTGATGAAGAGGAAGGGGAGGTCCCTCGTCCCAGGGAGAACCATGGAGGGCTTCCTGGAGGAGGCAGTTAGTGAATGTGGCCTTGAAAGATACCAAGAACCCAGAGAAGGGACCTTGGGACTCTGTGCAAAGCATTTGGGTGACATATCAGAGCCGATTCCGGAAGCCACACGTGGCGTCCACATCGAAGCTGAACCACGGGCGGGTTCACAGATGCCTCTTGGGGACTCTGCTCTCTTTCCCAGCCCAGGTTCTCTGAGGGGCACTTGGCTCAGGAGCTTCCCATGAGTCCAGGAATGTTTGGGTTTTTTAAGTACCGGTCCACTTGCCAGCAATGGAAACACTTCAAGGATGTGAAATCCCAGCTGTCCTGAGTCACGGACAAAGATCCCGACGCCCGGTGGGTGTGCACAGCGGGCGCGGGTGCTCAAAGGGGCGGGCGGGGCTCCGCGCTCAGGCTGGGGACTGAGTGCAAGTGTCGCCCCTGGTCGGAGATGGATCCCTCGCCCACACGGAACCCAACGGCCAGGCACGAGGCAGCCAAGGCCAAGGCGTTCCCACTGCGGCCAAGCCCACCTCCCGGGGCGATGCTCCGCGGCCGCGGGCCACACAGCGGACACGGGGCTGGGGATGCCCGGAGGGTCAGAGAGAGGGGGGGTGGGGGCCAGGGCAGAAGAGAGAGCCAAGGGAGAGCGTTCGATAGGACAAGGGCCCCGTTGGGGACGGTGGCCACTCCTCACTGGCCCACGGTGGCAGGCCACGGTCACCGGATCTTAGGAGTTTTCAAATAAAGCTGGAAATTTGGGGTTTGGTATAGACTCCCCCAATTTATACATGTAAGCAAACAAGTCACATTCTGTGGGCCAGGCAGGGGCCACCAGTGTGCGTTCGCAGAACACACTAAGTGTCCTGCCTGTCACTGGGAAAGCGGAAGAGGGCCACTAACATTTCCTGAGCACTGTGTGCCAGGCACCTTCCATACGGTTCATTCATCTCATCTCCTACCCAGTCTGGGAGGTAGCAGCTGGGTCCTGGCTGGGTCGGCGTCTGTTAGGGGTGAAGGCGTCTGAGATACACCACCAGGGAGCCCTGGGGTCAGGACTCAGCCTGGTTCTACGCGGTCCTGCCCTCACTGTCCACAGCTCAGTCTTACCCAAACGTTAAGTCTCAGCTTACTGGCCACCTCCTCCAGGAAGCCTTCCTGGGTGCTCCACATCCACCCCGGACTCCTCTCTGCCCAGTTCAAGTCACTCGGCCCTGTCACTCTCTCTCTCCTGCGCCGTCTGCGCACACCGGTGCTGACTCAGCTCCGACACGCACAGCAGGTCTTTAAATGCATTTGAGGAGCGGCGTGATGAGGGGCTCAGGACCCTGGAGCCAGCCTGCCGGTTCCAGATCGCGGCTTGGCCGCCGACGGGCTGGGGGATGCTGGGCAGGCACCTCACTGCTCTGCGCCTCAGTTTCCACCGAAAGCGGCGAGCGCCCTGAAGGACGCCAGCGGGCGGTAAGCGCTCAGCAAACGCCGGCCCTCGGCGCCGGCCGGGCGCATGGACACCTGTGCGTGTCCAAAGCTCGCTCTCTTTCCATCACTCCACCCGGAGCCTGGGCAAGGCCGAAAACGAGAGCACCTCTCCCGACGGGAGCTATAACCACATAAAATGGAAGAGAGACCGAAAAACACGGAAACCTGGCCACTGGAGAGCGTCCCCGGAGAGCTGCCATTTATACCCCGGGCCAAGCGCAAAGGTTCCGCCTTTCATGTTCTGTTTTTAATCTTTTTCTTTGCATGGGTTTCACTTCTGTATTTATTTATACCCAGGTTCTTTCCAAGGAAAAAAAAAAAGCTTTTAGGCAGTTTTTTTCCTCTCTTTTTCCTTTTGACATTATTAGGAAAAGACAACTCTGAAAGCGGCTGCCTCGCAGCGCAGGGCTCCCGAGGGGGGACGCGTAGCTCTCGCCTTCCCGTGCCAGGGGCGCCAGGGCAGGGAGGGGGTCACGACGCCCGCCCCCTGCAAAGATGGGGCGCAGGGAGCTCACGGCGGGAGGCTCGCCTGCTGGGGGCTCAGCGAGGAGGACGAGGCCTCGTGGGGGGTGAACGTGGCCTCGGAGGCTCGAGCTGTGACAACTCCGTCTCCTGACATCTCTTAAGTGTGTCATCGCAGCACAGCGGAGACGCTCTGTCGCCAGCGGGGGCTTGCGCGCCAGGTACGCTCGTCCTGGTTTTCGCACAGAACAAAGGATGGGGGGAGAGTTTTCAGAGCGCCCCTCGTCTGAACCAGGATCAAAGCGACAAGACGCTCTCCTCCCCCGCCGGCGTCTGAGCGAACCTGGGGCGCTTAACCAGCCCTCGGGGGCAGAGCGGCTTCCAGCTCCGCCTGACCCCCCTCAAAGGGACGGCGCGGTCCTCGGGGGGCCGGGAAGGGGAGGCGGGTAGAGAAGGCGCGTCTCCTTCAGTCCCCCCACATCCAAGCGTCTCCGAGGCGCCCACAGGCTCCCTGCTAAATGAGGCGTCCGGCCCCCGCCGCGCAGGGAGAGCTTTCCAAGAGTTCTCACGCTTCCATCTGCGCTGAGGGGTCGCCGCTTTGCAGAAGCCGTAATTTATCGGGACAGTTAAATTCATCAGCCGTGAAGGTCTCCGAAGCAGCGCGGGTCCTCCGGAAATAAATGAAATGGCACTTCATGGGAAGGTTTCACAGCTCAGCGGAGTTTAGATGAGGCCCGAAAGAGACGGACGCCAGAACCCTGACACACGCCCACAGACTCGGGGGGCTGGGGGCGGCGCAGGACACCCCTTCGCGGTTTCAAAGATAGGCAGAGCAGGACAGCGGCCGGCCGTCACTCAAAGGGCCGAACTGTTTCCGGGGTGTCACGCTCGCGAAGGCCTTGACACGTGAGGCTGCGAGCTGCAGGTTCAACGTCCGGGATTCCCAGGATCGCGGCGGACGCAGGGCAGTGTCCTGTCCGCAGCAAGGCAGCGAGGACACACGGTCCCCGAGAGCGCTGCCCTCCCGACCCAGGCGTGGGAAGGAGGGAGATTACTCTCAGCAACCTGCGCAGCCCGGCCGGTGTGGCTCAGCGGCTGAGCGTCGGCCTAGGATCCAGGAGATCAGGGTTCGATTCCCGGGCAGGGCACAGGCCCGGGTTGCCGGCTCGATCCCCAGCAGGGGGCGTGCGGGAGGCGGCCGATCAATGACTCTCATTGATGTTTCTCTCTCTCCCTCTCCCTTCCTCTCTCTGAAATCAATAAAGATATATTTTTTAAAAATTGGTACTTTTAAAAAAAAACAAAACAAAAGAAAGACCCTCTTAATCTTTAAGGTGCCCAACCCGTTCCGTTTGTGCCGAGGACCGGATCCTGGTCTTGTCGCACAGGGTGGGGGCCCACCCTAGTCAGCTCCGGGTATTTACGTGGGGTTAATCCGCTGCAAGTTCTCAGTGCGGGGCGAGTGCTGACGAGCCCACAGGGATATCAAAGCACCGCGACTGCCGCCCAAACACCTGATTTAGGGGATTTGTGCTACAGGGGCACAAGGTCCCATCCAATTTCTTGAGATGTAGTAAGTTTAGAGGCTCAAATAACGATGGGAGCATTTCAACAAGGCAGAATCTAAAGGAGGTCAACAGGCACGACTGACCCCACAGCAAGAGCTCGAAGCTGAAGATCCGTCCTGCTCAGGCGGCAGCCAGCCTTGGTTTCATCACAGCCTCCGGATCTAACAAACGTTGGTCGCTGGCCAACAGGGGCTGTGACGTGCTGGGAGAGGCTGGCACAGGCAGGAGACATGGGGAAGGATGTGTCCTGGCCGCTTCCACCCAACGGGCTCGCCCAGCACCGGGCACCGAGGTTTTCAAGGAACAAATGTACAATTAATCAAGTGCAGGCCATTTCCCAGCGTAGCGTTTTAAATGCAGGTTTCAAAACAATACACGATGTTTACGTAAAAAGTGCAATCAGAAAACTCAAAGTTCTACGTTGCTGTGTCCACATCTAAATGCACATAAAAAGAAGTGAAAGGACACGCTCCAAAATGACAAGAGTGGCATTACTTCTGAAGGGACACGTGACAGAAGGGATGGAGGAAACTGGGGGAGGCTTTGCCACAACTGTGTTCACATGTTACTTGTGAAATAAAAATAAAGTTAAAAGACCATACAACACACAGATGCCCTGACAGGGTGTGTGCAGAGGCCCAAATAAGGTGGCAGTCAATTCCAGAGGGAAGGAGACCAGAGGGGAAGGAGGCGAGGCTGCCTGCCTGAGCTGAGCCTGTCCTGAGGCCTGCAGCCCCTGGGGCAAGGATAGGCTTCTCGAGGCAGAGAGGCTGGACTCAGGACCAGGCTGCTGAGCTGTCCGGGCCTGCAGGGGTCCCCACCTCACCCCACCCTCTCCTTCTGCAGGGGACCATCGTGAATTGTTTCTCCTCCCCAACATCCACTCGCCTTCTGGTCAAACAGGACCCAGCCTTCCCTTGGAGGGAACCAGCCTCTCCAGCCACCATTCTCAGGCCTTATACTCCAGGCTGGGCTCTGCCCCCACCCCAGGCGGAGCACCCATCCCAGGCCTGAGCCAATCGGCACGTTGCACTCCTCAGAACAGTTATCAAGTCAGGGACAGGTTCCACCCAAGCAGCATCCACAGCTACCAGGAGACTGACTAGGAATGTAAACTGAGACAGGCACTCTTTCCCACTGGCCTTGACCCAGAAGGGATGCACGTGGAAGCTGCCCCATCCTCTTATCACCACACAGAACCTGGAAACGAAGGCGCTAGGTCAACAGAGCCGAGAGAACACAGTTGACCGACACAGTCTGTGTGCTGGATCAAGCCCTACCTGAGGCCAACATCCTTTGGACCTTTCTGTCGAATGCACCAAGGAATCCCATTTTGTTCTTAATCCTCTGAGTTGTTTTTTCGGGCATCTGCAGGCTACGTCCTGTCTGATGTAGCAGCCCTTCCGACACACAAAGCTGGCCACGTCCCTCCCAGGTGGAGAGCACTCCGTGGGTCCCACTGGCTCCAGGGGAAAACCCAAACCCTTCCCAGTGGCACCCAAACACTCTTGGTGAGCAGAGCCCTCCCCTCCCCTACTGGGCTGCAGCTCCGGGGCTTCCACACCCACCTTCGGAAGGGGGCAGGCTGGACTATCCGTGTCTTCACACCTGTGCCCCAAGTGTCCCCTCCACCTGAAATGCCCTTCACTTCGTATCCGGCTAACTCCACCCTGTCCCCCAGATTCATCAGGAAAGCGTTCTCTGGGCACCCACCGCTGGGGTGGAGTCAGGGCCCCTCCTCGGGTTCCCACAGCTCCCTGTGTACGTGACAACCACATACCCTTGTCCCTGTCACGCAGTTGTGAGGTGTGCCCGCCTCCCCGCCCGCCAGGGGTGCAGAGGAGCCAGGTGCTGTCTGTGACCCTGAATCCTGCACAAAACCAGGCGCATGACAAGCATTCAATAAATATCCGGGGAATGAATGAGTGAATGAATGAATGACTATAAATGTGCTTACACAGGCAAAATGGAGCCGGATAGAGAATTGGGGGAAGAAACGTAAAGTGAGAAGAACTGGGAACAGACTATTCTTGCAAAACATTCCAGCCACTTAATTGGGTGGTAAAGACTTTCCTTAGGCTTACATTAGCCTGGCGGTCACAAGTCACCAAACCCAGCTCCTGTGAGCGGCATGCAGAGGGTTGGGACTCGGGGGGGCGGGGGGAAGGGCTCCACTCTGCAATGGGGGACTTACTGGGACAAGCTGCCCCTGGAGTGACGGCCCCGACCCGTCTGCTGGGGCGCACGCTCTGACGCCTGCTGCAGGCGGCGCCCCGAGAACCGAGCCTTCACCGCCCGGGGAAAGGCAGGTCTTCTGCAGACCGAGCGTTGCTGGAACAGACACAAAACACGCTGGAGCTCAGAAGCCGACGCCACACAGACAACCCCGGCCGGAGAGTCCGCCCGCTTTTCCTCCCCTTTCCCTGGGCGCCCCAGAAGAACGAATCGCGTGCGGGAAGAGAACCGGGGGACAGACTTCCCGGTGGCCCTTAAACGCCGGGGTTTGCACAGGAACCGCCCGGCGAGCGGGAACCAGGACACGGAGCGGCGGGGCCCCTCCCTCATTGAGGACGCTGCTCCTTCAGGGACAAGCGCCGGCTCGTTCAGTGTTCCAGACAGAAAGCAAGCGGGTC
Source organism: Miniopterus schreibersii (assembly GCF_964146895.1). NCBI lineage: Eukaryota > Metazoa > Chordata > Mammalia > Chiroptera > Miniopteridae > Miniopterus > Miniopterus schreibersii. Next base: position 184,656,454 of record NC_138102.1, on the reverse strand, counting down.
AGCTTATTCGAGTCACCTCCCCGAGTGTGGCAGGAAGACCCTCAGGGCCCAGATCGTGGCCGGGGCCGTGGAAGGCCAGGGCGCTGTGCTTGCCTCCCGGGTCCGGGCTCCCAGTGTCTCAGGCAGGGCTGTGTCCTGGGGCACAGGCCCACCAGGTCCCTCCTCTGCCCACGGCCCAGCCCATCCTCTACCAGCTCCCAAAACAGAGTCCAGACCCCGCCGGGGGCACCCGCCCCACCGTCCGCTGAGGAGCCCCGGCACCTCCGCACCCCCCCCCCCCCGGCACGCCCCCCCCCCCCCCCGGGAGCGCCCCAGCCCGCAGCCGCCCGCCAGGCGGCCCAGCGCACCGCACTCGTTGCTGCAAATTCCCCTCTTCTTCGACCCTGGAAGAGGCACCTGCGTCTCCTCCAAACCCCCGGGCCCAGGGTCCGTGCAGTGCCCACAGGATAGGAGAGAGGAGGCCTGGGGGCCCATCACAGAATGGCCCAGGGGCCACGGGCACACACTTTGATTCCTCCCATCTTCCCGTCTCTCCACTGCAGGGGGACAATTACCGGACCTGGTCGAGGTTGTCATGACGACTAATTTAACAAGACGGTGTGTGTGCGGAGGTAGTCAGCCGAGCGAGCGTAAATGTGGGGTCTCCCCTCCCCCCCCCGGCTGTCACCAGCACCTGCGCTGGGTTAACTGGGAGGGCTTAGCGTCACCTGGTCGACAAGCTGGCCCAGCGAACCAGCGGGGCTGCCAGGCCCAGCCGTGAGCTCACAGACGACCGGACCTCTGGAGTTTGTGACCCGGGGGCCGCGTGGGTGTCTGGCTGCTGGGTTATAAACGCCTAGAAGTGGAGGTCAAGTCCCATCACTCCTGAGCCCCAGGGGAGGGCCCAGGGCACAGCAGAGACCCCACCACGTGTGCTGGCCAGAGCGGGACAGGATCGGACGGGATCCTGAAAGCCTGTCACCCGCCAGTGCAGAGGCATGAAATGGCCACAGTCGGAAACCGCTCACCAGGTCACCAAACACCCAGACCTGAAACCCCCACTTCCCCGCACGCTGGGTGCGACCGAGGCCCTCAGTTACTGCTCAGGCATCACCACGAACATCTCCACACGACTGCTGAGCACCTAAAACAGACACTAAGTGGACTGAGTTATCCCAGAGCTTCGTCTCCACACGTCGGCCTGGCAGCGCCGACCCCACACCACATCCGAGAAGTGCAAAGTGCCTCCCAGGGTCGCAGGCGTGAGCCAGGGCCGCCGCCAGCCGCAGGGACAGGTGACCGGGGAAGGGAGCTGCGGAGCCTGCGGGAGGCCTGGAAGTGTTCAGGTGACTCAGGGAAATGAAACTGCAGGTGCAGACCAAGGCGAAGGCGGCCGAGCGGGCCCTGCCAGGCAGCGGTGCCCATCCGGGCAGCTGTGAGCGCGCGGCTTCCCCAGGCACCGCGAGGGCTGCCAACGTTTAGTGCGTGTCTTCTGGAGCTCTGGGGCACGTGTCCCATTACCCCCACCCCTCTGATGGACAGCTGGACCCACCCCCGAAGCCAGCCTTCCTGACCCCCAAAAGGGCCATCCTGCTTTGCCTCCCGTTTTCTCAGGCCCCCCTCCCCGCTCAGCTAACGTGCCTGGCAACCGCTCCATCCAGGCCAACCTCACCCCAATCTGGTGGCAAATTCTTGGGCGTGAGCACTCTGTTCCCGTGATTTGGGGGATGACACCTTTGTCCCATTTCTACCAGTCAACGGTGGCGGTGTTAAGCACATGAAATCGATTTCAGTCGCCGGCCGTGAAAGCCTGTCATCAATCAACGACATGTCTAGAGGAAGCAGAGGGTGGGGGGGGGCGGGGCGTGAAACCCAAAAGAAACTCAGAATTATCCGAAAAGTGGCCCCGACATCTCCCCTCGCGCCCAGCTGCGGGATGGAGGTGACGGAGTCGCTGGTGGCATCCCGCGGGGCCCGCCCGCCGCGGCTCGCACGCTGAGAACTGGCTTAATAAAGCGCAAACGGCTCGCGGGAAAGAACGGGCCCCGAGAAGCGAGCTCGCCGGCCCCGGCGGCCCCATGCCGCAGAACTTGTATTAATTAATCTGATCAGTAATGTCCCACGGTACCCAGGGAAGTCCGACGTGTGCTCTGCTGAGGAAATAAGAAAATTAAGTCATTAAGTCATTAAAGAACAAAAAAGACCTGGCGGCCTGCACCTGCCACAGAAAAGCTCAGCTGGGAGGGAATTTGGGGAGAAGCTGGCGGGAAACGCCGGGACGGCGCCCTCTAGCGGCCAGTTCCCACCTGTGCAAGCCGACGGGCCGACCGGCAGGAGTCCCGCCTGCGGGCAGATGGGCACCTCCACAAACAGGTGACCTGTGGGCTGTGAATGACAATGACACGTCGGTGTAGGTCCACCAACTGGAGGAAGGCGCCACTCTGCTGGGGGAGGTTGGTTGTGGGGGCGGCTGTGCATGGGGGGGGCATATGGGCAACTCTGTACCTTCCTCTAAGCATTGCTGGGAACCTGAAACGGCTCTGAAAAATAGTTTATTTTTTAAAAAAAGAGCAGCAGGGGGACCTTTCAGGGTCACAAGATACGTGTGCACGTGTGTGCCCATGTGTGCGTGCGTGTGCGTGTGTACATGTGTGTGCAGGTGCATGTTCCAGGCAGATCTCAGGCACCCATGTCCCCAGGGCCTGGGGGAAAGGTTGCCAGGGGTCATCCCTTCCCTTGCTCTCCCACCCCTGGGGGTGAGGGGTCCCAAGGACGCTATCCATGGAGGGAGCCTCCTCCTAGCTCGGAGGTTCTCAGCCAGGGACAATCCCCCCTCGGGGACAGGTGGCACTGCCTGAGACAGCTCTGGTCTGAGACAGCTCAGCATCTTGTGTGCAGAGGCCAGGATGCTGCTCAGCACCCTATAGTGCCCAGGACAGCCCGGCCAGGAGGGTGACCCACGAAGAGGTGAGCAGGGCAGACCCTGCTGGATGCCCAGGACGGCCCCAGCTCAGAGAGTGACCCACGAAGAGGTGAGCAGAGCAGACCACGGAGCTGACCTGGGAGGCCCAGAAGCTGGACGGGTGAGGGCTCCCGACATGTCTACACAGGTGTGCAGAATCCCTTGGGGACCGGGCCTCATGTCCCCACCTCATCCGGCCTGTCCTGTGCTCTGCAAACCATAAGCACTAACTATATGCACAGGCCGGGGCGGGGCGTCCTTCAGCCTCTGGGACCTTGCTGGGCAGGGCCCCACCTCCCAACCCCACACAGGAAAGGCCTCGCCCGCTGCCACTCAGCCCCCCACAACGCCGCCTCCAGCCCCAGGAGCCCACGGGTGGGGCGGCTTGGACTCCTCTGTCCTCTGCTCTCCCATCTGGCGTGGGCACGAGGCGGGCACCCAGGGCAGGAGCGACTCTGCAGCCGTGTCCGGTCCATCCATCTTTGTTATCACCCCCTGTGCCCGGCACTCGGCCAGACTCCAACACCCACACTGCCCAGCAGGGCTGCAGCAGGCAACTGGAGGAGACAGCGAGTGACCCCCGGCACTCTCCCGCCGTTCCCCCTTCCTTCAGCAGAGCCGGGCCCTAGCGGGATCCCCCTGCTCCCCGCAGGCTGGGTCAGCCTGTCCTGGTCCTTACTCGCCACGGGCCTGAGACCCAGGCCTCCCACCTCTGGTTGTCCTGGCAACCAGGCGGCCTCCCTCCCCGAGGAAGCTCGTGGGCTCCGCAGGGCGAGGGCTCTGGCCACTGGTGACAGCTGGGGGCAGACAGGGGTGGCCGGACCAGCCAAGTGTGCAGCTGACATCCTGTGCAGCCGACAGCTGCTGCCTGGAGGCCTCACTGACCTGAGCCCAGGGTCACAGTGCCAAGGGACCTGCCTCTGCCAGCTCTGCTCACCCAGGCAGCTGTGCGAGCAGCGGGATGCACCCCGGGGCTCAGAACGATGGCGCTTATTCCCTGCGGCCAGGCTCCCTGTCAGCAGAAGCCTCGTCCTGGGTTTAGGGGACCGGCCCTCTCTCATGCTCTCAGAGAGCCCTGCCAGGACCCCCACCTCAAAGTCCCCTGGGCGCCAGCATGGCACCCGGCTCCCTCCCGCCCTGAAGCCATCACGCTCTGCTACTATTGTGTGTTTTAAACAACTGTCCATCTCCAGCTTGACCAGACACCCCTCGGCGCCCGGCGCTGAATCCGAGCGAGGGGCGCGTTATAACCACACCTCCTTCGGAGCCACGGATTCCAATCCCGGGGCCTAAGGACAGAGTAGGCCCTCAAACGCTCAGCAAAGAAGTATTGTGGGCCTACTGTGTGTGGGCTGGTCACCTGCGCGGCTGGAGGGAAAGAAGCGGCTGGTCACCCCCCAGCTTGCGGGGGCCCCTGCTTCCTCCTTTCAGAGAGGGGTCCCCGCCCGGCCTCCTCTGAGCCTGCTACAAGCGATGAACATGTCTGAGCGAGCGAACCCCAAACTCCAAAGGCCCATCCTGCCTCCGGCGGCACAGCAACATCACACCTGCAGAAGACAACCAGGGGGACGCACGTCTTCCCTCAGCCCTTCCCTCTATTTGCAGCTGGTGTCTGAGGGGTGTAGAGCCGGGCTGGGGAAAGGGGCTGAGACTATATTGATTCTTCTAACGTTACACTCCCTCCACGTAGTAAGAGAAGTCTGGCTTTGCACACACATCTTATCACAGAACCAGGGCGAGATGTGCCTCCGTATCCACTCATCCGACTCAGCCACTCACGGGACGGGAGCCGACGCCAGGCCCGGTGCTGGCCTGCGGGGCGAGGGCTCGGACCCAGGCCCGGGCCTCGGGCCTCGGCGTCCAGGAGACAGACACTGGAGGTATGTGAGAATGCTGGGGACCCGAGAGGGAACGGGTGGCAGTCCGGGAAGGCTTCCCGGAGGAGGCAGCTTCAGAGCCACATCTTCGAGGAGCCTGGCCTGCAGGGAGGAGGGAGAGGGTACAGACCCCCACCCCTGCATTCCCGGCGGGTAGGAGAAGTGTGTCCCTCCGCTCCGGGTCGTCCTGGAGCAGGAGGATGGCTTATAAGCCAGGAAGAGGGAGGGTACCTCTGAGGTCCTGAACAGCAAACTGCCAGCTCTTCCTTCTGTTCCCTTCCCTTGCCCCACTCCACGCCTAACCTGGAACCCCCAACCACAAAGGGTGGCGAGAGAGCCTGCGGCGTGGGGACAGAGGCTTCTCCCAGCGCCACGGAGGGGAGGAAGTCTGTCTCCAGTGAGGGCCAGCCCTCCCCACACCCTCTGACATGAGCTCAGGCTCTTGACAGCCGGGGACAGGGGTGCCACTACCACCCCGGGAACAGAGGCTCAGCGCGCAGGTGGCCTGCGAAGGAGAGGCAGCGAATGGTGACAGTCACGCTGGAACAAAGTCTACCCGACTACAAAGTCCTGTCTGCAAAAGAACAAACCTGGGGCGTCAAGGACGTTTCAGAAATCTTAGAAAGTTCCTACAGTCTCGGGCCCTTGAAAGCAGGTAAAGAGGTCGGGGGGAGGGGCAGACACAGCCAGGAGGGCGGCGACAGGGCGGCGACAGGGCAGCAGCTGCCTGGCTCTCCCGGCACCGGCCCTGGGACAGGCGCGGAGGGCCGCGGGCCCTTGACGCAGCGAGTGGGCACCTCAGTTGTCGCCGTGCCACTGATGAGGAAAATAAAGCTCAGGGAAGTCAAGGAAAGTGCCCACGGCCCCTCGACCCACCAGGGGAGCATCGGGAATAAACGCGCCTCCCTGGCTGGAGCCCGACTGTAACCTCCGCATCCTCACACACAGCAGACAGCAGGCCTGCAAGGGGGCGACAAACAGGCTGGTGACAAGAGCTGTTCCAGCAAAGACCTCTGGGAGCCAAGGCAGAGCCGGGCTGGGGGGAGGGGCGGCTGAGCGACACGTGGGAGTGGGGCAGGTGGCCACGGAGCCACGTGGGGGGAGGGCTCTCAGCTCAGGTCCCCAGGCTTTCGAGCCCAGGGACACTTTCCTAACAGTAAACTTAATGGACCTTCAGAGAGAACACACTGGATACAGCTTTTAAATTAAGTTTTTCCAACAGGACCTGGAAAACAGCTGTATGGATACGAGCAAGATCCCTGGCCCCTGGCAACACTTGCCCAGGCGAGGGCCATGGACGTGGTCCTCATAGGTCTGTCAAATTAAGCCAAGGACTGGGAAGCGGAGGAAATGCGGGTGAAGCAGAACTAAACAGATGTCTGTTAACTGCAGGACTTCTCAGAGCCTTGACTATGCTCTTCTATGCGGTGATTCTCCCAGGGGAGGGCAGAGAACTCAGACATCCAGCCCCTCTGTTAGAAAGAGCGAGAGGAGCGAAGTCTACCCCAGGCCCGGAAGCGGGCGGCTGGCAGGCGGATCGGTTCCTTCTCGGGAGCCTCCCTCCCGGAGCCCCGAGCCCCTCACAGCCATCCCCCCCTGCACTGCCCCAAGGGCCCCCTGGCCTGGGTGCATCACTTTCTGCCTGTTACTGCGAGGTCCACTGTCCCTGGAGAGCCGAGAGGCTCCGCGTCCCATTTCCTTCGGCGCCTCCTTCAAGGGGGCCTCTCCAGAAACGGCCCCGCACGCCCTCAAAACCTGCTCAAAAGAACGTGAGTGACGGAGGCAAATGTCAGCCTGCAACCTCCTTGAGGGAGCCTCCTATCTTGGTCCCCGTGGACCTGACACCAGCGTCCCTTTCTGTAAGGACATGCCAGGCAGAGCCCAGAATAAATGTGCTCTTGGTCCCACCGGACAGGGAAGGAGCATCGGTTGGGAGCGTTCTCAGTGTCAGAACCGGCGTTCGGATAACCAGCATCTCGCTCAGCCCCCCCAGAAGGTCTTCAGGAGACGTGGGGGGGGGGGGTTAAGAGCTCCAGCTACACCCCTGACTCCTGTCCCCATTTGCTGAGTGACCTTGGGCAGGTTAGCCTCTCTGGGCCTTAGTTTCCTCAACTGTAAAATAAAGTTGTTAAGAGGACGGCACGAGACAGAGACTAGGACAGTCCCTGGGGCCTACAAAGCTCAGAACACATCCCCTGTACCACTGTCCCCATTTCACAGGCGGCAAAACCAAGGATCAGAGTGACCGCCGACTGCCACGACCATGCTAATAACGACAGAGCGGGGCTCAGCCCAGGCCGCCCAGCGCAAAGCCCCTTCCATGGTCAGAGGACGAATCTCTTGTCCAGGGGTGACAAGAGCAGCCAGAGGCCAGCCCAGCCCAGCGGGTTAAAGGGCTGAAGACAGGTCAAAAGATGACGGAAAAGAAACCAGTCGTATCAGAGTCACCCCTAAAAAAACCTTAATTGCAATTTGATGCTGAAAATGTTCCAAACACCGTTCCCGGAGGCCCAGAGACCCCACGGCCCACCAGGGCGATGGCAACTTCCCAGCACGCTTCGCCCCACAAGCCGGGGCTCGTCCACAGGGCCCCCTCCCCCCGTTCCCCTCAAACCAAGGACGCCTTCCTGGGAAAAGCCAAGCGGCCAGCCGGGGCCCACTCTGTCGGAACGACCTGCCCCCCACAGAGCAGCGGAGAAACACGGGTGGGCCTGGGCTTCGCGTCTGCCGAAAATGACCAGGGAGAGCACGGGTGGGGGGCACTCACTGGAGGCGGAGGGGCCGGAGGCGCAGGCAGGCGAGGCCGGGGACTCGGCGGCAGGCGGAGGACACGCACGCCGAGCTCACATATAGATGAGGCAGGGACACCACCGTGACTTGCGGTTCGAGGGACAGGCCCTTTCAGGGGGCTGCGAGGAAGGCAGGGGATAGGGCTGCAGGGGACGGGGTTGTCCCTAAGCGATAGAGCCCTGGTGACCACAAAACGCTATTTTTTCTTCACCCCCAAGACATCGCGGACAAGCAGGCTGCCCCCAGGAAACCGACCCGCGGGCCTGGGGAAGGAAGGAAGGAAGGGAGTGTCCGTGCCGTGTGGCCATGCGGCCACGGTGACTTGGCTCGGGAAAGGGACAGCGGACTTCGGCCTCCGATAAGTCTGATCTCGGCCGGCCCAGAGACCGGCTGCAGGCAGGCAGGCGCAGGGTCCCAGAGGTGGCCCGGGTCCCGCTCCCTGTCTCCATCCTGAGCGGACAGACAGAAGGCCCGCGCCCCACGCGGCGTCTCCCGTGGGGAGGGCCCGCGCTAAAGAGGAACACTTGTCAGCCGTTTCCACGACAACGGGATGAAACACCAGAAACAAGGCGGAGGCGGGAGCTCAGCCACCCAGACTGCGGAGGCGCAGACGCCTTGGCGCTCACTCCGCGGGGTGCTGGAGCTGGGGGAGGGGCAGAAGGAGCACCCCACCCCCAGCCACTGGACAGCCCCCCGGTCTCAGCGCGGGTCCCCGGGGCCGGCGTCTCGCTGCCGGCCAGGCAGTGCTTGTGGCCACTGTGCAGGACGCAGGGCCGTGGCTGTGAGGAGGGATGGCCTTCGGGAGGGGGCGTCCCGACCCACACGGCCCTCCGCCCGGCTCCGGCTCCTCTTGCCACTCTCCCCCCATTTTTAAAAATTAACTTAAGTCTAGTCCTGGCCGGTGTGACTCAGTGGCTAGAGCGCCAGCCGGTGTGATGAGGCCGCGGGTGCCCTTCCAGGGCAAGGGCATGTACCCGGGTTGCAGGTCAGTCCCCGGCCCCATCGATGTCTCTCTCACATCGATGTCTCTCTCACATCGATGTCTCTCTCACATCGATGTCTCTCTCACATCGATGTGTCTCTCGCTCGCTCTCCCTCTCACCCGCCCTTCCACTCTCTCTAAAAGTCAATGGAAAAAAATACCCCTGGGTGAGGGTTCGCCAAAAAAAGTACTGAAGTCTCGTTGGCACACAGCATTATATTAGTTTCGGGTTTACCGTGTAGTGATCTACATTCACACACCTTGCAAGGCGATCGATCGCCACACAGGTCTACTGGCCACCTGTCACCGCGTGAACCATCCCGGTCCACTGCCTCCCTCCCTGAGCGACATCGAACGGTGGCCCCTGGGCCTGTGCTCAGAGACGCCAGGTGTTTCCCGCCGCTGTCCAGGTATCCTGCCCGAGCTGGCTGTGTCACAGACCCGTTTACCCCGCCAAGTTCCCCCGGGCGGACCGTGAGCTCAGCTCGGCTTCCTCATGCCCACACCCAAAATGTGGGGGGGTTTCTGGGGGAGCCCCCGGAGCGCCCGGCTTTGGCCACCCTGTTCCCTCCCCATCGATCTCTGTCGCTTCCGGCTCAGCCCACGTTTCTCCTGCTCAAATTCCGAAAGCGTCCCACTGAGAGTGGTTCCTCTTGCCGCAGACACCGGAGATGGGGCCCTGTGACAACCGCCCACAAAGATCCTCCAGCAAGAAACCTAGGACCCAGGAGGTCGCGGTCCGATTCCCGGTCAGGGCACAGGCCCGGGTTGCGGGTTCGACCCCCAGCAGGGGGCGTGCAGGAGGCGGCCGATCAGTGACTCTCATCATTGACGTTTCTCTCTCTCTCCCCTCTCCCTTCCTCTCTCCGAAATCAATAAAAACATATTTTAAAAAAACACACAAGAAAGAAAAAACACAGGCAGGGAGGTTTCCCCCCGCCGCCGAGCCGAGGAGGCTGGGACCTGGGTGCCAGAGCCGCCCCTCCCTACGCTAAGCAAACCCATCACGCCGAGAACCACGGCTGGTGCTTGAAGCCCGGTGACGGCAGGCTCTGCGTCTGCTTAGTGACACGAGCGGCGCCTGTCAAACGGCTCAGCCGGCTTCTGAGGAAGAGACGGGCACCCTCCCACCCGGGCGGCACACGGGGCCGGAGCGTGACGAGCTGAATTTACACTCGGCTCCCACGCCTGGTGACGGCGGCCACCTCTCCTCCCGAAACAAAGGGACGAGGCGCAACAGCGGCTCACTCACCGCCCTAGGCTGCCCGTCGGGGGGCTGTTGGAGAGGCAAACGTGTCAGGAGGAAAAAACACTGTTTATTTTATGGGCGAAACATGGTATAGAACGAGCCCTGGCCCCTGGGGCTCAGCTGACTGCAGCCTGGTCCTGTGCCCCCAAAGGTGGCCGGTTCCCGAAGGTGGCAGGTTCGAGGCCTGGTCAGGGCACATACGCGGGTTGTGGGTTCGATCGCTGCCCCCGTCAGGGAGCCTGTGGGAGGGAACCGATCCATGTGTCTCTCTCACATCGATCTCTCCCTCCCTCCCTCTCTCTCTCCCCCCTTCCACTCTCTCTAAAAATCAATGGGGAAAAATACCCTCACTCCTTGGGTGAGCATTAGAAAAATAATATATAAATAAAAAGATAAAACGTTAAACAAATAAAAAGATAAAATGTGACGACTCCGCGTTTACGTCCGTCACTCTCTCGCCGATGGAAACGACAGGGACAGCATAATCATAAACTAACGGGTTTTAGGCGCTTACTAAGCCCAGGGCGCCGTGGGGTGAATCGTGTCCCCCCAAGTTCACGTCCGCCCGGAACCCGCGGCAGTGACCTGACCCGGCGACGGGGCCTTTAGAGACGGGATCAAGCTAAGAGGAGGTGGCTCGGGGTTAGGCGTCCTTACAGGAAGAGGGACGTTTAGACGCAGACGCACAGGGGGAAGGCGGCCCTGTGATGACACAGGCGGAGACCTGAGTGACGTGGCTACGAGCCAAGGACACCTAGGACTGCAGGGACCGCCAGAAACTAGCAAGAGGCCAGGTCGGCCAGTCCCAGCCCCGCCGGGTGCCGAGGGCTGAGACACAGTGTCCCAGCCGGACTTCAGACCCACTGCCAGCTACAGAGCGCGTGTCCCCTCCCACCCATGGGCGCACCCGAGACAGGACAGGACTGATAAACTCAGGCCCAGAGTTGCAGTCAAGGCCACAATGCCCCACGGGCACCTCCCGGGGCACAGCTGGGCAGCCGTGCCCGGGGCGCGGCCAGGACACAGGGGGCCAGCCCGCCCGCCCGCCCTCCCCGGGGCCACGCTCTCGGCAAAAGGCATCGCGACCTCTCGCCTCATCTCTGGGTTTTCGACACACACACGGGTTATTTTTAGCATCCCATTATGCCTGCTCGTAAAATTACCCCGGTCCTGACAAATATTTATAGAGCGTGTGCCACCACGTGCCAGATCCTGCTCGGTACATTACATCTTTCAAAAAATAATTTACTTGGCTAATGATCACAGATCCCCTCATTTAATTTATCCTTAAATGTATTTAATTTTCCCACAAGTGGAACGACAAGCTTACGGGCTGAGCATTTTTGCCAAGTTGAGACAAGCAGCCAAAAAAAAAAAAAGAGAGAGAGAGACAGAGAAGAGAAACGGGAGCGTCAGCGCCAGCCGACCAGGGCCCCCCTGCCAGCTCTCACGTCCGCCTTTCTGAGCATCAACACAGTCACCGCTCAGGCTGGTGCCAGCCCCTCGCCTGGCGGGAAACGGGCGCTAAGGACATTCAGTGTTGTCCAACCAGCACCACCATCCATTTGCAGAACTTTCGCTTCTCCCCAAACTGAAACGGTCCCCGTGAGATGAACCCGCCCCTGGCCCACCATCTACTCTCTGTCTCTGTGAACTTGACCGGCCCTCACATGAGTGGAATCACACGGGATCTGTCCCGTGACTGGCCCAGTTCACTGAACATAATGTCCTCAGGGTCCGCCCGTTTTGTAGCCTGTGTCAGAGTTTCCTTCCTTTTCGAGGCTGAATCATCCCCCACAGTATGGACAGACCTCATGCTTGCCAGTCATCCGTCCAGGGCCACGCGGTTGTTTCCACCTGTTGGCTACTGCGGCTCACGCTGCTGTGTCACAATGTGTGTTTTTTTTATTGATGTGAGAGAGAAACATCAACTGGTTGCCTCCTGTATGTGCCCCAACTAGGGATCGAACCCGCAACCTTTTGATGTACCAGGACAATGGTCCAACCAACTGAGCCACCTGCCCAGGGCACAATGCATTTTTTAAATTTTTTTAAATATTTTTAAAATTGATCTCAGAGAGAAGAAGGGGGAGGGAGAGAGAGACACATCAATGATGAGAGTCATTGATCGGCTGCCTCCTGCACGCCCCCTGCCTGGGATGGAGCCCGAAACCAGGCCTGTGCCCTGACCGGGAATCAAACCCTGATCTCCCGGATCCTAGGTCGATGCTCAACCGCTGAGCCACACCGGCTGGGCCCACGGCCCCTTCTTGACCGAGGCACACAATTAACCTAAGCAAGGAGCGTCCTGGCGTAAGCTTCGCTTATTGCGGGCCGTGCCAACTACGGCGAGGGCTCCTCCCGTGCGGAAGGGATGCAGGTTCTGCGGCCGAGCCGGGCGCCAGCGCAGCCTGGCCCCCTCGGTGCCCACTGCCCACGTGCCCACTGAGCCCCGGAACCGCTCGCCTGGCACGTGTCAAGGTTGGGCCTCCGGGACGCCCTTATCGGTCGGTGCCCGGCGGCGGAGCCACAGGCTATTCACAGCAGCAGCTCAGCCGGCAGAACATTCTCGTCTCGGATTAATCCCCGGACCCTATAAACAGCCCGAGGGATGCAACGGCTCTGCCGGGGCCTCCTTCTCGCTCTGGGAGAATCACACAGATTTTACAGCAGTGAACTGGCAGCCACGGAGCACCTGTCTGACTACACGGCACTTGTCAAAGGAGACCTTTCCCAGGGCCTGGCACGGGGACCGTTCGGACTTTCAGGGCCGCCCGGCTGATGCGTCACCAAGGGCCACGCTTCCCCTGCAAGGCTGTTACTAAAGCCACGGGAGCCGGCAGCTGGGAGGGAGGGAGAGCCGCGGGCCCTGGGGACTCCATTCCACAGACGAGGGGACCACAACCAGACACCCTGCGCCCGAAGGGGGCACGTGTGGCACAGGTGGAACTAAATGCCCAGCCTCAGAGGTCCTTGTCACTTCTCTGCCCAATGCTGTCCCCCATCCACGGGCCTGGTGACAAACCTGTCACCCTTAGGAGACACTGGACAACTCACGAGGCCCTTTCTCACCCATTAACAGTTAATTCCGCACACAATCCTGAAGACTGATAAGGAAGCCGTCGCCATCGCCCCCTTGTCCAGCTCAACGTCACTGAGCTAATAAGAAGGGACGAGTGGCCCAGGTCCCGTCTCTGCCCACCGGTGTGCAGCAGGTGTAGTTTCAACAGGTACAGAACAGCACCGGGGGGGAGGGGCTGCTGATGATGACTGAGGGGCAAAGAAGGGATTTGGGGGAGCCCAGGCAGGCACGCTCCGGGGGCCCCGGGGGCCCGTGACATTGAAAGGGGAACTCTCAGGGCTCAGAGTCCACGGTGGGAGCGTCGAGATCCAGTCCCCCCACCAGACACACGCAGAGGCTGGGTCTGAGGCCAGATCTGCTCGGCCACTAACGTCCACTGGCTCTGGGTCGGGGGGGCTGAGCTGGGCCCCCAGTAGGGTCCCCACCGTCCATAGGAGCAAAGCACCAATTCCAGTGTGATTTCCAGCTCGACTCTCCAGGGCCATTGCCATCCTTGGAGTTCCCTGCAACGTCCTCAGAAATCATGCTTAAAATCGGATCATTTCAACACGGAACAAAATAAAAACCAATCAATGGGGTGGCCACGGCGGCGGGGATGCTGCTGCGGCAGGCCTCTCCCCGCCGGAGGAACGCGACCGGCTCGGAAGGCCGCCCGCGCCCAGCTGCCTTTTCACCAGGCGGATATTTTCATACCCATTAAAAAGTGTGGAGCAGCAGCCACATTTAATCAGACCGGAGCTAACCCTGAGAAATGGACTTTCCATTCTTGTCCGGCGCCTGAGATGAGAAAAGGGGGGAAGGAGACGCGTCCTTCTTTGCTGGTTGCACAGTGGGTGTCATTCGCTCCACACCAGCACGCACGGGCTCGCAGCCTGCTGGGGAAGAGCCTCGTGAGCCCCCCACAGAACACGTGGCCTCCCTCCTGCTCTCAGGGCCTCAGTTTCCTCCTCTGCAAAATGAGACTAGATTTTCATTTCCTTTCTCTTGGGAGGCGGCCCGGCCCGGAGCACGACCTTGGAGCCACCTGAAGCCCGACTGGGACACCCCCGGGTGGCTGGGACACCGCGGTGCTGGAGTCACCCAATCTTCAGCTTGCTCCCCGCCCAGCGACAGGAAGCGACTCGAAGGGCTGAGGGTACACGTGGGACCTGACCAGGGGCCCACCTGGCGGAGGGGGTGGAAGGCGAGGCTCTCACGGGCCCTGCGATGCTGCAGGGACAAGAGCCACACCCAGGCCGGGTCTCACCGGCGCAGATCCCGGGCCAGCTCCAGGCCAGCTCCTCCGTCCTTTCTAAGTCTTGCTCCTGAAGCCAAACCTTTTCGGCTGGAAATCGTGTGAGCTGCACCTGTCAGGGCACAATGCTGACCAGCGCCTCCCACGCGGAGCTGAGACCTCCCCTCCCTACGAAGTCAGGGGGTTTCTGCTAAGCCGGATGCAAGGCCCCAGGCCCGGGCGTCTGTCTTGGATTTTTTGGGTGCGGGAGGGGGTGGGAGTTGCTTATTGGGCCCCAAGTGCCCGCTGGGAGACGGACACAGGCCCGGGGCTACACTCAGCCCTAAACAGGGACGCCCAGCACTGAATGCCCCCCAATTAACAGCTCCGTTCCCTCCCCTCACCACGATGCAGCAGCGCTGGGTCCTTCAATCCCACGTCAGGCCTTGAACGAGGACCCCCCCTTCCCCCTGAGAGCCACGGAGATGGGGCTGCTGCTCCCCCCGCCCCGATGGGGGCTCTGACTCGGGTCAGTGACTCCAGCCTCAGCTCTCAGGTCCCCCGTCCGCCCTCCACGCAGCCCCGAACCACTGAACACAGTGAGCTGGTCTGAACCCCGCCGTCTGGCCCGGACTCGAACCCGGCGGGGCCTCCCGAGGTCAGCACACCACTCGGCCACCACCAGCAGAGCCAGAAGTCGCCCTCTGCGCTCGCCCTGTGGGGTGTACCTAGGGGGCTGCCCAGGGGGATGCCGTGTAATCGAGAGGCTAACGATCACCCCCTGCACTGCCCTTTGTGCCCGGACCCCAGGCCTCTATGTGACTCGCCGGGTGCCACCTGAGAGCTGACTGTCCACCGCTGGGCTGTGAGCTCACCCCCGTCCTGGGGTCTGCCCGCGCCCCTTCCCCGCGTCAGCCGAGCCCAGCTGGGGCTCAACCTCCGCACGGCCAGTCATGGGCTTCCAACCCCGAGTGCGGGGCCCCAGCGAGGAAAATGGCAAGAATCAGGCAAGCGGGCAACGGAGAGGGCTGGGAACAGCACCCAGGCACTGCCCGGGCTCACGGGCATCGACTCCCCCGGGGTCAGTCTGACCAAGGAGGCAAAGCCGGGCACACTGAGGATAAGCCACCGTGGAAGGAACTCAAGATGAAATGAAAAAAACACACAAAAAAACCGACCTCAGTAAATGCAAAGATACCGTATTCGTGGATCGAAAGGCTTAATACTGTTACGACGACACCACCTAAAGCGATTTCAAATTCCATGCAGTCCCAATCAAAATCCCCATAGTGACTTTCACAAAAATAGGAAAACATGCCCTGAATTCGTATGGACACCCAGGGGACCCCTAAAAAGCTGTCTTGAGAAAGGAGCACAAGTAGCAGACTGTGATGCCGGCACAGGACAGACATACGGACCACGGAAGAGAATGGAGCCCAGAAATAAACCCTCACGCCGACAGTTATCCGAGTTTCCAAAGAGGGTCAAGACCCTTCGGTGGGGACACACAGTGGGGACAGCAGGAGCGAGGGCAGGGCTAAAGGGCTGGGCGAGCTCCGGGAAGGGGCCACTCCACCGGCTCCGGCCCCAGCCCGGGCTGGTCTCGGGGAGCCCACAGGCACTGATGAGGGGCTGCCGGCCCTGGAGACCGAATGATGAACAAACCAGCGAGAGCCGAGGAGCCAGGCTGGAGCATTAGCCGCCAGCACCAACAATAACATTACAGCCCTCAAAGTACCTGGGTCCTTCAACGCCCAGCGACACACTGTCCCTCCTTGCGTCTCTCAGACCAACTTTTTCAAACTATCGTCTTGACCCGGTGGGTCACACGGTCAAGTAAGCTGTGACCAGCCCGTCTCCCTGATGAAATGAAACAATAAAAGGGTTAATGTGCTTCGCTTACAGTAAGATTTTATTTCATGAAACTTTTAAGATGACAGATAGATAGATGATAGATAGATAGATAGATAGATAGATAGATAGATAGATAGATGATAGATATAGAGATAGATGATAGATAGATGATAGATGATAGATATAGATAAATAGATAGATGATAGATAAATATAGAGATAGATGATAGATGATAGATAGATAGATAGACAGACAGACAGACAGACAGACAGGCAGACACAGGTATGGATAAATGTATGTCTGAACTGGCATTTCTATGTAAAATGTATTTCTTACCGTGGGTCAAGGTAAAAATAAAAGTTTAGCAGCCACTGTCTCAGCTCAGAGGTTCTTGACCACTTGTTGGCCCCAAAGGCACCCGATCCAAGTCTCCCTCCTCCGTGTTCGAGGTCAGGCAAAACCGCGCCCACGATTCCCGGCCCCTTCCTGCCTGCCCAGCGGGGACGCGACCCCCGCCTCAGCAGCACCCTCGCCGCCGGCGCCCACGGAGCCCGCCTCCCGGGCAGCACCCGCCCACACGGGGCAGCCGCCACGCTGCAGGGACACCGTAGAGAAAGACGAGGGGGGACCGACGGTCCCACGTCTCCCCCCGTCCCCGCCTCCCCCCGGCTGAAGGCCCACCTGTGGATTTACAGCCCGAGGGAGACCCTGCCGCCTCCGAGCTCCAGGGCTCAGCGGCACGCTCGTGTGTTTTTCAACGGCTTTATTGAGGTAGAATTCAATTCCATCCCATTCGCCCTTTTTCAAATGTGCAACTCAACGATTTTCAGTATATTCCCAGGTTGGGCAACCATCACGGTCAATTTAGGAAACGTTTTCATAGCCCCCAAAAGAAACCCGGTGCCCATTGGCAATCACGCCCCTTCCCCCTCCCCCCGCCCCCCGCAACCACTCCCCGCCCGTCTCCCCGGATGCGCCTGTTCTGAACGTTGCGTAGAAAGGGAGCCGCACAATACGAAGCCTTCTGCGCCCGGCCGCCTTCACCTCCGCGTTGTCAAGGCCGACGCACGCCGAGCACGTGTTGCTACTTTTTCTTGCCAAGTAATATTCCGTCGCACGGAGGGCCCGCATGGTGCGAATCCCGCCATCCGCCGACGTGCATTCGGGTTGTTTCCACCTCGTGGCCACGACGAAGAATGGGCAGAGGGTGCTGTTGGCTTAAACCCCGAACAAACATCAACCTCCTCCAGGGACAGACTCAGGCTGGTTCTGACCGAGCCGGCTAAGTGTTTACAAAAAGGAGCGTCTATTTTTCCAAGAGACGGTCAAAACAAGACAATGCGGAGCCATCTAAACGCGGGCTCCGGGAAAGAAAAATGAAGTAATCGTAGAGATGTGTCCTTGCAACAAGGCCCAAGGGGGGGGGGATATAAGCCGAGCCCAGCTGCGCACAGTAAGATTGAAATTCTGCCTGCTGCTCCAACAAGTCCCCAAATCATTAAAAACACGTTATTCTAATAATAGGTTTTCTAGACAGACTTCGGGAAAACACTTCCCCTGGCCAAGCACAGACACTCTCGGAAGCGCCGAGGCAGGGCGATCGAAGGCGAGGGGCGAGGGTCCCGGGGCCCCCCGGCCGCCCCGCAGAGCCTGCGGCCTTCCCGACCAGGCCACGGGAGGAGCCTGCCCGACCCAGGGAGGGGCCCACCCCGGTCTCCTCCACCTGATGCGCAAAGTGGGGGTGGCAGCAGTCGTCATGATGATGATAACAGAGGTTACCACCCAAGGACGGCTTCTTACCTGCCCGGCCCACGCATTCCCCTGAATATTGTATGAAAACGTTCGGACACACAGGACCATGTGAAGAACCTGACGTGAGCGCCTGCGCACACACAGCCTCAGCAGCCCCCGACGTTTTCCTAGGTTTGTTTCATGACGTGCCCATCCACGCACCCCTCTGTCTACCGGCAATCCGCCTGCATCAGTTTCCTATCTCTGCCGTAACAACTGATCACACACTCAGTGGCTTAAAAACACACAAATTCATCATCTTATAGTTCTGGGAGTCAAAGCCCACAATGGGTGTCAATGGCTGAAATTGGGGCTGAGGGCCCGGCCGGCAGGGCTCAGCGGTTGAGCGTCGACCTAGGATCCGGGAGATCAGGGTTCAATTCCCGGTCAGGGCACATGCCTGGGTTGCGGGCTTGATCCCCAGCTGGGGGGCGTGCAGGGGGCAGCCGATCAATGGCTCTCATCATTGATGTTTCTCTCTCTCTCCCTCTCCCTTCCTCTCCCTAAAAGCAATAAAAACATACTTTTGAAAGTTTTTAAGTAATTATAAAAAATAGAAAATCGGGGCTGAGGTCCTTCTGGAAGGTGCAGGGAGAAGGTCTCTCTACTTTTGCAGTGTCCAGAGGCGCCCGCTTTCCTTGGCTTGCAGCCCCGCATGACTCCAACCTGTCCCATCGACACGGCCCTTTCCCTCTGGTGACACGCCCGCCCCCTCCTGTGAGAACCCTGTGTCCCCCGGACAATCCAGGGTAATCTCCCATCTCCAGGCCCTTCACTCAGCCCCACCCGCAAAGGCCTTTTTGCCGTGTAAGGTGGTGCAGCCGCAGGGTGCTGGTGCTGGTGCTGGGAAGTGGACGTGTTTGGGGCCGCTACTTGGCCCATGATACCAGCCTGTTTTTCATGCTTTTCAAGATAAGCTGCAGACAGGGATATCTCTGCCCCCCACACGACTAACAAGAGTCCACTATATACTCATAGTTGTTTTTTTAAATTTTGAGTGAAAATTGCATGCGATGAAATGCACGTTTTAGCTCTCCTTCAAGGAGTTCTGACAAATGCCCGTACCTGTGTCTCTCCAACCCTCATCGAGATACAGGACATTTTCATAAACCGAAATCCCCTCCTGCTCCTCCCGGCGACGCCCCAGCCGCCCAGAGGCGGCCACGGGGGTGAGTGAGTCCGCTCGCCTTGGGGCCCGGCTGCGCTCATCAGGTCTTCGTTCCTTCTTAGTGCCCGGAATAGTCTGTCCTGTGAAAACTCCCCCGTCCACGTCTCCTCCTGTTGCTGGGACCCTCCGCTGTGTCCAGGTCGTGGCTCTGAGGGTTGAAGCTGCTGTGAACGTCCCTGAACGCGTCTTCTATGGACACAGGCTTCCATTTCTCTTGAGTAAGGATCTCAGACTTGACCTGCTGGTCACGGGGGGGACGTAGGCCCAGTTTTGAAAGAAACCACCAGCCTGACTTCCCGAGGGATCACAGCCCTGTGGGCCCGGCCCAGCCCGGCCCAGCCCAGCGGGACTCCCGGCGGCTCCACATCTTCGCCAAGACCTGCTGTGACCCTCTCCGCCGCCTGCCAGGCGTGCAGTGTGACCCCTCCGGTTCTAATTTGCGCTTCATTTCCAGGGTGACTGATGACCCTGACGTCTTTTCCAGACACGGCCTGGCCACACCTACATGCTCTTTGCTGGAGTGTCCATTCCAACCTTCTATCTCCCCCCTTTCCCTGGGTTGTTTGCCTTTTATTATCAAGTGGCTGGAGTTCTTTACATATCCCAGACACCGTCTTTTATCAGACGTGTGTTTGGGGAATTGGGATCATTGTGGTTTATAAGAAGAAATGTACAGATCTGGTCTTCATCCCAGTTCCTGGCCCAGAGCTCCTAAAACCCTAGGAATTTGCCTAAGTGGCCAGAACAGTAAAAGTGACATTTGTTATATGAATGAGGTGACCTAGGTAACCTAAGGCAGGGGGCTGGTGCCAGGGGAACCAACTCTGTGATTAGCAAGCTGGTACTTCCAGCCCCGGCCAGGACCTCTGGGGAGGGAGAGGGGCTGGACACGGAGTCCCGTCGCCGACGGCCAGTGGTTCAATCAATCACGCTGATGCAGTGAAGCCCCCAGAGAACCCCAAAAGGATGCAGTTCAGACAGCGTCCCAGCTGGTGGACACGTGGGGGTGCTGGAGGGTGGCACCCCCCCCACACACACACACACCTTGCCCTGAGCCTCTCTTCCGTCTGGCGGGTCCTGAGTCACATCCCTTTATAACACGCTGGTGATCCAGTGAGTCCGCTGTTTCTCGGAGTTCTGGGGGCTGCTCTAGCACATTAACCAAACCCAGGGATGGGGCCCTCTAATTTAAGGCCAGTCAGCCAGAAGCACCTGAACTTGTGATTGGCATCTGAAGGGGGGGTGGGGGCAGCCTTGTGGGACCCAGCGCCTGACCTGGGGGATCAGACACTGCCCGCTGGGTAGACAGTGTCGGGACGGAGCTGAACTGCGGGGTCCCCGCTGGTGTCGGAGAGTTGGCTGCGTGTGTGCGTGGGGGGGACCCACGTGGGAATCGGCGTCAGAACCGTAGCTGGCGACTGGAAGAGGAACTGGTACCGGAATCATAAGAGTATTTTTCCTTCTGATCTGCGGCTTGACTGCCCCCAATTTAAACTCCAGCATTTCATTCAGTAAGTCAGTTCCCCAGTCACCCTGCGAGTTAAATACTCTTCACAGAGCAGGAAACGAGGCGCAGGCGGGGAAGCACCTTCCCCGAGGGCAACGCCTCCCTCCCTGGGCGGCAAGAGCAGCTCAACCCACGGCCGGGCCCCAAGACCAACCAGAGGCCACAGCCACTACAGACAGCCTCCCGCCTCCTCAGCGAACACGCAGAGACCACCTCAATCGGCCCAAGAGCATCTCTCACCGTCCTCTCCCAAGGCAGTGACACAACAGGCCCAGGGACCCAGGCGAGCGGACAGGTGGGCACCGAGCCAGCAGGCTCCGGGGCGCAGGGAACAGCCGTGCGAGGCCCGAGCCAGGAAGGGGGAGCACGGCCGGGCGCCGGGCTGCAGCGAGGGCCAGCGAGGATCCAGCCGGGTCCTGGGGCAGCGTGACCAGCAGGTCCGTCTCCTTTCTGTAACTACCAACGTGCGGCTCAGATGCCAGGCGCAGTGCCAGCTTCACCAGGGACCAGCAGGGGCGATTTCTAGTCTTCCTGTTTAGCGAGGCTGCCAGCAAGTAAGGGCCAGGCTGCTGGCGAGCGACGTCCTGCACGGGCCTTCACCTCTCCGAGCCTCCGTCTGCTCATCTGCAAAATGGGGATGACCGCACGGTACCTACTCCCCAGCTGCGTGTACGGGGAGGCCAGGCAAGGCCGGAGTGTCCAGCGCCCAGCCAGGCGCAGAGGTGAGCATGACTCCTGTGGACTCCGTTCTGGTTTTGCTTTTCAATTCTTTCAACTTTTTCCTTGACCTCCTCTCAGATGCTCTTCTATGAGGCTCGTATAGACCAAGAATGGGTTTGTGCCCAGCCCGTATGGCTCAGCAGTTGAGCATCAGCCCATGAACCAGGAGGTCGAGGTTCGATGCCCGGTCAGGGCACAGGCCCGGGTTGCAGTTGCGGCTCGAGCCCCAGCAGGGGGCGTGCAGGAGGCAGACGATCAATGACTCTTGCATCATTGATGTTTCTCTCTCCCTCCCTCTCTGAAATCAATAAAATCATATATTTTTTTTAAAAAATAGGTCCATTCAGGTTTTGCTTTGAAAGACCATGTTAATTTTCAAAAGAAAAAAAATGGAAGAAGACACTTCGAATGACCCTTTGGGAAGATGACCCTCAAGTTCCATGTATGCCAACGATACATTTCGAGCACCGTTTCGCGGTGTCCCCTTTCCCCACCTGCTCCGAGGGCCCCGTCCACACATTTAAAGCTAAGAGGCTGGAAGGTTCTAGACTCTGTAGTAACATGAGAAGCGGCCAACACTGGGGGTGGCCGTGGTTCCATCTAACCCGACAGCTCCTCCCGGGACTGTTAGGCTCCAGCAAGTTCCATGAGTGAGCCCTGGGAGAGAGGACCCTCTTTAACTTTCTAATAACTTAATATTAGAGAAAACCAAGATCCCAGGGGACTGTGATTTTTCACATGAAAGTATGAAAATGCAGAACCTTAAAACGGGCATCAATTATGAACATGGCCTTAGTCGGGCACCAACAATCCCAACCAGCTCTGGTTAACTAACAAGTAAAGGGCTGAAGACCGGAACCAAGAACAGTCCTTTCAGCCTGGCTGGTGTTGCTCAGGGGTCGAGCGGCGACCTATGAACCAAGAGGTCACTCGGTTTGATTCCCAGTCAGGTCACATGCCAGGGTTTCGGGCTCCATCCCCAGGAGGGGGCGTGCAGGGGGCAGCTGATCCATGTTTCTCTCTCAACTAAGTTTCTCTCTGTCTAGCCCTCTCCCTTCCTCTCTCTCTAAAAAATCAATAAAAACGTATTTTAAAGAACAGTCTTTCCAGACGCCTAATTAGGCCCAGCACCCTTGGCCCAGCCCAGACGCAGCCTCGGAAGCCTCCCTGACAGAGGCAGGTGGCTATTACAAACCAAGCTGCGTCTGTCCTCTCGGGTGGGAAGCGCCCTGCTCCCCCCACCCCGGCTCTACCTCTAACTGCTCTGGAGTCTGGACTCTATGGCAACGCCCCAGAGTCACCATTATCAACACTTGTCAACATTATCAACAACTAACACTTACTGAGCACTGGCTCAGAGGCTGATAAGACTCCAACTCCTTCCTCACATTTCCTCCCCTGGCCACCTAAGGGCGAGTGCCACCAGGACGCCCGTGGGCCTGTTGGGAGCAGAGGCTCAGGGAGACCAAGCGGCAGAGCCATGAGGTTGGGTGTGAGCCGAGCCCTGCGCCCACCCTGCGAGCAGCCTCCCACGGGACCCGCTCCGTTTCTGAGAACCAGCAAGATCCCGTCGGCTTGGAGGTGCAGAGCTGGTATCCCCCCCCCCAGCCCCCCACCTCACCAACGAGAAAGTGAGGCCCCAAAGCTCTAACACTCACAGGATGACACGCAGAGCCCCAAACAGGTCCCCATGGCCCAGGCACTCAGAGCAGGTACCACACGAAAGGGCTCCGCTTGCTGCCCAGAGCCCATCCCGGGACTTCTGGGATGCGCTCGATGGGCCCCAGAGCCCAGACAACGCCAGGGCCAGAAAGAAAGACTCTCATTTGAGTAGGTGGCTCCGAGGAGGGTCCCAAGGGTGTGAAAGCCGCTGAAACTTCTAGAACTGACGGCTCTCCTGGTTCTGCTCTCAGCCCCACAGCCTCAGCAGAGATGAGCAGATCCACACGGTGGCCCCACACGTCTGCAACGTGCTCCGGCGCCGACAAGGGTTTTCTGCCGCTGTGTCGTGTAATAAACGGTAAGTATACTCATTAGGAAGTAAAGCGACTTTATTGGAAACCTAAAATGTTGCAGAGGAAACGTGTTTTCTTGGGTTACGCCCTGTATGTGACGGAACCGTACGTTTGAAAAGAAGAAAACAGCTGGGTCAAGGTGCCTGCGCTTGGCCACGCGCAGCGGGAGGGAGCCATCAGGCGGGCCCGCAAACCACTCACAGCAGGCGCTCGCCCGCTTGTGCGGGATAAACATCCTTCTTTACTCTGACAGCGGGCTGGGGGTGCAGCGGTCAGGGGCTTGGGGGTGCGGTAAATGGTAAATACCAGTTCCTGGGAGTGGAGGCAGGATGTCACCGCAGAGCGCCCTGCCAAGGCGACCTGCCTCTTCCCACCGGGCAGGTGCAGCCGAGACGCCAGGAGGACCACGGGAGCCAGCGATTCCTGAAAGGGGCGCGGGACAGGAAGGCGAGGCCACCGAGGCACCCGGAGCGGCATCACGCCCGGTCTCCCCGGAGGCAGTGTCTCCAGGATTTTTTAATAGGCCCCACACAAAGCCCAGCGCCGCCCCCGCTGACCCGCCTGCGTGGTTCCCTCGTAAATGCCCCTGCACCCCCGGATGACGGTGGAACAAACAAGGAGAAACGCTGGGCTTGAAGATTATGATCAGAATAATAATGAAAGGAAACTTCACAGAGCCACACCAGGCCTCCCTCCTCGGAGGCCACTTCCTCTCGGCCAGAGAGAGGAAAACAGGCGCGACTGCCAGAGATCCCCACACCCCTCCCCGAGGAGGTCCCTGCAACACAGGAGCCAGACGTAGGAAAAGACACCACATATCATAAGTCATTAGGAAACATGAACCAGAACTTCTTTAAAAAATAGATTTACAAAAAAAGAAAGGCATTTAGGACTAGAAATTTCCTGCGCTGGTCCCTGGCAGCTGGGCGGGGCAGCAGGGGCCCCTTGTGGCACCTGCGCGGAGTGGACACTCTCGGGCCCCTCCTCTCCAGGGTTTCGCTGGCCCCGGAGCTGGCCTCGCCCCTTGAAGGATATTACACAGCAGCTGGGGGATCCCTGGGGCAACCCTGGCCTGCCCCCTGGCCAGAGGGACTGATGGAGCCTCTTACCCGTGGTGACAAGGGGACCTCATGTGGGGAGTCCTTCCCTCCGTGCCTGTGCTTCGGAGCTGGTGAAACCGACCCAGCTCTTAGTAAGTCGCTCCTGAAAGTCCCCGGGCCTTCCACGGGGAGCTCTGGGGTGTTTTCTAAGCGTTCCCTTGCCACTCTTCCTGATGCCCCACAGTCATAGCCATAGTTCCGTTTTCTGAACCGGGCCACCACATGACACAACTTGGGTCCCTCCCTAGAACACGAGCCTGAATCACACCGTGAACTCATCCACGGACACTTCCTGCGACGGTTCCTCCCCACCATCCGCCAGCGCAAACCTTTCCTCAAATGATCGCCCTTGGGAGAGGGCAGGAGAGTGCCCCGCCCCCATCCATCCCCATGGGCCTGGTGAAAGCCAGAGCTCTGCCCACCTGGGAGGGTCACACACTACAGGCTCCCAGGTCTCTAACTTCCTGGCAATGCTGTCCCCACCCCCCACCTCCCTTACAGGGGCCTCACCTCCACCCACGCCCCTGACTGTCAGCTTTCTAACAAAGAAGGAAATGAAACCCACCCTGCAGCCGGCAGTGCCCAGCAAACCTCTACGCGCCCTCTTCCCGATCATTCCACGGTAGGCAAATAAGCGCCACCCCCACAGGGGCCTGGAGTCTGGGCCGGGACCTGCTGTGGCTCATGAGCCTCGTGAACGGCACAGGGACAAGCTGCCAGGGCCACAGGCCTGCGGGAACGTGGTGACCCTCAGTCCTTCGGGCCTCATTACCCAGTCTTCACACCTCCCCTCTGCTTCTGGCTCTTGCTCTCATCCCAGAAGACCAGCTGGAAGCCACCAAACCCTTCCAGGTCCCGCCCTCCGGCATTCCTGCACCAGAGCCCCATTGCGGTGTGCGGCCTCAGGTTTCTATGCGGGAACCCCTAAGGGGACCAGGCACCCCGACCTTGAGAACCGGGGCAGGGGATCCCGCTGACTCACACACAAGAGCAGCAACAGCACCTGCCCCCTTCTGCGGTCGTCACGTCTACTGGGCTCATCGCTCTGGTTACTGGGATCCTCGGTGCGTTTAAATGAAAACAGACCGGCCCTCATTTCTGGGGCGCACACTGGTTCACCACAGCGAGGACACGCGGCCCTTCGCTTTGGAGCCTGGGACCAGTCCATGGCTTCAGCCACGTGTTCTTTGCGCTCCAAGAGCGTAAATGTCACCTAAGAAAGCGGGAAAGGTCTGGAGCATTCCGCTCACTTGCCACATCTGAGAGACCTTTCCCGATTCCCTCTGGTCTCAACAGGAACCCGGCCTGTGCTGAGGCCTCCCCGGGCGCTCTGGCTGCGCGGGGCCCCCTTTCCTTCCTGGAGCCTGATGGGACAGTCCTGCTGGTCTGTTTAATGCAGCTGACTCGGGGTCCACGAGAGCGAGAGCCTCGTGTCATTCCCTCCTGGGCCCCCCAGCGCACCCCGCTGCGCGCATTGGGACAGGAGAGTCGTTTACGTCTGCAGTTGCTGTTGGGCATAGGGAAGGACTGAGATGGTTCTCGGTGAGGGAGACAAGTGGGGACACGCCTCAGAGGGGCAGTGGGAATGACAAAGAGAGTGACTGTCATTTATCATCTCGTTTAGGAGGCACAGCTTCACAGAGATTAAGTGAAGGCTTGAGAGAGGAGCGGCCCGTTTGCTCAGGGGGGTGACAGCTAAAGGTGGCAAGGCCCTGACCTCCGGGAAATGAATAACCTACTTTGTCCGAAGCATCCCTGGTAGGAAATGTGCCCGAGGGTAGGGGGTGCACACATCCCCAGCGGGCAGTCTGTCACAAGCATCCCTAAGAAGACACAGAGCACTTGTCCCTGAGAGACCCTGTCCCTGCGGCGCACGTGTCCCAGCGGGTATGCCCATCACAGAGGTGCGCGGGGACGTCCCAGGAGATAATCAGGCTCCGGTGGCTGACGGAAACCCCTCTGCACACTCGTAACTCCAGGTTCCTTCTGTCCCCACCACCTGCCTGAGGCCAGCCCCGGGGCGCCTCCTCCGCCAGCTGCCTTCTCAGGGTGGCCCCTTCCCGGAGCCACCATCACCCGCACCCAGTGCACCCATCGCGAATCAGTCCCAGGGGGAGACTCTCCAGCTGAGCAAAGGGAAAGCTCAGGAGTGTCCCCCTGGGAGGGGCCCTGGGGACAGCCCTGTAGTTAAAGCACACAAACGGCGCCGGAGGTGACATCCCTTGTAACTCTACAAACGTGTAAGAGGAGGTGGGTGGCTTTTTAGAATTATTCCCAATGGGCACCTGGGGTAAAAACCAGGGACCTCTGTGGTCCTTGCTCGCAAGAGCCCAGGGCCTCTGGGCTCCCCTTCCCGTCCCCACCCCCGCCCCCCATCCAGTCCGGGGCCCGCGCACCGCCCAGGCCACCCCGGGCCAGCCCGAGCCGGGGCCGCGTAAGTGCCCACGGAACGCTCGTGGGGGGTCACAGCCGGGCCCGGGGGGCCGCCCCCGCTGCCGACCGCGACCCGCGCGGAATCAATGGCGACTCCGCGGGCGCCCCCCCCCCCAGGCCGCGCCCTCCGAGGAGCCGGCCCCGTTTCAACGACGCGGGGGCCTAGGGGGGCTCCAGGAACCCCGCGGGGGCGCGCGGCCTGGCTGGGGCGAGCTCGCGGCGCTCGCGGGCCCGGGGGAGGTGCCGGGAGGGTCACGGCCGGTCCCCAAGGTCGCGGCTGCGCCACGCGGGCGGCGGGCGGGACTCGGGCGCGCGGAGGCGCGTGGTCCCGGCGGGGGGGGGGGGTCGGGGGCGCGCAGGCAGCCGCGGTCCCGGCGGACGGGTGGCGGGAGGGACGCGTGGCCCCGGGGCTCCCGCGGGGCGCGCACTCACCCTCCCGGGCCTTCCTCCTCCTGGCCAGCGTGCCGCCCAGCTTGCCCAGGAACGACTCCTCCTTCATCCTGGGGGCGCGCGGGGTGGGCGAGCGCGGGGTGGGCGACGCCGAGGACATGGGCTGCCGGCGGGCGCGGCGCAGCGTGGGGCGGGCGGGGCCGCCGCCCGGGCGCCCCGGGGAGTGGCCGGAGGGCGCGGCCCCAGCGCCGGCCGCCGCCCCGCCCCCGCCCCGGCCCCGCCGCCCTCCGGGGCGCCCAGGGCCAGTCTGCGGCCCCGCTGGACCGGCCGCCCCGCGCCGCGCGCCACCCGCGCTCCGCCAGGCGGGCAGGGGGACTGCGGCTGCTGCGCCCGCGGGAGCCCTGAGCCTGGCGCGCCCCCGGGGTCACTCGGCCACGTGCGTCAAACCACCACACGCACAGCTCCTTTCACGCGCTGAGCTGCTGCCCAGAACCAGGCCTGGGGCTGGAGGAACCCCTCTGATCTGCCCCCATCCTAGGGAGCAGGGGGCTGTCTCCTGAGGGGGTGGGGCCGCCCCAGGGGCAGGTGCTCAGGCCCAGGGGAGAGCCGGACCCCAGGGGCCAGGGGAGGCAGGTGCCAGTGGTCCTGGGGCCGGGAAGGGCTTTAAGGCATGAGGTGACATGGTCCGCCCTGGGTCCAAAGTTAACTCGCCCACGTGTGCACAGCGCTGGGAGGGGTAAAGGCCAGAGGTGGGGAGACGGCTCCCAGGGCCAGAGGTGGGGAGACGGGCCCCCAGGCCCACGGTGTTTAGGAGAGAAGCGAGCAGGCTCTGGGAGACCCTCCCAGGTAGGAGCCCCGGGTCTGAAGGAGTGGGAAGAGTTAAGGCCGGTTCTGGCTGGGCCCGGGGATGACAGGTGGGTCAGTCACCCAGGGACGGGCTATCGGGAGGTCTGGCCCCGGAGGGGTAGAGCCTAGGTGTGCACGAGTGGGTGCGGTTTTTCCATCTCCCTGGCGCTGGCTCAGTGCCTCACCGCATGCGGCACCTGCTTCTGCTCCACTCAGCAAACCCGATGCCGGCCGAGTGGCTGCCAGGCCCACAGTCCCGCCGGGGGTGCACAAGCCGCAGGACAGGGCCTTGCCCTCTGGGAGCCTGTAATCCGGGGCCGGACAGGACAGGAGCGGCCGCTGCCTGGTGTGGGCTGCGTGAGGGGGTGAAGGGAATGAGATCCGTGGCCCTGGGAGGGCCCCTGAGCCGCTGACAGCCTGTGAGCCTTACCTGATGGTAGGGTTCCTGGAGTTTTGTAGACATCGTCTGTATCAAAAGCATAATCATATTGTAAACGCAAGCGTGGTGCTTGTTCCTAAGAAGTGCATACGCAGCAGCTCCTCCTGGGTAAACTTCATGTGGTTCCCCCAACCCCAGGCTGAGGGGACCTCTGCGTCCTGGCTAAAAGCTCTGCGTTCCTTGTACCTCGTCGGCTGGAGCATAGGATGATTTCTTGTCTAATGCAGCTTGGAAGACTTGAAAATATATATATTGTGTTAGTTGTAATGGGTTTGTTTTGTCTCGTGTGTGGCAGAGGACAATCGAGAATGGACTTGATGGCCCGGCCGGGCGTGGCTCAGCAGCTGAGCATCAGCCCAGGACCCAGGCGATCGGGGTTCGATTCCCGGTCAGGGCACATGCCCAGGTTGCGGGCTCCATCCCCAGTCAGGGGCATGCAGGAGGCAGCCGATCAGACTCTCATCATTGGTGTTTCTCTCTCTCCCTCTCCCTTCCTCTCTCTGAAGTCAATAAAAACTTTTTTTTTTTTAAAACAATGGGCTTGATGGCTGTGGGTTCGTTTGCATTTCTTTCAGGGTTAGAGGAAGGGGTAAGAAAAGATCTAAACCCCCAGCGGCCCCCCTTCCGGTCCTGGCTCCTAGGGAATCCCCATGGCTCTCTCTCTGGGCCGGTCATCTAACGAAAGGACTCTCCAAACCGTGCTATGGAGCAGTAAACAGAAACGTTTGCCTGAAGTTCGGAAAGTGTTGGTTTTTAATAAAAGAGAAAATTTAATGAGAAACGGAAATAGGACCTTACCCCCCAGCAGCTCCATTTCTTAGCGTGCCACCCGCGGCCGGTTCGCTCCATAGTCCCCACTTGGAGGGTAGTTCTGAAAATCGCATTGTGCGCGCCGGCCCCTCCCCCTTGGAAAGAAAACCACTTGATTTGCTTTTGACCTGAGGCCACTTCCTTTTCAGCTTAGCTAAGGAGGGGAACAGACGCGTCGCGGGCACACTGGGCCCCACTCCGTGTGACCTCGGTCAGCCTCAGTCGCTCATCCTGGCCGTCTTTCCCGTGAGTGGACAGGCGCCGGGCCGTGCAGACGGACGCAATTAGCCCGGACACTGCAGCTGAGGCAAACCAGCCTGAAAGGTAACGAGACGGGAGCCCTGGCTGGTGTGGCTCAGTTGGCTGAGTGTCGCCCTGAGCACCAAGAGGTCGCCCGCTCCACTCACCACCAGGGCACATGCCTGGGTTCCGGGCTTTATCCCCAGTAGGGGGCGTGCAGGAGGCGGCCGATTGATGTTTCTCTCTCTCCCCCTTCCTTCCTCTCTCTCTCTCAAATCAATAAAAACATATATTTTTTTTAAAAAAGTAATGAGACAGGAGACTGGATAAACCAACTGGTATACTCCCCCAGTACAAGAGGACAGAGCAACCGGGAAGGACAGCAGCCGGGGCGGGAGGGCCGGACGCCGGAGGACACGCTGGGTGGGTTCACTTATTTGCAGTTCCAGAACACGCAGCCTCTTTTCGGGGCTGAGGGTGGTCAGCCTGCGGGGAGAGGCAGCCCTGGGTGATGCCACGCTCCAGGGGCTGGGCGCGGAGCTAGGCGCCCAGGTGTACACCCGGGTACGTGTCCTGCACTGCGCACCGGGGAGTCGTGCTTTTCGCTGCCTATCGGTGACACCTCCGAAAAGTCTTGGGGGGGCAGAAAGTAAATAAACAACAGCCCTAGAGAGGATGATTGGAGGTCTCTGCCATACTTGCGTTGGATCTCATTCCTTACCAACTTGTCACTTAAAACACTACGGCAGCTGGGTGAGCGCTTAGAGAGATTTTAACAGCCGCACGCTTCCCCTCACTTCCAGTCCCGTACCGAAAGAGAAGCGGCATCTTCAGAGACCCGCAAGCACCGAGCTGGTTGGGAGAGGAGGCGCTCACCCGAGGGAGCGTGGAGGCTCACGAGTTTTTTCTAGTTTGTGCATTTCCACACCTCCCAGCAATCCGAGGAGCACGGGGTGTGCGGGGAATGAGGGGGATACTTCACCGATCCAGCGACTGGGAAGACGCCGTTTGGGCCGGCGATGCATTCGCGGGGCTCTCTGCACTTGGGGCGGCGTTCTCAGACGTGCTGTAACTGGAGCATCCGAAGCGGCCCTTTGAGCCGTGTTATTTAACCGGCCTGCTGGTTTAGCGACCCGGCGAGGGTAACCTGTGATTTGCACCGTGAGCGCTGGGGGTGTGGAAAGAGGACCAAACTTGCCTGGAATTTTAAAACGGTGCTGCTAACACTTTCTCCCCACACGAGCCAAGCACGAGCCACGGACTGCAGCGCTCAACAGCCTCTCGCTCAAGCGGTTTTGGGAACATCAGCAAACTCTGAGACAAGGGAAGTTGGATTTGCATTTACTAGCAACTCCTCTGAGTTTTGTTTCTGCACAGTAGGCAAATTAAACTGCGTGTGCACTCTGTTCCCCTAAATGTTTTATAGATGAGGGATGAATGAAAAGTTGGCACCAGGCTATCGATTCCTAGTCTTCTGTGGAGAATGGGAAAAGCCCCCTAACAGGTTATGAGTTCTGAGAGCAAATTCCTTGAAAAAATGTCAGTACATCTCATGTGGTGAAAGAATAAAGGCAGGCCCGTTAGACATTCACACTTTAGTCTAAATTTCTTTCGCCATCCATTTGCCACATGCGTATGACCTGCCTGCAAAAATAAAAGTCTTCCCTTTCCTCCTCCCTCCAAACTCGGGAGTAGCAAGGGAATGTGAGCTGTGCTTTGGGTGGAAGGGAGAGCGAAGAAGGGTGCTGGGACTTTGGGGCAGTGAGCTTGCTCCTGGCTGGTGGATGAAGTCGGGAGACTTGGCCGCCACAGCACGTCATGAGCACATCCCTGGGGCCAGTGGTCTAGGGCACGGTCCGTAAGGAGCCAGACAGGGACTATTTTTGACTTTGTGGGCCACACAGCCTGTCCTAACTCCCCAACTTTGCTGCGGTCGCTGGAAAGCAGCCACGGACAAGACACAAGCAAACAAGTGCAGCAGTGTTCCAATAAAACTTTATTTGTGTGCACTCAGAAACATGGATTTCCTACCATTTTCACATGTTATAAAATATCCTTCTTTTGTTTGTTTTTCAAAGCATTTAAAATGGAAACTCATTCTCAACCCACGGGCCGTGCAAAACCAGGCCCTGGCCCAGACTTGGGAGCAGGCTGGGCCAAAATGGAGTTTCGCCTCCTGCACATTTTTGCCTAAAAACTCTAAGAGTGGTAATGATGATGGTACCAGTGGGAAAAAAAAAAATCAGTGTTTAAAAGATGACAGTGATCAGATCCTGTTGTCCTGGGCTCCAGGGGAGTGTACGCAGTCTCTCCCCGCGACAGGAATATTCCCACAGCACTCCCCGCAGTGGGCCAGTAACAATCCCACTCCCGTACCTGGTTCTGTAAACCCGCCTGCACTGTTATAAGGTCGGCGCTCGCCACAGCGTGGCTGTCTCTTCAGGAAAGGGGCCCACCCAGCGGTGCGCCTGTGATGACGTCAGTCGTAGTGGAGGCCAGCGGCAGGGGAGGGTGGTCGGGACAGGACGGAGCCACCCGCCAGATGAGTGAGCGCCACCCACGCAGCTGGGTTTTCCATGTTGCGCCCCTGGGCATTCAGTCATCCCGCAAACACTGAGTGTGACCGAGACTGAGGCGAGGTTCCAGTCCTTGGGACACATCGCAGACAAGCGAAGGCGACCTGCCGGGCGGGTCTTACCTTCTGAGGGCGGGGAATTCAATTAGCAATTTAAAAAACCCAGACACAGCCCTGGCCCGTGTGGCTCCGTGGTTAGAGCGTTGGCCTGCACCCCGAAGGGTCGCAGGTTTGATTCCTGGTCAAGGGCACGTACCTGGGTTGCAGGTTCGACACCTGGCCCCAGTCAGGCTGTGTGTGGGAGGCCACTAATCGATGCCTCTCTCTCTCCCCTCCTCCCTTCCACTCTCTCTAATAATCAATGGGAAAAACATCCTTGGGTGAGTGTTAACAAAAAAAACAAACCACCACTACACAGCTGTGCATTTGACATACATGTGTGTGTACGTGCATACATGTGACACAGATACACATTTTCACGGAAGCCCAGCTCAGGACCTTGCCAAGGGAAACGCCAGCGTGCATGGCTGCCAGTGTCAGTGCAGAAACTAACAACTTCATGTCTCCGTGGAGCAAAAGGAACTGGTTTCAGAAGCGCCCCGCGTACATCTGACGGAGCTCGGGCCGACCTGGATCACCGGCGAGGAACAGCCGCATATAAACGACACGGGCTTCCACTCGTTCGGGTTCACGGCTCGAACCCAGAACTGTGCCCGAGGTCGCTGCCTCCCGGCCCCACCCTGCTTCGGGCTAACGAGGTCGGGAGGTCGGGAGGCCGAGCGGCCGCGGGCACAGGCGCTCCCCAGCCAGGGGCAGCGGGGAACACGGGAAGCTCGACCTGCGAGCTCGGCACCCGCGGGCTGTGACAGTTCCAAACGCGCACAGAGATCGGGCAAACGCAAGGCTCCGGGGGACTGTTCAACCACCGGTGCCACTTAAATATGTTTTTTTAATGATTTTAGAGAGAGAGGAAGGGAGAGGGAAAGAGAGATAGAAACATCAAGGCATCCACGGCGATCGGCTGCCTCCCGCAGGCCCCCGCTGGGGACCGAGCCTGCACCCCGGCACGTGCCCTGACGGGAACCCAACTGTGACCTGGCTCCTAGGTCACTGCTCACGCCGGCCTGGCACCAGCGCTACGTAAACTATGAAGGTGCGGGGCTGAGGTTTACGGGGAGCCCTACGGCGGCCGTGGCGAGGCCCTTGCCCGCGGGGCGGGCGGGTGGGCGGCAGAGGGTTCTAGCAGGCCGCACCCGACACCACTTTGGACAACGAAATGCTGTGCGTGTTTCAAAATCTGAAAGCAAAACGCGAAATGAGCGTATTTCCTAGAAGCGATGCGTCCTGCACACAGTAGTCAGTCAATATTTGATGAGTCATAAAATTAATCTCTGAAGGCGGAGAACACCCCGATGTCCATGGGCAGATAAGCGGACAAGCCAATGGGATCTATACGACAAATACACGTGAGATCCTGACCCCTGCTGCCACACAGACAAACCTCCAGGACTGAAAGCAGCCGGACAGACACGGCGATTCCACTGACGTGCGGTTCCCAGAGGGGTCACAGTCCTAGAGCCAGAGGCACGGGGCCGCCAGGGGCTGCAGGGCGATGGGGGAGTTAGTGTTTCATGGGGACAGAATCTCAGTTTTACAAGATGGAGACTCCTGGAGGTGGGGGGACTTCACGCCGCTGAACCGAACCCTGAAAATGGTTGAAATGGTAAACTGCATCTTACGTATATTTTACCACAATTTTTTGTATCTAAGGCCCACAATAAACCAGGCCCTGACTCCAAAGGTAATTTAATGAACTGGAAAGCACTGCCCTGCGGTGAGAGAGAAGAGAGACTTTTGTACGGAGAACAGGAAAGAGAGAGAGAGAAACAGAGGGGATATGGGCTAATCAGAGTCATCCAGGGACCCAGAGAATAAGGGGACGCAGCCAGCACCCTGAGCTGGCCTCCGGCTAAACTGCAAACAGGAGAGAGAAACTGGCCTCTCAGAAGACAGGGCGCAGGTCCCCCCCCCCCCCCCAGCTGCCTCGAGCACCCAGCTCGCCCCACCGTGGCCCTTCTCCCTGTCGGGGTGTCTGTGCTCCCCAGCAGACAGGCAACGCCTTTGTATCCCAAGGCTTTCGGGCCTTCTCAACAAGTTTTTAAATTATTCAACTATTGATTCAAATAATTAAAAGTCATGTGCTGGCCCCTCCCCTCTCCTCCCCGTTTCCGTAAAAGGGAGACCTGGTGGGAGCCGGGGGAGGGCAGGGGGTGCAGACCCCCGAGAGGGTGGGGACCCCAGGGGCCGGCTGTGTACCAAGGCTACAGAGGGCCATTGTGAGGGGCTGGCTGGCCGTCCCCTCCCCCGACGGAAGGGCCTCCCTTTCACATCGGGCTTCTCTTTAGTAAAAGAACCATTGTCACCCAACGAGGCTCCCAAGGAAGGGGGTCTCTCCCCCCGACCCCTCCCGCCCGCAGGCCTTGCTGATGCCTTTCCTGAAAGATGGTTCTGTTCTCTGCTCCCCTCCACGCCTCCATCCCGGCTGCCCCCGTGCTCGCTTCGACCACTCCCCACCCTCCCCACCCCCACTCGAGCCTCGGGCCAGCCCAGGTCCCGGCTCAGTCCTTCCCGCCCGTGTTGTTACCGGTGACCACCTGTTACAGCTTGAGCTGGTTTCCCTAAAAAAACACGTCGAAGCCCTAACCCCGCCCCGGGAATGTAACCTCATTTGGAAATAGGGTCTTTGCTGATGTTCGGTTAAGATCAGTCATTGGACGGGCCTCAGTCGGTATGACTGGGAGGCCAATTGGAGCCAAGACTGGACGCTAAGAGAAGGCCAAGCGCCTTCCGAGAGAGCCTGCCCCGCTCACACCTTGGACTTCTGGCATTCAGCACCCAGGGGATACATGTCTGTGGTTTCAGCTCCCACTTCGAGGCGGCCCCAGGACACACACACCACCTGCCTCAAACGCGGCCCCTGGGCCTGTGAGAGAGGGCGTGGCCTCCCCTGCCCACCCCGCCAGGTCGGGCCTCACCTGGAGCCCCCCACCCCTCGAAGCTCTCCCGGGTACCATCACTCACTCCCAAGGTCCTCAAAGCCCCTTGTGCTCATGACCCCAAATCTGCATCCCCAACACGGGCCGTCTCCTGGGTGCCCTGCCCTCCGCCTGACCTTCCGTTACACACGCGGTCCCCCTCACCCACTCCGGCCCTGCCCTGGGGTGTTTGTTAACCAGGGCAGGTGGGCCAGGCGGTGGTTACGGAGGACCCCAGCGCTCAGGGGCTGAAGACGCAGGTTCGTTTCTTCCTAATCCTTATGTCTGTCCAAGGTCCATGCAGCTGGGCTCTCTGTGGTCCTCACTCCAGGGCCTGGAGAGGGGCCGGTCCCCGTGGCCGAGGGAACACAGCCCACACGCTGGCTTTTAAATCATCCTGTGGACTGGCTGCAGCCCCTCCTCACACTGTGTCCTGTCCACACCCAGGCCCGAGGGAACAGAGAGGCACCCCGAAGGTGACCACGCCTATCTGGAGGATGGCACCGAGGTCTGCCGTGCCCAGTGAATCTGGCCAGCCCCCTGCTAGGGATATGAGGGTTGTTAGATGGGCCAGGTACAGAGATTAGGGTATAGGGACTCACCACATCCTAGCAAAACTGGGAAAACAGGAACCTTGTCCCCGGATGACCTTTCCTCCTCCAGCATATCGCTGGTCACAAGGTTTAGACCCCTGAGCGGTTCTTCCCTAAAGATAACATCTAGGCCTCAGTTGTATTTCAGCTCCAGGCCCAGAAAATCAGCAAAACCAGACAAGTGGGACCCGTGGCTGCCTCAGGACCAGACACACTGGCACCCAACAGTCGGTGGAGACCTGGATGCTGAAAGAGCCCACCTGGAAAGCTGATGAATATTCTATGGAGACACTCCCCTGAGACCTCCCCTAAGAAAGAGAGAAACAGGCTCAGGACAAGGGACCCAGTGCGGGCTCCCCACCAGGGGAGCACCCTGGGGCCATCTCCTCCCCCCTTCTTCCCTCTGAGGAGACTCCAGGAGACTTGCAACCAGGGGAGCGATGGGGAGCGGCCGCTCATCCCGCTTACCCCCCAAACCTGTCTCCAAGGCCCCCCTTCTGACTTCTCTGTGAGCCAAGGCAGCCCAGCCTGGGCTCTCCTGTTGCTCTATGCCCCTCCCTGTTTCACTGTCCCAAGTATGTTTGCTGCCATCATGGACCCAATCCCCTCTGACGCAGTGCTGAGTCGCCCTGCCCTTTGGATATATCCATCCCCTTTTAATAAATTCAGCTTTTCTTTATTCACCCTTCTGAGGTGGCCATTCAGCCTGCCAATGCACGGCCAACCTTTAACCTTTCAGGGGTCACGAGGGGCTCCCCCTCCTCAGCTCTCTCGGCCAGCCCGCCTCTGTCAGCCGGAGTCCACGGCCCGTCCTCTCACCGGGGCCCAGGCAGGATCTCCTAACCCGTAAAACCCGCGCCCGCCACACCCTCTCACTCGGCTTTCCGGGAAGGCAGCAAACGAACCCCAGTGGGGGGCCTCCGACAGAAACCCTGCCCTGCCCCTCCCCCTCTCAGCTGTCCCGGTCACCAAGCAAGGACCATCTGCGACACCGGCACAGCCAGGAGGGACCTAAGGAGACGTGACGACTAAATGTCACGGGGGTCCCGGGACAGGAAAGGACATTGGATAAACACTAAGGAAATCTGAGCGAGGGAGAGCCTCAGTCAGTAACAATGTGTCACCTTGGCCCATTAATTGTAACAAATGTATCCAGGCTCATAGCCGATGCTAATGACAGGAAACGGGGGCGGGCGGGTGGGAACTCCGCACTATTTTCAATTTTTTTCTGTAAATCTAAAACTATGAGATGGAAAGTTTATTTTAAAAAACCACCCCATAGATTTTTTTTTGAAGAACTGTTGTATTTTTCCTACCGTTATTGCTAAGTAAAGACTCTCAGAGTGTTCAAAGCTCGTAAGGAAGTCGGCTGGGGGGTCTGCTGTGAGTCACCAGCGAGAACCTTACCAAACCAATCGCAGGCTTTCAGAGTTTTTCCTTAACGTTCGTTTCCGGTGTTCAACCCTTCTGCCTGCCCCGGCCCGGGCAGACGGGCAGACGGAGCCGCGCCGGCCCCTTCGTCCTGGCCCTGTGACCCGCAGGGCACATTCCAGCGTCAGATGCGCGCCCGTTCCTGCGCCTCTGGCCCTGCCGCCTGGTGACTGATGTGGCCGTCCACGACAATCACCTACTCGAGCCCAGAACATTTTGAGGATCGACTGACTTATTTTCTCTGACAAGGGAATGAAACGCGGAGGACAAGCCTTCTGTAGGCGGCTAGCCTTCGACCCGGGACCGGGAAGGACAGTGGGAGCAGGGCTTCGGGAGCAGCAGAGCCAGCAGGGTGGGGGCACAGACGCCTCCTGGAGTCGAGGCGGGGCAGGGTGGCTGGGCCTCGCCGGTCCCGGGGCCCAGAGAACAAAGGCACAGGAAGGCCCTCCCTAGCCGGCCTTTCCCTCCCCCCCAGGCACCTTTCCATTAGCTTCCTCAGTCCCACGCTCCAGAGGCCCTTTCCTTTGCCTCTGTAACTTGTTTCCTAAGCCCATTTCTTCTAGGAATTACTTCTTCCACCTCTGTAATTTTACCAAATAAATGTTCTCTTGCAAAAAAAAAAAAAAAAAAGGCAGGGGAAGGAGGAACCCGCTGCTTCCCCGCCTCACTGCTCTCCCTGGGACACCTCACCTGGCTTCCCCGCCCCCCGCTGGGACCTACCCCGGCTCCCCTGCCTCTCAGGCCTTTGGACTCGGCATGAATTCCACCAACGGCCCTCCTGGGCTCCAGCTGTAGGACCTGTCAGCCTCCACCACCAGGTAATAATTCCCTGTAATCTCCTTTTATCACACGCACCTCGGGTGGATTCTGTTTCCCTGGAGGTTGCTGCCCACCCAGGTCCTTCCCGTCGGAGGGCAGCGAGCCTGCCATCTCCTCTTAGAACGCTCTTCCCTTCCCCTGCCCACCGCTGGCCTCTTCCTTTCAGGTCTCAGCGCCGTAGGTGCCCCTTCTTGAGAGCAGCCTTTTCTGACACCCCAGACTAGGACCAACTAACTCCCCCAGTACCCAGCTGGGTCTCGGAGACCCAGTGCGGAGCCCACCGACCCAGGCTTCCCCCGGAGGCGGCGGTTGGGCTGGAGGGAGCAGGCGTGCCCTGCCCACGCGAGCCCCAGCAGCTGGCAGCATTTGGAAGCACCGTGAGGAAGCGGGTACCTGGGGCGAGACCGGGATAAAGTAAGTAATGGGCAGGCACAGGCGCCGAGGGGCCCCTGGGGACACAGGAGGCGGCGGGCTCCACTGAAACCACGCAGACGCACGCGTGCGCGCCCAGCCCAGCGCCTCCCACGGGCCTGTGGAGCGAATCCACGAGGTGAGACTTCGAGGCCGGCCGCCTCCTGGGCACATGCCCCCCCCCTCGGAGGCAGTTTCCTGTTCCCCGGGCGGGAGGGGGGAGGCTGCTTTCAGAGACAGGAAACAGGAGGCCTGGCCGCGGAGGTGGGCGGGGTGGGAAGGGTCAGCGGGCGAGTTAGCTCTCCCCACGGCTGGGCAGCTGGTTCCTGGAGGCGCCGTGTTTCTCGGCGAAGGTGGAGGGTGGGCTCTCTCTGGCCCTCACTAGCTCCCGACGCCGCGGGAGTTTCCATCCACTGGTTTCACAGTTCCTCTCAGCAAGGACAGCCTGCCGGCGTCAGTCCCTCCGTGCTGAGTCGAGGCCATACCTCCGTCTCTCCGTTACGTCCTGACCTTCCTCGTGGGCGCTCTGCCCACTTGGTATTTCAGGGAGGCTAAGTCTCCATGAGCAGTCGTTTCTCCGAGGATGGCGAGACTGAGGCCTGGTGGGCGGGTCCAACTCAGTGGGGAGGTCCCCACACTTCCCATTATCTCACCACGAGGAGCCAGAAGGTTTTAACTGACCTGCACATCCACCTCATGACCAATGTAGGGAAAATCCCTCCATGGGACACTGAAGGCTCGAAAAGAGGGGAAAAAACAAAACTGGGGAAAGGTGGTCATTTTTGCAGTTGGCCCAACATCATAGAATGTGCCTTCTTTTCAAAAACGATTACTATTTATTTTCCAAGCAAGATCGTGCTCAATCTCCCGCACGAACGTGCTTTGTTCTTAAAAGTCACCTAAGGGCCCTGGCTAGTGTGGCTCAGTGGTCAGAGCGCTGGCCCGTGCACAAGAGTCTAGGGTTCGATTCCTGGTCAAGGGCACATGCCGCGGTTGCAGGCTCGATCCCAGGCCCTGGTCGGGCCCCGTGCGGGAGGCAGCCAATCGTGTCTCTCACATCGACGCTTCTCTCTCCCCCCCATTCCCTCCCTCCCTTCCACTCTCCCTGAAAAGCAGTGGAAAAAGTATCCTTGGGTAAAGATTAACAACAACAAAGTCATCTGATGATTCAGCGAAGCAACACAGTAATTCACCTGTGGGGAAGGTGCCGTGAAGAGCGTCCCAGCTCGGGCGTGGGGACAGGACCTGCAGGACGGCCGCCAGCCCCTGGGCAAAGCACTGTTCGCTCTGAGACACGAGGCGGCGGGTTTGACACCAGCACAGCAGGGACGGCGCCCACAGCTCCACCCTCAGACTCTCCCAGCGCGCCAAGTGTGCCGTTTCATTCTCAATCCCCGTCTTTACAGCTCCCGGAGTCACCGGCGACGCAGGCGGGACTTCTCCCCTGCCAACACCCTCCTCTGGGTCGTATCTTCAGTCTAAGGCCGAGACCACCTGCAGCCAAGATCACACCTGCCTCCCCAGCCCAGCTCACCCACCTTCTGGGTGATCCCCCCGAAACGTGCCTCCTCCCCAGACATGCGCAGATGCTTCCTATTCTAACGGCCACAGGCAGGGACACAGAGGAGTGAAGCTCCCAGAGATGGCCCGTGACACCGGCTGAAGGGACACCACCTCCCAGCTCAGCCCTTGGTTGTGGGTACAAACGAAAACTTTTTCAGACCCAATAGTTTACGAGGAGCTAGAAATCTGATTGTTGAGTCCAGTCTCCTGATTTTAAACTGTCTAAAGTATTTTACTTAAACAGGTGTCGAGTTTCTGTTCTCTAGACTGAAGAACCCCCTTCTCTCCCCTCCTTGGTGAGCTTTAAATGTATGGTGCACGTGAGCACATTTAACTGTCCTAAAGGTAAGTTTATCTGGCCCTTAAAAAAAAAAAGCAAATTCACAAATTAAAACTCTCGGCCTACGCTGCTGCAGGGTGCGGAGGACGTCGGGGTGCCGTCTTCCTCGCGCGGCCTCCGACTGTCCTTTGTTGTGGGAACAGCGGACGGCAGCCAGGTCCACAAGCGGCTGAGGCACGGCTGGGTGAGCAAGGCCAGCGTGAGGCCACGCAGTGCGTGCACAGGGACCACAAGTTCACGGTGAAGGGCGGCACGGTGCATCACGGCGGGTTTTCCCCACAAGCACCGTGAAAACCGGTTCACCTGAGTGAGTTCGCGCTGGAATGGAAGGTGCCTGACCCAGCCCCGGGAGCGCCAGCATCTCCATGGGAGCCAGGACGCCAGCTTTGTGGCCCGCTCACTGCAGAGCAGAGCAAAGCAAAAGGCTAATTTCACAAACGTCAGCCGGTTCCAGTCCCCAGTGCTCAGGGAGTTGGAGAAAAGTGGAGTAAAATTAAGATGCAGACTCGCTGAGGCACGGGCTCCTTGTGGAGGGATTTCTTATGCTTCTGTCTTCCTGTCACAGCTGAGGCTCTACAGTGCCAGCCGTGAGGACTCACGTCCCACAGGAGCTGCCTGGTTCAGGGCCTTTGCCGGAAGGTGCCGTGTGAAGCGCTCGGGCTCCACTCATCTGCCCACCTCCTCCCACCCGAGCATGAACAGGGTTCTGATCCCGCTTCACCTCGAGGAGGAGCGGCCTGGCCTGTGAAGCCCGTGTGTGGGTGACACACGCCTGTCCCCTGGGAGATAGCTGGCCCCAGTGCGCCTCAGTTAAGGGGCCCCAGCAGCAACCCAGGTGACCGGCCCTGTTGGATTAACCACGTACCTTTCACAGACGACTCCTTTGCAAGAACGGGATCTCTGCTGATGCAGCAGGCGGCTCTCAAAGGGCGTGTGCCTGAGACTCTGTATCATACGGACTTGCTCTAATTTAGTCTGAACGTGCCAGGGTCATAAATGTAAAACTGAACAATACAACTATTCGGGGGGGGAGTGTAGTTTCCCATGTTCCCAATTATTGAGGTAACAGTTTCTTCCTACATATTCTCTGCAAATTCCCCGTAGCTCTTGCAGACAGGGAGGGTGAGACAGCCCTCGGGGGCCTGTGAGCCTGACCCCGGACCATGCGGCTCCCTGGACTCAAGCTGCCCCTGAAACCCCGAGCTCATTTGGCAAAGACTCGACCGAAGGTCAGGGGAGGACCACGTGACGGGAACACAGCCCCAGCTCAGAGAGGGAGAGAAACCAACAGTGAGGCATCTGGCCAAGGCCGAGGGTGTCACCTGCTACCCTGGGCAGCTTCACATGGCACCATTTTTTCCTAAGATTTCAAAGAAGTTTAACTTAAAAAGAACTTTTCCCACATGTGACTAAGTGTATCCCAAAAATATTCCTTTGAGATATACCAGGTGTGTTAGACAGAACAGTGGCCCCCAGAGATGTCCACATGCTCACTTCTGGAACCCATGAAGATGTCACAGAACATGAGCGTAGGCTGCAGACAGAACTGAGGTGGCCAATCAGACGCCCTTGAAATAGGGAGTGTGGCCAGATTATCAATCAGGTGGGCCCAATATAATCACAGGGATCATAAAAGGAGGCAGAACCTAAGGGAGACTGGAAGATGCCACACGCCAGCTTTGAGAACACAGGATGCCGCCATCAGCCCGGGAAGGTGGGCGCCTCCAGGAGCTGGACGAGGCCAGGGAATAGTCTCCCTACAGCCTTCAGGAGGAGCTAGCCCCATGACACCCTGGTTCCAGCCCAGGGAGACCCACTTGGACTTCTGACCCACAGACGGCGAGATGACTGCTCTGCGTAGTCTTAAGTCACCATGTCTGCGGTACTTTGTGAGAGCAGCACAGGAACCAGGGACACCAGCTAGTCTAATGCAGCCAATACTCTCCAGAGAACACGTTTTCACTCTTGGCTTCAGTGTCCCTAACGTCATGCACGAGTCTCCCTTCCATGCCACCCACATTGCAATGACTCCTACGGGCGGTACAGTGACTGTCAGGCCAGTGCACACGTCTACGAGCACTGGCTTCCCTTGGGACACCGCTTGATGCTGACACACGGGAACTGAACAGACTCGTCACATCTGGGGAGGAAAGGAACTGGGAGACTGCTGGGACTCTGCCTGGGCGGGTGCACGTGGAAGAACACGGTGCCTCCACTGTCTTGTGCCCCATCCCGGGTCCCCAGGAGGAGCCAGCATGTGGCAATGGTTGGGAAAGCAAACCATATCGACCGTGCATCTGAGTGTTTGTCTTGAAAATTTATTGACGTGGATTCCCACAGGGGCTGCTGCCAGAGAATCGCTCGAGTGTGTCTCTGTGGAGAGAGCGTGTGTGGCGCTGAGCAGCTTGCTGCTGCCCAGGTCCCAGAGCTTCTCCCAGGGGGACTGGAGGACACTCTGCGGCAGCTACAGGAACCTGATCCCAGCTCCAAACTGGACACCATCACATATCCTTAAAAAAAGGGCAGAAAATCAATACTGTGGTGGCTCTGCTCACCCCACCGCTCTCAACTTCACAAACCTGCACTTCTCAGAGGTGCTCACACCCTCCCTCCCGGCAGAGATGAATCCTTCTCACTTCCCTCCGTCCCTAACTGGGCACCATTCCCCCAGCCTGCCTGCCTCACTCATCACCAGTTTCCGGAGACCATGCTCAGCCACACACCAGTGACAACGCTGCTAGATCTCAGAGACAACAGTGCCACAATCACCTCCCGCATAAAATTTAGCAAACGTTTCAAAACTGTTTCTGTTCCTGTAAAGGTCTGAAATCCTAACGAGAGATGCCGGCATGAACTCAGGAACCTATGATTTGCACATATAACTCCCCAGCCTGCTAGTTGCCAAATTTCAGAAATGAAGACTAAATTCTGACACCACCACTCAAACACCACAAAGTTCCAATTTTGACAGCACAGGCTGAGTGGGGGGACTCGGCACTCGAGGGCCCCAGGCCGCCCGGCACAGGGGACGCTGCACATCGGCATCGGCTGCAGCTGCCCCATCTCAGACACAGCTGCTGCTCGCTCTGGTCCTTAAACAGTGCACACAGCAGGCTCCTTCCTCCCAGAAGAAACCACAGTGAAATTCGTCTCTAAAACATATTTTCCAGATTTAACCTGGAGAGAGGCAAAGTTGAAAG
This sequence comes from Miniopterus schreibersii, assembly GCF_964146895.1. Taxonomy (NCBI): domain Eukaryota; kingdom Metazoa; phylum Chordata; class Mammalia; order Chiroptera; family Miniopteridae; genus Miniopterus; species Miniopterus schreibersii. The sequence continues at coordinate 184,613,040 of NC_138102.1, read as the reverse complement.
GGTGAATCTGGGCATTTTTTGTAAAATTACGTGAGAAAGGGTCGGGCTCCCCACAGCAGTGGCGCTGACTCCCTGGAGCACAGTGACACCCAGTGGCCTCAACAACAATGCAGCCACAGTGCCCGCAGCCTAGGGGGGTGCTGCTCCCCACCTTCCAGCCTCAAGGACAGGAAGCCCTAAGTCACAGGGCCGGGCTGGTGGCCACGCCCCGGGTCCACTGCTCTCTCCGGCCAGCCAGGGCGGTGCGGCAGGCAGTTCCCGGAGGTTGACCCTCAGGACAATGACGACGACAATACTACAGCTAAACTCACATGCACTCCCGGTTTTCTTTGCAATAAAAACATTTATAATGTACTTCCTTGCAGAGTTGGGACTAACATTAAACACAGTTAATACACACCAATCACTTGTCATGGAAACAGCCTATGTATTTTCTGAGACAGGGAGTTAGTGCTGAATCAGTTTGGACAAGAAGCTCTAGCAAGGTCAGCAAGGAGGTCAGCAAGAGAGACGGCTTTTACCCCTCCACAGCCGAGGGCCGAGGCGGACAGTCCGGCGTGGGCACCGGCAGCAAGGCGCTCTCGCGCTCGGCTCTTGGAAGCGCGGAGGCGGCGGCGGGCTTCCCGCGGTCACATTGGGGGCAGAGGAGGAGCGAAGCCCCAGCCCCGCTGGGCGGCCCTGCCGATGACCTGAGGCTACACTGCGAGCCTTGGGCTCCTCCTCTGCTGCACAGAGCAGCTGAGACTCACACACACAACGAAATACAGTGCTCCGTCGGGCGTCTCACACAGGCAAGCATCCGATAAACACCAAAGGCTGCCTTCCTCCCTGAAACTGTCTGCTCTCAGAGAGACAGGGCGTCACCAGACCCTCCTACCACCGAGCGTGGCAGGGCCACAGCCTCAGCCTCCCTGGGGGCCAGTCAGCAATGCAGGGTCCAGGCCACCCCGGACCAAGGTGTCACTATCTGCCTGTGCCAACATCCCAGGGGGCTCAGAGGCACAACGCGGTTTGAGAAGTGGGGACTCTGAAGGCTGTGTCACCCACGTCTGACATCACTGGCCTGCACCTCTGCTGCTCCCTGAGAAAACTCAATCAGCACCTGGCTGTCAGGCCCAGGAGACCATGTGTACACCTGTCCTGGGAACAGGCTTTCAGAGAGCAACATGCAAAGCCAGCTTCATTTACCCAGGATTGCAAAGGTTGGGGGATTCTTTGCCAAAAAGTTATCCAAGGCACAAACTCTGCTCTAGAAAAGCGTCCATTTTCGTATTTCGCTCTCTGAAATCAGGACATGGCACAGCCAGCAGATGGTGCCACAGGGACCATGCGCAGGGGGAGGGGAACGTCTCCTACAGGAGCTGTTTCCTTGGTGAAACGCTGGCCGGGGGCCTGCACCAGAAGTAACACCAACATGGAAAACAACTGTTACTGACAGCCCCCCCCCCCCCCCCCAGCTCTGAGTGCTTCCTGTGCGCTAACTCACTCAGTCCCCGGACCTGCCAGGCCAGCCACTATCGCTCGCACACGTTCTCTGGGTTAAGTCACTCACTCTGGGTCAGAGTGGCCGAGCTGGCCTCCAGGGCACACGCTCCGCTGTGCTACTGGACCCTCACAGCCTGCGCGCTGCGTGGAGCACAGGCCAGGCGTGGAGGTGAGTTAAGACCAGAACGGCTGCTGTCTGAAGGCCCTGAGGGAAGGGCCCTAACAGCATGGGAGCCACAGCAGCGACACAGCCTCACCAGCCTTCCCGGGAGAGTGAAGGAGGCAGAGTCTGCTGAACGGATGACCACGGTAACATAAGAAATGGAATTAATTTCTGTAACTGCCAATGGCCCCTCTACTGTATTCATCCAGGTAATACCTAGCAAACTCAGTAAGATGACTGGTGGAGAAAGGCCAAGGCGGCAGGGTCCTCCACTGCCGAGAGAGGACTGGAGAGGGCGTTCTCGGCCGGAGCAAAGCTCTGCCCCTCCAGCCTCTGCGTCCCTGGCCTGCAAAGATCCCCACTGCCAACACCATGCCGTGTCCAGCAAGCAGGATCGATAAGGCCTGTCAACTCCTGCAGCCAGACCCGGAGGAGCTCCTGCTACTTGGCAACAAGAGCAAAGTATGAGCTGGGGGGACGCGGACACATCAAATATTTTCCTCCAAACTAGACAGAGAAAACCCCACTGGACGGAAATACTTGCATGTTCAATCTTTTGCTATCTCTTCAATTTCTCCTAAAATTTTGAATCTCAAAGGCCACCAATGAGATGATTCATGTGTCTGAGACGAAGTAAAATTATGAGAAAGTGCAATGTGACTGCGGCAAGCTCCCAGCACCTACCTGTCGCCCAACTGCACACCCATGGGGACACAGTAGTTAAGCTCCAGCCGCGCGATGTTGCCCAGTCTGAGGACAATCCCCGCGCCGTAGGACCAGCGGATGCATTCGGCCAGCTTGCGAATGTGAGCCTTGGGGCCCTCCCCTGGAAAGAGAAAGGTGGTGTGACCTACGGTGTGGTCCTGTCCTTTCAGCACTGCCCTTGGGGCTGGCTCTCACTGGCTCCATGCCCTCTGGCAACATTCCAAACCAGGCTGAGATATTCGAGAGAAAGGAGTGAAGTAGGATTAGGACCAAGACCGAGTGGGTGTGGGAACATACTTCTCACAGCCCCAGAAGTCGAGCCTCCTCAATTCTCTGGGCCCAGCACATTCGTCCCTTTGCCCAGAATGGCGCACCCCCTCCTGACCACCTGGGGACACCCTACTCCAAACGTCAGCGTGAGGTACTGTGTTCTGGGCAGGGTTCCAGACACCTCTGCACATCCCCCTGGCTGAATACATCCGCTGTGGGTCTCCTGAGCCCTGAGCTCCTTGAGAACAAGACCTGATCATGGCCTTAATGACCGGCAGAGAAGGTGCTCAAGGCACGTCTGCTGAGCAAATGGATAGGTTTGTCTTTGCAAGACTGCATTCGATGACGATTTTCATGTGTGTTCCTTTCATTCAACCAACAGCTTTACTCTGGGCAGTGTCAGGTGTTGTGGGCATTTTTTAAGTAGACTACGTGATCTAAAAAGGCAGATGCCTACAGGTGCTGTGCTTTTAAACCTAGTCAACTGCCCCACAGCAATTCTGAACAGCCCCGGTTTTACCGTAGTTGAGGTTGCAGAGGTTGCCCGCGTTGAGGAAGAAGTGCGTTCTGAAAAGCTCCCCGAAGCCGCCCTGGCCCGGCCGGAAGGGCAGCGGGGTGTACAGGTGCAGGCCGCCGGCCCAGTACGCCTCTCCGCCCAGGTAGTCTCCTAGTCGGGCAGGGGCGCAGAACAAAACAAGGTCACACAAATGTAAAGGTGCACTGGCGCTCACGATCCTCACGTGCAGGCGTGTGCTGTGTGCACGTCCCAGAGCGCTCAGGCCTCGGCTGCTCCTCCAAAGCCCTAGGCTGCTGGTCTAGCCGCAGACGAGCTCACTTCCTCCCGGTTTACTTTACACTCTGCCTTAGATGGAAAAGACGCTAATGCCACTTAGGAAAGAATGAAATCAGAAATGTATCATATCTGCGAAGCGCCTGAAATAAAGCAGGCAGCCTCGTGGAAATCATTTTCCCCTAAATACTGACACCATCGCCCCCACCCGGTGAATGAAAAGCGTCATTGTGCAGAAACTCCAAGGCCTCAGTAGAGAGCAACGCGGAACGTGGCTGCGCCTTCTGGGAGTGGCTGTCCGCGTGTCCACCTGCGGGCACAGTGTCTCCCGCCCACCGTGTAAGGAAGCAGCACCCAGCTCAGCGCCACGGGGAGAAGAGGCTCGTTTTTAAGGTTCCTGACCACGGGGCTGCGACTGCCCACTGGGAGCACACACGTGCGTAATTCTGATAACGCCCCGGCCCGTCCCACTTCAACTGCAAGCAGCTGTAGCATCCAAGCAACAAAACCCCACAAACCCTACAATGTCTACACTTGGTTGCAAAACATTATTTGTAAACTCAGTACCTTTGCTACAAAATGACAAACCATGAAAAGGAAAGACTGGCCAGGCTAGCTCCAAGATGAAGCTCTTGGCATGAATTTATTTACTTAAAGACGCCACAGTCTCCCAGGTCCCTTTTCACAATGAGGTATTAAGGAAACAGGCCGGACAAACCGCACGAGGCCGACCCTGTTTCTGTTTCCCAGCAACTGCCCATCTCGTTTTATCTAATCATAAAAGTAACAGACTCATTGTAGAAAATCTGACAAATGCAGGGAGGTAGAAAAATAAAAAAAATCTTTCATTTCTACCATTTGGAAATAACCAGCTAACACGCTGCTGTCTTTTATCCAGTGAATTATAGTGAATAATTAAAAATAAGAAAATAAAATGTGAGCCACATTATACACACACACACACACACACACGCATATAATAGAGAGGGGCGTGGTGGCAGGGCTTTCAGTCCTGCCTTTTTCACACTTGAATATGATGTAAGCAGCCCTCCCTTCTCCCACCTCACTCCTGTGAGCGTGGTGCTGGCGCCTGGATGCTGACATGTGTGCACCCTGACGATCACGACAGTGGACACTGACCTGCGATGAGTTTCCTGTACATACACATACATGTAAAAATGTACAGATATCCTGAGTGTACAGCTCAGTAGTTTCCACACACAAACACCGTGAAATGAGCACCCGGGTCGAGAAACAGGCACGTGCGGCCTCGAGGGCCAAGCTCCCATCACCACCCACTGCGATGCCGAGTGCAAGCGCTGCTCTGTCGTCGCTGCGAGGAGCAGGGTGGCCCGACTCCCACCTCACACACATGGAGTCACACACTGCGCACCCTCGGGGTCAGGCTCGTCCCTGCCGTCACACAGCCAGGGGCGGAGCTGTGCTTACCTTCACTGCTGTGTAATATTCCACACGTGCCGACAACACTCTTTACTGACTCATTCTATCGCTGACGGGCATTTGGGTGCCCAGTTTTCAGCTGGGGCCATTATTAGAAGTCCCTGCACATATGTATTTTAGACTCTTGATATGTATAGGGTGTCCCCCCAAAATGTATACACACACTTTCAATAATTATAAAGGCAGTGTTTATCAAAATACATTTCATTTTCAAAACTGCTGTTAAAATGTATGCACATTTTTGGGGACACCCTGTACTGTCAAATTGCTTTCATGAAAAGTTATGACAATTCACATTCTTGCCCAAAGAATCTTTCCAAAGGGCGATTTGATAGCTAGTTAAGTGGAATCTCATTGCGCATAATTTTCAGGCAAGTGCAAGATTCCTACATGGTCACAGAACCACTATATGATACTTGCTTATAATTAAAATAAAACTCATAAATGATGTTACTTTTCTAAAAAAATGACTCACTGATAAAGCACTCTAAAAACAAGTGGGGGAAAATCTATATTTTGTATAAAAATTTATGCATGGGGCAATCATTATTTATAAAAATATAAAATTGAAGCAACAAAGATATTAAAGGACAGAAAAATCAGGGTAGAATATTTTAAAATGGAATAAAAGCACCCACTAAAGTAATGATTTTGAGGCTTTTGACATGTGGAGAGACATCGGACACAGTGTCAAGTGCTGGAGAGGCTCCAGGGGCCAGGAACTGTCCCTGACATGACTCTTAGCAACACAGGCCTCCAAACATTCAGGGCCCTTCACCTGGCGACTCCACATCCACGACACCATGCAGTAAAGTCAAAGTTATAGACCAGCACAGAGACGCGGTTCAATTATTCACCGACAGACTTTTTTCCCCCTGTGATTGTGAAACAGTGTAAGTGTCTAAAACTTGGAACTTGGTTAAAAAAGATGCTGGTACAACAATCAGACAAAACTCAACCGTTACACTAATACTGTAATAACTGTGGATGGTGCCAGGTGGGTACTGGAAATATCAGGGGGTCACTTCAGGAATTATATGACAGTCTAACCACTATGCTGTACACCCGAAACTAATACAAAGTAATACTGAAATGATACAGTTTTTATCTCTGACTCGCTGCTGGTGGGAATGCAAAGCGGGGCAGTCACTGTGGAAGACGGTCAGTGTGCCAGACTCTGTGACTCAGCAAGTGTGCTCCTTGGTGTTTATCCAAATGCACTGAAACCTTACGTCCAAACAAAAACCTACACTTGGAAATTTTATCAGCTTTACTCCTAATCGCCAAAAAACTGGATGTCCTGACACTGGCCAAGATGTCCTTCAGCAGGTGAATGGATAGACAAACTGGTATGCCGGAAAATTACTTATTGTATTATTATACAAGGTATTATTTGGTGATAAATGCACCTGAGCAATCAAGCTATAAGGACTGGAAGGACCATTAAATGCATGTCGCTTAGTCGAAGAGGCCAGTCCGCAAAGGCCATGCCCTGTACGGTTCCAACCATGTGACCTTCTGGAAAAGGCAACACTACAGAGACAGAGAGAGATCAGCGGCTGCCAGGGCTGGGGGAGGGAGGGGGAGGGAGGGGGAGGGAGGGGGGGCACGTGGACTTCTACGTGCAGAAACTTGTTTTGGACACTGCAATGGGAGCCGCGGCCAGTGCAGCCCTGGACGTAGTTAGTAGCAATGTGTCAACACCTGCTGAGCAATTGTGAGGAGTGAGCAACAGAGGACGCTACGGGAGGCCACACGTGACGCTGAATTTTCTACTCAGTTTTCCTATAAACCTAAAAATGCTCTCAAAAATAACGTCCACTAATTTTTTAAATTATAGTATGAGATAGCCATTTAAAATGATGAAGGACTTATTCCTATAAAAATCACCTTCACGTGTTGTTGCTGGCGGAGAAACTGGTTACATAACAGCGTGAACACAAACAAACATACGACAAGCTCACACGTGTCATCACCAGGAAATGGGCTCACAGGTCGCTGTCCTGTATTTTTCGCCTGGATATATTTTTTCTACAATTTCCTTAACAAGGATCTTTCCAGGCCTGCTGTGTGGCAGATGCTGTGCTAAGTGCTAACTCCGAGTGGTGGCATTATCATGGTGATTTAAACAAACATGTCCTCTCAAAGGGGAACACAGACCTTCGCTCTGCGGCCCGACACTGTGCATGCTGAAGCCTCGCACACTTGTGGGTCCCCCGAGGTAAAACCTAGAACAGAATGCAGAGGTCAGAGGACAGGCAGGGGAGGAAGTCCTGCGACATGAGGACAGTGCAGGAAGCACACACACGACCTCCCGCTGGGTGCCGGGGTCAGGGAGAGAAACATTTCAGCTGCGGGAAGACGCACGGCGGCGGGGAATTGCCTAAAAATCTAACCTCATTCATTTTCACGCTTGCGTATCTTCTGCACAATGGTGGCAGTGCTGGAATTTAATAATGTCCCTGCTGGCAGTTTTAGAATTTTTACTATGATCAACAATGCTACAGTGGACATCCCTGCCCATAAATCTCTGGACACTTCTAAATGTGCTTCAGTAAATTATATTCATGGAGGCGACTGTTAGGTCCCAGAGTTTAAAAATTTTAAAAATTTATACTTCCAAACAGCCGTTCATTTAGCTGAACCAGGTTAAGCTCCAACCCCGTTTCAGCCCATGCAGGCCGGAGGAGCGTCTTGCCCTGCAGAGCAAGCATCCGTCCTTCCAAGCAGCAAGGACACTGCACACCCTGCTGGCGGAGCAGCCTGCTGCCAGGGCCCAAAGCGCAGGCTCCCTCAAGCCTCTTCCTCACGAGCCTGACAATGTTCCCGTGCTTCTGAGACGAGCTCCACATTTAGGAATCTCTTCCCAGAAACAAAATGAACAACTGTTCACATAATCACGTTCTTCAGTGCCATTTATGTGCAAATAAAAAAGCATTAAAATGCTGCTTATGAAAAATTCCTTGTGACTTGGGGAATGCTTCACTCTACGGTTTCTTAAAAACCTTTTAAACAGCAGGGAGAACACAAATCTGTACACAAAATACAATATATCAACAATTTAACACAGATGTACATATAAACTAACATGTGTAAACACATGTCCATAAAAAACAGAAAGGAAGTTGTCCCAAATGTCAACTCCGCTCACCACTGAGCATGACTGTTTACTTCCATAAATGTTTCTCTACTTTTATATTTCTGCAATGTGTATAAACTGTATTCTTTCGTACTCAAAAGAGAATACGAATTCTTTAATATAACTCCCTCCCCCGAAGAGGTAAAAAAATTAAGTATGAGGTATGCTGGGCATTTTGAAATTCACTTAAATATAAAAACTGAAATTTGAAATATCTGCATTTCTATATAAACTTCTCTAAAATACCTCACAAGAAACCAACCAAAAAGAGCCAAAGGAAAACACCTGCAATGATCCACCATCCATTCACTGTGACTCACCTGTCAGCGATACTCGAGGGTTTGTCACCAATGGGGACCAGCATTCCTCCCCAGAGAGACGTTGAGAAAACCTATTGAAATATAAACAAACCACCGTTTTCTCACTGCCATGAGCATGAGCAGACGGAAGCGCATACACGGAGATCTGGTCCCTGGCCGCCTGCTGGGTGACTGTGGCTGCAGAGCCTGGGGGGCGCACAGACCATAGGACATCAGGCTTGTGCAGCTGAAGAACCGGCTCTAGGTGTTTTGTGGATACTTTAAAAACCTGCGAATCCAAATTTCAGACAAAGACACACCAAACACAAGCAAGAAACAAGCCCAAATCCAAGCAGGGCCCGGCTTCCGCTCCGACACAGAGGGAGAGCCCTGCCTGACTGGGAAGGAGACTGGCCGACGAGGGACTGCATCAGCCCCGGCTGTTCTGACCTGGCCTCAGAATGATGGAGTATTACGGGCACTCGGTGCCCAGGGGAAAGAAAGCACAGCTAATGCTCCTACAATTAAGAAATGCAGAGACACCCAGCTCCCAGCCCAGCCCTCAGAGACAGCGCCCCCTCTCAGAGGCCAGGGGCATGACCCAACCTTAGAACTGGGATCCAACCTTCACACCCACGTAGTGCACAAAGCCCACCACCAACGCCGTAACCTCCACGAGCTCTCTGAGCTCGTCTCACCCAGTGTCTTCACGGCCCTGGACCCCCATCTCCTGAGCACACTTTGTTTTCTGCTCGTCTTGTGTCCTCTCTCTGACTTGCAAATTCCTGTGTCCTCTGAAGCTGCGCACTTTTAGAAGTTTCGTGGGAGGGATGAGAGAGGAATACTGGGAGGGGGGTGGGCAGAGAGGCCACGCTGAGCAGTCTGTTCTGATAAACTTGGCTACTTCAATAGCATCTAGGACACAGCTACTCTGAGCCTGGTTGTGGCAGATGCCACAGAGAAGCCAGGGCCAGAGCCCCGAGTACTCGTGGAGCGCGCCCCTTACCCGCCTCATGATGCTTTGGATGGAACAGAAGGGGACAGGAGCAGGTCACCTGGTGGGGCCCATGGGCCCATGTGTCCAGATGGCCCTGCAGGTCGGAGGAGTCAGAGCTCCTGGCTCTCCTGTCCTCCCTGCCCAACCATCCCCATGGGCCCAAGAGCAGGCCTAACAGGCGATAACTAGAAAGCGTCACACGCCCGGAGTAGTCCCAGCCTCCCCACGTCCCGCTGACCTTGGTGACCGTCACTCCTCTAGCACCAACTCCTAATTCTTCTACACCAGCAGGGCCTGCGAACCTACCCTTCCTCCTGGTCCTCACTCCCCCCTCCAGGTCCTCACCCAGCTGAAATTCGTGGCCCATCTCTAACTTACCTGCCTGCACTTCCCTCACCTGTGTCTCTCACCTGGCAACCCCCCAGGCCTGGTTGATGCCCCCTCTCAGCTCCCTCAGCTGTATCTGCATGGCTGCTTCTGGCAGGGGACACGGGACACATGCCATATGCTGATGGCGTCTTTTAAATCTGACTCTAACCTCTGACAGGCACTGGAGACTGCCTGGCTGTGCCCCCGTTTCCCGACCTGCTCACCCCACTCGTCCTGATGGTGATTCCAGCTTGGTCCTGTCCTCCACCCACCAACACCTCCTCCGCGGCCACTAAGCACACAGAACACGAGGAGACCCCAAGTGCTCCACTTCACCCACCCACATCCGTCTGTGCCCACCGCCACCTGCTGGCCCACTCTGTGGAGCAGCTCGGCGCTCCCGGCCAGGCTGCCGCGCTCGGAATCCCGCCACTTCGCCTCACCCGAGTAAATCGGGAGAAACTCAGTCCAGGTGGATGAAAGATGAAAAAGAAACACGCCTGGAAGTTCCCACAGCCCTGTACACCCCGCCAACCAAGGCAAAGGCTCTGCCTTTCTCTGGATGGGATGTGAGGGAGGGGGTGGCGTTCCTCCAGCCACCGTTCCTGACCCAGGTGACAAGTGAGGAGGGCATGCTCCTACGGTTCTGTGACAGGGTGTGAGTGGTGGTCACAGACCCCTTTTTAAGAGAACAGTCGCACTGTCCCAGAGAACCTTCAGTCTGGGGCATCTGAAAAGCAAGCCTTTGGTGCTCCGGACGCAGGACCCAAGCGCCAAACACAAGGGTAAACATGCAGGTGACAAAATTCTGGCCAGATACTCACTGAGTCAAACATAAGCTGCTTATTCAATTGAAGCTCAAAGTCCTCTTTTATGAAGCTCACGTCCCCTCCGGTGTAGCCGGCCAGCTCCTGGGGGGAGAAGCCATGGGTCAAGATGCGCAGACCTACCACACAGGCTACTAAACCACTTCACCGCCACGGCCATTTACTTCTGCTGCTCTGCATCTTTAGAGAAGCGACAGACCACTTCTGTCTCCCAGAGGCTGTGTCCAGCCTGTTCCAGGTCGTACCGGGGGCCTGACGGACACAGGATCATCACACACACCCAGCAACTAGGGAGTGTTAGTCCCACGTGAGAACCAGGTGCTGGCAACGTGGCCATCTCAGCACAGAGGCAGCAGCAGATGTGGCTTGTTTGGCCGAATCGGTGTCTGAGAAAACGTCAGCCAGTCTTTCTCGTTCGAGACCCGGCACACTTCATACAGCAGCCGACTCCCAGCTGCTCCCGACCGAGATCGGCACAGAGCTGCAGCGCTCACGCAGCCCGGCCACCTGTCCCCAGCATCACGGCCTGGCCACTGCAGGCCAAGGGTTAGGAGCCCCACCGTGAGCTCTTTCGTGGGAAACCACGCACAGCAAAGCATAACTGTCCCCTGGCCCATTAAGTGGCACAGGAGAGGCCAGGGGTCGTGCTCACTCTGGGCGAAGGCGGAAGGCTGGACCCTGAGAGTGGACGGACGCCCTGGCAGGCGGTCCTGGAACACCTTTCACAATTAAAGGAAACGGTCGATATTGAAAACGAGGCTCTACCCCCAGGGTCCTGATGGCAGGAGGCACAAGGAAAGGTACTACCTGGTTCACTTTCAGCAAGGCCCCTCTCCTGGGCAAGATGGAGGAGTTCCGAGAGTCGATGACCATGGCGTGCTGCAAGAAATGTACACCAGGTGTTTTCATTTCAAACAGGTCTAAAAGTAATAGCACTTACTGAGCACTACGTGCTAGGCACGTGCTGAGCACTTCACAGCTGCAAGCACACGGAACGTCACTTATCTTTACGAACACCCGAGGGAGGGAGGGTTGTCATCCCCGAGTTACACACGAGGGAACTGGGACACGGAACAACTCTCGCTCCTCAGGGGCAGGTTAGGACCCTGTCACTGGGTCCGTTCTCTAAGGAGCTCAACACCCTGACCAAGGTCACCTCAGCAACTTTCAACTAAAACCCAGTCGGCTCTTACACACCTTTTCCCATTACCACCACCATTATTTAAAAAAAAATATAACACTAGGTGGTGTCCATAAATTCACAGTGACCAAGACACACCGTCTTTGCTGCCCAATCTGAGACCCTTGTCAATCCGCCGTGTTGGCAAAAGCTATTTCCCAGCGCACAACACACTGCAGCCGAGCATCCAAACGTCATTCGCACAGACGCCCATACCGAGAGGGATGACTTCAGGGAGTGGCCACTCTCTTGTCGGACGGCAAAGGACGCGGTCCTGGCGAGGCAGCCCAGCTCTCGCCACACGCCTTCCCACTTGACCGTGTGGCTGGTCTTCCATATGGGGAACTGCAAGCACACGGAGCATCACCACCTGTGAGGATGACGGACGGTGCCCGAACCAGGCCTCAGAAGGAGCCATCCTTTAATTGTTAACTAGTGAAATACGGAACATCCTTGTTTTTAATGGTGAGCAGGAGGGAGGGAGAGGCGAGGACAGGTGAGGGGAAAACTGATCAAAGGAAGCGCTGCTGGCCGGGGACGCACCGCACCGGGGAAGGGGACGGCCGCGGGTCTGAAAGGGGGAAGCAGCTGCGTAACTGACAGGTGTCCTTTCCATCCCGGAGACAACCTGGCTCTGACCTACCCGGTCTTCCCAGCCCCGTCTGAGCCAGGCTGCGACCCAGGTGCCCCCATCAGCCCCGAGGTTACACTGGCATCAAGAGCTCCCTTCCTGCAGCCAGAGGCCTGAGTCATGTGAGCTCTGAGTCCAGGCAGGTGGGACTGCCAGTCTCCAATCTCTAGCTCAGGTGCTCTTTGGTGGCCTCGGAAGGACAATGATGACAAAACTCTTACAAGGAAGCCAGGTACTCCACACCCACCCCAGCGTGAGCCCCACACTGAGCATCATCTGGAGCCCTTGGGCCTGCAAGAGAACTTCAGGCCCAGAGCCCCATGTGCTTTCCAGGTGAGAACTTGGGGAACCACCTTGACACACTTCCTATCAAACCCCCACAAGGCCCCACACCAGGCGCTGGGGGAGCAGACGACAGGAGGGCAGCCTGTCCACCTGCCTTTTCTACACTCAGGGCCAGAGACTTGGATCTTTCCCAGACGCCTGCAGAAGGGGCAGAGTGGACAGAGCTCCCTCCTTCTCAGGCAGCTCTTCACAGAGAAACACAGACTCAGAGCAGACACATCTCACGTCTGGATTCACAGTTGGGGGACGAGGCAGAGCCTGATGGCACTGTTTTATGGGCACAGTGAGCCCCTGGTTCATGCTGGCACCGAGGACAATAAGTAGGACATGGCCCTTCCCTCCAGGGGCTCGTCTCTCAGCCTCACTCTCTCTTCCCTCCACCACGGACCTACCTGGGGCCTTTCTACTCTCCTAAGAACCTGCTCTTTAAGAAAGGCTTAGTCCAGCCAGGGAGGCTCAGTGTAAGCGCTGAACTATGACCCAGGAGGTCACGGTTCAATTCCCAATCAGGGCACACACCCAGGTCCCAGTAGGGGATGTGCAAGAAGCAGCTGATCAATGACTCTCGTCACTGACATTTCTTTCTCTCTCCCCCTTCCTCTCTCTAAAATCAAAAAAATATATATGTAAAAAAGGAAAGGCTTAGACAATGGAAGAAAAAAGGGGACATCTGTAATACTTTCAACAATAAAGGTAAATTTAAAAAAAAAAAGAATTTAGAAAACAAATAAGGGGAAATAGGAGAAGAGAAACCTGCCACACTGCTGGCAGCCACTGGAGACCCGTGGGAGGATGGCGGTTGGGGGGCCGCATCCACTGCCCCATCTGTACCCCTAGCACAGGGCAGAAAGGTGTCTGAGAGCCACTCCCTTCACCCCAGGACAGGCGGCCACATGCAGAACTGCAAACGAACTGCAAACGCTCACATCCACCCTGAGCTGGGTCCACCTGGGCTACCCGAGCTTCCCTGACCTGGGTCTGCAGGGTGGGGGCATGAGTGACTGATGTGTCTCCAGGGCCCCCAGGTGCCACTCAAGCCCAGGGGTTCTCAGACTAGAATAGTGGGGGTGGGGACTAAAACCGTGTCCTGGGCCCGTCCCCCAAGATGCTGGTTCAGCAGGACAAGCAGCCCAGAGGTTTGCAAGTCCGACCAGCTCACGGGCGGGGCCAATGCTGTTGGTCTGAGGACCACACTGGGGAAACTGCTTTGATTAACTAAGCCTGGAACAGGGGAGGGATAGGGACATGTGTAGAAAGGTGGGAAAAGAGCAGGGTTCAGCGTCAAGCCAAAAAGTGGCCGAATGAATGCAGTTCCACTTGCTGCATCTGGTCAGACCCTGCTGGGAGGAAGCCTGAGTGCAAACCACCAATTAAGCTGTAACCCAAGTGACTCTGCTGGCCGCCAGAGGTTACCGACCTCAGCACAGGAGGGAAGACAAACAGGTGGCATCACAGGAAGTCAGGAGCACAGGAGGAATCTGACCAGGTCGGAGGAGCCGCCACTGTGGACATTAGCCACTCTGCCCCCCCCACACTGCAGTCGGGCCACTGAACAGGCACCCGGCCAGGAGGGCGAAGTCCATGCCTGCCCACCCACCACCTCTCCTGGCATCAGACCACTGCCTGGTCCCTGCTCTCCCGCCCCCTGCCCCCCGGCCGTCTCTGGGAACTGAGTAAGCAGGCGCTTTGTTCTCACTGGGTGCAGAGGGGGAGACGGGAAAGCTACTCACGCTGTACTCGGCTGACACTCCTCTGTCTGTCTCGCGAAGTGAGCTCCAAGGGAACTGTCCAGTAACTTTATATAAGTTTACAGAGAAACTAGGAGACAATGGAACAGAGCTTAAAAAGGTGAACAGTGACTACAACCGGTGCACACTTAAAGCAACAGACTTAAAAATACACATCTGGGGTTGGTCTTCTCGAGGAAAGCCCCAGCGTGTGGGGGTGCTGCAGGAGGGGCAGCTCACTCTGCACTGTCTCTGTCCACAAGCAAGCAGCTACTCTAACTCCAACTCTAAACCAGGGCACCGTACGCAAGGGCTTCCTACTTTCTCTCGAAGTGTCCGGGCTGTGGCTTGAAGAAGGACAGGCCATAGGAAGTCTCTTTTGTGCCGTAGGAAAACTGAAAGGTCACCTTTTCTGCGCGGCCAAGCAGATTGGGGAGCTTGAGGCCAAGTACCTAGGAGGGAGGAGAGACAGTGGGGTTAAGCTGAAGGACTGATAACTTTAAGAAAGATGAGGCTACGGGACCCTCCTAAAAACAGGACAGAAACGTAGACTACAGACCTGGGGTCTGGCAGTGATCACCTGTAACCACTTTTACTCTGTAAAACCTGCACGTGCCCTACGCACTCTGCTAATTCGAGGGGCGGCCAAACCTGCTAACTCCACTCTGGGGCTCAGGGAAACCAACCCTGTGGGTTTGGAGTTTAGGGGAATCTGAACAAGAAACTTATTACGAACATTCTCCAAATCATTCCTAATTCACCACCGATGTTAATATTGTTTTCAGACCATCCAGACATACTGTGACCAAATCCAGGAAGACTAATGAGAAAGCAAGAGCCATCTTACAGACGGAGATTTAGGTGTGTGGAAGGGTCTAGAAACTGCCATCAGGTTTAGAAGAGGAGTGTTTTTAAAAGCCCGTAACTGGCCTGGCCGGCGTGGCTCAGAGGTTGAGCATCAACCTAGGATCCAGGAGATCATAGTTTGATTAACGGTCAGGGCACATGCCCAGGTTGCGGGCTCAATCCCCAGCAGGGGGCGTGCAGGAGGCAGCTGATCAATGACACTCATCATTGATGTTTCTATCTCTCCCTCTCTCCCTCTCCCTTCCTCTCTCTGGAACCAATAAAGACATATTTTAAATAAAAAAATAAATAAGAGCCATAAGGGAGCGCACACGGGGAGGGGCCCGTACCATGCTGCCTTCGTTGTTCCCAACCGTGGTGTTGTAGCTGCCAGTCAGCCGCCGCAGCTCCGTCACTTCGAAGGTCACGTCTAACCCGTTTGGAAGAGCGTCATCACCTAGGGAAGTGAAATATCCTCAACAGTAAGATGACAGAACGTGTGGTTTCACTTTAGGTCCCACAGCTAACGAGCAATCCGAAGGCTCGCTTTGCTTCACAACCTCCTCTGGAAGTCACAGCCTCCACTTAAGGTTCGGGAGCCCGAAGCAAAGCGCCTGCTCCTTTCCGCGGTGGCAGGTCTCGGAAGGCAGCCGTGGCTACAAGGCGGGAGCGACGGCAGCGCTATCTGTCAAGCAGACGCTGTCTGCTTCTGTTCCCCTACCAGGAAGGGCCCTGAAGCTATCTGGGGCCTCAACTCAACTGACATTTGTGTGACAAGAAGGGCTCCAGGAGCCCTGAGAGAGAAGCAGGAGATGGACAAACGCAAGAGGTGACTGCTCCCGTCCCTCCTCCAGCCGGGGCCTGGTGCCAGGGGCGATCAGTGTCTGAATTCGGTGCACCTGCCTCATGACCCACCAAGGGCGCTGGGGTGCAGGGACCAGGGCTGAGCTCTGCGGGGACAGTGGGCCTGTCACAGAAAGGAAGAGGCTGGTCCTGACTGTGGCTGGAAAGGAGACATACCTGGGAACTGTCAACTTACCAACCCCCAGGCACTAGCTCCCAAACACTGACTCAGTTGTCTGGGTGCAGTGTTGGCACCATTCCTTTCTTTTTTTTTTTTTTTATATCTTTATTGATTTTAGAGAGAGAGGGGGAGAGAGATAGAAACATCAATGATGAAAGAGTCACTGATCAGCTGCCTCCTGCAAGCCCCCTGCTGGGGATCGAGCCAGCAACCCAGGCATGTGCCCTGATGGGGAATTGAACCCTGATCTCCTGGATCCTAGGTTGATGCTCAACCGCTGAGCCACGCCTGGCTGGGCTCTTTCTTTTTTTAATTAATAGATATTGTTGTTTAAAGCGATTTTAGGTTCACTGAAAAACTGAATACAAAGCTCAGCTTCCATACACCCCTCCCTACCTCCGCACACAGGGTCACCATTATTAACGTCCTGCGTGAGCGTGGATCATTTACAACTGAGCCAACAGTGAGACGTTGCTATTAACCACAGTGTAGTTTGCATGAGGGTCCACGCTTGCTCGTGTATTTTTTGGGAGGCACCCACCATTACAGAACCACACAGAGTGGTCTCACTGCCCTACACCATCCAGTTAAAAGTTCCCACTAAGTCCAGCGTGTGGCCAGGGTGAAAGCTGGCAGAGGTGGGCCAGCTGACCACGCACACGTCACATTTACGACAGACGGGAACGCTAAAGCTAACGGCCACCAACAAGACTTGCCACCATGAGCAGCACTCAGACTGGTGGCTGGGGCCACTTCCATCACTCACTTATTCATCTGGGGCACGTTACTCAACCACTCTTGGCCTGTTTCCTTAGCTGAAAATTATTTTTCCTAAAAGAATAGTGACCCTTGACCAGGTTTCTGTGAGGGTGCACATGGGTTACGCACACAAATGCTTGTGCAGAGCTGAGCATGGACACGACAATCACTGAGAGGGCAGGGAGCAGGCCGTCCCCCTGCATTTCTCTCCCCGTTAAGCCAGCGTGGCTCCGACTCCAGCTGCATGGCAGTCACCTGGAGGGCTCGTTATGCCAGACTGCTGGCCACACCCCCAAAGTTTCTACCTCGATCAAATATGCATTTCTGCCAAGCACCTCCCGCTCTGAGAGAGCAATGCTGCTGGCTGGGGACACACTGTGAGAACCACTGTCCTAGTCATAAGTGAATCCTCAACTCCTAGATGCATAAGTGGCCACTCAGACTTTACTTCCCAGGCTCCCTGCACTAGGTGCTGGCTGGTGGGATCAGAGGGAGTGCTGTGCACAGCACCGGGACAGTGCCCAAGGGAGGGTGAGCCTTTCCACCCCCTTCCCTCCTTCCTGATGCTAGAATGACAGATGAGAATGCTGGGATGGTGCTCAGCCATCACAGGGACCAGGGGACACTGGGGATGATGCAGAGACAAGACACCATGGGAAAACCACACCAGCCCCAGGGGAACCTCAAGAAGCAGAGCTGTGACACCAGCCCCGGACCGTCTGCCACAGCAAACAAGCAAAGGAACAAAAACAAAAACTGAACTGATCCATAAAGCCCTCCTCTTTTCAAAGCACACTTTACACGGAGTCTGCAGGAGCCCTTCCGGACACCTGCCAGGCTGGCCGATTCCAAGTGATGCTTGGCTCCCTCCTCTGGGATCCTTCTCAGGTCCCTGGTACTGTCCAGGGGTTCAGAGAACATCTTCAAAGCTCGTCTATCCTCTCTCAGCCTGACACAAATCTAGTTCCTCCCAAGACTGCTAACTACCAGGCCTGTAGTGATAAACCTCCAGAGCTACCCACGCCTGGCCTCGCACTCAGCTTCTGTGATCCTGAAGGATGGGTGGGAGGGGACATCGTGGAGACATTACCCACAACATGTACCTTGACACGTATCGATCAAGACATCCACGTGTCTGAATATTCCCAGACGAAGCAGTTTTTCACGGGCTTCGTGAGATTTCCGCATCACCTACGAGAGAAAATACAGATTTCTCTAAGGTACAGAGACATGAACGGTGGCCCTGTGTCCAGGCTGGCGGTTTAATGTCTGGTGCTTGCTGGTCATCTGAGAAGACAGTGCCCCTGAGACCAGACATGAGAGAAGGGACGAATCACTGGGGGCAACAGAAGTCCTATTCAGGGAGCAGAGAGCAGAGAGCAGAGTATTATCCCTTTTCTAGAAACAAAAACCCGAATTAAAATGCACAGGACCCGGCGGGTTTCCCTGGGAGGAATCACCACCAGCTACGCAACGTGTCTGGTGGAAGAAACTTTCGGGTGTGCGCGCCTGCGTTTTTAAGTAGTTTGAGTTTTCTAACCACTGTTCTGCTTCCTCTCCTCTTCAACGTCAAGAGCCGTCGTCTCTGATGCCAGGAGCCCTCCTGCTGGAGGGACGGGGGAGCGGAAGGGTAAGGGCAGGAGGGGACTCAGGAAGCAGGGGAAGGACCCTGTATAGCAGCAGAGTTTACAAGGGGGCTGGAGTTGAAACCAGGAGTGTGGATGAGATCACCCAGGAGACTGGTCCTTGGGGAAACCAACACTTAAGGGTGGTCACAGGGAAGGAAGTTGACCGGGGCCTCAAATGAATGATAAAAAGTGGGACTCGGCCCAGGGGAGTGTGGGTTCATGGAAACCAAGGGAAAGGAAATGCTGAGGAAGGGGGATGTGAACACGTTCCCAAGACGACAGAGACAAGAGGCGTATTTGATGTGACAGTTATCATTTTTCAACATGCAAGAAGCTTATTAACACAAACCCAACAACCCAATGAAAACAAAGGCACCAACAGGTAATTCACAGAAGAGAAAGGAGTGGCCAACAGACGTGGAAAAGGAGCTTAATCTCATTCATAATTTAAAAGTGCAAACTGAAACAATGAAGTCTTTTTCGCCTAACAGGTTGGCAGGAATTTGTCAAGTGTGGTAACACCCAAAGTTGAGAAAGAGGCTCTCTCAAAGACTGCTGGCGGGGTGCGGGCTGATCCCTGTGGAGGGCAAGCTGGCCCATGCGTCGACGCTAGAGCACATGCACTGACAGGAATCCCAGCTGCGGGCAAGTGTCCTGCAGACACACTGTCACCCACACACAAGGACACCTGCTACAGCCTTGTTTGTAAGGACAAAATGTTCCATTTGTTTCAATGCTCATCCAGAAAACTTTACAATAGCTGATGGGAAAGCACAGAGTGAGATACTGTGCAGCTGGCACATGCTGATGTGAAAAGATCACCATGGTAACTAATAATGTCAAACATGGGAGGTGCAGGAGAAACGTGGAGATGGGACGACTGTCCACAGGCGCGGCGTGTTCCGACCTGTGTGCGCCGTTGCTGGAAGGGCGCGCGGGAAGCCCTCGGCCGCTTCTTCTGAAGGCGGGCGGGCCAGGCGTGGAGGGAGGGGGGAAGCTGCATGCCGCTTCAACACCCGCCACACTATTACACTGCTTTAAAGTGCTTTTAAAATTGGACTTCTGTATTACTTTAATCTTTCAAAAAAACCTAATTTTTAAAGTGGGGATGGTCAAATGTTGCTCAAAGTTCAAATAAAATGGGGACTGAAAGGAGCCACTGGCCCTGCCACCAGGAAGCTGTGGGTGACCCTGCCCGGCGCGTAAATGTGGTTCCAAGGTCAGAAGGACCGAAGAAACCCAGAGGCCAGAAGGTAGATGATGCAACCCAGGAAAGAGACTGCAGAGACACGGAACAAGGGCCCGAGGGGACAGCAGGAGGGTGACACCCGGGTGCCCCCGACTCCACAGGTCAGGAGGGCCCTACAGGACAGAGTGCAGGGGAGCTAGGCAGGGTGCTGGGGAACAGTCGGTACTCGGCACAGCAGCCCCTCCTCCAGTGCGGGGACGGCTGTAAGAACACAGGGTGGGCAGGTCTCGGGAAAGATGACAGAACCCCCTCAGGGACAAGGGTGAATGCGAGCATGTCGGTTTGTGGGAGGCGCCCGGGGAGCTGAGGGGGTTCAGGGTAGGAGCCAGGTCAGCGGTACAGAGGCTGGGGCAGGGCACGCAGCAGTGAGAGGACCTGAGAGCCACAGGGTCCTCGGGAGGGGATGGAAAAGATGCCAAGGAGAGAGAGTACTTGCCTCAATGAGGTTTTTAGCTTTGAAAACGTCTCCGATTTCATACATGATGATGTCATCCTTAGTCCTTCCAAGTCCGTCAAAGTGAACGTGCTGCACCACCACCTAATGTGACGAGAGGGCAGGCTGCTGAGTGACACGGGGCGAGGGGCCAGGCGTCACGGCGAAAGACAATGTCTGAAGTTAATGTCGAGGATTTTCTTTCAGGCCCAATGGTCCCCTTTTTTTACCCTCACCCGAGGATGTTTTCCCACTGCTTTTTCAGAGTGGAAGGGGGGAGAGAGAAACACTGACGCGAGAGGCACATGGACTGGCTGCATCCCGCAAGCACCCCAACTGGGACCGGGATCGAGCCTACAACCGAGGTACCTGCCCTTGACCAGAATCGAGCTTGGGACCCTTCAGTCCATGGGCCGATGCTCTAAGCACTGAGCCAAACCGGCCAGGGCAGTGAACCACATTTTTAAATCTCAGACTTCATTCCATTTACCTTTCACACCGTTTCACATAACTGGTGACCTGAGCTTACCCTTTGCTACATCTGCACTTTCTGTGAACAAGGTCATCTGCATCCGGATGACCAGGGACCATGTCAGTCCTAAACCTAGAAGGTCCAGGAGTCCCCTCTATATCCCTCCCAACGTGCCCCTGAGCGCTGGCCCCTGGGTGACATTGACTGTGGCCGGATTTCACACCATGTGCATCTTGCTGGAGATCTTGTGTGGACAACACAGCACAGTAAGTGCTGACTCAGAGGGCCTCTCACCTCTGTCTCCTCCCTGGACAGTAAACCCTTCAGGGCTAGGAACTGCTTCTCGCTCACCTCTGTTTTCATAAAAGCCACTAAGCACAGTGACCATGCAAGTGTTTATTTAATTTGTTCAAGAAAAATGCACTGATCACCTGAGATGGGAGTTATTCTAAACACAGGATACAGCAGTGAACAAACATCGATTCCTGCCTCAAGGGAGCATGTATTTCAAGGGGGGAGGGGGGAGAAAAGACAATGTGTGGCATGGAGTGGATGGTGCCGGGTAACAGACAGGTAACGCCGAGATGACAGGACATACCGGGGAGACTCATAACTTATAGGTGATGGGAACAGCGCACAAAGAAGATCTTAACTTAAGGATTAATGAAATTAGTTGTATTTCATTTCCTCAGCTGTGTTTCATTTCAA
Organism: Miniopterus schreibersii; assembly: GCF_964146895.1. Lineage (NCBI taxonomy): Eukaryota > Metazoa > Chordata > Mammalia > Chiroptera > Miniopteridae > Miniopterus > Miniopterus schreibersii. The sequence goes on along the minus strand of NC_138102.1, from coordinate 184,591,533 downwards.
AAGCAACAAAGTTTAGGAAAAGTTTCATTCAAGACCCAAGGCCTTTTTTTCTGGGAGCAGGGAACAGACTATAAGCTTTAAGCATAATTTGAGTTAGCCTTTGAAATACTTTTTTAACGAAATAATTACAAAAGGTGTTTGTTTAAACTTCCCACATAAATAATCAAGGAAACACCATTTTTCTAAAACCAGAAACTTTTTCTAAGTGACCAGTCTTCCTAAAATGTAGCTGGCTACAAACTCTTCTTTGATGGAGTCAGGAAGACAGGTCAATTCCTTTCCCTTGCCCTGCGGTTTACAGAAGGGAGTGCTCCCAGTAGCAACTGCATTAAGCCCTTCAACACAATACTCACATCTTTGTTTTCAAGAACTTCCTGTTTAGCCTCAGGTTCAACTTCAACAAACTCAGCTTCTTCTCCCAATCCTCCAAAATCAGGTCCACTGGCTGGAAGAGGCTCCAAACTCTGACAGGGAGGGAGGAACCACGGATAAGTGAACTTATAACTTACAAAAAACAGAATCTCAGAATTTTGTCTTTAGACAGTGCTCTAGAAAACTCGGTACCGTGCGGTTCCCTCAGGTAAGTGGAGACAGGGGCAGTGTGGGGGGGGACAAGGGCATAAGCCACTGTTGATGTACAAGTCTCATATTGGTAGTGAGATCCTGGGTATCCAGTGTATTTTCAATAAATAAAACAAAGATGAATTTTCAACGAACTAAAAGGGTGAGGCATGAACCTATGCTGACTGGGTCGTAAACTGAGGATTACGGCTAATCCTTGGGTTGTGCATACACGCATATAAATTCTTTGATTACTCTCTCCCCCTCCACCCACCTGCCCTCCTCCATCCCGAACAAATTTTATTGTACACCATGTGCCAGGCACTGTGCAAAGCAGTGCTAACTGAAGGCATAGGACATAAAATAAATTTAATGAGTTACAACAGCATCTTTAACGTGATACAGACTAGAATCAAACAGAAAATACTAATATTGTCTCACGTAACTTTTGGTTCGCATATGCATGAAGGTACTAGACAGAAAACAGCTTTCTTACTATGAGTCTTGATCAACGAGTTCACAGAACACTGGCTAGTGGAACAGAAGGGTCAAAAAGTAAATTAAAACATTTGTCAACACATTAATCAAAGGAGCAGCGTCTTTAGTACCAAAGGAGCTCAATAAAAGTGGAGACTTCTTTTCTGCACCCTCGCACCTACAACTGAGCCAGGCACATGGGGGCCCACTGGCAAACGTCCCTTGAATAATAAATGAACGATGGCTTCCTTCCTTCGTTCAAGATGCTACAAGGGATGCACACAGCCAAGTACGAGGCAGTGCCTACTACTGCAACATCTAGAAACTAAGAATCTAAAACGACAAAAATGCAAAGGGGCCTAAAACGGCACCAGAGGGGAAACGTCAAGGAAGTGAGCAGCGCACCCAGGTGAGGGGAGATACAGAGAAGGTCTACGTAGGAACTGACCTGACCTGAGTTCTAAGAGGTGGAAACAGTCTTTAAAAAAAAAAAAAAAATCCTAACCTGAGGATACTTTTTCCATTGCTTTTCAGACAGAGTGGAAGGGAGAAAGACACATCCATTGGTTGCCTCCTGCACACGCCCCAACGGGGAGTGGAGGGGGGGCAGGGGTCGAGCCTGCAACCGCGGTGCATGCCCTGGGCCAGAAGCAAACCCAGGACCCTTCAGTGGGCGGGTCCGGGCTCTGACCACTGGGCCAGACCGGCTGGGGTGCGGGGGGAACACTGGCAGCTCCTGATGGCTGCGGGGCGGGCGACGGAAGGCAGGGGGAGCTGGATGCAACAGTGCAGCCCAGGATGCGCCCGAAGAGCAACAATGTTTCAGTTGAAGGGAAGGTCTGTGAGGTCCCGTGGGCCACAGCAGGCGGGGAGGTCCGCGCTGAATTCTCAACGGGAAACGCCTGGAGCCTTCGGAGCCGGGCAGCTGAAACCACCCGCGCAGCGGCGGAGCGCTGCGGTAAGGGCTGGGGAACATCCTGAGGCGCTAACAGTGTGACCTGGGACAAAATACCCATTCCCCGGCCTGGGCCCTCGGTTTCGGCTGCGGTAAGGGGGCGCGTCCGGCGAGCGGTCAGCTCAGGCCGAGCCCCCGAGTGAGGCCTCCACAGGCACCGCGTCTTCTAATTGCGGTGACAGCCCGGGGAGCGGGCAGGGTTCCTGCCTCCGCTTTAAAGGGAAGGAGTGACCACGGAATACTACGCAGCTGTAAAGAAGGACCTCGTACCCTTTGGGACAGGATGGATGGACCTGGAGAATATTATGCTATGTGAAATAAGCCAGGCAGAGAAAGACAAACATCACATGATCTCGCTTATACGTGGAATCTAAAGAACTTAATAATCTGGTGAACAGAATAGATTCAATGACATGGAAGCATAGATGAGGCTGACGAATGTGAGAGGGCGGGGGGAGGGCGGGGGGAGGGGGAGAGAGTAACCAAAGAATTTATGTGCATATATGCACAACCCAAGGACACGGACAACGGTGGGGAGAGGGACTGGGGAGGGCGTGGGACGGGTCATTGGGGAGAAAAAGGGACATCTGTACTATTTTAACAAAAATAAAATTTAAAAAAAAAAAGGAAGGAGTGAGGCGCTGAGAACAAGGACCCCTAGTGGGTCTGGGCTGGGAGGCTTCAAAGGGCGCGTGGTGCTCCGGCGGCTACCGACCCGGAGGCTGGAGAGTGACCCGTGAGGAGGCGGAGGAGCCAAGTCACGGAGAGGAAAAGGTGCTGCTCGGGCTCCGACGCCTCACGGGGACTTCGCGACGCCTTCCGGGGCCGCCGCCTCGCCGAGTGACCTTGGGCAAGTCACGCCCCTCCTCTGGGAACGCGCGCCCCGCTCCCAGGCCCGCGGCGGCCCAGCGCGGTGGCGCTGCAGGCGGCGCGCCCGGCCCCGCTCCACTCGGAGGCCCCTCGCCAGGGGATCCCCCGGCGCAGCCGCGAGCGCGCCCCCCCGCGGCGCCGGCCCAGAGGTCACCCGGCCCGCTGGGCCTCTTACCCGGGCGTGCACCGTCCCCATGGCTCCCGCTCCGACCGCCGCCTCGCAGAACTGCCCGCGTCCGACCGAGGCCCGGCGGGTGAGGGCAGAGGGCGGGCCCGCCGGAGCCCGAGCTACGAGGCCGCGCACCACCCACGAGCCCTTGCTGACGGCGCGCTGGGGGCGGCCATGATGCCCCGCCTTGGGCCCGCCCCCTGGCTCGCGGTGCTTTCGCTCATTGGTTCTTTCAGAGCCCGTAACCCGGATGTTCACGTGCGCGCCCGGAAGCCCCTGCGAAGGCGCAAGCGCAAAGCGTCCATTGACGCCAGCGAAGCCGCTGGTGCCCTGAGCTCAGTTCTGCGGCGGCCCTACAGACAGCAGGTGTCTGGTGTCTCCTCTCCGAGGGACCGCGCCCTTTGCAGGGCGCGCTAGGACTGCACCCACGTCTCGTCCTCCACCCTCCCCCCCCGGCCCAGTGGGAGATGTGTCGTCCCCACGCTCAGGCGAAGTGCCCAGGCCCCGCCCCCGGCCGCAGCGGTGGCCGGATTGTCGCCCTGAGCCCCTCCTGCTGGCCGCACTGGCCTTTCAAGTCGCTGAAACCCCCCAGGGCTCGGTCTTCTCATTGGCAAAATGAAGGTGATGGTCGTATCTACTTCACGGGGTGGGTTGCAGGGCCGATGCGTGAGAGATGGAGCGTAACCGCGCCGGGCCCTGTGCCGGGCGCTCCGCCAGCGGCGGACAAGCGACCGCCGTTCATTCGGCTGCAACCCGTAGATGTCAGAGGGTCATCCAGGCGGCCATTCACCTTGAAGAACGGGAGAGCCTTGCGGGTCCTAACAGTGGGCACCTCATCGGGTTGCTTTGAGGGTCCAACGAGTTAATAGCTGTGCCCAGCCCAGGGAGCGCCCCCACCGAGGACGGGCTGTCCCTGCGCTACCTGCGTGCCAGGCCTGGTGCTAAGTGCTTTTCATAAATGGCCTTCTTGAACCAGCCCAGTAAGGTGGGCTTGGACAGGAGATGAAACTGAGGCTCAGAGAGACGGACACCCCAAATCCAGGGGAGATCCAAGCACAGGAACACAAAGTCACAGCTTTATCCTCAAACACTGTCTCTGACAGTCACAGCAATCATTCATATTTTAAAGGCTCTGAGAAGTCCTGCAGTACACACACCTGTCTCACTTTCTTTAACCTAGTATTTCCTGAATATATTGGGCCACAGAGACCTTTTTGTTTTGGTTTTTTAAGGCTTTCTGTGGCATGTTCAGCAGCATTTCCAGTGCTCCTCTTTGGGGCAGAGGGCAGAATTGCATTTCTCCGCCCCCGTCCATATTGACTTGCTTTGGTCAACCAGTTATGAGCTGAAGGGACAGAGGTCACTTCTGGATGAAACCTTTAAGCACCAAATCTCTCCCCACCACCACCACAGCGATAAGTGACCCCCAGATGGTGGGGCAGCTTCAGGCTGGCTCATTAAGACTGACAGGCATGCAGTGTGAGAAATGACCCCTTTGGGGGCTTTTGTTAAATGCAGCATAGCCCAGCCTGTCCTAACTGATCAGATCACCAGTGACATCAGCCAGCATTTCAGAAAACTTTCTTTATGAAGTGCTGATCTGGGCCCATCAGTAGCAGAAATGACTACACTGGTTCCCGTAAGAAAATCAATGCCCAATCTCAGAGGCCAGGAGGGAGGCGGAGTTCCTGGCTCAGGTGACTTGGCAGTTGTTAGGGCGGCTGAGCTGGGAGCTGAGCTCTGCCCTGGTGGGGGTATGTTCTGCAGCCAAGAGATGGCCAGGTGGAGCTGCCCGGGGGTAGGTGGGCATGTGGGCCTGATCCACACCTGCACTAAGGACTTCGGGGGCCTCACTCACTCCAAGAACATCCCCTCCCAGGAACAGCTCTGTACTCCACAGAGCAGGCATGTCCGAGCTTTGGGGAAGAGCACCCAAGATGGAGAAAGAGCCCCTCAGAGTCCAGGGTCCCAGAGGAAGGAGGGGGATCCTAGGAGGGTCTGGTCCACAGGGTCCAGGAAGGAGCCCGTGGAGGCCACCTGGCCTGGCAGGGCCATCGGGAAGAGAAGTGGTGTTAAAGGAGCAATGCCGCCGCTCGTGGTAGAGAACTCAGAGTCAAGGGAAAGCATTCAGATACACATTTATTGTCAGTTCTTGGGCCCAACTGGACAGTCCCCAGGGGAGGCGCCTGGGACCACGGGGAGCAGGGAGGCCCGCATCATGCTCTGGTTAGTATAGGGATGTCTGCAGGCTGCTTGCCAGCATTTGGGATCTGAACCATAAATAATGCTAACTCGGCCTTCACCTTCAGTCTCAGCGAACAGGGACAGACACTGTCTGCCAACGCTGAGTGCTGTGCCACCCACACTCTGGGCCCCTCACTGCTGGGCTGATGTCACCAACCGAGCCTGCAAGCCTGTGGCCCTCCCTGCCACCTGGACACCTCCCACGGGACTACACAGGCCAGGGTGCCTCCCACAGCCCCCTCTCCCATCTCCTCCTGACTGGCTGCCCTACTCCCTCAGAATGCAGGCAGGCCCCAGGGCTTGCAACTGGCACCTCCTGTGGGCCCTGGAGCCTATGGACACCTCTCAGTCCTACAGGTTCTGTTGAGACCAGGCCTCCTGGTCCCTGCCTGGGCCAGTGCGGCTGCCCTGATGCTGGTGACACTGCTGCCACTCAGGCCCAAGATCCAGTCTCCTCCACAAGGCCACTGGGGTCCTTCCCAAGGCAAACTGGATCCTGCCACCCCCACTTTAAATCCTTCTCGTCTGCCAATAGCAGTAACAGCAGAGGCCCCGCCTCATGAATGCCCGCCATGTGTCCAGTGCTGTGCCTGGGAGTCCCCAAAGCCTCACAGAAACCTGAAGAGGAGGTGAAGGTCACCCCAGTTGAGCAGGTGAGAGACCCAAGGCCCATGATTCTCAGGATAAGATCCAACTCTCATAACCAGAACAAGGCCGTTCTTGCTACAAATCAGTGTGCAGAATTCGGAAAGCAGCCGCATCACCAGTCCCTGTTACGATGCAGACTTCGGGGGCCCACCACAAGTCTAGGATTTGGCAAGTCTGAGGTCATAAAAGAATCTGCGTTAACATGATGCCCAGCCAAGCCCCCAGAAGCCCTGCCTGGCACCCCAATCCATGCCCCACCCTCTCCCCATGCTGCAGGCACCCAGAGCTACTTCCTAGAGGAGAAGCAATTCTCTCTGACACTCCTGTCCTGGACGCATCCCCTCTGCCGCCCTCAGCTCCATTATAACTGGGATCAATTGGAGGCTTTCCCGCCGCCTCCCTGGGCTCTGCAGCCCCCTGCACAGGTAGGTCCCATTGGCTTTCAGCAGACGCACCCGGGCCTCACACAAGATAGGGCCCCTGCACTAAAGGACAAGCTCCTTGTCACCCATCGGGTGCTTGCCAACAGTTCTAGAATGCCACACAAGCCCTGATCAGATGAAAGCTACGCCTGTCTGACCCACACAAGTCATTTACCTGAACGTGGAGAACAGACGCGTCATCACTCGAGAGCAAACCTGGGAGGTTATCGAGTGCAGCCACTGGATGTCATCAGGAATGTCTGGGAGCCACAGCACCAGCCTGCAGGAATAAGAGGGGACACACACACACACACCCCACATCAGCAGGAAGATGAGCCGAAACGAAAGGAACTGAACAAAAGCTGGACACAGGCGGCCGGCTCACACCACCACCCCTCGTCCCGCTAAACTGCCCGGCTCACTTCTCATCCCGATCTGGTAAATTCCCAGGAGGTGGATTCAGGACAAGCTGACCTAAAAGCCCCAAAGTTAGGCCACTTTTGAGTCAGGGAAGCTCAAGGGATTTCCATGGGAATCAAAGGAAACGGCTGGTTTTCCAGGATCCCACTTGTCCCCAGCAAGATGCCTGCAGCTTGGCGCCGAGACACCACCCCCTGCCCCGGCCCCCGGTGCTTGGCCACGGGGGGCCCAGCAGAGGAAGCTGCCGAAGGGGCCTGGCCACTGCCCTCCGCAGGCTCCCAGCCCTGTGCCTGGCTGTGGCAAACGCCTGCCCCTCCGCCCAGCGAGGCGGCGTGGGCGCAGGAGGGGGTTCCGGAGGGCGGGAGGGACCTGGAAGGTCACCACGGGTGGGAAAGCGGAGCTGGGTTTCAGACAGTTGGGTTGGACTCTAAAAGATGGACTGAAGAACGCACTAGGTTAACTCACTGAAAAGCAAACACCCCAGTCAATGTGAAGAAAGCCGAGACAGATGCCCAGGGTTCCGGTGGAGACAAAGCCACCGAAGGCTCACCTCCGGGCCATGGCGAGCGCGGACTCCGCGGGCAGCGTGCAGGGGAGCATCACGTAGGACATGGCGCTGACCGGGAGGGACGTGCGGATCCTGCTCATGCAGCCCCCTCGGCTTTTGACCATCTCGTTCAGGACTGAAAGAGACAGTCGGGGGGCGTGTTTCCCGCCAGTGCAGAAACCAAACCTCCTCTCCTAGGTACTGCCTGGGATTTTGATAAGATACACAAGTCCTGGCAGCCGAAGAATCGGAAGCCGTCGCACATGCAGTCAGGCGGGGATGCGGCCGGAACGGCCCCGGGCAGGCTGCAGGCACCCCAGGGACAACTCTAGCTGGCAGCGCTTTCTGGGGGAGCACACTGAGCGCTCCAACACCCCGCCCTCCTTATGGGCTTGCCCTACGCCTTCCGCCTTCCGCTGGATTCCATCTCCTCCTGCCTGGAACCCCCTGGCCTCAGTCTCCCCTTCGTGATGACCTCAGGACGCCACCAATCACAGTGACCTGGGCAACAGCGTCTAGTTCATCTCTGAACGTCTGCAGGTGCCCAGCTGGAAGCTGGCCCGTGCACTGTGTCCGCCTGGTGTCCGACGACGTGATGAAATTCACTACCGCGGGTCAGTGAGAGGTTCAAAACCGGGGGCGGGGAGGGGGTCAGGAGGGGCTCCCTGAGAAAGAGGGCTTTGCGGCGGGTGCACAGGCAGAGAGCGGTGCTCTGAAAGAAGGGGCCTGCCCTCGGGGCCCCAAAGTCCAGTGTGCCTGGACTCCAGGAGCTGAGAGCATGCCCCGTTGGCTCAAAATGGGCTCAGTTGGAGTTTGTTTTTTTTCTGGCCATGTCCACATGGGAAGGGAGACTGAGCCAGGCACCAGATGGAGGAGGCTGTGCCAGGAGGTGGGGACCTCGCCTCCTCCCCCATGGCAGCATCACCTTTGTCCCTAACACAGGAAAGAAGACCTTTGAGTCTATCAGTGACAGAAAACAACATCCCTGCCCTCCTGCCCCAGGAGTCGTCACCTGCAAGGAACGTGGGTGACAGGGCCTCCAGGATGCTCTCATCCCAGGGCAGGAAGTTGAGGCGCAGGTGGTCCAGCAGCTCGTTTTCCTCAGGCCTCCTCTGCCAGGCAGCCACCCCTGGGGAAGCCTCCGGGCTCTTGTTTTCCCAGGAGAACGCGAAGAACTCCGGCTCCCCTGAGGACAGACTGAGGCCGGGATGGGGCCTGTCACAGATGCCTACAGAGGGCATGGAAGACAAACCACGAGGTGAATGTGGGCTGCAGGGTCAGTACTCACCCACCCAGGCAATGACAGGGGAGGCCAGCAGCCCCCAGACACTGCAGGCCCGGCACCAGCTCAGGAGCAGGTGGGGATGGACGGGGCAGGTGGCCGTAACGGAGAGGGAAGCCTCTGCGGCTCTGAAGCCACAGAGCTGTGAGTGGCACTGTGCAAGGAGAGAGCCCTGGAGCAGGGACCTCCCAGGTCCAGGGACTGCAGTGCGGGCCCTGGCTCACCTCTCCCAGCCTCCATTTCCCCACCTGTAAAATGGGAGGTTTCCTCTAGCAGGCTAATGAGAGGGCTGAGCAGAGCGGGCGGTGAAGGTGGGGAGCATAGAGTGACGTCACTCACAGAGCCTGGGGCTGCCCAAGGCTGCTGACCACCAGATGATGGGAGGATGCATCTGCCCCCAGCCCATACCTACCCTTTTCTTCCAAGAACCTGACGGCGTCTAAATACCCACGAAGGCATATCTCTCCAGCCACCTGTAAGCAAAGCAAGTAAGTGAACTCCAGGTGGTGTCACTGAGAGCCATTCATTTAAACTGAAGACTCCTGCAAACACTGAGCCCTTTCCCTGTGCCAGGCCTGGCTGGACAAGACACTGTACCCAGGAGACAGCAGGCCCCTTCCTGCAGGACTCAGCATGAGTGGCACCCCTCCATGGAGCCTTTGCTGGCACCCAGCATGACAGGGGCCTGGCCTAGTGGTCACTGGGGCAGAAACAGCTGCCACCTCTGCTGGCCCGAGCACACACACAGCCTTGCCTCCAAGGGTGGCGCAAGTGGCTGCTCACTGCCCTGCAGCCTCCTTGGTCCCTGAGCCCTGCTAAGTGGCCACAGTCCACCTTCTCCTTACTGTTGGGGTGTAAGGCACACTACAGCCACCACGGTGCAGTGTGGGTCATGACCATGGCCACAAGTAAGACCATCTGGGCGGCCCGGCCGCTGTGGCTCAGCGGCTGAGCGTCAAACCCATCAACCAGGAGGGCCCCAGTTCAATTCCCAATCAGGCACATGCCCAGGTTGCGGGCTCGATCCCCAGGAGGGGGCGTGCACGAGGCAGCCGATCGATGTCTCTAATCGATGTTTCTCTCTATCCCGCTCCCTTCCTCTCCGTCTGAAATCAAGAAAATATTTTAAAAATAAAAAAGATCATCTGGGCAAATCAAACACATCCTGCTGTCCAGGCCGCACCCAGACAGCAGTTGTGCCCCAGTACCTGTGGGGGACTGGTTCCAGGACCCCTCTCGGATGCTGACATTCATGGAGGCGCTAGTCCAGGGGTGGGGAACCTTTTTCCTGCCAAGGGCCATTTAGATACTTAAAACATCATTAGCGTGCCATACAAAATTATCAACTTAAAAACTAGCTATGAAAAAAGCTCCTAGGTCTACGTTGAATTTCGAGTCCCACCTGCGGTCGCCTTGGCAGGGCCAGACCCAACGATCTCTCGAGCCATATGTTCCCCGCAGGCCAGACGTTCCCCACCCCCGCTCTCGTCCCTCATGTAAAACGTGTAGGGTTTGCACACAGGCCACGGCAGGGCACACTACACACCATGTCATACATGTGGATTCAGCATGGGGCTCAGCAAGGGGCAAATTCAAGTTTAGTGTTTTGGGACTTTCTGGGATTTTTTATTTCATATATTTTTGTTTGTTTGTTAATCCCTGTCTGAGGATATTTTTTCCATTGATTTTCAGAGAGACTGGAAAGGAGGGAGGGAGGGAGGAGAGAGAAAGAGAGAAACATGGATGTGAGAGAAGCACATCGGTTGGTGGCCTCCTGCATACACCCCAACCGGGGCCAGGGGTCGAACCTGCACCCCAGGTACATGCCCTTGCCCGGGAATCGAACCCGGGACCAACCCTTCGGTGCGCAGGCCAACGCTCTGCACTGAGCCACACCGCCAGGGCTGTCTGTTTTTGACGCGTGGGTGCTCAAATGCGCAGGTGCGACCCCCGTGGCGTGGGAGGCCGCCGGCACTGAGCCCCCAGCACCCCGCAGTGGGACCCGAGACACGCTCGGCTAATCAATCAGAGTGGGCGGCGCCGCCTCCGCTTTGGTTTGTTCCCCAGGGAGCCCACTGGCGGGTCTCCAGCAAGCAGGAGGGAAGAGCTGAGCACCCCCCCCTCACCTTGACGTCCGGGGGGAACAGTACGTGGCTTATCAGGTAGACGTTCCCTAAGCAGAAGCGAAGATTGAGGTTGGTGAAGTCCAGGTGAAGGAAGTTCGTGGACTTGAGCTTAGGGCAGATGTCAAACTCCCCATAGAAGGGGGACACGGTGATGGTGGTTTTGCCGTCAAAGGAGGGCGAACTGTTAGAAAGGCTCCCGTCCACGTAGCGCTTTAAGGAGGAAAGAAGCACCTCCTGTCAGAAGCGCTCAGTTGGTGTTTTGCCGTTTTTCAGATTATGGGCAGAGGCTTCTCAGAGACCCAGGTGATCGGGGGAGGGCCGGGCTTGGGGATCCCTCTTTCAACCGCAGCCGAGCAGGCCCCGAGCCTGCAGCACACACCCCTCCGCTCTGTCCCCTGCCCGCGCGGGGCTCAGAATTGGCCAAATGTGTTTACATATTTGTTGAGTGGAACCGAACAGCAGCCCTGTGGGCAGCTCTGCCCCAAGCCACGTGCTAAAGGACAGTCAGCCCCAGAGGGGATTGCCACTCACGCCCCAGGAGCAGAGCTCTGCTTAGAGCGAGATGCCCCGTCTTCAGCGTCTCAGGCCTGAGCTAGGCCGCCGGGCACCTACCCTTGGTGCTCACAGGGAGACTGAGGGAACCGGCTTCCCTGAGAGGCAGCCAGAAAGCGGGCTCTGGGTGAAGCTGGTTCTGCTGGGGGGAGGGGGCAGCTGTGGAATCCCTGTCTGGAGGCTGAGAGGCACAGGCCCTGCTTTGGGGTCCTAGGGTGCTCGAGCCTAGTGCCCTGCAGGCAGGAGCTGTGCAAGCACCGCTTCCAGGCAGACTCACCACGCCTCTGAAGGAAGGAGGGGTCAAGCCCGAGAAATAGGGGATGAAGGAGGAGCACAGCAAGGCCTGTGGAGACAAAAGGGGGTGAGGCCACAGGCCCAGCAGCCTGCCCTTGAGCCCCCCGGGCCCCACAAGCCTTCTCTGTAAGTGAGAAGAGCAGCAGGTCTGGAGGTGCCCTTGGCACAGAGCGGGCCCTGTAATAAACGGGTCGAATGAACGATGAAGTGACCTACACAACTGTCCTTCAGCCCCAACGCTGCCTGTGGGCACCGCCTCCCGTCCCCGCTCCCCAAGGGTCACAGCGGGCCGTCGCAGACGGGACCTCGCGCTGCGGCCTGGATGACTGACTGGGGCGGACCAGATCGGACTAAGGCCTGTAGACCCACCGACTCCGGACCCCAGCCCAGGACTCTCTTGCAGCAGTTGGAGGTGGGGCCTCAGGGTGCAATTCTAAGGAGCTCCCGGGTGAGGCCGCACTGGCCCAGGGGCCACACTCGGAGCAGCACTGCGCTAGGGAGCATCGAGCAGGACACAGCACGACTCACAGAGAGAAGGGACCTGTGTGGGAACCGGCAGGCGCTGGCTGTCTAGAAAAACCCAGAAACAAGGTTCAAGGAAAGACGGTGCTGACTGCTGAGATGCTGCTGGCGCAGGAGCCAGGATGCTCTTATGCAGAAACACGCTAAGTGAAATGATGTCCATTGAACTCTCATAAAAGGCATCGGCCAAATTAAATGGTGTTTTGATGTTGTAAAGAACCTCCTCTGTGCTAGGCCCTGAGGACAGAGGCCAATAAGACCTGCTCCCGCCTCTTGCGGCTTCACGCAAGCTGTTCTCATTAAGGAACAGTCGTCATGTGCAGGAGGCACATCGTGGAGCAGGGTCCCCAGAGGAGGTGGACATGAGCCCAGCCAGGAAGGATGGGGAGGCATCATTTAAAACTGAAAGGGTCCTGGAACTCGCGGGGTTTCAGACGCTATGGCCCAGACCACTGGGGGCACAGAGTATGTCACAGAGGCGAGGGACGCCGAGCACATCACGGTCAGCCAGGTTCTTCTGCATCCTAAGAAATGGGGCAGGTGGCCTGCGCAGCCCTCCCTGTGTTACTCCCAAAATAAAACAGCCCTTCTTGTTGGACAACCCCCAGACAGGCCCGCTGCTTACGTCCACGACTTCGTCTTTGGACTTAAAATCGGACACCAGGACATTTTCAAGATCGGACACTCTGGTGAGCGAGATGCATAGTCTGCCGGAGATGAGCTCGTGGGCGTTGTCCGGGAGGTTTTTCTGGAGGAATTCTTGGAGGTACCTGAACAAGTTGAAGGACGGGTGGAAGACACCAATGTTCCGCCTTCGGGTGTACCTGACAAAGTCGGTGATGCTCTGCAAAATCTGGTCTGTAGGGGTGGGAGACAGGCACACAAAAGGATATGCCACCCTGGAGATGGACCGACCTGTGGCAAGACCAGAAGCCAGGCAGCAGAGGAGCTGTGTTGTCACCTCGCTACCGAGCCCTTAAAATGGGGTTGGTCCAAATTGAGAAGTGTTTACAGGATCTCAAAGCTCAGTACAAAAAAAAAGATGTAAAATACCTCAATACTCTTTTATATTGATTATATGGGTAAACGGCACTGTTTGGTTCTACTGGGATCAATAACATTATTTTCACTTGTGTCTTTTACCTTTTTACATCCTGCTACTAGGATACGTACAATGACATCCTCGGTGGTGCTGTATTCCTACTGCACAGCCCCCTCCAGGCCCTGGCCCCGGGAAGGAGCCCCCAGGGGCCCGGGAGAGCGCTCCTCACCCCCATTCCCCACAGAGCCAGAAGCGGGGGGGGGGGGGGGGGAGTATTTTAGCAGGAGGGCCTGAGGCTGAAGGGAACAGGGAACACTGCAGGGGACACCAGAGCCCAAAGCCTGCAGTCACCTCTTTCAGCTCAGGAACCTTGGTTACTCACTTCACCGCCTCTTGAAGTCTCAGACTGTGCATTTGGAATGTGGGACCGGGTTTCCCTGCCTTCTGGAGGCAGAGAATTAGATCCACTAATTCTGTAAGGTGCTCGACTCAGAGGAGGCAGTTGGTGGTGGGACTGTCGCCCCTGAGCTGCAGGGCACGGCCCCAGGACCCCTGTCCTCTGCCAAGCAGGAGCCCTACACTGGAGTCTGCACTTCATTCGGGTCCTGAGGTCACTGCATTTCCATCTGGCCCCAGTTAAACATTCAACCAGGCAGGTGTCCCCAGTTCACCTTGAGGTACAGGGCCGGCTTTTATCACCGCTATAGCCCAGGGTGGGCAGACTGACCTTGGAGCCAGTGGAATCCTCCCTGAGGTCACATTCCCGCCCTTTGCTCCCCTCCCCCTGCAAGGAGAAGGCGGTCGGTCAGCCCAGGGTCCGCTCCAATGGCCAGGCTGCGCCTACTGGCAGGAGGTTCCTGCTCACCAGGAGCAAAGTCACTCCCTGCTGGCCGTGTCCAACACAGCAGTCCCCGAGTACGGCACTGAGTAAGTCATCTAGGAATGGCAGAGGAACTAGGCTCATAAGGTGCATTATCTTTCTGTCTGGGGACCTATGGGTACCAACAGCTCCACACTACCACCAGCTCCGGGCTCTCCCCCCGCCTCGGACCCTCAGGCCAAGGATGCTGGACCCCAGTGGGCAGGCCGGCTGGGCACAAGCCCCACACCCCTCCCTCCCACTGGCTTCCACACACACAGATGTTAATCAGGACAGAACTCTAATGGATCTCGCTTCCAGAGGCACCGAGCGGGACGTGGGCAGGGGCGAGCATGGTAGGGGCATGTCCAGGGATCCACTCCAGCCTCTAGGGCGGGTCGGAAACTCTGGAAAAGGTGAGGAGATAACTTTCCAACCCCCTCACCCCCACCCGCACCCCCCTCAACTCCAAACCAGCAAGTCTGCCCAGGAGGCCTCCTAGCAGTTGCCCTCTGCCAGGAACGCACCCCAACCCACAGAGGGCTGGGCCGCACCAAAGGTGCCTGGAGGGGGGGAGAGAAGGTTGGTGGCGCCCTCTCCAGTCCCTTAAGTGCCCAAAAGGGAGGAAGGCGCCCACCCTGGGGTACAGGCCAAAGCCCCCATCTGGGTCGGTGGACCCAGGACAAACTGGCCCTTCCCAGGGGCAGCTCAGAGCCTCCCTAGAATATGGGGGGGGGGACCCGCAGGAACCAGCTCCACCCTCCGCCTCCTGGGTCGCGGTCCCTTCTCCCCATAATCCCTGGAAGACCCAGCTCGCAGTCCCAGGGAACTGGGGCTTCCTTCAAGCCCGGGAGCCAGAAGGCAGTTGGGGTGGGGAGGCGCTCGGGGTTCCCGCGCCCAGAGGAGCCGCCCCCGAGGCGCCCCCTCCCCAGGCTGGGCGAACGAGCCCACCCGCGCGAGGCCGGAGGACGCAGCGCGGGAGGCACCTGTCTCCGCAGGGCGCCCCCCCGAGATGTACCCGCAGTGACCCTGTCCAAACTCGGGCCCTCCGGACACCCCACAATCCTCAGGAGCCGCCCGCGCCCAGGCCCGGGGGCGCCCCTCCCGGCACGTACCGAGCGGGATCCCCGTTAGGAGCAAGGCGCAGTGCAGCGCCCCGCCCGAGGCCCCGAAGAAGGTGCGGGCGCCTCGGAGCAGGTGCGGGGCGCGCTCGCTCAGGCAGCGGGTGGCCCCCATGTGGTAGAAGCCCAGGAAGCCGCAGCCCGTGAAGCACAGGCTCCAGCCGCGCTCGGCGTCGAACATCGCGGGGGGCGGGGGGCGCGCGGGCGCGGGGCGCGGGTCCGGGCGCGGGCCCCGCAGCTCCACCCGGCGCGCCGCGCTCTCCGCCCGCCCCGCCGCCGCGGCCCAGGTAGTCCCCGCGTGACGTCAGCGCGGCCGCCCCTTCCCTCGGGCCGCCCGGGGGCGCACGGGGGCCAGATCTGGGGCTCGACGCGCTCCGCCCCGCTTTCCGCCCTCCGGGCCGCTAGGGCCCTGGGGCAGGGCGCAGGGGGCGGGCCTGTCGCCCAGGGGTGGGACAGTGCTCCCCAAGTCCCAGCCAAAGGCACGTCCAGGAAAGAGACAGCCCCGGGGTCCCTAAGTCTTCACCGCCCAGGTCAGGGAGACAGGAGTGAGGGGGGCGGTCCCCTGGGTCCTTATGTCCTTCAGACACGCGATCGGCTCCCTGTGTGCGCGCCCAAGCAGCACGGCGTCTGATGAAACGCGCGTGGGGAGCAGAGCTCCGTGTGACGCCTTCCACTCCCCGCGCGTGGCAGGGGCTGTTCTCAACGGATGACATGAAGTTTCCATTTCAAGGCTTCACTTCTAAGTGAGAGTTGTAGCAGGTGTGGGGAGTTGGGGGGGGGGCGGTGTAGAAACGTGGGCTTTGGGGAGACTCAGGCCTAGGTGATTCCTGCTGCCCCTAGGGAGTGGCGAAGCTGCCCCTGGGCCCCTGTGTCCCGAGCTGCACGGAGCATCCCCACAGCAGCGGTGCAGGGGGGGAGGCCTCTGCCCGGAGTGGCTCGGCCAGGGGTGCAGGCTCCTGGGGGGATCCGCCCCGAGTGGCTCGGCCAGGGGTGCAGGCTCCTGGGGGGATCCGCCCCGAGTGGCTCGGCCAGGGGTGCAGGCTCCTGGGGGGATCCGCCCCGAGTGGCTCGGCCAGGGGTGCAGGCTCCTGGGGGGATCCGCCCCGAGTGGCTCGGCCAGGGGTGCAGGCTCCTGGGGGGATCCGCCCCGAGTGGCTCGGCCAGGGGTGCAGGCTCCTGGGGGGATCCGCCCCGAGTGGCTCGGCCAGGGGTGCAGGCTCCTGGGGGGATCCGCCCCGACTGGCTCGGCCAGGGGTGCAGGCTCCTGGGGGGATCCGCCCCGAGTGGCTCGGCCAGGGGTGCAGGCTCCTGGGGGGATCCGCCCCGAGTGGCTCGGCCAGGGGTGCAGGCTCCTGGGGGGATCCGCCCCGAGTGGCTCGGCCAGGGGTGCAGGCTCCTGGGGGGATCCGCCCCGAGTGGCTCGGCCAGGGATGCTGGCTCCTGGGCCATCCTCCCTCTGTTTCCCACCCGGAGAAGCCCCCTCCCTTCTCCAGCAAGCCAGCAGGGACAGTGGAGGATGGGCTTTGGAATGAGGCCTCCCTGTCTCTGTGCCTGTGTGTCCTCTGTGAAATGACTCATGGAGTTGCTGTCAGCATTCAACCTGTCACCTGGGCAGCATCTGGACAGGTGGTTGTGTGTAACCTCGCTGCAGCGAGGGGGTCAAGTGTTTCCACTCACCGACTTCTGATAGCAGTCACGCGGTGTCTCTCCCAGCACCACGTCTGCAACTCAGAAGTAAACTCTGCCTTCTGGGGGTTTTGTTTTTACTTTTAAAAAAAAAAAATCCTCACCTGGGGATATTTTTTCCATTGCTTTTCAGAGAGAGTGGAAGGAGGAGGGGGAGGGAGGGAGAGATAAATGTGAGAGAGACACATCGATTGGTTGCCTCCTGCAGGGACCAGGGATGGAGCCTGCAACCGAGGTGCATGCCCGTGTGCAGAATTGAACCCGGGACCCTTCAGTTCATGGGCCGATGCTCTAAACACTGAGCCAAGCCAGCCAGGGCTGCCTTCTGCTTTTAACTCTCCTTCCTGTGGTCTACTGTTCATTTATCTCCCATTTTTGTGCTTTTAGTTGTTGACTTCAAGGTTCGACATGGGCCCCAAGTGTAGGGCTGAAGGGCCGTCTAGGGTTCCCAAGTGCAAGAGACGTGCCTTACACAGGAGATGCGCGTGTTGGGCCAGCTTCATTCACACCCAGCTTATAGTGCTGGCAGCTGTAAGCTCAATGAGAGTGAATCCTCAATATCGACCCAATAAGGTGTCTTTAACAGAAAACACACAAGGTTTATGTGTTGATCGGTTGGCCAAACCGTTGCAGCCAGGAGCTCCCAGGACCCGAACCCTGGGTCTCCCCTGGGGGTGAGGGTTTGGAATTCGCTAAAGAAGCGGGGTCTGTGACTTCACCGAGCTCCCTGAGAGAGGCTGAGGGCTTTCCCACAGGGAAGCAGGTAGGTGCCACGGCCTCCAGGCTCTGTTGCCTTCCTAGCTCTGTAAATGCAGAGAGTCACCAGCTCTGACTTGTGCTGGCTTAGCAGGGACACATGGGGCCCAGGGCGGCCCACTCACTTCCTCCCAGCAGTCACCCTGGCAAAATGAGAGCAGGCATCCTTCACCCAGTTACCAAATCCCTCACCTGTGGGTAGCCTTGGCGTCTCTCTCAACCAGGTGTCTTGCATCTGCTGTCCTCCCCTCACTGCCTCAGGCTGGCTCCTGACCCTTCCACAGCCACACACTTTGCCCAGCCTTTCCTCACCCAGGGACAGCCTCTGGCAGGCTCACTGAGCAGCCCGGTGTCGGCGTCACCCCACCCCTGCAGCCCCCACCCTCGGTCCAGCCTCCCACCCCTGCAGCCCCCACCCTCGGTCCAGCCTCCCACCCCTGCAGCCCCCACCCTCGGTCCAGCCTCCCACCCCTGCAGCCCCCACCCTCGGTCCAGCCTCCCACCCCTGCAGCCCCCACCCTCGGTCCAGCCTCCCACCCCTGCAGCCCCCACCCTCGGTCCAGCCTCCCACCCCTGCAGCCCCCACCCTCAGTCCGGGTTCCCAGCTCTGGCTGTAAGTCACTTTTGCGTGTGGAAATCACACGTAACATGAAGTTTACCATGCTGGCCATTTTTAAACACACTGTTCAGTGGCATTAAGCACATTCAGAGTTGTACCAACAACTCCACCGTGTAACTGCAAATTTGTTCATGCAGAACAGAAACTCTACCCCCTGAAACTCTACTCCCCATTCGGCCGGCCTCAGCCCTGACACCCAGCGTTCTGCCTCTGTCTCTATGAATTCCACTCCTGCAGGGACCTCAGAGAAGTGGAATCACACAGGATTTGTCCTCCGTGACTGGCTGATTTCACTGAGCACAACGTCCTCAAGGGTCACCCTGTCGTGGCCTGGGCAGAATCTCCCTCCTGTTTAAGGCTGACACAGGCCACTGCATGGGCTGGTGGAGTTCGGGACGCGCGACCCCCAGAGATGGCGCCGTGGCATTTTGCATGTTTTCAGCGGAAGGATTTGAGAAATGGCAGGTGCAGGCAGGACTTTCTGACCTGTCCCTGAGTCAGGTCACAAGACCCCGGCAGGAGAGGCGGTGCCCTCTCTGTGCCCCGAGGACATTCTTCTCTGCAGAGAAGCAGGGATGCGGACAGGAATCCAAATGACCAGGTTTTTTAATGTTCCCTCAGTTCAGCACACTCACCTCGCTCCCCTTGTCCTAGCGCGTCTTTCTGAGACTCTCCACTCTTCACCTAACCCGGCAGAACAGCACCCACTGAGCGTTTCTTCGAGTCCTCTCCTTATGAAGGCTCCTGCGTCATGTCAAACTTTACCAAATGAATGTCTATGCTTTTCTCGAAAATCTGTCTTTTGCTACAGGCGTCAAGAACTTAAAGGGTCTATTGGTCAAGAGTTTTATTTTTATTTATTTATTTATTTTTAAAAAAATATGTCTTTATTGATTTCAGACAGAGGAAAGGAGAGGGAGAGAGAGAGGTAGAAACATCAATGATGAGAGAGTCATTGATCAAGCCCACAACCCGGGCACGTGCCCTGACCGGGAATCAAACCCTGATCGCCTGGATCCTAGGTTGACCCTTAACCGCTGAGCCACGCCCGGACGGGCTGGTCAAGAGTTTTAAAGAGTGAAGGGGGCAGATCTTTCTCCTGGCTTCAGTACACTCCACGCATGCGTCCATTCACCTGACTCACTCTTGCATCTGCAAAGAAACCCCTCTCCTGCTCCATCCGGCTCTCAGGACCCCACCGCTGGGCGCTGGTCCTCAGAGATGAGGTCCTTCTCAGGCTTGTCCTGTCCCCAGAACAGGACCCAGGAGGCCCTCTGTCATGCATGCATTCCCTCCAGGTGTCCTGGCTCCCAGGGAACAGAATTGCTCCCATTGGCAGTGCTGGGAGAGCATGGACTTGGGTAACCTTATGGGTCAGAGGGACAACCCATGGAGAAGTCAGGTGGACACTCCTGGCCACACGCCAGAGGCTATGGTGGCTCCCTCCTGCTCGGGCAGTATTCCTCGGCTGGCTCGCACACCTCCCACCCCACCCCAGAGCAGGGCCTTAATGGTGTTTATTGAATGAATGAATGAATGAATGAATGAGTGAGTGAGTGAATGAATGCTAAAGTGATACTCAAATGTAACCACCTGCACAGACCTGCACATTTCCTTAATTCATCATTTCAACTATTCTTTAGCAGCTTAGGTCTTGTCTTAGATGATTCTTCTAGAAGCCAACTGACCCAGAGGCCAGGACACGAGCACAAGGTGACCCCAGGAGGCATTAGTGGGGGTGGGGAAATGAGAGGGGAAGAGGTGTCTTAGTGGGGAGGTGACTACTGTGGGCGAGTGGGGCTCAGGCCAGCCGGGGTTCCCGAGGAGAAATAACACTCGGTGGGGTCAGGGGAAGGGAACTGGGCAGTGAGTTCTCCCGCCGTCACCTGCCTTTGGGTGCCTGGGAGCAGCCCTCTCAGCGCTGCTGGAGCAGGCTGAGCCCAGTGTTGGGGGGGGGCACTTGCAGGAGAAAGGTGTCCCCGGGGAGAGGGATGGGGCACCAACAGTGGGTGAGCCTGGGGCCACGGGGTGGGGGAGGACAGGGGTCGGACACTTACCAAAGGGATGGCCCCAGGGGTGGGGTGGTCGGTGCTGTGTCTGGGGGGAGCCCTGGAACAGAGGGGCCACCAGGCAGCCATGCAGTTTGGGGGAGGCACCCCAAGGGTTTCTTATGCCCTCCACCTTGAATCTAATTTTAGAAACTGGAACAGTTTATGGTGTACTGAACAGACTGGGATTTGCCTTTCAAAAATGTGAGTCGGTACATAGATACCCAGAATTTTACTTTTAAAAATCCTTCTTTTTATTTAAAGTGGCCTGGAGGCATTGGTAATGAAGGAAACGGGTTCCCCTTGAGGAGTAAGGAGCAGACAAAACCAGCGGTGAGGACGCACACCCTGCCCCGGCCGGTGTGGCTCAGTGGCTGAGCATCGTCCCTGCACCAGGAGGTCACTGGTTCGATTCCCAGCCAGGGCACAGGCCTGGGTTGCAGGCTCCATCCCCAGTAGGGGCCGTGCAGGAGGCAGCCCATCGATGCTTCTCTCACTGATGTTTCCATCTCTGTCTCCCTTTCCTTTCCTCTCTCTCTAAAATGAATAAAAACATATGTGGGGGGAAAACCCCCAAAACCGACACCCAACTCAGAAAACCCAAGGAGGACCCATGCCAGCTGCAAACTCAGAGCAACTCCTGATGCTGCTCCCAGGGGCACCCCACCAGGAGGCACCTCAGAGCGAGGAGGGCCTTCGGCGGCCACAGCAGCTTTCGGGGGCTGGGGGCAGCTGAGCGGGACCTCCCACCCGTTCCTGGAAGAGCAGGCGCCACTGGAAACAGAAGCACCTGGGCTCACCCCCGCAGCAGGGCAGACCTGGGAGGGACTGTGTCACCAGAGACATCAGGACAGAAATAGCTGCCCTCATCCGAGGATCCTGGGGTAACATGGGGCTGCTGGAGTGGAATTTCTGGCTGGACTCAGCCTCTAGAGACAGACCTGTGTCAACCAATGATCACTGGCGCCAATTGAAGGCCCACAGGAATCCCCAGTTTAGGGAAAGACGGAAACTTTATTCAGTGCGAAACCGCTCAGTTGTGATACAGGAGGGGAACAGCAGCGGTGTGGCTGGGGGACAGCCCGCCTGGGATACAGCAGAGCTGTGAGGCGGCCCTGCGGCCAGGCGGCCGGGGGCCAGGTCCCTCCAAGGCTGGACGCCTCTGCTCCTCCCTGGGGCCAGGTCCCTCCAAGGCTGGACGCCTCTGCCCGCTGTGGGGCCAGGTCCCTCCAAGGCTGGACGCCTCTGCCCGCTGTGGGGCCAGGTCCCTCCAAGGCTGGACACCTCTGCTCCGTTCTGGGGCCCCCGGCCTTCTGCTCGCCGGGCGCTGGTGACACCTTCAGTGTTTCACCCGTGGGGACAGGGCAGGTGGCTCCCAGAAGCCCACCCTGTCCCTGATTGGCCCGCCCTCAGGAAACCGAGGCCTCGAATCTTGGAGGTGTGATTGGTCCAAAAGGCACAGTCCTGAATGGTCAGAATGGAGCCACTGTGATGGGTCAGCGAAGATGCTGGTGGGTTGCCCAGGCCGGGTGGCTCAGTGGCTTGGAGTGTTTCCTAGGACAACAAAGGGTTTCAGGTTCGATTCCTGGTCAGGGCACATACCTGAGTTACAGGTTCAATCCCCATTCGGGTCGCATACAGGGGGCAACTGATCCATGTTTCTCTCTCTCCCTCCCCCTCTCCTTTTCTCTCTCTAAAATCAATAAAAAAAACACACCCCAAAACCTATCTTTTATTGAGGATTAAATTTTTTTAAAAAGTTCATGCCCTAGCGGGATTAGGTCAGTGGTTAGAGCATTGGCCCGCAGACTTGAAGGGTCCTGGGTTCGATTCCGGCCAAGGACGCGTGCCTCGGTTGCAGGCTCGATCCCTGGCCTCAGTTGGGGACCGTGCGGGAGGCAACCAACCGATGTGTCTCTCCCACATCGATGTTTCTCTCTCTCTCTCCCTTCCACTCTCTCTGAAAAGCAAAGGAAAAAATATCCTCGAGTGGGGATTAAAAAAAAAAAAGTTCATGAGAAAAAGAAAGGCAGGGCTCAGAGAGAAGGTGCACAAAGCAGGAAAGGCCTCGAGACGGGGCCAGGACAGTCATGGGTCCCTGCCAGAGGGTCTGTAACCCCCTGCGGGGCAGTGTTTCCTCCGCGCCCTGTTACAAAGGGAGCGAGGAGAGAGCCGCGTGGGGCCCTCAGAGCCCAGCTGGTGCCCCGCGTCCCCGCAGTTCCAAGGACCAGCAGGCAGGTCCTTCGAAGCTCAAACTGCAAGTGAGGGGAGTCGGGGCAGATGGGGCGTCTTCAGGATGGGAGGAAGCCGGCACCCGAGGGCCACACCTGCCGCCCCCGGCCTGCCATTTAAAACTGCCCCTCCTCTGAGGCTCAGGGGGCTCTGGAGAACTTTGTGAATGAACCTCCAGGTAATGGATTTAAACATTTTAAACCCAAAGGCAGAAACAAAACTCTGGATTGACCCAGATACTCCCCTCCCCCTCACCCTACCCCCCTCCCCAAAATAATCTTTAACCTGTAGCGTTCAATGAGCTGAGCAGAGGGCAGGAGACACTCTGGACTCCGTGTGGGAGGCGCCCAGGCTCCGGGGCGAGTGGGGAGGCGGCCCGAGACCCAGGCTCAGCTGTGTGACCTTTCGCAGTCTCGGCCTCCAGGGCTGGGTCGAGACCGATTGAACTATGCCCTGGCCAGTTTGGCTCAGAGGTTAGAGCATCGGCCCGTGGACTGAAGGGTCCGGGGTTCGATTCCGGCCAAGGACACATACTTCGGTTGCAGGCTCGACCCCCAGCTGTCAGGGTTTGTGCTGGAGGCAACCGATCAGCGGGTCTCTCTCACATCCATGTTTCCGTCTCTCTCTGAAAAGCAATGGAAAAAATATCCTCAGGTGAGGATTGAAAAAGAGAAAGACTTACTAAACCCCCGCAGACCTGCTGAGGGGACCTGGCTGGGTCGAAGACCCCACCGCCTGCTCCCACCAGCCCTCTGCCCAACAACTCCTACTCACCCCTCACCGCCCACGCGGATGCCCCCGGGAAGCTGGCCCGGCCTTCACTCCTCACCTCATTCAGTTGACTGCAGACCCAGCTCCAGTGCCCGAGCCTTCGGGGCTCACCCAGGCCTGCGGCAGGGGGCCAAGCTGTCCCAGAGCCCTGTGGCTGCTGTTCTCCCTGGGCCCAGGGGTGCTCCCCACCTCAGCCTCACAGTCCCCAGAGCAACCTTCCCCCATCGCAACCTTGGCCTCTCTCCATCCACCGCGTGCTCAGGTGAAGTGGACCTGTGCCAGCCCGAGGGCCCCCTGGAGGTCCCTGCTGAGACAGATGCGCCCCCTGGCCTGAGTCACCTGTGCCCTTCCTGCATCTTGGCCTCTGTTTGCATCTGTCATGGGACTGGTCACACTGGTTATCTGCACCTGTCTCCCAGCCTAGGGCTGAAACCTCCCAGATTCTGGCTGGGGCAGGTGTCAACCCTCTTTACTTGGTGTGACAGGGAGTCGGTGGTCACTGGCACACCCCAGGAGCCAGCTCAGTGCTCCACAAACGCCACCCTTTCTGATCCCGGTGATAACCCCGTGAGGGACGCCTCCTCATGTTCCCATTTACAGATGGAGGAAACCAAGGTGTTTACTGTCCATCAGCTGAGTCAGGAGGTGGGCAGTGGGTGAGGCTGGGCTGCAAGCCAGGCTCAGAAATGACATTTGCATCGGGGCAGAGCCGCATCCGCGGTGCCCAGTGGAGTGATGGGCCCTGGGTAGGGTGCTCTACCCAAGAGAACATATGGGGAGGGACTCCCAGGGAAGAAAAGGTGGGGTCCAGGAGGCAGAGGAGGGAGCTTGGAGGGGACTACTTAGAGCCTGGGGGCTGGAAGGAGAGGCTTATATATTAAGATTTTAAAGTGAGGTTTTTGTTTTGTTTTATAGTTTTTATTGATTTTTAGAGCGAGGAAGGGAGAGGGAGAGAGAAACATTGATGTGAGATTGAAACATGGATTGGCTGCCTCCTGCACGCCCCCTACTGGAGAACAAAGGGAAAACCCAGGCACGTGCCGAGTGGGAATCGAACCCGCAGCATTTTGGTGCAGGGCCCGACGCTCAACCACTGAGACACCGGCCAGGGCTGGAGTGAGCTTTGACATACACGAGGTCAAGTGCCCTGGCTGTGAATGAACCGCTGGGCGAGTATTTTGCAAGTAAACTTACTCATGGAATCATGTCAAACTCCGGTGCATTTCCAGCCCTAGAAGCCCCATGGCTCCCAGTCACCTCCTCCTGGATGGACAGAGAGAGACTGAATGTGGGGCCAGTGGGAGGGACCCAGGGAGGGAACAGGAGTGTCCTCAGGGCATGAACAAGCTTGGCCGTCACCTGCTGTGCAGTGGCCTTTTCTCCACCCCCTCACAGAGTAAAGTCTAGGGTGCCCTCCAGTGCCCTGTGGGGCTGAACCCCAAGTTCCTTTAGGATGGCTTCTCTGCAAGACTGGCTTCGGGGTAACTATCTCTGGAAGATCTCAGACAGCCACCTCAAAATTTGCAAACCCTAATTCCTGAAGCACAAAATACACAGAAACTCGTGCCCCCAGGCCTTCTGCCCCCCCCCAAGCCTGCCCCCCGGGATTCTCTCTTCCCTGCCCCTCCCTTCCTCAGAGCCTTTGCTCACACTCTTCCCTCTGCTCTCGTCTCCTCTCCTGTGCCTGCTGAGTTCTCACTTACCCTCCAAGGCCCAGCTCCAACGTTGCCTTTTCTCCGAAGCCCCTCCATCCTGTGCCCACTGGGAGCCTGGCTCCCGAGCCTCACCCTCGAGAACCCCCACCGGGTGTCACAGCAGTCGCCCAGGCCTGTGCCTCCCTCAGTGGACAGCGGGCTCCTCGGGGCAGCCACCCGGGGCCTGGGAAGCAGGATGGGCCCAGAGGCGGGATGTGCCCCGAGGCATCAACTTCTTTCTTGGGTTCTGGCCGCGCACTGTCCATTAGGATCGCCACTGGCCTCTTGTGCGACTGAGCACTTAAAATGTAGCTAATGGCCCCGAGCAACTGAATTGATTTTATTTTCAGTAATTAAAACTTAAGTTTACAAGCCGAAGCCACGTGAAACATTTTCCCATTAAACACAGCTTTATTGTGTTGGTGAGGATTACATGTCACTTTAGCTGTTGAGAATTTAGTGTCTGAATTAAGATGTGTTTTCAGAGCAAAAGGTTTAGGAGACTTAGGGAAATAGAATAAATTATCTTAGAATACTTTTCTATATTTATGACAAGGTCGAAATGGTAATATTTTGGATATATTGAATTAAATAAAATACAACCTTGAAGAGAATCTCACCTCTTTTTTTACTTTCTTGGCTGGAAAATGGAAAATAACATAGGAGGCTCACCTTACATTTCTATCGTATTGTATATAGTTCCTTCTGGATCTTTCCAGAGGCATTCTAGCCTTATATCCGCATGTGTTGATGTTCTGTATAATTCCCTTTTTAAAAAAAACACCACCCAGTGGTCAAATCTTACAAAAGTGCAGTCCATTGGATGTCTCTCTCTCTGTGTCTCTCAGGAGTGGCCTTTGTTGGTGACACGGACCTGCCCCATTTCAGAAGCCGGAGGTCCCCCGGTGGTGCATCTGTGCCAGGCGGTCCCTCAGGTTGGTGGGTCTGTCTGCCGGGCTTGGTTCTTTGTCTCCCTCCTTTGTGTCTGTGGTGCCTCGCTTCGGCCTGTGTCCTGTATGATCTGAGTTGCTCTTTGCTTCGCATGTGTGTTTCTTTTGAGGATTTGGAAGGCCCTTTGTCTGCTGCCCAGGAGGTAGGCAGTGTCTCTCATTTTCCCATTAAACACAGCTTTATTGTGTTGGTAAGGATTATCAACCTCATGCTGGCGAGGAAACGGGCTCAGAGAGGGAAAGTGACTGGCCTAAGGCAGCCCAGCCTGGCAGGGGTAAGTGGGGGCCAGCTCAGGGGCCTGCCCCAGACTCCAGTCAGCGTCTCGTCTCCAAGACCCAGAGCGGCAGCAACAGGTCCCTCTCCCAGAGCAAAACGGATGGGATCTGGAAGCACTCAGAGGAGCTCGGACTTAGGAGAGGTGGATCTGCACCTGCATGAGTAAGGAGTAGCTGAGCCAGGGATTGGGCCACCTTGCTGTGTGTGTGGGCGGGCCCGCTGAGGGGGCCGCTGGAGGTGACTACAGGCAATGGGGTGAGAAGGGATGGGGCCTGGGCCCGATGGGCACCGGGGGAGGAGGGAAGGCCCGAGGGCCTGGTGGGTGAGGGCACAAGCCTGAGAGCCTCAGAGATGCTCAGTTTCTAGCCTGGCCCTTGGAGGAGGTGCGGAGGGGGGAGGGCTAGGCCATGACTCGGGGCCAGGGTAAGGACGCCTCTCCACAGGGGCCTCGCTCTGCCTGAGTCCTGTGCTGGAAACCCACCTGCAGCTTATTGGATGGGAGCTTGGTGGGCACCTGGCCGCACGGACCAGTCCCCGGGTAGAGCACAGAGACAGGGGGTCTCAGTCACCTGGAGCCTTCCCAGTGGTCCTGTTGGATCAGGAGAAACGGCCCCACGTGTTAGGCCAGTGGGGTCAGACCTGACCTGGGTTCAGCAACCTGGGTACTTGGGTTCTGGCCAGGAAAGAATTCAGAGCCAAGACCCGAACTCTAAGAGAACATTTAATGGGCTGAGGGAACAAGTTATAGAGGTACTGGAAGGGCCCTTGGAGCTTAGAAGTGAGTGAGGACCGTCAAGGTGACAGTGCCAGTGCCAGGGGCAGGGACTGGCTTGCTCCGGGGACGGAGAGCTTGCTGGGTCCTCCGTCCTAAGGGTTTTAATGGTGGAGATTTTAGGGGTGGTCCCAGGGGAAGATCTCAACGGACTATTCAGCAGCTTCCCAGGTGTGTCCTTCCAGGGTCGTGGTCTCCACTGACCGATTGGCTGGTGCCAGGGCAGGGCCACTGTCCAACGCAGCCGGTCCTGAGGTCAGCCGAGGCAGGGGCTCCGTTGATGTGCTTCTCTCACATCGATGTTTCTCTCTCTCTCCCCCGCTCCCTTGCACTCTCTCTAGAATCAATGGAAAAACTATCCTGGGGTGAGGGTTAACAATAACAACAACAGTAAAAGCCTAGACACGTACCTCTTTTCCATTTGTGGGCACAGGGTAGTTAACGATTAACATGATGGTAATAACAATGAGGGGCCCCGGCCGGTTTGGCTCAGTGGTTGGAGCGCGGGCCTGAGGACCGAAGGGTCCCAGGTTCGATTCCGGCCAAGGGCAGGCTCGCTCTCCGGCCCAGGCCCGGGAGGCAGCCAATCCGTGTGTCACATCCATGTCTCTCTCTCTCTCCCCCCTTCCACTCTCTCTGAAAAAGCAACGGAAAAATATCCTCTGGTGAGGATTAAAATAATAATAATAATAACAATGAGGGGATTTGTGGTCTCTGCTCCTGGGCAGTGGCTGTGCTTTGGGGATTGGGGGAGGAATGGGGGTGGGGGGTAGAAAACCACTTTGATATTCTGAAGGTCTGCTTCCAAGTATGTTATCTTAGATGCACAAAGACTGCAGACAGGCTCAGTTCAGGTGAAGGCTGACCTCTGTTAGGGAAAATACTGCCCTGGGACCTGACTGCCCGCCATGAACTGTTTTTAGTCAGAAAGTTTTCATTCCAGAGGGTCCTAAGCGGTTGCTTTCATTCCCTGAGTTTATAAGGCCGCACGCAGGCCTCCCTGGGCTTGGCAGCGTTCGTGTGTGGCCCCTTCTCTGACCACAGGGCAGGCTGAGGGCGGGCAGGGCTGGCCGGGCGGGGTCAGAGGCCCAGTGCCCCTGCGCTCATCTCTCCTGACAAGGCCTGAGCCCAGCTGCTCGCCCCTTGTTGGGACCCCGCCTGCCCTGGTCCACCCTATGAGAGCCCCCCACCTCCCACCAGCCTCATCTTGAAACTCTCCCCTCCAAGACCTCTGTTCTATCCATGGGTCCCCTCCCGAGGTCCAGGACCCACCCTATGCGTCCCCACCTCGGTCCCTTGGCTCTAGAAGACCCTCCTTGAATCTTTGCACACACAGGGGCATCTGCGTCCCAGTATTTGTCGTGACCAATAAACTGCTCCCCTTTTCCCAAAGCGTTACTGAATCCACAGCAGCTCTTGGTCGGTCAGTATTTTCTCAATCGATGGAGGACAGCAATCGCCATAGGTCACCCTAAGGCCATTTGTGCGTGTGTGCGCGCATGTGTGTGCCTGTGTGTGTGCGTGTGTGTGCGTGTGCGTGCTGAGGGGGACCCTCATTCTTGCAAAGGCAGGGTCTACTGATGTAGGTCCATTTCCCGACTTGCGAGGGGGAGGGGAGGGGAGGGACCCAGGCAGCGGGAGTCCCGCTCGCCAGCCTGGGGCCGGGGCTCCGGGTGAAATGCTCCCGGGAGATCGGGGCCCCGCAGGAGCGGGCGCAGCGGCCAGCAGGAGGCAGCAGCTGTGGGCAGGGGCGGGGCCAGGCTGTGTCTGCTGCCCGGGCCGGGTGGCCACCAGCCGCCCCCTTCGCCTCCCCTTTGCCAATGGCCTGGGCCGTGTCGCTTAGTGGACCTGAGTGTTTAAAGCACAGCCATGTCCCCTCTCCCCAGATTCTCTGATCAGTGACATTTGCCACCCACACTTTCCCTCTATATAAACAGAGATGGATGGAGCTGGAGTATTATCTGGGGAGCTGTTGGGGAGGTTGCGACATCACGCCTTTTACTCCTAATATCTCAGTGTCTTTCCTAAGGACAGGCCTTGTGATGTAATCACAGCACAGTGATCACAATCGGGAAGAGCATCGTCAACACCGTGCTCTTGGTTAATTCACGTTTACTCCTGCCAACCGCCCTCCAGGCCGCGTTCAAGCCCCGGGCCACGGACTGCGCTTGGCCGTCATGTCCCTTTAGCCTCCTTTAAACTGCCTTTGTCTTGCACAGTTTTAACTTTTTCAAGAGTAAGGCAAGTGCCCTGGCAGGCGTGGCCCGGTGGTGAGCGCTTCAGCCCACGCACCAAAGGGCCGTGGGTTTGATTTCAGGCCAAGGGCAGGTACCTGGGCTGCAGGGTCGATCCCTGGGCCCTCGTAATTTCACTCAGTGAGGCGTCTGTCTCCCTCACGAATCCCACAGACGTGATGTGTCTTGGTTTCCTGCTGCCGTTGTCACAAATGACCACAAGCTAAGTGGCTTAGAAAAGCAGATTTATTATCTCGCAGTTTGGGAGGGCAGAAGTCAGAAAGGGGTTTCAGCGAGTTAAAGTCAGTGTGTCAGCAGGGCCGAGTTCCTTCTGGAGACTTCAGGGAGAACCCACCCCCCTGTCTCTTAGAGGCGCCCACATTCCGGGGCTCACGGCCCCTTCCCGTGTCTTCAAAGGCAGCTCTGTGGCGTCTTTCCGTCTCCCTCTGGCTCTTCTGCCTCCTGCTTCTACTTGTGAGGCAGAAGGACAATCACACGGGGCCCACCCAGGTCATCCGGAACAATCTTCCTATTTTAAGATCCTTAACTTAATACGGACAACCTTACGGTGATTGCCAGGTGGGGGGGCTTGGGGGAGGGCTTCGGGGCTAAGCAGTCATGGACAGAGACTTGGCCTGATGTGAACACACAATACAGTGCACAGATGATGTGTTGTAGAGTTGTGCACGTGAGCCTGTGTAAGTTTGTTAACTAGTGTCACCCCAATAAAAAAAAACAAAAGCCAATAAAAAAATCCTTAACTTAATCACATCTGCAAAGACCTCTTGACACATAAGATAACATATCCCAAGATTCTGCGTGTTAGGAGGTGGGCGGCTTTGGAGGGTTGTTCTTCTGTCTCTCACAGGCCTGTCCTTCTCGGGGGTCATACTGGAGGCCTGCAATGCCAGTCTGTCCTGTTATTGGTGACGATATAACCTGGATACGTGGTTAAGACTGTGCTTGCAAGGTTAACCCACTATAGTCTATTTTTCACTTTCCTAATTAACACAATAAATGTGAGGGTGATGCTCCGAAACTCTGTCAATACCCTGTCCCTGGTTCCCGCCGGACTGGCCTCTGGTGATGATTATTGGCTGAGTCAGTGATTACCGAGAATCTGGGAAAACGATTCTCCATTTCCTACAATGATTACTTAGCATTTACCACAAGGGAGAGCTTTGACTTCTCTGTTTATTTATTCATTCATCTCATCTATGGACTCAGACTCTTACCTCGTTCCGTGAACATCCGGCTGGTGAAATGATTTGTACAGGTGTCCAGCCTGTCCCAGCTTAGCCAGTGAGACCCCTTCAAGCCGGCTCCCGCATCCTTTGGACAAGTCCCGTCATTGCTTGCGACACTTGCTTTCTGACGCAAGATGCCCCCGGCCCACCTGGCGCTTGTCCTGCTCGGCCCTGTAGTCGGTCCTGTCCCCGAGAGCGTTTCCTGTTTGCGTGGAATGCTGTTTAGAAACCAAGGCCTCGGTGCCGGACGCACTCATTTGTTTTGGGCTATTTTTGCACAAAGGGCCTTTCAGAGGACAGAGCTTCTAAATGTAAATAATACTAAGTAAGAGCAGCGGACACGCAGCACAGCTGCTTCTCTCCTTACCTGTGTGAGCCGGAGAGCTCACGCCGAGTCCCTCCCTTCCAGCCCCGGGTCCGAGTCAGCCTCTGTCTTCCCATGTCCATAACCCCTTTGGCTGACCGTGAGAACCTACCTTCTGTTACCCTAAATATATTTTCTTTGGCTCATTCCTATGAATCACAGAAAATATTTTCAGGACTGTTATCCTATAAAACTGCAAAAAGTAGAGTTTAATATTTGCAGTCCTTTGGTTTGTAGCTTGAGGATATACAGGGTAGGGCAAAGGAGGTTTATAGTTGTGAGTACACAAAACACAGGGTTTATTCTTGTGTTACTATTTATGATTTATTTTATTATTTTCCATACGAACAACTGTAAACCTGCTTGTGCCCCACCCTGCACAGCCTAAGTCCCGTGTTCAAAAGCCCCCTGTTGGGTGTGGGGACAGGATTAATTTGGAATACAGTTCATTCGTTTCCGCTCGTATTTCACTTTCAGTTTTTTTCCTCTAATATATGATGATTTTTTTTTTTTTAGTGTACAAAAGACTAATGTGGTTCTAAAGTCAAATTTATTTATGAAGCTGACCTCCGAGAAGTATTGCTCCCCGCCTCTTCCAGCCCCCCCCGCCCCCCCCCCCCGCCCCTTGTGAGCAGCAGGGTCTAGTCCGCGGCTTTCTCTCTCTCAGAAAGCAACGGGAATAAAGGGAGATGCATCAGTATTTCCTGATTTCCCCCTTGTTTCTTATACAAAAGGCAACATCCCACAGACACTGTTCTGCACTTTGCATTTGTCACTTAACCATAAACTTGGCAAACACACGGTAGCAGCTCACGGACCTTTTTTTGAAGCCACACCCTCCCTGGGAGTCCCCGTGACCTGGAAGCCAACTCATCCGCCCAGTGCCACCTGCAGCTCCCTGTGTCCCCACAGTTCACACGCCCCTCCGCCCGCAAGTCCCGGGTGCGCCCACTCCCAGGGTGCCCCACCTTCTGCCAGCCTGACCCGCTCACCGTGCCCTTGGGCCGAGTTCCTGTGCCTGCCAGACTCCTGCCTCCGCCTCCCACACCCAGCCTCCCGATTCCCGAAGTCCCCTCTGTCCTGACCCCTGCGGAGAGGCCTCCCCCCTAGGCCAGGAGCCCCGTGCCCTTCAGCCGGCCCGTGGACTCCTCTGGCCTGAGACTCAGGCCCCCCAGCTCCGCTTCCTGCCCCCGCCCTCCTCCCCGTCAGGGCAACAAGGAGGCCAGCGAGGCCCAGCGAGGCCTGTTACTGCCAGAGCTCTCTTGGGTTCCCGGGCTCCGTCTCAGTTTCTTCATCTGTAAAATGGGGTTGGCAATACGGTTTATCTCACAGGATTTGGGGGAAGATAAAATGAAAGGACCTAGGAAAAGTGCTCAGCCAGTGCCAGGGAGGAAGTAAACAGTTTGCCAAGATGTGTTGTTGACCTTCACAACCCGCCCCCTGCCCCCAGTAAAGCCTCTCCCGATCCTCTGGCCCCTCCGCTGGGGAGGGGGGCCGCTAGGCACTGTAGGGCGTCGCCTGCGCCCAGGAGGATGCCCACTGGCCCGCCCCCTGCTCGGCCGGGGAGTGGGCGGGGGCCTGAGCGTGGTGCCAGTCCATGGGCCTGGGCTGGCGCCCGCCCCGCCGCATGCCCCTGGCTGTGCCCGCCCTTCTTCTGAGCTCCTGGGGCCCGCACGCTCTGATTTACTTCGCTGTTCTGTCCTTTGCCCTGCCCCACCCCCGTTTCCCTTGCCTCCCACCCCCACGGACAGCCTCTGACACACAGACTGTGGGACCTTCCAGCCGGTCTTCCACCGGTTCACATGTTATTCAGAAAAACGCAGCAGTGCTTCGGGGCTGTTCACACAAACGGCGTCCGCGGTAAACCTTCATCTTCGGCCCGTCACGACTGAGACTCCAGGACGTTCCAGCGACTGCCCACCGTGGTTACTCAGCCCTCCCCAGGGGGTGGGGAGTCGGGGAGCCTGGGAGACCCGCCGCCACGGGCAGACACGGCCCCTCCCCGTGCCCCAGCACCCTGCGAGCATGGGGGAAGTTTCTCTGGGGTCCCCTGTCACTCGCTGCCTGGTTTCCAGAGCTGCTCCCCCCCCCCCCCCCCAGTTTACAGGACTGGACAAGCTTGCTGGGAGGCATTTCGTGGCTTAGCAGGTGGTCAGTGTCCCCAGCCGGACGCGGGCACGGAGGTCCCTCCTCACACAGCTTTGTGAGGGCAACTGCAAGGAAAGCGCTTTGCACAGGATGGTGCCTCCTGCCGCTCGCTGCCTCTGTCCTCAGCACCCCCCAGGGCCTGAGCAGGGTTTGGGGGTACAGAGGTCAGGGGAAAGCTGGTCCCATTCCCCCCAGGCCCTGTCACTGGAAATCTGGGACTGTGATCCTGACCCAGGGCAGGCATGTGGGGGCGACGCCAGGGCACCCAAGGCCTGCGGGCACCTCTGGGACACACCTGGTGCTCACCTGGAGGAGAGGGGGTGGCCACAGCCCCAGGACCTCATTGGCAGGGGCCGTGGGTGACGCAGCCCAGGGACCTGCCTGGGCACCGGGGGTGGGGCCGGGCTCTCCCGCCAGAGCTTCATATCTGGAGGGCATCCGCGCTCCACATCCCTCCCACCGGCTTCCTGCCCGTGCCCCATCCCGGCAGCGCCTGCCACCGACCCCCCTCCCGGGCCCTATTTGGACCCTGTGCGGGCCCCCGGCCCCCCGCCATGGGCACCTTTGGGGAGGAGGACAGCTGGAGCCTGTCCTTCAGCGGAGCAGCCTTCCTGGGGCTCTACCACGTGGGTGTGGCCCAGTGCCTGCGAGAGCGCGCCCCGCGCCTCCTCCAGGGCGCCCGCCGCTTCTACGGCTCCTCCTGCGGGACGCTCTGCGCCATCTCCCTCATCCTGGACAAGTCAGCCGGTGCGTGGGGAAGAGTGCGGGCCAGGAGGGCTGGGGGTCCCCTTAGAGGGAGGGGTAGGTGCAGAGGGAGGGCGTCCTGGGGCCTGTGCTTGGGCCCTGCCCCGTGGTCTTTACACCCAGCACACTCCCGTTTAATCCATCTGAGAACCCCAAGGACGTGCCCCCCCCCCCCCGTGTCACAGGAGAGGGATGAGAGGGATGCCAGGCTCAGGGCCAGGAACACTGTCCCCAAGGTCACTTGGGGCAAAAGGTGGGACAGAGCATCTGAATGCAGGGCTGGGCACAGGAGTTCTGAGCAGGAGAGGGGAGGACCCTGCACCCACGTGGACGTGGCACTCAGGAGGGAAGTCAAGCTGTCCGGCAGGCGTGGCAGGTTCACCTGGTGGCTCAAGACCCTGTCCCCCTGCTGCAGACTTCTGCTGCGACCAGCTCCTGGGCCTGGCCAAGCAGGTGGAGCAGCTGAGCCTGGGCATCTTCCACCCGGCCTTCGCGCCCATCGAGCACATCAAGCAGCAGCTGCAACGCATTCTGCCCAGCAACGTCCACATCCTGGCCTCGCAGAGGCTGGGCGTCTCACTGACCCGCTGGCCGGATGGCCACAATGTCATCATCACAGACTTCGCCAGCCGTGACGAGGTCATCCAGGTGAGCAGGCTGTGGGCTTTGGGGCCCGGTGGCCGTGGGTGGTCTCCGTCTCCTTCCAGGCGCCTCCTGGGGCCGACATATCTGCAGGGAGGCGGGGAGACTGGGGCGGGGAGTGAACTTGCAGCCCCTCAGCTTGTTTACAAATGAGGAGTTGAGCGGCGGGGGGGGGGGCAAGCTGAGCGTGGACACTGCCCAGCTTGCAGTGGGGGCTCCTCGGCCGCACACAGAGAGCATGGCTGGGGACGGGGCACAAGGCGAGCTTTTTCAGTCAGAGCCCCCCGAAGGGGCTGCTCTTTCCAGAGGGTGCCTGCCCAGCCCCGACCCCACCCCCGTCTCCCAAGTGCTTCTGGGCACAGTGGGCAAACACCTGCTGAAGGTCTGTTATGGGCCAGTCACCATTCCAGGCGCTCACTGTAACAGAGACTGACATACCAAAATGTTGCCCGGACCTTGGGGCTTCCAGCCTAACGCGTATGGGGTGCAGATAGTGACCATCTGCGAGGAGTTCCGAAACAATCCAGCATCGGAATGAAACAGGCTGACAGAGAGCCTCGTGGCCGAGGGAGGAGCGCAGGGACAGAGCCGGCGTGCTCGGGCAGGCGGGGGACTGGGCCCACGCTCCCCATCGGGGGCTGCACCCCCCACGCAGCCTGGGGTCCCTGATGCAGAATTTGCTTCACCTGAGGGCCCCCAGTGCCCCGCACAGGGCCCGTCTCTGAGTCTGCGCTGACCTGAATTCTCAGTGTGTGCAGGGAGGGGCCAGTCCCTCGCTGCAGGCTGATGTCCCCGGCTTCCTGAGGAGGCCTGCAGGGAACCTCAAAGGGCGTTCCATCGCCTTTGCTTATGTGGCACTTAGTACAGGGCCTGGCACATAGTAGGTGCTCAGTAAACGAGGTGCTCACCGGCGCCCCCATCTGGTCAGAGGCAGGATAGGCTCTACCTCTCCTAGAGGACCCGGAGGGCTGCTTCCAGGGCTCTGTGAGGCGAGGCTCTGCTCGAGCGGCGAGCTCTAGGCCAGCGGTTCTCAGCCTGGGTGACTTCCCCCTTGGGGCCACTTGGCAGCACTGGAGACATTTTGGGGTATCACAACTGTGTGTGTGTGTGTGTGTGTGTGTGTGTGTGTGTGTATACTACTAGCATCTAGCAGGTAGAGGTCCTGCTACACATCCCTCAATGCCCAGGACAGCGCCCCACACCCCACAGCAGAGCATTGTCCAGCCCTAACACCAATAGCGTCAGGGTCTATGTCAAGGATTTTTTTTTACTGTAGGACTTGTCAGAGCCTCTCCTGGGACAGTAGGCAGTGTTTTCCAGGTGGGTAGGAAGTTGAGGTGTCTTGTTTGAGGTACATCTGGTTGGAATCAGTGTCCAACATTCCTAGATCCTCGGGGGAGCATCCTGCCAGACTGTGGAAGAAAACTGTGCTTGGTGCCTGTTTGTCCTTGGGGCAAGAAATCCCAGCAGCAGCCCCAAGGTGCAAGGGTCTGATCAGCAGGAAGAGGGCGGATGTTGAGACCAGCCTGCGTTCAAATCCCTTCTTAACTTTGGGAATTTGGCTGGGACTCAATGCTTCCCAGGGCCTCACTCCTCTCCCCTGGACACAGGACCAATAACACCCGCCTGCGGGCTATCCTGGGATGAGACGTGGAGCTCAGAGCTGTTGTGGGCACAAGGCACATGAACACATGTTTCCGCTGACTCTTGTCTTTTCAGGCCTTGATCTGTTCCCTGTACTTCCCTTTCTACTGCGGGGTGATCCCCCCCGAATTCAGAGGGGAGGTAAGTAGCTGAGCTCTGCAGCCCGAGGCACCCGCCGATGGGAGGTGTGCGGGTGGAAGGCACCGGTGTTCCTTGAGCACCTGCCCTGTGCCAGCCTCTCCCTGCTCCTAGGTGCTCAGAGCCTCCTGGGCTAGGACAGACCTGGTGACTCAGGGGCGGGCACAGGGTCACTGGCTGCAGCCCACGCTTGGCGGGCAGCTCCGCGGTGGTGTGGCAGGCGGGCAGGACCTGAGGCAGCACCGCCCACCCCATTGCAGCGCTACTTCGACGGGTCTCTGAGCAACAACTTGCCCTTCGGGGACTGCCCCTCCACCATCACTGTGTCACCCTTCTCCGGGACAATGGACATCTGCCCCCAGAGCACCTCGGCCAGCATGCTGGAGCTGAACACCTTCAACGCCAGCTTCCAGATCTCCACCACAAACATATTCCTGACCTTCATCTGCCTGCTGGCCCCCTGCCCCGAGGTAGGTCCGGCCCCTGCCTCCGGCCTTGGGGTTGGAGCCTCAGCCGTGCCCGAGGGCCCCGTGTCAGACTCTGTGCCCTGAGCCCTCCCCACAACCTCAGGGTGGTTGAGACACATGTCCTGAGTCTTACAGCCAAGCTCTCGAACCCGCAGCCTGGAGCCCAAGCTGTGCCTTAATGTTCTTCCCTCCCTGAGCGAGGGTGGGGTAGACGGGTCCCTGTCGGGGCAACGCGCTCACGCCAGCCCTGCTGAGCTCGGCCGGTGCCGCCCTGGGCCAGGCTCTGTGCGGAGGGGCTGCTAACATCTCCGCCTCTCAGGGGGGGCACCACAGCTCAGAGAGGTTAAATGACTTGTTCAGAGTCACACAGCCCAGAAGCTGCAAAGCCAGCTTTCAAATCCCCAGCTGGCCCAGTCCCCCCTTCTACCTGCCCTGACGGGGGCCAGGGGGCGAGCCACGAGCTCACAGGAAGATGGCAACGCGCCCACGTTCCTGTTTGCTCCTCAGCATCTCTGGAAAATAGGTCGTTTGACAACCAGCTGCGTGTCCTAATGTGCTCCTCCACCCCCCGCCCCCCCCACGCCGGGCCCCGCGCTTTCCTCCGCCCTCTTGCGGTTGTGTCGAGTTGTGTAATATAGGAAGCAAGTCAGGCTCCTTTTCTCTGGCCCCCCGGAGGATGGAAGGACAGACAGTCCCAGCCCCGTTTTACAGACAGGGGAGCGAGGCGCTCAGAAAGGTGGGGGGCTGGCCCGAGGTCACACAGCGCAGGAAGGCAGAGCTCCTTCCCGAGCCTGCAGGCGCTTTCCCCCGTGGTGGGGCTCTGGCCAAGGCAGCCGGGCACGGCCCTGGAGCTCCTCTGCCATCGCAGGCTGGTCCTGGCAGTGGCGATCAAAGGGCAAAGAATCCATCACCCACTGGCCTGTAGGAACCAGGCGATGGCCCAGGCGTCCGGGCCAGCGGAGGGGCCTAAGGCCAGAGAGGGGAGGGGCTGGAGCAAGAGCCCAGCCCGGTAATCACAGGGGTAGGAGCAGAGTGGGCAGCGGATCGGAGCCACTGTGCTCCTGAGTGCCAGGCCCCGGAGTCCCTGAGCCCTGCCAAGGGGTCTCTTGGGGAGTGCAGGCTGGAATCCCTTCCAGCTGAAGACAAGTCTCTGGCCTGCGACCATCAGCCCGAGGGCTGGTCCAGGCCTTCCCGGTCCCACCCTGACCTGCGTGTTGGCAGGTGTTGGCCCACCACTGCAGACAAGGCTACCTGGACGCCCTGAGGTTCCTGGAGAGACGCGGTAGGTGACAGCGCCACAGCAGCTGGGAGCGCGCCCCACGGGAGTGCCAGGTGGATCCTGCCTCTTGGGCACTTGACGTTTTATGGGCCTTGGCTCACTCAGCCTCCTCCTCAGCATCTGCTCTGTGCCTGGCCTGAGCCAGGTGCTGGGGGCCCAGAGAGCCTGTTCAAGGGGACAGATCCAGAGAGGGACATCTCCCCAGGGAGATGGAGGAAGGCTCAGGGCTGTGAGAGCCCAGAAGAAACACCTGACTCAGCCTGGGGGGTGGAGTGGGCAAGGAGGGCTTCCTGGAGGCGGTGACAGATAAGCTGGATTTTGTCTAGTTAGGGAGACTATGGGAAGTGTCGAGGAAGGAAAGGAAAAGAACATTGTAGTCAGGGAGGTGAGCAAGGGCAAAGGAACAGGCCAGCGCCCCGAGGGAACAGAGTGTGGCTGCAGGTGCGTGTGTGGGCACATGTGTGTGGGCGTGCGTTCATGGGACAGCGGGTGGGCCAGAGAGGGCTTGATGTCATCCCACAGGGCAATGCTCTTTGCTCAAGTGCTAAAGCTGAGATTTGAACCCAAGCTGTCTGTCCCCAAAACCCATGTCTTGGACCCCCCCACACTATGGCCCCAAACACACGGCCGCGAGGAAGCATTTGCCGAGCGCTTACCGCGTGCCCAGCTTGGCCTTGAGCTCCCGGTACTCACCTAATTCTCAGAAAACAGTGTGGCAGGTCTTCATTTTCCCCGTTCACAGAGAGGGAAACCGAGGCAGGGAGCTGTCAGGTCACAGAGCTAACAGGCGGTGGAGCCAAGATTTGAACCCTGGGCTGGGTCTTCAGGGTCTGGGCTCTGATTAACCTCGAGAAAGTGAACAGGGAGGGAGCGGGGTGTGGGAAGGCGTCCATCAGGATGAGCCGCGGGCCCATCCCGTGACCGGCGGGTCCCCAGAGCCTCGTTTGGGACTGAATGGGGCGGATGGTGTGGACGGGGTGGAGAGGCGGGGGAGTCACTGTCACTAGGAGGCTCCGGATGTGCTGACCTGTCATATCCCTCCTCTTGCCTGACCCAGGACTCACCAAGGAGCCAGTGCTGTGGATGTTGGCATCTAAGGAGTCCCCAGCCCCAGCTGATGGGACCTGGGACACTGGTCATGACAGAGGACAGGAGGCGGGCCTGTCGCTCAACTGGGCAGTGCCTAACGTGCTAGTCAAGGACGTGCCCAACTTCGAGCAGCTCTCACCGGAGCTGGAGGCTGGTATTGCCCCTTCCTTACTGCGCTTGCTCACCTGGCAGGCGCCCTGTGCTCGGGGGCTTGGGGCTGGGACCCTGCCCTGAAGATGCTCACGGTCTGGAAGAAGACAGGGTTCTTTGGGTACCTGCTAAGTGCCAGGGTGGTGCCAAGGGGCTCTTACATGTTGTGTCACTCGCTCCTTACTACAACCGTGGGCCCAAGTGTTTTTTTCTTACCCCATTTCAATGATGAGAAAACTGAGGCTCAGAGAGGGAAAGGGACTCACCAAGGTCTCAGAGCCTGCAGCTGGGGGATTCGAACCCAAGTCTGCGCCTGAGAAAGCCAAGACTTTGGCCCACTGTCTGGGAAAGGGCAGGAGGTACTGAGGGACACAGGAGGGGCCCACAGGAGGGTCCAGACTCAGTTCACCCTCTCAACAATCCTCTGAGGACGGCTCTGAGCTGTCCCCACTGCACAGATGCAGAACCCAGAACCCAGAGAGGTTAAGTGACTTGCCCAAGGTCACATAGCTGGCAAATGGCAGAACCAGGAGTTCTGCTCTGAACTGTTTAGCTTGTTCTCCTGCTCAGTGACTGAAACGTCACAGTTGCGATGTCAGGAAAGTTCAGGGTCCCACAGACACATGTCATGGTGCTGCTGGGGGTGGGTTAGAGCATCTAAGCAGGACAGGAAAGGAGAAGTTGGCCAGGCAAGGAGAGTGGGAGGCGAGCGTCCAGGCAGAGGGCACAGCATGTGCAAATGTCCTGGGGTGCTGTGGAGGGGAGGACCCGGAGGCCCCTGTGGCTGTAACATGGTGGTTGAGGGGCAGGGAAGCAGAGATGGGCTTAGGGAGGCTGGAAGGGTTGGGCAGGTGGCTTAGAAGAGAGAGACAGGGCCACTGAGGGGGTTGCTGGCAGCGAGCACCCTTTTCAGAGGCGCCTCTGACCCCTAGGCCCAGAGATTACTGTGCCTAGCCAGGGGGCACAGGCTAAAGGGCCAGGAGGCTGGGGGGAGAGATGACGGTGCAGGGCCAGAGCAGGGACTGTGAGGTGGGAGGGGGTGGGGGAGGGGGTGCCTCTTTCAGCGCTGGAGACCCCGGGGGATATAGGAGTGGGCTCTGGTGTGCGCTGAGCCGGTTGGAGCTTGGCGCCCTGGAACCCTGGCAGCACCCCTGCCGCCACACGGGGGCACCGGAGAGCCACCTCCTTGAAGGGGCACATCGCCAGCGCCCCGGAGGTTCTGGGGGCACCCGCTTCGGGAAATGGAATTGTCATCTGGCCTGGCCCCTGCAGGTGCCCCATAATCCTCACCTGCCTGCCAGGGGGTCGGTCCTGCCGTTACAGGGGCGGTAACCTGGGTTCGGGGAGGGGAAGGGGCGTGTCAGGTACGCGGGGGGCTATGTCTTCGGACTGTGCTGAGTGTGAGTCCTCCCAGCGTCTAGAAGTCAGGGTGGGGGGTGTGCGCGGCTGTGCCACGGTCTGGGCCGGGGATTCGGGCTCGGGCTCTGGCTCCAGCCGGGACGCAGGTCCCGCCCACCCTGGTCAGTTAGGAGGAGAGAGGGCTTGGGAAATGGTCGTCACGGTCCCAGCTGTTGCCACTGTTGTGGGTAATGACACCGATGTGCTACTATTATCGAGGGCGGGATGGGCACCTGCCCCATCTTGGGTGGCCCCAGCAGACTTTCCAGAGGGCTGGGCGAGCCTGAGGAGGCCTCGGGCCCATCCTGGCCCTGCCACTTCCTGGGGACAGCCTTTGGGAAGTGGCTTCTCCGCTCTGGACCTCCGTCCC
The DNA here is from genome assembly GCF_964146895.1 of Miniopterus schreibersii. Classification (NCBI taxonomy): domain Eukaryota; kingdom Metazoa; phylum Chordata; class Mammalia; order Chiroptera; family Miniopteridae; genus Miniopterus; species Miniopterus schreibersii. The sequence goes on along the minus strand of NC_138102.1, from coordinate 184,550,703 downwards.
CCCCTCTGTGAAAGGGGCGCACCTTGCCCGCCTCAGGGCCTGTGCCGGGAGAGCCCCAGCTGAGGGCCTGGCCCTGCGATGGCTCCCGGGGGGGCGTGAGCCGTGGGGGGGGCGCAGTCTGGGGCCGAGGCGGGGAGGGAGCCGCTGCGGGCCGCGTGGCATGCCACGGCTTCTCCTGCAGCGCTGAAGAAAACATGCAGGAGGGACCCCGGCGCCTGGGCCCGCTTCCGCCGGTCGATGCCCGGGAAGGTGCTCACGTGCCTGCTGCTGCCCTACACGCTGCCCTTCGAGTACGTCTACTTCCGGAGCAGAAGGTGAGGGGGCCAGTGCCGGGGCAGGAAGGGCGGCCGGCACAGCATGGGCAGAGCTTGGCTGGTCTCCCTGAGACGCCTGGTGCTGGCTGAACGCCCCAGGGGGGTGTGGGGGACTGCTGGGGAGGCAGTGTGCCAGCTGTGGTCAAGCTGGGGCCTCCCGGGGGCGCCTTGGCCCTTCCCCTGTCTCCAGGACCTTTGGCCCATTGCTCCGCCTGTCAGAACCTCAGGGACCATGTGCTATTTTAAAAAATAACCCTAGGGGCTGGTGTGGCACAGATTTGCTGTGTGGCCCGGGCCAGGGCTCTTGACCTCTCTGGGCCTCAGAATCCTTTTGTGTACAACCAGGCTCTTCCATGGCAGACTGGCTGTAGTTAAGTGCTCACTAACCATTTTAACGCTGCTGTTCATTTATTCTAGCAACAGGCATTGCAGGCTGACCAGGGGCCAAGCCCTGGCTGGAGGCGAGGGAGGCGGCACTGCCCCAGACCCAGTCCCTAGCCTTGTGGAGCCTGACAGGGCACAGGTCATCGCACATTCACTTGCGTAATCACCGCTCTGCCCAGAGATACCTAGGGAGGTCTAGACCAGCTGTGAACCCGGACGGCTCACACTAGCAGCTAGTCAGAGAAGGCTGCCTAGAGGAGATAATCTGAAGGGTAAGAGTCCACCAAGCAAAGAGGGAAGGGCAAAGCATTTCAGAAGGATAGAACAGCACGTGCAAAGGTCCTGGGGCAGACGGGAGTAAGGCTCATTCAAGGAGCAGTAAGTCCAGTGTGGCTGACAGCCTGAGGCCTGGTTTAGAGGCCCCTCTAAGGCCAGCCGGTGGGGGAAGGGAGGCCCTGTAGTGTCCAGTGAGTCCAAGAAGGTGCTGGCCAGGTGCTTTCTCTGCTACAGCTGGATGCCCGGCCCTCTACTGATGCTGCAGGGCTCACGTGGGGAGCACAGGGGGCTCGAGCAAGAGAGCGCTATGGGGGCCTGTGTGCTTTAGGACGGTCACTGGCTGCTGGGAGGACAGTGCATGCAGGGTATGGAGTGGGGAGCTGGGCTGGGGAGAAGAGGGAGGAAGGCACAGAGACAGGGAGGAGGGTAGGAACTGTAGGCAACATGACTGTCCTTATTTGGCAGATGAGAAAATTGAGGCCCAGAGAGGTTCCCTGCTCTACCCACGTCACACAGCTGATGAGCAGTGGGGCTGGGTTGCACCCGGAGCCACCTTGACCCCAAAGCCCTGCCCTTTCCTCCCTGGGCTTTCCTTTTGTGCTCCGTGGAGTCTGCCTTCAGGGCCTGGCCACCCCCACCAAGCTCAGAGTCCATTAGGTTTCATTCCCAGGCCCCTCACCCCCTATAGGTGCCCTGTGGGCTGAGCTGCTCTGTGGTAGAACCAATACTTCTGGACGCTTCTTACCCCCTTCCTTCAGCCCTGGTGCCTGGGTGCACGGGCCCTCGACTCCTCTCTGGGCCCATGGGGAGGGTGGGCTCAGCTGGGCCAATGCTCGAGTGAAGCTGTTGCTGTCCCCTCCTCCAGGCTGGCAGTGTGGCTGCCCGACGCGCTGGCTGACTTGCAGTGGATACAGGGCGAGCTGAGGGGCTTGGCCCTTGGGGTGTACTCCAGGGTGAAGGACCAGCTCCTCGGCTGCTCAGGTGAGGCGGGAGGACAGGCTGGGTGGCGCAGAGAGGCTGTCCTCGGCGGGCAGGCAGGCCGCACGGTCCGCGCTGGGCCTGGCCAGTCTGCAGGACACAGTCACCACACCCTGCACAGGGGCAGCCGAGCCCACAGAGGACAGTCAATCTTCCCGCTTGGCCAGGTCCCCGTCAGTTCTGCCATCTTTCCAGATGCCCCTACAGGCCCTGTGTGGGGTCCCCAACCTGCCTGCCCTGCTGGCTGGAGACCCCGCAGTCCTCCTGCACCCCCTCATCAGCCCTCTGTTTCCCAAGGACACCTGTGCAGCCCTCCCAGGAAGGGGCTGTCCCTGGAACCTCCATGTCACTCCCAGCTCAGCCCAGATAAGGGTCTCAGCCTTCCTTCCTTGTCGCAGGATTTGGGGGGAGAGAGACTGGGGCTCACTGGGTGCCAGGCTGCCCCCAATAGCTTCACCCCGCCCTTCATCCAGCCCTGGGCTTGACAACCTGTCCTCACTTCTGCTTCCTCTGTAGCCTGCCCGTCACCAGCCCTCTCCAGCTGGAGGCAGCTCCTCCCAAGGACCTGGCCAAGAAGCCCAGCCCCGCCCTGCCCATCAGGCCCAAGTGACACCAAGCTGGGCCCAGTGCCTGGCCTCTCCTGATCGCTCTGGACCTTGTTCTGTGTGCCCATGTCTGCCCCTTGAGTGAGGCCCGGATCTGACTCGACTTCTGGAGTTCAGAGCCTGCTGGGGTGCCCCTGGCCCAGGGTGGGCCCTGGAATTGTTCGCCAAGTGGAGAACTGAGGGGATGGCCTCCCTTTTTCCCTCAGGCTCTTGTCCCAGACTGTGTGGGCGGGTGACCCTCAGGAGCCAGAGGAGACCCCACCAGCCCCTCTGGAGCCCCTGCTCCTTGGAGCCCATTCCCTGGGGCCTAGGTACTTCTTTCTGGGGAAAGGCCCAGCCTGTTGGTATGTCCTGGGTCACTGTGCACCCAGGTCACCCCACCCCTGGAATTTCCCTCTGGGTGGGGCTGGGGGCGGCTCTGCTTAGGAGAGGGGTCGGGTGCAGGGCTGCTCGCCTCAGAGATTGGGGAGCAGGTGGAGTGATGGGGTGGTGTGCCTCCCCTTGGACCCTTTCTCTGCTTTCTCTGCCCTGTGCCAGCCCTCGGGGGTGACCCCCGTGGTCTGCTCACTCCAGCAACCTTGACCTCAGACTTCCTACTGGGTCCACCCAGCAAGAGCTAAGGCCCTGCAGGAGGTGGGAGGTGAGAGGAGAGAGGCTCAGGGATTAAAATCTCTTCAGAATCCCAGTTGCATGTGCTTCTGTTGGGGTGACCACCAGCTGCCACCACCATAGCCCCCCCCTTATTCCGCCCCGCCCCTGTCCCTCCCTCCCTCGGCAGAGAGGCTGCTGGGACAGCAGACCTTCCCTGGCCTCTCCTGGGAGTGACTGCTCTCCCTGTCCTCAGAGCAGGACCCACCCTGTGCCCCCGGCCAGGCCCTTAGGAGATGCTGAGGTGGCTCAGCTGACAAAGCAGACGGCCCGGGAGGTGATCCAGGCCAGAGTCCCCTGACGCGTCACTTCTGTGCTCTCCTGACACAGAGCCCTGAGGTGTTACAGAGCAAAGGAGGGGTCCTGGGCTCTGAATCCAGGTACACCTGGGCTTGAGTCCCACCTCTGCGACTCAGCATCGTGACCCAGGACAGTCCCCGTACCTCAGTTTCCCCCGAACAGAGTGGAGACCATAGAAAATTAACCTGAGAGGACGAACCACCCCTTGCCCGCTGCCCCATGCGGCAGGACCTCCTGCTCAGAAAGGCGGCGTGGGCGGCCAAGGCGTGCTAACTACCCTCTGCTCCGGGTCCGAGCCAGGCTGGGAGGACCTCCTTAGAGCCTCACTCCGCCCCGGCGGGGGGGGGGGTCCGGACAGAGCTCGGGGGAGCCGTGATGGGATGGCAGGGCCCTCTCTGGACTCGGCACGGTGGTGCCCCATCGGTTGTGCTAAAGTCGTAGGTCCACCCCCCTTTCCTCCCAGGGTCCCAGCCGTGACCTCCCCGGGCCCTGGGGCCCGGCCTCTCTCACTCTCCATGCGTCTGGCATGTCTGTAATGAATGAGTAGGTAACCCTAAAACGTGGATAGTGCCCACGAACAGGAAAATGTGCCCCGAGGCAGCGCACAAAGCTCCGCGGCCAGGGCCGGGCAGGGCCCGGGCGGCGGGTTCAGCACCGCGGACAGCGGCCGCCTCTGGGGACCTGAGGCCGGGAAAGTCCTGGCTCCACCGTCTTTGTATTTTTGTATTTCGGGGGGAGTCTGTTCAGGACAGAGGCCACCCAGCCTCCTCTACACCTCCTGGGATGGAGCGTTTACAGCCGCCCGGCAGGCAGGCCTCGGGGGGCCGTCCTGTTTCATACGAAGCTGCTTTCTGCCCTGTGGGGACACCTTTGTCAAAAAACGAGTCGGGCGTCCCCGCGTGTCCATTCCCGGGCTCCCTCTTCCCTTCCATTTACCTTCACGGCTCTGCTGGTGCCAACCCCAGGCTGTCTTGGTTTATGGCTCTAAGGCAAAGAGCTTTATGCTGCATCTTGAAATCAGGAGCCTCTCGGCCTCGCTGTTGTTGTTTTTTGAAATTGTTTGGACCGCTCTAGCCTCCTTGCTTTTCCGTATCGGTTTTAGAAGCAACTTGTTAATTTTTACAAAAGAGCCCGTTGGGGTTTTGCTTGGGGTCCCATAGACCCCACAGACGAATCTGAGGAGCACGGGAGTCCTAACAACGTTGAGTCTTCCGAGCCATGAGCCGGATTACGTCTCCACTTCTCTGAATTTTCTTTAATTTCTCTCATCAATGTTCTGTAGCTTTTGTTCTATGAATATTGCATATATTTTCTTAGATTTACTCCTAAGCTTTTAATGCTTTTTGATGCTATTGCACATGGTATTTTCAATTTCCAACTGTTTGCTACTAAAAAGTAGAAACAGAATCGATTTTTATTTGTGGGCCCTGTATCCTGTGATCTTACTAAACTCACCTATGAATTCTGGTAGCTATTTTCTTAGAGACCTCAGGATTTTCTATGTTAACAGGGGTTTTCCTTTAGATTTTTATTCTGAAAAAATTAAACCTGTAGGAAAAGTACAAGAAATCATACAACTGTGGTAGGCAGAATAGCACACACATCCCCCCCCCCCAAAGATATCCACGTTCAAATCCCCAGAACCTGTGACTATGTTATGTTACACGTCAAAGGGATTTAAGGTTAGGGATGGAGTTAAGGTTGCTAATCAGCTGACAAAATGAGGAGATTCCCCTGGATTATTGGGTGGGCCCAATAGAACTACAAGGGTCCTTCGACGTGGAGGAGGGAGGCAGGGGAAGAGCTTGTGCGGGAGTGATGAGATGTGACGTGAGAGAGATGGGACCAGCCCCTGCTGGCCCCGAAGCTGGAGGAAGGGGCCGCAGCCAAGGAAAGCAGGGCTGGGAAAGGCAAGGAACCGGCTTCATCCCAAGAGCCTCCAGAAAGGAATGAGGCTTTGGCGGCTCTTGATCTTGGCCTCGTGACACCCGCATTAGGCCTCTGCCCCTCAGAACTGTAAGATAATAAATTTGTGCTGTTTTAAGCCGCTGACGTTGTGACAGTTTGTTACAGCAGCGATAGAAAACAAACGCGTCGAAGGACAGACACCATCCTCTACATTCGTCCGTTTGTGGCACTTGTCACATTTCCTTTCCCTCTCGACGGCTACAAACACATGCACTCGCACTGGTGTTAGAACCGTGTTTTTTCTAGAGCCGTTTGAAAGTTGCAGACATTGTGATTCTACACCCCAAACGCTTCAGCACGTGCCTCCTAAAAGAAGAACATGATTTTAAATAACCCTAGTACAGTTTAAAATGCATGAAACTGAAAATTAATACATTAGCGAATATCGAGTCCATATTCATACGTCGCAAACGGTCCCCGTGATGTCCTTCATGCCTTTTCTCGTGATCCCGTACCCAATCCAGAGTCACGCGCTCATGCAGCTCGTAAGAGAGCTCTGCTCTCCCTTACCGTGGAGCAGTCCTTTCTGTTTCGTTGCTGTGTGTTTTTATGACACTGACATTTTTGTAGATTAGCGGTCGGTTGTTTTATGGGCTGTCCCTTGGCTTAGGTTCTGTGCTCTTTCCTCGAGGATATTTTTTCCGTTGCTTTTTAAGGAGAGAGAGAGAGAGAGAAACATCGATGTGAGAGAGACAGACGGACCGATGGCCTCCGGGGCGGATCGAAGCCCTTGACCGAGAGTTGAACCCAGGACCCTTCGGGCGCAGGCCGCCGCCCTCCCCGCTGAGCCGCGTGGCCAGGGCCCCTCTCCTCTGACTCGGGGTCTGAGCCCTGGAAGGAAGGCCGCGTGAGTGGCTCTGTCCGCACCACGTCGGAGGCGCACGGGGTTAGTTTGCCGCGTCGCTGGCGACGCTCGTTCCGGCCGCTTGCTTAGCACGGTGTCTGCCAGAAAGTTAAGCGTCTTCCATTCTGATAAGTAACCTGCGGGCAGCCGTGCCGAGGCTGGAGGCGTAACTTTCTCCCACGAGTCTCCACCCCAGGGCGGCTTTAATGTGGAACGATACAGGCACCTGGGCATTTCAGGGGTGACGATAAGACGGTGATCTGATTGCTCCGCCCTCCCCTCGATGCCTATCAGCCGTCATTTTACAGGGAGCAAGGGTTTTCTCTTCTCCCTGTGTTCACTCACGCGTTCTTTCTTTTTCTTAATTTCAGTATGGAACTGTGGGGCCCTCCCCCCCATTCCTTTCCTAAATCATTGAAAAATATACCCTTTAAAATATTTTCACTTAGGTATAAATACACACATATGCACACGCAGCAAATCGTCATTGAGGTAAAATGTACACACACAAATCTTAAGTGTATGCCTCAAAAAAATTTTTTTTTACACAGACATCTCTATAGGACATAATTTGTGGGTCCCGGTGCAGGAATAAAATGTAGGGCTTCTTGTTCAAAACGCAGGACAAATGCCAGTCGAGGTACTAAAATACCTTCCGCAATCTCTCAATCTGTCGTGCTGGGGTTTTTTGTTTGCTGCTTAAGGTCGGCATGACTCTGGGAGCTGCCCGTCGGCTGCCCATCTCCCCGTCAGCCGTGGGACCCACACACCCCGCCCTGGCTGGGGGCAGGGCACTCGAGCCGCCATCCCCCCTTCCCACACGCTGCTGCCCCAAGGGCGTTACAGCCTCCACGCTGGACAGATGGGTGCCTGACCTGGGGGCGGGGGAGAGGCTCTCCTTTGCTGATTCACCCCCCAAATGCCCCGGGGTGCTGCCAGTCTGGGACAGAGGCAACAGCGATGGCTTCGATCAAGGGCCACTCTGAGACGCCACGGGGTGTGAGCACGGGACCTGACCCCCTTCGGGCCCCGTGGGGCCGGGACACCAGAGGACAGAGGACCGGGCAGTCAGGAACTCGTCCTGAGAAAGTGGCAGAGGGTGGAGCCACCAAGTCCCGGCACAGGCTCCGTTACCCTGTCAGACGTCACGTATAAACACAAGTTCGAATGAAACGATGAAGAATCTCAGGATGGTGACCACAGAGCATTCAACCCCAGGCGCAGAGCCCCTGTGAGCACAGGGCCCTGTGCGACTCCCTGAGGCAGGCCCGCAGCTCTGCGTGCCCGTCTGTCTGTCTGTCCGTCCACCCACCCATCTCCATCTCTCTCCGCAGCTCCATCTATACCTGTGTCCACGCCTCTCTCTATACAGCACTGTGCCTGCATGGTCCCGTCACCATCGCCGGGAGCACAATGTTCCCCACACTCTGGAGGGCACGCCCGGGTCTGTCCCTGCTCAGCCCTCTCCCTCGGGCCCCAGTCAAGCACTTGCCTGACTTTCTCGGCTTCTGTCACCACAGGTGAGTTTTGCTTGTCCCTGAAGGCGTACGAACGAAACCATACAATAAATCACCTTTCGCGTTTGGCTGCTTTGTCGGTCATTTTGACGGCGAAGTTTGCCCATGTTGTTGTGTGTACCAGTAATTTTTTTTTTTTTATCTCTGTGTAGTGAGTGTCCCAGCACATGAATATATCACAGTTTATCCATTCTGCTGATGGGCGTTTGAGTTGCTTCCAATTTTTGTCTAACATGTGCAAACTGTGCCGGATTTGGCCTTTCTAGCCAGCTCCTGTGCCCTTTTGACCTGTCCCTATCATTTTTAAAAACACTGTCTTATTTTTTTGGCCCAATAAGATGTTTTAGGCTCATCTTGTACTTTCTTTGCCCAGACCTGAGATTGACCTTTTCTTCAAGAACCCCTGGTTCCGCCCGGCCGGCGTGGCTCAGCGGTTGAGCGTCGACCCATGAGCCAGGAGGTCAGGGTTCGATTCCGGGTCAGGGCACTTGCCCGGGTTGCGGGCTCGGTCCCAGGAAGGGGCGTGCCGGAGGCAGCTGATTGATGATGCTCTCTCATCACTGATGTTTCTATCTCCCTCTCCCCTCCTCTCGGAAATCAATAAAAAAATAAAATAAAAAGTACTGACTTAGGAAAAAAAGAAGAATCCCTGGTTCCTTCTGGAGGGAAGTATTTAGAAACCAAGCTCTGGGCACGGGGTGTGCCTAGTCTGACTGCAATCCCAGTGCCTCAGGGCCTTGTCAGCAAAAATAAGAAATATTTTTTAAAAAGTCATCAGCTCACACCAACACCTCCGGTTCCAGTCCAGGGCCACGCGCTTCCTCCCTGCCTCCTGCCGCAGCGAGGACCCTCGTCTGCAGCACCAGCCGCTTCGAGTCCTCCAGCCTTCAGCCGCCTGACTGCCCTTCACCCCGTCTCGGGTGCTTGCGATGTCCTCCGTGGATTCTGTAAAGACACCCACAGCCTCCTTCCTCTCTGTCCACGTGCACACGCACTCTCAGCCACCTGTGCGTCCCTCTTGCCCGACTTTGAGCGTCTCAGTCTAGGACAAAGAAGGAGGGGCCCCGACTGGGTGGCTCAGTTGGTTAGAGCCTCACCCCATCCGCCAAGGCTGTGGGTTCGATCCCTGGTCAGGGCACTTTCAAGAATCAACCAATGATGCACAGCTAAGCGGAACAACAAATCGATGTTCCTCTCTCTCTCTCTAAACATCAATTTTAAAAAGTTACAGAGCAAGGAGAGGGAGCGGGCGGGCAGGCCCTGCCACCTGCTGGCCCCGGGTTCTGGCGGGTGCGGTCACCTGCGCCCACCCCCGGGCCGCAGCGCCGAGGGTCGCACACGGTCATCCCCTTTGTGCGGCGGGAGACGCGGAGCCTCAGCGGGTTAGGCCCGGACGTCACTGTTTCCACCTCCGAGCTCCCGCGGCCCCAGGCGCGCAGTAGGTGCTGACCACGCGCCCGCTGCGCCAGAGGCTGGCTGGGGGTGGCAGGGAAGCCTCCAGAACCCCGCCGCTCTCACGCGGCGCAGCCTGCGTGTGGGGGGCCTCACTAAGTGCAGGCCTGGGGGCGCTGCCTGCACAGTGAGTCTTCCCAGGGCTGGGGCTCGTCCTGCAAACGACGACTCACCCCCGCGCCCCTCTGCGCCTAGGAGACCGCGGGGCGTGTTTTCCGCAGCCCGAGCCCCCCTGACATCACCTGGGCGCTCACAAACGAAGGCTCCGAGAGGGCCGCCCCCCCCCCCCGCGACGGCTGCGGGTCCGAGGCTCCCCAAATCCGTGCTGCGCGCGGGAAGGCGCCTCCGGGCGGCCCCGGCTGCTGCGTTTCCTGAGCCCGCGCGCAGCGCTCGCCGAAGCTCGGGCTCCGGTGGCAGCGAACGCGGGGCTGGGGCGCGGGCGGCGGGCTGGGGGCGCGGGCGGGGGGCTCGGGGTGCGGGCGGGGGGTTCAGGGGCCCGGCGGCGGGCTGCGGGGCCCCGCCGGGGGGCGCCCACGCGGCTGGGTGTGGCCTCACGACGTCACGTCTGCGGAGGGCAGGGGGCGCGGCGGGCGGGGCCATGACGTCACACCGCGGGCGCAGTTGCGCGGCGGCGAGGCGGCGCCGTGACGTCACGCCTGCGGAGCGGCGCGGGGCGCGGGCGGCGCGGGGCGCGGCGGGCGGCGGCATGGCGGAGAGCGAGGCCGAGACCCCCAGCACCCCGGGCGAGTTCGAGAGCAAGTACTTCGAGTTCCACGGCGTGCGGCTGCCGCCCTTCTGCCGCGGGAAGATGGAGGAGATCGCCAACTTCCCCGTGCGGCCCAGCGACGTGTGGATCGTCACCTACCCCAAGTCCGGTGAGCCCCGCGCGCCCCGCGCGCCCCGCGCACCCCGCAGGCGGCGCGCACCCGGGACGCCGAGCTCGGAGACCCCCGGAGGTGGGCGCCGGGGCCGGGCCGGGCTGGAGGCTGGAGGCTGGAGGCTGGAGGCTGGAGGCTGGACAGCGCCCCTGGGATGCAGCCCGCGGGCTGGAGCTGCGGGGAGGACGGGCCTGCGCCGCGCTCCGCCTCCGGCCCCGCTCCCTCCCGCCGCCGGCTGTGTGACCTTGGGCCGCCACTTAACCTCTCTGTTCCCCGACCCCGCTCGGCCTCTGCTGCGTGCCGGGTCCTGGCGACCACCGGGCGGGGCCCGAGCGGGCGCGGGGCCTGCGCGCTCCTCTCCTGCGCGGACGGGCGCTGGGGGAGGGGACCCGCCTGCCTCCATCCCCAGGCACCGCGCAGGATCCCGGGCGCCCCCATTTCCCCCATGAGTGATGTCATTTTCGGGACAGCCCGTTCACAGTCCTGGCACCGAGCCCGGGGGAGGGGAGCGGCTCGCCCAAGGTCACAGGCTGCGTGGCACAGCGGGGACCCAGGGCCAGGGGTGGGACTGCTGCGGGGCTTGTCGTCGTCGGGAGAGGCAGCGTCCTGGTCCCCTGAGCACACCCTGGGGCCCCTGAGCACACCCCGGGGTCCTTGAGCACACCCCGGGGTCCCCTGAGCACACCCCGGGGCCCCTGAGCGCACCCCGGGGTCCCTGAGCACACCCCGGGTCCCCTGAGCGCACCCCGGGTTCCTGGCCGCCTCCTGGGGGGGGGTCCGACGCGGGGTCCAGGCTGTGCGGTGCGCCTGGAGAGGGCCAGCCCGGAGGTCAGTCCCGCCAGCAGGAAGGGAGGCGCCCCAAGAGCTGGAGCTTGGCTGCCGTGGCTGTGCAGGGTCCGAGACACCCAAGGGCCGGGCCCAGCTCCTCTGAGGAAGGTTGGGGAAGGGGCTGTCAGTGGAGGGCTGGGGAGCCACGTCGATGGGGGGAGCATGGAGGGGTCTGGAGGTGCTGCCAGCTGCCCTTGGGGGGACGGGGAAGACTGAGCCTGCACCGCCCTTGCTGTGGCCCCACCGAAGCCCACAGCCTCTCCCCCAGCCCCGTGGGTGGGGTTTGGGACTTTTCAGGTTTCAGAGCCATGGGTGACACAGGTGCTGGAAGCACCCGGCCTGAACCCGCAGTGAGCGGGATCCGTACACACTGAACACAGCCTCGCGTCAGCCTAGGGCAGGGTTTGCCTGCAACTGAATTGTGGAAAGCTTGGTTTTCGGAGTTCTCCGGGATTTGGGAGTTGCCGATGAGGGGTTTTGGTTCTGTGTTGCTACCTCCATCTTATGGGGAGGAAGAAGAGGGGAGAAGTAGCTGGACGGGGTGGGGGAGGCGCCGGCCAGGAGCTCACTTGGAAAGCTACCTACTGGGGGCTTGTGGGGGATGCTTCAGAGCAGGGGTGGGGAACGTCCGGCCAGAGGGCCGCGTGGGGCCTGCGAAATCATCTGGTCTGGCCCTGCCAAGGCAACCGCAGGCGGGACTCGAAATTCAATAAATCTAGGAGCTTTTTTTCATAGCTGATTTTTAAGTTGATAATTTTATATGGTCCTCGGCAGAAAAAAGGTTCCCCACCTCTGCTTTAGAGGTTCCCTGCCTGGGGGGGCGGGTCTGGGGGGACCAGGCAGCAGGGACCTTTCTGGGCACCTGGGTAGGAAACGAGGTTTAGTTTAAGCAAGTTTTCTAGATAATCAAAACTCCCACCTCGTTTGTAACTTGAATCTTTCAAAGCAGACGAGAGCACGGCCTTTACAAGGAGAGTAAACACACAGCTCTTTCCCTTGGTGACCGACGATCCAGCTGTGGCCTCGGGACCCTTGGGTGAGGTCCCTGCGCACAGCGCCCTGGAGAGCTTCCCTTTCAAAACTTAAACTTTCCCCCAGCCCTGTGGCCTTCCCAGACTCTTGCTGTTTCTCTGCTCCCTTCCTGCGGCTTTTTCCTTTCATACCCGAGGGTTGGGCATCCTGGGGACTGCCTGTTAAAGCTGTGTGTGAGCCAGGAGCATGTAGCATTAATAACCTACATGCTCTGAGCTTTGAAGGTCACAGAGCCCCGTGTGCCTGTCCTCCCAGCACATTTCCCCAAAGCTCTGCGAGGCAGGGCAGAGTCTGCTCCCATTTTCCAGACGGGGAAACAGAGGGTCTGGGAGGTGAAGTGACCTGCCCGAGCTTGTGTGGCTGGACCAAGGCTGAGTCAAGGTGACTGAGCCCAGGAGTGAAGGGAAAGGAGAGTGGTGGGTATTGTGGAGGCCAGTATTTTCTGTTTCTTTAAAAAAAAAAAATGTTTTTATTGATTTTTGAGAGAGAGGAAGGGAGGGGGGAGAGAGAGAGAGAGAGAAACATCGATGTGAGAGAGAAACATCCTCGGCTGCCTCCTGCACGCCCCCTGCTGGGGATCGCGCCCGCACCCTGGCATGTGCCCTGAGCGGGAATCGAACTGGCCACCTTTTGCTGCATGGGATGACGCTCGGCCAACTGAGCCACACCGGCCAGGGCTTCTGTTTCTTTTTTGCTTTCTTCCTGGTTCTTAACCTTGTCCCAGCCCATCCCTCTCATCCACCCCGTGGGGTGGGGTAAATGGGAGGTTTTCTCAGGAATGACGGTGGCACTGGCTTTAGAGCAGGGCTTCTGAAGGCTTCCACCCTCCCTACCCCCTGCCTATTCTGTGCATTACCTGAAATGATCAAGGGGACTAAAGAATTGGTCTCTCTCCCCCCCCAAAAAAAAATCTGCCCTGAAAATTTCCTGTCAACCAGAGAAAAAGGGACCCACAGGCCATCTCCAGGGGCAGCTGGTACAGCAGGAAGAGCTGGTCTGGGGTCAGGATCCGGGTTCTCGCACATGGTGCCCTTGGGTAAGTCTGAGCTTCGGTTTCCCCTGCTGTGAAATCCACGGCTCAGCCCACATAGTCGCAGAGGTGGCCCCCAGCGCCCGGATCCTTGGAAGGGCTGCTACTTTGAACACAGGCGAGTCTCGGTTTGGAATGGGACCTGTCATGCTTTAGGAGTGGTTGATCGGCCACTTACCAAGTCCTGTGTGCCGGGTGCTCTGCCTCGTGAATCCACGAGGAACTCTCGTGCCTCTTTTCAGAGGCTCAGAGGCCTCTCCCCTGTCTCTCGGGTGCCTTGTAGCCTTTGCAAAGTCACTAGGGCAGCAGGACTCAGGCCCTGAGAAGGAGGGAGGAGCGTGCCTTCTTTCTGTGTGCTTTATCACTGAAAGTCTCAGGCCACATAGGGATTTTAAGGTTTTTCTCACTGCTCTGAGCCCTCTGCAGGTGGACTTCAGGTAACCTGGTTCATGTTTCCTTTGCCTTTTCTTCCCTTCCTTCCCTCTCTCCCCTCCCCCACCGGGGATGGGTCTGTAAGAGGCACCAGTGCTTACAGATTAAGAGCCTGGCTTCGGAGCTGGAAGTCCTGGGTTTGAGTGTAATTTTGCTGCTTGTTACCTGGGTGACCTTGGCAGATGACATGACCCCTGTGAGCTGTGGTTTCTGCAGGGGCAGGAGAGACCACCTCCCTGCCTTGATGGGTGGGTGGCTGTGAGGCTCAGTGAAGGAATGAATGAGGGTTCCTCCTTGTAGCAGATGTCTGGCAAGCTCAAAGTGTCTTCTGTCTTGTGTATGACCTGATGAAAAGTTGCTGTAATTCTTCGGTCCTCTGTGGAATGGGTCTTTTCCCTCTGGCCGCCTTTACGATTTCCTCTTTATCTTTGATTTTCGGCACTTAGTTAATATGATATGTCTAGGTGTATTTTTTTTCAGGGTGGGGATACTTACCTTGCTGGGGCTTTTCTGAATTTCTTAGATCTGTGGTTTGATGCCTTTCATTATTTTGGAAAAGCTCTCAGCCTTTCTCTCTTCAAATATATCTTCTGTCCTGGTTTCTCTTTTCTTTTGAGATTCCGTTTCCAATTCCAGTTTCTGTTGACCAGTCTTCAGGTTAACTGATTCTTTCTTCTCCTGTGTCAGGTCCGTGAGGTCAGGTCTGTGAGTCTGTTAAAAGCATTCTGTATTTCTGTTACTGGGATTTTATTTTTCTCTCTAGCATTTTGACTTCTAGTTTCCACCTCTCTGCTGAAATATCCCACATGTTCATGCATGTTGTTCACATTTTCCATGAAATCCTTTAACATGTTAATCAGATTTATTTTAAATTCTGAGTCTGATTCTGTGGATTGTTTTGTCTCTTGACAGTGGGCTAATTTTTTTTCCTTGCCTTTTAAAATGGTACTTTTTGATTGAATGCTGGACATGGTGTGCTGACATCAGAGATGGAGGTCAGTCATATTTATGCTTGGAATTGGGCCCGTCTTTTCTTGCCAGGCCTTTAGTGTGGGAGGTGAGTCAGTCTGGTGGGAGTTGGGCTGCATTTGGGTTCTGTTGTTGCTCTGATTGCTGGAGCGACCACTGGTTTTAATTCCTGTAGCTTCACCTTGTGCTTAGCATGGAGCCTGAGTTTCCAGAGGCTCCTTCCTTGGTGTTCCTGCCCCACCTTCAGCTTTTGGTTTGAGCCATAAAGGGGTTTCTCCCCACACCGCTGTCCCTCCTCCAGGTTGGCCTACAATTACTTGTTGCTCCAGTTTGGAGAGGAGGAGCTCTGACAGGGATGGCCTGTCATCCGACCCAGTCACCCCTTAAGTGAGGCTTTCTCAGTGGTCCCACCCACCAGCTCTGCCTCGATGGTGGGTCTTGTGCCGGAAAGAGTTTCACGTCCCTCTTCCAGTGTTTGGGGGGTCTCTGACAGAGCCCAGGGATGGTTTTCTGTCTGTCTCTCAAGGACAGTTTTTTTCCTTTCACCCATTTTCCAGCCATGTTGGGTCTTCCCCAGTGCAAAGGGGTTGGGAGGGGGACAGGTTTGCTCCCCCCTCCAGTGGCTTAAAGTATTTTCTCCTGAGGATGATGGGCCTGGCCGGGCTTTATTGTTGTCCTGCGGCCAGGGCGCTCCTGCCACGTTTCTCATGGGCGCCTGTGTGGGTCCACAGAGAAGTGTTCAGTGCAGCTCGCTCCCATGTCGGCTCTGCAAGCCCACAGTCATTGCAATTTATGAAAATTCTACCTGAATTCCTCTTTCTCGTGTGCTTGGTGCCTGACTTCTCCTTCTGGGCCCTGTCTCCCTCTGGCAGGGCCCGTCTCCCAGGGATGGCAGCTGCTTGCTGTCTCGTGGCTTCAGACTCTCTGCTGGCCGTGAGTCCAGCAAGGATCTGCAATTTCGTGGCCTTCCCTTGTGAGTGTGGGAGCTGTGCTTCTCCCAGCTCCTGCACCCTGGTGGAGGCTGTGCAGCTTCCCATGAAGGTCAGGTATATGTTAAAACATCCCAGTTCCAGAGTCAAAACTTTGGGTTGTGGGTTCGTGGCCCACCGATGTGTGGCCTCGGGTGGTTCACCGCGGAGCCTGCCTCTTCGTGTGTGAGATGGAGCGACAGCAGCCACCTGGGGCGGGTGAGCATCAGTGAGGCACTGGCTGCGTGAGTTCCTGGGCCAGTGCGGACGCTGAGCGCTGTACTTGGCTGTCATCGAGGTGGCTACCGGGCACCTGTGTGTGAGCTGTTCTGGGCTTCTCGCCATAGCTCGCCATCCATTTTCAGCCACATGTGTGGACGACACCTGTCCTCTAAGGTCCATGTCCTTGTGCGCATCTTGGGGGTTATTTTGAGAGATAGTCAAGAGATGATCTTGAAAGATGTCTTAACAGCGTATGTGAAACCTCCCAGATGGGGCAGGTGCTTCATGGGAGGTGGATCACCTCTGCTCTTTCCTGTGCGGGACGCCTTCTCAGTGTCTGTTGGGAGAGCAAGTCCCACCCAGTGAGGGGCCCTGGGGCCCCGGATCGCCTGGGCCAGCTCTGTAGGTACAGCTTCAAATGCTCAGCTGTTGCTGTTTCCGAGGGAGCGGGCCAGGCCCTGGCTGTGACGGGTTGGCGTCCTGTGACTCCGGCATGCCAGTGGGGCCCATTTGACTGGGTGGGGCAGATTGGACACATGCTCCTCTCTGCTTCCTCTAAAAACCTCATTACGTGCCAGTCAAGGAGTGGAAAGCTCCAGACCCCTAAGAGCAGGAGAGGTGGAGACTGCAGATTGGAGATGCCAGCCGAGCGTTGGGAGATCAGATGTGGTGGCTGAACGTTAACTGGCTTAGCAGGCAGGGAGCGTGCGTGCCAGCAGAGGGGGCGGGCGGCGGGCGCGTGGACCAGTTCCAGCTGCAGGGCTCCGGGGGCGGGAAGCACCTGGCATCCAGAGGGTGGCTGCTGTGATGGGGGCCGATTAAAGACGGCAGGCTGTTGCAGTGACAGGTTTCTTTGGGGAAGTCGATCCAGAGTCTGTGGATTTGGGGATGTTGAGCACAGCTATTTGGGGATATGGTGCCATATGGGAAATGGGGATCACGTGAAAGCTACGCCCTTGAAAGGGAGGTTCCCAGCCCCTTCCCCTACTTGGCTCCCAGGGTGCTGTGGTTCTGCAGGGTAAGGAGTGGAGGCATCTTCTCCGGATGAAAAGAAGGGACCGTGAGTATTTGCACAGGGCACCTCCCATCTCACCGTGAGAGCTCCGGGTGGGCTGCTCTCCCCCACACTCAAGGCCCCACACCTCAGCGAGCCTGGCCCACCCTGGACGGCTGCAGCCTGCTGCGTCCAGCCATTCCCTTCACCTGGGGACGGACTCAGGGTCACTGGGTCTTAAAGCCGCCAACGTCAAGGACAGATAACCTGCACAAACAAAACAAACAGCAGAAGAAGGAGCTTGGAAGAGTGAGAGACAGTGTACAGAGCAGAAGAAAACCTAAAAACGCAAAGCAGCCCTGACTCTGCGAAACGTCCTCGGAGAGGGGAGACAGGCGTGCTGTCACGAGAGAGCGGCGACCGGAAAGGAGTGGGAAGGTGGCGAGGGAACTCGTGGGGATTGGAAGCACAGTAGCTGGCCCTGGCCCATGTGGCTCGGTGGCGGGAGCATCAGCCTGCGCGCCGAAGCGTCGCAGGTTCAGTCCTGGTCAGGGGCACGTACCTGGGTTGTGGGCTCGCCCCCCCGCCCGGTTGGGATGCGGGCAGGAGGCAGCCAGTAGCAACCAGTCCATGTCTCTCCCCCTCGCTCTGGCTCTCTCTCCTTTCTTCCCCTCCCTCCCCCTTCTACTCTCTGAAGAGCAATGGAAAAAATATCCTCAGGCAAGGATTAACAAACACAAATTAAAAAAAAAAAGCTCGAGCCCAAGCTGTCCAGGTGGAAGGGTAGCCTGCTGAAGGCTTGGGCCCCGGGGGTGCTGAGCTCTGGGGACATAGCAGACCCGGCCTCGGCACAGAGTGCGGGAGCAGGGTGGAGAGAGAAGACTGGGGCGGAGCAGGGCTGCATCCCTAGGCCACGAGAGCCACTGGGGCATGGCCCCCCGGGGTGTTTGGTGGCTGTGGCAGCCAGGAGAGTGGATGGAGGGGCCGAATGGGGCTCGTGCTAATGTCCAGGGGTGCTACCTGGGTGGGTGGGACCTGAGCACGGCTGGGGCCTGGCAGGTGTGCAGTGTGTCCTGTTGAGCCCACTGAAGGCTGGAGAAGGTAAGCCAAGCGTTGCTCAGCTAGGAACTGGACTTGGAGGAGCTGGAGCGAGGACACTGGGGACAGGTTGGTGGGCCCGGCAGGAGGAGAGCTGCTTCTGGCTCTCACGAGGCCAGCCTTCCTGCACAGATACTTGATGGCAGCGAGGATGGGGCTTCGGAATTGATGAGTCGATATTGATGGAAATCGATGTTAATGTGCAGAGAAAGGTCAGTTTGGGTCATTGCCTGTGGGGGCTGCAGGGATGTGGTAGGGAGCGCTAAAAATAGGCCCTGAAGATGGCCGTGGGAGAGGCCATTTCAGGAACTCTGCCCACAGTCCGTTTCTGAGGACACGGACCCCCCAGTGTAGCCGCCCTGGGCTGCTGGGTGGATGCGCCTCACGAGGAGGAACAAGATGGGTCCGCTTAGGGTCCTTGGGCCCTGGGGCCTCATCTGTTAATGGAGTGATGGGTGGTCCTCACCTGTCAGGTTGGGGGAGGCTCCAATGGCTAATGGACAGAAGTCCTTTCTGTTTGAAGAGCCGCCGCACCACTTTCTTCCTTCAGGGCTTTTGTTCCAAAGCTGCCTCCTCCAGGAAGTCTTCCTTGATCAACATATCCCTCTCTGATTGCTCAGCACCCAGGGTCTGTCCGCGCATTTAGAATAAAGGATTGTGCAAGTCATTCCTGGACTTTTGGCGCAGTGGGGGGCATGGCAGGGCGAAGGGCCGGAGTGATAGTTATGTGGCTGGTCAGGGAGCCCTCCCTCCCGAAGGACCTGAGGGAGGGAGGAGAGGGCTTCAGGCAGAGGACCAGCTGATGCAAACAGCAGGGAGGCCGGCAGGAGCTCCGTGGATGAGAGCGGCCCTCAGAGGCCTCTGTAGGTGTGTCTCGGGTGTGTACCGAGGAGGGTTCTCGGATCACAGGGCACACCTGTGTGTAGCTGGGTACTGGGCAGACGTGGTTTTCATTGTAAGTGATTAATTGGTCGGCAGGTCATTCCGCTGGACCCTCAGCGCTACTGGGTAGATGAAAGACTGAGCTGCTGAAAGCCTCAGGACGGACAGTCATCTACTCACTACAGTCCTTGACCCCTGGGGGGAGGGCAGCAGGCACCGCGTGTCCTGTCCATTTCTCATGATGACCCTGAGAACGTCTCCTGTCCCCATTTAGCGCTAAGAAAATGGGAGCTCGGAAAGCCAGGTCACCCACAGTCACTGCAGGGGAACCCAAGGCCAGTGCCCTTCCACTAGAGGCGGGGCGCTCCTGGGACCCCCGCCTGCATGGTCTCTCAGCCCCCTTGGATGCAGGTGCTGACCCGAAAGGGGGGCCGACCCTCGGGCTCCTCTGAGCGCCCCTCACTGGGGTGGGGCCTCTTCCCTGCAGGCACGAGCTTGCTGCAAGAGGTGGTCTACCTGGTGAGCCAGGGCGCCGACCCCGATGAGATCGGCCTGATGAACATCGACGAGCAGCTGCCAGTCCTGGAGTACCCGCAGCCCGGCCTGGACATCATCAAGGTCCTCTGCGCGGGCGGCGCCCAGCCCGGGGCCCCGGGGGGCGTTTCTGCCCTTACGCCCCGAGTGACCGTTCCTTCTGGGGGGCTCAGGGGGGCCCTGTGAGCAAAGGAAGAGCAGAGAGCTGCTGGTACCCCAGGTAGCCAGGAGGGAGACAGGCCTGAGCCCGTGATGGTGACCCTGGCATCAGATTGGTGGGGGACAAGGGAAGGCAGACGCTGGGAGTGGGGCCAGGAGGAAGTGGGGGTGAGGGGCCTCGCCGCACCTCCCCTCCTTGTGGTCTACCCCGTCTGTGGCAGGAGCTGGGCAGGATGCATTTGCCTCATATATGTGGTGTGAAGAATGAAACAAACATCCCAAAGTCCCGTCCATTCTTCCTCTCCGGTGTATCTGGAATTTTCTCTGCACCTCTCCCCTCTGCCATCTCTGTGGTTCAGACCTCATTTCCGTGTGGACCACCTGTCCCGTCCCACTAGCTGAGCATCCCATGTCACCGCTCTATGAAGTCTAGGGTCCTATGCGCGCTGGTCTCTGGAGCCACCTCTAGTGTCCGCCGGGCTGCTCGCCACGCTTGTGTGTGGCCACATGGACTCTGCCTGTGCCAACTTACCCACTTAGCCCGTCCACGGGACTGCGGTGGGCGGCCACCAAGGGCCGGCCCTGCTCTTGGCATCGGGATGTGGCCGAGAACCCAGCAGGCAGCAGGCAGAGCACTCACAGAGCTCACTTGCTGGCGAGGGGGCCTGCCCAGAGGCCATCGTCTGGGAGCCGCAGGAAGGCCTGGGTGCGGATGGTTGGGGATCCAGCAGCCCCTCGTGCCTCGTGCCTCCCCCACGGTCCTTCATGGCCGGTCCTGGCCCTCCAGGCCTACCCCCGGGACTAGGACAGGCTGACTCCGGCGGTGGGTGCCTGAGGACAGGCCGAATCTTGCTCACCTCTGGCCCGAGGTTCAGCCCGGAGGGTGGTCCTGTCTCAGGCGAGAAGTTTGTCAGGTGCAGTGCTGGTCCTGACAGTCAGACGTCCCCAGCCAGCTCCCACTGGAAAGGCCCTGAGACCTGGGGTCCTCTGACCGCCTCTCCCCTGACCCTGCTGCAGGAACTGACGTCTCCCCGCCTCATCAAGAGCCACCTCCCCTACCGCTTCCTGCCCTCCGATCTCCACAACGGCGACTCCAAGGTAATTAATTCCCCGCGCCACGACCTCGCGGGTCCGTCACCCTCGCTGCTCCCGGAGGACCCAGGTGGAGTGAGGCCCTGGTACCGGCCGTCCACCCTTGGCACAGCTCTTATCTCTAGCAACTTATTCCTGTGTCTGATCCGGATTTTTCTTCTTCTGGTTGAACTTGGACTGGACCGACCCGAGTCCAGCCTCTGCCCGTTGAGCGCATCTCTACCGGGACAGTGACGGCGAAACCCGTCTGCCACGGGGCGTGTGGGTGGGACTGGCCTCGGAGCTGGAACCAGGAGAGGGGTGTGGTCTGTGAACACAGGGTGCCACCTGGGCGGGGGAGCAGTGGCTGACCCATCGCGTCTGTCCCTCCTTCCTGCCCTCCACTCTCCCGCAGGTCATCTACATGGCGCGGAACCCCAAGGACCTGGTGGTGTCCTATTACCAGTTCCACCGCTCCCTGCGCACCATGAGCTACCGGGGCACGTTCCAGGAGTTCTGCCGGCGGTTCATGAACGACAAGTGTAAGTGTGTTGGCGCAGGGACATCCGGCGGTGATGCCCTGTGGTCAGTGAACCCCGGCGTGGGCTGCTGCTGGGCCCGCGTTCCCCGGGTCCGACCATCACCGCGCGCCGGGCCTGCTTCCCCGCTTAGACAGCCAAGCCAGGGCTGAGGGGCAGCAGGAAGCCCGCCCGAGGTCGTGGCTCATGCAGAGTGGGTGTCGTCCTCAGAAGCCCTTCTCTCGCCATGTTGGGGTTCTGAGAAGCTCCCCAGTTTAAAGCATCTCCCTTCCTGCCGGGATGCTGAACAATGACACGGAGGCCCAGATGTCTCCGTTACTGTGGTTTCATGGGAGAGCCCTGTGGCTGGACTTGAGGGTCAGGCAGGCTCAGCCCCCAGCCCCAGGCCAGTGTGACTCAGGACTGGGGAGGGGAAGGCAGTGCTCTGTGCAGGAAGCTCGTTCCCAGGGGAGCAGGGTGACCTGGGGCTGAGCATCCCAGGGCCCTTCCATATGTCCCCTCCCCATGGGAGGAGTAGGCGAGGTCACACCTACTGCTTGGGGGCCAGAGAGGAGGCCGTCCCCCTGGCAGTGGGTCAGCAGATCCTCACTGCGGTTCTGTTCCCCTCACCCAGGGTGGCTCCCCAAGTGCCAACCACGGCTTCTCCTGGTCCCCTTCCTGGACCGCAAGTGGGCAGTTTGCACCCAGAAGGGCTTTGAAGTGGGTCATATCCATACTTTAGTTAAATCTGCACCAAGACTATATATATATACATATATATACACACACACACACACACACATATGAAGTGTATTTTCATACCCAAGTCAGAAAATACACTTCCTATATATATATGTATATTTCCGGTTAATCCTTACCTGAGGATATCTCTTTCCCATTGGTTTTTAGAGAGAGTAGAAGGATTGGGAGGAAGGGGAGAGAGAGAGAGAGAGAGGGAAACATCGATGTGAGAGACACACTTTGATTGGTTGCCTCCCGCACGTGCCCCAGGTTTGTGCCCTTGGCTGGGAATCGAACCCAAGACTCTTTGGGGCACGGCCGGCGCTCTAACCACCGAAACGCCAGCCAGGGCGTGCACTCCGTTTATCTCCCAGCTCGAGTAGTGCTCAGCCTCGCCCGCCGTGCAGCGCGGCCCGGCTGCTGCCGGGAGAGCGTGTGATGAGGTCGGGACCCAGCGTGTTGTGCGCATCTAGGAACTCGGGGCAGCCGAGCTGGAGCTGCCTCCCCAGCCTCGAAGTGCAAACCCTCCCGTGTGCACGGCAGCTCGGGTGGCCAGTGTCCGCAGGCCTGGAACCACTCTGTTCAGCTGGCCTGGGGAAGGGAGGGCAGCGGGCCATGGGGAGGACACCGCAGCCCCCGCACCCTACGGCCCCAGAGCCTGCTAGAGGCCCTCTGTCCAGCTTCCCTCGCCCAGCCTGCCCACTATCTGGCTTAGGCCCCTCGTGGTCTGCCAGACATTCGGGACAAGTTGCTCTCGCGGTTCCCAAAGCCATGTTTTTAGGCCCCAGTACACACCCTGCCTCTGCAGATGCAGCCATAACTAACAGTGTCCAGCAGGTTCACATCGCCAGGGGGTGTGGGGCATGAAGCTTCCGCTCGGGCCAGAGCGTTTAAAAGTCATCCCAAAGCAGGCCTGCCCACTGAAGCTCAAGGCCATGGACACTCCCCGTAGCCCCACAAAGTAATCCCTTTAGTCTGCGTTCCCAGCCGGGCTCCCATCTGGGCCAGAAGGAGGCCCCCTGCGTGCTCTTCTCTGTCCAAGGTTCTGAAAAAATTGAATGAAAGATGGGGAGGGAATGAAATGACACTGTTAACTCAGAGCAAGATCAGAGGACCCACGGACAGAACCAGCCTTTGGAGGCTGTAACCCAGGTCCTCTGGGGGCGGTGCCCGGGGCCACGTGCCACGTGCCACATGCCTAGGTGACAGGAGCCCTGTGGAGGAGCCGCACCCTGAGGGCAGGGTTGCTGCTGGAGGGGCCGAGTGAGCTCTCCCAGTATTTCACATGGATAAGCATGTTGACCTCAGGGCAGAGGGACCCTGGAGAGAAGCAGGGGGTGCCCTCGGGGAGCCCCCTTCCCAGGGTAGTGCAGCCGAGTGTGAGAAGCACCGGCCCCGCCAGTGAGGCCCCCTCCTCTCTGCAGCTGCCGGCCAGGGCTCAGGTGCAGTGACCGCCGTCCTCACGCCCTCAGGGTCCCGAGCCGCCCCTCCCGTCCAACTCCGAGTCAGACCCCGTGGTCATCAGTTGTCTGTTTTGCGCATTTTCTCTGGGATGAGAGGGATTTTCTTATGCTCCATATTCGTGGCCGTGGCTTCTGCTCTGCCAGGGCCCCGACCCACGGTCTGGACTCAGGTTCTCCTCTCGGGCTGACGGTCATTAGCCGGGTGGCGAGGTGGCTGTAGCTCTTTTCTGGACTGTCCCTCGTCTCCTCAAGCAGGAGGCTGTGGCCCCTTGAGGCCCGCCCTGTGTGTGTTCGCCCCTGGTGTGCAGGGGCGAGCGGGACAGGCCAGGCGGCTGTGGGAAGGGTCCTGAGGCCTGGGCTCCCGGGCCCAGCATCTGGAACCCCTGTGGTGAGGGGCCAGGAGAGGGGCCAGGACTGACTCGGCCATGGGTCTCAATCAAGGCCTTCGGCTGCATCCCTGTTCTTTCCGTTCCCTCTGCCCGCTTGCCCCTCCCCTTCGGAGCCCCCGCCTCAGTCCCCATGAAGCTGGGCCTTTCTGCTGTGATCTGCTCCTTAAGGCCACCCCTCAGCGACCCCTGACCCATGATTGACACCCGGGGCCCTCAGGACCCCTCCTGGGCTGTGGGGTCAGGCTGCTGCTGTGCTGCCACCTGCTGGCAAGGTGGCAGACTGGCATTGGTGGGCAGGAGGGGTGGACAGGAGGGGTAGCAGTCGGTGACTCCTGGCCAGGCCCTGCGCCGGGATTTCTCTTAGCCTCCTGCACCCCGTCTCACCCCCGCCAGCAAACCGCTGCCCGGTGTCTCGGTTTTTCTGGGCATCGTTTTCTTCCCGGTGACCATTTGTTAAACATAGAAGCCCATGTGTGCCAGGGACCATCCATGTCCCAGGTGAGCAGAGGCCTTCACCCCAATGCCAGGTCTTCAGGGTGTCCAGAGGTGGGGGAGGGGAGGAGCTGAGAGACTTGCAGAGCGAGCAGGTGGTGTGGGTCTTCAGAGGACACTGGTCCGTGGGTTCCCCCCACCTCCCCAAGCCAAGAGCTTGGTCTCTCCTTCCTGAATCACAGCTCCTGGGTGGTAGGAGGGGAGCCTCCTGGAAGCAACGCCACCCCTGTGCTCGCATCCTCTCTATGACGTGTGACTCGCCTATCCCCTCTTCTCCACAGTGGGCTACGGCTCCTGGTTTGAGCATGTGCAGGAGTTCTGGGAGCACCGCACGGACGCCAACGTGCTTTTCCTCAAGTACGAAGACATGCACCGGGTGAGTGTGAGTGCCTCCCGGGGGGGGGGGGCGCAGCTCCTAACCCAGATCCCAGAGCCAGCCAGGGGAGCATGGGCTGGGGCAGGGAGCCTGCTCACCAGTGACGCTGGGGCAGGACTAACAAGAGTCTGCAAGCCACCCACCCAGGCTTCAGGGTGTGCCCGGATCTGTACCCCCTCCCCTCACAGGAAGCCTTGTTTACAGGAAGTTCTCAGTGTCTGCGTGGGTTCTGCGACTTTAAGTGAAACGACCTATAGTGAAACCAGTTTGCCACAAGCTGATTGAGATTTTAAAAAGTTCCTATGGTGTCTCATCAACATTAAAACAAAACTGAACACAAGGATGTTGTCATTCGAGGGCCCGCTGTATTACGCAGGGGAGAGTGCTGGCCGAGGGGGGCTGCATGGCTATCAGGTGGGGTGCCACCCCAGGACCCTTAGGTCAGTCACGCTCCTGCAGTCAGGAGCGCTGGGGACAGCTGTGAGCGGGTCTGGCTTCAGACCAAGCCGGCTCCTGCCTGGTGAGGGGCAGCCCGGGGCCTGTCCTGTCTGCTCTCCCAAGCGCAGGCCTTGATTCCAGCGCCTGGCGGGCAGGACAGGGAGGCGTAAGCTGGTGGGGTTTATTTCTTGCTGCTGTTTTACAGTGACCATAGCTGCCTCAGGCTCCTGTCTGCTTCCAGGCTCCTGTCTGCTTCCAGATCCCCCGCAACCCCCAGGACCTGGGTGTGAATCCCAGAGCCGTGGCCTGAGGGCTGCCGCTGGGCCATTTCCTAACCCTGGGTTTTTTGTTTGTTTGTTCTTTTTGGCTTTTTTTTAAATCCTCACCTGAGGATATTTTTTTCCATTTGTTTTTCAGAGAGAGTGGAAGGGAGAGAGAGAAAGAGAGAGAAACATCGATGGGGGAGAGAGACATTGACTGGTTGCCTCCTGCATGCTCCCCAGACAAGCCTGCACCCGAGGTACATGCCCTTGGCTCAAATCGAACCCAGGACCCTTCAGTCCAAGGGCTGACACTAACCACTGAGCAAGACTAGCCATTTCCTAACCTCAGGGTTTTAGTTCCAGACAAGGCCCATCTCAGTCTTGGCTCAGGACCAAGGAGGCAGTGCACACACAGCCCTTCTAGACGTCCAGCCAGAGTAAGTGGTCAGTAACCAGGAACGGCACCACCTCTGACAGGTCCCCTGCTCTCTGCTCTTGTCTTCCAGGACCTGGTGACGATGGTGGAGCAGCTGGCCAGGTTCCTGGGGGTGTCCTGTGACAAGGCGCAGCTGGAGTCCCTAATCGAGCACTGCCACCAGCTGGTGGACCAGTGCTGCAACGCCGAGGCCCTCCCCGTGGGCCGGGGTACGCACCTGCCTGTTCCTGCCCCCTCCTCCGCTCCTGTCCAGGGGCCCAGGGCACCGTGCCCAGTCCCCTCTCTCCCCCCGCCTCACATCAGTGTTCCACTGCCCTTGTTTCGTTTCTCCAGGGCCCTCTGCTCTGGGTGGGGTGAGCAAGTCACCAGGAAGCTGGAACCTTCCGTGGTGCAGGGGAGAGGCCCCCCTCACCTCGCAGCTGCTTGCATTGTAACAGAGCGAAAGATGTTTTAGTTCACAGGAGTGTGTGCTGGGGATGCTCTGGGCTCTGTGGACAAGATATTTTCAAGCAGGTGTCCTCCCAGATGGCCCCACAGAGCAGAACCCAGGATGGGTCTGGGGCTGTGAAATCTCAAGCCCACAGCATGCAGATGGATCCCCCAGCCTTCAGCTGCCTTGTGGGTGGGTGAGAGCGTTTCCTGCACTCGCCCATGGGTGCCTGTGGCACAGATCAGAACTAGCCCTGCCCGGGCAGAGGGGTAAGAGCAGAAAGTGCAGGCCTCCCGGGGGCATAGCCACGCCAGCGTCACAGCAGGAGGCTGGCATTCCCTCCTGGAGCTGTCTCTTGGGCATGGAGCAGCTTGAGATGGAGAAGATACTCCAGGCAGGAGGCCTCTCTAGACCCACCTAGGCTGCTCTCTGTGTCCTCAGAGGCTGCTCGATTGTGGGGAGCTCAGGAGGTAGAGTCCCCTGGATCTTGAGGGTAGCCATGGCACAGAAGCCACCCTCTTGGTGAGAATGAATCGCTTCTGACACCCGGGAAGCTGGTGTAGACCCGAAGCTGGTTCCCAGAGGTGTGAGCCCAGAGCTTTCTCGGGTGACGAGAGGAGGGTGAAGAGGCACCAGCTCGGATGTGCAGGGAGACACCTGGTGGCGGCAGAAGGCCCCCGTCACAGCTGCGTGGTCCTGGGCGGAGCCTGAGGTCAGGCCTCGGGCTCAGACTGGCTGCTCCGCTGCGAAGGGCTGTCCTCAAGGTCAGGGCGCCGGCAGGTTTTCCGGGAAGAAAACTGACACCAGGATGCCTTGCGATTTGTTTCCCGGCTGCATCCTCACAGACGGTTATGATTTAGAACTCATTTGCTCCTCTTTAGTTTTGCTTTTGCTCCGTTCTGTTCCCGTGGTGTGGCCCCTCTGGCGCCCCCCTTGGTTTGTTCGTAGGGCGTGGCGCTGTGGCGAACACGCCGGTCCCACGTGCTCCTCCCACGTGTTTGCTTTGTCATGTCCGCCTTGGTTCTGCTTTATTTCAGTTTTGATTTTGTTTCCTTTTAGCCCATTGCCTCTTTGCTCGGAAGACCTCCTTGTGCTGGTGAGCGTGCAGGGCCCGCGTGGCCGGCTGCACGGCTTAAGTTTGGTTCATGTCACAGCATAAATTGCACTGTGTTGATTCCAAATCCTAAACCAGGTGGGTGACTCCTCTGCTGAGCTCTCAGCTGAGAGAAACAATCTTGGAAAAATATATTTATTGTGTGGTCGCTCTAGAAGCTTCTAATTTTTCCCCCTAGGTATCATTAGCGGGTGGCAGGAACAGCATCTCTTGTTTTTTCCTCTCTGACACTCACATATAACTTTCATTACCAAAGAGAAAATCCTTGTCATGTTGGATGTATTAGCTCAGCATTTGCAGGGGTGCAGTTTTGTACCCAAGGTCCTGCCAGGACAATGCCAGCCGTTATCAGTGGGGCTAATGAGGGGTGTCTGCTGGAGACCCTCAGAGCTTTGATCTCAGAGGTGCTGACGGCTCTGAACAACCATGTCAGTCCCCCGAGGTCCCTCCTGAAAAGCACAGCGACAGTGCTCCGGCTGGCGGTTCACAGCTCACAGAGCCGGGAGGTCTGCATCTCCACTCCTTGCATCTTCACCGTCACCTTTAATATTTATTTTTATTTTTTGTTAATCCTCAAGGATATTTTTTCCATTGAATTTTAGAGAGTGGAAGGGACGAAGGGAAGGGGGGTAGAAAGAGAGAGACACACACATATCGATGGGTTGCCTCATGCATATTCCCCGACCGAGGCCAGCATCAAACCTGCAACCCAGGTATGTGCCCTTAACTGGGAATTGAACCTGCGACCCTTCGGCGTGTGGGCCGACTCTCTAACCACTGAGCCACACTGGCCAGAGCACCATTAATATTTGACCATATCAACTGCAGATTTTGTATTTACCAAGAAAGTGGGTATACTCAGCAGTTCTGGGGCCTTCCTGAGCTCGCTCTCCTAAGCCTGCGTCCAGGTGGCAGCCCCGCACCTGCAGGCTCTGCGCTCCTGTGAACGCGCCTGTGCTGAGCAGCCTCCCTGTGCTGCAGCGCTGCCGAGGCTGGGGTGGCCCCCGACTGACTGACTGCTGAGTCAGGAGTTCTTGCTGCTGAACACAGAGAGCTAGTTGACACCATGACTGTGTCCTTCCTCCCCGAGGCTGCACGGCAGGCTTCTCTAAATCTCCCTCCTTGACTCAAGGCCTCCTGCCGTCACGTGTGCCTTTTGAGTGACGTTTTTCCTTTTCACGTTCTCCAGAAACGAGGGCTGCCTTGAGCTGTTGAGCCACGAGTGAGTAGTGATGTCACGGAGGCCCCAGGTCCCCGTGGTGCCAGGGTGGTGGATCCAGTCCACAGACCCGTCCATGCTCCGGGTGTTGAGAACCACTGCTCTGAACCTGGGTGCTGTGGCCTGGCAGTGACCATAGCTCAGCCTGGGTGCTGGGGTCCAGGAGTGACCACAGCTCTGAGCCTGGGTACTGGGGCCCAGCAGTGACCCGGGCAGAGGCTTTTCCACCCAGCTCCTTGCACCTGTGGTGCTGGGCCACTGAGCGAGGAAAGGACACTAGGACAAGACTCAGGGAAGCGGGTCAGGCTCTTCTGTAGTTCAGACGGCCTGGCCCCCTGGGCCAGGCTCGGAAGGTCCAGGAATAGATCTGGAACCTTCCGGATCCACATCCAAGGCTTCCTCTGGTCAGCGGCGGCCGACAGCGCTCACATTCAGCAGGTTTCCCGTTTGCCTTCCAGGGCGCGTCGGGCTGTGGAAAGACATCTTCACCGTGTCCATGAACGAGAAGTTCGACCTGGTGTACAAGCAGAAGATGGGGAAGTGCGACCTCACGTTCGACTTTTACTTGTAATCGCAGCCACAGCAACCCTGCATGCTCACGGCCCCCAGGCACCACTAGCTACGAGTCCCGCACACGCATCCGTTACTCGCTGGACAGGCTCCGGACACGGCGTGGACACAGGAGGGCAGTGCGGGGGAGCGGGACACAGGAGGGGGAGCAGCTGTCCCGCCCTTGGGGTCTGAAGTCTATACGTGTCTGATGCAAACACAGGATCCCCGAGCCGATGGCCGGAGCCACGAGTGTAGAGTCTGTGACATATGCAACTAGAACGCTTGCCTTTTACAGCCCCACATTATTTATTGTATTTTATAGAGCTTTTCACTGGAAATCTAAATAAATGTCAGTATAAACCAAATAAAAGTTCATTTCCCAGGGGACTCGGGAGCGAGCCACACCCGAAAGGTAGAAAGATCTCAGGTCGACTCCTTATTTTTGTAGCTTTCTTCTGTGGGGCGCAGCCACCCAGCTCTCGCCTGGGCCTGAGAGGAGGGCGAGGATGAGCTGGGGCGGGGTGGGGAGACCGTCTCTTCCGATGGCGTGCGGTTCTCTGTAACCTTGACGTGAAGCAGGAACTGTGCACCGGGCTGTTTTCAGAGGGGATGCCCCTCTGCAGAGACTGTCGCTACCGCTACGAGGACCCAGCAGGACAGCCTGGGAGGAAGCCTGCCCTGGGCCAGCAGATGGAGTCCCAGCAGGCAGCCAGTCTGCTCTGGAGACCCCGCTCGGATCTGAGGTCTCGCCACAGTCTGGGTCCCTGCAGCCGAACCCTGCCTGTGAATTTCCGGAGCTCCTGGTCTCGCCCTGGCGTTCAGGTTCGTGCCCGCCTGGGGCGCTCGGCCAGGGGAGGACCGTGCTGCAGGTTTCACGCCGTCCCACTCGGACCCCGCTGGCAACCTGCCCTTGTCTCTGCCCCGGCCCTCAGTGTACCTGGGGGAACAGAGGCGGTGTCTTTACTCCCCCCGCCCCGCCACCTGCTTCATTTTCTGGCCCACACCTGGCTGGAGAAGCAGAGAGAGGCCAGGTGAGCAGCCTGTATGCGAGTTGTCACCGTGGTGGGACTGGCGTGGCCTCGGGTGTTTCCGTGGCTGGGGGGAGCCCTGAGAGACGGGGGGCTCGGCTGTGAGGGGTCTGTTCTGTCGCGTCTTTGGAAAGGCGTTTGCTGTGCGAAGGCGAGCAGCTGCGGCCGGGCCCGTGGCGCGTGGCGTCGCATGGCGGGCTTGGCAGCCCCTTTCCGCACACCCGGGAGGGAGGCTTCTGTGGCGATTCTTTTCCATTTTTCTATTTCAGTGCTGTATGGACATGAGACTTCTGTGCTTGCTTGCATCTGTAATAAAGACACGTCCCAGGCCTGGTGTTGCATGTGTGCTGGGGGGGAGGGGCCCCAGGTATCCCCTCAGCACTTCAGGGCAGCGCCAGTGTGAGCCCCACGGACACCCCGCCTGGGGGCTGACACACAGGGTCTCGGGCCCTGTCAGGTTTGGCTGCTCCACTCGGACTCCACATTCCAAGGGCTGAGTTCGCCTTGCTCTTTGTCAGCCACCTTCGATACCTTCTGAGCCGAGATGAAAGGCGAGGGGGGTGGGAAGCCTGGGAGAGATTTGCGGGACGGAGGTGTCTTGGCCTCTGCCTTGGGAGGTCCCATTGTCAAGGTGGCGTCTGTCAGGGAGGTGAGATCGCACTGCATGGTGAAGACCAAAGTCCATCTTCCTGATTCCTTGTGGGAGGAAAGTCCAAGATGTAAGTCAGTCTGATAAAGCTTGGGCTTTCTGGGAAATCATATTTATTTCCCAGTAGACTAGTTCCTTTAAGTCTTTGGTCAAATAGAATTACCCTAGACCTCAAGTTAGTTTATGGGACATCCAGTCTGCTATGTCCCAAACCATTTACAATCCACCTAAAATCAGAAACCAAGGTGAAGGTGGTGAATCGGGAGGCTGGAAGGTGGTGCTCACTCGAGAACCGCCTCCGCCCGCCCCGCTTGGTCTTCACCTGGGGTTATGGCCTCGAACATTCAGCAAACACCTGAGCACCTGCGACGGGCCAGGCACTGTTGCTGGCACCGGGGGTGGCGAGGCACACCACGTCATCACGAAACCCCAAACCCGAGGGAGTCCAGGCTCCAGGAGGCTGTGGGACCCGGTATGCTCCTGAAGGGCGGGAGAGCGAAGGAAGCCAGGCACCCAGCTTGGAGCCGGCTGGGGGAGGCCGGGGCGGGTGGGCAGGGGAGGGGGTGTGCTGGGCAGCCTGTGGAGGCTGGTGCGGCGGCACCCGCGCTGGGAGGGCCTCACAGGTCGTGAGTTTGGGTTTCGGGCAGACAGAAAGGAGGCTCTGGGAGGGTTTGATGAAAGGGATGCTACCTGGTTTGCATGTCTAAAAGCTCCCCTGGCTGCTGTGACGAGGCTGCAGGTTGAGGGGGGAGGGCCCCCCCTGGGGGGTGACCCAGCATCCAGAACCTGGGGGTGGGGCTGTGCTGCAGCATCTCTAGGGCTCCCTGAGCCGAGCCTGGTTCTGACCAAGCGTCCCGGGCACGGGCAATGCGTGTGGACCGTTACCAGGGCTCCTGCCTCGCACACTTGGCACTGAGACACAGTAATTCCGGGCAGAAGGTGCTGTGAGCCTGCAGGTAGAGCCATTGCGGAGATGCAGTGATGGGGCGGGGCAGTTGGGGTGCTTGCAGACGGGGTGTGAGTGCAGCCAGGACGCCAGCAGCCCTGGCAGGTTTCCCTGCACAGAACAGCCTCCCCAGGTGGGATCCCCGAGGGGCGGGGCCCGGCAGGAGCCCGTGTGCCTGGCCTCTGGCTTCACGGACCAGCGAGATCCCAAAAGGATTCTGGGGACCAGCAGAGGTTTTACACCCAAACAGCTCCTCGCGAGGCTGGACGTTGTCTCAGGCTCTCCTGGCCCTGACACTGCGCCGCCCGGAACCCATCATTGGTTTCCTTCCGAGCACCCAGTTCCTCTGTTGGAGGGGTGGCCCTCCCACCTAAGCAGGCGAGTCACTCGGTTTCTCTGACCCCGCGTCCTAACGTACACAGTGGAGGTGCCCCTCGTCCGGCTCACTTCACCCCGTGGTCGGTCACAAGAGGGAAGCTGCTTTGAAAACCCACAAAACCCACAAGCTGTATCCTGTCCCCAGCACTGCTGGCTCACGCCCCCTGGTGGCCACGTCAGAGCTGACAGTCGGCTTCACAGTCCACAGGTGACGGGTCCTGGCCAGGCGATGCCGCCCTCAGGACTGCGGATATAGACGGAGACGTGAGGTCCCTGTCCTGGGGGGTCCCACCTTTCTGAGGGGGTGACTGCTGTTTCAATGGCGGGGGAGTCCTCAGTGTCCGTCACTCCACCACGGTCCTGTTCTCCTATATGACATCTTTCACTCCTACAGAAGCGGCCTTTTCAGACTGGGTGGCACGTTGGCCAGGTGGTCTGGCCTTACCCAGCAAGGAACGCCCTGGGACATCCCAGCAGCTGGACATCCGGTCCCTGACAAGCTCGCCGGCTCCCGGGACAGCCATCCCGTTGCTGGCAGTGCTCTGGCCACTCTGCAGGCCCCCTGCCCCAGCCCAGGGCTGCCCTCTGTCTCTGGCCTCCCCTGCCTGGGCCACCAGCCCTGTCATCACCTGGCAAGCCTCCCCCCTCTGCTCCCCGCTTTCCTCTCTCATCCTGCCCGCATCACTGCTCTGCCTCCCTCTGTGGACAGTGACACCCCGAGAGCGGGGCTGTGCTGTCCGTCTTTTCCCAGGTGGCAGTCTGGCATATGATCAGTGGCTGACTGCTGAGCAGCACCTTTCATTGTCACAGTGGATTTCATTTTTCCTGAAAATCACCTGCCCTGTACCTTCCACGTGCCACTCCTGGCTCCTCCCCTCAGTGGCTTCACTTTCCCAACAAGGACTGGCAGGAGTCCTGCCTCCTCCCCCTGAACACGGCTCTGGGTCTGCCCATTCCCAGGTTCCGTACTGTCAGTGATCCTGGTCGTTTGTGTTCTTGCTTCCTCTGGAAACTTTCCAGGTCTAGGCATAGCCATGGGATAGACTCTGGCCCCTCCTTCTCCCTCCAAACCCAGAACACGTGAGAACCTACCTCCTTCACTGGGCATACCCCCCCCCCCTTTACTTGGTGTCTACTGAGCATCTGTTGGTAATGGCCTGAGCTGGGCCCAGGAGACACAATTTTGGTAACTCCCCCTTCAAATCTAGCTCCCCACTATTCTGTTCCCTTCGGACTCTGCCCTCATTTGTTACCCTAATACATATGGGAAGAGGTGGGGGGGGGTCCACAGTCCTGGCTTTGTCGTTGGTTGGCCGTGTAACTGGGGAAGCCACCTGCCCTCTCAGCCTGTCTCCCCACGTGGCTGATGGGTGCTCTGCGGTCTCCTCTGCTCGCTCGAGTCGCTGGCTGGTGCTCAGTGAGCTTGCTGGAATCTCCAGTGGGCCACTGCCCGGGACCAGCTTGCGCGCACCTCTGCAGCGCGCAGGGCCAGGAGGAGTGGAGCAGAGAGCCAGCAAGAGGGAGATCAAAGCTGGACAGCGGGAGGCTGCTTAACTGCATCAGAAATAGGGCGGGAGCTGGGATGTAGACTGGGGGTGGGGGGATGGGATAGGACACACTGAAGAGCCAGGGACCTGGTTCTCCTTCCAGTTCTGCCACTATTGGGACCCCAGAAGGACACCCCTTTTCATCTCCTAATGAACAGGTCTCAGGCCAAGTATCTTGTAATCCCACCCAACTCCAACATTCCTGTCAAACTGCCTATGGCTCAGCCCAGGAGGAGCTCATGGATAGGGGGTGGGGGGAACCGTGAATTTTAGCCAGTGACAAACTCTGCCAGCGAGGGCACAGAGAATCAGTCATGGAGGCACCAGCCACACAGGGTGGGCCCACACAGCCACCTCCACGGCACGCTGAGCCTCTGCCAAGTCTACAACATCAGGTGAGTTTCCTCCTCACGCTTGGATCCCTGCAAGCTCGCTGGCGCTGGAGGTCTGAGCGGCATTTCCTCAACCTGTCTCCTCACCATGGATGGGAGGAAATCGGTGCTCTGTTAAAAGCATCCCTTAAAACCAGAGAACGCGACATGTGTCTGAATTATAAAAATCAACCACGAAATAGCTTATTTTCCTTAAAGTTGCCATCTTTACACCTGTGGTGTTGGGCACCAGCTGGGGACAGAAGTCTTAAAATCCCGTGAACGTGCCCAGCCTGGCTGGCTCAGTTGGTTGGGCATCATCCTGTGCATCGAAAGGTTGCAGGTTCAATTCCTGGTCATGGCACATACCTGGGTTGCAGGTTCAATCCCTGGTCAGGGCATGTACGGAAGGCAACTGATCAATGTCGCTCTCTACTTCCCTCCCTGTGTCTAAGTGTGTCCACAGGCGAGGATTAAAAACAATCCCGGAGCGAGGCTACCTCTGAAAGAGCAAAGTCTGCCGTCAGTCCCGTGGTTACACATCTGTGCAACTTACGAAGTATCCCCCCACTAAGTCTAGTACCACCTGGCACCGTACATCCTTATTACAATGTTATTGCCTATATTCCCTATGTTGTACTTTACATCCCCGGGACTATTTTGTAGCTACCTATTTGTACTTAATCCCTTCGCCTTTTTCATGCAGTCCCCCGAGCCCCCTTCCCTCTG
The DNA here is from genome assembly GCF_964146895.1 of Miniopterus schreibersii. NCBI lineage: Eukaryota > Metazoa > Chordata > Mammalia > Chiroptera > Miniopteridae > Miniopterus > Miniopterus schreibersii. The sequence continues at coordinate 184,516,241 of NC_138102.1, read as the reverse complement.
GCAATCTCTGGCAATAGGTCTGCTCTGTCTCCATGAGTCTGTTTCTATAGTTCTTTAGATTCCACATATAAGTGAAATAATATGGTACTTGTCTTTCCCTGTCTGACTTATTTCACTTAGCATAATATCCTCTAGGTTCATCCATGTTGTCGCAAATGCTAAGATTTCCATCTTTTAAACGGCTGAGTAGTCCATTGTGTAAATGTACCACAGCGTTTTTATCCAGTCATCTACTGATGGGCACTTGGGCGGCTTCTATATCTTGGCTATTGTAACAAGGCTGCGATGACCATAGAGATGCACATGCTCTTTCAAGTTAGTGTTGTGGACTTCTTTGGATAAATATCCAGAAGTGGAATTGCTAGGTCATAAGGTAGTTCTATTTTTTAATTTTTGAGGTTAACTCCATACAGTTTTCCAGTGTCTGCGCCAATCTGCATTTCTACCAACAGTGCATGAGGGTTCCCTTTTCTCCACATCCTCGCCAACACTTATTGATTTGTTGATGGAGCCAATCTGACAGGTGTGAGGTGATACCTCACTGTGGTTTTAATTTGCACCTCTCTGATGATGAGGGACTGAGCATTTTTTCATATGTCTCTTGGCCATCTGCATGTCCTCTGGAGAAGTGTCTATTCAGGTCCTTTGCCCATTTCAGGTCCTCTGCCCACTATTTATTTATTTATTTATTTATTTATTTATTTTTGGTGCTAAGTAGTATGAGTTCTCTATAAATTTTGAATTTTAACCCTTGTCAGATGTATCATTGGTGAATATCTTCTCCCAATCAGTAGGCTTTTTGTTTTGTGGATGGTTTCCTTTGCTGTGCAAAAACTTTTTAGTTTGATGTAGTCCGTTTGCTTTTGTTTCCCTTGCCTGAGGAAACATATTAGAAAAATATTACTAAGAGAGTTGTCAGAGAGCTCATTGCCTATGTTTTTTCCTAGGAGTTTTATGGTTTCAAGTCTTACATTTAAGTCTTTAATCCATTTTGAGTTTATTCTTGTATATGGTGTAAGAAGGTGGTCTCGTTTCATTTTTTGCATGTAGCTGTCCATTTTCCCCAGCACCATTTATTGAATAGATTGTCTTTACCCCATTGCAGATTCTTGCCTTCGTCATAGGTTAATTGACCATATAGGTGTGGGTTTATTTCTGGGCTCTCTGTTCTGTTCCATTGATCTATGTGTCTGTTTTTATGCCAGTACCATGCTGTTTTGATTACTGTAGCCTTGTAGTATAGTTTGATATCAGGTAGCTGCCATCTTGTGGGTACCTAGAATTCCATTTTTACCAAAGACATTAGCGGGGTTGCCAATTGTGGCCAACCGACCAACTTTCAGTGTCTGGTGGCCATCTCTGTCCTGGGTCCCTACCACACTTGGGGCTCTCCAGAGGAGGAAAAGGCTGGAACCTTCCTCAGCCCAGAGGATGACAGACTGGTGTGTCCCCACTCCTCCCACGGGACAAGATGCAGCAACAAGTACCTTTCTCCTTAGGTTGGAGTGTGCCAGGAGTTAGAGCCTCGAATTCTGAACGAGAAATAATTTCCTGTGGCAGTGTAGCTAAGGGAACATTTTGTAACTGTTTCTCAAGCGTCTTTTCCAAAGTGTACATTTTCAGCCCCTAGTGGACTGTAAGTAGGGACTGTGCCTCATCCATCACTCTGTCCCCACACTGTGCTTAGCTCAGCCCTGCATTCCTATCAGGTAATCAATACATGCTTGTTACCTAACTGAAGGCAAATTAAATGCTAAGCAGCACTAATTACAAGCTTCTGCAGGATCCTGGCTCTCAGCAAAGAGAATTCCTGGTGGCTGTCGGGGGTTTGCGAGCTGCCCAGGTGTATGAAACACGAAATTGTTGTTTTCTAACTGCTTCTTTGTTCCCGAGAGGGGAGCTGTTCTCCTAAGATTGCTGTAGTGGAATGTTCGGGGGGCAGTATTCATGAAATTTCTAAATGCCAGTATTCTGCACTATGCAGGCAGTCTTGTTCAGGAGCGAGATGGGCGGATTTGGATTCCTGTCTCCATGGAAGGAGACAACCGGTAACCATGAAGGGAAATTAGAGAGTTTAACAGCAATATCAGCACACTAAAGGGGAACGGGAGCCTGCTAGGGTGCTAGGCTGAGCCTGGGTGTACTCTCTCAACACAGGATCCTAAAACAGGTACCAAAAAGGCCCCCTTTATGCAAATGATGACCAGTTATTTGCAGGGATGGTGTTAAGATGAGCCATTTCGTTTCTGGCCGATTGAACGGAAACAGGCAGCCGCGGTCATGTGTCAAGGTAACTGAGACGGGGGGGGGGGGGGGGGGGGGAATGTCCCCCAGCCCGTGTCCCCAGGGTGGCCTCGGCTCCCAGCAGATGCCGCGGGCCCGCCGCGCACGCGCAGTTCCTCCCGTCCCTGGTGACTCCCCGGGCTCACCCGTGTGGCCGGTTCCTGCGCGTGGCGGCACAGCTTCCATTCATAGCAAACGTTGCTGGTGGCGCCCAGCGTCCTAGGTGTACCGATGGGGAGACGCCGTGGCCCTGAGTCCTCTGAACCTGGAGGGTGGGGCCCAACCCCCCAGGACCCCCAGTCGCCCCCGACCACGGAGGAGAGGAGCCGCCTGCAGGCGCTGAGGGCGCAGCTGCGGGGGGAGCAGGCCGGTCCCGCCTTCGGGGGCTCCCGTCTCCCGGAGGAGGCCGGCGGGACGCCGCCAGACACGCCGCCCGGAGCGAGTCGCCGCCGCCGGCCGTGCCGCGCTCGGGGGAGGCGAGCGCGTGGCCGTGGCTTTGGGAACATTCCTCCCTCCGTGGCCACACCGGACCCGAGTTGGCGGCGTGGCGCGTACAGGCGACGCGCGCTTCCCAGGAGGGGCCGGGCTTTCCCCAGAGCCCCCCCGGCTCGGCGCGAGCGGCCCCGCGCGACACACCCAACCGCCGGCTCGCGCGAGGCCGGCGCCGCACAGACCCGCTTCCCAGCCCCGCGCCTCAGGGCAGGTTCCCGCGCCTCCGGATCGCGACTTCCGGCGCACGTTCGTCCCTCCCCCCGGGGGGCGGAGCCAGCGTGCGCGCATGGCCACGCCCCTGCTCTAGTCGACCTGATCAATCGGAGCGCGGCTTATTACCGAGTGCCGAGAAGCGTCCTCCAATCAGCGGGCGCCGTCGTCGCTCGGGCAACAGCGTCCAAGAGAGCCCGGGTGGGCTGGGCCTCGGCGTCCCAGCGACCGGGGCTCTCCTCACGCCCCTGCGGCCGCGCGAGGAGGAACCTTGGAGGCGGGCGCGGGTAAGGCGGCGCGGCCTGGGCTCCCGGACCCGGGGCGCGAGCCGAAGGGGAGGCGGAGGGTCCGAGCAGCGGGGCGGGCGGGCAGCTCCGAAGGCCCCGCAGCCCCGAGCCGGCTGCTGCCCTACCCCCGGGAGCACGGAGCCTCCCCTCGTCGTCCGCCCAGAGGGCCGGCGGCTCCTTTCCTCACGTGTGCGTGGCGCGCCCGCGGGCGCCCGGCGCGGGGTAGGCTGCGCGGCTTCTGCGGTGAACGGGACTGACGCGGTGTGTGGGGAAGACAGACCATAGAGCCCACCTCCCGCCCCGGGCCTGCGGGGGTCACGCACGGGAAACGGGCGGCAGAGCCTCCGGCCGCGCCGGCTCACCAGCTGCTTCATGCCCCTCGTTTCTTCTGCCCCCACGGCAGTCTCCTGGGTGGGGGGACTCGCGCCCCTTGGGGTGCAGGGGGTTTGTCCAACAGTCCCGCCGCCCGGAGGCGGCAGAGCCAGGGTTCAAAGGCAGCGCCTCCGGCCTTTCTGGAACCTTCTGCAGGTGGTTCCTCAGACAGCCTGTTGGGAGGCGCCGGGTGACCCGTTTGGCTGCACGGGGCTTGTTTACGACCCTGGGTGAATCGCTTCGCTCTCAAGAGGAGCCGTTCATTGGGTGTTTCCTCCGCGGGGCCCCTCGCTGGTGGATTGACAGGAGGAAGACGCGGCCGCGCAGGCTGCAGCCCTTCACGGCCCTGCCCGTCGCCTCCCGTGCGGCGCGCTCGGTGGGCGCGGCCTGGGCTGGACGGGGAGCCTGGCCACGGCCTTTGGTCACCCTGCACCGGCCGGCCTCGCGCTCAGCCTCGCAGCGACCCCGGGAGAGCAGGGGTGTTGTTTTAGTTCTCTCTGCGCTTCCCTTGCCCTCCAGCACCCTCAGGTCCCTGCGGGCCCACAGTGGGTGCTGGTAGATGTTTGTGAAGAAATGCTTCTCGGAGGGGGCAGGGCTGGGTAGGCGGGGGTAAAGGGAGGGGGGGAGGGGGATATCTGCGGTGTCTACAATAAAAAATAAATAAATAAAAATAAGGACTTTAAATTTATGCTCCAGCTCTGTCCGCTCTTTTCCAGACGCCCGCCCCTTCCCCACGCTGAGCCCCCTCGGCTGCTGGCGCCTGGAGACCGGAGCAGCTCCAGGAGGATGGTCCCAAGCCGGGCACCCGCCGCGAGCAGGAATCTCCCGGGCGGCCGCCGGCTGCTAACAGGACGACGGCTTTCGTAGACTTCCCTAGCAGGTGCGCATCCCGAGCGAACGCTTAGGGTTAGTAGGTGGCCAGAGTCCCCCCCGAGGTTTGCTCGGCTGACCCCTTGCCCCTGCGGGGGTGGAAAAATGAACTGCAGGATGATGTGGGTGAGAAACTGCAGGTGAGACGGGAAGCTGACAGTCCCTTGCCTTTTGTAAAGTGTATTTGTCTAAAATCACCCCACATGTAGGCTTGTAAAATCGCATAGGTTGGATTCTTATGGTATTTGAAGATTAGTTTCGGCAGGATGCTGTCCAGGGTATCCACACTGTTTGGGAGAGCAGACGTAAAGGGGAGGGACATGTTTGAGAAAAGGGCGGGCGCAGATAGCACGTGAATAGATACCCTTGCAAGACGGGAGGTTTGCTTTCCACGGTTTCCTCTTAGTTTTGACCTTTAACTGCTGTTTGGTTTCGTTTACCCTGTTTCAGGTGGCATCGTTATTTTTTTCTCTCGTTATTTTTTCTCTCTGTGTGTTTGCAGTTTTACTACTTCAGCTAGTACTGCAGCTGTGACTGCTACTCCTGGCTTGCTCCCTGAACACTTACTATGTCCCAGGCACAGTTTGGAGCCTCCCATACATTTGAAAAAATATTTAGTGCTCAGCAGCTGCTTATGAAAAGTACAGTTACTGTTTCCATTTTACAGGAGGGCAGTGAAGGGGCTACAAGGCAGACAAGTGGTAGAGTGTGGCTTCTCTTCCAGGACTGCTGCCTCATAGAACCTGTGTTCTCTTCAGAATTTTTTATTGATTTCAGAGAGAGAGAAACATGGATTTGTTCTTCTGCTTATTTCTGCATTCATTTGGTGCTGCTTGTATGTGCCCTGGTCAGAGATCAAACCCACAACCAACTGAGCTGCCGTGCCAGGGCCTAGGATCCATGTTCTTGATGAGCACTCCAGTACTCTCAGACATGTAAATACTCTGTACATCCTGCTACGGCCTCAAGACGGCTGTAAGAATACACACAAATGTGGTAAAATAGAAACGTGAGTCAGGGTCATGGACAGATCGAGTACGAAAGTGATGTCAGGAGGAGAGAAGGTATTCAGACCGTCCATGAGGGTTAATACACATGGGCTGCACACTTAGCTTCTTTTTTTTCTTTATTTTATTCACCCCCATCACCATTTATCCCTCCATACCCTCTTCCACCTCCCCCCTCCCCTTCCCCTGACAATCACCACACTGCTGTCAGCTTCTTTTTTTTCTTTATTTTATTCACCCCCATCACCATTTATCCCTCCATACCCTCTTCCACCTCCCCCCTCCCCTTCCCCTGACAATCACCACACTGCTGTCAGTGTCCAGGAATTCTTTCTCTTTTTTTTCTTCTTTGCTCAACCCCTCTACACATTCCCCACCCCCAACAGCTCTGAGCTTGAACACAAGGAAAAAAGAAATTGTTTTAAAAGAGGAAAAAAAAAGGAAGTTGAATTAATTTTGTTTAGTCTTATAAGGCATTTTAATTCCTCTGGAAATGATGAAGCTTTTCTCACACCTGGGTCTGAAAAGTGGTTGTCCTGGGTTCATCACAGAGCCCAGGAGAGCCTGAGAACCACTGAATGACGAAGGGTAGGCTCAGCGTCCCCCCTGATTCGGGAGGGAGTGGGGCCGTTACACTTGTGTGGAGTTTTAAGCATGATTCTGGGTATCAGTACTTCTTAGAAACAGCTGAATTTTGTTTTCCCCTAGGAGTCGGTACATGCTGTTATCCTGTCCCCTAGGGTGGTTTCACTCGCTTGTTTGCTCATTTACTTCACAGTCAGTCACTGGGCACCGGCCATGTGCCAGGCCCTGTTTGGGCATCGAGGGCACCTCAGTGGTGGGCGGTCACTGACCTGGTTCACCTGGTGCCTCCACCTCGTCACCTTCTCCTGCTGGGGTTTTCTGGACTGACTTTGGTTTGCCTTCCTCTGTTGGCCTGTAAGACCCCGAGACGACACTCAGCACCTCGCTCTGCAGCTGCCCACCTGCCTTCTGCCCTGGGATCTGTCTGATTTATCTTCCTGTCCCTTCCCTCAACCTAAAATTAACAATAGCCAGTAAATAGTGAACACAGCCGACTGTGCCAGGCTCTTTAGATACATTACCCATAATCCTCCCACAGCCTTTAGAGCATGGCACTTAACCACTTGGGGTCACTTGCCCCTTGAGAAGTTGGTGAAGGTAATGCTTCCTCTTTCTCAAAAAATCATGTCACACATACTTGGCATTTCTATATATATACCTCACCTGAGGATATTTTTTCCATTGCTTTTCAGAGAGAGTAGAAGAGAGAGAGAGAAACATCAATGTGAGAGAGACACATCAACTAGTTGCCTCCCACACGCTCCCCAACCAGGGCCCAGGATCAAGCATGCAACCGAGGTATGTGCCCTTAGCCAGAATCAAACCCGGGAACCTTCAGTCCACGGACCAATGCCCTAACCACTGAACCAAACCGGCTAGGGCACACTTGGCATTTAATCTCAGAGACTTTGAAGTTCTCCGGAAGCACACATATGGACCTCAGCCCTAGATTCCAGGTCAGAATACTTGCCTTAGAGAGAAAGATTATTTCCACTTTGCAAATGAGGAAACTGAGCCGGGAGGAGGTTAATTTCCTTGCACGTTTGCACAGAAGGTGGTGGAACCTCTTGGGCTCCAGGTCTTCTTCACTCCAAACTCTTCATGTTCCCACTAGGTGCTCAGTAAATGGCCGAGCAAGCGTACGGAAGGCTGAAGGGGGAACTTTCTAGGATATGTGTCCCAAAGCACAGCAGACCATCCATTTGGTATCGGAGTAGACCAGGAGGAGATTTCTCTCAAGTATTCGGACTTAACTGCCAAAGTCTTTTGTGTCGCTTGCAATTTTCCCAATTTAGTCAAGTGATCATCTCCCCCCATGATACTGGTTCCAAGTTTCCACTTCTGCTGCCATTTCTGTTTGGCTGCACACATTTTCCCTCCTGTGTTGAATTATGTTTTCTCTGGATGCCGAGGCAGATGGATGGTGCTTGTGTTATGATTCTGGTATAAATAGCATCTGCTAAAAACTGGACATCAACACGTATGTGGTGAGTGCATATATCAGTGAATTCGCCTTCTCTCCACGTCGCCGCCTGCTGTTAAACGTGTATTTGTTGCTCTGTGACTTGGTGCTTCTCTAGGGGGCACTGGCTTTATAATCCATGTTGACTTCTACCTTGCCACATTCTGCAGTAACCCTGAGTTCATGAATGTCTTAGAATCCTCTTTATTTAGAAAACCTAAACTGAGGGTGATGGAAGCCAGGGTTCCATCAGAACTCATTGCTCACACTCAGAACCTTGTTTAACGTCCAAAACAAGGGTAGAGTTAGCCCAGGCGTCTTCCCTCCCAGTCATAGCTGCTGAGGGCTGTGGTCCATCGAGAATGGAGATTAATGGCATGCTTGCCACGCCCCAGGCTGTGCAGTAGTTGCTGAGTGTAGGAGGGAGAGTGCTGCTGATTCTCTTGCTGGAGGGGCGGCCAATAAACAGCCAAGAGAAAAGCCTGGAGGCAGAGACTCCGTGAAAACGCAGAACTAGGGGCACGGACTGGGAGGTGTTAATAGTTTTACTTTATACTTATGTCTACCCAGCCCCATAGCAAAGGAATGGAATGGTGGGTGCTTTTGGCCTTTTGGTCTTTTCCTTTTTTAAATAAAACAGTTGGCAAAACAAGACCAAGCTCTCTGGAAAGGCATGGTTGGTTCTGTTTAAGGAAGGTGGAAGGGCCTCACTGAGGAGGGACTATTTTCTCAGCCTTGAAAGATGAATTAAAGTGTGCCAGGTGGAGCAGGAGAAAGGGGTCCTAGCAAGAGCGTGAACCAGGATGCGGAGGGGAGGAGCCACGTGCTGCACTCGGAGGACTGAAAACGCAGCATGTGTGGAGCTGTGGTACCTGGAAGAGCCTCCTGCGCCAGGCTGTTAGTAAGGTGAATGATCTTCTGCCCTGCAGACGTGCTGCATGTTCTTTTTAAACTTAAAAAAAATTTAGATGTGAAAATAAAGTTGCAGAGTTAGTGCAGAGAGATCCAGCGTGTCCTCACTTCCCCTCAGTGCTGCCATGTTACAGAATCACCGCAGTACAGTGATCCAAACCGGGTGCTGCCTCGTACAGTACCAGCACCTAAGCAGCAGACCGTATCCAATTTCACAGTGTGGACATGCACTCATTTCTTTGTGCATAGTTCTGTGAATTTTTAACATACATATAGTTTTGCATCGCATGTTTTTAAGCCAAGGAGTGATATAACCATGTGTGTGTTTCAGGAAGATAAAGCCTGGCCACAGAGGAGGGTGGGTGGGAGGGAGAAGTTGGGGACCTGGAAGCAATTTAAGGGCCATTTCTTCATCCAGATGAGTGAGGGTGACCTTGGCACTGACAGTAGGGATGGAGGGGACAGGGGTTCGATTTACAAGGTGTTTTCCTGGTAAAATTCACAGTACCTGCTGCTGCTTAGAGGCCGGAGGCCAAGGGCATCAGGAGTGGAAGCAAACTCATTCCTTCACCCAGTAAGATTGAACACCTGTGAACACTAGTCCCTGCCTAGGTGTGGGCCGCCTGAGACCAGCATTAGTTGAGTACTTATCTGAATAGAATTGTTGTTGCAGACCGGGATAAGGGCTGCCAGGGACAACAGAAGTCCCTGTTGAAGTGTGTAATGGGGCCACTTAGTGTGGGGTGTCAAGGAAGGCTCCTGAGGAAGTGACATGTGCACTGAGATCTGTGGCTGTGGTTCTCAGTGTCAGCACCACCTGGGAACTGTCCGCAAGGCAGATTCTCGGGCTCCACCCCACCCAGGATCTAGATCGGGGACCAGCATTGGTGTCTAGCGAGCCCTCCAGGAGATGCTGCTGGTCTCTGGGACAAGGAAGCATTCATAGACGGTGAGGGGAAGGATGAGTGGTCTAGGCAAAGGGCTACCACATATGAAAAAGGCTCTCCCGTGAGAAGGCCACATGGGAGGGACTGTCCTGGGCCAATGCAGTCACCGCACAGAGAACCCAGGAGAGGGACACAGCTGGCGAAGCAGGCACAGCATCCCTAGGGCCTTGTGATACCATTAAGGACTTTGGTCTTTATTCTAAGGGCAATAGAAAGTCGTTGGAATTTGTAAAGCAAGGAAGTAATAGGAGATCAGCATTTTAAAATGATTCTCCTGGGTGATGTGAAGGAAAGGAGTGTATGGGGGTGGGGGTGGGGTGGTGGTATGTGTGGGGGGGTGTGGTTGTGTGGTATGGGGGTGTGTGGGGGGTGGGTGTGGTTGTGCTGTGTGTGGTGTGTGTGTATATGAATGTGTATATGTGTGTGGTTGTGCTGTGTGTTATGGGTGTGATGGGTATAATGTGTGTGTGGCAGGAGGGGTATGTGTATGTGGTTTGTGTGTGGTTGTATTTGTGTGTGTGTCTGTGTGTGAGACAGGTACGGGAAGAGGAGTGTTGGCTCTCCACCTGGAAACCTGAACTTCGGTGGCGTGCACATGGAGGACCTGCCTGGGTTCCCACACGGTTGGGAGCTGGCATTGTCGCCTGGTTGTCTCGCAGACCCCAAGGCTCTGGTCTTGGGCCTGATAAGCTCGGTGAGGAAATCTGCCTGCCCGTCTGTGCTAACCCTGTCGCTCTTTTGTTTTTCAGAATACAGAATTCAGAAATAGTCTATCTTGAAGGAAATGAAGCAAAATAGCTTCAAAACAAACGTCAACAGCATGAAATCAGGCAGCACCAAGGCCAGGTGAGCCGCTTGCTTCTCTCCTGCTCCCGTGTCAGCTGACACTCAGGAGGTTGTGTTGTGTCTTGTGCTGGGTGTCGGGCCCCAAGAGGAAGCTATATGTTTGGTGGTGCGCTGGGTGTCAAGCCCCAGAGGAAGCCGTGTGTTGTGTGTTGGGTGGTGCGCTGGGTGTCAGGCCCCGAGAGGAAGCTGTATGTTTGGTGGTGCGCTGGGTGTCAGGCCCCGAGAGGAAGCTGTATGTTTGGTGGTGCGCTGGGTGTCAGGCCCCGAGAGGAAGCTGTATGTTTGGTGGTGCGCTGGGTGTCAGGCCCCGAGAGGAAGCTGTATGTTTGGTGGTGCGCTGGGTGTCAGGCCCCGAGAGGAAGCTGTATATTTGGTGGTGCGCTGGGTGTCAGGCCCTGAGAGGAAGCTGTATGCTTGTGTGTTGTGCTGGGTGTAAGGCCTAGAGAGAAAGTTGCTTTGCAGGTTAACAAGGACACCATTATCACTTCCCTCTCATTTTGTCAGTTGTTCACACAGCCAGAGTCTACTAAATGCTGGTTTTTGTGCCAAAATTGTCTGGGAACTTACATCTTCATCATATCAAGAAGCGTCAACTTACAGGTTAAGGTTAAATGTCCTTAGGTTGGTGCCCAGCAGGACTGCAAATGGTAGACAGCCTGGCAAGTTTGGAAAGGGGTTCAGCCACTGTGCTGCAGAGCCCAGACAGCTGCTGTGGGTTATCTCTGCGGAACTCGCACTTGCTGCTCTAGGGGGCGGCAGCGGCACACTCTTCCTCACCGACAGGAAACCCGCAGCCTCCTTCCCGCCTGAGCGCTGCCAGCCTGGTGCACTATAAATAGGACGTGTGAGCTCCTGTCTGCTGGGAGCTGGCAGAGCCGAATGGCTTCCAGCTCGCCCATTTCCAAAGCCTGCCAGTCAAACCGTTTCTGAGATGGGACAACTGTTTGACAGCCTGTGAGTGCGGTCAGTTTCTCTGACACCCCTTGTTTTCCCGTCGCCAGTTGCCGTATCTGTCATCACGTGAGGTATGGTAGTCTGGAAATGTTCACTAGGTAGGAGTGAATTCTGCAGTTTTTGAAATGAAAGAGAGCACATTACAAACGGAACGACATATGCTTTTTCTCTCGGACCAGGATTCTGGGGCAGCAGGGCCTCCAGGCTGGTAAAATTGTTATAAACCATAGCCCCCAGTTCAGTTAAACTCATAGCCATCGTTGTCTGGACCATCGTCACTCGGTGTGGTCCCTGCTCTCATGACTTTAATGGTCTAACAGGGCGGACAGCCATTGAGCAGCCCCGAGGGTCACAGGCATTAATTAAGAAACCTTTCTGACGCTGGCCACTCAGTCTCAGCGTAGGGATAAGAGTTATGGGTGACGCTGAAACCTGTGCCTTGGATGGCGGGGAAGAGAGTGACACCCGAAAAGGCCCAGGCGTTGGAGGGTGCTGTGAGAGTGTGTCAGTGTGTGTGTGTCTGTGTTTGGAGGAGGGGAGTGCTGTTTGAATGAATGACAGGGCTGTGAACATCCTTCATTCATTAATTTGATAAATACATTTGGAGGGCCAGGTATGTGCTGGGTACTCTCGGGCACATGGTGTGAAAACATGATTTTATTTTATGGAGCCTATGATCAAGTTTCTAATGTCCTCAATAAAAACTATAGTTCCCAGTTGTGTTAAGTGCAGGGCAGGTGAAGGACAGGTTGTGATACAGGGGGGATAGTCAGGGGATCGGGAGAGCTCTCTAAGGAGGCCTGGCAGGAAGGGAGAGGAGTTAGCGGGGTGGAGGGTGGGGAGGGACCCGGGCAGAGGGGCCCGGGGCTGTGGAGAGTGGCGAGGTGGGGAGGGAGAGGCAGGCAGGGGCCAGGTCAAGTGCTGCCTGGTAGCATATTACAGCTAACGCGCTGTGATGCTTTCATTAAAGGACACTGAAGTAAAAATGATCGATCTCCCACCATCCCAGCATGGCTGTCTTTGTCACATCTTCTAGACCCCACCCATCTGTGCAAATACATTTTTACATCATTGTATTTGTAGTGCTTACTGTCCTTTTTCTCTGAACGGTGCCCCGGATCGTGTTTTGGGGTTTCCACGTAGCCTTATTGTTGTCATTTATAGTAGCGAGCTGCTTCTCCGTGAAGGCATGTTGACTCCGAGAGGCCTGCGCTATGTTCTGAGTTTGATTTCTGAGTTTGTGTGTGTATGTGGATAGACTTGAAATTTATGCTGCAAGGGAAGGTATTTGTTAAAATGACGTTTGGGAGGAAGGTGACAGCCCGTGTGGGGATTGAGGGAACCCTGACGCTCGGAGATCCTTGGCGGAGGACGCTGTGGCTCAGGCCGAGGAACCGCCAAGCTGTAAGCTGCGTGCAGGTGAAGGGCAGCTTTAGCCACGGCTTTTCCTGTTAAGTTGAATTCAAATGACGGCCTGTATTGTTCTTTGTGATACCCTATCATTTGAAATATCTTTGTAAATCAGCTTGTATTCTTCTCACTCCCATGTTTAGATCCATGCACCGGGCTTGCCGGGCAAATGGAAGGTACTGAGGGAGCGTGAGGCTGGCTGGGGGAGGCTGGGACGGGCAAGCTGGACTGGGCTCCCAGTGTCGGGGTGGGAACCCTGGGCTCCTAGTATTAGATTAGGTATTTATGTAGAAGACTTGCTTTTAATTTTCTACACATTGTTGTGAGTAGGTTGCAGAATTGTTAGACTGATTTGCAAATGCAAGGTGTCCATTTTTGAGGCTCGACAGATTTCATTACTCTGTCAATATGTGTGAACTTCATTGTTAGTGATGTGTTTATGTGAGAATGCACACAGATCACACACACACACACTCCTAGCACAACTGTGCAGAAAGCCTAGGATTCAGTTTCGGAGAGCGTGGGTCTTGGCCTCAAGAGTAAATTTACCTTTCCTCTCTCTGGTCTAATTTCCCCACCACTGAAAATGTGAGTAACAGTATCTGACTCAAGGTTGTTACAGAGTAGGTGCTCAGTATCGCCAGGTGAATCTAGTAGGATCACTTAAATATAACATCGGCTGGTCTTTTAACTTCATTTTAACATTAAGCAGGGAAATGTACACATGAGCCTCCTTAAAAAACTGGACTCATACTTATAAGTCAACTTCTGGTTCTTCTAGTGCAGGGATCTCAGCCTTGTTAAAACACAGATGGCTGGGCCTGCCCTGGGTCTCCAGGAGGTCTGGGTGGAGCCTGATGATTTGCATTTTTGAGAAGTTCCCAGGTGATGCTGATGCTCCTGGTTCAGGGACCACATTTTGAGAACCACTGTTTTAAAGCTACTAGTCTGCCTCACCAGCCTTTTGAAACTAATTTTTTAAAATGGAAAATAAAGCATTTAAAAAATAATGGTATTAATAGCAATAAAAAAGCATGTTATTTCTGCTTGAGGAATCTACAAATGGATTAGCTCTGTCCCCCTGGAGATGAACTGATGATGACATCTCTTGGGGAAGGACTTTCATCTGTCCCCTGAGATAAGAGGGTTCTGTTCACTTTCCTCAACTCTAGGGAGGCGATGCATCTCTGAATCTGTACACACTGCATCGTGTAGTTGGAGATGCTGTGCAGATACCCTCTCCCTTTTTTTTTAAACACGCTGCCATTTTCTTTAAATCCTGAGTCAGATGGTGAGCTGGAGCGTTGGGAGGGCAATGCTTCTCATTCTGTTCCTCACCCTCACCAGTGTGTGGCCTGCAGGGTTCACAGGAATGAACCACCGAGAGCGTAGCTCTTGGAAAATGCTTACACTAGGGATGTTTGGGTCGAACTCCCAGACAGGCTCCATTTCCAGAACTACCCCCATTCGGCTCCGTGGAATATTCATACTGTAACTGAAGTTGCACTTGCCTCTATGATCTGATGTTGGTGGAAATCAGAACTGGAGAGGGCCCACCAGGTCACCCAGTCCGTCCTCCCGCTGGGAGGGGACACTTCCCCACAGGGTACTCAGTCGTACTGGGAGGAATCACTTTTCAGATGATGATTGTTTTTTTCATGCCATCTTCTACTAAGTGTTTCTTGAATTGAACCACTTTGTATTCAAGTAATAAAGTGCACAACAGGCAGTACATTTCTGGGTGATTATCTCACTCCTCAGGTGGTGCAATAAGGCAGGAGGCCAAGCCCTGGTGTGCTGATTGTTATTAGGAAGTGAATTTATGGGTGAAATAAAGTGGTTATTTGCATCAGCAGTGAGTGCAATGAGGAATCCAGTTGTGGCAGATCCTCCCTGCGTGCTCCATGAGCTGGTGATTAATTTTGTAAAAAGAGTAGGAAAGCCTTGGCCGTTGCCAACCATGCAAACTGGATGCCTGGGAAGCGCTCTCCTCCTGGACCCGGCCCTGGGCTTAGTGGTTGTGTAATCCTGGGCAAATTGCTTGCCTGCTCTGAGCATCAGTCTCCTCACCTATGAAATGGGGTGAGTAAAAAGTGATCTGGCATGGGGAGGGTTAAATGGCAAGTTTTCGCAAATCTTAAGCACCTCTCCTGGCTCAAAGTAAGTCCCCAATAAACACTAACTGAATTAGAATAACTTTTTCCCGTTCTTATTCTTCATAAGGCTGAGTTTCTTGTCTCTTAACCTCTTCAGTCTTGTCCAGTGATCTCAGGTACTCCCATAATTCCCATCATTCATGGTGCTCCTTCCTGAGCAGCATGTGACATGTCACTTACCTTGCACACACCCTCACCATGTGTATCACACTTGCCTTTCAAAACTCTGTCCCAATTAAACCCAACTCTCCACTTCCTTGTGCAGCCAAACGTGGCTGGAGGAAAACCACACAGCACCACTGGGTCCTGGCTTTTAAGCTCATGTCCATGGACCCCAGGTGGGCTCTTAAAACTCCCTGGCAATCACCCTTCCTTTCCCACCCCCCTGCTGCCTTCTCTTCCAGACAGCTGTTTCATTCTTTATCGGCTTTCCTTAACCCTGAGTCTCCACTCCCTGTCCTTGCTGCTGCTGACCTGGCTTCCTACTTCACGTGGAATTGTTTTCTTAATTTTAATTTTCAGGTTGTTCATTGCAGGTATGTAGAAAAACAGTTGATTTTTGTATATTGATCTTGTATCCTGTAACCTTCCTGAAGTTGTTCTAACAGTATTTTTTGGCGTGTGTGTATTCTGTAGGATTTTCTGTATCCAAAATTATGTCCTTGGCAAGAAGTAGTTTTTATTGGTCTCCAATCTGATACCTTCGGATTTCTTTTTCTTGACTAATTGCTCTGGCTACAGCCTTTAGCATAGTGTTGAATAAAGGGGGTAAGAGCAGACATCCCCATCTTGCTTCTGATCTTAGAATGAAAGCTTTTCTTTGACCATTAAGTGTGATGTGAGCTGTTGTTTTTTAATTAATGGCTTTTGTCAGGTTAAGGAAGTCCCCTTCTGTTCCTAGTTCCTAATGGTTTTTTTTGGTTTTGGTTTTGGTTTGCTTTTTAACCATGGGGGGCGGTGTCGAGTTTTGTGGAATGCTTTTTCTGTACTCATCGAGATGTGTTTTTTCTCGATTCCATAGATGTTACATTGATTAGTTTTTATGTCTTCAACCATCCTTGCATTCCTGGGACAAATCCCACTTGTTCGTGCCATCTGATTCTGTCTGTATATTGCTGGGCTTAGTTTATTAGTATTTTGATGAGGATTTTCCCTGTATTCGTCAGGAACCGGTCTTTAGCTTTCCTTTCTTTTGGTGTATTTTCTTGGTTGGCATCAGGGTAATACTGACTTCATACAGTGTGTTGGGAAGTGTTCCCTACTCTTTTGTTTTTTGGAAGAATTTGTGAAGGGGTTGTTTTAATTATTCTTCTTTAGATGTTTGGTAGAATTCACCGGGAACCCATCTGGTCCTAGGAATTTTGCAGTAAGTTTTTTGATTACTAATTCAGTCTCTTTGCTTGTTATGGGTCTATTCAGGTTTTTTATTTCTTTAGTCAGTTTTAATAGTTTGTATCTGTCTAATAATGTTTTCATTTCATATAAGTTACCTAATATGTTGGCATACAATTAGTATTCCCTTGTAATCCTTTTTGGTTTTGGAAGGTCAGTAGTAGTGCCCTCTCTTTTATTCATGATTTAAATAATTCGAGTATTCCTTCATTTTTTTCTTGGTCAGTTTAGCTAAAAAATTGTTAGTTTTGTGAATCTTTTCAAAGAACCAGAGATTCTGCCATATTTTGTGAATCTATGGTCCCTAGACTGTTGCTCACCTCTGGTTAACTCCCAGAGTTTTGAAACAGTCCCGTGTGGCCGGTTCTTGTTGTTTTATGAAGGTTTTCAGAGGTCAGCTCTGCCCCACTGTGGGGTGGATGTACAGTGAGGCACTTCTAGAAGCTGATTCCAGACTTTCCACCCTCATGCCCGCCAAAGAAGTGGTGCATGCTAGTTGGGATGCAGGTGGGTTTCCTGTCCAAAGCTTCATTTTCCTATGTTGAAGATTGTTGGATGGACCTGCTAAAAACAGGAGGTCTGACATCACGATTTTGGGTTCACTGTAAGAATGGTCTTTGCAGCAGCATGTTATGGCCTCCGCTGCCCTTTCAAAAAGGCCCGGGGAGGAGGCTGGCACACGTGTGGTGTCTGCTTGAAGGT
This sequence comes from Miniopterus schreibersii, assembly GCF_964146895.1. Lineage (NCBI taxonomy): Eukaryota > Metazoa > Chordata > Mammalia > Chiroptera > Miniopteridae > Miniopterus > Miniopterus schreibersii. The sequence continues at coordinate 184,499,354 of NC_138102.1, read as the reverse complement.
GATGTAATCTCTTCTCTTTTGCATCGCAGGGAGTTAATGTGTGAAGTGGCTATGGCACCAGGCTGGCGCGCTGCGTGTCCTCACACACAGAAATGCACAAACTTCAGGCCCCACTCTTCACCCTGCCGAGTCTGTTCAAGAAACCGTCTCCAGAATGCGCTCCGGCCGTCTTCCAGTGAGTGTCCCTGGGCCAGCAGCAGTAGCACCGTCGCTCACGCGTGTTCAGTGCGCCAGACTGACTATGCGGGGGCGTCTCAGCACCGGCTCCTCACAGAGCTATGGAGGAGGCTCTGTTATTATCCCTGGAAAACTGAGACACTTGCCCAAAAGTGACAGTTTTTAAGGGACAGGATTGTGATTTGCACCCTCCCTCCCTCCCTTCCTTCCCAAACATTTTTTGAGCCCTAGGTTGACAGGAACTGTCACAGGTTCGAGGAGGAGGAGGTGGGCCTAGGGGAGGAGCTGCCTGGACGAGCCAGCTGCCCAGAGAGGGAGATAGGGCGTTCCAATCGTGCGAGACACGTGTTGCACAGACGCCTGGGCAAAGCACTGAGCGCATAGCCCAGGAGCAGTATTCGGGGAGGGAGGGGCGCGGTGAAAGGGTGAATTGGATTTTGCCTCATGAGTGGGGAAGGCAGTCAGAAGTCACATTTGACAAGGTGTGCGCACTCACAGTTGGCGAGACTTTAATCACATGATCACACGCATCCACTAGGGAGCCTGGGAAATACAGACTCCATGCCAGGTGGCCAAGCGTCTACCCACATCTTAGGGTTCCTGTTTCTAGGGAAAAGGGGGAGAGTGGATAGTGAGGGTCGACTAGCCATTTCCAACACAATGATTCATCTGTAATGAGTCTGTCCCAGTCCAGCAGCTCCCCGTCTGCAGTGTCCTGCGGCTGCAGCTTCGTTTAACCGAGGCTCTGATGGTACCAAGAAGACGGGCTGCTGGGTCAAAGGGTGTCCCACACTAAGGTCTTCCACTCGCCCCCAGGAAGCTCACACCTGTGCACACCACGGGATGCTCAGAGGTGCTTAGTCCCGAGCATCCTAACAGAATGTTATCTTTTCACACCGTGTCCTTTGAAACCCAAAAGCAGCTCTATCGTGAGTTTAACTTGCGTTTCTCTGAGAGCAGAGGTTGACTTTCTCACGCTTCTCTGGCTTATACCTTTTCTTTGGTAATCAGCCTTTTCATATCCTTTGCCCGCTTACCTGCTACGGGTTGGTCTTTTCAGTGATTTGTATGAGCTTCCTTTACATTGAAGATATTCTTTATCCGCCTTACGCACACCAGCATCTTTGTTCATTTATCGTTTGCTTTCTGTTTTTATTAATGGTATTTTTTAATGTATGGAATTAATTTTTCTTAAAGTAAAAAATTACATATATATATATATGCGCATGTATATATATATTCTCCTAGCAGCATTTTCCTTCCCTGAGGTGGTTGCCATTTCCTGTTTGGCCGGCCGCACTTCATGCCTGCACAAGTGCATGTAGCTATGTCCTTGTCTAACTCATGTATTACATGAGCAGAGCCCTTGGGTGAGCGAGAACCTGTCAGTCACAGGAATTAGACGCCCCATTTCTTTTTCAAACGTTTTTTGTTTTTTGTTTGTTTCAGTGTGAATAATTTCTATTGACCTGACTCTCTGTTCACTAGTTCTTTCTTCTAACATGGACAGTTTGTTATGAGGCAGATCAAATAAGTTCTTCACTGCTGATACGTATTTTTATTTTCTCACTTTTTTGTGTACTTTTTAAAAAGTTTCTGTTTCTCTGCTGAACCCCCCTGTGTTCAGCATGGTGTCAGTTTTTCTGTCATCTCTAACATATTTACCAGTCTTAGTTTATACACCTGATCACTTTCACACCTGTTCACTCTGTATGTCTTTGTTTTTGCCCTTCATTCCGTCACCTTTCTTATTTCACTTGTCTTGTAGTTTTAAAAAGATTGAAGACCAGACATTTGTGTAAAAAACAAAAACTGTAGAAACGGAAGTAGCTAACATTCCCCATCTGCAGAAGGAGTGCGCCTTCTCCCAGGCTCCCTACAGATGGGCTGCTCCATGCTCTCAGGCGAACTGGATCTGGGCTGGTTCCAGTCTCAGTTAGACGTCGGGGACCACTGGTTTCAGGTGTCTCCCTTCAACATTTGATGCCTGAGCACTGGTGAGATTCCAGAGATCTCTGTCCCACAGCCTGGCTGTCAGCTGGGCCTACTGGGGAGCTCTGTGCTTTCCAGTCCACCTGCCGGTTTCGGTGTCCTGGAGAGTTCTCTGCCCCCAGCCCAGCCCCGAGCTCTGCCCTCCGCCCGGCCTGCAGTCAGTCTGCAGCAGGCCGCGAGGCGCATCAGCGAAGGCCTGTTGGCTCCAGAGGGACTGGCCTCAGCTCTCTGTCCTCAACGTTGGTGGGCGCTGCCCTACACTTGCTGGAGACCCTGTGTGCCCTGGGCATATCCCACAGCTCTGTGCCCCTCCCCCGGCTTGGGATGATACTTAGGACACATGTGAGGGCCCAAGAGGGCAGGAGTGTTTGCTCTGTGACTGGGTTCCCAGGGTGTGAATCCCTTGCGCAGCACACATGACTGCTAGTGGTTGACAGGTTTCCTTACCCCGTTCAGAGCACCTTTGCCTTTCTCCCTGGGGCTCGGCAGGGGTGCAGGGGTCCTGGGCCTTCTGTCTCTGAGGGTCTGTGGACTCTCTTGTCTGCTTCAGCGCCTCTTTAATTCACTCCGAGGTCGCCACGTTAGGGAGCCTCCATTGACACTGGCCCGAGCTGTAATTACCCAGCTGTAATTACCCTTGTCCATTGGCACCCTTCTGTTCCTCCTCCACTGACACCAGGGTGAGGTTCAGGAGTGAAAATTGGGCTATGCCATCCTGTTGCCGCAAAGCCCCCATGGCACCCCCTAACCAGAGCACAGGCTGGCGGCGGAGGCACGACCGGCTCCTGCCGATGTTCGTGGTCTCTTTTCCTGGTGGCTGCCTGCTCTGCTCGTCCCTCCTTCCTCCCTGTGCCCGGGCTGGCTGTCCTCCACAGCACCCCCGGGCCAGCGCCTCTCCTGGGAACGCCAGGTTGCAGGTGATGTGTCACCTCTTTCCTCCAAGAAGCTTTTCCTGCAACCTTCCATCCTGTCACCCCGCACTGAGCACCCTGAGCACGGGGTCTCCAGTTTACCCCGTTACTTACTCCCCTCCCTTGAGGGGGCTTTGCTTGTGCTCAGCCCTCTGTGAGTGAACAGGGAACATGAGCAGCGCTGGTACCCACAGCCCCAGGAAGGAGGGACATGGTCCCCAGGACCTGCCCCCGGCAGACCTTCACATGGTGTGACTGGGGACACCAACACAGTCAGTCTTACCACCTCGACCAAGGACATCTTACAGCGTGAGGGACTCCCCCAGGGCCCACTGCGGAGGGCAGGCTGGCACTTGGAGAGCCTGTCCTTTGAGCCTGTCATCTGGCCCAGGTCACCCAAGACTTAAGCCATCCCTGCCCTCATCTGGGAGGGTTGAACAGCTTGATAGGACACTCTCATGGAAGGACAATGACAGTCCTCCTTCCCTCTCCGTGCTCAAGAAGAAGTTTATGGAAGACGATGCCATGCTAGGCATTTAGCACACATCCAGAATTTACTGCGTGAGACAGAGACCAAGTAAACTGTGGTCACTAAGCCTTTGCAGTGTCATAGATAAAAGGAGAGATTTACCGAACTACCGTTACTCTTAGCCGCCTCCCCTAGTATGTCATAAAATAAAAAATACGATAATCACATCTTCTTGCTTATGATACTGGTTGGTACTGTGAGTTGATTTGTAGTTACTGTATTTTCTTAGTGATGTCAACTTGTTTCTACAGCAGTTTGCATCTTGGGCAGAGGGAAGGGAGGCCTGTGTTGTATCCTCTCTTCTGTGGTAACTGGGGGACCCAGGGATCTGACTCAGTGCAGCCAGGACACCACTCCTCTTCCGCCGGGCAGGGCAGGCCCCCGAGAGCTCATTCGAAGCACCCAGCATCCTCCACTGCCTCTTAGCATCTGCTGATCTCAGTTATTCCTTGTCTTTGACAGGGAACTGATCTAAATTTAAGAATTATGTTTTTCCCTCGAAAATTAACAAGAGGATGAAAACTCAGTATGATTCTTTAAATATGTTTTTATTGAGTTTTAAAGATAGAGGAAGGGAGAGGGGAGAGAGAGAGAAACATCGATGCTGAGAGAAAAACATTGATGGGCTGCCTCCTGCATGCCTCCTACTGGGGATTGAGCCAGCAACCCGGGCACATGTCCGACTGGGAATCAAACTGGTCACCTCTTGGTTCATGGGTCGATGCTCAACCACTGAACCACACCAGCTGGGCAGAACTCAATATGGTATTTTAAAGATTGATTTGAAATGACATTGATTCCCAACTAAGTTTTATCCCACTGTTCCTGTTTTTCACTTGTAATGACATACATCCTTTATAGGGGAGATTATCTTTGCCTTGTTTTTTCTCTCTGATGTTATTACTGTCATTTTATAGTGATCAGATTTCAGAGGTGAAAGGGTGGCAGCAGGTTTGCCCTGGCAGGCGAGTCATCCCATGGTCAGATGCACAGATCTGGATAGAGTAGACACATTGTCAGAGTTTGTTTGATCCTAGGACACATTAGTGGAATGGTTTTGGTAGCTTAGCTTTACGCATGTTTAGTAAATAGCTGTTTCTCTTTTACAGCCACAGCTGTTGCAAATCCAATACTGTCCTTCTTAGAGGTTAAACGGATTTTATTTAAAAAAATTACCGATAAAGGAGATGAGTTGATAAAAGCCTTTCAGCTGCTCGATACCAGTCACAACATGACGGTGTCCAAGAGTGAACTGAGGAGAGTCATCACCACCTTCCTGCTGCCTCTCACGCGAGAGCAGTTTCAAGACGTGCTGGCCCAGGTACAGTCCGCATAGTGACCTAGAATAACCTGGCCCGGGTACAGTCCGCATAGCGACCTAGAGTAGCCCAACTGGACAAGGAGGAAGTGGATGGCAGGAGCTGTAGCCCAGTCTGACTGTCCCCCATTGTCACAAGTAAGCAGTTAAAGTTTTATTTTTCATAATTAATTAAATTTGGGCAGATTTGGGATGATCTGTGTGAACTTTGGTCATAGCACTGTTACAGTCAATTTCTTTTAGTTTTTTTCTTGTAAGGCTTGCGATGTATAAAGTATTCAGTCAACTTACATTTTGGAACTTGGTACAGATGCTCCTTGACTTACAAAGGATTTACATCCTGATAAATCCATCATAAGTGGAAAATATCCTAAGTCAAAAAATGCACTTAATACACCTAACCTATGACCATCACAGCTTAGCCCAGCCCACCTTAATTACTCAGGACACTCACCTTAGCCTACGGTTGGGCAGAATCCTCTAACACACTGAATACAGTGGAGAGTGTTGATTGTTGAGCCCCGGGATCGCGTGGCTGACTGGGAGCTGTGCCACTGCCCAGCATCACCAGAGAGTGTCACTAGCCCCAGAAAACAGCAAAATTCAAAGTATAGTTTCTATTGAATGTTTATTGCTTTCACACCTTCATAAACTTGAAAAGCCATAAGTCAAACCATCATAGGTCAGGGGCTGTCCATATTTTGGCATTAGTTCTTGCATCCCATGGTTATTGAGTATCTACTATATGCTCTACCGAATATAGAGCAGTCAGATCCTTTGAGGGGATTCCAGTCCAGTGAGGGAGCTCTGAAAGTATTGATAAGTGCTAGGACAGAACAGTTAAAGGCTGTGGGAGTTAGAGGAGGGAGTGCTACCTAAAAATGAGGTGTGGTAGTCCAGGAGGGCTCTTGGGAGGAGGGGTACTTAGCTCGAGGGGAAAAACTCTGCCCACATATATATACATTTACATCTACATTTATTTCTGTTTCAATCTTATTGAAAACCATGAGTTCACATCAATCCTGCCAAGTCTAATTCAATACCTTAGGGTTCATTCTAGTTTTCTTGCTTTCCATGTTTGTAACTAACTTTCAGAAAATGAGAAACTTGGCTTCTATTAGAATACCTAGTATATTTCCTTATTTGTTCAGTCTCCCTGCCATGTGATTCATGTCCAGTTTTCAGCATCCTCGCTTCCCTCTCTGGGCAACCATGGCTCCTCCCACACTGTGGACACTACTTCTCTGCCCCACCTGATGACTTCAGAACTGAACCATCAGGGGACAGACAGGGAGGAAGGGGAGGGGGAGAAAGATGAAGAGCATTTTTCTTTTAAAAAAAGTCTCCCCTTTATTCACTTCCAAAATTCTACAAATTGTAATATTGACTCTTTCACGTTATACTTTATTGTATGTACATTTTATTTATTTTTTTTATGCCAAGTTTATTTTTTATTTTTATTGAATTTATTGGGGTGACATTGGTTAATAAAATTATATAGGTTTCAGGTGTACAATTCTGTAAATACATTGCAAAGTGGCAGGATACAAAATAAAAATACAGAAATCAGTTGCATTTTTATACAACAATAATGAGCTATCAGAAAGGGAAACTAAGAAAACAGTCCCATTTACAATTGCACTAAAAACCAAACAAACAAAAAACAACCTAGGAATAAACATAACCTAGGATGTAAAGGACCTGTACTTAGAAAATTATGAGACACTGAAGGAAGAAATTGAGGAAGATATGAGTAAGTGGAAGCATATACCATGTTCATGGATAGGAAGAATTAACATCTTTAAAATGTCCATACTGCCCAAAGCACTCTCTAAATTCAGTGCAATTACTATCAAGATACCATTGGTGTATTTCACAGAACTAGAAAAAGTATATGAAAATTTTATATAGAACCACAAAAGACCCTGAACAGCCACAGCAATCTTGAGAAAGAAGAACAAATTTGGAGGAATCACGCTACCTGATACCAAACTATACTACATGCCATAGTAATGAAATTAGCATGGTTCTGGCATAAAAACAGACATATAGATGAATAGAACAGGACAGAGAGCCCAGAAATGAACCCAGGCCTTTATGGTCAATTAATATGTATGTACATTTTAAATAAAAGCTTTATTAAGATATAATTTACATTCATAAAATTCAGCATTTAAAAATGTACGTTAGTGGTTTTTAATATATTCACAGAGCTGTGCAACCATCATTGCTATCTAATTCTAGAACATTTCCATCACCCCAAAAAGAAACTCCATCTTCATTAGCAGTAAGTCCTCATTCCTCCTCCCCCTACTCCCCGACAGCCATTCATCTACTCTGTCACAGTGGATTTACATATTCTGGACATTTCCTATAAGTGGAATAATATAGTATGTGATGTTTTGTGTCTGGCTTCCTTCATTTAGCATAATGTTTTCAGGGTTCCTCCATGTTGTAGCACGAATCAGTACTTTACTCTTTTTTTTTTTTTTTTTTTTGTAAAATATATTTTTTTTACTGATTTTAGAGAGGAAGGGAGAGGGAGAGATGGAACCCGCAACTGGGGCATGTGCCCTGACTGGGAATCGAACTGTCACCCCCTGGTTCATTGATTGATGCTCAACCGCTGAGCCATGCTGGTCGGGCAGTACTTCACTCTTTTTTATGGCCAAATAATATTCCATTGTATGGAGAGGCCACCTCAGTCTATCTCCAGTTGATGGACCTTTGGGTTGTTTCCACTTTTTGGCTTTTGTGAACAGTGCTGCTGTGACAATTCATGTACAGGTGTTTGTGTGGACATAGGTTTTCCCTCTGGGGTACATACGTGGGAGCAGAATTGCTGTGTCATATGGTAAAATATTCTTTAGCTTTTAAAGAACATTTGTCCTTGCAAACAGTGCATCAGTTTTTTCATGCGCTTGATTTAACTGACAGTTTATACCAAATGGAGAATAAAAATATTATTTTCTGTTAATGTCTCCTATATTCATGATCTAATGTTAATTTAAAATTTTGACAATCTTCCCAAGCTAATCAGCTAGGCAGGAAGAGGAAAGGTACAGGAAATGTGAAATGTGTGTCTGTTTTTAAAAGCTACATCTGTCTTTAAAAGAAGTTACTGAGAACTGTTGAACTTCAAAGATTAAAAAAACAAAACAAAAAACAGGTCCTAGTAGTCTATCCTAGATGACAAGCATGTTTTTCTAGGACCATGAGCTCCTGTGACCCCTGTGTGAATCAGGGAGGCTGGAGCCTGGTGCCTTGAACAGGAGGCCAAGTTCACCGGGAGTGATGGGCAAGCCTTCTCTTCCCAATCCCTGGAGTCCAGAGAGCGTGTGACTTTTCTAGATCTTGCAATGACAAATCTATGTGGTGATACAGATTTTCTTTTCTGACAGTTAATGTAAGCCTAATGGGAAACGTGTAACGCCGGCAAAATAGTTCATGGGAATTTCCCAGTTAGAGTGAATTTACTTGAGCTTTAATTATATTTCAAGATCCATGCTGAGCATGTTTGACTGTTGGGAGGTTGTGATGATTGATCAGGGCCTGTATCTTAGTTTCCATTAATAGGAATGTGAATTTTTAAAAAAAATGTGGCCCCAGTCTCTGAATATTAATGTAAAAATGTTAAAAGAAGTTGACATGGTAAATAGATTCCAGAGAAGGAAAGAAGAGTTCTGCCTGATTCCTGTGGTTGTGCCAGGAGGGAAAGATATGTCTTTGAAGGTAGTTATCAATGCGAAAACTGGTTTTCAAACTGCCCCCCCCCCCGAGGTCTAAGAATTTGCTTTCAGTGATTCACCTGTGGACGGTTTTGCTTCTTAAACGTTTTTAACAGAATCACAGATATTGAAAAAGTGAGTTCCTAGTGGAGCCTCTCCTTTTAGATGAGCTTCTTTGGTTGTCTAAGGGGCTTAGCTCTTGAGACTGGTCATTGCCAAATGTCTCTGCCCTGTTAGAATTTGCATTGGACCCTAAGTAACAACGTGAAATGTGCAGAATTTCAGCACCCTCAGGAGGTGGTGTTTGGGCCCCTGAGTAACTCTGTAAAACAGCCTGAGTGGCACCTGTGCCCAAGGGTAGGGTTTGAGCCCCGCAAATGTTTCTTTCCTGCTGCGTTCACTCTTACCACCACCCAAACTGTGAGGGTGTCCAGTCTGGAGCTACACATTAAATCTGTTCTCACCTTTCTTCTGCAAGAGAAGGGACACTTTGAAGTGTCTACTCCAAATTATGTCGCCTATAAAATGCCCTACCTGAAACAAATCATAAGGGTCCTTTCCAGGGAAAAGCTTCACAGAGGACCCCCTTCCTCTGGCTCCAATTCCTGGGTGCACCTATTTTAAATGGTAAAGGGAAAGTTGTCCTCTGGGGAGACTAAGATACAACCATGCTGGGCTTGGAGGTGGAACTTCAAGGGCTGAGTGAATCTGAAACCTGACTGGAGAGACAGGAGCCATTTGGCCACATGGGAAAGTGCGCTTTGGGTATTTGCATGAACCTTAATAAATTTATAGTGATTATATATTTATCTTAATTTTAGTTTTGTAATCCTTTTTTGGGAGGAAATAATTTTCACTTTTTAAAAAACTTGTCTTTTCATTTAGAAGTAATTTCAACCTCCAGGAAATTTGAAAGAATAGGAGTAGTAGAGATAGAACCCGCAGTCGGTGCCCTGGACCCTCTACCCGGCTCGCCGGGAGCGAGCATCTCACCTCACCTGCTTCTCCTGCGGTCTTTCCTTGTGTGTGTGCGCAAACAGTACTATATACGGTACACCATACAAACAATACAGGCAGGATATTTTTTCTGTGCCATTTAAGAGGAGGTTGCTTATATTTATGGTTCTTCTAAATCCTTCAGTATGAGGCATAAGAACTGTGCTCTTACATAATCGCAATACTACTGTCAACTTCAGTAAATTAGACGCTGAGAAAATAATTTAATTTACAGTCTTGACAAACTTGACCCACTCATGTCCTTAAGAGAATTTCGAGCCCGGCTGGGCGTGGCTCAGAAGTTGAGCATCGACCTAGGATCCAGGCAATTGGGGTTCGATTCCCGGTCAGGGCACATGCCCGGGTTGCGGGCTCGATCAATGACTCTCTCATCATTGATGTTTCTATCTCTCTCTCCCTCTCCTTTCCTCTCTCTGAAATCAATAAAGGTACATATTTTAAAAAAAAAAAAATTTCGAATTTAAAAGTGACTTTTTTCTATTTTAAAAGTATATGAGTGTACAGAGAGTTCACTTGATACTCAGAAGGTAAAATTGCTGGGCTCAGCCCCTTGGGAAATATATATATATATATTTATACATACTATTTATTAACACACATGTATATAAATATATATTGGAATATATTGTTGCTTTATTTTTTAGGTAGATCTAGATTTTAGGTTATTTTGTAGACAATGTGTTGATGTTTAATTGAGCTCAGATTGGCGTTCGTGTTGTACCTAGTTTGCTGAGCCTGCGTGTCCGCTCAGCCCCCTGTTCTAAGCAGCTGGGTTTGCTAGAAGCCTGTCCCCCTGACAGTGTCCTACCCACATCACCCAGCCAACTGTGCTGCCCTCGGCTTGGGTCTGGATTCCCTAACGGGCTGTCCTTCCTGTTTGAACGCAGGTCCCCCTCACCAGCTCTGGAGCTGTCCTGTACCTTCAGTTCCTGTCCAGGTTTGGAGGAATGGACCTGAACATAAATGTAATAAAGCGGTAAGTGTTGTTGTTTTTTGTTATTGTTCATATGAAAATGTGAAATTTGAAGTGATAAGAGATGGGACATGAGGTCATTAGAGCTGATCATGTCAGCAGGTGCATGTGGAAGATGCTGGTAGAGCTCGTCCCTGTGCAGTTAACGCAGCTAATCCTCAGTCACACATTTATTGCAGCTCCCAATGCTGGCAGTGTGAGGCGGCTGCCAAGATGAGCGCAGCGTGGGCCGCGGGGAGCCTCCTGGCTTCACGCGAACAGGAAGAACTGGAGTATTTGCCACACGACTACCCCTTGAGCCTCAGTGAGGACGAGGGGGACAGCGATGGGGAGCGAAAGCACCAGAAACTCCTGGAAGCTATCAGTTCCCTTGGGAAGAGTGGGCGGAAGTTGGCCGAGAGGTCGGAGGCCTGTCTGGAGGTGTCAGCGTTTGCTTTGGTCTCCGGAGGGTCAGGAGAAAGGCTGGCCCTTCCAGATCTGCTTCACCCCTCAGTTCAGACCTCACCCTCAGGGGCTGCTGTGAGAAAGCAACTGGACAGAGTCAGATCAAGGAAGACGGTGGAGGTGCCCTGCAGCCAAGAGGAGGCCCAGCGGGTCCGCAGGGAAGCTGCCCTCAGGGAAACCTCACAGGCCCTCTCCAGGTGGGATCCCATCGTTCTGAGGAACCGGCAGGCTGAGCAGCTGGTTTTCCCCCTGGAGAAGGAGCCCTCGGCCTTTGCTCCCACTGAACTCGTGCTCAGCGGCTGGAAGGCAGGCACCCCCCTGGAGCGGGACATTTTTAAGCTCCTTTATAAGAACAGGCAGCCAGCAAGAGATCCTTTGCTGACTCCTATGGACAAGGCCTCTCTCCAAGCCATGAGCCTGGAAGAGGCTCAGATGCGCCGAGCAGAGCTGCAGAGAGCCAGGGCCCTACAGTCCTACTATGAGGCCAGGGCTCGAAGAGAGAAGAAAATCAAAAGCAAAATGCATCGCAGAGATCTGAGGAAAGGAAAGGCCAGGAAAGGCCTGGGAGAGGTTGAGGAGCTGCGGAAGGTCAGTTCCAGCGCTGCACTGGGAGAGCTGGCAAAACTCAAAAAGGCCAGAATGATGGAACGCATGAGCCTGAGGCACCAGAGCTGTGGAAAGTGGGCCAAGTCAAAGAAAATCATGGCCAAATACGACCTGGAGGCTCGCCAGGCTGTGCAGGAACAGCTGGCCAGGAACAGAGGACTGACGCAGAAACTCCAGGTGGCCCCCGAGAGTGAGGAAGAGGAGGGAGGTGCGGAAGAAGACGGTGACCCCCTTGTCCTTGACGCGGCGACTGAGGCACAGAGGACAGCAGGTGAATCCAACCCCTGGATGGTCAGGAGTCACCCCAGCGATACAGAGGAGGCTGAGAGCCGGGAGGACCCTAAACTAATTCCAGAGCCCGCGGCCCACGAGGCTTCTGAAAGTGAGGGAGAGGAGGGACCAGTGGCTGAGGAAGTTTTATTGAAGGAATTTGGGGAAAGGCGATTGCTTAGGAAGAAGTCTGGGCTCTACCGGGACACCAAGCCCGTGGGCAGACAAGAAGCAAAAGATTCTGGCCGCCCGGAGGTGCTGTCCGAGTGGAGGGCACTGCCTCAGGAACTAAGTGAGGACGACCGTCCTGCCAGGAAGCAGAAAGTGAGCTCGACGGGGACAGTTTTGCAAGTCGGGAGAGAGCGACCTGCAGGGGAAGAAGAGGAGCCCCTGTGGCTGCAGCTACAGGAGCTAGGCAGAGGGGGACGCTTTCAGAATAAGGAGCCCCCCGGCCCTGCCCTAGAGGGGCAGCTGCTGGAGGGGAACCCAGACAGTCAGCGTGGTGCCTGCAAGGAGGAGGAAAGGAAGCAGCAGATGATTGACCTACAGAACTTCCTAACCCCCAGATCTCCTTCCGTGGAGCCTGTGGCAGCCCCCACGGCAGTAGAGGCATCAGGAGATGAGCAGGAGAGAGCGCAAAAGCAAATGGTAAAGGAAGCTTTTGTTGGGGATGATGTCATCAGAGACTTCCTGGAAGAGAGGAGGGAGGCTGTGGAGGCGAGTAAGGCGAAGGACGTGGACCTGGCCCTGCCTGGCTGGGGCGAGTGGGGGGGTGCGGGCCTGAAGCCCGGGGCCAGGAAGAGACACCGGTTTCTTGTGAAAGCCCCCGAGGGTCCTCCAAGGAAAGACAGGAATTTGCCAAATGTGATTCTCAGTGAGAAGCGGAACATCCACGCAGCAGCTCACCAGGTACGGGTGCTTCCGTATCCATTTACCCACCATTGGCAGTTTGAGAGGACCATCCAGACCCCTGTGGGGTCTACATGGAACACCCAGAGGGCCTTCCAGAAGCTGACTACGCCCAGGGTTGTCACCATGCCAGGCCACATCATTGAGCCTATAAAAGCCGAGGATGTGGGCTTCCGGTCTTCAAGGGCGGATCTCCGTGTCATACAGAGGAATCCCAAGCGGCTCTCCACACACCACAGAAAACAGCTGGAGAAAAGCTCTAAGGATTGAGTTGCTGGAGGAGTAACATCTTGGTGCCCAGACCCAGGAGCCGGGACTGCTCCTCCACGGGCCCGGTTTTACTCTGAGCTGCACGATGGATTCCAGAACTGGCTCAGCGCACTGTGGATGCAGTTAAGCCATACTTTAGAAGTAAAGGCATTTTCATCTATTAAAAAATTCATTTAGAGAAGATTCTGACATCAATATAGGATATATTTCAGAATAATAGAAATAATGCTGTATTAAAATGGAAACATAAATTAAAACCAGATTAATATATGCAGTGTACTTCAGACTTGGAAATAATTTTAATTTTGAAGTAAAACTATTAAGATGCCAGATTTAAATTTTGTTCATATTTATGCAATTTAAATGTCTTTCAGTGGAAAGGGATCATATTTTGGTAGCTAGAAATTAAATATTTTTAAAGCTCTTTGAGTGAGCTTTGCATCCCATAGCTCTGGCATAAGCCACGGGGCTCCTTTGCTTTATCTGCAAAATGCGAGTGCTAAAGTTTGAACTTTACTTCTCCATCAGCTGTGAAGTTTTTTGGTCTAGTGTATGATTTAGGAAACACTGTTTTAGTAAAAATGGTTATTGTCTACTCTAAATGAGTAAGCCTCATTTTCCCAGGAATTGTGTAAATTTGGTGTGAGATATTAGCATATGTTAGTATTAAAGCTTTCATGATTGCATCCATCATGGATGCAGCTTAGGTGTAAGAATTACTACAGCAGGAGGAGGGGGAATGGGGACCTACTACTCAGTGGGTGCAGAGTTTCAGTTTCGTAAGATAAAGTTCTAACGATGTATTGATGATACACAACAATGTGAATGTACTTAACATCAATAAACTACTTTTTTAAATGGTCAAGATTGTAAATGTTATTTATTTACCACAGTTTTAAAAAAATAAGAATTAGTACAGCAGTTCCAATGAAACTAAGTATTGTCCCCTTCATGACCTGGGACTCCTCTGTGCTTAGTTACTGCTCAGTAAAGGGTGGATTAAGATCATTCCCAAGGCCATTCAGAAGAATGAGTTGTCTTATACACTTCATTTTGTGCTTTTGTCCTGAAACCATCCCCAGTAGGGATGACGTTGCTGAGTGGACAGTGACCTAACTTGACATTCTTTGATGAAAAAGCTAAACAACTGGGAACACTGAAAGGAGGGTTCTCTTCTGTTTTTAATTGTGAAACATCAGTCTAATAATTAATTTGAAATTAAAAGGATAAGTTCCTCCTGAAACATAAGAGGCTAAATATTTAAATTTGAAAGATTTCTGACTAACTCATAGAAGAAGATGAATTCTCTGTGTTGAAGATACTACCTAATAGTTAATGGAGACTTCTCTTCATAGTAATATGGTAGGATATATTCATAAACAGCTCTTTCACTGAAAACAACGAAAATGCCAGATAAAAAGTAAAATACTTTAATAGATTACTAAGTTTGTAAAAAAGCAAGCAATCCCCAGAGGCCAATATGAAGTGAAAATTGGGATCCCGAGAAGTGGTATTCGAAAAAGCCAACTATTGTCTTAAGGGTATTGGCCAAATCCTGGTGAATTTGTGCATCAGTTTTGTTGGCTATTTGGAGTGGTAGGGACAAGAGAGAGAGCCTAGAGGGTCTTCCCAAGATGGAAGAAACTAATAGAAGATCAGTACATAGAGAGTTGGGACACCTGTACCCTCAGTAAGATAAATTAACCCTGCATCACAGAAGGGCACAACAAGGAAACCTGCCTGAGTTAGCACTGGCATTGGGTGAACAGGGGGGAAAACTGTAATTACAAGTTGATTTTCATGTGAGTCTGTGTCTGAAATGCAATCTGTGTGGTCTGAAAAGTCTTAGGCTAGGGATTTACTTCAAACTGGTCCTGAACTGGATATGCCCTTCTCTGAGTAGTACATCTTCAACCTAGCCCTTAAAGAATTTCCACAAAGTACCAAGTCACTTCAGGCCACAAAAGAAAATCTTGAAAACATATGAAGAGCCAAGCAATGAGAACTTAAAACCAGTAAAAAACAATATCCAGTAGAATACTGGAACTATCAGATGCAGAATCTAAAAGTAGTGTTTTAATGTTTAAAGAAATGAAATAATGGATTCAATATGTGAATACAAAAGAAGAGATAATAAAAGTAAAGATTTGAATAAGTACAAAGCAAAACTTCTGGTCTTGAAAAATATAATAATTGTAGATACAGAAGTCATTGGATAGGTGAAAATAGTGGATTAGACACAGCTGAAAAGAGCATTAGTAGAGTGGAAAATAGATCTGAAGAAATTATCCAGAATGCAGCACAGACGGACAGATATATACAATATAGAGGACAGGAATAAGAGACATGGACGATGGGAAGAAAGGGACTAATATGTTCATTGTTGGATTTATAGATATATAGAGGAAGATTAGAACAGACAATATTTGAAAAGATAATGACTGAGACTATCAAGCCAGATAATAAAAAGAAATACCTAGACATATCACAGTGAAACTATAGAACTTCAGAATCAGAGAAAATATGGCCCTGGCTGGGTAGCTCAGTTGGTTAGAGTGTAGCCCTGTTACACCAGGGTTGCGGGTTTGATTCCCCAATCAGAGCTCACACAAGGATCAACCAATGATGCATCAATGACCGAAACAACAACAAATCAGTATTTTTTTTCTCTCTCTCCCCTCCCCCCTCCCCCCTCTCTCTAAAATCAATCAAAATTAAATTTAAAAAAATAAAAGAAAATATTAAACACTTTGATAAGAAAAAATGAATTGATTCCAGAGGAGTGACAGTTAGACTGACCCTGATGTCTCAACAGTGACAATGAAAGATACAAAAGATGGTGGAAAAGTCTCTTCAGTGTGCCAACATACGATACTTGCCATCTTAAACTCTATCTATGCTGTATTTGTAGGAATGAGAATATGAGTGTTCTCTTCGGGAGTCCCCGAACCCTCTGTTCTTCTGGCCACGGTTGTGCTCATCCACTGATAGCAGGGTATTTGGAAGAGGGAGAGGCATCTGGCGCCTTCGCCTGTGGTGTCGAAGGCTACCTTTCAGCCTGGCCCAGTATTCTTTCTTCATGCTCACTTGTATACAAATGACAGGCAGCCTTTGCAGCCGTCAAATTTTCAGCCCGTTAGACTTGAGCTGAGTCTTAGGACGTTGACTTGTGCTGCTCTCCTCTACTCACTGTGCTCCAGGCTTGAGACCTCCTTGGTGCTCCTGCCCTGGGCCTTGGACAAGTTGTCCCCTGTCTGCAGTGGTTCCCCCTGTAGGTCACTCTTCTCATACCCGTTAGGTTAATACTCAGCGTGGTCTCCACCTAGAACGTGAGCTCCATGAGGTCCTGGGTCTTTCTCAGTTCTACTTCCTGACATATCCCAAGCCTCTAGGACAGTGTTTGGCACATGGTAGGTGCTTACTACATATTTATTGAAGAAATGGATGGACAAACAGCCATGAAAGCCAACAAGCGGTACCTATAGCCAGCAACCTGAATGAATCTCTTGGACGGTAATATTGAGCAAGGGAGCAAGAAACAAGGGAATCTCCTATTTGTGTGACATCCAAAAAAGACAAGTGGAACTGTATTTTTTAGGGATACCTAGGTGGTGAAGTTACAGCCAAATAAAAGGAAGTGACTTTTTTTTTTTAATCCTTACCTGAGGATATTTTTTCCATTGCTTTTTCAGAGAGGGTCGAAGGGGAGGGAGAGAAACGTGAATGTTAGAGACACATCCATTAGGTTGCCTCCCTCACATGCCCCGAACTGGGCCGAGCCTGCAACTGAGGCACATGCCCCTGGCTGGAATCGAACCTGGGACCCTTCAGCCCGCAAGCTGAAGCTCTAACCACTAAACCAAACCAGCCAGGGCAGGAAGAGACATCTTAAGTACTAAGATAGCAGTTACTACCAGGAGGAGAGGAAACATTACCATTGGAGGGCAGATGGGGGCCCTTTCTGTGTTTGGCTTTAATTCTTGTTTGGGTAATTGTTCATCAGGCGTTTGCCTTAATTATAATTAAACTATGCTTATATGTTGTATGTATTTTTCTGCAAGTGGGTTGTATTTCATAATAATTTAAAACCCAATGGATTTAATAAGCAGACTGATAGACACAGCTGCAGAAATAAGTGACCTGGAAGATGGATCAGAAAAAATTAGCTGGAACACAGCACAGCGACAGACAATGTACTCGGGGTCCTGTGAAGAGAGGCGTGAGAGATGGACTGGGTCTCATGTCCAAGTAAACAATGGCTGAGGATTTCCCAGAACTGGCGAGAGGTACTGTCCTGTGATTCAAGAAGCCAAATCTCAAGCAGGACTCAAAACATGAGTAGAGGCAGAACCCCAAAGCCAAAGCCAAGTGCCAGCCAGCATTTAGACAGAAGTGACTTCCAAGCGGTAACAGGACAACAGGAGAGAACGGGTCAGTCACCGCGATGCGTTGAAAGAAAATCGCCGCCGTCCTGGAACCGTGTATCTAATGGAAACATCATTCGGCATTTTCAGCACTGAAGCAAAGACATTCTCAAAAGTGGTTTGGGGCCCCGACTGACCCAGTGAAGCAATTCTGAGGTGGAACCTCAGGGGGAAGGAAACGATCCCAGACAGAGGGTTGGAGGTGAGGGCGAAGGAATGAAGAGCAGAGGTGGCAGCGGGTGGGTGGTCGAGTCTGGGCCTCTGCTGACCACAGGGAACACGAGAGACCAGGAAACAACGCCGACTTTTGGATTTAAAGATAGAGTAGGATTAAAACACAGGACAGCGGTCATGAAAATTGAGAGGAGGGACCCGGTTGCAACGGCCTGGAGGTGTTACATCGTCCAGGAAGATACACGTTTGATTAACTTAGACTTTGAAAAGCTCGCGGGGTATAACTTCCAGAGCAACTCACAGCCTTTTACGGAGGCGAACAAACGGAAGGGAAAAACAGGGCCGACCCCGATGAAGGGGAGAGGGAGCAGCGAGGCAGGACAAGCGGGCAGCCTGGGCATGCCGGCAACTATAATGAACGCTCTGCTTAAACAACAAGGATGGACCAGCTAACAGACGGTGAAATCTGCTGAGGAAAACCGAAACATGTTCACAGAGTGGCTGGAAGTGAAAGGGTTTGAAAAGACGCACCTTCGCAGTAAATACTGACGGGAGCTGACGTCACCAGATTGACGGCAGAGGATAGGCTGGGTTCCCTGGAGCGGACACCGAGGTGGAGTCTGGGGTGCACGCTGTGGGTTGGAGAGGACACTGTGAGGAGGAGACGGCCCGAGCAGGGCTGGGCAGAAGCAGGCCCAGCTGTGACCCACTGCAGGGGGCCGGGGGGAGCCGCAGGGGCCCGAGCCACAGGCCCTGCTACACCTCTGCAGCCGGTGGTGGGGCACAGGCCGCTGTCTGGTTTTCATTATTGAAATCTTAAACGTGCGTTACAAATAGTGTTTTCTATCTATTTTAATGCATAGTTAAAACAAGTAAGATATTACACTTAACATGGAATCACAGAGTGGATTCCTGGCAAGGCCCCATCTTCAACTTGGGCATGCCACCCAGCCCCTCCGAGCCTCAGTTTCCTCCCATGGAAAACGAAGTTCGTTTCTGCCTAAAATGCTCCAGTGGCTTCCCCGTGCCCTAGTGTGACGTCCTCATCTGCCCCATCCCTGAACTCGCCGTGCTCCTCTGCCTGCTCGCTGGCCTTGGGCCCCCTGGGACGTGCTGAGCCCTGGCCCTCTGGGCGCCCAGCTGCTGTGCGCTGCTTTTGCTTGGCCCGGAGAGCTCTCCTTCCCAGTGGGCAGCTCCCGGCTCCTCAGCTGTGGGTCTTGCTGCCCCCCGCCCCCGCCCCCGCCCCCCCATCTACAAGAGTTATTGCATCTTCCCCTGACCTGCAACCCAGCTCCCTGCCTGCCTTTATTTCCTTCGTGGCTCCTGGTATTATTGCAATGTGCAGTACTTCTGTGCTTATTTTCTGTCTGTCCCTGTCACTAAGCTTTTTTGGAACTGGGAACAGTGTCCTGGGCAGCGCTGTGGCCCTGCAGCCGGGCGTAGGTGGCACTGGATACGTGGTGTTACATGGGGGAGCTGAATGCCTCTAGTTCCATAGCCCCTACCCCAGCCCAACCCGTTTGCTCCAAAGAGGGGCTTTGAGGTGGTTTACCCAAAACAGTGGCTCACAGCCAATGCAAAATCAAAAATGATTAATAAAAAAACCAATGGAGCCAAGGAGTAGTGCAGACAACCCACCCCCATAAAGCCATTTCCCAGTGGCTGGGCGTGCACCCCGGGGTGGACTGGGAGCCCGCAGAGGCCAGGACAGAGTCCAGCAGGGAGGGGCCAGGGGTGGGCTCTGCAGCCAGACCCCCTGGTCTGAACCTGGCACCTTCTCTTCTCCGCGGGTGATCTTTGGCTCCTTAGTCTCCTCTACACGGGGTGAAGGTGGCCCCGAACCCACGGAGGTGTTGTGAGGGCTGAATGAGGCAAGGCTTGGCCACAGTAAACGCTAAGTGTCGGCCCTCACTGCTCAAGTCCCCTCCCCCCTCAGGAAGAGTCAGTGTCACAGGTGAGGAAACTGAGGCGGGAGAAGCTAAGTTCACACTCTGGCAGATGGTCATGCCGGAAAGATACGGAAATATCTCTAGGCGTTTAAAAATACACAATTTAGAAACCCTTCTCACATCTGCAACATTTTAACGAGAAGTTTTTGTTTTTGTTCTTAAGAGGCTCTGGAAACGAGACGAATGGCTGTCTGAATGGCTGTCGGACGCTGAAAGAACTCGAAAAGCAACTAGGAGAGAAGGTAACAGAGCTTTTAAAATTCTCCCCAGCCCCCTCCCTCAGAAGTCGTCGTTAGCAGTGGTAGACGGTGCAAAACGAGCCGCGCGCCCGGTCGCCCGTGTTCCCACATCAAAGCCGCCCGGCTAAATAGACCTCGTAACGAACGGCCCACGTGGCCCCACGTGAGAACCGCATTCAGATGAGGGGGGCGGCTCCTTGACGCGTGGCCCCTGCAGAAGGCCCAGATGTTAATTACCTTTGTATTAACTTGCGATCATCATTAGCAGGGCTGCCCTTCCTTTCTGTGTTTGTCTCATACGGAAGCAGTTTTCTTTAAAGAGAGAAAACCACCGCTTTCCGGCAGTTAGTGCCAATCAAGTGCGGCGTGGCACAAATAGCCAGGGAAACGGGGCCATGTGCCGCAGGCTCGAGGCGGAGAGCCACGGACGCTACTGCGCGTTTACAGTGGGATGTCATGGCACGCAGCTCGTGGGGGCGGGGGAAGGAGGACAAGGGACGTGTTCATGGCCCCCGGGGGTTGGAATCAGACCCCCTGTTAAAATGCCCTTGAACCTGTCAGTTGCACGAGCAGCTTGAGGATCGCGGCTTAATTTCTTCGGTTCAGTATGTTGGCTTGAAATGTGATAAGTTTCCTTTCCTTTTTGAGCTCTCCTGAGATTTTCATATGTTTGAATATCAAAAATAGCCAGGAACCCGCAGCAGGCTCGCCTGAGTCCCCTGGCTGGTGCCGCGAGTGCCAGGGAGCTCATCTGGGCGTGACCGCGCTGGGGCCTTACCCGCTCCTCAAAGTCCAGCTCCACGTGGTTTGTGCTGGGACGAACCTGCTGTGAGTCCTGGCTCCCTCTGTTGGGTTCCGTTTGTCCTTCTGTAGGAAATACGCGATATGGTCGGTATTGCTGGTGGGGTGTGTCTTTAATTTGTCTCTTCATAAACTGTGTTAATTACGAAATTCTCCCAGGAAAGTCAACTGTTTGTGACTCTGGTATCAACACAAATACCGTTTCGGGTCATTAATGCAACGTTGCGTTAGGCCGCGAGTGGATGTAAGCCGGGACCGTAAATTACTGAGCACGAGGCTTTGCTGGGAGCTAGGAGGGAGCTCCACCGAGCACGAGGCTTTGCTGGGAGCTAGGACGGAGCTCCACCACTGCCCATCCGCACCTGAGCCCGGCTTCATCCCAGCCCCTCCCCTTCATCCCGTCAGTGGGAGAAGCCCTCCCACTGATTAAGTCAGTTTAGACGCGTGCAGCTTTCACGCAACTTCTGGTGAGTACTGAAAGGTGACAGTAGAAGGCGGAGGAGCGGGGGATTGAGCGAACCCCACATCTCAGGGCAGCCCCAGGGGTTTCTCTGTCGTGCATTCTGGTCAGCATGAACCGTGGCCCAGATTCTGCCTACGACCCCAGTCCTGGACAGGCAGGTGGAGTGGGGCTCTGCCCCTTTCCAACCTTGGGTGGCCTTGGGCAAGCCCCTGTCACTGGGCATCTTCATCTTAGTGGGGATCATAACACCCTCCGTGAACTGCTGCCGGGTCCCGTGGGCCCTGTGTTTGGGGGAACAGGAAGCTCCCTAAGCCCGGGTGGTGCTCATGGCGTGGTCTTCAGGCTCCGGCTGGCCCTGGTCCCTGCTTTAATCTGCACTCAGGGGCACGCTGAGCCCTGCACGTACCTCGCACACCCTCAGTCTCTCGGCCCCTGCTTTCCATTGGTCATGAATACGGCTGTGCTTTCCTTCGGCTCCTCTCCGCACCTCTGACTGGGTGTCTCCTGGCTGGTCCTTGAGCGCTCTGGCTTTCCTGGTCCAGAAGGCAGGGGGATAAAGTGGGAATCAGACGCTGGCCTGAAACCCAGGCTCTGCAGCTTCTGCGGGGGCCGTGGACTGGTCTCTCCCTCGCTGCCCTGAGTCCTCGCTCCCCTGCGCTGCCTTATCTCTAAGGCGGAGACAACAGAGCTCATCTATGAGGGTGGTTCTGATAGAATGAGTGAGAGTGAACGGTAGTCCCTTCCTCCACCAGGGAGGCTGGCTCTGGTCAGGCACTAGAACCCTTCCTTTGGGGGCTTTACCTGCCACCAGGTGGCACCCCCCAGCCACCCCAAGGCATTTGGTTGTCCCACCCCGCGAGAAACACAAAACTCCAGCTGCACCAGCTGAGATGATAGCTCCTCACCTCATCCAAGAAGTCCGGAGGGCGTGCAGGTCCAGTGTCCCGGTCACCAGGAGGTTCCCCCCAGGCTTGACCTGCATACACTGCAACGTCACATTTTTTCCCAGCATGCTGTTTCTCCCAGTATGATGCTGTAAACACGGAGAATCTTCTCCCCATGACTCATGGCCCAGAACTTATGCTCCATACCCACACCAGCCACTGGCGATGGCATCAGTTGCCCCTGTGTGGCAGCTGGGCTCCCTCCCCTGAAGCACGTGGCCAGTGGAGGGTGGGTATCTGAACAAAATGGAAACTGGAGAGTTTAGTTAGAAAGGAGAAAAGAGATAAATGGACCTCCCCCAACCATGGGATCCCCCCCAGGCGGGCTGGGCCTTCATTCTTTGGGCACTAATGTGATTCTTTGGATTTTGCCACCTCTAGTAATGATAACAGCACAATGGAGCACTTACAGGAGCGGCTGCAGGTGCTTTCCCGCCCTACCTTATCTGATTCTCAGGAGAGCCCCAGGGGCAGGTGCCATGGAGAGAGACTCAGCAGAAGCCCAGCAGCCTGGCCAGGGGCACGCGGCCGCCATGCTGCCCTGGCAGCTGGGCTCCAGAGTCCTTGCCCTTCACCCCTGGGCAGCCTGCCTGCCTCTCCGCGGGCCTCCTCGGGAAAGGTTCTGATGCTAACCTTGATGTCAGAACGTGACTGTGTGTTGTGGCTGTGGGCAGGCCTGGTGCATCAGAGTCTGCCCACCATTGTCATACGCATGGACGGAGTTTTCTGTTCTGACCACAGTCATCTTCTCATGCAGGTGGCATCGACTTCACATGGGCATTTGGGAGTCTCCCTTTCCCTTCTCTCTCCAGCAGCCTGTCCTCACATTCTCCCCAACTCCTCGGTCTCCCCTTCTCCCCACCTGCCCCAGGGCCCCAGCTCCATCTGGAACCATGGCTGTGGCTGTGGCCATGGTCGTGGCTGAGGCCCAGGATTTGGGCCTTCACCTTCTCTAGGACAAAATGACTGAGGTCAAGCTTCCGTGTGTTGCCGGGATGGCTAAATTTTGGTCTTTTTACTCTGTTTATCTTTGGTGAGCCCCACAGGAGGGGAAGGAAGAAGCGGAGGGAGAGGCTGGCGAAGGACGAACCTCTCGTCTCGCCGCCTGAGGTGGGCGAGTGCTCGCTGTCCAGGAATTCAGAGGGACAGGAGCTCCTGGGACCCTCAGGAGAGCACAGCAGGGGAGGGGACTCCTGCAGTAATGTCAACTAAAAAAAGCACAGTGCAAGCCCTTCCCCTCCCACAGAATTCAAGAATGTCTAACTCTGTTGATGACACAAGAAAAAAGAGTAGGCAAACACATCCTGAGCCCCAGGCTGTGTGCTCTCGTACCCGTCCACTGCCCCAATCGGGGACCAGGGACGCTGTTTCAAGCCCAGGCCCGTGATGTCAGGACATCTGGCCTATCCAGCCAGCCGTGGCTGGTGTGTGCCGGACACCCAGCGATCTAGCACGTGCGTTTATGGGATCACTGGGCGCCTGGGCGCCCTATGGCGGCAGCCTCAGTCCTTCCAGAAGCAGTCAGTCAGTAATTAGAGGGGCTGAGCTGCTTGCTTGGTCTGTGATATCCCCATGAGGAGAAGACAAGTGATGGGTAGATTCATTCTCCTAAAAAGGGAAGAAATTAAAAAGAAAATTACGGCCTGAGGAATAAAGGACAGCCGCTGGAGTCACAGCCATTTTATAAACGCGCCTTAACGTCATAACACCCGTTAGCCGGAACGACGCGCCCGAGAGCAGTGCGTCTGCCCCAAGAAGAGACGGCGTCAGGCCCAGCACGGTGCCCGGAACACACAGCTTCCCGTGAGCGCGCGGTTCCCCCGCCCGCCGTCGGCCCCGCCCGGTGCTCCAGGTATTAATTGCCTCTCACGGCAGGTATCTGAGCACATCTCCCCTCTCATCTGAAGGAAATATTAGCATATCGCAGCGCTGTTGGGACAGATTGCATCTGAGGCGCTTTTTCCTCCCGCGGAAAAGCCCATCAATCATAGCCGAGCACAGTGATTAATAATGTCACAGCTGCTCGCGTGTCTGCGCTGTGAACGGGGACACGGAGACACGGAGACGCGGAGATGGCGCTCGCGTCTGAGCTGGAGCGTTGCAGCTCACGAACAGCCACTCGTCATGTTACAAAAATTACGCCGAGAACACTCCTACTCCAGCACCTCTTTCTCGGTGCTCTGTTATTAGCTTATTAAAGGCTTCGCCGGGAAACTAAAGCAAAGATCCTGTTATATCAGAATTAGTAATTATTTCAGAATGTTTATCTTTTTTTTTTTTTTTTTTAAATGACATCTTCCTGTGTGTGGCAAGTCAGCAGTACAAATAAGCTCGTAGGGCAAGTGCTTAAAGCAGCGCGGGGCAGGGGACGGGGCGGGCCTGGGCCTGCTGCGCTGGGTGGCCCTGAGCGCGGGCTCTGGCCGCCGGCGTGGCCCCGGCACACGAGTCTCTGCAGTCTGGGTCCTCGCTGAGAGATGGGGCAGCAGGATTGCAGGGTTACTGCTGAGATTCTGCGTGAGAGTGTGAGACTAACTTACTGTAACGCCGAGGGCACTCGGAAAATCGGGTTTGCACTCGGAGGTGAGACAGGAGCGCCCACGGGACAGTTAGAGGGCGGCCCGTGGTCGTTTGTGGTTTAAGCTGCAGGGGGAGGGGGAGAGCTGCTTGCTGACGGCGCCCACACTTTCTCTCCATCTGGGGCTCGACTCGCCACTGTCAGCGGAGCAAGTCATGACTCCTGACTGTCCTCGCCCACCCCCCAGGAGCCGCCTCCCTCGCCCTCGTTCCGTTTTAGTAAGTGGGTCCCCCGTCGCTGAGTCCTTCAGGCGGACACCCAGGACTAGCCCCGACACCGGGCTCTCCAGACTGGCCGCTCGCCCACATCCGGTCCCTCAGCAGGTCCTGTCTGTCGTATCCTGAACTCCATCCTGAACCCATCCGCCTCTCTCCATCCCCACTGCCAGCGCTGTCCCTGCCGTGTGCTTTCTCAACGACCCCTGGACTGCTGTCCTGTTCCCGCTCACCCATTACAACCTGTGTTACCTGTTCAAAATGTAAGTCAGACCTCAGGCTCCTCTGGTGAAGGTGCCCACGGCGTTTGGGTGCCTGGCTCACAGTGCTCGACAAGAGACTCCCCAGGGAGCTGTTTTCTGACTGCACTATCTAAAATTGTAGTGGCTTTTTTTTTTAACACTCATGACATCCTGAGATGTTTGTTGGTTTCCTGGGAGCAGCACCTTCTCTGTCCTGCTCACTGTGGTGACTGCAGTGCCTTGGACAGATCCTGGCACCTCCCGGGAGCTCAGGAAGTATATCCTGGATGAGCAGACACAGTTCTGCAGGAAAAGCTCCCAGGAGCTGGAGCAGCAGGAAAACTTCATGGGAGAGCTGAGAGAGGAGCTGCAGTCGGCCGTGGATGGTGTTTCAGTGTCGAGGATGGGTGGAGGGGCCACACGGGGTAGCTTCCACGGCTGCAGTCTGGCGTGGAAGGGGGCCTGGAAGTGGGGCCGCCGCGACGTGGCCGGGGCAGTGAGGAAACGAGCCCTGTGACTGCTCCGTGGGGAGTTCTGTCTCTCAAGGCAGGATGGGACAGATCAACCTTGAAAGGTAGGCTGGCGAGAAAGATGGAAGGGTTTGAGGATCAGGTATTAACCCTAACGCATCCTGTGAGTGTGGGCTGGGTTAGAAAGAAAGGAGAGATGGGAACTATTTCTGGATTTGGCACCCTTTTAAAAGCCCCGGGTATTTCGGCTCGGGGCTTGTTTTCCTAGCTGTGTCTGAAGTTCAGTGGGAAGATAGAATTCTTATTAGGAATCTTTAAGCTGTATGTTGCCGGTAAGCATTTTAAAAGTGAAAACCAAGTGTGGGGAAGTTTTACATGGCCTGTGGTGCACGTAATAACAGCCAGCTTTGTTTTCACCGTGCCTGCAAGGAAACCCCATTCCAGATTTTTGGATTTTTGCTCCATTATAGCAACTCTGACTTTTAGGCGGCCTTAGCTCTTTTGTGGTCAGCTCCCTTTTCTCTGTTTTTGTGGGTTTCATGTAGATGTCTTTCTGTGTCAGCTTGTGCAGCTTTGGTAAAGGCAGGGTGTGCACGTGCAGCGAGTACATGCGTGGTCCTGGGTGTGTGGGGGGAGCACCAGGGTGGCGGGAGAAAGTGTCACCTGAGGCAGAGGCTCAAGGCGAAGCCTCCGTGGAAGGTGCTCCACCGTCCGGCTCCTCCCACGTGTCCCCAAATTGAAAGTTTGCGTCTATGAGGTTCTGAATGTACTCTAATTTTTTCCTATCTGGTTTGGCTCATCTCTACCAGCTGGTAAATAGGAAATGTTCGCGGTAGGAAGCCAGTACTCTGCAGAGTGTAAACAGATGGAATCAATATAAAGTGACAAGTTAGACTGCGCTACTGAGGATACGGAGCCAAAACCCAGAGCGGAGCAGGCGAGCCACTCACTTCGTTCCAGTTCATTTAGCCCCGAATAGCGCTTCCTATCTGCACAGCTGTGCTGTTCTTTGTCCCCACTTTCTTTCTTCTGGGCTGATAATGACAATTTCAAAGAAAAACTTTAATTAAAGATTTTATACGAAATAGCCAAAAGTAGAATACTAAGGAAAAACGACAGTGATGTGTTTATTGTAAGAGAACTCCTTTTTTCATGGCTTTGTTTAAAAATGTACCCCTTAAATTTTAAAATGAATTTAGTCGCGGTGACAGAAAGGTGTGTGCTGACAGCAGTGGATGCTGGGACACGGCGCCGTGCTCGGGCCCATCAGGTTCAGGCGCCAGCAGCCTCCCCCCCCCCCACCAGGAACCAGGGCAGGAAAGGGGGCTCCGGTGAGGAACCGAGCAGAAGACAGCCGATCAGGAGCTGGTAAGACGCAGCCGTAGATGATTTAAGCTACTGTGCAAGCTGCATCTGGTGACGAAGCTTTGCCTCCTTGGGGAAGGGCTGGCCAGAGAGGGGTGTGCAGCCCGAGTGGGGATTCGGGCCTCAGAGAGCTCACATTGGGCCTTTCCTCACCTTCTTTAAAGTCAGGGTGCTCATGTTTATTTGGGTTCACAGTTTTCCTTCCTGGAGCTCAAAGTGCTATAAAAAGAATTTTGAACAAAGAATTATAGAGTAATAACAGCATCCTCTGTTAGCTGTTTATTGAGCCATCTACGCTCAGTGGGGTACAAATAGGAGGCAGTTTGGTTTTCTGCTGCGCACGGCTCTCAGGCAGGCGAGCAAATCTGCCTGCTCTGTCCCCTGAGGATGACGTCTCAGGCAGGTCTCGTGGCTTCCATCACATTTAGTACAAACGAGGCCACCAGCACAGGCTGGTCTAGTCTAGAACCTCGAGCTCAGATCCGGTGGCTTGGGCCTCGCTTCCCTCCCCCCAGTGTGTGGGATCTGGGGTGGGGGGTGGGGAAAGGAGCACAGCTCTCTCCCTTCACTGTGTCCTCGGAGGGCAGAAAAGGCTGCTTACCGGGCACAGGACAGTGCTCTGGGGGCCTCCAAACTGTAGGATTCGTGCTGCGGAGGCTCCACCCCCTCCTCAGGCTGCTCAGGTCCCCTCCCCTGAGGAGCAGCCCCTGGGAGCAGGACAGCTCCAGCCTTCTGCCTTCTCGGTCTCCAGTCACCCATGGGAGATTCTCGCCTGTCCACACCGGCAGTAGGTGTGCAGGCTGCTCCCACCTGCCCTGCTCACCTGCTGTCTGTCCAGGAAGGTGTGGAGCAGGTCACTGAGCCCCCTGGGAAAGGAGATGCCTGTCTGCCCTCTGCAGGCGCCCCTCCTGTCCATGTGAGGGTCAACGTTGCTTCCAAAAGCTCCCCAGGAATGCCACAGTCACCCTGTCCGTCCATCCATCCATCCACCCACCCACCCACTTATCGGCCCATCATCCATCTGTCTAACCGTTCATCCATCATCCTTCCATCACCCACTTATCCATCCGTCCGCTCAACAAGTTTTCGCTGATCCAGGCCCTGCTCTTGCCCTGGACCCCTGCCCACTGCAGACCTGCCCTCCCAAGGCTATGCTAACTTAGGCCGGGCAGCAGGGCAGTGAACAGGCTGGAGGAGTTGGCTCCCGTGCAGGGACGAGTGCTGGCTCAAGCACTTGCTGTTTCCAGGTGGGCGTGTGGTTTCCTGGTTATTTGTGTGTCTGTCCTTGACCTTCAGTCCAGTCAGCAGTCCTGTCACCGCGCCATTTACTGAGCATGTTCCCTGTGAGACTGGCACACGTGCGCTCACGGCCCCGCCCACACACCGAGAAAGCACCTTTATTTATCCCCATTTCACAGATGAGGAAACCAAAGGCGAGGCCGCTGTTCCACAGTTACCTGAGGAACAGTGCGGAGCTGGGACTCAAAATTTCATTTCAAGCCTGTTCTGCCCCCAGGAGCAGAAGAAGCAGCTCCTGGCTGCATCCTGGCTGCGTCCTGGCTGCCTGGGGTGGGCTGGGACGAGCCTGGCTCAGGGCACAGGGAAGGTGGTTGGCAGAGACGACTTTGGACAGCTTCTGCAGAGAGCCTCGGGCCCATTTCCTGGCTCCTGAGTCTTTAAAGTCACGCCTAACTGTTCTTTCTGTTTTCTTTTAAGTCCTCAGCACTTCTTGTGCTTGTGCACAGAAAGCCCCCTGTCACTTGCCTCTCAGATAAGGGCAGGGGTGCAAGGGACAGGGGTGCAAGGGACATGGGCCAGGGTCATGACCATTTTGGGAAAGATAGTAAATATTTTTATCTTTACAGACCAGATGTTCTATCCACTTATTCAGCTTGGCCCTTGCAGGGGAAGCAGCCAGAGGCAATATGTATTAAAGGGGCACCAATAAAACTTATTTAGGAGCCTGACGTGTGAAATTCATATAACTTTCACATGTCACAAAATATCATTCTTTTGGTTTTTTCCAACCTTTAAAAGCTGTTTAAACTGTTCTTCGCTTGAGGCACACAAAACAGGCAGGGCCAAGAGTTCGCCGCACCTGGAACGCGGGAAGGGGAGTCGGGCCTCCACAGGAATGAAGCCAGGCCGGGAGGTGCCCCCTTCTTGGGTCTGTCTCTGGGCAGTCACAGGGCAAGACCACATCTTTCTGAGAAGCGAGGCAGATGTGGGGGGAGGAAGCAGGAGACGGAGGCCCTTCAGTTTCCCCTCGCGTGGATCGGGCCCTCTCTGAGCCCTCCTCCCACAAAGCAGTGGGAGTGTGAGGGTGGGAAGGGAGCACCCTGAGATCAGAGGCCAGAAGGAAGCGGGGAGGGTCTCCTGTGGGGAGGGAGCTGGGCACCAGTTTCAGGCGGGAGTCCACCGAGATGTGAAGATGGTAGTCAAGGAGCCAGCGACCAGGTGGAAGCTGAACTGGGAAAGCCACGGAGAAGGCGCCGGCTCCTGCCCAGAGGGACAGTGGCAGGGCCAGGTGGGGTGTCGGGCAGCAGACACGGCAGGTGAGCCCACCCTGCCAACATTGGGAGCACCCACTCTGCGAGGACACGGCAGCAAATGGAGCCAAGTCCCCTTGCACGGAGCTTCCGTTTCTGTGGAGGAAGGAACACAGTGGACAGATAGAGACGGACTGTCCAGACGTGGAGGAGTGTGAAGGAGAGGCATGAAGGGAGTCGTCACAAAGGGGTGAGGGTGCGCTTCCGAGGGGGGGGCACAGCCTCCAGGAGCAGGTGGCAGGTGGCGGAGGCCCCAGGGAGGGCGGGGAGGGAGCTGTCCCGCGAGGGGAGCAGCCCTGCCGAGTTGTGGGTAAGCGCAGGGGCACTCGAATGTGGGAGCGGGCACCCTGAGCGTGTGGCCCGAGCAGAGGGCGGGGGGGGGGGGGGGGGGGGCTCACAGGTCCTGGGGGGGGTAGTTGGGGGGCGGGGCGGATTACCTAGGGCTGATGGCAGAGTGAGGACTTGCCTTAGTGGGAAGAGACCCCACCACGCCGTGAATGGAAGTGGCTCCGCGCGGCTGGAGCCAGGACTGGGGGGGAGAGGAGTGAGTGAGCCGGGCCGGGGCATCGGGAGGCTCAGAGACAGTTGGCTCCTGGTGCAGACTTGTCCCAGTTACCCCCAAATGGCAGGTGTCTAGCTGGCCTAGGAAGGAGCTGGAGGCTGCCCACGCCCTCCGAAGTCTGCTCTGTACCCTTCCCTCCCTCCGCCGCCCCGTCTCCCTCCCCCGGGCAGCAGGGGAGCGGGGCAGGGGCAGGGGCAGGGCCACTGTGTTCCTGCTGTGTCCCCGGCTTCCCTCCCGTCCTGCAGGGGACAGGTCTGCACCGAGGCCCTCGCTAGGTTGCCTTTGCTAAGCCTCGCCATCTGCGGCTCCGAGCGGATCTTGCCAAACTTCAGTCTGACAAATGATAAGAGACTTGGAGGCGCTGCTCGGGTGGGTGGGCGCCCGTGCCAGCCTGGCTGCTCCCGGCGTTCCGCGCTGCGCGCCCATATGGGCTGCTCCGGGGTTTTAAAAAGCACATCGCCGCCTGTCCTCCGTTCCTCCCTCGGTGCCCCCGCGAGGTGAGCGGGGCGTGGCCGCAGACCGGGTGCTGAGGTTTTCATGTGGCCATGGGAGCGCGTGGCGTGCTCCCGTGGCCGGGCCTGCACTTTCAGACAAAATGATGGAGCCGTGGGGGGACACCCCCCAGCCGACGCACCCCTCTCTTCTCACCTGGTGTCCCAGTTTCAGATATTAAGACTTTCTAGCTGGTGCTCTCTGGCTGTTGGAGTGGGAGGTGAGTATAGAACTTAGGACTCTGCACGTAGCGGCCATCAGTTAATGTTCGCTCAGCTACCCTGTTATTACACACCGGCTGGCCCGGGGGAGGTGTTGAGACACCTAACGAGGCCTCCCCAGGGGTGGCTTTTCCTCCAAGCAGGTGAGAGGAAGCTGAGAGCAGAACCTGCTCTCGGGAGCAGACAGACCAGACGCAGTAAAGACAAGCATTGTATTCTCCGGCCAGAAGTACTTTGGAGAAGAGAAGCGGGTGGGGTGGGGTCCTGTCTCCTGCGCGTGCTGGGGGAGGCCGTTTGGCAAGACGGCCTGTGGGCTGGGACCCAGGTGAAGTGGACAGCAGCCAGTGGCTACCTGGGCAGAGGTTACAGGCGGAGGGACAGCACATGCAGACACCTTAAGGCAAAAGGACCTGGCAGCCTCGAGGAGCAGTGGTCGGGTGTGGCTGGACTGCAGGAGCCAGACAGGTGGGCGCGGGAAGGGGAGGGACGGCCGCTCAGTGGCCCTCAGGCGTGAGCAGGGTGGCCCCCCCAGGAGACGACCACCAGGCAGTTTGTTCGTGGATTTCGGTCAGCCCGAATCGATGGTGAAGCCAACGGTCAGAGAGCGCATGGATAGGCCGCACTGGGTCTGGCCCAGTACCAGACAGTGGAATCAGACCTTCCAGGGTGCAGTCTCCCCCCCCGGGCCACTCCCCACTCTCCATCCACAGTCCCGGCCCCAGCCTCACGTCCCACCGTGCAGATCCCTCCCGTCTCCCCCAGCATGGGAGGTGGCCCCATGCTGGCTCAGTGAGCCCCCAGCCACCCCTTCCAGCCCAGATGCCACCTCCTGCAAGAAGCCCCCAAGATGGCCCTGGCTGGAAGTGCCGTTCTCTCCCGGGAAGGCCCGCAGCTTCTCGTTTGTCTGTTATTTGGGTCCTGTTGCCGTGCCCCAGCTTTGGTCACCATGTACTTACTTAGTGCCTCCTCTCCTCCGCCGGGTGGTATGGTTAGAGGACAGGCTTGAGTCGAAATCAGCTCTATCGGTGTCTAGCTGGGTGGTGTAGCCTCCCTGAACTTCACTGTTTTACCTAAAAACGGGGAAACGGTCCTACTGCCTTCACGTGAGTTGGTCACGTGGCTCTATACTGGGCACACGTGGAGCCCGATGGACGTTTCTTTGCCGTAAATATCAGTAGCCGAAGGGCAGGTGCTCTGCTCAGCTCCCTGCGTCTCCACGGCCTGTCCAGGTGCTCTTCACGGTGAGTGACAGGAAGCATGTGCTCACTGAGTCCCGGGACAGTCTCTGTAAATCTGTGCTCTGATGTCTCTTAAAAATTCAGGGGGATTGAAATACGCAGCCATAGTTTTCATTCAGCTCCTAGTAAAAACAGTGTGCATGTGGCTATGAGAAATAAAACTTGTAGGGGCTCCGCTACGCCAGGACTGGAGTTTATAAGTATCAGTTAACAAGAAAAGACTTTTGTATGGATTCAAAGGGAATAAGTTGTGTATGAGACTTATTGCTTTACATCAGAGTTTTGTTGTTTTTTTTAAAACTGACTAAGACCATTTATAGCCAAAATTGCCTTGAAAACATTCAATAGATGCAAAGTGCTCTTTTTTCCCATAGACATGCCATTTTGCAATACCCACCACTGTGAGTCTTTGAAAACGTTTTTATTTTACAAGAAACATTTAAAAACTTTCACATTCCTATTACCATTTTGGTTTTCAGCACTGGGTCTTTTGACTTTTCCTACGTCGCTTTTACACACAGATTTTAAAAAACATCAAAGCTGTTATCAACGCCCTGAAGCTCCTCGATGTGAACAAGACGGGCCAGGTCCAGCCGCTCGAGCTGCGGAGGCTCCTGGAGACGTTCTGTCTGAAGATGAGAGAGGACGAGTACGGGAGGTGAGTGAGCCGCGGGTGCCGGGGCCGCCCCGAGGACTGCAAACCGCTTTCTGCGTGGGACCCATCGGGCACGTCGGGTCCGCACAGTGCCCTCCCTCCGCCTTCTGCGTCTCCACTAGTCTTTTTTTTTTTTTTTAATACATTTTTATTGATTTCAAAGAGACAAAGGGAGAGGGAGAGAGAGAGAGACATCAATGATGAGAGAGTCATCCATCAGCTGCCTCCTGCACGCCCCCTGCTGGGGATCGAGCCCCCAGTCGGGCCTGTGCCCTGACGGGGAATCGAACTGTGACCCCCTGGTTCAACCGCTGAGCCACACTGGCCAGGCTTCACCCACATTCACGCAGCACCCCAGGGATTCCCAGATGGGAGAGCTGCTGGTTCGAGTTCCTAAGCACCCTACGGCGTGAGTCGTCTGGCCCGGGACGCCACGCGTCTGGATTGAAGGAACCCATCCCCATCCCCGTCGCCTCGCTCCTCGGGTTGGCACCACGCCCTCCGCCCCCTGCGTTTGCGGCTCACAGCCGACTTTCACTCAGAGTCCGCGGTTAGGAAAAGAATGACAGTTTCCCGCGTCTGTTTGCGGGTTGATGTGCTCCCTGTTGGCGCTCCATCCTGACACAGAGATGGAGCCCTAATTTTCTCTGAGGACTCTTCCTACTGGGGTTGGGGCGTTGCTGCAGGGGACAGTGAACGGCTGAACATTTAGCTGCTTCTGGCGTGTGACCACGGCCACGTGCTCCTGACTTGAGGGCGGGGTGCAGAGGCCTGCACGGTGTTTGCTTTGAGCCTCTGGTAAACTCCGGATCATTCAGAGGACGCCGGATGCTTGGCCTCAGTGGTTGCTTGAGTTCCGAATTCCCGGGAAGCCACTAGGAGGGTCCATGTTTAACCCGGAGGCGCGCTCCTCTGCCTCCCCCAGCTCTGGAAACAGCCTCTGGGCCACCAGCGGAGGTGCCGAGACTCAGTAGTTCCCCTGAGACTCAGTGTCGCGTTGCACTGCGGCTGAAGTCTGTGAAAACGGCTCGCTGCGGCTCCTTGCGCGGGATTCACAGGCTGTCGTTTAGGAGCAAAGGGAGCCCAGAGGGCGTGAGGCCGGCACAGGCCCTGTGGGGCCTGGAAAGCAGGAGACCTTTAAAAAATGGCCATTTCCTAGTCTTTTGAATAATCTCTTTTTCCCCTTTATCACCCACCCCAGAATATAAAAGCCATAATAGATGTTTTAATTTTTACATGTTTCCGGCTGGGAAAGTGTCCAAAATAAGATCCAAACAAAACAAATTAAATAATTTTGTGCGCAATTACGGAGCAGAAGCGGCGCGCTCAGACGCGGTGATCGAGGAGCACAGCCGCTCCATTGGACAATAACCCTGCGTTTGGCACTGCGGTCTCCAGCCTAGTAAATCTGCAAAGAATGTTCCTGTCTGCTTCCCCATCTCACAAGTACTGAATAATAAACAGCTCCGCAAATTTTTGTTTGAGACTTTTTTAAGCCTCAGAAACAATGCCGTTCTCCCGATAAGGCGTGAGAGGCTTGCTAAGGGAAGCGGGGATCAAAGCAGCCCATTTCCTCAATTGCTTTAATGCGTCTCTGTCGCTGCTCAAGAATGTGCCTGCTCCTCGGGAAGCTGCTTCAGCATTAACTTTGTCTTTTTCGTTTTTGAGCAGGAAACACAATGCATTTTTTAATCCTCTCTCTCTCTCTTTTTTAATGTAACAGCTTTCTATTTAATGTCAGCCCTTGGGGTGATAGGAATGGCCTGAGCGGCAAGGTCAGGCACGCTTGGGGGCAGATCTGTGCTCCGTCTTCCCTAGTTCTCGGGCCTCAGGAGCTTCCCGGGCCCCTCGGAGACTCAGTTTGCTCTTAAAGAAATGGAGACTGAGGAGCCCACCTGGCAGGACTGGCGTGAAGGTTTCACGTAACGCACAAAGCACCCCTGCCACACGCCAGGCACATGGTAGGTGCTTGGTTCACAGGGACGATGCTATAACCGCATTAATTCCATTAGCTCCCTTTACTCCTTGGTAAACGGCTCTCTGTCGGCCGCAGAGCACCATCCAGCCGATGTAAACAGGAGGTGAGAGAGTTGTCACCAGGTTTTATATCAAATCAGACTCTCTCGAGACCCACTGGGCTTTCTTTTTTCATTCCCATCTTGCACCACCCTCCCCTCTACTGCCTTGCAGGCCAGAGTACTGGAACAACCCAGGTTAAGGCATTTATGAGCAGCTTGGAAAACAAACTCCCTACCTCACCCACTCACTAGAGGTCAGTCTGCTGCCCAAGCCGAGGAGTGAAGCCCAAGGCTCTGTCCCAGCTGGTGAACCCCGAGAGGTTGATGGGTCAGCTCGTGTCTTCCCCTTTGCCCCTAAAGTCTGCTTTCCTGTGCGACCGACTTGCCTGAAGGTCTCTGTGGACGTGTGAGTTCAGGTCCCTGGGAACACGGCCTTGGTTGTGGCCTCTTGGGAACGGTTCTGTCTCCCAGGCCTTTATTCCTCTGAAAAAGCCCTTTGAGATACATGTGCTTGAGCAGGACTGAGGTTTTGCTTGTGAAATTGTAACCGTAGGAGATGTCACCACGGATTCTGTCTGTGCGCAGTGACCATGCAGCGAGCATTGTGACCGGGACCGGGCAGACCTTAGGAAAGGTCAGGATTCTCTTTGAGCAAACAGTTTGAAGGATTACTGGTTTCACAGCAAACGAGAAAGCTGGAGACGAGACTTCGATCGGTGTCCCCACGTTTCCCTGCGGCAGCAGAGCCGCCAGTGCTGTCCAGAGGTTGGCGACTCAAACAGGGGACTTTAGGGCAGCCTTCTTTTCACAGACACAGTGGGTGAGAGAGGGAGCATCCCGGGAGATTCAGTGCCAACATCTGGCAGCTATCGTAGCTCAAGATGATTTTTCTTACTAGAACAATAGACAAGATCCATCAAAGTGGAAAAAGGTACACAGCGAAACGAACACGTGACCTTACTCTTTGTTAAATGTGGAAAACAGAAAAACAGCAAATACTTTAAGTGATAATTACTAAATTTTTAGAAAGCAGCATGAAATCAGATAATTATAGAAACCAACGCATATGGAGGTAATGTAAGCAAACATTTAAAAACCGTCATTTTTTAATAAATGTAATAATGCAGAAATTGTCTAGAAAACCATGTATCAGGTGGCAGATTTGAATGACTGGAAGAAAATTCCAAATGTCCTATTTATCTTAATTAAAAAAAAAAAAAAAGAGTATCTCAGTATATTTCAGGAAGAAATGTGGGTCGTGCTTAAACATCTCCCCTTTATATATAGAAATTGGAGCATGTGCCAGGGAAAGTGCCCCCACCCCACCCATGCAGTGAACCACTTCGACGCTGTGTCACTTCGGCCTCGGTTTCTCTGGTGAAAGGATATACTTGGTCAACACCATGGGCGTGCTCTCCCCTCCTCCCAGCCCTAGGGTTCTCTGATTATTGAAATTTTAGCCAGAGAAACTGTCACGACCCAGCCCCATTCTCCCCAGTTATTAAACGAAAGTGCCTCTCTGCCCTGAGTTCAGGTGTGGCCCCCGGGCAGCACACACCCTGGCCGCCCCCTGCTCCTGCTGGAGGAAGACGACCCTTAGGTGTGGTAGGCAGACGACCAAGCGGGCCCCGAGGCGTTCCTGTCCCGGTGGACCCCATCACCCACCCACAGACGGAGCAACGGGGCTCCTCGGGGGTGTCTGCGTTTTTAAATGAGGGGTAACATTTCTCAGGGAGCACCTGGGATCCCAGCCCTAGCTGGAAACACGCACTGAGATGGATGCCAGCCCCCGCGTGGAGGCTGCCTTAGGAACAAACTCGCCTCATTTTCCATCTCCGTGTCATGTTCTCTGACCACTAAAGGGCTTTTCTCTTCTAGGTTTGCAGAACATTACAGCATCGATAAGGATTCCGCGGTGGACTATAATGCCTTTTTGAAGCACCTCAGTATAAATAATAACTTAAACCTCAGGTATTATATGGGAAATCAAGGTATGTATTTTTTAAGTACGTGGCTAACGCTTTCAGGAGCCTGAGCACGGTTGCTCCTCTCCTGTGCACCTGTCCCGAGGAAAGGGTGTCGATATGGAAAGTGCGTTATCTGCAGAGGAGTCCTGCAGTCATGAGTCGTGAGAGTAACATGAATGTCTGACGAGAGGAAAGGGGTGAGTGAGCCACAGCACGTCCACCCGCACGTGCAGTGGCAGCCACGAGCCATGGTTTCCACAGAGGTCACAGGAACGTGGATAACGTACGTGGAATATCAGCAAATGATTGGAAAGAAATTCCAAAGTGCAGATTGTCTTTAAGGGACGTGTCTCTGGGCGCCGTTTGGCTCTTCCTGCTGCTTCCATATTCTCAGAAGGTTTTGATAATGAACAGGCATTCCTTTAATGACGGGGAAATCTTACTGCAAAAGGGCAGATGTGGAGTAGTTGACACAGTTATATGGGACACATCCAGCCAGGCTTCTGCAGGCTTATCACCTTGAGAAGGGAAGGCTTTCCTTTATCCCAGCCATGTCGATGTCCACCTGCTGATGGCTCTCGGAGGGCAGGGCCACTCCCCGGGGGACACATGTCTGAGGGATGCCATCAGAGACTCCCCCTTGCGGTCCTTTAGTCATCTGAGGCCAGTGGCGTCCTGCCTCAGAGTTTACCACCTGTGACTGGCTCACTCAAGCTGGGCTGTTGCTGTCTGGTTTCGACTCTGTTCAGCCCAGCAAATATTCCTGAGCACCTCCTGATCCTCAGCTCTGCCTCCCAGCGAGCTTAAAAAGGACAGATCTCAGATTTTAGCTCGGTCTCACTAACCAGGAGAGCTTACAGCAGACTCCAGGGCTCTGCTTCTTAAAGCTTCCCAAGTTTGGGGAAGTATAAACAAGGTCACCTTCCAAGGACTTTTGCCCTTTTTGTCAGTTCACGTGCAGGTTCTGTACTGCTAGGCCCTTCACTGAGTACAAACCCAAGTAATAGACTCTACCTTTAAGAAGCGTGTGTGTGTGTGTGTGTGTATTAACATAGGGCAGGTATATTGTGTGTGTGTGTATAACATTAAATAGAGTAGGTGAAATAAAACGTCACATAGCAGCAATAAAAATAAATTTTTAAAAAAGCAACTACTTATTGTGCTCTGTGTAGATACTTTATAAACCTTAATCTTATATTTCTCTCAATAGCTTTGTGAGATGGGTTTTATGATCCCATTTCAGATGAGAAAACTTGAACCTGGGATGCTAGTTTGTGGTGAAGCCGAGATATGAACTGTTTGGCTCCAAAACAAACTATTTGCCTGACGGCAAGAGAAGAGCCCATGTCACCGATGTTCATGGGAGGAGGAGGGAGGGCCGAGCTGGGAGGCACCCTGCAGGACCAGGGTCGCAGGGCACACATGAGGAGCACTGGGGGAACGAGCGTCCCAGCCCAAGGCCCTGGGAAGGGGGCAGGGCAAGCCTGTCTGAAGCACAGGCTGTGCGGAGCTCAAGTGGGATGTAGGTGGCATCCAGCCTGGCTGGGGCGGGGGGGGCGGTCATCACCAAGAAGTTCATATTCCAGTTTGATAGCTTAATAGTTGGCCCCACCTAATGAACACTTGTTCTGTGCCAGGCACTAGGCTTGTGAGCCTAGTTCCCTGCAGCCGTGTGAGGCGGGCACAGGTGCAGAGCAGTGAAAAGACAAAGTCAACGATCAGACCAGTCCTCCCACCATGAGCACATAGCCTCTGCCAGTGTTAACCCTGGCACCGGTCCGTGCAGACCTGTGCAGAGCAGGGACGGATAGAAGGAAATGCGTCTGTAAAAGTGGGCTCATATTTATGCTGTTTTATGTAAGTTTTTATTCTTATTTGAGCGTGTCAGAAGACTGGAAGTGGAAGTGGAACTAAGGAAAAGGTTGGGTGTCTCTTTTTCTGGCTGCATGTCATATCCACAGGTCACGCTTTCCCCCTTCAGGTCACAGACCTGGATCCATTGTTTTCTGGTACTGAGTCTGCCTGACTTGCTCCCTGGTTGTAACTGGCTACCTAAAGAATTACATATCCACGAATTTCACTAGTGTGGCAGGATATGTCTTGGTGTTGAGCTTTTTGTATCAATTTTACAGTTTTACACAACATAGTCTCAATCTGCAGATTTAGTTATTTCTTTATGTCGAGGTGGTTTTTTTGCAGTAATATTACGTATCTGAATATCTTGATTCATTTTTCAGGTTTTAACTTCAGTGGCGGGAATTATCCTTGCGTTGGGCTGTCTCTGTCGCCTGCATCGATTACGTTTTCTCAGTGCCCTTATTTCCCCTTTGTCCTCGGGATTCACAGTGACCACCATAGCTCTTTCATCGACACCTGTAATTTGATTCTTTCCAAGGTGTATTCTGTTCCTTGCTGTGTCCACTTTATTACCTCTATAATGGTGTTTCCTTTGGTCTACCATTGTATTTTCCATCTCATTTTGTTGTTTTATTATCTCCTCTTACTGAATTGATGTTCTTATGAAGATGTTTCCTAAAGTAATTTTGTACCTTGAGTTAGGTTGTCCCCCAAAATAAGATCTTTGCCTTTTTGCATCACTCCCCTCTCCTTCCTTCTCTGTCCACCTACCTCTTCCCCTGATATGTTTCCTGTAGAGTTTGCAGAATTTCAAGAAATTTGGATAAATTGAGCATTGTTATTCCATTACACACCTTTTGTTAATCAGAGTCTGCCTTTAAATAACATTATAATAATTCACATCAAGTGTAAGGACTTTGCAACAGTGTTTTCCCAATTTTTCTCTCCTGTTCTTTGTTTTATTTCTGTCATACATCATATTTTTACATACACTATACACACAATACATTACTGCAACTTCTGTTTTCTGCTAAGATTTCTTATGTGCTCATTCATTATGAGTATATATGTTTTTTACATTCTCAAACACTGGTTTTAAATTTTTAAGTGCTTTAAAAATTTTTTATCTGATAATTCCAACATTTAGGTCAGGAGTAGGGAAACTTTTTTCCACCAAGAGCCATTTGGATATTTATAACATCATTTGCAGGCCATGCAAAATTATGAACTTAAAAATTAGTCTGCTATATTTGGTCAAACATTTAATTAACTCCCCTCTAATGTGATGGCTGGAACTGCTTCTCTTTGGTGAGGTCTTGGCAGGGCCAGACCAGATGATTTCTGGCCTCCAGGCCAGAAATTCCCCACCCCTGATTTAGGTCATCTCAAGTTTGGTCTTTATTGATTACTTTTTTTTCTTGAATATGGATTACTGCTTCCTGGGGCTCCCCCCCACAAGTCTGGTAATTTTGGAATTTATCCTGGATATAGTAAATTTTGCATTCTAGAGACTAGGGATTCTGTTATGTTCCTCTGAAGAATTTTTGTTTTTAGCAGCCAATTTACTTGGCTATATTCAAATCTAATCTTTTCCTTCCCTGAGGGGTTCATTAACATCTGAACTCTTTGTCCTGCTCTGTTGGCCTTAGCTGGGCTTTCCTCATCTGCTCTGCACAGCTGTAGCTCAGGGGTCAGCAGAGGTTTTGCAGAGTACATTCACAGACTGGAGAGCCTCCCCCTTGCCTCTTTTGGGGCTTTCCCCCCTTTCCAGAGGCTGGGGTAGTCCTAAACGCTGTTTTCTGATTCAAAAGTGATGAGAGGAGCTGCTGGATGCAGAGTAGCTGGGTTCTGTCCCCAGCCTGTTGTAGCAGCCGTAGCTGCCCAGGGCCTGGAAGATGAGCTCCCAAGGGCAGGCCCTGTGCCTGAGCCAGCCTTGCACCTCCAGGGTGTGGCATGTGCTTTATGGAACAATAGGGGTTTCCTTCGATGTGCTGTGTGTCCCTGTGACTCCCATTAGTGCACCAGTGTCACTGCAGTGCAGGGAGCACAGGATGCAGTGTCAGTGAGTGTGCAGGCCACATCAGAGCCTGGTTCCGGGCCCGGCTTCCCCATCTCTCCATGAGGCTGTGCAGCGTCCAATCTGAGAGCCTGTGTTTCACATGCTCTGCCTGCTGGGGCCCCAGCGTTCCAGACCCTTCTGAAGGACTGGCTCTGTGTTTTATTATGTAGCCAGAGGGTCCACTGGGGGAGGTTTGTTCCTTTTCCTTTCTTCCTCCTTTTTTGAGGTAGGGAATGGAATTCTAGGCGACTGACAGTTTGTTAACTGCAGCTGAATAGTTACAAGTGTGCTTAATTTGAGCAAAGCTTATTTGCAGACATTTTAGGAAATAAATCTGGGAAACCATTTGTGATTCTTTGCATTCGGCTTTGAGAAAGAAAATGGCTATATTTTAGATTTATTTTATTATCTTTTATTATAAAAGTAATACATGTTTGCTGCAAAAA
Source organism: Miniopterus schreibersii (assembly GCF_964146895.1). Lineage (NCBI taxonomy): Eukaryota > Metazoa > Chordata > Mammalia > Chiroptera > Miniopteridae > Miniopterus > Miniopterus schreibersii. The sequence continues at coordinate 184,458,285 of NC_138102.1, read as the reverse complement.
AAAAAATCTAGGAAACACATAAACACAAAATAACAGTTCCTGTAATCCTCCACTGAATCCTACCCCTGCGTTCTTTTTGGTGTATTATCCTCCCAGATTTTGTTTCTGATGCTTGGATGGATGGACGGATGGACGGATGGATGGATGAGTGGATGGATGGGTGGTGGATGGGTGGGTGGGTGGATGGATGGATGGATGAGTGGATGGATGAGTGGATGGATGGATGGATGAGTGGATGGATGGATGGATGGATGGATGGATGGATGGATGGTGGATGGATGGATGGATGGGTGGATGGATGAGTGGATGGATGGATGGGTGGTGGATGGATGGATGGATGGATGGATGGATGAGTGGATGGATGGATGGATAGATGGGTGGATGGGTGGATGGGTGGCTGGATGGATGAGTGGATGGATGGATGGGTGGTGGATGGGTGGGTGGATGGATGGATGTGTGGATAGGTGGGTGGATAGTGGATAAATGTATGAATGGATGAGTGGATGGATGCGTGGATGGGTGGATGGATGGATGAGTGGGTGGATGCATGGATGGATGCATGCATAGGCAAATATACAAAATAAGTGTTAAAATGGAAATTAAATTATGCTAGCTGTCCTTTCAATCATGAAACGATATATATCAAAGAAGGTTTCCCACACCCATTAATTTATTCAGGCACCTTTGTTTTGCATATCTGTGTAGTATTTCATGGCTGGTTGAACCATGATTTTAAAATCCAGTCCTCTATTAATGTGCATTTACATTGTGTCAGTTTTTCCCGTTACGAGCGGTGCAGGATGTGTCCCCCGCGCGCTGACAGCCCCCTGGCGCCCTCTCGCAGCGCTCTGGCAGGGGGCGTGGGAGTGCCCATTGCCAGGTGTTCTGCACGCAGGCTGCAGCTGGAACTAGCTGGCTTCCTTCTGTGACATCCCCTTTAGTCCTGGCCCATGTGACAAGTGGGAAAAAGTGTTAACTTGTTTTAATTATACTTTTGAAATTACGAATGAGTTTGAGCAGTTTTTCATACATTTGCTGGGTTTCTTTTAGTCTTTTTTATGGGAATCACCCATTTATAACCTTAGTCTGTTGCTCTACTGAGTGTGTTTATCCTGTTGATTTATAAGAGCTACTCGTATATTATGGAAATTAACCTGTATGTCTCATGTATATTAACAATGGTTTTCCCCACTCATTTTTCTTCCATTGTGTGTGTGTGTGTCTGTGTGTGTGTTTTACCAAACAGAAATAAACAGATTGTCAGACCCAGTCATTCATTATTCAGGTGATTTCTGGCTGGACAGTGTTCCTTAGAAGGGACTTCCCACACAAATGTGTGTGCTGTGTAATATTCGTCCACCTTTTCTCCTACTGTCACAGTTTTGGGATTCTGCTCAGTGCACATTTTGCACTGTCTAAGGTTTATCCTAGAATAAGATAGAAAGGAGGTTAATTTTTTTAAAATGTTCCCCCGGTGACTTCAACATCACTTGTTATAGTTCATCGTGGTTCTGGTGTATGCGAGTCTCAACCTCCACCAGTCAGGTTATGATGAAAAGGAAACATTTACTATTTAAGCGCACCTTTGACAATATTAGTAAACCAAAGCTCTTTTGTTTTAATAGAGGTCTCATGGGAGAAACAAGAAGTCAGAAATGCTGCGAGGGACTACCTCCCCACTTCCAGTTCATCTGAAAATGCCTGGGGCGACTACTCCTTGGATGAAATCGGGAGGACCTTCTGCCAGGAGGTGAGGGGGCTCTCCTGGTGCCAGGGGTGTCCACGTGCGGACGGAGAAGGGGCAGCTGTGGGACGCCGTTAGGTCAGACACTAATTCCCACATTAGCTCTGCTCCTACCTCCACCCGCTTTCATACCTAGTTGGTAGCTGGTTGGTTTGTCAGCTTACCCCAGGGAGCAGGAAAAACTAAAATCAGACAAAGCGGAAAGGGTCGGAAATATCGGAGAATGTTGTTGTGACTCAATAATAAACAGCAGGAAAACCTTTGGCAATAAAACCAATCTTCATGGTATTTTTATGAGTCACATAAAAAAATCAGCGGTCAACCTACTTTACTGCACCTTAGAATTCCCGTGCATGAGGCCCATTCACCCCGAGCGTTTGTAATTCCCATTTAAAGAAGAAGCCCGAAGAAATAGCCAGGGAGTGTCCAGTGTGCACTGTCTGTACAGTCCTCCTGTTGATAATGCTCCTTACTGTAAAAGCTACTGCATTTTTAATGAAACTGCCGGGTTTTTGTCTGATGGGCCTGACTTAGTTGGGAGGAGCGGAGGGAGGGCTCCCGGCAGGGGGGGCCCAGAGTTTATTGAGTGAGATGCACTAAGCTGGCAGGTCCCCTGCGCGTTCCCAGCTCTGAAACCTGAGGAGAGCTGCTCTGTGCGCCCTGTTTTCCTGGGGGCCCTGTCTACCTGCCAGCTGAGCAGCTGTGACTGGGGACACTGTTTCGTAGGCACTCATCAATTAAACATTTGAAGTTCAGAGCCTGCCTTCATAACCTTTTTGATCAGTTTTCGGAGAAGAAAACATGAAGAGGCTTCGGCAAAAATAACACTGCCGAGTAGCCCTGTGAAGTTGGTTTCTGTGAGTGCAACACTCTGATTTCAACCCGTTGCAGCTTTCCAAGTGCCACGAAAAGGTGGAGAAAGCCCTGAGTGCCGGGGACCCCTCCAAATGTGGGTACATCTCCTTGACTTACCTCAAGATCGTCCTCGACGCCTTTGTGTACCGGTTGCCGAGGAGGGTTTTTATCCGGTTAATGAAAAGGTAGGCGTCCCGCTGTTCCCTCGGCGCTTTCTTTGCTCCCAGATGTCAGCCACGAGGCTAAGGAGCAGCTTCATTTATTTTTTATTATTGTTTTGGGCTTTTTGCTGTTGAAAGCTTCAAACGCTTGCAGAAATGAAGAGAGTAAGAGGAGGGGCCCCCGAAGGTGTCCACGCCCAGCCCCAACCCGCAGCCCATGACCCAGAGTCTCCTCTCGGTCCCTGAGCATCACTCCTTAACCCCAGGGGTTTCTGAAACAAATACCAAACGTCAGAGTTCATTGACAAGATCTCACTACCTGTCTCTAAAAGATAAGAACTCTTTTTAGCCCCGGCTGGTGTTGCTCAGTGGTTGGAGCATCAGCCCACGCACCGGGGTCAGGGGGCGCCTTCCAGAGCGGCTTCCTGCTGTCACTGGTCGGGATGCTTCTACAGTGAAAGCTGCTGTCTGGTGGCTTGGTGACAGTGAGACGCCATTAGCCTAAGAAAGGCAGGTACCCTTGGCTCTTTCCCTTCGCTTACTGCTTTTCAGAAAGGTGCCTGGGCTTCCTAGCGTCCTTCAGAAGTTTGCCATGAGCAGCCTTTCCTAAAAGATTTTACGAATTCATCTCAATCCATTACAGTTGTTATTCTTGTTGATACTCAGTCGGCTCCGTCTCGGCCACCGGCAGCCTTTGGGCGCTGTCCCCGAGTCCGCCGGTGTCACCCTCAGAGTCTGGGCGGCTCTCTTGCTTTCCGGTTGACAGTGCTCCCGGGGGCCCGTTTCCCACCCCAGCCCTCCCCAGCGCCGTGTTCAGTCACCGCCACGCCCGCGTGGCTCCTGCGGGAGAGGCAGACCGTGGCCCACGAGTGAGTACCTCCGGGCGCAGCAGGTGGCTTCGTTGTCCGGCCTAGATGTGGTGGCGTTTTCCAGGGTTGCCCTCTTGGAAAACTGAAAGTTACGTAGGCCTTTCTTTTTATTTCACTTTCGGAATCAAACAAACAATGATAATTGAATAGCAGTAAGAAAAGTCAAAACCAAAACGGCACCACCCACCTTTCATAACAAATTTACCGCTTCTGTTTCCCATGTCCCTCCCGCTTTGTGTCCACGTACACGTAATTTTCACGTGTGTGACCCCGGCGAGCCCGCGTCCTACATCGTGCTGCGTAGACGGGGTCATGTTACAGTCGTTCCTCACCGCCCCCCGCAGCCTTCAGGTTGTAAGCTCTGGGACACACTGAGCGCTTCTCTCCGCCGGACCTCGTGGCGGTGTGGGGATGCGGGGTAAGTAGCCCAGCCCCGCGCTGCCGGCTCGCAGGGCGGGCGGCCCTGAGGACGGAGGGGGTGTGGAGCGAGCGTGTCAGGAGGCTGCGGGCAGCCAGCGTCGCGCCGCCGGGATGGCCTGTTCTAGCCACGCGCCCAGAAGTCCCAGCGGAACAGGACACGGGACCGTGGCCAGCCTAGTGCCCGGGGCCTAAGGTGTAAGCTACGTATGTCCCCTGGGGGCCGTATCTGGACGTACAGATTTGCCCCGTCCCCCGGTCAGCTGGTCCCTTCACAGTTCTATAGGCACCTGCGTCGCTCTGGCTTTCATTGTCTTCCTTACCTGGTACATCTGCGCGTATACTTTTCAACCCTCACTGGAGGAGATGCTCAGAGAGGAAGCGGAGGGAGAGCGATGGGTCGCCTTCCATATGCGCCTGACTGGGGATCGATCCCGGGGACCCAGCTGGGCGCCCGTCAGTGCGCGGGGTGACGCCCAGCCCGCCGCGCCGCCCCTGGCGGTGAAACACCCGCGACAGTTTTCTTCGGATTAGCGTTTGCCGGGTCCCTGTTTCCCCAGCTCCTGACTTGCGCTCTCTGGTCGTCCTGTTCTAGGCCTGCTTCCTGTAAAACAGCACCTCTCCGCTTCTCCACAATTCCAGAACGGACGTCTGTGCCTTTTTTACGGAGAAGTTGAGCCTGTTTCCGTTTATTGTGAGGGCTCTTTGGGACTCTTCCTACCGCTTACTTTTCCCTCTGCCCCGCTTACTCAGCTGGCCCTTACCTCCTTCTCAGCCGCGTTTGGTTCTGAGTTTCCCTACCCCTCTTTCTCCTCTCCGCGGCCTAAAGACGTAAACGCTTTATTTCTGTTCCTGTAGAGGTTACCCTTAAATTTTAACACCTGTTCTAAACTTATGAGGCCCAAGTTAACCCGTATTGCTGCTGTCGTGAGTAAAACGAGCACCTTTCGCTTACTGGGTACCACCGCCTAGGGCTTTGACCCCGCCTTGTTTTGACAGCACCTGTTAGCTGTTATTATTATCATCATCATTATTTAATGCGGCCTGTGCTTGTCTAGACTTCCTCATGTCACCAGCTTGTTTGCTCGCCAGCCCCTCAGCCGCACTCTCCTTCTGAATTCCCTTTCCTGAAACACACCCCTTAGCCGTCCTTTCAGTGAGTCCTGTGGGCGGTGCGTTCAGCCTGTTTTCGGAAGTGTCTATTCCCCCCTCACTTTTTAGTGAAGCCCAACCAGGAGTGGAATGCGTGTTGGAGAGTCATTTTCCCCTGGCACCTCGAGGATGTTGTCCATGGTCTTCTGGCAAGAGTTTTTTTCAGCTTGCTGTTTCCCTCCCAGTTAGGTGATACCTCCTCAGTTCGAAGTTCACATTTTGAAAAAGTAAATATGTTTATGGATTTTGAGAGAGGGAGACAGAGAGGAAGGGAGAGGGGGAGAGAGAAGCGTCTACGATGAGAGAGAACCATCGATGGGTTGCCTCCTGCACGCCCCCTGCTGGGGATCGAGCCCACACCCGGGCGGGCGCCCTGCCAGGAGCTGAACCCGCGACCTCGGGTGGATGGGACGGTGCTCAGCCAACAGCCACGCCGGCCAGGGCCCAAGTCCACATTGTAATACAATCGAATACACAGATCTTCTTCTTTTGTGATGTGGTCTGTGGCTTAAAAATCTGTAACTTCATCATTCTTACCCAGGCGTAAAGTCTTTGAAAACAAAACGCTTTATAATCCATTCTAACAGAAGGTGGGTATCCAAATTAAAACTTTCCCCAAGTAGGTGATCTGCTTTACCATCACCACTATTAAATACTCCTCCTTCCCCATTGTTTTGACGTCTGCTTTGCCATGTTTGAAATCTCACCCATGACCGGTCTGGTGCGTCTCCACCCCGTTCCACGGACCCGGCTTCTCCAGGGCGCGGATGTTTCCTACAGTGCTCTGTGCGCAGTGCTGCACCCCCGGCCCGGCCCTTTCTGCTCCACCCTGAGAGTGAACACTGGGCTCCCTGGGTGGTCAGGCAGCTTTCCACCTACTTTTTTTTTTTTAAATCCTCACATGAGGATATTTTTTCAATTGCTTTTCAGAGAGAGAGAGAAACATCAATGTGAAAGAGACACATCCATTGGTTGCCTCCTGCACGTGCCCCAGCCGGGGTCAGGGATCAAGCCTGCAACCGAGGCACGTGCCCTTGACTGGGAATCGAACCCGAGACCCTTCAATCCATGAGCCCATGCTGCTCTAACCACTGAGCCAGACCAGCCAGGGCTCCACCCACTTCTTGAAATCAGATGGCGATTGGTAAGGACTCAGCACTAATCACGTCGCCTCCTGAGAGAGAAGCTGCTGGGTTCTGCGCAGAACCATTGGCCCAGGAGAAACGAGCTCGAGGCGGGACAAGTGTCAGCAGTGAGTGGCTCCGGGGTGGCCCTGGGCCCCAGTGCTCCTCTTCCCTTGCTGCTTCTCTAAAGCCCCAGAAAATGACAAAGCCCTAGGAATGGAGGGGAGTTGGGCGGACTCCGGGATCGGGCTGGGCGGGGTGGCTCCCGAGGGGCGCTCGAGGGAGGCTGTGGGCTGGCGGAGCCTCTGCACCCCGAGGGTGGCGGTTCCACGAACCTGTACCCACCTCAGAGATACTGCGGGCTCGGTTCCAGACCGCCGCGATAAAGCAAGCACTGCAACAAAGCGAGTCGTGACCTTTCGGCTTTCAGTTTGTAAAAATGCAATATTTGTGAAGCGCGGGAAAGTGAAGTATCTCTGTATATGTGTTAAAATTTATAAAACTGTACACCAAATGAAAAAGTCCATTTTACTGCATCTTAATTTAAGAAGTAAAATGTAAAAACATGGCTTTTTTAAGGCAGAAAAATACAGGAAATAATAAAGAAGGCAGTAACATAAAACCTAATCTCTCATGCCCAACAAAACAGTTTGAGAAATTAGTCTTCCTATCCAATTTAAGAATGGATAATACAGGAAAAAATGGGCATCTTTTTAAGTGTGTTGTTCTTTTAAATACTCAAGGTCTAGCTAGGGCCTAAATTTAGAACACTAACAGCTTGGTAATGAGGCGTACAGTCTTGATCCAAACGATATTTTAGAGACTTTAAAGCTATTTCCCTCCATATTGTAAATGTAACGGTAGACTGTAACTGAGCAGCTAACCTGCCCTTCATCGCTAAGGTGCTGCGCTTCCCGGTGGGGCCTAGACTTCCACACAAAATAGATCTGTCAACATAAGGCCAGCGTGTAAGCAGGAGAGCGAGGCTCAGGGAGAGCCCAGAGGATGGGATGATCGCTGTTGTGACTCGTGATCGCTGTTGCAGTCTCCGGAGACTGTGCGGCCTTCACTCCGACACCCCCTGCCGAGAATGTCCCGCTCACGCTGGGAGCACGAGTGCCCGGCAGAGCTACGCAATCAGAAAGCCGACGCCGCTTAGCCCATATTCTGCGACGTGGAATAGCAGTACCCTGGGATATGCTTTCAGTTATTGCCCACACCTTTCCAACGCGGTGTCCGGGATCCCTTCTACTTCTATGCCATTCCGGAAAAGGCAGATCCAGGGGGACGGAGGCGAGATCAGTAATGCCAGGACTGGGGGTGGGAGGGGGTTGACTCCGACGGGCACCCGAGGGGGCGTGTGGGGCGAGGGAGCTGTTGGGTATCCTGTTGGGGTCTTGATCGGGACACACATGGGCTGGTCTAGGCAGCGAGCAGATGGCATGTGAGTTTACTGAAGGGTCTTCCCCAGGCGGGGGCGGGATTAGGTGAAACAGTAGGTGGGGAAGCCATGCTCTCCCCTGGGCCGCGGCCAGAGAAGGAGCAGTCACTGAACCAGAGCCCAGAGCGGCCGCTGAAGGTGAGGGTGGCCCAGGAGCAGACGAGGCCTTCAGGTGAAGACTGTGAACAGCAAGGCGCCAGCCCACTGTGGTACTCTACCTGTCAGACACTGCCACGTGTGCCTAACAAAGTCGGTCGGCCAATCCACCCCCCCTCCCCCCACTGTGTGCACAGTGCCAACAGCAAGAGCAGCAGCAATGAGCATTTGTCAGGCGTTAACTGTACCGTCGTAACCAAGTGCTGTGCAGTCGTGAGCTGCTAATATCACTTAGACGGTCGTGATCAGTGCTCTAAGGGAAGGTGACCCCGTGCTGAGAGGTGCGCTATTAGGGCAGATCGCCCTGGGAATGGAAGTCAGGGGAGGCTTCCTTGAGAAAGTGATGGTTAAGTTGAGACTTGAAAGAGGAATAGAATTAACTGCATAAAGCAGGGGTGGGGAACCTTTTTTTTCTGCCAGGGCCATTTGGATATTTATGACATCATTCGTGGGCCGTGCAAAATTATCAACGTAAAAATTAGCCTGCTGTGTTTGGTCAGACATTTCATTAACTCCCCTCTCATGTGATGGCTGGACCTGCTTCTCTTTGGTGAGGCCTTGGCAGGGCCAGGCCAGATGACTTCACGGGCAGGATATGGCCTGCGGGCCGGATGTTCCCCACCCCACGCAGCACGGAGGTAGGGAGTGATGGGGCGGGGACGGCGTGGGGGTCGGCCGAGGAGGCAGCAGCTAAGGAGCTAGGACAGGGCGAGCGTGGCCCTTTTGAAGGACTGAGGGGCCAGTGCAGCCAGAGCTCGGGGCCAAGGGGGCGCTGTGACATAGGACGAGGCTGGAGATGCTGGTAGGGCCACGCTCTGCAGGGCCTGTGTTACAGGGGGCTTTCGTTTTCACCCCAAGAGCCTGGAGAGTCACAGAAAGACCTTAAGCAAGAGAGTAATCTGATCACGTCTGCATTTCAAAAAGAGCAGGCTGGCTAAGGTATGAAAATATGCTGGAGGAAGGCGAGGGGAGCACACGGCGGCCAGGCAGGAGGTCGGCACCGTCCGTGGATGCAATGGATGGACAGCTGGGGGGGGCGTGCTCGGTAACCCAGGGGAGCTGGCGAGACTCGAGGACTGTAACCTTAAAGAAACTTAACCACGTGTCCCACTGCCCCTTAAAATTGCTCAGTCGGATTAGTTCTTTTGCCCCTGGATGAAAACACGAGCCAGACCTTGGTTTTTCTGGCTTGCCTGGGTTTAGCGAATGCAGTAGCCATCCTCGCAGGGGAGCCAGAGCTGTGGACTTGACTTAAATGGGGACTTTGCTCCCTCACCGAGTCAGGGCCTGTTGCGGGCGAGAATAGGGGGCGCGCAGATGACTCCTACTCCCTCTCCCCACTTTGCACTTTGCCTCCTGTCTCATTTGCAAACTGTCTCTGGCCCCTCCAGGAATTGGAGAGCACCAGGGAAGGAGAGAGAGAAAGGGGGGCGTGAAAGTTCGTATTTGACGGGTACTGCCGGGAGCTGGAGACCATCTCCGGGCCTCTCCAGCATCTGAAGGTGTCTCCTTTCATGAGAGCCGTCGCTGGGTGTTTGGGTTCCACCTTTGGACCACACATCCCTCGTCCTGTGATGAGGGCGGATGCACCTCCGTGTCAGCTGGTTGCTTGTTTCCGGGAAACATCTGTTAAGGTCTGTTCATCCCGAGGTGCCCCTGTGTGTGGTTGTGCGCACACACGTGCACTTGCTGTCTCACGTGGCCTGCGTCTGATCCATGTGGAATCGGTTTTCTCTCGGCCACTGGTTTTCAGCAATCAGAACAGGGCAGCTTGTCTCACGCCCACTTTGGCATCTCTTGTCCTTGTTTAAGGGTCTCGGCACAGCTACCTTTGGCCGCCCTGGTAGGGTGGCACTCAGTGTGTCAATCACACAGAACAGCAGGGACGGGTGGGACTGAACTCTTGCTGGGATCTAGTGCAGTAGGAGGGGCTTTGACCTGTTAGCTCTGCTCCCTATAGCAGCCCTCCCAGGGCACGGCCAGATCGGGCCACCTGGAGAGCCCAGGTGCTCTCCCATCTCAAGGTCCTTGTCCTTAATCACACCTGCAAAGTCCTTTTTGCCACATAGTCCCAGTCCCAGCCCCAGGGCTTAGGATGTGGGCACCTGAGGGCCTTTATTCTGCCCACACAATGATGAATTTGATAGAATTATTTCACAGACAGTAGAATTTTAAACAAATCCCTATGTTCCTTCAGTGTATGTTCCTGCTAATGGAATATAAGGACATGGAGATGTATAATCAGTTTAATTTTTTTAATTGATTTCAGAAAGAAGAAGGGAGAGGGAGAGAGATAGAAACATCAGTGATGAGAGAGTCATTCATCGGCTGCCTCCTGCACGCCCCCGACTGGGGATGGAGCCCGAAACCCAGGCATGTGCCCTGACTGGGAATCCAACGGGGATCTCCTGGATCCTAGGTCGACGCTCAACCACTGAGCCACGCCAGCCGGGCTTTCTTTGCTTTTTAAATCCTTATCTGAGGATATTAATTCCATTGCTTTTCAGAGAGAGTGGAAGGGAGACAGAGAAACATCGATGTGAAAGGGAAACATTGATTGGGTTTCTTTGCTTTTTAATAGTCAGTTTGTATTACTATTTTACCAAATTATTTTGTTTACCTTAGATTTGAAGCTTTATAAAAATTCGTTGCCGCCATTTAAAATTCAATATTGAACATCTCATCCTTGTAATGTTCAGGAAATAATGTTTAAAATGATTTTTTAAATCCAGATTTGGACTTAAACCCACCAGTAGGATCAACTGGAAGCAGTTTCTAGCATTGCTGGGCAATCCTCAGAGGATGGAGGTTAACAACATGGCTCCCCTGACCGTAAAAAACAGGTATGTAAAACAAAAAAATCCTAAATTTTAGTTGTGTCCCTATAACACGTAAAAGGTGGGAAGGTATCTGAACCGCCTTTTCTTCACTCACTGGGTGACCGATTAGAGTGCGTTGAACAATCAGGAGCTCTGACCGAGTGGCCTTCAGCTTGTGAGTTGTTTTCCGATCCCTCTGACTCCAAAGGGCCTGGAAGCGGCGGGCAGGTGTCTCTGGGACTCCAGCTGTGGCCGGGCAGTGGGACCCTGGTGCTGGGAGGTCCCCACCCCTCCCCTCACCCCTACCCCACTCCCCTACCCCTACCCCCTCCCCCTACCCCCACTCCCCACCCCACCCCCACCCCCTGCCGCAGGCCCTTGCACACCTGTCAAACTGGGCGGGGGCGCGTGTTTAACCATCACGTGGGAAGGAGGGAAGCGCGTGGGCTGGTTTCCCAGCGCCCTGCGTGGCGCAGGCACCATGGGGCAGGGGAGGCTGTGGGCCCCAGGCACCGTGGTTTCCGAGCGGGGCCTATGCCTGTGCCGCCTTCAGGTTGGCGCCCTTGGGTAACCGTGGGGGCCCCGAGGCGAGGGCGAGCGCTCAGCAGGGCACCTCAGACTCCGCCGCTGCCCCAGAGCCGTGGGTGCGGACCTCTACGACCCCCAACTCCGGGGATGCACCTCTACGAGTTCACTTCTTGAGCGGTTACTTGTTTCTTTGAACTTCTCTTGTCTGATAGCGACTTGTCCAGGATGATAAGAATGGAAATGTGAATTTTATTTACTTTAAAACAGTGATTGTCAACTGGAGGCGATCTTGGCCACCCAGGAGACATTCAGCAATGTCACGAGACATTGTGGGCTGTCACAACTAGAGGGGTGCTGCCGATACCTAGTGGGTCAGAGGCCGGGGAGGCTGCTAAACATCACACAGTGCACTGGATAGCATCCCTGCCACACACGGGCACACACAGCCGTGCACACACACTCACACACATGTGCACTCTCATGCACACACACGCACGTGCACACACTCACATGCACACTCACACACATGCATGCGCACACGCACAAGGCAAAGAACTGTCCAGCCCAATGTCAGTGGTGCCGAGCTGGATAAAAAGTCCTGCCGAAAGCGTCCCTTGGTGCCATGCTAGTGGGCTTTAGGAAGCCAGGTTCCAGCGAGCCGCATGAGGAACTCCACTCAGGAGTCCTGCTACTTCATGTTTCTTAAAAGTGGTGGTGGGGAGGGGGTTTATATGTTTTCACACAACTGGAAAAACTAAGATGGCTGTAGAGATGGGGCAATAACGTCCCCCAGACAAATGTGAGAGTCGTTAAGCAGGTGAACTCACCCACTCATTCATGCAGTGGGAAATGCCGCACTGTCTGACTGACACTGAAAAGGGGAGCATTTTATTACGAGGTCCTGCAGCCCCTTTCTGATGAGAGTCCATAGCAGAGTTGGCCTTGACCTCCAGCGCGGGTGCTCTTGGCCTTCAGGAGCACGCGTGCAGGTGATGGACCCGGCAAGGGGTCTCATAACATGGGTGGCCCTGGCCAGTGTCCGTGGAGAGGAGGAGGTCGTGGAGGTTGATATCCCTACTGTTTAAAACCGGAACCGTGAGCCCTCAGTTCTCATATGGGTGAGTGGGCCGCAGGACACTGCCCGAGGCAGCGACAGGCTCCGCAGTGATCCTGGTGTCTTTCCCGGTCTGTTTTGAGACCGAGGCACTGGTTGGCTGGCCGGCTGGCCACAGGCAGACGCATGGGGCGAGGAGAGGCTGGCACAGCAGAGCTGACTCTGGCAACTGCATCCATGCCGCCTCCCTTACGAGGTATCACACTGATCGAGGGGCGAGGGGCCTGTTCACGCACGTTACACTTTCAGGAGAAGAGCTACCCACGAGGAAACCGTTATAGTTGTGATGAGTGTGATTTTTTATTTTTTTGTTTTGCATTAAGTAAGAACAAATCTTAGTCAAGAGCATAATCTTATTTCTGTGTTTTTGTTCTTAATCTTGTTGTAGCACCAACTCTAGAAATCAGTACTGCCAGGAAAACATTATCACCAAGCTATTCAGGCACGAAGACCTCTATACAGCGTTGAGGAGAGCCCTGCTGGCCATCAGCGTGGTAAGGTTTCCAACCCTTCTCTGGTGAACTGCTCACTGTTTCTAAGAATGCCAGCTTACTGGTCAGAGCAAGGCCAGTAACAGCTGCGTATATTCATTCATTTATCTGCCCAACAGATACTTTCTGAGCTCCTGCTATATGCTGGGAATTACTTGGAGTGCTTAGGAACCTGAGGTTTGGCCTCAGGAGTTGGACAACCGATGACGTGACATTTATTACAGTACAGGAAGGCACACAGCAGGGGCTGAGACGAGTGTGGGGCAGGATTGTTAGGGATAGAGGGACTAGTCATCATTAACTGTTGAATTAGTGAGTAATCCAGACCCACTGAACCCCCCCCCAGCCTAGAGTTTAGGGTGCAGACTGGCTTGCAGCCCATAACAGGAACCTGTTCTTAGTTCCAGAGTAGGCTGTTTAATCGTTGGATTGTACTGCAGAGGGAGCTCATTGGTGAGTTTGCAACCTGCTTTGAAACGTGAGCCCCTGTCCCCTCTAGTGTGTATTTGAGAAAAGCGGTATTGGGGTATATTTGATATGTAGGCAACATTTCTAAGTTCATCGTTTACTAAGCGCCTTCGATAACCAAATCTCTCAGAAGTAACCAGCACCACAGTGAATTACTTTCCCTCGGACTCAAGTATGTACAGCAGAGGAGTCACCTGGGCTGGGCGTCACCCTCCCAAAGCCGCCGACTACAGGGCAGGCTGCTCAGTGGGGGGTGCCCCGGGGAGGAGCCCCTGGGGTCCGGAGGGGCCTTCAGGGTGGGCGGGTTGCCCTCTGCTGGAGACGCAGCCCCTCTCCTCGGTCAGTGCAGCAGGCCGTTGCTCGGATTTCCGAGCCGAGTGGATTCAGAGACGGGCTCTGTGTCCTGCGGGCCGTCTCAGCCAGCGCGCCTGGATTTCACCTCCAGGCCCCGTGTGACTGGCCCTCGGGATGAACAGTGATATGTATGGAGCGCTTCCCGCACCGGGCGCTGTCCTCCGTGATGGGCTTGTTTTCACCCATCCAGCCTCTGGACCGCTGTCGTCGCGTGCTCCTCTGGGTCCCCCTCACTTGCTGAGGACCAGGAGCGGGAGGAGCCAGCCCGAGGCTCCCAGTTGGTGAGCCGCGGAGCAGGAGCTGCTGGAGTCCACCAGCTGGGCTGCCTCTTAGAGATAAATGAAGGCTCTGTGTGCCCACCCACCTTGGCTTCTATTAGTATATTGAAGAAGTAATTTAATTAAAAATGGTGAGATCTGCGTCTCTGTTGATGGAGGACTATGATAATGCTAACGCTGCAGATATGAGAATATCGGGCAGTCATCGACGTGCGATTCAGCTAGAGAGCGACGAAGGCATGGCAGAGGCAAGGATGGCGCCGTGCCATGGCAGGCCCATCTTGGGCACTTGGGCGGAACACATGGGTAGATAATGCAGAGTTCCTGCCAATGATGAGCTCACACTCGGAGTGTCACGGAACACCAGTGGCCATCAGATGCCTCGGGTGCAGAGTGCATGGTTTCGACGTGGGACTCCCTGCCCACCCCCACCCCACTCCCCGTTTGCCTTGGTCTTGGCCACACTCTGGGACCTGGGAGGAGAAGGGGAGCAGAGGGAGAGATGAGGAGCGGGCAGAGGTGGACACCTTGCCTGGCTGCAGAGGACGGCCATGGGAAGCAGGTTGCTCTCCAGCAGTAGAGAGGGGCACAGAACTATCAGAAGACCACCTGCACCTGCACCTGCACCTGCTCCAAGCCCTGCGTCCCAGCAGCTGGATGTCCTGCCTCCACACACTGCCACCGTTGTGCTGAGTGGGCCCGGTTGCCCCAATCACTTAGTTACACCAGGTGTGGCTCTCTTTCTATCACCCAGAAACCACTGTACCCGGCCTACTCACCAACTCTTATTTTCAGCATTATTTGCAGTTCACATAGAAAACCTAACAGAATCTTCAAAAAATATTAGAAGTAATAACAGAATTTAGAAGGTCATTGGATACAAGGTCAATATCGCAAAGATAGATATAGATATTATTTCTATATATTTCAGTAAGCAATTAGAAAAAGAATTTTTAAAATATCATTTCTAATAATATTTTAAAAAATCAAATACCTAGAAATATATCTAACAAAAAAATGTGCGAATTCTCTATGGTGACGACTACAAAGATTGGTTTAGGAAATAATACCAACCCTTCACAGACTTTCAGAACATACAGGAGGAAAGAGCACTTCCCAATTCATTCCCTGAGCCAGTGTTCCCCGGTACCAAAGCCAGACAAAGACATCAGGAGAAAGGAAGACCACAGACCAGTGCCCTTCGTGAATCAGCAGAGCAAATCCAGAACCACAGAAAAAGGGTCAAGTGCTAGGACCATGTGGCTCTGTCCTGGGATTGCAAGGTTGGTTTAGCTTCCAAAAAATCAACCAACGTAATACCCGGTATTAATAGAATTAAGCTGCATGATTGTCTCAAAAGATGAAGAAAAAGTATTTGAAAAGTCCAGCACTCACTCGTGATAACAGCTTCAGAAAAACTAGGAAGAGCAGGGAAACTCCCAAACCTGCTTGAGGGCGTTGATGAGAAGCTCGTAGTTAATGGTAAAAGACGGAACGCTTTTCCTCGAAGTTCAGGAAAAGCACACGAACGTCAGCTCCTGCTGCTGCTATCCACACCACCCAAGTTTTAGACAAGCGATCGGAAGAGAGAAGAAAGGAAAGGCATTCAGGTTGGGAAGGAGGCGCTGACACTGTCTTTATTCACATACCATACGGTCGTGTGATAGAAAAGTCTAAGGAATGCACACAAGCGTGCACACAAGCATGCACACACATGCACACGCACCTGCACACACAGCTGCTGGAACTGATGGATGAGTTCAAGGTTGCAGGATATATGATCAATATAGAAAAATCAGGTATATCTGTGTAAACCAACAATATACAATCTGAAAGCGAATGTCGGAAAGCAGCCCCAGTCTCAGCAGCGTCACAAAGAAAAACACACCTAGGGGGTAAATTCCACAAAAGCAGTGTCAGACTCGCGCGCTGAAAGTCACAAAACATTACTAAAGGGAAAAGATGCAAATAGAAGAAGCGAATTGGAACACTCATTGTTAAGCTTGCAGTTCTCTCCAAAGTGATCTATAAATTCAGCACAAACCACAAAAAACTTCCAAGCTGGCTTTTTAAAAAAAAATTTTTTTCAGAAATTGAAAAACTAATCTTAAAAATTCGTATGGAAATGAAAGTCTGCAGAGTAGCCAAAACAGTCTTGGGAAAGAAGAATGAAGCCAGAGTACTTGACTTGCAGATTTGCAGTCTTAGTCTACAGCTACAGTGAGGAAGACGGAGTGGAACTGGCAGGAGGAGAGGCATACTGGCCCAGGGAACAGAGCCGAGAGGAGAGAAACAAACCCTCGCACTGCGGTCAACTCAGTTCTGACAAATGCAATGAGGGAAAGAATTATCTTCTCAGCAAATGGTGTTGAGACAGTTGGATATCCATATGCAAGAAGACAAATTAACTTACATCAGAGACACAAAAAATTAGTTTAAGATGAACTCCAGGCCTAAACATAAGAGCTAAAACAATAAAAGTCGTAGAAGACATATGCATAAGTCTTTGTGACCTTGTGTTGGGCAAAGATTTCTTAGATATGACACTAAAAGCATGATCCATTAAAGAAAAAAGTCAGCAAACTGAATTTATCAAAACTCAACACTTGATGCTTCAGATGATACCATTAAGAAAGTGAGAAGACAGGCCACAGACTGGGAGACAACGAACGTAAATTATGTGTCTGGTCAAGGACCTGTCTGTAGAACACGTAAGATCTCTTAGAACTTAATAAGAAGACAACCCCACTTTTTAAAATGGGCAAAAGATTTTAATAGGCAGTTCACCAAAGGAGACATGCAGATGGCCAACGAGCACATGAAAAGATGCTCAACATATTAGACGTTAGGGAAATGCAAGTCAAAAGCACAGTGAGACACCCCTTTACACTGACTGCGGCTACAGTCAGCCCCCTTAGACAATAATAAGTGTTGGCAAGGACGGAGCGACGGAAGTGCTGTCCACTGCTGGTGGGAGTGTGAAACGGTGCAGCCGCCGCGGAAAGCAACACGGTAGTTTCTTTAAACTGCAAACAGCAATTGGCCATGTGGCTCAGCGCTTCCACTCCTAGGTATCTGCCCAAGAGAAATAAAAAAGACTGACGTACAGATGTTCATAATTCCCAAACTGGAAACAGCCCAGGCGTTCACAGACTCCTGATGACACCGTGGCACCTCCGTGCAACGGAACAGGAACAGAAATGAAAGGGAGCAAACCCGTGACCCCTGCTGCCCAGGCTCCCAGGTGAGCCTCAGAAACACGGTGCAGAGCGGTAGGAGCCGATGCAGGTACACGCAGGTGCATGGACCGGGGGGTTCTGTTTACGTGGGGGATCCGGGGAAAAGCAAAGAGGGACAGAAACAGGTAGTCAGCTGCCTGAGGCCGGGGCGGGAGTGGGGAGTGACTGGGAATCAGCAGAGTTTCTTTTGGGGCGAAAACGTGGAATTAGACAGTAGTGAAGATGGATGCACAATGTTATAAATTCATTGAAAACCACACAGAAATTGTCGGTGATTCCTGTTTAGACACTGAAAATTGATGCTCGCTCCCAAACCTAGAAGCCAGCGTTCCCATGTCCTCTAAATTACTTCGCTTTCCCCAGGAGAACCTTCTGTCTGTTCAGGTTTTGGACCCAACGTAAGGGTTGACATTTATACACCGATTTCTCACTTAATACACCCTTTTCTCATTAATATTCACAGTTCCCCTGTGAGGCAGGGGCTCTTTATTCCCCCTGTTTTTCTAGTCGTCAGTATCTCTCGATTTTGATATTTAATTTACTTACTGGTAACTTTTTTTTATTCTGGGGAAGACGTTTGCCTCTCAGTATTTTGCTCATAATATATTTCCTTTATGCTGCAGGGCTGAAAATTTCCTCCCTAAGTAATTGTCCATTTATGTATTAGATGAGGTTGGTGGTGGTGAAAACAGGCGTGATCAATATTCTTAGTAAATTGGCGAGTTTGTAATTGAATTGCCGGGAAGCTTTGTGTCCCCTGTGGCTGAGCCACGGAGCCCTCAGGCGGGGTTGGGGCAGGGGGGACTCGTCGAGCATCTGTGACAGCCAGCGTTGAGCCGCCCCGTCGGCCCTGTCCTCCCTCGGGCCATCTCCTGCCCACGTCCTAACAGAGAACATCGTGGGAACTGCGCTTGCAAAGCTCTAGCCTTCCCCTCCCCCACCGCCCCCCGCTGCTCTTGGCACACGTGTTATATAGTGATTATCAATGGTACTATTCTTAAATGTGTGTTTTTCCATTGATTTCAGAGAGAGAAAGGGAGAGGGAGAGAGAGAGAGAAACATCAATGATGAGAGTCATTGATCAGCTGCCTCCTGCAAGCCCCCGACTAGGGATCGAGCCCACAACCTAGTCCTGTGCCCTGACCGGGAATCCAACCGCGATCTCCTGGATCCTAGGTCGACGCTCATCCACTGAGCCACGCTGGCCGGGCCAATTGCACTATTCTCATTTCTTAGCATAATTCTATTTAGCCAAAGCTCTCGGTTTATTAAATGATGCTAAATATACATAATGCTTTTCCTTCCTTTTTCTCTTTTAAAAAAATTCCCTTATATACATTCCCATGCTCAGAAACTGGATGGACAGATAAAAGGGGAAGAATTACGACACATCATCAATCGCACGGTCGTGGAAATAAGTGATCCGGAGTTCAGAGAACTCATGCAGACGCTCGACCCCAGGGGCTCGGGGCTGGTCAGCATCAGCTCCCTCATTGACCTGCTGGAGGAGAGCCGTGCTCAGGTCAGTCTCGGGGGCGCTCACGCCTGCTGCTCGGGGCGCTCAGGGATTCTTAGGAAACGGGGTGCCGGGGAGACGTGGCTTCGCTGAGTGACCTTCCAGCTGGTTTCACTTTCATCTTAAGTAAGAGGTGCGTGGGTAAGAGTTGCCTGCTTTCGGCTTTGAGCTCCTCAGCCGTGTTGAAGGATGTTTGAGGTTTGCGAGGCCCGTCCCCGGGTGGCAGCGCCCTTGCCTGCGGGACGCAGCTTGTTCCCGTTGAGTTTCAGCGGCGGCCCTCTTACAGCCGCGTCTCACGGGGCCTGCTGCGGATCGCTCCTCCGGGCCCCGTCCACATTTTTGGAGTTTTTATGTTGGTTCACCTTAACACTGGCTTTTAGTGTTTGTTTCTTTTGACCAAAAAACTGACACCGTTTTATTATTAGAAATGCTTACATAACTGTCATAGCTATTAGCATTTTAAGGTTTTTAGCAGGTTTTAAAAAGCTGTATGGGTCTCAGGTAATGCATGCTACAGACATCAACAGATTCTTGCTGAAATGTGTAAGGTTTCTTTTAACGGCTACAAATGAACCTTTGATACTCATATTACGGTTTCCTGAGTGCCCAGCTGTGCGGGGTGATGGTCACCGCTTCAAGCCCTGTCATCGGGCCGGGCTTGAACCTGAATTCCAGAGGCCGAGCCCTTCACCGCGAGGAGTGGATAGCCACAGCTGGTCCCGGACTCCGCCACGGGGCAGGCCCTGTGTGAGCGCCGAGCCTCGCAGCTGCCCTGCATGTAGCCACTGTCTTTCCTTAAAACTGGAATTATAGACCTGTCAGCAGCCTGCCCCCTGCACGCAGCAAGGGGAGGGGTGTTTGCTCAATAGAAATCAGGTCCTGTCAGGTCCCCGGCTCCCTCCTCCACCTCTGCCCCGGCGTGGGGCCACTCTCCAGGTCCCGGTGCCCAGCGCCTTCCCAGGGACCCTCCCTGACGCCTCTGTAGAAGCCTGTCTTGCAGTCCTCAGCCCCACACAGCTGTCACGTTTCTCTTGTTACGGGGTCCTGTCTCCATGAAGACAGAGGCCTGCCCTTGTACCGCAGGGGCGAGCCCAGCGCTGGGCATGCTCACAGACGACTCAGTGAGCAACCGAATCAACATAAATGAATGAATTAGAGAAACTAGAAAACAGATATGGACTCAGAAGAGAGTAAAAATCACCACCAATTCTAAAATGAGGACTGTGACCCACGCATTTCGTTTATACCCTCCTAAGCCTATAGGCCCACACGCGGACTTTTTTTTGCAGCTTTATTGAGGTATAATTACTATATACAATTACTGTATACAACCTGATAAGTTGGATTCATACTTTCATATGTGATATATATTTTATTTTAAAATGAGGTCATGTAATTACACCCCTTTCAGTCTGTATTGTCATTTATTAATCTATTGCTAACAATGTCACTAAAAATCCTGCTGTGTAACTTTGAAGATACAGAGTAACTCCCCCGATGTTACAATCGAAGTGTCTCTTTTTCTTCTATAAATCTCTGTGCCATGAACAGCATGATGCCTACGTTTTTGCATCACTTCGGATTATTTCTTTAGTATAATCTCCTAGAAATGGAATTATCGGGTCAAAGAGTATATATTTTATTTTGAGGTTATAACTGCTCTAAGGGGGAATATGTGCGTGAGGTAGGGAAGGCAGACGATGCAGAGGGGCCGCGTGAAGAGCGAGCACTGCCTGCGCCCTGCTCCCCGGCCGCCCGGCAGCCACGGCCGCCCAGAGCCCGAGGCCGTCCGACCGTCACTCCTGCGGGCACCGGCACCGGCTCCCTTGTTCATTGTCACCACGTCGACAGGCGACAGTGCCGCCTGATTCTCGCACTTGGCATTTACTGCATTTCTAGGTCGTGGATTTGTCCATGTTCATTTTCCTTTTTTTAATAAGTGGCAGTTCAGGGTCTTATTCCCATTTCCCGTGGAGTCAGAGGGCAAACTCACTTTCTCGGGTCTCACAGCCATTGATGACCAGGGGCGAAGCGGACGGTCCACATTCAAGGGCCCCGCTCTCTTGCCTCTGCGAGCGACTCGTATTCATTCAGGTCCTTTCTCTTTCCCACGTAGGCAGGAAAGCGGTCCTCCTGCACAAGCGCCAAGATGGCTTTCCCGCTGGCTTGGGATTCGGTAGGTACCCCCTCCCTCTGTGGTCCCAGGGAGCTGCCCCTGTTACACCCCGAAGCCCGGCCACACCCGCAGCCCAGGCCGCACCCCTCGGCCCAGGACGCACCCCTCGGCCCAGGACGCACCCCGCGGCCCAGGCCGCACCCCTCGGCCCAGGACGCACCCCGCGGCCCAGGCCGCACCCCGCGGCCCAGGCCGCACCCCGAAGCCCGGCCACACCCGCAGCCCAGGCCACACCCCGGAGCCCGGCCACACCCACAGCCCAGGCCGCACCCCGCGGCCCAGGCCCCACACCCCGTTCCTTGTCGGCCAGGTGGAGGAAATGGTGTGCGATGCCATCAGCAGGAACCTCCTGGCCTTCCACAACATGCTGCAGTCCTATGACCTGGGGAACTCGGGGCTCATCAGCGCCACCAGCTTCAAGAAGGTGATGCACATATTCTGCCCGTGTCTGACGACGGAGCATCTAACCAAGTATGTTTCTCGGTAACGAAATTAACTCGTGTCACGTTGCTCACAAGTCTGTGTCTGTCATTCCGACCCGTTTCTCTGCGTGTGCACCATGTTGATGGGTGACGTTGACAGGAGCTGCCGGCCGAGTCCTCACCACCGCGGGGCAGCTGTCGGGAGCCGGGCGTTGCTCTGTGGCTTCGGCCCCCCTGGGCCACGCAGGGGGCTGTCACTCCTTCCCACCGACGAGGAAATGGGGGCCGAGGGACGGTAGGCACCGACCCCCAGTCGCACGGCTAGTGGGCGGAGGAGCCCAGGACGCCCGCTGGGTCCCCGTGACCCCTCGCTCTTCATCATTGCGCCGTTTCACCCCCAGGCTGTCTGGCCGTGATCAGCCGTCCCACAAACAGCAGCTTGAATTCTATGTTTGTTTCACTTTTGTTTAAAACTTCATTTTCGGCGGTTGAACCGAAGCCGGAAGGGGGCGGGATGCTGAGAGAAGAGCAGCCCTGGAGGCCCCTGCTGTTCCCTGGGCCTCTCCCCCTCGGGCACGAGCCGGCGGCTCCCCTCTCTGCGGTGACCGCGACCACCTACAGCCGAAACCCCTCACGCTGCAGGGACGAGCCCCCACGCCGCCCCCTGCCTGCCCTCGCCTCAGGCTTCGCCACCCCCGGGATTCTGGGTCCTGGGTTCCCTAGCGTGGGGCAGAGGCCCGGAGATTGCTTTCGGTGGAAATCCAGTTCAGTCATGGGGAGGAAAGTGACTCCCGTTCTCTCCAGCCCACCGACGGGTGTTGAAAACCTCGCGTGCTGCTTTTGTTTACATCAGATTGATTTAGGGCTGGAGCGCAGCGGATCTGCTCCTGGCCGTTGGCCGTTTGGGTCTCCTTTCTGTGAACGTTCAGATTTCATAACCTGTTTTTCCTATGGCTGGGTTTTGTAGGGAAAAAAGAAAAGTTTATAAGAAGAGGAGGTGAGGCGGAGGCTTTCCCGAGCAGGAGAGGCTGGGCTGGGCGTTTGCTTTTACCCCAGTTTATCAGCCGTTTACAGAAAGATGAGTGTGCGAGTGTGTGGGAGAAACACAGGAAGGGGAGAACGGGTGGGGCAGGTTAGGAGAGAGGGTTCTGGAGGGAGCGAGAGCCACAGTGATGTCGGTGTCTGCGGGGGCCCAGCTGGCCGCGGCCTTCACTGAGCGCAGCCAGGAGGGCGGCGGGCCCGGGATGCACCGGGCAGTCCACTTAGCCCTTCGCGTGGTCTTTCCCTCGGAGTCGCAGCGAGCGCCTGCTGAAACCGGCCCTCCGAGGTCTGCTGGGCACAAATCCCTTTTGTCTCCAGGGCGGCCTCATGGGGGAAGAGATGCCCACACGCCCAGCCTGGCATGTGTGTCCTGGGTTGAAGGACACAGAGCAGGACGGCCCACTGAGAGCCGCGGATGGGGGGGCGGCTTCCCGGCGCCTGTTGCTTGAGCCTGGGGAATAAGGGGAGGGCGTTTCAGGACCTGGCGCAGCAGGGCTAGGGGCACGTGGCGTGTTCGTTTGGGGACTGCGGGGCAGGGAGTTTTCTAGGGGAGGGACAGAAGGAAATGAGGCCGAGGGACAGGCTCGTCAGGCGGGAATGACTGTCCCACACTAGGGAGTTCTGAGAGCCCCCGGGGGCCGGGGAGGTCCCCGTGCCCTGTCCCCAGGCGGAGTCAGGCACCTTGCCTTGAAGTCCCCACCGGCTCTGATGTGCAGTCGTCACTGAGAAGCACAACTGAGGGGAACCGGAGCCCGTGAGGTGGCTTCACATGGGGCAGGTGACACTTTCAGATCTGCACCTTGTATAAAGGTCTCTCCAGTGAGGACGGACTGTGTAGAATCGACTCCCAGACTGTGCCAAAGTGGCTGCTGCCCCTCACCGCCCACGAGCAGCGGGTGAGGGTGGCAGTTACCCACATCCTCGCCGACGCTCGGCAGGGCGCGTCTTTTTCAGTTTTCTCCGTTCTGATGGGTGTGTCCCACTTACCTTTAAAATCCAGGCTCTGCGGCAAGTTTCAGGACGCCGCCTCGGGGAGAGTCCTGTACAAGAGCCTCCTGGCCAGCATGGGGGTGCGCAGCCCGCCCGCCGCCCCGCCCGCCCGCTCCCCGAGGGGCCGGCTGGCGCAGGAGCACCTTCGGCAAGAGGAGCAGCAGGCGAATGGCGCGGCGAGGTAAACGACAGAGAGCGAAGGCCACAGCGCCCCGGGGAAGGGCAGTAAATGTTTGTTGACTAAATGAGTGTATTAATATTTTACTTTTTTAATAAGAAAGGTGGGAAACTATAAATGTAGTGATTGGAGCCAGTGGATTTTAGAGCCAGCGGAGATCTTAGCAACTATCGAACTGGCCTAGTAGTCCTAGAAACGGAGGCACCGAGGGGTTTGGGGACTCGCCTCAGGTTTCAGCGACTCCGCGGCTGTCCCGGGCCACGCGTCCAGGGCGCTCGGCTCCCGGGCCCGTCTGCCTCTCACCTGCTGCAGACCTGCGTTCACATCCACTCTCTTCCCCGCACCTGGATTCCTCGCCACCGTTTACCATTTACCGCAAAACACACCCCTTCACCCAGGTGCCACTTTCTAATAGGAGTGATAGAGTCGTCGCAGCGAAGGCCAGACTGACCCGTAACGACGAAACGCGGTAGAAAGCGGGCAGAAGAGCACGCTCACCCCCTTCGTTTTGGAAAATAGGTTTAGTCTAACAAACGGGTATTTAAACTTCCGTGTCCACAGCTCACAGTGAGCCCCTAGGAAAGGTGAGCCGTGGGGTGTGGGCAGCCGCCCCTTCCTCGTGGCCCCTTTAAAGCCCGCGCAGAGCAGTGGGGGTTTGAGCGCCCGCCGAGAGACTGCCCGGGCCTTCCCGTGGCAGCTGCATCGCAAACGGCGGAAAGATGGTGTTTTCAGAGCAGGTAAAGCACTCGGCGATGAGATACGACCTCCTCCTAAAACCAGCGGGGGCAGTAACGGCGGCGAGGCGTTTCACGAAACATGGGTGTCCCGCAGAGCCCTGGGAGCCGCGGGAGCCGCGGCAGGTGCCTCCTGCGGCTGTTCCGCGGCGGTTTCCCGGCCCTGCTGCCTCGGCCGCCCGGGGCCAAGGGGCTTCTGGAGAGCTGAGGGAATAGCTGTCCTCCGCACGCACGCTCACACACGCACTCACGCTCACTCTCACAGGCACACACACTCACACACACACTCATACTCACACTCACACGCGCACTCACGCTCACTCTCACAGCCACTCATACTCACACACACACTCATACACACACGTTCTCGCACGCGCACACGCTCACTCATGCACACACACTCATTCTCACACACACGCACACACATTCTCACACACGCTCACTCACACGCTCACTCTCACAGGCACTCACACACACTCACACACACTCATACTCACACTCACATTCTCACACGCACACGCTCACTCATGCACACACACATTCTCACACGCGCACACGCTCACTCATGCACACACACTCATTCTCACACACATGCACACACATTCTCACACACTCACGCTCACTCACACGCTCACTCTCACAGGCACTCACACACACTCACTCTCACAGGCACACTCACTCTCACACACACTCACACTCACACACATTCTCACATGCGCACACGCTCACTCATGCACACACACTCATTCTCACACACACGCACACACATTCTCACACGCTCACGCTCACACGCTCACACACTCACATGCACACACACACATTCTCTTACATTCTCACACACACATTCTCACACATTCACACACACACTTTCTCACACACTCATTGTCTCACACACTGACACATTCACTCTCACACATACACACTCATACACACACTCATTCTCTTACATTCACACACACACTCATTCTCACACACACACTGTTACTCACAAATACTCTCATGCACACACTCTCACGCACACACACACACCCCGCACAGCCCATCGAGTCTGTATCTTATAAATCACCTTGGAAAGGCCGTGGCCATCCCTTCCTTCCCACGGATGTTTGGTGGCCCCTGTGATCTGGTCGCCGGTTTAACTTGAAGCTCTATAACGGGCTCTGACCTTTAATTTCCCCAGGTCACAAAAATACTCTCTTCCAACCATGTCTGCCTAAGTCACCTGCCGCGTTCAGCCAGCGCAAAGCGCAGTTGAAAGTCTTAGCACAAAGGTGGCGGCCTTCTGTTCCCGGAGCTCCCCCCCCCCCAGCCACCACGCGGTGGCACCGAGGGAGGGGCTTCACCGACACAGCGCCATCCCCTCCACCCCCGCTCCCGCTCCGGCTCTGGCACCTGCGAGCACGGCGTGCGAGCTGTCCCCGGGTCCCGGTATCCATGTGCCCACGCCTGCTCCCTTGTGGGAGGGGTGGTGACCTCCCTGTGGTCCTGGGTTGAATGGGAATGGAGGGGGACTTGCCGGACCTGAATGCCTGCTTGTGATTTTAGAGCCAAGCCCATGGGGGACAAGAGCGCCTTGACCAAGGTGACCAAGGATGAAGCTATTGAAAAACTCAGACACTGGATCCAGCAGCAGGACCCGGCCTTCAAGAACCAATTTCTCTGCTTCGGCAAGGACCTCGATGGGCGGATTAGCGTGCGCAGCTTCAGGAAGGTAGGGGAACGGCTGAGCCGTGCTTCTGCTGCTTTACTGCGCGAACGCCGCCAGAGGCTCGGAGGTGGGTTTTGGGGTTTTATGCCGGACAGAGCAGACCCATTTCTAGACAGCTCTTAACAGTTTAAAAGGCCTCTCTTGGCCAAAAACGTCTGTGGCAACTTTTTCAGAGACTGCGTTTGATGTGCACGTGGCTGTTTTGACACCTCGACTTTCCAAACAAAATGCTCAGCAGTTCACTGTGTGTGGCACCTCAGGGGGCGGGACGGGGGCGGGACGGGGGGGGGGGTGCCGGCAGCGCTGGGGTTTGCTCCCCTGAAAGTGAGAAAGGGGCTGGCACTGAACCAGAGGCCGAGCCACGTGCGCTACGGGAACTGGCGGGGCTCTGCCAGAGAGGGCCGCGCTCGAAGGGCTCCGCGCAGACTTCTCAGAAATTAACTTAAACGACGGCTTAAAGTCCCCGTGACGATGCCTCCGGGTAATCACCTTCGGCTCTCATAAGGAAAGCGTCCGGCAGTACGTAGCTGGCCCGTGCGCGCACATTCAGAGGAAGGCGACGAAGTCCATTTCCAAGAAGGGAATCGTTGTGTCAGGGGCTGCTGCTCGGCCGGTGCCTGCGCCGGGCCGGACGCTGTGCTGGGCGCTCGCACATCGGTCCAAGCCCCGGCCGCAGCAGCCCGAGGACGGGTCGGGGAGGAGGGAGCGGCGCAGGGGGTCAGATGGCTATTGAGACGGCCCGGACCTCCCCTCGTGGACAGAACGGCATGGGGAGGCCTGAGGTTATGTGAGCACGTGGGGCGCGGTGAAGAGGGTAGATTCGGGAAAGGCCTGGGAGCGAGGGCAGCACCCCCAGAAGAGGAAAGATGCGAGGATGGTCCCCAGATTCCGGTGTGAGGGGCCAAGGGGCAGATGGTCAGTCATTGATAAGTCTGATGAGAGCCACTTCAGTGAGGTGAGTGGTGGCAAATGGGCACAAGTCATCTAACTCTCAGGGTGCCTTGTCCCAGAGTCTAGGTCCCAGATTCCATCGCCCCCAGGACCTGGCACCGGTCCCCTGATGCGTCAAGGCCTCGGAGGATCACAGTGCTCAGGGCCTTGATTTATAGCCTGTTCGTAGGTTCCCAGGAGACTGGGGATCCACTACTCTGCTTCTGATCTTTCAGAGACAGACAGCGGCCACCTTAGGGAAGGGCAGTGGGTGGTGGCAAAGCTGGACTGAGGCCCGTGGCCACGACTCCGAGGGCACCTTCTTACCTCTGCTCACCTGACAACCTTCACGCCTGTCAGCTCAGCTGCAGGTTCTCCCACCTCAAGGCTTTGTCTGCCCTCGATAAGCCAGTGAGTCCCTTGTCCACGACTCTACCTCACCTCCCAGACCCCCCTCCTGAAGCTCGGATCCCAGGTGCCCACCTGCCTATGTGACGTCTTCTTGTGGTGTCTGAGAAATGCCCGGATTTTCACCAGAGCCGTCCTGCCAGCCACCCCTACCTTCTCGGTCAGGGCGACCTCTTTTCCAGAGGCTCGGGGCTAAAATCGTGCACTCTTTCCAGACTCTCCTTTTCCTCTCATACCCACATCCGGTTCACCGGCATGGCCTGTTGGCTCCCTCGAGAATTGTCCCGGAACCCAGTGAGTGCCCAGAGTCTAGTGACTGCTCCCACCCCACTGCCGCCCACCATCACCTCCCACTGGGTCATTCCAGCAGCCTCCTCACTGCTCTCTGCTCCTGACCTTGCCCCGATACAGCTTATTCTCAGCCCAGAGACCAGGAGGGCCCCCCACCATGTCAGTCAGAGGGGGCCACTCCTGCTTGGAACCCCCAAGGGCTCCCATCTCACTGGGATAAAAACTAGAGTCAGAGAAGGCCGAGAAGACCTCGCAGGACCCAGCCACTCAGTGCCTTCAACTCTTACCCCCACCCTGTGTAGCTCCCTGCTCTTCTCTGTCCCCTCTATGATGTCCCAGCTGAGGCCTCTGGGGACAGACACGGGGCTGCTGAGCTCATCAGCAAACTTACAGCGTCCCCGCAGGACAGGCCGTGCATTAGGGAAGCAGGTGTCTAACAGCCCAGCCCAGCATCCCAGATTCTTTGTGCTTTTGGTGCCTCACTTCTCACCTGCTCCAAGGTGGGGACTCTGGGCCTTGCTCAGGAGGGTGAGTGTTCCTTCTTCCCAGCAGAGTGCCCCTTGCACTTCGCGAGAATCTGCACCCTTCCCACCCCACTGCCATCGCTCCCTCACCACATACAGCCTTCCCCACGTGGGAGGCAGGGACCTGCTGTAAACTGAGCCCCTGGACACCAGCTGGCCTCTGCTAGCCCTCAGGTGTGGACAAGCAAGCTAAGTGACTGTGGTGACTCTGGGCAAATGACATTGTTATAAAAAGTCAAGCATTAAATATTTTAATTCATCTGGTTTTAAATTTTCTCTGGAAGCATACAATTCTGGTAAATTAAACATAAACTTCATTATGCATCATGGTCAGTTTTGTGAGGGGGAAAAACAAAAATAAGGGAATGAGGGACCCACAGAAAGTTTTATAGTAAGAGACGCACATATCCACACAAGGGCAGAGACCCAGAGAGTGAGTGAGACCTGCGCAGGGTCATCTCCTCACACTCGCCCTTTTGGGGCCCCAAGTTCCAGAGGTCAGCACAGCTGTGGAAGGGGAACCAGTCCTGATTTGAGCCTGCCCACTGCGTCTCCAGATTAGAGATGCTAGCACTACATACCTGGCGCACGCTCTGCTGGCGTGGCCCTCTGCCTGGCCCAACTCTCTTTCTCAGCCCAAGTCCACTCCCAGAATCCTCAGCTGTTCCCAGGGGAAATGCAGTTGCATAGCCTCAGTTCGCTTCTGAAGGGTCCTTCTCACCTTGGAATTTCAATCTCTTTAGACAGCACGGCTTCCTTGGTTCTCTGATGCCTCTTTATTATTTGTAATCAATTGGGCTTTCTCAGGTTTTTTTTTTCATTGAGAGTGTTTGCTTGCTGTGAACTACTCTGTCCTACTCAGAAGCAGTTGACGTCTGTCAGTTTTATTAGTAACAACTTTATTTGTATTGTTGTTGGTTTTTTGTATGTTTGTTTTATATTTCTTTATTTCTGCCATTACCTTGATTACTTTCTCCCATCTACTCGATTGGGATTTACTTTGCTTTTTTTTTTTTTCTAATTTCTGGAGATAAAATGTTAGATCATTGCTGTGCAGCCTTTATTTCTCTAATGTATGAATTGATGGCTATGCATTGACCTCTAGGTACAGGCTTAGCCACATTGTGCAAGTTTTGGTAGATCATCTTCTTATTATCATTCAGTTAAAGCTATTTTATAATTTCCCTCATGATTTATTCTTTTTCCAATGGTTTATTTTAAAAGCGTATTGTTTAACTTCCAAACAGATGGGATTTTCTAGTTTACCTTTTATTATCAGTTTTAACGTTGATTCCACTGTGATGAGAGAATAGAGTCTAAAGTCTAAATGACATCAGGCAGTCCTCTGAATGTTGAGGCTTGGATCATGACCTGACTTGTAGACAGTTTTGACAAATGTTCCGTAAGCATTTGAAAAGGTGTGCTCACTGCCTCATGGACCTTCGATTTTCTAAGTATGTCACTTAGGCTGATTTTATTAGCCGTGTTTTTCAGAACTTCTCTAGCCTCATCACGTGTCTGCCTGCTCATTCCATTAGCTGTTGAGAGGAGCATATTCAGGTGGACCGTGGATCCGTCCGGCAACATTCGTCTTTTATTCTGTTGATTGTTGCTTTATTTGCTTTGAAGCTAAATTATTGGGTACAGCCGAGTGCTGAAACTTCCCGTGAGTAGTCTCCTTTATCATTAGGATAGGACTCTCTGGATACAGAGTATTGCTGCTTGTCTTCAAGCCTATTTTTTACCTGATAATAACATAGTTACTTCAGCTTTCCTTTGATCCGCATTAGCACAGAATGTACTTTTCTGTCCTTTTACTTCAGACTTTCCAGCTTACATTTTAAAAGATAGTGTCACAGACTTAGTCTGCTACTTGGAGTGTTCAGTCCATTTTACATTTACTTAATGACTGATACGGTTGGTTTTATTGCTACCATCATCTTAATATTTTCATGGCTGAAATTTCCCAATTTTCAGTGAAAGAGCTAAATGTATATTCAAGAAGCTCAGAAAACCCAAGTTAGACAAATACAAACAAAATCGCTGCTGAAAGCCAGAATCAAAGAGAGGAATGTTAAAAGCAGCATGTGAAAGTGACGCATTACAAACAGAATCCCCACCCGCCACCCCTCAGAACAACGGAGGCCGGAGGCGGGGAGACAGCACCCTTAACATGCTGCAAGGGACACAAAAAGTCTCTCCGCTCAGAATTTACAGCCAGCAAGTCTCCTTTAAGGATGAAGGGGAAATAAAGATGTTTTGAGACACAAGGAAGCAGAGATAATTTACTGCAAGCAGATCTTCACCATAAGAAATGTGCGAGGAAGCGGTTCAGGTCGAAGGAGTTTGAAACCAGGTGGGACTCAGATGTTGTGAGGGAGGAAGAACATTGGAAATGGTCAATAACCGATGACGCATACAAGCCACTTTTCTTAATTTAAAAGGAATGCGCAGGAGAGCTTAGGGTGAACGTTATAACACTGTCTCGGGGTTCTTATACCAGAGGTACATGTAAAACATCAGCATAAAGGACGGGGCGGTAAAGACGCGTGCGGTTGCGAGTTTTCTGCATTTTATCTGACGTGGTTCAATGTTAACACTAACCGGACTGTGAAAAGTTAAGGGTATATATTGTCATCCTCAGAGCAGCTACCAACCGAGCGACGCGGAGGCCCCGCAAACCCGCGTTACTCACCCACGGAGAGCCGGGGCCGTTCCCCCGGGGGCTCCGCGGTAGCTGGGCTGCGAAACGCGGAGTCACTCACTCAGCTTCCAGTTGCCTCGGCCGCAAGGAGCGTGAGCTCA
Source organism: Miniopterus schreibersii (assembly GCF_964146895.1). NCBI lineage: Eukaryota > Metazoa > Chordata > Mammalia > Chiroptera > Miniopteridae > Miniopterus > Miniopterus schreibersii. The sequence continues at coordinate 184,427,352 of NC_138102.1, read as the reverse complement.
GAAGGAACCCGGGCGGTGCAGTGGGACGCCTGTCTTCTCCGAGAGCCCCCATCAATCCCGTGGATTGTCACGGCCTCTCGAGGAAGAGCCCGTCTACAGTCCCAGTGGCATCCCCGGGGAGGCAGAGTGACTGTGGCGAATCGGAACATGCCAGGCCACAGGTCGTCACTCTGAGGAACTTTCTCAGGGAAATGCCGCTTGGGAAAGACTAATGGTTAAACATTTCAGAATCTGCTTTATGAATGGCGCAGTTTAGCCTTGCGCTATACTGCGAGCTGCCTCTAGGGCTGGGATCAGCCTAGTTGATCTGCGGCTGTGGTCACCTTAGAGATGAAGCAGCTTGGGGGAGGCATTGCACAGAGGCAGTGATGCTCGCGAGAGGCTCCGCGCCTCTCCTGGAGGTGGCACGCCCTGGCATTGGGTCCTTCCAGATGCACTGTGCCCAGAGGGGATCACACGCCGCACCCCTGGCCAGGCCCCCTGTGGCACCTCCACCTTGCCACGCCTCACGACCCTCCACGCTGTGACACGTTCACCTACAGACACTTTTTTACTCTCCATTGCATATGTTTTTATGAAAGGGCTGAGCAGGAGGAATTTGCGATGAATAATTCATGTGTAATTGTTTTCAAACTATAAAGTTACTTTTCAAAGAAAGCAACCAATCTATCAGTTTCAGAGACCCAGTGCTGCTTCCTCGTGGGCCACAGCTTTCTGTCGGAATGCTTGCACCATCCCCGGCTGGGACAAGCTCCTCCGCAGAGCAGGGACTGAGCACGTGTGCAGATGGCACAGAGCTGCCTGAATTCCCAGTCACGCACAGCCTGCCCAAGTCCCCACGCAGCCCTTGGGATTGACTTGGAATCCAGCGCTGCTCCCCTCGAGGCCCCAGGCAATGCACCAACACCTGGATTCCCTTCCGTTTTCCTCAGCTTCCAATCCTGCACTGAGCACATCCTGCGGCTTGTTTGCATGCGCATGTGCACACACACACACATACACACACACGAGCCCAGCCAACTCTAGGGCTCGACCAACTGGCTGGTGCAGATACAATGAGGTACTGTGGTATTCCTCTTATTACTGATGTAAACAGCCAAGGGTGCTAGCTCCCTGGGCCCTAGTCCCACACACCAAAAAGGATGGCACCAAACAGAAGGTGATAACCGCTCTGCAGGTTGTGGGGGCCCTGTTGCAGCTAAGTGGGCGCATGTTCTGCAGCTCTAGTGTGAGGAGGCTGGGCAGAAGGCTCCCTCCCTCGTCATAACCCAGGGGGCAAGGAGAAACTGGCCATGACAGCCTCCCAAGGGACATGGGGGGAAATGGGAGACGGTCTCTCGGCAACCCCTAAAGGCTCCCATCCTCAGTGTTCCAGGGATTTCTCAAGGTCTTCTACCAAGACCCAGGTTAGTCTCTAACTATGTGACTTATTTCGATACATAGGAGGGTGCCCGGGCTCCATGGCAGAGACCTTCCCCAGTGACCTTATTCCAATAGTGGAGTTTGTCATAGTGGTTCATAAGAAGAACTGAGTTTGAACCTCCAGGTCTGTCATTTCCTAATAATGTAACTGGGACAAGTCACCTGAACACTCTAAGCCTCAGTTTCCACATCTCTAGAATGGGGTTAGTAAAAGTGGCTTTCTCAAGGCTTATCATAAGGATTAAATGAGACTTATAAAACACCTGTGAAGAACTCAGCACAATGCCTGGCACATAGCATTGCTACGTGAAGATGACTATGATGGTGATGATGGTGATGGTGATGAAGGCAATGATGGTGATGGTGATGGTGATGATGATGGTGATGATGGTGATAGTGATGGTGATGGTGGTGGTAATGGTGATAGTGGTGATGGCGATGATGGCGATGGTGGCGATGATGATGGTGATGATGGCGATGATGGCGATGATGGTGATGATGGCGATGATGGTGATGATGGTGATGATGGTGGTGATGGTGATGATAGTGACGATGGTGATGGTGATGATGGCAATCATGGCGATGATGGTGATGATGGCGACGATGGCGATGATGGTGATGGTGATGATGGCGATGATGGCGATGATGGCGATGATGGTGATGATGGTGGTGATGGTGATGATAGTGACGATGGTGATGGTGATGATGGCAATCATGGCGATGATGGTGATGATGGCGACGATGGCGATGGTGGTGATGGTGATGATGGTGACGATGGTGATGGTGATAATGATGGCGACAATGGCGACGATGGCGATGGTGGTGATGGTGATGATGGTGACGATGGTGATGGTGATGATGGCAATCATGGCGATGATGGTGATGATGGCGACGATGGTGATGATGGTGATGATGGTGGTGATGGTGATGATGGTGACGATGGTGATGGTGATGGTGATGATGATGGCAATGATGGCGACAATGGTGATGGTGATGATGGTGATGGTGATGATGATGGCGATGATGGTGATGATGGTGACGATGGTGATGAAGGCGATAATGGTGATGATGGTGGTGGTGGTGATGGTGATGATGCTGATGGTGATGATGCTGATGCTGATGGTGAAGTGCACTGTCTCACTTCTTCCTACTGTGTTCTTTCTCCCATTTAGCTTTCTCCATAGAATGCAGTCAGTGTAGTGCTGAACCTGCTCTTCCTGGCTCTCTAACTTTCTCTGACTTCCTGTGGCATCGGACCCCTGACATTAGTTAACAGCTGATCTGTGTGTTCCCCATCAAAACCCAACTCCAGATGCCGCTCTCCCAGACAGCTTTCCTTTGTACGCCCTGGCAAGGGGGTGGGGCGTCATCCTGGACATCCGGTGATGACGGTGGTGACACGTAGACATCCAGACATGTTTTGAACTGTGACTCTCTGTCCTTTTTCTAGAACAAAAGCCATGTTTTCTCATTTACATTACAAATACTTTGAGAGCAGCAGGGATGGTGTCTTCTTCCCACCTGTGTCCCCCAGCATCACTTCTAGGGGCTCACCTCTAGGCAGGTAGCCCTGCCTGGGTTGTTGACTGGCCACCTCCTAGGGCAGTGTCGTCGGATGATTGCCACCCCCCGACACACACACATACACAAGCCGGAAGCTGGAAGCAGCAGCTTTGCATGGTGGAGCGAAGGGGTCCTGGATGGCGGTCACTGAGTGGATTTGCCTAAGGAGAGAAAAAGGAGTGCCGTGGGTGCCCCCCAAACCAGCTTGCAGTGTAAACTGCCGACCATAATGAAACTTTAATCAAAATGTTAGTTTTTCCTCCTCAGACTGCCTTGCTTTATTTTGTTCATGTTTCCCAGGGAATGTGTGAATATAAATCTAACTTATGAGACTCGAAAGCCACTGCAGCCACAGCACGTGTGAATCTGGGTAACGGCTGGCCGGGCCTCTAGAAAGCCTGCAGTGTTGCCTGCAGCCCCGAATGCCCCGCCCACAGAGCCCCGGGCAGGCGCCCGCCTGCCCCTTCGTTTGCTCACTGGCTCAACCAACAAACCTTGCGCTGGGCCAGGGACCCAGGACATCCGGGCCTGCACGCAGGAGCCTGTGGTGGGCTGACAGTAAAGAGCGCAGGCTGGAGCGCGGGCTGCCGGGCTGGAGGCCTGGCAGGGACCTGGGCACCCTGACCGCCTCGCCCTCACTTGTCTCCCCCCCGCCAGGTGCTGGAAGACAGCGGGCTGCCCATGGATGACCGTCAGTTTGCTCAGCTGACTGCAAGCATAGGCTATAAGGAAGAAGGGATGAGCTACCTGGACTTGGCAGCAGGATTTGAAGGTAGCTCGTCACCCGGCGCACACCCTGCCGGGGCGGGTCTCCACGGGTGGCACCGCCAGTCGGAGCTGTGCCCCCGCTGCCGGGGCTGACGTCATGAGAGCCCAGATGTTGGCACAGTGTTTGTTCTCAGGCTGGAACAGACATTTTTGTTTAACTTTATCTGACTGCGTTTTAGCTTTTTTTTTTTTTTTCTCAAGTTAAGCTTAGTTGTGAGTGCAGACGTTTGCCTGACAGAGACTTCTACAAACTTAGAGCAAAAATGGTTTGTAACATTTACCCCGAAGCCTCGTGAGCCTTGAATCACACCTCGTGCGCTTTGGTAGTCCACTCCCGAGAGAGGAAAGCCTTGCTGGTCGTCTGCGGCGAACGACACCCGCACCCGGGCCAGACCGCTGTCCTTCCCCGCTTTTGGCAGACAGGGACAGAGCGTCTGTAAGGTGCAGGGACTTGCCCAAGACCACCCGGACCCCGTCCCTCTCCTCTCCCCTTCCAGGCGGTCGTGAGGAAATGTGTCCTGCACGTGCGGTCAGGGCCCCAAGCTGAGTCCTGCTGCCCCGGCTCCTCAGTCTGCTCTCCGGGCCGCGCCCCGCAGACCGAGGAAGGCCTGCAGCCGCCGCCTTGGGCCGCGTCCTCTCCCCCCCCCCCCCCCCCCCCCCCGACGCTGCTGCCTCACGTGGGGGGGAATTGAGAGACGAATGAGCCCTGGAGAAAAGCTGTGGCGATCATGCCCTCGGGGGAGCTGGGGCCCCCCTGAGCCCCCCTCTCCTCTCGTACGGTGGAATGATGATAGCTTGTGGTTTAACAGTAACCTGGGCTTGAGAGGAGACTCTTCCCGTCAGGGCTGCTGGAAGGACTGAGCACAGTGTCCGGCAGGTGCGCGGTCAGGAAATGCCGGTCGAATTAACAAATGTCACCTGAATTCCACAGTCCTGGGCTCAGGCAGGGACGCGGGCGGACGATGGGCATCCCTACCCCCGGGGAGGGAGGACTAGAAGCAGGGCCCGCGGGGCGGAGGTCAGTACGCGCTGGACCACGGCTTGGCCCCGCCGGTCTGGAACAAGTTCCTCCCGTAACGATAGGAAAGCGAGACACTGAGGAGCAGGACCCCGGGCCCAGCGAAGTTCACGTGTGTTCAGTGCCCAGCGCCGAACCCCATGCGGTGTGTTTTGCAGGACTCGGGCGGGAGAGCTCAGCGTTGAGGTGGAGGTAGGAGGCGGCACACCCCCGACGGCAGGCTCTGACCTCCGCGATCCTTTCAGGTGCTAGAACGAATGGACCACAAGTGACGCCACCTCAGGCCCAGGTTCTTCCGAAAAACAACCTGGCCAGGCATTTCGTGACTGCTGAGGAGTGCCTGAAGCTCCTGCCCCAGAGACTGAAGGAATCCTTCAAGGTAAATGCTGCCGTCTATGGCTTGGCTTACTCGCCCCGGGCCACTCAGACACCGTGGGTGTGGCTCCTACAGCCCCTCTCGTCCCACTCGGCACAGGACACACAGTGTGCCCCTCCACCTTCCTGGGAAGGGGCTGAGCTCTGCGTCACCTCCCCTCTCTGAGGTACTTCCCTGCGGACACTTTCCCAGCTCCGCCTTCTGCCTCTCAAAGGCTGCGGAGAAGTAAGGGGACCCTCCTCACAGGAGGAGGGGTGAAGGGCACGATGACCCTCGTCATGGTGAATTTAGGGTCCATTCATCCATTTATCCGCTCCACTCACTCACCAAACAAGTATTGCGCACTTACCATCCGCTGGAATCTGCTAAATGCCCGGGTGGGGTCGGCGGAGGGGGGGACAGCCCTGCTCAGGGGGCTCCGTTCTGTCCAGGACACAGAGAGTAACAGACAGTTCAGACCCATCATGATTGGCTGTCACAGAGGGAACTATAGCGTGCTGTGGAGACAGAGAGAAAAGACCCTGTTAAGGAGGACTTCCTGGAGGAGGTGGCCACTGAATCAAATCTCAAACCCTCGGCATGTGCTGGCCAGAGAAATAAGGGACCACACAGTAGAAGAGGGAGTTTGTGGAAGGCAGGTGGCAAACAGGTCACGGTCTTTTGGGAAAAGCTCCTGGCTCAGTGTGACGGGCTGCACGTGGAAATCTGCAGCAGACAAGGCGGGAGAGGCAGGTGCGGGATGGCCGCAGCCGGCTCTGTGTTGAGAAGTGGAAGAGGGTGATGCGAGTGGAAAGGGAGCTCTGACCGGCCTGCCGGTGCCGTCTCAGGGCCGTGCGTGCGTTAGCCTAGGACTGTAATAATCCCCATTCTACAGATGAGGAGGCTGGCCCGGGGTCACCTGCTAGCCAGCGGCAGGGCTGGGACCTGGAGCTCAGCGCCCTGCGGCCAGGGTGTGCTTCCTTCCTGCCGCTGTCTCCTCACCTGCAAAATGGGGATCCGTGCCCTTGGGCACCAGGATGGCCAGGGCACAGGCGCCCCTGAAGCCCTGGGGTACGGCAGGCGTGGGATCTCAGCCAGGGCCCCAGCTCCAGACCCTCATCAAAACAGCACTGGCGCCTGGTGGCCCTCGGGGTGGCACGCTGCACAGCGCTCCCTGCACCAGGTGGCACACGGGACGAAAGTTACAGGAAAACATCCAGCCAGGGCTTTATCTGTATTGGACGCACTCACCTCTGGTACTGGGGCACCGGGGCCATAAACCGAGGGCGGGGAAGGGGAAGAAAAGCCTCTTTTGCCCCTTTGCTGAGCTCTGCATTAAAAGAGGGCCCTGAAGGCCCTGGCCAGTGTGGCTCAATGGTTAGAGCATCAGCCTGTGCACTGAAGGGCCACGGGTTTGATTCCCAGTCAAGGGCATGTACCTGGGTTGCAGGTTCGATCCCCGACCCTGGTCAGGGCGTGTGTGGGAGGCAACCAATAGATGTGTTTCTCTCGCATCGATGTTTCTCTCTTTGCCTCCCCCTCTTCCTCCCTCTGTCTCTAAAAATCAATGGAAAAAAATACCCTTGGGTGAGGAGTGACCAAAAAAAGAGGGCCCTGGAGAATGTGGCTTATCCTTCCCGCCCCCACACTTTGGAGATGGGTTCCGTCACTAGGATTACGCGTGTGGCATTGCTGGCATTGGAGGAGGGGCTCTGACGCGTCACTTTGCTTCCAGGACCTCTACGCGGCCTTCTTCAAGATGGACACGGACCGGGACGGCATCCTCAGCATGCAGGACATACACAGGCTGCTGGAGCGGCTCCTCTTCAACCTCAAGGACAGCGAGTTCGAGCGCCTCCTTGGCCTCCTGGGCTTGAGGCTGAGTGTCACGTTGAATTTTCGGGAATTTCGAAACCTGTTTGATACGACACTACCCCCAACAGACGAAGCGCCTCAAAGACTCATCAGGTAAGGAGGAACAGGTACACACACTACATATTTTTCTTTTTATAAATCTGGTGTCAGCGCTGCCGACGGCTCTGGGGGATGCAAGGAACCCATCCAGCCCTTTCCCAGGCCGGCCTTGCGCACAGCAAGGAGGAGGAGGGGGATCTGGACTCCTGTGTCCCCTCAGCCTTTCTCAGTGAGAGCACATGGCCCCTGGGTTGGTGATGGCCCCCCGTCTAAGCCGAGTGTCAGTCGGCTCCTGCTGGGATGCGCTGAACGCCGCCACGAATGAAGGGAGCGGCCGCTCAGCCCCTCCTTGAGCAGTTATCACGTGTATGTTAAGGTGTCTGCACTGTTGCCGTCCCCCATGATGATGCAAAGGAGTGTTTTCTGCACGGGGTGTTCTGCCCTTGAGACCCCGGTGGCCCCCAGGGCCTCCAGACCCTTCCCTCTGCAAGGGCAGCCTCCCCGGAGGGGAGCCCCTAGGAGCTGCCGCCACGGACCACACTGTGATCCTCGGCGGGCTGCAGAAAGCCCCCCGATCTCACGCTTTCACCCCCGGATGTGCTGGTTTCATTTGGCCAGTGCTGAAACAGCAAGCAGGGAAGACAGTGCCCAGTCTCCTCCCGAGCGGGGTGATCGTGGGCGCGTGAGCCGGCCCCGCTTCTGATTGCTCGGTTCTGAGAGGCGCTCACGTGAGCCCTGAGCGTCTAACATTGAAGCCGCACAACAGGTAGCCTTCGGAGGGGGCTTTCTGGGGAATGTCGGCAGGACGAGCACCGAGCATTTCGAGCACCGAGCGCAGTCTTCTCGCTCAGACGAGCCAGCCATCATGTGTACTCGTTCCCTCGTCAGATATTTAATGAGGGCTGAGTGTGTGCTAGACGGGGCCCCGGGACCGGTGGTGCAGAGTAAGACGAACATTCCCTTTGAGGAGCTCACCATTGAATGTAGGACAGGTGCAAGCATAGAGGCTACGCCCAAGTTCAGGGACGTCAGAAGTGCCACAGAGTAGAGGGGCAAAGCCTGACAGAGGTGCACGGGAAAGGTGGGACATTTGAGTCGTGTCTTGAGGTGTGAGTAGGAGTTTTTCAGATACAGGCTACTGGAACAGTGGTTCGAGGCCAGGGAACAGCATTTGCAAAATCACAGAGGTGAGAGTGTTGAGCACATTCGGGAAATAGGTGGAGGATGGGTGTGCAGGAGCGGCGTGGGTGCCAGGGTGTGGAGGCCTGGAGACAAGGAAGGCGTCAGTGAAGGGGCGGGAGTGCCGGGTTGAGGAGTTCACCCCTTATCAGTGGCAGGAGAGGACTTGATGTTGTGGACTGAGGGGTGACATGGTGCTGTGGGAAGATCCTTGAGCAGCCCCAGAGTAGAGGGTGGACGTAAAGGAGAGGCTGGATCCTGGCGCCGACCTGGCTTGGGCTCCAAGGGTCTGGTGGAGAGAAGGCTCCTAGAGGCCAAGCAAGGTGCTGCTTTAGAAAGGCGAGCCCTTCCGTGGCCATACCCTATGCCTGTGCTTCATGAAGACGTATTCTTTAATACCCCAGCAGCCCTACAACGAAGCATCACTCTCTGATGTTCCAGATGGAGGAACTGGGGCCTAGAGAAAAGTTAACGACTTGCCCAGGCAGGCGCAGGGGGTGAACCTGGGGTGCCTGTCGGAAGGAACTGCTTTCTCTGCCTAGAGACCTCACCCTCTTTCACTTCCCCAGCCTCTCCTCCACCAGCCAGGCCTGACTCGGCCCTTTCTGGAAGCCGTCTGCCCTCTCGGTTGGGCCCCTCTGCCCTCTGAGCCTTCACTTCCCACCTGCATCACCAGAACTACCATTTACCTTCCCCTGAAGAACTTCTTTAGCATGTCTTTTAGAGCAAGTCTGCTGGAGACAAATTGTCTTCATTTTCCTTCATTGAGAATATCATTATTTCTCCTTAATTTCTAACAGGTATTTTGCTATATATAGAATTCTGGGTTGACAATTCTTTTGTTTCAGCACTTTAAAAATGTTGTTCCACTGTCTTCCGGCTCCCACTGTTAGGGGTGAGAAATCTGCCATCATTCAAATGGTCTCTTGTGTATGTCCCGCACCCTTTTCTCTGGTTGTTTTTAAAACTTTTTTCTTTACCTTTGATTTTCAGTAGTTTTGGTATGATGTAGCTAAGTATGTTTTTCTTTGAGTTTATCTTTTGGAGATTTAACTTCTCAAGTCTGTAAATTTATGTTTTTCACCAAATTTGGAGAGAGGTTACAGCTAGTATTTCCTCAAGTTAAAAAACAAATTTTGTACCAAGTTTGAAAGTTTTTCTATGCCAATCTCTTTCTCCTTTCCTTTTGGTATCCAAGGACATGAATGTTAGACCTTTTGATTTTGTATCACAGGTCCCAGTATCATGGGCCCAAGGCTATATTTTTTTTCTTCTGTTGATCAGATTGGGTTATTTCTATTCATCTATTTTCACATTCACTGACTCATTGCTCTGTCATCTCCATGCTGTCATTGAGCCAATCCAGTGAAAAAATTTTTACTTCAGTTGTATTTTTTAATAGTTTATTGATTTTTTATTCATTTTTAGAGAGAGGAAGGGGAAGGAGAGAGAGAAAACATCAGTGCAAGAGCATAACATTGATGGGCTGCCTCCTGCATTCCCCCCCAACACACACACAGGGGATGAGTGCACAACCTGGGCATGTGCCCTTCACCGGGAACTGAACTGGCAACCTCCTGGTGCATGGGATGACGCCCAACCAATTGGACCACACCAGCCAGGGCTATTTCAGCTGTATTTTTATGGTCTGAAGTTTCCACTTGGCTCTTTTCTGTCTTTCCATTTATTTCAAGGACATTTACTCTTCATGGTTATATAATAAGTGCTTTAAAATATGATCATTTCAACATCTTGGAGTTGGTGTCTGTTGTCTTTTACCTTGAAAATTGTTGGGATTTTCTTGGTTCTTTGTGCATTGAATAAGTTTGGATCATATCATGGATGTTTTTCCTGTTAAAATCTTCAGTAGTTCGTGGATTCTTTTTTTTTTTAAGCGGTCGACCCATCCAGTTAGTTTCAGATTGTGAGTTCCAACCTGCCTTGTGTGGTTTCAGTGTCAGTCCAGTTTCCAAAGCCACTGAATCACCATCCGGCAAGCCCCTGTATGCAGCACGAGGGGCCAGTCTTAGCTACACAGCAGTCGTGTTCTCAGGTTTTTTGCTTTGCTAGTTGGGTTAATTTCACACCTGTGCACGTCAGAGGTAAACCTGGAACTTCCTGAATAGACTTGGGCATCCCTCTCCGCAGCGCTCTCCTCTTTGCTTTCTCCCCACACTCTCTAGCCCCCAGGGACCCCCCAAGCCCATTTTAGGGGGGCCTTCTGTCTGGGAAATCTTGGGTGTTAGCCCATCCATGCTGTCATGTGCTTCCCATGACAGGGCCCACCTCCGGAGCACCTCGGAAAGAGAAAAAAGAAAGAAAAAGCGATAATGTGGGCTCCTCCAGCACTCCTGAGAGCCACAGGGACTGCGTTCCCCACTGCCTCAGGTTGCAGGGGAGATTTTCAGTTGTAGGTTCCGGTTTGGCCACGACAGTTGCTGGCACCACCACAAAAGTGCAGTTTTTAGCTGGGCTTGCCCTGGGTTAGGACTTGGAGAGTAAAAAGACATAAACAGGGGGGTTCCCCCACATCCTTTGTTCTGCAGGGGCCTCCTTCCTGGTTCTCTCTCTGAGCGCCCCCTTGCACAGCTCCAGTAGGCTTGCCCTGGACCCTGAGCTGGGAATATGGGAGGAAAAGAGCCATGGAGCTCACCCCACTGCGTCGGCCTCCCAGGGTTTACCTCTCAGTGTCCTCAGAGAGTTAGTTTCGTGTTCTGTCTCAGGTCCTTAGTTGTCGTCAGTGGGAGAGAGGGGTGACGTGTGTGTCTAACTCCTTCACCGGGACCGGAAGCCCAGCTCAGGACACTTGCCCTGCCCAGGGTGCTCCCTCCTCATCACACCTGCTTCCTCATCACACTTCAGGGAGCCTCTCCCTGGCCTTCGTAGCTGAAGTGTCCCCTCCTGTCCACCATTCTGTCACAGTCAGCACCTGAGGTTATCTGAGTCGCCCATTTTTTATGTATTCGCTGTAAGCATCCCGCCATCAGTGTGAGCTCCTGGAGGACGTGGGCTCTGTCCACATGGCCCGTCACGATGTCTGAAGGACCAAGAGCAGCACAGGACACAGGTTTGTTTGTGTCTGTGACTTGCGGACTGGCTGATAGGACATCTGCATCTGATGCCAGGACCTAAAGATCCAGGCGGTAGAAGAAGAAATAAATACCTTCTGGAAAAGGCTGTAGAGAGACCTCCCAACTCTCTAGAGGAGACAAGCATATAAAACGGGGAGAAGGTGAGATGGGTGGGAAAGTCAATAGGGTCCCTGTTGGAGCATGGGCCACGAAGCAAACCCAGCCTGGCCTGGAAGAGACAGTGGGCTGGTGAGGCTGCTTGGATGTGCACTGAGATGGTGAGGGCAGGGTGTGTGCCCTGAGGGGGCGAGGGCAGGGTGGGTGCCTGACTCTGCTGCCCAGGGCCTCCATGAGGACACGCAGGGGGCGTCCAGGGGAGTCCTCTGGGTGCAGGTGCAGTTTAGGAGCCTCCAGGGGAAGGCCAGGGAACATGCACCTTTAGGACTCACAGTCCTTGTGAGCATTTGTTGTGAAAATGCAGTGTCATCCCGCCAGGTGTCCAAAGCCCTGGGCGCGAAGTGGCGATAGCGAGTTAGAATGGCTGGCCTCTGGGTCCCTGCCCGCCCGTGGAATTCCGTGACTCTGAAGTCCGGTAGGCAGTTGGGAGAGATGAAACGGAAAAGCAGGTGAGCTTGTAGTCCTCGTGGTCCAGATGTGCGGGTAACCAGCATTGAGGTGGCCATGGGACTGTCAGAGGGGTGACCTCTCGGAAGAATAAATAAACTTCAGGTGGAAGGAGAGAGAAGGCCAAGGGTTGGGCAGCCAGGACAGAGGGGAAATCACACTGACCGAGGCCCGGCCCGGTGTTCCAACCCACGGTGGCATTTAAAGAGCAGCATCCTGAAGGTGAGGAGGGTGGAGAGATGGTTCAAGTGCCATATGCCCTGGGGAAGTTGGCAGAGATCCCCGCATTCAGCAATATGGAAGAAATGGTGAATTTCAAGACTGGAGAGGGTCTTGGTGAAGGGAGGTACCAGCCATAATTGACCTGTCACCCCTCAAGCTGGCACCTGCCCGGAGAGAAAACTAAGCTAGGTGGGTTCTCATTTGGTCCATGTCAGCAGTAACAGGGAACAGGGAGGGGACCCCACCTCGTCTCAGCTGATCCCCAGTGCCTGCAAATGGAGAAAATGCAAGAATTTTTGTTCACTGAAATGTGGAGTTTACATAATTCATCAAAGAAGCGCGACTTTGATAAGACCCTTTCTGTGTGACGCACAGCTCGATAGCACAGGGTGGGTTTCTGGGATGATGGTGTCACCATGGGCCCGGTGAGCCCCTGGGAGCTGGGCAGTGTCGGTCACCAGGGTGTGGGAGGCGGACAGGGCAGCTGTCGGAGAGCAGCGGAGCGTCTCAGACGGGACTGGAAGGAGAGGCCAGATGCGGAGCAGTGTCCCTGCCGAGTTTGTTGATCCTGGCTCACCGCCTGCTTTGAAAGGTATACGGCGGTGGGACGTCCAGGAGCCGTCTCCTGTAGGTGGGAGCTGCGGGCCTCACTCCTCCAGGACCGGCCCAGTGCCGGCCCTTCAGGTCCCCGGCGGTGCCGCCCCTATTGCCTTAGGCGGGATGCGGAGTGTATGAGGCTGCCCAGCGAGTGCCAGCCCACCCACCCCGCGAAGTATAAGGTTCGATGGCTCTCCTCCTGGGAGGAGTGACACTGAAGGGGACACCAAAGCCATAGTTTCAGATAAAAAGGGAAACGGTGGTGAGAAAGGCTGGCTGGGCATTGGGGGCCCTGGAGCCGGGACGCCGGGATGCTGGCACTGCCTGCGATTTCCGCAGCTCTCAGCCTCCTCTCCGCAGAGGGGTCGGCAACGCCAGCGCTGCGCTGCCAACTCGGACGCTGCGGGCCCAGTGCCCGGACCCTCTGGCCGTGGAGTTTGTGGTCACCGTCACTCTGGACACCCGAGGTGCTCCTGGCCCGTGTGTCACAGGCAGAGGGTAACAGTCACAGCAGCACTGCCCCAAGGGTCACACGGCCCTTGTCCCCCGTGGCTTGGGGCACACGGACCTCTGTCCCCGCGGTGTGAGGCACATGGACCTGTGTCCCCCGCGGCGTGAGGCACACGGACCTCTGTGCCCCGCGGCGTGAGGCACACGGACCTCTGTCCCCCGCGGCGTGAGGCACACGGACCTCTGTGCCCCGCGGCGTGAGGCACACGGACCTCTGTGCCCCGCGGCGTGAGGCACACGGACCTCTGTCCCCCGCGGCGTGAGGCACACGGACCTCTGTGCCCCGCGGCGTGAGGCACACGGACCTCTGTGCCCCGCGGCGTGAGGCACACGGACCTCTGTCCCCCGCGGCGTGAGGCACACGGACCTCTGTGCCCCGCGGCGTGAGGCACACGGACCTCTGTGCCCCGCGGTGTGAGGCACACGGACCTCTGTCCCCCGCGGCGTGGGGCACACGCATTCCTGCATGTTCTCAACTAGCAGCACGTGGGGCCTGTTTGCTGCCTCCTCGCGCCCCAGGTTTTCCAGGGTCCCTTATGGGAAAATTCACACAAGGGTCTCCATGGGACCTGGGTCGGGCGCCCTCCTGTTCACCTAGACAGGGTGCCCGTGGGTGCGCGTGTAGGTGCCAGGCAGGAGCGCACTGGGTCCCATGTGGGAGCTGCCGGGTGACGCGTGCGCAGAGGCCTTGCCGCAGGACTGTGCTGCGGGCTCGTACCCACAGGGAAGGCACCGCGGGCGCAGGTCTGGGCGTACAGAAGCTCGGGTCCTGAAAACAGAGCGACAGGCGCTGCTGGGAGCCAGTCGTGAAGGTGCGACAGGCTTCACACCCCTAACTGCCTTGGAGGAGAGGGAGAAGCCGGGGTGCCCGCCTTCCTCCAGCCACGGCCTTCGCTGTGCCCCACCCTGGCGCCGAGGCTGCGCGCCGGCCCTTCTCCGTCTCCGTGCTGGTCCCCCTGGGAGTAAATAAGCAGGATTGGGTGGCGCAGCCTCAAGCCTAACCCCGGGACCTCGGCCGGACAGCAGCCTGCGGGGAGCGTCCCCGGTCCCGGGCTGTCTGCCTCAGTCCACGTTGTCCCTGCCGCCCGTGAGCCCGGAAATGAGAGTCTCCGGTTGCCTCTTCCGAAGCGCTCACTGTCCCCTTGTGTTTTCCCTGCGAGAATAAATGAGCCCTGTCTGTTCTGTGAGCTGCAGGAAAAGTTTCACAGCACTTGTCTGAAAATAAACAAGGACTTGTCAAGTTCGGGGAGACTCCCCTCGCAGCTGGGAGGCAGGACGTGTGTCAGGGACTAAGTGGGGCCAGATGGGAGGTAACAGACTGTGAGGTGTCTTCGGGGGTCGGGCTGCCCTCGGGAGGTTAATGAGCCCATTACACTTCAACACAGCCATTCATTTATGTATTTACTTTTCCTTTAAGAACGAAACATAAGGTCGCGGATTCAGAACTAGCCTGCGAACAGGCTCATCAGTACCTTGTCACCAAAGCAAAGACCAGGTGGTCGGACTTGTCTAAGGTAAGAAAACGGTTGTCTCCTTGGAAGGAAAGGGACTCCCTCAGTGTCCCAGGTCACTGGGGCCACCCCGCGCTCAGGTCGGGTTCAGAGACGGGAGGATAGCGTGTCCGCCCAGTGCGGGGCTCCTTGTCGTCTGAACTCGGGTTCGAAACAGGTTTCTCACCTTCAAGGTCAGAAAAGCAGGTAATGGTGGGCCTCACACAGAGAGGAATTCCTGGCTCACCTCTGGCTCGGTATGAATTAAAAACTTAAAAATGTAAGACGCGGTCATACTTATTTTCACACAGTTACAAACACGCATTTTAAAAAGGCATTTCCCCCTGTGTTGCGCAGACGGCAGAAAGCGCGTTCGGAAGGTGACCCCCTCCCTGGGTGGGGGCGGGAAGCCGTGTAACGGTGACGGCGACCCCAGGCTCAGGCCACTGCGTGTAGCACAGCACACTGACCGCCCTTGGAAGAGCATCCTTTAAACTTCGTTACAGGATTTCCGCGGTTTTGAAGACGCCCCCCCCCCCCCCCCCCCCCCCCCCCCGTGCTTCACTTGGCCGTTTTCCTCCCGTGTTTGCTCTGTCTGGGCCTGTGCCCGTGTGAGGGTCGCCCTTGACGTCCTTCTGAGCTCCTGGGCTGCTCTTCCCCAGTCCCCTGTCCCCTGTCCTTAGTCAGCTGTGCCGACTGCGCCTCACAGAGCTCCCAGGCCAGGAAGGTGACAGTCGAGAAAGAGCGGCCCGGGGCTGCTGCAGAGCGACGGGGGCTGCGGGCAGGCGGAGGCCCTCGTTTCCGCCTTCAGCCACCCTTCTCAAAATGCCTCCTCCCAGCCCAGGACGCTGTCGGGCCTCTCCCCTCCGCCTCGGCCTGACCTCTTGGCCAGGTGGACCTGCTGTCCCTCCGTGTGGACCCTCCCTCCTCAGAGGTGACCTCCTCCACACTTGTCCTCTGCAGCCCTCGTGGTCCCTGTTCTGCAGAACCCCGACCACGCGGAGGAGCGTGGGGGCCTCGTTGTCCCGTGGAAACCGCCCTCTCCTGGCCCTGAGCGGCAGGGGGAGGGGGGGGGACACGGAGGGTGACAGAGGAGGGGTCTGTAGGGCGTGTGGAGGAGGAAACAGAGCCACTCTGTCCAGAATGGAGCACGTGAACCACACCCGTCACCTCTCTGGGCCCCGCAGGAATGAAGGACCCTGCCCCCGTGATTGTTATTCTAGGGGCACCCCTGTCGCCCTCTCGGCGGCCTTGGAGTAAAGCACTGCGGGGTTAGTTCTGGATTCTGAACCTGCGGGATGTGTGGTTTGATTAATAACAAAATCAGCATATTCACGCCCGTCCGCCTGGTGACGACGGGCGTGGTGCGAGCTGCACCCCTGCTCCCAGCCGTGGCACGCACAGGTCCTAAAGGTGACCGCAGGCGTGGAGCCTGCCCCCCTTGCACTGCACGTCTGCTGGGGCTTCACCAAGCAGGCCTGCCGACCCGGAAGGACGTCTCGGGTGGCACCGCATGGGGAACTTGGAGGACTCGGCGTCTAGTCACCTTCGCAGAGTCACCCGCTGGCTGCCCAGCCTCACCCCCCCCCCCCCCCCCCCCCCCCCGGGCAGCACAGCCGAGTCCTCAGGAGACGAGGGAGCCGTACCCCGGGGGCTGCTGGGTGTGCTCAGCTCTATTTAAGTGTTTTCAGGAATCCAGTTCGCTGGTTTCTCCTGCAGACATTGTTCTGAGCTAACTACGCGCTCTTGCAAGGTGTTAAAGACTCAGTGACAAAAAGACAGGCCTCTGCCCGCAGGGACGTGCGGGGCAAACCGCAGGACGGGCGGTGAAGAATCGTGCGCACTGCGACGGGGGTGGCTTTCGAACGATGGGGGCTCCGGGAGGAAGAGGCTGCTTGAAAGACGGCGGGTGCGGGCAGGGGATGCGGAGGCTGTGGGGACGGGGCCAAGGCCAGCACCCGTGGGACGGCCCGTCGACGGGCTGCCGACAGTTCATCACGGACGCGTCCAGGGCGGGACAGGGCGAGGCAGGCAGGGGACCGACCGCAGCAGGCCCCACGCGGTGGAAGCTTTCTGGTTTTGGGGGGGCAGTAAATACACATAACATAAAAATCATCATTTTAACCATTTTTAAGCGAAACAATTTAGTGGTATTAAGTACATTCACATTGTTGTATCACATGCTGTATGTTTTCAAAGGGACTTAAAATCTTCCAGACCCAATTTTTAAAATTTATTATTAATCTTCTCCCAAGGAGTGAGGATATTTTTTCCATTGACTTTTAGAGAGAGTGGAAGGGAGGGGGCGGGGGAGAGAGAGGAACATCGATGTGAAAGAGGCACGTGGATTGATTGCCTCCCGCATGCAGACCAGGGCTGGGGATGGAGCCTGCAGCCCAGGTTCTTGCCTGGTCGGGGACTGGAACCCGCGACCCCCCCGCCCAGGCCGACACTCCAACCACTGCCGGCCAGGGCAACACCTAATTTTTTTAAACTTAATTGTTTTTTAAGTTGTAACTCTAGAGTGGATACAATAATCATATATATATATGTCACTATGCACATATGTGATACATATATATCTATGTATCACAACGTATATAATAATGATACATGTAATTTTTAAATACGTTCAAGTAGTCACCGTGCAGCCAGCGTCCAGACGAAGGGACAGAATGTCGCCAACGTCTCCCCCTCCCTGTAAAGGGCCAGCCTGTGCGCCTCTTGGTTCCACGGCCCGGCTCCGGGGACAGCTGCTCAGCTCCCGGCCCGGCCCTCGGCGCCCTCGGGCAGCGCGTTGCTGGCCTCTCCATCGCCGGGTGACAGCGTCGCACCGCGGTTTCCATTGGCGCGTGCCAGTGACTGACGGGGCCGGGCGCCTTTCATCTCTCCCCCGCAGTCAGGTCTCCTTTGCCCCGAAGCCTGCGGGGCCTTTGGCGGTCTTCGCACCGGGCTGTCCGTCCTCTCCTCACTGGCCGGTGGGGACCTTGCTGTGCTTGGGCCACTAGCCTTTCGTGACAGGTGACATGAACTCTTCTCCCAGTTTCTGTTCTATCTGCACCCGTTTGATCTGGTATCTTTTGAAATGCAAGTTCTTTTTCATACAGCCGAATATATTGGCATTTCCCGGTAGCCTTGTTGAAGAGTCATGAGGATGTTATTATTCGTCCTCTGGGGCTCAGCACCTCAGCGTCCGCGCCCGGGCCCTGGAGTCGGCACCGGTGCCCCATACGCGTCCTGAGGAGGGCGGGGCCCGGCTCCACTCTCCGTGATGGGTCATCCTGGTGCCTTCACCGGAAAGCCCGCCCCGCCCCGCCCCGCCCCGCAGCGAGGCCGTGGCAGCATCCGCTCTGCTGGTCGGCCGCCCGTCCCGCACCAACGCTGCGCCCTGAGAGTCACCGTCGCCGGGTGACACGTCTTAATCGGCTGGCGGACATGCCCCCCCCGGCCTCTGAGAGGTTTTGAATCAGCGTGTGAGGTTCCACAAGGGAAAACATACCTCCTGGGTGTTCGGAGGGAAATGGCATCTTTACTGTTTGGAGGCTTCCTGTTCACGGACGCCGAGCGTTCCCACTCGTTTTGATCTGTTTTAGAGCCTTCCAGTAAAGCTTTAGACCTTCTTGTGTAGAAGTCCTGCAGTCATTTATAAGATTCATTCCTAGGACTTTCTATTGATGCTGTTTGCAAATGCTATTTTTAAAAATTCATTTTCTGTGTCTGATACATGAAGACGTGGATGGTTTTGCCTGTTGATACAGAGTCCAGATTTCTTGCTAATTTCTCTTATTGTAATACTTCCTTTGTGGATTTTTATATTCCTGTGTGTACAGTCAACTCACCCGTCAATGACGACCCTGGCACTGTCCCCTGTCCCAGCCAGGACCTTTCGTTCCTCTTTCTCGCTTACCCGCACCGAGCCCCATGCCGTGATGAGCAGAGGGCGGTGGGGGTGTCCCCGCCTTGTCCTGACCTTAGTGGGGGCCTGGACCTTCCACCCTGAGTGCTCTCTTCGGACTCCATAGAGGGACCGTCGCATCTGCCGCACGGTGTTGTGATGAGAGGGCTAAACGGCTGTTTCTTGGAAACAGTTCAGGGTGCTGGTGAGTGCCCTGTGTCTGCCCTTAGTCTGTGGTCCTCTGAAATGCCTGACAAGTCCCCGGTCAACCCCTCAGGGTCTTTAAAACGGCACCGTATCATCCTGTCGTGGCGGCTGGAGCCTTGTGTCCTCGTTTCCTCTCGCAGCCGCTGCGTCGCTGAGACAATAACCTCCAGCGGCCTGGGCTGTAGCCTCAGACCCAGGCTGGGGGGGGGCGAGGGGCGGGCGTTGAATTCTCAGAGTCCTGACACCCGGCTGCAGGCAGGACAAGAGTCCAGGTCACACACCTGAGGCCACTCACTGCGCAGACACCAACCCTGGCCGCACAGAGAGCTTGCTCCCGTCTGCTCGGTCAGCGGCTTTAGAGGAAGGCGAGGTATTTGGGACTCGGATGCGACTGTGATCGAGCAGCCCTGCCCGTGTCGCTCGGTGGTTAGTGCGCCGGCCCCCGCAGGGTGCAGATGGGAGGCGATCAATCGATGTATCTCTCACATCGATGTTTCTCTCTCTCCCTCTCTCTCCTTCCCTCCCTTCCACTCTCTAAAAATCAAGAGGAAAAATATCCTCAGGTGAGAATTAACCAAAAACAAAGGTGACTAAACCGGTGGACAGGGAGGAAAATGGGTCAGATCGTCCCGGGAACTGACCATTGAGAACCCTTTATACCGCCACAGGCACCCTCACCTTGTTCCTAAGTGTCGCCTCTACTGTTGCAGAATTTCACAGAGACCGACAACGCGGGCGCCGGCGTTCTCCGTCGGCGGGACTTGCGGAACGCGCTGTACGGCTTCGACATCCCGCTCACGCCGCGCGAGTTCGAAAAGCTTTGGCTGCGGTAAGTGGTAGCTGAAGACGGGCTCTTTTTCCTTCCCGACGGTCTTGGGTTCCTTGCTCCGGATTTCTTTGTTTTCTCTCGGCCGTGTCTGTCCCGGGCCCCGGGTCCTTGCTCCTACCCCCACAGCAAGCAGCCCTGGCGGGAGGCTGGTCTCCAGGGACGTGGGGAACCGGGGAAATGCCAGGCCCCGACTGTTAGGTGTTAGAGAACAAGTCACTCCCCAAGACCCCGCTCCCACAGGACTCAGCAGCCACAGCAGCCTCCCCCGTTGCTCACAGGTGGAAGTCAGTGTTGGACGGCGGTTTTATAGATAAGTAATTTGTGGGAAGAAAACAAGCAACCTTCTGATAGCTCGGAGCAGTTTCCCGAGAGTCTCCTAAACTGAAAATGATACCGAGCACTGGTTACATTTCTCAAAATGTATTTCAGATGTGGCCATTTTTGAACCCGGCCCCAGCCGTGTTCTCTGGGTAGATGTCCAACACCTGGGGCTATTTCCACACCCCAGATCCCTGTCTGAACTCCTTCCTTCCCCGTCACGTGGCGGCCGCTGCCCACACCCCTGGGCGCAGGGCACGGCCCTGGGCGTCCATCCCAGAGGCAAGCTTGCCAAGCAGCTCATGTCATTTCTTAGCTTCCCATATTTCCAAAGTGGAGGCTGAAATGGGGGCCAAGTTTAGGATTAGCTGGGCTGTTTTGTGTCTAATTTAGAAAAGCAACTTGAAATTCTTACAAAAATCCTTATTTATTTATTTTTTTTAGATCAGTTCCAACACATGGCCAGTGTAGTCTCCCCATCCGTTTCCATAGGTTGAATACGGAGATCTGAGTAGTCAGAGGGCTGGGGTACAGCAGGCAAAGGTGTAGGCCTCCACCACCACCCCACCCCTTAAACACAGGAAAGTCCATGGGGTAAATGAATGCATTTCCTTCATGTTATTGAAATAAGATTAAGGCGGGGAAGCTCTGCTCTGTGAAGGAAAGCCCCTGCCCCTCCCCTGCACTTCCACTCCACAGCCTGCGGAAGTTAGGCCTGCAACATTGTTTCAATATCATCTTCTGTAACATTGTCTCAGCATCATCATCTGTGACATTGTTTCAGTAGCATCTTCTGTAACATTGTTTCAATATCATCTTCTGCAATGTTGTCTCAGCATCTTCTGCAACATTGTTTCAGCAGCACCTTCTGCAACATTGTTTCAGCAGCATCTTGGTCCCTACAGCTTCGCCTCCATCTGGGAAAAATGCCACCGGCAAACACCATTTTATCCAGAAAATGAGGGCCAAGATCTTGCTGTTAAAATAAGTGTAGGTTTTTTTCTTTAAGGAAAATTGGCGATCTGCCTTAACACTTTTTTATTGAAGTAATTCTATTCTATTTGAATAATGTTGGGAGATAAAAACCCTCTATTATGCCCTTTTTAACGAATTATCATTCAGAGAACCTTCAGTAATTAGAAAATGACATAAAAGGTATGCAGCGTAATTCTTATCTTGTTTTCCTTCCTGGTCTGTCTCGTTGGTTGGCTGTAACCAGCATCTCTTCAGAGACCAGACGGGGAATTGGAGTCAAGCGGCATTCACTTATTCGCGTTTTAAGCTCGAACGTGCTTTTTGAAGGATTTTCTTCTAAACCTTAGCATAGTCCTTCACATGTAGGTGCTCAAAAAAAAAAAACAACAAACACAACCAGTTGAATAAATGGAAAGGTTGATTTTCATTTCCTGTGGTCACAACTGTTTTTCTATCAGCATGACTGGTGAACAGATTCCATTGCTGTCTGTTGGGGTGGGGCCCAGACCACCTAATATGGGGTGAGCCTCCTTGTGGAATGAGCAGGGGGTTTCAAACCTCGACGTGCATGTGAGTCACCTGGGACCTTGTTAAATGCAGGCTCAGATCAGGTGCAGCCTGAGGCCCAGGGTCCTGCATCTCTGACCCCCGGAGAGCCAGTGCTGCTGGTCTACAGGGCATGCTGAGTGGTGAGGGGCTAGGCGAGCCCCTCGCAGACACGGTCAGAGCCTGAGCACTGACCCTGCCCACTGCTGACCGGTTGCATTTGCTTGTCTTTGAAGCTATGACGTTGAGGGGAAAGGGCACATCACCTACCAGGAGTTCCTACACCAGCTGGGCATAGAGTATTCGGCAGACATGCACCAGCCCTACACAGAGGATCTCTCCAACTTTATGGGCCACTTCTCGAAGCTGCATCAGGAGCAAGAGACACTCCCGGCACAGCAGCAGAGCGCAGGGGCTCAGCAGCCAAGCACGGGGATGGTGGTGCCGGCCAGGTGAGTTAGTGCACATCCTGGGACCTGGAGCTGCCCCCTGAGCCGCCCTCACCCTCTTGGCAGACATGGCTCTGAGGTGTTGCATCCCAGGGCTGGCAAAGTTGCTGAGCTGTAATAGCCGTTCACTGCTGCAGATTCTAGAAACCGGTGCTAAGCCACAGAGCCCTACACGCCCACTAACCCCATCCTTTCTCAGACCACTCATAGTTTGTAGGTCATCCTTGAGACGTGTCCCTTTCAGGTATTTACTGTTTCTTACCCGGCCCCACCCGGCCCAACTAGAATGCAGTTCTGTAAAGACCCACCTGTCGTGACCCAGCACCTGACATCTAATGGGCACCCAGTGAATAGTTGTTGAGTGAATGAATGAACGAATGAATGAGGGAACAGATGTAGTCTGGAACTCAGCACTTCTATTTTGAGGACTTTATACCAAAGAAATAAAGCAGAAGGGGTCCCGGCAGGAAGGCAAGGCTTGCAGGGAGTCCTCCGCAAAAGGACCGGCCACCGGCCCCAGTGAGCATGGGCCCGGGAGGTGTACCATCGGCCCTGCCCGCTGGCATTTAACTTCTTGGGGGCCAGCTGGAATCACCAGATGTATCCCGATGGCCAGAGCGGTTCCTGACGCACAGTAGGTGCTCAGCGAGTCCTCTTGGGGAGACAATCACATCTGTGATAAAAACCACTGTACTTTTCATCCTTGGTCCCATTCTTAAAGTACCGATTCTAGTAACAAGACAAGGCTATAATTTCCCTAACTCAGTTTTGCTAACGATAATGTCAATAAAATGATAACGATGCAGACTTACAGGTTTTTCAGAATACCTCTCGGTGTGCGTGTAGCGCTGCGGCTGCAAAACATCTTCAAAGTCAGTTCCTGAGGAACCATCGTCCAGATCCGCGCATTGGGATCATCATGAGACTCTTGCTGTAAGGAAATGGCTTGTCTTCCTGATTTTCATGTGTCTAACGTGTTCTCTTTCAGGGACAAGCTTAAGGACTGTTACGAAGAGATCAGGAAGGCGCTGGCCGAGCTGGACGAGGGCGGAAGGGGCTCCCTGTCGCTGTGGCAGGTGCAGGGCGCGCTGCAGGACTGCGGCTGTCCTCTCCAGGAGGGGGAGCTGACCGAGCTGCTGGGCAGGTTTGCTCTCACCAGTTGACCGTGTTTGTCCCCGGCCGAAAAACGAGTGGGCGCGTGGCTTTCCTTTCCCCTTCTCTGTCCAAACACACTTCTGACATTGAAATAGCTTCTTCTCTTTCTTCGGCCCAGCTGCGTTAGAACAGGCTCTAGTCAGCCCCTCAAAAAAGCAGCAGCAGCTTAAATGCGTAACCTTCTCTGATGTGTCTCAGCAACACAATCACCATTCCTCAACTTTCGCTTTTATTCTACCCAAGTTACACACATGCTTCGGCAGGAGTCAGAGCTCTCTGAGGCCACCATCCTCATGTCCCCTCCCCAGAGCCAACAACTCCCAGCGCTGTTAAGGGGCACAGTTTGGTACTTAGCTTCGTATTTCTAAGTGACAGGTTACTTAGCTAGTTCTTGAATCTTTACTGTTGGGCTGTGTCCATTGACTTCCAACCAGGAAGGTATGGATTTAACTCTTTCACCCATCGCGTGCCACCAGCCACCTCTCCCCACAGCCCCCCCCCCACGGAAACGGGCAGACACGTCTCCACACATGTTATTTCCCCCACGTGGCTGCATCTCGGCTCAGGGTAGGTCAGTCAGGGTTGGTGTTACCGTGACTAACTGGCCTCTTCTTTTTAATGGAGCATTTCATTTTCCCTGGAGTTAATGTTAATCTTCTCCTGTTTGTTTAGTTTCTGTGTAATTATTGCCAGTAACAAACCTCTAACCCACTCCACTTGTGGGATCCCTTTCTGTTCACGGTTGCTCCACTGTTTGCAATATACACAAACAAAAAGCCTCAGTCCAGTTTCAAATAGCCTGATGCCAGTTCATGGGCAGTGCAGGTGACTTGTAGCAGAGAATTCCAGATCCCGTCTCTCGTCCCCGCGGCACTGCTGTCACTCTGCTCCCCTATCCATGGCTGTCATCACCCACTACGCCGCCGTTACTCGGGACATGTGACTGTTAGGTTGCCTGAGAGTGGGAGACGTCAGAGACATTGTTTTACCTTCGTTTTTTCTTCCTCCGAGGCTCTTCCTTCCTTTACGCGGATCTGCGTTTCTGACCCGCGTGGCTTCCCTTCTCTCTGAAGGACATCCGATAGCCTTTCCTGAAAGGCAGGGCAGTGGGCGATGAGCTCCTGCGCATCCTGTTTGTCTGAGATAGTCTTTACTTGTCCTTTGCTTCTGAAGGATAATTTCACTGGACGTAGAATCCTAGGTTGGTGAACTTTTCCCTTTCAACACTTCGAATGTGTCAGTCACTCTGTCCTGGCTCCCATGATCTCTGATGGGAAGTACCATGTGATTTTATCTCTGTTCCTCTGTAGGTGAGGTCTGCCCTCCCTCGGGCTTCTCTGCAGTTTAACTGTGATGTGCCTGGGTGTGGGCTTTTTGGTATTTATCCTGCCTGGTGTTCTCTGAGCTTCCTGGATCTGTGCTTCGTGTCAGCCATTAATTTTGGAAAATTCTCAGCCATTGCTACCTCGCGTGTTCTTTCTGCCCCTTCTCGCTTACTTCTCCTGGTGTTTCTAATTGTGTGCATGTCACAGTTCTTGAAGTTTCCACACAGTGTTCGGATATTCTGTTCATCTCCTTTTTTTTTCCTTTTTTTTAAATTTTTTTCTCTTTGAAATTCAGTTTGGGAAGTTTTTATTGACATGCTTTTAGGCTTGGTGATTTTTCCCCTCAACTCTGATGTCCAGTTTGCTGACAAGCCTATCAGAGGCTTTGTTTATTTTTGTCATAGTGCTTTTTATTCCGAGCATTTCCTTTCGGTGCCTTCTTAGAGTTTCCACCTCTCTTGCTTACATCACCGATTGGTTTTCAGGTGCTGCCTACATGTTTCATTAGAGCCCTTTCCATATTAATCATACTTAATTTAACTTTCCCTGCCTGATAATGCCAAATTACGTGTCATGTCTGAATCTGGTTCTCATGCATTTAGTGTGAGGTTTCTTGTTAGTTTGGGTGGGAGATGGAAAATGAAATAATGAAGAGAAGGACATTTAGAAAAGAAATTGAGTAGGAGTGTGTTTAATGTTGTGGTAGACGTCCGCTTTCTCCAGTGCCCTTGTGTCTGTCCCTTCTGTTCTGGGGGTTTCCCTAGGGACTCCTCCTTACATAGAGCCTGTGTTTTACAGCTCTTTCCATAGACACCCACTGTTACTAAGTTCACTTCATATTTATACTATGATTTTACTGATAGTTTTGCCTGTTTCCTGGAGTTTTTAATTTCCTTTTGGCTTTCCTTGCGTTGTTTGCCTTTGTTTTACCTTGTCAAATAAAGACAAATCCAGACCTAGCAAAGAGAGACCTTATTTGAAAAGACTGTTGCAGTAGGGAGGGGAGGACTATCGTTATGGGGAGAGGGGGCTATTGCAATAGGGCAGGGGCTCTGACCTTGAAATCTGCAAGCATCTCCAAGTTTAGGCAGAAGAGGGCTCTTATAGTGCAGAATAAAGAAAGAACTGAGTAAGGGGCAACGAGATGAGTGGGTAGTGCGGTCAGACAGTTGTGGCAGGAATGTCTTTCCTTGCAGTCAGAGTCTCATGAAGGTCCCTACAGAGGGGCTGTTTCACATTCCAGTGTTGGCAGGGGTCTGAGGGAAGGAGAGAAGATTGGTTTAAGTTTGGTCAAATCAAGTTAGCAGGTATTTTGTCCAGATTGGTCAGCGAGTAAAACATGGTCAGCCAGGCGTTTATAAGAATAGGAGTTCGGAGGACTGTGTCCACCTTGTCGTGGGCAAACCTACGGGTGTTCCTAAGTCCTCTGGGGAAAAGGCGGCTCTTTGCTGTAAACCATTTCCAAGGACATAAAGGGGGGGTGATTTCTTTCAACATCACTGGTTTCCAGGGGCATGGGGCTCAGGCAAAGTTCCGTGTGGTCCACCTTCAGCTTTCCCGGCATTCTGTCCCACTTTCTGTTGTCTTTGGTTCTTTCCCTGGTGCCCTCCAGCCTAGAGCCTGGCCCCACTCTGCTGTCCTAGGCCTGCTGCCCAAGAGCATCCTTGTCTGGCCCCACTGCTCTCCTGGGATGGGCGCCCGCATTCCCAGCCTTTCATATCTTTTTATTTAATTTACACTCATATTTTGCTGGAATATGTCCTGAAGTAATCTCCTAGGAGAGGGTGAACAAGAAGTAAATTTTCTGAGTTCTTGTTTGTCTGAAAAAAAATTTTTTAATTTTCACACCAATTAATAGCTTGTCTGAGCATAGAATCCTACAGAGGAAATTATTTTCCCTTAAAATTTTGAAGACGTTGCTCCATTGTGTTCAAGCTGTGAGGAGTCCCATGCTAGTGCGTGTGTGCATGCATGTGTGTGTGTATGTGTGTGCACGTGTGCATGTGTGTGCGTGTGCATGTGTGCCTGCGTGTGTGTGCGTCTAGAGAGAAGGAGAACCGTTTCATCTTCAAATGCTTATGTGGTCTCTTCTTTCTTAAACAGGGTCTCCTCTCACTAAATCTATTTCCAGCTGAGCAAGAATTCATAAGCATTTGATGAATAAATCACGGAAAAATAGCAGCAGATAAATAGCTAACTAAATGATTATAAGAGAGTCTTTCAAAACATAGTCATTCTTGGTACTTTCATAAACAACAACAAAAGGACTGGAATTTCCGTGGTCCACCTTTCAATGGGGGTGATCAACTTTCTCAGGAATTGAGGCCTTAATGAGGCTCCATTGCTCAGTCACTTGTCTCTTCTCAAAGACCTCTTGATGATAAACATCTCCGTTATTTGTAATTATATGTAGATTATTCTTTTCCAGATCCAAAATAGACTTTTCTAAATAATACTGAGGAGATTAGCATATGCCTTTGATTTTATTACTAAATTTTAATACCAAGTTGGCGGTTTATCCTGCTGATGAAATAGGGCTGATTATCGCCCGCTCCCCGCGTCCCGTCACGTGAACCAGCGCTGCGCCTGGGGCAGGCCGCTCTGCAGCTGCGGGGCGGGGACGCAGCGCTGGCCGAGTCCCTGGGAACTTCTCTCCCCGCTCACCAGGGCCCCAAGCTCTTCCTCTATGACGCGTTCCTTCGGCCGAAAGTTTGGGCATTAGCGTGCCAGGAGCTCCCAGAGAACTTAAGTTACAGAACTGTGGACTCTGAATGCAATTAAACTTTATTTAGAATTATTTTGCATCTTTAGTAAACTTGCTTTATGTTCTCATGAAACCTTAGGACTTTTTCCCTCACAATATATTCTCTTAGGGTTTAAAGGTACTTCTGCGTTGGAGTCGAGGGCAGGAAGGGGCCTCTGTTTCCACGTGGATGTCCTGCCAACACGTGTACTCAGACGGAATCTTTATTTGAGAAAAGACTAAGCTAAATAGATTCTGTAAAAATGGCTTTCGAGTGCTCTCAGCCTGACAACTTAGTTTCAGCCATTCTTGAAAAAGAGCAATTGTATATTTTACTCAGTTCCTCTCCTTTTCGCTGTCTTTGGTGCATTTCTCTTCTTTTCAGGTTCCCCTGCCTCTTCTCAGGGCAGACCCTCACTAGCTGAGGCCTCCCGACCACAACCCCTGCCCTCCAGCGCCCCTCCATCCTGCTCCCACCCCAACCGCACCTCCATGGTCTTGCCTCCAGGCCGCCTGTAATACTCTGCCAATGTCGCATCCCTTCATTTGCCCTGGTCGTGGGCCAGATTCCTTAGCTGGGCCTCCTCTTACCATCTTCTCCAAACTGTGAGCCCTACTGCCTGGCCTTCGGGTCCCAGGGCTTCCAGCCAGGACACTGTGGCCCCACCAGCTGGCTGTGGCCCCACACTCCCATCTCTCGTATCCCTGACCTGCTCCCTTATTTACAGATTCTGTGTGTGCCTGTCTGCTGTCGTGATTAATTGGCATGCGGGCGCCCACAGGCCAGGGGACAGTGTCTTCACATCACTCATGTTCTCCACAGCATTCCATGCTCAGCAAGTGTTTGTTGAATGAATAAGTGATAAGGTTTTTTAAATTAATATATTCTTTTTTTTTTCTTCCTCTGGGGACAAGTTGGGGGATCAGCTGGCAAAACAATTCCATCAATTACCACGACTTCTTGAGAGCAGTAGAGAATAGCAAGCCTTTGAGACCCGAGCCAAAAGAGAAGGGCGGGCCGGTCAATTTTGCGAAGCTGAATCCAGAGGAGGTTCTGAAGAACATCCAGAAAGTGGTCGCCTCCTCCAGTCCGGCTCTGTCCACGGTATGGCAGGCTCCAAAGGGCTTTTACTGTGGAGACTGAAGCCCCAGGACCCGCGTGGATCCACGAGAAGTGACTACCAGCCCTGCCCCTCACCCAAGACCGTTCCCACCTCTCCACTCTCCAGGGTGTCAGGACTCAGAGGAGCTGGTCAAGGTCACATTGCTCAGTGTGGAGGAGATGTCTGTCCAGATTGGCTCTAGGAAAAGCTCCCGTGCCCTGGCCAGGTGGCTCGGTTGGCAGGAGTGTCGTCCCATACACCGAAAGGCTGCAGGTTCAGTCCCTGGTCAGGGCACATACCAGGTTGCAGTTTTGATCCCCAGTCAGGGCACATATGGGAGGCAACCAATTGATGTTTCTTCCTCACATCAATGTTTCTCTCTCTCTCTCTTCCTCTCCCTTTAAAAATGAACATATCCTCGGTGACAGTTTTTTAAAAAGCTTCCACAATTGCCCCCAGCACGTGCTCTCTGAGGCAAAATGCTCCGTGTTTAGCAAATGCTGGATTTGGGGGGAGGGCAAGGGGTTCCAGGCAAAGAGAGCAGAGGACAGAGGTCCTCAGGTGGGAACGGGCTCGGCACATCCCCGAGCACTAGGCCCATGGAGGTGAGTGGTGCCCGGAACTTTCTGTGAGGATTTAACATCGTTGCCTTTATTTTACTGGTCAGTAAAATAAGGTGTATAGAAAACCCACACTTGGTGTGACAGGGACCAGGGACAAAGCACATGATGACAGGTCGGGGTGGCCACGCCGGAGACGCGGGCCCGTCGGAGGGCAGCTTCCCCTCGGCCCTGGCTGACTGTGGCTGAGCTGAAAAGGGGCCGGTGTTGCTGGATCTTTTCATTTCTCACGAGAAGCTGTGAGACTTTCGAATTTCTAAATGTCAGCGTGTTTTTCAGATTTTTCAACAGCGTTGTGCAGGCCAAATAAACCCATTTTCAGGGTGGCTTTGCCCCCTTCTAACTTAAAGTGGTGCCACGGGGCACCTATCAGGATGTTTCTCAAACTGAGGCCCTTGGAACCTTTGGGAGGAACCCTGGCTCTCGCTTCTGAGAACATTCCTCAGGCGATGCTGTTTTAAGCAAAAGGGTGGGATCCCCTGGCC
The DNA here is from genome assembly GCF_964146895.1 of Miniopterus schreibersii. Lineage (NCBI taxonomy): Eukaryota > Metazoa > Chordata > Mammalia > Chiroptera > Miniopteridae > Miniopterus > Miniopterus schreibersii. The sequence goes on along the minus strand of NC_138102.1, from coordinate 184,397,969 downwards.
CAGAGAGTGGCAGGTGGTCTGCAGAGGCGCGGAGGGCACTGGAGGCAGCGAGGAGGGGAAGGAAAGGTGGCAGCGAAGGACAGCCATTGGAGAGCACGCCGGACGTGTGCCCCATCTCGGCTTAGCTCTGCGGACGTGTCTCAGATGCATCTTGTGACTGAAGCAACAAAACAATGCCTTTTGTTTATGTCGAGTCTTACAGATTCCTAAGCCCTTCCCCCTTTGATTCCTCCACTCACCCTGTGGCTGGGCGGCTGGCTGCCGGGGGGCCGCGCAGACCCAGAGAGCGCAGGCCCCAAGGTCACCTCCTAGGTCCACGGCGCTCCTGAGGCTCATCACACAGCCGCAGGACCTTCTGGGACCCTCGGGACACACGTGCTCAGGTCACTGCTGGCTCTGTGGCCAGTCTCCCTCACAGTTGCTGAGCCACCACGGAGCAGGTCCCCGGACAGGTGCATTTCCGGTTGCCATGGTGAAACTCAGAACCGCATGGGTCCTGGGGTCCCTCTGCTTATACAGAAGCAGCTGAGCCGGAGGTTAAGGGGTTACGGCTGGTAACAGAGTCAGGTTCAAAGTCCGCTTGCTGCCCTGTGGCAGAGGCTCTCCCACGGTGCACAGCTCCCTGGCTCTGCCACGGTCGGAACAAAAGATGGGGAGCTGGGGAGCGTTTCCAGGTTGATGCGAGTGCGCGCATCCCGCCTGTGCCTAATTGGCTCCGAATGAGATTGAACTGCAAGGGATTTGGTTTGGGGTCTCCAAGCACAATGAATTCTTACTTTAAAAAAAAAAAACATCTTAACCTACCACCCAATACAGATTTCCTAGCGCAGTAAAAATGAATGATTTCGTTTCGACAGATGGGAAAAAATGTGCTTTCTTTTTATAGCACAGTTTTGCGCTTTTCCAGTTTGACTGCTGCCCTGCTGGGCTGGCACCGCCTGTCCGGCCCCTGGAGCGCCCGGCGCGGGCCGTGGGGGGTCCTCCCGCGAGGTGAGGGCTCTGGATGACGGCGGGAAAGGACTGCGGCCTCCTGTACCAGCCTCAGGCTGGGGGGGCGATGGGGGGGGTGGCCCCTTGACTCCTCCCGGAAGGTCGATTGTGAAGTCAGACTCCCACCTGGAGACCCCGCCCCACCCCCGACGGTGGGATTGCACCGGAGCCTCCTGTTAGGGATGATTAACACCCAAAGGAGCTGGGCTGGAACGATGGGGAGACCTCGGGCCGTGGTGGGGCCAGGGTTCCTCTGCACTCCTGCAATCCGTGTCCAAATGGGAGTCAATAAAGCAGGTTCCCACAGCAGGTGAGCCCTCGCCCTGCGCACGCACCCCACCTGCCTCTGTCTTTAGCCGCGGAGCCTTTGTTAAGTAATTTAGAATTTAGGACGTGCAGACACTTGATTTCATTTGCATTCCGCAGAAGCAACACGTAAGAGAAATATTTCTGGAGTGTTCACTTGACGCAGCACCTGCCCCCCCTTTCTTGTAGGCGTTTTCTGCCTTGGATAAGGAGGACACTGGGTTTGTGAAGGCCTCGGACTTTGGGCAGGTTCTTAAGGATTTCTGTTACAAACTAACCAACAACCAGTACCACTGTTTCCTGAGGCGACTGCGACTCCACCTGACCCCCGCTATAAACTGGAAGTATTTCCTCCAGAACTTCAGCTCCTTCCTGGAAGAGGTAAGGAGGCCGGCAGCGGGCAAGCAGCTCTTTTTGAAAAAGGGGCTAAAATTAGTTTTTACAAAATGGGTAATCGATTAAAACCGTGTCAGATAAATTGGCAAGCGCCTCGTGTAATTAGCTCATTCTAAATGAAAGAGTGGCATAAATTCTACGTAGAGTATGGGAAGGTTAATATCTTTTACTTTGTTTGAAAGTTATCTCATTTTCAAAGATGTGTGGGAGCTTGCTTTTGTCTGGTTGCTTTAGAGTCTCGGGAATCTCAGATCCCCAAAGACGTGAGAAGTGAGGCCCGCTGTGCCTTAGGCCCCACGTGGCAGTGAAGGAGCTGGGGCCCGCCATGTGCCAGGCCCTGGCCAAGTATCAGTCAGTCCTGGGGCAGAAGTAAATGTGGAGATAGTGGGCTTAGGCCTATGTGTACTCAGCAGGTCCCAGGGAGGACTTCCTGGAGGAGGGGGGGTGTCTAAACACATTGCTTACCCAGGACTGCTCCTCTGGCTGCATACGCCGTATATTCGTAGGCCGTTTCTTGATTTCCACACATAAATGGGCTGACATTATTAGAAGCAATTGCAGTCTAGTTTTAACCGGCACAGGTTTCTTCGATCGCCATTCTGTGCCGACTGAGCATGGGCACACGTGAGACATCCAAAAATAAAGCAGCATCTGAGCCACACCGGGCTTCACTAGGATATGTGTAAGGGCCCGGAGCTGGGTGCTTGGGTCATCGCGGACCCCGTGCTTTTATACACGTGAGCGCCTGAGCTCATGAATCCTTGTTCACCGGTTCAGGGCAAGTTCTTGGAAAGGAGAATCCTGGAGCAAGGACGGGAAGGGTCCTAAGGTGTGAGGTTCATTGTAATAACAGCAGTGACCCTGCCTAGCGCGTCCCGGGCCCAGGCTCTGCTCTCAGTCCGTTACATACATTCACTCGTGTGGCGCTCCTGACGTCACTGCGGGCACCCGCCAGAAACATCCATCTCACAGATGGGGATGCTGGGCACGGAGACATTCGTAGCCTGACCACAGTCACCCTGGAGGTGGGAGGGCCTGTCCGTGAGCCCAAGAAGCTGGCCCCGGCTCCCGGCCCCTAATCGCTGTGCCCTCTCCTCTGGAGGCTGAGTTTTTCATCGTTGCCGTTTAGGTGGAGACTCCGAACGAGCATACACTGCTGGGTTGCATGCTTTAAAACTGGAGTCATATATATGGTACTCTATCGAACGTTGTCCTCTGCACTTATTTTTTCCTGCTTAATACCGTGTTTAAGATCCGGGTCAGCACGCCGGCTTGTTCATTCCCTCACGCTGCTGCAAGGTCAGCCTACCCGCTGGGTGTGTCCGTCGAACACAGCACTGTGCCGTCACCAGCCTCCTGTTAAGGAGCACGTAGGTTGTGGGCAGTATCCTCCGTCACCAGCAGAGCACCGGTCAGCCTCTGTCTGTCTCCCGTGCACCCGGGAGTGCCCTGCGTGGGTCTGCGGGCTGGAAGGCGGGCGGGCCACTTCCAGATGCTGCCCTGGTGGGGGTGCCAGTCAGCGTGCCCGCCCACCAGCCTTGCCAACCCGCGGCATGACCAGGCCCCTAGATCTCTGCCCATATGATGGTCCAACGCTCTGAGTGTTGTCAGCCGCTCAGGCGTCATCCTCTGCGAACTGCCTGTGAGGATCCCAGCCCTTCGCCGCTGCGTGAGTCGCAAATACCTTCTCCCAGCCTGCGACTCGTCTTTTCTCTCTGTTTCCAGTGACTCTCGCTATTTTTAATGCGACTTATACTTTATGATTTTAAAAGAAATACATATTCACTGAGGATGTTTTGCAAAATACGGAAAATATAAAAAAGAACAGAGCAACCTAAACCCCTGGTGATGGCACAAAGACAGATGGCAACCACCGCGGCCGCCCAGCGAGACCTGCTGCGCTCGGCCCCTCCCGAGCCTGTTCTCACCTCACTTCGTGCTCCCTCGGGGGGGGGGGGTCCCCTCATGGATGAGGCAGACCGGCCCTGGGACAGCCCCGCGGGGGCACCGGGCAGCTCAGCTTCAGGGCTGACATCCTCTCCACGGGCCCCTCCGCTTTGGAGACCTTTCCCTTCCATTTTTAATGCATTTCCCGTTTTTTAATGTGGTAAAACACACATAACACAGACTTCACCATCTTAACCCCCAGCGGCGGCGAGCGCAGTCACGCTGCTGTGCGACCAGAGCTTTTCGTCTCCGCGGCTGAGACGCCCCGTTTCCCCCGCCCCCGCCTCTGGCACCACCGCTCTGCTCCCCCTCTAGGAGCCTCGAGTAAGGGGGGCCACACAGGACTTGTCCTTGGGCTGGCGTGCGTCAGCGGGCGCCATGCCCGAGCTCCATCCTGTTGCGGCGCCGGGCCCCGTCCCCGTTACGGCGGGTGACTGTCGGGCCTGTGTGGACCCGACTCGGCTCAGCGCTCCACCCTCGGCACTGGCGCTCGGGTTGCTTCCCGCCGCTGCGGCCGCGGACACGGGTGTGCAGGCGGAGCTCCCTGCAGCGTCGCGTGTGGGAGAGACGCCGCTGGGCGTGTGATCGTGCCTCTCGCCTTCTCCCCTCAACGCTACGTTCTGCCAGGTCACGTACACGTCCAGACAGCGTGTCAAGTGCCTGTGTTAACGCCTTCGACTCCCTTGTTTTTACAGGAGCATTTAGGGTTTTTCCAGCATTTGCCACCATAATTTACTCTGCAGTGAGCCGTCTGTGTGAATCTGTACCCAATTTTTTACTCTTTCCTAAAGAAAACAATCCAAGAAATAAAATAACCAGGGTCAAAGGATCAGAATACTTTTATTAATTTTGAAAGCAGCCCCATATTTTCTAGAATATTTTTTCTATTGGGTTAAATCATATAAAATCACCATTTTTAGTCATAAATGACTGGATATTGACAATTTCATGCGGTTTAAGCTAATATCTGCAGAAGCCGTTTATGTCCATTACACACAATTTGGAATATACCAATAATGTGACGCGAATCAAAGCCGCCGCCGGGCACAACCAGTGTTAACATTCGGTGCATTTACTTCCAACCCGTTTTCTATGGAAACATCTTTGGGGGCATCGAGGACAGGCTGGATATGCTGTTGATTTTCCCAGCTCTTGAAAGGCCCTTTTTTAACAAACATTTTTATCCGTATCAAATAATACACGCCCATGTGGAAACGAAATTGAATCGTCGTGAAAGATTTAAAGGCTGAGACCTGACCAAATCCGCACCCACTGGCGCTCCCGGAGCGCTCTCCAGGACTGGCTGCTCCCTTCACCCTCAGATCCCACGGACCGGGTGGAGACTGTGGAGGCCGTGGCCTCTTTCCCGCCCCCGCAAGCAGCCTCCCTTCTACTCCCGGGAAAGCGTCTTGCCTCCGAATCGCTCTGCACACAACAGCATCACCTTGTCACCGCATTTAGAAAATCCTCCGCTTAACATTTCCTTTAAGTCTAAAAGAGCAGTTTCAGCATCTTCCATGAACATAAAAGCGCCCCTCGGAGCGGACGCGGGGTTGCGGGAGACGGGAGGCACCGTGGGGACTTGGAAGCCTCTCCGTTCAGTGCCGTGGAAACAGCGGGGTTTTAGCAAAACGCGCCCTTACCCAGCGCGGAGCAGGCCTGTGGCGTCCCGGCCGCGGGCAGCCAGCGGGGTCCTCCGTACCTGGCATTTGGAAGTTAAGTAACGTGAAGACGGTTTTTCCAGGAGAGAACTTAAGATTGTGGTTTCCAGCCGCGGGGAGGCCGTAACGCGCACGCAGATGTTTGTCGTCTTCCGTGAGCAGCGTGTTCATATGAGTTGCCAACAGCGTCCCCTCCACTAGTCTTCTGTGTAAATGTAGGGGCGCCCGTGTACTTTTAACAAATGAGATCAAGGATGGGGGAGTTTTCTTTGCAGGAAGTGGCCCTGAGGTTACTGGAAATAAGTAGATTATTAAGATGTGACATCACTGTCATTCACTCTTATTCCCCGTGGCAAGAAAGGCTATGTCCCCTTGGTAGACTTTTGGGGATTTCTAAATGTTTCCCCTAAATCTCACACGTTTACCCCCTGTTGTCCTGGAGACCGTTGAGGATGTAGCAGGTTGTGGGAGGTAACTCGGGCCAACGTGGCACGCGGGTGGCCTTGGTGACAGGCCAGGACAAGGGGGCTGCTGGGCCCGCCATGCGTAAGCTAAGGCGATGGGTTATCATCAACCACGGGCTGCATCTCGGCGTCACGTGGCAGCCCACCCGCAGGCCTACAGGCGTCGTGGGGCAGCCCCGTGGGACCAGGCCGGCCTGCTGCACCCGCGACTCTCCTCTCCAGGCTTCGAGTTTGGGGGCTGGCTGCCCTGTGGGTGGACAGCGCTGGGACCTCGGCACAGGCAGGCGCCTGCTTCCCCTGAGCATCGGCGTCCACCTAGTCCTAGTGCCACCCCCATGTCTGCACTAATGCAGACGGTCTCCTTAAAGCACAACAGAATGAGCAGTGAGAGGGTGCAACCCGCCGAAGCTACCTGGCTACCACTCAACGTGACACGCAGTCAAATCTGAGTTGGTTCAGGCTCCTCTGGTCCTGCCTCCTGCGCCCCACCTGGACCTGGAGCCTCCTGCTGGAGACGAGTGGAAGTCCCCTCGCTACCCAGATTCCCGGGGTGTGGACAGCCCGGGGGGGCACCTGCTGCTCTGAGCTGCCAGCTGGGACCCTGCCCAAGCAGGACAGAGGTCGGCCACCAAAGGGACCGTGGGCCACTTTCCAATGCATCTCGCAGAAATGTGACTGGGCCACCCCCGGCTGGCTTCCACCTGACCCAACGGAGGGGTCACGCTGGCCCCTCTCCATCCGAGAGACCCCCCTTCACACAGCCGCTTGGGGCGCAGGACGAGGCGGTCAGGAATCCAGAGAGGTTTGGAGGCAGGCACATCCAAACTAAATTCCCAGTGAAGTGGAAATGTGTGGAAATTAGTAAAGTAACGTTTGAGGTAGTGGATTCTCTCAAAACAAAACCCTGCCTGCGGGGATAGGCAGGGACCGAGTCCTGTCCCCAGGCCCCGGCCCTGCTCCGAGGAGCCTCCAGCAGTCCCCCCGTGTTGCCGTCACTCCCTCGAGTCCGGGCAGGCGCCTCTCTTGATTCCCACCTCAGAGGGACGCCATCCGCGTGCTCTAAATCAAGGGACCGTGGCACGGCCAGGCCAGGCTGGCCCCATTCGCCTGGTCCCTCCAGAGCCACGACGGTCTAATTTACAGTCTCATTTAATCACAATTTTTGGACCAGACTTGAGCTGCTCCACCGATGCTACAAGGGCATGACCTTAGGAAGCCAGAGGTCAGCCCAAGAAGTCATCCCAGAGGGACTCGCAGAGAGAAGTGCAGACCACAGCGAGCGAGTCCCTTGCGTGTCCCCGTGCACCTGTGCGGACGCCTAGCGGGCAGGCGAGCCCTTTGCGTTCTGGCTTCGGATGCCCGTTTGACTGGAAGAATCTTAACCGCCGACATTCGGCAGGCGTGCGGGAGGACGCGCCCCCCGGGCTGGGCAGTGGGAGGACTGGGCATGCCCGCAGTGACCTTGCCATGGCCAGTGCTCGGCGGGAAGGGCCGCGACCCTTGTGAACAAACCGGGAAGTTCCGTCTCGGCTGTTCCTGAGCCCTGCATCTGAATGGCCCACGGGGAGAGATTATGTGGGAGGAGCGCGTGGCCCGCCTGGTGGCCGCGCCTGGCCGGTCCGTGCCGCCAGCACCAGTGATCCTGGCACGCTTGGCGCAGTGCTGCAGGCCAGGCCCGGCTGCGAGCTCTGCCGGCGGGACCGCGCTGTGCCCCGGCAGCCCGCGAGGGGAGGGGAGGGGAGGGGAGGCCACACGGGCGGTGCTGGGCTGGGGTTAGGCTCCTGCAGCCCAGGCTCGCACCCCCACCTCCCGCCTGTCTGGTGGGAAGGGCCCTGCGTGCCCCTCGAGGTGGTCGCTGGGCGGACTGACCACGGCAAGAGCTGCGCGTGGTCCCCAACAGCAAGCGCCAGACGCTGGCATTCGTCGCTGCCTCTCTTCAGCCCTCCTTCGCGAGCGCATCTCACGTTCAGCAACCCCGTGACCGTGTGGTGCGGAATTTACTTGGGCGGAAGAATTCATTTTAACAGTTTCACAGGCGACTTCAGCCATGATTTTATTGAGTCATTAAAGGGTCGAAGGGGAGGCTGCACTGCCCCCCCTCCCTTCCCTGCGCTTTATGGCCGTTTTGTGCCTCGGGAGGGCTTGTGAGTTGGGTGTTTGCAAAGGCGCCCAGCCAGATCCTTTGCCCACGTGCAGCTGTGTGGCGGGGGCAAGCTCGGGGGCCGGAGGCCGGTGGCGGGGCCTGGCCCTGCGGGGCCGGGGCACAGATGGGCGATCGGCTCTCTGCTGAGTTTGCGCCACGTCTGGATGTGGGGAGACGGGGCTTCCTGGGGTCAGGAGCAGCCGGTGTGGACACCCAGGCTGGGGGAGCCGCACACTTTAGGCGCAGCTGGGGCGCGGGCTGAGGGGAGGGGCAGAGCTGTAGGTGGGTGCCCCCAGTGCCTGCCTGGGTGGGCATCCCACAGCGCCAGCTCCCCCAGGGCAGGGCTGGGCTCTGCCGTCCACTCTCTATCCCCAGCCCATAGGAGGCCCTGGGGCAATAGTTCTGAGTCACCACGTGCCTATTTTCCGCTGGCTCCTGTATTCTTGGGCACGGGGCTGGCGTCTGGAATAGGACAGAATGGGAACAGCATGGCGGGGCCAGGCCGTCTTGAGCTCCGTCATCAGCTCACGGGGTGGCCTGGGCACTGTGGGCGAGTCCTGACCTCAAGGAGCCGAACCCACTGACTTTGTCGAAAGCTCAGAGAACCACAGGTACCTCGAAGGGCGACAGGAGGATGAGAGGAACTCGTAACACCCCAGCCCGGCGCCTGGGTGAAGGAGACGCAGCGAAGGATGGCTGCCGGCCCTGCGTCTCAGTGTCACCTGCTCTGGGTCTCTGCCGCCGGCTCTGGGTGTCAGGAAGCCTTGGTTCAGTGGACTTGAAGGGGCCTGAACTGTAGCCTTTCGAAGGAAGTTCTGGGATCAGGATTCGCCACCATCCGCTGCCCAGGAAGAACCCTTGTGTGGTGAGATCCAGGTCCAGGCAGCCATGGTGCCTCCAGGAAACCGGGGTTGCGCCTGGACTCCTGGGGAGACTCCCTGACCCTGCAGGCAGCACCCTGGGTTCCTGGCGCCCACTCAGCAGTTGCTGAGATGGAGACCTTCTCACAGACGGGCCCTCCCTGGGGGGGCAGGGCCGTGGGAGTCACCATCCCGGGCCGCGGTCTGTCCGCGGTCTGCTCACACACGGAGCTCCCGTTCCTTCTCCTCTGGACTTTTTAATATTTTATCTTTTTTTTTCTTTTTGACAGGCAGTTTTGCTGCTGTTGTTATTTTCAGCATCCATTCACTGTAAATACAAATGAGGATACAGTGCAATTAATTCCTTTGCTAATCAAAATATTTGATCACGTGAAGCGATTCTCAGTCCTGGGAGCGGCGCACCGCTGCCCAGGGGTGGAGGGGCTCCTCCCTGGGTGCACCCGGCCTGCGGGGCTCCCTCCTCCGCAGAAGGTCCTGGGAGAGCTGCGCCGGACCCCTGCGGAGTCAGAACAGACCTAGTGGAAGAGCCATGCAGTTGGATTAGCTCCTCAAAGCCTCCATGACAGTTAAACTAACACCGATGTGTCTCTAGTCAGCCAGCCGAGTGCGCCCTGCCCCCGGGCAGGTGACTGTCACCTCAGACACCCACAGGGGAACGTCACACGTCCCCTTGTCGCGTGCCCACCCTCAGGGAAGCTGCCCCCGCTGACCTCTCCTCCCCATGCTCCGAGCTCATCCCTTTTATTTCCTACTTGCTGCAAATTCAGAGCTGTGCCGGCCGCGTTACACCCGCCGACCTTCCCCGGCCAGAGCTAGTCCTATGGCTGATCCAAGGCACAGGGACCGGGGAGTGTCTCCCTCCACAGTGGGAGGACCCCGGGGTCACAAGGCAAAGGGCAGAGTCACAAAGCAAGACCCCAAGGAGAGCGGTAGCAAGAAATGGGGCCTTGAAGGCACCACCCTGCGAGGGAACCGACGTGTGCGTATGGCCCTGATTGTCTGACAGGTCAGCCCCCCTCCCTGCCGTGTGCTCTCTTCGTTTATCTAGAGACGTTGTTCAGGAGACGACTGAGTGAAAGGTTGGTTTTATAAGTCAGCCAAGAACCTGTCTGGACGTAGCTGGCTGACAGGGCAGTGGGCTCTTTCCTGGAGTCGGTCGCGTAGCAGCTTTGGGTGCACTGAAGCTCTGCTGGGAGCCTGGTCCTCGGAGGCTGCGGAGCTTGGGGACAGGTGCCCCTCCTCCAGCCCTGCCCCAGGCGGGCAGGCTCTGCGGGCCGGTGCGAGGCACTGATGGCAGGCCCGGCCTAAGCTGCCGGGGAAGGGACACGGGCTGGGGATCCCAGCACCTTGCCTGCAGGGCGCTCCCCAGTTGTCGGCCTGCAGCCGTGTGTGCTCTGGGAGAAGCCCTAGTGGAGCCCGAGGCAGGGCCAGAGGCCTCTGGCTGCAGGACTGCAGGACGGGGGCCCTGGGGCCGGCGGGAGGGATGGGCTCCAGGGGAATTCTGTGCAGGCTCCCGCCCGGGCCACCCCCCTCTGACCCCGCCTGTGGGAGCAGGGCAGCCACTTAGTGATTCGCAAAATGGCAGGATTCAGAACTACAGGTTTATACTAGGAAGTTATGATTTTTTAAATGTTATTTATTTTAAAGAGAGAAGAAGGGAGAGGGAGAGAGAAACAATTGGCTGCCTCCTGCACACCCCCTCCCGGGGATCCAGCCCAAAACCCAGGCACGTGCCCTGACCGGGGATCACACCTTTCAGTGCACAGTTGTGGACATACTTCAAAGCTCCTGTTAGCCTGCGGGTGGTGGGGGCTGGGCTGGGCTGTGGTTCGGGGGGTGCCCATTTTGGAGGATAGTTCTATTCTGTGATCAACGTGCTCTCCTAAAGCAGCGCTGTGCTCTGTCCTGAGGGGCGGCCACATAGAGCATATCCTGCTGTGGAGTTGCTGGAAGTGAATCGGGACCCCGCTTTTTTTTTGTTTGTTTGTTTTTTTAAAACATATCCTTATTGATTTCAGAGAGAGGAAAGGAGGGGGGGAGAGAGAGAGAGAAACATCAGTGATGAGAGAGTCACTGATGGGCTGCAGCCTGCAACCCGGGCATGTGCCCGACCGGGAATCGAACCCCCATCTCCTGGATCCTAGGTCGATGCTCAAGCCCTGAGCCACGCCCAGCCGGGCAGGACCCGTCTAAGGCTAGGCGGGGATTAGGTGCGGCGGTGTGGTGAAGGCCTCGGCGCAGGCCGTGTGGGCTGCTCCCACCGCCAGCAGGCACGGTGGGCTCTCACGTGGGGAGCCCCAGCATGGCTCAGACACACCCACGAACAGGGTCAGCCCTGGGTTCTCCCGGAGCCCAGCCGCCCGCCCTGCCCACTCCCGACCTCTGTCTCCTTGCAGGGGGCTCAGGACTCAGCTGCCCCCACGGCTCTTTCCTCTGAGCTCCAGTCTCCATAGCGCCCCAGGGTAGACAGAGGTCCCCGTCATTCTCAGCACCCACTCACGGCCACCCAGTCACTTCCCCTAGGCCGCTAGTCCTGCCGCTCCGTCCGTCCACCGTCGTGATGAGCGGCGTCGAGTGTGGGCTGCCGTCCTCCTCGGCCCCCACCTCACCTTCCCATGAGCCCTCTGCCCTTCTCTTGCCCCCCTTCCCTCGCCCCCTTTCTCTTCCCGCTCAAGCCGTCCCTGCCCTGGCGCCCCAGCACCACGGACAGCGGGTGCCCAGCGTGGTAAGGTCCGCAGACGTGCCCCTCCCCGACTGCTGCCCGGAGCTGGGCCGGGCAGTGCAGGCCGCCCGCCCCGCCCCGTTTAGCCCCTTACCGCGGGCGCAGGCGCTCGGTGTGTCTGTCGAACCAGCCGAGAGACAGGCCGCAAATGAGCGGACGCGAGCGAGAGGCGGGCCTCGCAGGCCCGGCTCGGTGTCGCCCTGCCCGTGGGACTCATTTTTGCTTCTTTACGGCAGCTACGTTGGCACCTGTGTTTGGATCCTGTTTAGACCCCCATGGGGGCCACCTTGTCTCCCGGCTCACCTTCCTCGCTCAGCTGGGCCTCTCTCCCGGGCCCTGCCGTGGGTGACGGGCCCGGGGCCAGGGGGTGACCTGTTACTTACTAATCAGGTTCCTCTTCCCTTCTCTCTTGCCCAGACTGCTGCCGAGTGGGCTGAGAAAATGCCCAAAGCCTCGCCACCCAGGTCTCCCAAGGAGGTGGCCAAACAAGAGCTCCTGGCCCAGCTGCGCAAAGCGGTGGCTTCCCACTACCAGGCCATCGCCCAGGACTTTGAGAACTTGGACACCGCGAAGACCAACACCGCCTCGCGGGACGAGTTCCGGGCCGTTTGCACGCGCCACGTCCAGGCTCTGACGGACGAGCAGGTGAGCGTCCGGTGTAGCACCCTGAGCACCGTGGGGGCGCCAGGCTGCCCTTGCCCACAGGGTAGAGCTCGAGGCTGTCCTCTGCTTTTAGACATTTCAAGTGTTCTTTGGTGCGGGTGGGGGGGGTTGTTTTATGTTGTTTTAAATCCCACAGGAGCCTTGCGTTTATGTAACGGGTATGAATTGCATCATTTCGATCAGGGTGCAAAAAAGTGTCACTTTTATTTTATTTATTTATTACCCTCACCCAAGGATATTTTCCCCCTATTGCTTATTTCAGAGAGAGTGGAAGGGAGAGAGAGAGAAACGTTGATGTGAGAGAGACACATCGATTGGTTGCTTCCCGCACCTGCCCTGACGGGGCAGATGTCCAGCCTGCAACCGAGGTACGTGCCCTTGACCAGAATCAAACCCATGACCCTTCAGTGTTCAGGCCGACGCTCTAACCACTGAGCCAGACCGGCCAGGGTGTGTCACTTTTATTTTTAGAGTCAAGTTAAATTTGGCTCCAGCTGCCACTATCCTTCTGCCCCGCCCTCCCTGGAGCATCCCTGGGCGCGTGTGGCGCACAGAGGAGGCCAGTCCCCCCCACACCGGAGCCTTCCCGTGGCTCTGTCCCTCCCAGCTCCCCGCCCCCCTCACTTGGTTCTATGCTGGGGCTTTCTGACGCTCTGGAGCTACTGCTGCCCTGAGCATGCTGGTGATGTGTCCACCCCCGGCTGTCTCTGCTGTCCTCAGGCCAGAGAATGCCACTCCCATCCCAACAACAAGAAAAAGCCAAATATGTACAAAATCAGAGCTTTTCTTGAGCCCATCAGAGAGCTGAGGTTGCCAGGAGGTTGCTGGCTCCTCCCTGCGCCCCAAATGTCAAAACAGAACCTGGCACAGCTAAGCCCAGCACGTCCCTGGGAGTGGACAGTGCCCAGTGTAGGGTCCACGCCCCACCACCCCAGAGCCCAGGACTGGATGCCGCCAGACTGCGCAGCACCAGTGACCCATCACGGAAGAGCGTTTCCCTTCACCCCGAAAATGTTCAGGAGGGTAAATCAGATGCAAAACGAAATCCAGAATACTTAGGGAAGCAGCTCAGCCCCCTCCCCACCCGGCTCTGCTCAGGCTCGGCCCAGGAGCTTCCTGCAGACCCTGGTGGAAGTGCCTCTTTCCCTCCCAAGCGGGGTCACTCCAGCCTCAAGTCTCATTGGATGAAAGTGCCCACGGGGGGGGGGGGGGTCACCACACCCGCCCTCACCCCCATTCAGGCCTTGGGACTCACCACCCAAAGATGAAGTCATTAAAGGCACTAACGAGGTGAACGTCAGACTCCCCTTTCCTAAAACATCACCTTTTCCAGGCGCTGTGACCCTTCTTTCTAAGTAAAACAGAGCTGTTCCCGGGCGCTTCTGTGCCCCAGAGCAGCAAGTCCTGCAGTTACTGTAAACAGATGGCAGCCTTCCGGATTGGTGCAGCAGCCTTTATTGCTCCACGGGGCCAGCTAAGAGAGGTTTTACTACTCAGGTTTCTCACTTAATCTGAGTAAAGTTTTACTCTAATTATGGATGTAAGCGCATGGCACTCGGGCCTACCTGGCGTTCAGAACAGGGACCTGGATGTTAATTGTCCTCTAAGAGCTTCACCGGCCCCAGCACATCAGCCCCCCCGCCCCCCCAAATCAAGCGCCTATTTTTAAATTCCGCTTTCTAAAAATACGCGGCCACGTCTCCAGCTCGGGCTGCATCTCAGGCGCCCGCGCTGGCGTGAGCTGGGTGGTGATTAGCGGGAACCGTGCTGTGCTTGGGAAGGGCGGGCGCTCCGGGATGCAGGCTGGAAACGGAGGGCCAGGGTCCCAGAGGCCACCTGTTCCTCCTCCTCAAGCGACGGCACCGGCGACCTCCTGGGTCGAAGGGCACAGTGTCGGGAGCAGGCGCAGGAGGAACGTGCACCCTGCCCATGGGCAGACCCCCCAAGCCATTATTCAGGGGTCCCCAGAGGTGCCGGGGCCGCATCAGCCACACTCCACAGCTGCAAGCGCAGGTCTCGGGCGGGTCTCAGTATCTGCACTGTGACACTTATCCCGCCCTGAACAACCAGCCGCCTGCGGCCCGGGCCAGGGTTCCTGAGTTCCAGCTCAGTAAGCAGGGGAGGAGGCACCTCCTTCGGAGCCTTTCCACGCGACTACACTCCCAGGAAGGGACAGGGACTTCTGAGCAGGTGGAGTGGGAAGCCGACCGGTGGGTCTTCGTGGCTCTGCAGAAAGCCTGGTATAAAGGCTGTTGGAGCTGGGTCTGCATGGATGTTACGTAAGAGAGCGGACACCCACGGAGAGCGGACACTCAGGGGAGAGCAGACACCCACGGGAGAGCGGACACCCGTGGGAGAGCGGACACTCAGGGGAGAGCAGACACCCACGGGAGAGCGGACACCCGCGGGAGAGCAGACACCCACAGAGAGCGGACACTCGGGAGAGCAGACACCCACGGGAGAGCAGACACCCACGGAGAGCGGACACTCAGGGGAGAGCAGACACCCACGGGAGAGCGGACACCCGCAGGAGAGCGGACACCCGCGGGAGAGCAGACACTCGGGAGAGCGGACACCCGCGGGAGAGTGGACACTCACGGGAGAGCGGACACTCAGGGGAGAGCGGACACTCAGGGGAGAGCGGACACTCGGGAGAGGGGACACTCAGGCGAGAGCGGACACCCGCGGGAGAGCGGACGCCCGCGGGAGAGCGGACACTCAGGCGAGAGCGGACACCCGCGGGAGAGCGGACGCCCGCGGGAGAGCCCGCCCCACCCCGTCAGGCCGGCCTCGGCCCACAGCGGTTCCTCGAGGACTGTGTGCAGCTACACGGGGAAAGCAGCCTTCAAACAGGCCTGCACGCATCCGAGTGTTTCTAGAAGACCGTTAGGAAGCGAGGGGAAGGCTGGCAGAGAAAACCACCTTTCAGGCAGGAAGACGGCTTCAGCCCTGCTCTGGGCTTGTCCAGCTGTGACCTAGGATGAGTTGCTCAACCTCTCTGAGCTCGAGCAGCCTCGCCTGTGAAACGGGGAAGCGCAGCAGGCCCCAGGCCCCTTCGGGGCCCTCTCCTTGGGCCCAGCGCCACTCAGCCCTCTCCGTCTTTGCTCGCTGCTGTCCTTCCCCTGGTGTCTGCTCACGCTGACTCCTCCTGTCAGTCAAGCCGACAGAAGCCTTTCCTGGCCACACCTTTACCTGGGGGACCTGCCACCTTGTCCCCCCTCCACCTGGAGCTCTGTCACCTGGCCAAGCCCTTGGACCCTCTTGCATGTTCTTGCACGTAGCTCTGTCTCGGCCACACTGTGCACCGCCCCGTCCACTTAGCGGGGGCCTCACACAGCGCGGTGGCTTTAGGTCCCGAGGAACCAAGGCGGACCCGCCTCCTGCCTCCTCTGAACCTCCCGAAGGGTCTTTCCGTTGTCGCATCGTGCGGTGGGGCTTCTGTGGGGCTGTGAGGACCCTCAGCCACTGAACAAACACTCACTGAGCACCAGCTGTGTGCCAGCATTTAAAGATGAGCCTCAGACCTTCCAGGCCAGGCCGGGAGGTGTCACCTGCCGGGGTGGCCTCAGCATGATGTGGGGAGGTGCCTCCTGTGGGGGGTCTGTGGACAGCGTGGTCACTTTCTCAAAGCCCCTCACTCCCACTCCACCAGGTAGCTTTTCCTCACTGACCGAAATTAAAGCAACTTGAGTCTCCATATCCGATCAGTGACATGGAGTTGTACACACACACACGCACCCACACGCACACGCACACGCAGCAGTCTCATGGCTTTGAAGATGTTACATAAGGTGTGACCTGTGGGGGAGACTTGGTGGAGGGGACAGGTGACCTGTCCATACCATCGGTGCAACTTCCTGCAAATCTATAGTTATTTTGAAAGAAAAAGTTCACACAAAAATCAAGAATATTGGCCTAAACTAAACCCGTTTTCCTCTCTCAGGGCCTGGAGCATCTCCCTTCACTCCCTCGCCCCTTCCAACTTCATTTCCAGAATTTCAAATGGAACTGGACATGGTCCCTCTTAATTTGCTTCTGGAAACCCCCGTGGGGCCCAGAAGCGACTTGGGTTTCTGGCCAAGGCCAGGTGCGTGGGGAGGGCAGGGACAGTCCCTCCCTTTGCGGGCCGGAGGCTGCTGGCCCCCTGCACGTGCTGGAGGCTGGGGCTCCACAAGGCCTCAGGGGCTATAAAAAAACAACTGCAAACAAGTTGGCCCCCGTCCTGGCTCCCTGAAAGCCCAGGGTCATCCAAAGGGGCTCACATAGGGGCACTGGGTCCTCTGACAGCACCAGTCAGAGCCACAGACCCCTGTCCAGCTTTCCAGATGCCCCCCTTTCACCCGGGAGAGGACACTGCTGGCCCTCGGGGTGACTTAAGTTGTGGCGGCAAACACAGCGCTGAGGGCTGTCCCTGGGGAGCTGTCTGCGGAGCTCGGGAGTGCCTGGGAGATGAGGAACGTGCGCTGGGCCACCAGGGCCACCTGGGAGATGAGGAATGTGCGCTGGGCCACCAGGGCCACCTGGGAGACGAGGAATGTGCACTGGGCCACCAGGGCCACCTGGGAGATGAGGAATGTGCACTGGGCCACCAGGGCCACCTGGGAGATGAGGAATGTGCGCTGGGCCACCTGGGAGATGAGGAATGTGCGCTGGGCCACCTGGGAGACGAGGAATGTGTGCTGGGCCACCAGGGCCACCTGGGAGACGAGGAATGTGCGCTGGGCCACCAGGGCCACCTGGGAGACGAGGAATGTGCGCTGGGCCACCTGGGAGATGAGGAATGTGCGCTGGGCCACCTGGGAGACGAGGAATGTGCGCTGGGACGCCCGGGCCACCGGGCCCACAGCCGGGGTCGGGTTTGCATTTCCCCCTCGAACGTTCGTGTGCTGTCTCTCTCGCTCGGTCCCCGTGACTAATCAAGAGATTTAATGGCCTCAGACTGCTCGCGGAGGGCCCGATTCAATTAAAAAATGTCCCGCGGAGCCATGAATATCCTCTTGTCGTCTTTGTTCCGGAGGCTTCCACAGAGTGGAGGCCGACTGGGTTTTCTTTTTTAATTCTTTTTATTGACGTGGGCCCCGGGGCGGGGGGATCCCGTGCGGGTCTGCGCGGGCCCCGGGAAAACGCCTTCTGCCTCCTCGCCAGTTCGACAGGCTCTGGGGCGCGATGCCCGTCAACGCCAAGGGGAGGCTGAAGTACCTGGACTTCCTGAGCAGGTTCGGCTCAGACGCAGCGCCAACCCCGCCGGGCACCAGCGACCCTGCCAAGGCCCACAGAGGGAGCGACGTCCCCGCGGAGGGCGGCAGGCCCGTGGGATCATCCGGAGACCCGAAAACAGGGACAACGCCCCGGAGCCAGCCCCAGGTGAGTTCCCCAGCCCTGGGTGGCGCTCGTAGGTCGGCTTGTACCCGACCCACAGTCCCCGTGGGGGGGTCTCTTGTGTTCCCACGGGGGGTGCCTGAGAAGGTGGCACGGGTGAGCCTCGGGGGGGTCACAGGACAGGAGCCCCTGGTGGGGCCTCAGCGCTCACCTGCCTGGAGGGGCAGGGTGGTGTGAGGAACGGGGGTGGGGGTGGCGGGTGGAAGGGGTAAGGGGGCTGGAGGCAGGAAGGGGCGTGTGGGAGGTGAGCAGGGCGCAGCCACGTCAGCCACGCTGCCAGCGCCCTGGGCAGGGAGGCAGATGCCAGAGTAAGTGCCCCGTGGGTGCAGCTGCCCACCGTGGGCCACGGGGAGCCTGTTATGCCCACTGCACGAGTGTCCTCGAGTGCTCAGGGTCCCTCAGACAGGCGCAGGATGACTCGGTTTGAAACCCCGGCTGTCTGCACAGCCCTGGCCCCAGGCCCCAGGCCCCGCCCTGGCCTGAGTGGGGAAGGGGCAGCCTCACCGGGGCGCCTCCCTCGTCACAAGAAGGGCGACAGTGTGTCCGCGGGAGGGCGGCTGAGGGGATCGTGCTCCGTGCCTGCTGAGCTCCCTCAGTCACTTGTGCACTCAATTGGCACACACCTAGGCACACCCACGGGGTGCTGGGCCCTCTCCGAGCTGAGAACGGACAAAGGTCCCTGCCCTGTGGGGCTGACAGTCTGGGGGGGGGGGCAGGAAACAGTGAACAGAGTAAAAGTGTTGAGAGAGTTAAAGACGGTGAGCACAGCAGAGGGAGGGCAGGAGCGCCCTGGAGTGCCCACGCCCCAGCCCCGGACTGCAAATTACCTCACACGCGAGGGGGAGGCTGCAGATGGGATGGACTCGCCCCCAGCTGATCTCAGCCTGGGCGAGCCGCAGCCCGGAGCACAGGCCCTCGCAGGCCGCGGGCGGGAGCGCGGAGGCGGAGCCGCGTGGGAGGGATGAGACCTGGGGAGGCTCCGCCCGAGGTCGGGACTGCAGCGGGAGGAAGGGCCACAGCCAAGGAGTGCGGGCCTGTGGACACCGGGCGCCGGGCTGGATGCCTCGGGCCGCCAGGCGCAGCCCTGCCCACCCGTAGCTTTAGCTCTCAGGGGACTCACGTCAGGCTCCCGGCCTCCAGGCCTGTGAGGGAATCAAGTGCGTGTCTTAAGCCCGAGTCTGTAGACCCGTTAGGGCCGCACAGGAAGCTCCACGGGCCGGGACCCCACTCCAGGGTGAGGCGCCTGGCAGTGGTTAAGCTCAGGAGCGACGCCGCCGGGGGCGTCGGTCCACACAGCCGGGCGCCCGCGGGGACGAGGCCGTGGGCGGAGCGGGCGCGGCGGGCAGGCAGAGGCGGCGACACGGCGGGAGGGCTGCCGGCTCAGCGGCGTGACCAGGGAGCGGGAGGCCGGCGTCAGACACCGGGGGCATCCTTGAGCACAGCCCCCAGGACGTCCCAGCAGGCCGGGTGTGGGGCTGAGGGGGAGGCAGGGGAGCCCGGGGGCATCAACACTCTGGCCTGAGCAGCGGGAGGGGCCTTGTCGTTGGCCGAGAGGGGGGCACAGGCAGGATTCAGGAGGGCACAGAGACCAGGACTCAGCCGAACGCGTCGCCGCATTAGGCAGCCTTGCACGTGGAGCGGGCGTTCAGGGGACGTCGGGGCTGCAGTCATTCATCCCGTTTCTAAGTGGGAAATACAAGGCAGCCTCGTGCTTGGTCTACAGAATTTCAAGGTGCCGCATACTCTGGGCTGAGCACAGGTGAGCATCCCCGGGAAATGACAAGTGGGCCCCTCGCTCTCATATGACTTCCTCTGGTGAAAAATGTCATTGTCACTTCACACACACACATGCACACACACACATGCACACACATGCACGCACACATGCACACACATGCACACATACACACAACACATGCACGCATGTGCAGACACACCTGCACGCACAACATGACACGCACACGTGCACACCTGCGCACACAGCAGTGACATGTTGAATTGGCATCTCTGTATCTGAATCTTGGCTACGTGTTTATTTCCAGAACTACCTTAGTTATTACGATTTGGCACAAATACGGCCCACCACTGCAAACAAGTGAAACGGTAAAATCACCACCTCAGTTTTGCTTTCTGTTTTATTTCTGAGATGATACCACCGGTGAACCTGGGAATCTCGGAGCCTGAGTCATGTATCTGTAGGTTGATGTCATTCCTTCCATTTCAAATCTCAGTGACAAGACAGTTCTCTCTCTGTTCAGACCACCAGCAGCTCGGGCACCGTGCTGGGCTCCCAGCTGCTGCAGAACTGCGAGCCCATCGAGAGCAAGCTGCGCAAGAGGATCCAGGGCTGCTGGCGGGTGTTTCTGAGGGAGTGCAAGGAGCGCGACGTGCAGAAGCAGGGCGACATCACCACAGCTGAGTTCCTGGGTTCGTTCTGGCCCAGTTCCCGGGGTGATAGAGTGTCGCCTCCGGGCACAAGCCCCTTCCCTCGGTGGATGACAGGGCGCAATAGGACAGGGAGCACCCGGGTGGCCATGGCGGGCTGAGCAACGTGATAAGCACTAGTGTGGAGGGGCAGGGGCCTGACCCACCTCGACCCCCGCTGAGCTGTCCACACCCACGTGACTTCAGTGTCAGGGCACAGACTTGGCCTCGGTCTCTGGGCAGCTGTACCTGTCAACAGACTGATAGTGAGGGGGTGGGACAGGCGGAGAACAGGGTGCGGGAGACACGCAGGCTGCCCCCCCCCAGCTCACGTTGGTTCACTGTGTGCCACTTTGATAAACTTTTCAAATTAAGCCAGTTTGGTTTATACTTAGTGTCTGTGCAGCATTTTAATTCCAGGAAATAAACCTGACCCTGTCACTCCTCTGCTTAAAGCCTCCCCAGCTCCCCTCTTCTTGACTAATGTCTAGACCCCTTCTTAGGAAAGTGTTTTTCTTGGGAACCTCCAGTATTATGTCTTGCTGACTGGCTGTTTCAAGCCAGAACTCGCCCGTGTGGCCAGCTACTTTGGTCAGCAAAGTGTTTAAAATTACTTAAGTTTGTTTTTTTTTACTATATCTTTATTGATTTTGGAGAGAGAGGGAGAAACAAAAGTGATGAGAGAGTCATTGATCGGCTGCCTCCTGCACGCCCCCGACTGGGGATGGAGTCTGCAGCCCGGGCCTGTGCCCTGACCGGGAATCGAACCGCGATCTCCTGGATCCCAGGTCAACGCTCAACTGCTGAGCCACGCCCGGCCGGGCCCACCTGAGTCTCTTAATAATGAGTTGTCACTGCACAAGCAGCTCGGGCTTTGTAACTGATGAGAGTTGAGGGCGAGAGCCGGTGCGGAGTGGGGCCAGGAATCTGACACCAGCACGTGCCGGCCTCGGGCTGGGAGGACCACTGAGGTGGCATCCACATGGCACTAACGTGGTCCTGGTCAGAGAGCAGACTTCAGCCCTGACCCTGCATGGCTTCAGCAGAATAGGTTTAGACATTTGTCATCTCCACTGGCATGAAACTCAGTGTGTCGACTCGTAAGCCTGGCGGACTCCTGAGAGGGCGCCTCTGAAGCCCAGTTGAGAAATTCTCAGTCGGAGGCCCAGTGCGAGTCCCAGGCCCACCCCGGCACCCGGAGCCGCCCCGCCCCCTCACCGGGCTCGGCTCTGACACACCCCTCACTGGGACGCCCCCGCCTCTGCTCTCCCCGCCCGCTCCCCGGTCGTAGCTCCCACAGCACTCCGTCCACACCGCTGTGACCGCAGCTGCGGCGGGCCAGCAGGATGCGGGGCCCCCTCCCTCCTTACCCAGCTTAGTTGCCGTGCGCACACCCGTTTCCACATCTGTCCACCCACCAAGCATGAGCCTGTGAAACAAGGGCCTAAAGCAGAGAGGCGCCCCAGCAAGTGCTGAGTGAGCGAGCGAACGAGTGGGCGCTTGCCACCTACTGAACGGGCACTTGTGTCTTAAGCTCTGGTGGAGAAATTCAACCTGGACCTCAGCAGGGAGGAGAGCCAGCAGCTCGCCGTGAAGTACGACCTCAAGGGCACGGGGAGGTTTGCTTACTGTGACTTCATCCAGAGCTGCGTCCTGCTGCTGAAAGCCAAGGACACCTCACTGCTGCAGAGAATGAAGATTCAGAATGCCAACAAGATGGTACGAAGGCCGTTCCCCGAGGTCGTGCGGGTCTGGGGAGGAAGGGTCTCAGGTTTTCTCAGTTCATCATGAATTTGGGTCATCTCGTGTCATACAAAAGGTGGGCGCCGTGGATGCAGAGACACTAGGGGGGTCACAGGCTATGAGGACCCACCTATCAGACGCCCCTGGCCTGGCTGCCACCTCCCCGTGCACCCGCTCAGATGCGCTTTCTGCACATGTGTTTGTATATCACGCTTGTGCAATATGTGTGTGCGCATATGGTGTATGCGTTTATCACTGTGTGATATAAACATGTATACACACGTGCTCTCTGTATATGCATGTATGACACGTGTGTCCATGTACTTGCCGAGCGAGCCTGTGCTGCCCCATTTCCTCCATACCCTGAGGCCTGTCCAGCTCCAGGCGGTTTGCAGGTGAGCGTATAACCACCGGGGTCTGGCCAGCCGGCCGCCTGGTACGGCGGGAGCTGGGAGCTGGGAGCTGGGAGCTGGGAGCTGGGAGCTCGTGGCCGGAAGGTAGGGGCTCGTGGTTAAGCTGAGGTCGGGGAGCTCGTGGCTGGGAGGCGGGAGCTGTGGGGTCTCCATCAGGCTTTGCAAACACTGCAAACAGCTCCAAATTTACTTTCTTGGAAATGATGCAAAGATTCCCTTCTGAAGACCCCAAGCTGGGAACCAGTAGCCCGAGTCCCAGGTTCTCAAACTTGGGCGGGTGGCAGACACCTGATTATCGTGGCTTTTCCCAAAGTACCTGTCTGTGAGGCAAACAGGGACAGCGCCTGCTGCCCACACGATGCAGGGGCCCAGTGACGGGGGTTCACGGAGAAGGCAGAGCTGGGCTGGAGGGCGTGGAGGGCTGGGTCACAGCAAAGGGAAACATTTAAACAAACACGATGTGTATCCATAGGACAGGACAGGGCTTTCCTGGGCATGGGAGGCAGCTTGGGGGGCCCTCTTTCCTGCATAAACTGTACCCACAGTTTCCTCTCTGTCTCCCTGAGGGGTGAGAACCTAAAAACGCCTAAGTAGCAACAGGACACAGTTCTTCTGCATTTTTAGCTTTTTTCCTCAGCCACTTGTAGTTTAATGATTCTCACCCTCACCCAGTTCAGCCACTGTTTTCACTGACTCGCCTCTCCCGAGTCTTTCCAAACTCGAAGCAGAAAGAGGCTCTTTCAGCTGGGGGTCGGCCTCCGTGGCACTGAGTCAGTTACATTATATCACTGAGTCAGTTACATTATATCACTGAGTCAGTTACATTATATCACTGAGTCAGTTACATTGAATCACTGAGTTAGTTACATTATATCACTGAGTCAGTTACATTGAATCACTGAGTTAGTTACATTGAATCACTGAGTCAGTTACATTGAATCACTGAGTTAGTTACATTATATCACTGAGTCAGTTACATTGAATCACTGAGTTAGTTACAGTGAATCAAGTAGTTCAGCAAACAGCTGGTTCACCTCAGGGCTCCCGCTGGCCGGAGGTGTGGGCTGACCTGGGCGGCCTGCCCTGCCCCCCGCCCTGCCCCCCCGCCCTGCCCCCACCCACCCCCAACACGACCTCAGCACCAGCAAACAGTTCTTTCCATATATAAAGTTTCTACACAGCGAAATTCGCTGTTTTGTGCAAAATCAATACCATCTTAGCGTAGGCCCTGGTTTAGCAGAGCAGGGCCAGCGCGGAAGGCTGGGCGGCTTCCGGCGGAAGAGCCGAAGACAGTCCTCCCTGGGCTCGGTTTCCATGAGCAGAGAGGAGGCCGGCCCCCGGGATCGCCACGGGGCCCAGGGACTCAGCTGGGAAGCCATGGAGACAGCACAGCCTGCAAGGCCCCTGCCAGCTCCGGCCTTCCTCCCCTCCCTGGGCCTCGGTTTCCCCTGCTGTGAAGGATGGGGAGGTCTGCTGCCCCTGAGGGCCTTCAAGGGGTGGCCGGTTAAAAAGAGCACCCAGTGCCCCGCTCAGAGCCCCCCTGGGCAGAGCCGCCCTGATCCGTACCCGCTGCTCATCCTCACGGAGATGCAGGAAGGCCAGCCGTGTGTGTGTGTGTGTGTGTGTGTGTGTGTGGCGGGGGGCAGGGGGCAGGGGGCAGGGGGCCGGGGTCAGACTAAGGTTGTGTTTACCGGATGCGACAGGCGCTCAGGTGCAGTGGCTGGGAGCCTGGGCCTCTCAGCAGAGGTCCCAGCGCACCTCCCACCTCCCGGGTGCTCCTGTCCCGTCCTCCAGCGCTTTTCCCCCAAACCTGTCTACAGCCCACACCCTGAGGTTCAGGATAGTCCTGCCACCCATCGCCACCCCTGCCTGGCATGACTGACAGGTGGTGCCACGTCTGTTCTGCAGGAGAGAGCCCCCGCCCCTGCCTGGTCCTGGTCCCAGGCCCATCCCTCTGCACAGGTCTGCAGCTCTGGCCAGCTGTCCCCCTGCTTTTAGAGAAGCTAAAAGGACCATTTCTCTGTCTGGCTCTCTGGGGGCTTTCTCTGCAGCCTTCCCAGTGGAGCCGCCCTTGTGGGGGCGGCTGGGGAGCTGCTTTCTCGGGGGGTGGGGGCGGGGGTCCCTCGGGTTGGGTGGGGAAAACCCTCTCTCAGGCCAGGCTGGGTGCGGGAGAGCCGGCGGGCACACGGATCTGCCGCCTGGGTACCTGCCGAGTGTCCATCCCAGGTGCTAAATGATGTAACGTGAAAGCAGTTTAGCCTGGTGCTCATTTGCTTTGCGTAGAGCAGGTGTTGAAACAAAACCTTCCCCGAGCGTGTGACAGTGTTGCCTGCAGCACGGCTCACCTCTGACACTCAGCCGCCCGGGCTGAGCCTGCTAGTCGGCCCTGTTCTCCATCTAACGGCCCTGAATGAAATAATCACAGTGTCGCCTGCTGTCTAATTACTAGGTATAATTACAACCTTGCGATTTTTAAAAAACTGTTCATCACAGTAACCTACTAGGACACCCAAACTAAACCTCCCTCCCCACGCCGTTCTGGAGTCGCCGGGTACCGGGGGGCCCTCCCTCCAGCGCCCTGGGAGCAGTTCCCGGGCAGGGCTGTGGCCTGACCGCTGCTGGAGGTAAAGGGGCCGGGTCAGTCCTGATCCCCCCTCCTTGCCCCTCTGAGCCTCCACCTCCCAGTCCTTGAAATGGGCATGAGGAGAACTCCCTCCCTCCCAGGTTGGCGGAGGAGAGGACGGGAGGCGGAAATGACAGACGTGTCGCGAACAGCAGGGATGGCGAGTGGGCCGCTGTTATGAGTTCTGCTCCGTTCTAGACGGGGAGCCAGCCGGTGGGGCACAGGCGGGGGAAGGGGAGGGGCCGGGGGACCGAGGCCGGAGCGGCCACAGCCCGTCCACGGCACCCTCCCCCTCAGACGCCCCTTTCTCACCCTCCTGGCGGTTTTCTTTCCCCAGGAAGAAGCCGGTGCGGAGACAGCCTCCTTATACTGGGCGCTGCTGCGCATCCAGCCCAAGATCCTGCACTGCTGGCGGCCCATGCGCCGCACCTTCAAGTCCTACGACGAGGGCAGCACCGGGCTCGTGGACGTGGCTGATTTCCGGAAGGTGAGCCCCTGGCGCGGCTGCCGCCTCTGAACGGGGCAGGTGCCCGATGCCAGGGCAGGGAGCCTCAGAAGGGGACCCAGTCCCCACCGAAGGCCCTCGTGTGAGCAGCTGTCCCAGCCCCACTTCCTCGGGACCCCCAGGGTATCGGGGTGTAGTGCGCGCCCCTCACCTGCAGACCCCAGGTTCTCCTCCCTGAAGGCTTCCAGCCCCCCTGGGGACACTCCTCACTGCCCACACCGGAGCCCAGCTGCCCCTAGGCCCCACGTCGGGCCTTCCTTGGCCTCTAGGGGGAACCCAGGGCCTGCGTCTGCCTCGCAGGTCACAGAACAGAGCAGAAGCGTTGAGGGGCTAACGTGAGGTCCCAGCTGTTGCCACTCAGCTGCCCAGGGATTTGGGGTGGGTGACAGCGGAGGGTGTGGGGCCTCCTCTGTTATGTGTGTAATCTTTATTCTTATGCACCAGGGTCCTATCAGGATTTGTTTCAGCTGCTTACAACAGGGGGTCAAAGTAGCAATAGTTTAAACCTGGTGGGAGCTCACTTCTCTCTGAAAAGAAGTCCGGAGCTGGTGGTGGCTGGACAGTGGCTGGGCGTCACTGTTCCTGCTTCGCCATCTCAGCACGTGGCTTCCCTCCTTCCTCAAGGCGGCCTTGGGAGAGGGGCGGGGAGGAGAGTGTGTGTGAGAGAGACAGACAGACAGACAGGGAGGGAGGGCTGCTGGGAGGCACTGGGGCGAGGTGCTCAGGCCCCAGGTGAGGCGGGGGCCTGGCCCCTCCCGGCAGCCGCTCCGTCCCGCCCGCAGGTCCTGAGGCAGTACAGCATCAACCTGTCGGAGGAGGAGTTCTTCCACATCCTCGAGTACTACGACAAGACCCTCTCCTCGAGGGTCTCCTACAACGACTTCCTGCGGGCCTTCCTCCAGTAGGCGCCGCCCAGCACCCAGCGGGACGCACGGGGACCGCGGGGCCCCCGGGGCCTCACCCCAAGACTGACAAGATAACACAATCCGGAGGTTCCGTGACCTTTCCAGACTGTCCCCGGGAACCAAGCCCAGCCCACCCCGAGCCTGCGACCTTCCCTGCGGGCAGCGGGCTCCGCACTGCCCTGCTCCAGCCTCTGGGACAGCCCCTCCGGCGGCCTCGCCATCGCCCGAGCCTCAGGACCCCACCCTCGTTAGTCTGAGCAAATAAAAATGTTCATCTTTGCAGAAATGATTCCTGAGACTTTTAAAGAACCCCAATGCTGAAAAACTTACACACTCGGGTTTCTGGAGGTTTTCGTCATGAGAGCCTGCTGGGTGCCCCGGGGGACCCTAAAGCTCCCCTCCCCCACCCAGGCCCCGAGGGCTTCCTGGTCCTGTTCAGACCTGGACCCTGCTGGATGGTCCATGTGGGGTCCACGCGGCTGCCTCCCTGCCCCAGGGCACGGGAGCCACCTGACCCGGAGTCCGTCAGGCCCTGTGGTGCCTCGGGGCTGAGCTGGAGGGTGACTGGGAGCGCCCCCCAGTGGCCTTTCAGGAGGGACCCTTCCTTGGACATGACGGGTCTTCACTGCAACCCCCTCCACCTGCTGTGACGCTGACGGACAGGAGACAGTTCGCTGCCTTCTGAGAGGTCCTGGGGAGCTGGGGAGAAGCAGGGAAGAGCTGTCCCTGAGCTGCGTGACCACAGGCTGTCAGGGAGGGGTGGGCGAGGAGCCCCCGTCACCCCACCCACCTCTACTGCCAACTCAGCCCCAGGCCACGCTGGCCCAGGCCACGGGGCTGAGACCCTTCCCCCCTCCCCATTCCTCCAGTCCCCCCTCCCCCTCCTCCACTACTCCCCCGACCCTCCCCCACCCTTCCGCACCCCTGGGTGGCCAAAGAGGCCTCAGCCTTAGGTGAGTGCAGTTCTGTGAGGAGACAGGAGGTGTGGGAAGGGGAGCCACGCCCCTCACAGGCCCTCTGTTTCCACGACAATGTTTTGCTGGGTCCCCTTTGTCTCCAGACCCGGATGGTGGGCTCACGGGAGGCTGCGACCTCCACTTCCAGCCAAGGGGAGCCCACCTCCCTGGGACACTCGCCTCTGCTGCAGGGACAGGCCCCCGCGGGGCAGCGATGGCTCCAGCTGACCCTCCGACCCCCAGGTCCGGGAGCTCCATTGCAATTGGTTTTTCTCTGTAAGCCACCCCCCCGGGTGTCTGCCCTCACTGCCATTGTGATTTGCTCCTCCGGGGCCAAGGACCTCGCCAAGGTGATGCCAAAATAAACTCGTGAGCACCACGTGGCCCGAGTGGACTTTGCTTCTTTCTCGGGGGCACAGCAGCGGCCTCAGCGCCCTGAGCACCAGGAGGGCGGGTCCGGGGTTGGGCAATGGCCTGGCGGCTTCTCCCCTTTCCTGTGCTGCTGATGAGTCCTCCAGAAGCAGGAGTCGGAGCTCACTGTCCTGAGGGCACCGGGCCCTGCGGCCGGGCCAGCCCCCTGTCCCGCTGGCCACGCCACTTGGCGAGGTGGAGACACCGAGGCCAGTGCAGAGAGGGATGTGTGGCCACGGTGGGTGGCCTGCGAGGGGGGAGAGGAGGCAGCCCCTTGCTTTCTGTCTCTTAGCTGGACACCCCCAGCCTGGCAAGGGGGACATCAGGATGAGGCTGAGGGGGCTCTGGCAGGGCCACGTGTGGGGACACCCTCAGCCCCAGCAGCTCTTCTTTCTTAGGGATGAATTCCCTTGGCCCCTGTGCAACTTACCTCTCTGGACTGAGCCTGTTTCTGGTTTTGCAAAAATGATCCTGCCCTGCTTCCCTCCCGGGAGCACCCAGCCAGCACATCTGTGCCTGGCCCAGCAGCCAAACACAGGCCGGCTCCCTAGAGCGCCCAGGACCGTAGGTCACAGGCACTCGAAAGAGAGGAGGTCAGGACTCTGGTTGGGGGAGCCCTCCATCCGGGGAGCCCAAAGAGCCCCAGCCCTAAGCCGGAAGCCTGGAGTCAGGCCCCAGGACAGGATTTCTGGAGGAGGGTGAGGAGGGTGGCCTCCAGCGCCCTCACGGTCAGAGCCAGGCTGCCAGGTCTGGGCCATCACCGAAGGCAGCACCGTGCTCCCAGGTGGCACTGCCATCCCCCCTCCTTCCTGAGCCCCGTACCCCAGTGCAGAGGTGAAAACGAAAACCTGAACAATAGGGACACAGATGGCCTTCGACAGGCACAACAGGAGACTCAACACTATCAAGGGGAGGACGCATGAGCCTGAAGAAAACACGTACACAAGCTGAAAGGCGAAGGGAAAAAAGTGGGAAAAGTTCTATAATTACCCAAATATCCTTCA
The DNA here is from genome assembly GCF_964146895.1 of Miniopterus schreibersii. Lineage (NCBI taxonomy): Eukaryota > Metazoa > Chordata > Mammalia > Chiroptera > Miniopteridae > Miniopterus > Miniopterus schreibersii. The sequence goes on along the minus strand of NC_138102.1, from coordinate 184,369,433 downwards.
GAAATAAGCAGAGCCCTGGCCGGCGTGGTTGGAGCGGATTTGATTCCCGGCCAAGGCCCGTACCCCGGTCGCAGGCTCGATCCCGGCCTAGGTCGGGGCGCGTGCGGGAGGCCACCAGTGGACGTGTCTCTCACATCCAGGTTTCTCTCCCCGCTCCCCTTCCTCTCTCTCAAAAAATCAATGGAAAAGGTACCCGAGGGTGGTGGGGATCAACAAAACAAAAATTAAAAAAAGAAAAGACAACCCACAGGCTGGAAGAAATTATTTGCAAATCTAAGGACTTGTATCCAGAGCATTCAGAGCCTTTTAAAACTCAAAAGATCTGAACAGACACTTGACAAAGAAAGATGGGTGAGTGGCAGATAAACACCGAGAAGGATGCCCAGCATCGCGAGCCTTCAGGGAAATGGAAATTAAAACCCCAGAGACACAGCATACGCCTGCTCAAATGGCGAAAGTTTTATAAATGGACAACACTAAATCCCGACCAGGGTGCGGCCCGACTGTGGGAATTTGCTGGTGGGCTTGCAAAAGCCATTTTGGAAAAATGTGATTCAAAAGGGGCGAAAACTAGGGAATTTTTCTGGGGATGGATCTATGCTGCTCATAATCCGTCACCCCACGCTGATCGCCAGAATGTACCCGGCACCCAACCGCGGGACTAGCTACGAGGCGCTCAGCCAGCTTCTTCGGACCTGTGACGGTCGCGAACGTCAAGGGAAGACGGAGAGACGGTCCAGGCGGCAGGAGGCCGCGGAGCCGGGGCGCGTCCCCAAACAGAAGGACGTTCATCCAAAACCGCGAGACCCAGGTGAGGCCTGCGCTCCCGGGCGGGGCCGTGTCAGTGTCCGAGCCGATAAACTTTCGGGGCTCACAGAAGATGCCAACACCGGGGGAACCGGGGGAAAGGCATCGAGGAGCTCCGTGCCATCTACAGCTCATCCATAAATCTTAATTATTTCAAAATAAAAAGTGGGGTTTTATTTAAGTGGGAAATCATTTCCTGTCCTTCAGGGCCCAGCCAGGCTCCTTCCTGCAGGAAGCTCTCCCTGATCTCCCCTGTACACTGGTTTTGCTCTTCCTCGGGGGCCCCCAAGCCTGACCCTGTCTGCCGCCCCCTGGGCCCCGAGCCTGTGACACTGGAAAGAAGGGGTCGGCTTCTTTGGGCTCAGAGGAGCCTCCCCGAGTACACTGCGAGCTTCCCAACAGCAGGACCTAGTTCCTGCATCTCAGAGGTCATCACGGCCCAAGCCTTCAATGGGAGGGTCCCCTGGAGTCTAAGGCCTCCCGTCACAAGACCTGAGCAGGCCAGGCAGGTGCGGGCCCAGCTGGGAGCCATGGGTGGCATTAGGGGAGAGCATCGGGTTGAAACTCTTGTCCACAGAGCGTGTCTCCTCCACAAGTATATTCAGGGGCTAGTTTCTTCTGGAAGAAAGGGCCTGGGAATTTGGTCCCCGTGAAAGTTCAAATGGAAGCCGAACTGCAGGAAAGAACAGCTGGGGGTGGGGCTCCGTGGGAGTGAACCTACCGTAAGGGCAGAGGGGCAGGGAGGGGAGGCAGCTGCCCGGGTCTGTCCACCGGGCTGCCAAGGACAATGAGAGGGTTATCGGGGACCCTATCCTGTGTCGCCCCCTCATGCCATGGGGACACCTGGGGAAAGATGGCCGTTAAGTGTGCATGAACCCAGGGCTGAACCACCGAGAGCTGAGGCAGGGGACCCACCCTTCACCACAGGTGCGAACCCCAGACAGATCCGAGCCCGCCCACAACGGCCGCGTGAGGCTGGGCGGCAGCTGGGCAGCGGAGCTTCAGGTCCCTGGTGCTCCACAGCACTACCGGGGCGGCAGCGACTCCTGCCCGGGAGCAGCAACCCGGGGCCTCGAGTCCAGCAGCTTCTCCTTGTGGACAACGGAGGGGGACCCAAGGCACCTGGGAGGCCTTGGTGGAGGGGAACCCTTTGGGGGTGGGGGTGGCAGGTTACAGGTGAGGCGGCTGACAGGAGAGGCTCATGACAAGACTGACCCCATCATGGTCTGCCCCAGGCTGCTCCTCCTGCCCTCTGCAAGCCCTTCTGGGAGGTCTCTCCCAGCCCCCTGGCTTTGGTTATGACCCTTAAATGCAAGTCCCCAGAGAGGCTCCTCGTCCTCCAGGTGCATTTATCTCCCTCCCACCCCCGGGGCACTGAACACCTGCCCTGCAAATCCCAAGGGCACCATGTCCTGTTCTTCCTGCTCCCATGCTCCGCCTCCATGACTCGCAGCCAACACCCGTTGCCACCTTACTTCTCCCTTGCCCCCATCCCCACATCCATTCCTCATCAATCCTACCTCCTAACCCTGTCAGCAGCACCACTGCCACCTCTCCAGTCCAAGCCAGGCCTGTGGGGGGTGCTCAATGGATGTTTGTGGAGTGGATGGATGGATGGATGAGTGGGTGGATGATGGATGGATGGATGGATGGATGGATGGATGGATGATGGATAGATGGTGGATGGATGGATGGATGGATGGATGGATGGATGGATGATGGATGGATGGATGGATGGATGGATGGATGGATGGATGGGTGATGGATGGATGGTGGATGGATGGATGGTGGATGGATGGATGATGGATGGATGGATGGTGGATGGATGGATGATGGATGGATGGATGGTGGATGGATGGATGGATGATGGATGGATGGATGGATGGATGGATGGTGGATGGATGGATGGATGATGGATGGATGGATGGATGGATGGTGGATGGATGGATGATGGATGGATGGATGATGGATGGATGGATGGATGGTGGATGGATGGGTGATGGATGGATGGATGATGGATGGATAGGTGATGGATGGATGGGTGATGGATGGATGGATGGTGGATGGATGGATGATGGATGGTGGATGGATGGATGATGGATGGTGGATGGATGGATGGATGGATGGATGGTGGATGGATGGATGGTGGATGGATGGATGATGGATGGACGGATGGATGGATGGATGGTGGATGGATGGATGGTGGATGGATGGATGATGGATGGATGGATGGTGGATGGATGGATGATGGATGGATGGATGGTGGATGGATGGATGATGGATGGACGGATGGATGGATGGATGGTGGATGGATGGATGGTAGATGGATGGGTGATGGATGGATGGTGGTGGATGGGTCCTCAATGGGTAGGTGAGTGGATGGGTGTATTAATGAATTGATGGCTGGTTGAAAATGGCAGGGTTTTGCAGCTGAGGGAGCTTGGAGCCTGGAGTCATTACACCTGCCGGTGCTTCTCTTGGGCAACACCCGGAGCCCTAGTTTGACAAGGGCCGGGTTGCACGTGCTGCTTCCAAGAAGAACCCGGCGCTCGGCCACCTGGCAGCTCTCTGGGGAAACCAGGCCGTAAGTATTTGAAAACAACAAGGCGCAGAACTGCCCACGCCAATAACCTCCGAGCACCCCCCCACCCCGGGGGAAGCTGGAGCGAGCAGGACGCTGGTCGCCGACACGGGCGGAAGGAAGGTCTTTGGCCTCAGAAACCTGCCTCCGGGCTCCAACCGGAGGGCGCGGCTCCCGCCGCGTGGGCCCCACGGGTGCAGAGACACACACAGGAAGAGGCGCACGTGGACGTCCCTTTCTTTTTACAAAGACTTTATTGTCTGACATGCTTGACAAAAAAAATTACAGCCACAATCAAGTTATGCCAGAATGATTGAGGAGCACGCCATCAGCTTCCATACCTCAAGGACTTTTAATGAATTTTCTCTTAAAGTAACAGCTGCCTTCATAGCTTCTCTTTTCCACATAAAAATACACCATATTCTGAAGATACCTTAGGAAAAAATTTTTTAAGTTTATAGATCTTGGTCCACATAGAAACTCAGCAGAGGCGACCGAAAGGGCATTGTGTCCTCCACCCCGCACCACACGTGGCTGGGGCACCCCAGAGACCTCGTGAACATCCCCAGCCACAGGGAACCGTGGGCCAAATGGGGTTCCTGAAGGCCTGCACCCCGCAGTGTGAAGCTGGCCTGGGCCACGGCGGTGCAGCAGCAGCCCCCCTCCCCGATGGTGCCCCGAATCCCACAGGGAGCCCCCCAGCTGAGAAGGAATCCCGGTCTTCAGGGGGCCAGGAGCTGGGCTCAGGGAGCAGGATCCCTCAGGGCCCCAGGGACTCTCTATGAGAAATGAACCAGACAGGTCTGAACAGGACCCTTAAATTAAAAAAAAAAAAAAAGCACCTTGGACACGCATTGCCTTGGAGGGCGGAGCTTCATATGGTGGTAAAGCAGGGGCTGTGAAGCCAGAGACCAAGGTTCAAGTCCTGCTTCTGCCCTTTTGAGCTGTGCATCCTCAGGCAAGTCACCTGGCCTCTCTGATCTTATCTCTTCATTTCTAAAAGGGCATCAACAGTACCCACCTTGCAGGACTGGCTGAGGCTGAGACCAGACCGTAGCTGCAAAGGGCTCACTAAATGCTGGTTCCCAGGGCAGGGACTAGGGTGAGGTGTGAAGGGCCCTGCTCTCAGGTGCACAACTCAAGGGGGTACCAAAAAAACTTGGTAAGAACAATAATGTACTATTTTTAAAAATCAGAACGCCAAAAAAATCCATGATGAACAAAATACCCAAATTTTAAATGCAGACAGATCCTGGCCCCGTGCATACCATCCTGCCTCATGTGCCTCACCCCCATCAGGCCCTGCTGGTTGCCTCGCCCTCAGAGATTCAGCCCAAATCCCCCCCTGGTCCTGATTTTAAAAGGAAAAGGAAGCCCCCCTGCGTGGAGCTGCTAGAGCCCAGGGCCAGCTCTGTCACTGTGCCACCTCCCATTAACAGGCCAGCTGGCGCTGGGACAAGGACTGTGATCCATTCGGCCGCCCTCAGCTATGGGCACGCCGTGTAGAACCCAAATGGCATGAGGGAAACCTCACCGAGGGCGGGGACCCGCTGGAGGACAGTAATGAGACGTATGGGGTCCGCTCATTAAATTAAGAGGGGCGTGTGAGTGTGTGTGTGTGTGTGTGTGGTGCACACCCGCATGGGCACATACATGTGGCAGGGCTGCCTCGGCCTGTGGACCCTCCAGGCTGCTGAGTTCTGCAGAGCAGCACAGCCCCCTGGGACCAGGGGTCATCCATGACTTGGGAACCCTCCAGCTAGTCCTGGACACTCAAACGGCTCATGTGTAGAACCAACCCCCAGGTCACCCAGGCTCTGCGTGGGCAAGGGCCTGGGACGCTCAGGCTTGTTCAGGTCAGCAGGGTGCCCGCGGGAAGAAAACGGGATCAACACGAGGCAGCAGCTGTGGCCTGGCCAGGCGCAGTCGAATTCCTGAGATGTCCCCGATGCTCCCCGCAGGGCCTTGGCTGGGAAAAGCGGGCCTGCCTCCTCTCCAGCCCGGGAGGGAAGGAGGGGCTGTTTGTACCAACTACAAAAGCTCCCGCCCACCCCCCCAACCCCGGGGCTGGCAGTCACACAGACCCTCGGTCAGAGGGGGATTTTGTGCAAGAACTTCCCAAATCTGTCCAAGGGCGGTAGCTTCCCAAACCCATGCGGGTGACCCACTGTGAAGGATGAAGATTCAGTCACTTCCCGAGCACGACAGGGCCACGGGCCTGTTAGGTCCTTTAACAGGGTACACACGGAATGTACACGCAGAAAACAGTAACGAGGATAGAACCCCCGACAGGGACCCACAGGGTCCCGACTCCAGGTGACAAAAGGCTGAAGAGTCAGCGGTGAGAGTCCTCATTCCAAGGCCTTAACGCATCTGCTGGCTGGTCCCCGTGGCCAGACGGGCTGTCTGCGTGGAGGGGAGGGCGGCTGGGGTCCGTGCTCTCAGCCAGGCGTTCGCAGCTGCTGTGGGCGGGGGGCGGGGCGGGCAGGGGCGGTCAGGAGTTGCGGGGCGTGGGGAGGTCGATGACTATGGGCGGGTTCACGGGCTGGTAGTTCACGGTGCACACGGACGCGTTCACATAGGTGGTTGTCCCATCCGCCATGACCCCGTACCCTGGAAAGTAAGCACCGGCCTGTCAAGACCGAGGGGTGAGGCCAGGACCTGGGGCAGTGAGCGCTGTCTGGTGGGCAGAAGTCAGAGGGCTCTCAGCCACGTGGGCTGAATATGTCTGGGGCAAACTACCGAAATTCCCAACTTAGTCTCTTCATCTATAAATAGATATGATAATGACAGATGCTCTTCCCAAGAGTTCTGTGAGGGACAAATGAGATAATAACCCACATACAGTGTTGAGCTCAGTACCTGGAAAGCACACAGTGAGGCGTCATCATTGACATCATCACCATCATCACCACCATAACCATCACCATCAGCATCACCTTCATCACCATCAACATTACCATCACCATCACCATCAGCATCACCATCATCACCATCAACACCATCACCATCAGCATCATATCACCATCACCACCATCAACATTACCATCACCATGACCATCAGCATCACCATCATCACCATCAACATTACCATCACCATGATCATCAACATTACCATCAACATTAACATCAGCATCACCATCACCACCATCACCATCAGCATCATATCACCATCATCACCATCAACATTACCATCACCATCACCACCATCGCCATCAGCATCACCATCATCACCATCACCATCAGCATCATATCACCATCACCACCATCAACATTACCATCAGCATCTCCATCAGCATATCACCAGCATCACCATCACCATCACCATCGCCATTAGCATCACCATCACCATCACCATCATCATCACCATCAGCAGCAGCAGCATCACCATCATCATCATCACCATCATCACCGTCATCAGCATCACCATCAACATTACCATCAGCATCACATCACCATCACCACCATCAACATTAACATCATCATCACCATCACCATCAGCATCATCACCATCACCATCACCATCATCAGCATCACCATCAACATTACCATCAGCATCACATCACCATCATCACCATCACCATCACCATCAGCATCATCACCATCACCATCAGCATCAGCATCACCATCATCACCATCATCACCACCATCACCATCAGCATCACATCACCATCACCACCATCACCATCATCATCACCATCACCATCACCACCATCACCATCATCATCACCATCACCACCAATGGGCCATTTCCCTCTGGCATAGAGATGAGGGAGGAGGTGACTGTGTTGAAGGGAGGTGAGACGGCCCCTCTGAAGAGTGGCTGAGGGGCCCCTGGTATGTGCGGTCCCCCTCCCCACCCCAAGTGTTGACCTTCGTGGATGTGGCCGAAGACGTGCAGCCGCGGCTGGACGCGCCTCTGCACCGTGTTGAGCAGCTCCACGCAGCCCACCCGCTGCATCTTCTTGGGGACCCAGTCCAGGAAGCCTGCGCGGGGAGACAGCAGGAGGGAGTGAGTCCAGCCCCGAGCCCCACATGCCCCAGCAAGCAGCTTCTGCAGCCTCAGAGACTGGGTTCTGGACTCAGCTCCCCCACACCTGGCACGCTCTCCTCGGCCAGGCCCTGCCCCAGCCTTCGGGGAGGGAAAGCTGGGTCTGCCATGTCCCCCTGGGGCTGTGCTGCTCCCCCCTCCTCCTCTGCCAGCCACGCTTCCAGGAGCCCCGAGTGGGCCAGGCATGTGGGTGGGGTACTTGATGACTATGAGCCCCTGGCCATTCATGCTCAAAGTGGTCTCAAGGGTGGCAACCACCCATTGCAGAGGTAAGCGAATAGAGGCCTGAGAGGGCCCGGAGGAGCCCAAGGGCACCCCAGTGCCCAGCAGCAGAGAGGAACCCAGAGGAACCCAGGAGCAAGACTTCATGTCGAAAACTTTCTAAACAAACATCACAAAAGCGCGGAAAGGAACGTCATTCAGTGCAGTGTGGCTCACGTGGTCGCGCCTTGGTCTGCGGCCACTCCCGGAGCTGCCCACGTGGCAGCTGCTTGTTCTTTCCACGTGGCTACGCAGACGACAAATGGGCCGCTCCAGGCAGGCACCCAGGTCCTTCCTGGCCCCTGTTTGGGTGGGCGCATCGGGCTTTTCACAACTGCTGGTGGGGGAGGGGGTCCTACAACACACACTGACTTAGAGATGACAGAGGGACAGAGGGAGAGAGACTGAGGCAGAGAGAGAGTGAAGGGGGGGGGAGGAGAGAAGACGCGGGAAGTGGGCAGGGGGTTAGCTTGGGGCAGACCCCTGGGTTTAAGTCCCAGGATCTGCTACCTACTGGCTGTGTGACCTTGGGTAAGTCATGTAACCTCTCTGTGCCTCAGTTTCATTCAACAATGTATCGACACTTGGGCTGCGCTGGGCACACAGGTACCCCCAGAACAGGAGCTGTTTGTTGTGGGGGAGGCACTAGAGAGCAGGACCCCCAAAGATACTGTTTGGACAGACGGACTGAGGGATGGATGGAAAGGAGGGAGGGAGGGAGAGCGTGAGAGGAAACAAACCTGCCCCAGAGCCTCACCATCAGCAACGGTGACAATGGATGTGGTCAGCGGGCTGCTGGTGGAGCTAACACAGCCCTGGTTACAAGCTGCCGCGTATCGCCCCTAAACCCTATCAGGGCCCTAGGACTTGGGGCTCCCTCCATTTGAAAACGGGGGTAGCAAAGCCTTCCTCTCAGCACTTTACGAGCCCTGGCCGAGCGCCTGGCACACGGGGGTGTTCAGGGCAGCTCCTTCCTGCACAGGCGTGTGAGCCAACAACCCTCCAGCTGCACTGGGCCCCTGCCACCCAGGACACCTCTCCCTCCTTTCCCTGCCTCCCCGGACCCCATTCTGCGGTCCCCTCCTCTGTAAGCTCCCCAGGCCCCCTGACAGCCTTCGTCTCACTTCTACTCTCAGGCTTCCTGAACCCCTGAACGTGTCCCACTGGGCTGGGCCATTCTGGGCCCCTCTATCTGGTGGCCTACTAGCCCTGGAGGCAAGACCAGGTGAGGCCCTGGTCCAGTGTCGCCCAGCCCCGGCCTGGCCCCAGTCACTGAGGGAGCGATGGCAGCTTCGGCAGAGGCCGTGGTGGGAGAAAAAGGCTGGTCGGCCTGAATTGTCAGGAGTTCAGCCAGGAGTTTGAACTTCATTTTAAGGTCTGAGGGAGCCACAAAAGTTATAGAGGGATAGCATGGCAAAACTGACAACTCCAAGAACTCCCATCTGCTGATGGGGGGTGGGGCAGGACTTGGGGCTGGGGGGCCAGTGAGGAGGTCACCTGGCCTGTGGCGAGGACAGCAGTGGTGGAGAGAGGGAGGAGCTGGGACAGTTTGGAGGTGGAATCAAAGGGGCAAGTTGATGGACTGGAAGAGGGGCCAGGTGAGGAGAGGGTCGGGAGGAGGGAAGTTGGGGTGGGGTCCAGAGGCACTAGAGCCTGTTGGGATGGGTAGGGGTGAGGCCCCCATGTGTCTGATGGGTGAGGGTGCATGGGGTGGGCCTGTGGTGTTGGAGACTCGGGGCTGGAGACTCAGGCCCAGCCCTGCCTTCCGACTCCCCAAGCTCCAACCTGCCACGTGTCCACGGCAGCCGCTTCTGACCTGGCGGGGCTGGGAGGAGTCCACAAGGTGACAAGTTGAGCTCTCAGCTCAGGAGATTAGGGGGACAATGGGGCAACTCCTCCCTGATGCCCCAGCAAACTGGGCTCAGAACAGGGCCAAACTAGGCTCCATGCACACCCACCTGCAGCTGCCTCCCTCAGAGAGAGGGGGCTGGGGCTGGGGCTGGGGGTTGGGGCTGGGGCTGGGGGTTGGGGCTCTTACCCAGCGGGGGTCCGTGGGTTATCAGGATGTCCACTCCCTCAGGAATGAGGTTCCACTTCTCGAGCAGTGCTTGTCCTCGCGGGAGGTTAAAGCCCCAGCCGTAAAACCAGGGCTGCCTGAGGGAGAAGAGCAGGGGTCAGAGAGGGGAGCGGGAGCGGAGCGGGCGCGGGGCAAGCACAGGAAGGGGATACGGGCACGGCCCAGAGTCATCAGGACCAGCTTGACGCCCAGAAACTCCCACCGGGACCAGCTTGACACCTAGAAACTCCCGAGGCGACGGGGTGGGGGTTCCCTGGACTTGGAGGTGGGGGGAGGGGGCTGTGGGCACCACCAGCATTCTCTTCCTTTTTCCCTTTCTTAACTGAAGTTTCTATTTTTCTACAATGAACAAGTAGTATTTATGCAATTTTTTAAAATGAAAGTTAAAAAAAATCAGCTTTTGCCAAAGACCTTTCTTGCTCCAAGCTAAGGAAACCCACAGAGAGCCCCGCCTGCCCCCACGGTGAGTAAGTTCCAGGAGGAGGGCACAGTCCTGCTCCCAGCAGAGGCCCCAGCCAGGGTTCCAGGCCGGGCGGCATTGGGACAACCCCGCAGAGGGCACCTCCTTCCTCAGGGGCACTCACTGGCCTGCCCGTCCTGCAGAAATCTGAGGTGTCTCTCTGCGGATAAATGCACCCCCACAGCACACACAATTTTACACCCAACTTCAAGGGAATCTCAGTCAGGGCCAGAGACCTGGGTTAGAATGGGTCTGCCTCTTACTACCTGTGGGACTTTGGGCAACTGGCTTAACATCTCTCTATGCCTCAATTCCCCCATCTGTAAAATGGGGACAATACTACTGTCTTCCTTAATAGGGCTGTGGAAAGAATTACATTAGTTAATCCATGTACAGTGCCTGGCGCACACTAAGTACCCAATGCACTGCAGCTGCCATCAACATCTCCATCATCACCACCATCATCTCCATCATCACCACCATCATCTCCATCATCACCATCATCTCCATCATCACCACCATCATCACCATCACCACCATCATCTCCATCATCACCACATCATCATCACCATCATCTCCATCACCACCACCATCATCACCATCACCACCATCATCTCCATCACCTCCATCATCACCATCATCTCCATCATCACCATCACCACCACCATCACCACCATCATCTCCATCATCACCATCACCATCATCACCATCATCATCACCACCATCATCTCCATCATCACCATCATCTCCATCCTCACCATCATCACCATCACCATCATCACCATCATCATCACCACCCTCACCATCACCATCATCACCACCATCATCATCATCAGCATCACCACCACCAGCACCTCCATTATCATGGACTCCTCCTGACACCCACCATGGAGCCTGCATGAAAAACCTTTGGCCTAGGGCAGGGTTTTTCAAACTGCATTTTGATGGGTCACAACAGCATTTTTTAAAAGTAGAAGAAAGAACAGAAAACATCAGAGTACATCGCAGCCGAGAGGGGACACTTCAGTTAAACATATTTCTACCAGACACCGCATCCATGTGGGCTGAGTCAGCGTCAGGTGCTCTGCCTGCCACGGGTCCCGGTCAGGAGGCGTGGGGGCCGCTCCTGCCCGAGAGGCTGAGCTCTGGCTCGGGCACTCCTGAGGCCCCAGCCCTGGGCACACGAGGAGCCCGCTCCGGCTGCGCCAGGGTGTGGCCTCTCCCACGGCCACACCAGGTGGTCCCCCTCGAGCCTCCCGCCCGTCCACCTGTGCGGAAAGGAGCAGGGTTTCGGGCGTGGCCTCCCAAACATCTAATCCAGTATTTACTAGACAGGACAGGGCCTCACCAGTAGGGGGAGAAGGCTCTGATAGTGCCCATGAGCCACAGCAAAAGGTGGCTTTTTGAAAGCGACACTTGGGAATCCATCAGAGACCACCCAGAGGCCCAAGAGCCAAGCCTCGGTCCAGCCCTCACCTGCCCCACTGCCCCTCGACCAGCACCGACGAACCTCCATCTGGGGGTGTTTCCCCGTAGATGCACCTGCCTAGTTCTTGGAAAGGTATCACCTCAAATTCTGGGAAGCTGGAGTCCACCTGCCCCAGAGATGCCCAGAGAGGTTGCCCCACTCCCCAGTGTCACACAGCAGCTCCCAGGCCTCCCGCCTCCCCTCCCTCCCCCTCACCCCCTCCCCCGTCTTTGAGGCCATCAGATCCACAGGCCTTGAGGGCAGCATCTGGAGGGAGCAGGGGCGGCTCTGGAGTGTCAGGTGGGGGAGTGGGGGCTGCCCTGTTTCCCTCTCGGGGGTGGAAGGGGCACTGAAGTTGACATCACACCTCCTGGTTCTGCCCCGGGCTGGTCCCTTCACCCCTCCCAGCCTGTGTCAAATGGGACAACGACACCTATGTCCCCAGACCTTACCCCATGAGGGCAGGGAGGGTCCTTGACCGATGCTGTACCCCACTGCTTGACAAGGGGCAGGGGGTGGCCTAAGAGGACTAACTGTCCCCCCCGCTGTGAGGCCACCCTCCCAGTGCCAGCTCTGCCAGCAGGAAGAGGTGATGTTCCGGCTCACACTGGAACCAGGGGCGCAGGAAGATCACACGCTGCGTGGAATGTCCAGAGACGCTTCCCAGGCCTGCTGCCAGCCGGGTAACCAGCAGCCTGCAGCTGGCAGGTGGGACCAGAGAAGCAGGAGACGCTCGGGTCCCTCCTGTGTGACGACCGCCCAGGTTTCTGCTCTGGCTAAGAGGAGGCGAGGGGGGCCCATCCTTCCTCGCGCTGACGTCGGCCCCGGGCTCCCCCGGCATCCCGTCCGGTCACTCGGCCCGCCCCCAGCAGAGTCCTTTGGGGCCAGAGGTGAAGTGCAGGCTGTGCAGGGGTCCAGGCCAGGGCGCACAGAGCCTGTCACCCAAGCAGCGGGATCCAGCGCCCCTCGCTGCGCCCACCCACCCACGTGCCGTGGTCTGAGACCCACGAACGCCCGGGACATGGTGTTGGTACCGCAGGAGTCGTGTCCCCTTGTCCAAGGCAACCAGGGCCCTGGACCCAACCTCGCCACCCGAGGGCCCGGGGCCCCGATGTCACCCCAAGTCCAGGACACACAGGCCCCCGGGAAGCCGGATGAATCAGAATTCTGACTGAGCGATGGAGGCGGCTTTATGTCCCGAATTTCTGCCTTTCTGTTCTAAAGTAACCATCGGAATAATTTTCTTACAGAATGATAGTTGCCATGACAACCAGAGCAAATTTTCCTTTTCTGAAACAGATGTCTCATTTAGTTGAAAATTAGAATGTGAACAAACCCATGGGAAAAATTAATTCAAACTTTAACAGAGCGCTGAACACAATGTAATCTCTCAGAGGTTAACTAACCCTTCCCGGCGCCTGTGTGCACGCGCGGTAACCTCCGAAGCGGTCCCATTAAGCCACTTGGCCAATATGACCGACCTCCTCTCGCCGGCCACTAACCCGCTTCCCGGAGCCGGCCCGGGGGGGGGCGGGGCGGGCTGTCTACACCCGCCGAAGCCGCCTGCTCTGTGTGCCTCCCAGCCACAGCCCCTGGGCAAGGGGACGGACTGGGGGGTCCCTCACTTAGCCTGGGGTACAGCCGCCTCAATACTGGGATGTGGGGATGAAAGAGGCCCAGGATGTCCCCGGTGGGGGGGCAGTGGTACACCCATGCCAGGGTCTGATGACCACAGAGAGGAGTGTGGGGGCTCCCTCCATAGGACACCAGAGACACCCGCACAGCCACAGCTCTGAGGCTCTCCACAAGCCCCAACCCCCACCCGACCCCAGGGAGGCCGGTGCCATCACTGCCCATTTCACAGATGCAGAGACTGAGGTGCAGAGAGGTGCAGAGGTTTACCCGCCCAGGGTTACCTGGTGGCTGAGTGACACAGCCAGGGCTCAGACCCAGGCAGCAGGCTCCCGAGCCTGCCCCCGGCCTCCATCCCAGAGCTGTGGAAACAGGACCGGGAATCCTGACCCACCTTTCTCGGCAAACTCCACTTTCCGGGCCAGCTCCACATCTTAGCTCGGTTAGTCCTCGGGGCAAAGCCGGAGGAAGGTCCCGTGAAAGAGACAAGGAAACGGTGGCACAGAGAAGCCCAGCAATGTGTCTGAGGACACACAGGAGGCCAGAGGGGCCTGGGCCAGGGTTCCTGGCTCCTGCCCCCTGTGCCCCATGGTCAGACGATACACAGAGGACCCCGATGGGGTGGCCAGGTCACAGGCGGCCCCTCTTCAATGCAGCGGCCTGTCCTGGGCAGATCCTGAACGTCGCCTGCCAGGTCTCTCTCAACACAGCCGTGGCCCTGCTGGGGCCCCTCTGAGCCTGGCTGGGCCGACAGGGAGGAAGAGGCCGGCCGCCTGGCTCTTTCCCACTTCTCAGAGGCTACCCATGTGACTCCTTTATTCCAGGGCCTCCCATGGATCCTGTTGCTGTGCCCCAACCCACTTTCTCAGATTCCCTGCTGAGTTCACCCCCTGCCCCCCGCAGATTCGAAAATCTGCCTTCTGCCCTGCACACAGCCCAGCCATTCCCCACTCCAGGTTTCTGCTCCTGGTGTTCCAGCCGTCTGAAATGCCCTGCCTAGCTCTCCTCACAGCCCATCACTGGTTATTAAGGCCTGGCTCAAGGGCCACCTCTTCCAGGAAGCTTCCCCTGATCACCTGCATCCCCCAAGCCCAGGTGACCCTCCCCATTCTGAGGGTCCTTAAGCTGTCTCCCAGGTCAAATCACTCCTGCCCAACAGACAGAGCCCAGGGCTTCAGGGAGGGGTTAGTTCAAGATGTGAACGAATGAATGAATGAAGATGAAATGACCCCACAGGTGCTCTCCTGGCAAGCACACAAGTGGGAACGAAGCATTAACCCTCTCCTCTCGGCACCATCCCCAGAGCCCCTGGCAGGCACGAAGCCCAAAGACCTGCAGTGAGAACAAGAATATGAGAGCTCCCGCCATTGCTGAGCATCTCATCTCACCTTCACGGCCTGCCCAGGTGGAATCACGTGCCCATTTCACAGATGAGGCCTCAGAAGCAAACCAGACCCAGGATGCTCACACCCTCTGCTGCATCCCAACTCATCTCCCCTCAGGACAGACCTTCCCTGCCCCCCGGCAGCCCATTCCCTAGGATGGGGGGCGGGGAACTCCGAGGTCTGCCCGGCGACTGCTCTCAGCCCCATGAAAGTCTTTGGGAAAAGAGGCGGCCTCCTGCAGAGGCCCTGCCCTGGGCCGGGTGTTCTCGCTTCTGCTCTGTCTATAGGGGTGAACGCTGCAGGCTGAGCGGCACAGTGACCAGTCCTCCCAACAGCTCTCAGGCCAGGTCCCTCTCCCCCAGCCAAATACTCCGCCTGACCCCTAACCCCTTTGTTCTTCCTGCCCCTGCCCCTCCCCCAAAGGCCAGGCTTCCCTGGGCCATTTCCAGGGAGCCAGCCCCAGCCTCTGCCAATACCCTGAGCATCATAGGTGAGGACGACACCTGTGACTGACCCCCAAGGCCTCCGGACACTCCCAGCATCCCAGTGAGGCTCTGCTCCCGTTCTGCAGCAGGAGAAACTGAGGCTCAGAGGTCAGCGACGTGCCCAGTTCCCCAAGCGGATTCATGCTGGGTCCTCACCCTACAGGCTGGGGATCCCCACAGCCCGAGCCTCCGCCCACCTGCCCAGCCCCGATGGAGAGGGGTGTTCCTGGCCCATCCTCTCTGTATCTCTGGGGCCGGGGACCCCAGGGAGGCTGAGGGAGCTGGGGTACCAGCTCCACCCACCCTGGGGCTCCCAGCAAGGGGACAAGGCCGCACAGAGCCAGCAGCTGTCCCGCAGGACTGTCAATCACACACCCTGCCCGGGCGCACAGCACTCAGGGCGAGTCGGCAGCCAGATGAGTGAACGGAGGAAGGGGCCCTTTGTCACCCCTAATTCACTTCCCCGCCCCCCACTGCAGGCTCATTCATCTTTTGTTTCCCGGGACTGCAGCAGGGACGGCAAGCGGATCCGTGGGAACATCAATCTCATGCGGACCGTGCGCGTGGGGGTGCGAGGGGCCCGGGAAAGAAACGGGGGGAAGGAGGGGAAGGGGTAGGACAGGGGCAGTGCAGCTCACGTGTGTGAAAACGTGTGTGTGTGTGTGTGCGTGTGTCTGTGTGTGTGGGATGTGTGGTGTGGGAGGGTGTGGGGAGCATGTTGTGGATGTGGATGTGTGGGTGCATATGTACATATGCATGTACATGTGTGTGCAGCGTGGTGTGTGTACATGTGGAATTGTGTGGTGTGGTATGTTGCGCTGTGCATGTGTCATTCTGTGGCGTGTGCGTGTAGGTGTGCGGTGTGTGTGTTTGCACGTGTGCAGCTGTGTGGTGTATTAGTGTACGTGTGTATCATGTAGTACATGTACATGCTTACATGTGTGCCGTGTGGTGTGTTGCATGCGTGTTGTTGTGTGGTGTATGCGTGTACATGCAGAGCAGAGGACCAGAGACCGAGGACTTTCTTCCCTGTCACAGCTTGTGCACTGCCTGTCGTGTGAGGCGCAGAACTGAGGCTCCAGCAGAGGAAGGGGAAGGGACTTGACAGCAAAGGAACCACTGGCGGTGGACACCGCCGGGTCCCTGGGGCCCTCCTGGCTGTCTCGGGCTGGCGGCACTGCCCGCCTCTCCCGGGGCGTCCTCGGCCAGTCCTGGGGGCAGGCGTCTCGGCTCCCCCTGAACACACAACCTTCGTGACTTGATTTGGGCTGAAAACGGGGGGAGGGGCAGGAACCCCAGGGAGGCCCCTGCAGAGCCCAGACCAAGGGCTCGGTGTGGCCACTGTCTCTCCCGGCACGGCCCTGGGGGGAGAATCCGAGTCCGATGTTACAGATACAGGACCCGGGGTCAGGGAGAACAGGTCACTAACAGGCCAGGCATCTAAGACCCCAAAGGCCAGCCCTGCTTGGGCGCCGCAGCCCAATGGGTGGCCAGAGGGACGGTGCCGGGGCAGCGGGAAGCAGCCGCCGCGAGGACGCTCGTGGACGGCTCCGAGCTACCCACGCCCGCCCGCCCAGTGCCGATACACTGGGCCGGTCGCTTCACCGCCAAGCCTCACTTTACCCCTCTGTCAAACGGGGGTGAAAAGAATGCGGCCTGGCCCTGTTGCCGGGCAGATGAAGCGGGACAATTCAGTGGCAGCTCACGGAAGCTTGCCGAATGCAGGGTTTCAGGTCTGGGGTGGGGGGAGTCTCGGCCTCTCCTGCCTGAACACAGGGGAAGGCCACAGCCTCTGCTCAAAGCTTCTAGAAACGGGAGATAAATGCAACAGACAGGGCTTCAGGTGCCTGAGGGCTGCCAGCCTCCGGAACCATTGAATGTGGGTCTTAATGCCACGAGGCCACGAGGCCACGAGGCCACGAGGGAGGTGGCCTCAGTGGTTAAAGGGAGGAAATGGGAGCTGCTGCGCCCCGCCCTCTGTAAAGCTGGGCCCCAAAAGGGCCCCGGGGATAGAGTGCACCAGAAAAGGCCACCACAGCTCACCGCAGGGAGGAGGGACACCCTGACCAGGGCTCGGCCTCCAGCCGGTGAGCCCACGTGGCCGAGGAAGCCTTGAGCCGAGAAACACACAGAAAGGGGCCCTTGTCATTTCGCAGAAGGCCAAGATCCTCACCCAAGGCCACACAGCTGGGGCCTGCCTGGGAGCATGTGTCGGAGTCTGGCCTTGCACTGGCCCAGCTCCCGGGGGGGGGGGCACTGGGCACCCCTGCCCACCCGAGGCCCTGCCCGCCAGGAGGCGCCCGAGGAGAACCAGCGTCCACGCCCAGAACGGCCCACAGCCACTTCTCAAAGTTTAATGTCTCAGCAGGTTTAGATTCCTCCTTTCAAATACCAGAAGTAATTAGACCAGATGGACGAGCTGCGTGCCAACTTCCCTCCCTCCCTCACTCCCTTTCTTGTAAAAAATCAAGGCCGTTTTCAGTTAAATGAGAACAAAAAATGCATCCAAAACCCATACATGAATGCGGTATGTATGTATATGCAATTTTTTTTTAACACTTAGGATTAGTCACAGCTGAGTTCTCCTGCGGTGGGTCCCCACCCCCTTCCTCTAAGCTGCTCTCCCGAAGGCTCAGCGCCCGGCCTGCACCTGAGGGGAGCAACGGCTTCCCCGAGCCCTGGGCAGTCGTGGGCCGGGGCGGGTGACCACGCAGACGCACGGTCCAGCGAGGGTTCCTGGCCAGACCGGACTGGAGGTGATGGAGGAAACCAAACTCAGGGCTGGGGGTGTCTGGCCTCCACCCTGGGGGTGGGGCAGCAGGGTAAGCCAGGCGATGGCACAGCCGGGCCCTGCTTTAGAGACACCAGCACCCAGGAGGAAGGAACCAGTGGGCAGGAGGCTGGGGGTCAGCCAGGGTGGAGACCACAGACTCAGCCACAGAAATAGCAAGGAGGCCCGAGTTTTAACCGAGTCCCCAGGACCTGACTTCTGTCCACCTGTTAGTTCATCCATTCACTCAACAACTGTACTATAAGGGGCCAGAAGCCTTCCCAGGCCCTGGAGTGAGGACCACAAGAGGCTCAGGTGCCTGCTCTCGCGGAGCCTCAAGTGTTCCAGCAGGAAGAAGAGGCGTGAGAGGAATCAAATGTCAGAGCAACTAAGGTCGCGTGGCCCTGGAGCAAAGGCGATGCAGGGGCAGGAGAGAGGCCAGGCCCAGATGCCACGTGTGAGGCGAAGGGGCAGGACAGAGCGGCCACGAGGAACCGACTTTCTCTACCCGCTGCCGGGCAAAGTGGGTGTCAGCACGCGAACACCCCAGATGGGACCCCTACCTCACACCAGCAACACAATCACTGCGGGCGGGCCCGGCGCCCACACATGCAGCGCCAAGTTCTGGAAGGTGATGCGGAAACATCTTCGTGGCTTCAGGGGAGGGCAGGTTTCTTTTAAATATGTTTTTATTGATTTTAGAGAGAGAGGAAGGGAGAGGGAGAGAGAGAGAGGGGAACATTGATGAGAGAGAAGCATTGATCGGCTGCCTCCTGCACGCCCCCCACTGGGGATGGAGCCCGAAACCCAGGCATGTGCCCTGACCGGGAAGCAAACCGTGACCTCCTGGTTCATAGGTCGACATTCAACCACTGAGCCAGGCCGGCCAGGCAAGGTTTCTTAAATGGGACACGAAATGCACTGACCACCAAGAAACACACCAACACATTTGACCAACATGAAGAACTTGTGGCCATCAGAAGCCACCTTGAGAGAGGGAAACGCAGGTCAGAGAGGAGGAGCTACCTGCCCATTACACCTGACGAAGGCTCCTATTCAGATACATGAAGAATCTCTGCGAACCCATAAGAAAGACACAGCTCATGATTCAACACATCCTGCGTGAGTCTTTTTATAAAGTTCAAAAGACAGGGAGAACCAAACCAACTCTGGGTGTAGGTGGCCAGATGAAATACAGCATGAACTTCAGATAAACAACAAAGTGTGTCCTGATACTGCAAGGGACGGGCTCATAGTAAAACGCACTCTCTCTGCCCTCCCCGCTCCTGCAGGATGGGGTTGGTGACCGTGTCCAGTGAGAGGGGGCCACTGCGAGGAGAGAATGAGGACAGGCTGCCGAGCATGGGGCTGGGCTGAGCAAAGGCCTGGTAAGCACCACGGGGCGTCAGTAGCAATGGGCCCACCACCAGCAGCAGCCCGAGTTCCCGGGTGGCAGACACAGGCCTCATTTCTGGGTGACCAGAGCCCTGCAGGGGGCTGGGCACACGGTGGCCATTGTGGGCCTCAGAGTGTGTGGCCTAACAAAAGCCATTCAAATCTGACCCCCTGTCTCCCAAGCAGAGCATCTCTTGGGGGTATCAGAAGAAAAGCCAGTGACGGTGACCATGAGCTTGCCCTTGGTTTCCCCTTACTAGCTTGCTTTGGTGAATCCTCAATACCAAGGCCAGCTGGTCACACTGCTGTCCTCCCAGGTCTAGCGCCAAAAGGACACCCCCCCCCACCCCCCGGAGAGTGTCCTGCATCCCACTGCTTCCAGGGGGATCGTCAGTCACAGGCAGAGGAACTGCAGCCCTCAAAGGGGAGGGCACTGGGCTCAACCACAGATCTCTGCTTGCATGCCCCTTGTGATGGGCAGCTCATCACTCATATGGCCACAAGGCCTCTCGACTAAACTCCTGCCTGTGGGATAGTCCTTCCACGCTGATGAGAACCTGTGTCTTGTCACTGCCTCCGTGTCCCTGCTCTGCCTTCTAGGGCCACAGAGAACAAGTCTGCCCCTTGGCCTGGGTCAGCCTTGCCCCCATGTCCCAGAAGCCACTGAGACGAGGTCACTCCTGGCTGGTGATTTGTTTGACCCTGTTTCCCACCTGCCGGTGTCATTACGCTTCTAAAGCTGGAGAGAACATCTCCTGTATTCCGCATGTTAGTCAACATATTAAGGGCCGAGGGGAGAAAAAAAGGAAAACCCTGAACATGTGAATTTAATAATAATCACAACCAGCCTAGCTCTCTATGCCCTCCCAATGAGCTGCCATATACCCAGGCGGCTGGCGCTGGGCTGGGCACACCCAGCCTGAACCGCAACAAACAGTTGGTAGGGGAGGGCTGCACGGCCCCCAAGCACCAGGCAGAATCGGCAGCTGGGCCAAGAGGTTCCCTGGGACCCCAGGGAGAGCACCCCAGCTGCACAGTGCCCCTTGCACAGATGGGGGGCCGAGGCCTGCAAAGTCAGGCATGGAGGGAGAGGCAGAGCAGTGGGGACGTCCCCAGTATGTCCCCCAAGCACTTGACTGAGAGCCAGCCCAGCACTGTGTCCCTTCCAGGCCTTGGGTGTGATGCGCTGGGTTCCCGCAGGTTGATGACACAGAGCCACAGGCAGAGGGAGCTGCGACTCACTGAGAGGTGGGAGCCCAAGGTCACGGCCTCGGCCTCCGCCAGTGTGACCTGGCTGCCCAGCCTCTGGCCTCCTCTCTCCCACTGACACCTACTCAGGCCCTGGAAGCCACACAGCTGCCAGAATGCCCATGTCCCCTTAAGCCTCCTTGCCTTTACCGGGGCTGTTCCCTCTGCCTGTCCCACCCTTCCCGGCCCTGTGGCTGCTGTGTCACCCCAGCTCCCGCGGCTTCTACTCCACGCTCTCATCGGATCAAGGAATTGGCCTCTGACCCCTTTGTGGGCTTTTTTGTTTGTTTTTCTGTGTGTGTGTGTTTTTGTTTTGTTTTCCAGGTTCATAATTTATTGTACAAATTGAGTATCATACGATGAGTTGACATGAGCTTCTCCAGGTATCGGAAATTAACAGATGAGGTACAGTTTAGAATCCTTTTATATTGCTTTCACAGCTGGAGTGTGTTTAGGCCTTAACTTGAAGTATAAAACCAGCAAAGCAATACCTCCATATGTGGCCAGTACACAATTCGTTCTGCCTGTGAGAGTATAAGAGGTGAAATGTTTTTTGATATCAGTGAATTGGAATTGGGCATCAGTTTCTGGATCTGCCATGATTTCAATCTTGCAAAAAGCACAAATTCCGCAGGCTGTGTCCTTCAACATACGGAACTACCCCTCAGCCCCACCGGAAACAGCCTCTGACCCCTTTGCAACCACCCTCTGAAGAGGGCACAGTCACACCCATTTCGCAGAAGAGGAAACTGAGGCACAGACAGGGTAAGTGACTCGCCCAGGGTCACACAGCCCTTAAGAGGTAAGGCAAAGATTTGAGCCCAGGAAGTTTGGTTCCAAAGCCATGTTGTTAACTTCTATAGAATACAACATTTAAGGGGGTAAGTGTGTGCAGGGAGGTGTCAGGGAGACAGGTTATTAAAAATGACTAGGCGCCCGGCCGGGCGTGGCTCAGCGGTTGAGCATTGACCTAGGATCAGGCGATCAGAGTTCGATCCCCGGTCAGGGCACATGCCCAGTTTGTGGGCTGGATCCCCAGTGAGGGGCGTGTGGGAGGCAGCGGATCAATGACTCTCTCATCATTAATGTTTCTATCTCTCTCCCTCTCCCTTCCTCTCTCTGAAATCAATAAAAACATTTTTTTAAGAAAGACTGGGCAAGAGATCCAGGCCAGATTCCCTGGTCTGGCACCTGAGGGCTTCCACGTCTGATCCTCCAGACCCCCCACCCCGTCTCGTCCGCTTCCTCACTTGCACCTCACACCCCAGACCTTCCCTCGTGCCAGCTCCCTCCGAGAAGGCCTTCCTGGGTTTTCCTAACCAGCATCTTCTCCTGGCCTGGGCTCCACTGGCCTGCCAGGCAGACTCGGCTGCCTCTCCTGTCCTGTCCTTGGCACTGAGCTCATCACAGCCTTGAGTGCCCCACCAGTGCCCATCTGGGACCTCACAGGCTGCAGGGAGAGTACACAGAGACCCTGTGCATGGTGAGGACCCCGGAGGTGACAGCAGGCACCTCCTGGGGCTCAGGAAGGGTGGGACAGGCCACCTTTCCTCTTCTGCGAAATGGGTGTGACTGTGCCCTCCCCTCAGCTCCATGAGGAGGCTGTGGCAGGATGGAACCAGGTCTTAAACCCACCTGCTGCCTCGGATGGTCAGCACTGGCATCACCCAGGGCAGCACAGGGTTCCCCAGACACACGGTGATGGCAGCAGCTCTTCCTAAAGTCCCTGCACCCACACAGGCCCCGTGTCCCCCAAATCACCCCTCAGCCTCCCTGCATGTGCTAATCTGGCTGATGGCGCAGCCTCAGGCCCTGATACCCACCCTCCATACCCCCTTCTTCATGGCTCAGGCCACCCCACCTCTCCAGGGAGCCTCCTGGGGTCAAGACACACTTTCAAGCACACATGGTCTGTCCCTGCTATGTGTATGGTACCCTCCTCACCCTCCAGCACTTGGCTGCCTGTGGCTATCGCCAGCAGGGCCTCGAAGGGCCAGTCTGTCCACCTGTGGAATGGGGACAAGAAATCAGTCCTCATGGGGCTGAGTAAGGACTAGAGACAATGCTTATGGAGACTTTAGCCCAGGGCCTGACTTACTGTAATTGCTCAAGAATGACTTGCTGCCACCACCATCATCATCATCCCCATCACCATCATCATTACCATCATCATGGCCATCACCATCATCAATATCATCACCATGACATCCTCACCATGACAATCATCACCATCATCATCACCACCATCACCATCATCACCACCATCATCATTACCATCATCACCATCATCATCACCATCATCATCACCATCATCACCATCATCATCACCATCATCATCACCATCATCATCACCATCACCATCACCATGACATCCTCACCATGACAATCATCACCATCATCACCACCATCACCATCATCATCATCACCATCATCATCACCATCATCATCACCATGACATCCTCACCATGACAATCATCACCATCATCACCACCATCACCATCATCATCATCACCATCATCATCACCATCATCATCACCATGACATCCTCACCATGACAATCATCACCATCATCACCACCATCACCATCATCATCATCACCATCATCATCACCATGACATCCTCACCATGACAATCATCACCATCATCACCATCACCAGCATCATCACCACTATCACCATCATCACCATCACCACCATCATCACCACCATCATCACCATCACCATCATCACCATCATCATCACCATCAACACCATCATCACTATCATCACCACCATCATCACCATCACCACCATCATCACCATCATCACCACCATCATCATCACCATCACCACCATCATCATCACCATCACCACCATCATCTCCATCATCACCATCATCACCACCATCATCACCATCACCACCATCATCACCATCACCACCATCATAACCATCATCACCACCATCACCATCACCATCACCACCATCATCACCATCATCACCATCATCACCATCATCACCATCATACCACCATCACACCATCACCTAGGCTCCCGTGGGCACACTGGCCATCACACCGAACGGTCATGACCCATTCTCACCTTGATCCCCACCCAGCCAGGTGAGCTCAGGGATGAGGCCTGATCACTCTGTGTCCCCAACAGACAATAAGGACTCGATGTGTACTTGTGATTTAAGCACTGCCCCAATTCAGCCCCACTTCCCTCCACACACTCAGCCTCAACTCCTTCCACCCTCCAGACGGCCCCATTTTCACCGGGGTCAGGCCACGCTGTGCACTCACCACGGGGAGCCGTAGATCCGGAAGCCCCGCACGGTGACCTCCGAGTCCTGCAGGTAGATGCAGTTGGTCAGCAGCGACTGCACGTTCTCATAGTTCTCCGGCTTCAACTTCGACACAGACGGGAAGTAGTAAAAGTCCTGCTTGATGAGGTCGGCCATGAACTCCTGGTCGAAGGTCAGCTCGTGGTTGCCAGCGATCACGATCTTGTACTCATAGGGCAGGCTGCCTGCAGGGCAGACACAGGCAGACACACACCGCTGCTGGCCTGCCCAGACATATTTTGTTTGGGAAAACTTTTGGTTTTTTTAAATTTGAATTTGTTGCCAGCATTTAAAAAGTCAAGAGATTCCCAATAAAATGTCATTCTTTCTGTTTTCTAAAAATCAATCAGCGTTAAAATCTGATGATCCAGGCCCAGTCCCATGCTGAGTATCTGTCTCCCTCAGACAGGAGGCAGGCATCTGTTTGCCCCAGTCCCCAACCATCCCTAGTACTCACCCAGCTCACTCCACTCATTTTAAGGTATTGCCCTGCAGGGACTGCAGTCCCTGGAGACATGAGAGGAATACACCTTGCCGCTGCCCCTTGGGGCTTCCAAGCAGGTGGGGGAGATCAGCTCCCTAAGCCCCTTCTGCCTCCCCACCTCACCCATCCCACTGGGCCTGGCCCAGTCCAAGGGTGCTGAGGAGTCTGCTTGTTCACCAAGCAGGACAGCTCAGGCAGCCTGGGAGTAGATGCATTTGCTTCACCCATCTCCATCCCTAGCAGGTCCCAGCAGGTTGGACAAATGAGGCCCCTGACAGCACCCTAGAATGACATGGTGCAGAGGACCCATCCATGGCGATGCTCAGACTGCCAATGGGAAGAGGAGACCTGCCTGGGCCTGAGCAGCTGGGGAAAGGTCCCAGAGGAGAGAGAGAAAGGACTGCCATTTCCTGAACCCCACTGTCAGGCCGGCCACCCTGGGGGGAAGGCTGGGCCCTCCAGTCCCCACAGAATCCCGAGACCAGCTCTGTTATCTCCGCCTGTAGCTGGGGAAATAGCCCTGTGACCAGGAACCTACCCCATTCCCGTGGCAGGTAAGCAGCGAAGCAGTGCCGGACATCAGTACAGCTGACCCCACACATGTGGACAGCAGTTCAGATTCCAAGGCCACCAGAGCAGAGCTGGGTGGGGCCCCTCACAGAGCCCCTCGCCGACCACCTCCAGGCTCTGATTCTCTGTTTTTACTTCACAGCGCCCATCCATCCCACTCCCAGCACCGCCCGGGCTGGGGGAGCCGGAGCTGCACTAATGTATCTATGTCACGTCTCGGACTGGGGGCGTTACTTAAGCAAATTAGCAAATTACTCCAACTGTACAGTTTCCTGTATTTCCCCAGTAATCGTCTCCCGGGGATTGGGGAGTGAGCAGGGAGCTATCAGCTGTCCCCTGTTCCTCCCACCTATGCAGAGGAGGGTAACTGAGGTTCTTCCCTCCCAGGGAAGGGTGGATGGGGGGGCAAGGCTCCTGTACATAAAGCCATGGCAGGCAGGAGCAACATACATTCACATGACACCCTCTATATTGTCTGGTTTCCTCCAGAAAGGTGGGCACCAGCCACATGGCTCAGAAGCAGGGGACATGTCTGTTTGTAAACACAGCAACTGTCCATCACCACACGCTTCTGAGCCACAAGCATGTCCGTCTAGATGTCCACCTGGACTTGGCAACTCACCCACTGTGTATAACTTTCACAGACACCTAAGTATTACTATCCCCGTGTTACATCTGGGAAAGCTGACGCTCAGAGAGGTTGCCTAAGATTACACAACTCAAACCATAGAGGGCAATGGATGTTTGATAATCTTTGTGTCTTGGCCTCATCAAACTCATCCTCAAGTGGCACTCCATACCATCAGGTAGATAGATGGGTGATGGATGGATGGGTGCATGGGTGGATGGATGGATGGACGGATGAACAGATGGACGGATGGACGGATGATGGATGGATGGATGGATGGATGGATGGATGGATGGATGGATGAGTAGATGTATGGATGGATGGATGATGGATGGAGAGATGGATGTGTGGGTGGATGGATATGTGGATAAATGATGGATGGATGATGGATGGATGGATGGATGGACGATAGATGGATGGATGGAGAGATGGATGATGGATGGATGGATGGATGGATGGATGGATGGAGGATGGATGGATGGATGATGGATGGATGGAGAGATGGATATGTGGATGGGTGGATGGATGATGGATGGACGATAGATGGATGAATAGAGAGATGGATGATGGATGGATGGATGGATGGATGGATGGATGATGGATGGATGGAGAGATGGATATGTGGATGGGTGGATGGATGATGGATGGATGGATATGTAGATGGATGATGGATGGATGGATGGATGGATGGATGGATGGATGGATGGAGAGATGGATATGTGGATGGATGGATGGATGGATGGATGTGTGGATGGATAATGGATGGATGGATGGATGGATGGATGGAGAGATGGATATGTGGATGGATGGATGGATGGATGGATGGATGATGGATGGATGGATATGTGGATGGATGATAGATGGATGACGAATGATGGATGGATGGAGAGATGGACATGTGGGTGGATGGATGGATGGATGCATGGATGGATATATGGATGGATGATAGATGGATGACGAAAGATGGATGGATGGAGAGATGGACATGTGGATGGATGGATGGATGGATGCATGGATGGATGGATGATGGATGGATGTGTGGATGGATGGACGGATGGATGGATGGATGGACAGATGGATGGATGGACAGATGGATGGATGGATGGATGGATGGATGGATGGATGGATGGATGGATGGATGGATGGAGAGATGGGTGTGTGGATGTGTGGATGGATGGATGGATGGATGGATGGATGGATGGATGGATGGATGGAGAGATGGATATGTGGATGGATGGATGGATGGATGGATGATGGATGGATGGATGATGGATGGATGGGTGAGTGGAGGATGGATAGGTGGATGGATGGATGTGTGGATGGATGAAGTGTGAGTGGATGGAGAAAGTGATGGGCAGTGATGTATGAATTATGGATGGATGAATGGATGGAGAGAGAGATGGATGCATTTATAGATCAATCCATCCATCGATAGCTATGACTGTCTCTTTTCTACTAACTGACTTCTGTCTCCCTGGCTCCCTTTCCTCCAGCTGTCCTGGCAGGGCATGTTTTTCAGACCCACTTCCCTCGCCCATAGCCCGAACTGCCCATCTCTGAATCTTGAAAGTACTGTCACTCCTTGGACCAAGGATGGGCACAATGCAGGGAAGCCAGTAGAAAGCCAGCCTATCAGAAGGGCCCTAGGCTGGACACAGTGGGTGGCAGCTCAGGTGTCTGGGTGGCTGTGAGGGCTTCGCAGGGCTCAGAGAAAAGATGGATGGTTGGGTCCAAATGCCTCTTCTGACCCACCTCCCCTCATCAGCCCAAAAGAAGCTCAGAATCCAGGCAGCCTGTCCCCAAATTCCACCAAGCCCGAAACTCACCTTCTTCCCTGAAGCTGGGCCCTATTGTAAAGGCCCCCCCACCCCCAACACACGCCCTGGTCAGCTGTCCACAGTTCTGATGGAGCATGAGTCTTGCTCCAGACCCTGGGTGGGACACCGTTAAGGCCACACTGATAACCGAGACTCAGTCATGAGGTCAGTCCCAAGTGACACACAGAGGTTCCAGTCCACACCACTCACTGAACAAAGGAGGAAGCTAAAGCTCAGAGAGGGCAAGGGACTTGCCTGAGGCCACACAGCAAGACAGTGGGCAGCAGGGACTTGAACCTTACCTGGCCTCCCGCCTTGGGAGTGATGAACAGTGGCCGTGTCAGCCTCCAGGAGGGCACGCCCGACAAGCTGGGGACTGCAAAGGTGTGAGGCCAGTCAGGAGGAGTGGCACAGCGACGTGAACGACAGGTTAGGACCTGGGCCAGGTGGGCCTTGCTGGGGGGCCAGGACGCCAACCTCCCCACCTTGGATCTCAGGGAAGCGCTGGGTCCTCGTGGAAACCAGCCCCGCCTCCCCCACTTCTCAGGACTGGTGGGCTCGGCTATGCATTTGTATTCTGCGCAGTCCCGCTCACGCTGTCTTCCCAAAATGCTTCCTGTCTTGTCAGCCCAATTATCCGAGCGCTGGGCATTTGCTAGCCGTGAATTTTTTGGTGGTAACAAGACCATGAGGCATTAATCAGCAGAGCACTAGAGGATGGCACATTGTTTTAACTTTCCATTTGCCGTGTGCATCCAACGCGACACGCTTCCCCATAGAGATCCCACGTGGCAGTAAGTGAACATGGCATTCGGGACACAAAGAGGGACACGAACGGAAACCTCTGCTATTTGTGCTTCCGAGACTAATCTCCCTCCGAAAGGTCACGATTCTTTCTGGCTAGCACCCACCCACCCCGTTTAACAGGGAGCGAGCACTGCCTCCAAACCTCGTAATCTATTAAATTCAACAAGATATGCACCAGCGTCCCCGTAACCCGCGCCATTCCGGAGCGGCGCGCCGAGCCCGGGGAGTTACAGTTCTCTAAATGCGGTGACAATCAGCAAAATGCCCACTTTCAGCTTCTTCTACTTGTTCCCGACGCACAAAACACAGCAGAGGGGGAGGGATAAAGCGCCGGCGTAATGATCTGATTGCATTTTTAGTGCATCTTTGACAGTTCCGTGTTTAAACGGTTGCCAATGTCTGGGAGATGCACGCAGCAGACTTCCCGGGAGGGTGCGCGGTCCAGAGTCACTCGGGGATAGCGGGAGCTCCATGGCTCAGCTGCAAGCCACCCACTGGGTCCTGACGCGCGCTGGGTGCACAAATGCCCGTGACGGAGCCACAGCCCAGCACACGGGGGATGCGCGCCCGGGATGCCGGCAGAGGGGGTTCTGCGTGCAGCCCGAACGAGGGGAGGGATGTGAGGCCAGGGCCTGCCGACGGCCAGGGCGGGCGAGGGGGACACAGTGCATGGGCTGGGCCTGCAGAATCTGGGTTTTGCTGCTCTGTCAGGAGCATGAGCCTGTGCCAGGTGCTGTGATAAGCGATTTACATTCAGTACTTCCAGACCCCTCTGGGAAGCGAGGGCCATCCACCCCATTCACGGAGGAGAGGCCGTGCACAGCGGGATGTGCGCTGTGGAGCCTGAGGCCCGAGTCTTATCCCTGCCTCCTACCTGCTGTGTGGCCTGGAGTGAAACCCTCACTTCTCTGAGCCGGGAAACGGGAACATTCAGGGCTCTTCACAGGGCTCTGGCAACGATCGCACTAAGGAAGACGTGCATGGAAATCCCTGCGTGGCACTGAAACCACAGACACAGGAATGGCTGGCACGTGAAGGAAGTTTATGCCCACAATCCCCAGAAACAGTGGGTTCGCGGGGCCACACGGGGAAGCCACAGCCAACGGGAGGCAGAGGCAGGGGCCGGAAAACAGGGGCAGGAGCCTCTGCTGTGGTTTCCAAGGATGGGAGTCGGGGCAGGCAGGTTTGGGGCGGCCGGTTTGAATGATGGTGGCGGGCTGGGGGTGGGGGCGCAGGGGCTGTCCCTAGCTGTCTGCTACCTGGCCCTGGGGGGAGCAGGGCAGGGGGACGGCGGCCGGAGCGTGAGAGCCCCATAGCAGGGCCGACGGGCTAGCGGCAGCTACGGACTGGTTGGGTTGCATAGAAAAGATGCTCAACGTGAGCCCTGTCCTCTCTCTAGGGCAACCCTGGGAAAGGCAGTCCCTGTGGGCTCAGCAAGGCCCCAAGGTGTCAAAGCACCGAAACACAGAAAATTAAAGGCTTGATAATGCAGCCTGGGTGCCAGCCACTGCTACTGCCTTTAGGGCTCAGTCCAGGAACGTTGGCTGGGAGATGGAGGTGACAAAAAAGGCATCAGAAGGTCACCTGCCTGGGGTCACAGGGCAGCTCCTGGAGTCCAGGTTGACTGCCCAGAGCTGGGTGTCCAGATGCCCCCTGTGGGACAGATGAGTCCTGCAGTAGCAGACCCCCCACGGAGATGCAGGGTGCAGGCTGCCCTGCCCACCAGCCCCGCCCAGCCCAGCCCCTGGGTCCAACACAGAGGCTCTGGATTCACAGCTCATCATTGCTGCCCATATTTAATAGGCAAATGAAATTTTTCTTCTGTTCCATCCTAATAACCAAAATGTTTAACTTTCAAACATTTGTTTTTCCTGGGAAATGTTTTTAAAACAGGAACATTCCGTCCTGAGCCTCTTTAAGGGCTTGTTTCTGTTACTACTGCAGAAAGCATGAGACTTTAGACTGGAAGGCACAGAAAGGTTTCTGCATTCCTCCCCCTCCCCCCCACCACCACCACAATAAGGCCACCTGCGGCCAGAAAGATCTCGTGGGAACCTCCCCAGAAGTCATAACCTGGCAGGACACACTTGCCCATTGGTCACAAAACACCCCCCTCCCCCACCCCTAGCCCTCTGGAGGGGACCAAGCTGGGAACCATGGATGTAGCACACATTAAAACTAGAGGCTATGGTGCCCCCTCCAGGCCTGGCCCTGTTGGTACTCTGATCTCACTTCTTGCCACCCAGGGCTGGCTGTGCACCCACCTCTCCAGGCTGCTTAAGGCCTCCTGACATTGGCAGATGCTGTTCCATCTATAAGGGACTCACTTCTTGCCTTTCTATCTGAGTTAACTCCAATTCCACTCACACTTCCTCCAAGATGCCTTCCGTGATCACTCACTTTTCTCCCTACCCAGGAGGCGGACGGTGCTCCCCAACACTCTCAGATGCCTGAGTGCCCAGAAAGGATCAGACACAAAGGATGAGATATCCAAACAATAGTGGCATTTTCAGTAGTGACCCTGGAAATGAGGAGAACATGCAGGAATGCCTTCCAGATTCTGAGGGAAAGTGACTTGCAACACAGAATTCTATACCCAGACAAACTGTCGATTAAGACTGAGGCCTGAATGAAGACATTTTCTGGCATGCAACTTTGCCAAACATTTACCTCTAGTGGATTCTTTCTCAGAAAGCTACTAGAGGGTGTCTTCCACCAAAATGAGGGAGTAAACTGAGAAAATAAGAGTCATGGGATCCCAGAACCAGAGGCTCCCAGACAGAAGAGAGGCAAAGGGAGACAACGGTGAAGGGAGGACCCAGGATAGTGACTGTACACAGACCCAGACATCAGCCAGTCCAGACCTGGTGGGGGTTGGAGGCTCAGGAGGTACTAGAAAAATGGGCCACGTGGTGGCCTCGCACAGTTCACCATGCTCCTGAGGGGCCTTGAAAACTGCTGGAGACACAGATGGACCCTGACGGGCGCACAGAAAAACAAGCATACAGAACAATGAACTAGGTAGGAAAAACAGTACATCGTACAGTGAATGTGGAAGCAAAAACTGTGACAGGGGCATGTTAAAAGGATAGGAGAAAGGGGGTGTGTATGTGGGTGGAGAGGCTACATCTGTAAATCTTCATTTTTCACTGTGAGATATTACCAAGTGAGATCTAAAATGGAAAAATCAAAGAACAGCAATATAAAATTGCTACTTAGAAACACCACGGTAATAGACACAGCAGCTACCAGAGTGGCTCTGAGAATGGGAGTCAGGACTGGGGAGAGGGAGGGGCTGCAGGGGGGCTGCTGGCTGCATCCTACGCCCCTGTGGCACTCGGTGACTTACTGTGCACATGTATTACCGTAACGCAAACAAAACTTTAATAAAAAGAAGGCATCCGGAAGCCAGGCACTCCCCTCCCGCTTCCTAAGTCTGTTCAGCCCAGCCTCCCACTTGCTTGGCATGTGGCTCAAAACCTAGAACCAAATAAAACTGGGGTCCCAGCTGAGACCAATGGAAAACAGAACAGGCAGAAAACCTAACCCTGAACCTACATGCGACTGAGATTCTGAGGCCCTAAGTGCTGGGATTCAAAGGCCGGTGACCTGGCCAAGAAGCTCCTACCTGGGCAGGTCAGGCAGCGATTAATGACACCACACTATTTTGGCAGATGAAGAAATTGGGGCTCAGTGCAGTGAAAGACACAGTTGGCAAGCAGAGACGTGGGAACCTGAGCCCAGATCCATCTCTAGCTGAAGCCCATGGTTTCTCCCTCTCTGTCACAAACACCAAGACATGTTCCATGCGCCAGAGCTTCTGCATTGAACAGTCCTCAAACAGATCACAAGGAAACAATGTTGCCATATCCTTGCTTTAAACAGATCACAAGGAAACAATGTTGCCATATCCTTGCTTCAAACAGATCACAAGGAAACAATGTTGCCATATACTTGCGTCCTTACAATGTATCCCCTGTTATAAGGGGCTCTCAATGACTTTATTCTAAACAACATAATATTTTGGAGAAGATCTTGTGGCCGCTGTAAACAAGCCTTTAAAGACCATTTTTAAAAGCAATACAGATGTTAGAACAAATTAAAACGAATTCAGCAAAAGTGCAGGATACAAAAACAACGCAGAGAACAATCAGTCGGGTTTCTATAAACGCGAACAATAAACAATCCAAAAAGAATGTTAAGAAAACAATCCCATTTGCAATCGCGGCAAGAAGAATAAAATACTTAGGAATAACCTCAGCTAAGGAGGTGAAACATTTGTACGTGGAAAACTACAAAACATCTGCTCAAGGATTAAAGACGACACTGATAAATGGAAAGATGCCGCAGGCTCCCGGACTAGGGGACTTCGCGTGGTGAAGACGTCAGTACACCCGACGCGACCCACAGATTCGGGGCGACCCCTACCAAAGTCCCAACGACGTTTCTTCCAGAAATAGAAAATCCATCCTGAAGTTCACACAGAATCTCAAGGGACTTCTGAGTAGCCCAAATAATCTTGAAAATGACAAAGTTGGAAGACTCATACGCCCCGATTTCAAAACTGTAATTAAACTAGTACGGTGCTGGCATCAAGACAAACATAGAGGTCAACGGACTAGAAGAGAGAGTCCAGGAAAACACTTTCACCTACATGGTCAAATGATTTTCGACAAAGGTGCCAAGACCATTCAACAGGGGAAGGAAGAGTCTTTTCAAGAGCTGGTGCTGGAGCCCTGGCCGGTGCGGCTCAGGGGGCTGGGCGCTGTCCCGGGCGCTGAAAGGACGGCAGTCCAATCCCGGGTCAGGGCACATACCTGCTTGTGGGTTTGATAGAAAACTATCGATCAATGTCTCTCTCTCTGTCTCTCCCTTCTTCTCTCTAAGCATGTCCTTGGGTGAGAGTCAAAAAAAAAAAAGAGAGAGAGAGAGATAGGCCCTGGCTGGTTTGGCTCCGTGGTTAGAGCGTCGGCCTGCAGACTGAAGGGTCCCGGGTTTGATTCTGGCCCAGGGCACGTGCCTCAGTTGCAGGCTCGATCCCCGGCCCCAGTCGGGGCGCATGCAGGAGGCAACCAACCAATGTGCCTCTCTCACACTGACGTTTCTCTCTTCCCCATACACACACACTCTCTCTGAAAAGCAATGATTAAAACAGAGAGAGAGAGCCCAGCCGGGCGTGGCTCAGTGGTTGAGCGTCGACCTGGGATCTAGGCGATTGGGGTTCGATTCCCAGTCAGGGCACATGCCCGGGTTGCCGGCTCGATCAATGACTCTCTCATCATTGATGTTTCTCTCTCTCTCTCCCTCTCCTTTCCTCTCTCTGAAACCAATAAAGATATTTTAAAACAAAAACAGAGAGAGAGAGAGAGATGGTGCTGGAAAAACTGGATATCCACACGCAAAAGAATGAAGTGGGACCCTTATCTGACACCATATACAAAAATGAACTAAAAATGGAACAAAGGCCTCAAGGTAAGAGCTAAAACTATAACACAGGGGAAAGCTTCCTGACACTAAATTCAGCAATGACGTCTTGGATAGGACACCAAAAGCTCAGGCAACCAAAGAAAAAAAAAAAAAATCAAAATTTAAAATGTCTGTACAGCAAACAGCACCGTCCACGGAGTGAAAAGGCGACCCACGGAATGGGGGGAAATATTTCCAAACGGTATTTCCAACAAGGGGTTAACATCCAGGATATATAAAGAACTCAGCAGCTCAGAAACAACAAAACAAACTCCTTATAAAAACGGGCAAAGGACCTGAACAGACATTTGGCCAAAGAGGCCATGCGGATGGCCAAGGAGCGTGGAGGCGGGAAAACCCGCCGTCTTTGGCAGCCGGGCAGGTGAACGGGGGGGCAGGCCGGGGAGGGACAGTTGGGGTCACCCTTGGAGGGTGTGGGCTGCGGGGCAAAGACCTGGACCTCACCCAGGACACCGCGGGGAACCAACGGGGAGTGTTAAGGGGGGAGGGGGCAGGGCTGGCTCCAGGAACAGAAAATCTCTTTCGAGCACCAACTCGGCAAATGCTAGTCTGGAGGGTGACTATTTTGAGAGGTTGGGCCACTACCAAGCGAGCCCCACGTGTCAGCTCCAAGCCTCCCCCCTTCCTGCCGCGGCTGTCAGGCCGCCCGGAATTAGCTCCAGCAGCCTCCCAGGCTCCCCGAGCTTCGTCTGCACCGTGCCCGCTCGGGAAGGTGTGAAACCCCTCCCAGGGGGACCCAAAGGAGCAAACCTACACGCGTAAAGAAATCCGCTCTCCTCAAAGCAGATTTCAAAGAACTAAGCCCTAACTTTTCAGTATCGGATGAAAAAAAGAGAAAGGTGTCCCCGGATGATACCAGTCAGCCGAACATCGCTGCGCCGGGCACTTAGCTGCGTTCACGATGCGCGCACCCCACGCCGGGCCCTGTGCTGAGCCCAGGCCACCCCCTGCCTCGCTGAACCCTCCCAACACCAACCCTTTTTACAGATGAGAAAACTGAGGCTCCGAGAGAGAGGACCTACCGCGCCCGAGGCCGGATGGCCGGGAAGCACTCAGCCAGGGCCCAGACCCGAGGGGTCCCTCCAGGCCCACCTGCTGGAACAGGATCCCGGCTGCAGTGCCTGACGCGCCCTCGCCACGGCCCGCTAGGCACGGCTGTCACCCCCCTCTGCCCGAGAAGGCGGCCCGGCGGGCCCGCGGCCGCAGGGCTGGGAGGGAGCCTGCCTGCCCCAAGGCTGCACCCTCCCCAGGGCGCCGCTCGCGTTAGGAATTTAATGTAATTTATGAATAATAAGCCCTGAGGGACCCGGCGCTGTCCCTGGTGCTGAAGGTGCTCAGGCGCGCGACAGACAAGATCCCTGCCTTTGAGAAATAGATCGTTTCGTTGACAGCAAAAATAGCCCTGGACAGGTGATTCCGTTGGTCGGAGCGTCGTCCCGGACATCAAAAGGTTGCGGGTTCGATTCTCAGCCCGCACATACCTAGGTCACAGGTTCAAGCCCGGGTCAGGGTGCATACGGAAAGCAACTGATCGATGTCTCTCTCTCTCTCTCTAAAAATCAATAAAAACATATCCCTGGGCAAGGATTTAAAATATTTTTTTAAATAAATAAGCACCAGCTCAGGGGGGATAACAGATATGGGAAAAATGAAGCCAGGCGAGCAGGACAGGGAGCATCGGGCGGGGGAACCGGCTGATCCCAGGCAGTAGGGGAGGGGACCTCTCTGGGAAGGCGACACCCGAGAGCTAGGACGTGCGTGGCCTCTGGGGAACCGCAGCCGGGCCCTGGGCCCCAGCCTCATCGGGAGCAGTGGGCAGGCCACGCAGAAGCGCCTCTGACCTGTGAAGCGCCGTCCAGAGGGAGTCAGGTCCTGGAGGCTCCGGGGACCTGGATCCGAGGCCCTGTAGCAAAATGTGGCTTCACCCATGGAACGGAGGCTGCCGCAAGTCCTCACGTCCCATCAGCAACCGGAGCATGACTTTGGGTGGCCCGGATGCTACAAACCGCTACTCCTGACCGTGACTATCAAAACCGGCTTGGGAGCCCTGGCTGGTGTGGTTCAGTGGTTAGAGCGTCGGCCTGCGGACTGAAGGGTCCCGGGTTCGATTCCAGCCAAGGGCATGGACCTCGGTTGCAAGCTCGATCCCCGGTCCCTGGTTGGGGCAAGTGCGGGAGGCAACCAATCGATGCGTCTCTCACGTCCATGTTTCTCTCTCTCTCTCCTCCTTCCACTCTCTCTGAAAAGCAATGGAAAAATGTCATCAGGTGAAGATTTAAAAAAAGAAAAAGTCTTAGAAAGGAGGAATTTGCTAACAGAAAGGGCTGGGATTCTCTAGATAGACAAGAAAAGTTCCCCATAAAATAGTCACCGTAGGCATTAAAAAATTAACTGAAAAACTTAAAAGATCATAGACCTCGGATTAGAATTCTGATTCCACTTTTAGTTTGCTGAGTGTCTCCGGCAAGCTCTCCACCTCTCTGAGCCCAGTTCCTTCATCTGTCGAGACAGTGAGAGCAAAGGGATTTTTCTGGCTGCGCGGCCCCATCAGTTATCATTAACCCCCTGTGACTATTTAATTTCAGATTAATTAGCAAAAAATAAAACACGAAAGTCCGTGTCTCAGCTACGCCGGCCACATTTCCAGTGGTCGGTACCCACAGGAGGCCAGTGGCTGCCACAGTGGACGGCGCAGGTCTAAAGCCCTGCTGCTCCCCACCGGGGGTGGCCCAGCCCAGCCCCGCCGAACAAGACACCCCCTCCCCCGGCCAGGGTGATTCTCACCACCTGAGGCCTGAGAAGGGCTGGCTGTGAGGGTTAAGTGGGGGACCGGGCGTGGGGACACCCGAAGAAGGGGCAGCTCTGTAGTAAGGACAACGACAGCTGGACAGGGCATCTCCGAACAGTCTGCGCCGAGCCCAGGTGCAGGAGGCAGGCCGGGGAAGGTGGCAGGGACAGGGACAGGGTGGCATCTTCCAGACGTCTCAGGGGTTTGTGGGCACAGGGGGAGAGAATATTCCAGCTCTGCGCCGGCCAGGGTTTTCTGGCTTGTTGACTGTTCCTGTTTGGGAACGAAGTCCAGCGTGAAGATGACATTTTTAAAAACTCACAGGCTTCTTTCATAGTCAAACGCATCTCTCTTTGTAGAAAAAAAAAAAAGAGAAAAGAGGCGGATCAGCCAGGAAATCTTGCTTCCCCGGCTCTTGAACAACCCACCGGCTAGTGCTCTGCCCGCCGGCGATTTCCTGCACCGGTTCCACGCTCCTGGCCGGAGGGGAGGCGCCCGGGGAGCCCAGCAGGGCCGCGAACACGTCCCCTCTCACCCGCCCGCGCACAGGCCAGGAGGGAGGCGCCACACCCATCGTGGGGGTGAGCGACCTGCCACCCAGGGCGGGCCAGTCGCCTGCCCTCCGCCCACACCTGGGAGGCAGGGCAGCTTCTGACCCGGCCACAGGCGACCACTTCCCCTTGTCCCCATCGCGTTACGGCATTTTCTTGTTTCTGTGTCTCTCACGTAGAAGCCTTGCTTGCTTGGTGCCCACTGTGTGCTCAGCACCTAGCAGAGTCCAGAGCAAGGTAGGAACTCAACACATGTTGAATGAATGAATGAATGAATGACTGCAAACCGATCCCGCTGGCAACTGAAAGCTCCAGCCTCGGACCCTTGGCAAGCCTGCCCTTCGAGCTGGAAGGCCCGCGCCCACCCACCCGTCGCTTGTCCAAACAAAGCCCCAATGCCAAGGTCCTCCTCAAGTACCACTTCCTACAGGAAGCCACCCGACTTCTCCTACTCGGTCCCCATTCCCCGTCTGGCCTCTGCGTCTCCTACTGACCCCCACAGCCCCCCCCGTGGGACTCCAGCCACGTGCCTCCTTGCTGGTCCTCAAATGTGCCACCAACACTCCTGAGCCCGCGGCTGCCTCTGTCCAGCCGGCCTCCCCGGACGTGCGCACACCGGCCCCCGCCATTCAGGTCTCTGCTCAAAGGTCACATGAACAGAGGGTCCTGCCTGTCCCCTTAGCCTGACCCTCACACACGTCATAGTTCTGTTTCCACGGGCTGTCTTCGGTCTGCTCACGGCGGCATCCCCGGTGCCCAGTGCTCAGCAAACACCCGCTGAGTAAACAGTCAAGTGCACACTGGAAAACAAATAATGAAGTGCCGACGGCTGCCCCCGGGCAGGGTTAAAGACAGGTTGGAAGTGAGACGCCGGACAGCAAAGATGTATAAATGGTGGCAAGAGGGGACGGGCTGGCTGTGCGCCAGGGACCTTCAGGAAAGAATGGAGATGCTGATTAATTTTATTCTGGCTTAAGTCGGATATGATTATTAAAAATGTATGAGTAACCACTCGACAAATTGAAAAAAGAATATAGAATTTCCAAACCAGTAGAGGGGAAAAAAAGAAACTTCAATCAATCCCCCCCCAAAAAAAGCACCCAATGAATGACAGAAGTGGACATGCTTTGTACACCGGGAAACACCACACAAATATTCATTGTTATTATTCAAACACAAAATTCCTTACCAAGGCTCCCCTACACAGAAATGGCGAGAAGTCACCAGGGTACTCAGAGCAGAAGGAGATGAACATCAAACACAATCCAGGGGACGGACCCATCAGAGGGGCTGGCACGTCCCCTTCTCCCAAAAATCACAGCCATTCGCCAAATGCCTTTCCCTTTTCACCTTGGCCCCTAGGAAGCTCGGGCTCCAATTTCCAACTCAGGAAACCCACTGAGCTGCTCCAATTTTTATTTTTTAATTGGCTTTTAATTTATCGTCAATCCTCTACCATTTCACTGTTTTCATTATTTTCATAAACCATCTCAACTCCTTTGGCACAAAACGGGCTATAAATAAGGAAGCAGAAAATCCAAACAAATAATGAAAGACACAAAATAAAACCAAGAAAGGACTTTCAGAGCCCAGAGCTTTCAGAAAAATGCAGCTCTACCTTGTTTAAATAGAAAATTCTTTTCTTAATTTAAGGCAGAGATTTTTTTTTAGGATGATGGTCTTTAAAAAGCCCACTGCAAAACATGTTTGAAATACACACACTCTCCCCCTTTCCTCTCTCACACACACACCCCCTCTCCCTCACGCGCGCGCACACACACACACACACACACACACACGCTCACACGCCAGCGGTCTCGTTTCATTTCCAAAGCCATTCTGTCGTTAGTAGACAATTAGCGCCTGAGCACACCTTTCGAGGAGTTTCTGTGTTAACATGAAAATGCTGTAATTACGGCTGGCCGAATCGCTCGACTAGACACAATTCTAGATTTTCCGTCTCCATTAGAAGCTAATGTTCTCCCTTTTAGCCCCTAAAACACACTTTGGCTTGGTGAGGGCTTTTTATATGAATACAGAAAATTAATTTTTAAGTGAAAACCGGGCCTCCGCTGCCCTGTTCATCCATTTTTCATCTGAGCATCGACCCTGCTCTCCGGGCGACCCCTTGTTTGTCGGTCACGACGCCCGCTGTGACGGCACAGGGCCCAAATCCCTGGGCACCAGCGGCTCCTGAGCGGACAGCCCGGAGTCAAAACACATTTTTGCTCTAAATACTCAGTCCTGGGTCTCTGTGAGGGTAACGTGCTTCTGAGAGTGTCTGCGCCAGGCCGTCGCATCCAACGCCTGAGGAACGGGGCCGAGCGCACGTCGGGAGCCTGTCCCCACTCGGCGGGAGGGTTATGGCAGGATCGCTCTTAAAAAGCTGGCTGGGCCCCGGCCGGTGGCTCAGTGGTTAGAAGCCCCTCACCTCCACCTGGAGCCTGCTCCCCGCTGCTGAAGTGAATCGCAAAGCAGCCCATTTCCTAAGTCCACCCCCTGCCCCTGCCCCTGCCCCTGCCTTCAACTCGGTGGCAAATGCGGCAAGAACCAAAGAAAGTGCCTGGAAGGGTTCCCCACCTCCCTCCCTCTCCTTCCCTCCGCACAGATTTTAATTAAGGGTTTGCTTGCAAAAGACCCAGCTCTATTTAACCAAATCCTTGGACCCCTTCTACACTGTCTCCAATATCACTTTATGCTAGGGCGCCAGCGAAAAGTTA
The DNA here is from genome assembly GCF_964146895.1 of Miniopterus schreibersii. Taxonomy (NCBI): domain Eukaryota; kingdom Metazoa; phylum Chordata; class Mammalia; order Chiroptera; family Miniopteridae; genus Miniopterus; species Miniopterus schreibersii. Next base: position 184,329,640 of record NC_138102.1, on the reverse strand, counting down.
ATTATAACTTCTAAATACTCCATTACTGGGCCCTTGTCTTCCTCCCCTGCCTGGCTCTGCTGAGGGTGGCTCAGCCTGGGCCCCGCAGGCCGCTCCGTGCTTCACCTCACACCTGCCCCGCACCCCTGCTCCAGGCGGGGCGGGGCTCTGGGGCCTTCCTGACCCTCCAGGGGCTCACAGGATCCTGCAGGACGAGGGGAGCCTGGCAGGGCGGCCCACTTGGCGCCCACGGCAGCTCGGCAGGTGATATAAGTGAGTGGGGAGGAGAGAGGGCAGGGCGGAAAACTGGGGTCAGAACAATGTGATGGGAGCTGATATCAGACTCCGAGGGAAGGGAGAGGGGGCGCAGGAGCTGTGGCGAGGAGGGTCTCGAGCACCCCCTGGAGGGCTGTACCTCACGACGTAGCCTATAGGGATGGGCCTGAGGTTTGAGAGTTCCGTGTGGGACGCAGCGAGTCTGAAATCCTGGTGGACAACGAGGAGGAGGTGTCTTCTGAAAAGATTTGAACAACGCACTGGCAGAATCGCAAAGAAAGATCTAGGTGAGGAGAGAGATGGAGAGATGGGTGGAAGCAGGAGCTGAGCGGGGTCTGGGTGATTAGCACCTGGAAAGAAGGTGGTTGAGACGCTCACGGTTGGCCCTGGGAGATGCCACCTTCAGTGCGCAGGAGGCCAAGGGACCAAAGGAGCTGGAGGAGGGGAAGCCCAGAGAGGGGGGTGGTTGGAAGCGGAGGGAGAGCCCAAGGTGGAGGGGCCGGTGTCCTGCCACGTGGAGAGGCCAGAGAGAAAGCTGAGAATAAACCTGCCTCTGGCCTCCAGGGGGTCGCTCGCTCCTAAGGCCAGAGCCCAGTGAGGCTTTGGGAGCTGGGGGGATGGGAGGGCAGAGGTGCAGGCTTCTCCTGGCGGGGGGCGAGGGGGGGATGGGCGCATGAGACCACCCTGCACCTGCCAGTCACGCAGGGCTTTCTGACACCTTGCAGATCCCAGCTCCTGAACTGACAGCTCGAGGGCACGCTTGTCACTCAGAGCCCGTGGCGGAATTCGGCTCGCTCGCTCTGCGCTCGCCCTGGAAGGCACCGGTGGCATCCTGGAGACGGGCGTGGCTGGCACTCAGCCTCCCTCCGGCCCTCTGCAGCCCTGGCCTCCAGGGGGAGCCCACAGGCCCACCGCGGTACCGCCCCCTTGGCTGGGTCTGGGTCACCTGCCCACCTCAGCTCCTAGCCTCTCCTTGGAGACCCCAACTCAGCCTCCGCCCCAAGTCTTCTCAGACCCCCCCCCCCCCCGAGCGCCACGGCCCCACCCTCCTCAAAGCCAGCCCCCTCCCCCGGCACTGCCGTCCGATCCAGGGCACCCGTCGGGCCGCCTCGCCGGGGACGCACGGGCGCCCCAGTCACTCTGTCCGTCCTGAGTCCGCAGCCTCTGTCCAGGGCCTACCCTGGCCGAGCGTCGTTCGGCGCTGCCCTCCAGGAGCCGAGGGTCCGGGGTTGGGGGGCAGGGGGACACAAGAACCCAGATAATTCTCTGTCACAAGGTGAGGGCCACCGCCAAGGCCTGAACGGGGAGCTCTGGGTACGCTGAGGGTGGGGGACCAATGCTGCCCCTCGGGGTGGGGGGCTTCACGGCAGGTGACACTGAAGGTGGGTAGGACTGCGGGTGAAGGAGGAAGAGTGGTCCCGGCTGGGGGGGCTGGGGGCCAGCGAGGCCCAGAGTGGGGAGCTGGCTCTAGGAATGGTAAGCAGAGTCGACCAGTGTGGCCGGAACGAAACGGCTCTGCTGACACTGAGGCTGGTTGTTAGATGTTTGGGGGGGGGCAGGGCAGGGCTCAAATAACAGAGAGGGAGGTTTTTCCACAATAACAGCCCCCAGTTCTGAGAACTCCTTGTGCCTAGAATGTGCTAAGCACAGTGTTATTCTTCAATCCTTTGCAACCCTAGGGGGTGGGCAAACAGCTCTCCCCATTTTATAGTGAGGCACAGAGAGGTTGAGTGACTAAGATAAGGTCACACAGCAAAGGAGAGGCCAAAGCAGGGGTGAAGACAAATCCGCTTGACTTCCAGGCAGGCGGTCTTAGCCCTCAAGCCGCCCCACCTCCCCGGGCAGACACCCCGCGCTGATCCATGAAGTGTGGGCTCCCTGCTGTCCACCATCACGTCACCAGCCGTGGAGGAGCGAGGAGCGCCCAGCACACGCCTCTCCGTTTCAGCAGGCTCTGCCTTTCCTGTCACTCTTGAAAGCAGGAACGCCTGTCCTTAACATTGTTAGCTGCTCGCTGGGGCATTCACAAATCAAGCTGGCGTTTCTATTTCACGAATATATTTGGGATTTTAATGACCTACAACAAGGGGGTCTGCTCAGCGGGGCCCTGTCACCCCTCCAAGGAACACAGACCCAGACAGAAGCCCGCAGATGGGCAAAACGTGGACACCACTCAGAGCCACGCCGAGAGCCACGCACCTGACAGCAAATTAGAGTCCGAGTAAATCCCGCCACGCAGGTCCCCAGCCGGCGCCTGGTCTTACCTTACAAAGAGGGCCTTTATCAACTTTCAATCTCCTCTCCTCTGTCTGGAGGTGGCCCCTGGAAGGTGACTTTAAATGCTTTCCATGAGATCAATGAGCGGGGGAAAGGCGGGCTGTGAGTTTCAGATCTAACTTTCTTCTCTGTGGGCCTGGGGAAGGGGCTCACAGAGACCTTCTGAGGGGCTGGGTGACACCAGGACCGACCTGAGGCCAGTGCTGTCCCTGTCCCCACGCTGGGACCGTTGCACCAGACATCAGAGAAGCCAACGTGTCATTAAAAACAATGAGATTTTAGTGTTGCTTCTATTTGATGCTACCAAAAGAACACATGCCTTTTTTGCAAAAAATTAAGGGTAAAAAGACAGAGAGAGCCATAAAAAAGAAGATAAAACCTCTCACGGTCCCACCACCCGGACATGAATTCAGAACGTTGCAGAGCCTCTGCCCTCGCTGGCCTCGCCGCTGCCACTCAAACTCTGCAGCCCAGGCCGGTGGTCGCCTCTTAAAGGTCCCTCCCCTCCATAAGCCTCCCACAGCTCCCATCACACCGAGAGTCCACCCCAAACTCCTGTCCTGGGCCCACGGGGCCTGTGCAAACTGGCACCGCCTCCCCAAACCCTCCTCCCTCAGCACTTCCCTTGCCCTCTGTTCCCATCTCAGGGCCTTTGCAGCCGCCGTGGCCTCGCCCCGGAAGGTTCCTCCCGACCGTGTCTCACTCTCATCCTCCATGCCTCGTCCAAGGCCACCTCCTCAGAGAGGCCTTCCGTGATTGCACTCAGTCAGCATCACCTGCCCCGGGCTGGTGCTCCACAGACGGCCCGCTTGCTGCTTCCTGTGCATCCATCCAGCCACTGTCCGCCCATCGCCAGAATGTGAGCAGCGCCCGTCCCTCTCCCCACTGTCACCCCGTTGCCTGGGACATGCCTGGCACACGGTGAGGTATACTGAATACGTGAGTGGCTATTTCATTCCCGTCTTTTCTGTGTGCATGTGCTTTTGACATGGCTAAGATCATACGTCAACACTGCTCAGGAACTCCGTGCTCCTTTACGCACAGTCTCTTCTACCGATCTCCCTGCACACGACCTCTAGGCTCCAGCCAAATGTCCCCGCTTCTCTGGGACCGACCCATGACTCCTACCACCACCCCAGGGGAGCCAGAATCTGGCAAACGCCAGTGCATAGAAGCAACAACATCTACACAGTACTTTACAGTCTACACAGCCGAACCATCTCCTCCATCCCAGCGGAGCCTCAAACCACTTCTGGAGGTGGACCGGAGAAGGGAAGCCCTGCCCCCCCCCATTTAAAATAAGGCCACTGAAGCTCACAGAGGTCCCATGGCTGCCACAATCACCTGGGCAGGAAGTGGGCCAGGACCTCTGGACCCAAATGGCTCACGCCACACCTTCGGTCTGAATCAGAAATGATTCGCCGTAAGAACCACAGAGGCAAACAGAGGAGGCACCAAGAGCTCAGCTCCAGAGTCCGACTGCCTGGGCTTGAAGCCCAGCTCTGCCACTTCGTAGCTGTGTGACCCTGGGCGAGTCACTACACTTCTCTGGGCCTCAGTTTTCTTCTCAGTAAAATGGGGGTGACAGTAGTCCTGCCTCATTCTGATGTCAGAATTGAATGATTTAATAATACATAAAAAGGGCACAGAATGGCGTAAAAGATCAGGGGCCACGTACACTGAACAAACACCAGGTCTCCATAAAAACACACCTGTACGAGTGCACCTACATGGACGTAATGGGTGCACAGCCTGCCTCCTAGCCACGATGACCACACCCCCGGGGGCCTGAACGGCCGACCCACAGAGGGGGCCTCACTCTGTGCAGTGGACTGCAGACAGATTTCCATAAGCCGGCTCCTACTGAAGTTTCTCACACACAAACCCCTCGCATTCAATCCAGGACAGAGAGTGGCTCCTGGATCCCCAGTGTGAAGCCCCCACCCACACCCCACCCAAGTGACAAGCACCGACATGTGCAAACACAGCAAGGCAGCAAAGGGGAGACGCCGGGGGAAGGAGCCTTCTGTACAAGGAAGACCCTTTCCTAAGTTCACACTTCCCACCCCCAATAGCTCAGACAAGTAAACCGATCCAGCTCCAAGTACAAATGAGGAAGGGGCCCTAAGCTCCTGTGGACACTGTTCTGGCTCCTGCTAAGAGGTGGGCGGAGAGATCATCCTAAAGCACCCATCTCACTGTGCAGTCAGCCCCCCGCCCCCGCCCAGGACCCTGGTCAGGCCCCACCCCCCTTTCCAGGCCCAAACCCAACTCCAGCCACAACACATCACACCTCCCAGGTATCCACCGGCACATATTGGCCTCAGCTGTCCCCTCGGCCTGGTGGCACCCTTTCTGCACAAATTCCCAGCTCCTCCGTTGAGGCCCAGCCCAGAGTCAGCTTCTCCTAGAAACCTTCCCCTGCCCGGAGAAAGCTGTCGGTCAGTCCCTGCGCCCAGATCCCACCGCACCTGGAACCCACCCCGCGGCTCAGGCCAGCGTCTGTCCACTCATTCACCCATGCTGAGGGGGGCACGTGGCCGGGCACATGGGGAACAGTCCCCGCCCTTCAGGACCTCAGTGCAGGGGCGGGGTGGGGGGCAGGCATCCTCTTCTGTCCAGGAGGGATCCGAACAGCACCTGCTCCAAATAGCTGCTCCCAAAATCCAGCAAGGCAGTGGCCATAAGGAGCCGGCCACACTGCGTCTGGCACAGAGCAGGAGCCTGCACGACAGCGACTCCGTTATCTGCCTTGGACGTGGGCTCTTGGCTCAGCCAAGGGAGGCCCCCCATCTTCTGATAAGAAGCCAGGCTCAGAGAAGGTCCCCCCTCAGAGGCAGCCCAGACCCTGAGGCAGCACCGGGCGAGGCGAGAAGCCCAGGCAGGCCTGCCCTGCAGGAGCCCTGTCCCACCCCAGCCTTCCCAGGGTCCAGCCCAAAAGGGGCCCTTGACTAGAGTTTCCCATTTGAAAAACCAATATTGGAAGCTCTGAGCCTGCCAAGCGGAGGGGAAGGCCTTGTTTGTAAATATTTGTTTCGACTGGCAGGGGCGGGCCTCTCTCCTGGCCCCTCGGCTCACGCAGCTCCCAGCCAACTGCGCAGTGGGCCACCCCCGGGGAGGCGGCCCGTCTGGCAGGGGTGCGGGCGCAGGGAGGCGGCCGCCTGCGCCCAGGCCTCGGAGACAGCAGCCAGCGCGCGGGGCCGCCCAGGGGCAGCCCATCTGTTCCCCACCCCCTGGGGCTGTGGAGACAACTCGAAGTGAGGTTTCTCTTGATTCCAAGCAAACAGTTTTTCCCAGGGGACGCCCAAGATCTATGTCTTTCTTATTTAGGAAGAAAATAAAAAGCCAAAGACAAAACCCTGGGGGTACGCTTGCAAATCAAGGCCCGACCACCCGGGACAGCTGGACAGTATTCGCTGCCCCTGCCAGCAGCTGCCCTCGGCAGGAGCCCACGTCTGGTCCCCTAGGTCCCTGCTGTGGGCCACAGAGGCCCAGAGGGTCCCCTGACTGGGGAAGCGATCCTGATGGTGGTAGACAGCTGAGCCAGCTGGGTACCTGCCCTGGCATCACCATTCCCGGTCATTCATTCATTCACCTGTTCAGCCACTCATCTGTTCATTCATTCACTCACTCATTCATCCATTATTTATTTAGCACCTACCTGTACCAGGCACTGGGGGCTGGACGCACAAGTGGTCAAAGACACACCTGGGGGGAAATCCCTTTGGGAGGGGTTTCCTGGGCCAAAAATCCCCACAAACAAATGGCAAGTCACAGCTAAGACAAGGGCCAGGGTAGGAGACGGCTGAGGTGTGACAGTGAGGGAGAGAGCTGTGACCGGGTCCGGAGGTCAGGGAAGGCCTCCTGGGGCAGGAGGTGGGGGACAGGCAGACAAAGACCGGGCAGGGGCAGTGGGCAGAGCAGGGAGGAAGGACCACAGGGCATGGGGTGGCCCAAGGCCTGGACGTTGGCAGAAGCCCACTCCTGCCCGGCACCTACCAAGCCACTCATTGAACTTCTTCACCTCGCTCGGGAGCCCCAGCTCCGTGAAGTCCCCGGCGTGGATCAGCACGTCGCCGTAGGGCATCTGGATAGGGTCTGTCCTCGAGTGGGTGTCAGACACACACACAAAGCGGGTGTAGCCAGGCGGCTTGGGGGCATCGTGAGGCACCGGGTCCACCCTACGGGGAGAGAAGACACTGTGGTCACGGGGCCACGGTACCGTGTGCATATCTGTGCTTTATAATATTGCCAGCAAGGTTTTTCACCCCCCAAAAGCTGTTTTCACCCCCTTGGGGCGCTCTTGACCCCAGTGAGAATACAAGGACTGACGTCCAGGGTCCTGTTGAAGGACACAAGTCCCCAGGGCTGTGCAGAGCGCAAGCAGCACCTAGGGGGGCCACCGGGGGGGACTTAGAAGAAACACGTGACATAAAGGCAGAAAGAGAAGCGGTAATTTTTCAGAACCATGAGATGGTCTGATCGTCCCAAGAACACGGGCTTCACCTGGGGGGGGGGGGGCTGGAACCAGAAGACAGAGCTTCAAACCCCAGCTCGGCCCCTTGTCACTAAGCTGTGGCCTTAAGCAAAAGCTTGGCCCTAATTGGCCCTGGTTAGCTCGTCTGTGAAATGGAGCGGCCTCGCTATGCAAAAATACCCAGAAAATTCAAAAGAGCGGCGTGGATGTGAGACCCCCGTTTCCAGGAGCCCCTAGCACCCTCCCTACCCACAGTGGGGGCACTGAGCACAGGGCGGGTATACCGGGGCGTAAGTGCAGGCCCGCTCCCTCCCCCAGCTCGGTGCCCCCCCACCACACTCCACCTCGCAGCTGAATGGTTTTGTGAGGCTCAAAACGCTTAAAAACAACGCAATGACATTTCAACGGGCGCCTCTTTCCAAATGAGTATGCCGCTCGAGGAGCTGGCTGTGTTTAAATCTAATTATGCGGCAAACCGAAAGCAGGACCATATCAGTTACATAAATACTTTTAAAGACATCTTTCTAATTACCCTTTTTTTTTTTCAGACAATATACTTCAAAGAAATTTAATTAACACCTTCCGAGAGACGTGGGTGCAGCATGCTAACATGCAGGGCGCATGTGCCCGCTCAGCGCCACGGGCGCCCCGCCAGCCTCTCCCCACCACGGAGCCGCGACAGGAGGGCCACGCCGGGCCCTTCCCTGGGACTGCTCAGCCCAGTGATCATTCCAGCAGGTCGGCGCTGGGCCAACCCGGGAAGGAAGGAAAATTCCCTGGGTGAGTCCAGTGATGGCCAACAGGGGGGCCCCAGGAGGCCCTCCTCTTCCCTCTTCATTCGTTCATTCATTCATTCCTTCACTCACTTGTTCATTCAACACAGCACCTTCTGACCACCACCGTGTGCCAGCCCGTGGGCTCGATGCTGGGGCCACAGGCATGAACCATGCCCGGTCCCAGGCCAGGAGACCCCAGACTTGGCCCGTCAGTGACAACCAAGCCACCAGCGTTGATGGGGCAGTGGTGGGGTTGGAGGCCAGAGAAAGAGGTAGTGCTTGAGCTGGTCTGGAAGTTAAACTCTCCCTCTTAGTAATTCCAGCCACTCCTCTGTCCTCTGGATCCCTCCCCACTCTGCCTCCCCTGCCCCCCCCCCCATGACAGAGGCTCTTGCAGGTGGCTGGCCTCTGAATGTACCTGGACACCCCGCCTGCCCCCAACACAGCTGACTGAACCGAGGGCGGCCAAGCACTCCTGACGCAGGAACGTGAGCGAGCCAATCAGACTCCCTCGCTCACTCACTCATTCATTCGTTCATTCATTCATGCCCGAGCGGAGGCTGTGAGTGCGCCAAGTCAAACACAAAGGGAGACAAAGGAAGAAGAGAGAAGGAACGAGGTGCCGCCTGCAGAGCCACCTCCATCCCCACGCTCTCTCCTCCTGAGGGCCTGGTAGAGAGGAGCCCCTCTGCTCCCACCAGCGTCAGCCGGCCCCGAACAGCTTGAGGACTCTACTGGAGCCGGGCCTGCTGCCGGAGCCCGGGCTCTTTAATTAACTCTGTTCTTATTTCCCTCCACCCCGAGGCTTCTGAGCTCAGCGAGGATGCAAAACTACTCATCCCCAGATTAAAAAGAAAGGCTCTTCTTTCCCGGCACTGTCCTCCAGCTATTTGCATTATGACAAATGCTCAGCCTCTAACAACAAGGATGGTGGGGACGGTCCCCGTGAACTGGGAGCTCATTATCACGGGCACTCTCTGAGCATCCGCTCGCTTCCCCTGCGCGGCGATCACGGGCAGGGTGCTGAGGGGGTGCTCGTTTTATAGGTGGGGAAACTGAGGCTCAGGAAAGGCTGCCTTGCCTAGGATCTCAGCTGTGGGAGCCAGTGGAGTTGAAATTGTGAAGCTGGTTTTTGGTTCTAGAACTCATACCAGGCTGGACTATTGCCAGGTCCTCATTCATTTCATTCGGTCAATCTATGGACAAATGCTTACTGAGTGCCTCTCAAATGACAGGCACCTGCTAGGCGCAAGGGATACACCTGTGGTCGGGACACCCATGGCAGCCACCTCATGGAGCTCCCAGAAATCCAACTTGTGTTTGGAAGCCAGGAAAAGAACAGGAAGAGTAGAGATGTGGAAAAACGGGGAGAGAGAGAGAGCACACGAGAGGATGGAAGGTCTTGACAGCATCGGTTGATGCCTAGATCCAGCTGTGCCTGAAGCCGGTTCCAAAACTGGGCTTCGTAGCTAATTCCACGAGCCAGTAAACTCTCTTCTATCCCTAGGCCATCTGAGCTGGGTTTCTGACACTTGTAATGGAAAAACCCTCACTAACACCTGAGTCACGGCAGCCCTAAGTGGCAGACTCCCCAGGAAAGTGAGTCCCATGTCCAAGGCCCCCTGCTAGTAAGTTAAAGAGTATGCATGGGTGTGCGTCTTCACAATAGGAATTTGGGCATCTAACTTCAATACCTTCTCGTAACAACAACAACAAAAATGAAACAAAATGGTTATTTCCCAGAGATATTCTGCAAGGACCAGAGAGAATGAAAAGCCCTCACAGCCTGTCCCCAGTCCAGCGAGGGGTCTTCGCACAGGAGTCAGGGTAGCAGGAATAGGGAGACCTAGGATGGCACCCAGCTCAGTGACCTCCTTGCTGATCCCTGGACCCTCCCGGCCTCCGGTCCAGCTCTATAAGATGGGGACGACCCACTCACTCCTGGAGTTACTGAGAGAACTCGTATGACCTTCACAGCTCAAAACCCTGATGAAAATGTACCCCACCCCATCCCCACAGCCTGTGTCCTGTGCCTGGTCCCCATCTCAGCTTTCTCTCTCCCATGAGCCATTAGCTCCCTGCAAAATGCAGCTCCTGGTGCCAAAAACTCCCAGGGCATCAGACGCAGAGGCCATCCTCCCCCTGTACCCCAACTTCTTGGGAAAGGGGAGCTTTGAAGGTCGGGGGAGCTTAGGACCAAAGACTCCTCCCCTCAAGCCAGATTCCAGCTCCATGTCTGAGCCATGTGACTGGGCACCAGTCATGGTGTTTTAGAAGGGGAGAGTCCTCCAGTCCCCTCCTCTCACTCTGTAAGTGGGGAAACTGAGGCCCGGAGGAGGGGCAGTGACTGGTTGGCTCAGTGTCACGCAACTGCCCAGTGCTTTTCCACAAAGCACTGGTCCCAAGGTGACCCTGCCACACTGCCCTCCTGCATCCCTGTGCCTGCCCTTCCTTCCCACCCCTGGACCTTTGCTTGGGCTGGTTCTCCAAGTCCAGGGGTTGTGTCACCTCCCCCAGGAAGCCCTCCTTGATCTGCTGCTCTTCCTGGGCCACACTCCCAGCCTCACTCTGCCTCCTTTTTCTTTCTTCTTCCTGTTCGCTGTGCTAGGCTCAGGGGACCAGCCTGTACCGGTGGAGGGGAGGGATGCTTAGGAAATCATCCCACAAATGAATGTATAACCATGGGCTGAAGCATGTGCCATGAAGGGGGAGCCTATGAGTGTCTTGAGCTGGGGCGGGGGTCGAGGGACGGGGAGAGACCTGGTCTGGGGAGGGATCAGGGAAGGCTTCCCCGAGGAAGGGACACCTGAGTAAGATCTGAAGAATGAATCAATGTTGACAGAGCAAAGAGTTGAGGAGGCAGAGGGAACAGCATGTGCAAAGGTCTGAGGTGAGAGGTATGGGCTAGTCAAGAAAACTAGAAGCAGCTCTTGCACCTGGAGCCTGCAGGACAGGGATGCTGGAGGGGGCTTGCGAACCAAACAGAGCCTGGGTTTGCCCTCTCCTGCCTTGCCTCCCACCCCGTCCCCGGGATCCAGGCTGACGCCCACTGTCTGCTGGAGACCTCTGGGCGCATGGAAGGGCGAGAGGCCACAGGAACCCGTCTGAGAGAGAGGATCGGTGCACCAACCTAGCATGTCTGGGAGGGCTGGGAACACAACGAGGCCACCCCAGGCCTGGCACACAGCAGTCCCATGTGCTTGGAGGGTCTTTAAACAGGAGAACTCAGGTCTCCACCAACAGGGCTCTCTTTACAAGCCAGTGAGAAGAGCCCTGGCCGGTTTGGCTCAGTGGTTAGAGCGCCGGCCTGCGTACTGAAGGGTTCCAGGTTCAATTCTGGCCCAGGGCACGTACCTCGGTTGCAGGCTCGAACCCTGGCCCGTCGGGGCGCGTGCAGAGGCAACCAATCAATGTGTCTCTCTCACATCAATGTTTTTCTCTCTGCCCCTCCCACTCTATCTGAAAAGCAATGGAAAAAATATCCTCAGGTGAGGAAAATATAAGTAAATAAATAAATAGATGCCAGCGAGAAGGGGTGCTATGCCCCACGCCAGCCCCCAAGGCCCTGTAAGGTGGCCCCCAGGCTAACCCTGTCCCTCAGCACCACCCCTGCCTTCTCACTGACCGCCAGGCCGCAGTCCACCTGCTCGCTCAGAACGGAAGGGCTGTGGCTGCAGGGGCTCTCCCAGGCCACGGCAGGGTTTCGGGGCCCCCAGGGTGAGGGTGTTGGTTCTCAAGGCCCGAAAGCCAGAGCGCAGGTCCACAGATTCATGACTCAGGCAAAGGCAGCCTTGTTACCGCCAGGGTCTCCGGGGTAAACTGCATAAATCACGCGGCTCAATCGGAGGCCACGTTTGGACTGTCACTGTTGTTATTAAATATAAATTGTGGATTTATTAAATAAGGCCCCTCACTCCCTCAGCCCAGCCTAAGACAAAGCCCAGGGTGGAGATAAATCACGTGCCGGGAGTGGCGTCCATCTCTTGCATCTCCCTCTGTGGAGACCTGCCGTGGAAACCCGCACAGCCCCCTCCAGCAGCCCGCACGCTCCCCTGGTGCTCGGGCCTGGGGTCTGAGAGAGGCGGGTGGGAGGCAGCAGCCCCCCAAGTCTTTGTATGGCCCTGGCCTCACCCAGCTTTGTGCAAAGCTGCATTTCAAAGCCTGGCTGGCCCGAGCGGGCAGTGAGGGAGCACTGGACAAAGAGTCCAGAACCAGGCTCAGTGCCTGGTCTTCCTGGGCCTTGCCCCAACCCCCAGCCATCTCTGAGCCCCACTGCCAAGGGAAGCCCAGAAGCCAGCCCCGAGAGGTGGCAGCACAGAGCAGGTGTGGAGGGATGGGCGTGGGGCAGGCCCGCGCGAATCCACCCTGACCACTCCAGCCAAGGGACCACCAGGAAGCCAGGAAGCATGTCCCCATAGCACTTCTCGCTGCCAGCATCTCGCGGCCATTACACCCTTTTATGACGTGTGCTGTCTGCCACCCATTTGGGGGTTCAGCTCAGCATGGGCAGGGGTTTGGGAGTAAGTGGCAGAGCCAGGATTCAAACCCAGGCAGGCCAGCTCAGAGCTTGCAATTCCAACCAGTGTGCCACGTAGTTGCTTGTAAATGTCCCGAATGAATGAATGAATGAATGAACAACCCGCAGCTGCTCATGGGTTCCGGGGGGAAATCGCCCTCTTTCACTTGGTCCCTCGGTCCTTGCTCAGGACACAGCCGGGCCTGCGAGGCACCCTCCCCCCAGCTGTGCATTCCTGCAGCTCTCAGATGCCCCTTTCTCCAGCCCTCGCCAGCTTGCTGCCCCCACTCATCCTCCTCTGGGTCTCAACCTGGAAGCCACCTTCTCCAGAGGGTCCTTCCTCGGCCCCTGGGCCCTCCGCTCCTGGGACTTCCTGTTTCCCCAGGTCTGTTCTGGGACTGGGGCTGCCAGGGGGTCTGCGGGCCCAGGCAAAGGTGCTATGAACGACAGCTCTGCCTGGCACTGCAGGGCACTGTGGCAGTATGTACAGTGCCTGGGGACCCCCTGTGCCACAACACACACCGATCCAGGCACCCTGTCTGAGGGGCCAGGGCTCTAGCCAGTTCCCACGGGGGCAGGCGTCCCGCCGGGCATCCAGGGACCTCAGGTGCAGTCACTTCCAGCCCTGGAGGCCTAAGCCCTTGGACAAAAGAGGAAGGCCATTCCGGGAAGGCCTCCCTCCCTGCCAGGCCTCAAGGTTCCCAGGAACAGTGTCCCAGGCCTGAGACCCAGGCCTTTCATCTGCCCAAATCCACCAATCTGGCCCTAAAATGGAAATTGGACGCAGTTTCCCAAGTAGAAATCTACCAAAAAAAGTAGGCAGCTACTGACAACACCAGCCCTGCAGTCCCCCCTCCCCTCCCCCCGAAATGAGCATTTTCTGGACCGCGAGCCAGTGCTGGACTCACCCCAGGCTGGAGCCTGCCTGCCGTCCAGAGCCCTTCTCCCATGAATGATGTTTCTGTGTCCTTTCAACAGAGGACAGGTCCTGAGGGAGCCATACAGTAACAAGGCAGCACCCCCCCAACCTCCAGGCCAGGCTTTGTAAACCCCCACGGCTGCTTCTCTAAGAGGTCCACGTGCTGGATTCCTTGGTCTCTGGTCCCTGAAGGGACAGTCTCTAGGACCCCCACCTAGGAGACGGTGCTCGTGGCCCTCGAGGAAGCTGGGGCCTGCGCCCTCACAGTGGCATCTGACTGAGCCTTGTGGTCAGGGGGGCCTACTCGGGACACCACATCCCCCATCACAGCTCTTTGCTGGCACCTACATCCACAGATGCCAAAAGGACCTCCAGTCGTTTTGGAAAGCATCCTGCTTTCTCAAGGGAAGCATGGGGGGGCGGACAGGGGGAGGGATTATAGACAAAAGGGAGGGGAGGAGGGAAGGGAAGAGAGCCAGCCCAAGACCAGGGTCCAAACCTGTCCTGGGCCCTGTGGAAGTCCCTTCCCGTCCATGGGCCTCAGTCTCCCCATCTGTACAATGAGGAATGTGAACTGGACCAGAGGTCTCCAACCCTAATACCAAAGGGGGGCAGCTGGAACTCAGCCCCGCGGCCCCCGGCTGCCACGAGGATGTGTGGGCGTGGGGTGGCCAGGCCTGTGGGTTTCTAAAGCAAAGCCAGGAGTCTAGATTTTTATATGCAGGCACCTCATTTTTTAGAATTTGTAAAACATTCTCCAGGCCAAACGAAACAGGACTCCGGGCCAGAATCAGCCCACAGGCCATCACTCCGCAACGTCTCACTCGTCCCTCCCAACTCGAGCCTCGGCCATCCTGGCATCCCGGCCTCGGTTCAGTCAACACGCAGGAAACGGCTGGATCCAGAAGCCAGGAGGCGCCCGGGCGCCTGAGACCACCCTGCCAGCCGCCCCGCCGCCCCCCCCCCCCGCACCCACTTACATCTGCACGTGCGGAGGCTGGAAGCGGCCCTGGTTGATGTTGTAGAAGGTGAAGGCCTGCGTGGGGTTGGAGCTGTACTCGTCCACCTCGATGACCAGCCGGCTGTGCTGGTGCCGCCTGGCGGCCAGCACGTGGGCCTGGGAGAAGGCCATGCCCAGGCCGCAGGGCAGGAGGGCCAGCGCCTCTGCCTTCAGGACGCCGGGGTCCCACCTAGCGCGCCACATGGGCCTCCGCTGGCCGCCCGGGCATCTCCCGCCACCGTCGCCGCCGCCCAGCCCTGCGCCAGACCTGGAAACAGACTGGGGAGACGGAGCAGAACCATGCGACAGTTAATCTGCTTGGGATTTGCTTTATTTAATGTCAGATGAAGATTTAGAAAGAGGGAGAGGGCGGGGGGAGAGGGGGAAAAAAACACAGTCGTACAGCTCAAAAACTCATTACAAATCTTTCCAACTCAGCAGTTTGATGAATATACTTTGGTAAAAAGAAAGAAAAAAAAGGAGGGAGGGACCAAAAAAACCCCACAACGCCGTGGCTGGAGGCATGCATGGTCCAACATGTTTAAATACTTAAGGCAATTTTTTTTTTTATTTTATTTTATTTTATTTTTTTGTCTTTGACAAAATCCTCCGTAGCCCACCGGGGGACCGCGAGATGGGGCGGGATAATGGCTGGGATTCTGCAAACAGGTCAGGTGAGTTTCACTCTTCCGAACTGGGGCAGAAGAAGGGTTCCCCTCCAAGCCCACCCCCTCCCCTCAGACCCCCCAAACACACCCACGCCGCTGCAAGCCCGAGCAGGTGGGATGCACAGCGCGAATTCCTTCGCAGCATCCACTCTGCCTCAGAGGCCTGCGAGCAGCGCCCAGAGGGGTTTCCAGACAGGCCGCCGTCCTGGGGAAGGCAGGGAGCAGGGATCTACCCTTAAAAAACCCCCCGAATGCCTTCGTAAGGATTTCGAGAACTCTGCCAACCCTGGAATTCACTTAGCATCACGGCCCGAGACGCTGTCAACATTTTAAAATTTGTTTCATTGGAAAGTGGGGCTTGCGTTTGCAGATACCGAGCCGAGGCGTCCCTCGGACTGGGGGGGGCGGCCGGCGCCCGCGGCCACGGCCATCTATTTCTGCGGCTCTGCTCCGTAATTATTTTTTTTAACTGGGTAAATAAGAAATGCCTGAAACATAGTTTTGTTTTGTTTCCGCTTTTAGTCATTAAGACGCTCCGATGATTCCATTCGCACTGCATTTAACCAAGGAAAAAATAACACAATTTAAACTCTCCTGGACAGTCATATCCCAGTCACGTCAAACAAAGAAAAATCCCCCTCGCTTTGCACATGGAAGAGTCGACACAGCCAGCAAACAAATTAGATTAGGAAAATGACAAAAATTAGAAACTGGAGAACATTTTAATTACGTGCAAAGGGGAAATGGATTATTAATTTTTTTAAAAATCTCAACAATCATGCCCATACAAGGTGCAATAAATAGCGATACCTTTTTCCTCAGCGCCCCCGCCCCCCAAACGCATCCTGATTCACAACACAGGCCCGTTCATCTTCTCTTGGGAAGACAAGAAAAAAAATCTGCTTCTTCCCACCCCCCCACCTCACCCCACCCCCCGGGATGCACTTGTGTCTAAGTGCATCAGCTCCCCCGGTGAACGCGGTAGGCAGGCCTCTGAGATGGGGGAGTCGGGCGTCCTAGCCCTGGGCTCACAAAACCTCTGTGGGTGCTGCCTGGATCCTGGGGAGAAGCGTCGAGCAGCAGATGCCGAGATCCAGGGCTCCCATGGAGATCTGCACAAGGGTTTGGGCCCCAGCTTCGTGCCGATGTGCTGTGTGACCCTAGGCCAACTTCCTACCCTCTCTGAGCCTCTGTCCACTTCCGGAGAATGAGTTTAAAAATAAGACCGCCACCCTCCAGGACAGCTGTGCAGGCTGAGTGAAAGGGAATTCTGAGCACAGTGCCTGGCAGGCGCCAAGTGCCCAGCGAATGTTGGCTTACTATCCCAATCAAGTTGATAGTTGCGTATCAGAGGTCTGCCGGGACAGGGGCATCTGTGCGACAGGGTATCCGGTGTGAGCAAAGGAGGCAGCCCCACGAGCCCCACGGAGCCCAAATTTTCTCAAGTGCCAGCTCACCACACCCCTGCTTTGACCCCTTACCGCGGCTCCCCTGGTGAGGACCATGACTCAGGGAGCCCGAGTGCGCGGCGCGCCCAGCCGGAGGCTCTGTTCCCTCGCCCACGACGCGGAGAGAAGACTAGTACCTACCTCAGAGTCATGGAGATTAAATGAGGCGGCGCGTGTAAACTGCTTATCACGGAGCCCAGCACATAGTAAGTGCCCAATAAATGTAAGCTATTACCGTGATTACATCATCATCATTACCCCAGGGCCTCTCACGGAGGCTTCATAAATACTGAATTAGTGAGTGGTTGGAGGGGGGGATGGAGAGAGGGGCGGAGGGATAGAGGGATAAATGGATAGACGGAGGGACGGAGGGAGGGACAGACAGACAGAGTGTCTTGCCCTCTCCTTCCCTGGTACCAACATAGGCCTGGCAGAGGGTGGGTGTCAAGAGGGCTCAGCTAAAGGCTGACAGCGCATCGCCCCTCTCCCCCTCTCACCCCAGAAGCCCGGAAGGAGGCTGGCGAAGTGGGCACAGCCCTCGTGAAGGGGTCCCAGGGGCCTCCGCCCCCCGCCCAGGAAGCGGGCTCCTGTGTGCCCTGGATCGCCGACGCGGGGGAGCCGGCGCCCGCCGGGGGCTGAGCCAGCAGAGACGGCAGCTTGGCGTCCCGGGGGGCTCCGCACTGAAACGCTGCGTTCCACATAAAGGGGGTTCGCAATGGGCCCTGCTCGGAGGAATCAGGGAAACTGGGAACGCGGAGCCTTCTTTTAATACCCATTTAATATTTATGGAGCTGCAGCAGCGTCAGCCACCGTGCAGAGAACACAGCGGATCCACGGAGGGGAAGCAGCGATTCCCCGCAAACAGCTTTTAGCTGGGAAGCATTGACACCTGGTCCACAAAACAGCGCAGCAGGCGGGCGAGGGAGGGGCGCTGGGAGGGCGCCCCGCTTCCATCCCGGCTCTGCCCGGCAGAGTGACCTTGAGCAAGTCAAACGGCCTGGTTGGACCACCGGTGCCTCCTCTGTGCCAGGGGGTGGGAAGGAAACAGCACCAGAGGGGAGGGTGGGGTGAACCGATTAATGCACTGACTCACTCAGCACATACTCACCCCAGCCCTACAGGGTGTCCCTGCTCCTGGCACCAGAAAGAGCAATAAAAAGCAAATAAGTCCCTGCCCTCGAGGAACTGGGGGGAGGGCGCGGGGGGGGGGGGCAATAAAGTAAACACATAAGTAAATACAAAAGATACTTTCAGATAAGACGTACCCAGAACACAGAGCGATGAGTAATCGGGAAAGGAGGATTGTTACTTAAGTTGAGTGATCGAGAAAGACCTGTCTGAAGAGGTGATGTCACCGCAAAAGCAAATGCCGCGAGGGAGCCAGGCATGCCCGGGCCTGGGGAAAGAGAACCAACCGGGGCAGAGAGGGCCGCAAGTGCAAAGGCCCCGAGGCAGAGGAAGCATCGCTCAATGGTCCCGCTTTTATTGGCCACCAGTGTGCTTCTGCAATGGAGAAAAGCCGGGACTTTGAGATCCGAAGGAGCAGGGTTCAAATTTGCTTTCAGATGGTGTTCAGCTGTGGGACGCTGGAAAGGTCTCTTAACCTCTCTGTGCTTCTGCTTCCTCACTGGCTAACAGAGGAGATAAAGGGAGCTTTGAACCTGCCCCTCCATAAAGGCCCAGTCAGCCCTGATAGAAAGGGTTGAAAAATGTGTTCTCTTTAGGGCTCAATTTTCAAAAGTCCTCTGTCACGTGGCAGTTTCTCTTTCCATATCCCCTCAAAGGCATTTATTTGTTGGCCCTCAGGTGCCATGAGTCCCAACAGACCAGGGCTCTCAAAGAGGAATGAAGGCACCGGGTAGCTATTAGGCGCCGACTGTCTGGACAGCTCATACAGGAGGAGTCCAGCTCCGGGCCCCACTGCTCTCCGATGGCCCCACAACGTGGTCTGGCCTCCTCCTGCTGCATCGCCACAGCCTGCGCCACACCAGCCTCCAGAACAAATGTCCTAACACCTACTTCTGACCAAGGGGCATCCAGCTGCCCTTGGAGAAAGGCCCGGCTCCTTAGGTCAGCTCAGGAGACCTGGCCGGTCCTCAGTCTCCCTCTCACCACTCAGGCCACGCTCACCACTCCAAGTTCCCCTGGCACACAGGGGGTCCCGCCTCTGAGCCTTCACACATGCTGTTCCCTCTGCCTGGCAGCTCTGGGGACCAACACACACACCTGTTCCTCAGCTAGAGGCCTCAGGGACATCTCCCCAACCTCCCCAGGCTGGGCCAGGGCTTCTCTCACCAAAGCTCCCAACACAAGAGTCTTGTCCTGCACCTAAGCTGCGTGAGAAGCCAAAGCATGAAACAGACGTGAACGAATGAATGAGGGAAGCCGCACAGGCCCTTGGGTCCCACAGCCCAGATTTAATGTTCTTGGGTCTCAGTTTTTCATCTGTAAACATGGGGATGCTGAAAAACTGCCCTCCCAGAGCCACTGGGAGGGTCACAGGACATGGTATATGAAGAAGCAGCTGGCCGAGGGCCCAGCACACAGTAGGTGCTCAGTAAATGCCTCTTCCACTGTGGCTAGAAAGTCCCAATGAAACCCAGGAGCTCTGCAGGAAACTTCTGAGAACTGAGCAGAGATTTTCAGAGACGCAAGGACCCCCTCCTCCCCTGCCAGGAAGCCCAAGTCCTGGCCCCCTCTGTCCCACCCATACCTGGGTGAGTAACCTGTTATTTTACTTCCCCGGGTGTGTGGTTGGATACATCCAGTACCACCAGACTAGTTTTTCTAGGCAAGCTCTCTGCACCCCGTCACCCAGAGCAGGCACCCCAAGGCACAGGTCGACCCTGAGACACCCACAGCCTCTGCTCCAGGGCAAGCCCTTGTTTGGGAACCAAATGACTCAGATGTGAAACTGATCCTCCCAGGGCTCAGGGCCCGGCAGGAGCAGCCAGGCCCCTCAACAGAGCAGCTCAGAGCCCTGTTATGAGGAGGCGGAGGGGAGGGGCTCTCTGGGAACCCAAGGAGGCCCCCACAAAACTACGAGGCCAGCCAGCATGGGCCAAAGGCCCAGAAAGGAGACTGAGAAGGGCCTTGGCTTACAAGGAGCATCTCAACAGCGGGGGCGGGGTGGGAGGAGATTTGCAAAGACGACTTGGGTCGTTACAGCCCAAAGCAGTCCAAGTATGTGAACAAAATCTACGAGTGTCTGCGCTGCCAGGGGTTGCTGATCTGCAGGGCAAGGTTGGAGCTCCTTTGCCACGGAGGCATCCGCTCCCCCCACCACCAGCAGCTCCCCAAAGTCGGTACCCAGGGCAGTCCTAGTTCACTCCTGTTGTTCCCTATCAGTCATTATTCACAGCATCCCCTCTGGCTCTCAACAGTGTCCCCAGGTCAATAGTTGAAAATGTCATAAAGGGTCAAGGTCACTGTAGCCAAAGCCAACTCGAGGCTGTCCATTTAAGGCAACTGCCTCCAAAAGGCAACCGCTTCTCCTCCTGTCCTGGGCAAGTCTGTAGCCACAGCTGTGAGGCTGGGGCAATAATGTGTTGTCCTGAGTCTGAAACTGGGGTGACTGCACAGGGACGATCGACTATTAAACAGAAGCCCCACAGAATCCCCTGCCCCAACAGCCTGCCTTCCCCGCTGCGGCCCGACACGGGACAGCCTTCTCCAGGACTCCAACCCACCTCCGCCCCACCCCTCCTCCCACCTTCACCCGAGGGGCAGCCCCAGCGCCTCCAGGGCCAGCCCAGCCTGCAGGGGATCCGTCACCCACAGGGCCGCCCAGAGACATCAGCTCAGCCCCAGGCACTGCTCACCGAGGCTTTTGACGATACCTTAGTTGCAACGGGGTGGAATGTCGCAGAAAAACCACGTTAACGCCTCCTAAGTATTCCCCCACTCCTAAGCAAAACGCGGGAGAAATACTATTTAATAGAAAACTACCAAGGTGGGGGAGGTTTGGCGATGATTCCACCTGAGCCCGAAAACCGCCTTTAAAATGTGTTCTTTTCTCATGTTTTGCTTGTGCCTGAAACTATGCGGTTGATCACTTGGTAGTTGAAAATGTCATAAAGGGTAAAAAATAAACGGAGGAACTCACAGGAAAGGAAAAAAGAACACACAGTCCAGTGGGGGAAAAAATCAGAGCCAGTGCCTGCATGTCCCAAAAATGCTCGACCTCCTGTGTTGACTATGGGCGTCCAAGGGAAAAAAAAAACCTGGGCCTGCAGCTGGGCTGAGCAGCCCCGTCGAAGGAGCCGACGGGCTCGGGCGATGAAGGAATCCAGAAATATTGAGAAAACTGGACAATATTCCTTGTAAGAGGATCAGCCGCGAGTGGCTTTAAAGCTTTTGCCACTTAAAAACCTTTTAGCAGGGCCCCTTTTGAATTATGACTACATGATTTTAAATTACACTTTCTAATTCCTCGGCCGCCCCCCTCTCCCCTCCCCGGCTGCTGTGGCTTCATTTTCCAATTATGTACTTTTATTTCGGAATGATGAAGAGAACTACTTACTGGATCATGTCCTGTCTGCCACAAATAGCTGCTCACTTATTCCTTTCCTTTGAGATCTGAATGCAGCCCCTTCCCGGGCCGGTGCGTCCCATTCTGGACGCTCTCCATACCCGCAGGCCCGGGCGCGGCCAGAGGCGCAAAGAAGCCCGAGAGCCGGGCTGAGCCTCCTGTTTGTAAACTAGCGCTCCGCTCCATAAATTATTTTAATTCCTGGTGCCTTCTCCATCCGCCCCGCAGATCAGCAGTCACATAAATAATAGTGAATGGACTGATTTTTCTTCTGCGAAGCGCTATGGGCCGGTTTTCTTAAATAAAGCCCCCGGAGAGTCACGGATCTGCGGCGCGGGAACGGAAAGCTGCCCGGACCCGTCTCCGACGCGCCCACACACAAAGGGAAGGAAGAGGCGAACGCGGGAAAGCGGGCATCCCGCAGCCCCTCTCCGCAACGGCGCCAAGTCACACTCGCCGCCGACCGGGGCTTGGGACACCCGTGGGTGGGGAAGGGGAGGCGAGAGGGCCTTGGTTGTTCAGCCTCCCAAAGGCAATTTGCAAAGAAAGTGAGCGTGGATTTACGGCGCTCGTGGAAATCTATTAGGCAGATGTCACCGCAGCGGAATCGAATCGGCGCTGTGGAAATCCCACACTTCAGTCGGAGGCTGCGGTTTTGCCACCTTTATGATCCACTTAAGTGTATTTTTTGTGATCCTGTGGGAATTTGCAATTAAAGATTAAACCTCCGAAGTATGATCAATTAACTAATGCGTCTGGATGACAAAGTTACAAAAGGAAAATTCCATTTTCCACCCCACCCCCACCCCCCACTCCCGCTTCGTGCAGGAAGCCCGGGTGGAGGAGGGACCCGCCCCTGCTCCCCTGCTCCCCAAACACCTTGCACTTCACAGGTGCGGGCAGGGCCCCCACTCCTCAGGTAGCCCACAGGATATATTCTGCAGCCTTGCAGGCGGCAAACGCAAAAGAATGGAAGGAAGGGGAACGGACGGGAGTGTTGAAAGCAGGCATCATCTTCCTCTTAAAGTGATGAAATCAGCACGGGAGATGCCCGAGGTCTTTCCATGAGCATCCTCCGCCTCGGAGGGAGGGGATGGAGACCGTGAAGCCGTGCGGGAGACGGGGACTCCCAGGTGCGGGCTGGGGCGCGGGAGCGGGGCCTGCTCCGTCCTGGGCGTAGCACCGTCAGCCAGGGGGGAGTTTTTTCCCTGCAGCTGCTGCTCTCTGTGACGCAGGACCAGGCTCCCACATCAAGCTGGCCAAGTTCACGTCCGAGAAAGCCCCCGAGTCATTCGCCAAAAGGCACGGGGAGACCAACGCACATGCAAGCCTCTGAGTTCAAAATTCAAACACAGACTCTCAATTGAAGATTTTTTTTTTTCATGAGGTTGGGCCGCCCTTGTCAGCTAGAGAGATTTTAAATGGAATAAAGCATAACTAAGTCTTGTCTCATGGGGGGGGGGGGGTTCAAAATAAAGTAAACTGTCTGTTTTGGCAGCAGAATGGCCAGGTCACTGGGGAGGGCCGCCATGAATCAAATTAACCGGGGAGCTATCTACACCTTCCCTCCAACACTCCCCCAAAGGGGCCTCTCTTCTCTTCTTTCCCTTGGGGTTGCTTTTGCTTTTCCCGTATGTGTTTTTTTTTCACTTCTACAGACCCAAGTCAAACATTTCAGTGGCAGGCTAGAGAGGATGCCAGCTGGTGGTCTCCTTCCGAGGGGACATCCACCGCCCAGGAGCTATGGCCACAAGGAACTGCCTGGGAGCCACCCAGCATAGTCTAAACACAGGGAACAGGGCTGCGTGAAGCTCTCCCTTCACCCTGCCCCTTCCCTGCCCCCCAAGTGTCCTGCCCGTCCTATCCTAGAGGGCAAGGCGTTTGGCCGGAAGACCCCACAAGCAGCCTGTCCTCATCTGAGATGTCATCAGCGGTGATCTGTGGGCAGAGAGCAGGCCCCAGAACCCATTCCTCCGCTCCTCCCCTGGGGAGCCCCTTCCCCTGGGGTACCTCGCGCCAGAGGTGCAGGCAGACAAAGGTACCAAGTGGCGAACAGAGAGATCTCAGGGAGAGGGATGGAAAGGGGGGGGATGCTTGAAAAGACCCTTTTTCTGTTCCCGGCAAGGGAGGGGCGATGGGAGAGACGTGTCACATTGTCACATTAAAGATTTTGACAGACAATTCAGGGATAACGCAGAAATTCCACCCCTAACTGCAGCTCGCCCCAACTTGAAAGCCGTTAACTAACCTCCACTAATTGCATGTTTTTCTGTGCATAATATTAACTTGTTAAAAGTCTTCGCCTGGCCGATTAATTTCCTCTGCCCCGCTATTCATGATCAGTTCACAGGCCTGAAATTGGAAAAATGAAGTCATTTTGAGAGATTAAAAGATGACTGCACTTTGGGGAGGGTTTTCTCTTTCCTGCGAGTCCGGAATCCGCACCCAGAATGCCGATTTTTCTCGGGATTTCACTGAGTGCTACCCTTCAGTGAAATCCTGCCACCGCCCTTAATTCCTCAGACGAACGCAAAGAGAGGTGTCCCGTGTGAGGCGGGCACTCCAGGGCCATCACTGCCTGCCAGGGAAGGTAACCAGTTCAAGGGGAAACCAATGAACTTAAATTACTTTCCTCAGATGAAGATTTAATAGTCTCACGGGTGGACTGGGGAATTTTTTACAAGCAGGCTTTTCTGGAAAGGTTATTCTGTATGGGGTCTATGCATTCCTGACATTTGGGCTCCAGTAGAAAGACCCCCCCAAAACCCCATATTTTACCTAAACTCAGATCTGGTCTCTTTCCACGATCACAGCCCAGAGGGCATTGGCTGGGGGAGGGAGGGGGCGATTCTAAGTGCACACACAGCAGTTACACCTGAGATATGGCACCCCACACATGGTGGCACTCAGCCTGCCCACACTGACATTACAGGGACCTAGTTCAATCCTGGTCTTCCGAAATTCCTGGGGCCACGAAACAAACAGGAAGGCAGCCCCACGCTGAAGCACTTCAAATGCAGCATTAAACCTCTGTGCCAGCATCAGCGCCTTTGGACCAGCCATCAGCCAATTAATGTCCCTCCGCCGAGTGAGCACTCAAACAGACGGAACCATTCCACAGAAACCCATCTTGAGAAAAAAGATTTTACAAGTGTTGTGGGGCTGCCACTCGGAAAGCCAATTTGCAGGGAGCCAGGCGTCTGGAAGCAGTTTATTATGCGCGGCTCTCACACCGCGGTCCCCTGTACACCGCGCCTGGCTCCAGAACGCCTCTGATCACCACGGTCGGGCTCCAAAGCCCCAGAGTGCTCACCACGGCCAGAGGCCTGCCTCCGCCCAGCCAAGGCCACGACCCCCCCCCCCAAATGGTCTCCTAACATGTTGGCTCCCGTGGCCTGGCTTCCAACTTGGATGTGGCAGTCGGTCGGTGGCCTCTCTGACATCCCCCAAAGCATTTTAGCCCATGTGACAAGTTATTGGTGAAGTTGGTTTCCTTTTTTTTTTCCTAAGACTAATCAGGGTATTGACAGGGGTAGTGTCTGCCTGAACCCCCAGCGGCTGAGCCCTGCTAAGAAGTCTCCCATCACCATTCAAGTGCTGCCGAGCCAGCTCGACCATTCACCAGCCGGCCCACTTTTGTTCCCAGTTTAATTTCATAATTGTTTGCCACTTAACAAGCTCTCCTCTGGGCTGTTCAATAGGGGCCTTGGACATGGGGAGGAGGCGGCAACCGAGTTCCTGGAGGGGGGACTGGGAGAGGGTCTGACCCAGCACTGGGGGAGAAACGTCTGGGAGGGGTCAGCTGGGCAGACCTGGAGGCCAGTTCCTAGGTGAGGCCTCCTGGTCCCACCTCAGGCCACGCAGCAGAGTGGAGAGGGGATGGGAGGGGACGGAGGAGGTGAGTCTAAGACCCCGAGCCAGCCGTGGCCCTGACACAGGCGCCCGGACACATCAGCTCTGTCTCCACCAGGGTAGCGGGAGGCTGTGCACAAATTCACTCTCCTGTGACACGTCCCACAATAAACACACAGGAGACAGGACTGCTCCTTAGCATGGGCATGCCGTGAAATATTGCCTGTGAGGGCTGGGACCGGTCTGGTTAGCCACCGATCCCCTGGGCCAGGCACATAGCCAACAGCAATAAATATGTGTGGAATGAGTGAGTGGAGGGATGGACTGACGGATGGATGGATGGATGGATGGATGGATGGATGGATGGATGGATGGATGGATGGATAAATGGACAGACCGAGAAAGGGAGAGAGGAAGGGACGGAGGGAGTTTCCAGCAACGGCTAGCAAAAGTGACCACCAGCCCAGTATTAGTGCCCCCTCCCTTGCCACCAAGTGCCAGCGGGGGCCTCGCTGCGCACAGTAGGCTCTCAGAGACCAGGGGCTGCTATTGTTACCCCATCCCCATCACCTGCTCCCCAGCGCTCCGCCGCGTCCACCAGCTGCTCGGCCAGGACTCGGCAGCGACCGGCGAGCTGGGGAAAAGTTTCGCTGACCCCTCGGCCCCGTCGGAGTCCGGCGCCCGGCCGAGCGCCCTCCCGGCGGCGCCCGCTCGGCGGGCAGGGCAGCGGGGACGCGCGGCCGGGGCACCCGCACCAGCCAGAGGCCCCCAAACTAACTTTGCGGGCGCCCCGGAGCCGCGCCGCCCGCGTCCCCCGGCGCCGGGAGAGGGACCCGGCCGCGCCCCCGCCGCCCCCGCCGCCCCCGCCGCGCGCCCCCCGCGCCCCCGCGCCCCGCGCGCCCCCGGCCCTACCTGGCCCCGGGCTCCGCGTCGGCGGCCGCGGCCGCGAGCAGCAGCGCGCACGGAGGGAGGCAGGAGGCAGGGGCCCGGCTCCGGGCGGGCGGCGGGCAGGGCGGGGGCTCCTCCCGCGGCGGCCGCCTCGCCGCGCGTCCGAGGCAGCAAGTGGGAGCCAGACTCCTCCTTCGGGGGGCGGGGGGCTCCCCGCTACCCCCTCCCCCGCCCGCCCGCCGCGCGGCTCCGAGCCTCCCGCTGCCCCGCCCGCCTCCCCCCGCCCGGCGCCGGGAGGGGCGCGCGCTCGGGCTCGGCCCCGGGCCCCGCGCGGCCGCCCGCCAGGGCCCCCGCCAGGCCGGCCAGGCCTCGGCCCCCGGCCCCCGGCCCCCGCCCAGGCCCGGCGCCCGCATCCCGCCGCCGAGGGGAAGGGGGCGCGGAGCGGCGGGGCCGGGCGGGAGCGGGGCCCGCGCTGCGGAACAGGCCCGAGGCCCCCGCGCCCGGCCCGCTGCGCCCCCCCGGCCCCGGCCGGCCGCGCGGTGCGCGGGGAGCGCACGGGGGCGCGCGGGGGCGCTCTCACCTCGGGATCCGCGGCCGCCGGGCGGGCCCCGCGTGCTGGAGCGCGCGCGGCTCCTTCTGGGGCGCCGCGGCCCCCCGCCCCCGGCCCGAACCCCCTCCCAGAGCCGGAGGGCACCCTGCTCGGGAGTCTGCGAAGGTCCCCTCCCCACCCTTTGGGGAGGCGTGGACCCCAGCTCCTAGGCTGCCTAGGCCCTGCGCTCGTCCCTGTGCCCCCATCTCTTAACCCCGGGGACCCCAAGTTCTCAGTTCCAGGTACAGCGCTGGCCGGAGTGGGGCAGGTAAGCAGTCTGGACCTGAGAACCTGGCCCCTGGTTTGAAGAAGGCCCTGGGTTATTGGGGAGGGGGAAGAACAACACCCCCAGCCAGGGTGGCCTCCACTCTGGGGAGTTGAGGGGCTCCATGACCTCTAACCCCTGCTAGGAGCAGCCAGAGGTGTCCATGGACCTGTAGTCTGGGCACAGGTCTGGCCCAGGCCACCCGGGCTGAGGGGGAGGTAAGGGGGGGGGTGGCCCCTCTGAGACCCTTTCTAAGGCACCTCAACAAATGTCCATGCCCCCCGCAACATTCGCATCACACTGCACCTCCCACTCCTGCATTCACCGCAGCCTCAAACACAGCCCCAGATGGACACCGCGTGTGGGCGCCTCAGGCCTGGCCCGCCTTGGGGAGAGCCCAGTCCCATAGGAGGCAGACGGAGACACAGGAAAACGCCCCTCGCAGATGCGGGAGTGGAAGTGGGGACAGCTACCTGGGGTGGCTTCCTGGGGTGGCTTCCTGGAGGTGGACGCGCCCCAGTATGCGAAGGAGAGAAGGCATGGAAAGGTCATTACAGAGGGAGCAGTGCACGCAAGGACCCTGGCCTGTTTGGGACGGGGCTAGAGGAAGAGGGAACGGGTGCGGGGCAGGAGTCAGGAGGGGCATCACGAAGAGCCTTGGATGCCTGCCTCGGGGGATAGACTATCAGTGGGAGCCATGGCAGGTTTTTGAGCAGGGGCACCACTTGCTCAGGTTTATTTTTTTAGAGTTTGCTCTGGTGGCCCTGACAGAGGAGGAAGGGAGGCTCAAGAGGGAGAGGCTAGGGCTCTGGGAGTGGGAGTTGGGGGCAGAGGCCTGGGCTGGGACACTGAGGGGGGGGGCAGGGGCTGGCCGAGGGGGCCTCAGGCAGGCGTCCCCTCCTCTTGTCTTTGAGCCTCACTTCTCTCACCCTGTACTGGGGCAGAGTGAAGAAACCAGGCCGGAAATACAACCTCAGAGGGCAAGTGGGAAGGACACCTGGGTGGTGGGCACGGTGTTGGCAGGCACCATGCTTCTCCTGGGGAACAGGGAGCTGCCACGGTGTCCCTCCAGGGCCAGTCCTGGGAAGCGGGTTCCCCAGTGCCCTCACGGGGCCAGGCAGGTCTCCCCCATGGTTACTCACTTCGCCTCCTGGGGGCTACATTGACCTTGCAGCTGCCCAGCTGGAGTCTGCCTGGCCTGTGAGGGTCAGAGCCCAAGGCAGGCAATTCCCAGGCCAGAGAGGAGTGAGGGAGGGGTCACCTGAGAATTTAGAAGAGAAACCCCACAGGTAAACACACAGGCCTGGTGCAGAGAAGTTTTGGTCAGTGACCCAAATCCACGATCAGCTCCTACCGCTCAGGTGGCTGCACCATCTATTTGGCACCTCTGTCATCCTGGGGACCATGTGTGCCTGGCCTGTGCTGGGTGGCCAGGGATGCGGGGGACACCCAGATGCAGACCCTGCCATCCAGCCATGGCCAGTGAAAGGCCAGAGGGGAGACATGTCAGAGGCCAGCCTGAACCCAGTGTGGAGTGGGAAAGGGAGAGATGCCTGCCCCGGGGGGGTGGGGCAGGGCCTCCTGGAAGACAGCAGAGCCTGGGCCTGGAGGAGAGGGCAGACTGTGGGCAGGGAGATGAGCCTGGCAGGCATTCCTGACAGTAGGAACAGCAGGTGCCCAGGAAGAGTGCAGGGACCACAGGGACCCCTGAGACACTGGAGCATAAGGCAGGTCACACAGGTCCTTGAATGCCACACCCAGCAGGCCACAGGAGCCCTGGAGGACATTTGAGCAAGACGCTCTGTGGTGTCATGTCCCAGATCCCAGGACAAGGCCAGTATCTATTGAGTAAATAAAGGAATGAATGAATGAGCAAATGAAGGATGACACCCAGTGACATAAAACCCCCTTAGCACACAGGACCTCCCAGCTCCTCCAGCAGGGCTGCCCCACTCTACGGACTGAACAACTGTTCCAACTCAGCGGGGAGCATCTCTCCCCCTGGGACTGTAGGCATCCCAAGCACAGGGTTGCCTGCTTATAAGACAGGGCTTGGGCTCAATAGCCCAACTGACTCCACCTGCCGCCTGCCAAGGACAATGCCACAGCTTGGCCATGGCCTCAGGAACCCCCACAGGACACATGGTTTGGGGTAGTGGAAAATTTGTGGCCCTGGTCCCTGGGGCAAGAGCAAAGTTTTCATGACACTTGTCCCCCAAGGCCAGCTTTCTCACCACCTCCAATCCCACCAGTCCCCCCCTCAGCTCCTGGAACACCATCTCTTACTTTTCTGGAACATGCATTTATTGAGCACCTACTATATGCCTACCACTCAGCATTTCCTCTGGAACAAAGCATGAGCTCCCCACCAGGGGGGCCTGCCATTACCTGCACCGCGCAGTCCCGGGTGATGAGCTCTGAGCCTGACCAGCCTCTGCCCTGGTCCAGGCTGCTTCTTGGAGGCCGGGCGCCCTCGGGCCCCAGCGCTGCGTCCCGCGGGTCCTGGAGCCCAGTAGGTGCCCAGTGAATGGGCTCTGAAAGGCAGGGAATCAGGAAGGCGGGGTGGGCAGGGTAGACCCACTCCTAAAAGAGCAACCAATCTGGCAAACACAGCAGACATTCTGCTTTCAGAAAAATTTAATAACACAGTGGCACTTGTTCATGGGGACTAATAGAAACAGCACACGATCCCACACTGCTAACCAGCCAGGGGGTGGCTCGCTCGGCTGGGAAGCATTTCCCAGGAGCCTACTACGTGCTGGCAGCTGGAGAGAGGAGGAGAAGGCAGACTGTCTGCCCTGGGAGAGGCCGCGGGTCGGCAGGTGCTGAGGACACCAAGAAGAGGGCAGCTGAGGGCAGGGGGACAGCAGGGACACTTCAGAAGGTAAGGAGTGTGCTCCTGGGGAGCAAGCCTTCACTGTGAGGATAAGCGGGAGAGGAACAGCCCAGCAGAGGGACCAGCCTGTGCAGAGGCTCAGAGGCTCAGAAGAGTGTGGCGCGATACCCCGGCCAAGGAATCGGCCTCCAGGAAGGTGGCCCAGGGCCGTAGCTGCAGCCGCTTCTAATAGCCCCAAATCAGAGACAAGCTAAGTGCCCAGCTGGAGGGGATCCGTTTTAAAATCCTGGTATGTCCAGGGGATTTCAAGTGCCCGAGTCACGTTGCGGAACCGGGATGTGGCGGGAAAATGACGGCTGTGCTCGTCGCACCTGGCGGGCAAGCGGAGGCTACGCGGGCACAGCCGGTTCTGGTTTCAAAAAATGAGAAACACAAAAGGAGCCGAAGAGAAGGTCAGCCGTGGGGATGAGTTCAGGTGGTTTTTTACTTTACTTACGGGAATTTTTTGTCGTCCTCAACGTCTCTGTGGGCATCAGAACGTGGTGAAGGTTGGGGGTTCAGGGGGGCTGTGAGCGGACCCGAGCAGGGCAGGGCCTGGGCCGCGGGGACCCAGCGCCTTGCTGACAGAGGAGCTCAGGCAGCCCCATCTCGGGCCCTCCGCGTGCCTGGCCCAGAGCAGCGAGCCAGCCACGGCTATTCTTAGCAGATAGTCACTGGGCCGCGACAATATGCCAGGAGCCGGCAGGGGAGGCCGGAGGACTTCAGGGCCGGTGGAAGTCAGCATGGGCTGGGGGTGGAGGGCTCCCTGGAGGAGGTGGCTTGGGCTGGGGCTGGAAGGATGAAACCTGGCTTTGCATTCTTACCTCTGCTCCATCACAGCCTTCCAGGTCCCTGTTTCCCACCCCAGGTCCGGACCCCGACACAGCCCGAGGCAGGTCAGTTCCAATCCAGCTGTCTGGCATGGGCCTCTTCCCCGGCCTTTCCCGAAGCCCAGAGCCCAGGGGGAAAAGCCACACCAGGTCCTGCCCACCCCAGTCAGGCTCCGGTACCACCTACAGCAACAGCCTCAACGTTTGAATCATGTCCTGACCACTGGTTCCCATCTTGCCTCTGCCACTTAACAGCTTGTGACTCTGAACCTCCGTCTCTTCTTTATTATTGTCAAGCCGGTATCGTAATCTCCAGTGAGGGCGGTGCACACACAGGGCCCGCGCACAGTTGGCCCTCGGGAAGCAGTGGCTGTTAACACTGTCGCGGTCCTAGATACTGAGTCTGGGGAGCTGGATTCTACCAGTTCTGCCTCTAGCTTGCTTGGCATCTTGGGACAGTCTCTTGTTTCTCTGAGCCTCGGTTTTTCATCTTGAGGAGAAAAGTGATGTCACAGCTCCCTCCTGGCCATGCTCAAAGATGAAATGACAAGATGTGCGAAGATGCCAAGAGCTCCCCACTCCTGCCCCCAGCTGGGGTTCTGGCCAGGCTGTGTCCACATGAGCCCCCCACCCTGTTCCAGGGCACTAACCACACAGGACCCTCTGGCCGTCACCCAAAATGCCAGAGGCAGAGAAGGACCTTGTATAAAATGAGCTGATCATTCACAGGGCTCTGTCCGCCCCAGGCAGATCAGCCTGGAGGGTGAGGCATTTGTCACTGGACAGCTGGCTCAGGATAGTCCTCAGGAATGGTGTCCCCTGCCCCAGGTAATGCTGCTCCAGGGTTGGAGTCTGCAGGAGCTGGACAGAGGCTAAGCCCAGGCAGGGCCAGCCTCCCCCTGCAGCCCAGCTCTCCTGAGGGAGGGGCCACCAACAATGTGGTTGGCCTGGCCGCTTACATGCTGCCTGTGAGCCTTTATGGTTTTCTAAGAATTTTTCCAGATTCTGAGTAGCTGGTTTATTTCTCACAGCAGCCTGGGTGGGACCTCGGTGAGGGGCAACCTTCTCTGTGAAGCGGAACTGGAAGCCCAATTGACAAATGAAGAAACTGAAGCCCCAGGAGGTTCCAAGACCCTGTGCAGCCAGTAGGTGGCAAATATGCCAAGCTGGAACTCTGAGGCCAATCAGCACAGCTTCTCTCACCTCCACCCACCCTGCCCCCTGCCCAGGTCCCAGACCAGCTCCTTCCAGCCCAGCTAAAGGCCCCCGGTACATCTCGGTACCATCCCAGCACCACCAGAGTCTGAGGAGCTCTGCTGAGCTGTCCAGGGTCCTGGCCAGGCCCAGCCCTGCCCCACAGCCTTCTCCTCTCCTGCCACCTCCTCCAACCTCCTGGATATCAAAGAGGTGGGAACAGGTGGGGCGGACTCTCCCAGGCCCCATCTGGCTCTGCCTGCACTCCGTGTGGGCCCTTGGATAACACGCTTCAACTCTCAAAGCCTTGGTTTTCTTTTCTGAAAAATGGGTGCTACATGGGCAGGCCAGGAGGTGATTCATATTCCATAAATTTCCATAGATGTCACGGCCACCTCCACTGGGCCAGAGACTTAGAGGGACTAGGACCCAACTCTGCCCTTTAGCAACGGGTCCAGAGCATGTGGGGCCTGGAAACTGACAATGGCCAGAGAAAGGGAGGTGCTAGGCAAGTGCCTGGTGACAAGGCAAGGGGGGGGGGCATATTGGGGGGAGGGGAGCCATATAAGCAAAGGCCTGGAGGCAGGAGCCAAAGGGAAGCCTGGGGTGGAGGAGGGAGGGGCTCGGAGAGAGGCCAAGGGGACACCCACTGCCAGCCCCTCCAGTGGGCCTAGAGCAGAATACCCGGGAAGGGCAGGTGGGGCTGGTCAGACCCCTTGGGCAGTGGATGGTGTGAGTCAGGGACAGAGGGATGGAAAGAGGGAATCCTGGAGGTTGGATGCCCAGGGCTCTGTGACCTACAGGCAATAGTCACAACAATAGCTGGTCCTGGGCACTGTACATGAGTGAGTCTCCTCAATCCTTCCGACCCTCACACCCACTCAGCGTGGAGCGGTGAGCAGTGGTGGCAGGGACTGGATACAGTGGGGTCCGTGGCCCATGGCCCCATCCAGCCCAGCTCCTGATTCCCTTAATGTCCCTGAGCTCTGAACCCCAACCGGAAAATAGATGAAACTTCCACCTGCTTCCTAGGGCCCGGGTGAGGGCCAGGCGAAGCATCTACCTGGGACCACGGCCTCGAGCAAGAGCCCAGAGGGCAGCTACACAGGCCTGGGCTCCAGCAGCAGGGGAGGCTAGGGCCTCCTGCCTCCCAGATGCCTCCCCAGAGCCTCCGCCCGTCTCTCTCCTGCTGGAAGTCCCTCCTCTGAGCACCCCTCACCCGGGAGAGACAGTGCTGGAGGAGGGAGCGTGGTCTGGGCCCGCCGCCGGGTCCTGGGCAGGGTGCTGGACCTCGAACCTCACCTCCACAACCAGGGTCAAGACCTGTGCCTCGCCGGGTTGTGCCCATCATGTGGGCTATGAAATGCCTAGTGCTGGCTGTCACTTTCTGCAAGTACAAAGAGTGACAGTGCCCAGGGACCCAGCAGCCTCTGCCCCAGCCCCTCCTTGACCCCTGGTGTCCCCATACTCATCACTGCTGGACCCCAGCTCCGTTCCTACCGCCCAGCAGGGGCTCCACAGACAATGCACCACGTGTACTAGACACATGAACCTCAGGAAGCACCCCCATTCCTGCTGATGCTTGGAATCCCCCCACTGGGGAGCTGTTATCCTCGGTGAAAGGCAAAATCCCAGGAGGCTTTACAGTGGGGGGCTGTGCCAGCCTCTACATGCAGAGGCCCCCTCCTCTGGAAATGGAGCCCTTCCCCACATTCCTGCAAGGGCCCTCCTGCCTCTACTTGCCTGTCTCCCATGCCCATCACACCCGCTTCCCCAGGGGCCTGTTCTATCTTACCTGTCAGAGGTTCTTCCTTCTGCTAAGCTTAGAGCTTCTCCCTCCCGCCTCCCCCCTTGCTCTCCATGCCACCTCCAGGGCTGCATAGCACCCTTGGCTACCTCCCTGGGGCCATCAGCAGAACTCTGGGAGTCTGCTCCTCCCTAGATTCACCTCAGCTAACCCGGCCACACACCCTGCCCATCTCGGTCAGTCTTCTCCAGATGAGCCCCAAGTTCTCTCTCACCTCAAGGGGTGGCATTCAGACCAGTGCTGAGACCAAATGCAGCTCTTAGGAAGGCAAAAGGTGAGGGAAACCAGTGTTGTGCTGCTGCTGTGGCAATCATTCACACCCTAGTCTGAATGTCCGTAGCCCTTTCCCAGCAGCAAATTTGAGTCCGAATCACAAATGTTAGGTAGAGAGAGGTCTCAGTGCCCTTATTCCAAACTCACTTTATCCCACACAGTAAAAATAGGAAACTGACCCCCACTCCCGAAACCCACAGCAGCAGCCCTTCCAGAAGGCCCCTCAAAGGCTGCCCTCCAGCCTCTGCCTCAGGGGCCCCTGTAGCCAGTACCCCTCTTCTCCACGTCTTCAGGAACCCCCAGAAGAACAGCTCCTCTCCACCTGCATTTCTACCTGCTCATGTCTTCTGACCTAAGAAATAAGACTCTGCCCCTTATCACCCTCCAGCTCCTGCCCATCTCTCCCCCTTCCCAACCCACTTTCCTGAAAAAAGCCTCCACAGATTTGGTCTCCACCGCCCTGTGTCCCCAACCATCTCCTAAGGCCAGGACAGGGTCACCACAGCCTCTCGGTGCCCATGATGGTCATCTCCAGCCACTTGAGCCCCTCCCCCTGCAGTCAGGACGAGTCCAGCCTCCTGGCCGTGGCTTCCAATCTGCAAATCCTGGTCCCACCTCAGTTCATCCCACGCCCCACCCCACCCTATTCTCCTGACACACCTACCGGTTTCCTTCTCATTGGCCCTGAGACTCCGTGTTGGCTCAGTCCCCAGCGGTGAACAACAGCAGCAGTAGCAAAGTTACCACTTGTTTAGAATCGCCATGTGCCAGGCATCCTGCTAAGAAGCATTAGCCAGTCCCGTCCTCCGTCAACCCTATTTATTCATTGACTCTAAAAACATTTATTGAGCACCCACTATGTGCCACACCCATTTGTAAGCACCCACTATGTGCCACACCTGTTTGTAAGCTCCTACTATGTGCCACACCTGTTTGTAAGCACTAGGGTGCAGCAGTGAACTGTGATGTAGGTCTCATTGTTCCAATTGTACAGGTGTGGAAACCGAGGCTCAGAGAGGCTAAGTGACCCACCTGGACTCTCACAGCCATGAGGTGGACTCCACATCCTACACCCACACACACCTCCCCTCATGCCCTGGCCTCCCGGTGGGCCACCCACTCCAAATCAGCCCCCAGCCACCTTGGTCGCCCCCGGAGCCCGGCACCCTCAGCGCTTTGTTCTCTCCGGGAGCCCCCCCCACAATCCCCGCCTGCTGCCAGCCTGGCTGCTGCCTCCCTGGGAGGCCCTGCCAAGCCGTCAGCTCCTTTCATCGCCCGGAGGCAGCCAGAGGGAGCGCCAGCAGCTTCCCTGGCACACGTCCGCCTCGGCCGGCCACTCCCCGCGTGGTCTCAGGCATAGATGGGGGCCCGCAGAGCCGCAGAGCAGGCCCCCAGCCCTAGGCCCCAGGCTGTGGGAGTGGGGAAGGTCAGCACTGGAGGAACCCTGCCCTCCTGGTTACAAGTCAGGAAACTGAGGCTGGGGATCAGCCAGCCTCCTTTGGAATTGTCTAAATTAGTCAAGTCAACCCATCAGGGTGACAATCAGACATCTGTGGAAGGCAGTTCCCTCTGCGGGGCTGTTCCCCGCTCAACCCACCCTGGCCGCTCAGAGCTCAGCGAGGGTGGGCACCTTTCCAGTGCTCATAATACCCACCCCAGAAGCCTGGCTAGCCCTTCAGGACAGCTAGGCTTGGCTCCTGGAGGCCGGACCTCTGTCCCCACTCTGATTCTGTGTCCCCAGAGGCAGCTGAGGGCTAGGCAGGGGGACACCTGACTCCATAAAGACACCAGTGGCCACAGGAAGCCCTGTCCCCCGCCTTTGGCAGTGAGGTGAGGATAAGAGGGCCCAGGCCTGGCTCCAGGGCCGCTCTGACCAGCCCCTCCTGGCGCTCTGAGCCCCAGCTTCCTCCGCAGGCTTCCTGGCCAGGCTGGTGAGAAGTGGAAGAAGGTGATAGACGCAGGCCCCTGCCCTTCCCCCTGCTCCTGCTGCTCTTCTCTCAGAGTGAGAAAGCTGTGACCCTGCGGTCCCCTGGGAAGAGGCGCAGGCAGCTGGCCCACCCTGGGGGGCCTCTGTCGCTGGGGCGGTGCCAGGGCCCGCACGCCACAGGCTACCTGCTGGAGGCGGGGTCCAGGGGGCCACACTGGCCTGGCACAGGGGGAAGAGTCTGTAACAGGAACCACGTCTGAGGGGTGTGAGGAAGGATTTGGGCTGTTATCCGGGAGGGCAGAGAGTTCAAGGGAAGGTCGAGAAGCCCACGGGGCTCTGAGCACCCGGCACCTGCCGCCCTCGGCACCCAGCTGGCCGGCCCACTCCCGGGACCGGGCCTCCCATTCCCGACTCAGATTCTCAGGAGAGAGTCCCGCTGGGCCACGCTGGAGTCAGGGGTCAAGTCTGGACCAGCCAGCCACAGCGAGGACTGTCACCCAGCGCGGCACAAGCTGGCCAGTCCCGGGGAATCGGCGCCGGCAGCCGCTGCCAGGTGGCCTCTCGCTTCACAGGTGTGAGGTCCAAGGGCCCTGTGCACAAAATGTCCCTCGGTAGCGTGTCCAGCACCCGTGGGCCAACCCGAAGGCCCCGCGGTGGGAAGGAGCCAGCTGTGCTGCCCGTGAAGGGGAGGGAGGAGAGGGAGGGCGGGGCAAGGCCCCCCGGAGAGGACCCCGCGCGAAAGCGGGCGGACTTCAGGGCACGGAGCAGGACCGGAACCACGAGGTCCCTGTCAGAGCCACGGCTGCCCGGGAACAGCTCTGGTTAGCCTTCCTCTCCCTGGGCCGCACCCCGCCAGCGAGGGGCCTGAGCTGGCCTGCGCTGGTGGTGGCCACTCTCCAGCCCCACCTGGTGAGGCCGGGAAGGACCCCACCCTGCAGGGGCCCGGCTCGCGCGGAGAGGCCCCGGCTGAGAGCCAGCCCTCTGAGGCCGGGGGCGCCCGTTCTGCCGCCTTCAAAGCTCATGTTCAAAACCACAAGCCATCCCTGGGTCCAGGAAGCCTGAGGCAGCCCGGGGGACCCCCCTCCGCTCTCTCCTGGCACCGAGAGAGAGCGGGCAGGACCAGGCAGCCACGTGCAGGAAGCCGGGTATTTACATGGCAAACAGAGGCTGAGGGGAGATCCCGCCTGGGATTCGGCATCGGGGAGCTGCAGCCGCCCAGGTGCCCGGCCGCGTGTTTGCGCAGGTCCCCGGGGGTTCTCGCTGCCTCCCGCGGCCCAGGGCCTGATTAGCTCCATTTGTCTTCCCGCTGCAGCACGTGCTGTGTGTGGGTGGCGAGATGTGCTTTGTCTCCACATCACTGGGGACCAGCCTGTGCCTGTGGTCCCTCAGTGAGCCGGCACCCTCCGGCTGAGGGCCTGGTGGGCAGGTGGGCAGGTGGGCAGGTGGGCAGGTGGGCAGGTGGGCAGGATGCAGGCCGGCTCCCTGCTCCCAGCCCCTACTCCCTGCCTGCAGCCTCAGCCCCCTAATCCACTGTCCACACTCCAACCCCGAAAACTCCACTCCATCCCTCACCCCCTTAACAAGTGGCCCTGTGCTCCAGTTGGTGGGTGAAGGTAAAGGAGCTGGGCTCCTGCCCAGGGGGAGAAACAGACTGTGAGAAAATGCCAGGAGCCCATCAGTCCAGGGGCCAGACTCCCAGCCCCACCACTTGCCAGCTGGGTGACCTTGGGCAGGTCCTTCACCTGTAAAATGGGGTGATGCCAGTCCTAACCTCCACCTGGAAGGGCCGCCCTGAGGATCAAATAAGTTGGGCAGGTGAAATGTTTAGAAAGCAGCGTGCGAGTTCAGCGCCTGTCACTGTTGGTACCATTGCCGTCGTCACCGGTGCTGGGGACTGGATCAGAAGAAGGGGCAATGGTGCTTTACACCTGTTGCCTCCATCCCACGAAAGCTCGGCTGGATGGTCGTCTTCAGGCCCGTAGGATAGAAGAGGAAACGGAGGTCACGCCAAAGACCCCAGCTGGCCATGCGTGTGGAGCCCACCTGGCCTGGTGAAGCGCCTGGGCAGGAGGAGGGGAGAAAAAGGCCTCTCCACGAGAGAGGGGGCTCCCAGGGGCTCCCCAGGAACTGATCCCAGTGACCATGTGCCCCAGGAGGCCTGGCAGCCCTGTGGCCACATCTCAGTCGGGGTCTGAGCAGCCATCCCTCCCGTTGCTCCATGTGTATTGGCCAACTGTCCCCTCCTCCTTGGAGAGGCCACTGAGCTTCCCAAGGCTCCAACCTCAACGGACCTGCGCCCTCCCAGGCCTTCCTTCCAGGCGGTGAAATGCTGTCTGAGCCCAGTCGCCTCCCTCGTTCACACAGCACAGGTGAGTGGGGAGTGGCCAGGAGGAACCTGTGTCCTCTCTCAGAGCCCCTCCCAGGGTCTCCTGCCCAGGATTCCCTTAGGCCCATCTCACGTCCCCGTGGGTGTCTTGAGCCCCTGACCCTGCCAGAAGATGTACCCTCGAATGAGCGACACAGGGAGGCGGCCCTGGTAGGAGAAACATGCACCTGCGGCCAAGGCTGCCCCTCGGCCCAGGAGCAGCTGGGTCCCAGCCTTGTTTCTGGTCTGGTCTGGACACTGAGAGCCGCAGCACCCAGGGGAGGGCCAGGGTCTTGACAGAACCGCCAGAGCCTCAGTGTCCTCATCTGTACAAGGGGGCCCCTTCGCAGGACAGTGGGCCCGAGATTGGGACTGCGAAGTAGCAGGTCCACGGCAGGTGCTCAGCACAAATAAGCTGCTCTTATGGTCACAGCTCCCCTGAGCCTCCTGTGAAAGGCTTTGTGGGTTCTACAGTCATGTGACAGTAAATACAGGGCAACAGAGAAGGGTGGATGTGGGGGGACAGAGGCCTGGCAAAGCGGCCCCGGTGAGGGGCCAGGCAGACATGGGCTAGGGTGCTGACTCCACCATGGTAGAGCTGGGTGTCCTTGCTCATGTCATTTAACCTTCCCGAGCCTCTTTGCAGGAATTAAAAGGTACATGAAGAGGTCTAGGAGGTGCCTGCACACAGTAGGAGCCTCGTGAGTGTCCGTCTCACTAACAGGTCACTCCTTGAATGTGTGAATGGCTGGGGAAAGCTGAGCAGTCACCCGCCCATGGTCTTCGTCCGGCTGTCCTGTGCGTTTGTGGCTCCTGTCCGGCTGTCCTGTGTGTTTGTGGTTCCTGTCCGGCTGTCCTGTGCGTTTGTGGCTCCTGTCCGGCTGTCCTGTGCGTTTGTGGCTCCTGTCCGGCTGTCCTGTGTGTTTGTGGTTCCTGTCCGGCTGTCCTGTGCGTTTGTGGCTCCTGTCCGGCTGTCCTGTGTGTTTGTGGCTCCTGTCCGGCTGTCCTGTGTGTTTGTGGTTCCTGTCCGTCTCACCTGTAGCCTCGCTCCGTCAGAGCCGCCTCGCCTAGCCCAGTGCCTGGCACATAGTAGGTGCACAGGAATATCAGCAGCGTGAGTGAACAGCGAATGTCGGGAGCTACCTGCCTGGCCCTCCAGGCCCAGCTGGCCCATGCCCCCCCCCTCCCTCGAGGCAGACTCATTGCCGAGGCCCCCTTGCGGGCGGAGCCCCATTGTGGAACCTGTAACTGCAGCCTCCCGCCTCTCCCCCCACCCCACCCCGCCCGGATCTCCCTCTCAGGGAGAAAGGCAGACCCGGCCTATTGTGCTAACACAGGGATGAATGACCTCACGGGCCTCCAAAGATGGGGCCCAGGAAGGGGGAAGGGGTGGGGAACCGGGGGCGGGGGATGGCCAGGCCCAGGGTGGGAAACGCCTGCCTGGAGGCTGTGGCCTGGGACAAAGGGCCAGAGGGGAGCGCAGCCCTTCCAGAGAGAGGGTTTCCCGGGCAAGACAAGGGTGCTTTTCATGGAGGGGGTAGTGGGGGAGGGGGTTAATCCATAAGAAAGGATCCGACGGAAAGACGTGGCTAGGAGGCCATGTGCCGAGGCGGAACCTAGAGGCACAGAGAGCCAGGCAGACCGACTGGCCTGAAACCTGCCCGTTGTGCGGCCTTGGACCAGCAACTTCCTCTCGGACAAAGCAACAGTGCCTTCCACGTGGAGTTATTACGGGTCACAGCAGATAGCAGATGTCAGGTGCCATGCATACAGCAGGTGCCCAGTGAACAGTCACGTCTCCCACCCTCTTTCCTAGGCTCTCCTCACCCTCACCCTCCCGCCCCCCACGCTCAGCTGCCCACCCATGCCGACCCCAGGAGCCCAGCGTGTGGCAGGGCCCCCTCCTTCAGTGTCCCCGGAGCCCAGGACCATGTAGGCCCAGGACGACAGGAAGGGCTCAGGCTCCTGATTACCGCTGCGGTGGGCAGCTTCTCCCAAGGGCACCTGTGACTGGATCCTAACCCATGCACCATGCAAAGGTGACCCTTCTCTGATGAGGTTACCCAAGGTTATGGCTTTGTCTTGCTAGCAGACTCCCTCAATTGCTGGCTTTGATGAAGCCACTGCCACCTTGGAGAGGCCCACGTGGCACACAGCAGCCTCCAGACAACAGCCAGCAAGGCCCTGATGCCACCACCATCCACGTGTGCGTGGGTGTCAGTCCTTCCCCCGTTGAGCTTTCAGGTGAGATGGCAGACGCTGGACTGACACCTTGCTGGAGAGCCCCTGAGGCTGGGAGGACCCAGAAGCCATGAAATAATAAACGTGTGTTGTTTTAAGCCACTAAATACTGTGGTAACTTATTATGCAGAATTAGACAACTAATACACCAGGCAAACATCATAATGGTGGGAGAAGTAGTAGTAGTAGTGAGATACATTTATATTATTGAGCACCTACTGTGTGCCAGGCATTATTTCAAGCGCTTCACATGCACTGTCTCATTTACCCTCACACTCCCCATAACCATTTCAAGGTTACCCTTTACAGGTGAGAAACAGGCTTGGGAAGGTTAACAGGACAGAGCAAGGTCCAAATCCCAGAGCCCAACTGTGTGCCGAGCACCGGCTGGAGAAAGGGGGACAGCCGCCCTTCCGCCCCACATCCCTCCCCCTTCCTTCTTGGGTACACCCCCCCCCCCCCGTTTCTTGTCACAAGAGCAATCGTATGGACCCAATGTACCTGCAATATCATTCTGCAGACAGATTTCCCAGAAACATAATACCCCTTTTACCTGCACTTTTAATAAGCATTTAATTCCTTCAATTGTCTGGTGGTCCATTTGCAGGGGAAGCTGAACTACCTGATCACTTCTCACTTCACCTGCCGTACGGGAAATGGATTCAATTAGGAAAATCTATTGCTAATTTGAAAGCTCTGATTCTATAATTTCCTACAGGGAAGACATGTAAATTGCGTGTTATTTAACACCCTTTCAGAGCAGGTGAGATCCGCGGGGGGCCATTATCATCCGCTCTCTGCTCGTCTTACAGATCCTGATGGGGGGAAGTGGCAGGGCAGGAGGAGGGAGAACAGGGAAATATTTTGAAGGCTGGTCTCTCAGCGGCTTTAGCAACCACTGCATTGGAAGGGCCTGGGCATGGCCGGCTGACTCGGCGCCCACCTGCCCACCCATCACCGGGCAGCTGACTGTCACACAGCCAGAGCCCCCGCTCAGGACACCCAGCTCTACACCCCAGCTGCTCTGTCACCTGCCCTGTGGCATGGAGCTGTCCCTTTGCCTCTCTGGCCCTGGCCCCCATCTGCACATTAGGGAAACCAAAAGACTCTCCAACCCGAGCTGCTGGGAGCCTCACACCCAGTGCTGAGCGTAAAACAAAAACCGGGGCTTTGCATGCTGCAAAGCGCTGTCCCCTGCGAAAGGTGCCAACCCTGGGGGTCAGACCCTGAAAGCACCCACTCAGGTCTGGTTTCCACTCGCCTCCCCACCTCCACAAACAGCCGGGTAGGTCTTTCTCTAGCCAGGCCCAAATCTTTCTGGCTAAGGGGCTTTTCAAAATAAGACTCTGTCTTCCCAAGCAATTGTGGCAAAGAGTCTGTGCATCACACACACACACACAGTGTCTCTGGACGAATGTTCAGGAAGCCAGGACCACAGGGGGGCTCTAGGTTGGAGACCTGGGGGGGCAGCATAGAGACCTAGATCTCACTTGACGCCCTTCCACGCGGCTTGGATTTTGTCCCCCCTTTTCTTTCCCTTCCTTCCTCCCGTGTCATTACCTACTCAGAACGTGATTTTATATATTTATACACCTATTCATCGTTAACAAGTGACACAGGTGACCAAGGGCTCCCCGCTCCCAACCCAGGGCCCTCCTCTCTGGCCTCCCCACTTCATTCCATCATTCAGGGCACAACATTTGAGCCCACTGTCCCCAGACAGACCCCGGGCTGGGCACCGAGGAAGGGTCCCTTCCACCTGGAGCTGGCCCTGAGCTGGGCCTTGAGAGAGAAACAAGAGCCCGCTGCTCTCCGCAGGGAGCTGGGAGCTGACGCTGGACGGACGCGCCCGGACCCTGCGGCCGCCCGAGGGCAGGGCGGGCGCCACCTGCTGGCCGCAGGCGAGAAGTGCGCCTACCTCTTACTGCTCCCCTGGGGCCTCCCGGGGAGGCTGTGCTCGCGCCCTGGCAGCGGGGGCCAGGGGGCCGCAGCCATCTCCACCCCACGAGTTTCTTCACGCGCTTTTCAGACATGACGTTTTTACACGTCAGAGGTGTGTCAGACACTATAAATCATTAGCTCTCCAAACATATGCCGAGGGCCAGCCCTGTGCTGGGCTCTGGTGACAAGATGATCAGCGAGATAGTGGTTATCCCAGCGGGCTGCGAGGGCAGGTGGCCGGGACTAAACCACTCGTTCCAGGGGAACCATGTAGTTACAAACACAACCGTGCTTAAAGAGGAAGGAGAATGCAGCAGCGCTTCGACTATGCTCCCCACCTGCTCCGCAAGGGGGGAAGGATGTGATTGTTATTATTACAGGTGAGGATCAGAGAGGTGGAGTGGCTCCCCCAACGTCACACAGCAGGAGGGGATGGAGCTCAGATAGGAACCCAGGTGTGCTGGTTCCCCAGAGGCGGGAGGGTGCAGGGTCCCGGCCGACCCACAACCAGAGACAACCCCCAACTCCCTCCCTAACAGGACCCCAGGGTGCAGCTGTTTCTCCAAAAGCTGGTTTTGGTGAGTTTCCGCCATTGCTAAGAATTAGACCAGGTCCCTGCAAGAGCTGTGAATTTATCCCAACTAAAGGGACAAGTAGACAGAATGCCAGGTGATTGTCAGTGACCACCTTCCCCACCCTACCTCGCCCCCTTTTCATTAAATGAGCCCACCATCCTTCAGAAGAGAAGAGGGTCCTGCAGTCAATTGTGGAGGCCCCTGGGGCCACCTGGGGAATCTCTGCTCCCCAGCCTCAGTTTCCCTT
Organism: Miniopterus schreibersii; assembly: GCF_964146895.1. Classification (NCBI taxonomy): domain Eukaryota; kingdom Metazoa; phylum Chordata; class Mammalia; order Chiroptera; family Miniopteridae; genus Miniopterus; species Miniopterus schreibersii. Next base: position 184,286,904 of record NC_138102.1, on the reverse strand, counting down.
CTGCCTAGTGGGAGATCAGACTGGACTCTGAAGACGTAGGTTGCCCTGAGGTGTTATAATCCTCTTTGCCAGCCTCCCTTCATCAGTGAATGCAGAGATGTGCTCAGGGGTGCTGGGTGTCCTTGGTTTCCCCAAGGTGACCTGTCCTTGGGAGATCAAAGCCAAAATGGCTTGGAGACTGAAGGAAAGCAGGACTCCCTGGCCCTCGGCAGCTCAGGGAGGCACCTGCCTCCCTTTGGGACAGTGACTCAACCCACTGGCCTCGGGAGGGCTCAGTGAGCCAGACCCCAGGCCAGTGCCTCCCTTTCAGAGTTTCAGGCTCTCATTATATCCGCAGTGCTCCTTGAATGGGTATCCGAAGCCCCCTTGTTGGCAGGTCACACACCCCGCTCTCACCGTGAAGAAAGAGGGAAGTTCGAGTTCAGCTTCCAACCCCAGTGCCGCTGTTTTAGACATTTGCAGAGCCAGGTCCTTGTAAAGGTTACCTACTTTGTCCATTGCTGTCCCATCTCATCGTGGGTCCAGACAGAGGAGGGTCGGATGAGATGGTCCCCTGCAGCCTGCAGAGCAGGGACATTGTTAGGGTCACCAGGAGTCAGCCCCGATGGTGAGTGGCACCCAGGATGGCCGGCGTCAGCCTTCCCAGGCATGCAGTGGAAAACGCTGACTGTGCGCACACCAGTCACCTTACTCAGCACGTGGCACTTTCATGCCCATTATCTCACCGCCCCTCACAAAACCTCCACTTCCATCCCTACCTTTTCAGTTGGGGAAACTGAGGCCCAGAGCAGGAGAGTGATGTTCCAGTGTCACACTGTGCTGGGGAAGCCCTGGGTTCAAACTGGTAGCTCTAGGATCAAACTCTGGTCCCTGGGAAATGTCAGCGGCAACTCATGAAGGGAGCAGCCTGGCCCTGGGCTGGGCCCGGGTCCTGGTGGAAACAGAGCCCCTGAGCCAAGTCACAGCCCGCATCGCCCCACTGCAGCCACGAGGGGGCAGCAGCGCCCCAGCCATGGCCCGCCTGGCTGTGGGGCCTCCGGCCTGCGCCCTGCCTGGGACCTGGTGGAGAGCCCACAGGGAGCCAGGCCCGGTGGCAGGGCCCCAACAGAGGGAGAAGTATACGGTCTTGTTCAGTCCACACACAGTTTTTCAAAAATAATAATTGGGTGCGGCTAGGCTTTCTTGAAAACAACAACAACAACAAAAACAGAAAAATCTGGCAACACTGGGTGCCCACCCGTCCCTTCTGGGCTGGACAGCTTCATGCCCGTCCGCAGCACTGTCCCCTCCCCACACACACTTACCCATGTGACCGTTGGGCTTCAGGAAGCATTTGCACTTGAGACCACGGGGACTCCCCAGCCGGGATGTTCTGGACGGCAGGGTCTCTAACCGCAGCACTGTTGACACTGAGCATCAGATAATTCTGTTGTCTGGGCCTGACCTCCACATTGGAGAGGGCCAGCAGCACCACTGAGTCACGATAACCAAAAATGTCCGCAGATATTGCCAAAGGTCCCCTGGGCCGCTGCTACCAGGCTTCAAATGCAGTAGAAGGCCTGGGTTGCTCCCCAACACACACACACATACATACACACACAACAAACACTCCCAGTGCCCCTCCGGGCAGGGCCCTGAGCTAGCAGGGCCATCCCGGGGACTGAGCTAGACCAGAGCCCTCACATCCCCCTCAATCTGGGGTCTGGAGGACTTGCAGCAGAGCATGGGATGGGGCACCCAGCAGACCCTTGACCTGGGCAACAGGACAGAGCCACAGGTGTTCCATGACCCAGCAGAGGGCCCAGCCTAGAGCACAGGACCGCAACAGCCAAGGAAGTGCCCATAGCTCAGTGTACCTCGGGGTGCCCATGGGCTAGAGTCACCCTAGTAGTCTTGTGGGCACCCTCTCCGACCAGAACACTCTCCTGCCAGTCACTCCCTCCCATCAACACTGCAGGTCCTCCCCTGGCTCTGGCTCACTGCAGGTCTGACACCTGCCCCCAGCCTCTCATGTACCCTGAGCTCCAGGCCTGCCAGGGTCCTGTCCCCCCACGAAGGGCACTAGAAGTCTAGTGGAGCAACTGGCCTCTTACGGCCCTAGCCCTTCCCTTGAGTCCTAGCTCCCACGGGAACTCTGTAAAGGTGAGGGATCTTGTAGCAACTGCCACCAACAAACCCCAAGTCCTACCCCTGGGGCCTAAGGCTGGCCTTCAGGAATTCAGCCGGGTCTTTCAGGCCACCAGGCACTACACACTCTAGGGAAAGGGAGAGAAAGGGCAAGGAGTCCTGGGAGGTCCCTTCACAAGTCCAGGACTGGGGAAACTCGAGATCAGTGACCTGGTGATCATGGCCAAGGCCAGCCAAGAGGTCTGAGACCTGGCCCTGATCAAGTGGATGGATGGATGGTCTGTTCACATGCTGCCCCTCAGCCCAGGCCTAGGAAGGGAGGTCCACTTAGCACCAAAGCAGTGAGACGCAGGCTATGGATGAGAACACCGAGGCTCAGAGAAGCCAAGCAATGCACACAAAGACACACAGCAGAGAGTATGTTGGTGCCCGACCAGCCTTCAAATGGGCCTGGCTTCCAGCCCAGCGATGAGCCCACCCTCCACCATGAGCCCGTTTTTCTATTGGGTTGTTTGCTTTCCCTTATTGGTTCTCGGGAATTCTTGGCATAGTATGGATAATAACCCTTTTTTAAATTGATTTTTACAGAGAGAGGAAAAGAGAGGGAGGGAGAGAGAAACAGTGATGTGAGAGTGAAACATCAGTTGGTTGCTTCCTGCACACCCCCTACCAGGGATCAAACGGGCAACCTTTTACTGCACCAGACGGTGCCCAACCAGCTGAGCCACACCAGCCAGGGCTGGATAACAACCCTCTGTTCGTTATGTGCGTTGCAAGCATATTTTACTCTGTGGCTTGTCTTTTCCATCTATTTAGGGTCTTATGATTTTCTAAGAATCTTAATTTTAATGTAGTCAAATTTATCAACTTTTCCTTAACCTTTCTATTCAAAACCCTAAAGATATTCTCATCTAATGAAATGGGCTTTTTTTTTTCCAGGTTAATTGGATGAATTATGTTAATTTCCTAACAATAAGCTAACCTTGCCTTCCTGAGAGAAACACAACTTAATCATGATGTACTATATTTCCCATTATTATTGATGACTGCATCTCACTGGTATTTTTAGAGCATTTGTGGATATTTTTAAAGCTTTTTTGGGTCTATGTTCATGAGTGAAATTTACTTGACATGTTTCTCTAGTGTTCTGTGCCCCAGTTGTCAAGCGCCTGCTAACCTAATAAAGCAAGTTGAAGACTTTCCCAGGTGAATTGAACTGTCACCCATCATTATCTGGTGACCATCTTATCTGCAATAACACTGTCCTCCCATAAAGTCTATTTATATTTTTTATGAATATAGCCATGGCAGCTTTCCTTCCGTTGGTATTTGCCTAGTCCATTTTTTTTCTATACTTGGACTTCTCACAGTTCTGGGTCCTTATGTGTGAGGTATGTGTCTTGTAAACAGAACATAATCTAGATATTTTAGAAATTCAGCCAGACAATCTTTTTTTAACTGGAGAGTTTTGTCCTTTTACATGTATTACCAATAGCTTATATATCTAGATTAATTTCTATAATCTTATAATGTATATTCTATTCATTCTAACTTTTCCTGCCCCCCTTAGCCCCCTTCTTGCCTGCCTTCCATTTAAGATTTTTTTCTTCTTTTTATTACCCTAATTTTTCTTTGTAATTGTTTAGAAATTATACCAGTTTTTCATGCTTGACCTAGCTATTTTAACACTGAGCACTTACCTAACAAAATCTAAACTTTGTCAATATATTTGCCCTCCTCCCAAGTAATGGAAGGAACTTGACCATCCCCTTCAAAATTATACAGTGTTGCCCAGTATTTTAGTACTAGCCTGGGTTTTTTAAAAAAATTTTCCTACCATAAATTAGATGTTATTATTGTGGAGTCATACAGTCCAGGTTTTTGTCATTTCCCTCCAAATATTTGCCAATATCTTTGCCCATTTTTCCTTATGTGTCTGGCCTTTTCTCTGGAATAATTTTCATTTAGCATTTTCTTCAGTGGGGATATTTTACTGGTAAAATCTAACAGTGTGATTCACATATGGCTTTATTTCACCCTCATTATTCTTCAAGGATACTATTGACCTCTAATGGACAGTGATTTGTTCTTGGCACATTGAAGCTATAATCCCACAGTCTTCTGGCTCCCATTGATGATAGTGAGAAGTCCGCTGTAAATCTAACCACCGATCCTTTAGAGGTTCATCTTTTTTTCTCTAATGCTTTTCCCATCTTCTCTTTGTCTTTGATGTTCCTCAACTTCACTACTGTGTGTCTACATATGAATTTTTTTTATTCACCTAGCTTGGGGTTCACTCCACTTCCTGAATCTGAGGTTTGGTACCTATCACAATTCTATAAAATTGCCTGCCATTATCTTTTCCTACAGTGCCTGTTTCCCATTCTACTATCTCCTTCTAGAACTCTGAATAGATGCACATCAGACCCTCTCTATTCTGGATAATTCCCTTGGCTCAACTGGTTTACAGATTCTCTCTTTGGTTGCATCTAATCTGCTAGTCTATCTGTCCATCGTGTTTCATATTTCAAATATTGTAGTTATCATTTCTGTAAGTTTTACTTGGGTCTTTTCCCAAACCTGGCTGTTCTTTACAGACTCGTATTCCCTGCCCGTAATTTCAATCTTCTCTTTTATTTCTTTAAGAATACACACCAAAAACACTTCTTTTCAATTTGTTTTGTAGTCTGCACGTGATCATTTCAAACCTGAAGGCATTAAGGATCTGTTTCTCCTGCCTCTTGTTTCACTGCTTCTCTTTCTCTCCTTGTGAAGTTTATTATTTTTCACTGTGAGTGCTCATTTTCTTTGGAACTTTATTTGTGGAACTTTCTTTGGCCAACGTGTAGTTGAATTCCTCTGGAGAGGTTCAGGGCTCACTTCTGCCAGTTGACTGGGGGTTCTACCAAGTAGGGGCCACTTTAAATGAAATTCTCCACTTGAGTTTCTTGGAACCACACAAGTAGCATGAATTCAAGCCAAATATCACGTGAGGACCAGCTTGTGATTACAGGTTCTCAAGGGAGATCATTTTTCTCTCAACTCAACCCAACGTCAAGGTCAGAACAGGCAGGTTTGTTTTCTGGCCTCTTCTGCAGGTTGAGGTTTCCTTTCCATTCCTTCCTACACTTAGGACATGGCCCTTTGGACTCCAGCTTTGCAGGGTCTCCCGGTATATGCTCACACCTCGAGCAGTGCCCAGTGTTTACCTCCGGTTCCTTGCATCTCACGCAGCCATGGAAGCAGAAGGACAAAGGCTCCTACCTCCATTTCATTTCGGAGACTTGTCATTTCCCTGTTTCCACACCCATGCAGCTGTGTGCAAAAATCAAATTTTAAAAAAATATTTTCTCTAGCATGTTCTTTATAACCAGGGGAGTTCTTCAAGGTGTCCAAGCTGGCAGCATGCTAGGAAGAGAAGCTCCCTCGCTCTCTCTCTGAGAACTTTCCAGAACTTGCTTTGGCCTTTGGCCTGTTCTGTTTTGACACACACTACAGCCTGCGATACGTATCTGTGGGGTCATTGTTGTGTTCATTCAAGGCCATGGGTAACTCCAGGGCAGAAGGAAGGGAAGGTCGGTGTCCTTGATCCCGATTTGGACATGGAACAGTGGCCACCTGAGAATCTGTGGAGAAGCTGAATAAATGACTGAATGAAAGAATGAATGAATCCTCGGTGTTGAACCTGAAGCATCTAACCTGCATCATCTGCACCACCTATGAATTTCAGGTGCAGCCGGTGCCCTGGACCTGTCCAATCAGGTACAGCCAGTGCCCTGGACCTGTCCAATCAGGTGCAGCCGGTGCCCTGAACCTGTCCAATCAGGTACAGCCGGTGCCCTGGACCTGTCCAATCAGGTGCAGCCGGTGCCCTGGGCCTGTCCAATCAGGTGCAGCCGGTGCCCTGAACCTGTCCAATCAGGTGCAGCCGGTTTCCTGGGCCTGTCCAATCAGGTGCAGCCGGTGCCCTGGGCCTGTCCAATCAGGTGCAGCCGGTGCCCTGGGCCTGTCCAATCAGGTGCAGCCGGTGCCCTGGGCCTGTCCAATCAGGTGCAGCCGGTGCCCTGGGCCTGTCCAATCAGGTGCAGCCGGTGCCCTGGGCCTGTCCGCCGGCCCCTCCTGGTGGGCTGGGGAGGAAGGGCCGTCTTCGTGCTGGACGTTTGCATGTCCCTCCCTGGCCGTCGCAGCGTCGCCTTGGGCCCGAGGACCACACTGGCCAGGATACGGCCGCGCGACGCTTCAAGAGTGGCCGGCAGAAAGCGCGTCCCGCCGCCACAGATGAGACCCCGTGGCCCCTGGCATCCCCCGCCGCGGGCGTGGGTCAGCCGCGCGCGCCAGGGGCCCGCCCGGGGCACCAAGGGACGGCTCAGGCCTCGTCCTTCCCAAAGGGACCCGGTCCTGGCGCAGCGCAGACGCGGCCTCCAGACCCGGCTCCTCGCACCCACGGCCACGCTCCTGGCGGGGGCTCGCCCTCCGGCGACTCATCTTCAAGGGCCGCCGGCGAGCGTGTGTTTTTTCACAGCGGAGTTATTTCTGATCTCGGTCCCGGCAGAAAAGAGCCCGGAGCAGCAGTGGCTGGGAGACCTCGGGACGCGGTGCCAAGCCAAACAGTGTCTCCGCGGCGCCCCTCGGCCCGCCCGCCAAGTGGGCGTTAACTTCACCTTGAAACGCCCGCGGTGTGAAACCAGTGCAGGGGGGGCTCAGAAAGGAGACCCTCACCGGTTACAATGCGAGGCCGTCACTCGGACCCTGAACAGGCGGCCTCGGGGGGCGTGGAGAATTGCAGGATGTTAGCGCTAGGCAGGCCCCGGGGGCCCCTGGTGACAGCGAAAATCGGGGGGTAAAACGGCCACCTTGGGAACGGGACAGAACTGGGTCTCAACCCTGTGACCCTGGGGAGGTCCCTTTGCCCCAGTCCCCATTTTTCTGAACATAAAACAGAGGCAATGCTGATGAACCTACCGCGTAAGGTTGTCCTAACAATCCAGTAAAATTATTTATGTGATTATGTCCAGTCACAGTGATGAGCGAGGCCCGAGCGCATGCTGGGTCCTCCTGCCGTGGCGGGCGCCCCATTAGTACTGTTGTGGGAACACACAGGACACGGTGAGGATGCTGGAGAGGAAACTGGACCTGGGAGGGAGACAGGTAAAAGCCATTTTAAAAAGCAATGGCTGGCTCAGCGGTTGAGCATCGACCTAGGATCCAGGCGATCGGAGTTCAATTCTCAGTCAGGGCACAGGCCCGGGTTGCGGGCTAAGCAGCCGATCAATTACTCTTTCATCATTGATGTTTCTCTCTCTCTCTCTCCCGCTCCTTTCCTCTCTCTGAAATCAATAAAGATATATTTTTTTTAAAGAAAAGCAATGGCAGAGCCCGGGCCAGTGTGTCTCAGTGGTCAGAGTATCGCCCAGGCACCAGAGGGTCTAGAGTTCGATTCCCAGTCAAGGGCATGTACCTGGATTGTAGGTTCCATCCCCGGCCCCAGTCAGGGCTCGTTCGGGAGGCAACCAATGGATGTGTCTCACATCGATGCTTCTCTCTCTCTCCCCCCCTCCTGCCCTCCCTTCCACGCTCTCTAAAAATCAATGGGAAAAATATCCTCGGGTAAGAATTAGCAAAAAAAAGGGTTACGGCCCAGCTCTCCTAACTCCCAATCCCGCATTCTCTCATCACTGCCCGTTTCTAATACATCACCATTTTTTCACTCTTGCTGTTAACTAAATCTCTAAACTGCTTTAAAGCCCACTCGGTGCTCCTACACAGAGCTTCTTGCTTCTGTTTTGTATCAACTGTGTAGGGTAACTCAGGTAGACCCATTCTGCAGATGAAGAAACTGAGGCACAGAGAAATAAAATGACTTGTCCAATTCCAGCAAATCAACAGCAGGACTCAGACTTAGATCTCCCGGTCCGAGCCATTCCCAGCAGGAAACCGCTGCTTTTCTTAACAAACCTTGTAGGACTACTTGTTGTTCTATGTTTGATCAAAATAAAAGCCAAAAATAAAGAGAAGAAATAAACAATGTCCCCCTCATCCTAAACAGAGTCAGCAAGCCTGGGCCACCAGGGCGGGGCCTAGGGCAGGGGGATCGTCCCTTTATTCCTTGTGTCCCCTGTGACTCTGCCTTTTACCTGGTAGGGGCCCGTCAGGCCCTCCAGCGTCATCAGGGCCCGGGGTTGAGTGTGAGATTCGGCCCGTGGTTGAAGATCCCCAGGGAACGGCCTGCAGAGACCCCATCTGCACCCCCTTCAGCTCATTCAGCAGCTGCTGCTATTGACTGTACATGTCAATTTGCAAATGAGGGACCCTCCCAGGAACGCTGGGCCTGGCCCTTCATCTCAGAACCACACTCCCTGAGAGCAGGGCTGTCACCACACCCCCTAATGACATGGCTCAGGCTGACATGTGGGGCCCTGAAGAGACACTTCCAGCACCTGAGGTCACAGAGACGAAGCGGAATCCATCCAGAGGGGCTGCCCCAGGCCACCCCATCCCATCACGTCCCCCCCCAGCCTAGATGGGCCCGCGCCCCTTTCTCCCGATGCCCCACACTGAGCCACGGTTGCCGGGGCAGCTTTGACTGAAGGTTCCCAGGTGGCGGCCCCTGATCATCAGGGGCTGAATAGTGGACGCTTGCTGTATACACTGTGTACACATCCCCCCTCCCTTCCTCTCCGAGTCAAACTCAACAACCAGAGCTGCTGCTGACCGGACAACTCCCTTCCCAAGGGGATTTTCAGACCTAAAGGAAGCTTATGTCCTCGGGGCATGACCACTGTATGTCATCTTGTTTGTCCCTTAGCCCCTCGGCCCCCAGCAGACACGCGGTGAGTGGAATGGGTGCTTCTTGCCCATCGCACGGGGAATCTCGTGAGGGCCAAGTGCCTCGCGCAGAATGGGTATTTTAGGAAGTAGGAGGGTGAGAAATCCAAAGAGTATTTTGAGAAACACAAGCCATCAGCCTTCTGGGATGTTAAAATAGATGGTTGAGCCCCGGATGAAACAGCAGCGAGGGCATGGATGGAGCAATGGAAGGAGCAGCTCATAAAAGATCAGTTTAGAGGCAGTCTTCACATCTTTCACACACACCCAAAATAGAAATGGTTTATAAAGCAAAGCAAATCCTAAGAAGACTGGCCAAAAATACAAGTGAATGTTGACCAGATCTCTGGAGGAATGAGAAATTTCCAAGCTTTCAAATCACTGAGATTTTTTTTTTTTTAAGGAAAAGGAGCACAGATTTGACTACATAAAAAACAAAAACAAAAACCTCTGTACCACAGAAAATAGAGCAAGGGAAGAAAACACTGACAACCAAGTGAATGGCAAAGGGTTAATACCGACAATCAATGAGGAAAAAAAAAACACCTTTAAACCGACAAGTTTTTATTTTCTTTTATTTTTTTGGAACTTGACAAAATGATACCAAATTTCATCTGGAAAAATAAACACGTGAGGCTAGCCAGGGAAATTCTCAGGAAAAACAAAAGTAAGAAAGGAAGACTAGCTTTACCAGATGTGAAAACGTACTATGAAAATACTATAATTTTTAAAGTTTAGTCCTGGAAAGGAACTCGACGCTCAGCCCAGTCCAGAGTCCAGAGATCTATAGAAACATATGTGGTAATTCAACTTGGGGGGGGGGGGGGTTCTTCTCAGAGCAAAGAGACGTGTTAGTCAGAGCGTGGCTCTGAGATACCTGGGCACTCAGCCACCTGGAAAAGATAAAGTGCATCCCTACCTCACCCCTTACACCCAAATAAATTCCAGATGGACCCGAGATTCAAACAAAAAATGGAACCATAAAAATTCTAAAAGAAAACATAGGTGAAGTTATTTATAGTCTTGGAAAGGAAAGATCGTTCTAAGCGGGAGACCCAGAAGCCATAATAAAATTCATTTGAGGAAATGAATGAGAGTAAAATCCAAAATTTTTTTTTTAAATGAGGAATAAGCCCTCCCCTATATTAAAATACATGATTAAGAGCAGAGAAACAGTCTTTTCCATGTAAAATAACTAAAACGATGAAAACAGTGTCTTCTCCAGCTAATGAACAGCGGGAGGAATGTTGAATAGATGAAGTTGGGAGGTCATGCTTGGAAAAATATAAGTTTAAAATCCACTTTCACAGGTACTAAAGAATAAATTATTGATAAAGCACATCAAATCCTAGAAAGACTGGCCAAAAATATAAGTGAATATTGACCAGTTCTCTGGAGGGATGAGGGCCTCCCAGGCTTTAAAATGATCGAGGAAATTTTAAAAAGGGTAGGGGGACTGATCCGACTATTTTAAAAAATATCTTCTGCACCAAAATATCAAAGTGAAAAAATATGTATGACTACATACAACTTTTCAATTTCTAGGTAGGAAAAAAAAAGCATAAACAAAGTCATGACGAAAGTTAAAGAGGGACTGGCATTTCATAAGATCGATCGCTTTGATTTAGAAAATGTCCATACACTGGGGAAGACTTAAAACCTAACCAAGAAATGGGCAAAAGCTGGATATGAAAAGGAAATTCCCAGAAAAAGAATAGAAAATGAACAATGACTGTATGAAAAAGTTCAACCTTACTCATAAAGAAATACAAGTAAAGCCAGTAAGATGCTCTTTTATTTTTACCAATCAAATTGACTAAGACTTTAAAAGTTTGAAAATACCCAAGTTTACGGAGAAATAGCATTCTCAAATACTGTTGGTGGGAGTGTAAATTGATCTACTCCATTCCTTTTAGTGGCTGTATAATACTCCACGAGTAGATATAGCAAAATGTATTTAACCAGTCCCCACCGATAGACATTTAGAGTCTCTGGTTCTTTTTTTTCCCTTCCAGTTTTAGGTATAAAAAGCAGTAGTCCTGAGATAAACATCCTTGTACATACACCTTTGCACATATATGTGAATATATTTGTAGGAACAATTCTTGGCAATCGATCTGCTTGGTAAACGGACCTTTGCATTAAAAGTTTTTGTCATTATTGCCACACTGCCTTCCCACAGGTTACAGCAATTTATCCTCTGACCAACTGTGTGTGAGCACACCTGTGTCCCTGTACCAAGAATTATAACATGGCTATTGTTTTGTTAAGTATGTTTTTTAAAAAACACAAGGAGCAGGGCAGGGATAGACAGGAATTACAAAATGTGGTACAGATGTAAGAAATCTGTCTTAGTTCTGCCTTTGCCGTTTACTTGCCATGAGATCATTTATTGGAGAACCTTGTTCATCTGCCAGGAGGCAGGCTGGACCCCAGGTGTCTTAGGTGTAGGCCATCTAGCATTGATCTGGTCACAGCCCTTGCTCAAAAACCATCAATGGCTCTCTACTGCCTGCAGGAGTAAGGCTACATCCCTTGATCGATTCTGGCCTTGAAAATCCAGGTTCCAGCCCCATCTCCCTCTGTGGTCTGGCCAGTCTTCACGTCCCACCAACTGAGCCTTGAGCATACACCTTCTCTGGGCGCTTTCCCTCCCCCTGTGCATGGTCCACCTGCAAAGCCCCCCCCACCACCACCACCATCTCTAACGACTTCCTTTGCACAGCTATCTGAGCCTTTGCACATAACCTGCCGTGTGTGATCTGGTGTGAAAATCAGAGGGCATAGGGCAACAGGGAACATCGACAAGCCACCATCAAGGCTTTCTGGCTTGGTGACTCTGAAAGAAAAGATAAAAGCATGCATATTCAGAATAGGGCATAGTGTATTGCAATCAAGGTTGGAAATATATGCCCCACCCGCGTGGCTCAGGGGTTGAGAGTTGACCTATAAACCAAGAGGTCGCGGATTCGATTCCCTATCAGGGCTCATGCCGGGGTTTTGGGCTCGATCCCCAGTAGGGGTCGTCAGGAGGCAGCCGACCAATGACTCTCATCATTGATGTTTCTATCTCTCCCTCTCCCTTCTGAAATCAATACAAACATTTAAAAGATTTTTTTTTTAAAGTCGGGTATATAGATATATGTGTGTGGGGAAAAGCCTGGAAGGAAACACGGTACACCAGAATGCCCTTACCTCTGAGTGCCGTCATAATGGAGACGTGGAGGATGGTGGGGATGGCGATAGTTGACATTTACAATTTACCTGCATGACTTTCCTAACAGAGAAACAACTGGTCTTTTTAGTGCATTAAGAGTTAATCGGTGATAGATGGAGAATGATTTTCATGCAGGTTCTGGGCACTGGGGGTTGAGGTCAGACCCCCTACCCCCCCACCTTCGGGTAGGTCTCTTCCTCTCCTGCCCATTACTCTCCCCAGCCCTGCAGCCTCCCCTGGAAACTGGGCCCAGCAGCTGCCTCTAAGTGCCCATGGTCAGAGGTATCAAGCCAGACGCCCACATCCCAGGAGTCCCTTTCCCCGGCCTGTCAAAGCTCCCACTGCCACCTGGCAGAGGGTGATGGGGAAGAGCCTGGACGCTGGAAATCAGACCAGCCCTGACCCTGTTGTGTGCTCCTGTGTGACCTTGGCCGAGTGACTCCTTCCTCTGTACCTCAGTTTCCCCATTTATAAAGTGACCCTCATAGTAGTTCCCACCTCCTTTGCGGACACGTGTGAGAATGAAACAAGACCAGTGAAGAAACGGGTTGAACCCGAGGTCTGGCACGTAGTAGGTGCTCAATAAATAGATGCAGCGGTCATAACAATAATTATTATTTGTCAGGGGATGTTCAAAGGAAGCAGACAGGCAGTCCCTCAAATAAGTACTTATTTAGAAGTCCTCTGGACGGAGGCCCAGAAACCCAGAATGTTAAATGGATAAATAAAGAGTCTCCAAGAGCTGGACAGAGTCTGGGCCGGGGGGAGGGGACTCCGCGCGGGGAAGGGCTTAAGCCTCGGACAATGGGCGCCGTCTGAACGAACTAGGGCCGCTTCTTTGAGTCGTGAGAAGAGCTCTTTTCTTGTTTAAAGCCTTAAAGAGCTATTAAGTCGGGCAAATCACTGGTAAAACAGCTGGAAACCTAAGTAGCAATTTAAACAGCCCACGGCCCTTGCGCGGCGGGGCGGAATGCGAGCCGCCGGCCGGCGCGTCTCGGCCGCATTGTCTGGGTAAGAGGATTGCGCCCCAGCTCTCCGCGCGCCCCGATGCAGCCCCGGCTTTACTGAGCAAACCCACCGTTTCTCCCCACCCCCTCCTCTTTTTTTTTTTTTAAGTGAGCCGACGGAACTCTAATTTTCCCCCTTTTCTTTCCGAGCCCCCTTGAATCGGCCCATTCTTCCATTCCCGGGCACTAATGAAGGCCTCGGCGGAGCGCCTGCCCGGGAAGGGGCCGTAAATAAAACGTGTTTCATTGATCAACTTCAAAAAGGCCTGGGCGGGGTGGGGGTGGGGGTGGGGGTGGGGTGCGGTGGGGGAGGGGAGGGTCCCCGGCCGCCTGCGGGGGGCGCGCGCAGCCCCCGCGCCCGGGCGCAGCGCAGGGGGAGGGCGCTGCGCACAAAGTCTGATTCTGTCCGCGCCGTCGGTCTGTTTGTTTTGTGGCCGGCGGTGGCCCGCGATTCTGCAGGCGCCGGGGCCGGCCTGCCCGAAGCCCCACCATTCACCCGCAGTGCGCGGAAAGGGAGAGCTGGGCTGCTCTCAATGTTTTATTTTATTTTTTTTCTTAATCGGCCCACAAATAAAAATTTGAGCCAACCAAGCAGAGCTCTCTGGCTTTCGAGCAGCCCCTCCAGGGAAATGTGGCCGCCAGCTCCCAGCGTCCATTAACATCCATCCCCAGCAACATCCGAGGCCGTGAGAGCCCCCCCCCCCCCCCCCCCGCCCCGGGAGGCATCGGAGGCACGGGGACCCACGCAGGGTCACGCGTGGCCAGCTCGTGGCCAGCTCACCTGGTGGGAATGCAAAGTCTGAGGGAGGAAGCACCGCAGCCCAAGGACAGTTGAGCCCCCTGCCTCCCACAGATATTTAGTGAGCACCTACTATGTGCCAGGAGCCGTTACTGATTAATTTTATTTTCAAGGATTTTTTTTTTAATTGCAAAAGCAGTGCCTGTCAGTTGCAAGAACAGTTCCGTGGCACACCGTGGGTACACAGAAAAAAACTCAAAGTTCCCACTGGGAGCCTCCAAATCCCACTCCCTGGAGGAAACCCCTGTTGACAGTGGGCTGTGCCACCTTTTGAGACTTTCTTTATACAAACAGGCACAGGAGCATAAGGCAGGCCTGCAGTCACTGCTCAGTACATTTCTCTCTAAATGGATTGAATACTCCTCCTCTCTGCTGAGCATCAGCACAACTGAATGGGTCTTTTTCTTTCTCTAACAGTTTTAACGGGACCAGCACAGCCTAGGGCTGGGGCTCCTGAACCTTCCCAGGACTCAGTTTTCCCATCTGAAAAACAGAGGATATGAGACACCTGATCTCAGCCTTGGACTCTGCGGTGTGAATGAGTCTGTAAACTGTAATGTTCTGCACAGACGCCCATTGTCACTATCATAGTGACCTGACCCATGAGAGTAGTTATCAAAGAGCATGGCTGACCTTGGGGGCAGAGCCCAGGGCCCAAGCGTGCCGGTCAAGCTCTTTTTCGGGCCAGTCTCCTTCACGCCCCCGACATTCCTGGCAGATACGGATGTCGGGCGAGAAGCTATAAGGGCTCATTGTGCCTGGGGAGCCGCGTCCTCGGCAGCCTGGCTCCAGCGGCTGTGGGGAGACCTTTATCACGGCCACGCAGCTCCTCCTCCTTTGTGTTGGGGACATTCTTGAAGTTGAACTACGCTAGGGCTGGGAACAGAGAAGGGCTGGCATCTTTCATGCCATTGGTCAACCAGGGCAAGGCCCCAGAGGATGGGAAAGCTGTGATCTCTGGGCCGAGAGCCCTTGATTTCCTTCTGGACCCTGAGACCCACCCTGGGATGTCGCTGACCAGCATCATCACCACCTGATTGCATATCATCGCTGCCACCAAAGAGCCGGGGAGAGAGTGTTTGAGGGGATTCCAGGCAAATGTCTCCACGGCCGTACCTATTCCCAGTGCCTACTCTGCTAGACCTCTTGCTGGGTACTGTGGCAGAAGGGAGGGAATAGGACTAGTGACCCCCTAATTCATTCGTGGGGACCCTGTTCTATACCTAGTGTCCAGGTTGTGCCCCGCCTGCAACCATGAAGCCCTCACCAGGCTTCCTGATGGTTCTGTGTTGGTCTTGGGTTTTGAGAGTTGTTTGCAGCTCAGGCAGGTGGCAGTGGGAAGAGTGGCAGGTAGTGACTCCAAAGGGCACAGAGACCGGAGAGACAGAGAGGGAGGGGTCCACAGGTTCAAGAGATACTTAAGAGGTGAAACTGGCCGGATGTGGTAACACCTCCCTGAGAAGCAATTTGGCACCAGGTATAAGGAGATGAAAAACTGCTGCTCCCTTCCCATGGTTATTCCACCTCCACAGATTTCTTTCTTTTTTTTAAATTGACTTCAGAAAGAGGAAGAGAGAGGGAGAGAGAGAGACAGAAACATCAATGATGAGAGAGAATCGTCAATTGGCCACCTCCTGCACAACCCCTGCTGGGGATCGAACCCACAACCAGAGCATGTGCCCTGACCGGGGATCGAAC
This sequence comes from Miniopterus schreibersii, assembly GCF_964146895.1. Classification (NCBI taxonomy): domain Eukaryota; kingdom Metazoa; phylum Chordata; class Mammalia; order Chiroptera; family Miniopteridae; genus Miniopterus; species Miniopterus schreibersii. The sequence goes on along the minus strand of NC_138102.1, from coordinate 184,271,231 downwards.
CGTGACCTCCTGGTTCATAGGTCGACGCTTAACCACTGAGCCACTCTGGCTGGGCCACAGATTTATTTCAAAGCAATGATCAGAGATGTGGGCAAAGATTTGGATACAAAAATGTTCCTCTCAGTGTTTTTTATAACAGCGAAAAATTAGAATCAGCTTAGACCGGCCAAATAAATTACGGTGAAATCTTGCGATGGAATACCACATAGCTAATTTTAAAACCACTTTTTTTTTTTAAGATTTTATGCTTATTAATTTGAATAAAATGGGAGAAAAAAGGTTATAAAGCTGTATGTGTTGAAGGAAACTTGAAAAGCATGCTGAGCACAAGAAGGTAGATGAAAGAGCCCATCGTTGCACATGATTACGTTTGTAGAGAGTTCTAGAACAGGCAGAACTAACCCGTGGTCAGAGACGTGAGACCAGCGATTGCCTGAGCTGGCAGGCTTGGGGCAGGTGCACATTTTGGGAGTGCCATAAATGCTCTTTGCCTTGATTGTCGTGGAAATTACACAGGTGAGTGCATGTGTGAGAACTCACTGACTAATGCAGCAACAGTGGGAAACAGTGTGGCCGTTTCTCAAAAATGAAACACAGAATTCCCACATGGCCCAGCAAGTCCACTTCTAGGTGTATAGCCAAAAGAATTAAAATCAGGGGCTCGAACCAATGTGGGTACGTCCCTGTGCACGCAACATTACTCACAGTAGTCAAAAGGAGGAAACAATCCAAATGTCCATCCACAGGTGAGTAGATAAACAAAATACTTTCTATACATGAAATGGAATATCAGTTAACCTGAAAAGGGAATGCAATTCTGATACATGTTACAGCTTTGCTGAGCCTGGTGAAATGAGCAGACACAAGGGATCAATGTTGTATGATCCCACTTATGGGAGATACTAAATTCATAGAGACAGAAAGTAGAACGGTGGTTGCCGGGGGCTGGGAGGAGGGAGAATGGGCAGTTATTGTTTAATGGACCATGGTGGTAGTGGCACAACAATGTGAATGTTAACGCCACTGAACTGTACACTTTAGATGGTTAAAATGGTAAATTTTTATGTTATGCATATTTTACCACAACTTTTTAAGAAACTCATTGAACTATGCACTTAAAATGGTGTATTTGATGGCATATAAATTATACCTCTAGAAAGATAATTTAAATAAAGTTGAAAAACAAACGCAGAGGTCAGAAAAAATATGCTATTGTGTGTAACACGATCTTAATTTTCATTTTAAAAAATGTATATGCTCACAGAAAAAAAGACTGGAAGGAAATATAACAGAAAGTTAGGCCTTTTCTATGTTGAACAGATATGACTTTTTATTGGGGGACAAGGTTAATTTTTGTGTACAAGGTGCTCTCGCGTTGGCAGGGCATGTGGTGAGAGCGCACTGGTGTCTGCATTCAAAGCACCCCCCACAGTGCTACGATGCCGCGTAAGTGTTGTGGGCAACGCAGGTCATCCTGGTGCAGGGGCCTTGGAACAGGCTCCATCGTAGCTTAAAAAGAGAAAAGATTCCAAGAGAATTCAAAGATCAAGTCCACTTTGATGTGCTCTGAGACAGACTTCCAACCACTCTCCCGTCCCACCCCATCTTGGCACAGTGGCTCCTTTTGACATTCAGGTCCTAACACAAGTATCGGCTCCTAGGAGGGACCTTGGCCAACCGTCCTCCACGTACAGTGCCCCCACCTACCGTCAGCTGTACCCTACCTCCCTTCTCCAGTTTTCTGCAGAGCCCTTACCACCCAGGGCTGGTAAAAGGATTATCCTTGATGGTCTAAAGAAGCGTGCGACACAGGTATTATTACAAAAGTTTATTTTTAATAAGAAAGGGTGACAAAAGTCTATAGAGTCATCGGATCAAGGCTTAACATCATGCTAATGACATTTTATGCTTGCAGAGAACTGTGTTTTCTCAAAGACCTTGCACAGCTGTCGTTAACCGAGAGAATCCTTCCCGGGGGAGAATTTTTTAAGTCACGTGTTCTTACGCTGAGCGCCGGGGTCAGCGGGCCGAGTCCCGCAGCAGAGGCTGCATGTGCTTGGAAGAGAGGACCTCACCTCTCCCTCTCCCTCTCCCCTGCGCTCCTCCTCAGACCTCTTCCAAGTGTCAGCAGGGGGAGCCAAAGGGGCCCAGAGGACAGCAGAGGACTGCGGTCCTGCCTCTGGCCTACCGGCCCAGCTTCCCCACGGGGCACAGAGTACGGTGGGGGCCAGAGAGAGTGGGCAGCTGGATTCCCTTCCCAGGGCCCCATCACATAGCCAAAGAATCTTTATCTACTCCCTGGAGCAATATGAATTCTCAGCTAAGTGATACCTGTCTTGTTTCTTTGTCTATTCATTCATTCATTCATTCAGTCATTCATTCACTCATTCGTTCATTTAACAATCATTTCTTAGGCCTCCTTTGGGAGCTGTGGCACCAGATGTGAATCAGCTGTGAGCCCCGCCTGCAGAAACCCCTAGTCTGGAAAGAGATAGATGTGAAACTCCGGGTGAGCTGGACTCTGATGGGGATGCCCCAGGGTCTGCGGGAACCCCAAGGAGGTCCTACCTACATCCTGCTTGGGGGTAGGAGTTGGGATGTGGGCAGAAGAGGAGCAGTGAGCCTTGTGCAAAAGAGAGGGAAGGGTGTTCCTGGCAGAGGGAGGCACTTGGGCAGAGGCTCAGCAGTGTGAAAGCGGATGTCTGTGGGATCCCCTTTGCCAGTGGTATGGTGAGGATGGGACAGACCACTGGGGAGGATGTTTGGAAGGTAATGGGGAGCCATGGAGTGTTGCCTCCCAAAGAGCATGTCCAGTTCACCCCTGGGCCTCCACTCTCCGAGCTCAGTCTCCAAAGGCTGCATGACGCCTGTTGCTGGAGTCCAGGCATGGGGTACCCCGCCAGCCCAGCCCACCAGCACCAACACCAGTCTCTGAGAGCAGCCCCCCATCGCGTCACCGTTACATGCGTGTGGTGCGTTCCAGTCTACGAGGTGCTTCACCTTCTCTCGTGGACCTTGGCACATTCTCATCCATCAGAAAAATCACCGCCTCCTACTTTGGGCCCAGCTCGAGGGGGGTCGTGTGCCCTGGGAGGCCTCCCTGACTGCCCCCAGGGCAGACGTGACCATCTCTTTCTCTGCCACCTCTTTTAGTGCATCTGCGGGGGGCTTACAAGTATGTCTCCTGTCCGCCTCCCTCCTCCCCTGCTCCCCAGCTCCTCTACGCTGACCTCACCTCCTTGAGGCAGGAACCACCTTTTCTCTGCCTACACACCTCAGAGGGGCGGTGGGGGCTGGAATCTGGTATGAGTGAGAGCTAGCCGCCCAGCTTCGGGGTTCACCTTCTCACAGGCCATCGCCCTGCCTCCTTCCCCTCCTTCGCTTGCAGGGACAGAGCCTGGAAGAATGTTTCCCTGCTGCCATCAAGCTTGGGGGGCGGGCACCTGGCTGGGGTGGAGGGGGGTCCCTGATGGACGGGCACATTAGAGGGCATTGCCCTCTGAAAGGGGCCCCCAAATTCACACTTCTTGCCCTGTTACCTAATGCACAAGACAACATGTGGTTCTAGGGGAGCTTTCTCCCCCAGAAACCCAAAGCCACGCAACCGGGGAAAGAACAAAATAAAGCCTGATAACAGGGTCCCCAAATTTAGCCACCAGCCGGGAGCAACTGCACAGAAAGAAAGGCCCAGAGTGAAGGGGGAGGGGGAGGCTCACTGGAGGCAAAAAGCAGCACTTCCTCCCCCTAATTCCTCCTCCAGCCAAGTGACCCGAGTCTCCCAAGCGGAACTGGTGGCCCTTTCTGATTGCCCCCCTATGTGGGGGGACCCCTTGCTTTAGCCACCAGGCCAGTGCCAGAGACTATTTGTGATGTGAAGTCAGATTGGGGAGCAGAGGTGGCTGGACACAGATTTAACTTTCCTGGGCTGTGGAGCTCGTCTATAGACGGTTTTGTAGGGGTGTGTGGGGGGGAATGTGTGTGTATTCGAGGGTGTGTGTGGGGGGGGCCTGTGAGAGGTTGCATGCTTGAGGCTCTATGAAGCACATGAATGCGTGTGAGTGTGTGTGAGCATAGGTCTGCATGTCTAAGGGGATGTGTGTGTGTGTGTGTGCCCCCGTGAGAGGTTGCACGCTTGAGGCTCTATGAAGTGCGTGATGTGTGTGTGTGAGAGCATAGGTCTGCGTGTCTGAGGGTGTGTGTGTGAGTGTGTGTGCATGTGAGTGTGTGAGAGCACAGGTCTGCGTGTCTGAGGGTGTGTGTGTGAGTGTGTGTGCATGTGAGTGTGTGAGAGCACAGGTCTGCGGGTGTCTGAGGGTGTGTGTGTGTGAGTGTGAGAGCACAGGTCTGCGTGGCTGGGTGTGTGTGTGTGTGTGTGTGAGAGCACAGGTTTGAGTGGGTGTGTGTGAGAGTGTGTGTGTGTGTGAGTGTGTGAGAGCCCAGGTCCGTGTGTCTGGGTGTGTGTGTGAGTGTGTGAGAGCCCAGGTCTGCGTGTCTGAGTGTGTGTGTGAGTGTGTGAGAGTGTGAGAGCCCAGGTCTGCGTGTCTGAGTGTGTGTGTGAGTGTGTGAGAGTGTGAGAGCCCAGGTCTGCGTGTCTGTGTGTGTGTGAGTGTGTGTGTGAGAGCTCAGGTCTGCGTGTCTGGGTGTGTGTGAGTGTGTGAGAGCCCAGGTCTGCGTGTCTGGGTGAGTGTGAGTGTGAGTGTGTGAGTGTGAGAGCCCAGGTCCGCGTGTCTGGGTGTGTGAGTGTGAGTGTGAGTGTGAGAGTGTGAGAGCCCAGGTCCACGTGTCTGGGTGTGTGAGTGTGAGTGTGAGTGTGAGAGCCCAGGTCCGCGTGTCTGGGTGTGTGAGTGTGAGTGTGAGTGTGAGAGCCCAGGTCCGCGTGTCTGGGTGTGTAAGTGTGAGTGTGAGTGTGAGAGCCCAGGTCCGCGTGTCTGGGTGTGTGAGTGTGAGTGTGAGAGCCCAGGTCCGCGTGTCTGGGTGTGTGAGTGTGAATGTGAGTGTGAGAGCCCAGGTCCGCGTGCCTGGGTGGGTGTGAGTGTGAGTGGGAGCGCCCAGGCCCGCGTGCCTGGGTGGGTGTGAGTGTGAGTGTGAGAGCCCAGGCCCGCGTGTCTGGGTGTGTGAGCGTGAGTGTGAGAGTGTGAGAGCCCAGGCCCGCGTGTCTGGGTGTGTGAGTGTGAATGTGAGTGTGAGAGCCCAGGCCCGCGTGTCTGGGTGTGTGAGCGTGAGTGTGAGTGTGCGAGCCCAGGCCCGCGTGCCTGGGTGGGTGTGAGTGGGAGCGCCCAGGCCCGCGCGTGTCGGGCGTTGGGGGCGGGGAAGGACGCTGCCCTGCAGCGGGAGCCGGGCCGGGACGCGGGCGGAGCGGACAAAAAGGAAAGTGGCGCTTTGAGCGGCGGGCGCGGAGGAAAAAGGCGCCCTTATTGGTGGTTGTCAAGGAGATGGGCCTCGGGTTTGCTGAACTTTCTTCCCTCGCAGCGGCCAGGCCCGGCCTGAGAGGGGCCATTTACTTCCAGCCGCCTGGGGGGGTCCTCGGCTCCGGCACCGAAGGCCAGCGGGCGTCAGGTGTGGACCCCAGGCCGCCCGCCCGCCGGCCGGGGCCTCGCGCTCCCGGGCATCACGCCGCGCCCGGGGGTCCGCCCGCCGCTGGCGGCGAGGCCGGGGCTCGCCGCGGGGAGCTGACCACGCGGGGCCTCCCCGGCCCCTTCCCGCGACGGGCGTGCCGCGGGCCGCTGCCCTTCGGGGTGTTTGGTAAGGGCCCGCCGGCCCCTCGCCGCGCGGGGCGCAGTGGGTGTCCCGTGGACTGACGGGTGAGCGCGGGGCTCTGTGTAGCCGTCGGCGTCTCTCCCCGCCAGCGGGTGCCGCCCGGCCGTCCTCGGCCCCCAGGACCGGCCGGCAGGCCCCCTCGTCACCCCGAGGGTGTGGGTGCCGGGGGTGGGGGTGCTGCCCCCTCCGGGGGGGCGGCCACCCTCTCTGACCCGGGTTTGGGGGGAGAAGCGGGCAGGGGGGAGGGAACAGTTTCCGTGGAAGCCGCAGCCCGGCCGCGACCACGCACCCCGCGAGCCGCCCGGGGCCCCTACCCCCCACCTGCCGCCCGCCGGGAGGGGCCGGGTGGTCCCGACCCCGCGCCCGCCCCTCCCCCCGCCGCCCGGCCGCCCGAGCCCATTGGCCGGCCGCTCGCGGCGCCCCGCCCCCCACGGCGCGGGCCAATGAGCGCGCGCTGTCAGCTCGTCAGCCGCGCCGGCCCGGCGGCCGCGAGCCCGAGCGGCGGGGAGCAGCCAGCGGCGGGCAGCGCCAGCCGAGCGCCCGGTCGGGGGAGTCCCCGCGCCCAGCTCGCCCGCACGCCCGGCGCGGCCCGGCCCGGCCCGCAGCGAGCATGGGCGCGGCGGCCGTGCGCTGGCACTTGTGCGTGCTGCTCGCCCTGGGCGCGCGCGGGAGGCTGGCGGGGGGCAGCGGGCTCCCAGGTAAGCCCGCACCCGGGTGGGGGGTGGGGGGCGGCGGGGTCCCGCGCGGTTCCCCCGCCCCGCGCAGTCGGGGGGGGGCCGCAGCCCACGCGGTGCCGAGCCCCGCCCTCACTCTTCTTTGCAAAGTAACTTCTGGGACCCGCGCGGGGCGCCCCCTCCCCGCAGCCAGGGCGGCCCGAGGCTCCCGCAGCCGGGCGGGCCCGCGGGGGGCGGGGGGGCTGGGGCCCCGGGGGAGGGGGCGCGCGAGGGCGGGAGCGAGAAAGAAAGCGGGGACCCCGGCGCCGGACGGGAGAGAGGAGCCTGGGGGGGGGTGACAAGGGTAAAAGGACGGGCGGGGAGAGAGAGGAGGGGTGGTAGGCGGAGGGACAGACGGACAGGAGGAGACACCGAGGGATCACACAAAAGGACGCAGGAGGAACCCAGAGAAAGACGGGCGTGGAAGGGCAGAGAAGATCCCCGAAGGCCCAGGACCGCGGGGAGGGAGAAGCCAGGGAGGGAGGAAAAAGATCAGAAGAGGGAGAGTGGGGGGCAGGACGGACCGAGGGACGGGACGGCAGAGGAAGGAGAGGTGGAGGCAGATGCCAGAGAGATGAGAGAGGGCCGGAGGTGCCGAGAGGGAGGGAGACGCTGGAAATCGATGAGCAGATGGACTGACAGTCAGGAGGGGCAGGACAGACAGACACCGAGGGAAGGAGGTGGGTGGAAACCAGAGGGAGAGGATACCAGACATGGGACATGCAGTAGAGGGAAGGAAGCAGGAGCCCCCTGGCAGGCGGTTACCGTTACGGGCACCCAGCCTGGGTCGGGGCAGGCAGCGGAGGCGAGGCGGGGGCTCCCCAGGATTTCACAGGGACCCTGGCGCTCCTGCCCCTTCCCCTCCTGCTCCCCTGGTTGTCTGGAAGGGGCTTTCCCACAAAGCTGAAGTCAGGGGCTCCCCTCCCACGAGCTTCTTCCCTTTCTCTCCCTGGTGTGGGGGAGCTTCTCTCTTTCTCTTCTCTCAGGGGAGGGTCCTGCCTGCCCCTGGGGCTCTCTTCAGCTTTCTTGGGGTACCCGCCCGCCCCCCCGGCTGCCACGCTGGGCTCCCTGAGGTCTGTGTTCGGCCATGGGAGTCGCGGGAGTCACGCCCTGAGTGAGGATGCCATGCCATTTCAACTCTTCCGCAGCTGGAGCTGAGCGGTTTTCACGAGACTCCCCCCCCCCCCACCCTGGGGAGCTCTGTCCTGCTCCCCACACCCCCACTTGTCCGTGGGTGTCTCTCGTGGGCGTCTCTCGTGGGCTTTGCGGTCCTAAAACCCCGTTTGACTGTTCCTGTGTGCGCCTCTCCCCACCTCCCCGTCTCTCCTCTGTGTCTGCGTCTGTCTCCACCCCCATCTCCACCCATGGAAGCCTGTGAAACAAACCAAAGTCAAAGCCTGCGATGGGAAGGCTGGACAGCCCTGTGGGGGGAGCCCCAGGCCAGGGAGCGTGGCCCGAGGACCAGTGGGAACAAATGGCCCCTGGCTCCTCTTCCTCTCTCCTGGAACTCACCTACCCTCTCCCCAGCCCCCACCTAAAGCTGTATGTAAAAGGTGTCTAGAGAGGTGGCTCCACCGCCCTTTAGCTAACAGTCATTCATTTCCATTCTCATAAGGACACCTACCTAGGTGGGAGATTGGGGGGGGTCGAGGTGCAAGGGGCTCCAGAAGCCGAGACGGCTTCCCTGCCCTCATCCCTGTGCACCGACCCTTAGGAAGTGGGAAGATCCGTGGCCCATTTCCCTGCAGGGCCGTTTCAGAGTGGCCCCAGCCCTCCCCCCTGGAAGGATACAGAGTGGCCCTCTCTGGCCTCTGGCTTCCTGCCTTTGAGGCTGGGCCACCCCTACACGGGGGTCCCTCTGTCATCACTTCCCTAGAAGGGGGTGTTCTGCTGGCCCAGTGTTCCTGCGGGCCCCTGGGCCCGATGGCTGGGTCGGGCCTCCGGGCCTCTGTTCCACCTTCCTTCGGGCAGCTGTAGAGAATAGGCCGTTGACCTGAGCAGATACAACCACCCTGAAAAGTGATGCCACCTGCTGTGTGTGCACGCTCACATGGGTGTGCGTGCGTGCGTGGGTGTGGGGGGAGGGTGCGGGGAAGCGATTCTGTTTCTTTTTGATGCTCCTTCCTTGGAGGGAGGGCAGGCTGGAGCCTTAGGACTAGGGCAAGGGAGGAGCCTGGTAGGGGCAGCAGTGATTTTCTTAGAGAGCCCCCCTATGAACCCTGGTGCCAGCCAGGGGGCAATTCTGCAGGACCAGACAATATCAGGGGAGGCCAGAGGCATGAAGAGAGGAGGACATCTCAGGACTTCCCCCGGCTTGCCCTGGGTGACTGACTGCAGAGAGTTCCTTGTGCTGTCCTTTTGGGTCCCTCTGTCTGTCTGTCTGTCTCACCCATCTGAATGTCGTTCGTAGCTAGCTGGAGGTAGCATGGCAGGTAAATGAGCTCTGGACCTGAGCTTCAGTCTCTGCCCCTGAGGAGCCACCGACCTCCAACAGACCTCTCTGGGCCTCAGTTTCCTCATTCGTAACCTACATTATAGCAGAGGTTCTGGCCCTGCTATCCTGGGCCCCAAAGGTCCTCTTCCTGTCTGAGGGGTGTGTGGGGGGGGGGGGGGGTAGATGCACAGATACACAGATCTATTTTGCATTATTTTGCCAGATAGCATGTGTGTGTTGAGGGTGGGAGATGGGGAGTGCGAGGAGCCCTCAAAAGCTAGATCAAACTTGACTTTGGAAGTTGGAATATGACAGCCAGGTTTGAATCTAGTTTCTGAGGCAGAGAGGAGAGGATGGGGAGACTGAAGTCATGGATGAGCCGGTGAGCTCACCTGAGGGCCCGGTTCACTGCCGGGCACTCCAGGCTGGGGATACGGAAGCCACATGAAGAGTCCTGTGTTTCCACAGCCAAAGTGCTGCGTGGGTCCCATGTTCAGATCACCTGCATGGGCTCCTAGCTTGGCTCTGCTCACGGCTCCATGCTAGCCCCAGTTTCCCCATGTGTAACCCAAAGGGAATGGACTTAAGTTCCCTCAAGGATTCTTCTGGCTCTGAATCCTATAATAGAGTGGGGTGCGGTTGGAAAGATGCTTGCAGAGAGAACAAGACCCAGAGAGGGGCTTTTCCTTGCTGTGCTCCTAAGCCTTAGTTTTCTCATCTTTTTAGTGGGAATAACAGATTGACTTAATGGGTTGTTGTGAAAATAAGTGAGAACCAGCATTTTGGTGGCCTGGCAGACATTAGCTGCTCCAAAGATGCTACCAGTGGCCACATGTCACACCAGATTATCATGCGACGGCTGTTACTGTTAATTACCCCAGTGATCAGTAAAGGGCTGGAGGCAGAAGGAGCTCCCTCTGGGCTCCAGCATCTCTGCCTGCTCCCGGGCCACAGCTCACCAGTGCTTCCCTCCTCTAACAGGGGCCGTCGACGTGGATGAGTGCTCAGAGGGCACGGATGACTGCCACATTGATGCTATCTGCCAGAACACGCCCAAGTCCTACAAATGCCTCTGCAAACCAGGCTACAAGGGGGAAGGCAGGCAGTGTGAAGGTGAGCCCAGCCCAGCCCTCCTGGCCAGAGCCTGCAGCCGCCAGCAGGGGCTGAGCCTCTACCTTCCCCACCGAAGTGCCTCAGCACAGGCCTGTCTCAGCCTTGGGAGGGAGGCTTTGGGCTTCCTGGGAACCTGGGGGGCTTCCCTGGGGGTGGAATTAGGAGTCATTGGGTGCCTAACTCTCCCTGGGTTTGAAACTTTTGGGGTTTTGTTTTCTTTTTAAGAAGTTGAGATGAAGCATTGAATGTATTTGTCCATCTGTCTCTGACTGGATGTGTGTGGGGTGAAGGCTTGGGGTGGTACCCCCAAGGTCCCTAACTTCAAATCCGAAGTCACCCTATGTGGCCTGTAGCTTCCAAGGGACCTGCCAGTAGCTGGCCACACTGTTTGTGGGGCTGGTTCAGAGATGAGAACCAGGACAGGGACTGGTAGATTTGTGCTGTCTGTCCGTCCAGCCTTACCTCCCTGTTCCCGGGGCACTGGTTTGACCATCTGGCACTAGAAACTGCCCCCAGGCAGGCTGAACATCAGAGAGAAAAGAGCAGCCTCAGCTGCCTTTGGAGCTAGGTCGCTCCAAGCTGGATGGAACTTGAGGGAATACTTATCTAGGATGGTCTGTGTGTCCTTCTGACTCCTCAGGTCTGGGGCAGGGCCAGCATTGGGGACCTGAAACAGCATGTGACTGATGTGCACCCCTGGATGAGAAGCCTTGATCTAAATCTTCCCCATTTGTCCCCACTTTATAGATGAGGAAAATCGAGGCTCAGGGAGGAGAAGCGTCTTCTGCAGGTCCCATGTTCTCAGTGGCATGGCCAGTACTCAAACCCGGGTCTCTTAATTCCCATTCCACGGCGCTCTAACGCCTCACTTTGTCCTCACTGAACCCTGCCCCCTACTTTTTTCCAAGTGTGAGATTTGTGTTAGGAAAGCGACACATGAGAATGAGATGGGGTCCTCTTCCCTCTGTGTACAGCTTCACAGGCGCTGGAGTTTTGCAGGAGAAGCAGCTATGCTTCCTAGGGACACTGACACTATTCTTTTCATTTGTTGGGCATCTGCTTAAGGCTGAGTGCCGGGCAGATGACATCGGCCTGGATCCTGCCTGGTTTGGCCACATCCTGGCCTTGCTTGGGGCCCCGGAGCCTGAGGGGGGGAGCTGGCGCCTGCCCGTAGACCTCTGGCAGGAGGCCAGGCTCGAGGCAGATAGAGCAGGATGTCAGCAAGGAGCCTGGTGGCACGTGCCAGCCTGGCTGTTGGCAAGACCTGGAGGTTAGTTACTCAGTGGTTCCAAGTGGCACATGTGTGGCTCTGTGTCACCGTTTTCTAACCCTCTGCTCCGCACTTCAGGCCCAGCACTCTGACAAGGGAAAGCCAAGGGTGACCCCCATCACTGCTGGTTTTAGCCACTGATCTAGATTGTCCTCCTCCAGCCTGGGTCCTTAGGTCCCCTCCTGCTGGCCCCTGCCCAGGAGGCCCACACTTTGTCGCCTACCTGTTTCCCTGACGTCCTTTCAGCTGTCCACTCTGCATGAACCCAGCTGGGAGTTACACTCGCTGGCTCAATGGGCCGACGTCACCTGCGTGAAGATGAGAAAGGAGGAGGCTGTGACTGCTTCACGAATTGACAGCCCCCCCCCCGCCATCTCCCTGGCCTGGCTCCAGCCTCTGGCCCTCACTTCCTCAAACACTGAATGATACTATGCCCTGGCCATACATACACACGCCAGGCCCTTCCATGTTTCCCAGCCCCAGCTCAGGTTTTCCCTCACCAGGAGCTCCTTTTCCACCTTTTCTGGTCTTGATAATTTCTAGTCATGCTTTCAATTTGCCTCCTCCAGGAGGCCTTCACTGATGCCTCCACTTACACACACACACACACACCCCTGCTATAAGTACCTACTCTGTTCCCAGAAGCCCCTGGGCTACCCTCCATCATAGCACTTCCGACTCTGGATTGTAATTACATGTCTTGCTCCCCCACTGAACTGTAAGCTCATTTTTTGAGGGTCTGCCATGGGCTCGGTGCTGGGGCCACCACACTGAAGTCAAACTTGGGCTCACAATGAACTCCTCAAATGCAGAGAGCCTTTTCTGTTTGTCCCTGTGTCCCTAGCTCCAGGGGCAGGCCTGGCACTGATGCGGGTGTGCAGAAAATGTTTAGTCTGGGTTGCTCTCTCTTGCACAGACTGGAGTTCACGTTGGATGAGCCGCCTATAAGATGCCCAGAGAGGTGCGAGGGCCTATGGGAAGTGTGGGTGCTGGAACCATGAGGGCTCATTCTTGCTATGGCATCATTTCAACTGTGTCTAATGAGAGAGAGCAGCAGGGATGGGCCTGGCCCTGGGCTGCCATCCACCTCTAATGTGAAAGTTTAAATAGTCATTTCCCTCCTGAGCCTCAGTTTCTCCTTTAGTTAGATGCGCCCAAAATACCCATACCTCTCACAGTGGTTTCAGGCTCAAATGCAATGAATGGTGAAGACCTTTGAAAACCACTTAGTGCTGCGGACCTCAGAGGGGGTAGTTAGGGTGCAGCCTTGCCCCTCACTCAAGGAGCATATGGTCCGGTTTGGGCTGCAGGAGCTGAAATTGTATCAGCGGAAATTCTTCCTGGACAAATGAGGATCGCATGGGTGGTAAAACAGCACCTGTAAGGTGCCATGTTAACAGTGTGGAAAATAACTGTCAGGAACTGGGAGGAGGATGCTCTTTGGCCGCTTGCTCCCAAAACCCTCTGTGAGTGAGTGTTGGCCTGGGTTCTGGGGACCTGAATGGACACTGTCCCACTTGCACTGAGGTTTTTCTCATCCCTGGGACCCTATAGTCCTCAGTCAGAATCCGTGGAGCCTGCTGGAGTGTTCATCCAAGGGCCATCAGACCCCCCACTGGCTCCCCCAGGAGGGCCACACAGAGCCTTTTGGAGGCTTTGAAAGCTGGAGCAGAGGCCTGAGGGAGCTTGGGCCTCATCACATGTTCACTTGGTTTGCAGAGGGGGAAGCGAGGCCTGAGAAGGCAGGGGTCCTCCGCGTGGGGACTGGAGCCCAGCTGGTAGGTCCGTTCCCCCCACTGCTCTTCTGCAGGTGGCTGTTGCTGTCCTGGCTCTGTTCTGAGAAGAGCGGAGGAACAGTGCGTGTTCAGTTGAGCATCATGATTGAGGCAGGGGCCTGGGAGCCAGGCCACCAGGGTTTAAACCCCGCCTGGGGGCTTGGACAGGCCACTTGTTTGTAAAACAGAGACGATGAAAGTGCCTGCTTCCTGGAGGCAGCGCGGGAATTGAGTGAGTTAGTGTGTATGACGCATTTGAGCAGAGCCTGGTACTTGGGACACACTGTACAGACATGGGCGGCTGTTACCCAGGGGTGATGGCGGTGCCCATGGCACAGATGGTGACGTCAGTAATGATGACACTGATGGTGATGGTGACGGTGACGGCGAGGATGCAGATATTGATGATGTAAGTGGGGAGGAGGAGGAAGAGGAGGAGAAGGGTGAAGCTGATGGTGATGAGGAAGATGATGAAGAGGAGGAAGAGGGTGAAGATGAGGAGGATGAAGATGATGGTGAGGAAGAGGATGAAGATGAAGAGGAGGATGAAGATGATGAAGAAGATGATGACAGTGATGAGGATGAAGATGAGGATGTTGATGAGGAGGAAGACGATGGCAGTGATGAGGATGAAGATGAGGAGGAGGAGGATGTTGATGACAGCGATGAGGATGAAGATGAAGAGGATGATGAGGAGGAGAAGGATGAAGATGAGGATGAAGAGGAGGAGGATGACTATGATGAGGATGTTGAGGAGGAGGATGAAGATGAAGAGGATGATGACTGATGAGGATGAAGAGGATGATGAGGAGGAGGAGGATGACTGGTGAGGATGAAGATGAGGAGGAGGATGACTCATGAGGATGAAGATGAGGATGTTGATGACGAAGACGATGGCAGTGATGAGGATGAAGATGAGGAGGAGGATGAAGATGATGAAGAGGATGAAGATGAGAAGGATGAAGAGGATGAGGAGGAGGATGTTGATGACTGATGAGGATGAGGATGAAGATGAAGAGGATGGTGATAATGGTGAGGAGGAGGAGGAAGATGAGGAGGATGATGACTATGATGAGGATGGAGATGAGGATGTTGATGACAATGGTGATGATGACGATGATGAAGATGAGGTGGATGTTGATGACTCTGATGAGGATGTTGATGACTCTGATGAGGATGAAGATGAGGATGTTGATGACTCTGATGAGGATGAAGATGAGGATGCTGAGGAGGAGGACGGTGCTGACCTTGGTCGTGAGAGCGATGCTGACTGTGGAGACGAGCACCCGTGATGGTGCCGGGGTGGTGCCGGGAGGATGTTGATGATGCCATGGCCATGCTGATGATCATAATGTTCAGAATATGAAAGTGGGTGTGGCTTTGTCTTTTTCCAGCGTCTCCCAGGATCTAAAATGGCTGGGAAATGCGGCGCTCTGGTTCCTTGACAATGCAGAAAAACCATGCGCATCTGTTCATATCCCCACAGAGACACACAGACGTATGCCGTTCACAGATGACTGTCTACCAAGAACGTAGGGTAAAAATCACAGGTGACAGAAGGCTTTCCTTTGTTCCACTAATCCTGCTGCAGGGGCGGCAAATATGCTGCCCTCTCCTCCAGCCGACATAGCTAACCCATCCCCGCACCCTCCGGACAGCCCCTTTCACTTTAGGTGAAACCTGCTTTCTCTCCCTGGGCTCTTTGTCTGCAGGTCCTGAGCTGGGGGGGGGGGGTTGTGCAGAGGCTGAGGTTGGAGTTTTGGGGAAAATGAGGACCTGTCCTCAGATCTGATAGACTTTGCTATTTATTGTGATAAGCACAGAGGATGAATTTTCAGCCAACATCCCCGGAGCACATGGCTCCCATGGTCTCCCCAGTTCACAGGAAATGGACCCAGCTGTGGGAAGCCCTGTGTGGGGCTGACTGAGCCTCTTAAACCCTTGACTGTGTCACCTTGAAATTCCTGCTGGTTGTGAACACCCCTTTAGCAGACCTGCCCCCCATTCCGGGGATGGGTTCTGAGCACCTTCAAGGCCATGTTGTGCGGGTGCGCGTGCAGTGATGACTGGGCCTCTACACTTGCAGCCACTTGCGTTCAGGGAGCAGCCTGGGGCCCGTGAGGCCAGCTTAACAGGAGGCTTGCTGTGTCCAGACCGAGGTGCCTCCGACTGTTGGGAGAGGCTGTGAGCAAAGCTGAGGATAAATCAGTGTCTTCCTGATGATTCCCATCTTGACAGAATTTGAAGTAACTCGAGGTAAACTTGTGGATATGCAGAGTTGGAGGGAACATTAAAGGGTGTCTTACGGATGACCACACCAGACCCATGCACACCTCCCCAGACCCGTATACACACCTCCATTTTGGCCCGTGTTCCCCTACATTTATGTTTCCCTGTGTGTCTTCCTGGAACATAGGCCCCTCAAGGGCAGGATCTGTGACCTATTCACCTTCAGTCACTACAACCTAGCACCAGGCTGGCACAGGGCTTGGAAGGCATCTGTTAAGTGAAAGGGTGGATGGCTGGGTCTCAATGGTTACCTCCTCCAGGAAGTCTTTCCTGCTGCCCCAGACAGGTGAGCTGTTTGTCACCTGTGAGCATCCCTCCTTCAGAGCTCCTGTCCCAATGGGCTGCAATGGCATATGTGACTCAACTTGGGCCTGGGCCCAGAGCTGGTGACAATGGGCAGTGATTGACTGTTATCAATCCTAGGGATATCAGGAACGACCTCCCACAGCCTCCCAACTCTGAAGGTTTCACAGATGAGGAAACTGAGGCCTGAGAGAAGAAAGGACTAGTCTAAGGATATCTCGTGTGGACCAGTGGCAGAGCCAGTTTGGGGAAATTGGACGCAAGGAGGCCAGTCTCTAGCCAGGTCACCCAGCTAAGAAGCAGCAGGACCTAGATCCGATCCCTGGTCAGCCATGGGATCCCAGCAGAGGACCAGGCCCCAGCAGCCTATCTGAATAAAGTAGGAGGAGTTCTTAGCTATGGCATCCTAGAGAGGGCTAGGGAAGGAAACCATTTCCTATGTTCACCAACCCCCCTGCTGCCACCAGCTCATGTGAGCCGGGCCTTGTGCATGCGATGGTCTCAAAGCGCATCACCCATCATGTAACTAGGGGGTGGCATCCCTCGGGCTTGCCCGGCACTCAGCTAACCACTTTGAGCTGCTGTCATTTCTTTCCTTCTCCCTAACCACACTCCAGCATCACTATCATTTTTTTTTTTAGTTCTTTAAACTTGCTGGCTTCTTCCTACCCCAGGGCCTTTGCATATCCTGTTTCCCCTGTCCCCTTCGTTTAGCTAAGCCTATGCATCCCCAGCTCACCAAACCCCTTAAACATGGGCCTTGAAAGACCTGCCAGGGCCAGCCCCTTACTGGTCTGAATTAGTTGGGCCTGTTTGTGCTCACTCTCCTGAGGGGGCAGCCTGGGGGTGAGAAGGGGCAGGCCAGGACGGAGGAGGGGGCATTTCATCCCCTTTAAATGCTCAACTCATTTAACCTTAATTGCTTTGTTTTCATAGACATTGGCTCAGGGAAAGAACCAAATTATAGCCTGAATTGAGTCTTACTAATCTTAATTAAAAGCTCTCGTTGATAATCAGGACCAGGCCCCAAAAGAGGAGCGAATGCCCTCCAACGGCTTGTTTAACTAACCGAGACCCTCTGGATAGCCGCGTTCCGCGCACAGCACCCCTTCCACGCAGCACCCCTTCTATGCGCACTTAATTTTTTGGACCATCTGCTCAAGTGGTGTATTCCCCTTGCAAGTCCCAACTGGGGGCTTTTCCAAAAGGCTGTAATTAAAACTCTTGGGGGAAATAAATTTTTGTCTTGGCCACAGTATATCAAATGTATTGTTATTTTCCCTTTTTGTGTGTGTGAGAAGGAAAAAAAAATGATAACCTTATGGGCATTGGAGATCACAAAATTAACATGTGTGTAATGAATATAAATAGTGACTTCCTGAATTTTATATCCCCGGGGCCTACTTGTCAGTCACTGGAGTTGGGTAGATTACAGGCCTTGCTATTAAGTGTTTCAACAAAACTCCTAATAACAAACCCAGTGATCCACTTAGTCTAACATCAGAAAAATAAATCTTAAAACCAATTGGCCTTCTTAGGGAGTAACGTCTGACCTTATTAAGTCGTTTTCGTCTCCTCATTACTGTGCACTTTGTTGAGACCCCAGATAAAATTCTGCTTTTTGGGAGGCCAGGAGAGGCCGTAGGAGGTAGGCTGGGGAGGGGGGATTCTCCTTCAAGTCTTAAAACGTGCAATTATGGGTGCTGCCATGTGCCTCCTGGATGGAGATGAAAGGGCTCGAGTCCTGCAGACCAGCGGGCAGGAAGAAATTGGATGTGACTTAAAATTCCAAGTTGCTGTCAGCTAGCAATTAGGTAGCGGTGATTGCAGCAGTCCCAGCTCTGCACAGTTTAGGTTTCTTGGAGCCTGCATCTGTTTTTAGAAGAAAAAAAAATGAGTAGCTCATACTATGGGCGTTTAAGCAGTGGAGGCTAGTTCACCTTCCTGAGCCTCAGTATGCCTATCTGTAAAATGTGTCCGCTGGCCCGGATTCGGTTTAGTGTCGAGACTATTCACCGATCACCTGCTCTGTGCCAAGCGTGGTGCCGGGGCCAAGACGTGTTTTCCTGACCTCACTAGTTGGTGGGAAAGACGTGATCATAACAGGGTGTGGAAAGTGCAGCAGTGTAGCCAGGCGTGGCTCAGCGGTTGACCATCGACCTAGGATCCAGGAGATCGAGGTTTGATTCCCGGTCAGGGCACATGCCCAGGTTGCGGGCTCGATCCCCAGTCGGGGGCGTGCAGGAGGCTGCCGATCAATGACTTTCTCATCATTGATGCTTCTCTCTCTCTCCCTCTCCCTCCCTTTCTGAAATCAATAAAGAGATATTTTTAAAAAAAGAAAGTGCAGCAGTGGGAATGCAGAGCAGACTCGGTGGGGGTGAAGAAGACAGTATCGGCGCTGGAGGAAGGAGGACATTAGGAGGACTCCCTGGAGAGGTGGCATCAGGCTAAGTTAATAAAGCAGAGCGGCAGCTGGTGTCGGAGGTTCCCTCCAGCTCCGATGGCCCAGGGGGGCGTCTGTAGCAAGGCTGCAGAGGCCTGTTTCGGTCCTTGCGGTCTCAGTATATAGAGCAGGCGACTTCGGCTTCCTGAGGCCTGGGTCCTGGCCCACCCGGTGGCTGCAGAGGCACCTGCCCCACTGAACACGTTGGAGCGGAGGGTGGAGGAGGGCAGGCCGCCTCGCTGGATGTGAGTGTGTTGAAGGCAGTGCCTGCATGTTAAGCTTTCTTTTTTTCTCTAAATCCCCATTTCTCTGAGGGTTGGAGGGTCTCTGCCCCCACCCCCACCCCCATATCGTCCATCTCCCCAGGCCGCAGGCCCCTTGCAGCCCCTTCCTCTGGGCCCTCCTGCCTCCTCTTGGCGGCTTCTTATTACAGTGGCTGTATTTGTTTTTTCATCTGAGGAATGCTAACCAGAAAAAAACCATTATTTCTAAGAAAATAAACTGTGGCTGCTGGCCTTTGAATGCTACTGAAATGGATGGCGGCCTTCCCCACAGGCCTTGAGACAGAGCGAGCTGGAGGGTTTGTGTGTGCGGGCAAGGTCAGGGGGTCTCGGAGGGTGCGCTGAGGGGCCCCTCCAGATGGGCCGGGGCTGCAGCCCTGGGAGGAGACGGTTAAAAACCCCAGCCGAGCAGCCTGGGCTTTTGGCCTGGTTAACAATGGCTGCTGGGCTCGATCACGCCCTGCTCTCCTCGAGGTCTCCAAGATGCTCTGCTCTGTCCAGGAGCCTCCAAGCCTTGCCTATGCCTCCCAGGCTCTTATGTCTGGGCGCAGAGAACTGATGTAGTTTGGTGGAGACCTGGGTGCCAGCCCTGTGAGACCTTGAGGAAGTCTGTGGACCTCTTGGGCCTTTGTGTGCTGACTGCAAAGTTCAGGGCTAGGGCCAGGAGATCCCAGGCCTCTTTGGCCCCTTGCGGTGGGCAACTCCTTCAGGGTGCTTCTTGCCACGGTGGCACCCAAGGCTGGCTCGGTCTCTGGAGATGGCAGTTGGGCTCCAGCTGGACTGTTAGCCACCTGTCCCTGCCACAGGCAGCCCCACAGGCAGACCTAGGTCTGGCCCATGCAATGGTAGGTGAGGCTGTCCTCACATGAGATGTACGTGTCTGTGTCGGGGTCATTCTCCCCCTCCAGGCTGGCAGCGCCTAGGGCAGGGTCTGGGCTAAGGGTGAGCAGCCAGCCTGGGGAAGGTGTTGGTACAGGAGGAAAGAAAGCAGGGAGGCAACGTGGTCCTCAGGGAGAACCACGGGCCTTGGCTCCCTGGATCCGTGAGATGTGGGAAACTCTCCCGGCAGCTGTGTCAGGGTTAGGAGGGTGGAATCTGGAACCAGGTGGCCCAAGTTCCACTTGCTGGCTGGGTGATCTGGGGCAAGTCACCTGAGCTCTCTGAGCCTCAGTTTCTTTTTGTGAGATGAGGGAAGCTAGGCCCTGCTGCCTGGCCTATAGTGAGGGGTAATCCCCCTGCCACTAGACGACGCCCTGTGGGGACTTGCAGTTGCTGCTGCTGTTAATACTGTTGGCGAGAAACTCCTGGGGACTTGGAGAAAGGATGAAGTCCAACCGCACCAGGACTCTGAGGTCAGGGGAAGCAGCCTGAGCTGGGGGTGGGGGACAAGTTGCTGTCAGCCCCTGACCTGTTGGTCATACTAGCTCCTCAGTTCCCAATTTGAGTTCCATTGCCCCTTTATAAAACCCAGAGCTGCATCGGGGGAGCTCTGGGATCCTGGCTCATCCATTCCACGTGGTGGCAACTACAAATTTCTGATTGTTCTGTTGAGTCCAGAGCTTGGGCCTGTGGAGCATCCCCTTAGAGTCTGCAGTTTGGGGGCCTGGGGCTTCTCCCCTGCCTTTCACCAAGGTGATGGGAGAATGACCATGCCTGTTATTGAAGAGGGGGCATGGGGGCCTTGACTCTGGATGGATAGGCCCCTGGGGCCCCTCCTTGCTTCCATCTCAAACATTCTAGCGGGTCAGCTCTCCCCTGACCAGGCTGCTTCGGTATCCAGTGGGGCTGATGCCGGAGCCTGGGAACAGCCCCCAGAGAAGGGTTAGGATGTTTCTGAGGGAGAAAGGGAGTCATTAACTGATCCTTCGTGGCTCCCGCCTGGTGCTTGGGAGCCACAAAGCCCACTGTGAGCTCACGCTGGGCAGGTGGCATCTGAGGTCAGTTCAGAGTGAGCACCTTGTCATTTCCCTGCACCCAGGCAGAGCCCCCAGAGCCCCAGCCAGCACAGTGGACAAGAAAGCTGACAGCATTAACTTTTTAAAAATTTAAACAACTTTACTGAGACAATCTACATGTCATACACTTCACCCATTTAAAGTGTACAATTCAGTGCCTTTTAGTAATTTAGAGAGTTGTGCATTCATCAATTTTGGAAACTTTTCATGACCCCCACAAAAGAAACCTGCACCCTAAGCCGTTACTCTCTAGCCCCCAAACCCCCAGCCCCAGAAAACCGCTAAGCTACTTTTTACCCGATAGATTTGCCTTTTTTGGAGATGTCACATAAACAGAATCCTACCATAGGTGGCCCTTGGTGACTGAAATGGCAGTCACTTTGAAGTCAGGTGGCCCAGCTCACTTCCGGGCTGCATTTGCATTAGCTATGTGATGTTGGGCGGGGCAGATAACATCTCTGAGCCTTGGTTTTCCCTGCTGTAAAATAGAGACGTTGGGCCTCTTCTCGGGGTGGTCAGACATGAAGGCCGCACGCTGCCTCCATGCTGTGGGGTCAGTCAGCAGAGGCCACCAACCAGATGACCGCTCATGCCGTCAGTGCTGAGCAGTCTGTTGCTGAGCTCGCTCTGCCGCTTCCGAGGCTCAGACTGAACAGGACAGGGTTTCTGCTTGTGGAACTCATAGCCTCTAGGACCCATACACAGCAAGGGAGAGTAATAACAGGGTCTTTTCAGGGGGCGGTGGGGCGCAGGGAGTGGGGCAAGGTCATGTCTGCCAGGGGATCAGCAAAAGCTGCAGGGAGGAGGTGATACTGGGGCTCTGTCTGCAAAAGTATGTAGGTATCTGTGAAGGGAAAGGAGCTCCGGGCAGAGGGAACAGCGTGAGCAAAAGTATGCCAGTGGCCTGAGCCCAGCAGGCCACTGGGAGAGGTCAGCAAACAGCTCTAGCCTCATGGTTATCTTGGATCATGGGTTGGATGGCGGGAAGGACCTTCCCACCCCCTGGCTGAACCATGGTCGCTGTGTGCAGTTAGGAATGAAAAAAAAGTATATAGGTTTGTGTTGGTTTTGCGTGACCTTTGACCTTTCCCATAATTAACTGCTGGGCCCACTTCTGGTATTGTCTCCGCAGAAGGGGGGCCTGATCGATGGATGCCAGGGGGCCACAGAGAGCAGGTCTCATTACTCAGTCATTACAAACCCGGAGCTTAACCCTGTGCCACCGGAGACGAAAGGGGGAGGCCCGGGGGCGGCTTAATCCTTCCTGCTCGGCGGCCCTGCCAAACTACCTTCCCTCGAGCATAATTAGCCAACAAACCGGATTAAGATTTATTCACCAATAAGGACTCAACTTCCTAAGCCATACATCTCTCCCAGAATGGGTGCCGGATCCAAGGAGCGCAGGGTTTTCCTAAAGCCCCAGACAAAGGAGAAGACCAACTACCTCCCAGCCAGCCTAGGGGTCTTTGTTAAAGCGGTCGGTCTCCACTGTCTGCAAGGAACATCGAGAAAAATGCTAATTTCAAGGGGAAGTGAGAGGACATTTGCGGTATGATCTAAGAGGGGGTGGTGGGGAGCTTTAAAAATCCTCATTTTACATTAGAAAGTATGTAAAGGTCAAATCACTGTACTGTACACCTGAAACTAATATAATATTGTATACCAACTAGACTTCTATTTTTAAAAAATTTCTATTTTGAGAATCTTACCAGTCAGGGAATTTTAGGAGAATGCCCTGAAATAGTATTAAAATAAAATGAGACGGAGCCCTGACTCATTCCAGCAGACTCTTTTAGAACCTAGGCACCACAGGATAAATATTTTTTTTTTATGGGGGCACCAAGAACCAATTTTGAATTAAATGAAAACAACCAAACTTGCCCCACTTGCGTTCCAAACCAGCGTTGCTGGCACGTGATCACAGCTGTGGGATCGTGCACGCTGCACTGTAATACAGGGAAAGCGCACTGTGTGACCTAAAAATCCCATAATGAGCCGCTCCCTGTACTCTCTTCCTCTGCTCCGTTGGATGTCAGGTGCTGTTTTCTGTTGGGAATTGAGTTTTCATTTTTTTAAAAATCCAAGCTGGAGAGAGGGCAGGGATGTCTGGGCGAGCTGTCGGACTCCTCGCCCTGGGCGCACAGTTTATTCTCCCTGCTTTCTCCACTTGTAGGGCCATCCCTGTCACCACCCCTCAACTTTGACGGTGGGCACAGATCTTGGAAATGGAAGTAATGACGCGTGACATCGCCCCTGAACCTTTCTCCTTAATAACTTTCTGGAGTCTGAAGCATTTTTAAGAAGTATTCATCCCGCCCGGCCGGGGTGGCTCAGTTGGTTGAGTGTCGACCCATGAACCAGGAGTTCACCGGTTCCATTCCCGGTCAGGGCACATGCCCCAGTTGCGGGCTCCATCCCCAGTGGGGGGGGTGGTGCAGGAGGCAGCTAATCAATGACTCATCACTGATGTTTCTCTCTCTCCCTTCCTCTCTCTGAAATCAATAAAGATATATTTAAAAAAACAAAACAAAAAAAAGGTCATCGAGCCTGAGGGGCATCTTGAAGGCCTGCAGGGCCTCCTCCAGGGCTGGTGGGTCTTGCAGATGTTTATTACCTTAATAAACCCACTCGCTTTGGCAGAGATTTTGTTAAGTTGATTTGTTTGTGTGTTTATCTCTCATGTATTAAAGGAGGAGACTCACATGATCTAAAAAAAAAAAAAAAAAAACACACAAAAATTCAAGGCACAGACACAGAAAACAAAAGGAAGGGCTCCTTTGTGAGCAAATGTTCTGTGTCCAGGATGCTGGGGTAAAGCAGTCTGGCCTCAGAAGCCAGCAGAAGCACTCAAGCCGGGAAATGGAAAGGAACTGATCATTCTAAGAGAGACTCGGATGTGGTGGGAACTCCTTGGGGATAGATTATGGGAAGAGATGTGAGCATCAAGCATTCCTGCACTCTTCAGCCCATCCATGTCTACCGTGGCCTATGCTATGGGGAGTCAAAGGAAGGAACAGACCAGAGTTGTTTTACTGACTTTCCAGCGATCTCTTTGTAGTGCCTTATGGGGATCGTGAGCAGAGTGGGGTGTATGATTATTGTAATCAGGGGAAGAAACATTTTTCTCAGACTTTACCACCATTAAAGTAGTTGGTCTTATTGTGCTCTATGGATGTGGTGACTCTGTAACTGATTGTGTTTCCCTCTTTGCTTTGGCCTCTAGGAAGCTCAGAGCTATATCTGTGGCCCACCTTTTGAAATGGTGCTAGAATTACTGAATGTATTTCTGCATACTTTCACCAGCTTTTTAAGCCATTCTTCAGCCCTCATTTCTTTTTTTTCATCCTAATATCTTACTCTTTTTGAAAACCTTATTGTATATATTTTACAAGCAGTTTAGATGGATGATGTTTGAAGGAACTGATGGGTACATGGATAGATGTTTGGATGGATGAGTGAATGTTTGACTGGATAGATGAGTGGCTAGGTGTGTGTGTGTGTGTGTGTGTGTGTGGATAGATGGGTAGGTGTTTGGATCAATGAGTATATGGATAGGTGGTTAGCTGTGTGGATGGATAGATGGGTGAATGAATGGGGGTTTGGATGGATGACTGTTTAGATGTTTAGATGAATAGGATAGGTGTGTGGCTGAATGTTTAGATGGTGGATGCATGTTTAGATATATGGGTGGATATTTGGCTGGGTAAATGAATGGGTGACTAATAGGTGATTGGATGAATAGAAGGATGGTCAGCTGACTGGATATTTAGATGGATAAATTTTGCATGAATGGAAGGATGGCTAGGTGGATATTCGAATGGATAGCTAATGCAGTGACTAGATGGATGGGTAATGGGTGGGGGTGGCTGGCTATTGGGGTAGATGGATAGATGCGTGTGTGTGTGTGTATCTAGAGCAAGTATAAGGATGAATGGATAAATGGGTATTTGGATGTTTGGGTAATACTTTCTTGGTACACAGTGTAAATGTGCCAAGGGTGAAATAACGTGTATAAAGTACTTTGCCAATGTCTGGCATGTCGTGGGCATTCTGACTTACTACAAAGGACATGGGCTTGTTGACTGAAATACCTTTGTTCTGATCCTTGCCCTACCACTGACTGCATGACCTTAAGCAATTACCTAACCTCTCTGCACTGTAGTTTGCTCAACCGTAAAATGAAGTTAAGGTGCTTACTCCAGAGGGTTGCTAAATGGGCTGGTGTATATTTCAGGGGTAGTAGATACTTGCATACTTCTTTCTGAGGTACAACGAGAGAGAGAGAAAGAGAGAGAAACCATTTTTCCTAAGCATGAAATAAAAATCCTTTCCCTCAGTCTGACTTATCCAACCTAAATCATGTACCCACCCAGGGACCACCAGCAGTTGCTAATGCCATGTACTGTTTGGGTCCACTCTCAAGAATTGAGACCAGGCCACCTTCTATAGAGAGTCACCTTCTTGAATGAAGGAAAGGAGAGAAGGAACAGTTTGAGGGCTGCTGGTTCAGATCAGATAGTAGTGGAAATGAGTGACCAGTGGGCAGACTGTAACCATATTAACAGCGTAGGAAAACCGTGCTTTGGTAGTTGATTAGATGTCAGTGGAGAGGTGGAAGGATAATGATATTCACCAGGTGGGGCATCCCAGAACAGTGCGGGTTGATGGGTTAAAGTTGGACCAGGCCGCCTTTGGAATGTATGTGGACGATCCACGGGGAGAAGTGGTTGGTGTACCCGGGGCTCTGGTGAAAGGTCAGGGTGGCAGAGATTGGGAGGTAATCAGTCTCCGTCTTTATAAACCCCTGTGCCTTCTCAAACATAAAATCTCATATTCTCCTTTGATGTTATTTAAAATGTCTAAGTGTGTTAAATATACGATTAAAAACAATTGAAATGACTTGCAGGATCGAGTCAGCGTCCCAGCTGATGCTGATGGCCACGGCAGGCAGGTTAGGAAGAAGTCTCTGTCTCTTGCACCTTTGGAGATCCAGGCTGGTTTGTGCTTCCCTCATCGTGGCTGTGCGGGCAGGCGCCAGGAGGAGGGTGCAGAGCCTAGACCCTGTACTCGGGAGCTTTCCTGCTGCTGTTTGCGCTGAAGTTATACCCTCTGCTGGCAGTGTTCCCGGCAGGCAGGTGTCCAGGCCGTGCTTGGTCACCTCCAGTGTCAGGGAGCTCACTACCTCCTGAGACAGCCTCTGTCCTCCAGATGAACGTGCCTACCGGCCAACGTTCACTGTCCCCCACGGCTTTTCCCCACTCTGTGCAGCTCTGCCCCCCAGGCCAGCGTGGTGAGCATGGAGCTGGGTGTCTCCCTGTGCCAGGTCCTCGGGCATCTGAAGGGGCAGCCAGACTTGCATTTAGTCCCCCCTCTTCCTCAGGCTGCCCCACCCCAGGTGGCACAGCTGGCACCCACCAGTAGGATTTTGAAGTCCTACTTGGACTGCGTAAGAGAGACGGACTGACTCTTCCCGGGTTTTACTGTCTTCGGAGGCACTTCCGGTTCTGCTTAGCTGAGGCACTTCCGGTTCCGCTGTGGCATTTCCGCTTCCGCTGTTAGGAGCCCTTCGCCTCCCGGTCGTGTGCTTCTCCGCGTTGCCTGTGGATGCTGGGGAGTGTGGGTTCAGACCCGTGAGCCCACAAAGCGTTCGCCTGACCGAGCAGGAGCCGGCGAGCGCCCCGGCGGTGCGGCGGGTCGTCCAGGCCTCCGGCTGCCGGCTGCCGGCTCCCGGCCCCCAGAGACGCGCGGGGCTCCGGCCCTCTCGCGCGCCCAGGCCAGGCCGCACTGGGTCAGGTCCCGCTTGGCTGCCTCGTAGGCGTGTGAGCTTTGGCAAGGTGTCGGCCTCCCTGTGCCTCGTTTCTCCAGCGCCCGTGCGGAAATTGGAGTAATGATGGCAGTGCTCACGTCACCGAGTTTGTGTGGGATGGAAAGAGATAATGACGTAGGGTATTGTCAGCGGGGCGTTAACTGGGCATGTTCCAGTTGTTCTCCGTGTGTCTGTCTGTCTGTCTCTCTCTCTCTTTCTCTCTCGTCTCTCTGGAACGCCAGAACTGATAGCCCTCTGGCCCGTGATGGGAAATGTTAAAAAAGACTTAAAACAGCAAAAAGGGTGACCTTTAGGAAGGCCATTGGCCATTGTTTATGAGACAGAGGACTTTGTTATAACAAGGAAACTAGCACAGTCGAAACTCAGACTTCAGATGCTGATGTGGAAGGAAACTATTTGGGGGGGGTGTATGGACTTTCAGTCCAGAGTTTACACTTTTTGGTGGTACGCAAAGTTCATTTTACGTGATATCCCGTGTTTCACGAGTAATGAGTTCTCCATTTCTGGGAGGCTTTCACATGAGCCTAAAAGATCTAGTTGGGGCGGGGGGGGGGGTTACACAGGGTCCCCACATGCTGTAATTGTTGAGAGGCTTTCAAGGGAGGCAGAGCTGGGTGTGACTCTTGCCTGCTTCGCTGTGGTGGGAGCTGGAAGGCACCCCGCACATGTCTGGCACATGGCCCAGCTCTGCAAGGTGGTGGCCAGTCTTGACGCAGAGCCAGGATCTTCATCTTTGTAATCTTTGGGTCCCCAGCCCCCAGCAAGGATGCTAGTGAATGCCTGTTGAGTCATCCCCTAGCTACTCACGTCTGAGTGGCTTCACCAGTGGGGGGAGAGGGGACCCCAGGCTCTTCCTCTGACACCTCTAATGCTCCTTGTTTTGCAGACATTGACGAATGTGAGAATGACTACTACAACGGGGGCTGTGTTCACGAGTGCATCAATATCCCGGGGAACTACAGGTGCACCTGCTTTGACGGCTTCATGCTGGCACACGATGGACACAACTGCCTGGGTGAGTGCTGCAGCCATGTCCTGCCTGCTGGGCATGCCTTGCCTGTTCCTCAGCTCCAGCTTGCAGTGTTGGGGGCAGTGGGAAGGCTTGCTCTCCTTTGGTTCTTTGTATTAGTTTGCTGGGGCTGCCATAATAAAACAGTACAGACTTGGGGGGGGAGCAAGAGGTTAAACAACAGGAATTTATTTTCTCACAGTTCTGGAGGCTAGAAGTCTGAGGTCAAGGTGTTGACTGTTTGGGGGTTTTCTGAGGCCTCTCAGCTTGGCTTGCAAATGGTCACCTTACTGCGTGTTCACAGGGTCATCTCTCTGTGCCTGCATGTATTTGGTGTCTTTCTCCATGTGTTCTAATCTCCTCTTATGAGGACTTCAGTCATTTTGGAGCAGGGCCCATCCTAACCAACCTTTAACTTAATTATCTCTGAAAAGGTCCTGTCTCAAATGCAGTCAGTCACATGCTGATATACTGGGGTTTAGGGCATCAACAAGAATTTTGGGGGAGCACAATTCGGCCCATAACAAGGATTCTTCTATACCTCCAGAGCCTCATGGTTCAATTATATATTTTAAGCCAGTTGTATAAAACTTACAAGAGTAATGCAAGCCTGCTGGATAAAATTGGAAAAATGTAGAATAGGAACAAAAAATTGGGAAGCATCTTAGAGTAATACTAATGTCTGTGTGTTGACTGTTAGTTTCCTTTCAGTCTTCTCTATGCTCCCAGGTGTGGTTTCACTCTACTAGTGATCAGGTGGTCAGCATGATTTTGTCCCTTGATTTTCCCTTTAACATCATGTGAACCTCAGGTATGTTTACCTGGCCCCTGTTATTGCCATTTTTCTAGTTGCCTCATAGTCTGACGAAGGACTAATAACATGAGGCTGCTGTAACAAAGTAATAAACTGAATGCCTTAAACAGAAGAAATTTATTCTCTCCCAGTCTGGGGGCTAGAAGTCTGAAGTCAGGGTGGCGGCAGGGTTGGTTCCTTCACAGGGCTTTGAGGGAGAATCTGTTCCAGGCCTCTCTCCTAGCTCCTAGTAGCCTCTTTTGCTCCTTTGCTTGTAGATCACGTTGTCCCTGTGTTTTCACATCGTCTTTGCTTGTGTGTTTCTGTCTCTGTGTCCAAATGTCCCCTTTTTATAAGGACACAGTTATTAGATTAGGGCTTAACCTAATGACCTCATTTTAAGTTGATCATCTGTAAATAACAATCTCCAGAAAAGGTTGCACTCATAGATGCTGGTGATTAGGATTTCAGCATCTTTTAGGGGACATGGTTCAGCCTATCACAAAGCTGGTTTGCAGTCTGTAGCAGGAGAAACATCTCTCGGCAGAAAGCACGTGGGTCTCAGAGCATGAGTGCTTGTCCCCTAAGCACTTGGCTGTTACTGGCGGCTGAGTGACCCAGGGCAGGAGGGCTTGAGCCCAGAGGGTAAGACCATGGACTTGGCAGGAGTATGGCTATGAATACGTTATTAATATCTCTGGGCCTCGGTCACTTGCTGGTAAAGGGAGGGTGTGGAGAGCAGCTGTGAGCAGTCGCTGAGATCATGTCCGGGCAGCTGAGAAGCGTGCCGGACACAGGCCTCTCCACACTAGCGGCTCTTACTGTCAGTATAGCCTGTGAGCTCAGGCTTCCCTGCTGTAAAACAGGGATGATCATGCTGCCTCCTTCACCAGGCTGAGTGTTAGGTGAAGCGAAGGGACTGGCACTTAGTAGGTGCAGATAGTTAACAAACAGGCATTAGCGTTACTCGAGGAGAGCTGGCCAACCTTTGGTGGTTGGACATTCAGGTTGTTTGCTTATTTTGTTTGTTGGTTTGTTTTTACCATCAGAATCTAGAGGTAATTCTGGCCTTAACCTTTTTTATCTCGTTTTCCCAGTTGCTTTAGCAGTTCTTCCCAGAAATGGAGCTACTGGGTCAAAGGATCATTTGGATTCTCTATGGCTTTCACTGCGGTGCTTCCTGAAAGCACTCAGCACCCCTCCTCTGTGCCAGCTGGTGTGCTGGTGGGTGGCATAGGGAGCGGGACGTCCCACGTGCTCTGGACTTTTCCTCTCCGTGGTGTATTAGCCGTAGCTTCCCTGCCTGTTTTTGTTTAATGCCTATTGCATCTCAGATGGGCTTGTTATGGGAAACAGATCTGTGAACATGTAATTACACCCACAGTAAGCTCTGAAACGGAGGTCTGGACAGCAGGCTGTGGAAGTCCAGAGGGGCCTGTGAGGAGCTACCCCTGTGTGGGTGACGGTGGGGGTGGAAGTAGGGCTGACTCCTTCTTGGGGGGAGGCTTTAGAGAGGAGATTGCATTGAGAGGTTGAGGAGCATCTTGCTAGGGCCAGGGCACAGCCTGTGTAGAGAGCTGTGGGTGGCTCCTGGAGGCCGGGCTCAGGGTGGGTGGCAGGAATGGTGGGAGGTGGGGCTGCGGAAACAGGCAGAGCCTTTGATTAGATTGTAAAGAACGGGCTGTACAATATTTATTGTGCCAGATGCAGAGTTAATTACCGCCCAAGTGTTATCTATTGAGTCCTCCCCAAAGCATAAGCACTTAGCTTTACTAGTTTGCCCCTTTTCAGATGATAGAAAGAGTACATTTCAGTCATTGATCAGTCCCTGTGAACAACAGGCAGTATCACCCAGCAGTCAAGGGGACAAGTCTCGGAAGCTGCCAGTTCTGGGCTCCAATCTGGCCCTGCCAGGTTCTTAGCTATGTGACCTTTGGCCAGTCACTTTCCCCTGTGCTTCAGTTTCCTCCCCTGTGAAAAGGAATTTGGAGTCCCTGTCTGTCAGGGTTCTGGGGAGGACTGAATGCAGTCATGGGGGTAGAGCATCCAGCAGAATGCATGGGCATCTGATCACCAACACGCAGGGAGGTGACTGAGGTGGACTATTTGATGCCTCCATGACCTGGCGGGGGCCAGAGCCTGCCGTCTGCAGCCCTGGGCTGTGTCTCAACTCGGATGCCCTTCTAGCCACAGCACTCTTACCTGTGTAGGAGCACGTGGCTGAGCACTTTCCTTCTTGGCCGTGGCAGGTACACCCAGAGCCTCCAGACTAATGGTGGAATCTGTGTGGGTCTTTGTTTCAACAACACTATTTTTACAACAGATTCTTTTTAGACTGATTAATTTAATTTAGAGAACCGGGTAAAACTCCCCCCGCCCCACCTCCAAACACAGATTGTGACTGCATACGGCTCTAACTTGCACATATGGCTGCTGAGAAAAGGCTCCCTCTGCTGCTCTGCTCTTAGCTGAGGGCATACCCTGCCCAACAGACTCTGTTTGGACTTTTTCCTTCTCAAGACACAACTCTGGCTCTGGAGAAGTCAGATCTTGGTACCAACCAACCTGAACCACACTGGCCACGTGACCTCTCAGAGCCTCAGCTCCCTCCTCCGTAAAATGCTGTAGGAGTTAAGTGCTGATGCCAGTGTCGGGATCACAGAGGCTCGATAAATAGTGGGCTCGATAAATAGCTAAAAACAAATAGCACTTTGAGAGGAAGCCAGGCTTGCAGTGTGAGGAGAGAGCCTCTCATTCCAGTACCGCCACTTGAGTTTATGGTTTGGGGCCAGTTACTCAAACCCTCCAAGCTTCAGTCCCCTGATTCTGAAATGGATCTAATAGCTGTGTCCAACGGTCACTGTGACAGTTAAATGTGGAGGTGGGTGTGGTCATCCGTGTGTGCAGATGGAGGGTCCCGCACATGTGCTGGACAGTGTCCTGTTGGTGCAGAGGGTGCAGGCTGGTAGCCCTCAGTCCTTAGCCAGCCCACATAGTTGCTCTATCCCCAGTGTTCGTCATCATCATCACCACAGAATGATTTGTCAACATTTAAAAAATCAAGGCCTGTCATGTAAAAATTGGTATTTCCAGCATTGCTCCTGCTTGGCCATGTCACCCAGCCCCTGATGTTTATGGGGCTTTGGCAGGAGTACAAATGGAGGCTCGTATCCCACATGGCTAATGTGTAAAAGTCCTTACAAAGCTTCAGAAATAGAATACCTTCTATCTATTTGACAAGTGTTCCTATCTCATGACCAGGGAGGCTAGACTGGGATTTAGAATTGTAGGACTCCTCAGAGTTTGTGCCAGAAAGTGGAGGTGTGCCCGTGCCTGCTCCTGCCCCCTTCTTTTCACCCTGGCTCCATCCCACACCCTGGGAGCCTGGGACATACCATCCGAACACTCAAGCTCTGGCTCTTTACCCCCAAACCACCTTCCCCTTTTGCTACTGCTTGGTCCTAAGTGTCATCTGTCCCTCAGAGAACAAATAGGCATGGGGCCATTTGGACAAGGAATTGTAGGGTCTCAGGTACCCAGAACGTGGTCTAGAAGGGTGGGTATGGGTTCCAGGTTCACATGACCCTCTGTGGACTTCTGACTCTGCAGGGAGGGCTGCAGCCACAGGAGGGGCAGGGGGGACCCCCAGAGCACGGGCCCCAGGACAGGGGCACACTCAGTCTCAGTGCGGTGCTGGTGGCTACAGGCAGGAACTGTGTCCATTTGGGTGGGGGTGTCCTCTCCTGTTTGCTACAATCCCCACCACTCCCTGTCGCTCACAGCCAGTCCGCATTGGTTTCTTAACTGCCTGCCTGATCTTGGTAGTCACTTTGTTCGTGCTGCCTGAGGAAGCTTCCAGGACAAAACCTGCCCCCGAGGGGTGTTGGGGGCTGCGAGAGGCTAAGAGTTGTTGGAAGGTCCTGGCTGCCTATGCAGTCCTGACCGTCTCTGGTGAATAGCCCCACCCACAACCCCTCACCTATCGGGGACAGTTGGGCCACTCTGCACCTTCTGTTGTTCTGTCTCCAGAAGGCTGGGTCAAGGGTCTTGTCCTTGTCCGGGCGTAACGTTCCTCCTTCCACCACCCCTGGATTCCTGAGGGATGAGAGCTGGATGATCACGAGGTCGAGGAGCACCCGTGTCAAGTAGGAGAAATGAGGCAGGCGGCTTAAGGGTTATTTTCTTGCCGGAATTTTCACAGTTGAACCTTTTCTTTTCTTTTGAGCAAAAGAGGTTATTTTCTCTTGGAGATGGCTTGCCCAGGACTGTGTCCTGGAGGGTGGCCAAATCTGTCCTCCGGGGAATAAAACCCTCTCTCTGTTTGACATCTTTATTGAGGAATTTCTCAAATATAACAGAAAATGACACCAGTGGGAATTCAATCCACGCTGAGATCCTTGCTCCACCCCAAATGGCTGCTTTTAGCATTGTAATTACTGAAATAGCAGTAGTTCTGTTTGAAAAATAGTATTTCAAACTCCGTGCAGTTGGACATAAGAGCAATATTGAGGCTAATAGACTTGGATTTTTTCATCCTAAATTAAAACCAGCAGTGGGTAATTTCTTCCCGCCCCATGAAGCAAGGCTCCCTCTTCTCTGCAGCCATCAGTTCACGTAGCCAGATGTTTTCTTCGGCTCCAGGCTTTACCTTGACTCACTGAAGAACATGTTCCTCAGGCTGCTCACAGTCTGAATTTGGAACTTGGCTTCTCAGCACTTTTTCCCTGATGAAGAGAAGCCAGGTTCAGCAGAAAACTTGTTTTATTAACCAGATCTACTTTCCCGTTAACACTGCCTGGCCCTGTATGGGGTAGGCCATTTCATGTGAGATGAGGAACTTTGGTTGAATCTCTGCTGTGTGCCCGGAGTGACACAGGGTGTTGTGCCCCTGTTCTCACAGGACTCACAGCATCCACAGGCAGGAGCCATTAGTATTCTTCCTTAGAGATGAGGAGAGCAAAGCTCAGAGAGGGGAAGGAAACTAGGTAAAGTCACACAGCCAGCAGTGGTGGAGCTGGGATCAGAGCCCAGGTCTGTGCATTTGCCAGGCCAAGGCTGTAAGCTACTGCCCATCCCCTGCCCCATGGTGCCTGGAGCAGCACCAGCTCTGGGAGCTGGCCAGGCTCAGGGAGGGACTTCCTTCTGTGGGGTGTTAGCTGTGTGTCCCCTGTGAGTTTGGGGGTCACTGAGGGCTTCCAGAAATCCCAGTATCTGTCAAGCCAGGCTGGTGAGAGGCATGCTAAGGGACAAGAGGGCACCCCTCATCCAGAGAGTTCACCCCAGGATGGGCACCTCCTCCCCAAAGCTATACTGCTCCCCCAGGCCAAAGCAGGAGCTTTCTGCCTGTGTAGGAGTCTTGTTCCATCCCTAAGCTTCCTTCAGGACATTGTCGTAACCCCAGTGGCCATGCAGAGAGCTTTGTTCTTCCAACCCTCTCTCATGGCTCCCATTACTTTCACAGTAGCACCCAGTTCATCTGAGCAAGGGTGTGCCCTCTGGCTCAGCCTTCCAGAAATCCGTAGAGCCCTTCTGCTCATCCCTGCTGTTTACAGCTGCTCTGCTGTGGCCCCTCCCCCAGCGGGGACCTGGTGCGCTCCTATTTACCTGTCCTTTGAGACACAGCCCACAGGGCCCTTTGCTCCAGCCTATGACTGTGTTG
Organism: Miniopterus schreibersii; assembly: GCF_964146895.1. NCBI lineage: Eukaryota > Metazoa > Chordata > Mammalia > Chiroptera > Miniopteridae > Miniopterus > Miniopterus schreibersii. The sequence continues at coordinate 184,237,607 of NC_138102.1, read as the reverse complement.
AGTGCACCTCTGCTGTGGCTCTGTGCTGGGGTCCTCTCTTCCCCTGGAAGCAGAAGTTGTCTTATTTATTTCTTCTTCCTCCTTGGGACCTGGCATGTTGTAGGCTTCTAGTAAATATTTGTGTAATGACTGAAGGAATAAATGGATTTGTAAAAGTGCCTTGTAACCTGGGTCTTAGACTCAGCAGACTTCCATGCTGGGCCCATGGCAAAGATGAAGGTGATTAGAGGGGTGTCTGTTGCAGGACGCCCAGGTTTGTGAAAAAGACGGAAATGTTCATGGCTCCAGTGACAGGCAGAGGGGGCTGTATTAGCAGTGACACCAAAGCCTCCACCTAGGATTCATCCATTCCTTTATCGCAGAAAACCACTCTGAGCACCTGCCATGTGCCTGACGCAGTTTCTCCTGCTGGATTCAGCAAGTGGTATACAAAGGCAGCCCCTCCCCATACAGGAGCTTCTGTAGTGGGGTGGGGAGACAGTAAAGTCAGCAGAACTCAGTGAAGTGAGTTCAAGTTCAGTCAGGTCAACTCCAGTGGAAAGTAAGAGAGCAGAACACTGTGATAGAAAGTGGTGGGAGAAGGGTGGTTGGACAGGGCAGTATCTAATACTATTGCTACATAAAACACCCACCCTGGGTGCCACAATCCATCTGCTGTGGATTCCATGGCTCAGCAGGGCCGGCTTGTCTCTGTCCCATGGTATCTGGGCCTCCGCCAAGAGGATGTGAACGCTGGAGGACCTGACGCGGGGCTGAAGTCATCTGAGGCTTCTCTGCTGATGTCTGGTGGCTGATGTTGGCTGTTGGCTGGAGCACTTGTGGCAGCCTCTCCTGTGGTCTTTCCACATGGTTTGGTGTGGGCTTCCTTGAGCATGGCAGCTGGGTTCCAAGAGAACAAGACAGTGCACAGAAGTTCTGCAGTCCAGCCTCAGAAGTCACTTCCCCACACTGCAATCTGGGCAGTTACAGAGGTCTGCCCCGTTCAAGGGAAGGGACCATGGTAAGGGGGCCTCTGTGAGGAGGGAGAAGCCACCATTTGAAAATCTAGGGAAGATCCTCGCTCCAGATGGAAGGGGGAGGACAGGTGCAGGATGGGGGCAAGCTAGATGAGCTTGGGAACAGGTCAGCATGCCTGGAGGGACGGGTGAGGGAGAGGGACTGGCAACGAGATGAGGAGTAGGCACTGTAGGGTTCTGCAGGTCCTTATATGCCCAGAAAGGTTGTTGGGCTTTATTCTGAATTAGCTGGGAAGCCATGGGACATTTTAACCAGGGACTGTCACAGGTTTGTTGACATTTTAATTAAAAGGGATTTGCTTTTTGATTGCTGGGTAGAGAATGTGTTACAGGGAGTGAGAGAGACTGTTGTGGTGGCCTGGTCAGAGATGTCAGTGGCTCAGGCGAGGGTGAGGGTGGAGACGAGAAGTGGTTGAGTTCAGAGTGATTTGAAAACAGCACTAGCAGGCACTCGTGAATTAGATGAGTAAGAGGTCAGGGAAGAGGACTCTTTTTGCCTGCAGTGCCTGCATGGCTGTGCTGTTGGGGCCGAGACAGGGATACTGGGTGAGGGCAGTTTAGAGTGAGAAGAGGGGTAGACTCAGGAGTCTGTTAGGCCAAGGCCAGTGTGAGATGATCTGTAGCCCTCCAGGTGGAAATGGTGCTCCAGGTCAGAAGTCTGTGGGGCAGTCAGGTCTGGTGAGGGTGGGGGTGGAATGTGAGAGTCTAGGGCTTCTAGGTGGCAATGAAAGCCAGAGATCCTGACACTCATTCATTTCAAAAGGATTGTATGAGCACCTGCCCCAGGCCAAGTCCTGGGCTGGGAGCCCGAGATTAGGAGATGGATGACATGTTCCCAGTCCTGAAGAAGTGCAGGAATTGGTGTGCCCAGTTTGCATCCTGAATCCATCACTTACTTACCGTGTGGCCTGGAGTAAGCAAATCCCCTTCTCTTGGCCCCAGGATCCTCATCTGGGCCTCAGGATCCTCGTGTCGTGTGGGGTAAATAGTAATGACAGGGATGAGGCAGAGACCAAATAAGGTAAGCTTCGTAAAGCACAGACCGCATTGCCTGGTGTGTCACCAGAGCTCAAGAGATGTGAATTACCTAATTATCACTTATTGCTAGTATGCAGAGTCGGAACACTTTTTAAAGAAAACGGATGAATTTCGTGAGCTGGCAAAGATGCAGGGGACAAGCCTGGGCCCTGGCTGTGTGTGAGGCACCTCGGGAGGCTCAGGTTCCACACGGAGCTCCTGCCACCAGTTACTGCTCACCCCCTCCCAGGTCAGAAAGCTCCCCATTCTATTGGTTTTCGTGCTCTTTCATTGACACTGGGGTCACCTTCCAATCCCAGGTCAACCACACACCCATTTGTGACCTTGGACGCACATTGCCTCTTTCTCAGTCTTTGTGTTCTGTAAAATGAGTGTGATTCCCATCATCTGTTAGGACCAGAGGAGGAAGCAGATGAGCAGGTGGCCCAGAGGCTGACTGGGAGGGAGAAGAAGAGGGGAGGATTGGGAGACTCCACCCGGCCCCAGGAGCCCAGCTGCACGTGTGGGAGGCAGTCACCACGAACGCTCCTGCTCACACGTTCCCTGGCATAGCAATCACAGCCCTCCCTGGGCCTGCGGGGCCGGGCCTGGCAGGATGAAAGGGCCCCGCCGTCCCGGCCCTTTTGAAGGCGTCCTCTCATCCTGGAGGACAGCTGGAGACAATGTGCTGCTCCTGAACCCGTGATGAAGGCTCAAGTTGCCTGTTTATTTGTCTTTATACTTCAACAGCTCAAATGCGTTTCTTGCTAGGAAAAAAAATACTGACCATTTTAATGTCAAACTAAACAACTTCGGACAGTCATATAGTTACTGCATAAACACCAATGTTTTTAAGGTAAACTAGAGCGGTTTCTTCCTGTCCTCTTTATTCCCGCCCCCTCCCTTTTCCTCCATCTTGGCGCACGTTCAGGTGATCTAAACACGGTTGATTTGCTGTCAGAGGACAAGTCGGATTCAGGCCGCTCGCCTCCGGCTTTTAACAGCTGTGATCTGATGGAAATTCTTTGGCCTGAGAAAAAGAAACACTGGGTGCTGTGTTCATCTTCATAAACATGCTTCCTTCTCTCCAAGGCACTGCAAAACTAGGGAGCGCATGGAGCAGGGTGTAAGGAGGCGGGTTGACAGAGGCTCGGGTGTGTCTCAGAGGTGGCAGGGTCTTCCACAGCCTCCTGCTTGCGGCCAGCTCAGGGTTGGGGGTGGGTAGGGCAGAGCAGCAGGGGACATCTTATGCAGGGGCCAGGTGGGTGCTTCGTGAAAGGGCAGTGGGCCAGGCGTTTAGACTTGCTCGGGACCTTGGAAAATTCCCTGCCTCTCTGTGCCTCAGTTTCCCTGTCATATGTGAAATAAAGGGATGGGGTTGGACCAGTGGTTTTGCGATTGCATGGAGTTTTGTTTACAACAGCAGAATCCTTTATTTCAAGGAGAATCATGGGAGGTTGTGCTGCTCTGGCTAAAATGGGAGGCAAGTCTGGCAGGGATAAGAGCCCTGCTCTCCATGGAACTGGCTCCCACCCCGTGAGGTCCCTGGGGTGCCAAGACCACTGTTTGGAATCCCCTTCCCCTCTAGCGTCTTGTGATTCGATGACTTGGCAGCAGGTCACATCCTCAGCGCCAGTGGCCCAGCTCTTGGTCATGTCCTCCTAGTCCCTGCCAGGTGCAGTCCCTTTCTGCCTCTCTTTGTCTCTCAGAACTGTAATCTCCAACGTGTTTCCCTAAACATACCACCCTTTCTTGCTCTGGAGTGTCCTTGCACCTGCTGTTCCTTCTGCCCGAATTGCCCTTCCCCATGCTCTTCAACAGCACTTTGTTTGGCTGGCCCTACTTGTCCCTCAGGACTGAGCTCAGGCCTCAGCCCCTTCAGAAAGCCTCCCTGAAGTACACACCTTTCCTCTGGGCACCCACAGCCCCTGGGCTGCCATCTAACTCAGCACTGAGCTCCCCTCCTTGTCACTGGCCATGTGGGGGTGGGTGTCCCCCAATACCTGGGGAACTCCTGGAGGGCCGAGCCCCAGAGTGACTTAGCTCTCTGTCTCCAGGCCCAGCATAGGCTCATTTGTGTGGTGGAGGGATGGATAATAGGCCAGGAAGGGGGCAGAATGATTCTGACCATCCAGAGGAGCGTGACTTGCTGGTGGTGAGTGCACAAGTCCTCCACGGGGGCCGGGGGCCAGGCGTCAACTCTGGGGAAGTGTCCTAGCTGCCTGCGTGACTGTCGCCCCTGTGGTGCAGTGAGGCTGGGGGCTCCCTGTCTTCATCTCCGTCCAGTCTCTTCTAGATGAAAGGAGAGTGAGGACTTAGGAGGCAGACACACGGAGCCTGGCTCCCAACTTCCTTCCTGGCAGTGGTTTGGGGCCAGCTCTCTGCTCTTACTTTTCTTCCCCAGAAGGGAGGCTCAGTGGTGTCCCTGGGAGGGGGCAGTTGAGAGTACAGTGAGGTGGTCTGTGTGACAGCACAGTCACCCACGGGCTTGGGTGTCAGGAGCACTCGCAGCTGGGGCCCTTCAGGCTCTCACCCTGGGCCACCCCCGGTGAGGCCTGCCTTCCCATTGGTAGGGCCAGGCTGAAATGTGTTGTCACTCCCCCTGGTGCCAACCCACCTTTGAATAGAGCAGGTCTTGATTTGGTGGTTGGGGAAGAGGGCCTCCTCTGTCCCAGGGCAGAGAATGCCATGTCCATAAACAGCAGAGACACACACTGGGTGCAGAGACCAGGCCAGGCCAGGCCAGCAGACACTCCTTCTTCTTTCTTGTTTGTAGTCCGTGTGCCAAGAGCTTGGTCAGAACGCTGAGAAGTAAACAAAAAATAAGTGTCTTGTGAAGGCTCTTTAAAAATATTCTACCACCAGAACATCTCCCTCAACCAGCACCAAGCTGTGTGCCTAAAAGGGGCCTTATGAACAAATAAGGGTGACCAGAGTCTCCAGTGCGGCACGCCCTCTGCCAACAAGCCGCTTATTTTGGAGTAGCCCAGGCCCTGGATGGCATTTGGGGTCACCCTGGACACTGGCTGGGCCTGGTTGTATCCGGACAAGTGCTGCAGTGACCCTTCTCCCAGCACCAGCAAGCCCAGCCCCAGCTGTTTATAGTGGCCATTAGCCAGCCCCATGCATTGCCTGCCCCCGGCACCCCTCCCTGTCACCCACTTCGTCCCCACCACATGCTGCTGGAAATAAACCAGCAGGCAGAGATGCTTGTGCCCAGCTGGCATGCCTTGTTTGTGGGAAGTGGGTAGCCATGACAGCTGCCCAGCTGCTTGGTCTGGGGACTTTAGCAACCTCCTAGGTGCCACCTTAATGGTGAGAGAGGACCCCACAGGCCAACTTGCCCTCCTCTGGCTCATCCCCTGGCTGCCTAGGAGTCAGATGCCAGTGGAGTCATTGGGATGAGCCTTGGCAGAGACCCCTCTGGGTGGGATCCTCCTGGGGCTCCTCAGCCTGGCAGCTGACCCCTGTGACCTGAGCTCTGCCTGTCACTCCAGCCTTGCCGCCTCTCTGTCTGAATATCAAGCCTGTCCTCTGGCACCATATACCTCTGTGCTTCCCCCTTGCCTGGGGAACCATCTGTCCCCCCTTGTCTGTCCCCAGGGCTCTAGTTTGTCCTTCTGCACCTTTTCCCTGGCCCTCCTGGGCAGGATAACTTGCTGCCCACCTAGCACTTGGACCAACCAGAGCCAGTGCTCATCACGCAGAGTTGAAAAGGTCTGTTTACTTACCTATCTTCCACATGTGATAATTACACAGAAACACTCAGGAAAATCAATAGAAAAGACAAAAATAGTTCCCTCTCAGCTCGCCAGCCCAGCAGCCAGAGTCTTGTGCCCAGCGTCTTCTGTGTGCAGACCCGACTTGACAGTGGTGACCAAGCGTTGGTGTTTGTGGGCTGCTGTCAGAGCCTTTCTCACTGCTGATGCATAACCGGGCAGCGGAGATGTGGGACCTGATCAAAGGCCAGGAAGCAGGAGCCAGGCAGTCTGTGGGTGCCGAGTGAGACCTGCTGCTGTGGCTGGCTGTCTGGAATAGCAGAGATGCCTCAGAGAAAGAATTTGAAACCTCTGGGTCAGCAAATGCCCCCTGGTGCCCAACGTCTGCCGAGTTCAAGGGGTCCTGAGATTATTTCGACATGACTCCCACCCTTAAGAAGCTCTAGGATTTGTGCAGAAATACTCCTCTCAACATGGCATACTTGATGTAATTAACACACACCGAGTATTCAGGGCAGGGGCTGCTTGCCCTGTCAGGAACGAGTGGAAGGTCACCAGGGGGGGTGGAGACGGGGTGAGGGGAAGAGGGAACGGCAGGTGCAAAGCCTAGAAGTGGGGAAGGCTCAGCCAGGTAGGAGAGTAGGCTCAGGAGTAGACAGTGGTCTCTGTCAGCAGAGCCAAGCATGCTAAATGCTCTCCAGATCTTAGACCTGGAGATTTAAACTTGCAAATGTAGGAATGTCAGGAGATCACCTTTGGCTGCATATTGGGCATGTCACAGACTCAAGCCTGACTCCCAACACCTCCTTCAACAAATTCTAGGGCCCCACCTGTTGTTCCAGCCTCACCACACGCACACGCACACACACACCCTCACGCATGCACGCACACCCCCACCACCAAATACCTTTCCCTGTGCTGATCCTCACATGGCTTAGAGAGAGGCTGCCCTGCTTCCCAGTGTGGCTCCAATCCCTGTCACAGGGCCCACTCTTCTTTTCCTGCAGACCTCTGACCCCAGGCAGCAGTCACCTCTATTGGTCTCACCACCTCTCTCCTGGACGGGTAGCTCCCTCAGAGCCAGCCCTGACCTTGTGCTCACTGCTTGTTCCCAGCACTGAGTGCAGGGCCCTGCATCCTTGTTGAGGGAGTGATGGGTGAATGAATGAATGAATGCATGCATGAATGAATGAATGAACAAATGGCTACTCATAGACTTTCTGGGGGGAGGTGTGGGCATTAGCAAGCTGCTTTCAGGTGAGGCCACTGCTCACACAAGCACATTCTTGGGGAGGGGGAGTCAGCAGATTGAGAGGGTCCGGGGGGAGTGATGTGAAGTGAAAAGCTCATAGCCTTTGACCCAGGAATCCATCTGAAGGAATAATTCCTAGAATGGAAAGGTTTGTGGCTGCCCTGTGTGCCTCCCAGGGAGAGTATTCGCAGAACAAAGTAGAGACAAGTGCAGGGGGGATAGGGTGGGGCTCACCAGCCGGCTGGACAAGCAGCAGGTGAGGAGGTGTGAAAGGGAGCCCCGCACAGACCAGGCACTACCTCAGCTTACAGAGAGGAAGGGTGGGCAGGCCAGCCGCAGAGTGGCTCGTTACCCAGGAGAACCAGCGCGTGGAAAGAGACAGAAACAAAGTAGAATCTCATGACTGGTTGTGGCTAGAGTGTCACACTACTGATCCTCTTTTTTTTGTTTTTTGGGGGTTTTTTACTGTTTTTCAAATTTTCTTGTAAATTCTGATTTTTAAATAATAAAAGAGTTGTATTGGACAAGTGATGGGGAGCCATGCTAGGTTCTTGAGAGGCATGTAGAGGCGTGGTGGTCTTTCCAGTGCTTCAGCCAAGCTGTGTCCCCCTTTCCACAAAGCTCCCTGCTGCCCACACTCGGCCTCCACCTCTGCCCTCTCACAGCCCCTCTGTCTGCTGCTTTTTTAAGTCTATAGACTCTGTTAGCACAAAATCATGAGCCACCCAGTGCCTGTTAAGGAGGGACCGCTGCGTGGGGGAAGGAACAAGCCAGCTCACAGCAGGCCCAGGTAAGGAGCCATCCCAGGACGGCAGGAAGCCACAGGCCCGGGGTGTGCTGGGGGCCCTCACGCCTACAGAGAACTCCCAGGTGGGATTGGTGACATGCTGACAGTGCTAGTGGAAGAGAAGGTCCCTACCAAGCACTCGCAGTAGCCTGGCAAGTGGAAAGGCCAGTTTTTACGCTCAGCAGTTTAGAAGGTGGAAGGAAATGCTGGATTTAATCGGGAAGAATAATGCCCAAAGGTTCCAAATCCCAGGCAGTGCTCCCCTCTGCAAGGCTGGGAGTGAGTCACTTGACCTGGCTGGAGTCAGGCGCAGGGGACTGGCTGGAGGACCCATGCCAGCTGGGCGGCATGGGGGGCTCTTGGGCCCTCGGGGCAGTGGTGGGGGGGGGGGCTCAGTGGAGTTTTTCCCAAGGCAGTGGGTTGCCCTGCCCGCCACACCCACAGGCCCCTGGAGGTAATCACATCCAGCTGGGCCTGTTTTATTTCTGAGGATGTCCATTAAGAATCCTGTCAGAGTACTTCCCTTTCTTTTCTTAGAGCTTCTCGCTTTGGTTCCATGATTTGTTTGTTTGGTTTTCCTCCCTCCCCTCTTTCCAGTCCTCCATTCTTATCCTCATCAAAAGAAATTTGTAAAAACTTCAGTGCCTCCCACAGACGTCCAACCAGGATCCCGTTCACAGCTGTGCTGTCAGAGGCCCGAGGGTGGGGGCATGAAAGCGGCCGGTTCCCATCCGGGCACTGTCACTCTCCCATTGGTGACCGAGGGCAGGCCGCTCCCACACAGAGCTCCCGGTGGTAGCACTACCCCCAGCCTCGCACTCCCCAGAGCAAGTGGTTGGGGAAGGAAAAGAGGCAGCACGTGCAGAGCCTGAGAGGGCAGGGCTTGCCCCTCCCGCGTGGCTCTGGCCAGTTCTGCGCCAACGTGAAGCACTGATGGGCTGGGGCCCCCCGAGAAGGGGTCACTGGTGGAGAACAGACCAGAACCAGCAGCAGGGAGGCGTTCCAGGAGCTGAAGCCACTGCGCTGGAGGCGGCAGGGCTGAGGCAAGAGTTTCCCTTCAGCTGCGGCTTGTAGTCACTTTTCCCCCAGGCATGCACACCTGGTTCCCCGCGCACTGCAGTGGCCATGTTGTCAGTTGCTTTTTTCAGTCGTATGTGTGCAGCCCTGTGCTAAGTACTTCGCCTCCACTACTTTTTCCACTTCTCAAAACAACGTTAGCTACTATTATCTCTGTTTTATAGAGAAGGAAACCAAGGCCCAGAATGGATGAGCAACCTGCCCAAGGTCACACAGCAAGTACTCAGTGACTCTTGGACCCTGGTTGCTGTGACTTGAGGGGTAGGTAGCAGTCACAGGGAAACCTCGTGCAGATTAGTGTAAGGAGGAGCAGTCAGCAGTTGGAGCCAGGCAGCCAACTCCGGTCCTCAGAGATGTTCTGTGCTGCTCAGCCATCGCTGAGGGACCAAATGGCAGCAGCTGAGATTGAAGGTGGGGCCTGGATGAGGGATGCGGTGACCAGACCCTGAAGGCCAGCAGGCTTCAACTGAGCACTCGCCTTCCGGGACTGGCTCCTTAGGTATGAATGTGAGCAGTGGGTTTGCCATTTCTGGAAAGCCAGCCCACCATTCATGTACTTCATCCTAGCCTTGAGCTTGGACTCAGCCCCAGCCCGGGAGGCTCAGTGTCAGATCAGGGCTACAGTGGGGGACCCTGTGTCTTCTGCACATAGCCAACGTGCTAGGGAATCAGGAGCCCCAGAGAAGGCCTAGCTGATTACCAGACCAGGAAGTAGACCAGTCCCAGGAGACCCCAGCCATACCTCCGGCCTGCCTGTGCCAGTACCTCTGACAGCTCAGGGAGTGTCCTGGCTTTGGCAGAACCCAAGCCCCAGAGCTTTAAGACCCATGTGTATTTTACCCGAAATCTAATCCATCTGGTTCTCATTTATTTACACTTAACTCATCAAATGCAATTTTGCAAGAGGCGCTCAATAGCCAAGAGGCTTTTCTGCCTAAGCCTCTCTCTGAAAGGAGCCGGGGGAGGGCTGGGCCTCAGCCCTCAGGGACCAGGAGGCAGCTCTCAGGGTTGGAGGTTGAGTTTGGTTCCTAGGATGGCCCAGTGCCTATGCCTCCGCTCCTGGGCCCTCGGTGGGAGCTGGGATTCCAGAGTCAGGCACAGAGCCTGACACACACAGTAGGCTCTTGGTGGCCAGGAAAACATGGGTGGGATCTGGGCAGAACACAGGGTCTCTGTTTCAAATCGTGAAAGGTCCGTGGGAAACACAAAGCAACTGAAGCTGGATCCAGAAGTAATTTTTAGTTATTATAAATAACTGCAAACCTGGATTCTGGGCCCAAACTAGGACCAATAGCCAGCTATTAATAAAAACAAACACCAGCACCTTGGGCCAGAAAGCAAACCTCATGGGCAAACCACAGCCCGGCCCTCAGGCCTTTCGGAAGCAGGTCAGCCTGCAGCCCATTGGTGTTGGCTCTGGAAACACTCCTTGCTGGAAAACAACCCTCCCTGACACAACCCTGCAGTGCCTGGCAGGGATGGAGATGGCGAGTGTCTTTGAGTGGTGGGCACACTGAGCAGAGATGGGCTGTTGCGGGGCCCTGCGAGGATGGTGGAGAACCCTGACCCCAGAACCCCTTTTGGACTTGATGTTTGGTGCCAAGGCACTGTGTCCTGTTCTGACCAGAGTCGTCACAGTGGCCACTGGGATTGGGAGGGGGAGAGGCTGGATGCTGGCATCCGGGAGAAGCATGTGGGCTATGGCTGTAGAGAGAGGCCTCAGCCCAGGCCAGGGCTGTGCCAAGGGAATGGAGGTGAGACAGGTGGTATGGCTGTGAGGAAAAGTCAGTAGCCTTGGTGACTGCTTGGGTGAGGGAGGGATGGAGGGAGGGCCTTCGCAGACAGGACTGTTCTCAGGCCTGGGTGAGAGTAGAGCAGAGCTGAAGTGAGGTCCCTCCCTTGCCCTCCCGCCTTTGCCCTAGTCTCCCTCCCGCCTCCCATCCTCCCTCCACTGTGGCTGAACGAATGAGTGCTCACCGTGCCCCAGGCCCTGGGCCTCGGGTAGGAGCCCACAAGGAGCACAGGCCATCTGTCTTTCATCACAGACCACACTGGAGTGATCTGTTTCTGAGGGTGTCTCCCAGTTACACCAGCCGAGGGCCCCCAGAGTCAGGAACCAGCCGCAGTTCAGCTTCCTCTTCCTTCCCAGCACCCTTGTCTGCCCCCCACCCTCACCATCAATTCTGGTGGCAGAGATGCATTTGTGGGTTAAAGGAGGGAGCACATTCACCCTGGGAGGCTGCAGGCAGGTTCCCTCCAGAGAGTGGCCTGGCTGGTCCAGGCAGCCCATTCAGAGCCCCCATGCAGGACCCATACAGAGGTGGGCCTTTGGGGGGCCTTTCTCCACACTGCATCCTTCAGTTCGTTTGTTGCCAATTAAATGGGTTTCCTGAGGGGAGCCTCCTAGAGTCTGCCCCAGAACCCATGGGGCCTCTTCTCCGCTTTGCAGCTAAGTCCCTGTTCCAGGAGCTCCCTGCCTTCTGGGAACACTCAGCTGTGGCCATAAATAAAGATAAAGGACCTTGAGCTCCTGGCAGGGTTCAGAGGCAGAGCACTTTCCTCACCCCACCCCAAGCCCACTCGGAGATCATGGCTCATGGATCGAAACAGGCTTACTCAGGGCCTTCCTTGCACACAGTGGGCAAGCTGCGGAGAGCTTTGAATGAGCCCCCCTGTGTCCCCAGAAGGAACCAGAACCCAAGACCGTGCTGTGCTCCAGTGACTGGTCTTGTGTGATAGTGAGCTTCCTGTCCCTGCTGTGTGCAGGCACATGTGTGCCGTTCAGTTTCTCCTACTGACCGCTGAGCACCCACTCAGCCTTACCCCCTCTGCTGGGTGCAGAATATAAAGGAGACTTAGCCCAGAGCAGAGATAGGGTTTCAAAGCCTGAGTTCCAGGGCAGTGGAAGGAAGTCTTGAACCAAGGTACATCTGGTCTGAGAGCCAGGGATGAGCGAATTCTGCTGGACACCAGGAAGACTTTAGAGAGGAGGGGGCATTTGCACTGGGTTTGGAGACGAGCATGTGTGGGGTTGGGAGGTTTGTAAGCACATGCACCCAGGGGACTTACTTTCACTGCCATGCGTCCTCATTCAGAGATGCTGTTTCATAACCTTGGGCAAGTATCTTCCTCTCTCTGGGCCTCAGTTTTCTCATCTGAGAATGGAAATGCTAAGAACAGTGCCCCCCAGCGTGTAGCTCTTGCAGATTTATTAAGGTAGCGCCTGAGCGTCCAAGCTGGGGCCTGGCTGGCATAAGGTGCGATGGCTGTGAGTGCTGTTATGAAAGGAGACTGCCAGCCCTCCAGCCAGCCTTGCGCTCGTCTCTGAAGGGCGAGGCTGTGGAGTGGGATTCCCACACAGGCCCGTCCACGCGTGGACAGTGTTCCATGGGAGAGAAGAAAGAGGGCGGTTTGGGGCTTCCTGAGGACAGCAGTTCCTCCTGGGGACAAGGCCAGGGACCGAATTCTGGTCACCTGACTCCCAGGTGTAGGCTCCCTCCTTGCCCTCGGGCACCTCTCATAACAGAATGTGCCAAGTCCTGGGGGGCCAAGGAACAGAGTGTGCTGGGCTTGCCCCTTCAGGATAGCAAGGAGCTAAGCATTTCCCACAGTGCTGTGCTGGGCCTGGGGAGGGCCTCCGAGTGAACTCAGGCTGTCCTAGGCCAGTGGGCAGCCACTTCATGGACCCAACTGCCCCAGCTGGTCACTCTGCAGACCTCACCCTGGGTCCCATTTGGAGGGCTGGGGACATGGCATGAGGTGTGTTCGGGCCCTCAATCCAGCCCCTAGAGAAGTTGGTAAGGACCGCAGGCCACCCAAAGGGATTCTGCAACTGATTTCCTGCTCACCTTGTGGGAGGAGACTGTGTTTGGACCAGAGTGGGAAAAGGGTACAGGGGGCACCCCCTCTTCCCTCATGCTAATCTTGGGCTTTATCATTTGGGCAAGAGACACGTTCACAGGCCTCGCATTTGTTTCACGTTCTTCATCGTGCGGGCGAGTCGTTGTCCCCTGCTCCTGTGAACAGCCCTGTTCCGAGACCCAGCCACCCTGCCCGCTCATTGAGGGCTTGTGGATGAGTTACATCAGCTGGCCTTTGGTGCCTAGCTTCAGGCCAGACAGATGGCAGCAAGGAAGCCACTTGTGGGGTTGAAGCAGCATTTCCACACCATGAGTCCCGCATTTGAGGGCCTGTGTCTGTTGCTTGTTTGATCAGTGGAACCTTTACTAGGGCTGGGGAACTGAGGTGCAGAGCAAGGCATCTGAGAGCCATGGGCAGGACAGCAAAGCATGTGATTGCCGGGAGATCTGGACTCAGCTACCTGTGTTCAGATCTGTTATGTGTGTGCCAGCACGTGGGCCGCAGTGCCTCTGTGGGGGGTTACTGAGCAGAGACAGATCTAAGGGTAGGCACACTGGCACACTGTTTATGCCACTTGGCAGGCGGCTCTGGCTTTGCATTGGCATCTGGGGTTCAGCATAGCAGAGGCCAGAGGGATGTGCCCAGAGGCAGGACAGTGGGTTTGAGCCCTGCCTCCGCTCTGAGCAGCTGGGTGACTTCAGCTCTCAGTGCCTCAGTGTCCTCATCTGTCCAGTGGGGTCGCTGATGCAGCCTGTCGCCCTGCGTTGCTGCACAGTCGGGTGAGTTGATGTTTGTGAGGCCCCATTCCTGACACACGCAAACCTCGAGAATGCCAGCTTTGTGCCGTTGTTCATGGGATGACCTGGACACAGCGCCTGGTTAAAGCTGTTCGTGGCGGGGACAGACCCCTAGAGGCAGACACCACTTGGGTGTGGGGGGAGGTGGCCCAGCAAAGGCCACACTGGCACTGGGCCTTTAGGGACCCTCGGTGAGACTTTGTTGAGTGGAGTAAGGTTTTCAGAATAATTTCTCCCCGGCCTTCCCTCAGCAAGAGCCCCTTTACCATTTCAGCGGTAGCTGTGGTGGCTTGTAGAGTTCCGAACTCTGCCTCCCTCCTGGCTGCCACACGGCTGACATTTGAGCTTGCTGGAGAGAAATGACCTGCCTTGCAGTCAGCCTCAAAGGTAGCTGCGGGGTCTCTCGGGTGGAGGAAGTGGTCGGTTTTCCCGGAGCCCAAGGAGGACCCAGCTGACACAGTTCAGTGCGCGAGCAGAGACCTCCCCCGTTCAGTGCAGGTCCATGTCCTTTTGATTCCAGGAGTAAAAAATGCCTGTGTTTAAAAGAACTGTGTGTAAAGTTCCATGCCAAAGTGAGTGTGCGTGTGTGAACATGAGCGCACATGTGCTTGTGTGTGCACGTGCGTGTGTGTGAGCCTGTGCACGTGTGTGTGGGTCTTTTGGGGGTTGGGGTATTGAAGCAGCCAGTAGCTCATGCTGCTGTGTGGTTTCGTATATTTGCCTATTAAAATGACAATACAGACATGGCACATTAAGGTTTAAGAAGCCCTTCTTTCATTAAACAAACTGACAGTGTAGGGGGTTATGACTTTGGTAATTGAAACATGCTGTTCTGTTCAGGACCAGAACTCTATAAAGACTCTTTCAGCCAATAGCACCCTTTGTGCCAGCAGCCTCTGGTCAAAAATGAGTGTCGCCCCAAGGTCTGTCTCCCCCGGAGAGTGGGAAAGACTGCTTGGCAGCCTTCCGCCCTGTCTAGGCAGCCAGAGGTCAGGGCCTTTCCAAAACCTCCCCATTCTCTGGGCTTTTGAAATCAATTTGCAAGGCCGAAAGCCTGGGCGGGTGTCTGTGTGTGTGTGTGTGTGTGTGTGTGTGTGTGTGGGTAGCTAGCGGCCCTGTTCTGCAGCCCCTTCCTCGCTGCAAGGTCTTGTGCTGCTGGTTGTAAATCTGAGGTGTGATTGAAACGAGGGCATGGTGGAATTTGGTTGGCGTGGCTCTGGGTGTTGGGGGTAGACAGGGTAGGCTGTACAGTCTTCCTGGGGGACGGGGGTGGGAACAGCGATACCAGCAAGAGCCTAGGTTTGGGAGTCAGACCACCAGGTTTGAATCCTGCCTCTGTGGAACCTTGGGCAGGTGGCTTTGCCTCTCCATATTTCAGCTTCCTTATCTATTAAATAGGTTAAAACCTGGATCTGACTGACAGGGTTGCTGCGAAGATTAGGGGAGTTAATATAGGTAAGATGCGGGGCACACATGGAAAGTCATGATAGCTTGCTCTCTGTGGAGTGACTTTGTGGGGTATTGTTGCGGAGTATGTCTGCGGAGTACTGCTGGGGGGGGGGGAGTGCCGCCATGGGTTAGCTCGGGGAGCCCCTCTGGGGAGCCCCTTTGTGCAGTTGGGGGGAACTGTTGCTCCTTCACTTCCAGCTCCAGGTGTGATCTCTTATCTCCCCTCTCTTTCTGTTCTGCAGATGTGGACGAGTGTCAGGACAACAATGGTGGCTGCCAGCAGATCTGTGTCAATGCCATGGGCAGCTACGAGTGTCAGTGCCACAGTGGCTTCTTCCTCAGTGACAACCAGCACACCTGCATCCACCGCTCCAACGGTAAGTCCACCATGCTGCCCAGCATGCCCTGCCCCACAGTGATAGGCAAGCAGGAAAACCCCTTCTCCACATCTCGATTGTGGGGCTTTGGGGTCAGGCGGGGCATTTTGGTGGTAGCCTGAGTGGCTGTTTTGTGTGGGACTCCTCCCAGCGCCTTCCCTCCACCTGCTTACCAGGGCTGTTGGTGTTTCTGGTGTTTTTATTTGGAGACAAGGTGGGGCCACACAGAGGCACATGTGACCAGAGAAGCTGTTTTCCTTTCTGGACTGGGGACTGGCTGTGACCAGAAAGAGTGGGGCCCTGTTCTCTATGGTCCCCTTCCCTAAGGGGAGCTTGAGGCCTGACCAGGCTGAGTGACCATTTCTCAGTCTCTGTGAGCCTGGCAACATTGAAGACTGTTGTGTGTTCATCCGGTCACCAGCCAGGGGGCCGTCTTCCTGGTCTGGAACCTGCTGCCCCCTAGAGGCCAGGTGGAGTGGCCAGCCAGCCTGAGTCCAGGCAGAGGGACCGAGGAAAACTGCTGGCCAAGCCGACGGCATAAGTAGCCTAGGGACTGCCCAGGCTCAGAAAGAGCCTGGCCCCCCGCCGTTCTCAGCAGGTGAAGGTCCTTGGTGTCTGGACAATGGTGGCCAGAGTTTGGGCCCAAAGCAGCAGGGCTGTGAGGTAGGACAGTGTGGATAGAAGCCAGAACCCAGGTGTTTAGAACAGAGGGACTTCCAGGCAAAGGGAGCGGCGTGGCAAAGGCAGAGGCCTGTGCTTAAGATGTTGGCAAGATCCGGAGCCTCCGAGCAGCTGTGTGCTGCACCGAGCGGGCTGAGGGCAGGGGCAGGGCCGGCGTTCCTGTGACCTGGCCATTCTGTGTGGTCAGGGGAGTAGATGTGCGAGCACAGGACAGCCCTGCAGCAGGGCCTGGAGGAGCCTGGTTGGCCTCCCGTGAGGATCCAGAACCTCAGCTTCCTCATCCACAAAACGGATGTGCTGTTGACCCTGCAGAGTCTTTAGAGGGTGGGACAGGATCCTGGGTGTAAAGTGCCCAGCAGAGCTGACAGAGGCTCTGAGGTGGCAATCAGGGGCCCTGGGCATGGTATTTATTTGAAAACAGTTCTTGAGAAAGAATAAAACAGTTAAAAAGAACAAAACCCAGGGTGATTAGTCAGAACTACTTTATTGGACTCCTTAGAGTTCTTAGTGTTTGTTTAGGCAGTTTCCTCACAGACAGGATGGACCCGCTAATCCCTAGCACTGCCGTGTCCCCGGGACAGAGAGGCCTAGCCTCGTGGTTCCTTGGCCAGTGTTCCCATCATGTTGTCCAGATTTCCCCGCAGCCCACGCGGGCGGCTCAGTTTGCCCCTTATAAAACCTCCCAGCTGTGGGGCTCTGGGGTCAAGCTGCCCCAGATGAGGACCCTGGCCCAAACCAAGTTTTATAAGAAACAGATTTATGGAGAAGAGAGTGAGTGTTGGAGGTGGGAGGAGAGTCCTGCTTTCATCAAGGAGGGGTTTATAGGGTGACTGCTTTGAGCAGGCTGTAAAGTCCCTGAGGCCAGGGCAGCCTGAGCCCCTTCTTCAGCAAGGTGGTGTGTGCTCTGTGCCTTTAAAGAACGGCTTTCCCACAGCAGGACTCCAGGTGAAGTGAAGGCAGGCACATGATGCGATGGTGGGTGTGTCCTGTCTACTGCACGTCCTGGTTTCGCCTGTAAGCACCATTGTACTAGGGCTGTTACAAAGCAACCTCAGCATCAGCCAGAGAGGTAGGGTGGGTGGGGTGTGATGAGGTGGCTGCTGTGGGGTCTTGCACTGACTCTGAACTGAGGCCTCACAGCAGCCTAGTGAGGCAGAGATATTATAATTCAGAGACAGGTAAGGAAGCCAAAGACTGGTCACATTAGGGAACTGCCCCAGGTCACACCGTAGGATTCCAGCCAGGCTATTAGCTGTGATGCAGTGGTAAGGAAAGAAACAGGGAACAGGGTGGAGAAATAGAAACAGGCAGACGAGAGGGCCTCTTTGAGGACGCCACCATGAACTGAAACCAAATGACTGACAAGAGTGGCCATGGGAGAAGTTGGGGGAGCCTGCCAGGTAGAATGTGTGTAAAGGCCCTGAGGTGGGAATGGCCCAGGCTGGTGTGACTAGCAGAATGAAGGGTGGGATGCTGGAGCACAAAGAGCCAAGGGGAGAGGAGCCCAGGATGAGGGGAACTAGGCAGAGACCAGGCCTTATGAGGCTCCTCGACCAAGGCAGGAGTTTGCATTCCATGCAGATAGCAGCTCTGGGCAGCTGGTTCAGCAAGGGTGGGAAACAATGCTGGAGAGGAGAGGAGAGGAGTCCTAGGGGAACTCGGACACCTCAGGAACTGGGCTGCAAATATATTGTGCAGTGGAGCTTTGAGCCCACATAGCTTACCCCACCCAAGGCCCATGGGTGGCCAGGCCAGATTTTCACTTGAAGCCAGGGTTCGAGATTTAACCAGAATACAGATTTGGGGGCCTCAACCACACTCTACATTAACCAGCATGTTGGTTAGTCTCTTCCTTCATTAGGATCTTTGTATGAATAGCCTAATTTTTAAATTTGGGCAATGAATCAATCTAAAAAACAGTAGACTTCCTGGATATCTCAGGAAGGACAAGTGGTGGTATCTCCAGGGTTCCCACAGGCCTCATGGAAGGTCTGAAGAGGATGGGTCGAGTACATGGGATGTGGGCTGACAGCTCATCAATGCCTGTGGTGGAGATGGGGTCAAACTGCCTCTCTCCTGAGCTTCTGTCAGCCGTGACAATTGCCCGAAGCTGTTGTGATTGTGTCTCAGCCATCGTAATGATTGTTAGTCTCAAAATCAGGGTGGGTCCAGGGTGCCAAGCCCCAGCTTGTTTTGCACCTAAGTGGCTCTGATCCCCATGGCTTCTGGGAGGGCTGATGAGTCTAGAGCTATTGGGCAATTTAGATTCTTTACGTCGCCTGACTCTTTCTAATGCCCGCACTTCGGAGCCTCCCCTGAGCAAGAGGAGAAGCACACAGGCTGGTTCTGATTAGAGGTGGCTGGATCCATGAAGGAGGTCAGCCAGGGTCAGTCCAGGCCCCTTGCTGAGCAACAAGGCCACGGGGCTCAGCCCTTCAGAGTGGCCCCGCTTCCCAGGCGCCAGCACAAACCCTGGCCTAAAGCATGTGGCTCTGGCCAGGCTGGGGTTGGGAGTTTTAGGTTCTCGGCCGCGCTCCATCTCTACTGCCACGTGGCCTCTGCAATCACTCTTGCCTCTCTGGGGCTCCTTGTCTGTAAATTGGGACCAGTGAGCAGGTATAGGATCCTTTTGGGCAACTGCCTGAAGCAGGCAGGTGCAGTGGCTGCCCAAGGGTAGTGACTCACATGGGCAGCTTTTCCAGAGCTCAAGCTTGATGTGGGGACACAGGCCCTTCCTCTGTCCCAGTGCTGGATGGGAGGAGACCCAGAGCTCCTGGCATCAGTGGCTCGTCTCCCTCTCCTCAGTGCTTCCAGGCGCTGGTTCTGGCCCCATCACAGCCTGTATTTGCCTCCTGCTCAGCCTCGGGCACAGCAAGCAATACAGTCCCTCCAGCTCACAGCCTGGGACGGCCAGTTCAGGCCAGTCCCAGACATCACTGCCCCTTGTGGTCCTGTGCCCAGGGGGACTCTCCAATCCCAGAGTGGACAGACCACTGAGGAGCCAGCACCTTCAAACTTTCTCCCTCTAACATGCTTGCTCTTTTCTCTTAAACTTATGTCGTGTCTTTGCACTCTGGTGTGGCGTGGCATGACATGGTGTGGCGTGGCACGGTGTGGCATGCTAGGTGGCCAGCATGGGCCCTGGACAGCAATGTTGAGGGGCTTAGCCAAGCAGCCTGTTCAGGTCAGAACTTGGTTCTGTCTGGGGGCTGGAAGCCTGGGGCCTATGGAGAGGGATCCAGGAAGCCCCTCAGAGCAGGTGGCCTCTGAGGTGGCCAGCTGGTGGAGCGTGGGCGGGCAGTCAGTGGGCAGAGGAGCCAGCGTGGCCTGGGGCTTTGGGGGATTGGGAGGCAGTGGGTGTTGTGTGGGAAGAAGAGTGAGATGCCAGCCAGTCTAGCTGGAACCAGACCTTGGTGAAAGTAATGGTTTGAAGGCAGCTGACCTTGGAAACCAACCTGGAGTAGGGCTCTGAGCAGAGCCAGAAACCTCAGGCAGAGGGGCCGTAACATATGTGGAGCCCACCTCCTCCTTCTGGCCTGAGTTCTGGGGTGGTATCCAGAGCAGGGACGGCCTCAGACACCACCACCCTGCAGCCCCATCTGTCTGAGGGTGATTCTGTGGCTGCCCCCGGGCCATGGACCCTGGTAGGTTGGGTGCCAGTGTTTGCCTGACATCAGGTCTTTTCCATGCACCATGCCACCGTGCTGCAAGGAAGGGTGCTGGGCTCCTCCAGCCCACTTGGTGGGCAGTGCTCAGAAGCCCCACCTTTGTGCCAAGGCACATCCTCCCAGAACTCACAGACTTCAGGGGAGGCAGACATGAAGACAAGCGCTGACCGCTGACTGGGCAGCGTGTGGAGGATCTGGAAGAGGGGCCATGGGCTGCAGGAGTCAGCAGAGGTGCCAGCATGCTGCTGAGTGCTGGACCTCAGAGTGGAGCGTCTTTCCCCCCTGCACCCAGACTCCCACACGGCACATCACTTGAGTCCGCCACAGCAAGCACCCTTGCCCTCAGGGCTGAGCCCATTGCTCAGTGCCCACCCCACCTCGGGACTGGCTGGGGGGCTCCTTGACACAGGTCACTGGGGAGTTTTTGGACACAAACCCCTGGGGTTGGACAAGAGCAGAGAGCAGTGGTCCCCGCTGCAGGATCTGCCTCCGGGGCCACTGCCCTCTCTGCCCTGTCCCAGCCCTTGTCCTGGGCCCTTCCCCCCACTCTCCTCCAGGCTGGTCCTTGACCTTCCTCCTGCTTTCACTTGCCCTTGACCTGCAGGCAGTGCGGCCCCTCCCCCATCTCAGCCCCCAGGTGCCCCTGATAGGCCCACCCCCACCCTTCTGCAGCTCACAGGGTTTTTACACCCCTTTTCACCTGGATGTTCACAACTGCCCTGGGAAATATTACAGGTGAGCTGTCATCCCCATCGAAGAAGTGAAAACCTGGCTGGGCCACCCCAAAGGGCAGTACTCAGCATGGGGGACAGGTTTCTGATGACAAAGCCAGTTCTGCTCCAGCCCATCTCCAGACTCAAGTGAACAAGCCCATGGACAGAGACCCACAGGCCTCCCAAGCTGCCTCAGCCCCATGTCGACGGGATTCTGCCAGTGTGCCTGGCAGGTGGGCTCCCCTTGGCTCCCAGAGTGTGATTCCCTCCTGGTGGATCTGGACCAGGCCTTGTCCTGGGGCCCAGCATGGCTCCTGCAGGGCCAGGGATGTCCCCTGCCCTGTTCCAGGGCTTTCCATCATCAGCTGTAGGTTCTGGGGCCCCCGTGAGTGGGTGTGGCTGGAGACTTTCTATTTTAAATGGGGTGAACCAGTGTGGCCACGGCCCAGCCTCAGTGCTGCCCCTCTAGTTGCTCCTCAGGGTGGACCTGCCGGGCTAGAGTATGGGGCAGGCTCATGGTGTGCAGGCTTCCCTCATCCTCTGCCTGCTGCAGACCAGGTGGGCGGGAAAATGAACAGCTCTCCCATTGAGCAGGAAGATTCATGTGCTGCGGGAAAAGGCCTGGCCTGCCCCTGTGCGGCCGGAACGGCCCTTGAGGAGGGGACAATAAATCCAGCCCATTATTTTTTACGAGTCTCCCACCCCATAAACAACTCCTTTGGCTGTTGGTGAGCCAGCTTCATGCCCTTCTCCTGGCCTGGCCTCCAGCCAGCATAGCCAGGCAGCCCTGTGGGACCCCAGTCCTTGCTTCAAGAGTTAGCAGTGGGGGTTCCCCGCAAGCTGCAGACCCCTGGGCCTCCCAGCATGGATAGTGCAGGGCAGACAGCGAGCACCAGGCCAAGAGTTAGCTCGCCATGGCCCTGGCTCCCTTCTTGGCCATGTCCTAGGGCTTCAGTTGTTTATCTATATAATGGGACAAACATTAGTGTTCAGTATAGAATTGTTTTTGAGAATCCAAATAAGATGATATGTACACACTATGTCCCCTGGTGACTGTCAGCTGTCAGTGGGCATCACCATGTGCCAAGTATTGTGCCCAGACTTTGACTCAAATAATCAGATCCTGAAACAACCTTGTGCCACATAGCTGCTATTATCCCCACTTTGCAGGTGAGAAGATGGAGGCTAAGAAGCAGAGAGATTTGTCCATTGTGAGTAAATAGCACATTCAACATCCAAACCTCATCTGTCCGGCTCCTAAAACCAAAGACACTGAATGAGCTAAGGATGGAAGAGCAAGAGCAGGGGTTGCCTCGCAGCCTGGTGCCCCTTGAGGCACAGGGCTCGGCCTCTCACCCTCAGCCTGGGGCCACACCTCACCACTACTGAGTTAGTGTGGCAGCTGCCTCCAGGTCTCCCTGTCCCACCCATCTTCAGACGATGGCCGGAGCCACTGTTCTGGCCCTGTCACTCCCCACTCAGGACTTTCCATGGCTCCTCCACACTGTGCACCTGGTGACACAGCCACAGCACACCCTTGTCTCCCTCGCCAAAAGCACTGCCTTCGGGGCCTTCCACAGGGCAGCTCCTCCCAGGCCCCCACTGCCTCTGTTCTCTTGTGACCAGGGAGCCATGTACCTGTGCCATTCCCCAGCCCCCCAATTCCCAAGAACTCATCACCTTTCAAACCCAGTGTGCCGCCACCTCTGTGAATCCCTCTCTGACTAGGCAGGCCTGCCTTCCTCCCTGGCACACCCACGTGGTTCTGAGGGACTCGGCCCTCTCTCGTGGACACTGCTGTACAAACTCCTGAGAAGGACATAGATGTATTTCTTACATCTAACACAGAGTAGGGAGCAGAGGAGGTGTGCCAAATGGAAGCCAGAAGGGCACTGGATTCATCTGAGGGAGATAATGTCTGAATTGTGTGCGGCTCGATTTCTCAGAGTACTCTCACATCCCTCATGCTGAGCTGTGTGCGCAGCATGGGAGGACAAGCCCAGGCCCTGTGGTCTGGCCAGGGTCAGGATGGGCACCCTGCCTGGGCTCGCTCTGCCGCCACCGCGTGCAGCCTGAGGTCAGCTGAGGCCTCTCCAGCAGTAGTGCCCACGTGTGTCTCAAGTTCAGAGGCTCTGCCCTGGCTCATGGCTCCCTGCTTCTGTGTACACTGCTTCCTCTTCCAGATACTTCTCCTCCCTGTGGACCCCCGTTCGCAGGCTCGTCCAGTGCTGACCCTGTGTATACCCGCACGTTTATTTACCTAGTCAGGGGACAGCTGGGCAGTCTGTCTCAGTGAGAAGAGATGGTTGGAGTCACTAAGTTCCCAGCCAAGGCTGTACTGCCCTTGATACGGGCTCTGGGAAAGGAAAGGGTTCTCAGCATTTATTGAGTTCCTGCTGTGCACAGCACCCTGATACACCTTCATCCTCGACGGCTCTGGGAAGTAACAGTGGCCACCCCTTTGTGCCTAGGAGGGAGTGAGGTGCAGGGTGGGCAGCAGGCACAGCTAGTTTAGGATGGAGCCAGGAGCTGCCTTGCTCTTTTCCACAGTACAGGGTGGGTGTCAGGGGAGAGGCACCGGCCTGGTGCCAGGGAGCTGCTCGTGTCCTTAGACTCTCCCTCAGGCGTGGCCCTGCAGTGCTTACTGGCTTCTCCTCCTGGTCCCCAGGGGCTTCTGTGGGAACATTCTCAAGGCTGCCATGTCAGCCCCTCCCACACCTGGGCATCCTCCATCTGGTCACCTGTTGGGAGGAGAAACAGACTTGTCCCTGGTCAAGGGCAGGCCATGGCCCCCAGGAGGCTTATGTGAGCTGACTATTCCCTCCTGGAAGGAGGGACAGGGTTGCCAGATAAAATATAGGACACCCATTTAAATTTTGGTTTCAGATAATGAATACTCTTTTAGTATAAGTATGACCCACGCAATATTTGGAACATATTTATACTTAGTAAGTACCTGTTGTTTATCTGAAACCCAGATTTACCCAGGCAGCCTATGTTGTTATTGCTAAATCTGGCAGCCCTGGAGAGGGAAGGACATCTCCAGCCTCCAGAGCCTGAGGAGGGAAAGCTCAGGAGGCCAGGAAGTATTGCAGGCCTCCATGGTCCCAGCCACCTGGGCCTCAGAGAGGCGTGGATGTGCTCATGGTGCCGCCTAGCGGCCAGCCAGGAAGTTCAGTGGGGGGAAGAGGAGAGGTTCCCACGGGAGGGGATGGAGGGGGTGTGGGTCCAGGGTGAGGTGACGCTTTGTCCTTTGTCCGGACAGGCACTGCAGAGTCAGCCAATGGGGCGTCCAGGGGACAGGCCAGCCTTTACTGGGCACCACCTGTGTCTTGTGGCTTTCAGGGGACCCTGAGCTGGAGCCATCACCTCTTTAATACCCTTTAATGATCTTCCTCCTCCCCTTCAGGGGGGGAAACTGAGCAAGTTCCAAGGCCACACACATTAAAAGGCCGGAATGGGGATGTGAAGCAGAGCTGGTGGCACCTTCCAGTGGCGTTTGTCCACGCACGCCTGCACAGACTGCGTGTGGTCCTCAGCTGTCAGACAGGCTCCCTCCCACCTCACGGAGGCAGATTCCCTGAAGCCAGCCACATCTCAGCTCTCCCTATGTCCGTCTGCCTTGTACACAGTGCCTGTCCACCCCGTGAGCAGTCGTGGCAGGTGGCGGTGGACCTGGTCTCAGCTGAAAATGTACCCACGTGGGGTGGGCACCCGGCTGGCTCCGCTCATGGCCTCAGCAGGCTCAGGCAGGGGCTCTGAGGAACATAGACTTGTCACTCCCTGACTCGGGGAGGGCCAGGTGAAGAATTAGGCATTTGGGAGAAGCTGGCATTTGAGATGGGCTTGGAGAGACAGGATGTGGAAATGTGGATGGAGCCAGGGAGGCCAGAGGGTTAGGTCATTCCAGGGCTCCCATCTCTGCGGGGAAAGTCCAGGAATGGAAAGGGGCAGCGGGCTTCCCGTCCCCTCCTCTGGACACAAATGCCCCATTGCCTCCAAAAGTCCCCTTGGGAGCACAGGCTCCCATCCTCCTGTCCCACTCCATGTCCCCTGGGCAGGTTGCCAAGCCTTTCCTCACCCTCCTCCCCTCACTTGCAAAGTGGGGGTAACAGCATCTGCTTTGAAACGTGATCCTGAGGCTTAAGGAGAGGATTCGTGTGAAGTGTTGGTGTGCCGAGGTGCTGTGGTGGCTGCAGTCATCCTCAGCCTGCAGTGAGTTTCTGGCTGGCCCGCTTACAGCCCAGGTCTGCCCCCTAGATCCAGCTCCCTACCTCACCTCACCTCAGCTTTAACCTCTCTGTGGCTCAGCGTTTTTCATCTGTTTTTAAAGCATGTGGAACAGCGTGGTGCATGGGCAGCCCTGGGCGAAGGTGTTGTCGTCGTCATCTCCCCCACCAGTTTGGTCCCTGTGTTGTGCCTTTCCCCTGAGGCAGGGCCTTTCTGTGGGTTTTGTCAGCTCTCCTTCAGAGCCGTGGGAGCTGTGTTTGTTTTTCCCTGCATAGCTTGGGAAGCTTGCTGAATCTGGCCTGTTCCTGCCACCACCGAGGCCCCAGCCTCTTTCTGGGCTGCATAACCTTCTATTGATGAGGAGGAAGGGGAGGGAAAGCTTTTCCTCCTAAGTGGGGGGGGGGAGGCACAGCAAGATAATTGTTCTTTCCTCCCTGCTCTGCTGTTCCCACTTGCCTTCCCTTCCCTGGTGTTTAAAGGACTCGCATGCGTGAAGTGATGTTATTGATGAAGTCACCATAGCAACAACCCTTGGGAGGCACGCATTCCAGCTTTGTTACCCTGGTAGGGGCAGTGAGAAAGACTAGCTCCGCGTGCAGACTGAGCTCGCCCCCCGCCCGTGGCCCTGCTTTAGCCATATCCATGAACTTTGCTCTGGTTTGGGGCAGGCAGATTCTGCCATCGAACTCTGCATACCCTCTGGTGGAATATCCGAAAATGATAGAGGCCTTTGGGGAAAAGAGGCCCTGGTGGGGAAGGGCTGCTGGACCTGTCACAGAACCCACCAGTAGGAAGCACTGGGCCTTCAGGAGAGGAAGGTGCTGCTCTGGGCCAGGGCTCTGCCTCTCACACATGTGGCCCTGGCAGGTCTTTCTCCCACCCTGATCCAGCCTCCTTGTGGGTGTTTGTGCCATGGGCAGGGCAGTACCCACTTCACAGGTTTATGATGAGGGTTAAACTAAATGAAAGTGTAGTCAAAGCCCAGTCCCTGTATCACATCTTCTGGAAAACCCAGACTGCCTCTGGCTGGCAGCCGTGCCCTTACTTCCCCGCAGCATCCCTGCCCAGTTTACCACTGTTCCTGGCTCCCCTGCCCAGGATGAGTCCCTCCATTTCTTACCTGTACCCTGAGTCAGCCTCACTGGCCCAGAGTAGGGGATGCACAGTGAGCGAGCGCCTGAGGGCAGGTCCTGTTACTGTCCACTTCATACAGGTGGAAACTAACACTCAGAGAGGTAATGTGATTGCCCAGGTCCTACAGCATGTGGCAGAGTCTGAATGGGACCTGGCGATGTTTTGGCAGAACATCTGTATCCTCATTGTTCCCCACCCGTCCTGGGCACCAGCGAGACACTTGGTCCAAGTTTGCAGGACATAATTGGATTTGGATGAGTTGGATCAAATTAGATTTGAGCTGGCAGACAGCCTGGCCTGGCTGGCACTGGGCCCCTGAAGACAGGGATTTCTGGGAAGGACTGAAATTGTATCTGGCCCAGGGGCAGCTCTCATGGCCATCTTCTCAGGGAGCAGGTGCCTCTGAAGCACTCGGGCTGATGGCAAGTCCATGGTGTGGGAGAAAGCTCAGCTATTCTAACGCTGAACACTCTGTCCATTGTCCACAGTTCAGGGCCCGCCAGCTCCCCAGTGACAGGTTTATGTTGATAAAGATTATTGAGCTGCTTGTAAGTTGTGATCCTTTGGCTGGGAATGGAAGTTCAGTCTCCCTTTCTGCACCACATAAGAGCTTGCGCTTAAAGAGGAGTCTCGCGCCCTCACCTTAGGAAGGAGGTACAGATCTGCTTGCTGGCATCAGTTTCCTGTGCCAGCCACAACACAGCCTGGCACACTAACCATGGGGAGGTGACAAGACTAGTGTAACCCTCGAGTCAGGAAGTTCTGTGGAATTGGCGGAGTTTAGATAGGCCCAGGACTTTGTTTATGGAAGGCAGGAGGAGCGAGGGGGTGGATGGGGCACTTTGGGGTTGGTCAGCTCACAGTGTGGGATTATAGGAGTACGTGTAGGAGGTGGTGGGTGACAAGGCTGGGGAGAAGCTAGAACACCAACTTCTTATACATTTTTGGGCACCCAGGAGCCACAAAAAACATGAGCAAGAAGTGAGGGGTGCCCCTGGACTCAGCCCACCATTGACGATGGCCACTGATGATGGTCAGGGAGGCTGCTCCCTGGCCACCACCCACTGTCAGAAACCTTACAAGGTATGAATGTATCTCAGTGGCCAAGAGCCCTTGTCCTGAAAGCCGCCTAGGAGGCGGGGCTGCCTGGCATGGCTGAGGCCCCTGAGAAGCTGTCCTTTCTCCAGCTCCACAGGAGAAGGACCAGCCTCGGAAGTCAGTGCCCCATAGTTATTGAGTGCCTACCCTACCTGGCACTTTCCCGTCTGTGAGGCAGAGCTTATCGTTCCCATTGTCCAGGTGAGGCTGCAAGAAGTGAAGCAGTTTTCTCCAAGACACACCAACAAGTGAGGAGGCCAGGCTGTGCTCACACCTACGTGAGTCTACCAGACTTCTTTTCTAGGAAAGCCATGCGCCAGCTCGCGAGAGCAACTTCCATCCCAGGGATATCTATCTCCCTGGAGCTTGGTTGGAGCATTTACACCACAGAAATGGGCAAATGTTGCCAGTCAGCCCCCTCCCAAGCCCCACCCACCCCGCCAGTTGCTCAGCATTTGTTAGCACACCACTCTGCAGGTCATGCTACCTGCTGTTTTGAAATTTAATGAGTTCCTTGTGGACTCAAACCTTCCTGTGAGGAGCCTGGCCTTGAAGCACTTTGCTGACTCAGCTATTGATTAGTTGGTCATACTCTGAGTCAGTCCAACAATTTGATTTGAATAAGAAAACCAAGGTGAAGGAATAATAAGAGTAGTGAAATCAGGTGAGATCAGAGGTCAGCATGCTGAGCAAAATGCAGGCTTCTTTCATTTCAATGTTTGGATTTTATTTAACTTCAGAATTTTTCAAATCTTTATTGTAGCTGCCAGGGTATTTGTGTTTTTAAATAAATGTTGATTCTCAGTCACCCCACACCCATGCTTCAGGTGGACAGGATCAGGATCCAGCTAGTCCTCACCTTGAACAGGAGACCAGTGAGCCACCTCTGAGGAGGCTACCTGTGTGTCCCCGCCTCCAGGGTCCTCCCTCTGTCCAAGGCCAGCCCCTCACAGTGGGAGTGGAAGTCAGGTCTCCGGGCAGTGCGTGGGCAGACAGCAGCACTTCCTTTCATCCGCCTCTAGCCTCTTGATGGACTTGTGATCTACAACCTCTCACTTGACCCCGACCTAATAAATTCTGGGAGCTCCTCACAAATCACCAGGAACATAAACATCAACTGGGGTCAACCGAAGGGGGTCCAGGCCGCTCCAGGCAGTCGGGGGGAAGGAGATCAAGTTTCCTGAGGTGGGGGAATGTCCCAGGAACTGTGGTGACTGAGGAGAGGGAACATTGTTCTCACCATCACATCAGTGCCCTCAAAGCTGACTGGGTGGGTGCAGAGGCTGGGCCTCCGGAGACATGAAGCCAGTAGTCCCTGCTCTCAAAGCCTGCGGGCAGCCCAACTGTACCCTCAGCGAGACCTCTCGGGTGGGAGGGTAACAGGGCTTTGTAGTCCGAGGCCTGTGTTCAGGCTTCGAGTTTCCTTTCAACACACTATGGGCTTTTAGGGCAGGCATCTTAATCATGGTTCCCCCATCTCTGAAGGGGGTGCTTGTCTTTATAGGAGACAAGGGCTTATGCAAGAACATGCATAGGACATTGTTCCTGCCTGGGGTTTGGAGCCCCAGTGGAGACTCTGAGAGCCTAGGAGCAGAGGAGACAGGGAGCTGGCTGGCCTTGTGCCGGACAGGGCTTCCGAGTGCAGCCGGAGGACACAGGGGCAGGGCCACCATGAGCAACACTCCAGCTATGAAGCCTTCTGCAGCTGGAGGGCCGGCACTGTAGCAGGCAGTGCGGTGGCCCAGTCCTGGTACCTGTGGCACCCTCCCCTTCTGAAGGCTCCCAGCCAGCAGGGAGGGCAATCGCTGACCTCCCTTTTAAGATGAGACCTTGGAGAAAAAGGTACCCGAGGTTTGAGTACATTTTTGCTTTAAAAGGTAGCATCTGACAATGAGCAGGAATCTTAGGCAAGAATAGGAACATGGTGAACTTGGAATGGACTCTGTGAGGGCTGAGGGTACAGGCACAGGGGTATATGCAGAGCTAGAGACCAGCGCCAGGTTGTGCCAGGCTTTGCACTTGGAGGTGAGGTTTCTGGGGCTCCTGGCTAGCACTACAGTGACCAGGTACATGTGATGACCCCTCTGGCAACTGTTGGGGGGGCGGGGTAGTTCAGCATATAGCTGTGGGGGTGGTGAGGATAAGGCTCGAAGGTCTGTGGAGTAGAGTTGTGCAGAAGCTCAGTGAGAGGTGGATGGTTAGGCGGGACTGACAGTGCCTGGAGGGTGACGTCTGGAGGCTGGCCCCCGGCACATGAACTCAGGGCTCTGCCTGCCTCGTAGGAACATGTGGCATTTCTGTGCAAACTGAAAAGTGCTGTACACCACCGTTTTAATGCCACTCACACCTGCTTTAGTGGGGACACTGTAAAGCCCTGACCTAAAAGCAGTTTCAGAGACCACACCCCATAATCCAATGAGGAGAGAGGCTCTCCTGTGGATTCCTCACTGCCAGTTACTGTGTGACTCTCGGAGCGAGGCCTGGCTCTAGACCCAGGTACTATCTCCTTGTTTGCCCCAGGGCCCCCCATCTAGATAGCGTGTTGCACACCCCATGCCTGTGTACAGTATGTGTGCTCACAGCAGCCCAGAAACACTCCATGTGATCGTGATGTTTCATTGACTGTCTCTTTTCAGCCTAAAATGTTCTCTTCCTCTCTCCCCATGGTCCCCAACCCCTGTCTTGTCTGTCTCTTCCCAGAGGGTATGAACTGCATGAACAAAGACCATGGCTGTGCCCACATCTGCCGGGAGACGCCCAAAGGTGGGGTAGCCTGCGACTGCAGGCCCGGCTTTGACCTTGCCCCAAACCAGAAGGACTGCACACGTAGGTAGATGGAGGCAAATGGGTCAGACATCCCCACGCGTCTCCTGTCATTGCTTTGTGGGAGGGTCTGTCCAGTCTGCTGGATGTGGCTCTGGGAGGGCTCTCAGCGC
Source organism: Miniopterus schreibersii (assembly GCF_964146895.1). Lineage (NCBI taxonomy): Eukaryota > Metazoa > Chordata > Mammalia > Chiroptera > Miniopteridae > Miniopterus > Miniopterus schreibersii. The sequence continues at coordinate 184,207,795 of NC_138102.1, read as the reverse complement.
CTGGGGTGGAGAAAAAAGCAGGGCCCTTGAAGCTATCTGGGGAGGCATGGGGAATGGGGCTGTGAACCCCAGGCTTGGGGCTTTCCCACCTGGCATAACACCACACACACAGGCCCAGAGCTGGGCTAGGTCTTACGTTGGGCCCTGCATGCTGGCCCTGCCAGTGCTTCTTGTACCCCTACCCTCTCCCCCTGACCCCAGAGACCCACTGGCCCTGAGCTCTCGCTCTACAGCAAGAATGGAGGGGCTATTGCACAGGGCCTACAAGCTCGGACTTCCAGCGGGCCAGGGCAGCCCTCGCAGCAGGGTGATATAAAGAAGGGCCGGGCTTGGCTCTGGAAGGTCCAAGCCCAGGCTGAGCTGACCTTATTCCCATGACCTAAGATCAGAACGCACAGTCTACCCCAGCAAAGCCCACCGTAGATGGTGCTACCCTGGGAGACCTGGGTTGAATGAGGCCTCTGGCCAAAGGGGCCGTTTCTGGACCAGCTCCGAGGTTTCAGCCTTTTAATAGAGTCACCCAGCTCCCCAGCAGTAGGAGCCAGCAAACAAAGTAGGACAGTGGCCGAACACACAGCAGTCCTCAGAAGCTTCAGACCCAGCCCACCTCCATCCACTGTGTGGGGAGCAGTGAGATGAGGCCTCTGCTCCCTGGGCAGCTGATACCCAGACTACTCTGTTTGTCCCATGTCTGCAGAAAGCTGAGGAGCTGGTGTGAGTATGCCCAGTTCTGGCAAAGACAGGTGCTCCACACCAGGCCCCCTTCCTGATGCAGGACATGATATGGAGGAGCCTGGATCCAACTCCCAATAGAGAAAGCGGCCCATCCTGGCCACTGCAGTGGGAGGCTGGGGCTGACCAACTCTCACAAGAAAATGGCCTTGCTTTCCACCCTTCGTTCTGCAGAAAGGACACCACCATCCTCAGTCATGGTGATTCTCTCAGAGTCATCCACTCTCCCTTGGTCACCTGCCATACCTCTCCCAGCTCATGCTCTCCTCCAACAGTGACCAAGGTCTTGGGGACCCACATATATCAGGCACAGTCCCTGTCTTCAAGGAGCTCACACTCCAGCCCCCACTCATGATTCAGCCATCCCTCAAAGCGAAGATGCTTCCTTCTGCCACGGTGTGGGCCAAGATGTGGACCTTCCTCTTGTTTTGTGGTCTTTCCTATGGAGTCGCAGAGATAAACATGTGTGCTATCCTCAATGGCAGGACACTCAGGGACATGCCCAGCTCCAGCACCATGCTCCGGCCAGGCCCTCCTGTCCGCTATACCAGACACATTCCTTTAGCTGCACAGAGAGCTCCTGCCACCCGGCAACCTTCAGAACAGAATGTGAATAACTCCAGCTTTCCCGGCCCTCCTGCTGGTAATCCGAGCTTCCTCAGGACAGAGGCCAAGGGCAGGCACATGTGGAGTAGGCAGGCTTGTTGACAGGCTCGCAGGAAGGAGAGCACATTCCTTCAGGGAGCAAGACTGGCTGACACTCTCCCTGGCCAAGCCCTGAGCGAGGCGCTGGGGGGAGAGCTGCCAGCCCTGGGAGGTGGCTGGGGCTGACCGGCCAGCTGCCTCATTCTTTAATTCCATCTGGGATGAGTGCTACAAGGGGACACTTTACTCAGAGAGCACCTCCTGAGTGGCCAACCTGATCTGAGTGGTCAGGGACAAGCAGGGCCCTGTGAATGGCTAAGACTACCCCTACCTCACCCCAATGGAGAAGAGTCAAGCCCTTTCCCAGAGCATTTGCTAGTGAAAGAAACAGCAGTCCCTCCCTCCCTGTGCAGTGGCTGGTGTCACCAAGGTGTATGGAGGGTCTGATAGCGCCTGGGGCCAAGCAGTGGGTGCGTGCCCCCGCCCTCCTGTATAGGGGTGCACAGACGGCTGTCCACCTAGTCGACTCTGGATCCTTCCCAGTGGTTAATGTAGCAGGGCTACAGTCATTAGCAATGAGATTTTCCCCCTATCCCTTGAGGTCACTCAAGGTCCAGGAAATTCCATCTCTGGAGTTGGGTTGGGGCTGAGGCTGGGCCCAGCCAGCCTTGACTGACCAGCAGGACCAAACTCTCACCCCCCCAGGGCCCAGGACTCAGGACCCACGACCCACACCAGGGTCAGGGAGGTTTTCCCATTCTTCTCGGTCTTCCCAGAGCCCTAGGTGCTGGTATTTATTTCCACAGGAGCTGTGGGCCCTTCAAGTGCTCACAAGCTCAGCCTTTGGGGTCTGTGAGAGGCACAAACACCTGTGTGGAGGGAGCGAGGGACCCTCAGCATGGCCCTCCCTCCAGTTGCCTCGAACAGACCTGTGTCCTCACTTCTAGGGCATAGCTCATCTCCTGGACCCCGAACTTGGAAAGAACTAGCCGCAGTATTCTTGCTGCCTATTCTCCGGCTCCCCACCACCCACTCAGACAGGGCTTTTTCACTCTGGAAAGGGACGTGATGTCTTGCCTACAGTGGGGCTCTGCATAGGTCTCTCCCTCATCTGGGGTCTATGCTAAGTGGCCACCCGCTGGAACCCTGGGCTACCCTGGGCCTCGTCCTGGGCTAGAGATGAGCTATTTCAGCGATGGGAGAGCAACTCCAGGCTGCCAGGTTCCCTGGGACACCAAGAGGAGGGATGCTCCGGTGGAGAAGTGGCCCAAGGACGTTGTGCTCGAAGCCCCAGCTGAAGCAGTTCTGCAGGTCCTTGAAGTGTCACCCTGGAAGTCGGGCCCCACCTTCGGATGCTCTTCAGCTCCCTGTGGAAGAGGTGGCCTGCTGGGACCTCTGGTCACTAGAACAGCATCTGGGACACTGAGCAGGAGCCATTCTCTGTGCGTCTCTCTGCCAGGCACCGTCGCTCAGATTGGGGGCTCGTGGAGGCTCTATGCATGTTTGTGGGGAAAAAGCAGGACCTGGGAACATGGCTGCAGAACTCGGCTGAGATTCTTGGGCTCCTTCACGGAGCATTGCCACCAAACAACTCCCCTGGGACCGGCCCTGCTCTTGGGTCACCCTGATGGAAGGCATTCGCTCGGACTCTCCCAGTTCAGGGTTTTTAGCCCCTCTGCGGTTGGTCTATTGATTTTTGCATATTTGATCATCAGGGGTTCGCCAAGTGAATTAGGGGTGTAGGTTGAATTATGGACAGATGGCTAGGGCATCCAAGGAGAGGCCCTGTCCTCCAGGCCCTGTGTAGCAGGGGACAGGCACCCTGTGGTCTCACTGGCAAATTGAAGCAGGGCGGCAGGAACCCTTCCCGGAGATCTGCGCTTCCTTTAGTGAGAGTCCCCCACCTGGAAAGTGACAGCAGCATGTTTTCTTTTGAATAAACTCGAATTTATCGTTTTCCTTGCTTCAGACTGGCTCGTGTTTGTTCAGCCCCCTTTTTAGCCGCCGCATGTCTCTGATGCTATGGAATATTTTAAGGTTCTGGGCTGAAAAGTACCAGCTTCTCCACGCCCTTAGGCATTGAAAGCTATGTAATGTGCTTAAATAAAAGGTCATTTTCAAAACTGTGCCTGAGGCGACACTAACTTGCACACATTCTGTCCACTTGAACATGCCTTGGGGAGATTAGGGCTTTGAGGGGATAGAGTTTGAGACAGCTTCTGGGACTTGGAGAGCATAGACATCCATGGGGACACCTTTCCACAGGCCTAAGACTTAAGCAGAGGAAAGAAAGCTCTCAAGAACCAAGGAAAACAAGTGTCCCCTCCTCCCCCCCCGGAATATGCCTGCTGTTACAGACATTTGCCCCATCGAGTCTGGCTGAAGTGTCTGGCGGCCCAGGAAGGGTCAGATTGTCTAGCTCATCCCTTCCTTGACTCGCACCATCTGAGTGCATCAGCTGTGCGCCGTCTGTTGGAAGCCCAGGTCACCATAGTGCATTCTCTGTCCTACCCAGCGACTGTTGGGAAGTGAACCATGCCATCCAGGACCCTCGAGCGCTGAGGCCCAGGGAAGGTGGGCCCAGTCACTGACAGTCTCGTAGCCCCACTCTCCCCTTCCCTTAAAAGAAACTCACACCGATAAACTAATCGTTCTTGTCGTTCTGTTTATACGTACGTATGTACACTTCGGGCCTAACTAGTAACCTGTAACTATGGAAACGGAGGCTGCCAGCACAGCTGTGAGGACACAGACACCGGCCCCATGTGTGGCTGCCACCAGAAGTATGCTCTCCACTCGGACGGCCGGACATGCATTGGTAAGTAGACTCCTTTGCCGCGCTAGCACTCTTGCACCACCCTGCCCTCCACGGGGTGCGCTGGTGGCTCTGAAGTCAGCCAGCACCCCACCCTGCCCCCGTTTCCAAGAAGGAAGCTTAAGGGAAACAGGAAAATGTGTGCCTCACAGAGATGATGGGAATCCTCTGTGGAGGCACCAGGGCCATTCAGCCCGCAGGACCAGGTGCCCCTGCCTTGTGTCACGCTCCGTTTTCTGCAGGCCTCCCTCCTCCACACTGGAGCGGGCCCCGGGCAGGTGGTCTGTGGGCGGGGGAAGGTGTGTGTGCCTGAGGTGGGCAGCTTCTATTCCTGAAGCACAGGTTCCTCCCCTCCTGTGAAGACAGACACACAGCAGACTCACTTAACCTCCTCACGCCCCATGGGCGACGTGAGCTGCCCCGCAGTCTGGGAAACCAAGAGGTTTTCCAGAAGCTGCTTTAAGTCTTCATCCTAGAACCGGGGGAGGGCCTGGGTGTTTTTACTACTCTCCCTGCCCGAACTAGCGGGGCTCTGGCCGGACTTCCTGTCCCACTGAGAGTCCCTTCTCAGCGATGCCCTCCCGTCACCTCACCTGTCACACGGGGTCTCCATGTGAGTCTCGGTCACCTCCTTCCTCCTGGTCTTATTTCCAAGGGGAAGTGTGAATGTTAATGATTATCTGGTGCCATAATCACTAGTGGGTTCCTTTCCCACTCAAAAATAACAGCCACTTTTTAACTGAGAAAAAGGGATTTCAAGGTTGGTCCTCCTTGCTCTTCAGTGCTGGCGAACTCGGGGGACCCCCAAGTCAGTTTTCATGGTTATATTTCTGTTTTTTAAAAAAGCCCCGTTTCCTCTTATCAACGAGGAAGATAGTTCTCAAGACACTTTCAAGTGACAAGAAAGGGGTTGGCAAGCAGGAAAAGCCATAACACCCAGAGTTTGCTGTTGCATTCTGTCCCCTGTGACTCTGTGCCCCGGTGTCTGGGAGTCAGGCAGAGGGGTGGGGGCCGGGGTGGGGCGCCAGGGTCACATCCTAGTCCTGGCTGTCGTCCCAGGTGCTGCTGCCTGCGTGGTTCTCCCTTCCTCTGTGTGGTCCCTCCTCTCCGACAGCCGTTTTTGGTTTCATTTTATCTCATTCCTCCTGCTTTTCTGGTGATGGTCCCTGATTGCCTGTCTTGTCTGATAACTGATGTTCATTAGTTATTTTCAGAGCCAAAAGCCAAACCAAACCAAACAACCAAAAAAAATTCAAAGCAAAACCCGGTCTCAGACCAGTGTCTCTATTGCAGCCTGATCCCATCTAGAACCTCCTCTCCCACCCCTCTCCCTGTCTCTGCTGTCCCCCCGGGCCTCTCCGGGGCCCCCAGCCCCCTCCCTGTCTCGTCTGCTGGGATCTCCCTCAGTGTTTGCGTCTGCGGTGGAGCCGCCTCTCAGGCCACTGGGCCAGCGCAAACAGCTGCCGGTCAGATACCCACCCAGCCTCGTCTAACACACCTTGTCTTTGTCCACCCGACTCACCCTTATTTTTTATCTTGTAGTGTCTGCTGCATGTGACGGCCCCTGCTTGGATCTCCTTTCTAATGTAACTTCCCTTGCCCCCTCTTTCCCTCTCCTCCCCTCCTCTTAGAAACCTTTTCCCAGACCCAGCTCCTGAGCCATTGCTCCCTGCTGGCCAGGAGAACCTTCCATCTGCCTGCTCCCTGCTCCTTAGGTTCCCCGTGAGCAAGGTCTCTGCATACCTCCCTCTGAGCAAAGAAGCAGAACCGGCTAACCTCACGTGCTCCTCTGTGGGGAGCGTCTTGGCGGAGCTTCCTGCCCGGCGCCCCATGGGCTCTCTCTGCACGCTCCTAAAATGACTGACCCATCTTTGCAGCCCCTTGTGAGCACCTGACTGTATCTCTAGCCCTCTATAGACAAGCAGGCAACCAGCGCTGCCCAAGTCGATCCCCTGGTTTTCTTTCTGCTCAATTGGATCGTTGTGTGTGTGTGTGTTTGCTCCTCTATGTTTTGTTCTTAATTTTGCATGAGTGTTTGACACACTTTCACGCCCTTGAGATAGGGTGTCTGCCGTCCAGGCGCAGCCATCACCGGACCTCGCGCCCTGTCCCCTGTCCTGTGCTTGTCCTGTGCCTGCCTCTCCACCCCGAGCCATGGTGTCTGTGACTGCTGTGTCTGCGTGGGCTCCGCAGTGGTCTGCTCCTGTGGCCCCTGCAGATGCTGCCGCCTCTGTGTGCAGATGGGCCCTGTGTCCCGTCTGCGTCCCTTTGTGGTCACCCCCTTCTTTCACCCCCCACCCCACCCCACCCCTGCCGCCTCTTCGCTCTGCCCTGAACATGCCACCTTGGAGGTGCCTGGGTTTAGCGCCTTGGTGAGGACGCCGCCGGCCGCATGCTGTGTTGGCTTTGTGTGCGCCACACCAAAAGGCTGACTGTCTTGGGCGCGGGAAGTGGGCTCTCATTAACCAGTGGCTCCATGTTTGTCCCTTACTTGTGTTTTAGAGAAGGATGAGGCTGCAATTGAGCGCTCTCAGTTCAATGCCACGTCAGTAGCTGATGTGGACAAGCGGGTGAAACGGCGCCTACTCATGGGTAACACTTTTCTTCCACTTCCTTTGTTGTCCTTGCACTTTTGCGCGTGTGTGCGCGTGCGTGTGTGGTATGTGCAGGGGTCTGCGTGTGTGCTGGCATATCGGGCTGTGAGTGTGTGCAGGCGTGTGGGGTGTGTGCATGTGGGCTGTCCGACTGTGTGGTGTGCCCACATGTGTGGGGTCACGTGTGCCATGTGTGAGTGTGGGGGGCTCCACTCCAGATGTGAACTCACTTTTTCCTTTTTAAAGTTTTTGCCTTTCATCAAACACGTGTATTTCTTTGTGTGTTTGTAGCAGAGAAGCCAGAGCCCATGTCTTGTGGCCTCTGCGTGTGAGGACTCGTGTGCAGTAAACCCCTCTGCGTGCGGTAATACCACTTTGGCAGTTAGACCCTGGGATCAGCACAGCACACTGACCGCAGGAGCAGAGGAGGGCATTCACATTCGTGTAGAGCAGGCATGCAGGCGGCCTGGGTCTCATCCGTCTCCTCCTTAGGACAGAAGCCACGTTAAGAAAAAAGGCCATGTCTAGATTCAGGGCTGGGGATCTTAAGGGCATCCCGTCAACCCTGCTTGGTTTATGGTTGGGAAATTTGCTACCCAGGGAGGGGAGGACCGGTTAAGGCAGGGATGGGGAACGTATGCCCGCAAAATCATTTGGTCTGGCCCTGCCAAGGCAACTGCAGGCGGGAATCGAAAATCAATAAATCTAGGAGTTTTTTTCATAGCTAATTTTTAAGTTGATGATTTTGTATAGCCTGTGAATGATGTTATAAACATCCAAATGGCCCTTCACGGCAAAAGGGTTCCCCACCCCTTAAGGCCATCTAGCAGGCCTCACTCACCCCTCCTGGCCCCAAGGCTCCCAACTCCATGAATAACCCCAGCCCTAGGCTGCTGGACTAGCAGCCTTCACCCACTTTTCCATGGTAACCCCTCTGGTACCCACTTGCCTTGGGGGTCCACATGATGTCAGCTTCACCCTGAGTACTGCCCCTGGGCTGGACCCAGACTCCAGGGTGCCATGCCCAGAAGCACCTGGTGCCACTCGGTGGCTCAGAGGCTGCTGGCGTGGCTGACCCGGGCCAGGGCAGTGCGTGGGAAGGGAGGAGGGGAGAATTCGATTGCTCTTCCGCTGAGCTCAGTCTGCACAGCAGAAGAGCAAGTCGGCCTCATTCATTCATTCCTGTTTCCCACAGTTCATTCATTCATTCCTGGTGCCACAGTTTTGGGGCTGCTGGCCCCTCAGTGGTGCCAGCTGCCTCAGCCTCTGGAACACAGATGTAGGATTACCAAAGACGGTCACAGCCTTGTTTGTGCCACTGGGATAGGTCACACCAGCCTTGGGTGCTGTGGGGCCAGGTGGGGCATTCCCTGTGTCTCCGATGAGGAAACCAAGGGTCACTGGGGTGCCCTGGCTTGCCCCAGATCACACTACCTGAGCTTAGCCCAGAGCTCATGTCAGTGTGGGTCACCTTAATTGTCAGATCACAGGACCATGGAGGTCAGATCCTGAGGGTCCTGGAGAGGTCACGTAGTTTCTCTGTCCTCATGTGAACCTCAGAGGAACCCAGACATCTAGGGAGGAGAGAGATCTAAGTGGGGCCATGGGAGGGATGGGGCCTTGTGTGCTGGGAGTAGGCTTGAGGCTTATCCTCTCCCGTGGGGCTTTGAGAAGCAAAGGAGCTCATGGGCTGGCTGACAGTACTCTGTGAACCCTGAAGTCCACAGGGGGCAGAACACGCATAGCCTTGTTTCTAGGATGAGAACACATCCTGCTTGCTGAGGGCAAGCAAGTCTCGGGGATTCACCTCTAGTCACATAGGCAGGTGGCTCAGCTCAGACCAGAAGCCACTCTTTGCAGGTTCTCTGGACAGGGCTGTCTTGACCTGCGCTATCTGGGTTGGCCTGGGAAGCGCTGGAAATGGCCAAGAGGTAGGCTTTATGGCCCCACAAGCAGGCATGCCCACTGCCCTCCAGGAAGGTGTGAATTAGCACTGTGGACTTTCTGGAAAGGTGGCTAGAAGTGAACAATGGGAACCTAAGAGTTGCTAGTGCTCTGAGGCCCAAGAGGGTCCAGGCCTCTCAGCCTCACTTACTGGGAGAGGGGGGCACTGCTGCAGAGGCCAGAGCCCCAGAGCAGGAGGACCAGTGAGAGGTGGTAGCAGGAGAAAGCCGAGCTGAGTCGGCATCAGGCAGGTGAGTGGCAGAGTAGGTGTGTAGGTGGAGGGAAGGGCCTCTGCACTTGCTTTTTCTAATTAGAGTAGGTAGGTAATGGCCCAGAGCCTGATCCTGGAGGGGGTCAGGGAGATGTGGAAAGAGGCACCTAGAACACAGCCAGCCACCTTACCAGGGTTTCAGAAGTAGGCATGAGGAAGGGCCAAGGGAATGGATGCTGACTGGTCCCCGACATTCCCACCTCTCTAATATAGAAATCTCCCCCCATCCCCTTAGAGCCTGTCTTGTCCTCAGGCAGAAGAGGCCTCTCCCTCCTCCAGCCTTCCTACAACAGGACCCCTGGGGGAGAAGGACCACCAGCCCAGGTCCTTACCTAGGTGACCATCCTCAGAGGCTTCCTGAAGGGCGCCATGCACAGCTGAGCCCACCCTCAGGAGCTCATAATTCTTAGCATCTGGCTCCTCTGAGCATAGCTGTGTGGTACAGACTTAGGGTCCTGTTGGATATCAGGCCCTAGCTAGTAGTCCCCAGCAAGACATGGCTGCTCCTAGGCTATATTAATAGAGGCAAGGGATGGAGCATGAGGGAGGTGACCATCCCCATTCTGCCCAGTGCTGCTCAGAGCACACCTGGGTAATCTGCTAAGAGCCCAGCCCTGGCAGGGAAAGAGCAGCCAAGACAGTGAGGGGAATCAGAGTGTCACTGGCCTGTGGGATGGAGCACAGGCAGGGTAGCCCAGTGGATCCTCCAGCTAGTGGGCCACTTGAGCCCTCTTTGGGGTCCTGGGAGGGGACTGGGGATGAACAGGCAAAGGGGGAGGGAGCTTGTTCTGTGGCCCAGGAACAGATGAGGAAGGTGAGACACTGGGGAATTCCATGGCAAGGTCAGACCCTGGGCCATCCAGCTCCAGATGAGCAACTGTTGCAAGGAAGACTGGGGCCATGGTGCCTGTGAATGGTCTCATGTGAGCAGTGCCCATTGTAGTTGTGGTTCAGGGCTTTGCCAGAGCAGGCACGTGTGCCGAAGCCACCCCGTGGCTGAGGGGGCCTGGCAGGTGTCTTCCAGCCCTGAGATGCAAGTTATCTCCTGGGTAGATGGGGCTTGTTTTCAAGGTGGGTAGGGAAGCATTGTGAGAGAGGGCTTCCTTTCCCCTCTCCACATCTCAGTGTCTCCGAACAGACAAGTGCCTCCTCACTGCAGGCTCCGTGTTCCAGTTTGCCTTCCCCCAGATGGAGGGAGAATTTGGGTCTTATATGCTCTTATAGGCTGTTTGACTCAGTTATTTCGGAAATATTTGTGCCCAGACTGCAGAGCTCACAGGTACCTTAGATGTCTACTGCTCATTTAATTAGCTGCTTCATCTCTTAACATGACCAAGAGCCAGGACCTAAGCAAAAAATGGCACAAGATGTCTGAGCTAAAACCTGAGCCCTGGGCCCATATTTGAGCCTCTCTTCCTCTCTTAGAACCTGCCTGCTTACCTGGTCAGAGGTTAGCGTTTTGGTTACAAGGTTCTCAAGTATGGAAACATACCGAGCCAGCACTGAGACCCTGCAGTGTCACTGACACTCTGGCTGTACTACGCTGGCTACTATCCCGTGGCTCCCAGAGGCTCCATCCCTGGAGCACCAGCAGTAGAGAGGGCTGTCTCTCTGTCTCTGTTAGAAACCAGTGAAGACACAGCTCCAAGGGGAAGTGGCTTGCTCAGCCTGTGCAGCTAGGGCAGGCCTGACCCTGCTTCGGTGGGAGGAGAGGGCCCCGGAGGGAAGACTGCAGGCAGTAAAACATGGTAGTTGTCAGTCTTGAGGGTGAAACCTCCAGAGAGCTTGGGGAGGGGGGTGGTTCTGTAACATAGTGGCCTGGGGACATTTAGGGCCAAGGCCCTATCCCACCCTGGGGTCTCAGTTGCTGTTTGTAATTACCCCAGTCACTGAGTACAGGCTAAGAAAGGAGCAGTTGTGTCTACCTTAACTTGGCCTCAAAATATATAACTGGTTTTACAGTCCCCTCAGTGAAAATGTTTGGATGAGAGGGTCAGAGTGATTATTTCAATTATTTGGCCTACTTTCCCGTGTGAAACATCTGAGTGCTCAGCCAAGCTGACCACAGCTTACAGCAGGACTGATAAGATCTGGGAGCCACACTCGTCAACTCCGGGTCTCTAACGAGTTCCTTTCCCACAAGCATCCTTGGGCTAGATGCGTACGTTTCCTGTTGCTGCTGTTAACTAGTTACCACACTCCTAGTGCCTGAAAACAGCACAAGGTACTCTCTCCTGTGTCAGAAATGGGACTTGGTGCTCACTGGCTAAAGTCAGGGTGTCAGCAGGGCTGCATTCCTCCTGGAAGCTCTAGGGGCGAATCATTTCCTAGCCTTTCCAGCTTCTTGCCCCACATCCCTTGGCTCACAGCCCCTTCCTCCACCTTCAAAGCCTGCAGCACCATATCTGTCCAGCCCTGCGTCCAGCACCACGTCTTTCTCGGACCTCCCTCTTCCACTTCTAAAGCCCCATGTGCCCACATTGGGCCCACCCAGATAGTCCACAGTGATCTCCCAACTCAAGGACTGTAGTTTTTAATCACATCTACAGAGTCCCTTTTGCCACATAGCGCCACAGAGGATTAAGATATGGACATTTCAGGGGCTGGTATTCTTCCAACCACAGGTGGTTCACATGGGCTGAGAGCAGCCTCCCGGCAGTCTGACTGCTGTGCGCCCCCCAGGCAGAGCCCACGTCTGCCCTCTTCCCTGGCTTATCCCCAGGACCACTAGCCTCCTGCACAGGGCAGGGCTGGGAGTGTGGGATGTGCTGGCTGGTGCAGGAAGCCCACTGCCGCCCCCTTGGGAGAGCTTCCAGCCTTTGCAACCTCCCCCATAGTGAGTACCCACTGCTTCCTCCGGCCGTCTCCGAACGCTACAGCCCACTCAGCTCTCTCCAGTGAGTCTTGGGAGGCAGCTGTCCCCACTGCACAGATGGCAAAGTAAAGCCCTGAGAAAGGAAGAGGCACCCCAGGCCCAGCGAGCTGTGAGCAGCAGTCTTGGCCAAGGTTCAAGGCTGTGGACTCCCCAGTCCAGGGCCCTGGGTCAAGAGTAGAGGCAGGCTTGAGGCTTGGCAGCCATCCCAGGGGTCTCTAGGCCCAGGCCCAGTGGCCACAGGAATTGTTCATCTTTAGCCCCAGCTTTCTCTGGGCAGCACACTGTCCTCAGCCTTCACTTAGCTCACAGCCACTCTGAGAGTCGTGCTAAAGTGATTCCCATTTTACAGGTGAAACTGAGGCACAGGATGGTAGCTAAGAATTCCTTCCCCTGCACTCCCACAGCTGGCACCTGCCCTTCTCCCTGTACTTGTCCACCTCTGAGCCCAGGTTTCCTTCCATCAAGTAGACATGAGGCCATAATCCGTCCACCTTGCTGGGTTCAGACGAGGTACCCTAACCTGTGCATCTGGGGCCTGGCCCACAGAACAGCACTCGGTAAAGGAGATGCTGAGAGAGTCCCAGGGAGGGGGACAGAGGGGCTGGAGACCTGGAGGATGGGAAGACCAGGGGTAGTGGGGCAGTTATGGTCATAATGGCTGACATCTGGTGGGTACAGACTGAGCCCCACGCTGTCCCCAGCCTCATGTAACCTCATAGCCACCCTTAGAGGTCCAAGCGATGTCCCCTGAAGAGGGGTTTATTCCTAGGTCCATTCCTTACATCCCCAGCCCATGCCTACCCTCCCCACCTTGCCAGCCCAGCCCTGTGGGTAGGAGTTCTCCCCACTCGCTGAGTGAGGAGGCTGGCACCGCGGGGGCACCTTCACTTCCTCCGGCCACCTGCTCTGCTGCCTCACAGGGAGCCACCCTTAGGAGCCCTGTCGAGGGCCCAGCTTTCTGGCCTGGCCTGACTCACTCATTAGCCTGGGGCCTCGTGTTTGTGGGTCCAAATGCTGGCTCCTCCCAATAGTTGTGTGACCTGGGACAGGGCCTGCTTCAAGGGTTCATGACTCACAAACTCGCCCAGGGCCACCCCCCCGAAGGCCCACAGTTGGTTGATGCTCTGCTGTCTTAAAATTCTTAATTTTTGAAAAGGCCCTTATTTTTATCTTTATTTTTATTTTACACTGGGTCCCACAAATTATGCTCCTGCCCGTCACTTCAGCCCCCAACTCCCACTTTAGCCCAAAGGACTGGGTAGACTTCCCTGCCCCCCTTTCCGTATGTATCACTCAGTACAGTGGGCGTCTGTTTGCCTTGGAGCGATGCAGCCAAGGTGGGCACAGCAGAAATGATCCCCCTGTGCCGCAGGGGCACTGAGGGCCCAGGTAGACGCCGTAGCCTGCCCAAGGACCCCCACAAGGCGACATGGAGGACAGGCTGATTGCTGGATGCTGGCTCTGACTCCTGACTCCACTCCCTGTCTCCCCCCACCCCCTTCAGCACAGGGCCTGGCAGAGGAGGCCCCTGAATGTTGGTTCTCAGGGTTACTACACCATCCTGCAAGCACTGGCTGACCAGAGTGAGGCTGTGGTCTGGAGGGGCCACTGGGAGGCTGTGCAGGTCACCTAGGAGGACACTGGTGGCCTGGCCCAGAGGGCAGCAGTAAGAGCAGGTGCTGGACTCTGATGTCAAGGCAGTAGCAGGACCAGTCCCTGGGCCCCAGGGCCCCAGGGCCCCAGGTGAGGGTGGGTAGGGAGCCTCCTCAGATGTGGCCTGGGCCCAGAGGGCAGCGTTGATAAAGACTGGAGCCCTGGGGGAGGGACGGAGAGATCACTGGGGCTCTGGGGCTGGGGCCTGCTGAAGACAGAGATTTGAGGCTGCCAGGCAGGCTTGCATTAGTCCAGCCGGTCCCAACTATTCTGCCACTTCCTGGCTCCCCAGCCCTGGGTGGATTCCGAGCTCCCTGCACCCATTCCTCACCAGGGAGGTAGAGGGTACAGAAGCCTCTCACCAAGCTGCCATGAGCATGGGGTATGAAGGCCTGGGACGGGCCTGGTGCAGGTGACCCACCATGAGGAACTGTGGGAAGGGGTGGTCAGCACCCAGGGACCCCGAGCCCCTGGCTCAAAACATGAACTTTAGGCACAACCATTGTCTAGGGCAACTCGGGAAGAAACAAAGTCTGGGGGTCCAGAGAGAGGTGGCCACTCAGACTCAACCTCACCCCCATCTTGGCCTCTGTACAGAGACAGGAAGGGCCTACAAGACCCTTGGAGGCTGTCTGGCCAGATCCATGTCTCAGGATCCCATGGTCCATGCCCATGCCACCTCCACCCCTGCCACAGTGGAGAGGCCCAGTGCTGATCCTGCTGTCCCAGCGTAAGGCCACCAGCAGTGCCCCAGCCCGAGCTCAGCTCCTGCTCCCCCCCCCCGACCCTACAGTGTACCCCACCTCTCCAAGGCCTGAGCCTTAATTACCTGCACCGGGGAACGGACAGCCCGTTCCCCTACGGAGAGGGCTCTCCACACAAAAGGCTGAAAGGCACCGTGAGCCTGTGAGGGCCCTTTGACTTGAGGGTGGGGGTGGGATTTCCCTCTGGTTGTAACCCCAGGCAAGGAATCATGATTGTTGAGCAGCTACTACAGGCCGGGACCTGGGCCAGGCATGGCTAAGTCTAAAGTTTGTTAGATAGATCCTCACCTCAGCCCTGGAAGGGAAAGCTTGTCCTCATCTGCTGGGACAGCAGGTGCTGAGGCCCAGCCCCTCCTGGGCCACCCAGTAAGTGACAGCACTGCTGCCCCAGTGGACGGTCCAGTGGGGAGATGAGAGGCACGAGTGGGCCACGTGCTGGTCAGAACTTGGCCTGTGCTCACTCAGACTAGCCTGTGTGACTCTCAAGAAAGGGACTGGCCTTTCTGCCTCTGGAGAGGTGGTCTTTGAGCTGGACCTGGGAACACCAGCAGGCAGGAGGCCTCCCAACCCCTGGGCCTGGAGCTCCCAGAGCTGGCTACACCCAGCCGGAGGGCTAGGGTTTGTGGAGACACTCGCCTCTCTGTAGTGGTTACAGTTCCTCCTCTCGTGGTGGAGACATCAGCCTCGAGAAGGATGCTCAGTGGCCTCTGTGCAGGCAGCCCCTGAATTCAGAGTGACGCCCACACGGCCACCCTGCAGCGCACAGATGTGCACTCACGCACAAAGGGAAAGCTGGCCGCCTCTGCCTGCTCCGCCACCCCTCGGTGGAAGTTCAAAGGGAAGGCATCGGGAGTTTGGTCCAAGTAGTATCAGGGACTCCCGGCACTGGGGGAATGTATTCAGTTAGTCATCACTCCCACATGCATCCCCAGACTCCTCACAGAGACCCAGAGGCAGCTGGCAGGAATCGGATACCAGATGGACAGACAGAATAAACTGGGGAACCTCAGGGAAAAGGCCCCCAGGGGCCAGACTCCCAGGGGAAGCTGAGGCAGGCAGGCAGGCAGGGGAGCGTGGGCCGTAAAAGAGTGAGGAGCCCATTGGCTCTTCGCTTCCCAGCAGCCAAGACAAGAGGGAAGCCCGAGCAGGCACAGTTCCCACAAGATCAAAGCGCCAGATGCTCAGAGGGAACCCAGATTGAAAGGCTCCGAGGCCGGGAGCCAGGCTCCTCCGTGTGCGGGCCACCTGCGCTCCGGTGACCTGGCTCTGCCAGCCCCTCCTGCAGGCCTGGGGAGGATCACTCTCACCACACGACAGGCCCAGTGACCTCAGCTATGCCCCAGCCACTCCAGCCCCTTTAAGTTTGCAAAAGAGAAAAAAAAGCCCTAGACGAGCTTCAAGAGGACGAAAACCAGACGCCTTTGGCGTATCGTTCAGTGAGAACAGATGTTGGGCCGAGAGCCTCATCGAGGTGATGGATGGTGTGCGGCTCAGAAAACCTCCCCTGTGGCTCCAGGGCAGGGCCCAGGCAGTTCGTGCTGGGATGAGTTTGGGAGCCCTAGGGAGCGCCAGCCTGGGCTGGGAGTCTGAGCCAGGCAGGGCGGGGACTTAGGAGTCTGTCCTGGGCGTTAAATACCAGCCTCCCACTCAGCACTGGCCCCCTGCAGTGGCGGTGACCCTGTTGGCAGTTTGCAAACCTTTCCCCCCATCCATCATCATCATGGACCCTCACCAGCAACCCCACGGAAATGGTGCCATTCTCCCATTTTACAGAAGGGGAACGCGAGGTGAAGCTCAAAGAAGCCCTTCAGCTGGAGGGTACCAGAGCTGGACTCTGCATCTGTCTCTTTCCTTCCCCAGAGACGTGTGCTGTCAATAATGGAGGCTGTGACCGGACGTGCAAGGACACGGCCACGGGCGTGCGATGCAGCTGCCCAGTTGGATTCATGCTGCAGCCCGACGGGAAGACATGCAAAGGTCAGCACAGGGCCGTGAGAGCGCGCCTGCCTCCACTCCTCGGCCCTCCGCAGGGCAGGTGGGGCAGGCCTGTGCGGTGAGGTGGGCGTGGGGCCGGGACACTCAGCATTCGCCTGCTTGTCTGTGGGAGGGGACAAGAGGAGGGAGGCTCAGCACCAGCACCTACCTACCCCCCACCAGGTTCCAGAGAATACTGGTTCCACCACATATCTCTAGGTTCCTGGGGGAAAAAACGGGGTTCTCATGTTAAAGAACTGGGCTGCACATTGGGTGATGGGCCTTCTTGGCCTCATGACTCATGTGGCTCCTCAAGGGGATGGGATGTGACAGGTTTCCTCACCCCCACCTAGTGTGACGGCATGGTGCAGGGCGGCTCATGCGGGTATAGCATTGTCTACCGGCCCCGTTAGAAAAATAAGGACACTGTGTGTCCTTGTCACTGGAGGAGTCAAGTTTGAGGGGTTCTCAATGGAAGGACCAGGGGTGCAGAAGGACCTGTCTGCAGTTAGAACAGGAGGAACTGGAGGTTCTGAGGACCCTAGCACTTGAAGAAATGCGGCCACTGCTGTGAGTGACGGAAGGGGGAGCTTCCTCTCCCACCAGATCCGACTCACCCAGAGTTCCCAAGGGCGGGGCCGGGGGGTGCTTAGCAGAGTCAGGGTCCCTCAGGAAATAAGCGAGGGGGACTGGGAAGCAAGAGCTGGCTGAGCTCTAGAGGCTGAGGGGGCCACCCACAGTGTGGAGGACAGCTGTAGGGACAGCTGGGGTGAGGCCCACACACCAATGCCCCTCAAGGAGTGAGGTGCAGCCCCCAGCCCCCCCACGCCAGGCCCTTCGAGGTCTGCTGGCCACCCCCCTGCCACTAGCTTGCCAGGAAGCCAGGAA
Organism: Miniopterus schreibersii; assembly: GCF_964146895.1. Lineage (NCBI taxonomy): Eukaryota > Metazoa > Chordata > Mammalia > Chiroptera > Miniopteridae > Miniopterus > Miniopterus schreibersii. The sequence goes on along the minus strand of NC_138102.1, from coordinate 184,190,640 downwards.
GGACTGGGAGGCAGCGGGGAGGGGAAGAGGAGCCTGAACTTCCCAATCCTGTGAGTGAAACATCACCATGGGGTTAGTGTGACCTAAGTAGTCTGAGGTGAGCTATTTTAAGCCGTAGAAATAGACCGAGTATGACCTCCCTCCTGGCCACTGTGTTGGGAAGAACCAGATTATTGACAGAAACAACCGTCCACCTGCCTGTTCATTTGAAAATGAAGCCCTTCTGCAGCGCCCACTGAGCCCCAGCTGCATTCCAGCGGGCAGGTGGGCAGGCGATGTGGCATCTGGAGCCTTGCCACATGGCTCATGCCAAGAGGACAGCCAGGGTCCACCACAGCCCCGGCCATGTCACAGTGGGCCTGGCCACTTGCCCTTGGAGCAAGAACAGAAGAGAGTAAAATTGGGCATCTCTGCCCCCTCCGAGGTGGCACCCGCCCAAGACTAGACGGGGGACACGGCTCCATTCCTGAGGCGAGGCCAGGGAGACGACCTGGCAGCCAGAAGGCAGCCTCAGCTGTCATGTGGCCAAGGGGTGGCTCTGACTACTGCCCCAGCCCCACCTCGTGTCTGAGAGGGGTGCTAAGGGGAGCTATCCACACAGCCCCTGGGCCCCAGCCCAAGGCCCCCCCTCCGTGTTTCCTGTGGCTCCTCTGGAAACATCAGCCCCTTACGCCGGGCAGCTCCTACTCGGCCCCACTGCCCTGGACAGGAAGTGCTCTGGCTCACTCAGGCTCCAGCTGGGCTTTCTGGGCCCCTCCTGGGTGCAGGTACAGGGGGGACGAATGAAATCGTCCCTGTTTCTGGGATCTTCTGTCCAGTGCAGCAGACATGTCCATTTTTCACAATCACCGAGATGAACGCGCACCAGCCCGCTTGGTGCTGGACAGAGAAGTGCAGCGCAGTGGGAACGAGGCCCTGCCTGGCGGGCGTGGGCGGGGGGGCTGCTCAGCACCTGCAGCAGCGTATGGCTGCTGTGCAGAGGCCTGGACCTCCCAGTCCCAGAGGCAGGCCGCGTGCCCAGGTCTGGGGATGTGCGGGGAGGCCTAGCCAGATGGTGCGGGGCCTCTGGGCCAGGGAAGAGGTTGGCCCTTCATCCTTTGGGCCTTGGCGAGGCCCCAAAGCTGTTGGGCAGGGGCAGCAGAAGCCCAGGTTTTCATTCTGTGACCAGTCCCGGCCACTGCTTGGTCCCTGGGCAGTGAGGTGGCTGCTGCCATCATCCAGGCTCTAGGACAGTGGCTTGGGCCAGGAGTGGCCATGAAGGTGGAGAAGAGCAGTCTGAATATTGTCACAGGAATTAGAATATAAGGATCATGGGACTAGTCTAGAACTGGGTGACAAGAACATCATAACTTCTTCACAGCCGGGAACCTTGGAAACCAAACACGGACCCCAGACCCCAGGGTTTGGTGTCAGAGCCTTGGCTCGCAGCCTGAGTTCCGGGTGGAGAGGTGCAGGTCAGGGCATGGGCTTAGCAGGACAAACGCGGTGGGGATTCCCGGCACCCCGAGTCCTGGCACTGGGTCTCAGCTCCTCGGGCAGCGTGCACATTGGTCTTATCAAGGGCCAAGAGGAGGATCTCTAAGGGGTGATTGCAAAAGTTCAGTGGTTTCCAGAAGCCAAAAGGTCATTGTGGAGCAAGACCGATGGCCAGAGGTTAGGTAGCAGAGGTCTGGGAAACCCAGGGGGTCACCAGGGCAGGTGGAGGGGGTGGGAAAGTGGGGGGTCTAGAGGACTCCCCCCATGCCCTCGCTTTGTTTCAAGAGTGTGGATGGCACTCGGTCTGTTCTCAGGGCTGCGCCCACTTGAGATTGGGAGAGGGTGTCTTGCTAACTGGCCCTTCATTGAGGAGGGAGGTCTGGGGTCTCAACTTCCTGAGCTGGAGCCTGGATCTCAGGGACGCCAGCCACTCCTCCCAGCACCTTCCAGAACAGTTGGAGAACCCCACCCACCACCTGTGTCCTCTCCTCCCTCACCTGCCTCTGCCCGGCCCAGCAGCTTGCCCTCCCCGAAGGGTGTTGCCAGCCCACTCCCTCTGCTCCCACCCAAAAGCCCCCACCCACATGGCCCTGGACCACCAGGCCACACCCTCCCCCTCCCCCACACTGGTACTGGCCCTGAAATATTGACTGAGTGCTCACAAGGTGTCTGAGTGTTCACAAGGTGGCCCAGGACCCCACCTTTCCCTTAGCACCCCAAACTCGTTCGTTCACTCACTTATTGATCCATTCATTGAGCACCCCTGGGTGGTCCCTCTCCTGTGCTGGGCCCTGGGCTCCAGACAGGGGCCTGACACCCACCCCCCTCTGTCCCTGAGGCCCTTTCATAGCCCTGAGGGTGGGTCCAGTGATGAGGGAGCAGCTAAGGAGAGAATGTCGGGGAAGGCTTCCAGAGGGACAGCTGTTCCCAGGAGCAGGCTGGGGTGGGGGCTGCACCCAGTGGGGCAGCCAGAGTTCGGGCTGCCCAGACAGGAGCTGGAGGTGCAGAAAGAGCAGGCAAGGGAGCCGACCCAGGCTGCAAACAGGGCTGGGCCTTTCGTCTAGGACAGTGGAGGCCACCGAGCAGGTAGGGAACTCTGGCCACCTGGTGAGGGCTGGGGAGGAGCACAGTGGAGAAGGAGGGGAGTCTTAGTTGAGCAGGAAGTGGAAGGAGGAGCTGCACCCCCTGGATGCACCCCATCAGAGTGAAGATGGAGGAGCTGGTGGATGCTTCCCCGTCTGTGACCCCAGGCAGCCTGGACCTTGAGCAAACATGCCTACGGCTGCCTGTCTGGTTGCTATGGCAGCTTAGCTGACAGGTCCAGATGGGGAAGGGATGGCAGGGGGTTCCAGAGGCCTGAGGCGTTCCCGAAGAGGCAGGCCCCAGTGATACCATGAGAGGTGCCTGTGAGCAGCGCAGCTCACAGATGGAACCTGAGGCTCAGAGAGGTGCCCCTCCCTGCACAGGACCACACAGCTGACTGGGTCGAGCTGAGATGGGCCTCCAGTCTTCCGCAAGAAGCTTCTGTTAGAAATCCCGTCTCCCTGTGATCCCGGGGGGGGGGGGGGGGCAGTGGAGATGCCTGGGCCTCTGCCCTGGACAGGCCCTCACTGGACTCCATGTCTGCTTCCTCTGGAGGCTGCAAGGCTGTTGGTTGGAGGGAAAAGAATAGGAGCAGCATGGTGAGAGGCTCCAAGACAGTCAGGATGCGACCGTCTCCTCTGTGGGACTCAGTCGCATGGGGCAGGGTGACCTTGCTCACAGGGAGGTGCCAGTGGCAGGGGACAGAGGCGTCCTGGCCCTGGAGTTCAGGTCAGGCTCAGTGGGCGCTGGAACCTTAGTGGGCAGCTCTGCCGAGATGGGGCCAGAGGCCAGTGCAGAGCAGTCCTTTCTGCTCTCCCTGCTTCCTCTCTCCCCTCCATATCCAGGTGAGAGCCCATCTGGGAGTCATCTCACTGCTGTTACTACCTGCTGGAGGGGGTGACTGGCATGGGGGCCCAGGGGGCCGGGCCCAAGGGGAACTTTGGAGCAAGAAGAGGCACCTCGAAGGCAGGGTCTGACAACACAGTCTGCCAGGCTGACCCCAGCCTAGAGCAGAGCCACATGGGCAGAGCTCAGGGACAGTAGGGGCTCGCAGGGTCAGGGAGCTCAGGATAGGGCAGCCAGCAGGCCTGTGGGAGGGAGAAAGCTGCCATCACCTTAGGGGTGCCAGCAGAGGCCGGCCCAGAATGCTGGGTGATGGCATAGGGTTGGACCTGTGGGGGGCAGCCACACACATCAGTGCTGAGTGAAAGGGGTTTAAACCAACAGGTGGGTGTCGGGTGGAGAAGCAGGAGAACCAGACTGAGTCAGGCCCAGGATCCCCCGCTGCCAGCTGCCGCCAGTTGGTCATTACAAGTCAGTCAGCCAAGCACTGACCATGCACCAGCGCCTTGGGGGTGTCCCTCCCCTTGTGCCTCGAGGTGCTTCCAATCATGGATCCTTGTCTCACAGACTGGAGTGGCCACAGCCGTGGGAAGGCAGTCTGCCAACCCCAGGCTCCGTCGTCCCTGTCGTCTTGCCCAACACAGCAGACATCCGTTTCTCTCCCTTGTCTGAACGCCAAGTCCCGGGGGAAGTGGTGTAACCATCCTGGCCCCACCGCTATGAGCCAGAACCCCATTCCTGTGCTCAGTTGGGGAAACAGGCCGCCCTGGGCAGTGGGCAGCAGCAAGTCAGGGAAGGGCGGGTGCCCGGCCGTCGCCCCAGCCTTGTAGCCCATTCTCCCCTCACTTGGCTCCTGCAGACATCAACGAGTGCCTGGTCAACAACGGGGGCTGCGACCACTTCTGCCGCAACACCGTGGGCAGCTTCGAGTGCGGCTGCCGGAAGGGCTACAAGCTGCTGACCGATGAGCGGACGTGCCAAGGTGAGCGAGCCCTCTGTGCCAGGACATCCCCAACCTCCCGGGCTCCTGCAGGCTCCGGGGAGAGGAAGTGAGTGCAGGGGTGGGATTGCCCACCCTGCTGGTTGCACCTGAAGGAACAGGTACAGTTTTGGGGCCCTCAGCATGTGCTCCTGCCCTCCCTCCCTTCCCTGTCCTTTGAGTCCAGGGGCTCTTAGAAGCCATCCAGTCCAGCCTGTCCCTTTTATGGATGGAAAACTGAAACCCTGGGAGAGAGCAGCATGGTCCCAGGTGACACAGCCAGTGGGTAGCGGAGCTCATCAGCTCTGTCCCTCCCTGCCCCTCCCAGAGGCCCGGCCGCCTTCATGGCCGCGGAGGTGGAATGCTGCCACCTGGTGGAAGCAGTGGCACATTGCAGGCCCTCTCCTGGGCACCTGCTAGGAGCAGAGGTAATGGGAGGAGAAATCTGGGCAGAAGTCAAGAATCAGAGTCCGGGACAAGTCTAGCAGGCATCCTGGATTCAGTAAAAGCCCGGGGGGTGAGCAGTGGAGAGAGTGGTCAGGGGAGGCTTCCTGGGGATGGGACATTGGAGAAATGCTAGAAGGGTGATAGGCATTTCCCAGGAGGAGCCAGGAGAGGTAAACCCACCCAGGACGTGGCACTATTAGACTGAGGCAGTTTGGGAGACCATGTGGAGCCCTGTGGGGCTGGATGAGGCCATTGAGAATAGAGGGGTGCCCTGTGGGGCTGGCTTTGAGAGGGAGTGCTGAGGGAGGGGCCAGCTCCATCATGATTGCTCTGTTTATGGTCTATTCATTTAGTTTCCATGGGGTTCTGGTAGCTGCAGGCTGCACCTGGCTGAGTCTGGCCATGGGACTTGCAGCTTCTGCATGTTGTTGCAGCTCAGAGCCTGGCTCTGGGGCAGCTTGAGGCCCTGAGGGGTAAGGGATGTGTTCCTAACAGGAAGGCAAGAGCAGACGGCTGGTGGGGGAGGGTCCAGGGCCAGCCTATCCTGGGTTCATCACGACTGGGGCCAGCATCCTTCTCTTAGCACAAGGGTCTGCTGGGAGCTCAGTATCTGTCCAGACCTTGAACAGGGCCCCTCTGCACTTGACTCTGTTTCTCCATCTGCCTGTGGGGGGCCAAGGGAAGGCCCTTGACTTTGCATCCCCAGCTGCTCTGTGAGAGAGATGGGCAGCTGCTGAGGAGGCGGCGCCGACATGTCTGCTTCTAGTCTCTGGCTGTGTCTTCTACATCCTTCTGGACTCATCTCTAAGGCTCTGGGGCTCTGGCCATGCCCCTCCCTTGCTCCAGCACCACCCTGGGCTCCCCAGCTCCAGCAGGGATGGGTACAAGCGCCTTTGCTTGGCTTTCTGGGCCCTGGAGATAGGGACCCTAGATACCTCCCCAGGCCCCCTGAGCTCCACACAACCTGCTGGGCGCCCTGTGTTGCCACTTCCCAGCTTTTGCCTACAGTACCCTCCCTCACCCTCGTTCCTTCATTCCAAACAAGCATCAGATCATCCCAGATTCCCATCCTAGAAGGGATCACAGCCTCCTTTGAGCAAGCACAGCACAAGTGTTGTAAACACACATATATTATGAATGCATGTAGTCAGATGAGTTAATGTGCTGAGAGAATGAATACAGTTCCCACAGAGAAGCAGGAGCCCCATCAACTGTCCCACAGGAGCGGTTTCCTCAGAATTGACAGCCAGGTCAGACTCGTCTGCTGTGAGCGTGTGGTTTATTTCATCCTTTCTGGTAACGAGCACTCTTTCCTTTTTCACCTTGGCTGCCAGGAAACTCAGAATGAAATTCCTCTTACTATCAGTGCTGTCTTATTACCCCTTAGGGGTAGCAGATTTCTCCCCCTCCCCCTTTCTATCTGTGCTGTTTTCCTTATTTTCTCAAGAGACACCTTGGGGTGATAAGAAAACATTTTGGTCAGCAACCAGGAGGCCTGGTTTCATGTCCCAGTTCAGCTGCTTCTGGTGAGCCCGTCAGTTTCCTGCAGCGGTGGGTTAAAAACCAATCCTAATCCCAGTTGACTGTGAGGTATGAAAATGGCAGAAATTTATAATAACCCTTCTATTCAAAATATTCCTACCCTGCCCACCTCCTGAAAAGACATGCGGTGGCTCCTGAACCAGAAATATAAGGTAGTGGAGACAAAAGGGAAAACAGGCGGTGGCAGGAAGCGGGGCCCAGGGCCAGGCCGTGCACGGGTGTCCACAGTGCGGCTGAGTGACAGGCCCCGCCCACCCGCCTCACCCTGACACTCCTCCCCTACCTTTGTCTCACTGGCCACAGACATCGACGAGTGCTCCTTCGAGCGGACTTGTGACCACATCTGCATCAACTCCCCGGGCAGCTTCCAGTGCCTGTGTCACCGCGGCTACACACTCTATGGGACAACTCACTGCGGAGGTCTGCAGCCTGCCCGCCTGGGCCACCTCCCCCCCGAGGCACGCGCCTGGCCGCACGGCCACCTGCCCCGCACCCTGACCCTGACCCTGACTCTGATGGGCGGGCCTGGAGGGACTAAGCAAGGCTGAGAATTGGTGGGCAGAGGGGCTAAGCCAGGGGAAAGGCGAGAGAATGGGGGTGGAGGGCAGCAAATACCACTGGGTGCTAAGCCCTAACCAGGTTGCGGGCATAGGCCTGAGAAACTGCAGCTATGGGGAACCTCCATCCAGAAGCAAGTGGAAGCCACACAGAGAATCCCGTAGGCAGTTCATTCCAGTGGGAGAGGGTGACGACAGAAGGGCCGAGTAGGGAGCCAGTGAGGAATCCTAAAGGAGTGTTTGGGTCAAGATGAGGGGCAGCATGCCTGAGGGGTCAGTATGTGCAAAGGCACTGAGGCAGAGGGACCTAAGGGGATCAACAGGCAGTTGGTGTGGCTCTAGCACGAGATGCAGACGGGGAGGGTACAGGGCTCTGTGAGCCCCGGAGGGGACTTGAGGTTTATTCCCAGTCAGAAGAGAAGCCACTGAGGCTTTAATCGGGCTGTGACATGGCCAAGTTCCTGTAATGAGATTGCTCTGGCCCATGTGTGTAGGGGAGTACGACCCCGGGCAGCAGTGGGGACACGGCTCCCGACGTGGGAGCTAGAGCTGCTGCAGCTCAGGCAGGGTGGAGAGGGACGTAGAGAAGGTGAAGGTTCTAGATGGATTTAGGAGCCACAGACTTGGGACTTGGAGATGTACAGGCATGGAAGAGAAGGCCCCGCTGTCCGGGGTGTCTTTCCTGTGACCTACGAGTAGCCACCCTGTGTGCTGGGCAACCGTGAAGGCCCGGTGGGTGAGGCAGGGGGTGGCACCTGGGGGGGGCTGCAGAATCTCCTGCAGGGACTCCCCCAAATCTGGCACCAGCTTCCCTGGGCCTGCCACTCCCCAAATACAGGCGGCCGGGGTGCTCACAGTCCTGCGCCCCAGTGTGAATGCCATCCAGCCCTTCCCTCCCACTCCAGTGTGCGCTCTTGGCCCTTGGCGGTCGGAGGAAGGAGGGCCTTGGAGGTGGCTTCCTTCAGCCTGGTGCCCATTGTATAGGAGGGAACATCTAGGAGGGGCCTGGCCCAAGTCCCACAGTAAGATGAGGCCTCACGGTTCCTGGGCCAATGCTCGCTCCTGCCCCACAGTCCTGATGGGAACTTTAACTTTGTACCTCGGCTCTACCCCTCCCCAGTCTAGGTGGGAGGGATGTGTGTTGGGGTGTGTGGGAGCCTTGTGAGCACACACATGTGCATGCTTGTGTGTGTGATGTGTGCGGCCACGTGTTTGCGTGCAGTGACAGCTTCAGGCTAGGGTCGAGATTCTCAGCCCTCCTGCCCGAGGGGTGGCCTGGGCCACCCAGCCATGCCACCCCTGCCCTTACCCGGCCTGTGCTTCCAGACGTGGACGAGTGCAGCATGAACAATGGGAGCTGCGACCAGGGCTGTGTCAACACCAAGGGCAGCTTTGAGTGCCTCTGCCCCCCGGGGAGGCGGCTCCACTGGAACCGGAAGGACTGTGTGGGTGAGTGTCCTGGAGCAGACATCAGCCATCGCTGGGACCCGCCCTTCCCCCTGGTGCCTGGTGGGAGGGGAGGGCAGTGACTTCTGCAGGTGGGTGAGCGAGGCAGGTGCTCTCTGCTGCTGGCATATGGCTGATGGGAATGAGGCTTACAGAAGCAGAGGGGACACGGGTGGCAGAGCACGCTGGGTGTCAGCCAGGACACAGACAGACCTGTGGAAGAAAGGGGAGATCTGGGGGTCAGCTTCTGCAGCCAGACAGAGCTCGCGGAGCTGAGTGCTTAGAGGGAGTGTGGGGGAGCCTCAGCTCCCCCATCTCCCCCTTGTCCTGCCAAGGAAGCTGGTGCGGGGAGGGGTTCCCGGAGTGCAGCAGCATCAGAGCCTGGATGGGGAGCACCTGGGAGCATCCAGGTCTCTGCACACCCACCCTGCCCAGGCTGCCAGCCCCTCAGTGTCAGGTAGGGCAGGGACGGGGCCTCTGGGAGTTCAGGGTCCTTCGTCCTCTGCTGGTGTGCTCTGGGTGAGTGGGCACCTCTGGGCTGAGTTCTGGACAGTCCCCCACATTCACATACACATACTGACCACCCACTGTGTGCCAGGCCTGTTCTGGGCTCTGGGACTGTCCCAGAGTGGCAGAGTGAGCCCTTTGGCTCTGAGTGGGAACCCACCCGTCTGCTCTGAGCTCTTTGAATGGCCAGAGGCTGCTGCACCCTGGCCTGATCCCCTCACCCTCCTTTGCCCCCCACCAGCCTCACTGAGCTCGTGGCCGTGGTCCCCCCACCTCAACACAGCAGGTATGTGTACTCCTCTTGACCTGGAGGGTCCAAAAGATCTGCTCTGGATATAAACACTCAGGAAGTGCAGACACACAAAGCTGAGTTTCTCCTTCAGGAAAGGGTAAGAGGAGAAGGGAACCAGACACCACAGCTGGTTCATTAACCAGCAGAAGAAATAGTGGGTACACAGTAGGCATTATACGGCATGTGGTCCCCCCAGATTTAAAGGCGGTGCTAGTACAGAACCTGAAGAGGCTTCAGCCACATCAGCCAAGGCTGTTGTTGCTCTGAGGCAACAGGGACGAGCCTTGGTCACGGGTGTTTGTCACATTGCTGAGTTTGTACCCTGAGAGCGTGGCCTAACCTTTGTGCATTCATCCCGGCAACAATAAAAAACGTGTACACGATCTGGAAAGTCACATTTGGGACTCTTCCTGGGTGTTCCCCTAATGTGGAAGCTTCGCCCAGGGTTCTGTGTTTGAATCACATGTGATACGGGTCTGTGGGGGCCTGTATCAGCTAGAATTTGAATCGTGCAGGAGAACTTTTCGAGACTTTTAAAAGTAGCGTCTTAGGGATATTTTAGCTGGCAGGTCCATTTGCAAAGTAGATCCCTCCCCACTGCACTCCGGACTTTGACCAGAGAAGGGAGGCTGTCTTCTGACAGTAGTCCCAGCCTGTAACTTGGGGAAAAGGGAAACTCATTAGACAGTCCCACCACTTGAGTGGCTACAGTATACCAAAGCAAGTCCAGTCGAGGCCCCTCGGCCTTCCACAACCCTCTCAAACGGGACTCTTTTTTTTTTTTTAAATATATCTTTATTAATTTCAGAGAGAGAGATGGAAACATCAATGAGAGAGTCATTAATCGGCTGCCTCCTGCATGCCCCTGACGGGATGGAGCCTGCAACCCGGGCCTGTGCCCTGACCGGGAATCGAACCACGATCTGGATCCTAGGTGGATGCTCAGTCCCTGAACCACACGCCCAGCTGGGCTGTCTCTATTCTTTCACGTCTCCAAGCAGACATTCTTATGTGAAGGCTAACATGCTTTTTCCCTCATTTTTACTACTGCCAGTCTACTTGCCTTTCCTCTTACTTTCTAGGCGATTTTAGATGTTTCTCTGAAGGCTGCGATAGTCTCTGGTGGTGAATTGTTGGTATTCGTGGTGGAGTCAGGTTTCACCTACATACAAGCCAAGCGAGCCAGCCTGCTAGTTTCACGGGTGCTGGCCAAGGTCCTGAGACTGCTGGGGCAGAGACAGGGACTTCACAGCCCGCAGCACTGCCAGCCAGCGGCGCTGCGCGGTCTGCGTGGTTCCCCTCACCTGCCCCCCAGGTCCCATCCACCTGCGCAGTGCTGCGCAGGCCGCGGGTTTGTATCCCACGGAGGAACACTCAGCTGGGAAACTCCCTGCTGTCACGGTGAACAGGAGCCAGCCTGCCCCTTGTCTCAGGGAGATGTCAGCTTCTCCCTAGAAGTTGCTCAGGAAAGAGCTTTGCATTCTCCCGTCGCCAGCAAGAGCATGAGGATGCTCCAGGCTCCGTGGTTTGCCTCTTCCTTCGGGAGAGTGGCCCCCCTGCTGTGGTGTTGTCTGTGGTTACTAACGGTTCCCTTTGGGAATTTGGAGAAAGTACTGGGAGCTCTTGGAAGCCACTCTCCCTGGAAGTTTGTGGGTGGCTGTCCTGGTTCTTCACCTGCGACAGCGCAGGCTCTTCCAGATCCCTCTTGGGTTGCATTATCTGCAGGTGTCTTTTTTGGTACTTTCTGGCTCTTTGGGAACAGAAGACTTTTGGTCTTGTGTTTATTTGGGGTTGCAGGTGTTTTATCCAGAGGGCCCTGAGTTTGCTTATGTTTCTGGACTATTTACTTTCTGAGGCTCCTTGAAAATGTTCAGGCACATGGTGAAGGTCCTCCAGGTTGGCAGTTTCCCGCTCTAATCTGTTTCTGACAGAGCCCCTCCTCCAACCTGCTCGCTGGAACAGCTCCACCGCTGAGTTGGGCTCAGATGCAGCGCTTCCAGAAGTCTATTCATTGAAGTCTGGTGTCTTTGACCCATTAGACACCTGTAAAATCAGTTCTGATGTGTCCCAAACTGTAGGACTCTCCATCCTTTCCTAGGAGCCTGGGGAACATTTTGATCCTCAGAAGATAAATGAGCACATAGGAGAATCTGCAGAGCTCAGTGTTGGACATTGCAGACCTGACGGACATGTCCAGGCTGCCCCAGAGAGGGTCCTGGTGGCCCTGCCATGCTGAGAGGCTGGTCACTGCCAAGAAGCCCTTGTCCATTTGCAGTTGTTCCTTCCCAGCTGGGGACAGGGTGTGACCCTCCTCATGGGCAGGGGACCACTGTTGAGAAAAGGGAGCAAGCCAGCTCTCTGAGCCCAGTGTCCCCACACATCCAAATGGATGTGGACACCACCATCTCCCAGCTCCTTCCCACCAAGACGGCCAGGCCCTGGGACAGATGTGGTGGGAGTCCCGCCCCAGAGAGCCTCCACCTTGGCACCTCCAACCCGCTCTCGTGTCTTCCTTCTCTGCAGACACAGGCAAGTGCCTCTCTCGGGCCAAGGCCTTGCCCCGGGCCCAGCTGTCCTGCAGCAAGGCGGGCGGCGTGGAGAGCTGCTCCCTCATCTGCCCAGCCCACACACACTTCACTCCAGGTAACCCAAGGCTGTCGCGGGCTGGGGGGTGGGGGGCTTCCTTCCCTGGAGTCTGGCCCCTGCTGTTCTCCAGGAAGGGGCCTGACCTAGGAACGAGGCCCAGCCCTGACCACTGAGTAGCTCTGGGCCACTGTCTGGTTCTCTGGGGGCCACAGTGTTCATTGCAACAAGTGCAGCGGGCTCATTCCTGCCCTGCTGTTTAACCTGTAGTCAAGTAGTGGAAATGAATTGACGTAGGGTCAGTCCTGACCTTCACCTCATTCAGTCCCCCCTCTGAGGCCCCTGGGACCTGGGGACACTGGAAAGAGAGGGGCGCCCAGACACACCTCACCACTGGCCTCTCCGCAGACTCGGAAAACAGCTACAGCCTGAGCTGCGGAGTCCCCGGTCTCCAGGGCAAGATGCTGCAGAAACGCAACGGCACCGGCTCCAGTGCCGGGCCCAGCTGCTCAGGTAGCTCCTGGCCTGTCCCTGTGCACTCACCTGGGTGACCCTTTGACCTTGTGTCCAGCTCCATGCTGGGGGGGACAGGGGCAGGGCCCAGAGAAGAGCTTCCTGAGTGCTAGGTAGCAAGCATGCTGCAGTCTGGGACACATCCCAGCCCAGGGGCAGTGGATCGCGGAAGGACCTCTCTGACTGGAGGCTCCGAGCCTCAGCACCGGACTGGTTCAAGGACATAGGTGCTGAGTTTCTGGGACTCTGTTTCAGTGGAGTGAGTCCCATCCACTGTGGCCATTAGGTTCTAAAAGTTCATGAGTCAGAGCCACCCTGGAAGGAAGGCCCTGCCCCAGAAGTGCAGCTGCAGGTCACTCCAGTGCCTCTGGGACCAATATGCCAGGGCCTGGGCAGCGCCTTGCAAGCAGCTACCACCAGCAGGAGCAGGGCCTGTGTGCCAGGCAGCTATCCCACCAGCCTGTGTCAGCACCTTTCCTGTTCAGGATGCTGGGTTCAATGACGGGCCTCTGTGTGTGTCTGACGCACTGTGAGGTGATTCTGAGCGTCTGTGATTGTTGGATTCCTTAGTCCACGGGACTCTGATTGCTTTTTGAAGGCAGTAGTGGTCTGGACATCTGTTATTTCTACTCTCCTTCCCTTCCTGGCCTCCCTCTCTCCTCCACCCCTTTCCTGAGAGCTCAAGCCTCGTGAGCTGGCTTTGGTGCTGGGGCTGGGGTGGGGACAGGCCTCCCTTTCCTCCTCCACAGAAGATTCTGGCTGGATGGCCCCTGGCTCGAGCCTGACCCCACCACCCACACTTTCGCCTTTCTTAGGCCTTGTAGGGAGAGAAATGAGGCAGCAGAGGGGCCCCCACCCAGCCCCTGGCAGCCCCCTCACACTCAGGCACTCCCTCTGCGGCCCTGGCCCCCACCACCCCCCTGCCCACAGAAGAGACCACTACCTGGGGGGCTTTGGCTTTCCCCAGGTGCCCCTACCACCCCCATCAGGCAGAAGACCCGCTTCAAGATCCGTGATGCCAAGTGCCAGCTCCGGCCCCGCAGCCATGAACCAGCAAAGGAGACCTCAAGGCAGCTGCTGCTGGGTGAGTGGGCCACCCTGGTACCAACCTACACGGGGCTGTGGAGGTCCCCTTGCCTGGGAGCTGAGAGCCAGGGTCCAGGAGGGCTGGGTCTGCAAGGGCAGAGCCTCATTGTCCTCACCACCATGGCCCCTCAGGCCCAGCAGCCATGCCTGGCGCACTGCAGACAGCGGCGGTGGCCCTTAGGAAGGCTGTCAGCAGGAAGTGCAAAACTTGGGTCCCCAGCATCCCTGCCTCACCCAGGGTTAAACAAGCTCCCCAGGGCAGAGCTTTCTGTCTGGCTGTGTCCAATGGCCGGAAGCTCAGGACTCACTAAGCACTTCGTTCTTCAGTAAGGGCGTCCAGGCAGGGAATGGCCAGGGAGACTTGGCGGGAGGGGGCAGGAAGGAAGCACCTTTGCTCTTTCCATGAAGACTCCTGAGCTCCCCAGGCCTGGCCGACCTCAGCATCACAGGCCCTGCCTGGCTGAGCCACCTGGGCTGCAGCTGCGCCCGGAGTATGTGGGAGGTGCCTCCCTGTGATGGGCTCCAAGGGCTGGGCAGGGCTCACTTAGCCGCCAGCCCCTCTGGGAAACTCGAGCCAGCCCTGGCCTTCTCCAGCCTCAGCCTTCCCTTGGACAATTAGGCCAGGCAGAGCCATTGCCCACAGCCATCTGTGTGCATGGCTAGGGAGGACCCTGCTCCCTGCGCTGCACCAGTTTGCCACAGCGGTCCCTTCCTTGTCCAGAAAACTGCCACGTCACCTTTGTGACCCTGAAGTGTGACTCCTCCAAGAAGAGACGCCGTGGCCGGAAGTCCCCATCCAAGGAGGTGACCCACATCACAGCTGAGTTTGAGGTTGAGATGAAGGCGGAAGAGGCCTCAGGTGGGTACTGGGTTCCTCATGGGCTGCTGAGGGCGTCGTGGAGGACAGTGTACCCAGAGAGTGGTGGAGGTCTATAGGCATGGTGCCGGGCTCCCACCCCAGCCACCTACTAGAGGTTGAGGCCAGCCTGGTAGGCGGGACTAGCAAAGTTGCTGCCTAGAGCCCAGGGTGGAAGAGGAGACCCAGGGTCATGAGAGGAGCAGGGTTCGGGGCCCACAGGGAGAGCCACACCCTTCTCCCACCCTCTCTGCCCTCACCAGGGCTTGGAGGGCTAATACCACAGCCTTTCCAGAACAGTTGAGCCAAAGACCTGTCTTCCCAGGTTTGAGAGAGGGCTTGTAATTCTGGGTTGTGTTTCATCCAACACCTTCCTCTTGGCTATAAATGGGCATTGAGTGGTGAGAGAGGAGTTGAGATCTGTCAGCACATGTGGGCTGTGTGTGCCTAGCCCCTGGACACTGTGGGACACAGGGAGCAGACCACGGACCCCCACTGGCGGCACTTCCTGCCACTGGGAGGCAGATGTGCTCACAGGCCTGCCAGTGCTGGGGAGACACTAGGTGGCAGGCGGGAGAACAAATGGGGCACAGAGCTGAAGCCTCTGCCCTAGGGAGGGGCCTGCGAAGTCTTCCCAAGAGAGAAGCTGTTTGATTCAGGACTTGAAATCGAAGTTCACCCAGTGGAATGGCATCTAGGCAAAGGGAATGGAATAGGCAAAGGCACAGAGGTTGGAGAGAGCAAGATGTGTCCAGGAAGCAGTGTGTAAGGCAGGCTGTCTAGAAAATGGAGTTCACAGCAAGTGTTGGCGTGCTGGGGGTTAGGGCTGGCCAGGCAGGCAGGGACCATGCCATGAGAGGCCTTGAATTCAAGGCCAGAGTGCTGGACATTCTCCTGGGAACAGTGGCAGCCTCAAAGGTGTGTGAGTGGCAGGGAGGAGCACCCGTCAGTGGAGTGTGCCCTGGGGAGGTGATGTGTTGCAGTGACAGAGGCCTGGTTTCACTCAGATCTGCTGCGTGGCCTTAGGCAGGTCATAGCTCTGGGACCCTGTCTCCCCATCTCTCAGATGGACACAGCGAGGCTGCCTCGCCCCAGGGCTGCTGCAACAATGTACTCCAAGCAGCAGCCTGGCCCAGAGCAATGCCCAGCGGGGGGGGGGGGGGGGGGGGGGGGGGGGGGGGGGGGGAAGCCTGGGGAAGAGGCAACTCCTGGGGGTACTGCGAGTGACAGTCTTTCCTGCCCCTGTAGATAGCTGCGAGGCAGACTGCATGAGGAAGCGGGCAGAGCAGAGCCTGCAGGGTGCCATCAGGACTCTGCGGAAGGCCATCAGCCGGCAGCTGTTCTCCGTCCAGGTCGCCGGCACTGAGTACGAGGTGGCCCAGCGGCCGGCCAAGGCCCCAGAGAGCCAGGGGGCATGTGGCACAGGCCAGGTGCTACAGGACAGCAAATGTGGTGAGTCCCTGCCCACAGCCACTTTCTCCTTCCTTCCTTCCCACAGCCCAGGAAACAGCACACGAGAGAGGGGACAGAGAAACACAAGGTCTGCCAGGGAGGAGCAGTGTGGCACTCATCACAGTGGACGGCTTGGGGCCAGTCTGTGTGGTCAGAGGCTTCCCAGAGGAGCAGGGTGGGCTGAGGGCAAAGAAGAAGCAGAGCCAAGATGCACAGGAGGCAGAGGGCCACCCAGGGATGCAGCGCAGCCAGCAGGTCCAGGTGAACGAGGCTGGTGACGTGACCAGGCCTGCTGAGAGGAGATGGGTCTACAGGCAGCCCCCGTGGCTGAGTGTGGGCTTAGTTTACGTGGGGAAAGAAGGCAGGCGGTGAGCAAGCGAGCACACCATGGGCAAGGTGCGGCATCAGGCCTTGCCGGCGGGGCTGCTCTGGGTGCCGTGGGATCCACCTAACCCACCCGCTGCTATGGGAAGGCTGAGTGGAGGGTGGACAGCGGAGGAGAGGCAAGGTGAGAGGGGAGAGCCCAGAACCAGGGGGCGGCAGGACGGGTACAGGAATGAGACACACCCAGAGTACACCTGCCGAGGGCTGCTAGGGAGAAGGGCTTCAAGGAAACACAAAGAGCTTGGGCTTCCGGGCCAGAGGTGGCATCACTTTCTGCTCTGGTGCCTACCACATGGGGGAGAGCAGGGGCGCCGGGTTTGGACAGAATGACTGTGGCCCATCCAGAAGGCAGTTGGAATGCAGGCTGAGGGCTCAGAGCTACAGACAGGGTATGGACAGAGAGAGAACAGAGGTCCCAGGGGAGCCTGGACCACAGCACTTATAAGAAGGCGGAGGCAGAGGGCTCTGCTAAGGACCCTGAGCAGGAGCAGCCTGGATGGGACATGAACCCAGGTCTGGCCTCCAGGGTCCTCACAGACGGCCCCCCTGGCTCTCACCCCGGCCCATCCGTGGTGGGTCTGTGCTGCTCTGTGCCCTTTGAGGCACAGGGACTAGGGCTGTGCCCTGTCTGGTGGAACAGAGCCCAGGCCTGAGGCCAGGAGACAGACCACCTGGCCACCTGCAGTCTCTCCCCTTTGCCTCTACAGTGGCCTGCGAGCCTGGCACCTACTTCAGCGGGGATTCTGGACAGTGTGTGCCGTGTGCGCCGGGGACCTACCAGGATGGGGACGGCCAGCTCAGCTGCATGCCGTGCCCCAGCAGCGACGGGCTCGGCCTGGCTGGTGCCCGCAACGTATCCGAATGTGGAGGCGAGTGTGGGCCCTGCCTGGAAGGAGAGACTGGGGCAGAGGCAGGGCACCTCCTGTCCCCACCGAGGCTCCCAGGGCAAAGGCCTGAAGCCTTATGACATTTTGTAAAGCTCTATGCCATTCGCAGAGCTGTCCTGACTGGTGCAGCTGCACTTACAGCATGCACTGCAGACCACAGCGTCCACGTGGCAAAGGGTATGCAGTTAGTGCACACTGGGCTGCACTCATGCACCCCACAGTTTGGAAAGGACTTTACAGTTTACAAACACATGGTCATTTACAGGTTACCTTGTGGTTAATGCTAGAGGCATGTGGTGCTTTATGGTTGGCCAAACGTGTACACTTTGTGGAGTGCACCATCGCTGTGGACATGCTTTATGGCGGGTGCCACATACTTGGGCAAGAACCACTTGACACAGAATTTTACAGTTTGCCCTGTAGCTGGTTTGGAAAGCCTGTGGTCAGTTTACTAAACACAGTTTGGTTTGCAAAGAGCTTTTCCATTTAGTACCCCACTTGAACCTCGTCTGAGAAATGGGCTCAGAGCCTTGCCTCCCTTCCTGGGGTTCACCCAAGGGAGTGGGTGGGGAAAGGCATGCCTGCGAGGGTAAGGGGGATCCTTTGGGTGGTGGAGACCTCCAGCCTTTTGTGAGGGCAGAAGATATCAGAGCCCAGGCCTGAGCTCTGCAAGCTGGCCACTGCCCTCCCCTCAGGAGCTCTGTCTCTGCTCCCAGTGGGGATGGCGACTGGTAGGGAGCTCAGAGTGGCTACTGCTGGGAGCAGAGAGTCCAGAGTCTGGGCTGAGAGGGCACCAGCTCATCCCTCAGTCAATGCCAGGTACATTCTCATCCTGCCTTTCTGCTAGATTGTGTTGTCCCGTCCCTTTGTCCCTACTGTGCCCTGGGGGACTCACTCCCTCATCCCTTGCTCTGGCCCAGCCCTGCAGAGGACAAGGTAGCATCCCCTGGAGCTTCAGAGACCAGTTCCTCCTGTGGAGCCCTGTGCGGCCTTCCCTTGGGGAGAGTCCCTCTGAAATAAGTGACCTCCCACCACCTCCCACCTCCACGCATGGGGCCCACACTCCCAGCTCAGCAGCCCAGCCGCTTGCTCTTCCTGCTGGTGGCCACAGGACCAGGCCATGGGCACCCAGGCTTTCTCCCCCAGTCTTTCCCCCCACCCCACCCTTGGTGCCCTGGTGCCCTTCCCAGGAGCAGAGGAGGGCCGAAAGCAGGGCTGGACTCAGGTCCCCCTCCTGCCAACCTGAGTGAGCCGGGACCTCTGTCTTCCAGGGCAGTGCTCTCCAGGCTCCTTCTCCACCGACGGCTTCCGGCCCTGTCAGGCCTGCCCTGTGGGCACGTACCAGCCCGAGCCCGGGCGCATGGGCTGCTTCCCCTGTGGGGGCGGGCTGCTCACCAAGCATGAGGGCACAGCCTCCTTCCAAGACTGCGAGGCCAAAGGTGAGGGCACCCCACTCGCCACAGGATGGC
Source organism: Miniopterus schreibersii (assembly GCF_964146895.1). Lineage (NCBI taxonomy): Eukaryota > Metazoa > Chordata > Mammalia > Chiroptera > Miniopteridae > Miniopterus > Miniopterus schreibersii. The sequence goes on along the minus strand of NC_138102.1, from coordinate 184,172,238 downwards.
TCAGCTGCTCAGGGACCATTTCCTGCCCCGCAAACTTCCAGGGTCAGAGGAGGAGCCTGGATCCATCAGGCGGTGGACACTGATGGCCAGCACTGTGCCATACACAGGGACAGGACATCAGGGGTCCAACACAGCCTGTAGCTACAATCTGGAGCTCTGAGCCTCCCCCCGCCCCCAAAGCAATGAGCGGGTGCCGCCAGCTCCTCTGGATGCTGGGAGGGCTTCGATTGCATGTGGAAGGAAGGGGGAGGAAGGCGAAGGAGTACAGGGGCAGCAGAGACAGTGGGGCCAGGTCAGAGTCTCACCTTCGCTGCATACTCTCCCTCCCTCCGACCAGGGCTGCAGCCCAGCCACTCCTCTCCCTCTCCCCTCCTGCTCCCTCTCAGACATGCCTTTGAGACAGCCCTCCCCCGACGCCCATGGTGTGTTGGTGAACACAGGGACCCCTCTGAGCCCTTCGTTCTGAGGAAAGGAGCCCCAGCTCTCTAGCCCCTCACCCCACCCCCACTCTAGCTCCTGCCAGGTTTTCTCCCCTTGACCATTAGCCTTGTAGAATGAGTGTCTGAACCCCACTTCCTCTTCCCCCATTCTCTCCTGAACCCCCACCAGCCAGACTGTCACCCCCCACTGCTCCCTGAGAGTTGCTCCTGGCAGGATCCCTGCATTGCTGGAACCCAAGTTCCTTCTCTGTGGGCCCCTTGGAGAGCTCCACACCTGGCCTGACATTTCCTTCTCCATGTATCCCCCCAACACATACCACATCCTGGTGGTGAGAGGATGTTGGCCTCAAACTGACTCTGTCTGCTTCCCCCTCAGCTCAGACCCCGGAGGTCCCAGAGCTTCCCCCAGGCTCACACCCCGGAGGTCCCAGAGCATTCACTCTGCGAGGCTGTGGACAGGACCAGGGAACAGAGGGGTCAGCCTGCTCAGGGACTGGACTTGGGTGATAGGAGGTCCCCTGGTGGGAGGTCACAGGCAGTGGTAAAGGGCCTTGAACTCTGCAGAGACCTGGGGGCAAGGAGGCCAGGGGGAGAATTCCCCCAACCTTTCCCCACCAATGCACCCCCTCCCCACAGTGCACTGTTCTCCCGGCCACCACTACAACACCACCACCCACCGGTGCATCCGCTGCCCCATCGGCACCTACCAGCCCGAGTTTGGCCAGAACCACTGCATCACCTGCCCAGGCAACACCAGTACCGACTTCGACGGCTCCACCAACGTCACGCACTGCAAAAGTAGGTGCTGTTCTCCCAGGGCGGGGAGGGGGGGCTGGGGAGCTGGAGCGCTGGGAGGGGCCAGGGGCAGGGACGTCCACCCAGAGCCCCATGGTTTGGAGGCTGTGCCCAGCTTGGCCCACTCTGTGGACCACCGTGATTGCACTTGGCCTTCATCAGTTCCTTCGCTCCTGGGGCGGCTGCACCTCTGAGCCAGGCCAGTCCTGCTCAGGGCTCAGGTCTGTGGAAGGAAAGTCAGGCCAGGCAGGGAGGCTGTGGGCAGCTGTGAAGGCTCCCAAGTGGGGGAGAACCAAACCTCCTGAGCCCCAGGAAGCAGGGTGCTAGGTGTGCTCTGTGTGAACCTGCAGGAAAAAGACCAAGCGCTGCTTATGTCTGTAAGAGACTTAGTTTAACCAAAGAGCTGTGGGCAGCATCAGGCAGCTGGGGAATAGACGATGGATGTCCCAGGCCCGCACCTAGAAGGGGCTTTGGGCCTAACAAAGAAGATGCTGTCTCATTTTAGGGATTTTTAATTTATTTCTCAGTGCTATGGGATGCATGTTCTGGTATTTACCCTGTCCCCACTCAGTCCAGCCGGTTATTCCTTCCTGGGGCTGCTGGTCAGGTTTAGAACAGCCTAAAGGCCCTTAAAAAGGTGGGAGCTGGTTCCTTCAGTCCTGGAGGTGGGAGCTGCCCCTCTGCCTAGGGCTGTCCCAGCTGGGCCTGTGGCCCCGGGGCAGGAGCAGACACAGGGGTGAGTTCAGCAGACAGGGTTTTAAATGTCCTAGTGAGTAAAAGTGGGGGAACCAAGTGAGAGGGAAGCTTCTGAAATGAAAAGGTGAAAATGAAATGTTTCCCAGAAACTGGTGTGAAGAGAGGATTTTTAAATGAAAATGTGTGAGAAAATAACATACATATCCAATATCTGCGTTCAAGTCTCTTTGCTTAATGAAGGTGATTTCCTTCATAAGGTTGAGACTGAGAACCATTCAGTTCATAAAAATTCCACATTGGCCTCGAGGGTACACAGCTGAGCTGAAAAGAAAGCAGCTGTCTTCCTCACCCCTCAGCCTTCCTGCTTCGCGCAGGAAGGGCACCACGCCTGGCGCCTGGCAGGTGATACTGAGTAACGGCATGAACAGATTGGGGAATGGAGACAGGAGGGAAGTTGGGGTTCACGGGCTCTGACAGCTGCAGGGCCCTGAGGGCACCTGCCAGAGGGCCAGGCGGCTCCAGGCAGGAGGTCTGGACAAAGCCCAGCTGCAGGGACTCAGGTGAGGCAGCCGAGGGAGCCCAGCAAGAAGGAGAGGCTTGCTGGGCCTCAGAACCAACACAGACTGGGACCTGCCCTCCCGCTGATGCAGCCCCGGTGAGAGTCCCCAAGAGAAGACCAGCTTAGGCCTAGCTGGCTGGTGGGGAAGGCCAGGAGATAGGCTAAAGGGACACGGAGCACCTGCCAACCTCCAAGGCTGCTGAGGGCCTGGCTGGCCAGGGTACCATACCAGCAGGGCCTGACCAGGCCTTCGGCCACGGTGCCCACAGACCAGCACTGCGGCGGCGAGCTTGGTGACTACACGGGCTACATCGAGTCCCCCAACTACCCTGGCGACTACCCAGCCAATGCAGAGTGCGTGTGGTACATCTCGCCACCCCCCAAGCGTAGGATCCTCATTGTGGTCCCCGAGATCTTCCTGCCCATCGAGGACGAGTGTGGCGACGTCCTGGTCATGCGGAAGAGCGGTACGTGCAGTCCAGGCAGGGCCCCAGCCACACGCCCACACCTGTCACCCCTGGGCATGGCTCCTCGGGAAGGGAGGAGGTTACCCAGGGTTTAAACCCACTCTGTTTGACTCTGAGAGGTGGGCTTTATTGCTCCATGGAAAGGTCTGGAAAGCGTCGTGTGTGCCCTGAGCATGGGAACCGGGACCTGGTCCAGTCTGGTCTCAACACTGGCCACACACCAATCTCAGTTGTCCCTGTGCCCTGCCACCACCCAGAATGAGACCCTGGGAGTGACCACAGACCCCCTTCCTCTGAAGCTTGGGGCGGGGGGGCAAAGGGCCAGTCTGTGCCCACACAGAAGATGCCCAGGGTCACATAGCCGTCCCTCCCCTCCATGAGCCCAGCCTCCTGGCTCATCGCCCCACCAGGGGCGTGTTGTGAGACTTCAGGTGGACCCCGGCCACGGTGAGGACAGGTGTGTGCCCAGGTGGCCACAGAAGCCAGCAAGGCAGAGCTGCCCTTGAGTTCCCCCAGGGACCAGGCTAAATTCCTTACATGCTGCTGTTGTGGGGCAGCAGTGCCCATGGGCCCAGCTCCGGGTCAGGGGTCAGGGGTCAGGGAAGAGATGAGCACAGGCCGCTGTAGAAACGCACCTGCACCCCTGGGCCTGGTCTGTCTCTGATACACAGAAAGCATCTCAAGCAGTGAGGGGCTGTGCCCCTTGTACGCTCAGCCTTTGTTACCATACCCCACTCGGTGCAGCTGATGAGCCAAAATCCCTAGTGTTCAAATAGAAGGACTGAGGCCCCAAAGAGCCAGGAGCTGCCCAGGGTCCCACAGTAACTCGAACCCAGCCTGGGACCATGTCCCCTGCCCATACTTGTCACCAGCCCCCCACCCCCTCCACCCTCCCTCCACTGTTCATGTACAGGGTCAGCTCTAGGGGAGCCAGCCTCTCCTGCCTCGAGTGTACCTCAGGAAGGCTCCTCAGGGAGCAGTAAGGAGGTGGGCACCCTGGCCCTGGCTATGTGCTAGGTGCAGGCATGAGCCTTGTCCTTGAGGGGCAGGTGGCAGGAGACAGTGACAACCCTATAGAGAGAGGCTATAATAAAGGGTTCACCAGAGCAGAGCAAGAACATGGTAGGGGGGCTGGAGCAGTCAGGGAGGCTTCCTGGAGGAGGGGGCATGGAAATGGGCTCAGAAGGATGCAAGTAGGCACTAGGGTCCACGATGGGGAAGGGCGTCTGAGGCAGAGGGAACAAGTGCAGAGACTAGAGAGCTGGAGTCCTTGGGCCTGTGGGTGCTGGAGGCTGACTGGGGGGGAGGCGGGCAGCCTGAGGAGGAGGAAGACGGGCCAGGTGAGGAGCAATGGCGTCTTCACCCCCAGCCTTGCCCACATCTGTCACCACCTACGAGACCTGCCAGACCTACGAGAGGCCCATTGCCTTTACCTCCCGCTCCCGGAAGCTCTGGATCCAGTTCAAGTCCAATGAGGGCAACAGCGCCAAAGGCTTCCAGGTGCCCTACGTCACCTACGACGGTAAGGCGGCCACACTGTACGCCCAGCTCGGGCGGCCCTGGGCACACAGAGCCGAATCACCCACCTCAGCCTCAGGGAGCCCCAGCCTGGGGTGGGGGGAGGGGGGCAGGCCCATAATGGGTCCGAGGCACAGTTAGTGATGAGGGAGCAGTTAGTGGGGTCTGTGGGCTTCAGCACAAGGTACTGCCCAAGCAGGGCTTTGAGGATTAAATAGGGGTTTTCTAGCTCACCAGACCTTGAGGAGGACAAGGCAGGGCTGCCTGTGGCCCGCTCAGGGGAGGGCAGCGGCTGCAGGGGAGAGGGCCACAGGTGGGTCTGGCGCCCTCACCCCCCTTCCTTCCGGTGGGTTGGCAGAGGACTACCAGCAGCTCATAGAAGACATTGTTCGTGATGGGCGGCTCTACGCCTCGGAGAATCACCAGGAGATTTTGAAGGTGAGTGAGGATGTCTGGAGGACTTTGATAAGCCGGGATGATGCCTGCAGGGGTGGCCATGAAGCCCAGAGAGGAGTGATCCACCCCATCACACAGAGGAGAATTAACTTCAGAGCGGAGAGGCCTTCCCAGCTAGAGAGCTAGGGAGTAGGTTCTGGAGCCACAGTTTCTGACCCAGTTCTGCTGGCCCCCAAGCCTGTGCTCTCTGCTCCGTGTTCTGGTTGGCGACATGTGTTTTGTTTTGCAGCAGAACCCTTATTAAATAAAGTATTATCAGAACCCAAAAGTTAAACTTCTTATTTTTGTAAGTTTATTTGAGCCAAACTGACATATGTCAGAACCAGATCTCAGATGCACCCCCAAAGGCTATTAAAAAACCAATTAGACAGTTAAAACTAAAAAGTATTTATCGCAAAGAGGATCTGTGGGGTCCTGAAACCCACCAGCCAGCCCAACATCTCCCCCATCCCCACACCTTTACAGACACTCACCCCCCCTTCAGGCCCCTGGGCACTGAAGAGGCGGGTGACCAGGGCCACCAGCCCAGCACTGTGGGTACCCAACCTCCGCCCCCGGCCATGTCTTTCAGGACAAGAAGCTGATCAAGGCCCTCTTCGACGTGCTGGCACATCCCCAGAACTACTTCAAGTACACGGCCCAGGAGTCCAAGGAGATGTTCCCACGCTCCTTCATCAAACTGCTGCGCTCCAAAGTGTCCCGGTTCCTGCGGCCCTACAAATAGCAGGTGCAGCTGCCTGCTGGGAATGGCCAGTGTCCTGAGGGGGAGTGGGGGGGAAGAGAGGGCCTGCCCCCGCAGCAAAAGCTCAGAAGTGGCCCCACAGCCTCCACGTCACCCTTATGGCTGCCCTTCAGGAAACGCTGACCAGCCCATGGAGGGCACGACCGCGCCCACTCAGAGACCCCAGCCCAGCCGCACTGCTCCCATCGCTGCCCCGTGGGACAACACTGCTTAAGGCAGCCTTTCTCCTTCCCTCCCTCCGCCTGTTTGTTTCCAGGACAGCGAGAGTGCCCTCTCCTGGGCCAGGCCCTCTGTGCTGCCAAGCAGGAGGGCAGCCCTGGCAGAGCACGTGTGGGAAGATGGTTCGTGCCCCTCGAGTGACACCTCAGGAGAGAGGAGCGTGGCTGCCCGCCTCTGTGAGGCTCTGGGAAGTGTAATCAGAGGCAAGAAGCCAGGCCCTGGAGAGAAGGGCATGTGAGGGCTTCTGGAGGCTTTGATAAGCCGGGTGATGCCTGCAGGGGCGTCCACACCCACAGGCCTGGGACAAGCCCTGTGGTCAGGCTCTGGGGACTCTGAGGGGACAGAAAGAGCTGCTAGGGGAGGAAACTGTAGATTTGTGCTTTCCCTTGATAGAGCGTCTAATTAAGTATTATATATGTACAAATATAAATATAAATATATATATACTTCTATTTGTGGGTACTTCAGGGAAGTGCTCGTCAGTAACTAAATACTGCGCCCCCACCTCGTCAGTCAGCCAGTGCAGCCCAGCTGTCACCGCTCCCGTAGCTGGTGAAACTGCTTCTCCAGGCCCTGCCGCCTCTGTTTCTGTGAGGCCCAGATCCTTTGGGGCTGGGAACCAGGCAGGCTGACCCTGGACACACTTGGAAAACGAGTTCTTTGGGAACTGGGCTCTGTCCGATGCTTCACTGGAGTATTGCCCTCAGATAGAACGTGGCGGGAGGCAGGTTCCCCTCGAACCCCTTCCTGGGGGAGCAGGGGCGTAGTGGTCACCTTCAGAAGGGCCCATGTCTGACCCTGAGGCCGTGACCGTGGGGTCCCTGCCAAGCCCTCATGCCACCAGAAGCAAGGCCTTTCACACACGAGCACAGGCTGTGTGACCACGGGGGCCTCAGAGAGCAGCACCCACTCCTTCCTTTTCCTCCCAGGGAGACAGGTGGCCAGCCCAGGGTCCGAGGCCCAGCTCCCAGCGCAGCTTTCTCTGCTCTGCTACATGGCCTCCCTCTCCGAAACTGTTTAAAAAAGAAAAGTCTGGAACTGGACCCGGTTGCCTGGAGTCCCCTCAGCCTGGGGTAGAGTGGTGAGGACCTGACATGCTGGGGCTGCCTGCTGGAGCCCTCGGGCCCCAGCGCAGGGCGTGACAGAGAGTGGTCCATGCTTTTAGGGTTAGCAGGTATTCAGAATCCCAAGGAACATGGGAGGATCTTAAAATGAACCCCCCCCACCCCCAGGCTGTGTGCCCCACCCCCCACCCCGAGCCAGGCTGATGTGCTGGCCAGGAGCTCGGTGTGAGGGAGTCTGAGGCACTCGGGATGGTAAAGATCGAGGCAGGCGAGGGAGGTCCCTGGAGAATCCGGGCTCGGTGACAAGGCAGGTCAGGTGGGCTTTACAATCCAGAATGGGCTCGGGACTTGGGAACGATCACTGCCATGGCCCACCTTGGCAAAGATGAGTCCCCTGTGTGCTGCCAGTGCCTTCCCTGCCAGATCCAGCTCATGTGGGTGGCAGCACACGGGGGCGGGCCAGGGGCAGCGGAGAAGCCCCAGGGTCCTCACTGCCCTTGCCTGGTCCCAGGCCTGGAAATCCAGCCTGTTTCTGGAAAGAGGCCCATCTCCCTGTAAAGCCTTTGGTCATCCCTAGAAGTTAGACAGGTGTCCTCCAGAATGAGCCTCCAGCAGCAGCTCCAGGGGCGGGAACTGGGAGGGGTTTTTCCAGTTGTCCTATAAAACCCAGAGACGACCAGAAAGACCTCTCAGCTCTCCGACCTCTTCCTGCTGCTCCTGTGGGTGGTTTCTGGCAGTTGCCACTTACATACCCACTAATCCACCCCCCTCTTGGTGGGAGCCCACTCTTATTCCACAGCCTCACTATGACCAGACCCTGCCCAGTGCCCCTGGGCAGAGCAGGACAGGAACAGGCTCCCCGCACCCCCAGGAAAACCACCTCCCTCAGCATCGGGGTCACTCCAAGGCCAGGGCTGGGGTCTGGCCGGACTCTCCATGTCAGCCCTCGGCCCCGTGCTGGGGAACCCTAGGTTCCCGCCTGTCCAGCCCAGGCTGTCGCAGGTCCTTGGGGCCTGGCGGTCTGGGGGCTCTCCCTGGGCAGTGAGGCATGCCTTTACACGTTTGCATGGCGTGGGAGCCGACGCAGGGGGGCCAGTCCAGCTGGTCCCAGCTGGCGGTGGAGAGAAGAAAAGCGGGAAAGGACTGGGCCCAGGTAGGGCGGATCCCTGCAACGAGTCCCGAGACGGAAGCCGAGGACCGGCTGCAGGAGGCCCGCGCTGCAGAGAAGCAAGGTGCGGAGGGGCCGAGCCAGGAGGAGCACAGCCCACTCCTGAGTGGACATTGGCCTTGAGCAGCCACGGACCCATCCCGCCATGGGCCATCGGTGGCCAGCCAGCCAGTGAACACCAAGAACCAAGGAACAAGCTTCTGGAAGCAAAAGCTGCCCGTTGCCAGGACTGAAAGCAGGTGCTGCGGCCGAGAGGCTGGTGAGCTCTGTCCTGCTCCCAGTGGAGAGTCCCACTGGGCCGGCGGGAGACACTCTGAAAGATGGCATGAACTGCAGCCGCAGTGCAGGGATGGCGGCCTGGAAGAAGCCCCTCTGCCCCGCGCCCCGGCCTCTCCTGTCCCCAGCCTCTCCTTCACATTCGGTGGCCGCCAAGCCCGCAGTGGGAGAGCTAATCCCGCCTCGGTCCGCTTCCCGTCAGGCTTGTTTTCCTCAGCAACTCCCTTGCCTGAGCCAGAGCCCTGAGGTGTGGCGTCCAGCTGGCCATCTGGTCTCTCAAACAGCAGGACTGGCCTCTGCGCCAGCCCCCCAACTCACATCTGCCAGGGCTGGTGGTGCCTTTCTCCCCAGATCCAGCTCCCCAGCGGTAGCCCTCCCCAGCTCCTCCCCACACTGTGGTGACTGGCTTGAGGAGGCCAGGGGTCCGAGGTGGGTCTCTCGGACAGCTGTCCCTCCAGCCATCCGCGGGCCTGGGACACGCAGGTACAGAACTGAAGCCCAGGCCAAAAGCCCAGGTTGCAGTGGCCCAAAGAGGCCAGCTCTGACAGCTCAACTATAGAACCTCTCCCCCAGCCTCTGACAAACCCACTTCCTCTCCCAGACACGGCCAAGGTCACCTATTTCCCAAGACGAGAGGCTGACCTGCCGGAGCTGCAGCAGGTGCCTGAGTGGCATTTTGGTGTGTGGGGGGGGGGGGGGGGATAATTATTCCAGCACCTCCACCACCCAGCAGAAAAATATAATACTTAGTTCAGTTGGTCATTTAGCAAAGGTTTGCTGAGCACCTACTGTGTGCTAGGCTCCTAGAAAGGGGGAGACCACAGCCAGGGGCTGACAGGATCCCCTGCAAAGCCCTGTGGTCAAGAAGATAAAGCTGGGAGTGGGCAGGGCAGAGCCCAGCACCCTCAGGAGAAGGTGGTTCCTGTCCCAGGCCACTCCATGGGGGTGGAGGGCCTGTGCAGACGCAGAGCTGCAGCGCAGAGCTGGGGACACTGATCTACATTCCCAGGATGCCATAGAGGGTGCAGCCAGCCAGCCTCGAGGCACAGCTGCCCTCCTCTGTGGGCAGACAGACACACACAGGCCAAGGCTGCTGACCTTGGGAGCCCGGCCACCTGCCTAGGATGGCATCTCTGCCCCACGTAGTGTCCCCTGCTCCTTTTCTTGTCACCAGGAACCCCGGCTTTTCTAACCCTCCTACTCCATGCTCAGAAGTTAGTACACCTGGTAAACTGCATCTTATATCAAGGACCCCCCTTCTTCACCAAAGAGCCACATGGTGGCACCCAGCCCTCAACCAGGCGACAGCACGGAGTCAGCGTCAGGCCAGAGGGAGGTCTTGGCCTTGGAGGGACGTTGCAAATGGCTCCTGTTCTCCCATGGCCACATCTGCAGCCCCTCCAGGAGTAGGTCCTAAGTCCTAAGCACCTACTGTGTGCCAGAAACAGGGCCACACAAACTGGAGTCTTGCTTCTTGGAGAGGTCACGAGCAGGGGCGAGTCACCCCTTCCCCAAGGGCCCAGGCAACATGGCCATGGCTGCACCCTGCACAGATGGCCCCCAAAGAACAGGACCCTGCATTTCCCTGGGGCCCCCCAGAGCCCGAGTGGACTCTAAAATTCTCTGTAGGCCTCCAGTTTCAATGGGAAGGCAGGAGGTCCCCCCACACTCTTGCCACGACGGCTCTGGGCTCAACTCTTTGCCATCTGCACACACAACTCTGGGTCCCTGTGATTTGGGTGCAGCCAAACTTGTTCTCAGATGTGGCCAAGTGACCCGCCTGAGGCGGATAGTGATTCCCAGAACTGAGGATCCAAACCAAGCGCACCTGATCCCAGAGCGGAGACTGAACCTTACAGGTTGTCAGCCCTGGCAGAGTGTCAGGGGCGGGGACATGAAGGGCAGAGAGAGCAGAGAGCAAGGAGGGGTGGGGGTGGGGACCTGAGGACTCTGGTCCCTCCATTCGAACTTGAGCCTGTGGGGTTGCTCATGCTGAGGTCCCCGCTGCTGCCGGCCCAGGCCCTGCACAGCCCCGGGTAGACGCCCAGGGCCCCTCCCTAACCCCCTGCTACAGGCCCAGCACTCGCTCATTAGAGAGTGTGATGAAAACGGGGGTAAAGACACCTGGCCGATGCAGGTATCACGTCGTTCATCCCAGAGGCCACGCAGGTCTCTGGGGAAACTTCTTATTCCAACTCTAACAGTTGGAGCAGACGCACTCCCTGCTGCTCTGACACAGGATATCGTTCCCCCGTGGGGGACAGAGAGCCGAGGCCTGTGCCCGCAGCCTCCCCGGGCTCCTGCGGGGGCCACTGTGGGGTCCTGGCGCTCCAGCACTTGCCGCCCACAGAGTGACCGATGCCAGGATATCCTTTCTTTTAGTTGCCTTGAATATTCAAAGTTTTGTTTTCTCCATTATGTTCATACATATGCATGTAATTAAACATTTGTGAAAATCACTCTAATAATAAACAGAAAATGAACTTAAATATTGTTCCTTTCATTCATCAGAGGTCATGAGGGGGGGCCGGGGGGGACAAAAGGTAAGAAAAATCAGAAAAGAAAAAAAATTGTTCTCAGAAATCCCCTGGCTGTATCGAGGGCTGAAAGTAAAGGAGCCACAGTGGGTTCTGGAAGGCAAAGCAGTGAATTTGAGACCTGCAGGTGGGGGGCACCCGACGCTAGGGAGCAGATGTGCTCCCAAATGAGCTGCCAAAAAGTAAGACTTCTGTACCTCAAATTTCCCCTCGTGACTGGGGTTACGGAGCAGGAGATGTTCCTCTACACCAGGGCTTTAACCTGGTCACAGTGAGCCTCAGGGGACCTGGGACCCCTCGAAATTAGATGCATAATCAATGGCGCGCATGTGTGTGTTGCACGCACACGTTTCTCCGAGTGTGGCCCGTGGCTTTCATCAGATTCTCAAAGAAATCTAGACCCTGGAAGGCCAATCACCTCTCCTCTCCTCAATAATGTGGAGAACCTTCTGGCATCAGGAACTCTACAGGAGGAAAAGCAATTTTATAAACGATACTAATATTCCGAAAAAGATACAGTCAACACCAGCTTTGTCTAGGTTTAACACAGTGACTTAAAAGCCTTAAGGAAACCTCTGGGAGTATACCCGAAAGGACTGAAAGCAGCCTCTAAGAGAGATTTCTTGTCTCATATGAAAAGCCAGACCCTCACATGAACGTGTCGGCCCCACTGGCAGCGCGAGGAATGAGTCCCCAGTTGAAGCCAATGTCTATCAAAGTCATGAGGCGGTTCCATTTCTCTCATCCAATTCCTGGGATGAAAATTAAGCTATCAGAAGTTCATTCTGCCCAACATGAAAAACTAGCATTATTGTGAAAGGTACTCAGCTAAAATTCAGTCAAAAAGTTGAACACTGAAGGCCTTTTTTTGCGACGATGATACTCATATAAAATTGGAGGGGGCCGAGTGTTGAGGGACTAACACTCTTAGTAAATTAGCAACCTGTTTCTCAGAGTGTGGCCTGTGGCTTTCATCAGATTCGTGGAGCAGAAAGGCACCAGGAACTGGATGTGGTTAATTTCATCCAAAGAAGTTGTAAAATTATACCAATTGAATTAAAAATCATAGTTGTCAAAACTTTACAAGTGTTTTTTTTTTTTAAATCCTCACTTGAGGATATGTTTTTATTGGTTTTTTTTAGAGAGGAAAGGAGAGGAAAAAAGAAACATTAATCTATTTTCTCCTGTATGTGCCCCAACCCAGAACCAAACCTGCAACCTGTGTACCTGTCCCCACCAGGAATCGAACCTTCAACCCTTGGGTGCACAGGATGACTCTCCAACCAACTGAGCCACACTAGCCAGGGCTACAAGTATTTTTTTCATAGAGTAATTGAACTACAAAATTTTTGTGACAAAGCCAATGTTAGATACAAAAATTTAAAAAAAATTCCTGCCCAGCTGGGCATGGCTCTGCTGTTGAGCATTGACCTAGGATCCAGGAGATCGCGGTTTGATTCCCGGTTGGGGTACATGCCGGGGTTGTGGGCTCGATCCCCAGTCAGGGGCGGGCAGGAGGCAGCCGATCAATGACTCTCTCATCATTGATGTTTCTGTCTCTCTCCTGCTCTCCCTTCCTCTCTCTGAAGTCAATAAAGATATATATTTTTTAAAAAAGACAAAAAACTTCGTCATGGCAGGAACATGTTTTTCTCTATGCCCCTCACCATCTGGAGTTTGGAAGTTTGAGCTTTTACAGACCAACATGTAAGTGTCCCGGCCACATTGGATAAGTCCTCTAAACTGGCACATTTTGTTTAAATTCAGTTTAAAACTTAAAATATTCAGCAACGGAAGCACCAAAAAAAATACACACAAAAAACTTCAGCCATTGAGCCTTTTAGCAAAATACAATTATTGCAAAGTTACAAAGGGAAGCCACTGAGACGCAGGTTATGGACTGTGGGGGAGGAAACTTGCCGTTACCCTCCAGGTTCTCACAGGTCTAATAATCAAATAGACAGGAGACAGGTTAGCAAGAGTCAATAACCAAACTTAACGCAGACACACGGGAACCCCGCACGCGTGACGGTCAGACCCCACATGCATTCGAGGTGCGGAGGCGGGAACGGGTAAGAGTCTGAGCTAGGGATGGGGGAAGCTGCCCCGGGGCCTTCAGGAGGCCACTGCGAGAGCCTAAGAGCAGATGTCCAGTCATTAGACCTGTGCCCCGCCCTGTCGATAGGATTAAAGACTAATAGCTCTGATTATGTCTGACTAGGGGCAAGGCCTCCGGTTCAAGTTCCTCTAGAAAATGGGGGGAGGGCACAGGGTCTCAGTCGCCTTGAGTTAATAAATTTGCACGTCCGAGGCACATCTTGGGGTGGCTCCACCTGAACCCCACAGAATGCAGTAGGACTTAGAAAAACGAGCATGATCAAAGAATCATTCCTGAAATTCTGCAATTACACCCCGTTGTAACCGCGTCGGCGTGGACTCCGAACCTGGGCGCAGGGACATGAGCGCGGCCGCCCCTCGCAGCACCCACGCGAGGCAGAGCGGAGGGTCGGGCCCCGCCCCGGGTCTGCACGTGGTCTGCGCGGGGCCTCAGTTTCTCCTTTGACACCGTCTCTTCCGGTTCCCACCGCTCCCGGCATCCCGCGGGGCCGCCGCGTGGGAGAGAGAAAGCCCCGCCCCCAGCGGGCACGCGTGCGCACAGCGGCAGCGCCGAGCCTCTAACGCGCCCCTCCCCCGCCCCGCGCGGGCCCACGCTCCACGCACGCGCGCGCGCCCCCGCCCCCCCCCCGACGGCAGGGCTTTCGGGGTCCCGGGGTCCCGCCCCCTGAGCCTGGCGCCCCGGCGGTGGGCGGGGTCGCGCAGCCCCGGAGGAGGGCGGGGCGGGCGGAGCGGGGCGGGCCGGGGCCGCGGGGTGCGCGCTGGTGCAGGCGCCATGGAGGCGGACGCGGGGCCGGGGCCGAGGCCGGAGCCGGCGCGGGGCTCGCAGCAGGGCCCGGACCCCGAGGAGGGCGCGTGGGCCCGCGCCGAGTTCGAGGCGCTGCACGGCCCCGCGCTGCGCGCGTCGGGGGTCCCCGAGCGGTACTGGGGCCGCCTCCTGCACAAGCTGGAGCACGAGGTGCGCGCGGGGCGGCGCGGGGAGGTCGAGGGCCGGGCCGCGCGCGGGGGGGCGGGCCGCCCTGCACCCTTCCCCCGGGAAGGGGGTGCCCCTGGGCCGAGCACCGCTGGGTCCGCACGGGGCAGGCAGGGCGGCCTCCTGGAGGCCACGTGCAGATGAGGCCGGGAGGATGCGGGGGAGCGCACGGTGCGCCAGCGCGTTGCAGGGCGGGGGGCCCGCGCCCAGCCCAGAGGGCCTCGGGGAGACGTGTCTCTCCGGGAGTCGGGGTCGGGGTGGATGGGTGACGCTAGAGAAGCGCCCCGAATGCCATGATTACCCACTTAGACTTTGCCTCCTTGGCAGTTCAGGAGCCATCTAAAGTGTGGGGCCTAAGAGTGGCCACCAGGGCCCTGTACCTGTGGCCCTGGTCCTGCCAGCACCTGGGACCGGGCCAGGGCTGCAGCAGAACCTGGAACTAAAATGAACCTTGGCTCCTGTGGTGTGCCAGGCCCCGAGCTGGCTGCTCCACCTCCAAGCCCACAGCAGACCTGGGAGGAGTAAGAGTCATCACCCCCATTATACAGTTGAGAAAACTGAGGCTCAGGAAGAGAAAGTGACCCTCCCAAAGGCCTGTCAGACTTCAGAAACTGGAAGCTTGCTGCCACTGCCCCATGAGTTTGTGTGGCTTTAAATGTTTGGTTCATAAAATTCTTTCATGTTCCTTCTTTTGATGTGAGCCTGAATTACCCTCATTTTGCAGATTAAAGAAAACAGATCTAAAGAAAAAGGAAAGGTCTTTGATGTTTGTAGGTTCTCTCCCTTTTTGTGGGGCAGCCTGGTTCGGCTCACCAACTGCTCCAGCCTAGGCCTCCAGAGGGGCTCCCTCTGGGTCCTGGCAGAGGGGTGGGCCCTGGTTTGGGGTAGTTGCCCCAGGTGCTGAAGACAGAGAGACATTCGTTGGCCAGCTAGTGGGTCCTTCTTAGCGGGAACCAGGCTCCTCTTCAGGGGGCTGCCTCCTGGGGCCAAGACAGACTAAGCAGTGTCGGTGACGACAGGAACTCCAGAGCCAGGCAGAGAGTGTCCGCTGAGCCTGGACAAACGCTTCCCTCTCAGCCAGTTTCTGTGTCTGCAAAGTTGGGGTTGTACCAGGTACCCTCCTACTCAACAGGTAGTTTCTGGAAAAAAGATAGAATAGCAGCAGCTACCTATCTTTTGCAACAGTGAATTTTCTTTCCACAATGACTTCCCCTCGATTCTGCCATCATTGCCTGAGCACATGCCCTGGTGCCAGGCCTGTGCTGGGGTGGGAGGGGACCCCAGCAATATGTTTGTGAAGATAAAAAAGGTCGTCGTATGCTGAGCGAAAGGAGCGGCCTGTGGGAACACTCGGCTCCAGCCCAGCCAGCCCCCATGGGCAGGAAACCCTGACTTGGCAAGTCACTCACCCAACGGAGCCTCAGTCTAGAAAGTGGGAGTCTTGCCCTGGCCGGGTGGCTCAGTTGGTTGGAGTGTCGTCCCATACACCAGAAGGTGGCGGGTTCCAATCCCCGTCAGGGTACATACCTAGGTTGTGGGTTAGGCCAGGGCGTGTATGGGAGGCAACTGATTGATGTTTCTCTCTCTCTCCTCTCTCTCTCTCTCCCCCCCTCCCCCTCCCCCTTCTCTAAAAATCAATAAAACATCCTCAGGTGAGGATTTTAAAAAACAACGACCTTAGAAGCGGGAGTCGTGGCAGGGAGGGGTAGGGAGCGTGAGATAAGTTCCCTCCGGTGAGCAGTCACCACACGCAGCGCCTGCCGCTGCTCTGCAGCCAGTGTTTTTCCACGGCCCTCCCTGCCATTCTGAGCTATGGGCAGAGCTGTGAGTCACCACGGTGCCTGACCCACCCTGCACTCATTGTCCTAAGGGAAGCCCGGGGCTGCTGTGGGCCCAGGTGTGTGGACGGGCCCGCACCGGCGGCACAGGCACCTGCCCACAGGAGAGGGGCCCCCCAGTCCCATCCCCTGGTGCCTTGCGTCAAAAGGAAGGTCCCTTTGAAAGACTGGGGGAAGCGTTTTAAAATACATTTCAGCTCTTCTGTCCGCATGCACTTCCCAGTCCCACCAGGGAGAGATCATGGGCCTGCCCACTCCACAGCAGGCCCTCTACCCCAAGGCCTTATGCTCCCTCCCGCCTGTCAGGTTTGGGGGTGAGGACTGGGGGTTTTGGGCGGTGGGTTGAAGCCCGGGGTGTGAATTCTAGCCCTACGAGCCACTTTTCTGATCTCTTAAACTGGGAGGTACCATAGTGCCCTCCCCAGGCTCTGCAAGGGTTAAAGGAGAACCAGAAAGTGCCCCAGCTCAGCTCCCCTGGTCTTCGGAGGAGCCTGGTCTCCACAGCCCTCCCTGCCCCCAGCTCCTCTGCTCCCCACCTGCAGTCCTTTCACCACCACCACCCCCAGGCTCCTGTTTAAACCCCCCCCACCACCACCTTCCTCCAGCATTCACCTCCAACTATGTCTCCGCCATAAAATCTTCCAGGGCCCTCCAGGCCCAGCACCACTCTCCTGGTCTTCTCAAACTGCCCAACCCTACTTGGCCCTGCCACTCGGCCAGCTCCCTGGGCAGGATCATGAGTGATTCCTCCTCATACCCCCAAAGTGCCAGTGCTGCCTAGCACCAAAGCTGCCTGTGCCTGGGTAGCTAGCTGGTTTCCAGCTGCTGGGGTAAATTTTTCTCCTGTTTTTAGTAGAGTCGCAAAAAATAGGTTTTAGGGAGGAAGTGACCTTTGTTGAGTCCCTGCTGTGTGCCCAGGACTTCTGTGTACTGTGGTGTTGACCAAACGCTTATAGCTTTCCTGGAAGGTGGATGGTACCCCCTCCCCAGGTGAGAGGCCTCCCAAGTGGAACGACGGGAGCAGGTGCTGCCAAAGCATTTGCCAGGCATAGGTTCTAGCTCTTCATGCGTGTTAATCACTAATCCTCCCAGCAGCCCATTAGGTAGGTCCTGATGCGCCAACTGTATGGATGGGGAAACTGAGGCATAGCATGGCTCAGTGACTTGTTCAAGGTCACATAGCCCGGCTCCAAAGCACAAGGAGGCTGGCTTGTTCTCTTCACCAGCTGCACATGGCTGGCAGTTGTCCTTTGCCAGGGAACCTCAAGGATCAAGGCCTTTATCTTCCTGTCCCATTCTGACCTGGGACCTCAGGAGACCAGCCCCCGACCCCAAGGTGATGCTTTACACGGGCCAGGACTGCTGCTCGGCTGGGCAGGAACGGTGGCTGCGGGAGGCTCTCGAACACCTGTTTCCCTCTGGGTTTTCTCAGCTGCCTTGATGTTTGATGGGTTCCTCTGGTGAGCAAAATTGGAGTGAGATCCCTGGCCACCAAGGTTTTGCATTTGCTTCCAGTGTGACCAGGGCCACCCCCTCTGCTTCTCAGGCCTTGTTTTCCCTGTAAAGCCAGGGGCCAGAGTAGCCATAATTCGGACATGTGTGTACAGGCCCATTTCTAAGCACAGGTCCTGCGGTGCAGGTTGGGCCCCTGTTCTACCTGCTCACTCTCTCTGGGAGCCTCAGTTTCCCCACCTGTGAAATGGGTAGTTGGGCGATCAATAGGTCCTGCTTCTCCCCAGGGGTTTAGTTTGACTTGGAGGTGGGAGTGGAAGTCGGGCCATGGTGAGGGCCCAGGGCTGAGCATCCTGCTGACACCCCGGCTGTGACCTCCAGGTTTTCGACGCCGGGGAGATGTTTGGGATAATGCAGGTGGAGGAAGTGGAGGAGAGTGAGGATGAGGCCACGCGGGAAGCGCTCAAGAAGAAGCCCAACCCTGGCAGCGAGCTCTGCTACAAGGTCATCGTGACCAGCGAGGACGGGCTCCAGGCCGCGGACCCCAACAGGTAGGGGCCTGAGCGAGACATCGGCCATCCACGCCGGGGCTGCTGGGGCCGGGCTTCCTTTTGGAGACGCAACTGCAGAAACCCTCGCGCTCCTGTGTGATGGGTGCTTGTGGCCACCGGGCTTCCCTGTGGGGCTTCAGGACCGTGTTGGTCCTGGTGGGCTCTCTGTGCCGTACCCATCTACAGCAGTCACACAGTGGGTGACGAGTTCTGGTTTTGCTGATGAGGAAACAGGACTTGCCCAGGGTCCCACAGCAGTCTCACTCCTGAACCCCAGCTTTTCCTAGGGGGCCTGCGACACTCAGCGTGTTCTCTGGGGGCTCTATTCCCAGGACTGTGAGGAGTGTGGTCCGGGTGAGTACTCAAGTGAGGACAGTGAGGCCCAGAACAGGGCCGGGCCTTGTGCAGGGCCACAGGGTAGATAGGACAGAGCTAAGACGGGACCCCAGGCTTCCTGCCTCCCCGGGGCCGTGAGCCAGGGCAGTCTGCAGGCCCCTCTGCCACACTTTGTTGGAACCTGGAGGGAGAAACTTGCTGGCCTCTGGGAGTCATCTGCCCCCTGTGTCTGTGGTGTGTCCTTGGCTCTTCGTCCTTGGAAGGGACAGGCCTCTGTCTTCAGCCTGAGGCGGTGGGAGTGGCCACACAGGTAATCCCTGCAGCCGGAACCTCCGCCCACATGCTTCCTGATGCAGAAACTTAACAGGCTCTTCTTTCTCATTAAGTTCCTGGCTGCCAGCCTCCATGTACCTGCTCTGTCCCTGCCTGTGTGGGCTCCAGCCCCAAGTAAGTCAGGCACGTGGCACCTTGAGGGGCTCGCTGCCTCAGGTGTTCTCTTTAAAGGCCTGGCTCTGCACCGTCAGGGTCATAAACTCTCAGCAGGAGGGCAGGATACGCCTTCATTTGTTTTAGGACATAAAAATGTGGGGTTGGTTCCTGGACCCCCCCCTCCTGTACCACGTCCTCAGATGTTCATGTCCCCTGTATAAAATGGCATAGTTCAGGGTGGGGCACAAGTAGGTCTACAGTTGTGAGTACGTGGAACAGTTTATTGTATTATCATTGATTAATTGTGTTACTTCTGCCTCACCCTGTATTTTCCTGTAACCTACGCACATCCCCTCGAGTACTTGAATCATCTCTAGATCACTTATAATACCTACTGAAACATAAGTATTATGTAAACAATTGTTATACTGTATTGTTTAGGGGAAGACGACCAAAAAAAGCCTGCGTGTGTTCTGTTCCATACCTACGCAGCCCTCGTAGGCCCGGCTGCACAGTACACGTCAGTGGCCACGTAACGTGTTTCAAGTTTTGTGGGGGTTTTTTCATTATTGAGAGAATACTTCATTAGTTTCTGTAATCAAACCCATGTAGATTAAGACCTTACCTATTTAATTCAGTGTGTTACCCCTGTACACATTGAAAAATTATGTTGAACGTTTCTAGACCAATGTGGCTATTAGTTTCTGTACGATGCCAGCCCAACACAGCACAACTGGGAGAGTTTTTCCAAAGTTGACAGCTCAGCTAAGATTTCCAAAAATTCAAATTATATGTATATATAGGTATATGTGTGTGTGTCTGTGTGTGTGTATTTATATAAAAAGACCAACAGCAGTATGTTATGCATCAAGAGCAGCAACAGCTCTTCCAGGTTCTGCAGTCGTCTGAACAAAATTACAGAGACTTCCGGCACACTCCGTTAAAAAGAAAAAAGATTAAAAAACAAATCCCCAGAACACAGCAAAGTTCTGTTACTGTGTTCCAAATATTTCTGATCTGAAGTTGGTTGCAGCCCGTGGGTACGAAGGGCCCACTGAGTAAGTGCAATAAAATAAAGGCTGCCAGACTTGCTGCCCAGCCTAAGACTGGAACATTTGCTTCAGCAGGAGAGCAGGGGAGCCGCCTTGCCCCCCGATTGTGTGGGGTGGGTGTCCCGGCAGCCCTGTGGCTTCGTCCTGCCCCTCAGCCCCACCGAGGTGTGGGAGAGCCGGGCAGCTCCTCCAGGGAAACCGGGGGGCGTGGGCTGCAGGTGTCCACATGGGTGGGGACTGGAGGCCTCTCCCGATAAAAGGCCTTGGTGCTTCCCAGGAGGTGCCCGGCAGCCCCGGGTGAGCTGAGTGAGCCCCACGTGGCGGCTCCTTCTCGCGTCCACAGCACGCTGTGTGTTCCATCTCCTTTGATGCTCTATCAGCCGGGTAGCAGGACCAGGGCCCCTGATGTCCTGTTTTAGAAACTGGATGAGGGAGAGGAACGTACCCATGGCCACCCAGTGAGTGGTCAGCAGAGCCCAGATGCCCACCCAGGCCCGCTGGTGCTGGGGAAACCAAGTCTCGAGTTGGGTGCAGGTCTGGGCTGCAGCCCTGGGCCGCCGCCTCCAGTTCCCTCTGGCAGCAGCCTCACACCTCCTGTGACCTGTGCCCGCAGCATCTTCCTCATCGACCACGCCTGGACGTGCCGCGTGGAGCACGCCCGCCAGCAGCTGCACCAGGTGCCTGGGCTGCTGCACCGCATGGCCAACCTGATGGGCATCGAGTTCCACGGCGAGCTGCCCAGCGCCGAGGCCGTGGACCAGGTGCTGGAGGAGATGTGGAAGTTCAACCAGACCTACCAGCTGTCCCATGGGGTGAGTGGGCAGCCAGACCCCTGGGGAAGCAGAGGACAGACAGACACAGGCCTTCGCCACTGTGTGGTCAGGGCTCTCGGGCGGCCAGGAGAGCCTGGACCCAGCCGGGGCCTTTACCCCACAAGTGAGCAAACCCACCTTCCCCCGTGGCCCGTTGAAGCCCCTCATTCCCTGTGGCTCCATCGTGGGCCTGTTGCTCTGCCTCAGACCAGCCAATGCCAGGGACCCAGGTGTCTGCGCGGCCTTTACGCTCACAGCACACAGCCCCCTCAGAGTCCTGTACTTGGCTGCCTCTTTCCTGATGCCTTCTGGTCCTGTCGCCCGGCCTTTAAAAGGCCTCAGGAGTCCTCACGGCCTTGGGGAGAGGAGTTGAGTCCTCAGCACATGTCCTCGGGCTCTCATCACCTCGCCCCCAGCCTCCCCAGCTCACCCTTAGGCTCCAGCCCCTCACCATGTTTAGGTTGGGAAAAAACATGTTGTTTCTCAGGATCTCAGCTTCAGTGTCACCTCCCCTGAACCACAAGTCCATCCCCCCCCCCCCGAGCCACACACACTAGACTCCATACATCCACGTGACTACCAGCCAAGTCCTTGCTACCATGTGCCTTCAGCACACAGGCCATCGTCCTGATGTCACTGGCCTGTGTCCTGGTTGGCCAGGGCAGGGCCACTGTCCCAGGGCCCCGGGTTAAAGGGCCTGGGGTCTGTGTGACAGCTGCTCCAGGCTCAGGGCATTGGGTGGTTGGCGCCAGGGGCATGGATGAGTGGGAAGGGCAGTGGCTAGGCTGCCAGACAAGACTGCGTATGCTCTGCCTGCAGACGGCCGAGGACAAGGTGCCCGTGTGGTACATCATGGACGAGTTCGGCTCTCGCATCCAGCACTCGGATGTGCCCAGCTTTGCCACCGCTCCTTTCTTCTACATGCCACAGCAGGTGGCCTACACACTGCTGTGGCCCCTGCGGGACCTGGACACGGGTGGTAAGTCAGACGCCCACCCACCTCGGAGGATGGCCAGGCCAGCCTCCTCCCACCCCTGATGGGCTTGTGTGTCTTGGTGCAGAGGAGGTGACCCGGGACTTCGCCTATGGAGAGACAGACCCTCTGATCCGGAGGTGCATGCTGCTCCCCTGGGCCCCTGCCAACATGCTGGACCTCAGCTCCTACACGCCCGAGCCCCCTGACGAGCACTACCAGGTGTGACCCTCCCCCCCCCGTACCTCCCACCCCTGGCAGGGGAGGACACTGTTCAAACTCTGTGCGGCATAGTTTCTAGCAGCAGTAGGCCCTCGATAAGTAGCTGTCGTTGGTACTGTTGTTAGGGACGGCAAAGATGCTTTCAGTCTGTGGACAGCCTCTCGGTCAGGGCCCCACTGGGACTCAGTAGGGCCCAGGGTACATGGGGTGGGCCAGATTAGGGGACCAGGATTAGTGAGGCCTGGGGCGAGGGGAGGAAGTGGAGCCTGTAGGAACACAACCACTGCCAGAACCAGGCAGGGCCGGGCAGGGGTTACCTCCCAGCCCCTTTCCGTCCCCTGCCCTCTGGTCTCCTGCCACTGCTTGCTGTTGGCTGGTCCCAGTTGGAAACCAGGCGACGAGGGAGCCTGTGCTCAGCACTTTATGGACACACCCTACTGTAATCCTTACAACAATAGGACCTACAGTCCTGTTTTTGTCTTCATTTTACTGAGGATGAGGAAACTGAGGTACAGAGAGGTTAAGTAACTTGCTAAAGGTCACACAGCTGGTGGGAGAACCGGAGTCCAAAACCAAGAGGACCTAAGAACTTGTGAGCAGAGGCCACACGCCTCTCCCTCACTTCCCACCTCGTCTTGAAGCTGCCTTACCCCCGCCAGCACATCAGCCGCTCATCGAATGCCTCAGGGTTGTGGAAAGGAATGAAGGAGTCAACTAGAGTTAGTGGGAAGCACCGTGTGGTGTCAGCGGTTCTGTGCGTGCTACTCGTTGGAGAGGCTGGGCTGCAGCAGTGGGCCTGTTGCCAGTTTTCCCGTGAATTCTACATTATCGCCAGTGGTGATTGAACTAGCCTTGCCCCAAACTCAGTGATCGCCCTGCTTGGTTCAGAGATGTTTCAGAGGCTCATAGAGTGCCTGCACCTCATAGGTGACTGGTAAACATTTGAAAAAAGGAGTGAATGCAAAGGGGCAGGCTTCAGAATGGCGAAAGGACAAAGACTTCCTGATCTTGGGGTGGTTTGTTAAAGGAACTTGAATTTCAAATGTCTTTTTTTGCTTGGGTCGCCCTCTGCTGGCCAGGAGAGAAGATGAGGCCAAGCACTGAAGTGTCTGGACAGTTTGTCCCCATCTGACCCACCTGGATCAGGCCTGTGCTCTGGGCCCTGGTTGCCTGCGTCCCGGAGCCTCTCATGAGGCACAGTCAGGCTGTCAGCCAGGGCCACATCCTGAGGCCGGCTGGGACCGAGGACCTGCTTCCACACCTGGCACGGGGGTGCTGGCTGTTGGCAGGAGGCCTCAGCTCCTCCCCACGGGGGCCTCCCCACAGAGCTGCTTGAGTGTCCTCACGGGCTGGCGGCTAACTGCTCCCAGAGCAGGTGACCACAGAGAAGGGAGGAGGAAGCCGCGGGGCCTTTGATGAAGTTGCACAACGTTCGTCCACTTTTTATTGGTTAGAAGCAACTCGTTCAGCCCACACGCAAGGGGAGGTGAATGAAGCTCTTTTAAAGGGAGCGGCAAAGGGCTGGTGGGCGTGTTTTCTTTAAACCACCACACTGCGTAAGCCGGGAGCAGCCCTTGGGGGCTCCCTGGGGACCGGGAGCCCCTCCAGGGCAGGCTGGGCACCTCAGCCACCCGTGTTTTGAGGTCGCGTTGAGAAGATGGAGAGCAATGTTTACAGTGCTGAGGGGCCAGCACCTGAGGGGTGTTGAGCCCCAGCTCGAAGTGGGGTGGTCAGAGGGCTCTGGTGAAAGGCTCCACATGAGGTCTGGGTGTGCCCCCGAGATCCTAAGCCCTGATGTGCCAGGATAGGGGAGGCACGTGCTCTCGGGCTTCCTTTCTCAAAGGTGTTTCCACTTCCCGTGTCTTTCCTTCCAGGCCATTTTGGAGGAAAACAAGGAGAAGCTGCCACTGGCCATCAATCCGGCGGCGCGTCCCTGCAACCACATCTTCAAGTACGTAGCCCCTTCTGAGCTTGTAGTGAGGCTTTTCCTTGGTCACATTGTTCACACACACACCCCTCCAGTTCCCACGGCTCCCAGAGCAGTGCCTGGGTCAGGGAGGCCCTCCGTAGGTCCCCTCTGTCCTGGTGGCACCGCGGTGACCGAGATGCCAGAGGGGAGTTTCTAGGATCACAGAGAGAATGCTATGAGCAGCAAGAGGTGAGCAGGGCCCCTGCAGGACCAGAGTTTAAATCTACCTCAAAGGACAGGAATAGGCTGCGAGTGTGCTCGTGGAGGTGGAGGACCGGCCTCGAGCTAGTTCCTGCCCAGCCGTGTTCTGAGGCACCGGGTGTCATGACCCCAACTCCTTCTCTTGGGCCACTGTGCAATCGCAAGTTCTCAGTGTGTGTGCTTCTGGTCCTGGAGTGAAAATGCAGCCAGGCCTGTGCATGCTGGCCCCTCCTGAAGGCTGGGAGCCCGTGCTGGACACTCAGGAGAGACACCTGCCCTGCCAGGAGGGGCTGCGGCCAGTGTCTGCAGGTATGGGCTGGCCTGTTACGTAAGGCCAAGCTGGCAAGCCCAGGCTGGCCCCCTGTAGAAGTAGATGCTCCATTCTACAGGTCAGGGAGTGGAGGTGCAGCGCTCCACCCACCGTGCAGAGCAGGCTCAGAGCTGAGCTGGGGCAGACTGGCTTCTGCCTCCAGTGGGAGCCCCCCTGGACAGAGCAACACGCTCCACTCTGCCTCTCCCCAGTCCTGGCGGTTTCCTCCCACGCCCTCTGCCCTGTCCTCACCCCCTTTCCTGAGGCCCCCTGCCCAGCACCCCTCCACCTCCTCAGGGTCAGACGCTCCCTGAGGCATGCTTGGATCAGGCTCCAGGCTCCAGTCCTGCCCACACCTCTGCCTGGGGCCACCACAGGCCAGGCCAGGCAAGCACCAGCAAGCACCAGTGTGGAACGAGGCCTCATCCAGGCACATGTCTCAGCAACACACTCACTGCACGCACCTGGGGCACCGGCTTCCTCCTCAAGGGTCAAGTTCTCAGTGTGTCTGTGGGAAATTGGTGGTGTCGACCTGTGCCTGTGTTTCCACTGTGGGGAAAGAACCTACATTTTTTCAGCACTCAGGTCACCCTGTTTCATACTGAGAAGTGTGAGCCCATCTTCCAGACGGGGAACCCGGGGTTGTGAGGGTCCTAGTTGCCCCACCACTCAGCAGAATGGCCGGGGATGGGGTCCCTGGTTGTCTGACTCAGTTCCCCTCTCCCTGCAGGGTCTACACGGACATGCAGCAGGTGCTCAGCCACCTCACCCACCCGCGCTTCACCTTCACCCAGAGCGAGGCTGACGCCGACATCCTCTACAACTTCTCACACTTCAAGGACTACAGGTGAGGCACGTCCCCCCAGGCCCCCGCGACTGGCCCCAGAGCCCCTTGCCCCTCACCGCAGCCCCTGAGCCGTCCCCCTGCCGCAGGAGGCTCAGCCAGGAGCGGCCCCACGTGCTGCTGAACCAGTTTCCCTGTGAGAACCTGCTGACGGTGAAGGACTGCCTGGCCTCCATCGCACGCCGGGCGGGCGGCCCAGAGGGCCCGGCCTGGCTGCCCCGAACCTTCAACCTGCGCACTGAGCTGCCCCAGTTTGTCAGCTACTTCCAGCAACGGGAGAGACGGTAAGCCCCCCTCTGACCCTGCTGCCCCAGTGGGCCATGCTTCCGAGACCCACAGACCCACAGCTGCTTCAGGGTCCGGGCCTCACCCAGAGCACAGCCCCTTGCCTCCAGCAGACGCCTCCTTACTCCCCAAGGCCCAGCCTCTAACCTCTGCTGTGATACCTCCCTCAGCCCCCTGGGGGAGGCTGGGTGTCCCTCTGCTGCTACGGTCTTGGGAGGGTGGCCCCGGGCACAGCCCACCGGCCCTTCTGCTCCCAGGGGCGAGGACAACCACTGGATCTGCAAGCCCTGGAACCTGGCGCGCAGCCTGGACACCCACATCACCAGGAGCCTCCACAGCGTCATCCGGCACCGCGAGAGCAGCCCCAAGGTAAGCCCCAAGGGAGGCGGGGGACTCAAGTGTCTAGGACCTATGCCGGTGGGTCCCAGTGTGGGCAGTGATGGGGTCACTCAGCTCATAGGCATCTCTGAAGCCCCGGCCCCACTCCTTCCACTGCTCTGCCGGCAGGGAGGGGCTGTGACAGTCCAGTGAGAGGAGGGAGCCTGCGGCAGAGCTGTGCTAGATGTATCTCATCTCAGGGTCCCCACACGCTGTACCACGAGTATCCACATACCAGGAGGGAGATAGCCAGGCCTGGGAGCCCTGGACAAAGGCGCTGTAGTGACATGGGACACCTCAGAAGCCGTGTTGGGGAGTTTGAGGATGCAGATCATGCGCCTGGGCAGGGGCCCTGGGACCCTTGCCACAAGACAGTCACTGGAGGTTTCCCGCCACACAATGGGAGCCGGTGGATTTAAGGCTGAGGATTTGTGTTCAGTTTCCGAAACCTAAACACTGGTGGGAACTTTTCCTTCGATTAAAGTAAAGGAGGAAACTGTCCCAAGCTAGACAGGGGTTTGAAAATGCAGAGGGAGAGTGCAGGGTGCGGGTCCCTCCACGGCCACCAGGGGGCGCGCTGCAGGGGCCTCTTCCTCCAGATGCGGGGACATTAGGCCGAGTCACGGTGTGGGCCACCGATGGCTGGCGCGGTCAGCATGCCTCGGGGTGCTCCCTCCTGGACCGCGGATGGTGAGCGCCTCCCGCGAGCCTGTCTGTGCCCTCCAGGTTGTGTGCAAGTACATTGAGAGTCCTGTCTTGTTCCTCCGAGAAGACGTGGGGAGGGTCAAGTTCGACGTCCGCTACATCGTGCTGCTGCGGTCAGTGAAGCCCCTGCAGTTGTTTGTGTACGACGTGTTCTGGCTGCGCTTCTCCAACCGGTAACCGGAGAGACTGGGCGGGCTGGGGGGGGATGGCTCTTGTTCAGATCAGAAATCCTTCACCACGTACCCCCTGGGGCCCACCGAGCCCCTGTCAGCCGTAAGGAATCTCAGCATGCCTTGTAAAATAGGCCCAACACCTGTGGGTCGCGGTGATGTTTAAGGCTTCTGGGGAGTCCCCATAGTGAGCTGTGAGGGGCCACGGGGGGAGGGGGCAGTGGCGCCCTGTGGGCAGGGACCACTCAGGGGTCTGCCTGCTTGTCCTGCAGGCCCTTCGCCCTCAACGACCTGGACGACTACGAAAAACACTTCACTGTCATGAACTACGACCCAGAAGTGGTGCTGAAGCAGGTAGGGGCCCGGCGGGGCCCGGGTATAGATGTCAGGCTTCCATAGGGAGCCCATCTTGGTCCTTCCTGGAGGAGCCTCAGCCGACTGCCAGCTTGTCGGGTGTGTTTTGGGTAAAGCCTCAGCCCTCAGGCCCTGTGAGCTGGTGAGCTGTGAGCTCAGGCCTGGGCCCTGCAGACACGGGTCCCAGGTCTGCCCCAGTGCACTATTCTGACACAGGCGTGGTCATGTGTCAGTCCTGACGTCACAGCCTGCCGAGCTCTCGGCATTCACTGTCTCATTTGAGACTCACAGTGGCCCTGCAGAGTAAGTTTGCTGGGCACGGAGCATCGTCCCATTTCATAGATGAAGACAGTGAGGCCCCAAGAAGTAAATCTGAGATCCAGAGCTCAGACCCAGTCTCCTGCCTCCCATTTGTGCCCCCAGGGGGTGGGGTAGGCAGGCTGCTGGCACTGACCTGTGACCCCAGCGAGTGTCAGAGGCCCAGGTCAAGGCAGGGGGAGGGTGACGGGCTGTGTCTGTCACAGGTGCACTATGACGAGTTCATTCCTGAGTTTGAGAAGCAATACCCAGAATTCCCCTGGAAGAGCGTCCAGGTGAGTCCTGAGCAAAGCTGGAGGGGCCAGGGCCTCTGTTGTGGGCTGGCACTGGGGAGGCTGCCTCTTCTGGATGGTCCTGCTCCTCCCACTGCAGCCAGTGAAGGAGACTCTGTAAGGTGTTGTGGAGGGCTTCTTGGAGACGGTGACCTGGAGGGGTACTCAGGGGACCCTTGGGACAGCCAGGCAGCCACAGGCCCTACCTGTCCCAGGAATTGCAAACCTAAGGAGACAACAGGGACTCCACTGGAGATGCAGACAGCCTCCACATCCTGGAGTGGGTGTTTCAGGGACTCTGCACACCTTGGTACAGGGGGGAGCCGAGGGGGCTCCAAGGCAGGAGACAGACATGCAGATGCCAGGAGTGAGAGGAGCAGGTGTCAGGCAGAGGTGGCTATGGCCAGGTCTAGAGACACGAAGGATGTACGAGGTGACGACTCAGGCCTTTTGGGGGCTGGGGCCTAGAAAAGTGCAGCAAACTCCACACTTAGAGGCTGCTCTGGGGGGGGCTGGTCCCCACGTCAGAGCTGTGCAGGCCCCTGACCTGACCTGTCCTGGTCCCTAGGCTGAGATCTTCCAGGCCTTCACCGAGCTGTTCCAGGCGGCCTGTGCTAAGCCACCACCCATGGGCCTTTGCAACTACCCCTCATCCCGGGCCGTGTATGCCATCGACCTCATGCTGAAGTGGGACAGCCGTCCAGATGGTGAGAGGGCTCCCTATAATACAAACCCCCCTTATCCAAAGCAAATTGTCCAACCCTCTGCCCCCCAGGGGGCAGAGAGGGCACTGTGGGTCGCACTGCTGGATTGTCCTTTGCCTCCAGTTGGCCGGGAGATCCAGGTCTGGGGGAGCCCACCATTAGGGGATGACAGCCCGCAGGACAGCACAGAAGCATGGGGGTCAGGGGCCCACCTCTTGCTGAGCCTGCACTTCTGCTTCCCCTGGTTGACTAAACTAGCGGCTGAGCTGGAGATGGTGGCTCAGGAGAGTCCTGGGGCCGAGGCCCTCCAGTCTTTCCCGGGGAGGAGCAGGCTTTGGCCAGGCCCCTGATGAGTCGGGAGACCCACATTCAGACCCCTGGCCCCAGGAGTGAGACGCCCTGTGTTCTGTGCCGTCAGGGAAGCGAGTGATGCAGCCACAGATCCTGGAGGTGAACTTCAACCCGGACTGCGAGCGAGCCTGCAGGTACCATCCAACCTTCTTCAACGACATCTTCAGCACCTTGTACCTGGACGAGCCCAGCAACTGCCACGTCACCCGCCTGGTCTAGGCACTCCCTGCCCTCCTGCTCCTGCTGGTGGCGGAGTCCAGCCTCGGTCTCTGAGTGGCTTCTGCAAGGTCCCCTCCTCCTCCCTGTCTCCAGGCACAGGCAGGCCAGGTCCCAGCTCCACACCCTGGGCACAGGGTCCTCCTCCCCTGTCGATCAGGAGCATGGCCAGTCACTGTCTGCAGGCTGAGCCAGGCCACTGTCCAGTCTCCTCTCCCCCGCCTATGCCGTGATTGCTCTCAGCCCAGGGCTTCATTGCTGAGAGTTTGGTTCCTGGGCTGCCGTGTTTCCCAGGATGTTAGTGGAAGAGGGGTCTGGGGAGTGTGACGAGGTGGCCTCAGAAACGAGATCCCTCAGGAAGGCCTGTGGGAGCCCAAATGTTAGCAGGGCCCGGCTGGCTGTTGTCCAGAGTCTGCTCATTAATCCTAGTCCCCCAGAGTGGGGGTCAGGCTCCCACATTCCTCCCCAAGGGCCCCATGTGACAGGCATCCCCAGAACACTTTGGGGAACCTGTTTGCCAGACCCAACCTTCTCACCTCAGCTCCCCCGGAACCGTCACCAGCAAACCTGTGACTCCAGGGCAGGAAGGCCACCGCCTTCTGTTGCCGGTGCCTTGCCGTCTAGCGAGGGCCAGCCTGTCCTCTGGTCCCTGTGGTCCCAGCAGCCTCTCTAGCACTGCAGGGGTTCTACCCTCATCTTGGTTTGAGAAGTGCTTTGGTGAGAGGGACCTGGGGCGAGGGGACCCGCATGGGCATTAGAGCACCTGGCAGTGGGCAGCTTTGAAAGACAATCCCACTGAGAACTTCATGATAGCCAAATGCCATCTTCCACCAAGTCTAGGGTCAAAACGTTGGATTATTGTTACTCTTTCATTTATGGGAAGAAAATATAAAATTCTTGTTGTTAGTTTCTGAAATTTGGAGCCAGACGCCAGCAATTTGTGTAGCCGCAGTGTGCCCAGGCCCAGCTCGCAGGGCGGCAGGCGGGGAGGGGGAGCTGCCTGCTGAGCTTTGCTGTGTGTCTGTGTCTGTGTGTGTGTGTGTTGAGGGTCGGGGGTGCTTGTTTCATTCTGAAGCCAAGAGCAATCCTTGTAGCAAAACTGGACCAGACTGTGCCTCCCGTCTGTGGGTGTCTGTCAGTCCTCTCCGGTGACAGGAGCCTCAGCCCTTCCCTCCAGCCAGGTGGAGGTGCAGTGGGTAGGACACCCCGTCTCTGGTTTCCCCTGGGGAAGAGCTGCTGGCGTCCCGTCCTCTTGACTGGATTTGTACCACAATAAAGTGTTCCTTCTGTACCTGGCCTCCCTGTCTATGAGGGCCCAGGGACCACAGGCCCCGCATGCTCTGCCAGGTCCTTTCCTCCTGGTGGTTAAAGAAAACCACACTGTCGCCCTCGCCAGCTTGGCTCAGTGGTTCGAGCGTCTGCCTGTGGACTGAAGGGTCCCGGGTTCGATTCTGGCCAAGGGCATGTTCCTCCTTTACAGGCTCGGCCCTGGTCCAAACATGTGCAGGAGGCAACCAATTGATGTGTCTCTCACATCAATGTTTCTCCCTCTCTAAACGAAAAACTGGAAGGCAGAGGCCCTCGCACACCCAGGCCGCCGACCACATGCACCTTCTCGCAGGACCTGCCCTACAGGGGGCCTTCTGGTGGCCCCAGGATGGTGCTTACACCGGGTTAATCCTCCAGGTGCCACAGGGATTGTCCTCCTCGCTCCCAGTTCACTTGAAACCTGATTGTCCAGGATACTCCGTGGGCCACAGTCACTGGGATCAGAGGACCCATGATCCCTGGATTATAAACATGCTTTCCCCAATCTTGCACCTCTGATCAGTGAGAATCAGACAACCCCCCGAAGAAGGCTACCATGCAGGTCCTCCACCACCTGGAGGACCAGACCGCTCATTGCCATGGAGACGATTCTTACCCTCTAAATACATCTCTCTGGCCCCGCCGGTATGGCTCGGTTGGCTGAGCGTTGCCCCGTGCACCCCAGGGGAGCCCTCTGGGCTGTGTGAGCGGCCTGGGTCTGCTCCTCTGTGGCTAGTCCGCTGGGGAGGTAAGTGTCAGATTCAAGACCTTGGCTGCGTGCAGCAGCTCCTGGAGAGCGCAGCCCAGAGGACGTGGTAAATCCGGGAGACGTGGGCTTTCCTGTTACACCAACGTGAAAACTGCCAGCACCTTCAGGTGCCTAGTGGATGGTAACAGCCCAAACAAGGAGAGAAGGCTATGAAGGCCGGGGAAAGCATCTCAAGACGGCCAGCAGACAAAACGGCAAATGTCACCTCCCCTTGCCCCTTTATCCTGGCGTGTCTGCGGCCATGCGTGTTTCGTGGCCAAGAGGAAGTATGTGGGACGCGACTAGAGATGAACAAACCCACAGCTGTGTGGAATGGACAGAAACAGTCTGAGCATCAGTGGAAAGGTCCCAGGAACCTCAGGTGCACCTAAGGGCTGAGTACAGCATCTGTCGGACACCCGTGGGCCCCGTCTTAGGGACTCTAGAAAGTAGAATGTGCGGAGCCCCCATCTGACTCCGCTCTGATGAGCCTCGGAAGTGCTGTGCGGGGAGCTGGCCCAGCGCCACTCAGCTGCAAAGCCGCCGGACCCTACACGGCACGATCCCATCGGACGTCAGATTCCAGCGGAGCAGGTGACGTGACAGCCCCCGAGCTGGCTGCTCTGATGACCGTCAGCTGCTCCGGTGGCCGTCAGCTGTTGCTCACCTCCCCGAGCTCTTCATAGCTGGGGTCATGTCTGAACACGAAGCCAGGAGGAGGAGGCGGGGAGGTCAGAGAGGCAGGAATCTCACGGCTGCTGAACCACTGCCAAGCCCTCAGTATGAAGGTGTTGCCAACTCACATTCACTTACTCAACAACCAGAAACAAAACAGGCAACAAAGGGCCGCAGGCCCGACCAGCCACAGTCCCAGGAGGCTGCGCCGCAGAGCTCGGCGCAGGACGCCAGAGACATCGTTCCTGCAGGAGTCCCGCCTGGCTGCGTGAGGCCTCTGCCCACCTCACTTACTCCAGACAGTGCCTGGAGAGGCTGTGGGTGTCCCTATGGGAAGCCGGGCGACACCGCCAAACCGGGGCAGGCCTGGGCCAGTGAGGGGCTGCTGTCTGCTGGGCTGGGGACAGGCCCTTTCTGCCTCTAATACCCCCACCTGCTGATTAGGTGTTTGTGAGGCTGCCCCAGGTGGACTGAGGCTGGCAGGAGTCCTGGCATCCCAGGGGCAGGTCAGCTGATGTCCTGAGCCCCATGCTGACTGAGGCCAACAGGCAAAGCCAGGCGCTGGCCCAGGCAGGCTGTGGGCCTGCACCCTTCAAGAGCCTGAGCTGGGCCTCCTGTCAGCTGAAGCCCAAGGCCCGGGTCTGGTCCTTACCGGCCAGGCAGCAGCAGAACCAGTGTGGGCCCCAGGTCAAACCTGAGTCGCCCCACCCTGGGCAGGCCACCTCACCTCTTACAGGGACTTGGGAGGACCCCCCCCCAAGTGTGCAGGAGCCCTGACCAGGCCCAGCCCAGACAGACCCAGCAGGAGGATGAGTCCCTCTTCCCCACCCACACCAGGGTCCCACCTGAGAAAAAGGTCAGTGCTAAGCTAAAAACTTTATTTGGCTTATAAAACTCCACATCCCGAGCCGTGCCCCGAGCAGTGCAGAAAGCGCAGGACGCTGTTTCGGGGGAGTGGGCCAGGCCTGCAGCAGCTCTGAAGCTGGTGGTGACCCCTGGGCTGAGACCCTGACAGACTCACAGGTGTGGTGGCCATGAAAGCGTGAGGGCCACCACCACCAGCAAGGCGTGCCTGGCAGCAGCCACAGTCCTTGTATGGCGGGGACCTCACTCCGCAAGCCTTCGGCCACCACGCCGGCCATGGTTGTCCCGCCAGACGCAGTAGTTGAGTGTGGCAGCGAAGGCCAGCCAGGCCAGGTACGGGTAGAGCAGCCGAGCGGCCGAAGGGCTCACCCGGTGCCAGGCCATGGTGGTGGCTGCTGCCAACCCACCCGTCAGCAGGAGGTCCACCAGGGCCTGTGGAGATATGGCGGGGAGGGAGGACAGGGAGGCCTGAGGCTCAAGGTACCCACAAGGGTGCATGTCCCAGCTGCCCAGCCACTTGACCGCTGGAGAGATCACTCAATTCCACCCTAAATGACCCAGCCACGCCCCTCTCCAGTTCTCCACCTCAGTTTCCCCGTATGTAAAATGGGGACAATGGCTCCTGCCTGTCCCACTCCATGTGTGGGGTGCACGGCGCCAGGTGTGATGTGGGTTTCCCTACACAATGGCCCCTAAACTCAAGCCAGCACCCCTGTCTGGCTTCAGTCAGAGCCTCTCA
Source organism: Miniopterus schreibersii (assembly GCF_964146895.1). Taxonomy (NCBI): domain Eukaryota; kingdom Metazoa; phylum Chordata; class Mammalia; order Chiroptera; family Miniopteridae; genus Miniopterus; species Miniopterus schreibersii. The sequence continues at coordinate 184,139,137 of NC_138102.1, read as the reverse complement.
AGGCTCCTTGGCTGCAGGAAAAGCAGCCAGGAGCTCCACAGCTGGGCACTGGCCACTAAGAGCTTCCAAAGAGAGGCTGACGTGAGCTATGTGCCACCTACTACAGACCCTGACCCTGCCTGGGATGTGATGCCCATGCCCCCCACAGGAAGCCCACCCCTCCATGGACCATCCCCAGGGACCAGGGGAACACTTACCAAACCCATTTGTCGGGAGCCAAAGAAGATGGGAGGCCATGCCCAGTTCAGGGTCAGCTGCCCAGCATAGAGGCCCAGGGGAACCACAGCCTCCTCTGAGAAGCCCCCCAGCTCTTTCCAGACCATGTAGGAGCCATACCTGAAACAGAGGCCACCTGTCAGGGCACCAACAGGGAAGAGGCCAAGAGCCTCCCTGGGGGGCAGGGAGTCACATTCACCTCTGGGATGACATAGTAATGGCTCAGGCATTCCCTGCCACGGACTGCTGTGTGACTTCAGGGAAGCTGCCTGACTTCTCTGGGCCTTCATTTCTCACAGGGTTGCTGTGGCGAGTCAAGTTAACACTGGCAGTGCTTAGGGCGGTGCCTGGCACATGAGATACTCAGTATTTACCATAATTATCATTATCGGTGCTGTGAAGAAGGAAGCACCTGAGGCTCCTAACCCAGCCTGGGCACTGCAGAGAATGATGGGACATTTGGGCTGGGCCTTAGAGGATGAGTAGGAGTTTGCCAGGGGGAGTTAACAAGGCTATGCCAAGGCTTAGAGACATGTGGGAGACCCTGAGTCAGCCCACATGACTGCAGATTGAGGTCTTGAGGGCACCGGAGAGGCAAAGCTGAAGAGGCAAATGGGGACCTGGTCATGGGGGCTCTTAGACCTCAAGTGCTACGATAACACCGCTGACTGTAACAGCCAGTGCCCTTTAACACTACACACCCCAGGCACCGCTCTAGCTCTTTCCAAGCATTAGTACATTTCATCCTCATGATAATGCTGAGATGGGCAGATGTATCACCCCCATTTTACAGGTGAGGAAACTGAGGCACTGGGAGGTGAAATGTCCAAGATTTCTTAACAGGCAATCAGCAAGTAGAGGCAAGATTTGAACCGAGGTGGCCAGGGCAGAACCTGGGATCTTTACTCTGCAAGAGATTGGACCTCCTCAGGGCCTAAGGGAGCCTCCATGGGGTTCCAGGAAAGAGACAGGGCCACGTTTGTGCTGTCTCAGGATCTCAATGGTAGAGAAAGGCCAAGGAGGACTGCGGGGGCCTGGAGGCTAGAGCGAGTTGAAGCAGAAACAAGGTATCTGGGCCAGGACTGGAGAGAAAACAGGACACAGGGAATGCTGGGAGCCTAACAGGGCTGGCGGGGGGTGGGGCCCAGGTGACCACAACAAGGTTTCAGGGGCTTACTCCCACCAGAACCCTGGGGCATCCAGCCTAACCTCTGCTACCTGCCTCTAGGATGCCTAGTGTCTGCAGTCCCACAGGGCACTGGGCTGGCACAGAACCAAGACGCAGGGAACATTCCAGAAGGTGGGAGGGACACTGACCTCAACTAATGAGTGCGGTTCCCACTGGAGCACCCAGGGGACGCCCTCATGCAGCACTTCCTTTCAGCATAGCCACTCCCAGGGTCTAGTCCAGGGGCTCCTGCAGCGTCCCTACCCTCTAGCCCCGGCCCCAAATGGATGCCCAACAAATGGAAGCTACTATTACTGCTTCTGTTGTTACTGCCATTGATCTGGGAAGCATCCACACTGCCCACGCCTGAACTTTGCACACTAAGCCAGTCTCGCCCTGGAATTGTGAAAACAGCCAGTGTGGGGTTGAGCCATCCGGCCCGCCCCTCAGGAGGCCCGGAGGGGAAAGTTCGGTGGGGAAATCAACAGGCCCCGCAGCTTTCTCCACCCTCCCTTGGCAGAAGAGGCCCAGAAACAGTGCCAGCTGCCCAAGGAACACTGGACAGTTAAAACCCTGCAGGAGACGCCCTGCCTCAGGCCTGGGCCCCTATAAAGGGGAGGACAGTCCTGCCCCCCTGCCCGATGGTGGACGGGCCCACCTACCCCATGGTCGAGTAGAGCGTGGCCCAGATGGGGCCCAGCGTCCAGCGAGGCGGGTGCCATGAGGGCTTCTGCAGGCTGGCATACCAGCGGAGGCCCTCTCCGCGCACATGGTAGGAGCCCAGGAAGGCCCCCAGGCTGGGCGCCAGTGTGAAGCCCACGGCGGGCACCCAGGGCGGGGCCATTGCTGCTTGGGCAGTGGTTCTGGAAGCTCTGAAAGAAAAGACAGGGCTGGGGTAAAGGCCGGGTGATCCAGGGCCGAGGCCTCACTGAGCATTTCCAGAGGACCTACTGTGCGCAGACTGGGGGTCAGGCCTACAGTCTCCTTCAGCATCGCAGAAAGTCCTGGGGCCGACCTGTTACCAGCCCCTCATCACTCATTGATCAAAAGATGGGGAGATGGGGAAACACTGGCAGCCCTGCCATCCCGCCCCGGGGCTCCAGTGAACACATTTCCATCCAAACTCCTGCCCCACGCCCAGAAGGCTGCCCTGACTGCAGGAGCCGCGCAGGTGCCCCGTCCCCACTGTCAGCTCCACCTCAGCTCCTGCCCCAGCTTCCAGGGTCCTGCGCGCTCACCTTCAGCCTTGCCTTCGGTCCCGACAAGTGAGCCCTCCTCTCTGCCACCTCACTCAGGCCAGTCTGGGTCCCCTCCACCAATCAGGCTTCCCAGCTTTTCCTCCCCAGGCCAAGTGACAGCCAGGGCTCGGGGAGGCCTGTCAGTTCACACCCTGTGCTTTAGGTTCCAGTACTTTCATTCATTCATTCATTCGGCAATGGCAGCAGACAGAGCTTGGCTCAAACCCTGGCACCCCCCCCACTAACTCACTGTGGCCTCAGGCAAATCACTTCAACCCCCTGGACTGGCCTCAGTTTTTTCCCCTGTAGAATGGGACACCAACCCGGCCTACCTGGGCCCAGCCCAGTGTGCGGACTGTGTACTCAGGTGATTCATCACTCCCCCACGGCCCACCCCAAAATCACCTTCCCTTCCTGTGCGCCAGAGGGAAAGGGGCCTACTTCGGGTCACACAGCACTCTGGGGCCAGGCTTGACCTGGGCTGAAAACCTGCTCCTGCCTTGACACCCAGGGCCCCCAAGGTGGTGAGTGGGAAGGGACAGGAGTTAACAGGAATGCAAGGCTGGGGAAGTCCCCACAGCAGCACTGAGAGGCTGGCCGGGCTCAGGGTAAGGAAGGCCTCTGTGTCGGGCCTGGACGCTGCCACCCCCAGAGCTGGGGACCCAAACATCAGACTTCTCCATTATGATCATTGGCCATGCCCCCTTGCCCAGCAGCCCCAAGGTTTGCACTGAGGACCTACTAGGTGTCCAGCAGTATGCCATGCCCTTGGCAAGCTGAGATGCTCATTGGGGCTGAGAGTCCAGAGACAGTAAGGGGGCAGGAAGCCCAGGCTGGGCATCTGGGGCCAGCTCTGCCAGGGCCTGCTGGGGGACCCTGTCAATGCCCCTAAGCTTCGGCTTCCCCATCATAAAATGAGGGAGCTGAGCTCCCACTAACACACTCCGACCCTAGTTAGAGAATCTAGGGGTATCTGTTTGCATGAGGTAAGAAGCCACACACTGGATTCAGTTCACTAAACTTCCATCACAGCCAGCTAGGGTGGGGGCTGGGGACCCAGGGTGGACGGAGCAGGGAGGTCCTGAGAGAGAGGGGCACAGCCCTCAGAAGGGGCGTCTTGGCCTGGGATCTGGGAAAGATGGTGCTGGAAGGACAGCGAGCACTTTCTCCACAGGGACACACAGGAGGGGATCCAGGGGTTACAGAGGACAAGGCAGGCTGGTGTGGACTGGAGGGGTGGCGGGAGGGAGCGGATGCAGGGCAAGGCCCTGCTCAACCTGGAGGCCAAGCAGCCAACAGCTTCAGAGCCAGGGCTGCCCCGAGTAGGTTTTTCAGAGCCCAACACCCCAAGGTTTTGTGGGTGGGGGTGTTCATGTTACCCTAACAACACCCAGCACGTGCCTAAGAAATCCCCACACAGTGACCTGGCCCTGGAGCCCACCATCTAAGTCCCCCACTGCACAGAACAAAGGTCCACCAGGCGGTGGTGGCTTCCCTATGGCTGAAGTGACAGAGTAGGGCATGACCCGGTACTCCTGTGCCCAATCCAGGCTGCCTCTTTCAAGGCCTGGCTGTATTTACGCTGCACTGGGCCTGGGGGATCAGAGGTTCGGGAGGGTCAGCAAACAGAGAGGCCAGCTGACCCACGTGGGGGGAGGGCCAGGCAGGGAGTTTCCTGGGCCTCTTGGGGACTGCCTGGCTCCTGAATCACCACATTGGGGGACCTACCAAGCTGAGTCATGATGGGCCAGGCTGGGCAGGGTGGCTGGACCAGGCAGGCCTGAGAGAGATCGGCTCTGGAAAGGGGCCCCAGGGAGGGCCAGGAAACGCCAGACCATGGCCAGGAAGGGGCTGGGGACTCAGGCAGAGGGCAAAGCCACCCACCCTTGTTTCTAACTCTGTCAGAAGTTGACTGAGAACCCAAACCTTGGCTTTGCCTCCAATCTGTTTGGTGACCCCAGGCCAAAGCTCCTCTCTGGGCCTCAGTTTCCTCCTATGGCAAGTGGGTATAACCTGCCCTGCCTGCTTCATGCGGTGATGGGAAGGCTCAAGTGAGGGCCAGACAAATGAGGGGCTATGGGTATGAGTGTTGGGGGTCACTTGCCCCATTTACTCCATGGAGCAGACCCAAGGCTGAGAAAACACCAGCTGGTTGGCCACTTTACACACAGGTGAAAATGCCTTTCAGAAGGTCCCACCCTCAGGCCTGGGGCCACTCACAGGGGTGCCTCCAAAACAGGCCAAAATGGGCAAAGCAGAAGGCTCAGGACCTGGGGTCCGGAGAAGGTTCTAGGCCTCCGGGAATGCCTGGCACCAGCGGGCGTGGTGCTGGTGGAGGTGCGCTGTGGGCCAGGCTGGGCTCATCCTGGTGGTGATCACCTCACTTACTCTTCATGGAGCCTGAGCCACACGGCCTCTCGGCCTCCATGGTGGACTCGTGACTACTCCCACGGTCCAGAGGAGGAAACTGAGGCACAGGGACTCACAGAACTTTCTGGGTCTGTGTAACAGACCAAAAACTCCACCCCTACCACCCCCTGAGCTGGGAGTCTGCTGGCCACTCACAACAGCTGTCGCCTCCCCTCTCTCAGCCTCCTTCCCCATTCCAGCTGGGTACCTACGGCCTGTCTCACCCCAACTCAGCTGCTCCGCCCACTGACCAGGACCAGAAGGCTTTCTGGAGCCAACAGCCTCACTCTCTCCAGTCCTAAGGCCCATGTCCCAGCCCCCATGGAGCATCAGGGCAGTGGTTACAGGGTCTAAACCTTCCCTGTCCCCAAACTGGGACCCAGGACCTCCTATCCTTGTGATGCTCCACTTCTGGCCCTAGGGCCTCACCGCCCCCGCCTGTGTCTCCATCTGTTAAGTGCGGCTGAGCCGGTGGGTCTCTGGGGGATCCTCCGGTTCTCTGTGGCCTCCCTATAGGTGACCCTCCCTATAAAAGGTGACAAAACTGCCCAGAAACAGCATAAAGGGTTTTGCCCTTTCTCTGGCCCCTCCCTCCCCAGCTTACCCAACCCTCCTGGCCTTGTCTCTCCCTGGAAGTCACCATTGTCCCAGGGATTGTGCTTTTTTGTTTGTGTTTAAGGACTCACAGCTAAGCCCCCTCATTATAACCTCTGAAGTTTTTCCACTATGAAAGTGTCCAACGTACCAGAAAACAAGTCTGGAAGGATCCACAGCCCACTGGTAACGTGTGTGTGTGTGTGTGTGTGTGTGTCTGGGCTGGGGTAGGGCTGGGTGACAAAGGATGGATCTGCTTTATGGGGCATGACTACTTTTTTAAACAGAGAGAGCACATCCAGGCAAAACTAAGTAAGAGAAAATACAAATTTTAAAAAACCCAGATTCAAAAATAAAATAATGGAAAGACAAAAGTGTGCACAGTAAAAAGGAGGCCCCTCCCTGTGAGCCTCTCACTCCACCTGAGCCACCCACTGGGAGGCTTTGGGAACAGATGCCACTGGTTCAAAGCCCAGGTCCACTGCTGTAGCTCTAACCTTGTTCCTGGGTGAGCCTCAGTTTCCCCTGTGGGGGCCCAGGCTCCCTCTGGGGGTGCGAAGCAGCCATCTGGAGACTGAGAAGAGGCAGCCTGCCTCCCTGCCTCACCTGCTACTCCCCCTCCCTGCTGCTCAGCCCCTTTCACCACCAGTGGACAAGCTCTGTGGCCTCAGAGGAGCTGACGGAGGACCTGATGGTGACACCTGTCTCCTACCGCCCTGCGGGGGCCCGCTCTGCCCCAGAGACACCAGGCCCTCAGCCCACATCCTGGCGGCTCAGCCTTTTGGTCAAGAGCCTGCTGTGCGGCTGCTTCCTGTTCGCGGCCTCCTCTGGCACCCCCTCCTCGCCCATGACCCTCTTGGAACAGCCTCTGCCCCTTGTCCTAGGGGAGGCTCAAGTCCTGCCCCTCCCGCAGCCCATCCTTGGGCACGTGGCTGGTGCCAGGTACCAACACGCCCTGGCAGGCCGGCGGGAGAGGCTCACAGCCCAGAACAGGCCGCCGGCCGCTTCCAGGCCTGCCCCAGCACTCAGCAGTGTGTTCGAGGCCGCAAGTCCCACTACCCTTCCCACGGGGCTTCTCTGGGCCTCAGTTTCCCTCTGTGGCAGTTGCATGTAAGATCCCGGTGGGTCACACACGAGGCCCATGTCCAAGGCTACAACGCCCCTGAGCACTGGCCCGGGAACTAGGGGGCAGGTTCTAAGGTCCTTTGGGGTCTTACCTGGCTTTGGGCAAATAGCCTCCCCAACCTGGCCTGGCTTGCCTCCCCCAGAAACGGGTGCTTCCAGCGGATCGGGAGGCCTCTGCCTCTCTGCCCCTGCCCCCCCCCCCAGGCTTGCTAATCGCCCCAGTGGGCGGAAGACGGGGTGTCTGCCCCGCCCCGCGGCGCTGCTTCCCGCGGGACGTGCGCGGGGCTGGGCTAACCCCGCGGGGGTGGGGCGGGCTGGGGCGGGCTGGGGCGGGGCTGCCCAAGCTCCTACCCCCCCATCTCCCGATCTCCCCATGGCCCGCGGGTAGGAGCCAGCGGAGCCCGGGCCGGGCCTCCCGCCGCCCGCACCAGCGGGTCCCGCAGCCAAGCCCCCAGCGCAGGCCCGCGGCCGCCCCTCGGGTCCCCGCCCCCGGGCTCCGGCCTCAGTTTCCCCCTCGGGCCGCGCGCGGGCGGGCCAGCGCTGTCAGGGGCGCACCCCCGGGGGGCCCGGGGTCCCCTTGCTCGCAGCTCCCTGGGCGCCCCGACCCCACTCACCAGTGACGCGGACTCGCTCCGGGAAGGGCACTGCGCGGCGGGCGCTGGCAGCCGAGTCCCGGGCCCGCCCCGCCCCGCCCCGCCCGGCCCGGAGCCCGCGCCGCCCACTGGCTCACCCCGCCCCGCAGCGCCGCCCGCACTCGCGTCTCTGCCTCCCCGCCGCCGGCAGGTCGGCGCCACGACCCAGCCGTGTCCGCAGGCGGGCCGCTCCCCTGGAGTCTCACTTTTCCCATCCGTCAGATGGGTCCACAGAGAGGGGAATTCCGTCGCCCGATGGGAGAACCTGAACCTCCCGCTGCCCAGCAGCCTGGCCCACCCTCTCGGAGGAGCACCGGGGGTCTTCTAGCTGCCGCCCAGGGCAGCAGGCAGCCTGCCCTCTGTCCTGGCTCGGCCACTCTGCAGCTGGCTCTTCGGCCTCCGTCTCCTCATCTGTAAGATGGGCACACCGCCGTGGGACCGATGAGGAGGCCACAGGGTAATGCAAGCAGGGCGCCTTGCAGACACCTGGCGCTCAGTGAGAGGAGGCTGCAGTCATCCCAGCCCAGAGGTGGCCTCCAGTTTGGCCTCCAGGGTCACCCTGGTGGACAGGCAAGGCCGGCCCCAGGCCTTGGGCGCCTCCCCTCCCGGTCTGCGGGCTGCTTTATCACTGCCTGTCCCAGTCACCTTGGCCGCCTTGCTCTGGCCGAGCCCTCGGCCTGCAGGAGCCGCGACCGCCTCGGGCCGCCTGACTTGACTAGACCCCGGCACTTCGTGTCCCCTGGCCCACTGCACCTTTGACTGCCTTGGTGTAATGACAAGTGTGATCCAGGCTACATTCCATCCACCCGTTCCCCAAAGAATGAGCGCCCCGGCACTTTGCCTCGGTTCCCAGGGAAGGCAGCCGGGCCGCGCCTCCCGGAGCCGCCAGCCCTCACCCTCCTCCTGTGCAGAGTGCCCGCCTGGCGAGTGGCACGCTTCCCTCCCCGGAAGCCCAGTGGGGAGAAAGCAGCACGGTTTCCCTCGGGCCTCACCCCTACTGCACGCAGGGCTCCAGGCTCACGGGGCGCCCTGGGAGGCAGAGATTGCTGCAGGCCAGGGCCCAAGGGAGGGGCTGAGCACCCAGCAGGCAAGCCCTGCCCTCGTCAAACTAACGCCCTTCACTGGTGAGACCCTGCCGCTCAGAGGGGGAGTTGCTGCCCCAGGGACTCCCACTGCGGGTCTGGGTACAGATGTGTATGCCCCCTCGGCCCTGCCTGCCAGCCTCCCGTGGCTTCTGCCTCCCTCCTCTCCACCCCGTGGCCCCCACCTGAGCCTAGACAGCAGCCACAGCGTCTGCCTGGCCCTGAGCGCCCTCCCTGCCCTTCCTCCATGGCTCTCACTGCCCTAGAAACCAGCCCAAGCCTTGTACCTGCACTCAAGGCCCTGCCAGGCTGGGGTCAAGCTGACTACCCCACCCTTTCCCACCTCCGTACCTTTGCACACACTGTTCCCCCTGCCCAGAGCACTGTTCACCCTCACCCTCACCCTGGGTATCTCCATGTGTCCACGTCTGACTGCTCTCCAGCGTCACCCCAGAACCCTAACTCTGCAGCCTCCACTCTAACTGGGCTGTGACCTCCGAACTCCACAGCCCTGAGCATGGGAGCCTCTCTTGGGCATTTGTGATGTGCCAGCCTCAAGGGACATATCTATTGAGCACCTGGGGGGCCCAGCTCTGGGCTGAACCCTGGCAGATACAACACAAGCAAAGCCAGCCTTTGACCTGTCCGTCAGGAAGGAGGCAGGGAAAACACCCTCCCAATCCCCAGAGAGCGGGCCCCGCCTCGCATCCTCAGAGAGGCCAAGGGCAGCCCACACCTGGCCGGAGGAAGTGGCCATGAAGGCCGGGGCTGAGGAAGACCGCTGGGCAGGTCACACTGGACTAGCTTCAGTCTCCCTGAGCCTCGGCAAGAGCCCGCTCTCAGGCAGTCGTGGGCAAGGTTGGCGGTGAGGTCGGGCTGTGGTGGGGCTCTGGCCAGGCACTCGGCAAGAACTGGTCAGAGACACGGGTTGTTCTGTCCTCTTGCTTCTGAGCTCACTGCCCCTGTGTTCAGACAGGGTAAGGGTGGTCACTTGGGTGAGATGGAACTTGTGTCTTCAGCTGAGCCAGGCAGCAGGCAGTGGGGACCTCATAGCGTGCAATCAAGACCAGCCATGTGTGGACAAGACTCTGGGCCCAGCTCACCAGGGATTCTGTTCTTAAAGGCACCATGGTGGCAGCTGGCATCTTGGTGACGACAGCCCTCAGTACGCCAGCCCTAGAGCCACGCTGCTTCCAGCTGGACTGGCTGCTTGCACAGCTGTGCAACATCATCTGGGTCCCTATCCATCCCCACCTGGGCGATGCCCTTGACCCCTCTGCTGGCTGGCACATTTCCTGGGTGGCACCTCCATGCCTTTCCTGCCCCCCCCCCCGTTTGTGATGACCCCATCCTCCTCTAGGAGTCCTTGAGAAAGACTGCTTCGAGGTATCATTTGGAAATCTTGCACCCTTCCCTGTGGTTGACCGACACTTGGCTGAGCAAGAATTCAAAGCTGGAGACATTTGTCCCTCAGCATCATGAAGACATGGTCTTCCAGCTGCCACAGTGCTGACGAGAAGGCTGAGGCTATTCTGTGTTTTGAACCTTTGTATGCAACCTATTTTGTTCTTCCTGGAAGATTTTAAGATATTTGTCTCCGGAGTCCTGGAATTTCACACTGATACTCCTCTATTGCCTGAGCTCAGGGGCCTTTCACGCGGGAAACCCATATCCTTTATTTTCCAGAAATTAAAAATAAATTACTGATTTCCTTCCCTCTATTTTTTCACTTCTCTTTCTGGAAACCCTGTGGCTCAATATCCTGGGCCTCCTGGGCTGGTCTCCTAACTTCCTTTTCTTTCCTGCTTCTCATGTTCAGTGTGTTTTGTGTGTTTTTTGCTTTACCCTCTGTGAGGCTTCCTCGGCTTTCTCTTCTTGGCCCTCTCGAGTTCTTCAACCCTGCCTCCTGTTTTTCATTTCCAGGGATTACTTTCTGTTTTCTGAATGTTCTTTTTACGTAACTTCCTGTTCCTTTTTCATGGATGTAGTGTCTTCTCTTACTTCAATGATTGTTCTCTTTAGTCTCTGAATTCTATGTGGTTTTTTTCTGTTTATAAGAGGATTTTCTCAGATGCCTGGGAAACTTCAGATGGCTGCTCATGATTGGAAAATAAGTCTGTGAATGGTCATTGTGGGTTTAGCTTCACTGTAAGTTGAACTTGGTGCGCCCTTTGTCTGGGAACTTCCTGGACTGTCAATATCTTTAGGATTTTTTTCTTGGACTGGTCAGATTCCCCAAGGTCCTCCAGCCCCTTGCCTGGATGGTAGGGGTCTAGCTCCAGGTTGCTGGGAGCTCAGTGGGGGAGAACACTGGGGGACGTCTCTGTCTGTGCATTCAGCATTCAGTACCCACCTGTTCTGGCAGAGTTCCCACATTCACCACCATCCCTGGCATGCCCAGCCCTTTCCAGCGCTAACCCCCAGATGGGGGAGGGGCATCACCCAGTGGCTAGAGAGAGGGAGGGGATCCAAAGATCTAACTGTTCCTCAATTACACCTTCAAATAGTTCTGTTTACTTTAGCCTTCTTTCACCTTTAGATCTAGAAGCAGCTTGTGCTACCAGTTCCTAAAATTTTGAAAATGCTGTTGTATGAATAAGGGTTGGTTCTCAGCTCCACAGCTGGGAGGGATTTGGCTGCGGGGGGTCAGCTAAGTCAGGTAATACTGGTCTACCTGCTTTCTGGCTTCCAGAGATACTGTTGCTGGGGCCCCTTTCCTGTTCTCCTTGTCCTTGTGAATTTATGTCTTTAAAAGATCTCTTTACTGCCTGGCCAGTGTGGCTCAGCCGTTGAGCATCAGCCTATGATCCAGGAGATCAAGGTTCGATTCCTGGTCAGGACACATGCTGGAGTTTCGATCCCCAGCAGGGGACCTGCAGGAGGCAGCTGATCAATGACTCTCATCGTCAATGTTTCCCTCTCTCTCTCCCTCTCCTTTCCTCTCTCTGAAATCAATAAAGACATATAAAAAAAATTTTTAATAAAAAAATAAAAGCTCCCTTTACTGTGGATTTCCGGGCTTCTGGAGGCAGTGGGCACTCTGTTCATTTTCCACCTGAAACTCTCCTCCGTATCTTTTATGACCACAGCATTGTATGGATTTGCCGTAATTCACTTAACGAAGCTCCTCCAGTTGGGCCCGCAGCTCATTCCCACTCTTTCCTTGTCACAAGCAAGGCAGCGATGATGTCCTGAGAGCTAGGGCTTTGCTCATTGAATTCTTGTCTTGGACCAAACTCACTGAAGACTTGCTCAGGTCATTCTACCCGATCTTTCTCATTATGGGTGGGTGGGTGTGTGTGTGTGTGTGTGTGTGTGTGTGTGTGTGTGTGTGTGTGTGTCCTGGGCTCTTTCGAAGACGCTGGCAGGAAATGAGAGAGAAGCCGAGGGAGAGGGGGAGGGGAGGGGAGGGGAGGGGAGGGGAGGGGAGGGGAGGGGAGGGGAGGGGAGGGGAGGGGAGGGGAGGGGAGGGGAGGGGAGGGGAGGGGAGGGGAGGGGAGGGGAGGGGGAGGGGAGGGAGGGGAGGGCGTGGTTAGGGGTGAGGTCAGGCGTTAGACTCTTCCACCCGGCCTCACCCCGTCACTCAGCAGCCAGGGAGCCCCAGAGTCCCTTCCCCGCTGTCACTAACCACCCGCCGCTCCATCCTAGAGCCTCTGTCTGCTCGCCCACACGTGGGGGTAATACTGGTGCCCATTCACACAGTGATGCTGTGAGACATTAAATATTAAGCTAACGTCCGAAAAACATCCAGGGCTTCGTTCGGCGCAACGAGTGTGTATTGCGTGTTTATTACCGCGCGGGCTGCGGGAAACGTTGTAAAACGGCGGTGGCCTCGCTCGCCGCCCGGCGCAGCTGGGAGAGTCCAGCAGGTACTGAGGCGGAGGGTGCGGGAGCGTCCCAGGGAGCCTCTAAGCGTCCCGCGCGCTGGCGGAAAGAGGGGCGATTGCACGGCGCTGCGTGGCTCGGTCCGTGCACGTTTCTGAGCGCTCGCCTTCCCGGGGGGGGGGGTCAGCAAGCGCGGGGGTCACTCCCGAGACCCCCGCACGCGGCCGCGAAGGCTCAGAGCCGGGGCGGAACCAGGAATCGCGGAACCTTTCTTCCCGTCCCGGGTGCCGGAGCCGCCCGGAAGGAGGGGCGCCAGGGACCGCGCCGCGCCGCGCCGGCGCAGTCGGACGTCGGTCGCCTCGGTAACGCGCGTGGGGCCGGGTCCTCAGCATGAGTGTTCGGGTGGCGCGGGCTCTGAGAGCCTGGGACTGGGGTCCCCGCAGCCGCCGCGGCGCCGCGAACTTCCGGCCGTCCCCGCCGGGCGCGGTGGACGTGGCGGAGCTGCTGCGGGACGCGACGACCGCCGAGGAGGCGCCCCGGGAGGCGGCGGCGAGGCGGCCGCCGGGCCGGTGCTCGGTGCTGCTGTTCCCGGGCCAGGGCAGCCAGGCGGTGGGCATGGGCCGCGGCCTGCTCCGCTACCCGCGCGTCCGCGAGCTCTACGCCGCCGCCCGCCGCGTGCTGGGCTACGACCTGCTGGAGCTGAGCCTGCGCGGGCCGCAGGAGGCCCTGGACCGCACGGTGCACTGCCAGCCCGCCGTCTTCGTGGCCTCGCTGGCCGCCGTCGAGAAACTGCACCACCTGCAGCCCGCGGTGAGGCCCGAGCTCCCACCCGCGACACGTTGCGCTGGGTCCGCGTTCCCGCGCTGTGCCAGGCGCTGGAGACACAGCCATAAACAAACAAACAAACAAAAACAAACAAGAGGAGAGCTTGCATGTTAGGGGAGGGAGACAGATCATAAGGAGTAAGTGCACCACGTAGATGGCATCCTGTAACCTGTCAGGAAGGGAAAGGTTACAGGAAGGGAAACAGCAGGGAAAGGGGCTGGGAGGTCAAGGGCCGGGTTTCGGTTGTAAGTGATCCTTAACAATTTAATTAAATTACTAAATGACTCCGGAAGGATTGAACGTCATCATCTTTGATGGTCGTTGAAAAACCATCCCGAGAATGTCATTTTTACCTGAAGGTGTGAACTGGTTGCTGCTGTTACTTATTTTTTTAATTTTTTAATTTTTTTAATATGCCTTTATTGATTTCAGAGAAAGGAAGGGAGAGAGAAACATCAATGATGAGAGACTCATTGATCGGCTGCCTCCTGCACGCCCCCGACTGGGGATCGGGCCGCAACCCCAGGCATGTGCCCTGACGGGGAAGAACCCCGATAGCCTGGATCCTAGGTCCACGCTCAACCACTGAGCCATGCCCGGCCGGGCACTGCTCTTATTTAATACTATGAGGACAGTAAATGCTGAGCTAGTACTTTAAACCTTTTACTCCATTTCATCTTCACCACAACCTTGGGAGGAAAAGACTGTTACTTTGTGGATGAGGAAAGGAGAGGCAGATACTGAAAGAATCAGTCAAGTGGTCCTATTGAATCTCTGTGATAGCATTCACTGAATGCCTACCCCAGGCCAGGTCTGTGCTGAGTGCCTTAGAGACATTGTCTTCCTGTAATTCTCAGCAGCCCTGCGACATAGGTCCTGCTCTTTCCTCATGTCACAGATGTGATAACAGGCTCAGAGAGGTTAGGGAACTATCCCAAGCTAAGAGTCAAATCCAGCTCTTTGTGACTCCCAGAGTCATATTTCCAAGTTCTATGCTTAGTTCCCCAGCTCCATCCAGCCTGGGAGGTGGCTCCAGGGCAGAAGCAAGAGAACCCAGGGCCCTGGGTTGCAGTCGCAGCTTTACCTCACAGTCAGCCAGGGGGCTTTCACTTGCTAGGGAGGTTCCTCATCAGTAAAGGAGCTGGGTCAGCGATTGTCAGGGCCACCTCTGTGTGTCTTCTAGCTGGAGCACCAGGCCAGCCGAACCTGACTCACTGAGCCACCGCCAGCTCTCAAGTGCAGAGCCCTGGACTGAGCTCCCAAGGACAGGTCCTCACATTCTGCATCTGTCACCACAGGTTATTGAGAACTGTGTCGCTGCTGCTGGATTCAGTGTGGGAGAATTTGCGGCCCTAGTGTTTGCTGGAGCCATGGAATTTTCTGAAGGTACACAGAAAGGGGTTTGGTGGTGTACAGGGGTTTGTCTTGCTGGGCTCACTGGGCATAAGGGACACTGCCAAAAATAATTCTGGACCCACGAGTTTGATAGAGAAGGAGCATATGGATGGGGATGATATTGGAACCCGAGGACCAGACTTCACCTTGATTCTCTTTTAACCCTGAAAAGTTCATCAAGGATTTCCTTTCTGTGCTCTCATAAAATCTGGTTGCTTGACTGTCTTTCCCACTATCCTGTGCATTCTTGGTTCAATCACAAACCTTCAGTGCCTGTCACATGGTAGGAGCTCAATACATATACATTGAATGAAAAAGAGTAAGTGAATGTTTGATCTTGAGCCGTATCAGTCTCACTTTTTAACAGTTTTGCATATAGTTAAAAGTTAAACATTTTTGCTTATACTGGGCCACTCTGGCCTGAGTGCCTGGCTCGGGGCATGCTGAATGCAGACAGCAACCTGAGTGAGGGGCTGCAGCAAAGGACTTGGACATTTCTCCAAAGAAGATACACAAATGGCCAGCAAGCACATGAAAAGATGCTCAACATCACTACTCATTAGAGAAACGCAAATCAAAACCACAATGAGATACCACTTCACACCCACTAGGATGGCTTTAATGTAGAACAGGAATAACAAAAAGGAGCATAATACGTGTTGGCAAGGATGTAGAAAAATAGGAACCTTACACATTGCTGGTAAGAATGTAAAATGGTGCAGCCATTGTGGAAAAGTTTGTTGGTTCCTCAAAAAGCAAAACATAGAGTTACTATATGAGCCAGGAGTCATACTGGGAGGTCTAAGATAAAAACGTGTCCACCCAGAAAAACTTGCACACAAATGTTTATAACAGCATTGTTTATAATAGCCAAAAGGTAGAAACAGTGCGAATGTCCATCATCAGATGAATGGATAAACTAATTGTGTATCTATATAATGAAATATTAGGGATGAAAAGGAATGAAGCACTGACACAGGCAGCAACATGGATGAATTTCAAAAAGATGCTCAGTGAGGAGCCAGTCACAAAGGTCACATACTGTGTGATCCCTTTCATGTGAACTGTCCAGGGTATGCAAGTCCAAAGAGACCACAGATTAGTGGTTCCCGTGGGTGGAGAGGAGAAACGGGAAGTGATTACATTTAGCAGGTGTGTGGTGTTTTATGAGATGGTGGAAAGTTCTGAAACTAGTGAGCTGCTGGTTGCACAGTATTATGAATACAACAAAGAGCACTGCATTATACACTTGAAACAGGTTCTATTTTATGTGAATTTCACCTCAGTGTTTAATAAAAAATATAGCACTAAAGGAAATGAAAAAAGTTTCATATTTCCACAAGCCAGTAAAACTCTTCTGTATGTACATAGTTCTATGTGTGAGTAATTTGCATAATTATAGCAGGTGTACATTCTGTGTTCAGTTCTTTCACTTGACGTTTTGTGTAGTTATTTACTGCATGCTGCATGAGGGGATTTCCCATGTTCTCTCCACATGCACATGCCTGTGTGTTCTCAGCTACTGCCCACCACTGGCTCTTATGTATTTGCTGCACAGTAAGGGGGCTAAGAGCTCAGTACAAACATACATCAGTACCGAGGGAATAAGAATGTGTTAGACAGGTGCAGGACTGCTCCCCAGACCTTCTCTGTTGTCCCATCAAATCCAAGACTGGTCCCCTAACCTTTCCTTGGTCTGGTCACCTCCTCCCAGCCAGGGAGCAGACCTGGGACCAGAACGATGGATGTCCATTAGTTACAGGTCATTCCTGTGTCACGATCATTGGAGCTGCCTCCCTGGGTCCAGCCCTATCTTCTCCCCTCGCACTGGAGCCACAGTGAACCAGGAGCCCTGTGTTTTAGTCCCTCTGCCTTGGCAGTGCAGGTTCTCCAGCTCTGAGGGCAGTAGTGCTTGATTTATAATAATTATGTTACTGAACTCCACGTAATTGTAGTTTGTACATCATTCCAAATATCTGATGGCTCTTATTTTTCCTCTTCAACATGATTTCTCTAAAATAGTAAACTAATTAATAATACTTCCCAGTTTTCACAACAGTCCAGGCAGATTACATACTGTTATCCCCATTTTACTAAGAATTTGACCTGGAAGGAGATCATGACTTGCCCAAAGCAGCGTAGCCCAGTCTTCCTCTCACCTACACCAGGATTCCTCAGCAGCCACACTGTTGACATTTTGGACCATTTAATTCTTTGTTTTGGGGGTACTCTGCTTGTTGAGTAGCATCCCTGGCTTCTACCCACGAGCTGCAAGTAGCACCCCCTTCTCCACCAGTTGTGACAATCAAAAAATGTTTCTAGTCCGGTAGGGTGTGGCTCAGTGGTTGAGCATCGACCTAGGATCCAGGCGATCGGGGTTCGATTCCGGGTCAGGGCACATGCCCAGGTTGCAGGCTTGATCCCCAGTCGGGGGCATGCAGGAGGCAGCTGATCAATGACTCTCTCGTCATTGATGTTTCTCTCTCTCTCCCTCTCCTTTCCTCTCTCTGAAATCAAATAAAGATATATTTTTTAAAAATGTTTCTAGACACTGCCCTGGGGGCAAAATCACCCCTGGTCAAACCCTACACCAAGCCAGCTTAAAGGCAGGAGCTCCGTGGGTTAATCTGTGTTTTATCAAGGCCAGCACCCCACTATATATATTTTTATTTTTTCAAATATATATTTATTGATTTCAGAGAGAGGAAAGGAGAGGGAGAGAGATAGAAACATTAATGGTGAGAGAGTCATTGATCAGCTGCCTCCCGCACCCCCCCCCCGACTAGGGATCAAGCCTGCAACCCGGGCATGTATCCTGACCAGGATTGAATTGGTGACCTTTTAGTGCATGGGTCAACACTCAATCCACTAAGCCAGACTGGCTGGGCAGCACCCTACTTTTTAATGATAGTGGTACATCTGTGTATGATAGATACAGACACACAGAAGGATGGCCTTGTGGCCTGGTGACAAATGCTGATGTCAGTGTCTTAGCACGCAGTGTGGAACCAGTGCTTTGTATCACAGGTCTGGGCTTCCCTCCTTCATTATGTGCCCCGACTTTTCCAAATGCACTTCTCTCTGGATAGGTCTCTATGCAGTGAAAATCCGAGCTGAGGCTATGCAGGAAGCCTCGGAAGCAGTCTCCAGTGGGATGTTGTCTGTCCTCGGCCAGCCCCAGTCCAAGTTCACCTTCGCCTGTTTGGAAGCCCGGGAGCACTGCAAGACCTTGGGCATAGAGAACCCTGTGTGTGAGGTGGCCAACTACCTCTTTCCGGACTGCAGGGTGATTTCAGGACACCTGGAGGTTGGTGTTGAGGGAAACAGCCTTCATAGACCCTACCCCAGCACAGAAGGTTGGGATCCTTCCTCACCTGGGAGCCCACAGTGGTGTACTGGGGGCTCTACCGAGCCGTGGTCTTTGGAAAGCATGTGAGGGCCGGGAGTGGGGTGCAGTGAGCACTGCAGAAGGCAGCCGAAGGCTGGGATGCTGTCCCACTTCACCTCGTACAGACAGGGACCCTGGGCAAGTCGCCCAGCCCACTGAAAAGTAAAGGGCTGGGCCACATGGTCTCCGGGGCCATTCTGCAGAATGTCCTGGGCCTCTCACAGCCTCTGATGCGGCTGCTTCCTTAGAGAGGGCAGAGCGTTTCCTGCTGGGCTGCCCTGCCCTGCTTGTTCTCAGATGTCTGCTTCCACACCAAGTTAATTTCCTTTCCTTCTGGACTTCCCTACATTCACTGCTTCCCCAGACATTTCTCCAGCAGCTCCCACGTAACAGGCGCCGAGGGCACACGTGGCTGATAAGCCAGGGTTCCTGCCATCAGAGGAAGGCCGGCTGGGAATGGATAAGCTAGGTTTCGGGCACAGTAAGGGTCAAACTGTCTACCAATGGCCTGCAGAGGTGGCACCAGAAGGCAGTGCCTGGGGGAGATGGATACTAGGAAGAGGGGCATCCGGCAGAGGCAGGCAGCACCTGACGGAAAGGCCAGCTCTGTCCTGGGGGCTGCTTCGGGCATGCCGAGTGCAGACAGGAGCCTGAGTGAAGGGCTGCGGACGCAGGGCCAGTGTTCACACATCTTACTTCGGCCTCCCAGCCGGTCCTATGCTCTGTGGAAGGGAGTCTGACTCACACTTTACACACAAGGACGCCGAGGCAGTCAGGGTGGCAGGTGCTCAGAGATGTTGGAGGCAGCACTGGAACTGCAGTCGGTCTCAGTCTGGAATCTGCTTCCTCCACTTGGCTGTGCTCAGTTCTTCCTCTTTTAGGCTGTGCAGTATGCCAGGTGTCCTTGTGTCTGTCCTCTGAGTCAGTGGAAGCCAGCAGATCCCTTTTGTGACAATTAAGAGATCAGTTACAGGGGCCCCCAAGTAACCGTGAGGCTGGTTGCTGGTCCCCATTCATAGCCTTGGAACGATGCCCAGCAGTGGGCTGGGTCAGCCCCCAGCCCAGGCAGCACTCTTCCTCCTCAGGATCCTGGACAGGTGGGCATCGGTCTGGGTGATGGCTCTGAGTCCCAGGTGTGGCCTTTCAGTGCTGTTGGAAGGGCCACAGCCAAGGGTTTGGGGAAGGGCCGGGGTCCTCAACTGATGTTAAAAAAAAAAATGCAGCCTCTGCTGGACCAGTGCCTAAGCTGAGGGCCAGCCTCAGAGAAGTCTGCTGGACCCTACAGCAGTGACTCACCTGGGACTGGAGTTGGATTAGTCCAGAGACAACATGGAGAGCACGTTGAGACCGCTGAAATTGTGCAGAAAGTGCACGGAGGAGCCGTCTACACCGATGCTGGTGACAGAAGTCTCAGCATGGAGGAGGCCTTGGTTCAGAGACTCCTGGGGCACGTCCCTTAGTGAGATGGGGAGGTGGAGGGTGGCCATGGACCGGAAGCACCAGGTCAATCAGGGCAAGCTAGATTCTGCCGCAGCGACGACCTGAACCCCTTAGTGGTTCCCACAGGTGTGGTTCCCACAGCAAGGTCCCCATCCCAGGTAGGGTTTGCTGTGCTGGGCTCTGTGCCACTTCGCTTTTGCCTCAGGGCTCAAGTTGCTGGAGCAGCCTCCGTGGGGGACACTGACAAACAGGAGTGACAGGAGGAGCCAAGGGTTGCACTGGCCATGCCTGGGGGGAGCAGGGTGCATCCCCGCAGGGAGGGCCCCCAGAGATGCTGTGCCACCAAAAGCAGTAATCCCTTCTACCCTGTGGGGGCACACATTAGCTCCCCGTCATGTTTTTCCAGTGAACATGGATGGGCTTGGTATTCAAGATATTAATTATGTCCCTTATATAGCACTTGTATGCCAAGCGTAGTTCTCCTTACCGTAGCCCTACAACCCATAGCTGTTACCCCCATTTTAGAGAAGAAAACTGAGGCACGAGAGCTAAAGTAAAATTGCCCCAGGTCCTGCAGCTGCTGTGACTTTTTTAAGGCTTACCTTAGTCTCCCAGGGAGCAGCTGGCCTGGCCTCTGAGCAGGCTGGGGATGGGGTCAGGTTGCAGGGACACAGCAAACAGGTTAGTACACGAGAAGCCCTTCAGCAGATCCCAACAGAGGGTCGTTAGGGCGGCAGGCCCTGGGCTGTGTCCTGAGAGCAAAGGGTCTCTTAAGAGTATCTACTATTTTAAAGGTATTTGTAAATTATGTTGTTTGCAAACAGTTCCTGGTTTGGCCTGTTAGCCCTGGAGATCAGGGGAAGGCTTGGCTTCAGTAAGACAAACCCCAGGTGAGGGGGTTCTGGTAGACAGATCCTGCACAGCGAAATGAGCTTCGAGTCTCCGGAAGTTTTATGTTGGAGGTTATGTAGTAACATGAAAACAGGCTTATTAAAGATGAGGGGTAGCAGAATTATGATTGAAGACAAACATGTATTAGATAGTGCTTTTTTTAATTTTTTTGCAATTTTCTAATTGATTTTTAAAGAAAGAGAAAAATGGATGTGAGAAGGAAACATCGATCAGCTGCCTCCTTCACGCCCCTTACAGGAGGGTCGAGCCTGCAACCTGGGCATGGGCCCTGACTGGGAATCGAACCGGAAACCTTTTGGTTCACAGGACGGCACTCAACCAACTGAGCTGCACCAGCCAGGGCTAGGTAGTGCTTTCTTGTTTATCAGACACTGTCACACATCTCCGATCTGATCACTTCCCAGAAGCCTTGTGAAGTAGATGAAATTGTGTTGTTATGGATGGAAAGAAAAATACAAAGAGGTTGAGCAATTTGCCCGGGGCCACCAAGCTAGTGCATGACAGTGCTGGGGAAGGGACCCAGATCCCAGGAGTCCAGCCTCAGATCTTTCAGCCACACTGTGGTCACCTGCCCAGGGGATGGTGTGTGTGGTCAGATCCCCAGAGGAGGACTCCTGGGCCCTGACCATAGGAGGGATTCTAACTGGAACAGAGGTGAGTGGAGCCCATCCCTGCTGGCTGTTGGGGTAAAATGTGGGTGAGGGTGTGCAGAGGAGCACATTGTGGACGCAGCACTGATGGTGCCGGGCTGACTGCCTCTGCTCCTTCCCTAAGGTTTGCTTGGAATAACCTTCCTCCTTTTCTTCCAGGCTCTGCAGTTTCTCCAGAAGAACTCTTCTAAGTATCACTTCAGACGCACGAAGATGCTGCCAGTCAGCGGAGGGTTCCACACCCGCCTCATGGAGCCGGCCTTGGAGCCCCTGGCGCAAGTCCTAAAGGCCATCGACTTGAAGAAGCCCCTGGTTTCCGTGCACTCCAACGTCAACGGGAACAGGTACATGCATCCTAAACACATCCAGAAGCTGCTGGTCCAGCAGGTGGTCTCCCCGGTGAAGTGGGAGCAGACGATGCACGCCTTGTACGAGAGGAGGAAGGGCACCGAGTTCCCCCAGACTTTTGAGGTGGGACCTGGGAAGCAGCTGGGAGCCATCCTGAAGAGCTGCAACCTGCAGGCCTGGAAGTCCTACAGCCACGTGGAGGTGCTGGAGGCGGATGAGGCCCCGGACCAGCACCTGTAGTGTCTCCTGGTGGCCACGGGGTGGGGGTGGGGGGCTGCAGGGAGCCGAGCCAGCCTGTCCTGCTCAGGAAACTGTTCCTGCCACGCCTTCCTGTCCAGCCTCCTCTGGCGAGTGATAGGGAGGGATTGTTTGCAAAGAGCTTTGGCGTCACGTAAAGCACTGAAAGTGAGGATTTCTTTATGCAGCACAGTCCGTTTCTCCTCAAATCATGCCTGGATGCTGGGAAAGGAAGCAGCAGTGCAAGTTACATGAAGAGACTGGAGTTCTCACCCTGCCTCCACCAGCCGGCCACGTGGGCCGACCACAGCCCCTCGGGCTCAGGTGGCTCCTCTAAAATAGGCTGGGACAGCCTGGCCAGCAGGAGCGTTCTAAGGACGAGAAAGTGTGACCAGTGGCCATGTCCCACCCTGCATGGCAGGTGCAATGGGCACACTGGCATGGCCACCAGGTAGGACAGTGCTGGAAAAGAACGGGCTCCACTGCCCCTGCAGCCACCCACGACCATAACCTTTGCTCCTTTGTCACTGAATCCAAAGGACCTGGCTGGCCTTGGCAGCCCTGCCACCCGGTAATCCCAGGTCAGTTTACTTTCCCAAGAGACAGTACTGAGTGCCTGCTGTGTGCCAGGGACTGGGTAGCTGCCGCCCTGGCAAGAAGAGGGCCCTTTAGTGAGGCAGGAGGGGTACAGGGAGGGCCCATGAGGGCCCGCCTTTTCCCCCCACCCCAGGCGAATACTGAGTGCCTCCTGTGTGCCTGTGACTAGTCTGGCACAGGGCATATCCTCAGCCTGCTCCACACCAGGGGCACAGCACAGGCACCCTGCCAATGCCTCTCTTTGCATTGGTATGAAATGAGTAATTCTGTGCTCCTTGGGTGGTTTTTCATTGTTCAGCAACAGTGGGCAAACCTTATTGGGAATAAACCTCTGCATTTGTCTTTAAATGTTGCTAATGTGTAGACTCACGTCAGATCCTGGATAAAGCTTCTCGTGTTTAATTCCAGTGTTTCTCAATGGGTCCTGTTGGCCTTTGGGCAGACCAGCCTTCCCTGTGGGGCTTCTTGCTTGTGGGCAGCTGCCTTGACCTGGCCCCTTCGCACCAGGAGCACTTCTAGGACTGTGACCCCAAACCTGTTTCCACAGCCCGGGTGGGAACCACTGAGGATACGAGCATACAGCCTGGCTTTCTCCAGGCGTTCCTGGGAGCACAGTGAAGAAAGAACTGTTTCTTAAAACTTTGCTGTAGAAATTCTCAAACATGCATGAAGAAGTTTATTTTCAAATAATTGCCAGTTCTGTCTGAATCCCCTTTGCTGAGTGTTCTGAGCAACGAGTAGCCTAAGGAGACCAGCTCCTGGGTGGGGCTGCGCTGCAGGCAGGATGGTGCCACAGGTCTGCTCGGCTCCCAGAAGCCCCAGGTAAGGACAGCAGGGCATGGCAGTGGACGGGGCGGGGCAGGGAGGTCTGGCTGCTCTTCTGGGACCGTGCCCTGGCCCATGCGTGCTCCAAGCACAGGGGGAGGAACAGCAACCGAAGGGCAGTGGTACAGTAGGAGGGACTCCCAGGAGTGCGGCAGGCAGGGTTCTGCCTCCACCCTGAGCCCTGGGTCGGGGTGGGTGGGGGCCTTCGCCCTGCCGCTGTGTACCCTAAAGCTGGAGGCCTGGAGGTGACACAGAGGCGCAGGGCAGTGAGGGGAGCTCTGGGAGGAGCCCAGAGTCAGGTGGCACCTATGTCCTTCCTCTTCCTCGAAGGGATCGTGGCCAGTTCCTGCCCCCTGGGGGAATACTGGCACCATCTTCGTGCCAGGGTGCCACTCCATCTCTGGGTCCCGTGTCACAGAGCACCACCTCCCTGGTTTGCCTGGCAGTGGGTGCTGCTGTGCTCCTGCCCTGGCAGGAACAGGGTGCCCTGGCACCTTTCTGAGCCTCTATCCCGCCTTACCTCCAGAAATCCTGACCAGACCAGGGGCCTTGTTCAAAAGCCCCAGGGGCCTGTTGATGGGAAAGCACTGTGTGGAAATTTTCAGGGATTGGGAGCCCCCTCCTGGGAGGGACAGGCCTCTGGTCCTTCCTTTGTGGGTTGAAGAGTCATTTTTGTGTCACTATGGGCTCAGATTGAAGCTGGTTTGAACTCCTGAGTGGAGTCTCTCTGCACCATGTGGGAACCCAGTGGTATCCTCTGCCCAGCCTCCTCCCCTCCGCACCTGAGTGCCCCACAGGCTGCACCACTCCAGCGGAGAGCACTGGGTGAGCACCCACGGGGAGGGCCAGCAGCCCAAAGGGAATAATCCCTAATGGTCGATTTCAGGCACCAAGGCCTGACAAGGATGGGAGTAAACCGGTTCTGTGGGGCCCAAGCAGCACCTGCAGGTACAGAGATGAGCCTGGAGGCTGTGACGTAGGCAAGTGGCTGGGAGCACACCCACCCCTCCGCCATGATCATCACCTCCAAGGGGCAAGACGGAGCCCGCGATGCAAAGACCAGAGACAGATGCAAACCAACATTTTATTGAGCTCTCCTCACTCAGGAATCTACTCCAGCAGATTCTCTCTCGGCTGTGGGTGACAGACACGGGTGTGACCAGCACTCCCCCCACCGCCTGCTACATGACCCACCCACGAGAGGAAGGCTCCTTCTGGGGCCAGGAGAGCAGTTAAGCATAAAGACCCCAGAGGTATAATTCATTTTTCTTACAAAACAAAAACAAAAAAGTATGAAACCTCAGGAGTGTCCCAGCACTCAGAATTTAAATATAAAAAAGGGATCGTAAGAAAACAGTTAAAAAGACAACAAAACCAACAAGGCCACCTCCAGGGTGGTGGTCGGGGGAGGGCCAGCCCTGCCCCACACTGGCCAGCAGCTGTCACTGGAGGAGGTGGAGGCCCCAGTCGAGCAGCAGGGCCAGCAGCAGCAGCACCGACATCTTGCGCCCGTGGCTGGGGGACACCTGTGGGGTGAAGGGGAAAAGTGAGGACCACGAGCCTGGAGAAGCCAGCTGGTTCTACAGCTCGCCCCTGTGCCCGCCCGCGGGTGTAAGTGGTGGTGAAGAGGAAGTGGGTCCGGGGAGGCGGCAAGAGCACCTCATTCAGGACAGGACGGCTCTGGGGCAAGGTCCAGAAAGATGCGAGCGGGAGGGTAGGAGAGGAAAGTGTCCCGAGGCCAGGCCACCCGGGCTCTCCTCTGCTGGGAACTGAGATGACCAAGTGCAGGCGGGAGGAGTGGGGAGTGGTCAGGAAAGCTGCTGGGGACAGGAGGCACCTGCGTGGGCAGGTGGGTGAGGAACCCAGGCGAGGGATTCATCTGGAATCCGCGTCTGCCAGATGAAGGCGCTCCTGGCAGAGGGAGAGGCGTGAGCGCGGGTGAGGGGGTGAGGCAGGCGAGGCTCGAGGACCCGTGCACAAGCCTGGGGTCTCACCCCAAAGGCCTCCGGGACCAGGCAGAAGGAAAAACAGGTGAAGCAGGCAAGACAGCGATAGGGAGTGGTGGGGACTGTGCCAACCAGAGGGTCTGCTTTATGGAGCAGCTGCACTGTCAAGCTTACCCTGTCCCCGAGGATCAGGAAGCTCCAGAACCTTCTGCTCCCCCTGAGATTAGTGAGACCACCCATAAAACTTCTCAGAACACGCCTCAGGCCTATCTGGTTATAGGTGAAAGCCCAGCTGTAAGACAGATGGGAGGGAACAGGGCAGAGACGGCCTTTATTTTAGGTGACAGCTGTGGGGAGAAGTGGGCATGTCCCCCCCTCCCCTGCCACCTACTGCCGCCCTCGCCCCCTTCCCTGGGTGGCTCCACAGCGAGGGCCTCTCTCCATGGGCCATTTCTGGTCCTCGAGTCATCGGATTCCTGCTTCCTCCCCTGCCTGCTGGCCACTGGCGTTTGGCCTTGCCTTCCGGAGCCGGCCCCGTAACACGCTCCAGGGTCCAGGCCCAAAGAGGCGGGGCCAAGGGGGCAGGCCCTCCCTCCAGAGAGGCTGTGTTTGGGTACAGGCTCCCCAAAGAAGGCTGCCTTCCTAGAGACCACGGGACCATGTCTACTTCAGCCCTGATCTCGAGTGAGGTCTCTGTGTCCCCACCCTGGGCAACTCTGTGGGGTCTGAGAACCCACAGGCAAATCACGGGCGCTGAGCACCTCTGCCGAGGAAGACCGACAGACGCCGCCATCCGAGCTCCCCAGCACGGCTGTCGTTTAATGTCAAGACTCCGGCTGGACGAGGGGCGGAGGAGGGGCTAAGGTTCTGCGGCCTGAGCCGAGGCAGGAGAACGAAGGGCAGCGGCCAGCCCCGGGAGCCCGTACCTGTACATGGCCACCCAGGGCACCTGCGGAAAGCGGGGCAGCATCCATCTCACTTCCATCTCGTCCCCGATGATGGCCAGCCGCATGCCCATGTCGTGAGGGATGTCGCTGCAGGGAGGGTGCAGGAAATCAGTGGTGGGTTGTGCTGGTGACCCCCACACCCAAACCCGCCCAGCCAACGGGGCCGACAGGTTTGTGGGGCACAGCAGGATGCGGGGCAGGGAACCTTCCCGCCTCTCCTCTGGCTCCCACTTTGCTGCAGACACAGCCATGGAGGGCTCCAGGAGTGTGGGAGGCCAGCGGCTTCTGGGTTTGGTCTGAGCCCTCTGCTGGGGCAGGAGGGCAGAGACATTTGGACAATGGAGTTGGGGGGGGGCTCTGAGTCCCCTCGGATCACAGGCTGGCTTCCCACAGGGGTCTCAAGTTACCCCCCACCCTGTGGGAGGGGCTCTGGGACCTGTTCCCTGGTCCCCAATCCCGACACCACCTCTTCGTCACTGCCCCTTTGAGAAAGGAGGGGCTAACCAGCCCGTCCGGGCCCCCACTCTCACTGAACGAAGTGAAGTCCCTCGTGGAAACTGGAGGCACATACTCCACCCACCTCCCAGCCTGACCTCTCCCCTCCCCCGCCTCTGGGCACCTGGGCGGGTTTCAGCCCTGCTCTCGGTTTGCCCACACATTCCATCCTGGTGACTAGGCAGCTGCCTGGGAATTCCCAGAGCCAGAGGCCTCCCGGCTCCGCACAGCCCCGTCCCCAGGGTCTGTGCTCTCTTTACTCCAGGAGCAATGGGGGGCGGGCCGGGGGCTGGGGAGGGCTGGCTGGCAACCAGGAAGGTGGGTGGAGGTCCCACCTGCATGCTGATACCCTGTGGGACCTCAGGAAAACTGCCAGGCTGAACATCCCCTGTTGTCATCTACAGATGGAGCAGTGTGGAGGAAAAAGGTGCATTTTGGGTCCCTCCAGCCCTAAAATCCCAACCAGTCCAGCCCCCAAGTCCAGGGCCTAATGACAAAATCCTGAGGCAGAGAGCAGACCTGGAACTGATCCCGGGAACATCCCCTCTCCGCTGCCCTAACAGCCAGGGCCAGGAGCTGCGGCGGAGCCTGAATCGGCCTCAGGCTACTTGGGACCCATCTCTCAAGAGGCCTTGAGGAGGTGGCCGTGGTCATGGGGGCCGGGAGCACTCTGTCCTAAGGCCACAGCTTGAGCCATTTGAGGGTCGATGCCCAAGGCCCTTCCTGGACTGTGGACATGCTGGATGCTCTAAGGCGCCCTCGGTGACCTGGTGTCACAGCAAAGCCTCCCCGCCCAGGGCCCGCGCCTCCCGGCCACACCTGGGGAATTTCCACTCTGGAGCCCTGCCCGCCCAGAGGCTGCTCTTCTGACCACTCCCCCGAAGGTCACTGACCAGGAACGGGGTGGGCGGGGCCCACGGAGGGCTACAGGGGCCTACCCGTGGGGATCAGGATTGTACTGGAGGAGATTGGTCATGCCGGGAACCTCCACAGCTGGCAGGCCATGCTCCTGAAGGAAGGTGCACAAAATGAGGTTCCTGGAGAGGTGTCTTGCTTGCGACATTTCTTCCCTGGGGGAAAAAGACACACTCAGACTGACACGCCCTGAACCATGCGACCTGGGGCTCCACTCAGTCACCTCACCTCTACCCCAGCCCGCTCCTCTGCTAAAGCCGCCATCAGCCTCCCCCTCCCGGCTCCCCCAGGCGTGATCCTGCTGCCTGCTGGCCCTGTGCCTCTGGGCGGGTCACCCACCGCGCCTCCCTGTTCTCTGTGACACATTTCTAAAGTCAAGGATCTGGAGATGATTCCTAAGGGCTCTTGTCTTTTCTCTTTGTGAAAAACAGAATCAGAGCGTAAATATAAGGAAGGCTCTAACCCTGGCGCCCAAGAGGCCAGTTGGCAAACTAAAAAACCCAGGTGTCTGTTGTCAAAATAGTGGACGGAGGCTGGGCTCCGGCTGGAGAGCAACTCCTTGACATGGCTGTTTCCCTTGAGCAGAAAAGGCAAATCAGCTGAATGAGGGACAGTCACCGGCAGCCCCACTTCCCAGCGGGACCTGCTAACCTTCAGTCTTTGTTTCTAAGCACAGACGCGCACACACAATTTCAAAAGCGGGATCGCTCCTTACATAGTGTCATAAGCTCCTTTCCTCACTGTCTCCTCACTGGGCAAGGCTCTAAGTCACCTCCCCCCTCCCCCTGCTAACAGAAATCATTTTCTTAGGCATGGCCCTGAATTCTTGTTCATCTAAGCCAGGCAGGACACCCCTGTTCCTCCTTCCCAGCATGCCCTGCAGCTAGCTAGCGGTGGGCCCGAAACCCAGTCCTGGGTCTCAGACGATGTCTCAGAAGCCTGATGTGGGGCCTGAAAGGAGGCAGACACGGCCTGGGCAGCTCTTTTCCCTCCTTGCTGCCTCAACCCAGAAGTGAAGGCTGGAGCTGCAGCAGCCACTTTACGACACTGAGGTGTTGAGTACAGGAATAACTAAGATGCTGAGAATACAGAGCAGAGAGGTAGAGAGCTGGCTCTCCGATGGCATTGTCGGGACAACAGGAAAAATGCCAAGCCACCGACTGCCTAACGTGTAAGAAAAGTAAAAACCCAGTTTGTTCAAATCACCATTCACTGTCTTTCCTGTTCCTTGCAGCCAAAGGTCTACCTGAACTATTACAACTTTGAATTCCCACATCATTAAGTGTTTACCTCGTCGCTTGTGATAACTGGGTGAGACGCTGTGACCTGGCTGAACATAATCTACCCCACACTGCACAGACAGCCTTAGGGTCCGGAGAGAAGACTGTGTCTCTGGAACCAAAGGGTCTGAGTTCGAATCCCCGCCCTGCACGTAGCTGAGTGCCGCCGCCTTTCTCTCACGGGTAAGGCAGCAGTAGACCCTCCCTTCGTTGCTGGAGGGTGGGAGGGATCTCCTGCAGGTGCTCCGAGCGGGGCCTGGAACGCCGAGGGGCGGGCGCCGACCATGATGACCTCTGTATTTACTTACTATTTTCTTACAATAACGTCCTGGGTTTTAAACATCTAACTCCGCACCTTTGTCTGCACTGAACAGAGAAGGAGCAGGGGCCCAAATCTCCCCGCTCCTGAAGTGCATGGACTGCAGGCAAGACCTGCACAGGACCGCGCGGGGGCCCCGAGGCTAAGACACGCGTGTGCTCCCGGCTCGCGCGACGATAAAAGGCGACGGGGCGCGAGGCTACGGCGGCGGTGGACCCTCCAGGCGCCTGGGCGAGTCCAGACGGGTTCGTCCCGACAACGCACCCAAAGGCGTGCAGAGGTGGACGGGCCGTGACATCAGCAAGGGCGCAGGCAGGTATGGGGGGTCCGGGGCGCCCTGGCCTTTGAGAAGGGACCCGCACAAGGCCAGCATTGTTCCAGACAGAATGACTGCCCAGGATCTGTCTCGGGGGCTGGCTGTTCGGCTTTCCTAAGAGGGAAACAGCCGAGTTTTACATCTGTTAGGGATGAAAGCCCGAAGAAAGGTGGCTGAGCGGGAGGGGGGGGAGCGGGGCTGGAGGAATCAGACGTGTAAACACAGCCACAATGGCCACAAAGAGCCGGCGGCCTGACATATGCCACCCGCACCTGTCAGGACAGCACCTTCCCCGAGGAACGGACTGGCAGGTCAGCCCCGCACCCACACCCGAGGAGGAGGGGAGCTGCCACCTGCTGAGGGGCCTGCAGGCAAAGTGCGAAAAGCATGTAGGCTCCCCCGGCCTATATGGCTCAGTGGTAGAGAGTCGGCCGCACACCAAAGGGCCTCGGGTTCGATTCCCGGTCAAGGGCGCGTACCTGGGTTGCAGGTTCAACACCCGGCCCCCACTGGGGCGTGTGAGAGGCAAACCAACCGATGTGTCTCTCTCACATTGACCTCTCTCTCCCTCCCTCCCTCCCTTCCACTCTCTCTCTAAAAATCAATGGAAAAAATATCCTCAGGTGAGAATTAACAGAAAAAAACACGTAGGCCCAAGATCCAGGGACTCCCCCAAACCATCGGGCCAGCACACACATACAGGGAAGGTCACGGGACATTTCTAAGAGCCCCAAAATACTGTCAGCAACTCAAACACCCAGCACAGGAGCCGTTCTGGGTGTGTCATCTTCACACATTAACCCAGGGAAATGCTTGGTGGCAGTGAATCTGGATCCATCTACAAAGCACCGTTGCTCATGACACGTACGGAACCAGCATGATTTGAAGGAACCAGCATGATTTGAAGCCACTTCCGTAGCAGGAGTTGAATTATTTGCCTTTCAATAGTAGGGGTTGAAGGGGGTGAGCTGCTAAAAGTGGCCGACCCTGGTCCCAGGCAGCCAGGGGGCGCTGACCTCCAGCCCAGACACTCATTTCACCAGCTCTGTTTGTTTGAACAGAGACAGGAGAACCCGGGAGGGGGGGTGGGGGGAACGACCCGACACAGGACACTAGGTACAAAAGGAAAGATGTCTTAAGTTAAACTTAAATGGAGAAAACTGTAAGGGAATCTTCGCAAGCTGGAGGAAGCCTCTAAGAGAATCGAAGACGTATAATACCATTCAAAACAGAAGAAAATTGATCATTTTAATGAAAGAGAGGAAAGGGAGGCTTTCGGCAGATACAAACATTCGTGTAGAGAGGCACCTATTGGAACTACCAGGAGTTTCAAGGTTGCCAGACCCAAGATCAACATACAAAAACCAACTTCATCCCTACAAGGCAACCAGGAAATACCAGTAGAAAAGAAATACATCTCTACAGGCTGTGGTTAAAAATGAATCTCATAAAACATCCTTAATATCTCTGGAGAGAAACTTAACACTCCATTAAAGACATAAAAGACCCTGATAAATGGCGACAACCTTCCTGGATGAGATGTTTTAACGCTGCACACAGTCTGCAAGCACTGTGTGCACGCAGACACTTGAGCTGCTGTTATTAAGGTGACTGTTGAGGGATTGTGACTAGGAGCTGTGGCTGCCCCAGGCCCCAGGGGGTTCAGTGTCTATGAAAATGACCATTTCCCTGGGAAAGCAGCCCCAGTCCTCATTTGCATCTGCCTCCCAGTTCCCCCTTCCCTCCACCCCCCTCTGCAGGGGGCTGTGCTCTCTTCCCAGAGGCTGCTGTGTGCTCCCCTGGAAACCCCTGCTGCCCCCACAGGCAGGGGGCCTCAAGGGGACTTCACTGGCCTGTGGTCTCGGGAGCATCACCTTGACCCACTGTCCCTGCATCCCTTAGCCCCCTAGCAGACAATCCCGGAATCCTTTGGCACCAAATGGGGAGGCACCACCCCACCCATCCTGAAGGGGCAGGTGGCTGACCAGGGACAGTGACTGCTGGCCGCTTGGCCAGGCTGGGGTTGAGGCCTGAGTGTGTGTCTGACCAGTTCCAGGGTGCGTGAGCAGTGGCGTGGTGCCTCCCCAGTGGACTGAACTGCTTGGGGGCAGAGCCTGAGTCTTTGCATTCCTGTGGGTCCCCAGACCCCACTGGCCTGGGACGACCACCAGACTTCCTCCTGTCTCCAGATTTGCACTGAAGACAATCCAGGAGGGCAGGGGAATCTCGGTTAACATCTCCACCCTGCCAGTCACTTGCAGTGTGATCTTGGTCGAGGCACTGTCTCCCTATCTGTTAAATGGGAATCATGATCCCAAATACTGGGATTCCTTTTCCAGGGAAGAACCAGCATGAACTGTTACTACCCTGGCAGATGTCTCAGCATCTGCTACTGACAAGGCCTGACTTAAGCCCTGTGTATGGATCTCACTCAGTGCACACCAGCCAGGCCTGGGCTGGCCTGGGGGCTCCAGATCTGAGCGGGAGAACTCAGTGTGTCTGGGAACCGGGGGCAGCTCTGGTCCCTCCCAGCTGGCCCAGCACCCTGGAAGAGGCCCAGTGCTGGTCACCTCCAGCCTGGCCCCACTCCCTGTTTGTCTCTAGTCTCCAGCTGGGCTCTCTCCAATCTGATTCTAGACCGCAGCCTCAGATCTGACCCTGTCACCGCTCCACTCAGCTCCTAGTCCCCAGGGGAGCCTGCCACACTGCTATTGGGGCCGTCTTCTCCCCCGGGCTGCCTCACCAGCATCAGCCCTGCCACCCTAATCTTGGACCCTGTCCCTGTCCCTCTAAAGACTCCTGTAACTGTGCCCGGGTCAAACCTCCAAGCCTTTGCATGGGCAGTGCCTGCTGGCTACCACCTGTCTCCTTTGCTTGGCTCATTCCTCTGTCCCTAAATAACTCGGCTCCAGCATCCCCTTCCCAGATCCTAGAGTCAGGCTGGGGGCCCCAGGGGCTCCCGCAGCCCCGTCTCTGCTCCCTTCTCTCTCCAGCCAACCATACTGGCCGTCACGGATTCTGCATCTGTGGTTTAGAGCATGGACGTGGGGCCAGGCTATGGGATGTCCTGCTCATCGGCTTCCTCACCGATACTGGTTAACACCTAACTCCGGGCCGTGGCAGAAATAAACAGACAGAATCCGTGTTAATGTGCCAGACTTGGCACAGAGGGGAGCGATGTCTGTCGAATGACTAAACAAAGGCCAGTGCTAAGGCCACAGCAGCTGCAGATCTAAGAGTCTGGCCCGGTTTTAAGCATCTATTTTTTCCAACAGATTTGCAAATGAATGGTTCAAAACCCTCCTTTAGTGAAAGGAAGGCACAGCTAGCCATGCATCCCCACCCACCCAGGCAGCCCACACCTTACCCCTCCTACCTACTCAGTGGAAAAACCAGCCAACAACCCTATTTTGCCCACAGAGGTTGGGATGCAAATCTAACCCCTGTGCAGAAGACAGCCGCCCCCATGGCCATGAGGACACCTGCAGGCCTTGGAGGACACAGGGTGGCAGGTTCTGAGCAGTAAACAGCTCTGCCCATAGGCCTCTAGCTCCTGGCCTGGTCTCGGTTTCCAAACCTGGGAAATGGAGAAACGCCATCCCAGGGTTGCATCAAAGCTGAGTGAGTAGAGATTTCATGCAGCACATAGTAGGTATTCTGCAAAAGACAGCAAGGCCAAGGCTGCAGGAGAGGGGGAAACTGACAGATCCAGGCAGGACTATGACAATTTCTATTTTGAAAATGGACAAACCGAGGTACAGAGGGTGGAAGGGACCAGATGGGTCACAGGGAGGGTCAGTGGAGGAAGATGCTTCTTCCAACGGGTTGCTGGTTCATAGGCTGTGCCCACCCCCACCCCCCCCACACACACACAGCTGGCCCCTCCTTGGAGGATGGACCCTCAGTTTCCCCAAGCCCAGCCTTGCCATGTGTCAGCAAAGCAGGAACAGGTGATGGTATCTTTCAGGGCCCCATCAATACCACCTGGTCACTGGAGTCCTTGGTGCCAGGCTGGTGGCTGCTGGGTGGGCCTAGCTGGGAAACCCTGTCCCCACCCAGTCTTTCCCAGGAGGGCTTTCCACCCACACCCAGTCACCAGCCCTGTCCCCACGCAGGAGTGGGATGATGCCGTTTGACAGAGCAGCTGGTGCTCAAAACAACGGGCACACGCTCAAGCAGAAAGGCCTTGACCTCAGCAGGACAGGCCTGGGTTCCAGTCCCAGCTCTGCCATTGCTGTGGGACCAGGACCTAAACCTCTGAGCTGGGCTCAGAGAGGGCTCTCCTGCTGCAAACAGCACAAGCTCCAGGACGGCTGAGGGAGAAAAGATACAACTGTTGCCCTTCAGCGCTGCCTGGCAGGGGCTCCAAACAAAGCTGGTTACAGAATCAAAGACCAGGAGGCAGTGGTCGCGAGGAGCAGGGCAGCAGCCGGGTCCCCTCAGGCAGTATCTACCAAAGTCACAAATGCACGTAACCTCTGACTTCTAGACAGGCACCTGACATGAACCCCTGCACTCGCCGGCAGCCCTGAAAAGGACACACAGTAGGTCTGTAGGTGCAGCTGTGAAGGCGCATGGCTACATGGACACAGCAGGGAGCGAACAGTTAGTTTGTAACTTTGAAAATTGGGCTGCTGTCCGTAAACAAACACTTCTGTCTGCACAGATCAGTCAAGAGGGAGAGCAGGTGTCTCTGGGAAGAGGTGTCTCTGGGGCGGGTGGGACGGTGACTTCATTTTTACTACAAATGCTTTTGAGCTCTTGAACTTTTGCTTCCACGAGCATGCGGCCATGACTCAAAAATAAAGCAAAAATAACTGTTTTGAGTCAATAGCTTGAATTGGTCTGAAATGGAACTGTTTGTCTTTTCTTTTAATTTTACTTATTTTAAAAAATTGATTGATTGATTTGAGAGAGAGAGAGAGAGGGAAACATCGATTTGTTGTTTCCCTTATTTATGCATTCATTGGTTGATTGTCTGTGCCCTGACAGGGGATCGAACCTACAACCTTGGGTATCTGGAGGAGGTAGAGCTATTTGTTTTAAAGGTCTATTTCAGCTATCAGTACCCAACCCCTCCCAGTCCCACCACCCACCCACCTCCTCCGACTCCCTCCCCACCTGGAGGGGAAGTTAGACTCCAGCCTCGGCCATTATGAACCTGCAGATGCCCAAACAGCTCCCTTGGGTGGGCATGGTTCACTTCCCTTAAGTGATGGAGAAATAATGGGGGAAAAGGGAGGGAGAGAAAAGTAAGGTGACAGGTATTTCAGGCAAAAAGAAAGTTTTGGAAATTCACCTTGGGGGCAGGTAGGTGTTGTTCACTAATTCAGAACATTGTGGTTTGAAATGAACCTGAGGCCCTGCTACCCCACCTGCAGCACAGCCCTCCACCAGGAACAGCAGGGCAGGCGATGGCCGGACCCGCCTTGAACCCAGGTGCCAGCAGAGCCCCTCCCTGGGCTGGGTGGACCGGAGCAAGGACTCCAGTCCCAGCTTGGCTTCTGGCTGCTGTGGCCTCACACAAGGGCAGCCCTCTCTGGCCCATGACGTTATGCTCCTGGTGAGCCCCGTATCCTTTATATTTGCATCTACTGAGTCCAACCTCCCTCAGAAGGAGGGGACTGTTTGCCTCATTTCACAGATGGGGGCCTGAGAGGGTTGAGAGCGGAAATTCAGAGCCCCTTCGCTACACAATCACAGTACGCACATCTGGGATCCAGAAATACATTGGCCCAGCAACATGGGTCAGTACACTCGGAAAAACACTAGTCACCCCACCTGTAGCATCCTGAGCCCTGAGCACAGGAGGGGTGAGGCTGGCCTGGAAACAAATGTAGGATGTACACGCGCACATTTAGCTTTAACCCAGTGGGAGGGAGGAGCATTACCCCCTATTTATAGGCGAGGAAACTGAGGTGCAGCAGGGAAGGGCCTGCCACACATCCCGGGGGAGGAGCTACATTAAACCCGGCCTCCAGCTCCAGGACGCTTCCTTCACAGCCACAGTTCAGGGCAAAATCTGGCGGGAGCTGCTCAAACAGGCTCCATTCAACGCCAGGTGCTGGGGTGGCACTGGGGACCCAGATAAGTAAGCTCAGGAATGTTACTCGGTGCAAAACCAGCTCCCCTTCCCTCCCCAAATCCACACTTGGCAGCCAGGTGGGCCGCTGCAAAAATGGAAAGAGGTGGGTCTCTGCAAGGAGATGGAAAGAAGTGGTTAACAGCTGAGTGACACAAGCAAGAGGAGGAACCAGCTGTGACTCCATCTATGCAAATGTGGGCATATCGCTGGTTACATACCTTTCTTACAAATGGAAACATGGAAGGTCTGGAAGGAAATGTTGTCTTGTATTGGCGACCTCCGGGGGGCCCATGGAATTCACAGGCGGGCCGGCAAGGCTGGAGGAAGACTTCGGTGTTCTCTCGAATGAGTATATAATCGCTTCTATAATTAAACATCACCGCTCACCCCAAACCCCAGTCCACGGGTAGACCTTGTCCTGAGTGACCCCGGGCACGCGACCACCTCTCTGATCGCTATTTTCTCACGTGCAGAGGGAAATGAGGACCCCACCCTCGGGCTGGGAGAGGACTGGAGGTTTCAACCCCCCGAGACCCCCAGAGCGTCACCAGGAGGCGAGATAGACACGAACCCGCTCACGTTTCCAATGTGGCCCGAGCGCTTCAGGTGGCGCAGTAACCCCTTAGGAACCTGAGAGGGCACGGGGTACCCGAGTGTGTGCCGCCTTCACACCTGCGAGGCCCTGTTTCCATTTAGTCCGTCAGGTGTACGGGAGAGAAATGGCCCCGCGGTGCGGCTGTGTCCCCCTCGCCAGAGGCCCACTCGGGCCCAGCCTGCGCGGACCCAGGCGAGCGGCGGGGAGCCCTGCCAGGGCCCCGCCTGGCTGAGGCTGGCAGTGCCCAGGGGCGCTCGTCCGGCGGCCCCGTGAGGCGGAACAAATTCCTTAGCCCCTCTGGACACCTAGTTCCTCGTTTGTAAAACAAATGTCGGGGAGATTCTTTTTTTTCTTTTTTGTTAATCTCACCCGAGGATATTTTTTCCAATGATTTTTAGAAAAAGTGGAAGGGAGAGAGGGTGGAGGGGGAAAGAGAGAGAAATATCGATGTGAGAGAGACTCATCGATTGCTTGCCTCCCCCACGTGCCCCAACTGGGGCCTGGGATTGAACCTGCAACCCAGGTACATGCCCTTGACCAGGAGTCAAACCTGCGAGCCTTCGATCTGAGGGGCAACGCTCTGACCACTGAGCCACACCGGCCAGGGCATCAGGGAGATTCTTTTATGTCTTTTCCTTCTTGAATATCTATAAAAATACTCCAAACTGTAGAGGAAATATAATAGATTAATAGTTCTCTTGACTGGTCTTTAAAGCAATTTTAAATCAGTTTGCTGTGGTCTGAATGTCTGTGTCCCCCCCAAATTCATATGTTGAAAACCTAACCAGCCGTGGGGCTGGCACTGGGAGGCGGGGCCGTTGGGTGGCTCCGCTAATAGGATCAGTGCTTTTCTGAAAGGGCCCAGGGGCGCTCCCTCCCTGTCCCCCATGGGGGACACATAAGTCTGTGGCACCCTGACCGTGGACTTCCAGCACCCAGAACTGCAAGAAATAAATTCTGTCGCTTACCAGCCATTCGGTCTGTGATACTGTTATAACAGTTCAGTGAGATAAACAGAAAACAGGTGAGGGGGTGGGGGACAAGGCAAGAAAAACCTGGGGGACATGTTCTGTGAGTCACAGGGGATCCCAGCCAACCAAGACCTTGTGGCCACAGTGGACCCCCATGTTTTTCCATCACTGTTTGAAAGTCAGGGTGCTGAGATACCACCAGGTCTGCAGGTTAAGTTTAAAGAGCATGAGTTCACAGTAACTGAGGGACTATCCCTGCTGGGCCAAGACAGAGGGGCTCAGAGAGGCAAACACCGTCCTCAGGGTCCCCTTTCTTCCAGTCTGGGGTCCCCCCGCAGTGCCTTCTGAGGGGTCTCAATCACTGGCCAGATTCTCACCCCCCTCACCCCCACCCCCGCTCCACAGCAGCCTTGGTGGCTCCCATTCCCTCCCTGGGACAAGGCCCTCCACCCCAGGACTCACACCAGCCCTTTTAAGCCTCAACCCCATCTTTACACCCTCACTCGGCCTCCGCAGGTTGCCACTGGGCAAGGAACCTGCTCCCTCCTCCAGGCCCACCCGAGAATCCAGGCCCCCCACTCCCATGACATTATCAAGAACCACTCGCTCCTCCTCTGCGTCCCAGCACCTTGCCCCAGCACCTTGCGTAAACAGACCTGAATTGGGCACTAAGCCCATTATGGCCTCATTAAATGTTTACCTGACCGTCTGCCCCAGCTCAGCGCCCAGCGAACACGGACAGCTCAGAGGGGAGCCAGACAGCACACTGTCAAACAGAACGGGGGAGCTGAGCTCACGGCGCCAGGGGAGCCTGGCTGGACACACCCTCACCTTTTGTAAAAGGGCAGGTGCGAGGACCTAGTGGGGAGGTAGCTGCGAGGAGGAGGCGGCCGATGCAGTCACGGCACACAGTGACCGCTCACTGGTGGGAAGCTGTCGCCCAGTGAGCCTGGAGCTCCACCCGTTCTGGGCACCCAGGGTCAGACCCGTGGATGTCTGTCCATGGCAAGTCCGAAGTTCGCTTTGTCCTGCCTTGATAGAGCCTCTCCTGAGCTCCAAGCCTGACACACGGGTGCCTCAATCTTCAACCTCCAAAGCACAGCGGGCCTCCTCAAATCGCAGGCGGCCTTCTCTTCGCTCTAGAGCGCGCACCTCCCTGAGTCTGGGTGACCCGGTGCCTTCTCCTGCCTCCAGAAAAACAGGTTTACCATGCAGTGTCCAGAGGCCCAGCGGGTGTTTTGTATTGTCACATCCTAATATTGACACTAGGAAAATCAGCTGCTCTCCCTGAGCCCGCCCAGTGCCCGGGCCGCCAGGCCTGGCCTCGCTCTTGCCTCAGGGCCAGTGAGGAAGACAGGCCAGCAGTGGCCTCATCTGCTTACACTCCACGTTTCTCCCGGGGCAGGGCCCGGCACCAACCAACCCTCGGCAGGACAAAGGGACTCGGGGGTGGCTGCACACGTCCACTCCGGAGCGGACCGCGGCAGGCTTCCTGGTGGCCGCAAACTACAAAACCCGAGCGTGCCGGGGACTTCCTTGAAACCTCTTGGAATTGTTCTGAGCGGAGAGAAAAACAGTGGGACTCTCGTGGGATCCACTCCGTCCGAGGCAGGGGAAGCAAGAAGCCATTAATTGTCTACAAACTTAATAGGTTCACTGCAAACAGGATGCTTTCCAGGGAGGGGGAAATGCCCCCGAGGTCAGCTTCAAGACACAACTGAATGGATCCCTTCCCTATACCCCCTTCCGTTTACTAGAGAGCCCATCAGAAGTACAAAAGTAGGCTAACACTGCTCTCCGAGCCCGCCCAGTGCCCGGGCCGCCAGGCCTGGCCTCGTTCTTGCCTCAGGGCCAGTGAGGAAGACAGGCCAGCAGTGGCCTCATCTGCTTACATTCCATATTTCTCCCAGGGCAGGGCCTGGCACCAACCAACCCTCGGCAGCTCAGTGGACCCAGCTTTTTTACCTATTAACCACCTAAAACTGACAATAATTAACATGCACACAACCCTCTATCCAACTTCTCCCCAGTGTGCCCAGACTGTGACATTTGGTGCTCCTGTTCTCATGGAAACACAGGCTGGAGTAAGTCACACCAAGTGAGCCCAAATGGGCCATTTCACACTGTCATTAGTGTCCTGAAGGCAGTAAAATAAGGTCCTAGCAGAGAGGAGCTGGTGGGAAGAGAGGGAGAGCAGCACCTTTAGATGAGACGGTCAGGGAAGACTTCTCAGAGGAAGCAGCAATTGAGCTGAGATGGCAAAGAAGAATCATGAGAGTGACACCCCCAGGGAGTATGCTGAGCGTATCACTCCATTTGTTTTAAGTCTCACACCATCCCAGGGAAGGCCTCACAGGATCCCTGGTGCTTGGAGAAATATCCCTTCTGAGATAGCTCCCACCGAAACCAAGATCAACTGGCGGCCAACTCAGAAAGCTCTGAAGGTTTATTAAGTACGTTCCCCTGCCCGGGGGGACATTCTGAAGCACAGGCCGAAAGCCCGCAGCTCAGAAGCCAGTCTCCCCAAACACTTTAGACATTAAAACAAAAACTAGCAAAAATAAACTTTTACGGCCTAAGGTTAGTTGGTAAGACTGGAGAAGCCACTGCTAAAATCAATCGGTAACAACCCCCTGACCTTGAGGTTCCAAAGATGGTGGGAAATCCCCAAATCCTGGAGTGAGGAGGGAGGGGAAGAGTGGAGGAGAGATGAGACCATGGGGAAGGGCAGCGCTCAGCAGCCAGGTGCCAGCACCCCATCCAGGCCCAGCCACTGCCTCAGAAAGACCAGTTAGGGAACAAGTGCAAAATGGTACCAATAATACAAAAATGTGCCACTCCTAAGAACTTACTCCTAAGGCATGCCCAAAAGATGTAGAGTGAGGTTAAAGTGTTAACTCCAGGGACGCCACGAACAGCCAACACTTGGGAGGTGTTCTCCGCACCCGGTCGGAAATCTCAAGGACCCATTTTACAGAATGAGCAAACTGAGGCTCTGAGGTGGGCTAGCCCATCTAAGATAACAGACGGACAGTGCCGGAGCATAGGGTTTTTGCTTGGCTTCCAGAACAGGGCTCTGGGCTTTTAGCTAGACAGCATCTGAGTCGCCTCCTTGAACGTCAGTTTCTCCATCTGTAAAATGGGACCCCATACTGCGGCTGGCCAGCACAGAGCTCAATAGTACGTCCTCTCCAAATGGGGGAAGGCTACGGCTGAGAACCTCCCTTTCTGGGGAGCTGGAGAAAACACTTTCAAGAGCCCAGACGCAGCAGGTGCTCAGGCAAAAGGTTACAACAAAGCAACACCGTCCGGCCGCCGCCGCCACCCCCACCCCCGCCGCGGCTCGAGCCAGCAAAAGTTACAGTAACAATGAGCGGTTTACAAAGCGATTCGCGCCCGGGAGGCCCGAACGCGCGGCGACAGCCCTAAGCCCTGAGCGCCGGGCCGCGCCCCGCTCGCCAAGTTCCTGCTCTGGACGGACTTCCCCGCGCCCCGAAATCCAGCCTGGCCCCTGCGCTCGGCAGGTGCGCGGCGACTCGCGGCGCCCCCGGTCCCGCGGGGACAGTGTCCGACGCCATCTTCCCTTTTTCAGTGGACACCCGGGCCGGCGGGGCCGCGCTCGGGCCGGTGCGCAAGGCCCCCGAGGACCTGGGCGCCCGGCCCCGGCAGCCGCGCGGGAGGGCGGAGCGGGGTGACGGGGCACCCAGCCCCCCCGGCGGGGCGCACGGGAACGCTCAGACGCGGACACTGAGGCCCGCGGCGACCCGGGGTCCCCGTCAGAGAGGGGGCGTTCCGGAGCCGGGGGACCGAAAAACGTCGCCGCAAGGGACACACCCGACAGCTGCTGGGAGCAGAAAAACCAGATCGCAGGTGTCCAGCCTTCCAGCCTCTCGCCACCGGGGGCAGCGCTCGGGGCGCTTACTTGCGGGGCTCGGGCTGGGCGGAGGGGCGCGCGACAGCGGGGCCAGGGTGCGGGCAGGGCAGGCGGGGCTGGGCTCACCTCGCGTCGGCGGTGGCGGTGCCCACGGCGGCCGTGCGCGCTGCGCTCCGCCCGGAGGTGTATTGTGCGCGGCGGGCGGCCCGCGCCGCGGTATAAGCCGCGGGCCCCGCCCCGCCCCGGCCCGGCCCGGCCCGCCCCCGGGGCCGCCTCCCAGCCGCGCGCTGCAGGCGGGACCCGGGCGGGCAAGCGGCGGACCCGCTACAATGTGACGTTTACTGTTTACATCTCGGCCTCCTGCTGCCTGCGAGCTCGTTTGGTCGCGTGCGCCGCCTTCCCAGCTCGGGGTGCACGCGGCGGGCCCTGGGGAACACCTGGGGATGAGCCCAGCGCCCTTCCGAGGGCTCCTCTCTTCCTCCTCAAAGCAGCCCCAAGGGCTCGGTGTGTCTTTCGTGCCCATTTTACCGATGAGGAAACTGAAGCCCAGTGGGGACCACCCGACGTGCTAAGTAACAACAGCGCGAGTCCCGCGCTCCAGTATCCAGCTCTGTGTGCTGGGAGCCCCCGGAGTTAGGTTTTGTTTTGGTTTTCTTTTTTTTCGTTGTGGTGGTGGTGGTAAAATGCACATAAAATTTACCGTCTTAACCACTTTTACTGTTCAGTGTACAGTTGACTGGCATTAAATGTGCAACCATCACCACCATCCATCTCCATAACTTTCCATGTAGTAAAAAAAAAAACCCGCCATACCCATGAAATAACCCCCGTTTTCTGGCCTTCCTCCGCTCCACTCCCCATCCCCGCCCCCATCCTTCTTGCTGCGCCACTTACAGAACCCCCGTTTTCCTGCCTCCCTCTGTGGGGTCTGCCAGCCCTACTCTGTCTGGGATTCCTGGGCACAAGGGGACATGGGGGGGGCAGAGATGGCCCCCAAAGGCCCTAGAGAGGGAAGAGAAATGAGAAAGGTTCCAGGTGGGGGGAGACCACCCTGGAGCAGGTTAGGTAGGGGTGTGTTGTGGAGGGGTGGGTAGGGTCTCTGTTGGAGGTGGGGAAAGGCTGGAATTACAAAGTAACCATTGTCCCAGGAACACAACAACAACTTGTTTACCTCAGTCCTTCGGCCTCCGAAGACAGAGGAGCCTTGGGGTCCAGCGGGCTCCCTGCTCCTAGTTCTTTCACTTGTTACCTGTTGGGGCCCCCTCACCCCTTCCCACTTCTGAAGTGATGACAGTGTTACCTACTTTTCCCTCTGTGTTCTCATCTGAGAAACGAGATGACAGCATGGACATCCCCTCCCACCCTGATCCCCAGCCGGGCTGTAGGGAAAGTCAGAGGAGATAATCCTAAAATGTTTAGTAAACTCTGCAGAGTTTAAACTCCAAGGCCCCTCCCTCCCTAGGGGCTCTCCTGGACTCCTAGGATATTGTAATCCTTTCTTCAAGGGCCTCCCCCTGCAAAATCCCATTGTCTCCAGCCCCGCAAAGACTGGATGGTACTGACCCTCCCTAGTAGCCACAGGGTGCCTTCCAGCAGGAGTGAGAAGCCTAAAAATAGTGGCCTCTCTCCGAATTCACTCTGCAGATGAAAAAACTGATTAAGGGGAGGCAATGACATGGGGTCTCATGAGCCAAAAAGACCCCAGTGTGTGCTAATGCCTCCAGAGGGGTCTGGAGGCTGGAGGCACAGTGCCAGGCACATAATAGGTGTCCAGTAAACATTAGCAAAACTAGTGGAGGAAGGGGGACAGCTTGGAGACTGACAGGAGATAGGAAGGCCCAAGGGAGGGGGTGGTTCAGATATTTGCCTTGCAAGACCTCAAGATAATATGCTGATCAAATGGACAGGTGAGGAAAACATCTTTTGAATAAGAATTGGGCCAGTAGAAGACCCTGGCTTCTTTATCAGTCCAAAAGAGGCCTGGGGTAGATGCTGAATGATAATAGCAATACCAATAATAATGGCGGCCACCACCATCTAGGCAAGTCCGGCACCTCAGGGCTAAGCACTTTCTATGATCTCCTGTAATCCTTACAGCTGCTGCTTGGCCATCCCCAAGTCACAGACACCAGAGCACAGGGGTCTGTGCACAGGCAAGAGAGAACTTGTATCCCCATTTTACAGGTGAGGAAACTGAGGCTCCGAAACAGAAGGCCACTTGCCAGAGCCCACCCAGCCCATGGGCAGCAGAGGCAGATTCAAGCCCAGGTCTCCCTACACCTCCTGCCCTTCCCACCCCTCCACAGCTGGCCCCCAAATGTCCCGGGCCTTAGTTTCCCTTTCTCTGTTGGGAGCTGCGGGCCTGTACCAGGGCCATCGGGCTGTGTGTGGACCCTGCTTTCTAAGAGGAGGCCATGACCCAGTAGGACAGCCCCTTTCTTCCCTAGGAGCCTCCATCCCCAGCGAGACCCTCTTGCTAAGGCCATGACCACTGCCAGCTGGCCTTCCGGCACCAACACAGGGTTGAGTTTTGTCCTTGATATGACTTTTTTTATCATTCACATAACAAATATTGATTGGCACCTACAATATGGTAGATGATGGGGATCTAGAGATGACACATTCTAGTGGGGGCCCATATACAAGTTGGGGAGACAGTGGAGACAGGGTGCTGGGCAGCACTCGGAGGGAGAGTAAAGCCAGGGAGTGAGTGGAGAGTTGGAGGGGGAGAGGCTTTTAGCCAGGTGGGCAAGGGAAGCCTCACGAGGATCTGACCTGAGTGCAAAGACTTGAGAGAAGTGAGGCCACGGGCTTTCTGGGGTGGGGGACAGTCCCTAACCCAGGAGGGGGGAGGAGCAGCGGAGCGGGAGGGCTGGCCAAGTGTATTTGCCAAGCACTCACCTCGGCATCCAGGGCCAATGGCCCTGTTTTTCCAGTTGCCATCCCAGACTTTTGTCCCCAGCCTTGGGACACCTTATCTGGAAAATCCTCCAGCTTTGAGACAGGCCTTGTACTATCAGGAAGGACCCTTCAAAGGGCTTTGCTGCTCTCTCCAGAGTTGCACCTGGGCTCCTGCCAGCAGCCAGAGCAGCTTGAGCATTTTCACCTGGGACGACCCAGTCGGTGGCTCCTGGGGGTATCTTCCCAGGCTGAGGCCATCTAGAGCCTAGTGTCGCCTGGGTAAGTCCACGTGCCCCTGCTGGCCCCCTGCAGGGTAGGTCTCCCCGTTGCACAGGTGAGGAAACTGAACCTCAGAAAGGGGTTGACAGGTCCAAGGCCACACAGCCAAGAGACTGGAGGGCGGGGGCTTGAACCAGATCTCTCCGGCCTATCTGATTTGGGGTTGTGTAGCTGGGCTTCAGGAAGTCTGTGAGCCCCTAACATGAAGCAAAATTGTGGTTGGGGCACAAGCCTTTTCTGGAGAGGAAACCTGCAGCCTGGCAGGGGGGAGCAGGGATCACCCAGCCCTGAGTTTGAATCTTGCCTTTGCCTCTGTCCCATTGTGCCATCCTCAGTGAAATTCCCCACCTCCCAGGGATGCTCCAAGGATGAAAGCCTGGGAGTCCTCAGCACGGTGCCTGGCACACAGTAGGTGGTAAGTAAAACCGGAGGCTCTTAGTGAAGGGTCCCATTAGGAGTTGGGGAGTAGTTTAACATTTTCACAAAAGAAACTGTATCTTAGAGATGTGTCATCTAGTAAATAACACACTTTACAAATCAGTATGTCCAGTATCATCCCACGTTTTAAAAAAAAAAAAATCCATATCTAAAAAGCTTGGAAGGAAACACAAAATAGGAATAGTCGTCATCACTGAGCATACGGGTGATGAGTGTGTTAGCTTTTCTCCTTGTGTGTTGCAATTTTTCTGCATAGATGTGTATTAATTTGGTAATCAGAAAAACAGTGCTTTTTCTTTAAGAAGAGGAAGAGCCCTGGCGGGTGCTGAAGAAAGTAATAAAATACAAATGGCTGAAAAATGAATAAAATTA
The DNA here is from genome assembly GCF_964146895.1 of Miniopterus schreibersii. NCBI lineage: Eukaryota > Metazoa > Chordata > Mammalia > Chiroptera > Miniopteridae > Miniopterus > Miniopterus schreibersii. The sequence goes on along the minus strand of NC_138102.1, from coordinate 184,094,498 downwards.
TATTCACCTTCAGGGATAATTATAGAAACATAACTGAAAACATTGATGGGGAGACGGGAGAAGATATGACTTTGGGTGGTGCGCACACAGAGCAATATACAGATCTCGGAACGTAGAAACCCACACCTGAAACCTATATGCCACATTAACCATTGGGAGGGGCACGAGGGAACTTTCTGGGGCGGTGTGGATGGTGGTCTCGGGGGTCTGAACATATGTAAACATGCATTGAGCCAAAGGCTTAAGATTTGTGCACTTTTTTGCAAATTAAAACTCAACTCAATACTACAAAATAAAATTAAACGAAGCACAATGAATCAGACTTGAAACAGCTGAAAGTGATGATTTCAATGAAGACCCGGATTTACCGCTGCTGCCGGGGGTACTTGGCATGCTGAGCCCGTGTAGAACCCCAGAGGCCAGTTTTGCTGGTGACCAGGGTAAGTAGTATCCCAAATGAAAACAGGACCAGCGCCTTTCAGGGCAGATCACCGAGGCCTCGCCAGCCTGGCCACTCAGGTCGGGCCAAGAAACCAAATGGCCCGTATGACCGAAATAACCTACTCTCATGCAACCTGTCAGGGAGACGGAGAGCAGGCCTCCGCTCCGTCAGACAATTCCAGGAATCCGGGTCAGAGGGGAGGCCGTGTCTGCTCCCGAGGCATTGTGGAGGCCCCCACAGCAGGTCCCCAACATCCTGTGAGGACGGCCACGGCCATCCCCTGCCGGGAGCAGGCTCAAGGCCCCAGGTTATCGGGAGAGGGACCAGGCGCACGGGGGTGCAGGCAGGAAGGAGCCCCAGTCCTGCAGAACCTCCTTTCATCCAGAAATAACATCCCTTCTGACAGCTGAGTTTTATCAGCGTGATAGCAGGTTTGTTCCAAACCATGACAGCGGTTAGCAGCTCACGCAGCCAACCCGTGGTGTCCGTGGCCACCGCTGTCCACACCTCTGCTCTGGGGGTGGGACACCCTAGGAAGACCAGGTCCATCAGCCCCAAGAGGGCAGGGTCCGGGTGCGATTTCACTCCCTGGCACCCCGGCGGGCAGGCCCCTCAGTAGATACTGCTTCACAGATGGGTGGCTGTCTGCTTCACCGCCCTTCCATCCTCACAGCAGCCTTTTGGGTAAGTACTATGGTTCCCACTTTACAGAGGAGGAAACTGAGGCAGGCAGGTGAGGTGGAGCAGGGAGGCTTCCCCATCTCACAGCTGCTACTCACAGCTGTCTAAACTCCCCTCCTCCTGCCTTGAAGGATGGAGACCCGGGAGACCACAGCATTTTTGCATTTTTTCTCTCTCATAGGAAATTATTTTTTTAAAAAACATCTTTTAAAAAAATTTGATTTGAGAGAGAAACATGATTTGTTGTTCCATTTATTTTATTTTTTATTAAAAAAAATTTTTTTTAAGTATATCTGTATTGATTTCAGAGCAGGAAAGGGAGAGAGAGACAGAAACATCAATGATGAGTCACTGATCGGCTGCCTCCTGCACGCCCCCTGCTGGGGATCGAGCCCACAACCCGGGCATGTGCCCTGACCGGGAGTCAAACTGGGATCACCTGGAAGCTAGGTCGATGCTCAACACAGCCATGCCTGGCTGTGCTGCATTTATTAATTCATTTATTGGTTGCTTTTTGTATGTGCCCTGACCGGAGATCAAACCCACAACCTTGGGTGTCTTCAGGGTCTGTGCTGGGGGCCTTTAGCAGGGGGACAGAGGGAGGGCAGATTTCCCGGGAATCTGAGATCCAGCTGATAGACAAAGTCTAGACTCTGGGCCTTCCCTTTCCAACCCCTCTGCCCAACCTACCAAACCTCAAACCTGCTGTGCAGTGAACGCCACACACACACACACACACACACACACACACACACGGCTGTGATTCTCATCTGAGTGCTTGTCTTTCATTAATAATGTATAAAAATAACAACGATACTACTATTAATAGTCGAAACCGCCTCGGTGCCCACGTCCCTGCCAAACTGTCCCCCTGCGCCGCCTCACTGAACCTCCCCTCCCCCTCAAAGCTGGTTCTGTTAGGAACCCTATTTGCAAGAGGAGGAGCCGGCACCTCGAGGTTAGCGTGGGCGATTCTTGGGTAGAAATTCATTCTCTTGTCATTGTCCTTCCTCCACCGCTGACTGAACACCAGGTGGAGGGTCTGAGCACCTGGGACCCCCACCCCCACCCCCAGGACTCAGGGACATCAGATGGGGGAGGGAGGGAGCCCAGCATGCGGGCAAAGGGGCGGGGCCCCTGTGGGTGCAGAGCTGGGGAGAGGGAAGTGGAGGAGTCAGGATGGAAAGCTGGGCCCCCACAGAAAGCAGCCCACCCAGCTGGCTGGTCTTCGAGGAACAACAGGTGGGGAGCCACTCTTGCCTCCTACCAGCTCTGGACCTGGAAAAAATCTTTCCACCCGGTCACACAGAGGTTGTACACCCACCTTTCAGCCTCATAACCTTGGTGAGTTATCTCCACCCTCTGCTGGGGCACGTAGCTGGGACATGGCTGAAGGGACAGCGTGACCTCGGGTGTCCCCAAATCCCTGCTTGTGTGAGTGCTCTCATTCAGCAACCTCATGCCAGCCCTGACTTGCCGACTGAAGGGGGAGGCTGGGCCCAGCTCCCAGCAGCCCCAGCCCCTGGCCTTGGACATATGACATTCTAGGCCCCTCCAGGCCTGGGACGTGGGACAGGAGATGGGAAACCAAGGTGCTCAGGGGTTGTCTTTTTTGCCCAGGGTCACACAGCCAGCAGCAGGCCTGAGATTGGAACCCAGGCCAGTGGGACTCCCAACCCTGTGCTCTTTTCTGCTCGACCATATGGAAGGTGAGGAGGACTCGGTATGTGGGAGCGGGCATGGAGAAGTCCTGGGGGGCAGCATGGTGGAGGAGGGCCATGGGCAAGGGACAGGTCCACAGGGGCCCGGGCCCGAGAAGACACACCACCGATTTTGAAGGAAAGGAAGGAAGAGGAGAGGATGTGACAGGAGAAACTTGTAAAGAAAAAGGAGGGAAGTGAGGGGCGCCAGTGGCAGGCTGGGGAGCTCAGCAGTGGCGGGCCCTGCGGGGCCATGGGGCCTGTCCTGTCCCGTAGGACACAGCGCAGCTGTCCCCGGGAATGCGTGTTCGCACCGGAGCCAGGAATGGGGTGGGCCCTCGAGAATTATTTGTTGACTGAATGCTCACTTATAATACTGGTCACTACTCTCTAAATTGAGCTCATAGCCCAGCAACGGGCTGTTTTTACTCACGGGCAACCGTGGTGTGGAGAAAAAAGCTATTCCTGAGAGGGCTCTTCCCCCCAGGGCCCAACTTTCAATTTCCTCCCCATCCTGTTTCCACCCATTTCGGAGCCCACAGGTCCCTCTCCACTCCTTTGGCCCCAGGCCAGGCAGCCTGCCCTCTGGGGCTCAGGCGCCCCCTACCACTCCCCACTGCCCTGGCCAGAAATGGGCCTGCAAAGACAGAGCTGGGCCCCAGTGTCCAGCCCCCCCTCCCCGATCCTCAGTGGATACTCAATCTGAATCCTGGTTTCCTCACCTCTATGCAGTGAGGGGGCTATGAGATGGGGGGGGCCAAGGGGGGCCCCGAGGCTGCTGCAGGCTCTGAGGTGGGGCAGTGCCTGGGTGGAGCCCAGAGTCTCTGCACAGTGCAGGGCAGGGCCTGCTGGCCTAGCGGGAGAGTGGGCCAGGGTGGGCTGGGTGCCACTTGGGGTTCATGACAGCCTTGGGGAGCAATGGGCTGGGGCTCCATCAAAGTCCTTGGTGGCAGCATAAGTTGAGCAGGGCATTCAGTAGGTCACAGCTGAATTGATAATGTCAATGGGATGCATGGTCTCAGGCAAGTTATTTACTTATTTAAAAAGTGGAAATAGCAAACCCATTAGGATGGCTGCTATCAAACCAAACCAAACCAAAACACAGAAAATAACAAGTATTGGTGAGGGTGTAGAGAAACTGGAGCCCTTGGGCGCTGCTGGTGGGAGTGTAAAATGCTGCAGCCACTGTGGAAAACAGTGTGGCGGGTCCTCAAACATTACAGAGGCCGTGGCTGGGTAGCTCAGTTGGTTAAAGCAATATCCAGATATGCCAAGGTTGTGGGTTCAATGCTCAGTCAGGGCACATACAAGAATCAACCACTGAATGCGTAAATAAGTGGAACAACAAATTCATATTTCTCTCTTAAGTCAATAAATAAAATAAATCACTTAACTTAAAAGTCAATAAATAAAATAAAATAAATCACTTAACTTAAAAAAAAAAAAAAAGATAGCCGGGCCGAGTGGCTCAGTTGGTTGGTACGAGAGGCAACCAATCAATGTTTCTCTCTCACATTGATGTTTCTCTATCTCTCTCTCCTTTCCTCTCTCTAAAAACCAATAATAATTTTTTGTTTAAAAGTGGGATAACACCACTCACTGGGCAGGGTTCTCGTGAGGGTTTGGTGAGTGGAGTTCTGGCCAGGTTCCCAGGGCAGTGTCCTGCACAGAGCAGGGCCGGATTCATGGGGCTGCAACCCGGCCAGCTGCACAGGGCCCCCCTGCTCAGACCTGGCCTGCAATGGGTTTAGTGCTGCTGGAGCTAAGTTAAAATTCTTAATCATTTTTGAAAATGGGTACCTTCATTTTCGTTTTTCACAGGGCCCCTCAAATTATGCAGCTGGTTCTGGCCATCAGTCAATGTGAACCTGGTGGTTCTTAGTAAAAAAGACGCCTAGACAGATCTTGTCACCAACTTTGGGCAGGAAGAGCTTGGTGAAGGGATGTACCTACCATAGTGGGGGTGGAGAGGGCCTCAAGGCAACATGATGACAGCATTCCTCTCTGTGGGCTGAGCAGCAGCGGGGCCACCTGTCCAGGCAGGAGAAGCCACAGGCCGCAGAGGCTGGGAAGGGGCTGGGGACAGATCATCCCAAGATGGGGACCTGACCATACCCAAGTTGATATTTCAAACCTCCCATGACAGAACCTGCCCCAAGGAACCAGCCTTGGAAACAAGCCATCCCAGGTAAGTCTTCTCCAGGAGTCAATGTTTATGAACATCTATTACAAGCCAGTGGTGCCAGGTACCATCATTGCTCCAGATTAGTGCTGGTTCCACTAGATGGTGCTAGAGGTAGCCTTGGAGAAGCTTGTGGGAGATTTCAGGAATCCCTGTAAGCAAAGCTCAGAACATGGCCCAGAAAATGCACTATCTTTCCAGAAGGCTGCTCTCTATTTTCCAGCGTCAGGTGTTCTGGGTTCAAATCCAGGCTCTGCCACTTAAAAGTTCCACAACATTTTGCAACTTTTTAATTGAAGAAATAAAGAATATAATGATAATTGAGTGTACCTTTTTTTGTAATACAGGTCTACTAGTGAGAAAATGGACTTTTTTGGGAAAGGGGGTGGGATAAATTTCACTTAATTGGGGTTAGAAGTTAGTGTTTTCCCTATCATCAATTGATTGCAAATGATCATGGGTATAGACCATTTTTAGCTTTGAGCTGTAAAAAACAGGTGGAGGGCTGGATGTGGCCAGAGGTTTGCTGACTTCTGATCTAGAAGTTCCCTTGATGTTCAGTTCTCCTTTGCTGATTTTTGTGCCTTTCTTGAATGTTGTTGGTCTTCAATGTTTTGGTTCGATGGTCTAAGCTCTCTGTTTCATGAACTACTTTCACAGTACAATAGATGGTATGTTTATTCCCCCTCAAATTCATGTGTTGAAATTCTAATTCCCAGTGTGATGGTATCAGGAGGGGGGCTTTTGGAAGGTGAGTAGGTCATGAAGGTGGAACCCTCATAAATGGCATTAGTGCCTTAATAAAAGAGAGCCCAAGGAGTTCCCTCACCCCTTCTGCCTCGGGGCGGGGTGGGGGACACAGCAAGAAAACCATTTATGACCAGGAAGCAGACCCTCAACAGACACCAATCTGCTGGTGCTGGAATTGTGAAAAATTGATTTGTGGTGTTTAGAAGGTACCCCATCTCTGGTGTTTGCTGTTGTAGCAGCCTGAACAGACTAAGACACAGCTTAAATGTTGCAGTGAGGATTCAGTCCAGGTCTGGCTTCAGTTTTGTTTCTCACTAGAACAGGCTGCTTCTTCCTAACAGAAGGAGTTTTTAAAAATATAACATGAAGCCCGGCTAGGCGTGGCTCAGCGGTTGAGCGTCGACCTAGGATCCAGGTGATCAGGGTTCGATTCCCGGTCAGGGCACATGCCCGGGTTGTGGGCTTGATCAATGACTCTCTCATCATTGATGTTTCTGTCTCTCTCTCTCTCTCTCTCCTTTCCTCTCTCTGAAATCAATAAAGATATATTTAAAAAATAATAATAATAAAATAAAAAAAATATATAACATGAAGAACTAGACCTGTACCACACTCAAGGGAACACTTCCCAAATGAACTGGCCTTTGAGTAGGCCATTTATTTATATATCTTTTATTTTAATTTTATCTTATTTTTAAATATATCTTTATTGATTTCAGAGAAAGGAGAGGGAGAGAGAGAGAGATAGAAACATCAATGATGAGAGAATCATTGATGGAGCCCGCAACCCGGGCACGTGCCCTGACCGGGAATCAAACCCCCATTGCCTGGATCCCAGGTCCACACTCAACCACTGAGCCACGCCCGGCCGGGCTATATATCTTTTAATTTATTGATTAGAGAGAGAGGAAGGGAGAGAAACATCAATTTATCGGGCCACTTATTTATGCATTCATTGGTTGCTTCTTGCATGTGCTCTGACCTGAGATCGAACCTGCAACCTTGGCGGGTAGGACGCTCTAACCAACTGAGCCACCGGGCCAGGTCCGAGTAGGCCATTTATTGATTGCTATCTGCAGAGTGCAACATGTCATATCATCCTTCTAACAAAGTCCAGCAGGTAGGTGCTCCTGCGGGGCCAGTTTCACAGACACCGAGGCTGAGCAGCAGAGGGGATAAAGAGAGGGCTGGACTGGGTGCCACAATCCTCACGCGGCTCCTCCCCTGTCGGGCTCAGCCGGGAGCCCGGGCCCTGACGATTGCGAGGCTCCCGGGGCTACACGCCTGACCCCCCGCAGGCTCTCAGCCCGCAGCCAAGATGCTCCCAGGCTGGGGCAGAGAGACGCCCTAGGAAGCCTGACCCCGGAAGCAGTTGCGGCGCCGGCGGTTGCGTCCTCGGTTGCCAGGGCGCCGCCCCGGAAGTAGGGCGCGGCGGGCTGGTCCGCGGGGCAGCGGGCGGTGTCCTCCTGCGAGCGTCAGAGCGGGTCTGGAGGCGGGGCCGAGCGCGGTGCGGGGACGCCCGGCTCCGCGGTCCTCCGTGCTGCTCGGCGCTCTGCACCCACAGGTGAGGCCCCGCGCGGAGGCCGCCGCCTCCCGGGACCGAGGGTGTGGCTGGGCGCGGGTGGGCGAGTGCGCATGCGCGAGCGCCCCTGGGTTCGCAGGTGCGCGCCGCCGCTGCCAGGTGTGCGCCGCCGCCGCCGCCGCGAGGCTCGGCCGACGCAGGTGGGGCCCGCGCCGCGCGGGAAGGATGCTCCGGCTGCCGCGCCCCCCCTTCTCCGAGCTCCTGCGTGGTTCGTGGGCTTGGTTTTCCCAGCGTTTCATCGTCCCTCGGCTTGTGCCGCAACCTGTCTCGTCTCTGGGGGCACCGTGCAGCGCGCAGTGCACCTGTGGCCAGAGCGCGGCGCAGGAGGCAGGAGGCTGGAGGCTGGTGTTCCCCGCGGCGCTCGCCTCGCCCTGGGGTCTCTTGTTTCCCCATCGGTTGGAGTGGCTGTGGGCAGAGGGCGTCACTGTCCACCTCATAGAGTAGCTGGGGCTTTGCAGGGGAACCAGCCTAGAAGCCAGAGTAGCGTGTCCGTTGTCAGGAGTTTAGGGCTTGCAGGGCGGTTCTTTGTTGGGGGAAACGTTTATGGAGCACGTTCCAGTGCTAGGCTGTGGCAGTGCCCCTGTTCTGCACACAGACGCGAGTCAAGTGGCGTGGAGCTTGGCACTGTCACCCACGGGGGGTGAGGAGATGGATGGTGGCAGTGCAGCTGCCAATGAATGCGCTGCCCCCAGCGTGAAGTCGTTTACATTATTATTTATTGTTCTCTTTAAAGATGGCGCTTTTGTTTACCTGGCTGGTGTGGCTCAGTGGGTTAGAGCATCCTCCCGGGCACCCAAAGGTCACAGGTTCCATTCTGGTCAGGGCACCTGTCCAGGTTTCGGGTTTGATCCCCGGGTCAGGGTGAGTACGGGAGGCAACCGATCGATGTTTCTGTCTCACATCGATATTCCTCTCTCCCCCTTCCTCTGTCTCTAAAATCAATAAAAACATTAAAAACAAAATAAGGATGGCGCTTTTTCAAAGAAAGCCAGTTGGAAACGAATCCAGATGCCCTAGAATCCTGCCGCAAGCTGGTGGCTAAAGGTGTTGGCAGGGCCATGATCTCTGAAGTCTGTGGTGGAGGGAGTCCTTGCCTCCTCTATCCTACGGTAGCCCCGGGTGTTGCATGGCTTTGCCCTCCACCTCCATGTTCACATGCCCATCTCCTGTGTCTGTGCCCCTGTGTCTGTGCATGGTGTTCTCCACCTGTGTGTGTCTGGGTCCAAATTTCCTTATAAAGACACCTGTCATTGAATTAGGGCCCACCTGAATGACCTCATCTTAACCACATAGACCTTACTTCCAAATAAGGTCACATTGACGATCCAGGACGAGGACTTCAACATGTTTTTGGGGGCACATCTGAGCCCATTACACATCTCTAGAGGTGTAATGGGAAGAGTCAGGTTCCAAGGACTGACCCTTAAGGACTTGACCATTCACTCATGAGATGAGTAGTTGCGGTCTGCCGCTCACGTGCCACTGGTGTAGGTGCCAGAGGAAATAGGTCAGGCAGAGGGACTGTGAGCTTTGCTGCAGATGCCCACATGTCTAGAAAGAACCCGTGGGATGAAAGGGGAACTGGTGGTTGAAAGAGTCCCTGCCCTCTTGCATTTGTAGGAGTTGACACAAAGAACTAACACACAGGGTAGGAAGTTCTGAGTGCCCACAAAGGTGGCAGGGGAGGGACACAGAAGAGTTCAAGGTGGGAACTTCAATTCCAGCGAAGGCGCTGAGAGTGGCTCCCTGGGGGAAGTGGCCTTTGCATGGTGCCTTGCTTGTGTGATTGGCAGGAACTGGATAAGAAGCAGTGGAGAAAGGCCGTTCAGGTGGAGAGAAGGGCACGAGCACAGGCTGGCCAGTAGGAAAGAGTCGCACATGTGCATGGAACAGCGAGGGGGAACAGTGTGAGTGACAGGGTGGCGTGGCGGCTCAGAAGGGTCAGCGGGAGGCAATAAGTATTAGCCTTCAGAAATATTCGTCACAGCCAAAGAAGAACCTAAAGGTGCCCTCTGGCGCACTTGTTAAACAGAAGACGCTTTCCACTGACAGCTCTGCTTAGTCACAGTTCTGCTACGTTCATAGCACTGTTAGAGTGTCTCTTGATCTGTGCTGTGTGCCTTTCATCTGTGTATTAATTTTATTTTAGGTGAGAACCCAAGGCAAGAGTCAGTGAATCTGAAGAGAAATTGGACATTCCTGTGGGCTCCATAAGTACCTATGGTAGGTCCAGCCTGAGATCTTTTTTCCTCGAGTGACCATTTGTCACGGAAGAGGGAGAAGGGGCCCAGGAAGAAAACCTCCCCTTCTCAGAGGGTCCATTTCCTGCTCAGTAAAGTACACACACTGCCTTTGTGATTTTCCGCTGTTGCTCTCACTTCTGCACCATCCCCAGGTGGGCGTCAGTGACTGGAGTGGTTTGTTTGAAGTAGGGCAAATAAATTGTGCAGCCAACTGGGGTGGTTGTGGTGCTGGTGCTGCCTGGTGAGGGGGCGATTCTCACCTGAAACCCTGCTTCTGCGGTTGGACCCTAGGGGGCAGGACGCGAGCAGGATTCGGCAGGGCTGCAGGGGCTGAAATCAAACAGAGGAAACGTAAACTCTCCTCTGCGGCGGGCTTTGACACCATGCGCATGGGTGTGTGAAGCCTGGGTTTTGTTCGGTGCTGGGACATGAGGTGACAGCACATGGCCGTGAGGTTCCTGTGATGCTTCTGCTGTCATTTCCATGTGGTGGCTGCTGACTCACCACATGGACCGTGACCTGTCAGTTAATGACTTTATATGGTTGTTAGATAGCACCTTATAGTTTGCGGAGAGATTCCATTTATTGCTTACTTTGACCCTGTGGGTGTTGTCAGCGTGATGAAGGCCAAGTTCACAGAGGGAAGGGACGGGCTGTGTTGTAAGAGGTGGCACTTTAAAGTAGGGTCACCTGAGTTTGAATCAAGGCACCATGGTCTGTTTCCTCTTTTTTTGTAACATGTTTTTATTGATTTTAGGGAGAGGAAGGGGGCGGGGAGAGAGAGAGAAATTGATGAGAGAGAAGTATCGGTTGACTGCCTCCTAGAGGGGATCAAGCCTGCAACCTGGGCATGTGCCCTGACCCGGAATCCCACCGGTGATCTAAACAGTGACCTCTTGGTTCATGGCACCTCGCTCAGCCAACTGAGCCACACCCGACAGGGCTGGTTGGTTCTTAACACCGGCTCTTAACCTTCATACCTCAGCTTTCTCATCCGTAAAATGGGGGCAATGACGATAATAATATCAAATATTTCTTGAGTGTTTTCCCTGTGCCAGGCACTGCTCTCAGTGTTTTCTGCGTGTTCGCTCATTTAATCCACACTATAGCCAATGAGGTGTGCAGATACTGTTGTTATCCTCATTTTACAAAGGAACCAGAAGTCCAGGGAGGTTAAGGAACTTTCCCAAAGTCACACAGCTAGTGAGTGATGAAGCTGGGCCTCAAACCCAAGCTCTGGCGCCCACGCTCTACCACAGTCTCAGCTCTATGGCACTATCAGTGCTGGCGGGGTGAGGGGGAGTGAGCTTACGGGTGAAAGCATCCCGAACTCTGCCAGGTGGGTTCTGTGATGGGAGTCCCTTCTCTGTCCTGCTCTCGAGGCAAGGTATACCTGACTCCCCATCTCCACCTCACATGCCTTTTCTGCCCTGCCAGGTTGCCTCAAAAGCAAAGCTGTTGTAAGTCCATGGAGGAGGTACCTCCATTCATAAAAGGCCCTCACAGCCCCTGGCTTTCGAGCGTGGTTTTTTGAGGAACCCCTTCTTCAGATGAAATTGTACACAGAAGTGTAACGAATGCAACCTTCTCTGGCTGGCACCGGAGTGGGAGACTGGCATCCTGAGCTGCCCTTGCAGTTCGAAAACCAGACTGTTCATAGCTGGAAATGGGTCCAGAGAGGCCAGATCACTTGCTCAAAGACACACAGTGGTCCTGGTGGATGCTGGCCCCTAGTCGGTCAACCTGAATTGAGCACCCACCACATGCCAGGCATGGTAGTAGGCCCTGGGCAGAAAGCAGTGGGGAAGAATGCCAGTTCTCTGCCCTCCAGTAGGCTCAGAACTGCAGAGGGCCGAGGGGCTGCGCACCTGGTCTGGAGAGTCAGGGAGGCTGTGTGGAGCAAGTGACATTCACTTATGCTGGCAGATGAGTGGCAGGTGGCTTGGTTAGGTGGAGAGGGTGGGGGAGTTCTGCAGGCATGTGCCAAGGCCCTGAGTGGAAGAGAGCTTGGGCAGAGAAGTCCAGTGTGGCAAGAACAGAGTGGGTGGAGGGGTAGGTGCACAAGATGTGCGTGGAGAAGCAGGTGAGGGCCAGGGTATTGTTCAAGTGCACTGGAGCGCCATGGAGGTTATTAAACAGAGAGGAAATTGGAGGCGGGAGTCAGTTCCTGGCTGTCCGCAGCTGCCCTGAGCAGGGCCGACCTCCTGTCCTGCCCCAGGTGCCTCTCCTTTGTGGCTCCTGTCGCAGCTGCAGTTGAACATTTGTTGATGATTAATTGCTGCCTTTATCTCCCACTCAACCGGGATTTTGCAGTTTTGGCACAGTTGACAGTTGGGATTTTGCAGTTTTGGCACAGTTGACAGTTGGGTTGGATAGTTGGTTGTTGGGGGCCGTCCTGTATGTTGTAGGATGTTGGGCAGCGTCCCTGGCCTCTATCACTAGATGCCAGAAGCATCCCCACCCACAGTTGTGACTAACACGATGCCTCCAGACATTGCCTAGTATCTCAGGGCACTGCATGGCCCCTGGCCTGGCTGAACACCACTTGCTGAAGGGGACTGAACATGAGGGGGGTGAGCTCAGGGAATGTTAAGGAACCTTTGAGTGAGGGGAGCTTGGTGAAGTTTCGCAGCCCTGAGACGCTGATCTCTTCCAGGATTATGGCAGGAAAGGTGAAGTGGGTCACTGATATCGAGAAGTCAGTGCTGATCAATAATTTTGAAAAGAGAGGATGGGTCCAGGTGACAGAAAACGAGGACTGGAATTTTTACTGGTGAGTATAAAAAGCAGGATTCATCGCTTTCTGAAGCCCATTTATCAGTGCTATGAATTCAAGCCCAGCTCCCAGCTCGCGGAGGACTGCGTTCCCAGAGGCGGGTGTCTCCATGCCGCCCAGGGCCTCCTCACATTCTTCTCTGCACACGAGAGCCCTGGGCTCCTGCGTGTTGTGGAGGTTCCCACAGTCCTCCCTCGGCCAGACAGAGTGAGGTTCCCACTGTGGGAATGTGGGTGAAAAACCAGAGCCCACCGCCCTCTGGTTAGTGTTTCTCGCAGTCAGTGCCCTACTGCCTGGGAATGGGGTGGGGGGAGACAGACAGGAGGGGCCTGTGGGAGGGGGTTCTGTATCTGTGCTTCCCTTTGCTTCCCTCTCGGATGGGAGGAGGGTGCTGTGTGGCCTAGGTTAAAAACAACACCTGGAAGGTGAGTCTAGGAAAGGAAAAGCAGCGATTTGGCATCGCCTCCTGGGCTGGACTCTACCCAGCCAGGAACCTGGGAGTTGTCCTGGACTCTTCCACCTCCACTTCCTCAGGGTGAGGTCGAGTGTCCTCCTGGGTCCAGGCCTCGTCTGCTCCCGCCCTCAGTGGTGACAGAGCACCCTACCTCAGGGCAGCCTCCCCTCAAACTTAAATCCAGTTGGTCGTGGCCTCTGCCATCCCCGACCCTCTGCAGACCTGGGTCCAGAGCTTCGCAGTGCATCTCTGAGGTGGGGGGCTCATCAGGATCTCCGGGAGCTTTTTCAGCCCACACACCCCCCTCCCCAAGACTCGCTCTCCCTGCCGCTGCCCTGAGGATGTTACGGCCTCTGTTTAGCCAGTTCCCTTCTCTTTCTCCCCCCATGCAGCAGTGGTGCGTTTTCCTCGTTCTTGCTCCTACGCCTGTTTACTGCTGTGCTCTCTGCCCCCTCTCAGCCCGTCCTTCAGAGACACAGTGCACAGGTGAGAGCCCTGTCTGGCATGGCTCAGCTGGTTGGGGTCGTCCCGTGCACCGAAAGGTCGCAGGTTTGATTCCTGGTCAGGGCACACGCCCAGGTTGCCGGCTTGATTCCCAGTGGGGGCGTGCAGGAGGCAGCCCATGGATGGTTCTCACGTCGATGTTTCTCTCTCCCCCTCTCCCTCCCTCTCTCTCGAAAATTAATAAGGAAATAAAAAAGATCCGAGAGAGAGAACACCTGATCGGAAGGCCTGGCCCTTGTATTTGCACAAGCCGTAAAAGATATCAGATGATTGGGAAGCTTGAACACTGGTTCCTAGTCGATGACTTTCAGGAATTACTGCTGCTTTTTTTAGTTGTGATAACAGTATAAATTAGGATATTGTATAGTATAGAAAGGAGTCCTTAGCTGCTGGAGGTTCCTGCAGGAATGTTTTGGATGAAAGGATGCAATGTCTGGGAATTGCTGCAGAACAAGCCAGAGCTGTCAACCGTAATTTAAAAAGTAAATGAACAAAACAAAATAGCAGGGGAGTGTGTGGGGAGTGGGTGGGGCACAGACGAAGCAGTGCAGGGCCGGGAATGACAGCTGTGCTCTGGATCATGGGGCTGTTACACCTTCCTCGCTACTTTCAGATATGGTTGAGCTTTTCCATAATAAAGAGGGAAAAAAAAAAATCTTATTCTAACAATCTTGGGTGCTTCAGACTCCCTGTTTAGGTTAGTGCCCTGGGGTGGGGGTGGGGGCAGGGCCCATAGAGTGAGAGCCCCAAGCCCTCTTGTCTTGTGGCTCTGGTTCCTTCGCGAGTGGCAGCCCTTCCTGCTCTTTCCCTGCCTCTGGGGCTGGTGAGGACAGGAGGGTGGAGCAGGGACACTGGGCCTTCTTAGAAGATAAGAAGGAATTCGCTCTCTTCCTGCTCTCCTCGATTCTTAGGGTACAGCCCAGTTTAGAGCTGACCCAGGGCCTTAACCCCTGGGGTTTGGGTCTTAAGGGGTCCCTGTCCTTCCTGACTTTGGGCGCAAATATTGTGTAAATGACTTGCCTGATTTCAGAGTCTGAAAAAGTCTGTCTTTCATTAGTTTGTTATCAGTAATCAATGTTATTAATCGATGAACATTTATTGAGCACCTACTGTGTGCCAGAGGGTGAAACCATTCAGGGTAGAGCCAAAACAGCTCCTGCCTCAAACAGTTCATGTCATAGCGGGTCACTGGACATGTTTCCCATGCCGCTGTGGGCCGTGGGCGGGCGCCCCTGGCTCAGGGGCTGGGGTGGGGAATGGGTAAGGGCTCTGAGGAGTTCCCGGGCCTTAATGAGGACACCTCCACGTGGACAAACGTGAGCTTCTGTCCTGCACGTCCCTGCTGTGCTTCCCTTTCAGGATGAGCGTGCAAACCATCCGAAACGTCTTTAGTGTCGAAACTGGCTACCGGCTCTCGGATGATCAGATTGTCAACCACTTTCCGAACCACTATGAACTGACCCGGAAGGATCTGATGGTGAAGAACATTAAGAGATATCGGAAAGAGTTGGAGAAAGAAGGGAGTCCTCTGGCAGAAAAAGACGAGAATGGAAAATACCTCTACCTGGGTGGGTGCCATTGTCACTGGCCTCCTGTTTTAGACATAAGCAGTTAAGTTTCTCAGCTGCAGCCTCGCAGGGCAGCGAGGTGGCACCCGTCGGCTGTGGTGGGGGATGTGTTTGTGCAGGTTACACTGCGCATCTCAACCCAGTGTCTCGGGGCGGGGGGGGGGGAGCCTCAAGTTCGCAATGTAAGTTAATGCCTTGGGCGTGTGCCTTGTGTGAGGGAGAGAATGTCCCCAGTGCTCAGCATGTGTGACCACTTCCTGAGCTACAAGGTGCCACGAAGGAGTGTTGCTTCATCTAGCGACAGCCAGGGGGAATGTGTGTCCCTGTCCTGTCTGATGATAAAAGCTGGACTGTCGGATAGTTTCAGATCCTTTCGTGTACCTGGCCATAATTACGTGAGTGACCTCTGGGCCTCAGTTTCCTCGTCTGGTAAATGGGCATGCTGTCAGTCCATAGCTCACAGGTGCTGTGGGGAGTAGAGGATACAGACTCGTAAGTGCTTAGCGCACTAGTCCTGAAGGCGAATTATTACTGCACAGAATTTGAACCACAGAAGTCCCCGTTCTGTTAGATGCTGGGTTGGGCCGCGTGGGGCATGGGTAATGACACAGGCCCCTGGATAGACAGTGGCTGTAGTTTCTGTATGTGGCCCCTGCTGGGCTGGCTCACTGTGTCCCCTCCCCTTTACCTTTCAGACTTTGTCCCGGTCACCTATATGCTGCCCGCCGACTACAACCTGTTCGTGGAGGAGTTCAGGAAAAGCCCCTCCAGCACCTGGATCATGAAGCCTTGTGGCAAAGCCCAGGGCAAGGGCATCTTTCTCATCAACAAGCTCTCGCAAATCAAAAAGTGGTCCCGGGACAGCAGAACATCCTCGTGAGTGGGGGAACCATCTGTTCTGTGTGCCTCCTCGCTGGCAGTTTCCTGGGGGGCCCTCGCTTGCTTTTGCAGGGGTACATCATTTCTAACGGGTGTCAGGGAAAGGCCCTGTGGCTACAAGAGCAGCATTAATCATAGACTCTCCCCTGAGGAGAGGGGCAGAGGGAAATGGTGCAAGAACCAGCATGAGGTCACAGGATCAGGAGCCTTTGACCCGTGTAGTTATAGTATTTCTGAGACAGCGAAGCATCTGCCTAAGGCCTGGGGCTTTACTCCCTGACACTTATTGTCCAAGTGCATTTTGTTGTATAGACCCCTAGATTCCTCACCTGGGTGAACTGAGGACGCTGATAGCATCACCCCCACGGGGGCAAGCTGGGGATGGACCTGGTTAACCCACACCTGAGTGCCGGTCGGTGGGGAGAGTCACATTAGGTCAGGTCCAGCCTCCTTCCTGGGTTTGAGGGTATCCTTGGAACTGAGGACATTTTGCCCAAGGCTTACTCTTTGCTTTTGCAAGGCCTTTAACTGCTGTCACTGTGACCCTTTCCCATGAGTGATGGCTCACCTGTCGGGAGTTCCCAGTACTGGTGAGGATACCTTCCTATGTGGTGCATTTAAATCTGATGACACATTGCTAGCCCCCAGGCGGGTCAGCCCCAGGAGCTGCTGCTGTTGTCGCCTAGGGCAGGGCTCCGGGGCTTCTCCTGGACAGCATGTCACCCTTGTTTTATCACTTAGAGATGGGAGCTGGTTACCAACTGACTAAATGCACCTCTAGTCTCTGGCGTCTAATTCCGGCTTTCTCTGCCGTGTCTAGGTTTGTGTCTCAGTCCACAAAGGAAGCCTACGTGATCTCTCTTTACATCAACAACCCGTTATTAATCGGCGGGAGGAAGTTCGACCTGCGCTTGTATGTCCTGGTGTCTACATACCGCCCGCTGCGCTGTTACATGTAAGCGCCCCGGGATCCCGTTTCCACCCTTGGTTGTGCTGTGAGTGATGCATATTCCCTTGTGCCACTGTGAGGGGTGGTGAAGGTTAGTATTGAGTGAAGTGGTTAACCTTGATGCTTACAGTAACAAACAGTTCTTTCAACCTTGCAAACATGCTCAGGGAAAGAAGCTAGATGCAGAAGGCCACACATTGTGTACTTCTGTTTATATGAAATGCCCAGAGCAGGCAAATCTTTAGAAACAGAAAGTAGATGGGTGTTTGTCTAGCACTGGGGCTGGGGAATGACTGCTAATGGTCCCGGAGTTTCTTTGTGGGGTAATGCAAATGTTTTAAAATTGATTGTGGTGATAGTCACGCAACTCTGAATATACCATAAACCCTGGAATCTGTACCTGAGGTGGGTGAGTTATGTGGCACGTATGAATTATATGTCAATAAAGCTATTAGGAAAAAAGAATCATTGAAAAAAGCAGTGCTTTTAAAAGTTTAAAACAACAGAAAACCCCCAGCTCCTTTTAGAGAGCGCAGTGCTGTATTTTTTTATACTTCTCCTCAGAGTACCGAACTGACCTGAGTTCCCCCTTAGGTATAAGCTTGGCTTCTGCCGCTTCTGCACAGTGAAGTACACGCCCAGCACCAGCGAGCTGGACAACATGTTTGTGCACCTCACCAACGTGGCCATTCAGAAACACGGGGTAAGTGTTTTCACTTGAGCCTAAGGAGGGGGACATGGGGACAAAGGAAGCCAGGTGCAAGCCCTGCGTCTGTAGTTCTGTGGCCTTGGGCAAGTTAATTTGACTCTCAGAGCCTCGATTTCTCCAGTTGTAAAAGGAGATAATATTACCTTAGAGTGTTGTCGGCAGATTAAGTGACTCACTCACGCTTAGTCGTTCATTCATTCAACAGATATGCCCTGAGCAGCTATCTGGATTGGTCCTGTGCTCAGTGCTGGGGCTACAGTGCTGGGCAGTTGCTACCTTGGTCCCTACTCATGGAGCCTAGAGCCTGTGGGGGGAAGACAGTCATCAGATGACCCCACTGATGAGCGTGTCATCACAGACTGAGATGTGTGCTCTGAGCATAAGGAATGCACATCTGGAAGAGTGTAGAATGGCGGGGTTCCCTTGTCCCGGTGGTTGGGGAAGGCTTCCCTGCAGGAGCCTGAGCAGAGGCCTGAAGTATGCACAGGGGTTACCCAGAGGAAGATGGGGAAAGAGCCTTCTAGCTTAGGGTACAGCATGTGCCAAGGCCTCGTGGCAGGAAGGAGCATAGCAGGAGCTGAAAGGAAGTCAGGGTGGCTGGAGCCCTCAGCTCGTGGGTAGTGGAGTAAGCGGTGCCTTGGTCTTAAAGTGGGGTGGTCTGGGTGGCCTCTACACCATGCACTACAAGGTATAAATGAGTAATTGTGAGAATATTCCAGAATCGAGTATTTTAAAAACGTGCACCTGTAGGAGGCCCAGATCCCCCTGGGGCCAGGTCCACCCAGAGGAGGGAGGGGCACTTGGTTCCTCTGGGGAGCATTGCCTGAGACCCTGCCCCCTTTCCCATGGCCAGGAGGACTACAACCACATCCACGGGGGCAAGTGGACAGTGAGCAACCTGCGGCTGTACCTGGAGAGCACCCGAGGCAAGGAGGTGACCAGCAAGCTGTTCGACGAGATCCACTGGATCATCGTGCAGTCGCTGAAGGCAGTGGCGGTGAGTACAGGGCGTGGGAGGGGTGGGAGGCAGGGGGCAGAGAGAGCAAGGGGAAGACATAGCCTGGCAGGTGTGGAACTGGTGATGCTTGTTCTTTGCTAAAAATACCTGTTCTTGAGGTCTCACCTCCTACTTGTCTGCTCAAGGCTAAGGCAGGCTCAGAGAGGGGGAGAGGCCATTTCCAGCCAGGTGCAGCCCAGGGTGGGCCTTGGGCCGGACCCTCTGCTATAGCCACGGGCCTGGAGAGTCCCCTTGATGATGTCATCTGCTCTTCTGTGCCCACTGAACCGATAAGGAATGTTTTGGCGTACGCTGATGTTTTGGTGGTGGACTTTCAGCAGCCTCCTTATTTTCAAGCTTTTTGCTTTGGTATTTAGGGCTGGAGATACCGTATCTTCTTTAACCTCAAGTTTCCTATTTGTTGGCTGGTGTGTGACTTTGCACAAGTGCCCACCCTCTCGGAGCCTCAGATGCCTCCTCTGGGAAATTGGGTTCTAGGCACTGATGCTGCAGGGTTGTCATGTGACCATGCTCTGCAGGGGTGGACCTAATGATTGGGGCAGAGTAAAGCTGGCAGTCTCTTAACCCAGGTGACACTAGGGCTCTTCATGCCTGATTCAGCCAGCCTCTCCCTCCCTTTACACCCCCTGCGTTGGCGGAGCTGTGTTCTGGCCCAGCTGTCACCTGTCTCATGGCTGGGACCTCTGGCCAGGGCCCCTGCACATTTCCTCCTAGGCCTCAGCCTCCAGAGCTGAGAAACTGTTGGATTTCTAAGGCTCCTAGGGTTTAGGGATCAGGGGTTTATTTATTCAGTTTTTCTTCATTTGCCAAATATGTAGTTGCCCTGTTTTTATCAGGTATGTTGCCTTCAGAGAACCTCGGGGACAGGCAGGTGGCCTCTGTGATGCATGCTGGCCATGTGACCACGGTCTCTCTCTCTCTGCAGCCCGTGATGAACAACGACAAGCACTGTTTCGAGTGCTACGGCTACGACATCATCATAGACGACCGGCTGAAGCCCTGGCTGATTGAGGTGACTGCAGACGTGAGCCGGCTTGTCCCCAGACAGCCTGAGGCTGCTGCCCTGCTTCAGGCCCCACTGACCTAGCCCGATGGCCTGAGGGCCGGGCAGCAGGACTAGGGCATCTCATGGGTTTTTAAGTGTAACGGGGACAGATGTCCAGTGTGCGCGTGTGCTGATGAGGCCACTCCAGGTCGGGCACCTCTGGTGGGCCCAGCCCACAGACAGGAGCTCAGTGGTCGGGATGCCCTGGTGCTCCAGGGTGCTTCCGAATAAGCCCTTGCTCGGAGGCCGTGCTGTGACCTCATCAGGATGTTGTTCCCATTCAGGGAAGGAGCTCACAGGCCCTGAAACCCTTGGGAAGTGGTGGCTGTTCTAGAAAGTTCTAGAAAGGGCAAGGTGGACAAGCCTGGCACACCCACTGAGGCCAGACGTGGAGCCCACTTTGTGGGGTTGCCTCGCTTTGCTTTTTTTTTTTTTTCCTAAATCCTCACCTGAGGATATTTTTTCCATTGCTTTTCAGAGAGAGTGGAAGGGAGAGATTAAGAGAGAGAAAAAAACATTGGTATGAGAGAGAGACATCGATTGGTTGTCTCCCACACTCGACTGGGGCCAGGATTGAGCCTGCAACTGAGGTATGTGCCCTTGGTCAGATTTGAACCCGGGACCCTTCAGTCCACAGGCCGGTGCTCTAACCACTGAGCAAAACAGTCTAGGGCCCGCTTTGCTTTGCAGCCAGGAAGAGGAGCTCAGGCCTCTGAGGGGACACAGGGTCGGACGTGTCATAAGAATGAAGGCCGTCCACTCAGACGGTTCACCTCCCTGTGTGCCTCTGAGCACCTTGTCTTCTCACCACGCTCATGGAGAGGTGGGCGGCTCCAGCCCTTTAGCGCGGGTCCATTTTGAGCCAGGAAAGCCAAGTCTCAGAGCAAGTCGTAGTGAGTGGTCCACGGAGGGAAAGTCAGCGGGAGCCCCTGCGAGAAGCTGCTGGGAGAGCCAGGTTATCCGCGAGCGAGTGTGCTCCATGGCAGTGCTTCCCAGGCTATTGTTACACTGCACTGCCAGAGCTGTGCGTATGTGTTGTGTGTATGTGTGTGCATGTGTGTGCTTGTCTGTGCGTGTGTGCACCTGTGTGCCTGTGTGTGTGGGTGTGTGTGTGTGTGGGTATGTACGTGTGTGCTTGTGCATCTGCGTGTGTGTGGGTGGGTGAGAGTGTACAGTGAGTGGGGAGATATACATAAAATATTTATGTTTTCTTTCCTTCCATCTTAAACAGTAACTTGGATGGAGTTCAAGCTTTCCTTGATGAGCTAGGATCTTAATTGAGAAGATTACTTCTTTTTTTTTTTTTAAATATATCTTTATTGATCCAGAGAGAGGAAGGGAGAAAGAGAGAGAGTTGAAACATCAGTGATGAAAGAGTTGTCATTGATCGGCCGCCTCCTGCACGCCCCCAGCTGGGGATCGAGCCCACAACCTGGGCACAAGCCCCAACCGGGAATCGAACTACAATCTCCTGGGTCCTAGGTCGATGCTCAGCTGCTGAGCCACGCCCGGCTGGGCCAAGAGAAGATTACATCTAACACAGTAACATCTTAGTTTTAGCACGTTTATAATAAGAATCATGGTATCGTGCTGTGTTACAGTAGTGATTTCAGGGGCACTGAGGCCTACACGCTCCCTCTCACTATGCACGTTCGATACCCTGCCTGCACCACAGGGACAGTCGGGCTGTTAGGGAGACACCGAGCAACTTGCTGATTTGCGCCTCTGCTCTCCCAGGTCATTACGACTGTGCCTGAAATCAGAGTAAGGAGGTGGTGACTGAGGGCCTGTGGGACTCTCCACGCAGAAGTGTGTCCTTTGAATGTGTGGATTTTGTGACATTGCTTAGCTCCTCAGAGGCCTTATGGGACTACCCTCCGTATATCAGATGGGTTCCTCATTTGGGTCAGAACGCTGCTTTATGGGTGAGGTATTGCTCTCTTAGCAAGACAGGGCCCATTACCTTTTACACAAGTGCTACTTGCTCAGGGTCATTTGGTTCACTGATCCAGCAAAGCTCTGGGTGGCTTTTGGTATTTAGGACAGAGCTCATCACACAGGTAGGCACTGCTGTTTGTGATATTCGTTGATCTAAAATTTTTATTTGCGTGATGACTGATTTGTAGATCACAATCCTAATTCTGCTTTTAAATATTATTTATGTTTCATCCAACATCTAATAAAAGTAGATTGCAAAGTGCTTCCCCCAAAGGTGCCCTGAAGATATTAGATACGAACAGTCTGAGACACAACTTGACCTAAATGCACAGTAGCAGCCTTTTCTCCAGCACTGCGCATTTTTTATTCCAAAGGAGTAAGTGACACAAGTGAAGGATGCGGTTTCTTTCCTCTCGTAGGTCAACGCGTCCCCATCTCTCACCTCTAGCACCGCCAACGATCGGATCCTTAAGTATAACCTGATTAACGACACCCTCAACATTGCGGTCCCTAATGGTGAAATTCCAGACTGTAAATGGAACAAGTCGCCCCCAAAGGAGGTTCTCGGCAATTATGAAGTCCTGTGAGTTTGCGGGTGACTGTGCTGTCGTCCTTGGGTGTTTCGGGCTGAGGGGTGCCAAGGCCAGCCTGGATTTTCTGGCTCCATGTGGACTTGCCTCATGTAGGCAGAGTACGTCATTTATCACTGATGTGATGGGACAGGTCATGTAGCAGAAAAGACTAGGCCTTTGTACGGTCTTTGTGTAGTAAATATTAATGAAGCTCTTGCCACATGCCAGGCACTAGGCACCCCCTGTCTGAAGTGGGTTAGTCATACCTGCCCCACAGGTGCTGTGTGCAAAGTGTTCCCAGACATCTCTGTCCTTCATTCCCCCGATGCCTCATTCGTGTTGCCTCTGGGGTCATTGCCCAATTCCATCTGGTGGCCAGTATAAAATGTCAACTGCGGGGCTGGGACTGTCCACAGTAACAATTTAACAAGGTTGTGCCCCTGTGCCCATGGCCTCTGGGTTGCCAAGACCCCAAGGGGGCCAGGCTGCTTCTCTGGACGGTGTGGGATTGCCACCCTGCACCCGTGACCATTTGGCCCTGAACCCTGGAGGCTTTGTTTCTTTACTTTCCTGTTTCTAGATACGATGAAGAGCTTGCGCAGGGGGACGGGGCTGAGCGGGAGCTGAGGAGTCGATCGGGCCAGTCCCTAGGGCCCAGAGGCAGCCGATCAAGAGACTCGGGGAGAGCCGTGCTCACCACCTGGAAGTGACCCCCGGGAGGGGTGAGACTCCAACCGGGACCCGCCACTCACTGTGCCCAGGCCCTCACTCAACACCTATTTTGAAATTTCCTTTTTTCTAGAGCTTTTTTCCTTTCCTAAGCCCTGTAAATAAATAAAGACATTTCTTTGGAAGGTTAAGGAGTCTATTCCTAGGGAAAAAACTCCATTTCTCCTTTGCTCTCACACTCACAAACTTCTGACACCAGACGTGCGGGGATTTTCCGCACACCGAGCATTTCTGTGTTCTCCAGCGGGTTCTGGGAGTCCTGCAATTTAACTCAGTTCTCACACTGTCTACCTGGAGATGGCGGCAGGTCCCACAGTGAGGGGCTCAGTCCCACAAGACCGCCCCCACTCTCACGACTTCAGAGCCAATCACAAGTACAGGTTGTCACCTGTGCTTCTGACTACAGACTGTATGTTGTAGGTTCCCTCACCCGCTCCGAGGGTTGGGTTAATTTGTTAGAGCAGTTCCGGGACTCAGGAAAAGTTGACTTATCAGATTACTGGTTTACTATAAAGGATACAAGTCAGGACCAGCCAGATGGCAGAGATGCGAAGGGCAAGTATGGAAGGGGCCACGGGTTTCCATGCCCTCCCAGGGGCACCATCCTCCAGGCCCTTCGTGTGTTCAGTAACCTGGGAGCTTTTCGAATTCCATTGCTTGAATTCCATAGTTCAGGATATTTATGGAGGCTTCATTCCATAGATGTGACGGATTAAATCATTGACTATTGGTGATTGATTCAACCTCTAGCCCCTCTTCGCTCCTGGAGGTTGAGGGGTGGGCCTGAAAGTGCCAACACTAGGATCACTGGTTAGTTCCCCTGGCAACTAGCCCCCCCATCCCCCAGACTGAGGCCCCCACACCCGTCATTCATTAGCACAGATTGGCAAGGTTGAAAGGGGCTTGTCCTGAATGACAGGGACACCTGTGTGCTGGAGCCATTTCAGGAACTGGGAACAAAACCATAACAAGATGGCTCTGTAGCTGTTAGAAAGGGGATGACGAAGGTTTAGGGGCTATGTGTAATGAGCAAATATGTATATTTGTTTTGTTAACACTCACCCGAGGATATTTTTTTCCACTGATTTTTTTAGGGGAGTGGGAGGAACAGGAATAAAGAGAGAGAGAAACATGGATGTGAGAGAGGCCTATTGCTTCGTTGCCTCCTACACACGCCCTGACCCAGGCGGGGAATCGAACCTGCAACCCAGGTACCTGCCTTTAAGCGGAAATCAAACCCGAGACCCTTACAGTGCGCAGGGTAACGCTTTAACCACTGAGCCGCACTGGCCAGGGCTGTGTGTTTCTTCTTATAAATCAGTATCACAGTCCATTTCGTTAGGGCTGAAAGAACTGACCCCAACGTATAAAACTAGCTCTTTCCCCAGAAAGTATTGGCTCTGATGTGTGATTTAGTTCACTACAAGGTATTCATGTTTTTAAAATTTTGCATTAAATTAAAAACAAAACTGAAACCTAAATATCTCACAGAACCATGCTGCTGTGAGGAAGCAAGATTTTTAACCTGGCAGCTATTTTGGTTTCACCCGTTTCAACTATGATTTTGAGGGAAACAGGCAGCTGGAAATATGCCGCAGTAATCTGTTTTTACAAAGGCCTCTGTCTTGGTGCTCTCGGAAGGTAGCTGTCTCTGTCACCTCAGCTTTGTGAGTGAGCCACTGTCAGATGAGCCAGACTCTTCTGCGTGCGGCTTACTCAGTGATGTCAGCGGCTGGGTTTGCTGCAGAGGCGGTAAGCGCTGTGGGCTGCTGTCTGCTGGGACCAGCTCTTAACGTGTGTTCACACGAAGCCACCCCAGACACGGTGACTTACAGAAGAAGATGGGAGGAAACCCCTGTTGGTCGGGCAGAGTGCCTGACCCCGTTTACTGAGCTCATTGGCCGTCTTGAAGTTAAAACTTCCTGCCTGTGTTGTGTGATGCTGTTAGTAAGGGGATTTTGTTCTTACTGTATTAGGCTGAGACCTTTCCCGTACCCAGGTGTGAACACACGTCACGTTTGCATGTCATATCGTGTGTGCGTGTGTGCTCACATATGTTTGATGCCATTTCACTGTTAGGGAAAAGGTCCTTTTAAATGGATATAGCTCCTCCCTAGTCAGTTTGGCTCAGTGGCTAGAGCGTGGGCCCGTGGACTGAAGGGTCCTGGGTTCGATTCTGGCCAAGGGCACGTACCTCAGTTGCAGGCTTAACCCCCGGCCCCGGACGGGGCGCATGCGGGAGGCAACCAATTGATGTGTCTGTCTCACATCGATGTTTCTCTCTTTCCACTCTCTCTGAAAAGCAGTTGAAAAATATCCTCTGGTGAGGGATAACAATAAAAAAGATACAGTACCATACAAAGTGAAAGAAGCATAACACAAGTGGTATTTAGCCAGAATCCAAACAAATGGCAGTTTTGGGGGAATTTGTCTGCTTTGTTCACTGCAAGCCTCACAGTGTTCTGACTTATTGATCTGCTTTGTATGTGCCTTTTGTGGGTTCCTTGATGTTTAGGTCTAATGTTGGTGAGGTGGCTGTGGCTCTGAGCCTCTGAGTCAGACATGGGCCTGAGGCCTGGCTCTGCCATTTACTAGTTAGTCCCAAGGCTGTCAGCGGCTCTTCGGACCTTTGCTTCCTAAATGTATAAAAAGAGCGTTAATTCTGTTTGCCTCAGAAGTCACAGTTGCCACTGCTTGTCCCTCCGGGCTCCAGTCACAGCTCTGACTGTCTTCTCACCCAGGAGGGGCCGTGATCCCTGGGGCTGTGGCCTCCACCCTCGGCTTCCCCGCACAACTCGTCCACCCACCGGTTCTGACAACCCAGGTTCCCCGTTAGGTGGTTTCATTTTTGCCTCTTGGGTATACCCGGGGATGGGTGGAGCCCCTGGTCGGGAATGCTGGCTTTGTCTGAGCATGGCGAGCAGCGGAGTCCTCTGTTTGCTGATGGCCAGGTTGCTAGGTGAGAACAAATGTCTGCTAAATAGATTTGTGTCGGATATTGACTTGTTGCATTAGTGATGTCATGTTCTGGGCAGGCACTTCCTCCCAGCACTTCAGAGCACACATGGGGAGGGAGCGTGCGGAGGCTGAGGCAGGCCTCGGCAACATGTGGGTGGTAAATGGACCACACGTCACTCCCACGGCAGCCCCCGCGTGGCCTCGTCCAGGGTGACAGTTTCTGTTTCCTTGCCAGCTCCCTTTAATGAGGGTCACACCATCTGGTCATCTTCACAGTGATTCTTGTTTAACTTGATTTTTCCTGGAGTAAGCTCATCATTTGCCTGCTTCCCAAATAGGCTGCTCCCCTGTTTCCTTGGTGGGTGTGCCAGCCAGGAACAAAGGGATCTTCCTAAATGTACCGACCTCCAGCCCAGCAGCCCCCAAGTCAGGCGACAAGCTCCTCACTCGGTCTCCCACCTGGAGCCCCACCAGTCTCAGGCTATAGCCCTGTGGCAAACTGGGCTCCACCCTCTGGCCAGCAGGAGTTTTCCGACTTGTGGCCATTTCCTCCCACCACACGGTGGTTCCTCCCTGCCCTCCACAAAGCCTCCCATCCGTGGAGGCCCTCCGATCGCACTGTTGAGCCTCCCCAAACACCTGACTTCTCTGCCTGCGTCTTCCCCAAGGAGACGGGCAAATTCCAGCCTCCCTCCAGGCCCCATTTCCAGCTCTGCTGTCTCCCAGGCAGCCGGGTGGTGCTTCCCCTGAGCTGCACCCTTGGCCTCCCCGGCAACAGGCCATCAGCCTCCGTGGTCCAGAGAGGCAGGCCGGGGTCTGCTGCAGGGACAATGGCCGGCTCACCTCTGGGCCCAGCTCCTGCTGCTGCCCAGTGACCAGGTACCCACAGGGTGTCCACAGTATCATTTAACGTGAGCTGTGCCAAATGAGATGCCCTTGGGACATTTCAGGACCCTCTGTGAGAAAAGAGGAGCGCTATCCAATTTTGTTTCTTGTTTCTCATTTAGAAAGTTGGAGTATTTTTGTCTTTTCTGATTTGTCCCAGCCCGAACCATATTGTATCTCATATGCTTTTAAGTTAAAAATAGCATCCCCATACTCTGGGCCTGGGATTCCAGCCATCTCCATCTCATGCTAATTAGTAACAAGCCTGGGGGACTGCAGAGTCCCCTGTCCGCCACTTGTCCAATGTCTTGTCTTTTTCAAGTTTGACTCCCTTGATTTTCCTTACATATGCCCTGGCCGGTTTGGCTCAGTGGTTAGAGAGTCCACCCGTGGACTGAAGGTTCCCGGGGTCGATTCTGGTCAAGGGCATGTACCTCTATTGCAGGCTCAACACCCCCCCACCCACCCCGGGCATGCGGGAGGCAACCAATCGCTGTGTCTCTCTCACATCGGTGTTCCTCCCGCCTTCCACTCTCTGAAAAGCAGTGGGAAAAGATCCTTGGGTAAGGATAAGAATATATATATTGTGTTGTAGCCCCAGCCCGGGTCCAGGTTCTCTTCCCGGTTCCAAGGGTGGTCTTGACAGGAGAGTGAACTCCTGAGCAGTCTCTCTCCAGGGGTCAGGGCTTGGAAGCTGTAGCTTGGATGGGGCACACGTAAGGCAGCGTGCAGCCTGGCTGAGTGTGGCAGGGCTCCCTGCCCACCAGCAGCAGCGGCCTCTTGCAGCGGGATCAGGCCTGCCCCAGAGAGCCAGCCACAGCGGCAGGAGTCAGTGGGCCTCGCTGGCCTTACTCCCAGTGGCCCTCACACTGGAATGTTGGAAGCTTGGCCGGGATGGTGGCCCTTCGGCCACAGCACTTGACCCCCACGAGTAGCCTCCAGTGCCAGCCAGGGCTTTGAACCTGGCCACTGGGTCTGTTTCTGCAGGGACGTCACCCTCAGAACCTCAGCCTTGAGGGGGCATCAAAGACCTCAGGCTTCTTGGTGGGTATAGTAGGTTGAATAAATGCCCCCCACCCCAATTCATTTCTACCCGGAAACTCAGAATGTGGCCTTATTTGAAAACTGGGTCTTTGCAGGTGTGATACGTTAATGATCTCAAGGTGAGCTCACATCATGTTCGGGTTTAGGGTGGGCCCCTGTTCTGTGCTGGTCTCAGACTGTCAACAACCAGCATTGTGGCAGGACCAGCCCTTGCAGTTCTTACTGTGACTGCAGGACTGCGGGATGCCCTTCGGCAATAACCGGCAGGGAACTTTGAAAAGATACAGGTTTACTACTTACAAGGCCTGGGGATTACCTGGGGCACACAGCAAAGTCACAGGGATGGGGTAGTGCTTTGGCCTGGGGTTCTGCTCTGGAGGTCGGGGGGCCTGGTGAATTTAAACAAAAGAGCAGGAATTTAAAGCACAGGAGGAGAAAACCACACACAAGTTGCCCAATGATCCGTTATTGAAATCAACCAAAATCCCTAAAACAACGGAGGGGGGTCGGCTCCTTACCGGCTCCTCTGGCTGGCTGTGCGCAGTCACGTAGCCGGCTCCGAGGCGGGCGTCTCTTGAGTGCCTCCTTCTCAAGGCTTAAGTCAGGCACTTGCATTACAAAAAAGGAAGAAATGAAACGACCCACAGTGTCAGGGTTCGCACAGCAGCGGGACATCTAATGACTGGTGTCCTTACCAGAGAGCGGGGAGGTGCTGCCCCGAGCCCAGGAAGCCCAGGAAGCTGGGAGAGGCCGAACGATGCTCCCTCAGGAGGAACCAGCCCTGGGGACACCTCGATGTTAGTCTCTGGCCCCAGAACCCTGAAAGAATACATCTCTGTAATTTGTTACAGCAGCCCTAGGAAACTAACAGAGTGGGTAAGGAGAAGAGAGCTCCAGGGAATGACCCTCGACAGGGTGGCCCACTGGTGACAGGTGTTGCCTC
Source organism: Miniopterus schreibersii (assembly GCF_964146895.1). Lineage (NCBI taxonomy): Eukaryota > Metazoa > Chordata > Mammalia > Chiroptera > Miniopteridae > Miniopterus > Miniopterus schreibersii. The sequence goes on along the minus strand of NC_138102.1, from coordinate 184,065,947 downwards.
CACAGCCCCAGGCCTGGGCAGGGCATGGTCTGCAGGGGGGGGCAGGGGGTGATCCTAGAGAAGTGTCACATTCTGTGCCTTCTTTCTCAGGTCTCAGACTCCCACTTTTTTTTTTATATTTTAATTTATCGATTTATTTTATTTTATTTTTAGAGAGAGAGAGAAATATTGATTTGTTGCCCACTTATCAATGCATCATTGGTTGATTCTTGTATGTGCCCTGACCAGGGATCAAACCGGCAACCTCGGCGTATGGGGACAACGCTCTAACCCACTGAGCTACCCTGCCAGGGCTGGGCTCCCACTTCTTCCCACCCAGACTCCCAGCCCAGCTTTGTGTCCCAGGCCCTCTAGTTACTCTCTCACCTAAGCGACTATCAAGTTAGGTGCTTCGGAGAAAGCCAGCGTTTTCTGTTTTGTGTCGCTTTTTCAGTAATGTGATTGCTATACAGAATTATAATTGCTGATGGAGGTTGTGAATGACTCTCTTGCCCACATGACTGTAAAAATAACATGAACAGAGTCACTTTACTGCCACCCCAGAGGAATTGCCTTCATATCTCCTGCCTCCAACCTTTGGAATGTTAAAAGGGCAAAATAACCTTTGCAAAGATAACAAGAAAGCAGAGACTTAGGACTAGCAGGCTGATGACTCCTGGGCTGGGAATTCCCCTCCCCCTCCATGGACTGGAAATTTTAAAAATTGTTCAGAATCAGCATCACTCTGTTCACTTATCTGCATCGATAGAAATGCCTTCCTTCTATGGATGTCATTGTCCCCTTCCCTGTCTCATAAACACCCCTGGCCTTTACCTCCTAATTGGAAAACTATTTGGCTTTCTGCCTGAATCAGTGCTTCCTGAATAGCTGTTCTGATTGATCTCAAGTAAATGCCTGTTGCCTCTCCCTTTGAAAGGCCTTTCATTTTTAGGTGGTCACCAGTGGTGGCAGTGACGGGACCTCTGCAGTGGGCGCAAGTCCACATGCCCCTGGAGCTTGTGTGCTGCTGGGGTCTGATTCAGGACCATTCTCTCCTTGGTCACTTAATTCCAGTGGGGAACTGAGGCTTCTTATTTTGGGTCTCCTCTGTCACCTGGACCCTCATTTTACCATCCCCCATCCCTCATCCTTCATTCTCCATCCCCTATGGCTTCTAGCCCTTCCCCTCCCCTGTCCTGGGAGCTGCCTTTCTGAAGAGCTTACCTGGCCGGGTCAGGGTCAGGGTCAGGGTCAGGCACTGCTGCTGGAGGGCCTCCTGCCAGGAGGAGGCTGCTGGGGCTGAGGATTCTGGGCAGGCCTGGCCATCTCCGCTTGACCTCTGCACCCAAGTCCCATTCTGGCTGGAACAGCGCGCTGGCCTGGAGCTGCAGGTGTGCCCACCCACCTACCCACCCACAGAGCAGAGGACTGTGCCCACCCATTCACCTTCAGCCTCCAAGCCTCAGGCCCTGCTGACCTGGGGTGGTTCACAGACAGCTGTCAGGTGTCGAGGGTTGAGGAAAAGACATCTTCAAAGGGGTCCGCAGAGGCACCAGGGGCTGTTCCAGCTGGAGAGACCCCAGCGGGAGACAGCCCTTAAATGAGGAGGGTGGTGGACTCCGTCCTCTGGCTCTGTCCCCGGGGAAGAGAAAGCAGTCTGCCAGGCAGGAGTGGGCCTGGCCCCTCATGCTTGGTGTCCTCCTGTGGAACGTGGACAGATATAAAGCATGAACTTCATCCAGGCCACAGAAATGACCCAGCCTCCCCGGACCCACAGGAGTGCCTGCTGCCTCCCCAGTCACAGCTGTGGCCTGCCCCAGGCTCCCCTACCTGCAGACAAGGTTAATGAAGACACCTGGAATCCCTCCCTTTCCGAAAGCATCCAGTCCAGAGCGAAGCCGCCTCCTCAGACCCTCCCACATGACCCAGCGCACCCCCAGCACCCGGTAATGAGTCCCCTCTAACACCCTCTTCCTGGGCGCCCAGGGCTCTCGGGGTACATTCTCCTTCTAGGCACCAAGAGATCCACCCTCCTGTTCACCCACAGGGGCGCTCCTGGCGGTCTTTGAGGGGAGAACACGAGGATATGAGAATCTTTAACTGTTTCACGTGGGAAATTTCACTCGTTTTGACATGGCTGAGTTAATACTGACTTCCTCCCCGAGGTCAGCAGAGGCCCTGTTTAATCTTAGATGACAGGTAGACACATTTGCCTCTTCTGTCGGTGCCGCAGGTATAACTGTGGTGGGAGCTGGTGGAAGCTGGCCCTGGGCACCGGGCATCGCTGCACAGGGTCCCCCACCTTTCTCACTGCAAGGTCAGGAGAGAACCAGGCAGGCCTAGGCGCTGCTGGGGGCAGCGGTGTCGTTTATTAAATTCTTACAAATTACATTTCCCAGAAAGCCTTACGGGCCTACAAAATCAGAAAACAAACAGCTCCCAGCACCTAATTTGAGAGACCTGGAGTGCTGCCCAGTCCTTCATGGGGAGGAAGGGGGTCTCTCCAAGGTCACACAGGTATTAAAGGGCAGAGGCTGCTTTAGGACCTGGTGCATGGGACTTCCACCTGGCTCTGTCCAGGGCAGGGCACAGCCTCCTATGGAACAGGCCGAGACGGAGGCTGTATCAGCAGGGAAACACCAGGTCACTATGGAAACTGGACCTTGTCCAGGGATTGAAATGAGAGGTTGTAAAGTTGACAAATATTGGCTGTCACTAGCCATAGCTCAGGCTGGGAAATCGGAAGTGCAGAGGGCGACCGCAGGGGGTAATGGAACGAGGGAGACCCCGCCCTCTCCCTGCCCTGCTGCTTGCTTGCTTGCTGTGTGACTGCAAGTTACTCAGCCTCTCTGAGCGTGGCTTCTTCACCTCTGCCAGGTGGAGATTGTAACGTGTGCGCGATCTACCCGGACAGCCGTGATGAGGGAGGGAAGGGAATTGTAAAAGTGCCAAACCAGTATTATAATTTTTGCTATAACTTTTAAGATCTGTTGCCTGACCTCAAAGAGATTATAAACTATTCCTTGTAAAGACAAGACATACGCAGCAATGAAGGAGACAGCTTAGGCTCAGTGCCGGAGAGGCAGCATGGACCGTGTATGGTTCAACAGTCATCCTCTGGGCTGGCTGGGCAGTCTAGGGCGGCTTCCTTGAGTTGTGTCTTAAAGAGTGAGTGGTGCTGGCTGGCGTGGCTCAGCGGTTGAGCATCGACCTGGGATCCAGGAGATTCCAGGGTTCGATTCCCAGTCAGGGCACACACCTGGGTTGCGGGCTCGATCCCAGCGGGGGGCGTGCAGGAGGCAGCCGATCCATGACTCTCTCATCATGGATGTTTCTCTCTCTCTCTCCCTCTCCCTTCCTCTCTCTGAAATCAACAAAGATATGTTTGTTTTTTCAATTGTGACTTATTTAAAAAATAAGTCTGTAGAAAAGCTGACTTCTAGGAAAACTCTTCTTCACGTACGTGTGCCCCAGGCAGAAACCTCTCCCCAGCAGGCAGAACTCCCTGCTTTTCCATTGAATCACCCGGAGTGGAAGGAGCAGCAGCTATTTGGCCAGCCCTGGAGCTGGGCACAGCGACGAACGAACAGGACAGGCAAGTCCTGGCTTCCTGGAGTTCAGTCAGGGGGGAGAGAGGGGCTAAAGGAACAGTCCCGGGGAGGGCAGGAAATGCTGTAATGCGAGGACGGGGAAGGCCTGGAGGCAGCTGAACCCAGCCGGTGGAGGCAATGGGGCGGCGGGAGTGAGGCTGCCCTCAGGGTGGTCTGGACTGATGCTCAGATTAGGGAAGCAACATGCTGTGCTCGGGGCACATTCAAGTGTCCATAGGATTCGATGACTTTTTAGCAAATGTACAGAGTTGGGCAACCATCGCCACAGTCTACTTTTAGAACATTTCCACCTCCCCCAAAAAATCCCTCGTGCCCATTTTCTATTACCCCCCACCCTGCTCTCAGCCCCTGGCAACCACTCCTGGACTTTTCTGTTGCTATAGATTTGGCCTTTTTGGCCATTTCAGATAAATGGAACCTACAATATGCATTTTGGTTTTTGCATCCAACTTCTCTCACTCAGCGCCGTGGTTCTGAGGCCCACGCACGATGCAGCGAGCGTGTCAGCGTTTTGAGAGATTCGCCGCGTGCCGCTCAGCAGTCGCCAAGCGGAGGACACTTGGGTTGTTTCTGCTTGTTAGCCACCGTGAGTGACGCCCCTGCGAGCACCGTGTACAGGTCTTTCTGTGGGAAAATGTTTTCATTCCTCTTGGTAGGCCTCCAGGGGTGGAATCGCCAGGTCGTAGGTAAATATATGTTTAACTTTTAAAGAAACCGCCAAACTATTTTCCAAAGCAACGGCACCGTTTTGCATTTTCACCAGCAGTGGGAATTTCTCCAAGTCCTCGTTAATCTGCCCTGTTAATCATGGCCGTCCTCGAGGATGTGACGCGGCATCCTGTGCTGGCTTTCATCTGCATCTCCCCGGTGACAAATGGTGTCGAGCAGGTGCTCGCTGATTAGCACTGTGTCTTCCTGGAGAAACCGTTTCAAAGGGTGAATCCTCCACTGCTCGTAGGAGATTGTGACTTTTCTCTAATTCTGTGGCAGAGGGTTTCATGGACTCCCATGAAGCCTTTCCCGGTAGCTCTTGTCCACCCTGGCCTCTCCTGTCTCTTACATTTGAAAGCATGAGTCAGATTATAGCTGAGGACCAATGCCCTCCAGAGGAACTTTCCTTGGCACTTAGAATAATCTCAAGCTCTTTGCCTCTCCAGCCTCCTCCCCCACCACACCCTCCCCCTGCCCTGGCTTATTCCACTGGAGCCACAACGGCCTTTAAGTGTGCTGTGCTCCTCCCTGCCTCAGGGCCTTTGCACTGGTGATGCCCTCTCCCTGGAATGCTCTTCCCCCGATCTTTATGAGGCTGGGCTTTGTTTTATAAACTTCTGTTTTCTTCAAAGCATTGCCACTATCTGAAATTATCTTAGGTGTTTACTTGCCTTTTTTACTTTCTTCCACACAAAGTGACCACAGCGTCTGCCTGGCACTGGCCTGGCATGTAGCAGGCACCAGATGAAGGACCGCCGAATGACCGAAGGAACCCAAGGTGTCTGCTTCTTTGCGACAGTCCTGGCCCTCTACTTGTGTGGCTCCTGCTGCCTGCCGGGGTCTCTGCCTCCCACCCCCAGACTGAGGTGAGGAGAGCATAAGGTCAGGGAGGTTTCTGTCCCGCTCACCCAGGGCCCTTGATGGTGACTTGGTGAAGTGCTTCTGGACAGTGTTAGTGCGGCAGACATTGGAGGGCACTGAAAAGCTGGGGCAAGACCAGATGGTGTGCGACGAATGGTGGGAAAACTGAAGAAATTTATCCTCGAGAAGATTTAGGGGGGGGACCAAAGGGCCGGTAGATGTGGACTCATATGTAACGGGCTGTTTCAGAGGGCAGAGCCAGGAGCAGCAGGCAGAGATGGGGAGGCACTTGTTGATTTGGTTTAGGGAGGACCTTTCTGTTAGTGATTTCTCAGCAGAGAATGGCTCATCTTATGAGGTAGTGAGCCTCCTGTCACAGGGAGAGTGCCACTCCCGGGGGTGGGGTAGAGAGGGTAGGCATGAGGAAGGAGGGTGGAGCAGGCGGCTTGTGGGCCTTTCCGCCTGTGAGCTTCTGGGAATGGAAGGCTGTTCCAGTTTTCAGGACTGACGTAGGATTTCCTTCTGGAGGAGAGAAGAGCCGCTTCAGGGCTGGGGAGCAGTGAGCATGTGGCAGCCGGAGGGCCCCTGCAGGGAGAGGCTGGGCCATGCTCCCTGGTCCTGAGAGAGGATTCTGTTCACTCGCTGAGTCCTCATAGTCCTCTCTCCCTTAGGCCTGCCCCTCAAGGGTGGGACTTGTCTCGTCCACGGCGACATTCCCAGTGCCCAGAACAGTGTCCAGGGTACAGTAGGTGCTCAATAAACCTGTGACTTCAAAGCCCAGCTCTGGAATCCAAGTCCCTGGGGGAGTCCCTGCCCACTTGCTGGCTGTGTGATCTCCGGCTGGCTCCCTCACCTCCCTGAGGGTGTTTTCTTGTCTCCTAAGTGTGCATGGTGACTTGAGGGTGACGGTCATCCCTACCAGCCAGGTGATCAGAAGCAGGGGCTGAGCTGGCACAAGTGGGCCCCCACTGGCCCTGGTTGCTCTCCTGTCCTCAGCAGCAATGATCACCTCCCTTTGTTGTTGGGTCCCACCTCCTCCGTCCGTTCCCACTGTCCCCTGGGCAGGTGGTCTGCAGGTCCTGCCTGCCTGGCTCGCAGAAAAGGGCAGACCAGTTGATGGGGCCAGACCACAGTCGTGTGCCAAGGGAGGCTGAGCTTGGGGCTGGCAGAGCCCTGGGCTGGGCGAAGGCTGAGTCACGGCCATAATAACCTGCGGGGTGGTGTTACGGTGACATGACACTCACTTCCGGTGGGGAGGGTGCTGTGTGTCATGCCTCAGGGCAAGTGAGCCCAAACAGAAAGGTTTTGAGAAAGGCAGGAAACGGGAGGACACATGGAAAATGTCATCCAATAGCCGCCCAGGCATCCCTTCAGCTGGAAGCGTCCGGAGCCTGAGCGCCACCCCTGCCCCTGGCCCACCTGTCACTCGGCCCGAGCGGCTTTCCCATTCCCAGGCATCCCAGGTCACAGCCATCCCTGCCCCCACGTGCCCCTCACAGTCCTGCCTTAAGACCTCCGCTCAGGTTGGCCAGGTGGCTCAGCTGGCTGGAGCATCGACTTGTGCACCAAAAGGTCGCGGGTTCGGGGCACATACCTAGGTTCCATGTTCTATCCCTGGTAGGGGCGCATAAGGGGGCAACTGATCAATGTTTCTCTCTCACATAGATGTTTCTCTCCGTCTCCTCCTCTGTCTCTAAAAAAAAAATCCATAAACAGTCCTGTCCGGTGTGGCTCAGTGGTTAGAATGTCGGTCCACGCACCAAAGGGTCTTGGGTTCAAGTCCCAGTCAAGGGCAGGTACCTCGGTGGCAGGTTTCATCCCCTGCCCCAGTTGGGGCTGTGGGAGGCAACCAATCGATGTGTCTCTCTCACATTGATGTTTCTCTCTCTCTCTTTCTCTCTCTCTCCCCCCACTCCCTCCTACCCACCCTTCCACTCTCTCTAAAAATCAATGGAAAAAATGTCCTCAGGTGAGGCTAAAAAATATAAAAAGACACCAAAGGCCCCAGCTCATGCTGTTCCTCCATCCCGGCATGCTCTTCCCTGCCCATGTCCACCTGCTGAAGTCCTGCCCACCCCTGAGGCCCACCCAGGTAAAACACCATGACCTTGAGGCTTAAACCAACTTTAGGCCCAGCCCCTGCCACTGCCCTCTGCCCGCCCTTGACGTTGCAGGCCTTGCTGACAGCACCCAGCAGGTCAGTCGGTATTCTACACTTACCTTCCTCCCACTAGGTCACCTCCCTTCCCCCAGCTCGAATATGCTCTGGTGGCCTCAAACATTTCCACGTGGCTCCACACATATTTCCCCCCATTCCTCACAGGTGCTGCTTCTGTTCTCACAGTTCTGACGCAAGAGGCTATAAATACAAGACCACTTCTCATTGTGAAAGGTGGTATCGCTCCTCGGTATCTGCCCGAGCGAGCCGAGAACCCACGTCCACACAGAAACCTGCACACGAATGTCTACAGGAGCTTTACTCATAATCGCCAACACCTGGGAGCCACCAAGATGTTCTTAGATGGCTGAACAGATAACTGGATTGTGGCACGTCCAGGCAATGCAATATTATCAGAGATCAAGAGAAATGAGCCATCAAGCTCCAGAAAGACGTGGAGGAACCTTAAGTGCATATCACGGAGTGAAAGAAGCCCGTCTGAAAAGGCCGCATGCTATGTGACTCCAACCACCTGATATGCTGGAAAAGGCACAAGTATGGAGCCAGTAAAAGGTCAGTGCTTGCCAAGGGTTGAGGGTGGGGTGGAGGGTGTGCCGGTGGAGCACAGAGGGTGCTTAGGGCAGTGAAACTACCCTGTAAGATGGACACATGTCATTATGCCTTGGTGAAGATCCACAGAGTGTGCAACCCAAAGGGTGGAGCCTAATGCAAGCTGTGGGCTTTGGTTAAGAATGTAATGTACTAAGCCCTGGCCAGTTTGGCTCAGTGGTTAGAGCCTCAGCCCTTGGACCACAGGGTCACGGGTTTGATCCCTGGCCCTGGCCGGGGTTCGAGCGGGAGGCAAACAAACCCATGTGTCTCTCTCACATCAATGTCTCTCCCTCTCTCTCTGTGTCTCTCTGTCTCTGTCTCTCTCTCCCTTCCACTCTCTCTGGAAAGCAATGGAAAAAATATCCTTGAGTGAGGGCTAAAATAAATAAAAATAATAATAATGTCCTGATATGGGCTCCTCAGTTGTAACGAAGGCGCCTCACTAACATGGATGTTAGCAATGGGGATGCTGTGGCGCGGAGGTGAGGAATGTAGGTCGGCGGGGACTCTGTGTATTTCCTGATCGATGTTTTTGTAAACCTGAAACTGCTCTAAAGAAACCCACCTCTTCTTTCTCGTCAGCACTGCTGTTCCTCCCTTGGAGACTGTGCCTCTGTCCTCTGTCATTCCTGCCTTTCCTCCCCAAAGGCCTGAGCCCCAGGAAGAGCTGATGAGCCGGCCGCGGAGCTTGCACATGGAGGGCTCGGTAGGCAAGCAGTTCTCAAGCTGCGGGTTGGGTGGCCGTGGGGGCGCTGGGAGGCCTGGGTCAGGCCTGAATTTCCACAGAGTGAGAGGGTGGTCTGAGAGGCCTTCCTGGAAGAGTCACGGGGGAGGGTCTCAGAGGAAGGGGAGCGGCATGGGTCTGGGAGGGCACACTAGCAGGTGAGGGGGGATGGCGGGAGCCAATGCAAGGAGGTGGGAGAGAGTTTGGGGACTAGATGGGTGAGGGCATCAGAGAGCCCCCAGCATCCTGACAGGCTCCGAGCCCTGCTCAGGGAGGTCCCAGGCTGGAAATACTGGCCAGAGACAGGATCTCTGCTCTCCCAGTGCCCTCTCTACTGGGAGACCTAGAGTGCCATGGGGTAGTGTGAAGGTCATGGCTTTCGAGCCAGACGAGAGCGGTATGACCTTGGATAAGTCACTTTGTCTCTCAGAGCCTCAGTTTCCCCAAGTGCAAAGCGGGGTTGTTGTGAGGAAACAGGAGCTTCTGTGTATAAAGCATCTTCACAGGGCCTGTCACCGTGGATGGATGTCATTTGCGTGGCAGCCACGATTATTACTGGGGGCTGGGAGAAGCCTGGGCCAGTTCAGCCCCTTGGGCCCTCCCAGAGCCCAGCGTGCGATCTGGGAAGGCCGACTACCCAGAGCATGACTGAGCAGGTGGTGGCTGGCTCCCAGGCCTGGTCCCGGGAGGGCCTGTCCCCGGTGCGTGCGGTCTGGGCACACAGGGCTGCTGTGACCTGTAATTAACCCAGGCTGGGCTGGACGGGTGGGCAGGCAGATGGGCTCTCCTGTGCCCACATGATACTCCTGTCAGCCTCAATGAGTGCACTGCTGCAATCTGAAACCCGAGCCACAGGCTGGAACCAGTTGCACAGAGAATAGAGTTGTCCCAACAGGAAGGGCGGGTTCAGGAGGGACAGCAGGAGGAGGCCTCGGCCCTGCTCTCCAGCACCCCAGGCCACCTAGGAGTGGCCAGGACCCAGATGCCTAGAGGATGGCTACTCAGAGCATGAACTTGGCGGGGCACTGGATTCAGCCATGGCTGGCTGCTCCTGACCCTGGACTTACACTGTAAGGAGTGTTGTTTGCACACAGCATTTAGGGATATGCCTGTGCCCCACCTCAGGCCTACAGTCCTTCTGCCCCCATTACCTGGCCCTCAGATGTGACCTTCCAAGACCTGCTTCTCTTTGAGGATCTGCTCAAACTCTGCTTTTCTCAGGAGCCCACCGAGACCCTCCAGTGTACTGCTTGGGCCCCTCTGGAGCCCTGCTCACAGCCTGCTTCCTCTGCCCCCCCACAATGAGTTGCTCAGAGGCGGGGAATGTGCATTTTTCATTCATGCCTAGGTACCCGACATCACGTGCTGCTGTGTCAGAGGGGGAGTCACCAAGGAGAGTTGCAGAACAGGGGGAACAGCATGTGTCTGGGAGGGCACACTAGCAGGTGATGGGACCGTGGGAGCCAATGCAAGGAGGTGGGTGAGGAAATCAGAGAGTAGGTGCCTGGAAACAATGTCCAGGTAAGGGGAAGGATACTGGAGAAGGAGCCAGGGGGCCTGAGTCTGAGAGGGTCCTCTGGTCTGATGGCTGTCAAAGCTCCAGCAACCCCCCTGACTTCCCTGGGCCTCGGCTTCCTCACGCTGAGGGAGGGCAGGGCTCACCTGCTCAGCCCTTGGGATCTTCTGGCTTTGATGCTCTGTGGTCCCACATGCTCCACAGGGCCCTCTGCCAATCTCTCCCACCTGCCCCCCCCCAGCCCGATACTGCACTTCAATGCTAAATCGTTGCCTGTTAACCTGCTGCTCACCCATTCTGTTCCTCAATCCTGCACCTGGGGAAGAAAAGGAATATTCCTCAAGCACGCACTTCTGAGCGTTTGCCCTGTGGCAGTCACGGCTGGAGTGCAGACGATTCGATTGAGATCCATCTGTAACCCACGCAGCAGCCTCTGGCTTGGCCTGACCCGGAGAGAAGAGAAAGTGGGTGACCATGGGCAGTCCACGGGCAGAGGAGTTGCTCGAACTTGGTGTGGGGCTGTTTGGATTGGAGGGGGGTCTGGCGGGTCTCAGGCTTGGAAGGAGGCTCCCGCAGAGGGGAGGGGGGCGGGCTGAGGCAGGGCAGGAACGGAGCCTGGGAAGAGCAGAGGGCCGTGGGAGTGGGAATGCAGGCAGCAGGGTGGGGCGGCCCGTGAGATGGAGAGATGGAGCCCACATTCCTCCGTGGGTGATAACGCCGGGGAGCTGGGCGCTAGCCTGAGCCGCAAGTCCACCTCCCCTGAAACTCGTCCTCTCGGAACAGCACCCTGAGCTCTGTCCTCTCGGGGCAGGGGGGACAGGACAGGGAGTGGGAGCCAGCGTGTCCGCTGGGGCCTGCCAAGCATGTCACCTGCTCACTTTCCCCTTTACGGAGCAGGAGGTGGCTCGGGTGAACAGGTGCACTATGGCACAGGCAATACCAGCACCAGTGGCGTGAGTGCCCACTGTGTGTTGGGCACCGTGCAAAATGCTTTGGTCCATTACCACATTTAGTTCCTCCCTCCTCCCCCCAGGTAGGGGTGAGCCATCATTCCCCTGTCCAGACAAGGACACTGAGGCCAAGAAACGAGGTGACTTGGCCCTGGACAGGTAGCTCCGTTGGTTAGAGCGTCAGCCTCGTGCACCAAGGTCTCGGGTTCGATCCCTAGTCAGGACACAAGAATCAACCAATGAATGCATAAATAAGTGGAACAACAAATCAGTGTTTCTCTCTCACACTTTCCCTTCCTCTCTCTCTAAGTCAATTTTAAAAAAAGAAATGAGGTGACTTGCCCAAATCCATAAACCTAAAACTGCCCAAAAGGCATGCCCCCCCACCCCCACCTCCACCCCCAGCAGCCCTTGTCCAGTGTTTCCCAGATGGTGATTCAATAAGTCAGGCACAGGTACACACACTGACAAGGTCCCTCCTGGTCAGCAGGACCTTTGGAAACAGCTGGTCTGGGGTCCAAGAGCGGCCCTTGATGGCTTCCCACTGTCTTCAAAACCTCTTTTTATCTTCTTAACTGTGGGACACTTTCCATGACCTCTTTCAGGTAATCAATAGCAGCGTTTTATTGGTGTGTTTATTTATAGTGTAAATATTGGTGCACAGCTTATTTTGTAAGTTCAAGCTTATTAACATTCCTTTGTTATAAAGTGAACCAATAAGAGCAATGTCATTTTTCTTTGGTGAATGTACATTTTGAGACTGTTGGGAGTTTTTTTTTTTAATTAGCTTCAGGCCCTCGCTGGTTTTGCTCGGTGGTTAAAGCATTGGCCTGAGGACTGAAGGATCTTGGGTTTGATTTCCGGTCAAGGGCACTTATTTCGGTCACAGGCTCCATCCAGCACATGCAGGAGGCAACCAATCGATGTGTCTCTCTCACATCGATGTTTCTCTCTCTCTCTCCCCCCTTTCCACTCCTCTCAAAAATCAATGGAAAAAATATCCTTGGGTGAAGATTAACAACAACGATGAAAAAAACACTAAAAATATTAGCTTCAGTATCTAATATTATTTTATATCAAGGAAATCTGGATTCCCAAAATAGTTGCGTATGATAGCAAATATCTTGTTTTACAATCACAGGATGACCTTGGTTTTATCTGATCCAGGAGCCCACAAAGGGTAAGGTGAGACTTTGCATTCAGAATGGACTCACTGTTGACTTCCAGGACTCTCCGGGACTCTTGGTAGAAAATACTTCACAATGTATCACATAAAGTCTGAGCGTTGTTAGGTCTTCATTCAAAGTCTCACTCACTCGCTTTAATGTATCAGTTTCACTATTGACACTTGTTCCACTTTGGTACCAACGGCAACATTGTAACCCTAACCCCTCAGAATGACCTTTTCCACTTAGTAAGTTAGCCAGAAGTATCTGTCAGGAACAGTGCTTTCAAAGGGCATGAGACATAAGGACCAACTGAGGAACTTGTGGAAAATGGGGTGATCCCGATGTAGGGTCTCCTGGAGATGCCCACTTTGGGAAACATTGTCCAGATGATGTGACCTTATCCCGCTGACTTTGAGTGGGAGCGGGCTTCAGGCCCACGTGTCTTGCCCAGTGGCATTGAGTGGGACATGGCATGGTGTGGCACGCGAGTGGAGCGGTGTACGTGCTGGTACAATTTTATGTGAACAGACGTGCAGGCTGGAAGGGAACAAAATAGAACAAAGCAAGAAAGGCCCGGGTAATTGCTTCCTAATCAATGACATTTACAAGGAATTCAGATCTTTACGCAACTTGGCAGGGGAGAGCTTCATTCCGAGGTATATCTAGAAATGTGTGTCTCTGGCCTCAACAGTTAACACTTTGGTATTACCAAAATATTAATGGTGCACAGTAGATGTTCTTGGGTCTCTTTTTTTTAAAAAAATCACAAATTTTAAAAAGAGCACTTTTACAAAATGTGTACAATCTCTCAGACACAACAACTACATACTGAGCTTGGTACATCCTAAGAGCGCCTTGGTGTGATCTCGAGAATCCTTGCACTTTCCCTAAGCACTAGATTCTGCGATTATCCCCATTTTACAGTTGAAAGAACTGAGACCTGAGGGTGAAGCAACTTGCCAGCATTGCACAGCTACTTGCTGCTCAGCTGCCTTCCCCACCCGTATTTCCCCTAACTTCTCATGTGTGCAATGCTCCAGCCACGCGGAACCCTCCTCTCTCCTAAGACAGCGGGATTTCTTTCCTCTGTGCTGTTCCTCTCATGATTTCCGTCCACCTTGGCTCAGTTAGATATCACTATTGTTGCCTTTCTCCTGGAGGGTTTCTCCTCTGGGGTCACCCCCTCATGCCTCAGTTGGAGGTCCCTCCTACGTCTCTTCTAGACTCTATGTCCTGCAGGGTCTTCCCAGGAGCAAAAGCAGGACCCAGGTCACCCTTCCCTGAACCCCCACCCCCACCCCCTGCCTTGCACATTGGAATTAAGTATCGAGTGAATGTCTGTAACAAACTTAGAATTTTTTTTTTTTGCTTGAAAGAAGCATGTATACCACTGTACGAGAATAGTTTACAGGCAATACAATTATATCTGGATGTTTTTATTTTTTTGAGAATGTGCTGTTCTCTGTGAAAGTATGTTTTAACCTGGGCTGTCAGTTTATCCTGGCTGTTTAGTGGGAGATGGTTCATAAAAGGCTAACCCAGTCAGCCTTGGTTCCAGACCCACGTAAGCGACACATTTTATAGGAAAGAGGGAGCAAAACGGCAGTTGACAAAGTGTGACCACATGTTAACCGTTCAGATATCGAACACTCACCTGCGCTCCCAGAGTTGCCCTCCATGTTTTTACCTGTTTTTCCCCATGGGCTCCTCGCCGCATCCCAGTGAGGAGGGCTCTGTCACTGTCCCTGTGTCACGGATAGAGGCCCAGAGGTGCAGAGACCCTTAGTGACTAGCGCAAGGCTCCTCGGCTGGGGGAGAGGGGGGCAGGGCTGGGCTCCAGGCTCGTTTGAATATGACTGAGGGAGGCTGGACGTAATATTGTGAATCATTTGTGGGGATCAAAGTTGGTTCCAGCTGGCAGAGGGGAGCCTTCTTTGGAAAAAATACCCCAATAAGCTGCAGGGACAGAAGGTGAGACCCAGAGTTCAGCGACAGTGTCAAATCACGGGGTGCAAGCACATGAGAGGAATTTTGGGTTTGTCCTGAGAGTAAGGGAAGAGAAAAGATGGGGGGGGGCATTGCCTGGGTCACGTGGCAGGTAGTGACCTCTTGGGCCAGGAGGCCAAAGGAGCTCAGGAGGTGACCCGTGTTGCTGGGCAGTGCCAGGCTGGACGCCTCCCTGCCGCAGCCTGCGGGGATCGCGATAGCCTCGCGGTCCTAGGGAAGGGGGGTTTGTGCGAGGCTTGGTAAGTGGAGAAGTTGAGGATGCTGAGGACCCGTGAGGGGACGGCCGGAGGCCGGAGGCTGAGGTAACGGACACTTGTTCAGAAACCTTGGGAAGGGCTATGGATCTCCGCAAGGCCTGGCATAGCTGTGAGGGTGGACGACACCCAGATCTTAGGGGGCTGGGAGGCCCCGGTGACGACTGGGTTCGGCAGTCACGCTCCACAGGTGTTTTGGGTGGCAGCGTGGTCCCTGTGGGCCGGGTCCTGAAGGACAGGGACCTCTTGGCATTGGCCTGTCCTGGCTCAGCATGGGGGTGCCGCCCCCCCTTTCTTTCTCAGTTGTCACCCCACGGTGACAGGCCAGCTTAGGGAGGGAGCCACCGCTGTTTCCTGTGGCCGCCCTTCCAGTCCCCGTCCGTGTGTGCAGGAGTCGCAGTTTCAGAATTCCCACCGTTTTGTATTCTGTACCCAGCTTTTTCTTTTAACCTTTTTGTTTAGCATGTCCCCCCATATTTTGCTACACTGTCCTGGTGGTCATTTTTACGTGGGTGACGTGGAACCAGGACAGGCCCGGGGTCAGGCTGACCTGGGTTTCTAATGCTGGCTCTGCCATTTACTCTCTTTTGCCCGTGCCACTCTCCCCAAAGTTACTGGTGTCAGTATTGGCCCCCCCCTACTGAAACGAAGCCGGTTCAAGTGGGATATACTCCAGTTGTGTGAGTCTGGGAGCCCTGATGGCACTGGCTCCTCTAAGTGCCTTAGGAGAGGAAACCTTCAGAAAGAATTCCCTGAACCCCCGGCCAGATGCGGTGTCGCCCTGCTTCGCCCCGGCCTCCCCTGGGCGCCCTAAAAGCCGCAAGACCCTGGCTGCACGAGCAAGCGCCGCGGAGCACAGCCTCGGAGTCACCGAGAGAATGACCCCAGCGACCCGCTCAGCCACTTAAGTAGCACTGCCCCCTTGATCGACAGGGGAAGCCTCCAATGGCGCCCAGGGGAGGTCCCTTTTGCTCGCTAGGGGGCGTTCCGCATCGGCTCTCCCATGGCCCAATCAGGTGCGCCGAAGGGGCTGAGGGGCGGGGCCCGGCGCCCAGCAGCCAATGGGACGAGCACAGCGGACGCGCAGAAGGCGGTGCGCTCGGCGCTGGCGGCAGAAGTGGCCGCTGAGGGTCAGGGCAGGGCCGGACAGCGCAGCGGCAGTGAGGGCGGGGTCCTGGCCGGAGCCGGAGCTGGAGCCGGAGCCGGAGCCGGAGACGCCGTCGCTGCCGGAGCGGGGTGCGTGGCGGGTCGGGAGGCGAGCGGTGGCCGAGGTGAGGGACGCGCGCCGGCGGTTGGGGGGGCGGCGCGGCCGGGCGCGGGGCGCTGGTCGGCGGCCGGGCCCTCGCCCTGTCAGGCCGCCGCGCCGCGCGCCGAGGGCAGCCTCCGGGGCCGCTCCGTCCGCGCGCGGGCTTCCTGCCGCCGTGGGAGGGGGTGTGTTCGGGGCCGGAGCGGGCGCGAGGGGGCGCCGGAGGAGATCTCTGAGGGGGTCGGGCGGGCGGTGGGGTGCGCCTGAGGAGGAGCGGCAGCCGGTGGGGCGCGGGGTGGGGGCTCGCCGGAGAAGGAAGTGCGGGAGGAGGGCCCGCGGGGCCAGAGGGCCGCCGCCGGAGGGGAGACGGGGAGCAGCGGGCCCGCGGGTTCAAGGGGAGCCCCGGGGTCATTGGTTCCCCGTGGCAGCGCGGGCCGCGGGGGGAGCCGCGGCAGAGGAGGGGCGTGGCTGGGAGGCGCCTGTTGGAGGGCTCGGCGCGGTCCGGGGGTGGCCTGGCGGGGGCGGGGGCGGGGGCGGGGGGAGCGGGCGGGACACATGTGCGGATGCGCTCCTTTGGGGCGCTTTGATGACCGTCCTCCATTTCCTTCCTTCCCGCCCTCCGCGTCCCTGTCCCGGCTCTGCACCGGGGCGGGCGCGAAACCCTTCCTGGCGGGCAGGCCCTCGGGCCCCGCGGGCCGGCGGGAGAGCCCGGGGCTGTCTTCCCGTTCGCGCCTCGGAGTTTTTCCCGGGACCGTCCCTGGTTCACGGAAGCGCGGGCGCCCTCCGTCGTCCTCCTCGCGTTTCGGAGAAGGCCCTGGGGCTGGAGAACCTGCGGTTTCTGCTGCTTCACTGCGGCGGTTCAGTGCGGTTCCCGCTCCACCGCTTTTGCTTTGAGACGCGGCTGGCCCGGGGAGCGCGCTGCGCCGCCGCCCGGGCCCCGCGCAGCTGCCGCCGGTGGCGCGAAGGAGGGGCGGGGCCTGCAGGTGGGGGGCGCCCTTCCCGGGTCTGGTCGTCTCTCCTCTGCCCCAACTGCCCCGTGTGTTTGTGTTTAGGGAGGGAAGGCTGCTTAGAATCTCCAGGACTACTCATTACACTGTTTACCAAACACTCCCCGGCCGTCCCGGTGAAAATCCCGAGGCCAGCTGCCCCCTTCCTCCGGGCCCGCGGCGCCTCCCCGCGCGGTTATCCCAACGCGCTGAAGCTCTGTTTCCACCCGCCCCGGGATTGAGGGGCTGGAGCCCAGGGCGCGGGCGCGGGGGCGGGGACGGGGGCGGGCAGTGCCCCTTGGGTTTCTCTTGATTCACACGGGAAACTCTCATCCGTGTGCCTTTAAATCTGATTTTAGAGTCTGGCAGTCTCCTCGGCGAGGTCGTGCTAGCGGAGATGTGAGGCCGCCACATCAGAAACTTTTCTGCGGTGTGTTTTTCTTTTGACAATTGTCTTGAAGCTCTAAAGAAACTGGCCATTAGGCTGATGCTATTTATTACTTGGGGAAGTAACATAACACAGAGGAGTAGACGAGTTGATTAGATCTGCACTCGATTCACTGTTTTGGAGAAGAATAAAAACGCATTGGAATGGAAATGGCATTCTTAGCTCATGGCTGTTGGGGAACTGGAACTTTATTGCTTTTAGTTTCAAATGTATAAGAGGTCATAATATTGAAGTAACCTAAAAGTGTGTGTATGTAAAAAGCAGTTTTGAACACACCCTGGCTTCTGGGAAATGAAGTTGGCTTTCCCTAGTCCTGGATGCCACGTCCAGATCTCTGATGGCCAGGCCACTTTTTGGGTGGGAGCTGAGGTTCCTTTGTGTAATCTTTGTGTTTGTTCTCTATTCTCTTCAAAGTCCATACACACTCAGTTAAGAGCATGATGTTCAGGCTTCCTGCTTCTGATGGGGTCCTCTGTTGTTGCAGGATGTTATGGAATGTCAAAAAGATTGCATAGATCCCTTACTAATAATGGCACCTTATGTTTAGAGATCCTGATAGCGTTTACCTAATGCTCTCTGGCCACCCTCACATGAACCTCCCAGCTGACTTGGGCCTGCCTTATCTGCCATCAGATTGTAATGGTGGCTTTGTGGAGGCCACCCTGTAGATTATGGGGTAATGACCACCTTCACATGGGTGATAGTGCTGGTTCAGTTTTTTTCCAATTGGATTGTTTGGAACTGCAGCTGCATACCTGAAGGCAGTAATGCCTTAGTTATGACGTCAGTTTGCATTCCACAGGTAGCTGCCTTTCTTTCTGGCCCTGGCAATGATCCTTCACATACCTGAAAGCATCATCAGTGCCTGAAACCTGACTGTTGATTGGTCCCAGTGGTGGTTCCCTGGGGTGGCTGTGTAGGAATTTCTTTAGTATTTAGTATTAGTATAAGGAATTCTTTAGTATTCAGATAATTAGGCTCTGTCTGCTGACTGGAGACAGTCTAAAGAGAAGTAGTCTCAAAGTATTCTATGCAGTGCAACATTCTTGGCATATGTGCAGTTCCAAAGGTAACTATTTGAGGGACAACTGCCGTCTAGAGCTCAAGTTTTGGTATTTTGATTAAAAGCATTTAAAACAAGAACAAAAATCTCTCCTTTTTTTAGTTATGTGATGACTTATATTTATTCCCATGATGGCACATTTATCTGTTTGCTTAATGAAATGGAGAGTACCATGTAGTCTTTTTTTTGTTTCCTAGAATAAAATCTTTATTTTAAAAAATTGAGAAGTATTTGACATAACATTTAAACTTAATTAAAATTTTTAAATATTTTCAATATTAAAAATTCATGTTTCCTGTCTCCAGACACTGAACTAGACAGAATGAAAATATAGCGATGAATAGCCCAGCCAGCTTGGCTCAGCGGTTGAGCATTGACCTAGGATCCAGGAGGTAGAGGTTTGATTCCCCTTTAGGGCACATGCCCAGGCTGCAGGCGAGATCCCCAGCAGGGGGTGTGCAGGAGGCAGCTAATCAATGACTCTCTCTCCTCTCCCTCCCTCTCTCTGATATCAATAAAGACATATTTAAAAAAATAAATTAATAAAATGCAGACTCAACTATCAAAGACCTCAGCAAGAACCCTTAAGAAGAAAAATGATAATAATGAAGGAAAAAAAAAAAAGAGAGCCCTGGCTGGTATGCTAAGTGGTTAGAGCATTGGCCTGTGCATGAGTGGGGAGGCAACCAATCAATGTGTCTCTCTCACATCGATGTTCCTTTCTCTCTCTCTCCCCCTCTCCCTCCTTTCCCTACTACCCTTCCACTCTCTCTTAAAAAAAAAAAAAAAAGCCCTAGCCAGTTTGGCTCAGTGACTAAAGTGTCAGCTTGCGGATTTCAGTGTCCTGGATTCGATTTCGGACAAGGGCACGTACCTCAGTTGCAGGCCCGATCCCAGGCCCTGTTCCAGGTGCGTGTGGGAGGCAACCAATTGATGTGTCTGTCTCTTTCTCTCCCCCTGCCCTCCCACTCTCTCTGAAAAGCAATGGAAAAAATATCCTCAGGTGAGGATTAAAAAACCCCCAAAAATATATATATATAAAAAGGAGGAAAATAATAGAAACTTTGCTGTAACCTGAAACTAATATAAAATAGTATAGTCTTTAAAATTTTTATTTATTGATTTTAGAGAGAAAGAGAGGGGTAGGGGGGAGAGAGAGAGAGACACTGATTTGTTTTTCCACTTACTTATGCATCATCGGTTGATTCTTATATGTGCCCTGACTGGGGATGGAACCTGCAACCTTGGTCTGTCAGGATGATGCTCTAACCAACTGAGTGACCTTGCCACAGTAATATAAAATAATATTGAATGTCAACTGTAATTGAAAAATAAAATAAACTTTATTATTAGGTAAAAAGCATGTCTCAACATTATATAAATCATAGATCTTAATTGTTAAAATGCTTAGAAAGAAAACAAGTAGAAAGATATAAATCAAACTATTGTAATTGTTTTGTTATTACATGAGTTTGGGTACTCTATATTCTCTACATTTTCTATTATAAGGTTATTAATTTTGATTGGAAGGAAGAGTAGTATACTCTTCTAATAAATCTAGTATAACTTTAAAAAAAGAAACTTCAGTATAACTTTAGAAAGCATCTGTTCAGTGGCTTAACATATGGCTATATGAAGTTTATGTGACTTTTTCTCCCTAGAACTGTGGAATGGAAGAGTGGGAGGGGCATGGATGGAAACTGGGAGCCCCGGGCTCTGTCCAGCCTTTCCCTGATTAACCCTGAGGCCTAGGAAAGTCACATTCTCTTCGGTCTCAGTTTTCATTTGTAAAATAAGGGGCTTAGAGGTTTTTAACTTTTTCTTCCCCGAAAGCACACATGGGGACAGCTTCAGAGGCCTGGACCCAGACTAAGAACTGGATCATCTTATCTCTAAGCTCCTACTCACCTCTGATATTCTGTAATCCTGTTGTCCAGGTCATCTTTGAGCTAATAATAACGATGACTTGTATTTATAAAGGATACATTCCAAAGCCTTTTCACCTTTCATTTTTTTGTCCTTAAAACATAACTGAGTAGAGTGGGTGGTGAGGGATATTCCTTTTCATTATAAAGAAAGGGGTACCATACCCGGCCACCACTTTGGTAGGGTCACACAGCCAGAGGACTGTCCTGGGATCAGAACCGGGCTTCTGGTTGCCAGCTTGGTTTTTTTCCATTAGGTTTAGTTCCTCAGTGGTTGTCTTTAAGAGTTATGTTTGGCAGTGCAAATATTCCAGAATGTGTCACTTGCAAAGGAAACTATTTGTTCATCTGCTGAAAGACCTGTTTTTTTTGTCTGAATTTGGATCACTGAACACCTTGCTGCCTGACCTTCAAAAGGTTACTTAATTTGATTTTATTATTTTTTTCTTGCCACATTTTCCATAGGGACACATTTGTAGGACTTGGGTGTTTTGAGCAGACTTGTTTAATGCTTATTGATTAAAGAGTACATTGTAATGATTACTTCTCAGTATTGTTCAGCACATGAGAAACTTGTGAAATAAATGTTAAGAGAAAATTCCAAATATTTGACTTGTTTCATCCAAATATGTCCTCATAGACGAGAGACATTCTTGCAGCCTGAAGACCCCTCTCTGGGCTCAGAGCTGCTGGGTGGGTTGAGAACTGGGTGTGGATTGTGTCAATGACCATGACTGTCCAACAGTGGCTTCTTGTGGCCTTCTGGCCAATTCTGAATATTTTAAGGACTGATTTTTTTTTAAAAAGTTCATTCACAGTACAGAGTCTTAGCTACATAAAGAGCTCATGCATGCAAAAGAGTACTAAACCTTAAAGCCCCACAGATGTTAGATGGTTTATTATTGATGAAAAGTTATACATCATAAAGAGGTTTTGAATACTCAGACCTGGAGGTGATAAGATGGTATACAGTAGGCATCACTCAGATGTTGGGTGTGTGTATGTGTCCTCCTGTCCTGTCAGTGATGTCTGATACCTGTAAGGAGATGAGCTGACATCATTCACTGTCCAGGCATGGAAAAAGGTCTTTGTTCATTTCACTGTACGTTTCTTTAGGATACCCGAGAGGATGAGGCAGGTATGCATAGCCTCACTGACACTGCATATAAATAAAGCCTTCATGTCATATGTCAGCTTCCCTAAGTGACTTGCTCACTAGAGAGAGGAATTGGTGGAGGTGTAAGGCAGTCAGTGAATTCTTAGCATTAAGCAGTAGAAAATCAGCAAGAGTGGAAGCCTGGTCAGGAAATGAGGCTGTCAGAGACCAAGGCCAGTGATGAAGTATAAGCTCCAGGCTGCTGCCACCGTGCAGGGATGGCGTCCACTTAACCACAATACCTGCTGTAATGCCTCCTTTGTTAGCTCTGCTAGTATTTATGAGCATTTACTTTTACTGGGAAACTTGCATCCTGTAGGTCAACTCTTCTCTTCTAGTGGCCTCCAGTCTATAATTTATTGATAGAGTGGCAGGGTTGTCAGTAGTGAGCTCGGGAATGCCTTTAGTGAGGCTGCTTTGTTGAAGTACGTGCTTTTTATTTTATTTTATATTTTATTTTTTAAAAATATATCTTTATTGATTTCAGAGAGAGGAAAGGAGAGGGAGAGAGAGAAATAGAAACATCAATGATGAGAGAGTCATTGATCAAGCCCACAACTGGGGCATGTGCCCTGACCAGGAATCGAACCCTGATGGCCTGGATCCTAGGTCTACGCTCAACTGCTGAGTCACGCCCGGCCAGGCCGTGCTTTTTATTTTAATTTCACTCTCTGAGCTGAGAGTGTTCGGAGGTAGGGTACGTGGTTAAAGGGGAGTGGGTGAGGCAGGTCGAAGGGGCTGTCCTGGCACTGAGTTTGCTGTGCCCCTGGTACCTGGCTCTGTCCACAGTTCTGGGATTCTAAGATTAAGGTGACTATTGCACTCTGTGGAGGCAGCTCAGTCAGGATGTGGGCCTAGAAGCACTCACATTTCATTGGGATAGTAACAAATAGGAGTGTGTGCAAAGTAGAGGGGAACAAAGAGAAAGGGCAGGTCTGACTGCCCTCAGGACACTGCAGAGAGGTGACTCTAAGGGGGGTGACTGTGGAGTGGTTTTGCTAGTCCACAGGTGCTTTCCAGGTGGTGATGATGGGAAGGTGAGACCAGGCAGAGGCCCAGAGCTGTAAGGATTCAAGTGTGAGGGGAACCGCTGCAGATAGAGGGAAGGAAGGCTGGAGGGCAGGTTCAGGTTGTGTGATCTGCCTGGCACATCAACCTTGGACTTGGGCCTCTTGGAGGATGAAATTCAGTGGGGAGCTGTTTTGGGGTAGTGGACACACAGCTTGAAGCTCTGTGCAGAAGCAAGCTGCCATCACTTGTGAAATCAGGGATGCAGATGGGGGAGGATGGCTTGTTTTTACAAAGGTCACCTGTGTCCCCAGAGACTTGAGGATTGCCATTGATGTTCCTAGGAAGCAGTGGCTAAACTCTGACACAAGGCTTCCAGAGTGGATTTGGCCTCAGTCTTGACTCATTTTCTTTGCCTGCATTTACATTTTTGGATAGTAATGTAGTGGCTGCCTGGATTCTGCTTCTCTTTCCGTGTGGGTTATGCTTACAGATCCATGCAGTCAGTGTGTAACTTTTACTCCAATTCCTTTAGAAAAAAGGTAATATTGCAATAAGATACAGGTAACATGCTCGTAGAGTCACACAGCCTTGGGTTTGAGTTTTGCTCTACCACTAGGTAACTGTGGCCTTCCTTGACCAGATGCTTCAACATCCCCCAAAATGGATGCTGAAACGGTTCCCTCCTCATACGACTGAGGAGGGCAATGTGAGGTGATGGCCTCAAGAGCCCAGCATCTGTGCCTGGTCCATGATGCTGGCTCAGTGTAATTTGCTATTGCCCAAAGTACACTGTCTAGTTAAGTGAGTTTGATAATGAAGTGAAATATACTATTTTTAGAGCTCCCAAATTGATGTTATGTTAACCAGTTCTGTTGAAAATTCTAAAAACGTGTTATTTTTTTTTTTTCCCAGCTGGGGCATATTTAGTATATTTGGACCTTTCCTTGGTCACTGAGGGTTATAGGGATGCTGTCAGGGCTGTGGTTGTGGGTGAGGCCTGTAGCCCTGTGTGGAGTACCCTCCCATCCTAGCACTTACAAGGCCTGCTTCCTCTCTCCTTACATCTCCAGGCCTCTTTCCTCTTGGTTGGGGTGAAGGCCTGAGGGTGGTTATGTCCTCTGGGTTTTGAGGGCAGCTCTGCACACAAAGGCCTCGCTCCCTCTGGGTTGGTGATTCTGTGCCTGAGCTGAATGTTATAGGTTATAGGAGGCCTGACCCTGTGATGGATGACAGGATGTTGCTGTGACTAGACTTAGTGACTCTCAGAATTGGAAGGGAGTGTGTGTGATGGTGATGATAACTCATACTCAGGTGATGAAAAATATAAATACTTGAAAAAGAAAATTGTAAGTAATATACAGCAATAAGTTAAGATTGAAGAAGTATGTTAAGTTTCTTGTTTTCCAAACTACCATTGCCCTTTTACTTTTATTTATTTTTTTGCCTTTTTACTTTTAGAATGAATATTTAAATAATAACTTGACTTTATAATTAAAGAAAAAAAAATATATAAACAGCTTGGTTGTGTAGGCATTTGTAGTTTACCAAGAACTTTCCATAGCCCTCATTTTGTTTTCAGAGCAGCCTGGTTGGTTTACTCCCCCTTCATTGTTCAGAGGAGAAAAGGGAGAACTGGAGGGTTGGTGGTTTTGCCTGAAGTCAGTGGGCCAAGACCCCACACAGGCCTCACCCCAAGTCCAGAGCTCCCAGGGAGCCTAGTTATGGGGCCTCTGCTGGAGCCTGCAGGTGGTCTTCAACATAGAGAATAAACTGTGGCTAGCTAGTGTTCGAAGTTTCCTATTCCACTGAATGAAATTTCATTATTATAAAGTGATGCCCAAACCATAGTTTGTGAACATTTTCATGTTTTAAACTACATTTTGTTGCATTGTACCCAATTACATTGTCGCCAACTGAGCGTGCCAAGTCTGTGAGTTGTGGCCTTCAGAGAAAACCACAGAGCAGGCTCTGCTCCCCTCACAGACCTCCACGCCTGCTGTTAGTGGGTTTGGTAGCTGACTGATTGCTGGGGGACGGAGCTGGCCTGCCAGCGTGCCCTTTAGCATGGATATGACAATACTTTAATTAAGGAAGTCATTTTGACCTCTGCACCCGCAAAGGTGTATCAGCTGAGTCTGAGTAGGTGCCAGTAAGAGGGGAGGCAAGGGAGGGGCAGATCGGGGGGGGGGGGCATCACCATCTGAGACAGGCTTCCAGGTTCAGAGGTTTCTGAGGGACCATACAAGAAGCTTTACATCCCTGTTCATTCAGTTCTTGCACAAGGTATCGTTAATCCACTTTTCATACGAGTAAACCGAAGCTCTGAGAGATGACATGACCTTCACTGGATCACCGACCTTCACTGGATCACCGTTAGAGCCTCGGCTCTTTCCCTTATCTTGCTGCCTTGAATAAGTGAATTCTGAGTCACCTGCAAATATGGAAATAATCTTTAAAAGTTAATCTTCTTCCCTACCTCCCAGAAACAGAAACAAGACAAATTCTGTGGTCTTTTGTTTTGATTAAGATAAGATCTATGCCTGCAACTAACTCACTTAAGATAATCTGGACATTTGCAATAATTTACACAGTTGGGAGATAAAGGGAGGAAAGGGAGAGGCTTCTAAACAGCCTAGCAGCTGGACGTGGGTTGAGGTAGTCTCTGCTTGTCCACCTGTTTACCTGCCCACCCTCTGCCACTGTCCAGCTCCCAACTGATGAGGGCAAGCAGCATACCTCGGGATTCAGAGCTGGCTCAGGAGTATTGTTGCCTTACCTACCACTGGCTACCTTTGGAAAGGTGTCATATACTACTTAAAATCAGTTACTTGAGGGAGTGGAAATTGCATTTCTGTAGAGCATTGATTTTGCACTACACTTTGTAAAATTGTGAAAGATCACATTTTGCTGCCATCATGATATCAAATGAAGATCATTTGTGCAGGTAAATTAGAGCTGATGTTTGTTTTTGTGCTTGTGATAATCATAACTTTTGTATCAGAGGGCTACCCCTCCCCCTTGTCTTTTAGGTCTTTTAAATATTGAAGGTCCAACATAGAAAATAGAGTTTTCTGCCTGGCTGGCGTGGCTCAGTGGTTGAGCATCGACCTAGGATCCAGGAGATCGCAGTTTGATTCCGAGTCAGGGCACATGCCCAGGTTGCAGGCTCGATCCCCAGTGAGGGGAGTGCAGGAGGCAGCTGATCAATGACACTCATCATTGATGTTTCTTTCTCTCTCCCTTTCCCTTCCTCTCTCTGAAATCAATAAAGACATATTTTAAAAAAAGAAAATAGAGTTTTCTGAGTAAAGAACTCTCTTTGTATTTTACCTTCCACACAGCAGTTTAATCATGTATCTTGGAGGCAATAGCTGGCACCTACTAACTGCCTACTTTGTTCCAGGCTTCAAAAGAGGCAAGACAGGTGCATTGCTCTGTCCACCTCCAAGGTTACCAGTTTGAACATGAGGATGCTGCAGGCAGTGAGATCCTGTGCTTAGTCCAAGGTCATCCAGGTCGAGAAGTGGGGAGAGGCTTTGAAGCTCTCTCATTGTTATGACTGTGTCATTCAGATTTGCTTAAATATTTTTCATGTTTTGCCATTGTGTGTAAAAAGATTTAATGGTTGCATAATCCTGTTGATGTCATGAGATTAATACATTCCCCTAATGCTGGACATTTTAGGTTATTTCCACTTTTTTTTGTTATAGATGAATTTGCAGTTTATAATTTCATTTATAATTTCATTTGTGTAATTAGTTCCTGGAAATTTTGGGGATGAAGTCCCAGGAACAGAAGTGCTGGTTTAAAGGATCTGCATATCTTAGAGGATTTTGAAAACCTCTGTTGTTTGTGGGTTTATTTTTCTGGTTACTTATGGATGAAAATGCTGAGAACTTCTTCCTCTTTAAGATATTTTGGCCTTTCGAATTGCCAAGTATCTATAAGATAAGAAACTTGTGAGGGTTTCTTAAGTGGGTCACATTTTCTTCCTAGGTATCTGGATATCATTTACTTGAACTGGGTGCTTACTTTTGTGAGTGAGACAGTCTTCGGAAAAGTCTTCCTACTTTATTACCATTATTATCTCCTTTCTAATCCTCATCCGAGGAGCGAGGACATTTTTTCCATTGATTTTGGGGAGAGTGGAGGGGGGGGGGATAGAAACATTGATGCGAGAGAGACACATTGATTGGTTGCCTCCCATGCGCCTGATGGGGAGCGGGGATTGGCCCTGCAGCCAGGTGTGTGCCCTTTACTGGGAACCGGACCTGTGACCCTCCGGTGTGCAGGCCGACACTCTAGTCAGCGCCAGCCAGGGCCTATTTTATTTTTTAATCACCTGAGCTAAGGTTCTTCATTCCCAGGGTTGTAAATGTTTGTGGCTGCATGCCATCAGCTCAGTCGCTATGTACTCTGAACCCCAGTATCTCTCAGGACCTGTTCTTGTTTCCTTCACTTTATTCTACATGTTAGGAAAGACTATGCAAGGTTGTTTCTCCTGTATCATTCATCAGTTGGGATGGCCTGGGGGTGTCTTGGCAATCTTCTGGTTTTGCCTGACTACTTTGTAGATGCTGCTCTCACGGATGTTCTTACCTCTGTTCAAATATCTCAGAGAATTTATTGGGAGGTTTATAGTGGTGTTTGCTCTTGTGTTTTTCTGTTCTGAAGTCACTGTGTCCTTCACTGTGTTCCTTCACCATGGGCCGGCTTTTTCACCTTCTACTGTCCCTTAGGTATTCACCTTCAGACTGAGTGGAGTCCTGTTTTCCTGGTGGCTTATTTTCCAGGATCTGCAAAAAAAACCGTGCTTAGCAGGGACAAGGAGGGGCTGCAGGTGGGGAGGAGTGGCTGGACCTCAGCTCTCACCCTTGGATTCTATCTGTTTCTCCATCAAGCCCCCCTCCCTCGCTTCCCGTGGGGGCTGCTTCCCCTTTAGTTCTCTGGCCTCACCATAACAAAACTCTCTTTTCTTGGTTCCTCTTATCCTAGCTAAGAAAAACTGACGTTCACAACAAAACAAAAGACGTTATTACATAGTAAGGTATAAATAAGAGGAAATAATCACAAGCAACACAGAAGCATAATAAAAGTTTTGTTTCCCAGGCACAAGTGGGTTTTTGGTGCCAGCACCGTAGGGCTAGCCTAACTGTATTGGCTCGGCTGGGTGTTGCCAGCTTCCTGCTTCCCCTCTCTGGCCCTGTTTATTCTGTCAATAAATCCAAATTTTAGAGTAATGCTTTGCTGTGTGCTTGACAGTCTGTGTTTTTGTCATAAGTATGGAAGTTGTACTTTGCCCTGGTTTCCACAGATGCCTAAACATGCCGAGGTTGGCTGTTGCTTAGGCAACTGGCAGAGCTATTGGTTGTGTGTGTGGTGAAAACTCTGGCAGGGGCTGGACAGAGGCCCCAAGTCATCCTTAAGGCTTCTCAACCAGGCTGGGTGGTAACTACCAAACCCCAGAGGCACAGGCTCTTAGCTTCCCTTTGCCCTTTCTACTCCTAAGTCATGGAAAAATGAATACGATTGGGTCATTGGAGTGCTACAGTATGTCTCCTTTCATGAAAACTGAATGAAGTAGTTGATAGAGTAAATTCTGGACTAATCTTCTGTTATTTTATCTTTAATGCTGCCTTTATTTCTTTTTGGATTTATTTATTTCCTTTTTGCTCTTGCAGGAGTGGGTCTGAAGTTGGTGCTCATCTCCAGAATTGCTGTTTTGGATCTGTGCTTTTTGGTCTACCAATTCTACCAGAAACTTGCAGGTTCACGAAATTTGGAAATAGTTGAAAATAACATGCTTTCTTGCTAAGAAGTAAAGAGACAGGGGAAAAAACCTTGAAATTCGTGCCTTTCAAAAACTTAATGTTAGCAGTGTGACTGGAGAGATAGAGCCCCATTCGTGGAAGACTGTAAAGCCCACTCCCTAGTCTCTTGATTTGTTGAGGGGGCTGGCTCTTAGGGCCCTGACTGGGACGCAGGTTGCTTTCACCTGTAGGAGGGCCCTCCCTGGAGCAGTGGGACAGGGACAAGCCTCTGCTGTGTTTGGGTTCCAGGTTCTGGTCGTGGGCCAGCCCAGTGCCCTGTGCCGCAGGGGTAAGCAGCCAGCCATTATTATGTAAGGAGCTCTGCAGGCAGATCGCCTGGGCTTGAGTCCCACCCAGCCCTGGGCAATATAGTGCATCTCTCTGCACCTCGGTTACTGTGCCTGTAAAATGGGGAGAAGGATAGGATTGTTGTGAGGACTGGTCGAATGGCTGTGTCCCACACTTGGGACAGTAGTACACCTAGAGAGCCTTATTTAGTGCTACCATGGGTGTGCCTCTGAGCCCCTAACCATCCTGCCACGTGCCTCTTTGATTTCCACTTTACAGTTGAGGAAACAGGCTCACAGAAACTTAACTCTTCAGACCCAGATCTGCCTTCAGGTTCTCCATTCAGTGCACTTGTGGTCCTCCACGGGGACCCTGGCTCTCCAGAGTGCTAGAATGTGATTGCAAAGGGACTGCTCACTCAGGGCTGTGCCCATCAGGCATAGTTTGTAGATGGATTTTTTTTACTGCCCCTGTACACACACATGCACACCATTTATTATATATTACAGTATATAAATGATGCTGTGATTATGATTAATAAAATACCAATTCATTTTAAAACTTGGATAGCTAGCTTTTTATCATCTTGATTTCCTCAGTCATTGAATGCTGAAAGTACTGTCCTCTTGGGAACTAGGGACCTCGTTGATCTTCAAAAAGCATCCTTTTTTGTGGGGAGAGTTCAGTAGAGGTTTATTGTTGCCCTTTTAACCCTGTCCAGTGTGTTGGTGTATGTCCTGCTGTCTGACATCTGCATACCTCATGGATCAGGGTGTGTTGGAGAGATGGAATCCTCAGTGTAGCTGGGCTGAGTTGTGAGCTGCAAGCAAGGTTGGGAGTTCACAAGTCTATACCAGGTTCAAAAAGCAGGAGTGTCTGAAGTCCCTGTGGGAGCAATGAAGGTGATTACATCCTAGGGGCCTCGAAGGAATTCTGCTGATCCTTTGATTCTCTGGAAGCATGATTCTGGCTCACCTGTCTTCCCTAGGGGCCTTCATGGCGCACAGTGATTTTGTTTTGTTTTAGTTCAGCAATCCTGCTCCCTCCTTAACCTGGGGCTCGTGTTGCAAAGTACATCCCTGAATCCTAACCACAGACCTAAAGGCTGGGCTTTCCCGTGGCTAAGTTGGTGATTCCATGGAGGCCAGCCCAAGAAGCCTCTTTTTTCTAGGAAAGCTGTCCTCTTGGTTAGATTTGGTTTTGTAATTTTTCTGCCCTACTCACCTAACCTTGGTCATTGGTGTTCTGAGACACATGGGTGGAATCCAGCAATGTTTCTTGACCTGTATTTGGGTCTCAGATCTCCTTCAGAATTTCACGAAAATAGCTTCTTTCCCCCATAATGGACACAAACATTTTTGCATGCAATTCTGACAGGTTCATAAATCCTCATTCATTTATTCAACAAATATTTGAATGTCAAGTGCATGGTTATAGGCAGTGGGGTTATAGCAGGAACACAGTAGACCAAGACCTAGTGGGGGAGGGAGGTGGTCGACAGAGCATGGTTAGACAACCCCGTCCCAGGGTGCAGAGAAGGCCACCTCGGTGGGCTGGAGTGGTCAGGCCTCATCCACCTGCTTGTGGCTAGGCCAGCCTCCCAGTTCCCTCCCAGCTTTTACCTTCTTGAACTGGTTTTTTACTTCACCATCATTATAATGACTTTTTAAAATTTAATATTTACTGAGGTTTATTTTGTGCCAGGTGCCCTACTTTTCCATGCATGACTACACTTATCCATATGACAACATTGTTTTCAGGTAGAAAGCTGGGCATAGAGAGTTTCAGTGACAGGCCTCATAGCTAGGAAGTGTGGTGTGCATTTTGGGTCAGTGTGCCACTTGGTGTTGAATTCAGCAAGCCAGGCCTGAGTACGTTATCAGAAATGGCAGCAAAAATTAATTTGACCATTTTGTTCTGGGCCATCTCTGTCCTTGGATTGGTTCTTTAGCAGTCAGAAATTTAATCTTTACATGACAGTCACACCAAATTGTCTTGTCAAGGGTGGAAACCTGAGTGAAAATGCTTTCAAGCCTCCCTGTGGTAGACATTATAGACAATATATGCTTTCACTGTTAGCAGGATTGCATGGTCCCATCCTCAGTTCCAAATAATTGCCTCGTGAAAGACATTTGAAATGCACATTATTTAGTACTTGGCTGAGGAGAATTATATGCACACTGGTTTTTCCACACCAGACAGTTGTTTTCTTGTTTTAACTTTTCAGGCACTGCCCAGTGGACAGAGTAACTTCCTGAAAAGTTGCTTTAAAAAACTTTGTATCCTCTGTCCAGGGTGGAATGAAACAGCATTTGTGATCTTGACTCAGCCCCTGACATAACAGAATCGTTCTTCTGACTGGAAGTTTGCAAGCTGCCATCCTCCTGGCATCCACAGCTGCTTGTTCCTTCAATATTTATTTTACATTTAATAATTTGATAGGTCTGCTTCCAGAATTCTAAGACTTGCCACAGCTTCGTGTAAAACACAAACTGCACTTTTGGAGTTACTTTGAAACATGACTAAATGCCAGGGTTATGTTTCTCTACATCCAGCTTTCCTCGTGGACAAATGTCTGGACTGTTAGGCTCAGTGTTAATTAAACGTTGCAGTGCCCAGTCTTCTTTCTGGGCTTGGGGACTGGAGAAGCCCCAAGGCTGGGAGGGGAAAGCTCTTTTGTTGAGAGAGAAGCTCTTTTTCCCAAGAGAAGATTGTTGGAAGTCAGGTCCTGAGACAGGGTCAGGGAGGCATTCTAAATGCAGTTTCCAGTCTGAAGGGGCCAGGCAGGGTTGGGAGAGTCCAGGTTTGAAGTTTAATAAGATAGAGATTGGGAATGGGAGGAAGGGGTGGCTGACAAGAGAGAGTTTTTAAACAAAGACCCTATATGATTTCTGAGTGGGGTTGGTGGGAAGCTGCAGTGGCTTCTTTCCCTGGCTGTGGGGCTGTGGCACAAGGGCTGGATGTGCCACATGGGACTCCTTTCCTGGGCCCTCTTCTAATGGGACTCTCCCCATGGGATGAGGAATCTGAGAGGCCAAGAGTTGTGCCCACCTGAAACCTGTGCTTCCACCTCTAGACCCTGTGCAGGGACAGAGACCCTGGCATTCCTTGTCCCAGTAACCCCTAGGCCACTTACAAGACCTGTGTGAGCCTCTTCCCTGTGGTCCACCTTGGGTTGGGCTGTGCCACTGTGTGCACACGCCTCAGGCTGAGAGGTGGCCAAATGGTGGGCTGTGTGCAGGGTGTGTGTGTAGATGGAGCTTGGGTATGCAGTCTGGGGTGTCCCCATGAGTGCATGTGGGGTGCAGGGCACAGCTTTGGAGTCATTATGTATTTGGTTTCTTGAAATAACAAAATCAGTGCTTATTTATTGAGTGTGCTTGTCTCATGCCCTCCCTGCTGCTCATGATACCCTTTAGAGCATGGAGATGTCCTTCCCTCTCTGACTGCTGGGGCTGGGGGAGGTGGGTTCCAGAGCAGGCCTATCCCCTGCTCAGCTGTTCTCACCACTAACCCAGCTGCTTGGAAGGAGGACCACTTGCACTGAGCCTTCCCCCTAGAGTCTCGTCTAGGGCTTGGCTGCTTGAGGTCTTGGACTTTGTTAGCATCTGGCAC
This sequence comes from Miniopterus schreibersii, assembly GCF_964146895.1. Classification (NCBI taxonomy): domain Eukaryota; kingdom Metazoa; phylum Chordata; class Mammalia; order Chiroptera; family Miniopteridae; genus Miniopterus; species Miniopterus schreibersii. The sequence goes on along the minus strand of NC_138102.1, from coordinate 184,033,847 downwards.
CATATCAGGATTTCAGTCTACATCATGGGCTTTTTAGAGCTCATATTTTATTTCTGCTTTAGCTTCATGAACAGTTTTAACATCGACACATGAAACTTTTCCTTGTAGCAAAGCACAGATACCCTGGCTCCGAGGTGAACAGCTCTTAGAGAAACTAGTCAGGTCACTTCTTCAACAGCAAAGCAGTGTTCTGGGTACATTTTTTGTGTGACTTCTGTCCTTGAGGCAGGGAGGGCACTGGGTCTCAGGTCACTTCCCCAGTCACAGCGTCCCACAGTACACATGACCGTCCGGGTGCCACCCCTCAGGATGAGCGCCAAGTTGGAGAAAGCAGGGCAGCTGCCTGAGGACTGTGGAGCCTTCGGTGGTGTCCGCAGCCCAGGGGGTCACAAAAGCTGGTCTGAAATGGTGTCCTCACCAATGTGAGAAAAATAAGTACAATGTGATCTTTATGTGTTAAGGTTAGAAACTACCTTTTCTTGGGAAGAGCTCTCTTTTAATATAAAATGGTGAGCTCTGTATGTTTTAGTTTTAAAGTCTTTTTTTTTTTTTAAAAATATATCTTTATTGATTTCAGAGAAAGGAAAGGAAAGGGAGAGAGAGAGAGAGAGAGACAGAAACATCAATGATGAGAGAGTCGTTGATCGAGCCCGCAACCCGGGCATGTGCCCTGACCGGGAATCGAACCCTGATTGCCTGGATCCTAGGTTGACGCTCAACCGCTGAGCCACACCCGGCCGGGCTAGTGTCTTTTTTTTTTAGTGTTGGTATAAGAGCTGGTAGTTTTTTGTTTCCTCCCCCTTCTAATCCTCATCTGAGGACATGCCCCTTCATTGACTGTCAGAGAGAGAGGAAGGGAGAGAGAGGACCCCCCCCACCTCCTCCCTCCCCTAACTGGGGATTGAACCCGCCCTATTCCCTTCTTTGCGCCCAGGATGCCCAGGATGATGCTCCAACCAATGGAGCCACCAGGCCAGGGCAAGAGCTGGTAGTTTTTAAAGAATTCTTACTTGACAAAATAAATAGTTAGTGATCATAAAGACTTCTCCACCAAAATTTAAACTTTATTGAGTATAATTAACAGACAGTTGCACATATTTAAATGTATAATTTGGTTATATGAATACGCCTGTTAAACCATCACTACAATCAAGATAATGAACATACCCATTATGCCCAAAAGTTTTACTGAGAGACTTTATTTATTTATTTATTATTTTTATTTATTTATCTTTATTGTTGAGAGTATTACAGGTATTCCATTCCCCCCCCCCAATTGATCCCCTCCATTTCGCTCCCACCCCCTTCCCAGGCCTTCACCCCGTTATTAACTGTGTCCATGGGTTATGCATATATGCATATAACTTCTTTGGTTAATCTCTTCCCACCCTCCACCCCCCTTCCCTCTTCCCTCTGAAATATGATTGTCTGTTGCATGCATCAATGTCTCTGGATCTATTTAGTTCGTCAGATTCTTTTGTTCATTAGCTTCTTCTTAAAGAGGACCCTTCAACATTTCCTGTAGTCCTGGTCTGGTGGTGATGAACTCCTTTAGCTTTTTCTTATCTGTGAAGTTCTTTATTTGACCTTCAATTCTAAATGATAGCTTTGCAGGGCAGAGCAATCTTGGTTGTAGTTCCATGTTTTTCATCACTTTGAATATTTCTTGCGACTCCCTTCTGGTCTGCAAAGTCTCTGTTGAGAAATCGGCTGACAGTCATATGGGTGCTCCCTTGTAGGTAACTAACTGCTTTTCTCTCGCTGCTTTTAAGATTCTATCTTTGTCTTTAACCTTTGGCATTTTAATTATGATGTGTCTTGCTGTGGGCCTCTTTGGGTTCCTCTTGTTTGGGACCCTCTGTGCTTCCTGGACTTGTAAGTCAGTTTCTTTCCCCAGGTAGGGGAAGTTTTCTGTCATTATTTTTTCAAGTAGGTTTTCAATTCCTTGGTCTCTTTCTTCCCTTTCTGGCACCGCAATAATACGAATGTTGGGCCTCTTGAAGTTGTCCCAGAGGCTCCTTATACTATTTTCATATTTCTGGATTCTTTTTTCTTTTTGCTCTTCTGGTTGGGTGTTTTTTGTTTCCTCATGTTCCAAATTGCTGATTTGATTCTCAGCGTCCTCTACTCTACGTTGATTCCATGTAAATTATCTTCATTTCAGTTTCTGAAGCCTTCATTTCAAATTGGTACTTTATTATGTTATTGATTTTCTCAGTTTTTTCCCTAACAGTCTGCTTAAACATCCTTATACACAAAATTCTGAACTCTGTATCTGTTAGCTTGCTTGGATCTATTTCATTTAGTTCCTCTTCTAGAGATTTCTTCTGTTCTTTCCTTTATGACATGTTTCTTTGCCTCCACATTTTGGCTGCTCCCTGGTGTTTGTTTCTATGGATTAGGTAGAGCTGCTATGTCTCCTGGAATTTGTAGGGTGGCTTTGTGTAGTAGGTGTCCTGTAGGGTCCAGTGGCTCAGCCTCCCCAGTCACCTGAGCTGGGCCTTCTAGGTGCTCCCCGGTGTGGGCTGTGTGCACTGTCCTGTTGCAGTTGAGCCTTGGTTGCTGTTGGCATCACTGGCAGGAATTGACCCCCAGGCCAATCAGCTGTGAGGACCAGCTGCAACTACAGCCAGAGAGCTGCTGTGCTGGAGACACCCCTATGGATCAGGATTTACTTCAGTGGAGCTTTGGTGTTCGCCAAGTGCGCCCCTTGAGTGTGTCACTTGTGGATGTGGTAGGGTTGTAATCCAGCGTGGTGGAGTCTGACCACCAGGTGCACTGTCTCTGGGGCCTCCTGGGAGGTGCAAAGTCAGCCTGTGCCAGTGCCTTGCCCAGGGCCACCCAACATGAGCTACACAGCAAACCGTAGTTGGCTGCTACTTGTGCTGGGCTTGGAGGTGTCCAGGAGAGGCCAAGCCATGAACCAATGCAAGCGGCCACTAGTGCCAGGCTTGGGGCCACTTATGAAGCCATATGGGACACACTGCTGCTTGTTGGAGAGATTTTAGGGAAGTCCTAAGCATGAGGCTCGAGAGGCCACTTGCACAGAAAAGCCACTGGAAATGGCCTGGATGAGCTTGCAGGTAGGGAGGGGCGGGGCCTTCAGGAATCACAAGGGCAGGGCCAAAGGTGTGATTCAGGTGCTGGCGACTCAAATATGGCGCCTGCCTGCCGGCAGTGTTCCGGGAGGACTCGCCAAAGGAGCAGTGGCCTCTGCCAGCTCTTCTGCCTGGGAGGAAGTCACCCCTCCAGCTCTCGCCCCGATTTCAGGCAGGTTAGTTTCTCCCCAAGTGTCCCCGGTCGCTTTCAAGCTGCTGCCCGGGGCTGGGCTCAGAGGGAGCGAGTCTGAGTGAGTCCGTGCTCGGGCCCTTTGAGAGGAGCTGCTGGGGCTCCCGCAGCTTCCACGACCCTCAGCCACAGTTCCCGCTGGTTTCACAGCCTGGAGTTGTGGGGACATCTCTTCCCGGCCCTGGAGGCCTGGTCTGGGGGCCTGCTGTGGGGCTGGGACCCCTCGCTCCTCCGGGAAACCCCCACTGCCGAGATTCCCTCCCGGCTTTCAACCTCGGCACCAGGTGTGGCCCCCAGCGGCGTCTCTGAGATTCAGCCCCCACCAGCCCGAGTGTCCGCCCCTCCTACTGCTCTCGATGCTTCTTCAGTTCCCTGGTTGCAGGGCTTCTGTTTGCCAGATTTCAGGAGGCTCTGAGTGACGGTGGTTCTGTATTTTGTAATTTTGATGTGGTAGCAGGAGGCGGCGGGTGCAGCTGTTACCTACGCCGCCATCTTGTTTCCTCCTACTGAGAGACTTTAATAGTCATTTCTGCCTGCCCCTCCTCACTCCAGGCAACAGCTAGTCTGCTTTCTGTCCCTGTAGATTTGTGTTTTATAGAGTTTTACATAATTTGGATCATACAGTATATACTGTTTTTCATTCAGCAGTATTTATTTTATTTATTTATCCTCACTGGAGGATATTTTTTCCATTGCTTTTTCAGAGGGGCGGGGAGAAACATGATTGTGAGAGAGACACATTTGATGGTTGCCTCCCGCATGCACTCCGACCAGGGGATTGAGCCAGTAACCGAGGTACATGCCCTTGGCTGGAATTGAACTCGGGACCCTTCAATCCAAGGGCTGATGTTCTAATCACTAGTCAAACCAGGTAGGACTCAGCAGTATTATTTTTAGATTCATCCATGTTGTAGCATACATCAATATTTCATTCTTTTTAATCCAGTTTATGGATATGACACATGCACATACACACACAGTATGTGTTTATCCATTCACCTGTTGATACACATTGGGCTGTTTGTAGTTTGGGGGTGTTACAAATAAAGCTGTTATGAACATTTGTGTTCAAGTCTTTGTACACATATATGCTTTCATTTCTCTTGGGTAGATACTAGAGTAGAAGGGCTGGATGATATGGTTTTGTTAGATGAACTAAAGTGCTGTACCATATTGCATCCCCACCAGCAGTGTATGAGAGTTCCAGTTCCCTAGGTCCTCACCAATATTTGGTATAGTTAGTCTTTTTCATTTTTGCCATTCTGGTAGGTCTGTAGTGGTGTTTCATTGTGGTTTTAATTTGCATTTCCCTCATGACTAATGATGTTGAGCATTCTTTCATGCACTTATTTGTTGTCTGTATATCTTTCTTGATGAACTCTCTGTTCAAGTCATTTGCCCACTGGGTGGTTTATTTTATTGTAGATGCTCCTTGACTTTCAATGGGGTTATGTCCAGTAAACCCGTAATAAATTGAAAATATCCCAAGTTGAAAATGCATTTAATACACCTAATCTACTGAACATCACAGCTTAGCCCAGCCCACCTTAACCATGCTCAGGACACTCAAATTAGCCTACGGTTGGGCAAAATCCTCTAACACAGTAAAGTGTGTGAATATGTGGCTGACTGGAAGCTGCGTCACTGCCCAGCATCACTAGAGAGTGTCACTAGCCCCAGAAAAGAGCAAATTTCAAAATTCAAAGTATGATTTCTACTATATGTGTGTTGCCTTCACACCATTGTGAAGTTGAAAAATTGTATGTTGGGGACTGTCTGTATTTAGTTTTGAGATTTCTATATTCTGGATGTAAGTCCTTTATCAAATATGTGATTTGCAAGTTTTCTTCCAGTATATAGGTTTTCTTTTTGTTTTCTTAACACTGCTCTTTGAAGTTTAAAAATTTGCTGGTCAGTGGGTTCTGTGGTTTTTTGGTTGGTGTCATAGCTAAAATCTTTGCTTAATCCAAGGTCACAAATGTTTTCTCAAAGAAGTTTTATAGTTTTATGTTTTATGTTGAGGTCTCTGATCTATTTTGAGGTATTTTTTATGTGTGGTGTAAGGTGTGGATTGAAGTTTATTTTTTTTCTATGTGTATCCAATTGCTTCAGCACTATTTGTTGAAAAGTTCCCCGATTTTCGGGGCAATTTTTAGTTAGTGAAATCCAAGTGTCTGGGAATTATGGTTCTGGGCACACAGATCTCTTCTGTTTCATGATTGTTTACTGTTCTTACCAGCTTAACATAGTCTGGCCTTTTCTCTGTTTCACGTGTGTCCTAAGCCTCTTGACGGCAAAGGTGCTGTCCCTGGGCAGCTAGTGACAAAGGGGTTGAGAGATGCCTGCTGGGATTTCATGTGGTCTGCCACTCTACTCTGGGCTGTTAAGGACTTTCTGCTGGGTAAGGTCTGGGCAGTGTCTCATTTCCAGAGGTGACTGTGGAGGCATGCCCGGTACAGAGAGGTGAAGGGACAATAAGCCGCCTGTGCCTGTGTGGGTAGGATGTGGTCCAGGCTAGCTATCATTTCCTTCTTTCAAGTCTCCCAGTGTAGCTCCTGCTCTTCCTTTTCATGTTTCTCCCTTGTCTAATGCTTGCTTTTTCTGTATTAATTCTGGAAAAAGGGAAATCAACTTGGGGTTGCTTGATCAAGACTACAGAGCAGGAGAATTGTTGATGTGGCAATTAAAGCTTGAGCTTTCTGACTCTGGACATTGCTTTGGGCCAGACTGCAAGGCTCATTCAAGGTGACCTTGATGTGTCCTTTGCATTGGTAATGTGGGGGGTGAAAACAGATGGCCAGGGGCTCTATATGAACCCATAATGGACTTCAGTCCTATAGTCAGTGAAGGGAGGGCACAGTAGGGGCGGGTGTGGGTGGGATCCCATCAAGTGGCGATAGGGCTGTGGAGCCTGGGGTGATGTGGGCTGTAGAGATGTGGGTTTGCTGATTAATTTCTGGGTGAGGGGGTCCTTTTCACATTTCAAGGTCCTTTTCAAATTTGACCCCTTCCTCTAGAATACAATGCAGAAGCAGAGAAGCAGACACAGGTAAAAGCCAGCCGAAGCTAGGTGGCAGGGTGTATGCATGTGCACATGCTCATGTTCTCTTTACCAGGAAGGCCCTTCTAGGGGTTGGCTGATGGCTGATGGATGGTGTGGCGGGTTGGAGTGACTACTAGTAAAGGGTAACCCTGCTGAGCCCTAGAACTGGGTCTAGACATGGAGGGAAGTGAAGCCAGGAGACCTGGAGGCTGGGACCACCATGGGGCCTCCTAGTGCTCCCATCCACTGGCCCTAGAGTGGGGAGTGTGGAGCCCATCAGCAGCAGGCTGGGCAGCCAGCTGGCACCTGGAGGTGAGCACCCCATCCTGAGTGTTGTGCAGCTGAAAGGAGAGGGCCTATCTCTGGTCCTGGCATCTTCACACACTTCCTGGTCTCATTTAAAAATATATATATATTGATTTCAGAGAGAGGAAGGGAGAGGGAGAGAGAGGTAGAAACATCAATGATGAGAGAGTCATTGATTGGCTGCCTCCTGCACGCCCCCCACTAGGAATCGAATCCGCAAGCTGGGCATGTGCCCTGACAGGGAATTGAATCGCGATTTCCTGGATCCTAGGTCGATGCTCAACTGCTGAGCTATCCCAGCTGGGCTGGTCTCATTTTTTATAGCAAGAAGCCGCTTTCTGACCTTTTGTCACCAAACAGGACAAACAAACCAACATATGTCCACCTCTAGGGTTTAATTTAGAATAATAATGAAGCATCAGCCCCACTTTTGTTTTTCAGCCACCTCCCTTTCTTTTTTTTTGGGCAAGCAGTTACCTCTTTTGAAGTAGTCACCACTGCTTGGTTTTACAAGCTCTTCGTCATTAAGTTGGTGGTATTGTTGATGTGCCAAGGGGAAGAGACCTGTGTCTGTAATGGGGAGGTGCTCAGCCCACCCCAGGTTAAGTTACTCTCGTGACAGTGAAATAGGCTGAAGCTTTACAGCCTTTTGGCACAGGTGAAGAGAAATTTAATTTCCATTTCTTCTAGTTTACTCTGCTCCTTCTTCCCAGATGCTCTGAAGCACCAAGTAAAGGGAGTGGTTTTTCCACTCGGAGCCATCTTTGCATCAGGTGTAGCTATCCAGAGGTCCTAGGTCAGGCACGGATGGTCATAGTCACCATGCTTTTATCCCTGTTGGGTGGGTTTTCACTTTATCTCCAGATTCAGTTTGGAGAGAGGGGAGGTGGGAGCAGAGTTGTATTAGGTTCACATATCAACATCAGAGTACCTTCATAGAAGCCTGGGGCTTTTTCTTTTAGATTAGAAATGAAGAATTCTGAATTAGGTACTTAATTTGTCCTGGTCCTAAAGCAAATTATATAGCACTCTGTTTTCATTGATGGCAGGGAAGAATGTTTTAATACCCCACTAAATGTTGAGTCCCATAGCCTGTGCATAGCTCACTCAGAAGAGTTTTACACTAATTTTCCAGGAGGCAGTGCTGTCCCCGGTACTTGACATGACACCTCACCAACGGTCACTCAGCATTTGTCTCATGGGACTGGGAATGGCCAGCAGTCAGCTAACTAAAGAAGTTGGATAGAGCAAGAATCATAAAATCAATACATAGTTTAGGCATTTTATTTTTAACTTAAATCAATGTATTTCATATACCAATCTTTTTTTGACTTTTTAACTTTGAATCTGCTGGTGAGAACTGTCAGTTGTTTTCTTGCATAAACCACACCTATCATTCATTTATCGTGTTTGATGCTTGGTTTCTGCTTGAAGAGGATTGAGAATTTAGATACATGAAGCAGCCTGAGTTGCTAAATCCTAGATTTTTACAAATTTTCACCCAGTCCTTTACACTTGTCTTACCTGTGTTACCCACATGTATGATTTAGTTAGGATTTTTAAAAAGTTTAAAAATTTTAGCAACTTGTAGTTTTTATAGAAACAACTGTGCGCTTGTTCCACAGGTTTTATAGTTAAGTATGTGTATGTTTGTGTGTATACCTATATATATATAATTTGCAAATGCATATATATTTATATGTACAATTGGAATAAACAGGTTTAGGGACAAACACTTGTTTAGCACACTAGGCTACCTGTGAGTCTGTTTGCCACATGTGCTCACTATGCCAAGGGGGTCCTTTAGTAAATTACACAGCGATTCTGTTCTCAGGAAGCTACCAGCCTACTGGGGGCAATGTCTGTATTTCAGTAACTATAACACAAGTTAAAAAGTGGCAGATGCCTTTAGAAAGAGCATGTACTCCCAGCAGGAAGGGATCCAGGAATTCTCGGAGGAGCAGGTGTTTGACTGGGCCATTCATTTCTTTCTGTGTTTAGTTGAATATTTTTCTGTAAGTAGAGGTGTGAACAGTTGTACAGATCATTGAGCCTTGGGCAGTGGTAAGAACATCTGACGTGTGTCTGAAGTTTCCATGACTCAGTCTTTTGTAGAGGCACAGTCTGTTTCTCCTGACAAAGCTTTGAATACCCCGTTGTCTGTGCTCTGCTGCAGGGGGTTAGTCAAAAGGGATGGTGTTCCTTTCAGTCAGGAATCAGTGGAGCAGTCACGGTTCTGTTGTCCCAAGCTAACCTGGGTTAGAAGCACTTCCTTGGAAGAGTGAGTGAGGTGGCTTCACAGACTCAGAGGGAACCTGAACAGGAGCCAGGAGAGGGATTGCTTCAAAGGGGTGGGATGGGGAGAATTCCTCAAAGCCCAGTTGGAATGCTGTTACGAGGAAGAGGAATGGTACTGGGCAAGGAGCAGCCCTTTCAGATGCACTTCGTAGAGCTCCTCATGGGGTGATACATTAACTAGGGGCCAGGGTGCATCCAGGAGCAAATAGACTTTGTCTTTCCAATGAGTCCACCTGAACTTCTAGAAGCGGAAAAGCATAGCACATCGTCCGTAGGAAATCAGGAAGTACCGTGATTCCCAGGAATTCAAGAAATGTTGCCAGACTGTCTCCTGAAACTTACTGTCCATATGAGCATAGAAGCCTGCCTGTGTTCTGCCATGTGTGGGTGTGTGAACTCAAGCAAGGAGAAATGTCTGAGAGCAAAGAGCCCAGCTTTGCAGTCATCCAGCTGGATAGAGGGTAGACTCTTAGCTCTGCAGCCAACTTGATGTGGACCTTGTACTCTTTTGTTGTGTGTAAACAAAAGCTGTTTGCAGTATTCTTTATTAGATTCTCAAAGAGCAGGTTACTGCATTTGTTACTATATGCTCATGTCAAGTGAAACAAAAAGATGTATACACAGCAGAGTGGTAATAAACCACCCAACCCTCTGAGCTGGTGTGGCAGCAGAGCCTTCCACAACTTTCTCCAGGCTCACAGACACAGCACATGTTTTAGTAAAAGGAAGAACATACTGTAGGCTTCACTCAGCAATTTGCTGTTTTCACTCCCCTTTGGCTTACATTCTTCTGATTTGAAGCACTCTAAGAACAAAGGTCTGACTGTGTGCCCTGCCTGTTGTAGGCGTTTACTGTTGAATGGATGAATGAATGAATGCTATACTCAAGATAGCTTTCCAGATTAGTAGTTTTTGGTAGTTACTCCAGATGGAATTGCTTCAGACCTTTTGCGGGACAAGTTAGACCAGCAGTGTATGAGTATACCCTTTTCTGGGCATGCCCACCAGCACCAGATGGGTGAAATATTACCTCATTGTTGTTTTAATTTATATTTTCCTGAGTACCAGTAAAGTTGAGCATCATTTCACATGTTTATTGGCCATTTATATTTCTTTTTCTCTGAATTCTATACCCATATCTTTTCTCCATTTTCCCCTCCTATTGGATTGTTTTTCTTTTCAGTTTTAGGAGCTCTTTGTATATTGGGTTATAAGTCCTTTGTTGTATATATTTGCAAATATGCCACGCTTTTGTTTCTGTAATTTGTTTTTGCTTTGTATAGGTGTCTTTTTCTATTAAATATAAAGATTTTTATGTAGTCAAATATGACTGTCTTTTTCTTTATAGGGTTTAGATTTCTTGTTTCATCCATGGTCAAGAGAAGACTATAGACCAATTTCCTATGTACATGTGTATATGCAGGTATATGTTTATATATATATATAATATATATTATATACATACACAGGGTGGGGCAAAAGTAGGTTTATAGTTATGAGTATGTGAAACAGCGTTTATTCTTCTTATTATTTTTGTATTGTATTATTTTCCATAAAAACAGCTGTGAATCTACTTTTGTCCCACCCTGTGTGTGTGCATATTTGCAACATTTCTAAATAAATAATTTGAATACAGTAGTGTATTAAAAGATGAATTCTCCATGACTTCTGTAGAAGTATAGGAATTACCTAAGGTGAGGAATTGGGTTGGCTGAAGGAAATTCTGGCTCAGGGCTTCAAGCATGGTGTGTCCCAGTCCTGCCTTCTATTAAATCTCTTGACTTTGGCCAAATTAATCTCCCTGTACTTTAATTTCCTCATCTGTAAAATGAGCAGGACAAGAATAGTATCACATAGGGTCCATGTGAGGACTAAATGATTTAACGCGTGTAAAGTGGTTAGAGCAGGACTTGGTGCATAGTAAGTGCTCAGTTAGTGTCATGCTTAACAATTCACTACATAAAATTAAAAGGAAAGCCTATGCTGATATATATTAACAGATGTTTGAAAGACATAGGATTCTACAGCTAATCCTATAAAAATCTAGGTAAAATGGTCACAGGAGTAATCTACATAAATACAGAAGTGTTTACGAGAATCCAGCAACAAGCACATTAAGTGGCCATTTCATTAGGCTCCAGCCATGACACGGAGACCTGCATGGAGCACTGTTCCCCAGTCTGTGAACCCCCAGATGATCCAGGGATAGGCTCGTGGGGAAAGGAGTCAGAGGAGTGATTGTGACAGTGTCTGTCCAGCCTCCACCGGCCCTGTTTTCTCTTCTGCTCTCTGGAGCATCTGACCACCTTGTTCCTGAGGCCTGCACGTCTTCCCCATTGGCCTTTCACTACGTGGTAAACAGCCTCCTGGTCTCACCCGGCAGGAACCAGGAATACATTCTTGGGGTTGGGTGCGGAAGAGGATTATGAAAGTAACAAGCGACCTCAAACTGGCCAGGGGAGCAGTTTCGTGGGAGTAGGAGGAGTACTGGGAACCAGATGTGACATCTAGAGTGCCGAGGGTCAGCAACAGGTGGGCTAACCTGGCAGGTACCCGTGGCTCTGCTCTCTCTGAGAAGAGTTAGCACAGTCATAATTTCAAACCTCCCTTCCTCTTCCACATGCAGAATGAATGTACCAGCTCTCTCAAAATGAGAGAGGGAGGGAAGGCCTGAATGCTCTGAAACCTGGGCTCCAGGTCAGATTGGACCTTCCAGACTGGCCTGGAAAGCCTTTTTTGGGAGAGGGAGGTACCTTGGCATTGACTAGCTTTTGCCTGGCATTTGGTGAGAAACACACGTTTCTCTCCTTGTGTCTTATGACACTTTTCTTGCCTACCTCTAGCTTAGAAGTGTTTTATTAGACAACTTAAAATTTATGTAAACAATGGGTGATCGGTATGTAAGTTTTGAAGCATAATTATAAAAACCTCGAAGCCAGCCTCCTAGCTTGACACCATCATGCGCCATAGGGAAGCTCCTAGTAGGCATTTCCTATTAGGGGTAAAGTAGTCCAGGAAATTTTCTCATTCCCTATTCCCTTTTTCTTTTCTTTTTTAAAGAATACTTACACATATGTGTATAACATATTCAGGTTTTGTTTATGAGCTTTATCAAAAAGAGAATCAGGAAATCTGCATATTGGGGTTTTTCCTTCATTTTCACTGCTTAATAATATTCCACAGTGTGTATATTAGTCAGGGTTCTCCATTAGGATGTATGTGCATATATAGAAAGTGATTTATTTTAAGGAATTGGCTTGCATGATTATGGAGACCAGCAAGCCCAGATCTGCAGCCCAGGAGAGCCAAGGCTGGCAGCTGAGGGACCTAGGAGAGTTGATGGTGCATATGAATTCCAAAGGCTGGTTGGGGTTTTTTTCATTGCTCTTCTGTTCAGGGCTTCAACTGATTGGATGGGGCCCACCCACATTATGGAGGGCAATATACTTAACTAATTAAAATGTTAATCTTTTCTGAAAACACCCTCACAGGAACACCCAGGACAATATTTGACCTAATATCTGGGCATTTGGGGCCCAGTCAAATTGACACATACAATTAAACATCACGTACGGAGGCCAAGATTTAGTCTTCTTCTGCGGGCAAGTACTGGTTTGCTTCTGTTTGTTGACCACTGGGAGTACTACAGCTCTGAGCCTTCTTTATACGGGTCCCCTGGTGCACTCATTTCTCTAAGGTTTACTCCTAGGAGCAGACTTGCTGGCTCCAGGGGTTGTGTGTGGGCAACATGCATAAACCCCACCCAAGTGACTGTGCCAGTTTATTCTCCGTCTGCCATGTATGCAGGTTCCTACATCCTCTCCCACACTGGCTATTGTTATATTTCTTAATTGTACCCATTTAGTGAATGTCAAACATTTTCTCATTCTGGCCTTAATTTACCCCTTCTGGTTACAGAGATGAGCATTGTTTCACATGGGTATTAGCGATTCATGGGCTCTCCTTGGTGACGTGCCTGATCAGGCCTTTTCCCATTTTTCTCTTGAGTTGTCTGTATTTTTCTTACTGATTTTTATTTTTTTTTAAATGCAGTCTTACACCAATTTATTGGTTATATGAGGTACAGATACTGTCTCTAAGTTTGTGCATGTCTTTTCATTTTCATTATGTTCTCTTTTGCTAAACACTTTAAATTGCAATGTAGTGTAGTTAACTGTATTAATCTTTTCTTTATTTTTTTGGTTTTAGGAAATCTGAATTTTATTTTTTTAAATTTATCTTCATTGTTGAGAGCATGAAGGTGTCCCATTTTTCCCCCCCAATTGACACCCTCCACCTCCACCTCCACCCACCCCCTCCCCAGGCCTTTACCTCGTTATTGACTGTGTCCATGGGTTATGCATATATGCATATAACTTCTTTGGTTAATCTCTTCCCACCCTCCACCCCCCTTCCCTCTTCCCTCTGAAATATGATTGTCTGTTGCATGCATCAATGTCTCTGGATCTATTTAGTTCGTCAGATTCTTTTGTTCATTAGCTTCTTCTTAAAGAAGACCCTTCAACATTTCCTGTAGTCCTGGTCTGGTGGTAATGAACTCCTTTAGCTTTTTCTTATCTGTGAAGTTCTTTATTTGACCTTCAATTCTAAATGATAGCTTTGCAGGGCAGAGCAATCTTGGTTGTAGTTCCATGTTTTTCATCACTTTGAATATTTCTTGCGACTCCCTTCTGGTCTGCAAAGTCTCTGTTGAGAAATCGGCTGACAGTCATATGGGTGCTCCCTTGTAGGTAACTAACTGCTTTTCTCTCGCTGCTTTTAAGATTCTATCTTTGTCTTTAACCTTTGGCATTTTAATTATGATGTGTCTTGCTGTGGGCCTCTTTGGGTTCCTCTTGTTTGGGACCCTCTGTGCTTCCTGGACTTGTAAGTCAATTTCTTTCCCCAGGTAGGGGAAGTTTTCTGTCATTATTTTTTCAAGTAGGTTTTCAATTCCTTGGTCTCTTTCTTCCCTTTCTGGCACCGCAATAATACGAATGTTGGGCCTCTTGAAGTTGTCCCAGAGGCTCCTTATACTATTTTCATATTTCTGGATTCTTTTTTCTTTTTGCTCTTCTGGTTGGGTGTTTTTTGTTTCCTCATGTTCCAAATTGCTGATTTGATTCTCAGCGTCCTCTACTCTACGTTGATTCCATGTAAATTATCTTCATTTCAGTTTCTGAAGCCTTCATTTCAAATTGGTACTTTATTATGTTATCTATTTTGTCAGTTATTTCCCTAGTAAACATCCTTATACACAAAATTCTGAACTCTGTATCTGTTAGCTTGCTTGGATCTATTTCATTTAGTTCCTCTTCTAGAGATTTCTTCTGCTCTTTCCTTTATGACATGTTTCTTTGCCTCCACATTTTGGCTGCTCCCTGGTGTTTGTTTCTATGGATTAGGTAGAGCTGCTATGTCTCCTGGAATTTGTAGGGTGGCTTTGTGTAGTAGGTGTCCTGTAGGGTCCAGTGGCTCAGCCTCCCCAGTCACCTGAGCTGGGCCTTCTAGGTGCTCCCCGGTGTGGGCTGTGTGCACTGTCCTGTTGCAGTTGAGCCTTGGTTGCTGTTGGCATCACTGGCAGGAATTGACCCCCTGGCCAATTGAGGACCAGCTGCAACTACAGCCAGAGAGCTGCTGTGCTGGAGACACCCCTATGGATCAGGATTTACTTCAGTGGAGCGTTGGTGTTCACCAAGTATGCCCCTTGAGTGTGTCACTCATGGATGTGGTAGGGTTGTAATCCAGTGTGGTGGAGTCTGACCACCAAGTGCACTGTCTCTGGGGCCTTCTGGGAGGTGCAAAGTCAGCCTGTGCCACTGCCTTGCGCAGGGCCACCCAGCATGAGCTACACAGCAAACTGTAGTTGGCTGCTACTTGTGCTGGGCTTGGAGGTGTCCAGGAGAGGCCAAGCTATGAGCCAGTGCAGGCTGCCACTAGTGCCAGGCCTGGGGCCACTTATCAAGTCGAATGGGGCACGCTGCTGCTTGTTTGAGAGATTTTAGGGAAGTCCTAAGCATGAGGCTCGAGAGGCCACTTGCACAGAAAAGCCACTGGAAATGGCCTGGATGAGCTTGCAGGTAGGGAGGGGCGGGGCCTTCAGGAATCACAAGGGCAGGGCCAAAGGTGTGATTCAGGTGCTGGAGTTTCAAATATGGCGCCTGCCTGCTGGCTGTGTTCGGGGAGGACTCGACAAAGGAGCAGTGGCCTCTGCCAGCTCTTCTGCCTGGGAGAAAGCTGCCCCTCTACCTCTCGTCCCAATTTCAGGCAGGTTAGTTCCTCCCCAAGTGTCCCAGGTCCCTTTCAAGCTGCTGCCCGGCGCTGGGCTCAGAGGGAGCGCGTCTGAGTGAGTCCGTGCGTGGGCCCTTTAAGAGGAGCTTCTGAGGCTCCCACAGCTTCCACGTCCCTCATCGACAGTCCCCGCTGGTTTTCACAGCTTGAAGTTGTGGGGACATCTCTTCCTGGCCCTGGAGGCCTGGTCTGGGGGCCTGCTGTGGGGCTGGGACCCCTCACTCCTCCAGGAAACCTCCACCGCCAAGATGTCCCTCCCGGGTTTAAACCATGGCACCGGGTGTGGGCCAGATTTCAGGAAGTTCTGAGTGATGGTGATTCTGTATTTTAGTTGTAATTTTGATGTGGTTGCGGGAGGCGGCGGTTACAGCTGTTATCTATGCCACCATCTTGTTTCTCTCCAATCTTTTCTTTTATGATAGGAATTTTTAATGCTTTGTAAAGGAGATCCTTCCCTGCCTCGAGGTCATAAAGATATAATTTTCTGTATTTTTTTAAATAGTTTTAAAGTTTTGCTTTTCAAGTTAAGCCTTAATCTGTCCGGAATTGACTTTTGTCATTGTGTTTGGTGTGAAAGGAATCCAGTTTTATTGCCTTCCAAGTGGATGATTAATTGAGTCGGCATTACTGAGTGGCCTTCTGTC
Source organism: Miniopterus schreibersii (assembly GCF_964146895.1). Classification (NCBI taxonomy): domain Eukaryota; kingdom Metazoa; phylum Chordata; class Mammalia; order Chiroptera; family Miniopteridae; genus Miniopterus; species Miniopterus schreibersii. The sequence continues at coordinate 184,017,977 of NC_138102.1, read as the reverse complement.
CCTTGAGACACCACCTCTGTTTAGACATAAGTTTGGGTCTTTTTTTACCCCCCCTAAATTTTTATTTTTTATTGCAATAAAATATACATAACAAAATTTACCACTTTAACCATTTTTAAGTATACAATTCTATGGCATTAAATACATTAACGTTGTGCAGCCACACTATCCATCTCCAGAACGTTGTCATCTTCCCAACTGACTTTCTGTGCCCAACACACAATTCCCTGTTTCTCTCCCCTCTAGCCCTGTGGGTCTGTTTCTGGTTTGCATATAGTCAACATACCACCAGAAGAGGCAACCCTCCCTTCCTCCATTCTGGCTTTTAATACAAGTATTTTAGTTTTATCTTCCTTATGAGTAAATCACAAGAATAGGGACTTTGTCTTAATGGATCTCTGTGTCCCTTAAAAGCACTTCACTTGTGAGCATGTGGTGGGAGCTACATAAAGGCTAATAATTGAGCATTGGCATTGGGATTGAGAAAGGTAACAAGTTAGACTCAGGTTCGGACCTATGAGAGAGTGATACGAGAGTCAGTGTGACTGAAACACCACCTAATTGACAGGCATGGTGGGTATGGTGCCATGGAGCCCATACAAGGCGCTAGCCAAGTGGAGTTGCACCTTTTAGGCCCTGGCATAACCTCCTTGAAGATCGGCTGGGTCTGCAGAGCCGATATACTTGCTCTAGATGGCTGCCTTGTACTAGTTTGGGGTAGAGAAAGAAGGGAAAGAGGTAGGAGGTGCTGGTCTTCTTTTTATAGTTGAGGAGACTGAGGCTCAGAGGGTAATCAACTTGTGATTACATAGCTGGTAGGCTGCATGTTGCGGCTACACTTCTATTCCCGAGTCTTGGCATTCACACCTGAGCCCTGTGTTCCCAGGGGTGAGGCTGCCGTTTCTCTGACTTTTTTCTTCTTCTTTCTTTCAGCATATGTTGTGCCCCTACGTGCTAAGCCCTGTCATGGTGCTTTCCAAGGACACAAGTGCAGTGAGGCATGATGGGGAGGGGTCTGGGGGACAGGCACAGGCTTGTTTCCGTGGCAGCTCAGAGAGGGGAGCAGCCCACTCCACTGGGTGTCTGGGGAAGGGGCCTTGCCTGCCACCGTTGTTGGGCTTGCCAAACCTGCTGGAGCACAGGCACGTGGCCGGAGAGCTTGCCCATGAACTTCACAACTGTCAGTTGTGTAAATCCAAGGCGTATTTGGCGAGTGACTAGTATTATAAAACATTTAAGAAATGAATGGAAGAAGCATATGTAGCTTTTTTCCCAATGTAAGTTAAAGGATGAAGCCTCAGTAGAGGGCTCCTGGACTGTGATACTACCCTACAGATTCCTAGTTAGATGATTCAGAGTGCTGGGGAAGTTTTGACCTTCAGTTACTGGCTAAGTAGAAGTAAATTGCTCAGGAGGGACTGTCTCTTGGATAAGAAACAAGCATGGCAGATTCTGTCATTTTCACATTGTTGTTCTGGAGAACAACTGTGACCTTTTTTAGAATGTCTTCTGTCTTTTTAAAAAAAGATTTAAAAAAAAATCACTGCTTGTTTTCTCTGTTTGTGTTTCAGTAATTTGTTGCAGGGCATTTGGGGGAGGAATATTTCACATAAAGTCTCCCATGGCTGATATTCAAGTGTAAGATGTGTTTGCTGTAGCGCGTGGGCAGAATCTGGCTGCTCCATGAAGCTGCTTACTTATGCTTTAACCCCAGCCACAGCGGGCTTCTTGAAGCCAGTTCAGAATGAATTAAATCCCACATGCTGCTCATAGTTTGAAAATCCAGGTGTGTGCTTTTATTTCTAGAACTGTCCTATTTAAAGTACAGGAGGCTACTGTTATAAAGAAGCACCTACAAAAACATTTAAAAGCATGAGTGTATTCTTAGTCACTGTGAAGGCGGTAGGCTCTGTGGCTCCAAGCATGGTCCCCAGGGTAGAAAGACCGAAGGTAGAATTCTGCTTCTGCCGCTCCCAGCCCCTGCTTCCCTGAACAGAGCTACAGCTTCAGGTTTCCTGGTGTACACTTCTAATCACAGTTCATCTTTCCTCTAGATACATAAAAACTAGTTTTTAAAAATGGCTCTGGCTGTTGTGGCTCTGTCATTTTCACATTGTTGTTCTGGAAAACAACTGTGACCTTTTTTAGAAGTGATTAGTAGGTCGGCCTGCACATCAGAGGGTCTTGGGTTCGATTTCTGGTCAAGGGTTTCAGATTCAATCCCCATCCCTGGTCGTGTAGGCAGCAACCAATCCATGTGTCTCTCTCACATAGATGTTTCTCCCCCTCCCCACTCTCCCTAAAAATCAATGGAAAAAATATTCTCACTCCTTGGGTGAGGATTTTAAAAAAAAGAATTATCATGTGGTGGTTTGTAATACCTCCTTCTTTTATTATTTGCAGCCTAGGGGGAACTGCAGACCATCAGAAATTGCCGAATAGCTGAAGAGAGGTGCTGCAGGGGTGGGCTGGAGGGGAGAGGACTGTAAAGGCAGGCAGGGGGCCAGGAGCAGCAGTGAGGGTGGGCAGCAGGGAGACCAGTGGGTGTCTGCCAGCACTGTGGTGGAGTGTGGACACAAGGCAAGGACGGCCTCGTGGTTTGGAAATCATCTCTTGCTGTCAGCTCAGTTCATCCCCACAGTCAAACGCTCTGTGTCCAGTGGTATACTGCTGTCCATCACCTTGTGTGGGTGGCCTTTACCTTACAGAGAACCCTGCCTGCATTTCAAGTTGCTTACTTTCTTTGAGATCTTTAAAAACAAATTGTTGTTTGCTTAGGCTTTATCTTTCCTGGCTTACTTTAAAAATGAAAACCACATTGTCGCTGATTCCTTCTTGTAAAGGATATAATGGATATTCATTAGCCAGTTAAAATTTTTATATTATTGTTTCTGTAATAAAGTTTTATTTTGGAAAAATCTTAGATATGTAGATATACAGTAAAGTCGCAAAGATAATAGAGTTCCCATATGCTTTTTACCCAGTTTCCCCTAATGTTAACACCTTGCATAACCACAGCCATTTGTCAGAATTAAGAAATTAACATTGGTACGTTGTTATTAACTAAACTACAGACTTGACTCAGATTTCACAGTTGTTCACTGTTCTAGGATCCAGTCCAGGGATCACATTGTGTTTAGTTGTCATGTTTCCTTAGTCTACTCGATCTGTGATTGTTTCTGTCTGTCCTTATTTTTTATGACCTTGACAGTTTTGAAGAGTGCTTATTAATTGGATAATTTGTAGAATGGCCCTTGATTTGTGTGTGCCTGATGTTTTTTCATATTATTAGACTGGGCTTACGAGTTTTGGGGAAGAACAGTGCCGAGCTGAAGTGCCCTCCTCATCACATCACATCACATCACATCACATCACATCACATCACATCACATCACATCAGGGAGTACAGTGACATCAGCATGACTTATCCCTGTTGAGTTCACCTTGCAGTATTTTCATTCCTTAGTTTTATCCATGTTGAAGTGGCTCTGGTCCCCCTTAAATTTGCTAGTTCCTTCAGGATAGTACTCTTGCTCTGCCTCCTTTGTGCCTCTTTCCACTGTGAGGACTTGTGCTGTGGATGTCAGGGTCAAGGTGGACCCACCAAGTCATGTAAAGACACATTTTGTCACTTGATTCTGTGAGCACTTAAGTTTTCACAAACACAGGTGAAATAAGATTGGTCATATGCTGATAATCGTTGAAACTAGAGGTTATTATTCTAGTCTCTTTACTTTCATATGTTAGACATTTCCCATAAAAAATAAAGAAAGCCCTACCCAGTTTTGCTCAGTGGTTAGAGCATTGGCCCACTGACTGAAGGGTCCCAGATTTGATTCTGGCCTTGGTTGTAGGCTCCATCCTGAGCTTCGGGCCGTGTGCGGTAGGCAACCAATTGATGTCTCTCTCTCACATTGATTTTTTTTCCCCCCTCTCTCTCTCCCTTCTACTTTCTCTGAAAAGAAATGGAAAGAATACCGAGGGAGGGAGGGAGGGAGGGAGGGAGGGAGGGAGGGAGGGAGGGAAGGAAGGAAGGAAGGAAGGAAGGAAGGAAGGAAGGAAGGAAGGAAGGAAGGAAGGAAAAAGAAAGAAATAAATTTCCGATCTACAGACACAGTGCATCCCAGATTGTTTTGATAGTGAAGGTGTTATACTGTTGGTTGTTGGCAGAGTTGTTTAGGCTGTATTTGTATTTTTTCCCCAAGGCCTCCTTAGGAAAAACAACTTACATCTAAACCAATGATAAATGATGTTGCTAGTAACTGTGTAACAATAATATTCCTTAACATCTTTTAAAAAAGATTCTCGCCTGAGGATATGTTTATTGATTTTAGAGAGGAAGAGAAAGAGAGAGAGAGAGAGAGAACCATCGATGTGAGAGAAACATCTATTGATTGCCTCCTGTATGTGCCCCAACTGGGGATTGAACCCACAACCTACGTATGTGCCCTGACTGGGAATCGAATCTGCAGCCTTTTGGTGTAGGAACAATGCTTCAACCAAGTTAACCACCCAGGGAGGGAGAATGCCTTTGAGGCACCATAACTAATGTTTTTGGATATGGCAAGGTAGGGAACAGGGTCAGTAGCTTAGATCTGTTACGTAGGTCCTGTAGTAGTCTACCCTACTAGACTCTAAGCTACTTAAGTACAAGTATGGTGAATTATTTAGCTTGTAAATTCCAGAGCCTAGCCTTAGCCGGTTTGGCTCAGTGGTTAGAGCATCAGTCTGTAAACTGAAGGGTTTCAGATTTGATTCCAGCCAGGGGCACGTGCCTCGATTGTAGGCTCGATCCCTGGCCCTGGTCAGGATGTGTGCAGGAGGCAGCCCATCTACATGTCTCTCTCACATCAATGTTTTTCTCTCCCCCTCCCTTCCACTCTTTCTCAAAAGCAATGGAAAAAATATCCTCGAGTGAAGATTAAAAAAACCCCTAAAAAACCAGAGCCTGGCACAGAGACGGTACATATAAATCAATAAGGGGGAAAATTACACCAACAAACTTCCAATAAAACATGAACAGAGCATATCTCTACCTCACCACAAACTTCGTTTGGCGCTCCCTTTTGAATTCAGACCTTCCTCCTGGGATCATTTTTCATCTTCAGTGTGTTGCCTAAAGAAGGTGAGGCTGTTCCCAGGACTGTGGGGCTGTGTGACAGCTTCTCCACCGAGGTATTGGATCAGAAATTCAGGTGTTACTTCTCAAGATGGCTTTTTACAAAATGCATAAGAAAAAAATTAACATGTTTTCTGTCACATTGGTGCTTTGAAGTTTTTCCCAATTGCGCTTTCTGCTTTAATTAGTCTGGCTGCTGCTTTTTTTTTTTTTTTGGGGGGGGGTTTTAGCTTTGGGCAGGTGCCAGCGAAGCATAGAGGGTTTTAACTTTTTTTTCTTACTTTGCCGAAGATAGAACTGGTCCTTAGCTGAGCTTGTCCTGGCGCCCTCTTTGGTAGAGAATTTTAGAAACTTGGTTGGGCTTACTCCTTTCTCTGCAGATACATGAGAAGAGTCAAGCACGGTGGCTCTGTGTTTGTCTTGGTTTATGAAAAACATGAGAGATTAACAAGTAGGATTTGAACATAGCCACAACCGTCTTCCCTGAGCAAAAAAAAGATCGCCCTGTCATATTAGAGTGGTTTTACATAACCTGTTTATGAATATGGTCGGTTTCTAGAATTTAAGATTTACTTAAGATAAAGAAAAGCTAATACCTGTAATTATCGTATCAGATTTTACATGTTTACTGTCAAACAGCCATTGAGGCCTGTCACTGAAAGCTGCCATTTCTCAGTCGCTGAGTTTGCTGAGTGGCGTTACCACACTTTTAGTTGAAGGTGGAGAGAACTGAGTTAACCTGGTTAGAAAGGAGACCATTCTGGTTCCTCAGAATCACTTGTATATGTTAGAGGATCAATTATTCCAAGAATTGAGACCCAATGAAATGCACTCAGTGCTAACATTACACAGAAATTAGTTTAGTCTGAATCAGAGGCACCTTTCAGTGCATTCTTGGGGAGTGTCCACTGTACTGCTATTGAGGGTGCTGGAGTGGGAGAAAGTCCTGTTGCTCAAGATCTGCAGAGGGTTTTTCTTGCCTTTCTCTTCTTTCTTTCTTCCTCTCTTCTCTCTGGTCTTCTTCCCCTCCTCTCCCTGTCTTCTCCCTCTCCTTACCCTTCCTTTCCTCTTTCTTGAGATATAATTTACATACAACTGAATGCAACTGGGGCTTTGACAAATGGACAGGCCTACATAGACACTGTCCCAGTCAGGGTGGAAAACATTTCCATCACTCCAGGAGGTTCCTTGTGCCCTGTGTGCTCAGTCCCCCACCTCACCCAGCCCCTGGCCCCAACACAGATATGTCACTGTAGATGAGTTTTGCCTGGTTTAGAATTCATATAAACAGAGGCATGCAGTGTGTATTCTTGCTCACCTTGATGTGTCTGTGGTTTACCCAGTGGCATTGATCAGTGGCTCTAAGTGCTGAGTAGTTTCCATGGGTGGGTTGCTGTGCGCAGTGAGTTTTGATTCCTGTATGGAGAAGGGTGGCAGAGAAATTGGGGCTCTGCTGGAGTGTATACCTGGCCTTTTTGCTCTCCCTTCTCCCAGCATTTGAGGAGGGCTGAGAGAACAAACAAACCAAGATGGAAGAGTCACCTTTTCATCAAAGCCATGAGCCCTGCTAGTCCTTGAATAGTTTGGTTTCTCAGAACATCTTCCTTCTGGCTACCCCTGTACCCTCTTAGTCTTCGCCTTTCTGGTGAAAGGCAGGTGGACATCCCGAATGGCATAAGGCTTTGTGACCAGAGGGGCTCTTCTTGGCTGTTTGCATGACTGCTGCTCTTGCTGCCGATGGTCGACTTTCTGGCTCTGTGTTTAGGGCTTGTTAAGATCGGGGACATTTGAACCATGGAGCCCATCTAGTGTGGGGGTGCTGCCAGGTACCCCTACCTCTTACCCCAACACCTGCCCCTGAGTTGTCCGGCTTTTCCCTTGCCCTGGCCCAGCTTGGCTGTTAGCTTTAGCCCAGTTGGGAGGACTGAAGCCCAGAGCTGCAGATTGCGCTGTTTTATTAACAACCTGGTCAATTACTGTGTGCCCATACCTTCTTTAAGAATCACCCCGTAAGAGGCAGTGGTTGCTCGGGCATGGGGAAAGGATGGGAGGAGAGAGAAGTGATACCTAAGGAGTACGGGGTTTCTTTCTGAGGTGGTGAAAATGTCCTAAAACAGGCCGGGGTGATGGTTGCACATATCTGTGCATATACTAAAGACCATCGAGTTGTACACATTAAATGGCTGAATTATATGGTATGTGAATTATATCTCAATAAAGCAAGGGCACACCAGTAGAGGAATGGGAGGGAAATCACATCATAGAAATTTTATTCTTTCCCGGTATGACACGACCTGTTGCCAGATACCCTGACTTCCTCGCAGACCTAGCTCCATGGGAGGTGTAAGATGTAGTAAAGGAGGATGGACTGGGAAGCGTCAGGTGGACCCGAGTTAGAATCCCATCCTGCCGTTATGCGGGGCAGGCTGCTTAATTTCTCTGCAGTGGTTTCCCTTCTGTAAAAATGGGGCTAGTAGCACTTGTTTTACGGAGTTTTTAAAAAGAGCTCAGTAGAGGCAGCCATTTTTACCGTGTGACAGTCGTATAATAGAGGTTTCGGAAAGCAAGAGGCAGCCTGACCAGATGATATCTGTGAGTTATGCCAGGACAAGACTCACTCAAATGCCCCACTGATGTGTGCCGAGGCCGAGGTAACGGATGGTACTGGTAGTCTTTCACTAGCTTGCTGGACTCTGTTCCTGAATTTTATTTTTTTTGGCCTTAATCCACATGCTTTGAGTAGCTCAGTGACAAGCTCTCGGAGAACCAACTGTGTCCCCTTCTTCATGAAGCCTTCTCTGCCCCTGCTTCCTACCCTGGGTCATTGCACCTTCACAGCATTCCCTTAGCCCTTGGTTCTAGCATTGACCAGCTCATGCCACTTTTACTTATTTACACCTGTGCCAGCCCATGCACTATGAGCAATCCAGGGTAGGGGCCTCAAGGCCCTAAGCACTGTGCTTGGCATTTATGTTTGTTGAATGAATGCCCAGTGGTTTCAAGTCTTGTGACAGAAACCAGATTGGAACTGGAAATACCAGTTTAGGCACCACATACTAGAGGTTAGCAGATGGGTTTCCCTAGAGCAGTCTTTCTGTCCCAGCACCATCTAAGGAGGGAGAGCTACCCTAGCCGGTCATGTCCTTTGCCACTGGTGAGGTGAGGCTGCAGGTATGGGGAGGAAGAGGATGCCCCGGCCACTCTAGAAAGCTGGTTTCATCACTTCCTAGTCCCACTGCTATCTGCATCTTTAATTTAGTTCAAATACAAATTTTACTAAGACCTAGTTGTGATTGTTCAGGGAAGCCAAGGTAGAGAGACAGTGTGGTGTGGTGTGGTGTGGTGTGATGTGGTGTGGTGTGGTGTGGGGTGGGGTGGGGTGGGGTGTGGTGTGGTGTGTGGTGTGGTGTGGTGTGGTGTGGTGTGGTGTGGTGTGGTGTGGTGTGGTGGTTAGCAGCTGGACTCTGGAGGCTGGCTGCTTGGTTTCAATCCTGGCTCCTCGATGTGTTAGCTCTGGGACACTGGGCAAGTAGCATAACCTCTCTGTACCTCAGTTATTTCACCTGGAAAATGGAGGAGGTAGCAGTACTTATGCTCAAGAGTTATTTTCATGATTAACCCTAAATAAAGTCAGCATTGTATAAATGTTTATTGAGCAGCTTGTGTTTGTTGGATTTTAAAAAATGAGAATGAGGGTGTTAGATAAAATGAATACATCTACCTTGTATGGTTGCTATGATTGTCCCCTCCCATAACCAAGAACCCTAAGTGAGACTTGGGGCACAGAAGAGTTTTCTGCCATCCTAGCTGATGAAAGGAAAGGTAGACAACCAGCTTGCTGTGCCAGAACTCACATGTTTATTTTTTCTTAGTGGAAGAAAATACGCCCAGAAAAGGGCTTTTGTGATCATATTTTTTGTGCTTTAAATTTACTTTAAATTTAAAATACTTTGAAAGATAACCACCAGACCATTAGTTTTAGAAAGACTGTTCGTAAAAAAAAAAGAAGAAAGAAAAAAAAAAGACTGTTTGTGTGTTGTGGTCAAGTACACTGAAGTAGTCTCTAGAAGCATTATTTGGTTTGCAGCTCAGCCTTTTCCAGCCTGTGTCCTTCGCTGGACAAAATGACCATTAGCGCAATTATACCCTCAGCTCCTGATCCTATCTGTCCCACAGCAAACCCTGGGATGATGTGGCTGGCCTCCGTGCAGACCAGAGGATGCTGCTGGATGAGTATGGCTCGCCTGGTACTCCTGTGTGCGCCCCTCTGTAAGGGAGTAATTGACTTAACCAAGCTGACTATGGAATACAGTGAAATCTGCGTTGGGTTGACGTCTTTGTTGTTTTTTGGGGGAGAGGGAAGGTGAATTATTATTGTATTCTCATATGTCAGGTAATCAAGCCTTGTATTGATATGGTCTTTGCTTTATTGGTTTTTTCCATTAAATAATTTCTAAACACAGATTTTAGATTTTTAACCTGTTCTGTTTTGTGTTATAAGGTCAGACTAGATGACTGTTTTAAAAAATTTTGAATGAATTTGGGTAGCAAGAACACTGGTGAATACTGTATATCCACTTAGCATAGTTTCCCCTTTCTTCTTGCAGTATATTCTTTTGTCAACTACATAGCTTCTCTTGGCCACAGACTTCCCCTTAGGCCTATGCTGCAAGGAGGGAATGGTCTGACCCTGTTCCGGCCACCACCACCGTGCCACCTTGCCATGGCGTGGAGGGTGAACATGTATCTTCTGGGAGGGCACTTTGGAGAAATTGAGACCTTGGAATATTTGTTTCTTGTCTGTTTTTGCAGATTAGTTTTAGTATTTGCTCTTTTCAGTAGTGTTTCTATTTTTTTATATTGTTGCATAATATATATCTATAAAAGTGCACATATTATAAGTACCAACAAATTTTTACAAACACAGCACACCTCTAACAGCTCAAGAAATAGGACGCTGCTCAGAAGTGCCCCCTGTGACTTCTTCTTGCCCTGTCCCTTCCTGCTCTACCTGTCTTGGCTTCAGGCAACGTAGATTGGTTGTGCCTCCTCCTTATGTTAGCTAGAGGGAAGTATCCAGTATGTATTCTTGTGGGCACATACATTTGAAAATGAAGAGATACAGGATCTCTTCTTCACTTAAAATTTTATTATTATTATTATTTTCTTCCACTTTCAGTTCTTTATAAAACTCTAGGAAGTAAGGTATTTTTGTGTTTGGCATTTACTTCTGGGTGATCACATATGCGTAATTTGAGTGCCCCTGTTCTAGGAGACAGTTGTGCTCTAGAGAAATGGGGTCCCCTGCCTGCCTGCAGCAGTCAGCCTGCATTTCCCAATAACAAGCTGCTCTGCCTTGGTGTGTGGAAGGCCAGAAGTTGATTTTTACATGTAGGGACAATGTAAGATTATCTCATGCAAGTGAGTCCCTGTCACATTAACTCTCATGCTGCCTGGCTCCTTAGATACAGAGCATGTCTTTTTTCCTCCTAAGTAGAAGAGTCCCAAATACAAGAAGAGGTTCTAAGACTATCACATACAGTATAAGTTAGTGTGTAGACGCCAAGTTGATTTTGGGAGTAATATGACTTTTTTTCTCCGACCTTGTCTCTCTGTCCATGGAATACCAAGATTTCTCTTTGTCACTTTCTGAAAAGAAAGCTCTTTTCAGAAGGCTCTGGGCTGCAGTCTGAGAGAGAACCTGGTGCTGTAGGACGAATGCAGCAGTGCAGGGGACTGGCCTTATCTCAGCTGCAAGGAGTCGCAGCCAACAGGAAATGATGAAATGGGCTGGGATTCCGCTGGGAGCCGGAGGTCAGACATACCAGCAGGGTTGCAAGGAGGCAGGTACCGAAGCTGAGCTGCAAAGTTAGGCAGTGGAAGCCAGCATTTGACAGAAAAACGTGAGTGTGCTATTTAAGGTGGACATTTCCTTTAAGGTAGATTTACTTTTTGAAAGTAAATTTTCTTTGATTTTGTTTTTTTTTCTGGGTAATTGCTTTACCAGAAATCTTACCCTTTTGGCTCACCTAGTTTTAGAGCTTCTAAGGAAATGTTTAGGCAGTTTAATATTAACTGAGCAGTGTGGAATGTTTTATCCAAAATGCTTTGAGAAAATGTCAGGGTATTTGATTTTTTTGGTGTATAGATTTTGGCTTAAACAAACGAAGGATTGTGCTTTATAATTTGTACTCTGGCTTTAGAACATATGCACGTGCTTTATTTCAGAATAGGTGGAATAAATTAGAAACTTTGGCATGTTTTAGACTAGCTTCCATATTTCTGGCTGTATTTTTTTTTTACTGGGTTGTTAAATGAGTTACTCGAGGTAACTGTTAATAGAGGGTTGTTTACCCCCTACTTTCAGGCATTATGGTCATTACATGCTGCTGTTTTCTTTCGTAACAGCCCCATCTAATCTACAGACTTGTAAGTGGGACTTGTGAGAGAAAACAAATAAATTAGCTTTTCCCTTTGTCTATAATTGCTGTCTTAAGACGACCCACTCCCGACTCCCAGCCAGAATTAGCCAGTGCTTGCTCCAGTCTCTCCTCCAGTCTTTCTTCTTTCTTTTCTCAGCAGGACCCTGTGCCCTCTTCCCCATCTGACTGCTGTCACTAGACGCTTTGTTTTTATTTTTATTAGATAGCAACATGTAAAAGTTTTATTGTTTAATAACTGAGCAGCCTTACATACATACTTGTTTTTTATCTGGGAAGTCATATTCTGGAATTGAAAAATTATAACTCTCTGCCTTTCACCTTTATTTATGTCATTGTTACCTGAGTGACCCCTCTCTGAGTGAATATATTGGATTACCTATTGCTGTGAACATTAGAAAGGCAGTATCTTCTCTTTCTGTTCTCCAGGAAGCGCCGTGCAGTACAGTCTGTGCCATGCAGAGAAACATATTTTCTTGTTAGGTCATTACCTAGCGTGATTTGTATACGTCTAATACTTTTAAGTTGCATGTTTTCTATTTTCTAGAAATCCTCCAAATATATAATATTTCTCTCAGACCTTAATCAGGCCCACCAGTTTTGTCCTTGCTCTTGTAATTCTGAACGTTTCCTTCAGTCTTTTCTTAATTCAATATCTTACTGAATTCTAGATGAACTTTAAATGCTGCATTTATGAAAATAATAAAGAGGTAGTGTAACTTCGAACCAAAATATGTCTTGCAGGTCTGAGATTTATGCCAGTAGTAAAAATTAGCCTCCCTTCCTCTCTTTTCATGCATTGGTAGTGTTCTGTTTTCCTAGCTACATAATTCTATTATTTATTTGATGGCATAATTAAAAAGATGTGGAGATGATATTTAGAGTTGTGATGGCTCTTGGAGTTGATACATTCAGTCCCTTCTTTTTTTTTAAACAAAAGAATTAAGACCAAGAGTCGAAATGTCTTGTTGACTTTTCCAAGGTCACATAGCTTGGTAGCTGAGAGAGTCTAAATCCCAGGTCCCCTGATGCCTGGGTCATTGGCCTTTCCTTTATCTGCTTTCTCCACATCTTATCTCAAGATTAATAGGACTTAGTTAAGAATGGCTTTTTTCTTCTAATGAGTCCATTTTCATTTGTTTCATTTTCAAATACTCAGCCTTTACTCAATAATTTTCTTAAGTGGCATAGGCATACTTGAATTACCTCAAGCACAAAGAGCATTGAAATTTCTTCCGAGAGAGGTTATAAAAAAGGTTTTTTCTATTTCATGAAGTTTTTCTTGCCTCTCCCCTAGTAAACTAGGTCTTAACTGTTATTGTTGTACGTGAACTCTTTATGTAATTAACTGCTACGTGAGATATCCAAACTTAATAAAATCACAGCTAATGAAGAAACGGATAGAGGTACTTGATTCTTCTCTGAAAGAGGGTTCTTCTGGATGTGAAAGGAAAACCCTAAACTGGGAGCATCTCGACCCGTTAGGGAATCCTGACAACTCCGAGCCTTACTAACTTGAAGTCTAGACTGACCCAGCTTTGGAAAAGATAGACTGTAAAACAATACGTTATAATGCAAATAAAGGTGGAAATGATTTAACTTTATAAAAAATGGAATTTATCCACAACTTTCTAGAATCAGTTAACAATAGTCTCTCCTAAAAATCAAATTCAAATCCTTCTGAAATTCAAATATGGGAATTAGATGCCAATAGAGGCACCGAGAACAGTGGGTGACTGTTCTTAGACCTTGGTGTGGCTCCCACTGTCTGTTTAGTCACCTTAAAATGCCTTGCGGGGAGGCTCATGGAAAAGCACTTATTTGTATTTTCTGAAGTGTTTAGAGTATACATGCCTTGAAGAATTTCTGAAACAAATATACTATAGGAAAACAGGCATTTTCTTAAATATTTTAACTGTACTTGAAATTGTCGTCAATAACTTTATTCCTATTTGAATTTATAAAACCCGAGAATGAAGGAGGAAACATGAGCAATGTTTTTATGCAATAGGTTGGAGCTGTGACTTCCCTCCCGGTGTTCTGAGCGGCATTGCTGTCATTATCCTCTGAGAAGCTGCCGCTGTAATTTGGTGAACCAGAGGACCCACCCAGCTGAAGGAAGGTGAGGAGCCACTTCAGGGAGCGGAGATGGTTCACCGTTCCCAAAATTTAGTTACCTTTGTTCCCGAATCATATTCTTATGTACTTTCAGTACATGTTAAGTATAGAATATTTTAACTGGTTTTCTTTTGTCAATGTATAACGGACCTTCTTAACAGATATGTATAAATATATGTATATGTAAATATATAATTAATATATAATTGTCCTAGTTAGTAAGTAGTATTTGATATTCTTCCTTGCCCCTAGCTTCTGCCCACATTAGTGTAAATTCTGGTATGCCTGTGAAACTTAAAGATATGTGTGTGTGTGGGCGATATGGTGCTGGCTTTGCTGCAGACTGAGGAGGTGTTGCTGTTGGTCCAGAGTTTGTGCTGGTGGTGTCATCTGGGCCTTCCTCACTTCCATCTCTGCCCGTGCCTTCTCTCCAGACCTCTCATGGTCCCCTTAGGACCTCCTCTACATTGAAGAAACACCTCCCAGTACCCCAGGTAGATCCTAGGCCCTAGATCTGGTTAGAGAGGAGTGTGTGTGTGAGGATGGGGGATGGTAACAATGGAAAACATGGGCCACTAATTTGAATGAGTGAATGAATGAATGATGAATGAATGAGTGAATGAGTTGCAGTCGTCCCTTTCTGTAGAGATTGCTTTTGAAGGCACTATAGTCAAGTGTCACTGGGCTGGTCTAAATACATTTGCATCTCAGCGTTCTGCCTTGATACCAAGTGACAGACTAGCTTAAGGTTTCCTCCATCCCCGGGAATCTGGCCTACATTTTTTTCTCATTAGACTCTGTCATATGTGAATCATAAGACGTGAATCTTGATGTGGTCTTACGGAGCATAACTTAACGAATCTAACAGGAAGTATTGTGAATTTGAATGTGTGTCAATGATCATCACAATAGTACAGGATTTAAATTTTATTGTTGTTAACGTGAAGACTGAATTTCATATTCAGTCTTGCTTCCCATTGGGATTTGTTCTGTAGCAGAGTCCTTGAGGGAGATCAGGGAGAACAGTTTGCTGGAAAATGCTTACTTGACATGGTGTTGTTGATGTAATTGACAGGCTAAACATTGCACTTCTCAGTTTGGAATTCTCTCTTTGATTCTCAAGTTTCTGACATGTATTGGTACTGCTAGTTTAGCAAAATAAATGAAGCACAGGGGAATTTAGGGACAACGAAGTGCTCTCTTTATGGTTCTTTTCCATAAAGAAAAGACACATGAAAAAATAGCACAGGGCACTGAACTGATGAGGAAATATCTACTGATTTTGTTAATTTACCACCTCTGGGAATGTTGTGCACGAGACCATGAGGCCATGCAGGCAAGCAGCAGTACCACTTTGGGAGGAGAAATCTTTGGGTATTTAATATTGAACTGTAAGGCATGACATTTATTCTTTGTTGCATCCAGTAAACTGCTAAGGTTGAAGAGTTTGAATTTGGGATGGTAGAAGTTGTAATCATGATGAAAAATCACTGTGTGAGGTTTATGTAAACTGTCATCATCCCACCACCTGACTGCTCTCACTGATGGACATGCAGGCACCTGAAGGAGTTCCGTGCTTGTTTCCATTAGGTCACCACCTGGGGGCAGTCCACCTGATGCTGTTGGCTGGATCAATTGTTCATTTGTGTGTGCATGCATTCATTCTTTCCATTTAATTTCTAAACTAAGTGAGTACCATTTGGCATAGGTGTATAATGAGTTACCTCAGGCACAAAGAGGTTTGGAGAGAGATTGTTTTTAAAAATGAAGAGTTTTGGGGCATGCCCTGAAGGCCCCAGCACAGTGCGGGTGGTTGCTCCTGGAGCCAGATTCAGTCTCCTGGAGGAACCACGCCTCCTGCAGCTTTGGGTGTCACCTGCTGTGCCAGGTGCATGCCACTGCACATGAGATACTATTTGAATTCTCCGTAAATGTTGCGAGGAGGAATGCTAGAGCTGCCTGCAGAAAATTATCTAAATGACAAAATCCCCAGGATGGATCTGGTTCTCCTCTTCTACCTGGCTTTGGTGCTGATTGGTGGTGGTATGATCTGCATCTGCTCGAAACCCATTATCTGAAAGGCCTGATCAGGGAATACACAGGTATTTTCCTATATAATTCCAGAATGCCTTCAGAGAGCCATGCTGAGATTGCTTCATTACCTCTTTCGTACACGAAACAACACCTTCATTATCCTGCACTTCATCTTGCAAGGAATGGTTTATACTGAATACACCGGGGAAATATTTGGCTACTGTCAAGAGCTCGAATTCTCCTTGTATTACCTTCTTCTGCCCTATCTGCTGCTGATTGCAAACCTGGTTTTTTTCACCCTAAGTTGTGTAACTGACCCTGGTATCATAACAAAAGCAAATAAATTATTGTTTCTTCACGTTATGAATTCGATGAAGTGATGTTCCCAAAGAACATGAGGTGCTCTTCCTGTAATTTGAGGAAACCAGCGCCGTCCAAGCCCCGCAGTGTGTGTTACCGGTATGTGCACCATTCTGACCATCACTGTGTTTGGGTGAACAGCTGCATTGGGGCCTGGAATGCCAGGTACTTACTTCCTCGCCTACCTCTTGATGCTGATGGCCTCAGCTGCCACCATGGTCATTTGAGCACTGTTTCTGGCCCATTTAGTAGTGGTGTCAGACTTGTACCTGGAGACTTATGTTGATGAACACTTCCAGGTTATTGACACCGTCTTTCTTACTCAGTACTGACCTTCCCAAGGATTGTCTTCATTCTGGGCTTTGTCGTGGTGCTGAGCTTCCTCCTGGGCGGCTTCCTGTGCTTTGCTCTATACGCGGCCGCCACCAACCAGACCATGACTGAGTGGTACAGAGGTGACCGGGTTTGGTGCCAGCATTGCTCCCATGTGGTGTGGCCCCGATCTACCAGAACATTCACTCCCAAGGCCTTTGGGGCAACCTTGGAGAGATCTTTCTACCCGCTGCTGCACATTATGAGAGAAAGATGAAATGAGAATGGGAAGAGTATTACTGCCTCTTAAATATAGTATATATTTATTTATACATATAGATACTTACTTTCTAAAATAAGTAAAGAGTTCACTTTTGTCAATTCAGTCTGCCTCAGGCACTGTGGTTGGCCTTGGGATCCATGATGGTTGCGGTTGAGTTCTTGCCTCTGAGGAGCTCACAGTCCAGTGGGGTAGATGCCAGAGTGGTGAGTCTTCTAGAGCTATAGGGACCTTATTCTGCTGTGGAGACTGGGGGAGGCTGGGGAAACATCACAGTTCGGTGGGGTGTTTTGGGGATGGGGTTTGTCAGTCACACAAGAGAGGTGGAGGGAACAGTATGTGCAGAGACAAGGGTTCAGAAAGAATGTGGCGTATTTGGACCATTTGGCGCTCTGAGCAGCACCGTGGCGATCTGCAAGAACCCATCCGCGCTTTACTCTCAGCACAGCTCCCCACTTCCTCCTCCCCATCTTCTAGTCCCCACGTCCCTTGCTGGCCATTCTTGGCTCTGAGAAGGAAAGTGTTGTTGAGCCAAAATTATGCCTGCGAAGACTCTGGGGTCTTGAAAAGAAGTCTCAAGGGAGCTTAAGGTGCTTCATTCTCTAATCCCCTTTTGATTTGTTTTCAAAGTAAAATAGAACACCCCCCCCCCAAAAAAAAAGAACAAGTGTCTTACAACAGGGGGCAAAAAGGGAGCCAAAAGGGAAGCGATTGATCCATTTTCTAAGGAAGATTGGTGTGACATAACATGAAACACCATCTATGTTCAATTTAAGAAATGTTAGAAAAACATTATTCACAGAATTCAAGGAACCAAAATCACATCTGATGATCACAAGGGTCGAGTTTTGAAGTGAGCCTAGCTGATCTGCAGAACAATGAAGTTGCATGTAGTAATTCAAGCCAATTACTGAGGATGTTCAGGGCAAACACTGCTTGACTAATTTCCATGGCATGGATCTTACCTGTGACAAAATGTGCTCCATGGTAAAAAAAAAAAAGACAAACCGTGACTGGAGCTCATGTTAATGTCAAGACTACTGATGCTTATTTGCTTCATCTGTTCTGTGTTGGTTTTACTAAAAAATGAAACAGATTTGGAAGACCTCTTTGCTCAGCATCAATAGGTCCACTAAATCTGGAAGAAAATGATAGAAATCATGACCTGAGAAGTGCAGACAAATGATTTGAAACAAGTGGTCAATAAGCCAATTCCAGCTAGCATTGGAAAAGACGTGGGAAAGGTCTGCCATTCTATTTATCTGCTCCATGATGTCTTTGTTAGGAAAGTCAAAATGCTAAAGAAGCCCATTCCCTGCAAGCTTCGGATCTCACCCCAGGCTCTATTCCCCGGCTTCCTTCAGGTCAGCCTCCCTTCTCCTTGTACTCCAGTGCACTTGTAATCACACAGTCATACTTCCCTCTGGGAGAATACAGGTGGTGTCCTTAGCGTTTGTCTCTCACTCTATGGCAGGCATAGTGGTTAAGCTTTGGAAACAAACTTAATTTCAAAAGCAATCATTTACTTGCCAGGTGGCTTTGGGCAAGATATTTCACCTGTCTGAGTCTTAGTTTCTTTTTCTGTCAAATGAGGATTACTATGATATTTCCCTCATGTTAAATGAAACCCAATGCATAGAGCCCCCAGCACTGTACTTAGATAGCTCTGAAATCCTAGCAGTGTCCATCAACCTTGCTCAAACCCTATCAGCTACAAATAATGATGTTTTCTTTCTTCTTTTCTAATTCTTACACCTTTTACTATTTATTGCATTGGCCAATACCCCTAGTACAATTTAAATAGGAATAGTATTGACTAGATGCAGCCTTTTCTTGTTCCGGTGCATTCTGTTTTGCTATAGTTTTTCTGGTGAGTTAAAAATAACTTTTTAGATTCTTTTTATTTTTTATTACAGTTGGCATACAATATTATATTAGATTTAGGTGTACAACATAGTGGTTAGATGTCTATATAACTTACCAAGGGTTTTTTTTGCCCTCTTTTGTTTTGAGTTCTGTTGTCACCCCCCCCCCCTTTGCATTTATTTTTTCTTAGGTTTAAATATGAAATTCTGTCTAGCTCTTTAGTGACTATCCTAGATATTTTAACACATTTAACAAAATCTAAAGTAATGTCTTTACTTTTCTCTTGACTAATGGAAGAATTTAAAACCTTTTAACTCCATACCCCCTTCCATATTGTCCAGTATTTCTTTTCTGAATTGTTTAATTCTGCAAATTAGATGCTATGTTTCATGCAGTCAGTACTATTTAGATTTATCCAAATATTTACCAGTATATTCACTTACCAACTTTCTTGTGCTTCAAGCTTTCCATCTCAGATTATTTTCTTTATGTCTGAAGTATATTCTTTAGAATTTCCTTTTCTGTGAGGGTTTCTTGTGTGGTATATATTTTATCTGTCTTACAATGCCTAGTTCTTTGTTCTTAAAAACTAGTTGTGCTGGGTATGGAGTTCTAAGTTGGCAGTTACTGTTACTCAGCGCATAGTATATATTATTCCAGTATTTTCTGGCTTTCACTTTTGCTCTTAGTCCAATTGCCATTCTTTGTGACCTTTTCTCCCTGGCTGCTTGTACGATCTGTAACTTTGAGGTTTTCAATTTCGCTTTAATTTGTAGCAGTGTGGATCTCTCTCTCCCTTTAAAATCTTGCTTGAGTTCATTGGGCTTCCTTGATTTGTGGTTTAGTCTTTAAGCATTCTGAAAAGTTATCTTTATATATTGTTTCTTCCCCATTTTTTAAAAATGCGGGTTTATTTTTAATTCATCTTTATTGTTGAAAGTATTACAGATACCCCTTACCCCCCACCATTGATCTCCTCCACCCTGCATCTGCCCCCCCTCTTCCCCATTCTTAATGTTATCTCCTTCTGGAATTTCATTAGATGTAAATTAGATTTCACTACTTTCTCCAAGTCTATCAATTTTTCTTTTATATTTTCTCTCTTTGTCTCTCTTACTTCAGAAAGAAGGCCAATTTACCTGTTTATATTCTATGATTGCTTCTTTAAATTTGTGTTTTTGGTGTCTTTAGTTACCTTTATTTTTTGCCAGCTCAATGATGCAGTTATATTTTATTCAGCCTTTTAAATTTTGCAACAGGAGAGTCATTAAGATACCTGGTTTTCCTTGCTGCTGAAAGCAGAAGTCTGTTCTGTCACTCTGAGTGTTTGCACCAGAGCCTAGCACATTCCTTGATTCAAATCATTCCAGGCGTGTTTATTTTGCGCCTGTTATGCATCAGTGCTAAGGATACGGGTGAACAAGGACTTTGCTCTTCAGGAGCTTGCATTCTTGTAAGTGGAAAGAGACAGTGTGTAAGTGTGTAAGTCGGCATGTGGGGCTTAGTGTTATTAAGAAAATGAAGCAGAGTTAGGGGCTGAGTGTCAGAGGAATGGGGGTGGATTAGAGGAGACTTTCTTCAGAAGAAGGTGATGTGTAAGCAGATGTCTGATGATAGGAAGCAGCAAAGCCTGCAGATGTTGGAGGAAGAGTGTTCCTGGCACAGGAGTAGCAAAGGTGGGGCTAAGCCTGGTGCATTTGGCAGCCCACAGGAAGGTCACTGTAGCTGGAGGAGTCAGGAGCCAAGATTAGAGGGGATGAGACTGGAGTTTGCAAGCTGGGGTCAGATGGCATGGGAGGGAATGGCAGCTGTTGGCAAGCTTTGAGTTTGGTGGCTTGAACCAGGTAGCTGAAGCAGAGGTGATGGGAGGTGGCCACATTCTGGCCCTGTTTCAAGGTGGAGCTGATGGGATGTCGGGTGTGAAGGAAGGAGAGGAGTCAGGGATGATGCCTGGGCAGCTACACGGGTGACAGGACTGTCTAGTGAAGGAGAAAGACTAGGGTAGGAGCCCTTGGGTGGGTGGGGGAGCAGAAGGCAAATGCTGGGCAGTGATCTGAAGGGCCTGTCAGGACCCAGGAGCAGGTGCTGAGTCAGCGGCTGGGCTAGGCTGAAGTTGGAGCTCCAGGGAGAGGTCTGTGCTGGAGAGGAGAAGTCATGGGAAGAAGGGGGTCACCTAGAAACCAGTGTGTGTACCGCCGAGCCCTGCCCTGCTAGTTTGCACAGGCCATGAAGGCACTGCCTGGGTGCTTTGCAGGACAGACTGAAAAGCATGTGGGCACAGGACTGAGTAAGTATAAGTGATTCCCAAGCCAGCTCTCTGTGACTTGAAGAAAGGGGCTTGAATTCCTTTACTGGGAAAGCTCGAATGTCATGCTTAAGGGAATTACGGAAGGTGCCTGGTGGTGCCTTATTTTCCTTTTGGACTTTCAAGTCTCCCAACTAATGTCTTCTTAGGGTAGGAAAACTAAGAAATACGGGCGTGCAAAAAGAAATGCCAAACTTACACATTCCACCGTCCAGCGAAGGGGAATAAATGTTAACATCTGTTCAGGTATTTGCTCAGATATCCCCTCCCTAGGAAAACCTTCCTGACTGCCACTCTGTCTGCGATGGAGCCCCACACTCTGTCCCCACACTGGCTCTTTCCTCCCAGCCCTCACCCCACTTGCTGCCACATTCCTTACTGGTCTGTCTGTAGGCCCGCTGGCCCTGACTCTCAGCAGGGCCTTTGCCTCTCTCCTTCACCCCTGTGCCCGCATGCCTGGCACATCACATGCCTTCATTATGTTTTGTTGAGTGAAAATTCACACGCTTTGGTAATGCCTTCCAGACTTCTTTTCTGGGCAGTCACCACTCTTAAACATACATTTTTAATTAAGCTAAATAATTCGATGTTTTAAATACTACCAAGTGTCTGTGCGCTCCGGGACACGTTGTGTGTTCTTTTCAGTCTTTTTCCAGCTTCTCAGAGCAGCCTGTGCCATGGTTGGAGCACCTCACTCTCACTGTGCTGCAGGCAGCAGGCTTCTCCTTCCTTCTCCCTCCCTCTCTCCCTCCCTCCCTAGTCAGATGTGACCTTGACTTATCTTTCCTACTGCTACACTGAGCTCATGGATTGCAGGGCCCTGTGTTATTATGGATTTATTTCACTCCCTTCCC
This sequence comes from Miniopterus schreibersii, assembly GCF_964146895.1. Lineage (NCBI taxonomy): Eukaryota > Metazoa > Chordata > Mammalia > Chiroptera > Miniopteridae > Miniopterus > Miniopterus schreibersii. The sequence goes on along the minus strand of NC_138102.1, from coordinate 183,996,289 downwards.
CCAGCTCTTAGCAAGGTTTCTGGCACTGAGAAAGCAAATGTTTTTAAAATATTGGGGGAAAACATACATAAAATAATAAAACATCATTGTTTTGAATTAACATTTTACTAAGTTTTTCAGGTAAAGTATATATTTTATTGAAAATGTTTAAGAATTTGGGACGCAGGCTATTTTTTAAACCAGCCAAATTGACAAATGTTTTATTAAAGAAAGGCTCTGTGTGTGTGTGAGAGAGAGAGAGAGGGAAAGAGAGGGAAAGAGAGAGAGAGGGGATGTGTATGAGAAGGGAGAGAGAGGGTGTATGGAGTGTCTGTGCTGGTACTTGTGTGTGATGTTTATGTGTATGCCTGTTAGGTCTGTGCTTGGTGTTATAACTGAAGTTATGATAGTAACCAAGCCATTTTCTTTAGGGCTTCTCAGATAATACTTATGTATGCTAGCTGGTTGGGCATTTTATTATAAATGGAAATGTCATTACTTTTGCTCCTTTGTAATCTGGTAACTGGGAATGTTTATTAGGTAGCATCATGAAAAAATATATAGGAGGTTTAACATAGCAGGTGTTTGTTTTGTGTTCTGGAGTTTTCAGTGGCACAACTGAGAAATGAGCATATAAGTCCTGTTTGCTAAAGTGACATGTGCCCTATGGGATGGGTCATGGCCAGGGAGACTGAGAGGAGTTGTACTGGGGACAAGTGGGTTAATAAGTGGGTTCCCTGTTAATTTTTTCAGATTACTGGATAGGCCTTCATGTTATATGAACTTTTTATTTTCACTTTTTTAAAAATTTTCACCTGAGGATATTTTTTCCATTGCTTTTCAGAGAGAAGGGGGAGAGAGAGAGTCACTGATGTGAGAGAGACCCATTGATTGGTTGCCTCCTGCACCCACCCCAGCTGGGGTGGGGATCAAGCCTGCAATGGAGGTAGGTGCCTTTGGCCAGAATCGAACCCAGGACACTTCAGTCCACAGGTCAGTGCTCTAACCACTGAGCACAACCAGTTAGGGTTATATGAAATTTTTAAAAAAATAAAATCACCATCAGGTTAGAACTCAGTTGTCAGTTTGTCACACCAGGTCCAAACTGGCCCTGTGTTCTTCTCTAGAACAGGAGATGTTGGCTCTAGTTTGTACATTTGAATGAAATGGAATAGTTTCTTGAGAAAGTGGCACCATAGTTGAGTGCATAGATACCTACTTAAAAACCAAATTCTTTGATTGTTTGCATGACTTTTTTTAACTTCAAAGGCACATATTCACAGTACTTCTTGAGAAGTACTTGAGCAGCTCATTTCCTGACACAGCTCTGGTGGGCGTGAAGCTGCATCAGTGGTTTCCTAGCCTTCTCATGGTGGGTGGCTTGTCAGGACGTGCTGATAGGTAGATGGAGCATAGGTCTCTTTTCTTGCAGTGTAATGAGTGACTCAGGCTGGCAACCAGCAGTGTGCCCATGGGCACCCTGCCCTGTGTAAATTCTGTCCCCTCTCCTTAGAAGCCACAACCACTTCCCAGGGCTTGCTTCAAGGACCTCTGACAGTGCACTGAGCTGGTTTGTACCCCGTTCTCTTTGCCATACAGTTTCCTCTGCATGGGGTGCCTGTCCCTACTTCTCCAGTGATGAGTTCTCACGGAAATGTCAGCCCTGTGCATCCTTTCTGGATCCTCCTGTCTGTTCTGTAGCATTTTGTGCAGAATTCTCTTTGAGAAAGTGTCACTCTCTGTGTTGGAGGAGGTTGTGTCCGTCAACCCCATGGGAAGGGGAATGCTCAGTGTTTGTGCCTGGCTTGTTTGACGGAGGCTGATCTGTAGTCACCACCCTCACTCTGGCACTGTGACCAATTATTGAAGGCCCCACACTGGCCCTGTGCCTGATCTCAGACAGATGCCACTTGATCCTCAGAACCTCTAAGGCAGATTGGATTCCGTTTTACAGATAAGCAGTATCAATCACAGTCCTCTTAGGTAGTTTGGGTGAGGTGGTCAGGCCATTCAGCAGTCATGCCAGCATGTCTTGTAAAGAATCACAGATGCACGTTTCAGAGACCGCCTAGATTTATCCAGGAGTGCCATGTTCTTTGGTGGTGTCCTGTCTTGCTGCCTCTAGTTTTCAGGTGGACGACTCGCCGGGCCGCAGAAAGACTCTGAGGGAAGAGCCTCGGGAGGTGCCCCTGCTCTGTGCAGGAAAAGAGGCAGTGGGGAACTGCCCACAGAGGCCCTTTGTGTGACAGGAAGCCCTGCTTCTGGAAGGGGCTGCCTCAAAGTGGAGGGGTTGAAAGAAGCCGAAGCGGTTGACCTGAGGCCACTCTTACTCCTGCTGTTGTTCATAATGCCCTCTGTGGAATCTTGGAAACCTGCTTTAGCAGACCTTGAAGGTACCTCCTACCGCCACTCTCAGAGTCTGTGTTTCTCCTGTCACATCTGCCTTGTTGAATGCCCCCCTTTTCTTGCCCGAACAAAGGGCAGCCTCCTGACCCATTCTGTAGTTTTCCTTCTGCTGCCAGAGAAGCTTTCTGTCTCATCTGGGCCTACGTGACTTTTCTTTTTTAGGCTTTAAGTATGTCTCTTGAGTTGGAAAACTTGCAGCTCAAGGAAGAAGTATCCCACTGGGCAAGTCCGTCTGGCTGAGGGAAGGAACTCTCAGGAAGTGTTTGTAGCTTAGCAGCTGGCAGCGGTGGAGCTGCACCGAGAACTCGGGATAAACATGAAATGAAGGTGCCCCAGACAGCAGCCCAGTTCCCTGCCACTTCATCAGCCATGTCAGTTGTATCTGTGGCCACCTGTCACTTGTTAGGTACTGTGTGTAGGATGTCAGGACACCCTGAAGTGAATGGGGGAGGTGGTGGTGGTGATGAGCTGATACGTACTCATGTGCTCTCCAACCCTGAGCACTAGCTGGGTGTGAGAGGAGGGGAGAGAGAGAGAGACGACGAGTGTGTCTATGTGTGGGAAGGGATTCTAAGATTATGTTGGAATAACAGCTCTTCTGTCCTTGGCAGGCAGCTTTACGTGTTGTGGCGTAACTGGGACGACTCCTGGATTAACATGGTGGCAAGTCAACGTACGCTTGTTCTTTAGAGCCATACAGTGAGTCTTTGTTGACTCAGAGTGCCTGGGCAATCAGCGTAGAGAGCTTGCGTATGTGGGGCAGAAGAAGCCACATCTGTTGAATGTGTTTAATTGTGGCTAATACATACATCTTTATGACAGAGGTCATACCCTTTTCCATATTTAGAATGGTAGAAAATCAGAATTGCAAAGACCCTTTTCATCTAGCCCACCCCCACATTGTGGAGAAGGGGAAGTGTCAGGAGAGGGTGTGTGGGGACAGACCCAAGAATGATTCCAGCCCCCTCCCCACTCAGGTGATGAAACTTGGGCAAGTTACTCAAGAGAGGCTTAGTGCAGACCGCAGTGAGCGTTAGGGGCCAGGTGTAGAGTGGCCTGGAGTGTGGTGGGCACAGTGCATTACTGCTGTTACCTAGTTGGAAGCCAGGAGGGACCTGTACTGTGTGCTCAGCTCTGGCTTGGGGACGCTCAGTCAGCACTTCCTTCTCCTCCTCTACAAGTCCTTAGGCTTTCTTTGTCTTCTTCCCTTCTTACCCCCTAGACTGAGGTGGACTTTGGGTACTTGTGTTTTTGAAGGCCTCACCCTGGATTATATTAGATATATTACATTGTGCTCCCAACTCAGTTTAAATATTTTTTTAACATTATAAAACTAATTGAAAGGGTTTTTTACTTTTACTTTTGAAACTGCCCCCAAGAAGTTAATTCCCCCTCCTTTCATTCATGTGTATGTTTGTTCAGAGGGAACAGCATGTGTGAAGCCCCAAAGGCAAGGAATGTGGTACTTGTGTAGTGCTAACTGCAGGTTGTTAACTGTGGCTGAAGCGGGTATAGTGTGACTCGGTGTTGAGTGGTGAGGCTGGAGGGGGCAGTGGTTAGAACTGGTAGGCCATGCTGGCCATAGTAAGAAACCTTGGAGGGATTTCAAGAAGAAGCATACTTCCATCTTCTGAAAGACACATCAACCACCGTGGTTGCATCATGGAGAATGAAAGGCAGGGAGACCATATCGGTGGCTGGGGACCGGTTAGGCCATTAGTGATCTGGGCAAAAGATGGTGGTGGCCTTAACAAAGGTAGCCATTGGGCGAAGCTGAAGGACTCAGGAAAAGACAGCCAGTGTTGTCAGGTCTTGGAAAATGATTTAATGTGATAGGATTGGTGGGGGGTTGGGTGTGGGAAGAAGAGAGTTTCTGGCTGGAGCAGCTGGGTGAATGGGAGGACCCTTCCCTGATGTAGGAAACCAGGACTGGAGTTGGCTCAGGGCAGGTAGGAAGTGGTTTGCAGGGGCTGTGTCATGGCCAAATGGAGGGTCCAGCAGGCAGTCCGATGCGTGGGACTGGAGTTCCTATGAGAGAGCTGGGCCAGAGATGCCAGTTGGGAGTCCTGAGGTTAAAGGTGGTTTGGTGTGGGAACAGAAGAGCTTGCTTAGGCAGTGTGTGCAGCAGGAGGGTTGGCCTGGGACAGAATCCCAAGGCACTTCACTATCCAAGGCCTGGGCAGAGGAGGAGGGGAGCCAGGAGAGGTGGTAGTGTGAGCAGGGGTGTGGCTGTAGGAGGAGAGAGTGCAGGAGAGGCAGTGGAAAGATCTGAAGCTGCCATTCAGTTTCCCTAACACTGGGGAGCCTGAGAAGTATCTGCAGCCTGGGAGGTCTTGGGCTTTCTAGTCTGATCATTTTCATCAGAAAGATGGGAGAGGAAGCAGTAGGCTGAGAAATGAATGGGTGGGGTGAGAACTGGAGACCTTGAGAGTGGGTAGCTCTTGTAAGAAGCTTGGCTGTGAAGGGGAAAGGGGCGAGCAAGAGCTAGAGAGGGTCAGCCAGTCAAGGCTAAAGATGCAGAGAAAGGGATTGATGGGTGGAGGGATGTCCTGTGGCCATGAGAGGAAGGGGATGAGGGGACAGCCTTAGACAGGAGTGTGTATGCAGATGCCTTCGAGTTATGCAGGAAGTGGAGGGGCTTCTGATTGCCCACTTGTCCATGTTCTCTGAGGTGAGATTTGTCATCTACTGAGAGTGAGAGGAAGGGAGGTGGCCAGGGAGATGGACTGCACGATGTCTCTGTGGGAGACAGCAGGCAGTGAGGAGGACTCCTGAGGAGGTGTGAGTTTCCTCCAGCACCCAATGTACTGCTTGTAACTGTGAGGAGGCTGAGGACAGTGTGATAGGTAGAGGTGGAGTTTTCTCCAGGCAGGTGTGAGGGAGAATTAGACTCAAGGAACTGACGGTGTTAGTTCCTGTGGTGCCCTGAGGGTAAGAGGGATGAAGACAGGTGGCACTGGCCAGTCCAGGGCAAGGCAAGAGAAAAGGCGTGGTGGGGTTTAAGGCAACACTGGGGAGAAATGAGAGTTTATCTGATGAAAGACAACTTAGTATTACTATTCTTTAAATTTCTGGTGAAGCCCAGCCGGGCATAGCTCAGTGGTTGAGCATCAACCTAGGATCCAGGAGATCGCCGTTTGATTCCTGGTCAGCGCACATGTATAGGTTGTGGGCTCGATCCTGGGTCGAGGGCATGCAGGAGGCAGCTGATCAATGACAACTTTCATCATTGATGTTTCTGTCTCTCTCCCTCTCCCTTCCTCTCTCTGAAATCAATAAAGATATATTAAAAACAAAATTTTCTGGTGAATTTTTTCCATTAATGAGACTAGTCCAAAGGAAGACACATGGTGTTTATAGTTATGGAAGGAGGTTCTGTGATGACAAATAGGAGGCAACAGAAAGTGTCCAGATGTCTGAATGATGAAATCTTCATTGTGTATCCACCACTTAGCACTTGGGCACGACCTCGGAGAGGCCTGATCCCATTTCTGTCTCTGTCTAACACTGACCGGTGGCCTGCCAGCCCCACCTTGAACTTCAGGGATACCACCTGCTGCGGACTCCTTCCTAGTGTGGGAGAGCTGGGAATTTAGTGAGTTTTTCTTTGTGTAAAGTCATTCCCTTGAATGTGAATCTGGCTTTATTATATGAAGAAAGTTTCCCTTTCCCTAATGCAAATATATGCATCTTAAAGCAGATACGCTGAAGCCATTTTACAGAAATGAGGCTAAGGAGACTCACTGCATCACCATGTCTCCTCCATCCTTTGTCCGTCCTTCCGTCCCCCCTGCATACACACACTAGGTCATTTGTTGGTTCAGACATTCAGTCATTTAGCAAATTTTTGAGTGTCTGCCTCACTGAGGCTACAAAAATGAAAATAAAGTTTATGTGTAATGAATGTCTATGTGCTGTTGTACTCTGCTGCTTTTTGCTTATACCCAGCTCCACTTGTCCTTTGTAATGGCTGAGTGGTGTCCACTCTGTCAGCTCACCATGTTTTCTCCATTTGCGAGCATTTGACTTGTTGCCAGTCTTCGCTGCTATAAGTATTACCGAGATGAACATTTTGTTCAAGCTGTTTGTCTTTGAGTTTATTTGCTAGAGCGTATTCCCCAGAGTGGGACTGCAGGGTCAGAGGTCGGTAACTGTTATCTGCCTTGTTCTGTGTTTCCAGATTTTTCCATGAAGCCTATGGGCAGTGTTAGAGTACATTCCCATTGTCCTGTAGCCCCACTAAAACTGGCATTGTCATTTTAATTGTTCTTATTTTTATAAGTTATTTCCATTTTTAAAGGGAGTTAAACTATTTTCCCCACAGGGTAATTTTCTGTTAGACTTGGCTAGGTTATGCTGCAGTAACAAGCGAACTCCAAATCTCAGAGGCTTAACATAACAAAAATGTCTTTCTTACTCACTGTGCCTGTCCTTTGTCGGGCACTAGGTGCAGTTCCACATTGTCGCTCTGGGGCCAGGCTGGTTGAGGAGACTGCTTTCCTGTAGCTGCAGCAGGATGCTTCTCAGTGGATGACAGGCAGAAAGGAGAGGACTGGGAACCGTGCGAGGCTTTTCACTAGTTCTGTTGCCTGGCTTAGCAGGTAGAACTTCAGGGAGCCTTCCTGCCTGTGCCCCAGCTGTCTTTTCTCCTGTTGGCTTATCTGTGGCAGCTTCTTTGTGCAATAGAATTGGATCCTCAGTCATTATATCAGCCCTTAATATATTTTAGGTAAAAGATTTTGTTGGTTGTGTTGAATCCATTTTTCCTTATTTGCTTTCCACATGACATTTTATCATGCAAAGGTTTACATAAGTTTTGGGCACATCCATTTTTTTCTCTGGTATTTTTGTTTCCTTTTTCCCCCAGTGATCTCTGAACTTTTTATTGGCCTCCTGCCCCCCAAGGGGTGTCCCACTTCTGCTGCCTCCTTAATGCCTCAGAACTTTTCTATCACTGATCTCAGATACCACTTTGCCATCTACAGTCCTATGGGTGGTGGTCTTTTGGATGGATTTTATGGAGTTGCTGTTGTCCAGGGCGTTACCAAGATTGAAGTCCTCCCCTTCCAGCAGGCAGCAGTAGGTGGTGATTTCAGCCTCCAGCTTGACCTTGATGTTCAGCAGGGCCTCGTACTCCTGGGCCTGGTGCTCCTTCTCTGCCTAGGTCTGTGCCAGCTCTGACTCCAGGGGCAACAGGAGCCCGCTGAGCTGTTCCATCTGCATGGCATAGCATGTCTCCACCTATCCTCAGGTTTCTCCAAACTGGCCTTCAGATTTCTTGAGTCCAGGTGGATCTCCAGGGATTGGATTATATATATCAGCTCTGCGAGTGTCATCTCAGCAGCTCTTATCTCAGCGGTCTGTGAGGTTACCACTGAGGTGCTCTCCTCAATCTGCTGGGACTAGTACTTGTCTAGCTCCTTTCAGTTCTTCCAAGCCAGCTCATTGTACTGGGACCAGATGTCTGCCATGATCTTGCTGAGGTCCTGAGGTTTGGGGGCATCCAACTCCACAGTCAACCCAGAGCTGGCAATCTGGTTTTGTAGACCATTTACTTCCTTCTCATGGTTCTTCATGAAGAGCAGCTCTTCCTTGAGAGCTTTGATCTCTGTCTCTGGCAGCAGCCAAGTGTTATTGGTGTCATCAGTGACCTTTCAGAGCCCATTGATGTCACTCTCTACAAACTGGTGCATGGCCAGCTCCGTCTTATACTTGACTGAAGTCATCAGCAGCAGGATGGGCATGGGCAATCTGCAGAGCAATGCAGGCATTGTCCACAGCATTGCAAAGATCTGAGCTCTTAGGTCCTCAGTGGTCTTGAAATAATGCCCCCAATCTCTGAACTGGGGTCCCTTCTTCTCCAGGTGTTCCCGGATTTTGCTCTCCAGTCTCTGATTATCAGCCTCCAGGCTCCTCACCCTCTCCAGTAGGAGGCTGGGTCACCATTCAGGTACTGTATGGTCTCCTTCTCACTCTGTATACCTCCATACTCCTGCTAGACCCCCAACCATCCTCGCAGCCTTTCCCCTGGACCCCCAGACACCTGGATGCTGGTAGAGTGGGATATGGAGATCCAAGAGCCTGAGCCCCTGGCACCTGCATAGATACTGGCCGCCTGGGACCCCAGGGTTTGGTAGTTTGTGGAGAAGCTGGAGAGGGTGCTGAAACTCAGGTTCTTCAGGGAGAAAGGAATGAGGCCAAGATTCAGGTCGAGCATCCTCTTCTGTTTCTTTAATGTCACAATTTATCTTTTTCTCAGAGCCAGAGAATAAGCTGTTTTCTTTGAGTTGCTTAAACTAGATTTTTATTTGGCTCTATATGACACTTCACACTAATCCTAATAAATAATGTAATGTCAAGGGATTTTAATCTAAGCTAACTTTGGTCCTTGGTGATATCTGTTTGTTTTGTAACATGAAAAGCCAAAGCACACCCCTTCAGTGCAACACTCCTGCATGATGAAAACACTCTTCAGGGTAGGAGCTTCCCTGACCTGATAGAGGGCATGGATGAAACTCACGGAGCTGGGAAGAGGAAGACTGAAAGGGCAAGATGCCTGCTCTCACTGCTTCTGCAACAGTGCTCTAGAGTCTCTCGCCAGGGCAGTGAGGCAAGAGAGAAATGAAGGACATGCAGATTAGAAAGGAAAACGTAAAACTATCTGTTCACAGATGATGTGATGTTGTATGTAAAAATCCTAAGGAATCAACTAAAAACTGTTAGAACTAATATGTGAGTTTGGCAAGTTTGCAGGACACAAGATCAGTATATAAAATGTCTAGTCTTTCCATAAGCCAGCAGTGAATAATTAAAAAATAAAACTAAGAACATAATTCCACTTATAGTAGCATGAAAAATAATAAAATACTTAGGAACAAGTTTAACCAAAGAAGTACAAGACTTGTACAATGAAAATTACAAAACATTGTTGAAAGAAATTAAAGGTGACCTCAGTAAATGCAAAGATGCTGCACATCCATGCATTGGATGACTTAGGGTTGTTAAGATGGCAGTACTTCCTAAATTGATGCACAGGTTCAGCACAACCCCTTTCAAAAGCCCGGCTGACTCCTTTTATAGACATGAACGAGGTGATTCTAAAATTCATATGGAAATGCAAGGCATCCAGAGTAGTCAGAACAATTTTGAAAAAGCAGAACAGAATTAAAGCACTCACACTTCCCAGTTTCAGAAAGTTCTACAAGTCTGCAAGTATTCAAGACAGTATGCTATTGGCATGAGGATAGGTCAGTGGGATAGAATCAAGAGAACAGAATGAGTCCCTAACATTTATGGTCAATTGATTTCAGACAAGAGTGCCAAGCTATTTCAATGAAAAGAAGAGTCTTTTGAACAATTAGTGCTGGGACCATTTGAGATCTACATGTAAAAGAAATAATTTGGACCTCTGCCTCATACCACCTATGAAACTTAGCTCTAAATGAATCAAGAGTCCTAACTGTAAGAACTAGATCTGTAAAACTTTTAGAGCGAAACAGGTGTAAATCTTCAACCCCTGGGATTAGGCAGTGGTTTCTTAGCGGATACCAAAACAAACAACAAAAGGAAAAAATGCATAACTTTGACTTTATAAAAATTAATACATTTGTACTTGAAAGGATACTATCAAGAAAGTGGAAAGAGTGGGCAGTTGGAGGAGGCGTAGGTGGGGCCGGGGGGGGTGCGAACTGCGAAGACCAGGGACTGGCAGGTGCCCCATCTCCAGGCCATGGCAGTCTCCCTGTCCCCAGTGCAGGGCTCACATTCTGGTGGCAACACTTCCTAACTCGCTGACCTCAGTGACTGGGCTTCTTTCCTCCTCCCCTCCCACATCTGTAAGAGGAGGAGTGGGTATTAAAGAGAGGCATGGAAGGCTCCTGGAGCACGCTGGCCCTCTGTGTGTAACTGTTACAGTGAACAGTAGCCGCTGTTGCTCAGTCAACAAACACATGTTCTTCTTTGTGCAGCTGCCTGTGTGCAGCTCCTCAGATTTTGAGATGAAGATGATTGGAGCTTGCTCTTGAGCAGCTCACAGTCTAATAAGTTACTCTGCAATGCATTTCTTTCTTCTCATTGCATAGAATATACAAGTCTATTTTGGGAGTAAAATATTGTACTAATTACCGAGTAAAGGAGGAAATTGAGTTTTTACGCCAGCATTTTTCCCCATTTCATTTCTGTTTTTATTCTTTAATGGCTGACTCTGTAATAATAATAATAGTTTACATTTGTTGGGCTGATCACAGCATCGTCCTACTCGAGTGTCACCATCACCACCTTCCCTGCAGCAGGCTGTACTAATGCAGAGGGCCAGGAAAAATCCAACTTCAGAAATCTGGTCATTGTGTCTGGTGCTAAGAGGAGTGTTCCTGCATTCAACAGCTCATGGAAGGCTTGATATGTGCAAACCCTTAAAATGCAGGCTCTGAGAAGTTGGGGACTTTATCTGTTCACTGTGGTCTTCCACACCTGGACCATAGTAGGTGTCCAGGGTAAGTGAATTGATGAGTGAATGACTAGAGGGACTGACCACAAAGTGCAGTGATCCTGTTTGTACAGTGATTTAGGGGAATGTCTTTCTCTTAGTAGGAGAGGAGACCAAGGCTGGCGGGAAAGTGGCATATGCAGTCAAAGCCAGAGGGAGCACTAGAATTCAGGCCTCCTGGCTCCATCGTTCCACCCCAACCTTGAAAGCAAACATGGTCATATTTCTCCTAAAAATACTGCCCTGTGAGACATATTCCATTCCCACTGTGAGGTTGGCCCCTCATAGGGCTGTGGGGAGGGGGAGTAACTGGAGGTGTTAGACCACTTGTTTTTGGCTCAGCTAGGCCTGCTCTCCATTTTTCTTTCAGATCTTGGAGTTCTTCTATAGATTTTCTTGGGCTGTTGTTTGCATTCTCACATTAATATCAATGTGGGAAGTGTATCATTTTTGTCCTTTTTAAGGAAACTTTTTCTATTTTTAAACCTGCAGAGCATCAAGTCAATATTTAGCTTGGGGAAATCTTCAGTCTGAGGCCCCACGTTCCCAGGGTGCTTGCCAACCAGAGGTCTCAAAAAGTATCGCAGTAAAAATCAGTCCAAGGCGTGGACCTGTCAGCTGACACATTTCTGTTACATAAGAAAAATGAATTTGGGGACATGTAAATGCTGTTTGCTCCAGCTCCTTGGTAAAACCTGGGGGTGAACTAAAAGCTGACGGCCTGGACTGAGAGACCTGGTGACTCTGGGTCTCATCCTACCTTTGTTGCCAGTTCCCTCTAACCTGAGACAATTATTACCCTGAACATGGAAAGCCATCTGAAGATGACCAGGGGGCCTGCCATGACTTGTTTTCTGTGAGTTATTCAGATGTAAAAGGCACCAGGGACAAAACTAGTCATTTCAAGGGTTACTACACAACTCCAGATCTAGTATTTTTTTTTAGTGCTGATTTCTCACATAGAAAATGTCACTTTCTCTAACCTTCAGAATCCAGACAGCACCTCCCCTCTTTTTCTCTCCCCTTCACCTTGTGGTCCCGTCTGATTTCTTGAGCACCTGTTTTAGGTTACACATAGATTAAAAGGGCAGAGACTGTCTCAGTGGAATTCCAGGTGGAGTAGGAGAAGGACTGCGTGAGCTGACTCTCCACCCAGAAATCGCCAGGGGGCCTGTTTTGTTTGTGCACCCTCTGCTCAGTGTGGTCCTTGACACAGGTCATACCCAGTGAACTGTCCTAGAGAAGGAACTTCCCCAAGTGCTTCTGAAGGCTGCTGTGCGACACAACAGTAAGGTTTGAGTTTATTTCCCTCAGATCACTGGGAGGGAAAGCTCAAGCCTTTTAACACCTCCTTGCACATTCCAAAGGCAGAGGCTTTCTTAAGTGTTTTCTGCCGGGCTTTCCTTTCTTCTTCAGGCCAATTTTAAGAATAAAATAAACTGACCCACCTTTCTCTAGGATCTTCAGAACCATTTCATTTCATTCTCAGGCCATAGGAATTCACTACTGAGTATTCACTATCCTATACAATTATGAGTTAGAAACTAATTCAGTTACTTTCTAATTTAGAAACAAAACCCCTAGTGCAGCTAGGGAGTGAATGATTTCAAAAGACATTCCCCAAAGTCACCTGAAGGGTCTGCTTGGCTTGTTTCAAACACATTTTCTATTCTGCTCTGTTTAAGTGGCATTAGCTCTTAGGACTGTCAGCTCAGATCCAGCATTTAGCAGGATGCTTTTGTTTTACTCTATGCAGTGTGGATAAGAGGTGATAAGGGAGTGAGCTGGGAAAAGTCTGCTGGGCAGGAACAAGCAGACCTCTTACCTGATTGTCTCACTCTGAAGCTACTAAGTGGAAGACTGAACTTTCTGGAGATAGGGTCCAGGGCTGCTCGATTGGGGAGGAGTAGCCTTTCGGGCTCCATGTCTGCGCAGCTGGCCCCAGACAGCACGGCGCCCCTAGGGTGCTGGACGTTCCTGCTTCTTAGAGCTACATGGGTTCGGTGGAAAGGGCTTAGTGCCTCCATCCCTACTTGGGCCTTGGGCAAGTCCAGGTCAGGGAGAACTGAGTTCAGTGGGAAACGCAGGGCTCTAGACTAGGCAAGGAGGTGTAGCCACTGAACAGGGTGGCGAGGGTGGAAAGTAACAGCATCGGATGTGTTGGTTTACATGCCTGACTCCTTGTACAGAACCCTTCTTTGAGGCCAGGGACCATGTATACATATTTAGGACGCTGGTGGCCTCTGAGCACATGCTTGTTAAATGGTGTCGGGGATGGACATTGTGATGGGATAGAAGTTGAGAGAATGAGAATCTTGGGGATCTCTTCTCCACGTGGTAGTGGGTGTCTGCAGCAGGCTTCCAGATCTTGTGCTTTTTGAAGGAGCTGCTGGTCAGTCACCTGTGTTTCCACAAGCCACATGTGTTTGAGTTTTCCTGTCATGAGCCCCTTCCTGGGTTTCCCTTTGTCTGTGTGGACAATGCTTTCCCTGCTCAACGCCACTGTGTACTTGGGTGACTCTCCTGGGCTTTTGATAACAAACCAAATTGAAATCTCCGTGATTATGGATCTTGAATAATTTATGTTGCAAAAGATGAAAAGTTAGCCTTCACAAAGTAAATTTTAAGGGGTCCCCTAAGTACCATTACCTTGTTGAAACTGTTCAACTGGCAGCAGAGCTTTTTTGCAAACAAGTTTTCCTGATGCTCTGACTCTAAGCAGAATTGTAGGTGAGGATGCAGTGTGTCCAAAATAAGCCTCTGGGCATGAGGAAGAGTGGCCGTTTGTGCAGGAGAGTAATCATTGTTATGGGAAGAGGAAAGAAGAGATACAGTGAGTGAGTAGGTAGGGCAGGGGAAGGGGAACAGGGAGGAGGCATGTTCTAGACTGACGAGGGCGCCCAGGACTCGGAGTGTTCCTGAGAAATCCATTCCCTGGCTTTATTTCTTCCTTCAGCAGCTGTCACTGAGCAGCTCTAGGTACTACGATAGGCACCAGGGTCCCCCTAAGAGCTACCAACTTCATTGGGAAATAATGGCACCATAGAGGAACTGTAAGGGGACAGTGGTAGGCAGAGGGTCACTGGCATGGTGGGGGGTAGGGGAGGCTCCTCAGAGGAGGTGACATTTAAACTGGGCCTTGCAGGATGGGTAGGAGTTGATGAGGAGGGGCAACCTCTGGCAGCGGTGCGTGGCATGTGTGGTTGTTCAGGGCCTGGCAGGAGGCTGAGGCCAGCTGGACAGGCAGGGCAGGCCAGAGTGGGGCCCCAGGGCTGAGACTGTGGGTTTGTTCCATGTGCAGGCCCAAGAGGGCCTTCTCTGTAGCTGCCACATTAAAAGATGTGTAAGTATAGTTAGAGGACATACAGTGGAGACAGGGTCCAGGGTGGAGGTGGGGCGTACAGGCAAGGGGAGAAAGGGAAAAGGTGGTCACGTGCCTACAAAATGCCTTAAAGGCTGCACATTAATGACAGATGTGGTGCTGCGGTGCTTGACCACCCTGACTGCGTTGAGAATGCAGTCAGTGTGGGACACTCCGGGGCCTCAGTTATGCTTTTGAATTCAGTTGGGCTTTTACCAAAAAAACAATTCTTGTTGCATGAATGTAGGTTTCCATACTCTCATCAAACTCTAAAACATATAAGGTCTTATTCATACCAAGTTGCTGGTAAAATTAGAGAAAATTTTCAAAGCTTCTTTCACTTCTTTTCACTTTCTTTGTCTCACGTTTCTCCGATGGGGAAAAAGCCTGGGAGACCGTCAAAGAACTGGCTGTACTCGTATTTGAGGAGAACATGTGAGTCATTGTAGCTTTTTGCTGGTATTTTAGTATCCGGTTTATTTTTAAACAGTTCTGTGCAACCGGAGTTTCTTCCATGGTTTCTGTTACCATGGCTTCATAATATTTCCTCAGATCTGCTTATTCATACTTTCACACACTCCAGCACCCATTTACAGTTCCTTAGAGTCAGAGTATCTTATTGCGGATATCTAAGACTTTGTCTCCAGCTGCAATAGCATTTTCTCCAAAGTGCACTGTCTCCAAAAATTAGTTGATTTTCCCACTATAAATGCTGGGAAGAGAGAGCATTTGGTTCTGTGAAGGACATATGCGGTGAGTGGGGTGGTGGGGGCCACTATTGGGGCACCCCTCAGAAGTCTTAGCAGGAGCCAGTGTCGTCTGTGTGGAGCCACTTCCCCTTTAGATACCACAGTTGAGGGGACAGGATGGGCAGGCTGCCACATTTGCTTGGGAAGTGCTGGCATTAGACGATTTGGTCTAGACACCCACAGACTCTGGGTTCTTGGTTCTTGTCAAGTATGCCCATGTATTTATTCTCTCACTTTTATTTATTTGTTCATTTATTTTGGGGCCTGACTGAGGCTTCCACTTTGGGAAGATCTCTCGTTTCAAGAACCTGCAGTGAAGAGAAGCAGTGCTGGTTCTGGCGGTCACTGGTGAAGTTTGCCTCACACTTTCTTCCTGGCACTTGGGTTTCTCAAGAAGATGCTTTCCTGCCTTTCATTGCTTTGAGAAATGTGTGTGTCTTAAAGGATTGTTCACGATTTAAAGAAAGCTCCAGAGCAATAAGAAATCGTAGAGCTAGTTTGTTTCCAGTCTCTTGAAGTCTTTTTGGTCTCTTCCACATTTCAGAGGTAATCGGGTTTTCCTCTGGCACACAAACGTCGTATCAGACTAAGTCCTGCGGGGACTCATCCTGGCCAAACATTTTCAAATTCCACTATAAATATAAATATAAATGCTGACTCAGTGACAGAGCAGTTCCTAGTACTTGAGAATTTAAAGCATGGTGTAACTGATTGGACCTTTTCTCTCCTAACACAGTTGTGTCCTCTGATTCAGAGGGGACCCCTTTTTGATCAATAAAAACAAAAAACACATGTGGCCCTGGGTGCTCTAGAAGCTGCTCAAGAGGCTCCAGGTGGGAAGGCCTTCTGACTGAGTGGCTGCATAAGCTGGTAGTTGCAGAAGGTTTGACTTTTTAAGAATCACTGAAAAATTATTTTTGCTCTCATCTGAGTAGTCTTTTTTTTCTTCCTGGGTAATCCAGGAGATGTCAGTATTCGGCTTCTAAATACAATTGCTAACAACACTTTAAACCATTGCTTTTTTTTGGCACCATTTCACTTGTAAAGATCCCAGCATGTGTGTCTGTCAATTTCAACAAGTTAGGGAGGACCTATTATGAGTGAGACACTCCAGTGGAATTTATCTTCTAGAAGGGGGAGCAAACTGTACACGGGTAAAAAAATCCAGGTAGCTATATATGTTTTAAAGAAGTATACAAAGAGAATAGAAAGTAGTAGGGTTGAGGTGGAGGGTGGGAGGTGGAACTGGATACAAGAGGATGGTCAGGGAGACTCCTTTGAGGACCTCTGGGCCGAGGGCCAAGTGCTGTCAGGGAGCTGGCCATGCACTTACCTCAGAGAAGAGCATTCCAGGGAGTGAGAACAGCATGTGCAAAGGCTCTGAGGCAGGAACAAGCCTAGTGTGTTCAAGAAACAGTGGGGGGCCCTAGCTGGTCTGGCTCAGTGGTTAGGGCATCGGCCCTCAGACTCTAGGGTTCTGGGTTCAATTTTGGCCAAGGGCACATCCCTCGGTTGCAGGCTTGATCCCTGGCCCTGGTCGAGGCGTGTGCAGGAGGCAGCCAATAGATATCTCTCTCACATCGATGTGGCTTTCTCTTTCTCTCTCCCCATTCCACTCTCTCTGAAAAGCAATGGGGAAAAAAAATTCTCAGGTGAGGATTAGAAAAAGAGAGAGAAACAGTGTGGGAAGCATTGTAGTTGAAGCAAGTCAGGGCCAGCCAGAGAGGGAGATTGGAAGGGGGCAGATGGGCCAGGTCACGGTGGGACTTGCAGCAAAGGGCAGGGGTCAGGGTTGGAGCAGGTAAGTGACACGGTTTAAGTATTGTAAAAAGTTGCCCTACACAGACCAGAAATTGGAAGTGAGGGTGGATTTTCTGTTCTACCTAACATTGGGATTTTTTTGGAAAACAAACTTTTGTTTTCATTTTAGCTTTGAAATTTTAGTTATTAATACCACCTGCATCCCTGGTGATTTGGGATTCTGTGAAGTTTTCTGGGCTCTTTTGAAAGAGAGGTATTGTATGTGTAAGTCCACTGGTTATTAATAACAATAATAACAAAATGATCTCTGCATGTTATGAGAGTTAAAATTATATCTATTCATAGTGTGTAACATAGTTCTCAGCCTAGCCAGCAGCTGACAAGTTATGAGAAATTCATCAAGTTTAAACCACATGGGGATTTCTGTGTAGAAATGTGGTACCAGTTCCCCTTTCTTCCTCACTGTTCCTGTTTTAGGGTGGACACCAGCCCTACTTTGTAGCCCTCTGAATCCTGGGTGGTCTTGTCGACACTGGCCTGTGCCCCTCTCTGACCCCATTTTCCCACCCCTCCCTAAGGGTTCTTCTTTCTGGGATGCCCTGCACCCCTCTACACTTCCCATTTGCTCCTCAGGAGTCAGTTTGGTGTCCCTGGCTGGGAAGCTGCCCCTGCTGGATGTCCCACTCCAGGCTTTCTCAGCACCCAGGTGGACAAAGTACCGCTGAGAAAGAACCTCAAGGGATCATTTGTGGGCTTCAGAGATAATCCTTCTTCTGCCCACTCTTTGAAGGCAGGATTAAGCCATTTGCAGCTCACTGAACTTCCAGTATTGTCACCATGCCTGACCTCCCAACAACCATTAGGAGGGGTCTTCAGAGAAGCCCTGGGACCCAGGGTCAGAGTGCCTGTGATGGTGCATGAGGCTGTGATTACTGACAGTCATGCTTCCTTTTATTCTTTTTGTAAAATGCACATGTTAATTGCTGCCGACTTTCCTTTTAAGCCTTGGGATTTGTATGTACAGGATTTGTACCCCAGGCAACATCCTATGTCACCAACACTGAACGTAATTTCTGTGGTGAGGACGTCCTCCCAGGGTGGCTGTGAGGCTCAGATCTCATAAAGGAGGAAAGCACCTTGTAGCCATGAAGGTCACTGTAAATGCGCAACGCTTATAATTACTTGGCTCTAATCCACTCAGTTCTACCATAATCTCTTGCCAGTTGGAGGCTCTTTTAAAACATTTTAAACTCAGAGAAATCTAAGAGTTTGTTTAATCCCACACTTTTATTTTCAAGTAAAGGTAGCAGGATGCTGAAAAGATGCCCAAGATCTGACAACTATATAATGGCAAATTTGGGACGAGTCTTCCAAATTTTGGCCCTGAGAGCCCTTTGTTAGAGTAAAACATAACCTCTGAATCATCAAAAATTAAAGTTTGTTCGATGTAGCCTCACTGATTTTGTTTGTTTGGGGTGCGCAAACATCTGTGTATTTTTCTTTAAAAATTAGCATTCCCGACAGGGTATACCCAGTGACTCCCTAAACCAGACTGATTACCACCATTCTTGTCTCTTAGGGGAATTAATTGTGTTTGGACAATCACACCATCCCAGGAAGTTTAAAAGACACTGACCCATGGGAATAAGTAGTGTGAAGGTTAGGGTTGAATGGGTTGAGTCTGAGTACTCCAAAAACTTACACATTAAAGGAATTGTACATTTAAAAAATTATAAATGTTTAGTCACTTGAAGTTTCCTTAAAAAAAGCAAACAAAACAGCCCACCTGGTTTCTGTGCCGGCCAAGGAAGAAAGTAGAAACTGTGGTGCGGCGCTCTATCTCCACTGCAGCAGCAGCCCCCCTTTTCATGGCCTCGCTCTCTTCTTTTCCCTTTCTGTCTGTTTCCTACGTGTAGTCTCACAGGTGCTGTTTCACCTCCTGAAACACTCTCATTTATCACGTGAAACAGATAGGATCCCCAAAGGCAGCAGCATTTTTCTGCCTATGTGTTTTGGGGGTCATTTTTTTCTCCCACACCTGTCGGGGCGTATTTGCATCCTTTCTCATGGGTATGTGACCTGCATCTTAAATGCAGAGTGAGGATTCCAGATTGAAATCTTGCTTCTTAAACTATCTGAGAGGTTCATGAACTGTCTTTAGAATGCGTGTTCCCTAGAGCCCGCATTCTAACAGGACAGAAAGTAACAGGACAGAAAGTGGGAAACTGTGTGAGCCAGGATATGGCTGTGACTGCGAAAGACCCGGACCCCTGAGGTCTGACCGTGAGAGCCCAGTGCAGTCGTGATGTTTTGCAGCTATTAGGAGTGACAGGAGGATGGACAGCCAAAGTGGGAAATGCTTATGCAATTGGAAAAAGCAGACCACAGATGGCTTGTTTGCTGTGAAGATGGACTGGAGATGGCTGAAGAAAGGGCCAAGTAATGAGAACGCAGGTTGGTGGAACAGCCTGGCCGTGAGGAGCCCTCCTTGGTTTTGACAGCCCTGTTTGACCCAAAAGAGCAGACATTTGGACTTAAAACTGTCACGGGATGAAAGAGCGAAGGTGAGGGAGCCGGGTGTCACACCAGAGTGGGAACCGCCTGCTTTAGAACTGACGCTGTGCTGAACCCAAAGTGTTGCTGTGTTGCAGTGTTTGCTACTGTGGAGTAGCTTCTCTGGGTTGGTCTGCTTAGAAAAATTTGGGTTTTTTTTCACTGTCCCCAACATGATCTTTTTTCCTGCAAGAGGAAGAGGGTGGCTCTGTAGTGTTGACTAGAATCAGATGTGCTTTCCACTCTTTTTCTAACTGATGTTCAGGAGTCTGAACCATATTTTTTTCAGTGAAATGGCAATGTCCTAATAGAGTTCCTCAAAGTCCCCTTCTCTCACCAGCTCCTCCTTCAGTTTGCAGAAGGTCGTTCTGTGCTACCAAGTGCTTGGGAATCACTGAGGGGGCAGCCGTTAAAACCTGGCACTGTGCCCTGGCTGGTGTGGCTCAGGTGGTTGAGTGTCCTCCTGTGCACTGAAAGGTGGTGGATTTGATTCCACAGTCAGGGCAACCAATCGATATTCTCTCTCTCTTTCTCTTTTTCTCTCTCTTCCCCTCTCTCTAAAATCAATAAGTATATCCTCAGGTGAAGATTAGAAAAACCAAACGAAGCCCGAGCACCTGAAACTAATACAAAATTATACTGACTGTAAACTGTAATGGAAAGAAAAACGAGGAAACAATCATCAGGAAAAACAAAACAGAACAAGAAATCAAGCCCTTTGCAGCGTGCAAGCTGTTTGCCGTTGTTAGATAAATGCACAACTGATTTTCCAGAGATACCAGTCACTTGATTTGCTGATCCCTATCTCTTCCTTTGAGGAATGTTCACTTTTCCAGATGAAATCACTGGAAACAAAATAGGCTGTGCCAGATATTTGAGCCAGTACAAAAAGTGTTCCTGCTTTGCTAATGGTGCACAGCAGTGTATTACCTCAGGCCTTGCTCCCTGAGCACCCGGCATGTGGGAGGGGCTCAAGGCTGGAGAGAAGCCGGAGACCCGTCCTTTCTCAGGAGCACTGACAGAACAGCCCGGACTGAGGCTGGAGGCAGAGCGGACCCAGGAGCCTGTGGGCACCAGCGGTGATCAGGCCGTGGGGCTGAGAGGCAGAGGGGCTTCCTTTGTGGCTGGTGACAGAAAGCTGGGGCCTGAGCTACACATCCCCCTCCATAGTTGCTGAACCCATTTGTAATTTAGTTTAACGTGTGCAGTGGTGTTTATAAAAGAATTCTAACCGCTAGAGTTAATACATCTTCACATAAATGCTCCAGTTATTTTCATCTGTGGAATTCAGTCTGTATAAATAAAAACTACCCAGACTCTTTGGTTCAGCTTTTCTCATCCTGAATTCATCCAGGTCTTTACTGAGTGGCTGCTACAGGTCAGACACCAGGTGTGGCAACTAGAGCAGTGAACCCCACAGATAACACCTCCTACCCTCCCAGAGCTGTGTTCCAGCAAGGGGGCAGTCAGTGAACAGCACAGTTAAGTAAACGATGTAGCTTGTTAGGAAGGAAGTGCTTTGGAGAGAGAGCAAAGGAGAAGGGGTCTGGAAGTGCCGAGGGATGGGGGCTGGGTTGGAGAAAACCTACCTGAGTCAGGTTTGATACAGGCCTGAGTGACAAGAGGAAGCCTGCCTCCTGCTGTGGGCTCCCTGGAGGAAGACCATTCCAGGGAGCAGAAGAGCAAGTGTGGCTATGCCTGGCAGTGCCACCCCCAGCAGAAGTCTCATGGCTGGAGCTGGGGCAGTGGGGAGAGTGGCAGCTGGAATGAGGGCTGAGTAGTAGGTAGCTGGTGGGGTGAGCAAGGTGGGCTGCACTCTGCGTCAGCACTCTGGGGCTTTTGCTCTGCTTAAGAAGGGATGTGGTCTGACATGTTTCAGAGGGTCATTGTTGAGAATAGATGGAAGGGACAGGGAAGCTGGGACAGCTGTTAGGAGATGACTGCCGACATGCAGGAGAGAGGCGATGGTGGATCGTACATCTCTGCCAGGTAGAGCTGGTGGGTTTGTGGCTGGCGGTCCGTGAAGTACATGTGGGCAGATGTTCTGTCTTGAAGCTGTGGTGTGGTCATGCAGTGCAGAGGGACCCTCCATTTCAGTACAGGCCATTAATGAAACAAAGTGGGGTCTTTTTTTTTACTAGTTTTTGTATTCTAAAAAATATTGCATGCCTATAGTAAAAATTTTCCGATAGTTGAGAAAGATATGAGGTGAAATGCCCAAGTCCCCTCTGTACCCCCACAGCACTCCCCAGACAAGTGTGAGACCCCACTGTGCTGCTGGATGAAATATTCAAGCCTCAAGTGCTTACAAGATATGCTGTTGAAAACCAAGCACACGTACGCATCCTCATTTCATACTTGGCCTCATGTGTTGTTACTGGGACTGTACGTGCATTGACAGGCTTTCGTAGGTCCTAATTGTTTTGTAATAATACCAGTGGGGTCAGACTGTATCTTCTGTGCTATAGCCCACTGTTTTCACCTGATGAGTGGGAACATCTTCTCATGTCTGCACAGTCCTGCCCACCCCTCCTCTGCTGCTGTATTCCTCTCCACAGGTTGACCAGCAGTTTTCATTCTTATTCTTGATGGGACAGGGAGGTGGTTTTTCAGTGTTTATATTTTGTTACCTCCATGATTACCTACATTTAACTCTCGGATGAGTTTATCTGTGGCATAAAGTTTTAGAAGAAATTGTTGGGTCAAAGGCTCTAGGTGTTTTCTTTTGTTAAATCTGTCACACATTGAGAAGCCTGTAACAATGCATCAGGGCAAGTATGAAATGAGGGTGCAAGCATGTGCTTGGTTTTCAACAGCATATCTTCTTTTTCATTTTAATCCTCACTAGAGGATACATTTATTGATCTTAGAGAGAGAGGAGGGCAGAGAGAGAGAAACATCGATGTGAGAGAGAAACATCTATTTCCTGTACATGCCCTGACCAGGGATCAAACCTGCAACCTGGGTATGTGTTCCAACCAGAAATTGAACCCCCAACCAACTGAGCCACCTGGCCAGGCCAACAGCATATCTTATCAGTACTTGAGGCTTAAATTTTTCATCTAGTAGCACAGATAAAAGAATCTGAGTTACCGAGCATCTTATCCGTGATGCCAGGTCATTTCCCCCAGGAGTCTTCAGAGCCGCCTCAGGACAGGCCCAGCACTCCTCTGGGGCGTTTGCTGTTGCCCCCCATGCCCACTGCCATCCACCTGGTGTCCACGAGCCCCTCCCTCTTGTTCTCCCACCATCTCATGTCAGCCCCAGATGGTCAGGGACCGTGTCCATCTTGTTAGTGACTTAGAAGAATATCCAGCACATAGTAAGTACTCAAACATGTGTTTGTAGAGTGAATGGGCAAATGTGTCCTTGCTTAAGGAATGATCCTCCCCTCCCCTCATTTCTCAGCTAGTGAAGAACTTTCCACCCTACTATAGTCAGTAATATTACAATAGCTGTATGATGCCAGGTCGGTACTAGACTTATCAGGATAACTTCATAAGTTATATAAATGTCTAACCACTATGCTGTACACCTGAAATTAATATGAAATTGAATATCAACTGTAATTGAAAATAAAAAGCCTTTCAACTTGTTAAAAATTAAATAAATAAAAGTAATGGTGCTGGGGGGGGGCGGGATTTTCCACCCTGGATAATGAATTTGAAGAAACAAACCTTAGGTGGAGTGTGTGCTCACTCGAGGCCTGCAGGACAGCACAGAACCAGGCCAATGTTTTCCTTCCGAGCTCCTTCTGTGGTGACAGAGCTAGAGAGGGCTTTCTCCTGAGACTGACTCTCAGGGGACGTGAACAACATGGTGCCGTCACTCAGAATGTCCTTGCTTTGTGGTAATAGCCTTTTGGCCCAATGACCTTTTCTGCTTTTTAATTTTTTGGAATAAATTAAGTGGAAGCTAGTTATACTTATGTAATTTGTACCTTTTGTTTATCTGACACCTGTTATCAGGCCCAGAGGGCAGGAAGGAGGTTATGCCACTCCCAGCCTGGGCCAAGGGCACCCTCAGCAACCTCCATTAACCTCCGTCTCAGAGTCATTTTAGGAGTGGCTCTGACTCACCAGTGTTTATATATGTCAGTGGCAGAAGTCTTTGGAATCCCAAGAGCTGAAACTGGGCCTCCTACCTCAGTCATTCCTGGATTCCTGGATTCCTGGCTTCTTGATGAGTACTCCTTAGAATGTGAATTCAGCAGACATCAATGGAGGCCCTGCAGTGTGCCAGGATACACATGGAGGACTGCAGATGTGTTTTCAGGAGTGGCGGGAGGGAGGTGATGATTTATACATCTTTACCCTTCAATTGTCTTGCTCTCAAGTGTCAAGCTTGCTGCTTCTGCACCTCTGACAGGCAGACAAGGTTCAGGCAGAAGCACATTGTTCCTGTCCCTCAGGCAACTGAATTTAAGGTCTCTGAGGGGGACCAGCATGTGCAGGAACAGTCTCCAACAGGAACATTCACTTATGTGTAGCGTTTGTTTAGAGTTAATGGAACTCATTCAGCATTGTATCTGAGTAGTGGTATTGTTTCTCTGGGAAGAAACAACCAGTCAGCTACTGGGTGGTGGACAGTCTGAAATATACTAAAGAAATGCCAGACTCTGTACCGTCCTCCGAAAGAACAGTACTGACTCACTTGTCTGCCACTCTTTTCCAAAGTTCTTTCACATCCCTTATCACCCCTGAGCCACTTCATAGCTCAGGAGGTAGGGAGTGTTGGTGATGACCTTGCCCTATGGAGGAGGACAGGACTCTTAGGATGGATGACTGAGTCCACAGGGGTGGAGCTGAGACTTGTTTTCCACTCACTGCCAGTCTTCCCAGGAACTTCATCTTCCTGTGGAGAAGCACCTAGTTAATTATTAAATGCACATTTATGGTTTGACTTTGATAACTACTCAGGAACATTCTGTACCATTTGGCAGCACAGACCAGCTTGCTCCGCACAATGTCTGCAGCCTTGGTGGTAGGTAGGGTTGGCCCAAACCCTAGCAGAGTGAAGGGATCAGGACCAGGAAGTTCACCCAGCCAGATCTCCTTTTGAAGGTTCTCTGTTGCCCTCAGAAGCCTCAGTTTCCCCAGCTTTAGCTCAGTGGGTACCAAAACCAGGTTCACATTTATGCATGAAAAATATTCTGAGTAATATTCCCTAACAGACCAGGGCCATTGGGGATGTTTGTACAACGATATTAATAAGATATCCCTGAGAATCCAGCCCCTTCTCTGAGGGAGAGGGCTCCCAGGTCCTGCTGGAGTTGGGCAGCATGGAGCCAGATGTCTGGGTTGAGTCCTGGCATAGCATTTATGAGCTGTGGGCTCTTGATTTGAATCATTGCACTTAGTCGCCTCCCTGTAAAATGTGGACAATAATAATACATTTTTACAGGATTTTTAAGGAACAAAAATAATGTATTTAAAGCTCATCTAGACCCCCTATTGGTGATAAGAGGTGCTGGTACATGAAGGCTGCCCTGACATTGGTTTATTCCTACTCTGGGCTCGGGCGGAGCAGCAGAACCAGGTGTAGTTGGAGCAGGTGTTCTTGATTTGACACAAACGCGGCCAACTTCAGCCAAGAACCTTCTTTGGGGGACACCATTCGATCATTAGATGATTGTTGAATACCTGTGTGGTACCACTAGGCAGCTCTTTTAGTTCCTGCCTTGGTTTCCCTTGTGGGATTGCTCATGGTTCCTGGGTGTAGCCTGGTCTACAGCTGGTTCCCATTCGGTTTCCACACTCAAGTGAGTGCCCATACACAAGAATAGAGTGCCAATGTTTGGACTTCAGGGGCATTCAATCAAGAAGCTCATGTCCTATGCCCTCTCTTCTTACCTGAGAGTTATTTGTCTGCCGCTCTAGGACCCCTGGTCACATGTACCTACCTCACCCCACCCCCTACTTCAAAGAGGGAATGAGTGATGTCTGGAAACAGCTATGAGGGAGGAATGTGCATTGTGTTGTCTTTGGGTGATAGGACCATGGATAATCCATCCTTCTTCCTGTTCTTTCTTTCTCTGCCAAACTCTCTTTGACTTCTCCATGGAAAACAGGTTATTTTTGTTTTTCTAGGTTACAAATACATTAAAAAATAGAATGCCCAATTTTGTACATTAAGACCCCTTAACATTGGATATTGCCATTTGTCTTGCCTTATGTAAATACGTAGAGCAGGCATTCTGAGGTTTTATTTTGATAGTCAAGCATTTTCATATCAACTTCACTTTAGGTACAGTAATAAAAGAGCAAAGAATATTTTTTCCTGTTTGTATTCTACAAAGTTAACATTTGGGATTTTCCTAATTCCTACTAATCTAGTCCAGATGAGTTGTTTTTCATTTTTATTTAGAAGAATTTGAGGTCTAGCCCATGGTCTGTCTGTATTCCCAGCACCATCTCAGTTCTGGAAACTTAGATCTTTAATGAATGAGGCTTACCAAGTGTAGCTGATAATGGCAGGGCTTCCTCTCTTTCTAGTTTTTGTTGACATAAGACCATTGTGTCCCTGAGTCACATGATGTTTTGTGGACTCTTTCCTTCCAGCCCCTTCCTGACCATCTCTGAGCCCAACTTTGGCTGGTGTGACTCAGAGGTCTTGTGGCCCAGGAATAGTGGTTGATCATTGAGTCAATGGTGCCAGTCAAATCCTGGCCATAAGTGAACAAATCTAACTGTACATTGTGGAGAACATTTTTTTCTTTGAGCCTTGAAGGCTGACAGCTGATTCTGTTACTTTTGTAAAATCACCAACCATGGATTTCCAGGGACAGATGAGATTTCTTGGCCTCCCTTTGACGTACCTTGACCACCCCCCCATCCTTAGAGATAGGAATCCCCTTTCCTATGCACTTAAGCAGAGCCCATCTCCCTGTAAGTCTCTTTCTAACTTTTCCCATGCCCTGTGCATGAAAGGATTCATTCTTGCTCTCTTGATATTTTCACAGCATTTTATTCATTATACCTATAAACTTCTTTAATTATCTGCAATATAGTATAATAGGAAAAACATGAATTTTAGAACCACAGAACCTGGTTTTTATTTTTTATTTTTTTTAAATATATCTTTATTGATTTCAGAGAGAGAGGAAGGGAGAGGGGAGAGAGATAGAAACACCAATGATGAGAGAATCACTGATGGGGAGCCTCCTGCATGCTCCCCACTGGGGATCAAGTCCACAACCTGGGCATGTGCCCTGACCGGGAATCGAACCACGATCTCCTGGGTCCTAGGCCGATGCTCAACCGCTGAGCCACGCCCGGCCGGGCTGATTCTTGATTTCACCATTTATCACCATTTATAATCTTAAGCAAGTTACTTGATCTTCAGTTTTTCATCTGTGAAAAGGAAATAAAAATACCTTCCTTATAGGACTGTTAATGAAAAATAAATGAGATTGTGGAATACAGCTAAAATTATGCTCTGAGGGAAATTTACAGCTTTAAGTTCATATGTTAGAAAAGCCGAAAGGCTGAAAATTAATGAACTAAGCTTTCATTTCCAAAAGTTAGAAAAAGAAAAATTGAAGCCAAAGACGGTAGAAGGAAGGAAATAAAAAGGGAAGAAATCAAGGGAAAAGAAAACAAATATTCAATAGACAGCTAAAATAAACAAGCAAACAAAGCTAAAAGTTTATTCTTTGAAAAAGAATAAAAATTAGTAAACCTCTGATGAGACTGATCAAGAAAAAGGCACAAAAAAACTAATGTTGAGAATGGAAAGGGAGATATTACTGTAGATCCTTCAGTCTTTAAATCGGTCATGAGGATAATATGACAATTTTATGCCAATAAATTTGGAGGGGGAAATGAGCTGGATTCCCTAGAAAACTACATTTTGCAAAATCAACACACAAAAAGAAAATATATCAATAGTCTTTTACTTTTAACTAGAATTTGTGACTAAAACTGCTCAAAGAAAACTCCAGGTCCAGATGACTTCATTGACAAATTCTGCCAAATGTTTAAGGGAAAATAAAGCCAATCTTACACAAACACCCATTTGCAATAAAAGCTCTTAGTAGACTTGTAGTAGAAGGAAACTTTTTTAGACTAAAAAGTCATATTTTTAAAAATCCTGTAGCAAACATCATACTTAATGGTGAAATATTGAAAGCTTTGTCTTTGAGACCAGAAAGGATCTCTGCATTTTATTAGAAGTCCTCTCCAGTGCAATAAAGAAAGAAAAATAAATAAAAGCCATAAGAATTGTAAAGGAAGAAATAAAACTTTGATTATTTGAATATGATGTGAATGTATGTGTAGAATGTCCAAATGAATTTATAGATAAATTATTAGATACAATAAGCGCAAAAAAGGGGAAATAAATAGTAAGGGCAAAGTTGTTGAATACATACATGGTGAGTATACAAAAACTGGTTGCTCTATATATTAGCAATAAACAGTAAAAGTGAAAAATTTAAAGATACAGTTTAATATCAAAAATATTATATACACTATCCAAAGGTATGCAAGGACTCTAGGCAAAAGACTCACTATGTGATCACTATTGAGAGAAATTTAAAGAAGGCCTGAATAAATGGAGTACATGTCATGGTTTAGGAGGTTCAGTATTATAAAGGTATCTGTTCTCTCAGAGTTGTCTGAGGATTCAGTGACATCTTAGTCAAAATCCCAGCAGAGCTGGCTGGTTGGTGAAACTGACAAGCAGATTTTAAGGTGTTCATGGGAAAGCAAAGGGCCAAGCATAGCCAAGCCACTGTTGAAGAACAAAGTGGGAGGCCTTTCTCTGATAGATACCAAGTATTCTTATAAGACTGTGGCAATGAAGACAATGTAGTGTTGTCACAGGACAGACAGAGGATAGAATAGAGCCTAGATAAGGATCCACACATCTGTGGACAGAGCTGGCAGCGCAGGATGGGAGGAAACGGAAGTGCTTTTCAACAGTGGTGCTGGAACAGTTGGATAGCCACATAGGAAAAATGAAACTCGGCTCATCTGCCACTTACATACAAAAATCATTTCTGTGTGTGAAAGGTAAAAACTAACCAAAGCAAAACAAAGCTGCTTAAAAGATAATAAAGGTGAGTGACTATCTTATCACCTCAGCATAAGAAAAGACTTCTTAAACAGGACGTAAAAAGCACTAAGAATAGTAGAAAATGTCAAATTAGATTATATTAAAATTAAGAATATCTGTGCAGCAAAGGACACTATAAGGAATGAGAAGGTAAGACACAGAGCAGCAAGTATAATTTATGCAACACCTCAGTGAAGGAAATCAGATTAAAACGACGCTGTTACTGCTCACGTGCTGAGAGCAACAGACTGCCTATGAGGACAGGACCTGGGGCTTGTAAAGGCCCAGCAGCCTGTTTTGTTTTTTGCATTTTATGTCTTAGAAGATTTGAGCTCAGCACTGAGCTGGTTATGGTCTGTGGTTATGAGAATGGCTGGCGTCATCCTGCCTTTAGTCAGATCTCAACTCCACTACTTGGGCAAGTGCCCTACCCTTTCTGTGCCTCAGTTTCCCTAGCTTTAATAAGGAGCATGATGCCAATAGGAGAAATTAGCAAGTTGCTTCTGGTGACTTGGGGAAGGAAAGCTGGTTTTTCCTTGTTGCCACTGGTCAGCTTGGAGCATACCTCATCTCTGATGCGTTCTGCGGCTCCAGGGTGTCTTGGTTTTGTTACTGGGCAGTTCATCTATTCTCAGTGATTCAGGTTTTTTCTCTTAGATTGACTGTATCTTTCTGTACTGAGCCTAGTGGCTCCTGGCACTTAGTAGATGCTTAATAAATCTGTGCAGAACTGATCTTCCATTAATGTCTAAACCGTGGCTGAACCCCGGCGGAAATGAATTCCCCTGCCCGAGCTTTTCAGGTGTCGAGCTGCTTCTTTGTCCAGAGCAGGTGCTCTGTCCTCTCTGTGACTGCTCCCTGGAGCTGGCCCTGCAGCCCAGCCAGCAGCTTGATTGGGCCACTTTAAGACTTGCCTGAGCCAAATGCCCAGATATTCGCTGAGGAACCTAGAACAGAGACCAGCTCTGCCGGTGGAAGACTTTCTGCTGCTGCAGACATAGGCTGGGTGCTTCTAGGAGGGCCCTGGGTCAGAGCTGAGGATTCCACAGAAAAAGGGATGCTGTGAAACATGAGTGGCACGAGGGCCCAGCCAGAGTGGCCTGTTGGCCTTTGTGATAGACTCGTGGTTAATGACACTGCCCCTGTGCTGATGGAGTGGAGATTTAGCCAGCATGCTGTCAGGATCAGTGTGTGGGTAACACCCAAACGACTGCCCAGTTATACTTGGGTGCATTATAGCTTGTGGCTTTGAAGTGCCATAACCCATCCTTCACTTTGACTTTATTGGCCATGTGGTGCTGTGTTTACCTTTGGAAGCTCCGCCAGATTAAACCCTCTTAACCAGCAAGTAGATCTTAGGTTATAGGACACCTGATTTATTTAAATTGGAGGCATGATGTTACCTTAGCAAACAGGCATTTGGTGTCAAATGCTGGTCTCCAACATTCATTACTTGGGTGACCATGGGCAAGTTACTTAACTTCTCCAAGCATCCGTTTTCTCAACTGTAAAGTACAGACCAAAGTAATGATAGTAATAATTGCTATCTAATAATAATCACATTATTATTTACTATGTCCATAGCACTTACTATGGACCATGTATTCTAAGCCCCTGTATGTTTTGCCTCGTTTGACCCTCCCAGCAATTCTGATTTCCTTATTGTCTGTCTTTTACAGATAAAGCCATTGGGGCACAGAGAGGTTAGGTAATTGGCCCACTGTTGCCCAGCCAGTGCGTAACAGATTTGGGATTGGAGCCCAGGTAGCCTGATTTTAGAGCTTGTATTCCTTACTCCCGTTCTAGACTTGTCACAGGGAATCGTGAGGATTAGATGTGATAACATCAGGAAAAGTACCTAGAACAGAGTCTTGCACCTTGTAGATGTAACAGTGTAGGTCACTCTGCCGGCCCACCCCACCCTCTCCCTCTCGTCACTAAGCTGAGGCTTTGGACTCCTGACTCTGTGGTTAGGAGAGTTTGGGATCTCTGCTGTGTGATCTGAACACAGGGTAATGAAAAGGAGGGTGGAGTCTCATCGGCTGTGGACAGGTCATCCCATCACAGTCATCTGTGCTTCCAAAAGTACTTCAACATCTTCCCTCAGGCGGGGGAGCAGCTGCCCCTTGACCCTTGCTGGACTGAGAGCACTGCATCTGCACTCAGCAGTGGTCACTTGAGCTTGTTCATCTCTACTCTGTGTAGCTGACCCTCACACAGATGGAGTCCAAATAAACTGATCTGAGTTCAGGGCTTCAGTGGCTGAGATGAGTCAATCATGGGTGGGGGAGGACAATGCCCGACACAATCAGAATGTGCTAGAAACCCTGTGGGGAGTGCAGTGTCATATCAAAGGTGGGGTTATTTCCATTCACATTTAACCCAGTTCCTCGCCCTGCTGGGTGGCTAGGATAGGCTGGGACAGGGCAAGCCCAGAGATGCAAGGACTCTGCCCTCGTTTGCTGCTTTCCTCACATGTTCTGTTTCTCATTCTCCAAGGGATGAGCAGTAGGGTTTAGTGAGGGCATCCATCTGTTCATCTCAGAACACGAACTGTTCCAAAAGCTCTTCGAGCTCTTCAGCACAGGATGTTGTCGAGGTTTACTTGTTAATGTGAAATACACGTATATATAACACTCATATATGTCATGCCTGGAGTTTAGAGTTTATTAACTTTCTCCCAACTAAAGGAAACATTTTAGACTGTTTTGTATGCAGGCAGTGATGGAAATGGAAATTATAAATGGGGATGGCTTGCTTTTACCTTGGAATTTAAAAATCACAATGATATGTTGTTGTTATAGGTTTGTCTACGGATTTGGAGCATCTGCAGTTGACCTGAATTTAAGCAGCCTGTGCTGCTCCCTCACCCTTCGGAGAGATGTCTGTCACTTACGATGATTCCGTTGGAGTAGAAGTATCCAGCGACAGCTTCTGGGAGGTAATGCCCATGCTTTCTTCCCCATGATACAGAGACCAGGCCAAGACTTTGTGTGTGTGTGTGTGTGTGTGTGTGTGTGTGTGTGTGTGTGTGTGTGTGTGAGAGAGAGAGAGAGAGAAAGAGAGAGAGAGAGAGAGAGAGAGAGAGAGTGTGAGTTGGGGTGGGGTGAGATGAACATACCCCCATGCTAGCTGGGCGTTTGTGGTCAGATCTGGGTGGCAACAGTTATGGTGGAGCTATCAGTGAAGGTGGTAAACTTGCTTGCTAGACAAGTCAGATGCCTAAATAGTTTAGAGGTGTTTTAGAGGTCTTGTCAGTTTGTCCATTCTCTGATCTTCCTTTTCATGTTCAGCCATGTGTGACTTGGAGAGAAATACACTCATCACTGGACTTAGCCTGAAAGGCAGTTTTGCTTTTGGGTTTTGTGTATAAAAACAGATGGTGATGTGACATCATGTTGGACAGTGCAGGCAAATGGCCAGAGGGTTAAACAAACTGCCCTGGAGCTTGGAGCATCTTCTTGTCTGTCTGAGCCCATGAGGAACTCCCTTCCTGATTAGATTATTTTGTGGGTTTTGGTAGTCACTCTGTGCTCTTCCTGAGCCTCACTTTTCCTGTCTGCTGGTTAAAGGGAAGTCCAAGTTTTGATCAAATTTTGTTCTCATGGCAAAACCCCTCTAACTTACCCAGCAGCTGTGGGCTTCATGGAAAGAGCACTGGGTTTGTAGTTGGAAAGATCTAGGTTCTGATGCCAGCTGTGCCCTTACGAGCTGTGTGACCTTGGGCAAGTTTCTTGACTGATCTGAACCTTAAGGTTTCATCTGTAATGAGAGGATGATACTGGCCTTTGAGGGAGGCAGCCCAGATGAAGTAAGAATGCAGACACTGGATCCCACATAGATGCATTCCTGACACAGGACGCTCTAGGGTTGCAGAAGATGAGGATGATGCCCTAGATCTTACTGGTGACAAGCATGAAGGATTTTCATAAACTTAGAATAATCAGGTGTACAATTTTGTCTGATACCAATACCATCTGATACAGACTAATAGACAAGTGATCACAGGTGGCCAGGTTTAGAAAAGATAGACAAGGAACTCAAAGTTTTATCAACACTTCTCTTTCCTATGTATTGGGGAAAAAGTCATACTGACTTTTGGCCAAATACTTCATTTTATTAAAAGTATATGTTTATTGCCCGGCAAGTGTGGCTCAGTGGTAAGAGCATCGACCTGCAGACAGAAGGGTTCCAGGTTCTGTTCTCGGTCAAGGGCATGTATCTCGGTTGCAAGTTCAATCCCCCACCCTGGTCGGGGTGTGTGCAGGAGGTAACCAATCAATGTGTCTCTCTCACATCGATATTTTTCTCTCTCTCTCCCCCTCCTCCCTTCCACTCTCTAAAATGGAAAAAATATTCTCAGGTGAGGATTTTAAAAAAAAAAAAAAAAAGTATTGTTTATTGAGCACCTACTGTGTGCTAGACCCTGTGAGGCTCCAACAAGGAATGTGACAGTTTGAGTCCCTACCCTCAATGGGCTGGCTCTGTGGGATCAGAGTAAATGAAAGGGCACAGAAGGTGCCGGTGCCCTCTGTCCCTGCCCCTTGGTTGGTAGCAGCCTTCCTGGTGGGTATCTGGGCCATAGCTCAAATTTCAGTAGCCAGAGAGGCACATTTTCCCAGGGGACATTTCATAGAAGATAGCAAGGATGATGGGCAGAGACAGAGTCATGAGCATGTCCCGGCCTCTGGGCAGCAGCTGCTTCCTGGCATTGTCAGGTGCACTCTCACTGCATCAGGGAAGGCTGGTGGTGAAATTTGATGGAGCTGTTAGCGCTGGTGGTCACAGGGTGCAGTTTGGAGGTGCCTCTGAAATTCAAGACTGCCCCTCTGCCCTCATGCACACGTCTGGGTTCACGGGCAAGCAGACCCTGCTTGCCGGCCCCTAGGAAGGCAATGGGGCAGGTTCAGACACGTGCTTTGGAGCCAGGCTACCTGGGTTTGACTCCCAGGCTTGTCACTCACGTGTATGTGGCTTTGGGCAAGTTACTAATCTGTCTTTGCCTCAGTTTCCCAGTCTGTAAGATGGGGGTGATGATGGTGCCCACATTCTAGCATATGTGAGGGTTAAGGGAATGAGTGCATATAAAGTGGTGTAGGCTGTCGGAACAGGCACTGGCTGGGAGCCCTGTCCCTCTGCTGTGGAGATGCGGGTTTCAGCACACGGCATACCTGTTCTTGCAGGCTACACTTGGCATCATCCTTGTAATGACCCAGCTGATGACAGAAACTGCTCTGGAAAAATGAAGAAGCTAAACGTAGTGCCATTACAGAAGTCTGCAGCTGCTTGGTAAAGGAAAAAATGTAGGTGAAAGCTGCCAGTGTGTTATCAGCATATATTAACTCAAGTAGCTTTAACAAACCCTTGATTTAAGCTCTTAGGCTCCCTTCTAAATTCTTAGCTGCGATACTGTCAGGAGTCAAGCACATCTGCTTTTGTCTGAAGAAAGCGAAGACAAATGGGTCTTTGTTTAGGCGGGCTCTGCTCCTCTTGTGATGGGGTCCCTGGGATTACTTGTCTGCTTTTATATGGTAAGTCAGTGCCGCCACCCTCCTCCTGTGTGAAGGATGTCACTGAGTGGAGGAGCCGTTGCTCAGGCCTAGCCCACCCTGCTTCGCTCTGAGTGACGTAGGTGCTGCTACCAGCTGTACATTTCCCTGAGCTTCCTGCAAGTTCCCTCTTTCCCATGGCGACTTCTCAATGGTGTGACTCGCAGGAGAGGGACAAATCTAAAGAAAGCCATGTGGTCTTGAAGAGGAAAAGTCTTTTTGCTGAATTTTACTCCTTTTTACCAGAAGGTACAAACTGGGGTGGGCCATTCCAGAACCGTCTTCTGTGTGCCTGCACAGGAGCAACATGTAGGAGTGAATGTAGGAGTGAATTGGAGAAAGGGTGAGGTTTAATGCTGGGTAATGACATGCCCTGGTCAGAAGGAGCTTACAAACAAATATTTGGAATTAAAATGTGCACACAAGCCTGCTGGTGTGGCTAAGTGGTTGATCACTGACCCATGATCCAAGAGGTTAGCAGTTCCATTCCCGGTCAGAGCACATGCCAGGGTTGCAGGCTCAATCCCCAGTAGAGAGTGTGCAGGAGGCAGCTGATTGATGTCTCTCATTGATGTTTTTCTCTCTCTATCCCCACTCCCTTCCGCTCTCTCTAAAATCAATAAAAACATATTTTTTGAAAAATGCACACAAATAACCGTAGTACTGGGTAGAAATCATTCGGTAAACATTTATAGCACAACTCCTCTGTGCCAGGTCCTATTCTAGGCCTTGCGGATAGAGCATGAATAAAACAGATGTAGTCAGTTTTAAATGGCCCAGATCAAATGCTGGGAGGATGCAGAAGAGGCCTCTGCTTCCTGAGTGGGCTGCATGCCAGAGCTGTGAGGCGGCTCCAGGAGATCAGGGACTTTTTGTTGTGTCCCATGCATGGGTGTGTACACTGATAAGTCATCGAGCTGTGTGCACATAAACCATATGGTTATAGTCTGAGTTCTTTTCTGCAGGAATGTTAACCTACAACAAAAAGCTTAGAAATAAGAAACAGTGATAACGGCTAGCATTTATTGTACCCTTGCTCTGTGCCAGGCCCCTGCTCTCGGGTGGCTTAATGCTGCTCCACTTCAGAGATTGTAGGTGGTGACGCAGGATTTGGGCCCAGGTGCCCGCTCTCTAGAACTGCTCTCCTTCCTCTGCTCTCAGCCTCCTGGAAGCTCCACAAAGAAGAGGAGCTTGCCTTCGCAATGCCTGCCACACTCTTAAATGCTTCTGCCTCTGGTTCAGACCCTGGTGCCACCATTTGCTAGTGAGGGATGGGCATGGAAAGTGTGTGTGGGGGGGCTACCTGGAGGAAGTGCTGTTCCCGCTTTTCCAACCTAGTGATTTTCCCACTAGGTCATTTGGCCTTGTACCCCAGGGTTCCTCCCATTACAGATGCCTCTCTAGCTGTCCCTGCCTACTTTCACTGTTAGAGTTTCTGCTAAACGTGGCTGATCTTCAGTGAACCCTGACTTTCTGATGTGGGGAGACGATCTCAGCATCCAGGCTGGTGGCAGCTCTTATGGCAGCAAGACACCATTCATCCAGCACCTCCGATGGAGTATGAGGGAGAAGGAAAGAGGACAGTGACCTGACCACTAGGCAGCCATGCACTCTTGCTGTTTCCTAGGCACTTGGGTGAAAGATGAGTGTGTGGGTGTGCTTGTGCCTGGGAGACTGTGAGCTACAGGGTAGGGCAATGGCTTGCAGATGAGTCATGTTCTGTGCTCACGAACAAGTCACAGGGTGTCACCGGCCCTTTATCAGTGTCTACAAGACAGCCCTGAGGAGTACAGTTCTAAAATAACTGTTTAAGCAAATCCTTCCTCTCTATATTATCATGTGTTCTGCCTTTGGAGTTAGACCTGAGAATTGGAATTTCTGGGTTCCACTTCATTTTTCAGTTTGTCATTTTGAACATGAAGATTAAAGATCAATGACGCAGTTGATGTTTAAAGTTGTTGGGGTTTGGGGTTTGTGCTTTAAAACTGTCACGCAGCACAGAGTGCCTTGCAGGGTAGCGAGCCTCATTTTCTCCCCCTCGCACTGGATGAGCACAGATTCCAGGAGTGGAAGGTGGGGCGGGCCCGTCAGTGTTGGGGGTAAGAATGGAAACCAGGAGTTGGGACTGGAGCGAGACCTCAAGGTAGTGACAGGAACTAGAGCTGGGCCGGAGCAGCCTGAGTGCAAAGCAGGCTCAGGGTGGCTGGACACTGTAGCAGCAGCGGGCCAGTGAGGGACTCCACCATCTATTCTCTCGGGGCCCTGCCCAGCCAGTAGCTTTATCCTATTTTGAGGGTTGGGGGCTTAGTGAGGTTACGGCTAGTCCAGGCCATGGTTCGGGGAGCACCAGGATGAGGGGTTCCTTGACCCTCTGTGCCACTGCAGGGTGAGTGGGAGTCCAGAGGGTGGCTGAGCTGGAGGGCAGGTTGGAGAGACTGAGGAGCAGTGAACTCCTATTAAAGTGAGGACTAGCAGGGCACGGTTTGAAAGCAAGGCACAGACTTGGTGGCTTTCCAGATGCCCCTTCCTCCTCGGTGTTTCAAGCACACATCAGATCTCATGGCCCTACAATCATTTGTGACCCCTGTTTGGAAAGGACGGTTCAGAGTAGGGTGGGATAGGTTGTAGGAAAGGTGCCTGAGCTAGGAGGCCCTGTGTTGTCACCATGGGGACGCCCTGGCGTGTGTATAGGATATGGCAATAGCCATGCACTCTGCTGGGACTGTGGGTGGGGAAGCAGTGACATGACCAGGCCCAGTCCTCAAACCCACCCAGCCAGCCCAGGACTTGAATAGACTTAAAGATACACTAACTCAGACCCTGGATTTGACTGAGCGAGCGCCTTGCTAGTGAAAGTGAAGAAACTGCAAGGCTCTCTGCTGGTTTGTGCTTACATGATTCGTGACTCTTGCCAGATTGGCAGAAGTGTGTTAGTTGTTCATTTGACATCCATGGAGTTATTATCTGATGATGCGCTGAGAGCTGATTCTTTTTTTTTATTTATATCTTTATTAATTTCAGAGAAAGGAAAGGAGAGGGAGAGAGAGAGAGAAAGAGATAGAAACATCAATGACGAGAGAGTCATTGATCAAGCCCGCAACCCGGGCATGTGCCCTGACCGGGAATTGAACCCTGATTGCCTGGATCCCAGGTCAACGCTCAACCGCTGAGCCACGCCTGGCCAGGCAAGAGCTGATTCTTTTTAGCTGTTGTGGGGAGAGCTCGAGGGACTCACTGGATTAAGAACTTGATAAGGGATCATGAGTTCCTTCATCACCCGTGCCTCTGAGTGCTCAGCAACTTCTCAGTCATCTCCCGTCTGTGGACTGGGAAGTCTGCTCTTAGGGCCATCAGGCACTGAGAAGATGTTACAGGGGCCCTCTGTGTGCCTGGCATGCGGGATGGAGAAGAAAGGCATGGTCCCTGCCCTCAAAACCACTATGGGACCACATTCTGCTGTGTGACAGCAGATGTCTACACAGGAGTAACCAAGGGAGAGGAGTGTGGGAATGGCTTCACGAAAGGGGTGGCATCGTGTAGAGCTCAGTTCCGTGGGCCTCCACATCTTGCCTCAAGCCTTCAGAAAGCAGCCTTGCTCCATAGAATTCCCTTTGGCTCTTACTTCAG
The DNA here is from genome assembly GCF_964146895.1 of Miniopterus schreibersii. Classification (NCBI taxonomy): domain Eukaryota; kingdom Metazoa; phylum Chordata; class Mammalia; order Chiroptera; family Miniopteridae; genus Miniopterus; species Miniopterus schreibersii. The sequence continues at coordinate 183,958,762 of NC_138102.1, read as the reverse complement.
TCATCACTTCCTCCAGGCAGCCCGACCACCAGAGCTTGTCACTGTCTGTAATTGTGGTATTTATATGACCATAAGTCCCACGAAGGTAGGGATCGTAGCAGTTTGTTATTACTATATCCCTAGTTCCTTGCATAGTCCTTGCCACACAGTAGGTGTTCATTATACATTTGCGAGTGGCAAGAGGATATTTCCAGACCCTCAGAAATTAAGAGCTATGCTTCAGCAGGTAACCAGCCAGCTGGTTGCATTGGCGGAGTCTGTTCGATTAGAAATCCTGGAATTGCAAAGGGCCTTGGAGGTCATCTAATCCTGTTCCTGCTCTTAATTTTGCCACCAACCTGTTCTGCAAACCCATCGTATCCCCGTATGTTGGGTCCTCACAGCATCAGTTCTAACTTCACCTTACAGCTGAAGGAATAGAAATGCAGGGAGCCTGACCTGTACTGGGTCAGTTATTTGCAGGGCCAGGGCCATGACTTTTGCAGCTCCCCTTGTGAGAGAAGGCAGAGAGGAGGAGGCCTTGTCAGGGAGGGCTGGAGTCTGATGGACTCAAACCAAATGGCAAGAGCTCATGTAGCCGCTGTCATTGACATCCGCAGGACTGGAATTAAGGAAGTCCAAGGGCTTACCTTTCATCTGTCTTTCAAGCTGATTGAGAATGTTCTGGAGCTTCTCGCATGCTTTGTCAGCTTTGGATGAAATGTGACTCTGGCTCCATAGAGTTGCAGGGATGGGGGCACCACTGGGGCTTCTCCTGTCCACGCAGCCCAACACAGCTGGCTCGCACCCTTGAACTCGCTCCCAGATGTGGAGGGAGCAGCGTGCTTAGGCCTCAGGGTTGCAGGTTAAAGGGCATGAGCATTCTGAGGGTAAAATGAAGGTCATCTTGGGCAAGCAGTCTTAGTAGTTTTCAGGTTTGGGGTTCCTGACATGAGCCTCTCCGGCACGTGGCAGCTCAGGGATGGGGCCTACACCCTACCTTACAGTCCTGACCTCTGTGGCCTTCCCTGAATCTGTGGGGCTGGTTGGAAGCACATGCATCACCTGATACCAACTCCTTAAGTCTTGGCTCCACCTTTTCTGTTCTCGACCTGAGGAAGGTTCTATAAGGTGGGCTCTGCCTCCTGGCTGCATGATCATGGGTGACTTGGCTTCTTCAAACCTCAGTTTCCTTTTCTGTAAAATGGGAACACTAACAGGACCCACTGTCTAGGATTGTGACAGGATTTGATGATGTGACACGTGGAGCTGTCAGTGCACCACCTGGCTGAGTGTGGACATGCTCTATTATGATGCTGCTGCTGGGGAGACAGTATGTGGCACCTGCTGCCAGGAGGCCCACAGCCCAGCATGGGCAGGGAGCTAACATGCACGATCATTACCCATGTGGGACAAGCTGCAACTGCGGGGTATGGGGGCAGTGTTTGGAAGGGCCATCGTGGCCCCCAGGTGGACCAGCCAGCAGGAGCCCGGCGTGGGGTATTGGTCTCGCCTGCATGCAAGTGCAGGCGATACAGGAGCTCCCTGCTGGTGGTCCTGCAGGGAATGCAGGTGGCAGGGAACCCGTCCTGGAGAAGCCGAGCTGAGCCTTAGGGAGCTGAAATTGGGGCAGGTAGGATGGGACCATTTTGTCAACACCCACCGCCTCCCCATTTCTCTCCCTGCCTTTGATACCCAGTCCCCTTCCCCTTTTAACTGTTACACTGTTAGCTCTCCTCCCACGGCTGTGGCCCCAGTCTCAGGAGGCATTCATACTTTCCCTCCAGGAGCTTCACCCTCCTGAAGCCCACCAGGTCCTGAGCACAGCACCCTTCAGGGTGAAGGCTTGCCCCTGGAGATTTCTTACTGACTGACCCCTCCTCCCATGCCACCCACTGCACCCAGCCCCGGCTAAGTCTCTGCTCATTGCCCTGCGTTCTGTGTTCCATGTTCCATTCCTGGTGGACATCTCACAGTGCCCCCAGGTCTCCATGCTGTCACAGCTTCTTCACTTTGCCAGCTCTGTTCTCTGCCTGGAATCCTTTCCCTCATCTCTGCAATAATGTGGCCAGCCTCCTACTTGTCCTTGAAAAATCAGTTTGGATGTTCTCATCAGTATACCTCCCTTCCCTCACCAAGCAATCCCTGAAAGGAGAGGACTGGCATTGTGGTCCTGTACCCAGGCACATGCATGTTGAATATCTGTCTTTCGTATCTTTATATCTGAAGGGGTGAGCCTGAATGTAGAGGAAGTTAGGGACATAGTTGGCTTCAGCTCTAGTCTAAAAAAATGGACATTTTATGAATGAATCAGTGATGATAGGTTTGGAAGAAAACTTATTTTCAATTCCTACATTCTCTGCCATATGGCCAGATAAGCTAGTGTTTTCAAAAACAAGAGAGAAGCTTTTTTTTTAATCGCCAGAGGATATGTTTGTTTGTTGTTTTAATTGATTTTAGAGAGAGGAAAGGACAGAGAGAGAGAGAGAGACATTTTGTTGCCTCCTGTATGTACCCTGACCAGGGATCAAACCCACAACCCAGGTATGTACCCTGACCAGGAGTCGAGCCAGCAACCTTTCCGTGTACAGGACAGTGCCCCAACCAACTGAGCCATCCAGCCAGTGAGGGCAAGAAAGCAGCTTTTTAAAAGTGATAAAGCAAAAATAGCTAACAATGTATGTCCTGACTTTAATATATGATCAATTTGTCATATATTTGAAAATTAATTTTCTTGCATTTTAAAAACCTATTGTCATTATACCTCAGTTTAAAAAGTGAGGGTCAGCCTGCGGACTGAAGGGTCCCAGGTTTGACTCCAGCCAAGGGCACATACCTCAGTTGCAGGCTCAGTCCTGGCCCTAGTCCAGGTGAGTGCAGGAGGCAGCCAATCGATGTCTCTTTCTCACACTGATGGGGTTTTTTCTGTCTCTCTCTCTCCCCCTTCCACTCTCTCTGAAAAGCAATGGAAAAAATATCCTCGGGTGAGATTTAAAAAAAAAAAGTATGAAAAAGAGAACACTCTCTACCAAAGACGACAGTTGGCAAATAGGAACAAGAAAAGATGCTCAATATTACTAATCATTAAGAAAATGCAAACTAAATTATAATGAGCTATTGCTACATACTAAACAGAATGACTAAAATAAAGTATTGTTTTAAAAAACCTGACAATACCAAGTGCTTGTGAGAATGCAGAGCAGTTGGAACTCCCATATATTGCTGATGGGAATGCACAATGGCATGGCTATCTGAAACCTATATAATTTTATTAACCAGTGTCACTCCAATAAGTACAATTTAAAAAAAAGAAAATGGGGAAAAAATGGCATAGCCACTTTGGATAACAGGTAGTTTCTTATAAGGTTAGATGTATACTTACCATATAGCAACTCCACTTCTAGGTACTCACCCAAGAGAAATGAAGACCTGTAGGTGAATGTTTATAGCTTCACTATTTATTATTGCCCCAAACTGAAAATAGCCCAGGTCTCCTTCACCGGGATGAAGGAGAAGCAAATGATGGTGTATTCATACAGTATAACACTACTTAGCAATAAAAAGGAATGAACTACTGACATGGGCAACAGCATGGATCAATCTCAAAAGAATTATGGTAAGTGACAGAGCCGGTCACAAAGCCAGGCTACAGCTGTGTCATTCCATTTGCCCTGGACAGCTTGGAGAAGGGACAGAAATCAGATCAGTGGTTGCCAGGGACTGTGTAGGGAGGAGACTTGACTGCAGGGGCACAAGGGGGCTTGGTCGGGAGATGGAAGTATTCTGTGCCTTGATGTGGTGATGGTTGTGCTCGGTATACCTTCATCTGAACTCATGTGAGTATTACTGGAAAGGGTGCATATTAGTGTGTGTAGATTTATCTCAGTTTAGAAAAACAGCTGCCAGTGGCCCTGCTCTGAGGAGGACCACCAGCGCCTTGCTCAGGGGAGCTGGATGGCCACGTTGCTCTGTCAGAAGGTGGTTTATGGAGACGGAAACAGTGGTACCTTGAGTGTTTCTATATGTGGACTAAGTGATGGTCTGCCTCAAACCCATATGGAGCCTTGAGCAAAGGTCAGTGGGGCTGGAGCATCTCAGTGCCTGTTGTCTTGAGCACTCCCTTCTCCCCTGGGCCCAGCAGTGGTCACAGTGCCAGCATTTAAACGTAAAACACATGCTTCTGGAAACATCCTTCCTGTACTCCTTGCTGCTTTTCAGATTTCAAGAGTAGTTATTTAAATACAGGGTAGGGCAAAAGTAGGTTTACAGTTTGTATAGAAAATAATGCAATAATTAATAAATAAGAATATGAGAATAAACTGTTTCACGTACTCCTACTTTTCTTTTAGCTATAAACCTACTTTTGCCCACCCTGTGTGTGCTGATGGGTTGTACTAAGGTGGACCTTGTTAAGAAACACCCTTTTCTGTAAATCTTTTGAGAAGGGTTTTAAAAATCAGAGAGATAGGCAGGTTTCTGGAGAGCAAACATATTTTGATGTTGATGACCAGTTTGAATATCATTGGTAACAGTGAGGAAACCCAGGTGTGCATGGTGCTTGCATGGGGACTGTCAGGCATGCATGGAGCATGATGATCTTGGCTCTCCTTGCACCAGCTCAGCGATACTGACTTGGGTTTTGTTGGTTTATTTTTTTCATCCTGCTATAAATTTCAAAATGACAGCTAGGCTCTATTTTAAATGGGAAGTGAGCATGTGATGTGACTTTCAAGTGGTTGTGAAGGGCTCTCCTTCGCCTTCCTATAAAGGGGCTGCTGACGGATGGAGCTGAAAGCTCAGGTTCAGTCTGTGTTGGTGAGCTGCTCACCTGCTTCCCTGACTGAGGGCTAACTGCCAGGCCACGCCTGGGCTGGGGGCTGCGGAGGGAGCGGTTCCTGGTGCTCACCCACTTCAGCAAACCTGCTGCATATCACAGCTAGCCTCTGGGGAGGGCTGCCAAGCCACCTGACTCCCAAGGCTCCTATTGTCCCCAGGGGAGCAGGGACATCGCGGCCCATCTCTGTGCAGCGCTGTGGGTTCTGTGCCTTCCCAGGCTCTGCCCACCATTCCCCCGACACCCTTCTTCACCTGGTTAGCTGGGTTCCAGATGGTTAGCTGGTTCACACTGTGAACCAGAGTAAAATAGGCAGTGCTGTTGGTCTCCACAGCCTGCATGGCAGAGAGAGGACTTTACCCTTTCTGTGGGAGTGGGACCCTGGTCTCCAGGGGCTTCCATATTCACTGCCAGCGAGGATGAAATACGAATATGATCAGCCAGGCAGAGACTTTTATTATTATTTTAATCCTCACCTCTAAGGACATTTTTTCCTTTGCTTTTCAGAGAGAGTGTGTGTGTGTGGGGGGATCCACACTGATGTGAGAAAGACCTCACATCCCTTGGTTGCCTCCCACATACACCCCAACTGGGGCTGGGGAGCAAGCCAGCAACTGACGTACATGCCCTTGGCTGGAATTGAACCTGGGACCCTTCATTCCGCAGGTTGACGCTCTAACCATTGAGCAAAACCAGCTAGGGCTGGGCAGAGAATTTTAGAAATGCTAAAACTGACAAAAGGTTGACTAGAATTTTTGAAGATGGAGAAAAAGATTGAAAATGCAGTAGGTCGTTTTTCTGTCCCATTTCCTCTGGGAACCATGTATTTCTGGTGTCCAGGATGAGCTACTTGGTGTCCTTTCAAGTCAGCGGTTCAAAGAATGAAACATTGAACACTTGGTTATCTCTCCAAATTAGCCACTAGTATTTTCTCAATTACTCTGGGCTACTCTCTCCTTTCATATGTGAGAAAAAGTTGTCAAAACTCACCTCAGGCCTTATCAAAGCAGAGAAGGGTGTGCAACTGTGGGATCTTCACAAACTATGTGACTTCTCTAAGCCCTGGTCTCCTCATCTTAAAATGGGGACAGTTATTCCTGCTTGTAGGGCGGTGGCAGTATTTGGAGGTGTAATATACCTATTGCGGTGTTTGGCACATAGTAGGTGCTCAGTATGTGGGAAATAGTGTTGATTGCTATGATTAGGAAGCAATAGTAATCCAGCATGTGATGACTTCAAAGCAGAACTGTTTATACTCATGATGATCAAAGGCTGGCCCCTCAGTCTGCATGCGATGCCCCCTTGCTGCCCTCGGCCCCTCACTTCCCTCCATCATAGCCCTCCCCAAGCTGGTCTGTCTCCCTCCCTGACCCACAGGTCAGAGTATGGGCACTGGCTGCATGGACATTGAGAAGCTCTGAATGGCTGTTTTGTGTGTTCTTGCGTTAAGTGACAGCCTGAAGCTTGTCATTTAATGAGGTCGGATGCCTTTCTAATGGGAACGGGATGAGCTTTTGGGAACCTGGTTGGCCTGGAGGCTGTTTGTACAACAGTGAGGGTCAGGCCATCTCACTCTGGGAGGGGCTGGCAGGTGGGCCGCTGCCCTGAGCCCCATGCTTCCCAGCATGCTTCTGTCTCCTAGGTCGGGAACTACAAGCGGACCGTGAAGCGGATTGATGATGGCCACCGCCTGTGCAGCGACCTCATGAACTGCCTGCATGAGCGGGCGCGCATCGAGAAGGCATACGCACAGCAGCTCACTGAGTGGGCCCGGCGCTGGAGGCAGCTTGTGGAGAAGGGTAAGGTGGCCCCTGCCCAGGACAGCTCTGGGCAAATTGGTGACCTCTGTGCCAGTCTCCTCTCTTTTAAGGAAGTGGGCAGGAGTGTGTCTTGAAGTTCTGGGGCTGTGATTTGTTTGGGGGAGCAGCAGGGTGCTGTCACCAAGCAGCAGAAGCTGCATGAGACTTCCTCTTTTCCTTAGGGCAGGACTGCTCTGGGGACAGCATCTGAGTCTCCCATGGATGCTGCACTTGCCAGTTTAATGCAGAACAGCTCCCTAAGGGCCCACACTTGAGTGAGCTCCTATCAGAGAAGAGGCCTGGCTGCTTAGTCCCGTGATTCTGACCCTGAGAGCCGTTGATTTGTGAGCTCTGCCATGTAGTGAATCAGACAGGACTGGATAGTGACATCCAGCAGAACTTCAATTTTGAATTTTAATGGAATAACAGGTTTCGTTCCTCTCCGTCCCTAGCCAAACAGGAGATTCTGGAGCTTAGTGACAGAACACTGCTGTGGACATGGTGTGTGCTCAGAACACTTCCCAGCAGTTAGACTGATTATGGGGTTTCCTGGGATGGAGTGGGTTAGTAGGAGTTTCTCAGTGTGTGTTTGGAGCAGGTTCCACCATGACCGCTATCCTCAAAGGCACCAACCAGGGGATACTAGGCCCCTGGGTCGGGTCCTGGAAAGCCAGGGGTTTCAGAGGGCAGGGCTCCCCGGATCTGGACCAGCGTGGCGGCTGAGCGTGGGTGAGGAGTAGCCAGGGTCGGGCCGGCTCCCTTGGTAAATGGTAGCTGTTGTCATTTGTTTCTGCCTCTCAGGATCCAGCTGTTAGCACAATTCCTTCTGTCCATTCAGAGCTTGAGGTTCACAGAGCACTTGCCCCTCACCTTGCGGATCCTGCCACAGCACTGCGGACCTAGGCAGGACAGGGAGCTGTTGGTTTCATAGAAGCGAGGGATTAGGGGTTCAGAGGGGCTCACCTTCCATGGTTACCCACCCTCCCCTCCCCACCAGTGCCTCTCTATGTCATCTCAAATAGTAGCTGTCCTCTGTGAGCGCCTTGAAGATGACCTGGGGCTTCCATTTTCATCCCCAGCTTCTGCCTTTCTCCCTCCCTCACCTCATGCCACCCCACACCCTCAAAATGACAGGCCGGCCTGTGGGTTTCCTTTCTGAGAACAGTAAGTGAGGTGACTCAGGCACCCCACCCCACTATCTAGAGATTGCCATCTGGGCCAGAGCTGGTTCCTGCTTCCAACTTTCTTTCCTTCCCCAAGACAGGGCTTCTATTCTGCTGAGGGCACAGTCCTCCCTTCCACAAGCAGTTCTCGAGTTCCTGCTCTGAGCTGGCTCTTCCTGGGCGTGCATAACAGGTCCTGGCCCTCAGTCCTGGGGGAGAGTGTGTAGAGGGGGCCAGGTGCTGAGGAACCCCCCAGAGGGACGTGGCCTGGGAGAGAGGTCAGCTTACTTAAGAAGACCCCTCCTCCTACAGCCAGCCTTATACAAATTAAAACTGCAGAAATTTGAGCTTTTAAAGAGCCCAGTGACTTTAGAAGAGGAAATTGTGTACCCTCCCAAGTTCCTGAACAAAAGAATGGCCGAGCTGACTCGCCTTCAGTTCCTTATTCTCTTCATCATCCCAAGGACTGAAAAAGGAACAGCCACTGAGAAAAGTTTCTGAAACAACCAAAAGGAACCTCCTGGCCAGACGTCGGGCTGCTGGCCCCAAGTCCCCCACAGCTGGGAGAGACTGACAGGAAATCCCCACCTGGGGCCTGTCCGCCCCGCAGTGACAGGTGACCACCAGCTTCTCTCCTGTGCAGGGCCTCAGTACGGGACGGTGGAGAAGGCCTGGATGGCCGTCATGTCTGAGGCGGAGAAGGTGAGCGAGCTGCACCTGGAGGTGAAGGCCTCGCTGATGAACGAAGATTTTGAGAAGATCAAGAACTGGCAGAAGGAGGCCTTTCACAAGCAGATGATGGGGGGTTTTAAGGAGACCAAAGAAGCCGAGGACGGCTTTCGGAAGGCACAGAAGCCCTGGGCCAAGAAGCTGAAAGAGGTGCTCCCCTCCTGCAGGTCACTTCCCTTCCTGCAGGTTGCTCCCCTCCCCCAGACCTGTGCCCCTGGCTGGGGACCTCTGCCCTAGCCCTCCCCACCAGCAGCACTCCCCTCCCGCACACCCAGGAATTCCTGCTGTCTGTTAGCATCAGAAAGCCCTTAGTCACTAACATTTACCTAAGTTCCAAACTTAAACTGAATCCTCATCAACCCATTTTACAGTCAGGACACTGAGGATCAGAACCACACGCTGGTGATTGAGCTCAAAACCCAGACTCTTACCCACTAACACTACTTCCCCCAGCCTGGGAACTATCTGCTAGAGAGGTTTAAAAGCCCGTTTGGGCTAGTAGAAAGGATTATAGTTTTCCTTTCTCTTATATGTGTTTTTCTTTCAAATTTGCAAATGATACTGAGATTCATTTTTCTGAAAGGAGCGACTGAAGCCACTGAGTCTTGTCCAGGCTTGGCTCGCTGGAGGCTTTCAGACGTACACACATCCCCTCCCCGCCCCCGGCACTTGCGGACCCCCACCTGCAGCCTGGCCAAGCCCCTTCCGGGGGTAGAGGTGCCTCTTCCCTCCATCCCCTCCCACTCCCCGGCTTTTCTCAGGAGTGGCACTGCCCTCCTCCCCCTCAGAATCACTCCGTCAGGCCTGAGTCTTCTGGTTGGAACAACAGTCTTTCCTCCTTTCCTCTGTATCTTGGCCTTTGCCATTCCCGTCTTGTCCCTGGCCCCATTTGTAGTGACACTATCCCCCTCATGAGGCTGTGGGTGCAAACTCATCTCTCCTCTCCAGAATGAAATCTGTGACTCGCTCAAGTAAGGAAGCTCCCATTAAATAAATTACACACACATCAGTATCTCTGTGCATGTGTGTATGTATATAGAAACACTAGCCATTAAAAACTGTGGGAAGTGTGGCCTAGGACCCGCCTCTCGTTAGGTTTCTCTTGTGAAACTTCCTTTGCATTGCTCTTCCCACTGCCTGGCATACTTCCCTCAGGTGGCCCCTCTAATCCTGGCTCCCCGTCATCTGGGCGGCTTTCCAGCGCAGCCCCACTGGCCCGGCCCCACCGCTGGCTTCTGTCTCTTCCTTGCTTCTCCTCCTTGGCACTTATCACTTAATTTACCCTGAACTTCAACTGTTTCTTGTAGCTGCCTCCCCAGCTAGACCCTAAGCCCCATGAATGCCCAAGTCCTTTGTCTGGTGCCGTATCCCTCCCTGGTGCCTAGGACAGCGCCCGGCACAAAGCAGACACCAGTCAATGTCTGTTGAATGAAGTCCTGTTATAACCACTTGTAACTAGACTGAGCACACAGCTTTGTGCCTGCTCTTTCCTCGCCTCCTGATAGCACTAGCACTTCCCATGGTCTCTGTAGCCTCAGGCGAGGATTTTGACCTTTCAGAATCACGATGTTTAGAAATGCCTTCTCCCTGTAGGTAGAAGCAGCAAAGAAAGCCTACCACGCAGCGTGCAAAGAGGAGAAGTTGGCCATATCACGAGAAAGCAATAGCAAAGTGGACCCATCCCTCAACCCTGAACAGCTTAAGAAATTGCAAGACAAAGTAGAAAAATGCAAGCAAGACGTTCTTAAGGTAAATCATGCAGGGTCTCTTCACGCGATGTGTGCACCTGCCTCTCCCTTTTGCACATCTGGCACACGGGAGCCTTTGCTGCTGCTTGGTTGCCTGGGTGCATAGAGGGAGACCGCAGTAACACACATTCCTGCCCTTGGGAAGGCCTCACCAGAGCCCACTGTGCCCAGCTCAGGATTTCTGTGCTCGGGGATAAGGTGCTGGGGCACTGGGGTTGCTGCAGAGAGCGGGAAGGAACACTTGTGCGGGATGTGGAGGTGTGAATGTCCACAAGCGGGGAGCTGATGTATGAGCTGGTATGGAGGGTTCTGAGGACCAAATTGCCAATGGCCTTGAAAGTCAGGCAAAGTAAGGAGCTTGAGACATTGCTGACAAGGAGCCACTGAAAGAAGGGAGGGCAGAGGTGTGGAGGACCAGACGGGTTAGAGGGCTTGCTCTGGTGTGGGAGTTAGTCCCAGTGGAGGGGTAGAGGCTGGTGTGCTGGCACCATAGGGAGCTCAGGGACCTGGAGCAGGAAAGATTTTTCTGGCAGCCTCATCAGTGAAGGTCCCAGGAGTTTGGGGGAGGAAAGCGGCAGGGACTCTCAGTCAAGAAGAGACTGTGAAGAGGCGGTGTGGCATCTGGATGCTCTCTGTGTCTTCCACTGTGAAGGGAGGGCCACTCCCCCTCCCCCTGCAGTGGATTAGTGAGATCAAATGGGATGTGTGTGTTTATGAAGGGCTCCTCAGAGACAGGTAGGTCTCTGCCTGGAAGGTCTGAGTCACAGGACTTAAACACGAGACAGCATCTTGTAATTTAATAGTTCCCAGGAAGTGAGCCGGGGCTGGGCCTGTGCCCTGGCCCCACTGTCTGCTTTGCTCTGGGGGAGGGGGAGAGGCTGCCACCATCAAGGGACTTGAGGGGTGCAAAGGACACAGATTGGGGTGCTCCTTAGATACGGGTGACAGCTTCGCACGGTGCTTATTCCTTATACAAGTCACCCAGAGTGGCTGGCATAATATTGTCACCTGATTAGTAAGTCTAGTTGGTGCTGAATTCAGAAGTGGTGGAAAGGGACACAAGCCTGAGGACCCGTGTGGCGCAGAGCCAGGCTCACTTACTCTTGGCTGGTGAACCTTCCTCTGTGGTGTCTGCATTTCCTACAGACCAAAGAAAAGTATGAGAAGTCCCTGAAGGAGCTGGACCAGAGCACCCCCCAGTACATGGAGAACATGGAGCAGGTGTTTGAGCAGTGCCAGCAATTCGAGGAGAAGCGCCTGCGCTTCTTCCGGGAAGTTCTGCTGGAGGTTCAGAAGCATCTGGACCTGTCAAACGTGGCCAGGTAAGTGTCCTTTTAGCCACAAAGCATGTCACGGTGAAGTCAGTGGACTGTTGCTTTTGAGCAAAGCTCAGTTGCTAGTCCCCAGCCTTGGGGTGGCAGTGTTTGTCAAATCTTCTCACGGTTGTTATGTTCTCCTGTCTGGGGAGAGCCCCTCTGCTGAGCCTGTCAGTGGCTCCCCGCGCACCCTGTCACTGGCCTGAGCCCGATAGCCTCTTGCCATGCAGGAAGGGGCCGTGCTCTGCCAGCTCTGCATACAGGACTCTGGGTCCATGCAGGAGGACGGCTATGGCTCGGACCTGCCCCGGTTGTTGAATTTGAAGTCATCCATGCAAGTCCAGCATTTCCGGGCTGGCACACCCTGCCCCCACGATGGTCTGACTTTGAGGCCCCTTATAAGTCCTCTCTGTCCAGACCAGCTGGCTGCCAGCTCGGTCCTTGACTTCTCAGTGGTTCTAGGCCCGGGCAGCACAGACCCTCGGAGGCTCAGATCTGAATCGTGATGTGGAGGTTGGGAAATTTCTTTTGCATTTCTCTGTCTTTGGTCCCATGATGCCTTTGCTCAGGGCAGAGGTCTGGGCTAACTGTGGATATAGACTTCTGTCATCCACAGAGCAGAGCCATTTAGAATCGTCTCACTAGTCAAGGCTTGTTAGCAGGAAATTACATTCCCTTTGTCTTCTTCTGTATAAAAAACTGAGAGCAACAATTATTGCACAGCTACGCTTTCACCATTTAATTAATCTTTACGGCAGTCTGTAAAGTAGGTGGCATTGTTGATGAGGCAGCTGAGCCTGGGTGAGGTTAAGTGACTTGCCTGAGGCTGCACAGCTGGCTGGGGCAGGGCTGGGCTGGCAGGCTCTTGTGTGTGCAGAGTAGCTCCTATATGTGAGTGCTTGGCCTTGGCTGGCATGCTTGGCCGTAGTCCTCCAAGCCACCCTGGTGGTAGATGGTGTAGCAGTGTCTTGGGGCTGCTGTGACGAAATACCACAGACCGGGTGGCTTGCATCAGCAGGAGTGTATTCTCTCGCAGTTCTGGGAGATCCAGTGTTGGCTGGGCGTGCTCCCTTTTATTAAAAAAATGGGGGATTTGGACACAGACACAGAGGGAAGATGGTCATGGGACTGAAGTGACAGTCTACAGCTCTAGCGCAGCATCTGCCTGCCTTTTCCAGCTTTTGGTGTTTGCTGCCAATCCTTGGCCTTCCTGGGCTATAGACTGTCACTTCAGTCCCATGACCGTCTTCCCTCTGTGTCCAAATTCCCCCTTTTTTATAAAAAGATGCCCAATTAAGGCCCACCCCAATGACATCATTTTAACTTGATTACCTCTTTAAAGACCATGTGTCCAAATAAGGTGACACTCTGAGGTGCTGGGGGTTAGGACTTCAACATATCTTTTGGAGGACACAATTCAACTCATAACAAATGGCATTGTGCTCACTTCATGGAGGAAACTGAGGCCCAGGGAGTGTAAATGACTTGCCAGCCATAGGAGTTAGGAGTGAAAATGCCATGCCCCGCAGCAACACGTACTCCTGCTCCACGGGATCAGCTTCCTAGGAGGGCGAGCTGCTGTGAGCTGTCCAGCAGAGGGGTCCCCACCCCAGGTGACGGCTTCACATACTACTTCTGTGTGGCTAAGTGTAAACCTAGCTTTCTGAAGGGGTGAGGAGGAACTTTCCTGGCACTGGATTCTGGGCCTGATTAAGTGGGACCACCTGGATTGGTGGCCTGTGTGGCCCAGATGCCGGTGCTTTTTGTATCATCTGATACAGAGCAAAGCCAAGTTGCACCTGGTGATTGAAAGCTGACTTGTTAGAAGCCAGAGCTGTGGCTTCCACACCATGGTTGGTGGTGGTCGTCTGTGCACGTTGAGGCCAGGTGAGCACGCAGCCGAGCTGGGTGGGGTGTCCTGGTCTCAGTGTGAAGTCAGCTGTGGTGTAGCTGCAGACCTCGGTGCCTGCTGTGGCCAGGCACTGGGCTGAGACAAATGGTGGCCATCCGTGTCTTCCAAAGGAATCATGCTTCTCTCTGATTTAGCTACAAAAACATTTACCGTGAACTGGAGCAGAGCCTCAAAGCTGCCGATGCGGTGGAGGACCTGAGGTGGTTCAGAGCCAACCACGGGCCAGGCATGTCCATGAACTGGCCGCAGTTTGAGGTAAGAGGAGGCTGCACCCAGGACCCCCTTGGCCTGGCAGGGGCCTGGCCCACAGGGTTGAATCACACACTTTCTCGTTCCAACTCCACGTCGGCCTTTGCCCTGTTCATGAGGCAGCCGTTGCCCCTGGCTCCGCTAGAAAGCACCGATGTTTAATTTTCCGGAGCTCCAGGCGTTACGGAAGGGCCTCTAGAGAAGGTGCAGCTATGTTCCTCCTCGTTAAGAACTGTGATGGTCACCTGTTGACCACTGGCATTCCCTGATGGTGAGTCCCAGGAGCTGCAAGACATGCGGGACACGCGCCAGGCCCCCCCCGCCCCTCCACCTGGGGAGGCCAGAAGGGAGCGGTCACAGTGAGACCAAGCTGGTGAGTAATGGGCACCAGCTCAGCTGCCTCTGGTCCAGGACCGCAGGGGAGCGTGGACTCAGTGTAGCTCATCTTCGCTTCTCACTTTCCTATTTCAGACAGTACATTTGGGTTCAGGATTCACTTTCCTCCTTTCCCATTTTCATGCGCCTGAGCCTTGCAGTGTCTTTACATGCAAAATGCTTAGGGATCTCAGACTCTTCGAGCCTAGGATTGGGTTACCGGGCCCCCGCCCCACCTGCCCCCCACCCCGATGGTAGCAGGGAAGGCAGTGGGCACAAGTGCTGCCGCCCTGTTCTCTGAGGCAGGGTCTCCCCCCTCCTGGTAGTGGAGCAGGGCCTCTCCAAGGAGGATGCTGGAAGCGACTCTGCCTTGGACTCGGACCCAGTGGCTTCCCCCGATTCAGTGCTCCCAGAGCCCAGGTTGTCACGTCCTGTCTCACCACTTACCAGCTGTAGGTGATGAGCAAGTCACTTGCCCTTTCCGTGACTCAGTTTCCCCACGTGTAAACGCGATGATGACAGCAGCTATCTCCCTGGTGGCTGGGGTTCAGTGACCTGGGCCAGGCTGGGTTTTGGCCCTGGGCCGACCACACAGACGACTGCTTGGCACATCTTAGCCTGCAGTCTCGTCAGTCCTCACATGTGTGCCCGTTTTCTGGAGCTTCACAAGAAAGCTGCTTCAGATAACTGTGGGTCCCTGCAGCTGAGCCCCCAGCCCCCTCACCATCTTTAGGATGTCTCCAACAGGGAGCCAGGAGCAGGCATTGGGACAAAACAGGCCCAGGGGCCCTTCTGAGTAGAAGTGGACCTAGAGGAGAAAGAAGGTGCCCAGCCTCCTTCCCACCCCCAACGATGACACTGGGAAGAAGTGGGTTAAAGACTTGTGCACGTGGCTGGGGGTTCACTGGAACACCTCCCCCTGCACCCCAATCCCTTAGATTGCCTGTCAGTAGTCAATACTCAGACAACAGAATGGTCTGGGAAGGGAGACTTGACAGGCTGTCTCATTGGGTGGGTGGGTGGGTGTCTGGGCAAGAGCCCATGGGTGGCCCCTCTCTCTCTCTGGATCCAGTGGACTGGGAACCAGCGCCCACATACGGCACATGCGGTTCTTAGTGGATCATACTTACTTTTCTCTAATGAGATTATTTGTTTTTGTTTTCCATGCCACAAGGATGAAGTAAGTTACTATTTTATGGCTAAATTATTGAATTCCAAACCTCTTGTAGGGTGTGTCCAGCCCATGGGGGTCTGTGCGTGGTGTCCATAGCCTGGTTCTGTAAACGTGTCCAGGCTAACAGCTGGCCCTTCCTTTCACAGTTGGTCTGGGGCTGTCACATCAGCCTTGCAAGCCATCCAGTCAGGACAGATTTATATTCAGAAGGTCACTGTGGGGACTCAAGTTCCAGTTGAGTTCTCAGTCACCTATTTCAATTGAGAATAAACAGGTGACGCGGTCTGCCACTAACTCTGTGTGGATAAGTTACTTTTTCTTTCTGAGCCTTGGTTTCCTCACCTGTGAAATTGTTAGACTTGACGTTTCTAAGATGGCGTCTAACCTTGAGGTTCTGTGACGGCACGTGAGGAAAGCTGGGGACTGAGTGGCATGGCGTGCTAACTGGTTAAAGCTGTTTGATGGTGGCTGCAGTCGGGTGGGAGGGAGAATTCATCAACTGTGTGTGCACATGCTTTTCTGGGAAATCATGCCACAGCCCCTTCTTTCTCCCCTGCTCCCAGTGTTTTCTAGGGCACTTGATTAAACTGTTCACATGCTGGGAAATAGTGAACCTTTGGGGAGATAAATACTTTGCTTTGTTAGCTCCCCCTACCCCCTGCCCCGCTCCTTTAGATTGACAAAACAGCAAAGAGGGCCAGGGGAAGGCGCCACTCCTTGGAGACTTGAGTGGCCCGTTAGCTTATTTGCCCCTTTGGTGATGCACTGGCCACCGAGCCCCTGATGTTATGTGCACCCAGGGTTTCGTTTCCCTGTCACAGGCTTGCTCAGGTTCAATTTAGGGCATAGACAGGAGGGTCTTCAGTTTGAAGGCCAAGCCCCCTGCCCCATGTTTTAGATTGATGTGGCCTCAAACAAATGAACTTCCTTCCCGATTTCTCCCTTGGGGCCTGTTGCCCAGGAGTGGTCTGCAGATATGAACCGAACTCTCAGCCGGCGAGAGAAGAAGAAGCCCAGTGATGGCGTCACTCTGACAGGCATCAACCAGACAGGCGACCAGGCTCTGCAGAACAAGCCCAGCAGGTGGGTACTGGCAGCCTCCATCCCTGGGCCCTCTACATGGGCTAGGATTGCCCCACCACCCCTTGGCTTGGACACTTGGGAGAGTCCCCAGTGGGGCCTCACAGGGACCCCATGCTCCCTGGGCATCTGAGTTCTGTGGGCAGGTGCCCCAGGGCATCTCTGGGGAGGATCAGCTGTTCACCAGGTAGTGGAGCTGCAGAAAGATCCAGAGAGGGAGCCTTTGCCACAAACATGCTTTGGCCCCCAAGTGAGGGGAGGAACTGATGTCAGGTGTTGGTCATTATGTGTCCCCAGTGGTGCACACAGGCAGGTGGAAGTCACTGTCCGTGTCCTTCAGGCAGGTTCAGGTATCCTAGTCAGGTTTGTACATCCCCCAGGCTGTATGCAGGTGCCGGGGGAGGGGGGGCACTGTCAGGTGTCACCTTTCTGAAATCACCTCTTTGTTGAGAGCCTTGGGTTATTTCTCATAGTTTGGATAGAAGAGGTAGCACTGACATCATGAGAACTTCCTGGAAAGTGTGCTGGACAAGGCCTGTGCCCACCGCAGAGTCCCCATCAGATACACATTGCCACTCTCAGCAGAGCTGTGGCTGCAGGCTACCCTCCCTGGGAGCGGTTCGGCACAGCCTCCAGGGGCTTTTCTGTGGCCCCAGGCACTGACACCCCCACCCGGATACCCTGGGCAGATGTGGACGTTGTCTTTCGGCTCCTTTGTTGCCATCTGGGCAGTGGGCCTGGTTAAGTGACTAGAGCAGTAAGCACTATCCCAGGGATCATGCCAGCACCTGTGTGACGGGGAGGGTGAGCTGCCACCCCAGTCTGCCTGGGCTGCTGCACAAACTCAGCTGCTCGGGACCAACCCCCTCTCAGAAAGTCAGAGAAAGGTGCCGAGGGAGGCCTGGTGGTCTCGGACATGTGGCCCAGGTGTTGGCGGCAAGCAGGCTGGGGTCCAGTGCCCTTCACCAGGCCTGAAGTTGGTGAGGTCATGTGGGGTCACTCAGGTGACATTTGAGGCATTTCTTCCCCTCCCCCCCAGCTCTGAGCCATGCATCCAGCACTCTGAGTGCCTGTTCCACAGAGGTGGCGCTGGCCGCCAGAGCTCTGTCCTGGGATTTAGTGTTCAGGCCCCTCAGCTCAGAGTTACATGGTGGGGTGCCGGGCTCTTGGGGGCCCGTCTTCTTTACCATCTGTTCTGTGCTTAGCACCTGCAGTTCCTGCAAACCGTCACCCCTGGCTGTCAGCCCCCAGGCCAGGCTTGGGTCTAATTTCTCTTTGGTCCTTCCAGGCCTGGCACACAGTAGGCAGTTGGCATTGTTGTACAGATGGGTTTTCTCTCTCTGGAGCATGAAAGTGGTTCTTTCTTCCTAGACAGGGTTGTTCAGGGGGCTCCGGTGCTGCTTTTGGAAGCTCCAAGCCCAGAAGAACCAAGGAGGAGGCTGCTGGACCTGTTAGTAGTCAGGAGGGGGTGCGCTGTGCTGTGGGGTCTGCAGAGCTCCGGAGGCTGCCTCTCATTAGCGGGGCTCCGAGCCCTACAGGCTGTCTGCCTGCCGGCTCACAGGAGTGTAGAGGACTGGACAGAACCCCCGAGGGCTCCCCCAGGGTTCCTGTTTGGGACAGTGCATCCAGATGCGAGGGAGAGTGCAAACCTGCTCTCAGACACTGTGTGTGTAACAGCCGGAGTACTGCGGGTGTTTTGCTGAAACCACTCTCTGCTCAGGCAGCATGTCCCTCCCGTCTGATCTGTGCCTTAGCCTTGGCCCTGCAGCCCTGCAGCTGGGAGCGCCCGGGACCTCGGGCTGCCAAGCTGGGGTCCCCTGAAAGCTCTCTCTCTCCCCATAGCGACCTTAGTGTCCCGAGCATCCCCACACGGTCAGCGCAGTCACTGTCCAGCTACAACCCCTTCGAGGACGAGGACGACACGGGGAGCACCGTCAGTGAGAAGGAGGACGTTAAGGCCAAAAAGTTGGTGAACAGACGCTTCCCTCTGGTTTCCTCCTCACTCGCTCTGTCCTTCTCCGTCTCTGCCCAGGGTCTCGTCCTGTGGCTCTCAGAGCAGTGCATGAAGCCTGCGGCGGTGCCCGGCTGCCAGCTGTGGACAGTCTCTGGCTTTTCAGTTCCTCAGGGAGGGGGGCACCGGTTAACCGTCTGTGGTCGCTTTCTGTCTGTCCTCCATTAACCATAGTCAAGGCCTCCGCACAGGAAGACAGGCCAGCTGGGTGGCCCTGCTGGAGCCATGACCCTGCCTCTGCCAGGAGCTGGTGTGGGCCCCGGCAGGGAGCCTGCCCGCCTGTGATGCTGAGGGGGCTGTGCTCCTGCGGAAGGAGTGCCCAGCGCAGCCCCAGGGCCTCCTGCCCCTGGCAGCCCCATGCTCAGGATCCTGGTCCACCCTTTCTTGCAGCGTGAGCAGCTACGAGAAGACGCAGAGCTACCCCACTGACTGGTCAGATGACGAGTCTAACAACCCGTTCTCCTCCACGGATGCCAATGGGGACTCCAATCCGTTTGATGAGGATGCCACCTCGGGGACAGAAGTGCGGGTCCGGGCCCTTTACGACTATGAGGGGCAAGAGCATGACGAGCTGAGCTTCAAGGCTGGTAGGTGGCTCCCCTCTGGCATCCAGATGAATGCTGCTAACCTGCTGGGGAGGCTTGTTTTACTTAAAGTTTGCTAAAATTCCTTCTAGTTTCATGTGTGGGTCCCCCCACTTCAGAAGTAGCAGATGCTCAATGCCAGAGCTTAGCAGACAGGGAGGTGCCCTGTGCCTTTGCCTAAGATGTCACCCCTAGCTGGGCAAGGCCTGGGCACAGCAGGGCACTGGAGCAGGAAGTGCTAATCCCTAGGACCACCCAGCACCTTGCAGTTCACCAAGATGAATTGCAGTTTGAAAAGATTTAGAGTCTAAGGAGGTTCCAGTGGCCTAGCAACACAGTGTGGCCTCTTAAGAGCCACCCCAGTTCCAGCATCACCCCTCTAAGGGCTACACCTCTGGGACAGACCCCTACATCTGACCCCCTAAGCAGGTGGGGGGGGCAGGAGAAGCTATGTCTGAGGGTCCCTGCTCCTAACCATCCTTCAGGGAGCCTAGGGAGAGGAGCCTTCAGCCTCCCTCCCTCTGCACTCAGCAGGCCAGCTGGCTGTCCCCTGCCACTCCACCCCAGGCTTGGTCCTTAGGCGCCCCAGCTGGTTGCAGAAAGTTCTTATGTGCCCTTTAAGCATTTAGTCCAGTTTCCTGACATCTTTGGTTTCCTGACATCTTTTCCTTCTTTGTTTGTTGATTTACTTATATTTGTAATTCTTTCTCAATCTTACCTATTAGGTTCTTTATTCAGCCATTTTATAGATTTAAAATATTTCCTTCTGCTCTGAGTGAATTGTCAGAAGCAAACTGACTGAAAGGAGTGTTTCTAGTCACCAGTTCACGTTTACAACTTGGAGGCTTTCCTGTCAGTTTGTCTTGTGTTGTCTTTTTCACAATGTGGCATTAGTTCCCGCAGTGCTGCTTCCTTCTGTCTCTTGTGTGCTCTGGCTGCTTGTCACTTCTCTGGGTCCTGGGTGCACTGAGGTCATCACCTTGTTGGGTCTCACTGTGTGCCTAAGAGCCCAGCAGCCTGGGCAGGCAGGATGAGAGAAACCAGGGTCACAGCGCCAACCGTGCTGGGACACTCAGGGCCAGGGGATGGGAGCAGATGGAGGTTTGCTCCTCACACTGCTCACCCTGCAGTCCCTGCATTCACCATGATGTTGCTGAGTCCAGTTCACACGACAGTGCTGACAGGGTGGGGGAGGGCCCATCTGTGGCCCAGCCCCAGGGGGAATGGCCATGTCATGTGGGAGTAATGGTGCACCGGGCACTGTCCCTGTCCCCACAGCACCCTGTCCACAGATGAGGAGACAGGGCCCAGGGGGCAGCAGTTTGCCAGGTCTCCTAGCCCATGACAGCAGCTCTGGGGTTTGAACCCAGCAGCCCTGGGATCCCTGGCACCCCCGGGTACTGGCCCACAGGTGTCTTGATCAGTACTGCTGCTAATAAAACAGGGCAAGTGTTGCTAGACAGGCATGAAACTGCAACCAAGCCTGAAAAAGGGACCAAAATGCCAACGAGAAATACAAAGCTGCCGACTGAATAAAGACAAACTTGCACCCGGGCTGCCGTTCTTCCCCGCCCCGGCCCTGACCCTGCCAGGCGCTCACAGCCAGAGCCCAGGCGGCTCCTCACCTGTCCCCTGGCCCTGGGCTGCTCTGTCTGCCCTGAACAGGCAAACACCAGACCTGGACCTTCCCTCACCACAGCCCTGACCACGCCGGTGGCCCTTGTCCCTTGGTCTGTCCCCTTAAGGCACCAGGGCTCCTTCTGTCTCTCATCTCTGAGTCTCCTCCAGTACCCAGCACCTGGCCTGAGGAAGGGGTTCCCTCATGTCTGAACCAACAAAAGGTAAATCAAACCACCTAACACAGAGAACCACGGGGAGACTCCAGAACCACGCTGACGGCTTCCACCTCGGAGTGCCGGGTGGGGGTGGTTTTTTAAGTCAGAGGACAGGCTCTGAGCTGGGTGCAGGGGATAGAATGATGGGTGCCCACCCCTACAGTTTGAACTCTGATTAAAGGAGGCCTGAGACCATGGCAACAAGGCTGAAGGAGACAAGAGCGAGTGGGCGGGGCTCAGGAGGGAGGTGGCCCCGTGGAAGGAGTCCTCTGACCTGGCCTGGCGGATCAGGAAGGCACAGGGCCTACAGCCTTTAGTTGTGGAGTCCCTGAGCCACTGTGGCATTTAGGAGCTGCTGGCTTAGGAAGGGTGACTCCGTGACAGATCTCTCTCTAGATTGCAGAGGGGCCCGAGAAGGCAGCTCAAAATGCAGTGTAGTAGGGAAATGAGCAGGCCCTTGCCTCCCCTCACCCCTGAAGGCCTGCCCTTCCCACCAAGTTAGAGACGCCCTGCGGGCTGGGGCTAAGACACGAAGGAGGCTGACCGGTGGTCAGTGTGTCACGTGCTGGCTTACCAAGACCCCTCCCTTTCTGTCTTGCAGGGGACGAGCTGACCAAGATAGAGGATGAGGATGAGCAGGGCTGGTGCAAGGGACGCTTGGACAATGGGCAGGTTGGCCTGTACCCAGCGAATTACGTCGAGGCGATCCAGTGACAGCCCAGTGGGCTGGCTGGCGGAGGGGTGCGGTCCCAGGAACTCCGTTAGCCGTCAGCCTGGGCAGCACTCTGGCACCTCCAGCCAGCCGTGTGGGCGTCCACTCCTTTTCCTGCAGATGATGGTTCTGTTGCTCTTGGCTTCATGGTGTCTCTTGAAGACGGATGAGCTGGTCATTTCACCTAGGACTTGGCTGCCTTTCTACGGCGCAGACGGAGAGAGCTGAGCACAGGAAGATGCAGTACAACCGATGTCCCCAGCCCTGCCCGCTCCCCGCTCCCCGCGTGTGGCTTATCATGGACCTGTGTATTCTTGACCTCTTTCTGCGTCTCCTCTGCGTCTGGTGGGTTATACTGATTCTTCCACTGATTCCTTTCTCTGATGCGCTCATCACCCTCAGCTTAAATGAACAAACTTACATGCCATTTTCTGAGGTTCTTAATTTAAAGGCTGTGTACCAGTTGTACTTGTTGAATGCCTGTTCATCCATTCACTTAGGCTTAGTTATGGCACAGACTGCTGTACACAGGCGTGAGAGTGGTACCTGTTTCATGTTGTACTGTTACTCAACCGCCACTGCCTGGGCTAGCTGCGAGCGCCTGGTGCATTTAGACAAGACCTTTGAGGCAGAAGATCACAGTGGAAGAAGGGACCACATTATGTTTGGGTTTCTGCTGTGAATGTGTGGGTGTCAGAAATGGCCGCCTGTAGTACTCCCCAGAGTCACCATATTTAAAAACTATTTCCACTCTTCATACTTAAAACTTGGCTCTTGCAGATTAGTAACTGTCCGTGCTGTGGAGGCTACACTGAAAAGACCTAGCTTTTCAGGCAAAGGCACCTATAGATCAAAGAGCCTGTGTGTTCGACTGTCTTGTCCTGGTGTCTATCTGTATATATTACTCGATATTCAGAGAATCTAAAGAGCTTGTCTACTGTTTTCATGAGATTTAAAGGCTCTTGACAGTGGATTTAATGTGTAAACTGCTTGAAGACCGTGGCATTCGGACCCAGGCCTGGCTGCTCCAGGCTCAGGATGTGGGCCCTGAGCCTCTGAAGTGGACACTGCTGGAGGGAAGTCTGCCCCACTGGCCAGCTGTGGGTCCACCTGCTGACTAGCCTTCGTCCCCTCCGTAGCAGAACACTGTAAAACTCCAGGTCTTCCCAGCAGTTGCAGACTTCAGTCACCCATATTCCTTGTGAGCCAACAAAAGCTGGGTCTCACCCCATAGCACAAGGGTCTCTTCTGAGTGTCCTTGGTCATCAGGGAGCAGATGTGCTGCAGCAGGAAGCTACACTGTAATCACGGGCAGGGAGGGGGGAGGGGGAAAGCTTTTATTTTGTGTAACAGACGTGGAGAAGTGGCCGCTGCCATCACAAGCTATGCATTTACTATGTTCCAGTGAGCATGACGTCTTGCTTGGAAGGTGAATGTGTGTATGTGTTTATCTTGAAGACTTACCAGCAGAAATCCTCATACCTTTGCTACAGATTACCAAAAATTGTCAGGTCTTTTCAGTTCAGGAGTTTCTTTAAATGTATAGTATTTTAGGAAAAGAATCAATAAACCATTGATCTTGTGAGTGTGACAGTCTCTGGGCCATGTGTGTACCTCACGCTCACCTCAGCTGCTAGACGTGCTGGCACTTACCAGCCTTGGGGCTGGGTGAGATCCTAGGCAGGCTGCTGCCCAAGGGGCTGTGTCCCTGTCCCACTGCCCCTGCTACACCAGAGGTAGATTTTGAGGCACCTGAGCCCCTCAGGGTTCCCCTTTCCCCCAAACCTGCCACTGTGCGGCCTAGGCTTCCCCAATGTGGGCAGCAGGCTGGCATCTCCCTCCCTTCCTGAGGCCCAGACAGCACGACCACACCAGAGACCACTTCTGGCCGGGCCTCCCTGAACATTTCCTGAGCTCCTGCTGTGCGCTGGGCCCTGAACTCTGCTCTTACACCATCTGCACAGAACGTGCCCATCTCCAAACACCCCCAAGGAACAGGCTCCAAGAGCCAGACTCACCTGAGGAGGCCCAGTGGGCCATTCTGCTGAGTCAAATCTCAGCCCTCCACGCTCACGTGGGTGAAGTGAGAAGAAAGGCCAGAGTGAAGCAAGGAGATGAGAAGGCTGCCGTGGCCACACTCACCAAACCTGGTGAAGCTGCCCAGAAAAGCACCCCATCCGGGCACTGAGTTCACAGGGAGCCAGGAGTGAGGTGGGCAGCTGCCACTGCAGTGTCACTGCCCACTCACGAAGGGCCCTGAACGAATCTTTGTCACCTAGCCACCTGATCTGATGGGTGAGAGGGCCCCTGCACTCCACTTCTGGGGATGAGTCACAGCCCAGGGGAACTGCCTGCTGCCCAGGGAGGACACCAGCCTACACCTTGCCAGCCCCAGGCTACCATGGAGAGATAGGACAGGGTGTAGGGAGGGCCCAGAGCAGGCTCCAGGGCATGTGGTGAGCTCATGCACTGTAGACAACCCTTGGGGGAGGCTGGAGTCACCCCACTTTGCAGAAGAGGACACAGGTCTGGGAACTCCAGTTCAGCGAACTGCCCGCAGTCCCGACAGAACTGCAACTTGGAGCCGAATCTGCGGAGTTCTTAAGAGCAAGCCCTTCCTGGATCCCTCCACTGACTGATAAAGAGCAAGGGGCGAGTACAGAAGTTGGACGAAACAGCTGCTGCTCAGCGAGGTCCTTTTCTCAGCCTCCTGCCAGCCCCAGAGCTCCTGCAAGGAATCCCAAAGGCCCTCACTGGCCACCTGCCCACTCCTCTCTGGCCCTCGGGGGAGCTGGGAGCCTTAATTCCATGTAGGCCTCAGTTTCCCCAGGAAAGAGTGGTACCTGCCCTCCCAGTTGGAGGGTGAGAGTAAGGAACTCAGGATGGTTTTCAGTGATACCCCATTCTCCCAGTCCCCAGCCAGGACCCTCTGGCACCCTTGGCTACCACACCCTCCATGAGGGCCACCAAGTCTTCTCTTCGGCCCTCCATCCCCTCCCCACAGCCATGGCCCGGGCCAAGCTGCCCTTTCTCCCCCTGGATCACAGCTGTGTCTACACCACCCTTGGGTTCCTGGGGCCCTAGGCAGCCTGTCCCAGTTCCCTCTCCTCAGCACAGGGCTGGGATGGGGTATTTCATCTCCCCTCTCCGAACCCCCTGATAATGCCAGGAAGACAAGCAATATTTAGTCAATCTGGTTCTGTTGAAGCTTAAACTAAAGCTGGGCCTTCTGAGATCCCTGAAGACAGGACAAGGCTGGCCTCTGTGTCCCTAGCTTCACTGCAGGGTCCGTATTCACCTAAACACATGCAAGGCCTCGCCCCATCCCTGCCTGGCCTTCACTGGGTGGCCTGTGGACTGTGCCAAGGCCCTGGATACCGGGGGCCAGGCCTGAGAGAAACCTCGCGATCCATCAGGATAGGAATGGGGGCGGTTGAGAAGGTCTCCTGTGGGTCACCTGACCAATCTGCGTTCATGGGGAAACAGGCCAAGTGAGGGGAAGTGGCATGCCTGTGGTCACAAAGCAAGTGGTTGGGAAGCTTGGTGAGGCCTGACCCTCAGTAGCTCCTCCAGGCAGGAAATTGGCTGGATCCCTCCCTATTTATGTTACTGAGCTTCATTCATTCACCAAGCACTTATTGAGCACCTACTGTGTGCAAGACTTGGTGGTGCCAGGACAGAAATGAAGAAGGGACTGCATTTGCCTTTGGGAAGCTCAGGTAGGCCAGGGAAGGACAGTCATCCTGACAACACGGCAGGGGCAGCCAGAGAGGAAGGGGCAGGATGTTCCCCTGAGAGTGTAGGTAGTGGATCCTGGAGTTCAGCCTACAAGCCTCAGGAAATCAGGGAAGACAGGGTCTTGTAACGCTGCCCCATGGCCCTAAGGCGCAAGGAACTAGGTGGTCCTTGAGCTGTTTCTCCCACCTCCAGGTCAGGCTGGACCTCCGCCCCTGTGGGACCTGAAGCCTCTCTGAGTCTCAGTTTCCATTAAGTGGGGATAACCTCAGGAGTGTCTAGAAGGGACCTTGCCAGGCAGGCACCCTGTCCAGTAGGTACCTGTAAGCCACCTCTCCTCCCTGACCCTCATAGCCCCAGCTCTCTCCAGGGTGGTGGCCGCCCTACTCTGCTCCCCTCCCAGACAGCTCTGCCCTAGGTGAGGCAGGCCTATGCCCCTCCCAGGTTCCCTACACACCTGCAGGAGGTGTGTGCTCCTCCCCGGGCCTCAGTTTTCCCATGTAAGGGAGCAGGGACCTCCAGGCTGGACCTCTGTGGTCTCTGGTGGGAGCTAGTAAGAGGGCCCAAGGCTGGGATGGAGGCAGCTCACAGTGCCCTACTGGACAGACCTGGATCCCCAGTGGACAGACCTGGACCAGGGACAGAGGCAGCTCCACTGTCCCAGGAGGGCAGACCCAGGCAACATTGAATCTGGCCACATCTGTGTTTGCAGTCAGAGGCTCATTCCCTGCCAGGCAAGGCCAAGGCCAGGCACAAGGTCAGAGAAGCCAGGCACCAACAGGGAACAGGCAGCTTCTCAGCCTGTGTTTCAACCAGCTACACACTAGGTCCTGTGCAGAGCACCTTTCCTGCAAAGGGTCACATAAACCTCCTCACAGTGTACGAGTACCATTTTACAGATGAGAAAACAGAGAGGTTGAGTGACCTGCATCAGGCCACACAGCAAGACGGGGCAGAGTTAGGGTTTGAACTCTGGTGCCCAACTCCAAATAGCAGGTGCTTTTGTCTAAACCACTGGTTCTCAAACACCTAGAGGGCTTGTTACAACCCAGCTTGGTAGGCTGCCTCCCAGAATTTCTGAGTCACTAGGTTGCGACAGGGCCCAAAATCTGACAAGTCCCCAGGAGATGTTGATCCAGGACCACACTTTGAGAACTGGTCCAAACAGCAAGTCAGAGCTGCCAAACAACCAGCAATCCCATGTGCTCCTTGATTTATTCAGATCATCTTCAGCTCTAGGGCACAGAAGCTGGGCCCTTGGAACTCAGAGACTGGTCAGCCAGTCTGGCCAAGGAGGTGGGGACAGTATGCACAGAGAACCCAGGGATACAGGCCATGTGACATCCTATCTCGGGCTATTCCTATGATTCTCATGGAAGGGGCAGGGAGGGTCAGGTGACAGCTAAGGGTAGGTGTCCCACCAGGGTCAGATGGGCACCTTGTGTCACCGATGAGCTGCATGTATACTCAGACAAGTAGGGACTGAAGGGTCATCTCCCTGGCCTTCAGTTTCCTCATCTGGAAAATGCTTCCTGTCTTCCCTTGTTCATGATCACATGAGGTCAAGGGTGTAAAAGTGCTTGTTATGAAGGTAGTCTCAACACCCAACACTGTCTCAACTCAAGCTGATAATAACCAAAGTGTGAAGACCCCAGATGGAGACTCCAAACCTTCCCCAACCAGTAGCTGGGCATAAATGCTTCCTCCAAGCCACAGACTCAGCCATGTATGGAATTGTATGCAAGAAGGCTGGATTTTCCACACCAAGATGTGACAGAACATTTTTTTTCTTCTCTGAAACTTGACAGTCTTACAAAGGCATAAAAATGAAGTCAATAATTAAGAACATGGACTGTGAGGTCATATTTCCTGCACTCAAACTTGGCTCCAACTGTATGACCTTAATTAGCTGTGTGACCCTGAGCATAATTAATTTCTCTAAGCCTTGGTTTGCTCATCTATAAAATGGGAATAACAGAAGCACACATTAATATTCCACTTGGTGCCAGAACCTGTTCTAAGCTCTTTAACATTTATTAGCTCATTTTAAATATATATATATATTTTTTTGATTGATTTTAGAGAGAGGAAAGGGAGAGAGAGAGATAAACATCAATGATGAGAGTCATTGATCGGCTGCCTCCTGCACACCCCCGACTGGGGGTGGAGCGTGCAACCCAGGCATGTGCCCTGACCAGGAATCGAACCCCAATCTCCTGGATCCTAGGTTGATGCTCAACGGCTGAGCCAAGCCCGGCCGGGCTTTATTAGCTCATTGAATCCTCACAGAAGCTCCATGAACTAGGTAAATATTATTATTCCTATTTTTATTGATGAGGAACCTGAGGCAAGAGAGGTTAGTTAGGTAACTTGTCCAAGGTGCAACAGCCAACCTAGCTTCAGAGGTGGGCAGTGCAATACAAGGCCTGCCCACTAGGCTGTGCTGTTGGACGCCTCTGTGCTCTGGGAACCTCATCACAGCACTCTCCCTACTCCCTGGTAGCTGCTGGTATGTCTGTCTCCCCCACTGACTAGCAACCTCATCTCTCTAGCCCAGTGCTTGTGGAGCTAAACTGAAAAGAAAAAATGAAATGAATTTTGGACCAATCAACGAAACTCAGATTACAGATGCTCCTTGACTTATGATGGGGTTACATCTTATGTCCCTATAAACCCATTGCAAGTTAAAAATATCCTAAGTAAAAATTACATTTATTGTAAATTAAATGATTGTCTAACCATTATGCTGTACACTGAGGCTGTTGTGTAAACATAAGTTTTCATTTCACTTTCCAATTATTTTGGCTATACTGTCATATTGCAATATTACAGTAATGAAGGTATTACAAATCATTTATCCCATTAAAAGAATAGCACCAGCTTAAATTTCTATTTAAAAAAAAATCAATCAAGTAATTTTTAAAATACTTTACCTTTTAAAATGGGGCATTTGTGAATTTCCAAGTGTGCATTGCCTGAACATAACATACAGGGTTGGTGGAAATCAGATAAGGCTCATGATCCCATGGTTCATTTTCAAATGTAGCTCACCTGTGCAGAAGTGGTGTGGCTAAGAGACAGTAGTCACTTGTTTTCCCTTCAGCACTTGCTAAAGTCCACGGGCGTTCTCCAGGGGCAAGGAATAAGATCTGTGCTAGTCTCACTGTCATTCATCGTATGACTGTCTAGCCCTAATTTTCCCTAAGAGTGGCATTTGGCTCTCAGCAAGCTCCTACTGAACTGTGAATGAACTAAATAAACCACAGCAGGTCCTCAAATAACGCCACTTCACTTGGTGTTGTCTGGTCATCACACTGTAGGAACTTAACTCCTGTTTCTGTCGTTAGCACAGGGTAAACCTAGTTTCATTATTCATTAGCTCAGTCAAAGAACCTTTCCGCAACGTTAAGTGAGGACCTACTGAAATGCCATCTCTCTTGGCCACAGCCACCCCAGGATGTCTTCATGAAAAACAGCAAGGGCAGTACACAGAAGGCGGTATAGGCCTGCCTGCCTGCTGGCTGGGCCCTACTTTCAAACCCTCCTGCTCTACTATTCTCAAATCTTGTCCTTGTCCTCAGTTTTGTTCCTTTAGTTCCTCCTTTTCTTTCTTATTCTCTGTAATTCCTACTATTTTTTTTTTTTTTTGGATACCTTTGGAAGATCCTCATCTTCCTATTTAGACTGACTAGAAATGAGGAGTTAGGATACTTTTAAAGATAAAACCTCGTATCTTCCCCACCTTGGGGGATAACTCCTTAAAGATAAATCTTTTTCTTTCTTTCTTAAAAATATATCTTTATTGATTTCAGAGAGAGGAAGGGAGAGGGAGAGAGAGACAGAAACATCAATGATGAGTCATTGATCGGCTGCAGCCCGCAACCCGGGCACGTGCCCTGACCAGAAATCGAACTCCGATCTCCCGGATCCTACGTCAACGCTCAACTGCTGAGCCACGCCCTGCTGGGTAGAGATAAATCTCTTTAATAAAATTCAATCCCTATTAGAATACAAATACTCCATAAGAGGGACAGTACTTATCAGTCATTAGGAGACCAGGCCTCCTCTAAAGATCTCTCTCCCACGTCGCTCTGCATCTGCTACAGTCCTTACCAGAACACACAGTATTTAGTTGAATGCTGACCCTCCCACAAGGGTTTTCCAGGATGTCATGTAAATGGAATAACGCAGCATATAGACTTCTGTAACTGACTTCTTTCACTCGGCATAATTCTTTTGAGATTCATTCATGTTATTGCCTCTATTAGGCTCCTTTTGATTGCTGAGAAGTATTCCACTGTGTAAATATACCAAAATATGCTTATACATTTAATTATTAATTTAGCTTATAGTTGCGCTCTTCATGGTATCATATAAGAAATTTTTGTCTAACCTAAGGTCACGGAGACTTTCTCCTACATTTTATTCTAGATGCTGCATAGTTTTCACACTTAGGTCTATGATCCTTTCAAGTTAATTTTTTTTTTCTTAAATATATCTTTATTGATTTCAGAGAGAGGAAAGGAGAGGGAGAAAGAGAGATAGAAACATCAATGATGAGTCATTGATTGAGGCCACAACCCGGGCATGTGCCCTGACCGGGAATTGAACCCCGATCGCCTGGATCCTAGGTCGATCACCACCGAGCCATGCCCGGCCAGGCTCAAGTTAATTTTTTTATATGGCTATAAGGTATGAGTTGAGATTTATTTTTATTTTTTTTGCATATGAATATCCAATTGTTCCAGCACCACTGTTGAAAGACTATCCTCTCTCCATTGAATTGCTTTGGCACCTGTATCAGAAAGCAATCAATTGACCATATATATGTGGCTCTACTTTTAGAATCCTCATTCTGTTCCACTGATCTGTGTGTCTATCCTTTCACAATACTTATGGTCTTAATGACTGTAGTTTTATAATGAACTGAAGCCAGGCAGTGAGCCCTCCTACCATGTCCTTTTTCAAAATGGTTTTGGTTATTCTGGGCCCTTTGGTTTTTCATTATATTTAGAATTCACTTCTCAATTTCTACAAAAAAAAAAAGAAAGTATGCTGACAATTTGATCTGGATTGTGTTGAATCTATAGATCAATTTTGGGAGACCTGGCAACAATATTAAGTCTTTTGATCCATGAGCATGGTGTCTTTCTCCATTGATTTGGGTCTTTGATTTCTCATCAATGTTATGTAGTATTTAGCTTACAAACCTTGCAGTTATTTTCTTAGACTTATTTTTATGTATTTTATATTATTTGATGCTACTGTAAATGGGTTTTTAAATTTTCGATTTCCAAAAATAAATGAATAAAATTTCAATTTCCAAAAAAATTTCAATTTCCAGTTGTTCACCACCAGCATATAGACATAAAATTGATTTTCATATACTGACCTTATATCTTACCTTACTAAACTCACTTATTCTAGTAGCTATTTTAGGGGATTCCTTGAGATTTTCTGTGTAATCATTCATGTCATCTATTTATAAAGGTAATTTAATGTCTTCCTTTCCAATCCTAATGCCTTTTATTTCCCTTTTATTGCCTATTGCATTGGCTAATATCAAATGAACAGGAGTGGTAAAATTAGATATCCCTGCTGGGGGAAGCATTAAATCTTTCACTATTATGCATGGTTTTTTTCATAGATGATCTTTATGAGGTTGAGAAAGTTCTCTTTTAATCTTAGTTTGCAGAGGTTTTTGGTTTTGTTTTAAATCATGAATGAATGTTGAATTTTGTCAAGTGCTTCTTCCTCATCTATTGAGATAATCACACCATTTTCCCTTTTGTTTGTTGATAGGGAGAAAGTAACTTATTTTCAAATGTTAAATCAACCTCACATTCATGGGCTAAACACAGCATTAAACTTTTTATATATTGCTGGATTTGGTTTGATAAGGATTTTTGCACCTATGTTCATGGAGAGTATTGATTGTAGATATCTTTACTTGCAACGTCTGTTTGGTTTTGGCATCAAGGTTATACTGGCTTCATAAAATGAGGTGGGAAGTGTGCCTTCCTCTTCCATTTCTGGGACTGTGTAGAACTGGTATTATTTCTTCCTTAAGTTTTTGGTAGAATTCACCAGTGAAGTCACCTGGGCCTGGAGCTTTTTCGGTTGGAAGTTTTTAAATTATAATTTCTATTTCCTTAACAAAACTATTTTTAATAGAACTATTCAGATTATCTCTTCCTGTGTGAGCTTTGGTAGTTTGTGTCTTTGAAGGAATCTCTCCATTTCCTCTAAGTTGTCAAATTTATTAAAATGTTGTTGTTATATTTATTCCTCTCCTGAGGTAGGTTCTGTAGTTATGTCTCTGACTTGTTGTATTAGTAATTTGCATCATTTCTCTTGTTTTCAATCTGTCTAGAGTTTTGTCAAGTTTATTAACTTCCAAAATGTTATCCAAACTGGCTGTAGTCTCACCAGCAAAGTATGAGAGTTTCAGTTGCTCCACATTTCCTTCACTCTTTTTTTCTTAAACTTATCTTTATTGTTGAAAGTATTACAGGTGTCCCATTTTTCGCCCCCAACTGACCGCCTCCACTTCACTCCCACCCCCTCCCCAGGCCTTCACCCCGTTATTGACTGTGTCCATGGGTTATGCATATATGCATATAACTTCTTTGGTTAATCTCTTCCCACCCTCCACCCCCCTCCCTCTTTCCTCTGAAATATGACCGTCTGTTGCATGCGTCAATGTCTCTGGATCTATTTAGTTCGTCAGATTCTTTTGTTCATTATCTTCTTCTAAAAGAAGACCCTTCAACATTTCCTGTAGTGCTGGTCTGGTGGTGAAGAACTCCTTTAGCTTTTTCTTATCTGTGAAGCTCTTTATCTGACCTTCAATTCTAAATGACAGCTTTGCTGGGTAGAGCAATCTTGGTTGTAGTTCCATGTTTTTCATCACTTTGAATATTTCTTGCCATTCTCTTCTGGCCTGCAAGGTTTCTGCTGAGAAATCAGCTGACAGTGGTATGGGTGCTCCCTTGTAGGTAACTAACTGCTTTTCTCTCGCTGCTTTTAAGATTCTCTCGTCTTTAACCTTTGGCATTTTAATTATGATGTGTCTTGCTGTGGGCCTCTTTGGGTTCCTCTTGTTTGGGACCCTCTGTGCTTCCTGGACTTGTAAGTCGATTTCTTTCCCCAGGTAGCAGAAGTTTTCTGTCATTATTTTTCAAATAGGTTTTCAATTTCTTGCTCTTTCCTCTCCTTCTGTCACCCCAATAATATGAATGTTGGGCCTCTTGAAGTTGTCCCAGAGGCTCCTTATGCTATCTTCATATTTCTGGATTCTTTTTTCTTTTTGCTCTTCTGGTTGGGTGTTGTTTCCTTATGTTCCAAACTGCTGATTTGATTCTCAGCGTCCTCTACTCTACTGTTGACTTCCTGTAAATTATTCTTCAGTTTGTGTAGCCTTCATTTCAAATTGGTACTTTATTATGTTAACTATTTTCTCAGTTATTTCCCTAATAGTATGCTTAAACATCCTTATAACCAAAATTCTGAACTCTGTATCTGTTAGCTTGCTTGGATCTATTTCATTTAGTTCCTCTTCTAGAGATTTTTTCTGTTCTTTCCTTTGTGACATGTTTCTTTGCCTCCACATTTTGGCTGCTCCCTGGTGTTTGTTTCTATGGATTAGGTAGAGCTGCTATGTCTCCTGGAATCTGTAGAGTGGCTTTTTATAGTAGGTGTCCTGTAGGGTCCAGTGGCTCAGCCTCCCCAGTCACCTGAGCTGGGCCTTCTAGGTGCTCCCCTGTGTGGGCTGTGTGCACTGTCCTATTGCAGTTGAGCCTTGGTTGCTGTTGGCATCACTGGCAGGAATTGACCCCCTGGCCAACTGAGGACCAGCTGCAACTACAGCCAAAGAGCTGCTGTGCTGGAGACACCCCTGTGGAGCAGGATTTACTTCAGTGGGGCTTTGGTGTTCACCAAGTGTGCCCCTAGAGTGTGTCACTTGTGGATGTGGTAGGGTTGTAATCCAGCGTGGTCGAGTCTGATCACCAGGTGCACTGTCTCTGGGGCCTCCCAGGAGGTGCAAAGTCAGCCTCTGCCAGTGCCTTGCTCAGGGCCACCCAGCATGAGCTACACAGCAAACCATAGTTGGTTGCTACTTGTGCTGGGCTTGGAGGTGCCCAGGAGAGGCCAAGCTATGAACCAATGCAGGCTGCCACTAGTGCCAGTCCTGGGGCCACTTATCACACTGTATGGGGCACGCTGCTGCTTGAGAGATTTTAGGGAAGTCCTAAGCATGAGGCTCGAGAGGCCACTTGCACAGAAAAGCCACTGGAAATGGCTTGAATTTGCAGGTAGGGAGGGGTGGGACCTCCAGGAATCACAGGGGTGGGGCCAAAGGTGTGAGTCAGGTGCTGGAGATTCAAATATGGCGCCTGCCTGCCAGTTGTGTGGGGGGAGGGCTTGCCAAAGGAGCAGTGGCCTCTGCCAGCTCTTCTGCCTGGGAGAAAGCTGCCCCTCCACTTCTCGCCCCAACTTCAGGCAGGTCAGTTCCTCCCCAAGTGTCCCAGGTTCCTTTCAAGCTGCTGCCTGGCACTGGGGCTCAGGGGGAGCGTGTCTGAGTGAGTCCATGTGCGGGCCCTTTAAGAGGAGCTGCCTGGGGCTCCCACAGGCTTCACGTCCCTCAGCAACAGTCCCCGCTGTTTTTCACAGCCTGAAGTTGTGGGGACCTCTTCCTGGCCCTGGAGCCCTGGGCTGGAACCCCTCACTCCTCCAGGAAACCTCCACCGCCAAGATGCCCCTCTCGGGTTCAAACTGCAGCACCAGGTATGGGCCCGCGGCTGCGTCTTCGGAATTCACCCCAATCCACTAGCGTCTCCACCCCTCCTACCGGTCTTGATGCTTCTTCAGTTCCCTCCTTGTAGAGCTTCTGTTCAGCTAGATTTCAGGGGGTTCTGAGTGATGGTTCTTCTGTATTTCAGTTATAATTTTGATGTGGTTGCGGGAGGCGGCGGGTACAGCTCTTACCTATGCCACCATCTTGATATGTCTCCTCCTTCACTCTTGAAATATATTTTCACTGGATATAGAGTTCTGAGTTGACATTTTTCTTTTAGAAATTTACAAATGTGACTCCCTGGTCTTATGGTTTGCACAGTTTTAGATAAATCTGTTGTAATTGTTATCTGTATGTAATGCTTCCTTTTTCTCCAGCTGCCTTCAAGATTTTCTCTTTATCTTTGGTTTGTAGCAGTTTGACTTTGATGTGTCTAAGACTTTTTTTTTTTTTTTTGGAAGGTTCTCTGAGCTTTCTGGATCTATAGAGTTATAACTTCCATTTGCTTTAACTGGTGCTCAGCCATTACGTCTTCAAATATTTTTTCTGCTCCATTCTCTGTTTTCTCCATCTGGGTCTGTCGATGTTTGCTACTGTTCCACAGCCCTTAGATGCTCTGTTCTTTTGTTTCCTCTCCCTCCTCATCCTCCTCTTCTCTTTGTGTTTCAGTCTGGGTAATTTCTGTAAACTTTTTCCATGTTTTTCAGCTGTGTCAAGTCTACTTATGAGGTCCTTGAAAGAATTCTTCATCTTTGATATTGTGGGGGTTTGTTGTTTCTAGTATTTCCATTTGACTCTCATATAGTTTCTATCTCTCTGCTGAAATTTCTCTTAGGTTATTTAATATATGCCCGGCCAGGTGTGGCTCAGCAGTTGAGCATCGACCTAGGATCCAGGAGATCAAGATTCCAGGTCAGGGCACATGCCCAGGCTGCGGGCAGCTGATCAATGATGACTCTCTTATCATTGATGTCTCTCATCACTGATGTTTCTATCTCTCTCTCCCTCCCCCTTCCTCTCTCTGAAATCAATAAAGATATATATTATATATATATATGTGTGTGTGTGTGTGTGTGTATATATATATATGTTACATTTCCCTTAGATTATTTAACACAATCATAGTTATTTTAAACTCCTTCTCTGATAGTTCTAACATCTGGAGCTTCTCTGAGTCTGGTCCTATAATTTGATTACTTTATTCCTTGACACTGAGTTGTTTCTCCTTGCTCTTCTGTGTGCCACATAATTAAACAAAAAACTAGACATTGAATACTAAACAGTGGTTCTCACCAGGGGTGATTTTGTTCCCACAACAAAGAATTATCTAGCCCTAAATGTCAGTAATGCTGAGGTTGAGAAACTCTAACATAGAGGAATAGAGACTGAAGTAAATAGTATTTACATTTGAACATGGGCACACTTCTGTCAGGTCATTAGTGTGGGGGTTGAGTCAATATAGGTGGAACTCTGGTTTTGTCATTGCTCTATCTTCAGTGCACCATAGGGTTCAAATTCCTTTTGCAGTGGGCTGATGTAACCTTGTGCTTACAGTTTGGGCTGGGGGGCCCAGAGCTATTTACTGGCACGCTTGTCCCTCCCTCTGTGGTAGCCCACTGCTGCTTTTTACTTAGTGCTATGCTCATGGATGTGTGAGTGGAGGTTCTCTGTTGACATGGTCCAGCCTCAGTCTTAGGCCTTGTGGGTCTGGGGTTTGGGGTGGGGCTTTCTCAACATTCCTTCCCTCCTCCTGGTTACAGCAAACTTCTGCATGGTGCCTGTGATTGGTCTTGATTGGGGCTTTCCTCCCCCTCTTCCAGTGGTAGCAAACCTCTGCTTGGTATGGATATAGGATTCTGAGTCCAAAGTGTTTCCTGACCTTCCCCCAGCAATAGAGGGATTTTGCTTCTATCCTTCCCCCTGCAGCAATGAAATTTTGTCTACCCTTTTAAAAGTTAGAGGATTTCCTATCCTCTTTTGGATTTGGTATTATGGGGTTTTGCTTCTCTTCCTTCCTGGCAGAAATGGATTTTTGCCTGTACCCTGAAGTAGAGTTTACTGCTTTTGCTTTCTAGGAGATTAGGAAAGGTAGGTGGGAGTTTGTGCCTGCCTCACAAGGGGTTTCCTCTCCATCCTTGTCTCCATCTTTCTTGTGAAGAAAGAATTCTGGTGGTTTATGGAAAAGAGCTTGTGAGTGAATGCAAACTCCCTTTGTATCTGAGGCCCCCAACTACTCCAAACTGACATGCTAGTTCACATTTGGCTTTTAAGAATTCATTAAAATTTTAGGTGATTTTCTCTTGCCCACTTGCATGGCAGCCACTTCTTTCTCCTGCACTCTGCCAAAGGTGAGGGAGTTCTTGTGTTCCATCTCTTTGGAGAGGCTTATCCCTCTTGGGATTCAGTTTACTTCATTGCTTTGCAATCTCAGCTCTCTGAGGGGCTCAAGAGAAGTTATGATTTTGTAGATTATCCAGTCTTGTCTCATTACAATATTGGGAGTGATGATCTTTGTGGGGGTTGAGTCAATATAGGTGAAACTCTGGTTTTGTCATTGCTCTATCTTCAGTGCACCATAGGGTTCAAACTCCTTTCGCAGTGGGCTGATGTAACCTTGTGCTTACAGTTTGGGCTGGGGGGCCCAGAGCTAAAAATCTTTACTGAATGCATACTGTGTGTGCCTGGCATTGTCCTAGGTGCTGCGCATAGGGAGGCAGACCAAACAGATCTGATCTCATGAAATTTATATTCAACTGAAGGGAGGCAGATATGTTTCCATATTATAATATCAGGAGGTAGTAAGTTCTGTAAAGAACACTTAAGCAGGTGAAAGAAAAGACAGTAATGATATATGCCCCTTCCCTTATGCCTGCCTGTTAATGTAGACACTGTCTACACTTCGTTGTACTTTTTCCCTTCTCCTTAGTGATCTGTGTTGGAAAGTTGAGTAAACATGCCCTGCCTTAATCTGATACATAACTTGGTAAGATTTCAGCTCCAAACAGTAAATGGGACCATCATTCTCATCAGAAAGGATATAACTGTTCCTTATGAACATGCCAGGGGTTCTGTTTCAGGTCAAACCCGTCTCGACAGACACAAAACACAGGGGTATATACTTTGACTCGATAGAAAGAAGAACGTTCAGTCACAGCTGTCTGCAAAAAGAGAGGGATACTGCCCTAGCCCATTTGGTTCAGTGCTTAGAGCAGCAGCCCATGGACTGAATGGTCCCCGATCCAACTCCGGCCAAGGCACGTACCTCTGTTGCAGGCTCCATCTCCCGCCCTGTCAGGGCTCCAGCAGGAGGCAACCAATCCATGTCTGCCCCCCCCCCCGTTTGAAAAGCAATGAAAAAATATCCTCAGGTGAGGATTAAAAAATTTTTTAAAAAAAATAGAGAGATACTGTTCCAGAAGGTCAAGAACTTCCCCTTCCTTGGAAAAGTTCCTGGCAAGTTTCCAGCTTCCCCCGAGGGTGTCTAACCGCAGCCTCTAGAAGGAGACCAACGCCCAAGGCTCTTCCTGGGAAGCTGCCCCCCCCCCCCCCCCCCCCCGCCCAGCGCTCAGCACCCATTCTTCATCTCTCACCCCACTGTACAGATGAGCAAACCAAGCTTCAGAGACGAGCAAGGACCAAGACCACAGAGCTAGGAGGGGAGGCGGCTGAACTGGGCCTGGGGCCAACGTATTGCATTTGACTCCAAAATCTGGTATCCTCCTCTGCACCACCCAACCTCAGGCGACATTTTCTGGCGCAAAAGAGGCAACTCTCTTCAAGGGGAGGCCCTCCTGGCTGGTAATGCCGACCAAAGAAGGGGACGCTGCAGTGCGAGGTGCTGGCCGCCGCAGGCGCCCGGCCGTCCTCACCGGTCCCGACCGCGCCCCTCCTGCCTCAGGACAGCTGCTCGCTCGCTCTTTCTCCCTGGCCTTAGACCCAACTGATACCTTAAGAAAATTCGTTTTCGGCGCGGAAAGGATCCCACTCAGGGCAAAAAAAAAAAAAAAAACAGTTAGGGGACTAACGAAAAGCCGGCGTGTGGACCGCAGTTCCCTCAGTCGGGCGTCGCAAACGGAGGCAAGGCCCTTTCCCCTCAAGGCCACCCTTCGCCCCTCAGAGTGGCTGGTTCTGCCGCACTCACGGGACAGGTAAGAAGACCTTGGCCAAGGAAGCAGCAGTCCGTCGCTGAAATGGCAGCGCACCAGGCGAAAC
Organism: Miniopterus schreibersii; assembly: GCF_964146895.1. Classification (NCBI taxonomy): domain Eukaryota; kingdom Metazoa; phylum Chordata; class Mammalia; order Chiroptera; family Miniopteridae; genus Miniopterus; species Miniopterus schreibersii. The sequence continues at coordinate 183,920,518 of NC_138102.1, read as the reverse complement.
GGCGGGCCTCCGACGGCCGCGCTCCTGGGAGCGAACCCCGCTCCGCCCCGGCTCGCCACCCACCGCGCCTGCACAAACGGCGGGCGAGGACCTGGAAAAGGCGCGCGAGCCTCCTGCGCACGCGCGTGTAGCGTCAGGGGGCGGAGCTTGAGTGGGCGGAACCAGTGGCCCCGCTAAGCGAGGCCCTCGAGCCCAGCGCGGCGCCTACGCCGACGCCGACGCCCCGGCTTGTGGGCGGGGCCGTGGGCGGGGCCCGGAGGGGCGGGGCCTGGTCGTCACGCGCAGCCACGCCCCCTGGGCCGTAGTCAAGCTCCGGGAGGTGGCAACCGCTGGGGATCGGCCCTTCCCGGTTGGCTGGGCAGCTGCGCCCCTGTTCTCTGGTGACTATGGGGGACCCCAGCAAGCAGGACATCCTGACCATCTTCAAGCGCCTCCGCTCGGTGCCCACCAACAAGGTAACGGCCGCCGGGCGTGCTGCGGCTTGCTCGGCATCCCGGCCCGACCCCGCGGGCGCCCCCGCGACGCCGGTGTCCGCGGCGGCGGGAGGAGGAGCCGGCCCGGCCTGTGACACGTCGCACTGGCGGCCGCGGCCGCCGGGCCTCTCCTGGGTCCGAACCGCGCGCCTCCCCCCGAGCCTCAGCCGGGGAGGAGCGGGGAAGGGGACGCGCACCCAAGGCCCTGGGGGGGCGGGCCGCGGGGGGTCCTGGGGGCGGGAGGCGGGAGGCGAGGGCCTCTGGGGGGTCCTGAGGGCCGGGAGCGGACGCTCGTGGGTCCCGGACACCGCGCGGGGGAGCGTGCCCGGGGGCGGGGCGGCTTTGGAGGCGAATGGACGCGGTGGGCTCCCGGGAGCTGGGGCGAGCGTGGCGGTGCCGAAGGCGCGCGGGGAGGACGCGCGGGCTCCCGCGAGTGACCCACCTGTGGCCCAGCTGGGAGGCAGGCGCCGGGCCAGAGCCCCAGCTGGCAGCGCTGGGCGTTGGGGAGCCGGGGCTCGCCCCTTCCCCACCGCCGGGCGCACCCCTGAAGCTCCTCAGGGTGCCTGTTGGACTTGGTGGCTTCCCTGGGTCCCTCCGGGTCCTGTCCCACGGAGCTGCCAAGCGGTCCGTGCGATGGCTCCCAGCGCCTTTCTCCTTCTAAGAAAGCCCCGCACAGACCCTTTCCCTTCCTTCCCTTGGGGGCTTTTTGGAGATTGGGGTTTTCCTTTTTTTTTTCCCCCCCCTCCCCATCTCCAGAGGCTGTCCTGCCCCCCGCCCCCACCCTTTCTTCCACCCCTCCCCCCACCACCACCGTGACTTTTACAACTTTTAGAAACTAGCTGGAGATGTGGTGACGCGTCGGTCTAAGGTGACACCCTCCCCTGAGGATCACAGGTCCGGGCCACGGGTCGGAGTGGAACCCGGAGAGTGCAAAGGGCTGTCCCGTCAGCGTGGACTCTCTCCTCTGCTCCTGCCACAGCTGTCTGGGCCCCGTCATCACCTCCAGAGTAAACAGCTGTTCAGGAGCATGGTCATGAGCCGTGACACGATGGCACTGGAAGGTCCTGAGCTTTACAAAACTTAGCTGTGATGGTGGAACAGCCTCACAAGGAGTGAGAAGGGAAACAGTGTGTTGGAAGCGATGTCTGACGAAGGTAGGGAAAGTCAGGAGGAGAAAGGAAGGCTTCAAGGATTCTCCAGGACCAGTTTCTTTGCTGTTTTCTCAGTTTTCCATTTTAGAGTCATCTGTTAATACAGAGTGGTTCCTGAGGATCTAGACAACATTCGGACCTGCAGTTAGCGGTGTAGAAACGGTATTTTTTGGTGTCTGCTTTATCACAGAAACATAACGCAAACACCGTATTCTTTGATGGAATTCATCAAAGGAAGTGTGCCCTTTTGAAATAAGTCAGCCCGCCGGGCATGGCTCAGCGGTTGAGCGTTGGCCTAGGATACAGGAGATGGAGGTTTGATTCCTGGTCAGGGCACATGCCCGGGTTGCAGGCTCGATCCCCAGTCGGGCATGCAGGAGGCAGCCGATCAATGACTGTCTCATCATTGATGTTTCAACTCCCTCCCTCTCTCTTCCTCTCTCACTGAAATCAGTAAAGATATATTTAAAACAAACAAACAAAAATTCAGTGTATTTCTACTCAGGGACATAGATGGATGGGCTTGTAAATTGTTACCCAGACCCCGCTGCTTTCTAACTATGTCATCTTGGGCAGGTTACTTGAACACTTCACTTTGTGCTTTATTTTCCTCATCTGAAAATGGGACATGAGCAGGACCTAACTCAGAGGGTTATTGAGAGGACTGAATGAGAACATCTGAGAAAAGCAGTTCGAGTAGTACCCCCATATACTAGCCTTCAATACATCAGCTGTTTTTTATTTATTTATTTATTTATTTATTTATTTATTTATTTATTTATTTTTTATGCACAGCACATCTATGGAACATTTTATGTTCTATAATGCTTTTATGTTAATAAAAGCATTGAGCAAAAATGTTTTCTGGTAATGTTCCACAGTATCATGCTACATTTCTTGATTAAGACATTTTATATGATTGTTAGTAAGAAACGGTGACCTGAACAAAGATGAAAACTAGTTTTAATGATGTGGAAGAGTTGGGTGACAATAAGCATTTTCAAAGTGGGGTTCTAAAAAGAAGCTCTAGGATACATGAGACAGGAAAGGGAGGTAAAGAAAAACAACTCGGTTTGCTTTCAGAATGTGGTGTCCAGTTTCTCCCTTTCGTGTGTGATGACCATTACTCTGGACCCAAGGTTAGAACTCCTAAGGGTCAGTTTTCTAGTTTGCAGAATCTTTCCTGGAAGCTGTGCTGTTCCTTGGTTTTATACTGATTGCTTGAGTGATTCAGCGCCTGCAGCGTGCTGGGCCCTGTGCTGAGCATTGGGGGGTACACTGATGTACCCACAACAAAGAGACAGGCCCCTGCCTTCAGGGAGTGGATAGTCCAGGAGACGAAGGATGGGTAAAGGGCTGCCTGGCCACGCGAGAGGCAGTGTGGTGAAGGGGTGGAGAACAGGCCCCCATGCCGACTGCCTGGCTTCCAGTCCCCGAGGTACCATTTCTTAGCTGTGATACTTCGTATTTCCTTAGTTTTCTCTAAAATGGGGATCAAAACCACACTACATAATTTTGGGGAATGCAGAATGAAACGCAGGGTCCTCGTTGGAAATTAAGAATTTCAGGATGAGCCAGCAGAGCATTAACCAACCATGGGCCCTTCTGAGTGTGTGGCCCTGTGGGACCACACAGATCACACACACACCCTGGAAGCTGGCCCCAAAGGGTAATAACAGTACCTTTGGTAGGGTTGTTAGAAAGATTCAGTTGGCCAACGACAGTGCCTGACAGGGAGTAAACACTCAATATTAGCTATTATTTCTATAGCAATTATTCTCATCATTCGGCAAAACAAACAGTTTGTTAAAACTATTTCTTGCCCTAGCCGGTTTGGGCATCTGCTAGAGCACTGGCCAGAGCATCGGCCTGTGGACTGAAGGGTCCAGGGTTCGATTTCCGGCCTAAGGGCACATACCTTGGTTGCAGGCTTGATCCCCAGCTCTGGTAAGGGAAGCAACCAATCGATGTGTCTCTCTGACATTGGTGTTTTTCTCCCTCCCCCCTCTCTCTCCTTCCACTCTTTCTGAAAAAAAAAAAAAAGCAATGGAAAAATATCCTCAGGTAAGGATTTAAAAAAACAGAAGAAAACCTATTTCATTTTCGTCACCATGATAATTGATAGTCTGCTTAGAAAAGTGTGTTTCAGCTTTGGTTGGGGATAGCATATCAAAACAAAGCGCAGTCTCATGTCCAGCAGGAGAACCAAGGCGGCGTTTGTAAGCCAGACTTGTATTTCTTTTCTCTTTTTAAAAAAATATATCTTTTTATTCATTTCAGAGAGAGGAAGTGAGAGGGAGAGAGAGAGATAGAAACATCAATGTTGAAAGTCATTGATCGGCTGCCTCCTGCACACCCCCTACTGGGGATCGAGCCCGCAACCCAGGCATGTGCCCTGACCGGGAATCAAACCTCAATCTCCTGGCTCCTAGGTCGATGCTCAACTGCTGAGCTATACCCATCCGGGCCAGACTTGTATTTCTAACTGCTCCTCACCTCAATCCCACAGGTCCCAGCCCCAACTCATTAGACCCCCAGTCCCACAGTTCCCAACCCCAACTCGTTAGACCCCCAGTCCCACAGGTCCCAGCCCTAACTCATTGCTCTTCCACCCTCCAAACTGCCCCACTACCTGTGATTGCGCATAATGCCACTTTGTGCCGGGCTGGGTGCTCAGCTCAGCTGGCCAAATAGACTGGGCCCCACCGTCATGGAGCTACATCCTAGCAATTCCTAATCTCAGGTGGTGGGCCAGGAGGATGCTGAAGTCGACAGAAACCCCACTGTTCTTTCTTGTAGCCAGCCTTTTGGCCACCTTGGCAGCAGTTCTCAGACTTGCCTGCTCTGGGCTATGTACACCTGGTCTCTGCTGTCACCTCTGTCCATGGGGCCATTTCCTGCACATGCTTTTGCCACTTACTACCCTTCTAGACTCTTCTTGAGATCCCAAATGCCTCTTGGATCCTATCTAGGAAACTTTTTGCATCCTGTCCTCACTTGCTAAGATTCAACCTTGTAACTAATTGACTTGCCCACTAAACTGTTAGTCTGTGGGCTCTGAGCACACCCACTGAAACACCTCTGTACGTCCACTTTGTGTGCACCAGGTACATACTGATTGTATGCACATACACAACTATCCTCTGAGTAAGTGAGAATTACAAATGGCCTCTTGCAGAGGGACAGCGCCTTTGGCATGACTAGTCCCATGGAAGGAGATTCCTCACTCTGATGGCTGTTACCACAGGGATCTGAATTTCCATGTCCTTCTCTCCCAAAGGCCAGCATGTGCCTGGCAGGGGGTGGGGGTTCAGCAAGTGTATGTGGAATCAGTGATGCCACCTACTTCTTAATACCTCAGTGCCTGCCCCATGTCTGGCACCAGCACCACTGAAATGAATGGCAGGTACCTTTCTTGTCAGTTGTCACTGCACCCCCGCGATTCATGCATGCCTAACGTGAGCCTGTGTGGTGAGGGGCTTTGGAAAACCCGCTCCTTTTCGCTCTTGTGTTGCCCTCAAAAGGCCAGAAGCCAGGTCTTTCTTGATGACTATACTTGGGACAGTCTTCACATACGTGGCTCTGCCTCTAAAGTGTATCTAAAATATGATTGCTTTTTTTTCTGGAAAAAAATTAAAAACAGTTCTCCTATTAGTGGGATTGTTACTATCCTGTTGTTCTCATATTGTGTTCATTTCCATGACAAGCGCTGCATATTTTAAAGTACTTTTGCGCTCCTGTTATCAGATGAAGAATTTTGACTTGAGTCAGTGTTGAGGAAGGAAGGCTCGGGGTCCCATGACGCTGCCGTCATCTGAAAGCTAGGCTTTCCCCTCCCAGGCGTGCTCACGCAGTGGTCAGCCGGCCCCGCTCCGCACTGGCTGTTGGACTCAGGGCCTCAGTTTCTCCCCACTTGAGCCCTCCACTAGGCTTCCCGAGTGTCCTCAAGACACGGCAGCGGGCTTCCCCCAGAGCGAGAGAGCAAGAGAGTGGAAGGAAGTCACAGCATCTTTTACAGCCTAGTCTGGAAGTGACATGTAGCATTTCTTCCATATGATGGTCCACAGACCACCCTGGAAAAGTGAGGGTGTGATTACACAAGAGTGTGAACACCAGGAGAGGAGGATCATTGGGGGCACCCTGAAGTCTGGCCGCCACACTCTCCTTCTCTGGCTGAGAAGTGTGTACAATGCATGCCATCTGGTACGGGCCACTGTCCAGGGGACATAAGGCCTTGAGTATTCTCAGCAGGGGCCTCCCTGGCTAGTGTTCATTTACCTGACTGGTAGGAACCCTGTTGATGCTTCAAGGATAGGCAATGGTTAAGATGATACACACGTCTGAGTTCCCTTCACTACCCACTCTGCACAGTTATAATAGGTTTGTAATATTACATAATATACTGTGTGATTAATGTGTTATGTTAATATAATCCTATTAATATATACTTAATAAACTATAGTAATATTGTAATAATAATAAAATAAATGAAAATTTGAAGGTTTTATTTTTTTATTGACTTTGGGGGGTAGAAACCTCAGTTTGTTGTTCCACTTATTTATGCATTCATTGGTTGATTCTTGTATGTGCCCTGCCCCGAGGTTCAACTCGAAACCTTGGCATATCGGCATGACTCTCTAACCAACTGAGCTACCCGACCAGGGCAAAGTTTGAAGTTTTAAAAATCTAGATGAGATAGTTTCTATTACCCAGTTTAAATTGTAAAGGTTAAGCAGCTTTCAAGCTGAGTTACGTACTGTGTCCTATGGGAGAGCTCATTTGGCTAAAATAAAGTAATTAATAATCGATTTTTTAAATTTTCTTTCAGGTGTGTTTTGATTGTGGTGCCAAAAATCCCAGCTGGGCAAGCATAACCTATGGGGTGTTTCTTTGCATCGACTGCTCAGGGACACACCGGTCACTTGGTGTTCACTTGAGTTTCATTCGGTAGGTGAATCTGTCCCCGTGGGGGATGGGAGGGATGACTGTCACATGGGGCTCTTTCCCTTTTTTCCTTTGTTTCTTTTGACATCAAGTAAAATGAGAGGTTGGTTATGAGTTATGGAGATTTAAGTTAGATAAGTAAGTAAACTGGGAAATGAGTTCTTTTCTATTTGGTTACTGTTATATGGAGCTCTGTGCCAGAGACACGAGGCCGTGGGGAAGAGTCAGAGTGGAGAGTCTGAGGCAGTATTTCCTTTCCCTTTGTGATCTTCTAATAACTTAGCAGTACAAAGGAGTCCTGCTGAGATACTCACCATAGAAGGAGGTTCGGGTGCTGTGGGTCCACCCTACACCCCATCAGGTGGAGAGCTAATGTCACAGTTCCTGCATAATTGTACAGCCCTGGCTCCCAGGCCACTAATACTGCAAAGCCTGAGTGATGTTTTTGTATGAATTTTAGTGGCAGTTTCAAACTCGTATAATATGAACGTCATTCTTCTCTTTTCATCTGAAGTCATGGTCTGTGGTGGGCTCATTCTGACAAGTTCCTGCCTTTCACTTTGATGTTGGCATGGTAGTAGCCTGGGTGGGCCTTTGTGTGCGTGAGAGAAGGTGCCCACTCTGGACACACACAGCCCCACAGTCCAGTGGGAGGTGGCAAGTGTCCTGGTGTGAGGTGGAAGAAATTGAAATAATATAAGAAATAATAAAAGGATTTCAGTGGGTCTCAGGGCTTGGAAGCCACTTCTTTTCCCAGGGAAGGAACCAGCTAGGCAGGCAGGCTATTTGGAATTGTGGCAAGCAATTTTATCATATATTGACTTAAGGACCATTGTCAGAACGCAATTACTGTAAAGAGCATTGGTTCCTAAAGGACCACGTCTTATAACTCATAATGAGGTATTTTGTGTGATAGCACAAAACTAAATAGTAAAAATAGCAACACAGTTTTCTTAATATATTTTAAAAAACTTTCCTGATGCGCTTTCCTGAGTTCTTTTCTCACAAATCAATTTGCAAAGGCCCGACGTGCTAAATATTTATAGCCATCTACTCCATAGGTAGAGATCTAGAAAAGGGGGTTCTTTTGTATGTTCTTTGGTTTTAGAGTATTGGCCAGTTTCTTGTCTTCTTTTCTCTTTTCTTAGCTGCTGGCCTCAGAATATTTTGAATTCACTATCCTGTCCTTGCCTCTTTTTTAAATATTGAGGGATTTAGTTGCCAGGGCAAGTTTATTTTTAATGTACATCTCTCACACCCCCAGATCAGTTGTTTCCAGTGAACGTGGCAGCCTGCCCTGCCCAGAGCCCAGGAAAGCTGGACTCGAGGCAACGTAACTGGTTGTCTCTCTTGCTTTGCTGTGCCTTCCTGTTTGTCCCGGCCAAGCCCTGCCCTTTATAATCGGGCCCTCCCTTTTCCTCACCGCTAGAGCACACTGGCAGTTTAAACCCTCCCAGGAAATGAGGTGGTTTTCTGACGTGTTCCTCGGTTGAGGGAAGGACTGACCTGGAGCCTGGTGAGGCTGGACAGCAGTGTCTCTTGGGACTCTTGCAAGTTTAATCACTAGTCTCCTAAAAGTCAGATAAATATAACTGTATGAATCACAGTGCTTATAAATGATTAAAAAACAACTTAAAAATTCCTTTTTAGAGGGCAGCAGCTAGGATTTGGGCAAGACAAAGCCAAGGATGATAAATAAGGGTACTCAGTAGCTTTTTTATTTTTTTTAAGAGGTGGAGGGCTGTTCTTTGAATATTTTTTACTGATTAAAAAATTACAAATACCAGGTTGTTGGAGAGAACATTGTATCTTGACTCCTAAGGATTATGGAGGCTGTGGGAAGCTTATTTCTCCTTTACATGGCTGGTTAACAGGAGCTGAAGTGACACTAGTTCTTTACCTTCTCATACTTTTGCTGCTTGCTTTTTTCTTAGCACTCAGACTCTCTTACCTTTCACCATCTCCTAATCTAAATTAAAGATAAGAAATAACCCACAGTGAGTCACCTCCTCGTGCCAGAACGGGCGCCGGGGAGATTCCAGCTTCTTCCCAAGGTTGCCTAGACTCAGAGGCCGTCATCATCACAGCCTTTGTTTCAAATTCCCATGTGTGAGAGAGTCCCTGTCAGCTCAGCTCAAGGACGATTAGTTTTTTATCTTTATTTCTAAGAAATATATAAAAAATGTTTGACTTCATTTTTTTAAAGATAGTTTAGGAATAGAAGTTGTAAGGCAGATCAGCAAGTCTGAGGATTTGTTGCTTCCATTTTAGGACATAGTTTAAGTCAGGCACTGATTATGCGCCTGTGCCAGGAGTGTGAGAGGAAAACATGGGACACGCCTGTCCTCTGGAGCTTGCCTGTAACACAGCGTAACAGGGTTACCATGATGATGGTGATGGTGACGGTGAGAACTTTAGCCATATGGTGTTTACCATGAGCCAAGCACTTTTCAAATATTAGCTTAATTTCTACAGGAGCGAAATAGATAATCCTATAATTGTACCTACTTTGCAGATGAACTAAGTAAGGCTCAGAGAAGTTAAGTAACTTCTCCAAGGTCATGCAGCTGAGCTGAGGTTTGTACTCTCTCAGTATGTCCCCAGAGATTGCTGTTAACTGCCACCCAGTGACAAATGGGGAGGGGATGGCACCTAACCCAGTCTGTGGGGAGGGGGTCATCATAACGTGACTAAGCAAGATCTTTCAGAGAAGGGATTTTAGAACACGATTATAATTTCATCACCTTGCTTGGTATTCAAATTCTAAAAGGAGATTTATTGTTGTCTTTGGGAAATATGTTTCTTATAAAGTACGGTTTAATTTTTACTTTTTAGACCATCATGAAGTAAATGTCATATGTATATGTAATAAGAATATATATTAGTATCATTATTAATCTTAAGGCAGCTGTTGGCTTCAAAATAACATCCTAACATTCACAAAGGTTAAATGATACAAATAGGAATAGAAATGAGTAAGAGGAAGAGCCCATTTTGTGAAGGATATTCTACCTATGCCCATTCTGACATGTCCACATTCCTTTACAGTTAGTGTGGGGTGAGCTGTTGTGGAATTCGCGGTAGTCTTGCTTTTGCTCGTATCTATCAATTCCATGTAAAGACTTCCAACATTATGTGCTGTCCTGTCTTGCTTTACATTGATCACTTGGTGGACTTTATTGTTGGGAAATACACTTACTGTCTTTGCTTTGCTCTGAGGTGATCTTCGGTTTCAGGTAAGGAGGGCATAAGATGCGGGGTGGGAGGCAGGCACCTGAGGTTTCACGTCAAGAGCGTTCACTCCTGCGATCTCTTCCCTTCCTCTCTGTGGTGATGGTGGGTGGGTCCCTCCACCTGATGGTGAAATGATGAGCATCCTGCAGGGTCCTACTAGGTATCAGACTGGACCCCTGAAAAAATCCAAACAGAACACCTATTCTGAGACACATTATCAAATTTTAGATCATGACCCACTAAGAATGTGAGGCAGTCAGAGTTGTTCAAACAGCCATTCCCTGAGGATATGGCCGGCTGGAGTCAGCGCAGCAGAAGCTCTACTGGCCTGGTGTGGCCTGGCGTGGCTTGCCTGTGGTCGGGCGTGGAGGGGACAGGTGGTTGGCCATCAGAGCCTTGGCTTCTAGGAAGGATGAGGGTCCAGGAGCTACTGTACCAGCAGTCACACACTTTGGAGTCCCAGCATCCTGGAAGCATGTGTCACTGTTAACACACACTTAGAATTCCTCAGGATCCTGAAGATCAAGGAAATCTTGTTCTCAAAAGTTTAGTGGCTTGATTTGGGGGAATAAAAGGATTGACATTTAAGAATGTTCTTTCCGTTTAGATCTACAGAGTTGGATTCTAACTGGTCTTGGTTCCAGCTGCGATGCATGCAAGTTGGAGGAAATGCTAACGCAGTAAGTTCATCTTAGACTTGTTTTCCTTCTGGATAAATGTGTGTTCCACTGTTTGGGAGGCCCTGTTGGATACAGAAAGACCTGAGGGGCTTTGGAGTTGGATGACCCGATTGACTTATTTATCCAAAAATCTATTAAACACGAAGCTTTGGGATAGATGCTAGTCGTGATGTACAAGACAAATGAGATCCCTTCCCAGAGGCAGAGACAGAAAGTCACTAAAGGAGCAAATAAGCGAGAACCTAACAGATGATGATAGTGCTTCCAAGAAAATTAAAACAGGAAGCAGTGATATGGAGGAAGTGGGAGGATTCTTTATGACAGTACAGTTTTTTAATATATGTGGGTGACTTTTGTGCTTAGAATGGAATGAATGCTTACAGTGGCTTACATCTGAATTCTATTTTATGAAATCTACAAATTTTTAATAAAATCTACTCTCCAAATTTTCAAATACAGTATATAAATATCATATATTAATTTATAAACTTAGTAATTTCTGTGCAAAAAAATAACCAATTAAGTGGTCACTTAATTATAATTGTAAAAGAGCAGACTTTTTTAAAGCCTACTTTCAAACCTAACTAAGGATTCTCAAACATCTTAAACTTCATTTATAAATTCAATATATCTGATTTCTCAAACTCTAAACTGGCAGCCTTACAAGTCTAGCCAGCAAAATCACCCAAACTACCTTTACCCTATTTATAAGGCCAAATGGTAGATTTTTAGTAGCTAGAATTCCCATAGATGTGCTGTCAAACATTGAAAGTATAAGAAATCAAATCTGTATACATTTCAAATAAAAATTATATCAACAATTTGATATTTAAAATTAAAATTGTAAAACTAAAATAGTAGCTTTCAAAATACTGGATTCCCTTGTATTAGTTTCTCAACCTTTTCTCATTATTGTTTCCTAAGCAGAAAAAATAAATTTAAATTAGATTCTTTTACATTTAAATTGGATTTAATTTTTCCCTAGTGAGAGAAATTAAATACTAAGGAATATGATTTTGTCTGGTAGGGGTGAGCATTGAAGGGCCACAAACCATTGTAATAACTAAGGTTTTTTTTTCACTTTCCAAGAAACAATTTTGTCCCATTAAGAATTCACGCCTTAATATTTCAAGCATCTTATTAGAAACCCATGCCCATTATCACGATGTTCATGGACTTGTTCCAAAACTTAATACTGTGAGTTTGAGTTTATGTGTCCTTATTTCTAAGCCTTCCCAAGGTTGCAGAGTCCCCCACCCACGTCCAGAGCAGTTTTCTCGTCTCCAGCCAGCAGAGGTGGGAGAAAGGGGTGGGGAAGGGCCGGGCCACTGGTCATTCCACTTGAAGCAGTGGAGTTGGAGCCATCCTGCTCCAGTTGAATGCCAGCTCTGCCTCTCACTCACCTGTGTGACACTGGGCAAGTTATTGAACCACTCTGAGCTTCGGTTTCCCCATCTGCAAAGTGTAGATAGTAACAGTGACTTCTGATAGTGTTGCTGTGAGGATTTAATGGGTTGGTGCCCAAAGAACCCAGAACAGGATCTGGTATGTGGGTGCCTAATACCATAGTAATCAAATTGGGTTAATGAAACGGTTGCTCATACAGGTTTTTGGAATACCTGCTTTAATTAAGACATGAATTCTGTAATCCATGTCTGTACATGGGCCTTATAAGGTAGTTCGAATCAGTTTCCTCTGATTGTTTAAGCATTTTATCACCTTGCCTGTGCTGTGTTTGTTAATGAATAAATAGTGCTGAACAAGGTGAAGCTTAGCATTGCTCCTAACCAATTTGTCAAAAATCCAAATTGAAATGGATTTCTCATGAATTAAAAGTAGACCTGAGTGGAAAGTGACCCCTCAGATAACAGAATGACGGAGGTGGTTTAATGGAGAAGCGAAGGGCCAGTTACTTCATTTTGTAATTCAAGTCTCACGTCTAGTTTTACCAAAATTTTAATGTTTCATGTGTAGAAGGTATTCCCTTTTACAAGGAAAAATTTATTTGAAAATTCCCGTGGTTCGCATCATTTTGGTTTTCACTAGTATTTTCACAAGCCCTTCGTGGCGTGGCGTTCCCCGCAGTATTGCTAGTAATGCGGTGCTTCCTCCGCAGTCGTCCTTCTTCCACCAGCACGGCTGCGCCACCAGCGACGCCAACGCCAAGTACAACAGCCGCGCGGCCCAGCTCTACCGGGACCGGGTCAAGTCCCTGGCCACCCAGGCCACGCGGAAGCACGGCACTGACGTAAGTGCGGCATGACGTACGCGTGGCATGACGTAAGTGCGGCACTGACGTAAGTGTGGCATGAAGTAAGCATGTTACTAGCATAAGGACGGCACAGACGTAAGGGCGGCGTGACGTAAGGGCAGCGTGACGTAAGCCCATGGGTTCGCGAGTCTCCTTCCGACGAACATTGAGAAAGGTAGTTCCTACCGCAAACAGTGAAGTTTTCCGGCGATCCTCGCGGGCGGGGACGACGTCCGGGCACTGTCCGGTCACTGTCGCTGCTCGCGGCAGCTCGCTCCCGGGCCGCGAGCCCCGCACGAGCGCTGCCGACCCGCCCGGGCAAGTCCGCGGGCAGCCGCCTCCCCCGGCCACGCTTTCGTCGCCGGTCGATACCTGACCTTGTTTTACTGCGTCTCTGCTGAGACGCGCCGTTGAATGCGCACTGTGACCGCACATCCGCCTCGCCAGCAGCGCTGCAGCTGGGCCTGAATAAAACTTTTCTCTGGCGGCGCATCAGAGCCTCGCGTGCCGCGGGCCACATATTTGAGCATTTCACCTACAAAGCTCAAATATGTGAACACGTGGCACTCAATAGCCCACGAGCAGGACACTTGTGTACACTATGCGCTGGGAAAAGGCAGAGTGTCGCAGGGTCATCTCGGCTGGGAACGAGCGCGTCGGGGACCCGGATCAGGTCCTTTGCTGCTCCGCGCGTATCGGTGAAGGACCACGAGCCCGAGAATTGATTTGGGGTTACAAGTAGGTTGTGGCGAGTGCATGGATTTGCAGATAAGGGGTCCCAGGCGAGGAGGCTGGACTGTAGGCTGGGACCTGCACTGAGGTCTGGGACCCTTGATCTATCCTGTTCAGAAAGGGCTGTGGCGTCCTCAGGGTCTGCGAGCAGTTGCTGGATTCACCTGTTCCTGAAGCGTGCTCGGGGGCCCTGTGCAGGCCTGTTACTGTTTTTACAATAATGGAAAGTATCAATCTTGAGCAAACAGGTCTCTAGAAAGGGAGCGGAGAGTATGAAATAGAACCCTCAAAGCCAGGGGAAAGGCTAAACAGTCCTCCATGTTTTGTTCTAGCTGTGGCTGGATAGTTGTGTGACTCCACCTTTGTCCCCTACGCAAAAGGAGGAGGACTTCTTTGCCTCTCATGCTTCTCCCGAGGTAAGTATGATTTACGTGATTTTGCAGTGTGCTTACTATGACAGTTAGGAAGGGTGTGTGTTCAAAATGTTCCAGTTAGGATACAGGCCAAGCTGCTGTGACAACCCTGAAATATAGTTGTTTAACCGAGATAGACGTTATTTCTCATCAGCAGTTCAGAGGTAGCTGTGCAGGGTTGACCAAGGGATTTATTTTGTTGTTCTCATGTGTGGCTTTTACCTCAGTGTCCAAAGTGGCTGTTCCAGTTCGTGGCCTTTCCCATCAATGGGAAGAGAGCAGACACCCCGGAAAACAAGTGCCCATCCTGTTACAGACAAAATCTGGGGGTGGTGCCCATCACTCTGCTCAGGTCCTGTTGGCTAGAATTTAGTTGCATGTCCTTTACCAGCTACCAGGGAAGCTCAGAAATGATTACTAGTAGTCTGCCACGGTTCAGTTCAGAGCTCTGGAACTGACAAGGAATGAAGACAGCTGCGTTTTTAACCCAAATTTTAGCAGGGGTTTACATCTCATCACCCCTGGTTGGCTGCATACATAGGATATATCTCCAGGCTATTGTGAGGATGAAATGAATTAACACAGATCAAAATAATTAGTACCTAGCACAGAGCGAGCCTTCAATAAATGCTGGAAGTATCATTATGTTCATCTTTGTGGTCTGATAGCCGAGGGATTTATTGTGGGCTGATAGCCAAGCCATTGTCCTGTAGATATTCCCAAAATTGCTTAAATTGGGGAATATAGGCCTCTGAAGCCTAAAATATTTACTAACTGGTCCTTTAAGGAAATGTGTGCCGGCCTCTGGCTAGAGCCTCAGCTGTTCTGTTAGCCTCTCTGCCTCCTCTCAGTCCCACTGGGGAGGGGGCACCATTTGCTTAACTGCTGCTCAACCCAGTCTTTAATTTCCAAGTAAAAACTGTAATGTTTTATCAATTGCTAAACCTTGATTTTTTTGCTATTATAATTTGCATAGTTACCAGAAATAATTATCAAAAAAGAGAACAGAGAACAGTAAAAAAGATAAGCTGTTTTATTGTGAGCTTTGATATTGTTTAATTTAGAACCAGATACAGAATATCTATGCTTAGTAGCTGAGCAATGTTAGGAATAGAAATGATGGTTAAAAAGGAGAGAAATGACTAGTTGGGTGTGGGTTAGAGTTGGAGATGTTAGTGTGAATTCATGTTTATTTTACTGTCTCTGTGTACACATGTACACACACAATGGAGAACTAATTCTAGATATGTGTGTGTACATGGGTTAGTACACACATATATGTATTGCCTGGCTCTGTCCACTGAGAGGGCCTGGGGACAGTGACACTTCAGTACAGCAAGCACACCCAGCACCCAGATCTTGGTTTCTAAATACCATTCTCCACTAAAAGGAACCCGAGCCGCCACTGGAGAAATGGCAGGTTGTAGGCCTGGGGCTGCAGGGCAGATGAGCCTGGAGCGTCCTGTAGAGCTAGAAAGTAAGGAGGTGCTGGGAAGAGGGCACAGGAACTGGATGAGACCATGTCTAAAGGACTCAGGCAGCAACGTGAAGGAGCTCCCAGTGGTCAGAGTAGGAACAGTTTGAACAACAAAATAAGTAATGACAGTTTTGTATTATAATCCAAAGGATAAAATAAATATCCATTAGTCTATACTGATATAAATGGATGATCAAATAAATAAATGGGGAGAAGGGACAATCTTCCTTATAGAAAAATCCCAAATCATGTATAATAGGTTCTCCACCTTTAGGAGGTAGAGCTTTATGCCCCTCCCCTTGAAAGTGGCCAGACTTGGTGACTAGCTTCCCAAGACTAGATGATGGAAAGGGGAAAACTGAAGTCTGTTGGGAAAAGACTGGCAGGTCCCACCTGAACCAAGTGCTCAAGGTTGGCATCCCCAGCGTTCAGTCATGTTGACGTGAGGCGGTGAGAAGGGCACCTCACCTCCGTGGGTTTCTTCCCACAGATCTAGTCTAATCATGAGAGGACATCAGATAAACCCAAATTATGGGACATTCTACAAAATATCTGAGCAGTACCCTTCAAAGTTTCAAGGTCATGAAAAACAAGGGAAGACTGAGAAACTCTTACAGACCAGGGAAGACTAAGGAGAAGAAACACAGGCAGTGTGGGGTCCTGGACTGGATCCTGGGACAGAAAAGAAACACTGGAGGAAAAACTGGTGAATTCCAAATAAAGTCTGGAGTTTAGCTAGTAATGTACCATGTAATTTTTAGTTTTGACAGATGCACCACGGGTGTTTTTACATTAAAGGAAGCTGGGTGCAAAGTAAGAAGCTCTACTATCTTAGCAACTTCTGTGTAAACCTGAAATTATTGCACAGTATAGATTTTATTTTTTTAAAAGGAGGAAAAACAAGGAATTTGAGCATTGAAATAGAGACTTAAGATTAGACATGTTTAAATAGCATCCTTCCTTCCCACTAATCCAGGTACTAAGAAGGTGACTATTTAAATTATTAGGTTTTTCCCCTGCTTTGATTTATTTTTTTATGACTTTTCTTGCTTTGCCTGCTGATGACTTTTCTCACTTTGCTTCAGGTGAGTGGCACAGGATGGACCTCAGCACACCTAGAACCATCTTCTTTAACACCAAGGAACGTGGAAGCCACCCCAGCAAATAATGAAGGTAGTCTTTTTAAAAGAAAAAATTGATTGATTTTTAGAGAGAGACATCGATTTGTTGTTCCTCATATTTCTGCACGCACTGGTTGATCCTTGTATGCGCCCTGACGCAGGATCAAACCCACAACTTTGGTGTATGAGGACGACGCTCTAACCAGCTGAGCTGCCGGGCCAGGGCTGGTAGTCTTTAGAACTGTCACAGGCTGCGTTCCTGTGGTTCAGTGGCATGCTATGAAACTATTAGGAAATAAGACCAGATTGGAAGGGGCAGAGTAGACTACTGAACACAGAATATGATCTCGTTTATGTAAAAAACAGAAACGAACACACACTCACACACACAACATATCTGTGAGATATACACCCAGTTGTTAACTGGAGAATGAAATTACTGAAGATCTTTAATTTTAACTCGATATAATTTTGAAGTGACTGAACTTTTATAATGAGTATCTGTTTTATAATCAGAAAATAAGATTTCAGCCAGGCTGGTGTGGCTCAGTGGTTGAGCACTGACCTATGAACCAGGAGGTCACGGTTCGATTCCTGGTCAGGGCACACGCCTGAGGACATTCAGGAGGCAGATTGATGACGTTTCTCTTTCATTGATGTTTCTCTCTCTCGATCCCTCTCCCTTCCTCTCTCTAAAAAAATAAAAAAACATCTTTAAAAAAAAATACACTTGTATTTTAATATACTTTTATTTATTTTTAAAAATTTTTTTAATGTCTTTATTGATTTCAGAGAGAGGAAGGGAGAGGGGGAGAGAGAGAACATCAATGATGAAAGAGTCATGATCAGCTGCCTCCTGCACGCTCCCAACTGGCGATGGAGCCCGCAACCCGGGCATGTGCCCTGACCAGGAATCCCACCCACCTGGATCTACTGGATCCTAGGCCGATGCTCAACCGCTGAGCCATGCTGGCCGGGCTTAACGCACTTTTAAATCAAAAGTCTTACAATGATAAAATAGAACATGGAGCTAAAAAGGAAGGGGATCATTGACGAAATCGGACAAGATATGTAGTGCTTAGCAAGTCGAATATAGTACATTCAAAAGCGACTTTAATGAGTGTATTTGCTGTGTTAATATCAATATTTTTAACTTGCAGGTGGACCAGAGCAAGGACCAAGTGTGGAAGGTCTTAATGTTCCAACCAAGGCTCCCGTAGGTAATGTGCACAAGAATATTCTGATTTAGAGAGTGAGGTTCATTAAGAAAAAAATCAATCTGTCTTTGCAGTCTGCCTAGAATTTATAGAGTATATGGCACCATGACTGTCAATCTATAGTCTCTTAGTGGGATTTTATTAAGCCAGCATGCTGTTCTGTGTTAGCAGGCTCCAGGCTGTGACATGCAGCCACCCCTATGGGCCTGGCTAAGGTGGCTGTTGGTGCTTTTGATTGGCAAATTTACATTGGGCTGGTTGATGTTCCAGCATCAGCAGAGGTCAGAGCGGCCACACCACTCCTGTTTACTAAAGGACTCTTAGCATCTTCTCCTCTCTGGTTCTACAGTGGGTGAACTTAATCTTTAATTTCTCATAATCAACGAAGTATAATCTGAAATTGGTGCATATCACACTGCATTAATTGGAAAGCAACTGCTTTAGCCTGGCCGACGTGGCTCAGAGGTTGATCATCGACCTATGAACCAGGAGATTGCAATTAGATTCCCAGTTGGGGCACATGCCCGGGTTTCGGGCTCAATCCCCAGTGGGGATCAGGAGGCAGCCGATCAATGACTCTCATCATTGATGTTTCTATCTCTCTCTCCCCCTCTCCCTTACTCTCTCTGAAATCAATAAAAATACTTTTTTAAAAAAAAGAAAGAAAAGAAAGCAACTGCTTTAGTGAAAGAAAACTGAACTGTTAGAAATATTCCAAATCTCGTCATCCTGTGTTAATAGACTTCTAGGAGGCTGGGAGCAGGGTATGTGACTGCAACACAGACCTAAAGAAGTGGTGGGAAGGAAAACGTCGTGGATGTGTTTCCACTTGAAATGGAAGGATGTCATCCTTGCGTTAGGGCTGAACATTTCAATCATTTGTTCTTTGTGGTTTTATGCTGCCTTTTCCTGTTAAAGCACATTCTCAGCTATGTAAGAAAAAAGTTACACATTCTAAAAACAGAATATATCGTCTGTGATTAAATTTTACCCCAAAAAAACTTTTTTACAAACTTTCTCTAAAAGCATTACATATTTTTGTGCAATTTAACAAGTACTGCTACTAAAATAATAGGATGCTTTATATTTCTTGAATAATATGATAAAACCTGTATATAAGTGAAAGTGGAAAAGCATCACAGACTGCTTTAGTTGTTTACATAATGCCTTGCTGACTTTATATTTTCAAAGAATTTTGAAAGTTTTTGAAGAGTGGAGGTTGATGGGAGAGTATGTTCTAATATACACGAGACAGCTCCTGAAGAAAGCAACAGGTGGGCCATCTCAGGCTCTTCATTTCTTTTCAGTGTGGTGTCTAGAAAGTATGTTTTCTGCATTTGGATGCTACGTGGAGATACTGAGGACTCCACTTTGATAAAGCTCTGTTGTTCTAAAATGCACTCGTAACAGAGTAGGCAAAAGTAGGTCTACAGTTGTGAGTATGCGAAACACAGTTTACTCTTGTATTATTGTTTATTAATTTTCCATACAAACAACTGTAAACCTACTTTTGTCCCACTCTGTACTTGTCTTCTGGATGACAAACTAACGTGGAAAATGTTATAGTCTCTTAAATAATAATATACAGTGTCTTAGAATTTTTTAAAAGAACACACTAAAAATAGAAAAAGTATATATTTCTATTGGTCTGACTTTCTACTTTTTATTTTTTGACAGAGGTGTCCTCTATCATAAAAAAGAAACCAAATCAAGCTAAAAGAGGAGTGAGTATGATATATAAAATACCTGGTAGCTCAGTTCTGAAATGGCTTACACACATGAGAAAACCACCCATCATTTTATTTTAGTTTATTTTGAGCCATGTTACATATAATAGATATGGCCTGGCTAAAGACTGTATGTTTTTCTCAATGAGGTAAACATTATACCAAGTGAAGATTTTCTAGAATGGGTGTTGAACATTTCTTCTGTCAATGATGAAATTCTAAAAAAACCCAGCAGAGGTTCGCTGGGAGTTTCTATGATGTTGCATTTCATAGCAGTGCCGTCTCGTAAGGCCTCGAGGGTTGTCAGCTGTTGAGCTTTTGGATACATGATTCCTTTTAGAGCCCCTGCCCTGGAGGCAGGCACCAGGGTTTGAATCCCACCTTTATCACTAACTGGCTCTGTGTTCCTGCTCACGGCACTTAACTTGCATGAGCCTCAGCTCCTCATCCATGAGCTGGGGCGAAGATTCGTGCCCACTTGTCACAGTGCCCGCCGTAAATGTTAGCTGTTGTAACAAAACTGGTCAAACAGTTTGGGTAGAATATTATCTTATATATCTTCTAGCTTGGGGCCAAAAAAGGAAGTTTGGGAGCCCAGAAACTGACTAATACGTCCTTTAATGAAATTGAAAAACAAGCCCAAGCTGTGGATAAAATGAAGGAGCAGGAAGACTCAACCAGGACGGCACCTAAAGAAGAATCAATGTGAGTTTATCAGTTACAGTAATACGGTTTTAGTGAATGAAACTATTAATTCACTCCCGGGGTGACTTTGCTCATGCCACTTATTTTTACGTGTGTGTGAGGAGGGAAATGCAAAATTTAGTTTTATGAAAATGAGTGTCGCAATGCTGTATAGACTGGAAGGGAGAGAGACTGTGGAGAAGGGATAGCAGTGGAGAGTCCCAGCTGAAGTGAGAGCAGGAGAGGATGGCGTCAATGGGAAGGGAAAAGCAGATGTGTCAGGAGGTACCCATGGAAGATGCTCAACGGCATTAGTCATTAGGGAAATGCACAGTGAGACCCCACTTCACTCACTAGGATGGCTGCAGTCGAGAAGACAGACAGCCACAAGTGTTAGCAAGAATACAGAGAATTGGAATCTCATGCATTGCTGGCAGCAATGTAAAAAGTTAAACATAAAGTTACTGTTATGACCCAGCAGTTCCACTCCTAAGAGAAATTAAAACATACGTCCACACAAAAACTTGTACATGAGTGTTCACAGCAGCATCAATCCCTATAGCCAAAAAGTAGAAACAACCCAGATGTCCATCAGCTGATGAATGGATGAACAAAATGGTGTATTCATAAATGGAATATTATTCAGCCTTAAAAAGGAATAAACTACTGGCAGATGCTACAACACGGATAAACCTTGAAAATTTTGTGCTAAGATTCCAGTCACAAAGACCATGTACTGTGTGATTCCATATGTCTGAAATGTCCAGAACAGGCAAATGCGTAGAGACAGGAAGCAGGCCAGGGTTGCCCAGGGCTGGGCCAGGGGTGGGGGGAAGAAGGGGGTTATCGCTGACGGGCCTGGGGTTTGTTTCGGAGGTGATGAAATGTTCTGGAATTAGATAATGGTGGTGGTGGTACAACGTGTGACTATACTAAACATCACACCACTAAATTATATACTTTAAAGGAGTGAATTTTATGGCATGTGAATTGTATCTCGACAATGAGAAAAGTATAGTGTAAAGCCCCATTGAACTTGGTGGCCACCCTCTGGATACATGATGGAAGGTGGGGTATGTGGTCCCCAGAGGTTTTGAGCCTCGGTCAAGGGGGTCTGAGTCACACTCAGGGTGAGTTAAGAGAATGAAGAGGAATTAAGAAGTGTGTGCTGGGGCCTGGCTTGGCCTGGAGAAGTGGAGTGATGGAGTGGAGCACAGCGAAGTCGGGCGGTGGTCTACGTGTTACCTGAGAGGAGGCCGTGCTGCAGGCGCGTATCCGGGCAACTGAGTTTGGCAGTGATGTCCAGGTCGGACAGAATGGGAGGAAACTGGAAACCAGGAGGCCAGTCAGGAGAGCGGCGTTACGTAAACGTGAGGTGCTTGAGAGCTTTTCCTTTGTGTTGAAAGCAGAAGAGAAACTGGGGAGTACACGTGAGTGA
This sequence comes from Miniopterus schreibersii, assembly GCF_964146895.1. Lineage (NCBI taxonomy): Eukaryota > Metazoa > Chordata > Mammalia > Chiroptera > Miniopteridae > Miniopterus > Miniopterus schreibersii. The sequence continues at coordinate 183,898,976 of NC_138102.1, read as the reverse complement.
TTGTGGACGGTCATGAGGAAGACAAAGGCAGCACAGAAGGAAAGGCAGCTTAGAGTCCTGTTTTATGCGTTTATTTTAGTAACATGGCATTTCTCTTATTTTCATGTGTATTTTATCAGATTTAGCTTGAGCAATTGCAGACTTTATGATGGAGACAAAATAAACATTATTTTATGTTTATTTTATGAGGTTGTTTAGGGGAGTGACTTAGTAACTGCTCATTAAAGTACATTAAACAGCATGGCTCAGTGGTTGAGCATCGACCTAGGATCCAGGAGATTGTGGTTCGATTCCTGGTCAGGGCACATGCCTGGGCTGCGGGCTCGGTCCCCCCTTGGGGGGCATGCAGGAGGCAGACTGTCAATGACTCTCTCATTGATGTTTCAACTCTCTCTCCCCTCTTCTCTCTGAATCAATAAAGATATATTTTAAAAATAAATAAATAAAGTACATTAAACAGTGCCTGGCACACAGTATGTGCTCAGTCATTCTGATTTCTTACTATTCATGCTAAGTTTGCTGACTGGAACTCGTATGGTGAGCGTAGACAGCTTGAAATTGAGTTGTTTCCCCTGTCATCTAACTCATAGAACGTAGGGGGCAGCACTAAACTGTGTGTAGGTTCAGTGTGGTTTGAAAAGACATAAAGTCTTAGTTGTCTCAACTTCACTTTAATTTCTGTGACTAAGCTAGGTTTTTGACCCTGGGAAAGGGGGGAGGCTAAATCTGAGGGTTTGGATGGCTTCTCTTGGTGTTTAGAAGTGGGCTGTGTACAGGCGGGTCACGCGTGGTTCTCCCGGAGAGCGGTGCAGTCCCGTGCCTGATGAGAACAGCGGACCTGGGGTGCAGAAAGCCACAGCTCCCTCCCTGCAGGTCAGGTGGGTGGAGGCTGGTTATTAATACTGGGAGCAACACCAGCTTCTACCTGTATTTTTCATTAGGACTGTTTAGTACACTATAAAAGCAAAGAAGCAGGGCGGGGGGATTTATGAATTTGATTTGGAACCCAGTGGTTTTGACAACTCCCTTGACCCTGTTCAGAACAGCCACGTCACTGTGCCTGAGTCACCGTCCTGCCTCTCGGACCCATCGCTGCTCGGTTTCACCAGACCAGTGCTGTGCCAGTTATGAGATGTACACCTTATCCCTGTACACCAGGATGTTATTCTTCTGCGAGTTAATGCAGTTATTAACTTTATTAAGTAAATGAAGTTAGTTCAGTACATTGCCAGGAACAGTATTGTTTGTTGTATCACCAGACTGTGAAACTGCACTGTCCACGCAGCAGCCTGATCCTCGCCCGCTGGCCATTTCTCGGCCCAGCCTGAGGCATCTGTTCTATGCACGGTCAGTAGGAAGCGTGAGAAGTAGCAGAGTGTCCCCCCCACACACACTTGATCTGAGTGTCTTGCAAGCGCTCCCTGGAGCTGGTCCTGGGAAGGGCTCCAACAGTCCTGAGAAGCACGAGTCCCACTTCTCAATTCCATTAGTGCTTGCGGAGCGTGCGCGTTGCAGTAGCCCGGTGCGAGAGTGCCAGCTCTTAGCGCGGGGCAGACCCCACCCCATGGCACGTGTCCTCAGAGGAGAACTTCTAGTAGGACTTCTTCATCCCCATCCATTCATCTTCCCCAGAAGAATGTTGCCACAGTTACATCTATTCACGACTTTAAACAGATCTGTTGTTTCCTTCCAAATATACTTGAGAGAGTATTTTTTTCTGAGTCATAAAACAGGTATATTGCCACAACCTGTTCTGTAGGACTAATAAACAGTAAAGAGCGCAAACCGCCAGCTTAAACAAAACAAAGAAACCCTGCCTGACTCATTCGGGAAGGAAACAGTAAAAGCAAGATTACTTTTTCTTATTGAGAAACTCCGTTGTCCTTCCTGTTACTGCACAGAAATGCATGCCCGTGAGTGTGGAATTGATGCGGTACCCTGCTTATGAGGAATTCAGACATTTTGCACAACTTTGTAAAACGGGTGATAGTGTAGAGATCCCAATATGGTACATATGTCACTTTTCACTTTTCAGGGTTCTGAAGTTTTTTTGCTCTCTTACTAATATGATAAAATACTCTTGTTATTGCTAATATGTGCAGTTTTCTTTATGAAAAATTACGTATTTATAGCATTTTTAGAAGCCTGAGAGTAAGGACTGCTAGTGACGTCTTTTTGCCCCGTTTGGTGCATTATTTGTAGCAGGTGTTTGATAAGTAGGTGCGTAGTTTCTGACTGACCGGTAGTGCAGGAGCCTGATATATAAAGATAACCGGTGGGAAACTTACTTTAAATTGAAGCATCTTGCCCAGCCAGGTGTGGCTCAGCGGTTGAGCGTCGACCTGGGATCCAGACGATCGGGGCTCGATTCCTGGCCGGGGCACGTGCCCGGGTTGCGGGCTCGATCCCCAGTCGGGAGCGTGCAGGAGGCAGTGGATCAGTGACTCTCTCATTGTTGATGTTTCTATCTCTCTCTCTCCCTCTTTTTTCCTCTCTCTGAAATCAATAAAGATATATTAAAAAATAATTTAAAAATAAAAATAAATTGAAGCATCTTTTGCAGTTAGCAACCCCTTCTTAATTTATCTATTTGTAAAGTCAGTTATATACATTTTATCTTAAACCAAAGGAAAGCAATGAGACTGATCTCATGCTTTTGATATGTAACGTGGAACTATAATAAAGTGTCAGTCCAAGTAAGAAATTCTGCTTTTTACTATTCTTTATAGAAATAATTTTGGTATACATCGTTATACATGATAGGTAGTATAAATTATTATGTGATAATAGGTCATATAAACTAGGACAGCAGTGTTGGTTCAGCAGCAACCAAAAGTGGCTATAAACTCATTTAAGTTTTCTTGAACATCTCATACTCACAGAAGGCCTTTGCAGCAATGCCAGCTTGCTTGCATAGTTGCTAGTTGTGGAGAGAAGCACAGAGCTGGAAGTGTAAGCGACATGTTTAATTTTGCTCAGTATTTTAACTTAAGAACACAGACATAATGCAAAATTAAGGAGCATTTGGTTCCCTGGCAGTGTTTCGTCCTTGCGGTTGGCCTATGAGGATCTTGAAATTCAAATGAAGAGAGATGAAAAGATGAACATGCCCCGAAGGCAAAAGGCGGAGTCGGAGAGGCTGGGCATGGGGTTTGGGACCTGCAGAAGGTACGTGAGGCCAAGTCCTGTCTCCGAGGGTACATGGTCTGTGTCCCCCCCCCCCCCAAGAACTTTCTCAGTGCTCCTCCCTTCGTTCGTGGTTTCACTTTACGCTGATGTTGGATATAGCATGAAAATTCCAGAGTTGATTCTCAGAAAGTGGGAAATAGGTCTGATTTGTCATTCAGTGGCTGCCACAAACAGAACTGGCATAGGTGACTGCATTTTGTGTGGTAGTTGCAGGTGCTTGCTCACTGAAGTCCGGTATTTTCCAATGCTTATTCCAAAAAAAATAGTTTTTAACCTCATTGATCAGTTTCTTTTTGTTGAGAGTATAGATGAAAACATTCGTTGGTGAACACAAGCGTCTTTATGAACTAACTAGTGTAATTTTTCCATTTTATTCTCTATTTCCTCAAGTGGTATTTCACATTCAGCCACTTCAGATATGCAGACCATTGAACAAGAAACACCAATCTCAGGAAAACCAAGGAAAAAGTACAGCGATGACGATGATTCATATTTTACTTCCAGCTCAAGGTAATGTATTAAAAATCATCCTTAAAGTGGTGTTGTGAAAAGCAGTGATTAGCATGAACTTAGTTTATTTGCATTAGGAGCAAATACCAGTCAGTTTACTCCCCTGTTTTTAAAAGCTTTGGCTGGAGTCAAGGGTGTCCTTTAAGAAAAGTTGGGGAAACATTTGTAATAGGCAATGTTTGCTAATATTAAAACGTTTGGCAATAAGGTAGGAAAGTTGTGTGCATCTGAAAAGGGAGACTAGAGAAGTGGGCAAGCCCCTGAAGACTCATGTTAAGCTGCAGCCTTATTACCAGAGTGGGCCCATTTCCCAGCTGCTCGCTTCAGCTGGCCCTCGGTTTCAGGATGCCAGCTCAGGGGTCGCTAGTCGGCAGGATGGAGCATCGAGTAAATTCTGTCTGTGTGTGCGTATTTATTAATAAAAGCACTGCGGCACTCTACGGGCTCCCAGGATAAAGCCTCTCCCTGCCCCTGCTCTCTCACCATCTGGTCAGATGAGTTGCCTAACTGGTGTGAAGCTGACTGTGGAGAGTGCCCTGGTTCAGGCTCCAGCAGCCTGCAGGCGCAGGGAGGATGGGTCTGAACTTGAATCGTCTCACTTGTGAGGTTCCTCCAGCAACCTGACCAGCACAAGGAGAGTCCTGTTAAAAAGGCACCAAGTAAACCTGGGGTATTACTGGAGGAAGCATCAGCTGAGAAGCTAGGGGATTAGCATATAGGCCCAGGACCAGGTGGCCTGGGTTTGAACCCATACTCTGCCACTTAATGATGGTATGACCTTGGCCAAGATATTTAGCCTCTGTGCTGCTTTTCCTCATCTGAAGTTAGGGATGCTAGCAGTCTCTGCCTCACAGGGCAGTGTGAGGGTGAAATGAGTTAATCCAAATAGACCGTGTGGAATGATGCTTGTCTATTATTAATGTTATTTTACCTGCTGTTATTATATAGAAACTCAATTCAAGAGACATGTGAGTGTGACTCAGTCTAAACGTTTAATTATTATTGTTAGACACTTAAATAAACCTCATTGAGGGCCACCCTTAAGCTAGCAGTTTGGGGAAACCGAATGTGTACCCGTTGTTAGTGGGCGGTGCTTGCGAGGAGGTTCCCGCAGCTGCCATCTCGTCTCGAAAGGCAGGAGAGTCGTCTAGCAGTCATGCCAGCTGGAAGCATTTCCATACATGTAACACTTGTCATAGCTCATTATTCCCTCTTGGAGTTCCTGGAGAGTACCATCCTTAAAAATTCTCTCAGCATAGCTTCACATTCTTTCAAGTCCAGATATTTTACCAAAAAAAAAGGCTAGTTCAGTGGTGTCCCCTGTTAGTACTTCAGAGCCCCAAATGGTCTCCTATTTGCCTCTTGTAAGTAACCTGTATGGCACACAGGCTTCAGTTTCCTTGGACGTAACACCCAAATCATGCCTCTGAGAAGTACTTAAATGCGTCTCCTACAGGGTAAAGGGAATGTGTAACTTGGTTTGGAAGCTTCGTGCAGGTCAGATCACATCAGCTGCGCAGGTTTAATGAAGGAGGGAGTGTGTCCTGGGGATATGGTTCTACACACGCCTCTCAGGCTTCCCTGCACCTTTGGATTATTTCCCTGCTTGCTAGCCGCTCCTACAGATGACAGCTTAGGAGAGTAAAGGAAGTCAGTTGAAGGTTAAATCAGTACCACTGCCTGGTAGCCGAGAGGGAAAGGGAAGCGGCCCTGAGAAACTTCTGGAGAGCATCTCCTGCTGCAGGCCTCTGCCAGGCTCCGCGGCTTCACCTGCCTGTCGGAGCTTCGGGGATCTGGAGGCTCCTTCTCCAAAGCTCCGTCAGAGCGGCAACCCTGAAGGCCTTCGTTGCTATGACACAATTATTTTTGGTTTGAAACCTGGGAGCAGATGGTGTTTTTATACAGACCACACTTGCTGGATTCCTGCCAGACAGGCCTCCGAGCGTTGTTTATCAGGAGGCTCTTCCCCGCCTTCCCTGGTCCTGAGTGGTAGCCCCATGAGAGCGAGGGCCCTGCAGCACTTGGCCATTGGGGCCGCAGCACGTGGACTTTCGGAAAGCAAGCATATTAGTTCCATGGAGAGCTCTCACTGCCTCCAAATTATTCATTAGCCCATTAGAACTCAAGTATGAATTATGAAAGAGTGCTGTTTCTATTAAAAATAAGATTAGCCATATCCTTGTTTTTTGTTTTTTATTGAGTTCCATTATTTCCAGTGCATGGGCAGTGTAATTATATATTGAGCACAGAAGGATGAGACTAGAACAATTTGCTCAGCTTAGAATGTCAGTGTGACCTTCAGGGGGACGGACAGTGTCTACAGCTGTACTCAGATATGATACCAGGGTGCTCTTATTGAGGATTTTAAGGGATATTCTCAGGGTTGAGAAACACAGAGCGGCAGGGCAAAATCACAGTAAAAAGCATTGAGAACTAGGATCTAGAAATCAAAACATTACACGGTAACGATGTGGAGATGAGCTATGGAAGCTCTCGTGTTTCTGAGGAAAGGCAAGTGCGCCCTGGCCTTCCATTGTCCCACCGCCCATCCTTCCAGGGGCGGCTGGAATCTGGCCAGGTGTCTGTCTGTCTGTCCCCCAGTGAGTCACTTTGTGCCTCCTGCACTGTGAGACCAAAGAGCCTCCCATGGGGGATGCAGGAAGAACCCCCGCCCCCCAGCTACACAGCAGCTCTTGCTAATCGGTAGATCCCAGCACAGTGGCTCTCTCTCTTCTGCTTTTGAATAATTCAGTCATTTTTTAAAAATCTGATGCCCCTATGTTCCAGCACTTTGGTTTATGTGAGTGAATATTTCCTTACAGTGATATTAAATCTGCAAAATCCTAAGTCCAATACCTCAGAGTTGTGAAGAGCCTGGAAGTTCCAACCACACCCTGCCCAGTGCCCCCCCAATCCAGCACCTCCAGGGGGCCGCGCAGCCCCTCCCTCCCGCCAGTGCACTCCTACTTACACATCTCCTTGGGTTTCTGAGCTCCAGTCAGCCAGCCCTGCAAGGGCAGGGACTGGATATGTGTCCTTGCCCTGGAGCCTCACCTGACAGGGTGCCAGCCCCTCATAGGTGCTTATTAAGTGTGTTTTTAATTCCTTATTGAATTGGTCTTAGTTTTTTCCCTTGGCCCCTTACAAATAAGCTCCTCAAACGTTTGAAAATAACTCCCCAGGCCAGCGTGCATCCCACACCTTTCAAACCTCCTCTCTCTGATGTGTCTTCGTTGCCTTGGTCTCTTCTCTGAGTAGGGGTGCTTGTCTGTCCTCCCATGGCTCAGGGCTCCCCCACTGACAACATAGGGGGAGCCCATCAGCTTCCAGCTGGAGTCCGGATGCGCTTTGAACACTGCTTATTTTCTGCCGGAGAGAGGCCGGCATGGCCCCATTTTTTCTTAATGAGACCCTCTTGCCAGAGAAGGCAGAGCCACGTTTGGTAATTCTGCTTCCTCCCTGGTACCCGCAGAAATTCACACTCTGCTTCAGGCAGCAGATATATCCCTTCTCCTTTTTTTTCCTGTCAGGAGAAAGAGTATATTTGTTCTTAGCCACCCCCCAAGTCTTAGCTCATTGGGGTCCCTGCCTATTTGTTTTATATCCATCTCTGATTACAGGCTCCTCTCGCTCCCAGGCTGTCTGTCTTTGAATGACTCCCTGTGACATCGGAGCCTGGCGCTCACCTCCTGTCCTCACCCTGTTCTTACTCCCTGCAGAAAGCCTGGCCGACATTGTGGAAGACGCTGCACTCTCTTCCATCCCCCTTCCTTTCCTAAGACTTGAGCCTTGGAGTCTGCCTCTCTCTCTTGAACCTCTTGATCCCAGCTTCCTAAGGAGTGTGTACCTGGCTGGGCTTTTCCATCCTAAGCTGTCATAACTTTGAGGTGGCACGGTCACTTTTATTAAGGCTCTGACACACCCACCTCACCTATCAATCTCTGTCCTGTTCCAGCAAACTCTGCTGCTCCTGGTCAGAGATTTTCCTCTCGCCACACAGGACTGAAAGCTGAGCTGCTGTTGAGTTTGGTCTCGGCAGTGCCCTGCTTGGTGATGCTCAGCTAAGGAAAGTGTGAATGAGCCCAGGAGGTCAGCATCTCCTCTGAGGTGCTTACAGATCAAGTTTATGTAAACTTCAGACTGGAGGAACATCAGTATTTCCATCAAATTTAACAATCTGTAGCTTTGTATCTGACTCCAAAAGGAGGCTAATTATAGTTTCATTTCTATTAAATGGTAGTTATTTGTAGGACTGAAGCCTTATACTGTGGCTGACGTGGCAGGGATTGCTGACAAGGAGCTCCTCGGATGCGATCAGTTCTCCAGACCCAGCAACGTTACTTGTGGCTACCTGACTTGGCAGAACTAGACCCAACAAAAGTGAAATATGTAACCTATAGTGGGTAACACTTGAAGATGGCATGTGCTGTCCGGTTAGGCTAGATCTTAACACGTTCCCCCAGATCTTAACACAACCATGGTTTATTCTTGTTCACTGTCATCAGCAGAGGGTACAGGTGATTGTCCAGATTACCTGTCCTTCAGGTGGCACCTTGATCCAGATGAATAGAGGTTTTACCTGCCTGAGGATGTAGCACATGGAAAACACGACCTCTTCCATCCAGCAAGGGAAGAGGAGACTGGGCGAGTTGATCACTGTAAAGTCCTTGGAAATGACTCACGTTGTGTCTACTCCTGTTTCATTGGTCAGATCACCTGGCTGCCCCCAACTTCAGGGGATCCCGGAAGCTCAGTCCCCACATGCCCGATGTGGACATCAGTAAGTTCCTCCAAAGTCACTATTCCGCTCTTTCACACAGGTACTTTGATGAGCCGATGGAGTTCAGGAGCAGCTCTTTTTCTAGTTGGGATGACAGTTCAGATTTCTACTGGAAAAAGAAGAGCGTCAAAGAGACTGACACAGTTCTGAAAACCACAGGTGATTCAGGCAGGTATGAAGAACGAAACAGCGGAACTGTACACAGCAAACCCAGGAGTCTCTAAGGAAAGTCTCCGGGGCTAGTAAATGATTTTGTTCTACTATTTCAAGAATGTCGTTGGTATCCCGGTCTGTTTTCTTACCTAACTTTCCCAGAATGTGGTATAAATGGAACTGTGCAGTTGCCGGCCCGTTGAGACTGGTTTGTTTGACTTTCCTTAGTGCCTTGAGACTCATCCATGTTGCTGTGTTCATTCCTCTTTGCTATTGAGTGTGTTTATCCACTCACCTCTCTCCGATTTGGGGGATTTTGAATGAAGGACTGTTTAACTTATTGTCCAAACCAGGGAACGTCGATAGTGCAAGGTGACACTTCAATATGCTGGGACAGCAGGTGTAACCAGAGATTGTGCTGGGTGACTGGCCTGTGCGCTCATCCCACTCACTCTGTGTCCCGTATGACGTGGAGCTGTATTTTATGTGCGTTATGGTGTGTTCGGTGTTTACTGATTGATCTGCGAAACTGAGGAGTGAAGTAACAGGCCTGTTGTAAATGGAAAATTCCTTCAAGTGTTACATGGTTTGGATGTGTATTGATTTTTTTTTTTTAACTAGAATTTTCAGGCTTTTAAGTTTCCTGAAATCCTTTTACAGAATTGTTGTTGTTGGCTTTTTAAAAAGTAAAATGGCACGTGTATATGTTATAAATAAGAGACACATTTACCTCACCTTAAATTAGTTTAACCTGTTTTGCTGGGGGTTTTTGTTTGTTTTTGTTTTTTGTGCTGAGAACACAAGATCTACTCTCAAATTTCAAGAATACACTGCAGTACTCTTAACTATAGTCACCATGCTGTACATTAGATACCAGAGCTTACTCATCTTATAAATGAAAATGTATACCTTTGATTCACATCTGCTCATTTCCCCACTCCAGCCTCTCCCCTACCATTCTACTCTGAATCTGAGAGTTTGATTTTTTTTAAAAAAGTTTTAGATTCCACTTACCAATGAGATCATACGGTATTAGTCTTTTCTGTCTGGTTTATTTCACTTAACATCCTTCAGATTCATCCATGTGGTCACAAATGGCAAGGTGTCCTTTTTTATGGTAAACTAATATCCCATTGTGTGCGTGTGTGCTTGTGTGTGTGTGCGCACACACTTTCTTTACCCATCCACCAACTGATAGACACCTAGGTTGTTTCCTGTCTTGGCTTCTGTGAGTAGTGCTTCAGTGAACATGCAATTGCAACTGTCTCTTCAAGATAACTGACTTTGTCTCCTTTAAATATACAGAAGCAGGATTACTAGATCATGTGATATTTCTGCTATTTTTTTAGCAACCTCATACTGTTTTCCATAGTGGCTGTACTAATTTATCTTCCCTCCAACAGTGTGCAACGGTTCCCTTTTCTCCCATGCTACCAACACTTATCTCCTGTCTGTTTGACGGAGCCACTCCACCAGGTGATGCCTCACCGTGGTTTTGATTCGCACTTCCCAGATGATTAGTGATGTCAAGCACCTTTTCATGTACCTATTGGCTATAAACTTTCCTCTTAGAACTGCTTTTGCTATATCCCATAAGTTTTGATATGTTGTGTTTCCATTTTCATTTGTTTCAAGATATTTTTTGGCCCTAGACAGTTTGCTCAGTGGTTAGCGTGTCGGCCTGTGGACTGAAGGGTCTCAGGTTCAATTCCAGTCAAGGGCACGTACCTCAGTTGCAGGCTCGATCCCCATGTGTGGGAGGCAACCAATCGATGTGTCTCTCTCACATCAATGTTTCTTTCTCTCTCTCCCTCCGCCCCCCTCTCTCTGAAAAGCAATGGGGGGGGGGAAATGTCCTCTGGTGAGAAGTTAAAAAAAAAATTTTTTTTAAGGATTTTTTAAATTTCTTCTTTGACCCTGTGGTTGTTTAGGAATGTGTTAATTTCCACATATTTGTGAATTTTCCAGTTTCCCTCCTGTTGTTGATTTCTACTTTCATACTGTCGTGGTTAGAAAAGATACTTAATATGATTTCAATCTTCTTAAATTTGTTAAAACCTCACATATGATTTAAATTAGTTTTGTGACCTAACATGATTTATCCTGGAAGATATTCTCTGTGCACTTTAGAATGCATGTTCTGCTGCTGTTCCATGGAATGTCCTGAATGTGTCTGCTGGTCCATTTAGTCCAACACACAGTTCAAGTGCAATTTTCCTTATTGATTTTCTGTCCAGGTGATGTGTCCATTGTTGAAAGTGGGGTATTAAAGTTCATTATTGTTGCCATATTGTCTGTTTCTCCCTTTGGATCTGTTAATATTTGCTTAACATATTTAGTGCTCCAATGTTGGGTGCATATATATTTACAGTTGTTACATCCTCTTGATGAATTGACCCCTTTATCGTTATATGATGACCTTTGTCTCTTGTTACAGTTTTTGGTTTAAAGTCTATTTTCTGATATAAATATGGCTATCCCTGCTCTCTTTTGGTTTCCACTTACATGCAGTATCCTTTTCTGTCTCTTAACTTTCAGCCTATATGTGTGTCCTTAAAACCGAAGTGAGTCTCTCATAGGCAGCCTATAGTTGTGTCTTGTTTTTTGTTTTTGTTTTTAATTCATTCAGTCACTCTGCCTTTTTTTAAAATCTTCATCTGAGGATGTGTTTATTGATTTTTAGAGAAGAAGGAAGAGAGAAAAACATTGATTGGTTACCTCCTGTACATGCCCAACCAGGGATCAAACCCACCTATGTATGTCCCCTGACTGGGAATTGAACCCACAGCCTTTTGGTGCAAAGGACGACATTCCAACCGAGTCAGGCCAGGGCAGTCACTCTATTTTTTGATTGGAGAATTTAACCCATTTACATTTAACGTAATTACTGATAGGTAAGATTACAATTGCCCTCTCGTTGTTTTCTACTTATTTTGTAATTCCCTTTTTCCTTCCTTTCTTGCTCTCTTCCTTTGTGATTTGATTCCTTTCTCTTTATCTTTTGTGTATCTACTGTAGGTTTTTGTATTGTGATTTCCATAAGGCTTACATTAAACATAGTTATAGCAGCCTCTTTTTAAACTAGTAACAAATTAACTTACATTGCGTACAAAAACTCTACCCTTTTACTCTCCCTACCTACATTTTATGTTTTTGCTGTCACAGTTTACATCTTTTTACGTTGTGTATTCACTAACAATGTATCCACTAACAAGTCATTATTGCTGTAGCTATTTTTACCACTTTAGTCTTTTAACCTTTATACTAGAGTTAAATGATTTACGCACCACCATTATAGTATTAGTATTCTGAATTTGACTTTACCAGTGTATTTTATACTTTCATATGTGTTCATGTTACTAATTAGCAGCCTTTTATTTCAGCTTGAAGAATGCCTTTTAGCATTTTTTGTGAGGCAAGTCTAATGATTGGCAAGTTTTTTTCCTTTCAGCACTTTGAATATATCATCCCACTATCTTCTACCTGCAAGGTTTCTGCCGAGAAACCTGCTGAGAGCCTTCCCAGAGTTCCAGTGTATGTAATGAGTTTCTTTGCTCTTCCTATTTTGAAAATTCTTTGTCTTTGACTTTTGACAGTTTTATTATAATGTGTCTTGGTGAAGACCTCTTTGAATTGAATCTATTTGGGGATTTATGAGCTTCATCTACCTGGATGTCCATATCTCTCTGCAGATTGGGGACATTTGTTTGTAGCCATTATTTCTTTAAATTTATTTAAAGAAAGGGACATTATTTCTGTCCCTTTCTCCCTCCCTTCTCCTCAGTCTCCCATAATGCTTAAGTCGTTTTCTTGATGACGTCCCGTAGTTCATGCCAGTTTTCTTCACTCTTGTTCTTTTTTTCCTCCTCTGACTGGATGATTTCAAATGAATTATCTTCGAGTTCACAGATTCTTTCTTCGGCTTGATTAAGTCTGCTGCTGTCCCTGTGGCAGTTTTCAACTTTCTTCATTGTAGTCTTCAGCACCAGAGTTTCTGTTTTATGATTTCTGCCTTTCTGTTGAACATTTTGTTAGTGTATTATGTTCCAGATTTCATTGGGTTGTCTGTCTGCGTTCTTGTAGGTTGCTGAGCTTCCTTAAAACAAGTACTTTGAATTCTTTGTCAGGCAACTCTTTGGGGCCAGCTGCTGGAGAGTTATTGTGGTGTCGTGTGTCCTTGATTTTCACGTGCCTCAGAGTGTTGTGTTGCTGTCTTTGCATTTGAGAAGCAGTCACCTCCTCCAGCATTAGTTACTGACTGGCTTTGGGTGAGAAATACCCTCAACAGTCAGCCCTGTTGAGCATTCCAAGGCTTCCTCAGACCCTTTCTATGGATGCACCCACTCCACACTTCTTATGCCCTTTTGGGGTGAATTCTTAAGATGGTATATCTTCTCTCAACCCCACAAAGCCAGTCTAGGTGCTGAGAGCCTCCCATTTGCTTTCCTAGGATGGTGCCCTGAGATGCTCAAGTTCATGTGCTTTCTCCCAATCTGCCAGCATCAGGCTGGCTTTCTGCACATGCTCACTGCCTGTCTACAGAGGCTTGCACCTACCACCTGCATGTGCAGGGTGCCAGCTTTGGTTGGGGGAGGGTCACATGGGTGAACTGCACAGAGCACTGGACAGCACCTATGGTCCAGTTGGGAGCTCTGCAGATAAAGTGCACCCAGCAGCTGGTGAGTAGGCCTCCTCCTGCAGAGTGCTTAGTAGGACCCATGTACCTTTGATGAGTTCCAGGCCCTGGCTGCTGTGCTGCCAGCCTCTCCCAGACCTTGGCCATGTGCCACACAGCTGGGGGAACCAGGCACCCACTCACTGCCCTCTCACTTTCCCCATGGGAGAAGTTGTGGGCCAGGTGGGTCTCTCTCGGCACTGAGCTGTGCCGCCTTAGTGGAGGGATGATGTGAGCAAAGCAGAACTCTTCCCTTCACCTTCATTAATGCACCCAGTCCTGGACATTTTGCCCCAGTGGTGTGCTGGAGCCTGTCTGCTGGACTACTGGACCCCCACAAAGGCAACCTCGGCTGCGGGTGATTGTCAGATCAGTGTTCTGTAGGAGGAGGTGGAAGGAAACTCCTATTCTGCCATCTTGCTGATGTCACTCCTTTTGGCTGTTTATAATTGTAGACCTGCTACGCGCCGCAAGCCGGACTATGAGCCAGTTGAAAATACAGATGAGGCCCAGAAGAAGTTTGGCAATGTCAAAGCCATTTCATCCGATATGTACTTTGGAAGACAAGCCCACGCTGATGTAAGTGTGTGGAGAGATTCTATTTGGGCTCCACAGAGCAGGGGCCTGGCAGTTGGGGGAGCAGGTGATGGATGCTGATTGAGATAGACTCGGGCTGCGAGAGGTCCTGGCCTGGAGGGCTGGAGCCAGGGCTCAAACTCAGGTCTTTCTGGCTACTCACCAAACCTTGCTGCCCAGCTAGGGAGGGACTGGAAGGTAGGGACTGTGTCTCAGGTTTATCTTGCTCCCTTCTCAACATTTTGAATAGCCATCCATTCGATATCATTTGCATAAACGTTAGACAATTTTGATACAGCTGTAACTTACTGGATAATTTTTAACCATAGTTAAATGCAGTGTGTAGGTTTGTTTGGAGGGTGGGTATGTTTATTTTCAGGTTGTTGCTTGTCTTTGTGGAATCTTGCTAAGCAGTAGAGCTCAAGTGGAAATGGAGAGGTTAGGCTTCCTTCTCATTTTGAAGCGCCGTGTGCTGCGCAGAGCTCATGGAGACAGGTGTATTGCCAGGCTCCTTGGGCTACCCAGAGAGTTCTTCCCTAAAATGTGCTGATTTATTTTGTAGCAGAACTTTCACTGCATTTTAAGGGTATTTAGAGTAACACTAGGCTTCCCCTAACTCCTAAAATCATCCTTGCTTTACAGTTGACAACATTTGAGTTCAGGCAAAAATAACACAATGGGTGTTGGGACAGAGCTTCTTGGCCTGGCCCTTCAGGAAGAGGGGGAGGTGAGAGCAGCCCCACGATGGAGATGCTGCTCTCTAGCCTCAGTCTGGTTTCCCTCACACTGGTCGTTGGCCGTGGCATTGTTTATTGATCTGTCTGCTTGTGACCTGCCACCAGCCGCCTGTGAGCGTCATGCCACTGGCCCCGCCTTGGTGATGGCATTCAGCAGCTGTTGGAGAGGGAGAACCTGGGGGACACATTCAAGTGACAGCTCCTTGGTGATTTTTTTTTGTAAAATTGCTCATATTTGGAGCCTGATGATGTTTCCTTTTCCTGGTCTTGTCCAGTATGAAACCCGGGCCAGGCTGGAGAGGTTTTCGGGAAGTTCCTCCATAAGCTCGGCCGATCTGTTTGAGGAGCAGAGGACGCAGGCGACAGGTAAGGGAGGCGGGGCTGCAAGGAGACTTGGTCTCCACTGTGTCTGTCACATGAATGTGTTTTCTCCTGAAAGGATTTATTACTTTTCCAAGACTACTAGCGACTGTCATTTGATGCTCTCATCACCTCTGTCAAGGTGAAGCGCAAGTTATGCCAGGCTTCTCATGTTAGGGACCAAGTTGTGTAATTTAAGCAGCATCCCCCAAGTTACCTGGCAAGTCACCTTCCTGGACCATTGTCACAGACACGTGTTCCCAGTGGTGTGAGTGTGGTGTCTGATCTTTGCAGTCTTAGAGCCCTGGGCTCCCATGTGACGCTGACCACTCAGGGACTTAGGACTGTGAGACCTTGCATATTTCCTATCATGTTTAGCCTGAGTCTCCTCTGTAAAGTGGGTGGATATGCCCACCTCACAGGTAGTACTGAGGTTAAATGCGGTACTGTGCATAGTGTGCCCTCCCCGCCCAGGGGCAGGCAGGGCAGATGGAACCACTTACTCCACCAGCCTCCATCCTGCAGGAAAGAGCGCACAGGCAGGTGGAGAGGAACTTCCCGTCTCCCCCATCCCTCCTCAGGGTCCAGATTCCAGGGGGGAGATGTCTGGGAGCCCAGGGACTTAGCTTGAGAGCTGACCCACCCCTGGTGGACCAGACGTTCAGAGCTGCGCCACCCTCCACTCTGCTGCTCTGCCCCTCTGCCCTTGAGCCATAGGGAAGCCATATTCTAGCCCCACCAGGGCTCAGCCAGGCCACAGGGGCAGGGGAAGCGCCTGTGTCCCTCTTGTGTTACAGCTAACATTTAAGCAGCTGGGTCTTCTGAGGTCATTTGAAGAACCTACTCACCAGCAGCAGGGGGAGGGGGATCTCCAGAGCCAGGTGTCAGGGCCAGTCCCACCTGCGCCTCTTGTTTGCAACCCTGGAGGAGCTGGGCAGGGCATGGTGTCACCAACACGGCAGCCACTTGGTCTGCAGCCACAGAGAGCAACCACTTTCTAAGTCCAGAGAGAAACAGCCTCAAGAGAGAAGGCTATAGGACAGACCTGAGAGCCTGGGGTATTCTGTGTTGCGGTTCGGGGGTGTTAGGCGGCCCTCGGTGCGGTGGGCACCGCCAGGCAACTGTGCTGCAGTGAGAAGACATTCCGACCCACAGTTCCTGGTGAGCCAAGATGGGTGCTGACCACAGACAGGTGGGGCCCAGGGCCTCTGCACTGTAGGTGGCCTCCAGGCTGGGTGCACCCTTTGCTTTCCCCGTGACCACCAGCAGGAGGGGCTTGTTGCTCTGACAGTGTTTCTTGCATTGCCTGGGATGTGGAGCAGGGGCGGGGGTGGCTCATGGGCTGGGTTTCTCATCTCCAACTTTCAGTGTCCTGGCCTCTTTTGAAGGCAACTTTCTTCTGTGACAGCCCCTGACAGAGGGTACTCTGCCCTCTGGAGGTCTCCCTCCAGCCTGCTGCCTGGGCACCCTCAGAGGAGACAGCACCCAGGTGCCAGAGGAGGCGGGAGACTGCTAGACACAGGAGGTCTGCTGTCTGTTTTCTCAGATTTGGAACTCAGAGCAGCAGATCTGCAGGGGTTGGGTAGAAGGAGCCTCCTTTCTGGGGACCTGTCACCTGCTCCAGAAGTTGCTGAGTTACTTTACCCCAGGAGCTTAGGTGAGGATTAGTGAGAAATGAAAACACACAGTAGCAAAGGCTCAGTCAGTTTGTTCCTCTCACATACAGCCTGGGAGGCAGCTCGCGACTGGCACACTGTGTCCCCTGCATCGGCGACCCAGGCCCCTTTCACCCTGTTCATGACCTTGTTCTCTACCTCACCTCACGCGCAGTGTGGCTGCGCCAGTCCAGTCATCACGTCTGCATTCCAGCCAGCAGGAAGGAAGAAGGGGGAAGGCAAAGGGCATGCCCGGCTGTAAGGCACTTTTGCCTGCATCCTACTGACCAGAACTCCATCACTTGGACACTTTGCTGCAAGGTTTAGAATTGGGAGTTGTGTACAGAGAAGGGGAGGAGAGGAATGATGGGGACTGTTAGCCACCTGAGGGCATCTGGGGACTGAATGTAGTCAGTGAAGGGTCACCGGCCCACACCGGCCCAGGCCCCAGGCAGTTTCTAAGGTGGGGCCAGACGTCAGAAGGGCTCTGGCCTGCTGCAGTTTCGCTCTCCTCTTTAAACGTTTCTCAGGTGGGAAACTTGTAAGTGGAGGTGTCCCTGAGTCACCCCACTGACCTCTGGTCCCCTCCTTTGCAGCCCCTCTGACCTCTCTGCATAACATGAAGCTATGGTTCTGGCCCTTCCTGCTCAGGAGCTCACACAGGCTCCTTGTCTGCTGCTGTAAAGACTTATTTTATAGGCAGGCAGCACTGCTGATAAGTGACGGTGTTGGGATGTGAGCCCAGATCCCATCACTGGGCTGGGCTTCTACCCTGGCATTGGCAAAGGTCTATGAATATTTTAAAAGTCTGCTAGAGGTGGAGAGGGGAAGACCCCTGCACCCACAGCCCCTCCCACGTGGTGGGCCTGGGCACATGCTGGGGGTGAACACGGTGTCTCTCCTGGGTGTTGTCTGCAGGAGAGTAAACATGTCCACCTGTGTTGTTCTTGGGAAGGGACCTGGCTTCTGTTGCTTAAGGGTCAGGCAGGTGCAGATGGGTCAAGTGTAGAGCCAAGGGGGCAGCCAGGCCTGGCTCCCCAGAGGACCCGTGGGGTTTGGACTCACAGTCCCTGAGCCCCTCCAGCATCTGACTGCAATTGTGTGACAAGAGTTCACCATGAAATCCCAGTTGTCAGCTTTGTGTGATGACACCAGTGCACTTCAGCGTGTTGGTGGCAATGTGCTGGTGTTTACGTCGAGCAACCAAAACTTAGCAACAGAGCCCCACCTGTCACTGGCCTCAGCAGAGGTTCAGCCTCTGCAGTGGAGCTCCAGCTGTCACAGGGCCGGCCTCTGTGCCTGGGAGGCCTGGCAATGAGTTTGGCTCTGACATTTGGCTCACTTCCCTGGGTGAACCTCATTCTCTTGTCCTTGAGCAGAGAATGGGAGGGGGACAGCCAGAATCACGGCTGCAGCGGTGCCTTAACCCCACCGGTAACCCCAGAGCAAGCAAACGGCTCCTCTCTCTTGACTATATGTAATCCAGGGAAGGCTCTGATTGGCCAGGCTCGAGTCATGTGCCCGTCCCTTTGGGTAGGGTCAAGGGGAGAGGCCACCCCACCGGAAGGGAGGAGGGCTTTCCCAAATAATGGAGGAAGGGATGCTGAGCACACAAAACCCACAAATGTCCACCTGTTATTTACTGAGTACTTACCTACCAGGTGTTGTGTTAAGCACCTGGAGGAAATAGGGTCCCAGAGAGGGTAAGGAACCTCTCCAGGGGCACACAGCTTGGAAGTGGAAGTGCCAGTATGGAACCCATGGTGTTCTTCAGACCTAGTACCACACCTTCTCTCCTGTGGGGTCCTGCCGCTGATTGCAAATGCAGGACAGTGGGGCTGGTACTGAGACCCGAGTCCTGACCCCGCTGCAGGGTCCTTTTCCCTTGACCACATATGCTGCCCATGGGAAGCAGGAGAGGCGGGACCCATGATCTCTACAGTCATCGGGTACCCAGGCCCAGAGTGACGAGCTGCATCTGTTCTGTGCAGGAAACTACAACCTCTCGAGCGTGCTGCCCACCGCCCCCGACATGGCCCAGCTGAAGCAGGGGGTGAGGTCCGTGGCGGGGAAGCTCTCTGTCTTTGCTAACGGCGTCATGACTTCGATTCAGGTGAGGCTGCGAGGGTGGTGTCTGAGTATGACGGCCGGCTCGTAGTTCAGAAAAGGAGATTTGGACCACTCTTCAATTGCTAGAAAATTAGATTTCATATTGTTGATTTATATGTTTGCTCCAGTGTGACCTAGGACATCATCAAAACCAGGAATTATCATTTTATATTTGTTTAGGTTTTCTAATTGGTGACTCTAGGGGAGTTGTTACGGCAATGGTCATGATCACTGTCCACTCTCTTCCTCTACTGGAACAGAGAAACGTTAAGGAGGAGTGAAAACGGCATTCTATTTACCTTAAAAAAGATATTCTCTACATATCTTTTCCAAATTAAAAAAGATTACACTGTATATGTAGTTTTTTATCCTGTTTTTAAACAATATTTTATGAGCATTTCCGCGTAATTAAAAATTCTTCAAAAACGACATTCTGTTGAATGAAAATACATGTAACTTATTTAACTGTTCTTCAAGTTGACTCTCTAGAGTGTGTTCTGATCTTTTAAATAAGCAAGGATGGACTAGCTTGTATACTTAGAACAACCTAAAGCTCCTCCGATGACGAAAGTTACCTTGTGAGCCCTCTTGTTCATGTCAGGTTATTGTAGAGGCTTCTGTCATGAATGCAAAACATGGCCACAAGGGAGTAGGACCCAATCAGGGGCTCTGGTGCTGCAGGGTCCCAGGTTGGGGGGCTGTCCCTGCTCTGGAGAGTTCCTTGAGGCTCCTGCTGTTGGTACCAATGTTTGGTTAGGATGCAGAGCTCCTCAAGTCCCTTAGATCAGCTGAGCCCAATAGTGCTTCCAAGTAGGTGGCATCCCTGATTCCTAGGTGATCGTCCCCACTTTGTAGCTCACACCAGTCCTGTAGGTGAAGAGGTCAGGCACAGAGAGGCTGAGTTGCCGCACTCGGCTGAACCAGGATTTCAGGGTTCCACTCCAGATGTGGTCCTCCGTCCCCCATCATGCCTGCCTCCCAGAGGGCTCTCCCCGCTGCCCCGCCTGCCCTCCCAGACTCGTTGCTCCCCAGCTGCGCCTGCATAGTGTCCTCTGGTGCAGCATGCGTGGCAGATGCCAGGCGGTGGTGCAGTGTCGGGTGGGAATGAGGAACCAAACCGAGTGTTCGTAACTTTCATTTGGGTTCTCTCTGTAGGATCGCTATGGCGCTTGACACTGATGTCATGTGCTTCCTGGAGAAATTCCTCTTTACTGAACCGGTGGCCACACGACAGGCTGCAGCAGAGACTGGCCAGTCTGCAGATTGTTTTGCCAGCTTTTCACGTGGCCTAGATACATTACTTTCAGCTTTTCTTTTGATATAGTAGAAGCCTTATGTCATTTCTGTTTGTGCGTCTTCCTGCACACCCTCCTTTTGGCATGTCCATCATATCCTTGTTTTGTTTTCTTGGAATTTCCAACCGCTGGGGCCTGGACACACAGGCCCCTCCCACCTCGTCCAGGATGGAGAGCCTTTGTCTCAGCGCCTACGACCCATGGGCTGGGGGCTACCAGAACCAGATGATGCCAACTGGGCCTGGAAATGGAAAATTCACAGCACACATTTCATTAAAAATAGAGCAAATAATAAAAGCAAAAGACCAAAAATGAGTGGTGTCTGATCTGACAGATTGCTTCATTTCTACATACTAAGGCAATTTCAAAATAATGTTTAAAGTCACCTGTCCCCTTGTAAATTGTTTATTTTGTATCATCTGTAAATTCAAAACTAATTTTCCGTGAGCGCTTTTACCAAACCTAAGCCTCTGTTGCCAAGGGAACGGATCTTTGACAAGGTGTGGCTGTTTGAATTTATGAGAAACATGAGAACTCCCTAAGTGCATTTACAGACTGATCCAGTGTCCAGAATTAAAAATGACTAAGACAAGAAGATACACTAATGATAAAGAGCTCAGTACATGGGACAGTACTAGTTGTAATTGGGGACTTTTGTTAATATTTTTAATCCTAATCTTTGTTTTCAAGCAATTTCAGAATGTGTATAAATAAAGAAAGAAAAATAATTTGGCTGTGTTTTAGACAGCACTGGAATATATTGTTCAGAACAGTAAAATATATTTCAATCTGATGAACCCGAAATGTGGTTTCAGCTGAATATTTTGTGACTCTTTCTTACAAGCTCCAGTTATTCGACTTCTAAATAAACAGTTGCAGCAGACTGCCTTGCAGCTTTTCTTATCAAAGCTTATGAGGTGAGTTATCGTAAGCGAGGGCTCGCGGTACAACACTGACGTACATTTGAATGATGACGTAATTACCCACGCCCTGCTTTTAGTGTATGTTTGAGGCCTGATGTGCCGGGTGTCCGTGCTGAAAGTGAGGTGTGCAGAGTGGCATCTTTCAAGCCCAAAGGGCTGTCACACAAGACCCCACAGACCGGGCCTCACGCAGCAACGCATTACCCTGCAGTCCCGGAGGCCAAAGTCCAGGTCAGGCACCTTCGGATGTCTGTGGAGTGGCCCAGCCCGGCTTGTGGGAGGCCACCTCTGATGTGTGTCACGGGGCCCCGCCTGGGAGGAAGCCAGAGATCACCAGGGTCTCTTCTATTCCGGACTCCAGTCCTTCAGGACCTGGGCCCCACCCTTATGACCCTATTTAACCTGACTTCCTGAAGGCCCTGTCTCCACGTTCAGTCCCATTGGGAGTTGGGGCTTCCACATTTAAATTTTGGAGACAGTCCAGTCCACTGCCGTGTCCATGAGAAATTCTCACACTGGGTTGTCCTGCTCCGGGCTGGTGCTGGGCTCAGTTATCTCTTGGAAATCGCTGCTGCACAGGTTATGTTCCTGTTTGTTGGGGGAGGGGAGGGCCAGGCCCTGCTCAAGGTCACTCCCTTGACCCTGAATATGCCCTGCTTTTCCCCATCATTGGACTTCCTCACAGGGAAATGCCTGGTCGGCCGCCCACCCCGGGCCTTGCCAGGACACCTTTTCTAATCTTTCCACACACAGCTTTAGGCCCAACTTTTAGAGATTTTTCAGAGAGGATGCCTATCTCAGTGCTGTACTGGGCAGGGCTAGCTCACTCGGCCAGGGCAGGTGCTGGCAGGAACCCCTCCGGGGGCTCATTACCCCCCAGCATGCGTGCATTTGTTGGGAGAGAGTGTGTGTGTGTGTGTGTGTGTGTGTGTGTGTGTGTGTCTTTAGTTTGTGTTCCTGGTCCATTTGTCCTTGGGCCTCCCTGTTGTGTTTTATAATCAATTTTCGTGAGTGCTCATGTAGTAAACAACATGGTGTTTTCACAATCCAAGAGCCAGGTGATAGTTCCGGGAAACTGGGGAAGCAAAGGAAGGAGCGGGGAACGGACAGGGTGTTAGCAGAACAAATTTGCTTTGAAAATGCAGCATTTTTTTTATCACCTTGAAGAGCTGTTGGGAATGCAGGTAAATAGATATAAATAGAGATGTAGGTGCTGCTTTGGAGACAAGGGGCTGCCCAGTGAGACTGAACCCGACAGCAGAGACCAGGACATCCCAAGACAGGGAGGAGCACCTGTGGACTTGGGTGATGCTGGGGGACAGAGCCAGAGCCCGCCAAGCTCCTCCTCCACCTGAAGGGCCTTCAATGCCCGGCCTAGGCTGTAGCTCCACCCCCTCCTGCTTGCTCCCAGGGCTTTTACAGGCCCCAAACGGAGCTCCACCAACACCTGCTCTGCCTGAAAACCTGGCCTTAACTGGCCTCCCACCGATCCTGCAGCACCGCCTGTGGAGTGCCCCAAGTCATGGGCTGGAGGCTGGGGTCTCATCATGTTCAGAGGTTCAGGGCACCTCACTTACCCCTGCGGCCTCCAGGGGCCCCATCGCCAAGTTCCATTTCCCCGAGCTCCTGTCTTAGGCATGTTTTCCAGCCACTTCGCTCACCAGCACTCATTTTATTTGTTCACAGCCCTCTTCCTGCTCACACCCTGCTCCCAACACCCACGGAAAACCCGTGGCCTATAAAAGAGGTTGCTAAGGTGGGTAGATGCATGCCAGTCTCCCAGGATGCATGGTGGTCTTGGCAGTGGGGCAAGGCGAGGACTCAGGCACCCTGGCATCAGGGTCTGGGCCGGCCACTGGGAGTCAGGGTGACCGTGACCTCCCCAAGTCAGACACCAAGGACCCAGCGCTGCCCTGAGTGGGCCGCCTGCTCTGGGAGGTGAGGTCATGACCTTCCTCCCCAGCCCTGAGCACTGCTCTGCTCTGTGGTCACAGACTCAGATACTGTTGTTTGTGCTACGTCCTGTAGCTGGTTTACAGAGGCCCACGTGCTCTCTCCCCTTCCCTTCCTGTCCATTTTTCTCTGTTTGTACTTCTTATCGGCCTGCTTGCCCAGGCCATTTGTCTCACCTGACATAAGAACACAGAGGCAGGAACGCCAGCCGGTACCTGGCACGGACTGATGGCTAGACAGACGGACGGAGGCAGTGTTATAGAAATAGATTTGTGTGTGTATTAGAGTCAGGAATATAAGTTTGATGTGTGTATTAGATTTGAAATAAGTAACTTCATCTTGTGTGACCGAGTGTAACCGTGAGGCCTGTGTGCCACGATAAGATGAACACTTTGTAGCCCTGGCTTCCAAGCAGGCCCGCGCTCTGTAGGACCCTGATAAGACACACTGAAGACGCACCACACCTTCAACCCAGCTGTTAAAAGCAGGGGCTTTTCGGCCACATCTTTGGATGCTTGTCTGCCCTCCACAGACTTCATCCCCAGCTCCGGGAAAGCTGACCTTGCCTTGCTCTGCCCTGCACCTCTCTAGGAGAGCTTCCAGAGGGCTGCAGTGACCGGCGCCGTCGGGCCGCACCCCCAGACCTTGTGTGTGTCTTTCAGCGGATCCTCCGGGTGGCCTGCTGGTGCCGAGAACCATCGGGAACTGGAAAATAAACCCGTGTGATTTGCTTCATGTTTGTCTCTGTCTCCCTTCTTGAAACTTGAATTATTGGCTCGGTCTTATTAAATTAAAGTGTCTCTCGACCCTCACGGTGGTATAGCCACGTATTGGGAGTTAGACCACCTGCGTTTACGTCTCCAGAGAAACTGGGACAGGCAGGGATCGTGAGGGAGCAGATGCCAGGGGTCTCTCGGCGACACAAGCTCATCTTGCAAACAGGCTCCCACTGCCAGGTCTCCCTCCTTCTGTGCTGGTTCTGGGGGACTGAGCACCCCACCCCCCAGAGGCAGTGGGTGTGGGGGAGGGGGCAGGGGGGCGCTGTCCAGCCCCAGTGAGTAGCCCAGCCGTGCTCCGAGGGGCCTGCATCTGGAGACGGCCCTTTTCCTGACTCGGTCCCGCAGCACTGCGTGTACCAGACATGACCTCTGAGCCCTGAGCTCCAGTTCCTCTTTCACATCCGCTGTCCTTCATGTCACCTGGTAGGCTGCACCCTTGTCTGCACCACACACCGTGGGAGTGGGTACTGGCCTCCCTCAGGGCTGCGTCTGCAGCAGCCACAGAGGCTCAGGCACCCAGTCTCGGCCTGAGTTTAAGCCGTCACTGCCAGGCACTCGAGTCCAGGACACCCCGCCATCAAACGGACCCCGAACCCCCAGTGTGCAGGCCGCCGCCTCCCCTCCCACCTCACCCCTGGCTGGATGACTGTGGCCACCCTGTTACTGTCACCACCATCCCTGTCCACATGCAAACAGCCAGTGCGTCTGTAGCACTTACTCCCTGAGTGTCCCCAAGCCCTGGCCACCACCTGATCCAGGCCCCTACTGTCTCTGGCCAGGAGGACTATGCAGCCTGGAGGGTCTCTCCTCCAGCCCGGCCCCCAGCTCCCCACTCATTCACCCAGTGGCCTTGTAACAACACACCGCTCCCCTCTTCCCAGCTGAGACCCCTCCCACCGGCTCCTTTCTGCTCCAGAGTCCTGAGCTCCTCAGAGTGGCCCACAGACCCCTTGGGTCTCTTCCACCCCTGCCCCTCGCAGGCCCTGGGCAGCCAGCCTCATCTCTCCTCCCGGCCTTTCCCCAGAGGTTGCCACTGCCAGGAAGGAGCCCTCGGACAGAGGTGGTTAGGAGCTGGTTCTGGAGGTGAGTAGGCTCTGGGGGGTGCTGACAACCTCGCCGCCTAACCCTTCCTATGGAGAGAAGAGCGGTGCCCACCACCTCGAGGGTGTCGGGAGGAGCACAGGACACCGGAGCTCACCTGGTGGAGTCCCCAGCGCACAGTAGGCGTGCGGCCTCTGGCCTTTAGGCTAGGTGGGGTGATGAGGAAACTGAGGTTTAGAGACATCAAGGTATTCATGGGCTTGCTCACAGCCACACTGATGACCCCATGCCAGGTCCAGACCTTCTTGACCAGCCTGAAGCCTCAAGGCCTCCCTGCCCCTCCCGGTCATCTCCCAGGCACAGGACTGAGCCCCCACCCAGAACTCCCTCTGCAGTCTCCACTCGAGGACCTGGACAGACCCTCGTTTGGGGTGATGGATTTGGGGTGTGATGTAGCCAAACCTGAGACAAGCCTCCTGCCTTGTCCAGGTTCAGCCTCCTGCCTCCTGGATCCGGGAGGGATCTGAGTATCCACCCCACCTGAGTATCCACCGCACCTAAAACTAAAGCCCAAAGAAAGGGCTTATCCAGGGTCAAGATTCAACCCAGGTCTCCCGGCTCTTTCTGCTAAAACTGTTCCCTGAGGCCTCTCAGGAAACCCAGCTGCGTGGCTGGGTCTGATTACAGGGGTGGGGGCAGGAAATGCAGAAGAGAAACTTGGATTCATCCCATAAATGACCATCAGAGGCCCCCTGGGGGCTCAAGTCAGAGGAACCAGAGTGGTGAGTGCAAGAGCAGCCTGAGGGGGAAGCTGAGGGGCCTGTGGGGAGGGGAGGGGCGGGAGCGGGAAGCAGGAGTCAGAGGTCAGTGTGTAGGGGAGACTTGCAGAGGGAGCGTGGGCCTAAGGAAGCTGACTGGCATTGCTGGGGGGCGGGATGACGTGATCCCCCCACACACACACCTGTCCCTGTCCTGGCTCACACGGGGCGGGTCCCTTTGGAGAGCAGATAGTAAGAGTGGCTAACTCACGTCCATATTTATTTACCAAGCTTTCCCGGGGCTTGCGGGCACCAGGTGTTGATTCATTTCATCCTCACGACAGCTCTGTGGGGTCGGCACCTTATCAGCTGCCTTTACAGATGGGGAAACTGAGGCACAGGCAGACGCTCAAGGACTGGCCACCGGAAAACCACAGAGGGGACCAGCAGTGTGACTCTCGCCCCTGACTCCCTGCACTGTGGCTCTTGCAGAAAGTCACACAGCAGGGACTCCTAACTCCTGAGCATCCACCTGGCCTTGGGTTGAATGAAGCTCCTTGGCACTGAGCCCAAAGCACACCCTCCCTGTGACTCTCAACGAGATGGATAGACACGTGACCCCAGAGGGTCCCGCACACACCCCCTCACCCCCAGGGAAACGGCGGAAGCAACCCCCAGGCTGGCATTGCCACCTCAGGAGCGGGGCAGCTGGACAGCAAGTGGACTCTTTGGATGCCTCTTTCTAAGAAAAAAAATACAAAACTGTGAATATAAAATTAGGTATGAAAGTGAATATTAAGAGTAAAGAAGGCCCTAGCCGGTTTGAGCGATTGAGCATCGACCTAGGATCCAGGAGATCGCGGTTTGATTCCCGGTCAGGGCACATGCCCGGGTTGCGGGCTCGGTCCCTGGTCAGGGGCGTGCAGGAGGCAGCCGATCAATGACTCTCTCTCATCATTGATGTTTCTCTTTCTCTCTCTCCCTCTCCCTTCCTCTCTCTGAAATCAATAAAATATATATATTTTTTAAATCCAATAAATAGCGTAAACATAAGATCCAAAAAATTAGCATATTTATTAGAGGAACCTAACACACCTCTATAATACTTCTGTCCTATGTTTTTATTCCCCCATCCACTCTCTGATTGCCTCTTTATAAAATGACAATTCTGTAATACTATTTTTCATTTAAAGAATGCTAATTCCGCGTTTCCTCCCTCATCGTTGATTGGAAATTTTTTTAACTTATTGTTTTGACCAGGCATTCATAACACTCAAATTCCCTGCATACCCTTTGACCTGCCTCTGTTTGGACGCATGCCATCATTTGTAAGGATGTCCACCAGCTAGCTTCTGGCTCTGCCCATTTCCACCTTTGTGGAAAATTGTACATTGCCCACTGTTGAAAATGTACATTTCTCCCCTTTTACCCACACACCCTCCAGCCTGGCCCAGGGGACCCCAGAGCATGCTATTTGGGTGGCCGTGTTTGGGGGAACCCAGAGGCCAGTGCAAACCACATAAACGTATTCCACTCGCCCAAACCAAATACACCCCGGACTCCACCTCCCTTCAGCTGAATTTCCAAAATGCCTGAGCCCACACCCAGGGAATGGTGAGGGAGGGGTGGGGTCGGGGCCCAGAGGAATGTCTTACTACCTCAAATTTGCAAAAGCGTGTGGCCATGTGGCCGCATCCTCAGGGCCTGTCGCAAGGGTCAGGCTTCCTGGGCTTTGCAAAAGTGCACCCCTGGCTCAGTGCTGTGTGAAATCGCTTGGTCAAGGAAGTTCAAGAAACTTTCCCATAAAATCCTGGGCTGAGTATGAGCCAGAACAATACCATGTCTTAAGACTGGGCAGAGAGGAGGTCAACAGCAGATGCTTGGGCAGGTGACTCAGGCCTGCCCCAGCTGAGGCAGGAATGTCCAGGTGGCCTCAGGCAGGTCTCAGAGGCAGAGGAGACCTGAGCCACTGAAATGTCTTCCAGTGACAGGATTCAGGGGTGACAGACCATGGAGGACTTGGGGGGTCTACAGGGACTCAGAGTCACAGTCCTGTCCCTGGGGCCCAATGCCATTGAAAGGGACTCCCTAGTGTTGGGAGAGAGTTACTCAGGTTCGTGGATTTCTCTAAACCAGAGAAACTTTGGCCACGAGCCCCACAGCGTGATCGGGGCGCAGGGGTCAGTGTGGAGACGGGTCTGGTAGGAGGCGGCCAGGGGCAACCATTTAGAGAAAAGCATTCCTAGTGTGGCCTTGATCAGAGGCCAGGAGGCCACCCAACTGTCTCACTTCCCTTGTCAATGAGGCTAAATCAGGAACAGGAAGGGAGAGGTAGCTGGTCATTGCATGAGAACAAAGCCGGCTATTGGGTTACAATTGGGGTGGCCCCTGGGTGGCACAGAAGCAGGCAGGCTTGGGCCTGGAGACTGGTCCTCACCCATCAGATGTCTCAGAGACCACACCTGAGTCCCTTCTCATGGGGCAGGCCTGGGCACAGCAGGCGGAAGACAAATTCAGGGACTAAAAAGGGCTTCTTGGGGCTGGGAGGAAGGCAGGTGACATGCTTCATTTGTTGTGCAGGGCTGGGCATTACCTACGAGCCCTCGCCCTAGTCTTGCCTTTCAGGAGCAAAGGAGGGCCCGAGTCACAAGGACTGACCCCAACTGCATTTAACCCCAACAGAAAAAATGCCCTGGCCCCTTAAGGTTCCCTGGAGACTGGGTCCCCTTCTGGCCACATGTCTTCCCCAGCCAGACCCAGCAGAAAGCATAGCTCTAGCTACTGGGGGGAGCGGGGAGGCTGGACCACAGATCAGAGAAGGTCCTGATGGCCCCAGGACCCCTGCACAGCCTCTGTGGGTAGAGCTGCCCAAATTTCTCCAGGGTCAGGGTCAGGTGGCTAGAGGACCCAGGTACCTGTTTGCAGAACCACGGCGGTCCCTGTGGGGACTCTAGGATTTGCTTCAGCAGTTGTGTGCTGCTGAATTGCTGGCCATGGACACAGACATAGAGAAGGAGGAGACCCTGGAGGACGTGTGGGGGGGGGCTAAAACAGGGGCCTGGTATGTGTGCAGAGGGGATGCCAGAGAGAGAAATGGTGGAGGAAATGGGGGGAGTGCTGGGTGGTGTCTCACCTTGTGAGTCTCCTGTAAACCTACAAAACTTTTGTTTTATGGGAGTGGGGAGGAAGATGGTGACAAATGCAGAGGGTGGCCTCCAGGTGGGGTGAGAGACCCATGGAATGGGTGGGCAGAATTGGACAGGGGTGCAGCGTGGGCCTCAGAAACAACCAGAAGCAGGATCTCTAGGGCCTGCAGCACTTCCTCCCTGTGTCTCCCGCACCCGGTTTCGTTCTCTTTCAAGGCAGATTGCCGCCTTCACCAGGGAGAAGCAGGACTGCCAACAGCACCTCCCTCTACAGGAGCCCTACTGGCTCCAGGCTAGACTAAAATCCCAGGACAGGACTCTGATTGGCTTTGCTCCAGTCAGGACCCGCCCCCTGACCAGTCGCGAGCAGCCTGAGGGTAGAGCCGTGGAAGAACAGGTGCTCCTCTGGGAACCACACAGTTGGGTGGGGTGTTCCTGGGAGAAGGGGGGGACCACGCAGCAGAATGGCCGGTGCCCTCCAGAGGGAGGGGGCAAGTTGCCTGAGCACCTACCCTGTGTCAGGGACTTTGTGTAGGTCGTCTCTGAACCCCTGTAAAGCCTTCCTTTCCTCAACTCGCAGGAGAAGAAACCAAGGCTTAGAGAGGCTATGGGGTGACACAGCTAGTAAACAGTGGAGCCGGGATCAGAGCCCGGGTCTCGGGTGCCACAGCCTGAGCCCACCCCACTGCCCCGCCCTTTCAGCTTCTTTCATGGTCCTGCACATCCTCTGGGGAGACCCTCAGGCCCTGAGGCAGAGACCCCCCTGGACCTCTCCTCCCGTCTCCAGAGCCCAGTGTCTCTCCACATGGGGTCTGGGCAGATCCCTCGATGTCCACCCAGAGGCCCTCCGGGGAGTTTGCACAAACCCCTTTTTACATAAACCTCACAAATGTGCGATGTAAGGTTGCTGACACCAATACACAGAAACCTCCCCATGTGGGTTTTTTTTGGGGGGGGGTTGCTGCAAAAAGCTGTATTGTTTCCATTTGGTCCACCACACGGGAGAGGTCTCCAGGGTGGTTAAAAGGCTGCCTAGTGGTTTCAGAGAGAGGCTCAGGCAGAAGCCACACTCCAGGGGGTCGAAAAGAGGCCCCTCGAAGGCCTCTGGACTCCAAAGGCTCGTGGCCATCCTTGAGGGTGAGCCTTTCGAAGAGACACGTGCCCAGCCCCGTGGGGGCGGCGGCCTGCGGAGGTGACCAGGTGTCGTCTATCTTCTCCATGAGTTTCACCTGCTCATCCGGGCAGTGGCTCTCAGGGAGTCACAGAGCTGAGGGTCTGTGGGGCAGAACCCAGGGCCTGCAGATCCAAAGGACCCGGTTCAGGTTCTTCTCCAGGACCCTGGCCGTTTCCGTGGCGTCCTGAGTGTCACCCCACTGACCGCGGGCAGCCTTCTGCCCGTCCTAGAAGAGGGCGCGGCCGCCTCCGGGTTTGCGTCTTTAAGAGACTCCCAGTGCCCTCCGGCTTCTCTCCGGCCAGCTGGTGGGGGACATGGCCCCCGCCGCCAGGGCCACCTGCTCTCGGTGGAAACAGAAGCCCAGAGAGAGGTAGGGGAAGGAGGCCGCAGGCGCAGGGTGACCAGGCGGCTGGCGCACCTCCACTGGGTGGAATAATCCTGACAAACCTGGGGGCTCACGCTTGCTCAGCAGCGGGGAGTTAAGCTCAAAAAACGGCGGTGGCTGGTCTCGGAGGCCGGGGGTGGCTGGGGTGGTTCCGAAGGTGGTGGAAAGAGGTTGGAGGGTGGTTGGAGGCTGGAAGAAAGGGCACCCCTGGGTCTGTTCCGTCCAAACACCGTTGAAGCAAGAGACAGATCCAGGGGACCGCCAAAGGCTTCACTCCCCATGTTCTGAACTGTCATCATGTCCTCGAGGGTGGCACATGACAAGAACTGTCCTAGCTGGTTCACTTGGGCTGCTGTATTTTCATGCCATTTGTTTGTTGTGTTTCCATGTGTTAAATTTGCATTTTCTTTGTTACTATGGTATCATATTATATCCCCAAAACTCGGGCTGAAATACACGGCTCCAAGAGGCTCCCCCAGGTCTGAAGTGGGGTGCACAGAGGCGTGTACATCCCACAGCTCAGCCTGACGCTGCAAACGTAGACACGGGGCAGGCGAGCCCTGGCCGGCGGCTCAGCTGGCTGGGCATAGCTCCGTGGACAGAGAGGTCGTGGGTTCGATTCCCAGTCAGGGCACACACCCAGGCTGCCTGTTTGCTCCGGGTCAGGGAGGATGCAGGAGGCAGCCAACTGGTGCTTCACTCTCACATCGATGTTTCTCTCCCTCCCTCTCTCTTCCTCTCTAAAATCAATGAGAGTGCAAATCCGCAGGTGCGATGCTTCCACAAAGCAGCTGGAAAAGGAACAGCTCAGAAGGAGGACCCCACGGGGTCCACAATGATTTTATTGCGTCTGTGCAGTGATTGAGCGACTTTACCAGGTCCCATAGGAGCGAAGAGTGGCGGGAGCTCATTTTCCAAGTTGGCACGTTGGCTTCTCCAGGCGAACCCACAGGGTTGTTTCTGAAACAAGCAAAAAGTAATTCTTTCCAGCACAAAAGAATTTTCTTCCTTCTAGCAAGAAGAGAGAAACCAGGCCACACTGTTGCTGAGAAAGCAGGAAAACCTGCCTGTTTTGGGCTAAACTATGTGCTCCCCCCCATTTCATAAGTTGAAGTCCTGACCTTCAGGACCCCAGAATGGGATTATATTTGGAGATAAGGTCTTTAAAGAGGCAAGTCATTTAAAATTTGGTCATTCGCCCTGGCCGGTTTGGCTCAGTGGTTAGAACATCGGCCCTCAGACTGAACGGTCCCGGGTTTGATTCCGGCCAAGGACACGTGCCTTGGTTGCAGGCTCGGTCCCGGCCCTTGTCCGGGTGCCCCACGTGTGGGAGGCAACCAATCGGTGCGTCTCTTTCACATCGATGTTTGTCTCTCTCATTCCCACTCTCTCTGAAAAGCAATAGGAAAAATATCCTCGGGTGAGGATTTTTTTTAAAATTTTTTTAATTTCTAAAAAATGCAGTCATTGGGGGGGCCTGACGTTCTTGCAATTTGACTGGCATTTTTAAAAGAAGAAGTGGTTAGGACAGACACACACACACACACACAGGGAGGACCATGGAAGGACACAGGGGGTAGAGGGCCACCTGCAAGCCAAGGAGAGAGGCCTCAGAAGGAACCAGCTCCACTCACACCCGGATCTTGGACTTCCAGCCCCAGAACTGAGGGACAGCACCGGTGTGTTGTCTAAGGCCCCAGCCTGCGGTGTCTCGTCTGGCCGCCCTAGGACAGAAGCACAGCGCCCAAGATGAACTGTGAGATACTATATTCATTAAGCACAACGCACACTGGGCAGCGTTCCTTGATCCAAAACATGATTGGAGGTCACAGGGTAGCAGATGCATATCAGTGGAACCACACTGAGGACCGTGTAAGGGGACTTGTAGACCTTGTGACAAAACCACTGATGTCTTAGCTCTCTGCCTCTCACCAGCAATTTCCAGGAAGCAAGACCTCAAATGCTTCCAGAGAAGCTGCACTCAGCAGCTTCTTCGGTGCTTTTGGAATTAAGGTGGGACGCAAGGAAATTACTCGGAGGCTGGAGAAAACAAGGGGATGTGGGGAGGGAATCTCGTGATTAGATTTACAAGAGAGTTAACAAGCTTCCCTGAGGGTGGCTCAGCTCATTTCAAAGGTGTGTTAACCTAGATGCACAGAAACAATGGGCAGGGCTTGCTTAAGGCAAAGATAAACCTTTTACTGGAAAGCTCTGTGGCTGGGGCCTAGCTACTCACCATGACCTGCTCGTGTAGGAATTCATGATCTGAGTACCGGTGAGGTTCCTTTCCATGGAACCCCTTTTTCCGTCCACATGCATGAGGTAGAAATGCTTGAGGACTTTGTTCTGTTTGTCGCTGAGAACCCAAGCTCAGGATAGGAGATGGTGTGTGGGTGTCTGTGTGTCTGTACGTGTGTGTTTATTAACTGCCTCATTTTTTCACATAGAGAGGAAAAGCTACATTCCCTGGCCTGAATGGCTCGGTGGCAGAGCATGGGCCAGTGCGCTAAAGGGTCACAGGTTCGATTCCCAGTCAATGGGCACGTACCTGGGTTGTAGGTTCAATTCCCGGCCCTGGTGGGGTGTTTGCTGGAGGCAACCAATCAGTGTGTCTCACATCGATGTTTCTCTCTCTCCCCCCCCCCTTTCACTCTCTCTAAAATCAATGAATAAAATATCCTTGGGTGAAAATTAACAAAAAAATTAGAAAGCTACATTGATGTCAGTTTTGAGGGAGCTCCAAGTACCGTGCAGGGTCCTTGTGGTAACAGCTTGTGCATGGATGTCTTTGCTCACTTTTTATTACTCATCAGGACCTGTGGGGGATGAACAGTAGGCTCCCCGCCTTGCTCTGGTGGTGAACAAGAGAGGGAGATTAGGAATGTCTCTTTTTAGCAGGCCCCACCTGAGAGACGGAATTCCACCTGCAGGCGTAAGCCCCACTTGGGAACTTGGGAAACTGGGGATATGATCGTGTGTTTTTTCTGACGCTGTTAATTCCAGGAAAAGCCGTTCCTCTGATTTTAAGTGGTTGGCCAACGTGATATTTCTTAGCAGTATTTTGTTTAGCGTGAATTTGTTTGATGGTCAAACATCACAATTTTCATGTAAAGAACAGGCGGTGAGGGCTTCTGGGAGGCAGAGGGTGATGCAAATAGCTCAGTGACGGCCAGTTTGGCTCTTTCCCAAACACTTCACTATAATCAAAACAAAAAATGATAATTTTAGCTGACATTTAGCAAAGCCTTCCTTCCTAGGTACCAGGCACTGTTCTAAGCACCTTATATTTCCATTCTCATTTAATCCGTATAGTGAGTGTGGAGGGAGGGACGTTTTTCTCGATTTCTGGGTAAGGAAGATAGGGCCACAGGCAGGTGACTTGCTCATAGTCACACAGCCACTAGGCGGGGACCCAGGGACAGCACCCAGCCCTCCAGCTCCACAACATGAGTACCACCTCTTTTTTTTTTTTTTTCAGAGAGAGGGGAAGGGAGAGGGATAGATAGAAATATAGATGAGAGAGAAACCTCATCGATCGGCTGCCTCTTGCACGCCCCCCACTGGGGATCGAGCCAGCAACCCGAGCATGTGCCCCGACCAGGAATCAAACCGGTGACCTCTTAGTTCCTGGGTCAACGCTCAACCACTGAGCCACACGAGTGAGTGCCACCTCTTCTTTCTGTTTGCCAGGCCGAGGGTTAACCAATGACGCCCTGTTAGCTGTATCTAAATGCCACGCAGAACTTGAAGAAACCCCCTCCAGAGCCACATGCCATCAGAGAGGCTCAGAGACACCCCTACGGCCAGAGGGTAATGTGTCATTGATATAGTCTCCTGGGGCAACGTCCCCAGCTTCTGAGCCCAGATGTGACTTAAACACCCAGAAGGGCCCTGTGTGACTCAGGTCAGGACAGTGTCAGGGAACCTCCAGGAAGCACAAATAGGAAACTCGTGGGCTCACTGCCACGCTGTCCACGGCGGAATTCCTTCTTCCTCCGAAAACTTCTGTTTGGCTCTTAAGGCCTTTCCATCAACAGGATCCGGCCCACCCACATTGTCCAAGATAATCTCCTCTGCGTAAAGTCAACTGACGGTTGATGTTAGTCCCACCTACAGAATATCTTCACAGCGCGCGGGGATGGGTGTTTGATCACCTGGCCACAGCCCGGCTCAGAGCATCGTCACAGGCTGCACGTCCACCCCCCAGGCCTGCAGGATTTTCCTCTTTATTATTATTTTTTTAATCCTCTCTTGAGGATATTTTTTCCATTGCTTTTCAGAGAAAGTGGAAGGGAGAGAGACACATAGATTGGTTGCCTCCCGCACACACAGGATTGAGCCCGCAACCGAGGCACGTGCCCTTGGCCAGAATCGAACCCGGGGCCCTTCAGTCCACAGGCCAGCTCTCTAGCTACTGAGACAAACCAG
Source organism: Miniopterus schreibersii (assembly GCF_964146895.1). Classification (NCBI taxonomy): domain Eukaryota; kingdom Metazoa; phylum Chordata; class Mammalia; order Chiroptera; family Miniopteridae; genus Miniopterus; species Miniopterus schreibersii. Next base: position 183,864,350 of record NC_138102.1, on the reverse strand, counting down.
CTAGGACAGGATTTTCCACTTTAGAAGAAATGAAGGATCAGGGAACAGCCGGTCTTTGGCTGACGTGCGTCCTGAAGCCAGGTAAAGATGCGTTTCGGAAAAACTGTCCACCATGTCAGCTTTCTTCCGGCTTTGGCATCGGTTTTTCGATGATTACTGTTCCTTTTTAAAGTTTTTGAATTAAAATATTCCATAGCTATAAAGTACACACAGTAGGGTGAATTTTCACAAATGACCCTCCCCCATAACAAGCACCGGGAAGCCCCCTGGGCCCCTCCCCGGCTCCCAAACCTGGGCCAGCCCCCCGACTGGCGGCTGGTTTTTCTCACTCGCTGTTGGTGAGTGTGAGTCACGGGGCCGGTGTGATCGTGGTTCCTTCTCAGTGGGATTTGTGTCTACCCGCGATTTGTGTCTCCATCCTGTTGACGGACGTCCGGGCTGTTTCTGGCCTGGGGTTGTTATGAATGAAGCTGCTGTGAACATTCAGGTACAAGGTTTGGGGGGAACGTCGGTGCGCCTTCTGCTGAATGCGCCTGGGGGCGAGATCGCTGGGTCCTAGGGTGCGGGTTGTTGATAGATAGTCGCCGAAAGTCTCCCAAAGAGGCTGCACCCACTCACGCCCTCAGCAGGGTGCTCCAGCCGGGCCCGTCCGCACCAGCAGTTAGTGGCGTCTGTGTTTTCGCTCGAATCCTGCTGGCGGGTGTATAGGGCTGTGATGTGACATTATATTTCTAATTCTCATTTCCTTGATGACGAACGCATTCGCACACTTGTTTATTGGCCATTTCCCGACCCTCTGTGAAGCCACTGGTCCATTTTCAATTTTCTTTATCATACTGACTTGGAGGAGTTCTCTACCTATTCTAGATACAGATATTTGTCATAAATTTATACTGCAAATCTCTTTTCCAAATCTGTGGGTCACCTTTATTTTTCTCTCTTAATGAACAGAAATTCTTAATTTTGATGTAACCAAAACTATCAATCATTTCCTTTATGGTTAGTGTTTTTACACCCTCTTTAAGACGCTTTGTATAACCCACAGAAACAAAGATAGCCCCTTACGTTGTCTTCCAGAAGCTTTACTGTTTTACCTTTTTAACTTTTGGATTCTCGATCCACGGGGCAGTGAGTTTTATGTATAGTGTGGGGAATGGTATCAAAATTCACTGTGTCCACGTGGGTATCCCACGGACCCCATATCATTTTAAAGGCTTTTTTTGTCACTATTGTGAGTGTGTGAACTCTTACCTTTTTTCTCTCATTTCAACAACTGTGAGTCTTCTTAAGAATTTACTTAAAACTGAAGGGCGAGGAGCGTGCCGGGTTGACAAGCAGGGGCCGGGGAGCTGCTGCCACTGAGGCAGCCGTGGCCGAGCCCCGGGCCACACACTCACCCTTCCTGTTAAAAGCTCCCCTGCCGGTTGCGCTGTCACCCCATTCTGCAGGGGAGGAGACTGAGGCTCAGGAGCCCATGGGAGCTGGAACAAGGCAGAGCTGGGACTCCAATCCAGACAGGTCCGGCTCCAAGGCTGTTGGGGAAGAGAATGGTGATAACGGTGAGGAGCCTGTGTGTTTGGGGCGACTGGACAGTTTTCAGAGCCCTCTGCACCCATAAAGGGGCTTGCGACTCCAGGCCACTGTTCCTGCCTGGCCCCAGCTGGAGGACAGGCACTCAGAGCCCCAAGGAGGGGACGTACTCCGACATACGGGGGGAAACTGAGTCATTCCTGCAGCTCCCTGGAGGAGGCGCCCCCCCAGGGCTTGGAATGAGAGTGTCCCTGGAACTCGCCCAGAACCACAGGTGCTTTGGAAATGGCAGGAGTCTGCCTCTTCTCCCTCTCGCGTAGAAAAACCCCATGTCGGCCGGGAAAACCCAGCCTTTGGCCACAGGGAAATAACTGGTACTTAATCTGCTGGTCGCTTCCGTTTGGAGAGAGGAGGAGCAGCAGGGGAATCTGCCGAACGGGAGCCAGACGCCCGGATAATTTGGTTAGGGCCCAAGATGCATGGACAGCCTGCCAGCCTGCCAGGTGTCCTGGGAAGGCGGAGGGAGGGAGGGAGGCCGCGGGCTGCAGAGCCACAGGCCCTGGAGGCTCATGGGGACACCCTGTCCGCCTCCCTACACAGGCCCCAAGGTAACCAGAGCTTCACCCGGAGCCCAAGAGGGAAGTGTGAGCATTTGTTTTAGTTTGCAGATGAAATGGAGGCTCCGAGTGGCCCACAGTCCCCTGGAGGAGGGACAGCTGAGTGATACAAAGCCCAGGCGTGGCCGAGGCAGGAAGGGCCCTGGGGTGGGTGGTGGGGAGCCTGCCAGGGCTCCCAGCCCCTTCCTCCTCCCCCCTCTGGCCTAGAGCGACTGAGGGCCCTGGCGGTTCTGCCCCTGCCCCAGGGCAGCCCCAGGGCCAGCTTCAGGTCAGGGCAAGGGCCTCTCAGTGCCGCCTGAGAGTGTGGAGGTGCCGCCTGCCCTCCCACGGTCAGAGTCAGTTGCTAATTTAATGGACAAATTTAACACCCTCTCTCGGTTCCCGAAAGGCAGGAGCCACGCTAGGCGGCGCTGACCTTTGCTCTTGTTTTCTGCAGAACCATTTTAAGTTGATTAGCAGACTATTCCTATCTCCTGGCTGTTGTTACTTCAAATACCAGCTCAAAGTGGCTGGACCGAGGGAGGCAGAGAGTCAGATGCGATGGTGGGTGGGAGGAGTCCATTCCGAGGGAGGAAACCGGCCCAGGAATTTCCTCATGTGAGATGTTGGCCGTGGGCGACCTGGCTCAGTCCTGCCGGGTCTGGGCCCAACTACACAAGCCGGGGTTGAGAAGAAGGGCCTGGCCTGGATCGCGTGGCTCAGAGGTTGAGCATGAGGTCACAGCCATGCACCAGGAGGTCACAGTTCCATTCCCAGCCAAGGGCACATGCCCAGGTAGCAGCTCCATCCCCAACAGGGGGCATGCAGGAGGCAGCCAATCGATGACTCTCTCATCACTGATGTTTCTATGTCTCTGTCCCTCTCCCTTCCTCTCTCTGAAATCATTCTTATAAAAAAAGAGAGACGAAGGGCCTGGCCCTTGGCTCCATCCCGGAACCCTGGGCTCCTGGCGCCTGGCCCCTGCCCAGCCCCTCGCCAGTGGCAGCCAGGACCTTCTCTACAGAATGGAGACAGTCGTCCTGTCTCCCTTGGGAGGCTGTGACGAGGGCAGAGCACCCTGGTCAGCATGCTCCTTCCCCGTGTGTGTTCCTACTTTCGCCTCCCTCCAGGAGACTTATCTGTTTGGTGCCCAGAAGACCCTGGAGCTGAGCCAGGCCCCTGGGCGCTCAGTGGCAGAGAGCCATCAATAAATGGCAGGAGCCAGCGCTCCGGCTGACGGGAGAGAACCCTCGGGATTATAGCTGAGAGTGATGAGGGGCCTCCTCTCAGGCGCCAGGCTGTGGCCACCGCTCATCTGCGGCCATGGGCCTGTACCGTCTGGCCCGGCACTCAGAGTGCCCAGGAGAGCCTGGGGGATCTGTGCCCAGCAGTAGGGCACCTGGGGAGACAACCCAGAGAGATAGGACATGCTGGGGACACTCGCGTCATCCCAAAGAAAAAGGAAGATCTGCCGAGAGAGAAGGCAGCTGGAGGGTGCAGGGCAGGAACAGGGTGCCCAGAACGCTCCCATCGCTCTGGGCCCCTCCGCGTGGGGGGTCGCGATAACTCGGGCACACTCCCGCAGCCCGCATGTGCTGTCACTCAGCATCCGGGCTTCAGAAGATGATCCCATTTGAGCTTAAAAGCAGCGTGAAGTACGCCCTCTAAGGAAGCAAAAGGGAAGGAAAGAAGGGAGGGAGGGAAAGGGCGGAAAGGAAGGAAAAAGAAACCAGCTTTACCAGGTACTGCGTTCCTGCCGTGAGCCAGGAGCTTCCGCACACCCAGAGCGCACTGTCAGCCGCAATTCTGCTTATCTCCGCTTCAGGGAGTCGAAGGGGTTCTCCCAGGCCCCACAGCAGGGGGCGAGGCCGGGCAGCCAGGGAGACCCAGGCCGGACGCTGCCCCCCAGCAGCCCTCAGCCGAGGCATCTTAAACTCCCAGGGAGGGCCCAGGGTCAGCACTCCTCCCTCCTCCGCCAAAGAATCAAAACCTCCCTCCAGCTTCCACACGGCGGAACACTACGCAGCTGTAAAAAAGGGGGATCTCTCCCCGTTGAGACAGCATGGAGGGACCTGGAGAGGGTTATGCTGAGCGAAATAAGCCAGGCAGAGAAAGACAGGTATCCCATGATCTCACTCATATGTGGAATCTAAGGAACAAAATAAATTGACGAACAACATAGGACCACAGACAGGGAAGCATGGAACAGATGGACAGATCTCAGAGGGAATGGGGGGGGAGGGAGATTAACCAAAGAATTTATAAGCATACATGCATAGTCCATGAAGACAGAGAATAGACCAGTGAAGGCCTGGGTGGGGTGGGAGATGGGTGGAGGGGGGCGAAGGGGGGAGCGAAGGGGGGAAAACGGGGAACATCTGTAATACTCTCAACAATAAAAGAAATTTTCAAAAAACTCCCTCCAGGGCTCTGCACCCTGCAGCTGCCCCAGGGCTGTCCTCACACAGACCTTCTGGCAGGCTGGACAGATTGCTTAATTTCATGTTTAAGAGGAGAAAGCTAGGGCCCAAAGGGCGAGGGACTTGGCCAGGACCACACAGGGTCAGTGGCGGGGGACTTGGACCCAGCTCCTGAGAATGAAGACAGAGAGGGGTGGGCTCAGGTGGGCCCGAGGCCTGCGCAGTGATGCGAGGGCACCCCTACCTGGCGTGGGGGTGGGAAGGGCCGGCCCCTTGCCTACAAGGCTGGGGAGGGTGGCCAGGCAGCTCCGGGAGTGGACGGGGCCGGGGGGAGCAAGTCCCTGACCCTGCATGGGGCCAGGCGGCGAGACCAAGGGAGCTGCCTACGACCAGGAGCAGCATGGTGTGTGCAGGGACCACAGGTGTCTGACTTTTGCAGTTTGCTGAACACATACCTGGTTTAGATTATTTCTATTTATTCTGCTCAATATATGTTGTGATTCCTGTATTTGTAGATTCGTGACTTGCACCATTTCTGGAGAATTCTCGGCCATTAGCTCTTCATTCGCCTCCTCTCCTGTGCCCCCACCTTCTGGGACTCAGCTTAGACTCGGCTCTACCTTCGGGTTCTGCCCTCCGTCTCCGGGCCTCGGTCTCCTTGATTCTCTGCGCTCATTGAGTCATTTCTTCCTGTCTCTCTTTCGGCTAATTCTTCACCCTGTCTGCTCTGCTGCGTAAGCCCTTCCCCACTGAGAATTTAATTTTTAAAATTATATTTTGAATACCTACAAGTTCTGTTTGGTTTCCTTGTAAACCAGCCTGGCCATTTTTGAGGGCCTCTTGTCCCCTGCTCACTATTTTTATTTCACCCTTTATGTTTCTGAACATTTGAAACTGGTCACTGTTTTATATTCCGTATCTTGTCAACGTAAGAACAGCCAAACCTGTAGAGAATTTTCCTAAGGGTTTATTTGAGCCTAAACTGACAATTGTTGGGAGCAAGATTACCCGGAGGTGGGAGATGGGGGCGGGGGGATCGGATTACAGGAGCGTTAACAAGTTTATGGGCTCCCTTGAGGCTTATTTCCAATGTGTTAATCACCTAGATGCACGGAAACAATGGACTGACCTTGCTTAAATCAAAGATAAACTAAAGAAATTATAGTCCTGGGGAGTGACTATCCGAAGTGACCTGCTCAGTTAAGAATTTATGGTCAGCTCACCCTGTGAAGTTCCTGTCCCTAAAACCCCTTTTGTGTCCACCATCTGATCCTGGTTCTCCGCAGTCCTTGGCAGTGGTGGCGAGGAAGGGAGGTCGTGTCTGAATTTCTCGCGTGTTTTATTCCCCTGCCCCTTCCCCACAGCCGCTCGTCTCTGCGCGTGCCGGGGGGGGGGGGGGGGTGCACGCTGCGGGTTCAGGTGTTGGACTGAGCCTGGAAGTCAGGGGGCCTGAGCCGGAGCTGCCTCCCCCCAAAGGGGATTTGCACCTGCCTCCGCCGGGAGCCAGCAGCCCGGCGTCATTCCTGCCCATTTAGAAATGTGCAGACCTGTAGAGAATTTTTATGAGAGTTTATTTGAGCTGAACCGAGGACATTGCCAGGAAGCCAGGTCTCAGCGGCTCCAGGAGATTAAGGAAGGAACCTGAGGGGGTGGGAGAGCGAGGCGGGACTGGATTCCGGGAGAGTTGAAATGACTTGGTCTTCCGAGGGCAGTGAGGCTCATTTCAAAGGCATGTTAACCTAGAAACAATGGACGGACGGGGCTAGTTTAGGGGGAAGATAGGCCTTTTACCAAAAAGTTCCGTGCCTGGGGCGTGACCTGCCAGGTAGGAGTTTGTTGTATCACAACACCCCGTTTTTCCTCCACATCACACTGTCCAGTGACTTCCACGAAGCCCCTCGAAGATCGCAGCTTTACGTGGGGTTAACAGGCTTGGTTTCCATTCCACACGGGCCCAAGGCTTCGTCTCCCCAGCAGGGAGGTGCACCAGTGTCCGCCGTTAAGGTCACCCCTTCCTTTTTTGTGCCCTTCTCTCAGTTCTGCTCTCTGTGTCCCTTCACAATTGTTCTCAGCGCTGTCCCCCCTCCCCCCGCCCCTACCCCGGTCCCCTTGACATTCACGCTCTCTCCACTCTACCCCACCCTGCTCTGGGCCTGGTTCTGGTTTGCCATCCCACCCCCCCAGGGCGATTTCTTTCTTTCTCCCTCCACAACTATCTCTCCCACTCTCCCACTCCCTGCCTCCCTTCCCTCTCTCACTCCGAGGACCGGCCAGGGCCCCGCCCAGCTGGACTCCAGGGAGGCTTGCAGCCCTCAGCCTGCAGGCCCCAGGGACAGAGACATGTTGACTGGGGACTGCGGCAGTGCTGTGCTCGTGGTTCAGCTGAGACCAACCAGCTAGAGTCTTCCCCAAAGCAAATTTCCTAGGAAACTGGGGGCAAACAAGGCCAAACAATGGAAAGAACAGAGGCCCCAGAGGGGGTGGCTGAGTGGGTCTCCTGCTGGGCTGTCCCCAGGGCTGAGCCTGAGCCTGGTTCCAAATGCCTGCCCTCCCCCACCACCCAACCAGGGGCTTCCTGCCCCAGGCTGGGGAGGGGTCTCAGGCAGGGGACCCCAGTTTCCCCCTCTGATCCCCTGAGGACTCCAGCAAGGGAGGTGATTGGAGGGGGTCAGGCAGGCAGGGGTGGAGCCCCCTGGAGGTGCTGACATAATTGAAGAATAAAGTATCCTCTGGGAGGTCAGCAGAGAAGTCCAAGGCAGAGGACACCCTGACTCTCAGCCCGAGAGTCTGAATGTCCCCCGGCCCCCAACTCTCAGTTTTTCAATTTCCTACCACACCAGACAGCCACTGCTGGACCTGCAGTGTCCTCTCAGTGGGAGAGGACGTTGATCAGCCCCTGAGAGCGTCTAAATCCTGGGCACGCTGCCCGGGAGGGGTGAACAGGGAGCCTGGAGCCTCGACCTGCACCCAGCTGATTGTCCCCAGGTGGGCCTGGCCCAGGAAGGCCAATCAGAGCCCAGATCCAGGACCCTGCGACCAGGAGCTGAGGATGGGAGTACGCCGTCCTGGCAGTGGGAAAGGTCACGGGTGGAACTGGAAGCCTGCACGGTGCCCTTTCTGACCCTGTGGGAGAAGCTAGTCTCCAGGAACCGATCATGACACCCCCCCCCCCCGCCCCTGTGAGAAAAAAGACAGGTGCACTCTTTTCTCCTGACTGGGGGTATTGGAGCCCCACATCTGTGGTGTTTCTGCCTCCCCAAGACTTGGTTTTGAGGGGGTTCAGAACACACCTCCCCAAACACGCGGCTTCGGCATGTTCACTTCAAGCTGAAGGTCCTTGAGAAGCAGCAGGTGCGGGAAGGGCTCCCATTCGACCCATTCTACCTAAAAGTGGGTAAGGAAGTTGCCCTCCCTGCACCAGGGAGAGAACATTCTTGTCGCCAGGGACAGGGGCCTCAAGGACAAGATGGGTCTATACAAACAAACCTGCAAGAAGCTTCCCCCATGTATTTGCTGGTCACGGTCCCACAGTTTACTACCCCCAGCCCAAACCCCTTTGTCCCGTCACATCCCCATAAACGGATTGCTCTTTATGTACAAAGGTATCTAAGCTTTGGGGTCTTATGGCTTCTTGGGGTCCGCATTTTCCTTTTGAAGATTCCTGCACACACGGAAAAATATTGTAAAAAAAAAAAAGGGTGAGCTCTTCTCCTGTTCATCTGTGTCCTGTCCGTTCATTCTCAGGCCAGCCACAGAACCTACGCGGGTACAGGGAGCTTTCCTCCCCTGCAGTTTGGACTCTTCATGAGGATTCCACCAGCCAAGGAATCCCCTTTGTGTCCAAGTGAATGCGAATTGGGTTTCTGATACTGGCAATTAAACATTCCTGATTACAGTCATCCGCCTTATCCGTGGGGCAATGGGTCCAAGACCCCCCAGTGGATGCCTGAAACCGTGGATAGTACCTGACCCTATCTATACTACGTTTTTTTCCTAGACATACATACATATGGTAAAATTTAATTTATAAATTAGGCACAGTAAGAGAGTAGCAACAATAACTAATAAAATAGCACAATTATATCTATAATAAAGGTATGGGAATGGTCCCTCTCTCTCTCTGATAACCCACCTGGTAACCGAGAGACGGCTACTAAGTGATTTAACACCCGGGTGGCATCTACAGCCTGGACACGCTGGAAGGGGTGATTCACAGGCCTGGGTGGGACAGAGCAGGATGGCTCGATTTCCTCATTGCTACTCAGCACAATTTAAAACATGAATTGTTTATTTCTGGAATTTCCCGTTTAATATTTTTCGACCGTAGTTGGCATCGCACCACGGTTCTTGCTGCAGGAAATGAAACCACGAAATGGGGTGATCGAAAAGGGATGATTGTTCGGTGCTCAAAGGCCTTCCAACCCCGCAGTGAAACAAACAGAAACAAAAGAGGATGCTCCACACCCTCTCTGTCCCTCCGTCCCCGCCATCCTGCCCGTCTTTCGCATTCCCACGTCTCAGGAGAGTGGTGTGTGCTGGTGTCTCCCCTCCCTCCCTTGGCCTCTGCCCGAGTCCCACATTGCAGGGACACGGCCAAGAGGACGCAGGCATTCTGGTGGCCCCCGGGGGAGGGGGGGAGGGGGAAACCCGAGGGTCTGAGACCCACTGTGGGTTCTTGGCTTCGCCCAAGAAAGAATTCTAATAGGAGGGAACATAGCGTTTAAAGTGAAAGTGAGCTTATTAGTGACGTGTGAGACAGAATGGGCCACCCCACAGGCAGGGCAGCTTCCCTGTTAGCAGAATTTGCTTCATTTAATGGGGAGGGGGGGTAGAGTATTCTGTAAGGGGAGCAATACTCGAGATCTTCCCCAGAAAGGGGTAGAGATTCTGTCCTTACATAGCTGCCTGTTTCAGATCACGTCCTCGGGGTGTATCCTTTAGCCCCATAATGTATTACAGTGAGCCTATGGTGAGGCTAGGGGTCACCCGTAGCTGAAATTAGTCTCCGTGTTGGACCGAGCTGGTCTCTGCTGGTTTTAAGCCATAAATCTGGGTTGGGGTGGTCTTACTTCCTTGTGGATAGTTCCTGTAGCTTTTATCAAGTGCAGCTGCTGCCCCAAATGCCCTCTCTCAGTCTCTCTCCCCCCAGACCCCTCCAGGGTCCTCCTCCTTGGCCAGTCCCTGAATGATGTCAGGCCCCAGGGCTCTGGCCTGGTTCTCGCCTCCTCTCTCTCCCCCTCACGGCTCCCAGGGCGGCCCTGTCCACCCGGCCAGCTCTGCCTCCCACGCAGCTCCATCTGGACGTCCTGCAGAGGCGTCGGCCCGGATGCAGCCCATCAAAGCTGAACCCGCCGTCCTCCCCTGAGCAGCTGCTCCTGCCCCCGTTCCCTCGGCTGGGCACGCCCTGGACACCCTGAACTCCTACAGACAAATGCCTTTCATGCCCCAAGACTTAGCCCTGGAGCAGAGCCGGCCACTCCCTCCTTTGTAGTCGATCAGATTTCAGACAATGCCTCCGTCTGAGCTGCAGGAGCCAGGCCGGTGGGAGAGACAGCCGGGAGCCCTCGGGGCCAGGATGGGGACAGTTAACTTCCATCTCACCTGCTTCCCGGGGCTGGCCTGAAGGCCAGGGGGGGGTCTAGGCCCTCATCACTGCATGTGGGAAGCATGGTTAGATTTCTCCTTCTTAGAGACCAGGGAGGGGGGTTGAAACCGAATGACTTCTTCCTGGGAAGGCACTTTGAGCTGACACTTTTAGAGAAGACTTGTTCGTTCATTCCTTCATCCATCAGATACTGCCTGAGTGTCTAGTATCTGGTATCTCTCCAGGTACTCAGGCCCTGGGCTCGGGTCAAACCTGGCCCTCCAGACGCTCTTGATCAGCGGGGACAAGAGAGAAAGGAGACCACGTCCCCATTGTGTAACCAGGGTCGCAGGGGGAGTGGGGAGAGGGAAGGCTGGGCAGGGCCCAAATCGGGCAGGAACACAAACCCAATTTTGACCCTCCCAGCACAGAGTGACCCTTGGCAGGGGGCTTCCCAGAACTGCTGCCAGGGGCCACTCACCTTCCAGGGCAGGAGCGCCCCGGGCAGAGGAGGCGTGTGGTCGATCCAGCCTCTGGCTCCCAGGCTGCAAACCTGTTTGTCATGTTACTGAACGGAATATTGCGGGCAACTGTAACAGGATGGTAAATATTTGTGTACCTAAGCGTAGATAGACTAGGTACAGTAAAAATGCAATATAAAAGATAAAAAGCGGTTTGCCTGGATGGGGCACTTACCGTGAACGGGGCCTGCGGGACTGGATGTCGCTCTGGGGAGCCGCTGAGGGAGCGAGGGTGACGGCCCCGGCCTCACTGTCTGCGACTGTGGGCTTTACAAACACCGGACACTGAGACTGCACCCAATTTATAAGAAGATCTTTTTTCTTTCTTCAATAATAAATTACCTTTAGCTTACTGTAAGTTTTTTTACGTTATAAACGTAATTTTTTTAACCTTTTGACTCTTTTGGAATAGCGCTTAGCTTCAAACACATTGTACAGCTGCATAAAAGCATTTTTCTTAACATCTTTATTGCATAAGCTTTTGTCTATTTTATATTTATATTTATATTTATATTTATTTATTTATTTTTACTTTTAAGATTTTTTCGTTAAACACCAGGACACAGACACGCACACGAGCCTAGGCCCACAAGGTTTAGGGTCCTCAGTATCACTGGCTCCCACTTCCATCCACGCCCTGTCCCCTGGAAGGTCTCAGGGGCCGCGGCAGGCGCGGTGCCGGTTGTCATCTCCCACAGGCCTTCTGCTGGACCTGCCCAAGGCTCTTCTTGAGGTGTTTCTTTTCAGAAGTATGTTTTGGGTGGTTTGCTTAGTTTGTTTCTGTTTCTCATCACAGATTACCTGTAAGCAGAAAATGCACCATGAACATGCCTCTCGATGTCATGTTAACGTAAGAAACATTCAAACCTGTGAAGAATTCTTGTGAGTTTTTCTGAGCCAAACCGTTGACGAACGCGGGGAAGCAGAGTCTCAACGGACTGAGATGATGCTCCTGAGAACGGCAGTGTTGCCCCTTGTTTCATGCAGCACAGTCAACAGAGGAGACGTAAGGGGGTTCTGTGAAATCCACGGGTGACGGGTGAGGGAGGCGGGAGAGAGCGAAGCGGGGAAACCTCTGGGCTTGCATAGAAATTAAAATGATGGGCCCGCACTTGTTTACTTAGGGGGGAGCGGGTAGTTAACAGTCAACAAGTCAATAACAATGAGGGGATCTGTGGTCTCTGCAGAGCTGCGCCTGTGCCCTGAGGGGCCCGGAAAAAGGAAAATTACTTTGACATTCCAATGATCGTAGATGCAAAAAGACAAAAGACAGGCTCAGCTCAGGTCAAGACGGACCTTTGTCGGGGAAGATGCTGGCCCAGGACATGACCACCCACCACAAACTGCTTTTTAGTTAAGCAGGTTTTCATTTCGGACCATCCTTTGTGGTTACATTAGGTCTGAGTTCGCGAGGCCACCACGCAGGCCGTCAGTTTGCGCCTCTTTCCGTCCACATAACGAAGCCCTTTCGGCGTCGGGCCCGCGTCCGATCTCCTAGGGGCTCGCTGAGGCCCACGCGGGCCGCTGGGCTTCCCCGCGCGTCCCCGGGGCCCGTGTGGCATCTCCTAGGGACTCGCTGAGGCCCACGCGGGCCGCTGGGCTTCCCCGCGCGTCCCCGGGGGCGTCTTCATTTCCCCCGGCTTCCTGCTCTTCCTTCCTCAGCTCTGCGTGTTCCTGTTCCGGGTCCAGCAGCTCTCACGGCAGCTCCTCGGGAACCACCCGCAGGAGCCCCCAGGATGGAGCCGAGGCGCCCCCAGGTTCGAGCCGAGCCTCGGCCACAGCCTGGGTGGGTGCTGCAGGCTCTGCGCCTGCAGGAAGCTAGGCCGCCCCGACGTCCCCAGGCTGGGGGAACTGTTCGCTCCGTAATAATCTTAAGGGACCACTGTCGCGTGTGCGGTCCGATGCCTGGTGGAAACGTTACGGTTACTGTCGTTATTTGGTTCGTTACTGTGCGGGAGACTATTAAGGAAAGGAAATGACAGGCTCCCAGCACAGCAACCCCAGAGCTAACTGCAGCCTCAGCCCTCCCAGGAACGTGACCTTAAGCCAATCAGTCTGGAATTTCCTGGTCGGACCCCTGGCCCTTCCCCCAAGGACAGGTGCCCCGGCCTGAAGCAGCCCTTCCTTTTCTTTTGCTAATATCGCTCTTGTTCCCCCCCCCCAACCCCCAGTTTCTGCCGGTAAAAACCTCCCATTCTGTACAGCTTCCAGGAGCACCTTTCTCTTTCTGAGGCTGGATTCTCCCCATGAAGCCAGTTTGATCTTTACATTTACTGGGTTGAAGTTTTGTTCTTTAAAAAGAACCACCTCCTCTTTCTTCCAAAATGCAACCAAAATGACACAAGAGAGAGGTTGTTGTTGTTTTTTGGTTTTTTAAATACGTCTTTATGGAACTTAATAAACTGATGAGCAGAATAGATTCAATGACGTGGAAGCATAGATGAGACTGACGAATGTCAGAGGGAGGGAGGGGGGCGGGTGGGTGGAGGGGGAGAGAGTAACCAAAGAATTTATATGCATATATGCACAACCCAAGGACACGGACAATGGTGGGGAGAGAGACTGGGGAGGGGGAAGGAACGGGGTGGAACGGGTCATTGGGGAGAAAAAGGGACATCTGTAATATCTTAAACAATAATAAAATTTAAAAAAATAAAAATAAAATAAATACGTCTTTATGGATTTCAGAGAGAGGAAGGGAGAGGGAGAGAGAGAAACATCACTGATGAGAGTTGTCGATCGGCTGCCTCCTGCACGCCCCCAACTGGGGATCGAACCCGCAACCCGGGCACGTGCCCTGACCGAATCATGGGTCGATGCTCAACCTCTGAGCCACGCCGGCCGGGCAAGAGAGATGTTGTTAAAGGCATAAGTCCTCCGGGACAGAAATGAGAGGAAAGGAGACGACGGTGGGACTTTGGAAGCTGGAAGGCAGGTGGATGCAGTTACCTCGACACGAGGCCCGGGAGAGAGGAGCCCCGAGCCCAGAGCCCACGAGGGCCAAGTCCAGAAGGGACGGAGCCCGGGCAGCTTCCCTCAGTCTCTGTGTCTTAATCTCTTCTTTTGAGGGCACCAGTCACATTGGATTAGAGCCCACCCATATGACTTCATTTTCCTTACCTCTTTAAAGGCTCAATCTTCAAATACAGTCATATTCTGAGGAAGGGGGGGGGGGTAGGGCTCTAACACATAAACTTGGGGGACACAATTCAGCCCCTAGCAGACAGTAAAATAAACTCCCCCAAATTCCTATCACCCAGAAAATGTTCCACCCTCTAAAACAATACTTGGGGGGCAGGAGGGAGGAAGGAATCTAAATCCAAATGGCAAAAGACCTAGAAGACAGAGCTACACATTAAAGGACAGGTGGTGTTGACCTTAACAAGCAAAAAGGAATGAGCGGGAACAAATCAGGCGCAGAGAGGTCACGTCTGAACCCCGTCTGCCTATTCGGCCCTGTGGATGGAAAGGGGCCGCGTCCTGAACCCGACAAGCTCAGGGGAGGCCTGCGTGGCAGCCTGGCAAACTCGGACACCTCAAGTAACCACGAAGGCTGTCCTAGGCTGGAATCCCCCCGACAAAGGTCAGTCGGTGCCTTAGCTGAGCCTGTCTCTTGTCTTTTGCATCTACGATAACATGCGGTTGGAATGTCAGGGTAACTCCCCTTTTTCCGGACCCCACAGGGCACAACCGGTGCACCAGGGCAGAGACCACAAACCCCCTCATTGTTACTGTTATATGTTCGTTGTGGACTGTTAACTACCTGCTCCCCCCTAAGTAAAGAAGTGTGTGTCCGTCATTTTACTTTCTATCAATCCCAGAGGTTTCCCCGCTTCGCTCTCTCCCGCCTCCCTCATCTGTCACCCATGGATTTCATGTGACTCACTTACTGTCTTTTTTTTTTTTAAATATATCTTTATTGATTTCAGAGAGAGGAAAGGAGAGGGAGAGAGAGAGAGATAGAAACATCAATGATGAGAGAGTCATTGATCGAGCCCCCAACCTGGGCATGTGCCCTGACCGGGACTCGAACCCCGATCGCCTGGATCCTAGGTCGACGATCAGCCGCTGAGCCACGCCCGGCCGGGCTCTGTCTCCTCTTTTGATTGTAATGCATGAAACAAGGTGCAAAACTGCCGTCCTCCGGAGCATCATCTCAATCCATTGAGATTCTGCTGCTTGGCAATTGTTGCCAGTTTGGCACAAATAAACTCACAGAAATTCTCTATAGGTTTGGTTTGAATGTTTCTTCTGTTAACAGCACAAAGATTTAATTGCAACACTGTTTCTAATAGCCATTCCCTCCTACACACACATACACACACACGCGCGCGCGCACACACACACACACACACACACACAAGGAAGAAAGAAAAAGATTTTCAAAAGGGTGTCCAGCAATAAATAGAGCACCATTTAAATAACCATAAACTAGCCGTGCCCGGAGGAACTAGGCAGCCAAACAGGGCCACAGGCAGCCGGTCCTGCCCAGCTCCCTAGGAGACTAAGATCGTGAACGGGCTTCCCTCCCCTGCGTCTAGAAAGGTATCGGTGATGTCCCATCATGGGGACCGTGGAGAAAATCGCCAGCTCCTTTTCTGTAGGGCCTCTCAGTGGACCTGGTTGAGAGAGACTTGGAAAACCTCCAAGGTCTATAGTTAAGGGAAAAGCAAGGTGCAGAACAGTGCATCCCAAATGCTGTGTGTGAGTGTGTGTGTGAGTGTGTGTGTGTGTGTGAGTGTGTGTGTGAGTGTGTGTGTGTGTGTGTGTGTGTCTGAGTGTGTGTGTGAGTGTGTGAGTGTACGTGTTTGCACTTTAAGGATTGATATGCTTGCACATATACGCAAAGGATATCTCTCAAAAAACACATTGAATCAGCTCACAGCAGCCGCCCCTGGAGAGGGAGATTTGGTAGCTGGCGTTTGTACCATATGCAAGTAGTACCCACCCCAATAAATCACTATATATTTTTTTGTTTTTTAAAAGTATTTTTTTAATTAGCAGATTTTCACTTTTAGAGCAGTTCTAAGTTTGCAGAAAACTGAGCGGCCAGTAGATGTTCTTTTATCAAATTGAGGAAGTTCCCCTCTGTGCTCATCCGCTGACTGGGCGCTGGATTTTTGTCAAATGCTTTCTCTGCATCTATTGATACAATCATGTGACTTTTCTCCTTTAGCCTGTTGATGGTTTCTAGGAAATGATTTTTGAATGTTGAACGAAATTTGCATCCCCGGGATAAACCCCCACTTGGTCTGTGGTGTATAATCTTTTATGCATTGCCCTAGCTGGTTTGGCTCCGGGGTTAGAGCGTCGGCCTGTGGACTGAAGGGTCCTGGGTTTGATTCCGGCCAAGGGCATGTACCCCGGTTGCAGGCTCGATCCCCGGCCCCGGCTGGCTTGTGAGCAGGAGGCAACCAATCAATGCGTCTCTTTTACACCAATATTTCTCTCTCTCTCCCCCCTTCCACTTTCTCTGAAAAGCAATAGACAAAATATCCTCAGGTGGGATTAAAAAAATAATAATTTTTTATGCATTGTTGAATTCAGTTTGCTGACATTTCTTTGGAGATTTTTGCATCTGTGCTCATTAGGGGTATTGGTCTGTAGTTTCCCTTTCTTGTAGTATCTTTATCTGGTTGGGGCCTTAGGGTGAAGCTGGCCTGGCAGACTGTTAGGGAGTGTTTCCTCGGTTTGTGGTTTATAGGAGAGATTGTAGAGAATCGGAGTCATTTCTTTAATGTTTGGTAGAATTTACCAGGGAAACCTTCCGGACCTGGAGCTGACTATTTTAGGAGGTTATGAAGGGGAATGTCCTATAATTTTATAACTAAATCTCCATGGCTTTTGGTGGTAGGGGGCTGCGATCTGAAGGCATATTTAGAAGCCTTACTCAGAGACGTTTCTCAGCCATTTTTTTTTCCCTTCCCTTATGTAGGACCAAAAGGCAAGGTGGGACGGAGTTGGCTAATTCCCCTTTCCCAGTGTTGGTTTGCAACCTCGGGAGCTTCCCAGGTGGAATCTGAAGCCGGCCCCATGCTTGGAAGGCAAAAAGAGACTGCAAGAAAGAGGCAGGAGGGTAGGTGGCAGGTTTAGTAAGCCAGGGAACGTGCCTGAAAGAAGTAGGTCTCCACACACGCCCATCAGGATCTGAAACGCTTTTACAGCAGCCCGAGCTGGGTTCAGTCGTATGCATTGTCCAGATGGTCTCAGCAGCCCCTCGCTCTCTCAGGGCTGTGTGCTTGGGCAGCTTGTAGCTCAGGGAGGGCAGGCAGACAGACAGGGACATCCGTCCAAACAGGCCTCGTCGCGGTAACTCTTATCTGTCTCTTCATTTATGTTGTTACTTTTCCACAATTACTGCTTTTCCTTCAACTTGGTAGATATGCGCTTGGGCCCCCTCACTTGCTTGGGTCTTCGCTTTTTTTGTGAGGGCCCCCACGTACGTGTAAATAAAATGTATGCGCTTTTTGGCTGTTAATCTGTCTTCTGTCACTCCCAGCTGGGAACCCTAAATGGGTAGAGGAAACTTTTACTTCCCCTAATTGCAGAGAATAGAATGCTCAGGATTTTATTTCAGATGGTTGGTTTGCCCTCTCCTTGCCCCAAACGTGATGTGCAAGTGTGGGGTTCCCTGTAAGTTTTAACTTGCAAGCTAGTCCACGCTGAGCCTCCAAAAATGGTCAGCTACAGCTTAAGTGTCCCCAGCAGAGCCGTCCCTTCCAACCAGCACGGGCCATGCTCCTGGGCAGCTGTGATTCTCTGTCTGCCTCTCTCTCCAGTTTTGGGGTCACTGGTTTGCCCTGTGACCTCCATTCTCTCAGTTCTCTGACACGAGTCATTGACTTTCGCTTATTATGGTTTTTTTTTGGTTGTGAAAATGGGAGTGATGACTTCCAAATTCTTCACATGCTGGACTGAAAACTGGAAGTTCCCATATAATATTTTTTAAATATATCTTTATTGATTTCAGAGAGAGGAAAGGAGAGGGAGTGAGAGAGACAGAAACATCAATGATGAGAGAGCCATTGATCGAGCCCGCAACCCGGGCATGTGCCCTGACCGGGGATCGAGCCCCGATCACCTGGGTCCCAGGTCGACGCTCAACCGCTGAGCCACGCCCGGCCGGGCCCCATGTTTTTAAGAGGGGAAAACCCCCACCATCCTGACGGTGAACACCTGCCGACTCCCAGGCTCACCTCTGCGCCTGCTGCCCCTCGCGCTCTGTCCAGGTGGGCGCCACCCTAAGGCAGTGACCTCCAACTGTACCTCCGGCCCAGGTGCTGTCCTTGGTGCTCTAGCTCCAATGTCCACCTGCCTCTAACCGACCACCAGGGTGTCCCACAGGTGCCTCGAACGCATCTCAAACACTAGGCCAACTTGAAGTTGCCATCTTTCCCCACGAAACTAATCCACAGCCCGTTTCCTCTCTCAAGTGGTTGGCATCCAGGTGTCCAGGTCAGAAATATAAGCTTCCTTCTAGATACTTGCTCTCCTCACCCTGTAACACCGGTCAGTCGCCAGGTTTTTTCGTGTTTGGTTTTTTTTCCCAATTGATGAGAGAGAGACAGAGAGAGAGAGGGAGAGAGAGGGAGAGAGAGAGAGAGAGAGAGAAACATGGATTCGTTGTTCCCGTTACTTATGCATCATTGGTTGATTCTCATATGTGCCCGGGCTGGGGATCCAACCTGCAACCTTGGTCTGTCAGGACAACACTCCAACCAACTGAGCGACCCGGCCAGGGCAGTCGGCGGGTTTTGTGAAGCTTACAGCTGGCCAGTCCGCCCACAGCCACCAGGCCGTGGGGGTCCTAGAGCGGCCCTCAGTATCTCCCTTCTGGTTGTCCCAGTGGGCTCCTCACCAACCCTCTCAGCGATCTTCTCCTTTTCCCGCTGCTACCGGGAGATCTTCCCCAGCCACATCCATCTGTGTCCCTCCCTGCGTGCAAACCACCTGTGGCATCCCAGGTGTCTTCGGGATAAACTCGAAACCATTTCTCCTGGGTCGCGGCACAAGGTTAAATGACCCTTCTCCCTGTCCTGTCCTCCAAGTAGAACCCCTTCTCGGTTCCCAGCATCTTCTCCACGGAAACTGCTCGCTTCCTTTCTAGAACAGGCCATATGCTCTTGCTCACCCCTGTGTGAGACTTCGGCAGGCAGGTAGAATATTCCAGGTGAAGGCAACACTGTTCACCTGTTCACCTCCCACGCATCCTGCCGGGCTCAGTTCAGACGTCGTCTCCTCCAGGAGGCTGTCTCTGGCCCCAAGACAAGACCAGTGATGTGCTGGCATACATGTAACCACTTGCTCTCCAGGAAAAAAGCCCTGATTTGGGGCATTTGCCAATTTCCGTGGTGTAAATACTCCCACCGTGGCCAACCTCGCCCTACCAATGGGATGCCAATAAACAATGTGATGGTGAACAGGTGTTCACCATCAGCTCTCTCCAGCTGATATGAGTTGACTCCAGCACTTGACTGGTGGATAAGCCTCCTCGGGGCTCACATCAAAGAATTACCCTCTATCAAAGTATTAATCACAAACAAATGTGGAAAAACACACCAACCTGCCCTGGCCGGGTAGCTCAGTTCGTTAGAGTGTCGTCCGGATACGCCAAGGTTGCAGGTTCAATCCCCAGTCAGGGAACATACGGGAATCAACCAATGAATGCATGGATAGGTGGAACAACAAATCCATGTCTCTCTCTCTCTCAAATCAGTAAATACAAAAACTAAAACAAACAAAAATATACCCACCCTCAGATGGCCCAAGGGAAGGATAGATTGAAGGCTCAGCTCTAATCCCCACCCAATGCCTTCCTGGCTGTGTGGCCTGAAGTAAGTGACTCAGCCTCTCTGAGCTTCAGATTTGTCATCTATAAGATGGTCAAAGTAATATGTTGTTCCTAAGCTCGCATAGGAATTAAATGGATGTAAATACTGTCAAATCCCGTTTGAAGTTAAGGGGTCAGTGAGAGGAGTGGGGAAGGACATTCTGAGGCTAAGGACCAGCAGGAGGAGAGGGAGAAGCGGGAAGGAAAGCATGTGTCCTCTAGGCTGGAGTGAACCTGTGCATCCTGGGCTGGAAGGCAGGAGCGAGGGCCGCCTGGGGAAGGTGGAGGGCGAGGGGTCCAGGAGGGTGGGCTTTGAAGGGTAGTGTCAAGGCGCTGGACCTCATGCTCAGCCCTGGGGCCCTTGGGAAGTTCAGGGGGGGGAAAAATGGATCAGAAATCCTCAAAGCAGGAGACTGGTCTGGAGCTGCTGGGGGAGGGGGGGCACAGAGCTGGCCGGATACAAGCCCTTTCTGGGGGCTGGGGCTGGGTTCGGCCAGAGGGAAGGGGGTTGGAGGCAAGGGGGTTTGTTTTCTTCCCCAGGGATGGGCTGACAGCCTCAGGCATCTTAGTTATCAAGCTCAGGAGACCAGAGGCCCTCACTCCTGCCTTCCAGGCCAGGATTCATACGAAATCTCCTGATCCGCCAGAGGTGGGGGAAGAGCTCCGTCCCAGGGAAGGGGGTTTTGTGACAGGAGATTAGACAGGCATGAGCAGAGCAAGGACCACGGGCCAGGTGTAGGGCCGTCAGGGTGAGAAGCCCCAGGTGCTTAGCAAGGGACAATTGTAGGAGGGACCTCAGCCCCAGGGTGGCCTTTCCTCCACTAGCACATCGCTGGTCACGTGGTTCAGACCTCCTGACTTTTCCTCCCTAGAGATTTTTTTTTTTCCTCTTAACTTTTTTTTTTTTTTTTTTAATAAAGTTAAACAGTAAAACAAAAATTCACAAGCTGCCTCCCTGTTGACCCCCCGCCTCCCTCCCCTGCCCGCAGTCTTCGGCACTGGCTCCCTTTCCTTCACCCCACTCACAGACGCTGGGCATCCAGCTGAGAAAACGAAACTGCTCAAAGTCCATGGGGACAGGGTGAAGAGAGGAGGCGAATCGTGTCCACATTCAAGGTTGAACTGAGCAAGCCGCCCCCGCCCCCCCCAGGCTGGCTCAGCGGTTGAGCGTCGACCTAGGATCCAGGCGATCGGGGTTCGATTCCCCGTCAGGGCGCATGCCCGGGTTGCGGGCTCCATCCCCAGTCAGGGGCCTGCAGGAGGCAGCCGATCGATGACTCTCATCATTGATGTTTCTCCCTCTCTCTCTTCCTCTCTCTGAAGTCAATAAAGATAAATAAATAAATAAAATAAACTGAGCAAGCCGGCATTTTTCTGGGTTCTGGAGGGTTCCCTTTCATTAGCCAAATTGAAAAAAAGAAATTCCCTGGACCAGATGCTTCAAAGCTGAAGCCCCCGGGACCACCGAAGAACGCCTTGAAGATACTATCTGCAGCAACTTCACGCATATTCACGTCCCCCTCATCCAGGTCCGGCCCGCTGTCCTAGCGAGCCTTCTTCTTGGGATCAGAGAGGATGGTAAAAGCTTCCCTGACCTCCTTGAACTTCTGAACAAGGCCCGCTTCCGATAAGCTTTCTTGATGTCACCCTCAGAGGCCTTGCTGTCCACGCCCAGAATCCCGTAGTGATCTTTCCTCTTACTCTTCTTCGGGCCCAGCTGTGCATTTTTAAGGGGCTGTTTGTGTTCTTTTGTTTTCTCCGTCTGACACACTTTTTCACAGTCCCACCCTGCTGCTTCATACCACTGTGTGTCCGTGTGACACTGAGCTCTTCTCACGTAGGCGTTTACATAGGTGTCACCGAGCGTCATGGCATTCGTGCGGTCTTCTGCTGCATCCTCTAGTCTCCTAAGCTCGGAATTAGCCGTACCCCGAGGACAGGAGAGCTTAGCATTTGTTTTTATATTGTTGGGTCTGCCCCCAGGCTTCTGTGTACGGCTCCTACGCTGGCCTGGCATTTCCTCCTTCTTTCTCTGCGTTCGGTGCTTCCGCATTTCTGCAGAAATTACGGGCCGTGTCGTGGTCAGGAGCCACCCCGAGAGCCTGTGCAAAAAACTGAACCGCCTTCTCGATACAAACTTCAGAATAAGGCAAAGACCTCGGACACACGGGGGATCCGCATTGGGGGAACCCGGGCGTAAAATGTCACTGGCCACAGGTTGTGCTTCTGGGTAACGACCCGGAGTTGCTAAACATTCTGCTTGGAGAATTTTGAAGCGATGCCAAGCAGGGGCAAACTCTAGGGCACGATCCATGCAGAAAAACCACCTTCCGAAAATCCTGCTTCTCAAGATCCGCTTCCGCTGTTTTCTCATATTCGGTGACAGCATTTGCGTCCTTGAACTCCTGCGGTGCTGAGCACTTTTGTGATCCGGTTCCAGGGCTCTCTGGACACTGCGACATCCCTAAAGACAGGCCGCTTTTGCCTTCTCGTAGGTGTCCCCGGACGAAACTGTCACCCAACCCCCTGACTGTCGTGCATCTCCAGGAGCTTCGGGGACCTTCCGCGCATCCTCCGGGTGGCCGCTCGGTTCCCATAATAGCCGGCATTTGCAGGACACATACCTACGGCTTTTGCGTAACAGTCCTAAGCTTCGTTGTGATCTTTCTCGGCATAGCATGCATTGCCTTGTTTCCTGAAGGACCCTGCCTCCCTCTTCGCTCCTTCGTCGGGCAGTTCTGGCTCGGTCGCCGCCTTTACCACGTCGACTCTGCGGCAGTGGCCGTCTTACCCGCCCTAGAGGTAACATCTGGGCCTCAGCTGTATTTCAGCTCCGGGCCCAGAAGAGCAGCAAAAGCAGCCGCAGCTGCCCTCAGGAGCAGCTGCCCTGGGTAATGACCTCCCCCCGCGGGGCTGACCAATCAACCTGCGGAGAGGTTGCGACAGGAGGCTGCAGCTCCTGGAGGCCTGGGCCAGGGCCAGCTCAGGGAGGAGGCCAGGGAGGGACGGAGGCCAGGGAGGGACAGAGGCCAGGGAGCGATGGAGGCCAGGGAGGGTCAGAGGCCAGGGAGGGACGGAGGCCAGGGAGCGATGGAGGCAAGGGAGGGATGGAGGCCAGGGAGGGTCAGAGGCCAGGGAGGGACGGAGGCCAGGGAGGGATGGAGGCCAGGGAGGGATGGAGGCAAGGGAGGGACAGAGGCCAGGGAGGGATGGAGGCCAGGGAGGGATGGAGGCCAGGGAGGGTTCGAGTCCAGGGAGGGATGGAGGCCAGGGAGGGTTTGAGTCCAGGGAGGGACGGAGGCCAGGGAGGGATGGAGGCCAGGGAGCGATGGAGGCCAGGGAGGGATGGAGGCAAGGGAGGGATGGAGGCCAGGGAGGGTCGGAGGCCAGGGAGGGACGGAGGCCAGGGAGGGTCGGAGGCCAGGGAGCGATGGAGGCCAGGGAGGGATGGAGGCCAGGGAGGGATGGAGGCCAGGGAGGGTCGGAGGCCAGGGAGGGATGGAGGCCAGGGAGGGTCAGAGGCCAGGGAGGGATGGAGGCCAGGGAGGGATGGAGGCCAGGGAGGGACAGAGGCCAGGGAGGGACGGAGGCCAGGGAGGGATGGAGGCCAGGGAGGGATGGAGGCCAGGGAGGGTTCGAGTCCAGGGAGGGATGGAGGCCAGGGAGGGTTCGAGTCCAGGGAGGGATGGAGGCCAGGGAGGGATGGAGGCCAGGGCGGGACAGAGGCCAGGCCACATGTGCATGGGACCACCTGGGCAACGAGCAGGGCAAGGGGCTGTGGTCCTGGAAAAGGGCCTGCAGATGCCCCTCTGGGAGGGGTCAGTTGAGAACCAAGAATCCTCCAGGGGATGCCCAGTTAGAGGGACAGGAGGCCCAAGGACACAGAGAGTTCGTGGTCAGCCGTCAAACGCCATCAGAAAGTCGGAGGTTCCGCCTGTAAACCGCCCACTGCATTTCCTGGTGGAGCTGTTTCTATCAAGAGATCTCGGTCCCTCGCGGGGACAGTGGCAGCCACGCAGACTTCCTTCACGCCCTCCGATCTCAGAAACGAGTCTGGGAAACCCAGTTTTCCCTGAGCACTCCAACCTCCAGCACAAACTTGACTAAGTACATTCCTTCCGACGATTTAAACTGCAATTTCAGATTTCTTAACGGCTGATCCCAGGACAATACCATCCTCACGTTTCTTCTCAAAACAAAACGCCTCTAAAACGCCCAGGCCAGGGGCCGTTCGTTCGTTTGTTTCTGCACCACTCCCAGCCTGGCTTTTATTTCTTCTCGGGAGTTTTGCTGAACTTGTTCTGGTTTCTCCCCAGGGCTTTGGTGGTGGAATTTGGATACCCTCTCATGTTTGTGATAAATAATCTCCCAAGACAAGCCGAGGTCACTCGATCTGGATGTTTGACCTTGGTCCTTGGCTGGGACACAGGGCTTGGCTGCCTCTCCCAGGGGGACACTTGGCTAGTTAATCATTTTGGAGACATTCTCTGTTGAATCTTCCTTCTCCTGGACAACCAAGGGCGACACCCCTGCACCGCGCACCTGAAGGAGCCTCGTCCGCCCAGCGGATCCGCGCGGCCGCCAGTGGCCGTGAGCCAGTCCTTTTTCATGATACAGTTCCTGACACCCCCCCGCCAGGCCCCCAGCACCCCTAGGTCCCCAGCCCACAGCTGTGAATTTATGCTTTTTTGATTACACAGATAAAGCAAACGCGCCTCTCTAATTTGTTAGCAACAACGAAAGAAGCAAAACACACATCCCAACTGATTAAGGTCCATAAAAAATTCAAACAAATCACATGACAGTCATCTTTCTTATATGACAAATCTCTTTAAATGCTTTATGCTAATTTTTTCGAGTTTCATTTACAGCCATAACCTTTCACAAAGTGAACTTATGCAAATGAACTATAATTGTTTCAATTACTAATTTTTTTTTTTTTTTTAATCCTCTCCTGAGGATATTTTTCCATTGCTTTTCAGAGAGAGGAGAAGGGGGAGAGAGAAAGAGAGAGACATCGACTGTGCCTCTCTCACACCCACGCTCGCACCCGGACCGGGGCCAGGGATGGAGCCTGCAACCGAGGTACGTGCCCTGGGCCAGAATCGAATCCAGACCCTTCAGTCCGCAGGCCGACGCTCTATCCACTGAGCGAAACCGGCCAGGGGATCGATTACTAATGTCTGATGCTCATATTACTATGGCCTTGGGGAAAACTTTTGATTGTTTCATCACCTCTTCTCTGCTCCCCTAAAATTTCTGAGGGTGGCCTACTTGCTGGCCACAACAAGGCTTTCTGGACCATTCTCAGTTTCTTCTTGTGCTCCAAGGACTCCTGGTCTCCTTCAGCGGAGAGGGTGTTAAGGGCCAAAGTCTGGGCCCCCGGATGCGCCTGAGACTTGGGTGGGGACGGGGAGCTGAGGTTACTGTGCCTTTGGGGCCACTCTTGACAGAAACAAAGCCAGAAATACCTCTGTTTTTTTTTTGAGGCCACAGTTTACAGTAAATTCTTTCAGCTTGTGATATTTATTGTTCACAAAGCTTAACAAGATGGTCATTAATCCTGTATTGATAGGATTTGGCTGCCCGCAGGTCACTGCGACACTGGGAAGATTCGTCATCCTCAGTAGGGGACAGGAAGCAGACGAGGACAGGCAAGGGGGACTCGGAAGGGAAGGGGCAGAAGCAGCCAGGGGAGGTGACTCCTTCTAGGCACCTGGCTGAAGGGAGAGAGAATTGGAGGTCCCGGGGGTGGGGGGGGTGTTCTTTTTTTCTTTAATGTTTTTTTTTTTTTTTAAATTGATTTCAGAGAGAGGAGAGAGAGAGAAACATCGATGAGAGAGAATCATAGATCGGCTGCCTCCTGCACGCCCCCTACTGGCAGGCATGTGCCCTGACCCGGAATCGAACCGTGACCTCCTGGTTCATGAGTCGACGCTCAACCACTTAGCCACACCGGCCCGACTCTTTTTCTTTTCTTGTCTTTATTAAGATGGGAGAAGCTCTGCTTGCTTATGGGTGGAGCAGAAAGTGCCAGTAGTTGAAAAGTGTGTCCATGAGGGTTCTTCTGTGTAGAGGAAGAAAGAATCCAGCTCATCTGGTTAAACCAAACTGAATAATGGGAAGCCCAAGGGCTGATCCATCGGCCCCGCAGACACAGAGGCTCCTGGGGATGCCCAGTTCCCCTGCGTGTGACCCAGGGCTCGGCCTCCTCGGGGTGGGCTCTGTTCTGAGATGGACCCTCCTCTTGTGGTTGGGAGACACCATGAAGCTCTAGTGCACACACTCCCCACTCCTAGTCCAGAAGAAAGGCTGTGCACCCAGAGCCCATGCAGCAGAAAGGACACGTCTCTCTCCCAGACTTCTACGGAAGACCCAGGATGGCCAGGCTCTGTGTCCCCGGCAGCACTTTACAGATGGGTAAACTGAGGCCAGAGCGGGGCCTCTTCCTCCATGCCCCCCCCCAACAGCTAGGCCAGGTCACTAGAAGAGATTTGGCCTCAGAGTCTGCCGAGGGCTTGGGGTCAGGTAAACTTGAATGCCAATCTCTGCCTACCTTAACCTGCCCTGGGAGCTTGGGCAAGTCCCCATTTCGGCCTCGGTTTCTTCATCTGTAAATTGGGGAAGGACAGCATGACCTCAGAGTGTTGTTGTGAGACAGATAAGCTGCTAGGAGGCAGTTTCCCCTGGGAGAGCCAGGAAGAGCTTGTGGGGCTGGGAACAGCCCAAGTGGCTCACAGGAGAGAGCCACTTCCTTCTCAGTTCTCTTCTAATCCCTCTGCTGCACGGAGGTCCGGGGCAAGGAGTCGCCGGGTGCTGATCTGGAATGCCCCTCTGCGCCACCTTGTGAATCTCACGCTATAGCAAGGAGAGGGCAGGAGGGGGCTCAGCTCTCAGACCAGCCATGAGATCCTCAGGGCCTGAGAGCATTGCTTTATTCTCATTTCTACTGTTGCCTTCTGTTCTAGATTAGCGGTAGTGGTGTTCTCTCTAGGGCAGTGATACAAAGTTTCCTTTAAAAGATTTTGTATTTATTGATGAGAGAGAGCAAGAGAGAGCAGAGAGAGAGAGCACATCGGTTTGTTGTTCCACTTATTTGCATATTCGTTGGTTACAGTGTGTGTGTTTTTAAATACTCATCTGAGGATATTTTTTCCACTGCTTTTCAGAGAGAGTGGAAGGGAGAGAGAGAGAGAGAGAGAGAGAGAGAGAGAGAGAGAGAAACATCGATGTGAGAGAGACACATCCACTGGTTGCCTCCAGCCCACGCCCCAACTGGGGCAGGGGATCGAGCCTGCAACTGAGGTACACGCCCCTGGTCAGAATCGAACCTGGGACCCTTCAGTCTGAGGGCCAACGCTCTAACCTCTGAGCCAAACCAGCTAGAGTGATTGGTTGCTTCTTGTATGTGTTCCGACCAGAGATAGAACCCATAGCCTTGGCATATTGGGATGACCCTCTAACCAACTGAGCTACCCGGCCAGGGCCAAAGTTGCCTTTTCAAATACATTTATTGGAATGAAAAAGCCAATATAAAGAAAAGGCATTGTGAATATTACTAATGGTGAAAGGATGCGGGTTTTTTTTCAATCCACACATGCGTGTCGAGTGCCCGGCTATTCTGTTCCAGACACTGTTCCAGGAGGGAGAGACAGCAGTGACTAGCTTAGCAGGAACCTCTCCCCTGTGGAGCTCACATTCCAGCGCAGGAGATCGGAGACGAAATAAATGCATGACTGAAACATAAAGCACGTCACCTGGTGATAAGTGTACGCGGAAGGTCAAGGAGGGAAGGCGGTGGGGGGTGCAGGATGGGCGAGTCCGGCTTGAAATAGAGAGATCAGAGGAGCTGCCATTGAAGCTTGAATCTGAAGGAGGGGTGAGGGAGAGAGCTGGGTTAAGTATCTGGGCAAGGCTGTTCCAGGCAGAGGAGCAGCCAGAGGACAGGCCCTGGGGCGTGGGGGTGGGGGTTAGAGCCAATGTGTCTGGGCAGGGTCCCTGATGGAGACAAAAGGGGTGAGGTCAGAGGCAGAAGCCAGGGCCCTTCTGAGTTCAGTGAGGCCTGGCTGGGGCAGCTGGGGCAGAGCAGGGATGTGATCTGACTGGTTCCACCCTCTCCCCCCTGGTGATGTTTGGACAGGGAAGTGGGAGAGGCAGGAATACCAGTGAGAGGAGGTCCCTGCACTCAGCCTGGGGAGAGTCTCGGGACTGGGGCAAGGGGTGGGGTGAGAAGTGTGGCTGCAGGCCCCGCTTGGGCGTCACCTGAGACTGTCTCCAAAAGCCCCAGGGCTTGCAGGACAGCACCAGGGCTAAGAACTCAGCATGGGGCCCTCGAAACTTTAGAGGGTGGGGAGGGGAGGGGGTCCATAGAGGAGACTGGGGGTTGGCCAGTCTGTACTGGTGTCTGCGAAGCCAGGAGAGGAAGGTGCTTCAGAGAGGAGGAAGCCGGCGGCCTTGACAAATACTGGAGGTATCAGTAAGACCACGATGGAGCTTCAGCATGGACCCAGCAACACAGACATCACTGGGACCAAAAGATGACAGGTTTAGTGGAGGGGGGGGGCGGGGGGGGGCAAGAATTAGATTGGAGGGGTTATAGGGGAGGACGAGAGTAGAGAGCCTGCAGACAGGGTGGGGAGAACTGCTGGACTTGGGCTGTAGAGGGGAGAAAGCGAGGAAGCACCAGCTGGAGGGGGCAGAGGGGTCGTTAGGGGGGTTTCTGTTTTCTTGCCCTGGTTTTAAGGTGGAAGAAGTAACACCTGTAGGCTGATGGGAATGCCGGGCCGGGGCAGAATTGCTGGATCTGCGTTGGCTTGAAGGGAGGGGTCCCGAGGACAGCGCAGGAGGTGTGGGGTCAGCCTGGCCCTGGTAGGAAGTTCCTCCTGATTCCCTCATTCACAGGACAATTAGGGAGCACCCTCTAAGTGCCAGGCTGCCCCTGGGGCCCGGGGTGGCGGGTCTCTATGTCATCAGTGGCCCCGGCATCAGCGGAGGGAGAGGGTGGGCGGGGAGGAGTGAGGCCCGCACGCAGGAGGCTGGGTTGGGGAAGGACCGGGCAGCAGCGAGGCCCCGGGGAGCTGTGACCATAACACACCGGGCGGACGGTGCAGGCAAAGCCTGTGGCACCTGGTCGCAGTTGGGGGGGGGGCTACGGGGAGGTTGATAAATACATTCCAGGCGGTGGCATCAGGCAGGCCCGGTTCAAATGTTGCCATTGCCCCTTCGCAGCTGCGTGATGTCCAGGTTACTTAACCGCCCCGGGCCTCAGCGTTCCCATCTGTTCAGTGGGGCGATGGGGTTACGCAGGAGCGCGCACGCCTCGGGGCCGCGGGCCGTGCCGTCCGGCCGCGGAGCGCGCGGGGAAGCGGGGACTCGGCGGGGGGGCGGCGGGCGGGGCCGGGCCCGTGACCACGCCCCGGGCCGCCGGGCTGCGGGGCTCGCGCCGAGCTGTCGGCCGCCGGCCGCCGCGGGAGCCCGAGGTACCGGGGCCACGCGGAGGGCGCGCGGGCGGGGTCCGGCCGGGCGGGCGGGGAGGGCGCCCGCGGAGGGACGGGGTGGCCACCTGTCCGGAGGGACACCCGAGCGCGCCGACTGGGCGCGGCGCCGCCGCCCCGCTGCGCCCCGACGTTGGGCGCTGCGGCTGGACCGGGCGCCCCGCCCCGGAGCCCTCGGAGGGGCCCGACCGGCCGGGCCCGACGGTGGGGGGGGGGCGGGGGGCGGCGAGCAGCCCGCGCCCAGCGTGGGCCCCGCGCGGACCGTCCCGGGGGCGGAGGGAGGGAGGGAGGGAGGGAGCGAGGGGCTGCGGGGCGGGAGATGCTGCGGCGTCGCCGCGCGCGGCGGGGACGGGCCCCCTCTCCAGGTGGGGGGCCGGCCCGGGAGGCGCTGGGGAGTCGGAAAAAGTCGGGGCTCCCCGCTCCGGATTCGGGGCCGGTGCCGCGGGCAGGGCCCGTGCCTCAGTTTCCCCGCGCGCGCCGGGGGTGGAGGTCCCCCTCCTCGCCGGGCCCCGGAGGGTCCAGGCCGCTCCCTCCCTGGCAGGCGCCCCGAGCGGGGCGGGAGCCCTCGCGCCCAAGCGCCCCAGGGCCGACCCTGGCCCGGGGCAGGTACCTGGTTGCCGGCTGGTCTTGCAGGAGGCAGCCAATCGGTGTGTGGCTCTTCCCATCCGTCCCTCCCCCCATCCCTGCCCCCCCTCCCTCCCCCCATCCCTGCCCCCCCTCCCTCTGAAAAAAATATCCTCGGGTAACGATTAAAAAAAAAAAAATCCGTGTCCGCTGCCCGGCGCCCACCCGTGTCTCAGGAGGACCCTCGTGGTCTCCCCCACACTGAACGGTTGCCCCGTGGTTACTCCTGAAACGTCGTGGAGCACCTGGCTGGTGTCACCCAGTCTGGCCCCCCTGCTCTCTCCTGCCGTTGCCCCAGGGCTCCCCCTTTGTCACATCCTCTCAAAGAAGGGACAGAGGGCCCAGGCCGCCCAGGACTACACCCCTCCATGGAGATCTCCCACGGAGAGCCCCTAGATCAGGCCCAAATGGAAAGGGGAGGGGAGGGGAGGGGAGGGGACACGGAGTCCTCCCCAGAGTCCTCCGGGGGTTGGGGGTTCGTTTGCCTCATGTCTGGGGTGCCTGTCCCTGCTCGTCTGCCGGGACATCTCAGGATGGAAGTTCTTAAAAACGTGTTTTGTTTCCTTGTACCGTTCGAAGCCTTCTAGCTGTGTAGGCTAGTGGGGTTGTGCGGGGGGGTCTGTGTGTGTGTGATGGCCCCGGCCCGCTATGTGACAGGGTCAGCAGTCTCTCACCTTACTGGGACATCAGGAGGTTGTGACCCATCACATCAGCCCCAGCCGGCAACTCCCAAAGCCACCCGGCCATGGGGGACCCGGGTACAGATCTCCAAGCACTCAGGGCAGCAGGGGATGCAAGCCCCCCAAGGTCTGAGTTGGGACCAGGGCCGAGTGAGACGGGGCGGCTGCCTGGGACATTTGCAGCAAGGCTGGAACAAGGGGCCCGATGAAAAAGGGAAGTGAGAAGGGTGGAAACGGCTCTTCCCCACCCTCGCCTCCCCCTGCCCCTCCTGGTTCTCTGGGCTGAGGGTGGGTGGCTACACCTAAGGCCTGTGCGTCCCCGCGGTGCTCTCTGGAGTGCACTTCCTACTCATGCAGGACTTCCCAGGTGTGGGGACAACTTCTCAGTCTCACTGGGGGGAAGTAACCTCGCCTGAAGCTGGTGGCCGGCCTGGCAGGCACGTCAGGGGTGGTGTTCCTTAAATGTTGCTTGAAGGAATTAAGTAAAAGAAGTAAGGGGGGGGAGTAGGGCAACTGTCACAGTTGAGAGCTCAATGTCCAGTTTCCTAGATGCCTCCTAAAGGAAAAAGAGGTTCTGGAAAAGGGGGGTAAAGGGGGTGTAGCCTCTGGGAGTGACAGTTCTGACAAGAAGTCTCAGGGTCCCAGAGGCGGTGGCAACGCAGTAAAGGTCAGAGACATTTTGTGTGAAAAACATGGAAAAATCATGGAAGCCTTGGAGAAGTTAAAGTCTGGAATGAGATTCAATGAAGTGGCCACACAATATAGTGAAGATAAAGCCAGGCGAGGGGGCGACTTGGGTTGGATGACCGGAGGCTCCATGGTGGGACCATTTCAAGAAGCAGCGTTTGCTTTGCCTGTAAGTGGGCTGGACAAGCCTGTGTTTACAGACCCTCCAGTTAAGACAAAATTTGGATATCATATTATTATGGCTGAAGGCAGAAAATAAAATAGTATGGAACACTGAAAAAAAAAAAAGATGTAGGGGAGGAAATTCCATATTTGTATCACGTGGAGATAACAAGTGTTAACGTTTGCCCTTTTTCCAGACTTTTAAAACACTGTTTTCCATATTTAAGTATATTGACTGTATAAATGTTTCAAATTCCTCACCTCTCTCAGCCTTGTTTTTTATATTTTTCAACGCTCACATATTGTTATGTCATTCAGTTAATGCATCTCATTGACATGTAGGGTTTTTATGTCTGGCTCTTTTAGATAATGCATTGAATTCATATGTTTTTATGTCTGGCTCTTTTAGATAATGCATTGAATTCATACGTGTTTATATGTTGTTAGATGTCTCTTGGTAGCATTCTATGAGCCTCTCGAAGGGCTGCACCTAGAGCCAGCTGGCTCTCCAGAGGGACTGTGCTTGCTTCCTGGGGCTGTGAGTGTGCGTTTCTTGTTATTTCCTAGAAATGAAATTATTGGGTCAAAGATTATGAATGACCGGGCCAGGCCCTTTGTGTGTTCGAGCTCATCAGTGAGGTCCTCGCCCCTTGTCTCTCTGTGGCCCACATCTTCTCCCAGGTTATGGTTTAGCTTTTATTTTTGCTGCTGCTAGTGTGTTTAAGGAGCATGTTTTTAATTTTTAGTTTACTTGATCTGTGTGTGTGCATTTTGATAAGGAAGACATTTATGAGCTGATGGGAAAGAGCCAAAAGAGGGATCAGCTGAGGAGGAGGGGCAGGTCCATAGACTGGGGTCCCAGGGGATGCAGGAGGTGGGAGGGGTCCCTCCCTGGTCTACAGGGACCTGAGCTGGTGAGGACAGGAAGAGAGAGGGAGGGGCTGGGAGGACACCTTATAAATTGGCTTTGATCTTCCTAGACAGGGAGGCAGAAAAGCATCGGTGGAAAGAGAGGGTTTTCTGGACCTGAGGTCCCCAAGCTCCCTGTGCTGTTTGCGGGCCTGGTCCCCTGGAACCCTCCCTGCTGCCCTGGGAAGTAGCAGGTGTTACCACCCCCTTTGACAGATTCCCCGAGGGAGGAGAAGTGCCTTGTTCTGGAGCAGTCAGCTGACGGGCAGCAGGGCTGGGCTCAAAGTCTCCCCTCTCTTGGCACCAGCTGCGTGCCCTTGAGAACCCTCCCTCTCGGGCTTCCGTTCCTAGTGGATACCGGGAAGCGGCACCCCTCTTCCTCAGTCTGGAACTTGGTGAGTCTGTCCCTTCCTCTCCCGTCTGCTTTTCTTGGCCTTCTTTCTGGATGGACCCCAGTGGGTCCAGGAGCTCCAGGCAGAAGCCCCCACAGGCCTAGGAGAGCCCCTTCCTTTCCAGGCCGGCAGCTGCACACCCTCCCCGGGGCCTGAACTGGCGCCCACCAGCAGCTGCCCCCCAGAAGCAAGCAGCCTCCTGCATGTCACACTTACCCGAAGTCTGAGCTGGCAAACGGGGAGCCAGGTGGACAGGCACCGGGGAGTGAAACAGAAGAATCTGTGAACAGCCTTGATTGAAAGAGCAGACGCCATTGGCCCAGGTGTAGACACAGAGCCTGGGGAGTCCCCTCCCACCCTCCAGTTGTCTCTTGGCTTCATTTGCTCCCTCCCAGGGTCTCCAGGGCAAACCCCCCCCCCCCCCGGGTTGAGGGTGGGCTTCTACCAACAGCCCTCCTTAGGTACCAGACACTTCATTACCCTCTCGGCCATCCTGTGCTGTTATTCCCATTTTATAGATGAGGAAACTGAGACTCGGAGTCAAGCACCTCTTGTTTGTCACAGTGAGGCTTGGGCCCCTAAGCCAGTGCCGTCCCAGGTGAACAGGACTGGGCGACAGGCAGACTCCTTTTATCTGGCAAAGGGGGTTTGAATCCCAGCTGTGCCTCGGTTTCTTCAGGACGATTGGGACAATTAAGCAAGTTAATGCATAAAAACCACTTCGACCAGTGCGGTGCCCCGTAAGCCCTTAGAAAATGTACACCGTTGTTAGGTCACGTAGCCCCGTGCCTGACGGGAAGCTTTCCACGTATGTTAACTCAGCCTCCCACCTCCCTCCTGTGATGAGAGGATGGGGCGGTGGGCACACCCCGACCCTGGAGAGAATGTGGACTTTTTAAAACCTTTCTGGGGAGCCCTGGCTGGTGCAGCTCAGTGGTTAGAGCGTCAGCCTGAGTACCGAAGGGTCGCAGGTTCGATCCCTAGTCCCGACCGGGGCTCATACGGGAGGCAACCAACCCGTGTGTCTCTCTCCCATCAGTGTTTCTCTCTGCCTCCCCCACTCCACCCCTCTCTCTCATGCTCCCCTCCCTCTCCCTTCTACTCTCTAAAAATCGATGGAAAAAACATCCTCAGGTGGGGATTAACAAAAAAAAGCACAACGTTCTGGAGACCAGTTAGAGATCCGCATCTCAACCTTAAATTACATTTCCTTTGACTCGCTGGCTCCTTTCTAGGAAACGGTCCCATAGAGATAATGAAGGGGGTGCTCAAAACAGGTGCACGCACTTAGATGCTCACCGCAGCGCTGTCCGCGGGAGCAGAAAGGGGGCAGGCACGCTTCCAGTAGCGGAGACGGGAGTAGGCCGGGAAGGCCCGGCTGCCGCGTGAGCGGGTAGGCTGGAGCCCCGGGAAGCAGGGCGCAGAGCGAGATTTATTGACACACGTGAAGGGCAGAGCGTGTGTTTGCAGGCAGCTTTTTTCAGGTCTGATTTACGTACATCGCACCCGGACGGCAGATGAGTCCTAGGAAATGTGCACAGTTGTGCAACACCCCCACCTAGCTTTGGGTCCCAGGGGCCCAGCCTCTTTTTAAATGAAAAATAAACAAGGTGCCGAACAGCACCTGGACCAGGATCTCCTTTTGTGTGTCTCCCGCGCTCGGCTCTGGGTAAACACAGCCCTGTGTCAAGGGAGGCATCAGAAAAGAACCAGAGAGAAAAACACCAAAGGCCACAGGAAGACTGGCAGTCACATTGCCCCTCTCTCTGGTCTTCAGTGGCTCCAAATGTCATCAAGATAAAGAGTGAAGCAGGAGGTGTGAGGACAGGGCGGCGACTGGACACCCCCCCCCCCCACGCATGCAACCTCTCTATTAAGACTGGGTGCAAAAAGTTGGCTAGAAGTTGGTATATTCACGCTGTGCAAATACAAACAATATTCCAAGGTATGAAGACAGAGGAAAACCCATCCATTAGCCTCACAGCCAGGAATAAAACTGTCAGAGCATTTTAGTGATCTCTTGGCAAATGGCAACTCTCCTTGCCTATTATGGTGAGGAGGTTGCTGGCCAGGGGAGGGCGGAGGGACTTTTGGGGCGAGGGAATCGCATATTGCAGAGGCTTCGGATTCCTGGGACCTGGTGGCTTTGAGCCGGAGAGGAGAGCTGGTTTTCCTTGCAAGTGTAACCGTCGTCGTCAAAGGCACGGGGAATATCGGAGGGTTTTCCTCTCTCCCCCATCACTTCATCATCGGACGTGTACGGGGTGCCTCTTGTGCGCCAGGCCCCCCCTAATTCAGCGTCAGTTACAGTCTCAGGCCGGGTGGGCAGCTCCTCGGCTCCCAGTTCACTCCGGGGCCAAATTCACCCTGGTCATTGCCACTGGGACGCACCCCAGGGACTCCGAGGGTCTGCCCGTGGCCGAGGCTGTGGGCGAGGCCCAGGGTTTGGGGGTAGTGCTGGGCACTCACCTACTCTTTTTTTTTCTTTCCTTTGTTAATTGTCATCCAAGGATATTTTTTTCCATTGATTTTTAGACAGAGTGGAAGGGAGGAAGGGAAACAGAGAGAGAAACGTCGATGTGAGAGAGACACGTCAATTGGTTGCCTTCTGCATGGGCGCAGATCCCGGCGGCTTCCTGAAGGTGACTGCTCTGCTCACGTGGGTCAGGAGAGACTCACAGAGAGGGAGGGTTTGGGACTTGAGGGCCGACAAACCCTGCCGCCCGCAGTGACTGGCCAGGTGGTGCTGGGAAGGTGCCTTTCCTCAGTGCACCTGTTACGTCCGAGAGTCAGATCCCCGATGCGGCGGAAAGACAATCACTCCAGAGCTGATAATGTAACAGCAAAAGGGACTTTTATTCCAGCTAGCTGGGGTTCGGTCGTATCCAACGCAGTGGAATTCTGACTCGAACCCTGATCTAAATTTCCCACAAGCTTATATAGGGCTACAGTGAGCAAGCAATTATTGTCAGTTACAAAATTACATGGGTTATAAATTCTTTAGGAAGGGTGGGCTCAGGATGTTTCTCAATCACAGGTGCCTGAAGCTGGAGTGCACCTGGTATTCGTCAGGTTAATTCCTGGAACTGCCTCCACCTTCTGCAGTTGACTGAGTCACTCATGTATGCCTTTTGTCCTGCCCCGGGGCCTAGGGGCCTGCCTCTGTCTTGGTGGGTCCTCACACACCTTTGTCTTCTGTAAAATGGGGCCGCAGTGGTAGCCGTGAAGACAGAGTAAGCTGGGGTTGGCAGGGTTGCCTGGCACGTGGTTTGTTCTTGGCAAATGGCAGGCTCTTCCTCTGTAGTATGGTTAGGAGGTTCCTGGGCAGGGGCGGGAGAGGGGATATTTTGGGAAGAGGAAAGAGCTTATTGGAAAAACCTGGAATTCCCAGAGCCGGATGGCTTGAGCGGCACAGGGGAGGTCAGCGCGGCTGGTCTGGAGGCTGTGGGCCTGGAGAGGGGCCAGGGCTGAGGGGAAGTACCCACAAGGCCTTGGCATTGTGGGGTGAGGCAGGAAGCCAGGGAGGAGGCTGGCGTAGTGGGTCCTGACAGGGACAGAGACAGAGACAGAGACGGACGGAGAGACCTGAACTGCACTGTGGCTGTGGGCTGGCTGGAGAGGGAGAGAGGTGGGAGAAATCTGTGTGAAGAGAGGTCCTCCCCCTGTTTCCCCCTCCCTCTCCCTCCCCCAGGATTATCACAGTGACCTCCTAACTGCTTTGTTGTTGCCACATGTCCCCTGTGGTTTAGTCTCAAAAAGCAGCAATAAGAGGTAAGTCACACTATATAACCCTTTCCTCCTCAAAATCTCCCAGTAGCACCTCCTCCCAATCAGACAACAACTTCCAGTGGCCCCAAGCGGGCCCCCCTGCCCCATGGCCCTGCCTCTCTGTTATCTCTCTGACCTCCTCTCCTGGTATCCCCCTGCCCTGCCTTGCTCACCCTGTTGTTCCATCAACACCTTGGGCACATGGCCCCAGGGCCTTTGCACTCACAGTTTCCCCACTCTGGACACTTTTGCCCAGATACCCCTAAGGTTTGCACAAATGTCAGCTTTTCAGAGAGGCAGTCCATAAACTATTCTGTATAAAGTATCACACACACACAAGCCCAGTTTTCCTGCTGCATTTTTCTCTGTAGCACGTCTCATCCCTGAGGTATTTGTTTTCTCCCACTACAGCGTCAGCTCCATGAACGAAGTCAAAGATTCTGTCTGCTTTGTTCACTGCTGTGTGTATTTCTAGACCTTGGAGTGGGCCCTGGCACATAGTAGGTACTCAAGCATTTGTTGCATGAATGATCAAAGTGCTGGGAATGATGTCGAGGGCTTGACCGGTTTTTTTTTCCAAGATGACTTTTTCATGAGGTTGAGCGAGAACCCTCCTGTGCATTAGTTACCATCCTGCAGCCTCATGATCTGTCTCTGCTCTTGGCCTGGCACCACGGGGCAGGTGGCCCTGAGATACCCTGTCCAGAGAGGTCAGTGATGACTGCTTCTGATGGAATGGACGAACTGGTGCCAGAGACCAGATTCAGAAGGTCTTTCGAGAGAGGTCCTTAGACATTGTCCTTTCCAAGCTCTTTATTTTACGGATGAAGAAATAGAGGCTCAGGATAGGGGGGAGGGTCGTGCTCCAAGGTCACAGAGCAAGTGTGTAAAAGATAGAAACCAGGCCTGGTGCTCAGGCAATATCCTCTTAGCAGAGACTGTTCAAAATGCAAACGCCCCACCTGGGCAATGCTGTGTGCCCGGGGTGGGAGGTGGGGTGGCACTCTCTTTTGCTGCCAGTTATTTTTTTATCTTGAATACAGTAAGAAAGGAGAGTGAGGCAGCATGGGAACTGTCTTCCAAGTGGAGTGAACTCAGGACTCCTCATTCAAGCCAGAATTTTCAGATGCCACTCCCGTGGGCATTTCGTTTGCCAAACATGATTTTATCTGATCGCGTTCTCCCCGCTGCGTATGCCTCTGTGATCCCTGGGAACAGCAAGTGACCAGTGCAGAAAACTTGCCCATACTCGCCAGCCCGGGACACCAGGAAGCCCTGGGGTGGGGTGGGCAGTGCACGTGCCCAGAGCAAATGGGTGAGAGGTCGGACTCAGGGCGACTTGCTGCTCCCTGAACTCAGCCTGAAGGTCGGGCAGGGTGACTTCATTCTGACCAGGAGAAGCCACCCCAGGCAGCCCGACCTTCAGTCCAGCCTCCAGTACAGAGCTGGAGTGACCGGCAAGGGGGATGGCCTCAGGGGAGGAAGGAGGGTCCGCGACCTGGGGACAGAGGAACCTCGGCGCGATGACTAGCCATGCAGCGTTGGGAAGGTCCCCTTTCCTCTCTCGGGGCTGGCGCACCCTCGGGTCCTTCCATAGGAAGGGCCCACGGGTGCCGCCTTATTTTGCTGGTGCCCTTGGACCGTGGGGCAGGACACACCAGCGAAGCGACTCACGGTTGTCATCGGCATCGCTCATGGTGTGCAGTTGGCAAATGGCACTGCCCGGGGTCAGTGACCACAGTCGGTCCCGGCTTTGGGGGCCGCTTAGGAATCATTAACTTAGTCATTTAAAAAACACGAATGTGCTGGGGTCTGTGCTGGCCACGTGGGACTCGACACTGAGTAAAAGCGGCCTTGAACCCTGCCCGCTGACACCGCTCTCCCCGCTATCGGTGTCGCCGTGTGTTGAGTCAGTTCCTCCAGGAAAGACCTTGAGGGTAGTTTTAATCGTTTGCAATTGCAAACAAATCTGTGACCCGTACAGATGGCCCTTCTCTGTAGGATAAGGTCACGGGGGATCGCGTGACGAAGGGTCACTGGGTCTGTAACTCTGATAGATGAGGGTCACCTGCCCTCGTGGGGGGCCCTGGCCGCCCACCAGCCCCGCGTGAGGCCCTGCTCCCCCCCAGCCTTTCCTGAGGAATGTGTCCAGGCTCTGGCTCTGGCCGGTGGGCAGGGAGAGATGCTATCTGAGTGTTCCATTTGCATTTCTCTTACTAGCACAAAGATCCTCAATCTTGCTAATGTGATCAAGGGTCATTTTTTTTTTTTTTGCATGTATAATTTCGATTTTCTTGCTGGTCTTTTGGGGGGGAAGACGTGGAGAAGTTTACTTTTTTTAAGGAGTCAAGTTTACTCATGTTTGCTTTTATGGTTTCTGGATTTCATACATAATTCAGAAAACTTTGCCAACTCTAAGGGTATAAAGAAATTCACCCAGTTTTGTTCTGAACTTTTATGAGTGTTGTTGTTCTACGTTGGGAGTTTTTCCTGGGGCATGTTCTGAGGTATGAACTCGGCTTGTTCCTGTTCCTTCCAGAAGCTACGCCAGTTGCCCAACATCTGTATTAAAAGCTCCGTCTGCCTTGCTGATCGGAGATGCTGCCCTTTTTGGCTGTGCAAGTGCCACATGACTCCTGTGATTTCTTTGGTTTCACTGCCCCATTTGGCTGTTCATAGGACTGTGTTGTTTTGGGGGTTTTTTTTGTGTGTGTGTTTAATATATCTTTATTGATTTCAGAGAAAGGAAGGGAGAGGGGGGAGAGAGAGAGAAACATGAAAGATGAGAGAGTCATTGATCGGCTGCCTCCCGCATGCCCCCGACTGGGGATCGAGCCCACAACCCGGGCCTGTGCCCTGACCGGGAATCGAACCCCGATGGCCTGGATCCTAGGTCGATGCTCAGTCCCTGAGCCAGGCGGGCCGGGTGACTGTGTTGTTTTAATTATTGGAGCTGTATAGGATGTGTCGCAATCTAAAAGGCCAGTCCTTCCTCCTTTGTTCTTCCTTCTCAGAGTTTTCCTGTACGCGCTCGCTTGTTTATTTTTCTATGTGAACTTCAGAATCGATATGTCCAATTCCAGGATCACACACAGTTTATCACACACAGTTTATATACATTGGCTTAGAGAAAATTGACATCTTTATGAAGCTGCCTTCTATCCAAGAACGTGCTTTCTCTTTCCGTTTGTTCAAGTTTAATTTGTGTCCTACAGGGACTTTCAGGGTTTGCTCGCATAGATTTTGAACACCTGTTGTGAAGCTGAACCCTCAGTATTAGGATGGTTGTCGAAAGTCGGGGCCTCTTTTTCACCGTGTCCTCTGCTTCTGACTGCTTGTTTCTCATATTTAAGTGCGTGTCTTACTATGTTCCAGTGTTCTTTCATGATTTGTAATTTTTCAGTAGTTTCTCTTGACTTGTCCAGGTATATGGTAATATTTTGTGGAACTACCAACAGTGTAAACAATTTCTATTCTTTTTTATATACCTCTGATTTCTTTTTCTTGTCGAATTGCTTGGACGACTGCCTCTGGTACTAGTGATGGTGAGGGGTGCCTTTTCCTTTTTTCTCCTGTCTTCAGAGGAGTGCCCGCAAGTGGGAAGCTAGCTCCCGGCTGTGGTGGTGATAGAGCATTTGGTTAAGGAAGTGTCCACTGATTCCTCGTTTATCCAGAATGATTTTTAGCATGTCTGGGGAGACAGTGTGATCTTTCTCCTTAGATCTCCTTAGAATATGATGAATTATAGTAACGACTTCCTAATGCTGAGCCGTCCTTGCATTCTGGGAATAACCCCACTTAATTTTGATATTATAGTCTTTTAACATGCTGCTGAGTTCCATTTGTTTGTGTGTTTGTTTTTTAATATGTTTTTCTTGATTTCGGAGAGAGGAAGGGACAGCGAGAGAGAGAGAGAAACATCAGTGATGAGAATCATTGATCGGCTGCCTCCTGCACACCCCTTACTGGGGATCAAGCTGGCAACCCGGGCACGTGCCCTGACCGGGAATCGAACAGCAACCTCCTGGTTCATAGGTTGACGCTGAAGCACTGAACCCAGGCCATTTGCTTGTGTTTCATTTAGGATTTTTACAATAATATTCATAAGTGATATTGGTCAGTAGGGTGTCTTATGAAATCTTTTCCAGGTTTTCATATCCATTATACTTGAAAAGTTTTTCAAAGTTTTCTCTCTGTATTTTGCTATCGAACACTTTTTAAATCACCAGGTTTCTGTTATTTGAGAGTTTTCTAGAATTATCCTCTAAAAATATCTTGCGCTGGTGCTTTTCTTTCTTTTTCTTTTTTTAAAGT
The DNA here is from genome assembly GCF_964146895.1 of Miniopterus schreibersii. Classification (NCBI taxonomy): domain Eukaryota; kingdom Metazoa; phylum Chordata; class Mammalia; order Chiroptera; family Miniopteridae; genus Miniopterus; species Miniopterus schreibersii. Next base: position 183,823,839 of record NC_138102.1, on the reverse strand, counting down.
ATGCTTTTATTGATTTTAGAGAGAGAGAAGGGAGGGGGGAGAGAGAGAGAATCCCATCACTGGCTGCCTGCTGCACGCTCCCTGCTGGGGATTAGCCTGCAGCCTGGGCATGTGCCCTGACCAGAAATAGAACCAGACACCTCTGGGTACATGGGAGGACACCAGCCAACTGAGCCACACTGGCCAGGGCTGGTGCTTTTGTTTCTTAATGCTCTTATAATCCTGTTTCTCATGTGAAAGTTGGTCTGTCTGGATGATCTGTCTCTTCCAAGAACAGTCTTGATTTATTGTGTTTGTCTAGAAATTACTTTTTTCAGGTTTTAAATTTTATTTGCAAAGTACTGTCTTATGATTAAAATGTTTTTCCTTTCCTTCTTCGGTGACTTTCCCATTTGGCATTTCTTAGTTTGCTTTCCTCGTGGTCCCTTGTTTTCTTAATTAGGTTTAATGGTGGTTTATATATTTTATTGAATTTTTTCCCAAAGAGCAAGCTTTTTGCCGTATTTCTCAGTTGTATGGCTTATCTGTTTCCTAATTTATTTCTGCTTCAATCTTTATTAATTCTTCCCTTATTCTTTCTGTTTACTTTATGGTTCTTTTTCTAATATTTTTACTCTGGTGTTTATTTTTTATCTGTTCTGTTGTAATTGTTACGTGATTTGGAAAATATATTTTTCTGACTGCTGCAGCTGTAGCCTATAGATTTAGATTCATGGTGTTTTGATTATGGTGGTTTTATGGAAATCCTACAAATTCAGTTGTATTTCCCTTTTGATTCAAGGATTGTCCAAGATGCCTGGCCAGCCTGGCTCCGTGGTTGAGTGTTGACCCATGAACCTGGAGGGAGGTCATGGTTCAACTCCGGGTCAGGGCACATACCTACCTGGGTTGCAGGCTCGTTCCCCAGTAGGGGGCGTGCAGGAGGCAGCCGATGAATGATTCTCATCACTGATGTTTCTCTCTCTCTGAAATTAATTTTTTTAAAAATTTAAATAAATAAATAAATAAATAAGAAAAATGAAATAATATTTAAAAATCTAAATATTAAATTATCCAAGAGAGGTTTTTATTTTTTTTTCAACCTCTGAACTTTTTTTAAAAATAATTTTATTTATTTTTTAATACATCTTTATTGATTTCAGAGAGAGGAAAGAAGATAGAGAGAGAGAGATAGAAACATCAATGATGAGAGTCATTGATCGGCTGCAGTCTGCAGCCCGGGCATGTGCCCTGACCGGGAATCGAACCCCGATCGCCTGGATCCTAGGTCGATGCTCAACCGCTGAGCCACGCCCAGCCGGGCTCAACTTCTGCACTTTTAAATAACCTTATAGTCATTCTGCCTTGTGATCATAAAATACCGGTATTTTTTGTACTTTCAGATGTCTTTGAGGTTTTCCGTTTTCGTGAATGTTCTGTCAGCTCTTGAAAAGAAAGTACACTATTCTTGGCATAGAGAGTTTGCTGTATTGTAGTACGTGACTGATTATTTTATTTTGATTTCCTGAACTCATATTTTTGCTTGATCTGTTTCATGTTGCCTGGGCTGAGGTGACTTACAGCCTCATTGGCGTGTTTCCGTCTGTCTGTCTAGGTCCCTGTGACTCCTTCCGCCCGCTCATTGCTGCAGTGCTTGGACCGTGTGAATTGCACACCGGGCATTGTGAATGGCCTGCCTTGGCTCACTTAGGGATGTTCGGCTCGGATTCGCATTGCCTGGAATTAAGATTCTGGCCCCAGCTTTGTTTTTGTTTGTATTTCTTTACTTTTGCTCATTAGTTTACTGTCAACCACACTAGATCACTTGGTTTGACACACGTCTCTCTCTCTTTTTTTTCTTTCATTCTCACTCGAGGGCTTTTTTCCATTGCTTTCTCAGAGAGAGCGAAGGGGCGGGTGGGGTGGGGAGAAACATCGATGTTTGGTTGCTTTTTACATGCATCCGGGTGGGGGCCGGGGATCCGGGTCGGGGCCGGGAATCGAGCCTGCAACCGAGGTCCGTGCCCCTGGCCAGAATCGAACCCGGGACCCTTCAGTCCGCCGGCTGATGCTCTAACCACTGAGCCAAACCCGCTAGGGCAGGTGTCTGTCTCTTGAATGAAGGATGGAGTTGGATTTTACTTGGGATCGTAACGGAAAAAATATTTTTTTAAGAGATCAGCGAGCTAAACCTACTCACTTACCGGTGTGGCCGATGTCTCCGGTCTCTCTGTCCTGTTGTGCGCGTATGTGCATTGTATGTCTTTGTGCGCGTGGGAGGGCTCTGTTCTTTATTCTTCCAAGTGTGGGCCGTTTTCTTCACTTTAAAAAAAATGGTGTAGCCCCCTGACATTTAGGAAAGCTCGTACTTTTGTTCCAGCGGCTACACTCACATTTATGCCTCTACGATATTCCTAGTCCCCTCTCTCTGTCGCTTCTGTGAACAGCGAGTGTAACTTGTTTCCCCCGTCCCCCCTTTCTCTGGTCACTCCCCGTTTTAGCTGACACCGTCTCGAGTGATTCTAAGGGTTTGTGTGTTTTTTGTTTGTTTGTGTTTTCATTCTAATGCCTCTGGAAGCTCAGTCAGGTAGTGTGCATGACGGTTGCCATTGCTTACCTGTGCAGTGACACAAAAACCTGAAGAAGAGGTGGCAGCAGCCGGGCCGGGCGTGGCTCAGCGGCGGAGCGTCGACCTGGGATCCAGGCGATCGGGGTTCGATTCCCGGTCAGGGCACATGCCCGGGTTGCCGGGTCGATCAATGGCTCTCTCATCATTGATGTTTCTATCTCCCTCTCCTTTCCTCTCTCTGAAATCAATAAAGATATATTTAAAAAAAAAAAAAAGAGGTGTCAGCAGCCGGGAAGGAAATTCTGGAGACGGGGGTGAAGCACTCCTCTAAGAGATGCCACGTCGCCCGCAGCCGATGGCGCAGGAGATGGTCCTGTGTGGGAAACGCAGGCCTCAGTGACACGGTCGAAGTCACTCCCAAGGATCAGGTTTTAACGGTGCATTTCAGGAACATGCTGCCCAGTTGATTTCATTTTTCTTCTTATGTCTGCACAAGAGCGATAGGTGATTTAGAAATCCGACTAAACATTTCTTTCAAAATAAAAATCCTCTAGAATAAGAACGCCCTGCGACATCGTTTAATTGGCAGCATTTTTTACTTTTAGTGGTATATGACATAATGGTGCAGCTACATAACAGTTCCTCTTAATAGATTCAATGAAATAAGGTAGAATTTTCCTTCTTGGGAGTCACCCGTGTACTTTAAATATGTCTACACTTTTAGCAAGTGAAGGTGCGGCAACCGCTAATCTTATTTCACTTTCCCCCTTCTTTCCCTCTTCCTTACTGACATTTTTTTAAAAGTATGTTTTATTGATTTCAGAGAGAGGAAGGGAGAGAGAAATATCAATGATTGATCGGCTGCCTCCTGCACGCCCCCGACTGGGGATGGAGCCCGCAGCCCGGGCACGTGCCCTGAGCGGGAATCGAACCTGGATCTCCTGGGTCCTAGGTCGATGCTCAACCGCTGAGCCACACCCAGCCGGGCCACCCTTTAAATTTTTTAAGCCACAGTTAAATATCGTCAGTACTCTTACCGAAGTTATTCAACCATTTGGCTGGTTGAAGCTTATGCCTCAGTTTCCTCACGGGAACGATATTGCCAAAGTCCTGATACTTCAGAACTATTGGTGTGTAACCCTCATATTTAAAGGACAGCTTGGCGGTGTCCTTGACTCAGTTTCCTTGGCGGTCCTGTAGGCGTTGCTCTACTATCTTCTGCCCTTGAGTGTTGCCGCCGTCAGCCTGATTCTCTTCCTCATTGACGGCTTGAGTTTTTTCTGTAGCTGCCCGAAGATTTATGTTTGTATCTCTAAAGTCCAGTCATTTTACTAGAATATGTCTTGGGATTCACCATTCCAGGTCATTGTTCCATAGTACATGGTGCACCTTTTCAATTCATGAAATCAAGTCTTCCCCATTTCAGGAGAGTTTTCCTGAATTATAATTTTAAATATTTCTCCTGTTCAGTTGTTTTGAGTTTTCTCCTTTAGAAACTCCGGTTATACCATTGTTGGATCTCCTTTACGCATCTTCTCTATCTGTTTCTCTTCTTCCTGAATTCTTGGATCTCCTTGACTATTTGTGTTTAGTTTTGTTCACTTTTTTTTTTAAATCCTCACCTGAGGGTATTTTTTCCATTGCTTTTCAGAGAGAGTGGAAGGGGGAGAGGGAGAGGGAGAGAGAAACATTGATGTGAGAGAGACACATCGATTGGTTGCCTCCCACACGCACCCTGACCGGGGCTGGGGATCGAGCCTGCAACCGAGGTACATGCCCTTGGCCAGAATCGAACCCGAGACCCTTCAGTCAGAGGGTCCACACTCTAACCACTGAGCCACGCTAGCCAGGGCATTTCTAACCACACTTTGTATGGAGTCTGTTCTCCCTTATATTTCTTGTAATTTGGTCTTCACTTCTGAAATGTCTTTATCTTTGTCTTTCACTCCGTTCCTGAGATCTGCCAGTGTTCACAGGCCGTCCTTCTGTCTCGCACCCCTTTGTCCAGTTCTCTGCTTCTTGTATTTCTGCCCTTTGGTCTTCCTTCTGGTTTTGCCGTTTTTAAACCTCATGCTGTAATTATGGGTCAGGGTTTTTATTCATTGCGCGCCAATATGGAATCTTTGCACGGATGCCATGTTTATTTTTTCGACAATTTTTTTCCTATATTTGAATTGTTTGCATTTTCCTGGACCGGCCATCAACAGGAAGTTATGGTGGAAACTGGGAGAGGCCAGAATAATTCTCTGGGTTTCTCTGCTGAAAGGCTCTGTCCTCTGATTTCACGGGAACGGGTTGTTCCTTTAAAAGGTGCCCTTCTCCAGATCAACTCCTCTTTTGCCTCTTCGAACCCAACCTGGTTCAAGAGGCAGCCTGCCTTCAGCAGTGAGCCCCACCCGCCCCCAGGGTCATTGGGACCTTCCCCTGCTGAGAGCCCTCTGCACCCCACAGTCCTCCCCCACATCCCTGTCTCATCTGCTGGCCTCAGGCGGTTGGGGCCACACTTACACGTGATTTGAAGTGAATGGGTTTTTCTTGCCCTAGTTTCCCTAAAGCCGTAGCTTGTGGTTTCTGTTTTCTTACCCCTGTTGCTCTGTGTGACATCCATGGGAGAGGAAATCGAGAATCTGCCCTCTTCCTTACTGCTGCCTTATTCTTGTTGGGAAAGGAGCCTCCGCCTCCCTACGTTCGTCACCTCCCGCAGAGGACAGCCATTGCCCGCTCCATGGCTGTGGGACGTGCGACAGGCTTTGAGGAGGAGCGTTTTGTAAGCTCTGCTCTGAAAACAGCCATCTTTACCAGGATCGTCACCTTCTAATGACTGCCACTCTTATTTCTTGAGTAGAAATAATATATTCCTGTTTGCCCTGAAAGGTTGGGGGAGGAGGGGAGACAGCAGACCCCTCAGGGGTGACCGGAAGCTCTAGGTATTGATTTTTTATACCTTCTTCATGAGGTGGCTCTGAGGCGCCAGGACAGAGACAAAGAAAAGAGGGGGTGTAGTGGAATGACCAGTGGCCTCATGCCCTGTCCTCACCCCCAGAACCTGTGAATGTGACCTCATTTGGAAAAAGGGTCTTTGCACATGGTACGTTAAAGATAAGGAATGATCCTGGGTCACCCAGGCGGGCCGTACATCCCATGACAAGTGTCCTCTGAGAGACAGAGGGGGGAAGACACGGACACACGGGAGAGGCCATGTGAAGACGGAGGCAGAGGCTGGAGGGCTGAGGCCACAAGCTCAGGAGCTCAGAGCCACCAGGAGCTGAGAGCGGCAGGAGCAGTGTCCCCTAGAGCCCGAGCGGGAGTGGGGCCCAGCCGACGCCTGGATTTCAGGCTTCTGCCCTCCTGACCAGTGAGAAAACGGGTGCCTGTTTTGAGCCCCAAACTTTCAGCTGTGGGAAACTAATACAGGGAGCTGCACGTTTTTCTGGGTTGACTTCTGGGACGCCTGCCTCCGGCAGCGCCTCGCAGAAGCCTTCAAGGGTATGGGACAACCCTGCAGAGGGACAGGAGGGGCTCCCTGAGCTGTCCCCACTCGAGGCCCAGGTTCCCATGCAGGCTCCATCCCCTACTGCTGTGGGACCTTGGCTGAGCCCCTTTCCTTCTCTTGACCTCTGTACCCCCATTGGAATCTCTGGCATCCTGGGAGCCCCTTGGTCAGTACCCAGCCCAGCAGTGGGGTTTGGTGTGGACCAGGTCTGACCATCCCTGTGACTCGGTTCTGTTTGGGTCATGGTCACCCAGTGCTGGGCTGGACATGGGAGCCCAGAGAGGATCAGAAATGGAGTGCCCCACTGTGGAGGCAGAGGTGGGTGTTGGCCATGAAGAGGTGACAAGTGCCAGGTGGGAGGCCAGCAGGGGTCCGTGAGGCCCGAGGCCCTCCTGCCTTCACCAGTCATCACTTCTCACTCCCACTTTCTGCCTGAGAGAGATCCTGGGGTTTATAATGATGGGAGCCACAGACGGGCTTAGAGCAGGGGTGCAAGCACAGTTAACGTGCTAACTGGAAATGCCTCCCCGGTGCAGGGCTGGAAGGGGGAGGCCGGGAGGTAGGAGGAGGTGGTGGCAGCAATGTGCCAGGCTTATTTGACGAGGGCCAGGCCTTCGGCCCCAGCTGCAAGGCCCATCCCGGGGGCCAGGAGCATGTTTTGGGCCTCAGGTCACATGGGTATTGGGCTGTGGCCAACTTGGCCCATACACAGGTTCTATTCCTGGGCTCCAACACCAAATACGGTGTTTCTCGCATCTGGCACCCTCAGCTATCGCAGTCTTGGCTCAGTGGCACGTCCTGCCTCTCCAACTCCACACCATGGCAGAGCCAGATCACCCCAGTGCCGCCGGGCCCTCAAGCAGCCAGGGCCTCACTCCGTCCAGCTGTCTGTCTATCGGCTTCTCAGTATGGCTCACATTTGGGTTGAGAATACTTGGGACCAGAATAGCCTCTCTCCCTGCCGGGAAAAACCAGGGCAGGGAACACAAGGTTCTTGGTTTACTTCAGGGCTCTACCGTTCAGGACCTGGCCGGTGGGGGTGGGGGTGAGGGTAGGGGCTATGGCAGGCAGCTCACCAACTCTGACCCCCAGTTTCCTCACCGGTTCTTTTGGTCACTCGTTGATTTGCTGACTCACTGACTCACTCACTCATTAATTCATTCACCAATCATTCATTGAGTCACTCACCCACTCGCTCCTTACCTACACTATCACTCACGCAGTGTTTACTGACTACATACTAAGAGTCAGCCACTACTCTAGATGCTGAACAAAACATATAAAACACAAAAATGTACTTGTCCCATGGGATTATGTTCCAAATAATTATCTAACACAAACAAGTACAAAAAGGAACAGTATGTTAGAATAAGTACCGGGGAGAACAAACTGCAACAGGAGGCTACGAAGTGATGGGGGAGTTGAAATTTTAGGGGAGCTAGGGAGGGCCCCATGGGAAGGTGATTGTTGAGTGAAGGTGAAAGGAGGTGAGGGAACGACCTATGGGAACAGTGTTCCAAGCAGAAGGAACAGCAGGTGCGAAGGCCCTGAGATGGGGGGATGGGTCTGCAAAGGAGCAAGGCAGTCAGGGGTTGGGGGACATCCAGGACCTGGCGGACCTCGCACATCACTCAGGACCTGAGCAGAGGAATGGCTGGCCTGCCATGTAGTTTCTCGTTTTTTGAAAAGCTGTTCTTTTTTATTGAGATATGTTAACATATAACATAACTGCTTTCAACAAAGTGATTCAGTGTATGTATATACTACCAAGTGATCATAATAGGTCCAGTTAACATACACTGCCATGTATTTTCAACGTTCCCCTGGCTGCCGAGTGAGCAAATGAATGAGACAGTCATTTGCCTGTGTGCCTACTGTGTGCCAGGGATCGAGCTGAGCGCTGGGAAGAGAAGGCATACCGGCCTTGATGGCACTTTACGGAAGTCCATCTGGCCAACTCCCTTTTCACCCAGTGTCACCTGCCCGGGAAGCCACCTTCTCCGGGCTCTGCTGGCCTCTTTGCTGCAGTGCAGTCATCACCTAGTATGTTACCCTTGCCTCTCTTCAGATGGCCTCCCACAGCCCGAGCGCTCCTCTAGGGCAGGGCCGAGGGGGCGCAGGAATCCAGGAACAAAGGAGCCCCAGTGCTTTGAGCTCATGGCCCACCTCACTCTGTCTCTCACCATCTTTTGCAGATGGATTTGCAGGCACAGGGAGCATGTGGAAGAGCCGTGTTCGTGTTGGCAGAGGAGGTTGGCTGCTGAGCCAGGGCGTTTCTACAGGAGGCCTGCCAGGCTGCCCGGATCCCCACCTCACCGCCATGGGCCACCCAAGCTGGTCAGTTCCAGCCCTTGACGTTGTGACGGTTCCCTGCCCTCGGCCCTAGGGGAGGGCCAGGCCCAATGGCTCATGTCCTAGGCTCCTGGCACCACTCTCTGGCCGTGAGACCCATCTGTCCTGGGAGGGGTTGTCCCTGGCTCCCTGTGGACCCAGACCGTGTCCAGTCCCTCTACCCCTTTCTGCCCAAGTTTCCTTGCCTCTAAAGTGGAAACGATGCAACTGCCCCCTGCCCCCCAGGGTTGCTGAGGGCCAGAGTGGGTGTGCATTTGGCACTGTGCACTCAGCACTGAGTAAATGGGGGCCGGATTCTGTTAATCGTGAGCAGAGTCCAGGCCAGTGTGCATGACTTCCCCCAGCACCAGGCACGGTTGTGCATTGGCTGCACTGTCTCTCTCCCAGGCAGGACGGCGCAGTGGTGAGAGCACAGACCCTGGAGCCAGGTGGCCTGGGTTCAGACCCATACCCTGCCACTTGCTGATTGTGGGACTCTGCATGAGTTACCAGACTTCTCTGTGCCTCGGTTTCCTCACCTGTAAAGGGGGTGATGATTGCCACCCCTTAGGGTAGTGTAACAGTTTAATGAGTTAATATATGTTAAATGCTGACAGGGTTGCCTGGCATGTGCATTAGGCAGTCGATATTGATTGAATGGATGAATACATACATACATGCAACCCTTTAGTGGGTTCTAGTGTTCCCGTCTTACAGGTGGGAAGATTGAGGCTCAGACAGCTTCTTGCCCCAGGTCTCACAGCTGCTTCATGCAGACTTGAGGTCACCTGCATCCCAGGCATTCACACAGTCGCACCCTTGGGGATCGGACCCAAGCCTATCTTGTGCCTCCCAGCCACCTGCAGGGCACCCAGGAGTGTTCCTGGCTGCTGGGCAAGTGGGCACTACCCGGAGAGAGTGAGAGTCCAGGGGCAGCAGTGCTAGCAAAGGTCATGGACTATAGCACAACTTCCCTGTCCCTTTCCCCTGAGTCTAGGAAAAGCACAGGCCAGGGCAGGGGCTGGGGAAGCCAGGGGCCCAGGAGACCCAGCGTGTCTGAGCCAAGGGCTTCAGGACCTGGCAGGCATCCTCACATGCCTAGAGTTCACCCGTCCTGCCTGTGAGCAGGCCCACATGCCAGCACCCAGGCCTGCCAGTGCCCAGGGCCCCTGCCAGAGGTCCCCAAGGCTACTTGGCAGTCCGCCCTCTTGGACCAGCTCCTGCTTTGTGGACTGTGGGGTATGTGCACCAGGCCTCAGATCACAGGCTGCCAGCCTAGCGTGCTGAGGGGGCCAGGCTCGGCCAGGCAGATACCTGTGACAAAGGCATTACTTGTGACAACTGCACATGCCAGGCCCTGCCCCGGGTCCCCGATGGCCACAGGTTATAGGTGGCACTGGCCCAGTCCTTGGGGAGCTCACAGGTGTGTCGCAGAGCACGAAAGGGCCTAGGCCTCAGTGCACGGCCCACTGCTCCCATTTTCCAGGTGAGGAAGGAGGGGGGGCTCTGTGCAGCCGGCAGGCCTGTGGGCTTCGGTGACCGGCGTCACCGTCAGCTGCTGTCTGTCGGCAGGGTTTTCTTGGGTCAGGTAGGCCAGCAGCCTGCCCGAATGTGCTACTCATCTCTTGCAGACCAGCCAGTTCCTGCTGGGAACTCCAGGCGCCATCGGGGAGACCATGTCCAGGCCCCCGGACCGCCTGCTGTGGCTGCTGCGGGGCGCCCCAAGCCAGCGGGGCTGTACCCTGTTCATCATCAGCTTCAAGTTCATGTTTCTGGTCTCCATCATGATCTACTGGCACATCGTTGGGGAGCCCGGGAGCGGAGGACAGCTCTCCAACCTGCCCGTCAACATCCCCTGCCCCCACTTGGCGACCCCCAAACTGCCCTCCAGCCCCCCGCCTCCGGGCAACATCTTCTTCCTGGAGACCTCCGACCGGACCAGCCCCAACTCCCTGTTCATGTGCTCGGTGGAGTCGGCCGCCAGGGCCCACCCCGACGCCCGGGTGGTGGTCCTGATGAAGGGGCTGCCCGGCGGCAACGCCTCGCTGCCCCGCCGCCTGGGCCTGTCGCTGCTGGGCTGCTTCCCCAACGTGCAGCTGCGCCCGCTGGACCTGCGGGCGCTGTTCCGGGACACGCCGCTGGCAGCCTGGTTCGCGGCCTCGCCGCGCCGCTGGGAGCCCTACCCGCTGCCGGTGCTGTCCGACGCCTCCCGCCTGGCGCTCATGTGGAAGTTCGGCGGCATCTACCTGGACACGGACTTCATCGTGCTCAGGAGCCTGAGGAACCTCACCAACACGCTGGGCACCCAGTCCCGCTACGTCCTCAACGGCGCCTTCCTGGCCTTCGAGCGCCACCACGAGTTCATGGCCCTGTGCATGCGCGACTTCGTGGCCCACTACAATGGCTGGGTCTGGGGCCACCAGGGCCCGCAGCTCCTCACCCGCGTCTTCAAGAAGTGGTGCTCCATCCGCAGCCTGGCTGAGAGCCACGCCTGCCGGGGCGTCACCACGCTGCCCTGTGAGGCCTTCTACCCCATCCCCTGGCAGAACTGGAAGAAGTTCTTCGAGGATATCAGCCCCGAGGAGCTGCCCCGGCTGCTCAATGCCACCTACGCCGTCCACGTGTGGAACAAGAAGAGCCAGGGCACGCGCCTCGAGGCCACGTCCGGGGTGCTGCTGGCCCAGCTCCACGCCCGCTACTGCCCCACGACACACGAGGCCATGAAGATGTACTTGTGAGGGGCCTGCCAGGCCCCCTCCGCGTACCCGGCATTCAGTTGGAGAAGGGCCCCCAGCCTCTCTTCCCGGGGAGGCGAGAGGAGGGGTGGGGAGCAGGGAACTGGTGGCTCAAGAGCTGTTATTGGAGGACTTGCTGCAGAGCCTGGGGTGTGCTCCCTTCAAGCCAGGGTGAAGCTGGTGGGACACCCCTCGGCCAGAGTGCTGTCTCAGGGTAGAGGTGACAGGTGGTACGGGAAGGGGCCCCCAGCCGGAATCAGCTGGAGGGAGCCGGGGAGCATCTGGGTCTGCTGGACAGCACGTGGGAGCTGTGAACATCACAGCATGTTCCAGGCATCGCCGGGAAGCCAGGCCATTTGGGGCCGAGGTGATGGGAGCAGCCTCAGAGAAGCCCAAGGAAAGGGGAGAGGAAGGCGGCCCCAGATGAGAGGAGGCCGCCTTGGGAGAGCAAGCAGTATGCAAACCCAGCCTCTGGAGCCCCGGGGTGGGGCTCTGCTCTTTCCTGGGTTTTGTTTTTTTTAGAGGCCCAGGCTGGCAGAGCTGGCCTGGGGAACATTTTGGGGAAGGCCCTGTCTGCCACCCATCCTTTCTTTCCACAGATGTTGCAAGGGTGACAGCTGCCCCCTCTAGGGGCAGAGGGGTATGGAAGTATTTTTGGCTTGGGAAAAGCGTTTTAAAGAAAACACTCCCACCCTGCTGGTAATAAACACAGGCAAATAATAAATATAACAAAAGTGACTCACTGACATCCAGTGCCTTGTGATTGATAAAACACACTCACTCGTACAGTACAGCCCTTTTCAGCTCCGTCCCGCTGATGGGGGAGCGCTGGGGCTGGAGGTGACTTCCCTGCCTAGATGGGAAGGACTGGGCCAGCAGAAAATCTGCTCTCTGTGAGTCCCCAGCTGGTTGGTGTTGAAGCTGCCTCAGAGCTGGTCAGTCCAGCAGAAGGCCTCCTGCAGGGCTGGGGGTGCTGCCAGGAACTCTAGGGCTCTGCGTGCTGCGCTTTGCCAGCTGAGGGGGAAGTGTTTAGAGGCCTCTGGATTCTGTCTGCAGACGGTCTTGGGCAGCCTGGTAAGGTGGTGAGTTCCCTGGCTCTAGGCTTATTCAAGAGCAGGTGATGTTTTTGATGCAAACAATGGATTATATGTCATTTCTCCAACCACATTTCACCTACCTTAATTTTTCTTTAGAATAAGCAAATTTTACTTTAATAATACAAATAATACATATAACTATATATACTCAAACAAGTGAGATGACCTCTTAGGGTCAAGCATTGTTTAGTCAGTCACTTGGTCATCATATGATGTCTACTATGTGTCAACATACAGAGAGATAAAACAGATACATGTCAGTCCCTCACCCTAAACTCTTCTCTGGCTCCCTGTTTCCTAAGGAACAAAGCCTACCTCCTGGGTCCAGCATTCAAGGCCCTCCATGATCTGTCCCCACCTCCCTCTAGAGCCTTGAGCTTTGCCCTCCATCCACACTAAACTATGTATTCTTGACTCCCTTCCCTACCCTAATGTCCACAGGTTGATTCTCTATGCCTTTGCTACTGCCTGCGGTGCCCTTCCCAACCATCTTCACCAACAAACTCCTGTTCCTTCCCATAAGGCTGACGACTCCTCCAGGAAGCCTTCCCTGATTGCCCCTCCTCTAGCCCCACAGCCCCCAGGCATCCTCCATGACCATTGGGTTCTTGGCCCATCCCTCTAAACATCTTGAAGGGTGGAGCCATGTCAAATTCCTCTCGTGGTCATTCCTGGCGTTGGACTCAGGCTGCCAGTGGGGGACATCCCTGTAGTTTCCTGAGGGACTCAAGAAGTTCCTGTCAGTCCATGCAGAGCTGAGGCAGCTGCTCTGGACTCCCACTTCCCTGGGAACATCAGTAAGAGAGGCTTGGGCCCTCAGCCACCCCCACACCTAACCCAGAGGGTCAGACCAGGCCAGGCCCCAACAGCTGCAGCCAGCTCCGCAGGAGCACAGGCTTCCCGAATGTTTACAGGCCTTGGACAAGTCCCCTGTTTTGGCAACGTGGTCCAGGAGGCAGCCTCCTTGCATCATGCCAGGCAGGCTGCGGATGGGAGAATTCTGATGTTCCTGGCACCCTTGCCTCTGAGAAACTGGGCTTGGGGAGCCAGGGCACAGAGGTTTGGGGTTGATTTTTCTTCCTCCGTGGTCTAGTAAGGCCCCTCCATCCATCTGCTTGAACAGGGGGCTGTACCTCGAGGAGCCAGGCTCTTAATGCAGCAGCTGTAAACCTGTTGGCTCCAGCTGGCCAGAAATAGCAGCATCCTGGAGAAAAGGCTGAGAGGATGGCTGGGCGGGGCGAGGTAACAGGAGAAAGGCTGATTCATGTCCAGGCCCCAAGCAGGAAGGTGACCTCTGCTGCCCCAGGACCCCAGCCCCCACCCGCCCCAGTGCTACGTTCTTAACCTCCTCTGGGCTTGTAGCAACTGTCCTAATGCCCAGGGCAGGGTGGGGGAGCCCAAAGACCCCCTTTTCCTGCCTCCTGGCCTCTGCGTCCTAGCCGGAGCTCTGCCTCTTGCCTCTTTTGCAAAGAGGAGACGGATAGTACCTGCCGCCTCGCATGGTTGTGACGATCACATGAGCCAGCACGACACCTGGCACACCTGGCATGGAGCACGTTATTACAACACACCTCCATTTGCCACATGGGGAAACTGAGGCTCGGCAGGTAGGTGGCAGTGCTGGGATTTGAACCCAGGCCTTGGCTATCCTGAGGAAGAAGGCTGGCTGGGGGAGCTGGAGAGGGCTCCTTCTCACGTCCCTGGGAAAAACCCATAGAACAGAGCCCAGAGCCGTCCTTGGGCACCCTCTGCTTGGGTCTGATTCCAGAGGGACTCTGGGCTTTGTTCTGTCCCACCCCAAACTCACAGTCCCTGGCAGCCTCAGGCTTCCCCTCCTTGGAGTAGGAGGCGGAACTCAGCTCTCAGTTCTCGGAAAGCAGGAGGGAGGGGCAGACTTGGGAGGAAGCCTTGCCCTGGGGATAGTAATCAGATCCGAGGAACCCTGAGGTTGGTTTCTGGCAGTGCTCACAGATGTCTGGGGGTTGGGGAAGATGAAGACCTATCCTTTTATTGGGGGGCAGTGGGTGGCCCAGCAGAGGAGGCCGGAGGCAGGATTGCAGTGAGCTATTTAATTAACCTTCCCTGGCTGGCCAAGCACAGGCGAGCAGGGAAGTGGCTTTCCCAGCAGCTCTGGGCTAAGGAGATAACTCCCCTCGTTGCTATATCAATATTCAACTTCTTGTTTAAATATTAAATTGAATGTCCTCCGTCTGAGTGCGCACAGGAACCCAGGATGAGTGAGTAGCTTAAGGCTGCGTTCCTGGAAGTCAGGTTTCACGGTTCACTTGCTCCTAAATCTCTGCTTATCCTAACTCCTGGGCCAGCCAGTGCAAGGCATGCTGGGAATCCTGCTGTGACGTTGGGTGTCAGGACTGGACGTAGCTTTGGGACCTGACCACTGGCCGGGGACTCAGGTTTGATCTGGGCTACCTGGAGGAACGGGGCGGGAAAGGTGGTGGGTGAGGCTGCATCTGGGGGGGAAAGGAGGGCGGGGCATCCCCAAAAGGGAAGACATTCCTCACAGCCGAGGTCCACCACCAAGAAACCTTGGAGCCCAGCCTGTCCCCACCAACTTCCAAGGACAGAAAGATCAGAGAGGCCTCCTGTTCTAGAAACAAGTCAGGTGGCTGAAATCTTGAGGGCTTTGTTTTCCCACTTGATGTACCGGCTAAGGCACTGGGGAAGCTGCTCTAAAGAAAGACTCCAACCTAGAGCCACTTAAACAAGATAGAAGATTGTTTCTCACATCACAGCCCCAAGGCGAGTGCTCTGAGACCCACGGACCGCTCTGCCATCCCCAAGACAGGGCTTCCAAAGGCCTCCAGCTGTTGCCATGGCCCAGCTCATGCAAAAGGGAGAAGAGAGTGTCTTTGAGGAGATGCTCCTGAAGTTGCATGCCTCACCTGTGCTCACATCCCATTGGCCAAGGATGTTGGGAAGTGTAGTGTGCCTCTGGGGGGCCAAATATCCAGCCACAACTCAGTATGTTCTGTTACTAAGTGAATGACAGGAAGGATGGACACTAGAGGACTGCTAGCAGTGTCTGCCATACATAACGAGGAATCTGAGGAAAGGGTGCCTCCAGGGTTAGTTAATTCAGCAGCTCATCAACATTTTTATATTTTCAAGGATCCAGTGTATTGACTTTGGTCTCAGGCTTATTCCCTCATGGCCTCAAGATAGCTGCCACTGCCCCAAGCATCACACCCTTATGCACTAATGCAAAAAAAAAGAAGGGAAGAGTTGTTCCTTGTGTCTAGGAAAACTTTTTCAGCTCTCTTGTCCAGCTGACTTTCCCAAACTCTCACTGGCTCGTTCCTACTCCAGTTACTAGCAGAGGGAATGAAATGACCAGGACTGGTTTACACCAATTGAGGTTGGTCTGATTCAGGGGCTGGGAAGGGCCCCACTTGGTCTACAACACAAGCTCACCTGGGGGCTGAAGAAAATCAGGTTTCCTTTAGCTAGAAAGAAGGATAGGAATGCTGTGGGTAAGGAGCCTCTATGCACACTGGCACTTCCTGCCCACCTGCTCTGCCCCAAGCCTAGCAGAAGACTCTTTCCTGCACGTGATTTCATTCATCTCACCCTTGGGAAGAAGACACCACCTGCACTTCATGTATGAGGAAACTGAGGCTCAGAGAGGTTAGGAGACTTGCCTAAGGCCACACAGCCAGTGCCTGGTGAAGCTGCGGTTTCAGCCCAGGAGTGTTGAGCTCTAAGGACAGGCTCCTTCCCACTGCAGGATACCCTAGCAGATGTCCAGCGACCGGCTCTACTTAGTTCCAAGACCAGCAGAATTAGCCCTATGAAATACTTCATGATGGTGTAGCTGGCAGAGTATTTTTGGAGCTGAATGCACGTTTCACAGAACCCTAAGGCTCTTTGCGCAATCGTCCTTCTGTATTCATTTTACCAGACGAGGGCAGTGTTATTGGTTTGGCCTCTTGCTCATCCCAGCACTGGTAGGTGCTGACACCATTTTTTGTGAGGATATCAGTTGGGGTTTATTTCAGTTGCAAATAGTGACAACATGAAAGAGTGGCTTAAACAAGACAGGAGTTCATTTCTTGCTCGTGTAGAAGCCCAGAGGGGGGCAGCCGGGGCTGGTGGGGCAGCTCCACAGGATCAGGACTAGGGCTCCCACTGGCTTATGGCTGCACCACCCTCAGTACCTGGCTTCCACCTTATGGCCCAAGGTGGCTGCTCAAGTGCCCGTATCACATTTGCATTCTAGCCAGGAGGAAGAAGGAAGGATGAAAGTGGGCCACACTTTCTGCGGGTTAGTGGGGTTCCCAAAGTGGTGCACACTCCATATCATTTGCAAGAATTAATCATAGGACAGCTCAGCTGCAGAGGGGAAGTTAAACTGTAATGCAGTCTCTTTACCACCCAAGATGTCCTGGAGCTGGCAGGGCCCTGCAGAGTTGTTGAGTTGTGCAAGGGGCCGGGCCTTTATAGCCACATTGATTAGTCATTGGATGCAGCTGTCCCTGGAAGAAGACATGACCTTGGGCAAGGCAGTTCTTAGGCCCAGACAACCCTAAAGGGCCTACAGCTGAGAGCAATATCCTAGCAGCATTCCCAGCAGCTGGGAATACATTCCTCCTTCCAGGAGGGAATCTGGGTTGCTCTACCGCAGCATCCACCCCAATACTATAAGATTTGATTTATGTGAGGTTCAAAGCCAGGCAAAGTAATCCATTGTGTTAGAAGTCAGGGTCGTGGCTGCCCAGAAGGGGCCTTCCAGGCTCTGGTCATTTTTTCCATATCTGGTGCTGGACACACAGGTGTTGCTGTGTGAACGCTCACTTACCTTACACTGGTGGTCTGTGTGCTTCAATAACGTACGTGAAACAAGTCAGAGAGTGTGGAGGGACCGTGTTGGGGAGGCGGCAGGCAACGATACAGGACTGGACGTGGGGGAGGGAGCCGGGGTGCGGCTGGGTTCCAGGCGTGGTGAGGGGGGATGGTCAGATGAGAAGCTCAGTTGAGACTTGAATGTGAGGGGCCCCTGGGGACAGGGCTCGGGACTCCCCGAAGCCTGGACTGAGGAATTAACCCCAAGGCCATGGCCAGTGAGGCCTCAGAAAGGATGGCTGGTCCTGGGCAAGGGTGCAGAATAAGGTCAAAGGGCCATCGCAGTGGGATCCTGCCCCCAGAGAGCAGGTCCTGGAGAAGCCGCTGGAGGAGGCGGAGAGAGGACCAGGAGCCAGGTGTCTGAGAAGTGAGTCAGACGGGGGCCGGGGAGGCCTGGTGCTCACAGGGGCCTCAGGAGGAGAAGCAGAAGCTGGGGCCCTCAGAGTTCCCCAGTCAGCAGTTCCAGGGACTCTCCTCTGGGCTCAGGCTGGAAGCAGGCCACACCTACCTATTTATAGAAGGGGGCTGCGGGCAATCAGGGGGGCCTTGCAGGGATTCCAGGCAGAGGCTCTGCGATCAGGGCCAGATGCAGGGCGGCCTGCATGGTGTGGAAGACAGAGCTGAGTCAGAGGCAGGGTGGCCTGACAGGGCTGGACCTAAAAGCAGTGGCCCTGGGCCCATAGCTGCTCTGCGGGACCAAAGGAGCTCTTTTCTTCTCTGGGCCTCCATGTGCTTACCCATGGGGCCAAAGAACCTGTCTGCCTCTGCCATCAGACCATGAGCTCCTCAGAAAGCCCGGGAAGGGCCACCTCATTACTGAGAGGACGCAGGGAGGCTCACAGGAACCCCCTCCTCCTCCCCTCAGTCACAGCCCACTGTCAGGTGCATCCCTACAGGTAAACCACAGGGCATTGTAAGCAAAGAGGCTGAGTCTCGAATGGGAGAACCAGGCCAACTGAAGCCCCCTCTCCCACTGGCAGCTTTCCCCGTGCCTGGCCCGGCCCCCCGGCTCCTCAGAGAGGCCTCAGCCCTGACTCTGCAGGTGCCAGCGCATCTGGATCCCATAAGCCTGCGGCGGGCTGGCTGGAACTGAACAGCCCCGGAGAACCCCAGCTGGGCCGACGCGGCTCCCAGAGCAGCAACTCCCTGAGGCCGCTGGGCTGCCAGGGAAGCGGTGAGGCCCTGTGGCCCTTCAAGGTGGACCCCGAGGTCACTCTGCAGCACACTTGCTACTCTCTCTGTGTCTGGGAGTGCCTTGCCTCCCCCCTCTGGAGGTGAGCCCCTCCAGGGGAAGGACAGCCCACCTCTGGTTCACCCGGGAGCCCCCAGCATCAGCCTGCCTGGGCGCTGTCACAAAGCTGGCCTCAGGCGACTATTTGCGAAATGAATGAATGAGTTAGCGAATGACTGAGAGAAAGGAGGCAGAGTCTCCATGCATCTCCCAGGGTCCAGTCAGGGAAACAGAAACTTTACCAGTTATTTTATCATAAAGAATTTTATATCAGGAGTTGGTTAAAGAGGAACTGCAAAGGCACAAAGGGAAGCCTGAGGTAAGCAGAGACGGCTACCCCCCTAAAGCAGCTGCCACATCCCGAGCTGGGGACCACATGGAAAAGGTGGGAGTTATTAGAACCTAGAAGCTTGAAGGAGGTGCCCCAGGCCCTGGAAGTCCACCTCGGCGGAGGAGATGCTGCCCGGCTGGAGTTGCTGCCTCGGGAGCTTGGGGGGCAGTCGTGGCGAACGAGCCAGGCCTCTGAGGAGGTGGGTGCAGCTGGTTCTCAGAGTAGGGAGAAAAATTTAAAACTAGGACTAAGTGCCACCACTGCCTGAAGAGCCCAGAAATAAAACCTTGTACTTACAGTCAATTGCTTTTTTTGACAAGGGTGCTAAGGGAATTCAATGGGGAAAAATAATTTTTTCAGCATACGGTGATGGAAAACTGGATATCCACACGTAAAAGGTTGAGGTAGGACCCCTCTCCTTACACCATATACCCAAATCAATTCAAAACGTATCAAAGAGCTTAGTGTAAAAGCTAAGACTATAAAACTCTTAGAAGAAAATATAGAAATTAATCCTTATGATTTTAGATTAGGCAATGGTTTCTTTTTTTTTTTTTTAATGTATCTTTATTGATTTCAGAGAGCGGAAGAAAGAGGGAGAGAGAGGTAGAGACATCAATGATGAGAGAGTCGTCACTGACTCCGGCAGGCCCCTAGGCATGGGCCCTGACCGGGAATCGAACTCAGATCTCCTGGGTCTTAGGTCGATGCTCAGTCGCTGACCCACGCCCAGCAAGTCTAGGCAATGGTTTCTTAAATATGGCACCAAAAGCACAAGTCAGGAAATAGTTAAATTGGACATCATCAAAATGAAAATGTTTTGTGTTTCAAAGGTTACCATCAAGAAAGTGAAAAGAGAATCCACAGGATGGTAGAAAAATTTGCAAATCATGTCGGATAAGGGGATTTGTATCTGGAATATATAAAGAACTCTCACAGCTCAAAAATAAAAGGACAGTCAAGTTTAAAAATGAGCAGTGGCCCTGGCCAGTTTTGCTCAGTGGTTAGAGCATCGGCCCGAGGACTGTAGGGTACCAGGTTCGATTCCGGCCAAGGGCAGGTACCTTGGTTGCAGGCTCGATCCCCAGCCCCGTGCTCGATCCCCATGTGGGAGGCAACGAATCGATGTGAGAGACGCACATCGATGTCCCCCCTCCCCTTCCACTCTCTCTGAAAAGCAATGGAAAAACTATCCTCAGGTGGTGATTAAAAAAATAATAATAAAATAAATAAATAAAAATAAGCAATGGATTTGAAATTTGAAAGGCATTTCTCAAAGAAGATATGCAGATGGCCAATAAGCACATAAAAATGTGCTCATCCTCATTAGTCACTAGGGAAACGTGACTCAAAACCACAGTAGCCTGGCCCGGCGTGGCTCAGCGGTTGAGCGTCGACCTAGGATCCAGGAGATCAGAGTTTGATTCCCGGTCAGGGCACAAGCCCAGGTTGTGGGCTCGATCCCCAGTCGGGGGCATGCAGGAGGCAGCCAGTCAGTGACTCTCTCGTCATTGACGTTTCTATCTCTCCCTCCCTCTCCCTTCCTCTCTCTGAAATCAATAAAGATATATTTTTTTTTAAAAAGGAAAAGCCACTGGGAAAATGTTACGGTATCTCAGTGTTATTGTTTTTTAAATATTACTATATGCTTTTCTTTTTTGGTTCAGTGGACAAGGAGCCCGGCATGGCCAGGAGGCCGTCGCAGCTCTCCGTTCAGGGGAACCATTGCTCTGTCCACTGGAGAAAACCCTCCTCGCTTCCAGTTCCAGGAATCGGAAACAAAAATTCCATGAGTGACTACTGGGTGTGACCATGATGGATGGTGACAACTACGACGACAGTGATGATGATGGTGACGGTAGCGACTAATTTATTTTTTTATTTAATTTAAATAAAAAGCCACTAATTTAATTTAAAAATAAATTAAAATATTTAATTTATTTTTCAGCTGTTATTCTCAGCCAAGCACTATCATAATAACAACTCCATAATATTGAAATCTTGAAATAGTGCAAGATTTCAAAGCAACTTCTAAGTCCGGATGATTCATTTACGGCCCATTCATGATTCATTCACTCTCATTTCAACATTGGCCTTTAACCAATTTCCACTTCGTGTTTGGCCAGTGTGACTCCTGACTCCTCTGGTGAGACACACTAGGCGTGTGCCCTTGGACAGTAATGCCCCCTCCAAGAGCAGCCCCCGGCCTGGAGGCTGTGCCCCTGGAACCCGCTACCTGGCTCTCTGCCCTAAGACCTCTGTCCTCGGCCCATGCTGCTGTGTCCCCCTCTCTTCCACTTCTGCCTCTGCCCGAGCCTCACCGTGGCCGGGGCACCAGGCCCCATCCCCTGGCAACCCTCCCCACATCTCAGTTTTGCTTTTGTCTCCCCCAACCCCTGAATCTCCCCATCCTGTTCCCTGTCCCAGGGAAGTTCCTACATGCCCAATGCGCCCCAGAGAAGCCAAATAAACTTGAATATTTTTTTACCAGAAAACTCCACACCCTAGCTAGGCTGGAAAAACAAAGCTTTAAAAAAAAAAAAAAAAAAAAATCAGGGTCAGGAAAAACACACAAATGACTCCATGATGTTTTGGTAAAGGGGGGAAAATCCCACACACGCACAAAAACAGCATTTCGCAAAATGGATTTCTGGCTATTGCAAAACAATCATAAACTGTCCCGACTTCCAGAGAGACTGAAAGGAAAATTCTGCAAACAGCTTCTTCCTTTCCATTTGGGTTTTAAGGGCAGTCCAACCCCCAGTGATTTTACAGAAGGTCAGAACTGAGGTTGAGGGAAAATAGTTCACATGAAGAAAGGGAGGAACAGATCAGCATTCAATCCAGAGCCTAGAAACTGCTGGAAGCCCTCAGCCCAGCCCAACCCTTTCCCACCACAAAGCCCCGGGATTTCAGGACTGGGAGGGACCACGGCCCCCCGGGCCCAGCTGCTGCATCGCTGGACAAGTGCTTCCCCTTCCGTTGGAAGGTGGCCTGTAAGTTACGACAAACACTGAAATTAACACTGGCTTGAAGAAGGTAGACTTTTATTTCTCCCCTCGGGTAAAAGGCCAAAGATGGGAAGTTAGGGCTCAAGGATTTAGCTGCTCCCCAAAGTCATCCAAATACCCCAGGCTCCTGCTACACTGCTCTGTTCCTCGACACTCAATTTTCTTTCTTCTTTCTTTCTCTTTCTTTTTTTATATATATCTTTATTGATTTCAGAGAGAGGAAAGGAGAGGGAGAAAGAGAAACATCAGTGATGGGAGAGTCATTGACCGGCTGCCTCCTGAGCGCCCCCTGCTGGGGGTTGAGCCTGCAGCCCAGGCCTGTGCCCTGACCCGGAATGGAACCTCAACCGCTGAGCCACGCCGGCCCGGCTGGACACTCAGTTTTCATTTCATGGTCCAAAGCAGCTGCTCCAGCTCTGCCATTGCACCCACACTCAGTCAGTAGATCTCACCCAGAGATCGCTCTCATCACTTATGCTATTATCCCGAGTGGCTAGACCTTACTGCCCTTAATTGGAAGAGGAGCTGGGAAAAAGTTAAGTGGGCAGCCAGGTGCCCAGCTATAAAGTCTATTGCTGTATGAGACAGAGCGGTGGGTATTGGGGAGAAACCAGCCATGTCTCCACAGAGGGCTCCTGTGGGGGAATGCGGGCCATTCTATGGCAAAATTTTCCAGAATGCAGAATTATGAAGAATGTCGCATTTTGTTTTATTTGGAGCTCACAAGCATCTTGGGCACAGTTCAACCTTGTTCCTAGTCCAAAAAAACATCCCAAGACAAAAATATAATGGGTTTTGGACTTTGCTGCTGGTTCCGAGGATAGGCTATGCAGCCAGACTGCTCAGGTTTGACTCTGGGCTCCCTTCCTACAAGCCACATGGCTTGGGCAAGTTACCTACCTGCTCGTGCCTCAGTTCTTCACATGTAAAATGGGGGTAACAACTGTTCTGCCTCATATGACTGTTGTGAGATTGCATGTGGGGGCACCCAGCACAGTACTGGGCACATGGGAAAAGCTCAATAAACACTATTAATTCTATTACTGCTCTGCCCCTGAGCCTGTGGTCCCCTCTCTGAGTCTCGGTTTCCTCACATGTAAAATCAGGGGCGTTTGGCTGCCAACGACCCCTCCCCTCTCTGTACACACATGCCGCCCCTCCTGTCAAGGTGTGGAGCTTAGCTCTAACCCCGTGGGTCTGGGCGGGACCTCGGGCAAAGGGCCAGTGTGCCGGCCTGGGCCTGACCCTTAAGAGAACAGGCAGCTTCCACTTCCTCCCTCTCGGAACCAACTCCACGTTGTGAGGAAGCCCACGCAGCTGCCTGGAGAGGCCACAGGGAGGACGACTGAGGCTCCCAGCCAGGCGAGTGAGCCATGTGGGAGGTGGCTCTCCGGGCAGTCCACTGTCCCAGCTGATGCCACGTGGAGCTGAGAGAGGGCCCTGCCGAGCTCAAGAAAAAGCCAACTGTGAGCAAACAAATGATCTGGTTATTTTAAGCTACTAGTTTGAGGTGGTTTGCCATGCAGAGATGATGACCACAAGACAATTAAAAAAAATATATATGTCTTTATTGATTTCAGAGAGAGGAAGGGAGAGGGAGAGAGAGAAACATCAATGATGAGAGTCATCATTGATCAGCTGCCTCCTGCACGCCCCCTACTGGGGACCAAGCCCGGTATCTGCCCTGACCGGGAATCGAACCGCAACCTCCTGGATCCTAGGTTAATGCTCAATCACTGAGCCACACTGGCCACACCACAAGGCAGTTTGATATGGAGAAGTGGGATGCTATGGAACCAAAAACATTAGGCATGTGGCATGGGTCTGGGGTCCTTAAGGAAACTGTTAGTGAAAACTTACAGGCTACGGAGCAGTGAGGAGCCTGCTGTTGGATGCAGAAGAAAGCGTGACCCAGGTTAGAGTAAAGCAGGTACCTGTTTCAATTGTCCCCCCTTCGCCTCATTGGTGAGAGCGGGATCCCCCCCTTAGGGTGTAGGAATGGCCGGAACATGACACCCAGCGCCGGACAGATGACATGGAGAGCAGTTAATGAGTCACATATACTCATAGCTGGGGGAAAGGACACCGCAGGCCACACAGGGCCACACGGGGCTGCACGGGGCTGCGCTCGGGAACGGTGTGGACAACGGGGGTGGGGGGCAGGCTGTGTAGTATCAAGTGGGTGCGGTGTCCTTGGTTCCTTTGGGAGGATGTGAGGGAACAAAACCAATATGCAGAGATAAACAGGAATTGTGCCTGGTCCATGAGATAAGGAGGGGTGTAGGGGTGTTTAGCTGGGGGACCTTGACCACAGGAGTAGAGTTGGAATCAGGGGCACTTGCCTTTAGGTCACTGGAGGTTTCTCCAGACTTCACGAGAAATCAAGGCAGTACATAACACGGGGCCTCAATGTTGGTCTTTATGCCACGACATTTAGCGAGACTGTTGCGGTGGTGAAACGAAAGGCAGAGGAGGTGCAGTGAACATGCAGATCTGGTTACAGTGATTTCCCAGCAGAACGTCAGAAGCGCCAGCTGTGTTCCCTTCGCTGCCTGTGATCAAATTCAAGAGGAATGAGGATCTGAAAAGGGAATTGTTCAGGTTTTAAGTAGAATTAAGAGGAAATATACAGGAGCCAAGACTTGCTGGCTTCAAACCTACACTATTAGGTAATTGCATGTTTTAAACAGTGGGGTTGATTTCTTTTATAATATAATTAATATTAGAATGAAAGTTTTTAAAAAAATCTTGACTATCTTTGTGCCTGGGACAGAGCCTGGCATGGGACTCTTCTGCATTGATATTTAAACAAATGCCATCGGATGCCTCTGTCCTGCCATGGTCCTGGGTCAATTAGGCAAGTTCTTTACCTGCAAATTAAGCTCTGTTTCCACAAAGAGCTTAATTAAGCAGAGCAGGTGACCCCAGCAATGACCCGGGGCATCTAGGAAACTGAGATGACCCAAAGCTACCAAGAAGGTATTTTCCAGGCAAAGTTAATTTTTTTCTGGTGCAGGCACAATACTGTTCCCCGGAGAAAATGGTCTGTGACATCAAATAGGGGACCCTGAGGGCTCAGGGGCTGGTTTCTGTGATCTTGCTCCAGGATGTCGACGGGCATGTGGAAAAGGGACACAGCTCAATTCAGGCTGCCAAGGTCCTGGTGCACTTTGCAGGTTTCCTCACCTGTGTTTTCTTGTTTAATTCCCATAACCACCTTACTAAGTTGTCAGAAATATTCTCATTTTAGAGATGAGGCTGTTGAGGCTCAGAAAGGCAGGCGCACCGTCAAGATTCGAACTCCTGTCTCTCTGAGGATAAAATTCATGCTCTTTCAACCATACCCGGGAGTTCCAACCTGTCTCTCTGCAACTACCCAAAATAGTCCCTGATCTCAGTTTTGCAAAAACCGGCAACACCCGTCTGTGCCAATGAGCAGGGTGGGGTGTGGACGCCCCCAGCCTGACCTGGGTGCCCTCTCTCTGCAGGGCACTTTGCAGTGCCATTCAGTGAGCTGATGCCATTGTAGGAAGCCGAGTCTGTTTTGAAGGGAGGGAGTGGGAAGGGGTGGGAGAAGTTCCGGTGTGAAAGCTGGCGGGGGGCTGTCCGGCTCCTAGGGGGTGTGGGGGAGACTATTAAGGGCTCACGTTTAAGCACCTCCTTTGTCTCCGGTTCTGTCCTCAGCAGGACCTCACTGATCCGGTTCAGTGGGGGTGCCCCTCCCCGCCTGCCCGCCAGCCATTCTAGGGCCTCCTCCCACCAACAACTGGAGCCCCTGGGGCGCTGGAGAACTCGGGAACAGCTCGCTGGCGGACAGACGGACGGCGGGCAGACGGGATCCCGGCGCGGGCGGCTCGGTGCTGCCCCCTGCAGGCCGCGCGGGGACCTTCACGTCGGGCTGGAGCCGCCCGGGAACGCGGGGCTCTGAGGGCGCCCTGGACACGAGGCTGCGGGGTAGGGACCCGGGTCTCCGCAGGCGGACCCCAGCCCCTCACCAGGGCCCCCGCGTCCTCCCGCACCCCAGCCCTCCCACCTCCGGGCCTTCGAACCAGCTGTGCCCTGGGCCAGGCGCCCTTTCTGCACCCCCGAAACTCCTCCTGTCCTCTCGGGCAGTGTTCCCCGGCCGCCCCCCGCCCCTGGGCAGAGTTCCTGCCCTGTCCTCGGGTGTCCTCGGAGCGTCGTAGCCCGGGGTACAGCCCCCGCTCGGGGGTCCGCGGCCTCTCCTCCCACCCAGGGGTCTGAAGGGCCCCAGCGAGCGTGGCGCACGACTCGGGTGAACGGGCGCCGAAGGAACTGGAGCATCTCCTGGAGCAGGGGGCCTGGGGCGGGTGCACGGGCCCCGGCCGACGCGCACACTCCCCCGCCCCGGGGTGGGTCCGAGGAGCCCGCGGGGCTGCGCGCGGCGCAGGAAGCCTTTTCCCGGCTCGAGGGCGCCCCCTGGAGGCCCGAGCCGCCAGCCGCCGCGTCCCCGGCTCCCTCCCCTGCTCCCCTCTCCCCCCACCGCTCCCCGACTTCTCGGGCGGGAGGAGCGACGGGGGCTCTGGGAAGACTGTGCGTCTGCTCCGTGGACACCTCCACCGGGGCGAAAGGAGGGAACGGGCCGAAACTCTCCACCGCCAGCGGCTGTGGATCCGCCACGGGCCCCGCCTCTGCGCCCAGGACCCCCCTCCCCACGCTGGGTGACGCGCGCACACCCGGGCGCACACGCACGTGCGGGGTGCGCACGCTGCAGGCACGGCCCCCGCGCGCGGGCGAACCCTCGCTCCCCGGTGCGCCCGCGGACACGCGCGCGCTCACACCTACACGCGCGCGCGCCTCACCCCGCCTGGTTCACCCCCAGGTGGCCGGTGCTCCCGCCCCGCCGGAGACTGGGAGCCCCGGCCCCGCCCCAGGCCTTGACCCCTCAGATCCCGCTTGCCGCTCGGGTGAGCCGCGGGGCACAGGTAATACTCCCCAGCACTCCCCGAACCGAGGCGATGCTCACCTTCCCCGCTGCCCCTCCACCTCCCGCTCACACCCCACTCGGGGGCCAGGCCGTGGGGGAGGTGGGACGGGCTGGCGCTGCTTGGGAGTGGGCTGGTCATACGCCAGGGCGACCTTTCCTGATGCAGGCCGCCGGCTGAGACGCAATTCCAGGTCGGGGGGCAGCGGGGGAGGCTCCCAGCAGCCTCCCGCCCCATCAGGTCATCCTGCCCCTCCAACTGGAAGCGCCTCCTAATGCTTAGGTCTGTCTCTGGACTCTCAGAGGTCCCACGCACGTCTATTCTGCCTCATCCAGGGATAACAATAGGGTCTCCGTGGGGTTGGGGTTGGGGTTGGGGTTAGGGTTAGGGTTGGCCCCTCCCCTGGTCCCACTTCTGTTCCCCTGCGCAGGGGAAGAAAACTCCCTGAACCCTCTCTGGTTCTGTGGCTGGCCTGAGAAGGAACGGACATAATACAGATTAAACGCATTTGTGTGCGCAACAGGAGAAAAGCATGCAAATGTATTTAATATTTTTACGTACACAGGGAAGCCTTCAGAGGAAAAATAAAGACCCAAGGAAGCCATTGGGCCCCAGAGCTTAGATACCTTTTTACATAAAGAGCAATACATTTATGGGGATGTGACAGGACAAAGGGGTTTGGGCTGGGGGTAGTAAACTGTGGGACCGTGACCAGCAAATACATGGGGGAAGCTACTAGAAGACAGGGTTCTTTTTGCAGGTTTGTTTGTATTGGCCCATTTTGTCCTTGACACACACACACACACCCAGTTCCTGGTGACAAGAAAGTTCCCTTCCTGGTGCAGGGAGGGAGGCACCTTTCTCCTGGGGAATGTCACAACCCACTTTTAGGTAGAACACGTGGGGCGGAGAGCCCTTCCTGCACCTGCTGCTTCTCAAGGGCCTTCAGCTCAAAGTCGTCAACATGCCAGAGCCGCGTGTTTGGGGAGGTGTGTTCTGAACCCCTCGCCTGGAAAGGAGTTCCCTCCACACTTAGGTCTCTGGTGAGCTGGGATGAGGAGCTGGACATTCAGCCGGTTCCCTCCCCCACTGTCCCCAGAGAGCCCTCCCCTTCCTAGCTGGGGGGGGGCGCTTGTGACTGGATGGAGAAAGTCCCGCCAGCTCTGCGTCCGTTTTGTCTTTTTCTTTTCTTTATCAATAGTCTTTCTTTTTTAGATCAGCCTTCGATTTACAGAAAACTGAGTAGATACTACAGGGTTTCCATATGCCCCCTCTCTTCCTTGCTCAGTGAGTTTTTCTTTTTTTTTTTTTTTTCCAGCTTTCTCTATTTTTAACATCTTACATTAGGGTGATACGTTTGTTAAGATTGATCAACCGATACTGATAGCCTATTGTTAACTGAAGCCTATCGTTTACCTTAGAGCCCATCCTTTGCGTTGCACTTCCCGTGGGCCTTGCCTGTGCCTGATGTTGGGCCGACTCGCACAGCATCACACGGAACAGTCTCGCTGCCCTAACAACCCTCCGAGCTCCGCTTACTCTCGCCCCTCTTCCCGGGACCCCAGGCGACCACTGGCTTTTTCACTGTCTCTACAGTATTGCCTTTTCCAGATTGTTATATGTGATATACTGAAATCACACAGTGTAGCCTTTCCGACCGGCCTCTTAGGCTAAGCAATATGCATTTAAAGTTACTCCGTGTCTTTTCACGGCCTCATAGCTCGTTTCATTTTAGCACTAAATAATATCCCATTGTCTGGATGGACATCCCGTTACCCATTTGCCTATCGAAGGACCTCTTGGTTGCTTTTAGTTTTGACAATTATAACTAGAACTACTATGGACATTAACGCGCAGGGTTTTGTGTGGTAAGTATTTGGATGAACACCTAGGAATGTGATTGCATATGCTCATTGGCTGTGTATCATGTTTGGTGAGGTGTCTGTTTAGAGCTTTTGCCCATTTTTAAACTGGGTGGTTTGTTTTCGTGTTGTTGAGTTACAGGGGTTCTCTGTGACTCTTAGATGATTATAATATATATAAGCATTACCTCTCCTAGTAGCTTAATGGAGCCAGTCTGTCCTCAGTACTCTTCCTTCTCAGAATTTCCCCAGCTGTTTTCACACGTTCACTCTTCTAGATGAGTCATTTGATTAATTTTTTTCAATATCCTGTTGGGTTTTATTAAATGCATAAGCAATTTAGGAAAAACATTTTAATGATGTTGGGTTTCTTATCCAAGAATAAAGCCTGTCTTTTTATTTAAGTCTTCCATCACGTCCTTTCCTTCACATAGAACTTACGTAATCCTTGCTAAATTTATTTCCTAACATTTTACTTCCATTTCCCTTTGTTTCCTGTTCTTTTTTAAAAATTTAAGTTCATTTTTTTCCATCACCACTTATCCCTCCAGACCCTCCTCCGCCCCCCCGCCCCGCTCCCCACCACAATCACCATGTCCATGACTTCTTTATTTTTTTCCCTGTCTTAAGTGCTATTTTCTTAAGTGCTATTATGAACGAGGCCTTTTCATCAGAGACATATTTTAATTGATTACTATATATCTGTAATCTATATGTATGGAATTGATTTTTTAATAGCCTCTATTTTTGGAGCAGTTTTAGGTTCACAGCAAAATTGAGAGAAAGGTACAGAGAGATCGCATGTATCCCCTGCCCCACACGTGCATAGCCTCCCCCATTATCAACGTCCCCCACCAAAGGGGTTGATTTGTTACAGTGTCACCTACAGTGATACATTATTGTCACCCAAAGTCCATGAGGGTTCACTCTTGGTGTTATACATTTTTCTTCCCGTCTACCAGGCTGGATAAAAGAAGGAGGAACATGTGGATGCCTCCAGGCAGAGGCATGGCTTCTGCGGTGGATTCGAAGTGGGCACAGAGAGGGCCACTGGGCATCTGGGCTCAGATGAAGAGCCTCAGACTGATTCAAGTTCATCCTGTCCATCCCAGGTCCCCGCCCGTGCTTTGCTGTGTGACCTAGACAGGAGCCCGTGCCTCTGTGTGCTGACCGAGGCACAAAGACCCATGAGGAAGGCCCTCGGGGGTCCAGGCTGGCACACAGGCAGGCAGCGAGGGAGGGGCTGGCCCGCTCTCCTTTCTGGTCTGGTGCCAACTCCGGGCGCTGCTTCCCTGGCCCCCACCTGGAACAGCTGAGCCTGGAGGTGTCTCAGAGCCCCAGCAGGACCAACATTTATTATTGAGACTCGACTCTAAGCCACATGTTTTGCATGCATTGTCTCGTTAAATTTAAATTAACTTACTGTAACTAAATCCTTGGAGTAATCCTACCTGGAAAAAGACAGGGTCTCCTCAATGTTGAGTGCTTTGCACACCAACTCACTTATCCCATTTTACAGGTAAGGAGCTTGAGGCCAAGGGAGGGAAAATAGCTTACCCAGGGTTGATTAGGGGGCTAGTGGCAGGGATGTCGATCACAGCCAGGGTCCCCTGCCTCTGACGGCAATGTTAGTATTTCAGCCTTTTGTAGATTTTCTGAGACCTGGAAGGTCACCATGTGGCTTTGGCATCCTGTCACCAGTTGGCCAGGCCAGTGAAAACAACCTGTGGGGGTGTTTCAGCGAGCCTCCAATTCGCTGAGGGCCTCCTGGGATTGGACCCCCCATTTTACATGTAAGAAAACTGAGAATTTGAGTTCATCTGCCTGAGGTCCTGGAGCCGGTAAGTGGCAGAGGCCAGATTCAGGTGGGGTCGCCTGACACTGCTCCACCTGGTTACTTTATTCCCGTCTGGGAAGTAAAGGCAAAGCCTGTTTCCTTTTTTTTTTTTTTTCCAGTGTTTTCGCCATTCTCAAATTATCCACCTGGGGGCGATGGGTGACAAGGCTGTGACGTGAGCTTTGCCCAGAGATCTCTGACACGGTTGGCCCAGGATGTCTCCCTTCAGGGCCCTGGGGTTCCTTCCCGATGCCGCTCACCTGCACCTCCCCCGCTCCCACCCAGGAGTCCCGCACACCCCCAGGTCCCATCTTTGGCTTACTTTCGTCAGGCCTGAGTGCGAGGTGCCAGGCCTGTGCTGATCAAGGTTACATATCTGGCCCAGATCAGGACCTGGGTAGTCCGGCAGCCTCTCACCTGGCCAGCTGGGCCCTCGGCCATGCCTCCCCCCTTACCCCGACCCTTCCACCCCTAGAATTCCTCTTCCTTCTGCAACTTCGCGCTAAAGCCAGGGAGTGGCTGTGACTTCATGGGGCTGCTCACAGGTTCACCCGGACCCCTCCGCCTTTCCTTCTCCTCTGTGTTCCCCATTCTTTCTCTCTGTAACCACCTGTTTCTGGGCCTGAGCCCCCAGACCTTCAGCTCCTTGAAAGCAGGCCCACCCATGGAGGCCTCCATGCACTGTGCTGAGTGTGCGAAGAGCATAGGGTCCCCTGTGGGCAGAGGGTGTGTCTAGGTGGGACAGAACCTCTGGGGACAGGGCCTCTCGGGGCCTGTGGTTGGGTCCATTGCCCCTGGCATTCCTTCTGCTAACCAGACTCCGAGAAACTGACCAAGAACCCAGGGTGGCCAGGTCCTAATTCACCCAGGTGGACATACCTGTGGGGTGACCTCAGTTGAGCTGCTGAGGGCAGTGGGAGGCCTCTAGCCACAAGCCCAGCACCACTGTGTGTGGGGCACCAAGCAAGCGTCCCACTGGGGCTGGGGGGTCCTCGGGTCACTTAGTGGTACATGAGTGTAGCATTAACTAAAGTGGATTCCCATGGAGGGAAAGTTCCTGTCTCTTCAGGGCTCTTTCCAGCCTTCCCGTCAGGGGGAGGACAATGCCTCAGCTCGTTGCTAGGACACCTGGTCGCCTCCATGCCCCCGCCTAGCTCTTGTTTCATCCAGAGGACAGTGCCAGCGCCAGCGCAGGCCTCTGGCCGCAGCAGCATCCAGGAGAGTTAATCACATTACTTCCGTTGTGTTTATCGCTATGGTTACTTTCTATTTCTGGCAAGTGCTACTCATTTTCTACTCCTACGGACATAAAGTTTCTTCTTTAAGGGGAAAAATGAATGAGTTTAAGGACATAACAGAGTGGGGCTCAGATGAAGCAGACCTGTCATGATGTCCTGCAGTGACTGAAGCTGGGAAATGGAGAAAGCGATTCCACTTCTAGGTATATCTCCAAGATCAATGCAAACATGTCCGCACAAAAACCTGTACACAGGTGTGTTCATAGGGAGCAGCGTGATTCATAATAGCCTAAGAGTGGAAACAACCTAAATATCCATAAACAGGTAATGAATGGATAAACGAAGTACATATCCTATCCAGACAGTGGACTATTCTTCAGCCAGATTGTGGTTTCTAACACCACTCTCCAATCCAGGGAACCAAGGCTCCATGGAGAAATGGAGAAATGATTTCTCCTTGGAGAAATGAGTCTAGGTCTGGGGCAGGAAACACACAGACTGAGCCTAGAGCACGTGTAGTGCCAGCAACCAGCAGTTAAGGAAGTGCCGAAACACACACATGCCATGTAAAGGGACACGGGCCAAAGGAAAAAGCTACCAGTGGCCAAAGATACAACAATGAGAGAGGAAGAAAGTTTTGGATTATAACCCAAAGTAGGAAAAGATATAGCCATAAAAATAAAAAATACACTCAGGAGTCCATATTGCTATAATTAAATGATTGAATAGATGAGTAAAGAGAGGACACAAATCTCCTCTGCAGAAAAATTCCAAGTAACTTGTGTAGACTCTCCAGCCCCCAGGAGGTGAAGCAGAATTTTCTGCTCAAATGTGGCCGAGCATAGAAACTTCCTCCCAAGGGTACAGATTACCGACCGGGTCCTTTCCAGAACTCCATCAGGTGCGCACCGCTATTACCCCCATTCTACAGGTGAGGCAACTAAGCGCCAGAGGCCAAGCTCTACACCACAGTTTTCAGCTCCCCGACCCTGTTTACTGCTTGGCCTGTTCCACGCCCTAGGCCTAGGATCTCACAGGGTGTGAGGAGGATATTGGCACTTCCTAAAATTGCCAAATGAGTGAAAGAAGAAAAAAGCAGAAAGGAGAGGACAGAAGTGGAGTGAGAAAGATTGAATTAGAGATTGGATGCCTCCTGGTGCCACTGCTGTGGGGCTGTGTGACTCTGGGCAGGCTCCTTGACCTCTCTGAGTCTCTCTCACTTTCCTCGTCTAGGAAATGGGGATGGGCTTTCCTGCTTCATAGGGTCAAGGTGAGAATAAAACGAGGTCACGGGTGTGTACTGGATATGAATCTCGCTCCATGCACACAACTACGCTGGGAACACTGTTTTCTAAAGGGCAGCTTCAGCCTCTATGCCCCGCCTCTGCCCAGCTGGCAGGAAATACGCTTCAGCTCCAGAATCCTAGGAATTTCAGGTGACCGGCTGGAGCTAGTGCTGCGGGTCTCCCGTCTTCACAAATCAGTACAGGGCCAGGGCCGCCGAAATTGAGCAGCTCCTTGCTGCCTCCCTGGTGTGTAGGGGGCTCTGGAGGCTTTTCTGGGGAGACTGGGTCTTTCTGGGGAGATCCACACAAAGCAGTGCAGTTGGAACCATCTCCTCCTATTGGGCAAGAACCCAGCAGAGGTGGGAGTGGAAATCCAGTTTGAAACCCGGCCTGGACACTCACTCACCAAGCCCTGGATCCCAGCAGGGGGCATCTCCCAGAGGGATGAGGCAGAATAGTAAGAAGCTGGGAAAATTCCTTGGCAAGTAGAATGGGAAAACTGAGACAGCTGAACAAATTGGCCGAACAATTTACAGCCGAATTCGGAAGGTCACCTCCCTAGAGATAACATCTAGGCCTCAGTTGTATTTCAGCTCCAGGCCCAGAAAAGTAGCAAAACCAGGTGGGTGATGCCAGGACCAGCTGCAATGAGCAATGACCCCATGCCCTGGCACTGACCAATCAGTAGAGACCACAACCTGAAAAAAATACACCTGGAAAACTGATGAATATTCTGCTGAAACCCTCCCTTGTGAATTCTAAGATTCACCCCCTCCCCGGGCCAGCAAAGGACCCAGCTGGCACTCTCCCTCTTGGGAGCAGACCCATGCCTCCCCCTACCCCCTCTTCTTCCCTCACAGGCACGCATCTCCTAAACTCTAAGGGTCCCCAAGAAACTTGCAACCAGAGGAGCAATGAGTAGTTGCAGCTTGTCCCAAGCTAAGCCCCTGAACCTGTCTCTAAGGCCCCCTTTTCTCTGACTTCTCAGTGAGACAAAGTAGCCCAGCCTGGGCTCCCCTGTTGCTTCTTCTATCCTAGGCCCTTCCTTGTTTCGCTGTCCCCGGCTTTAATGAACGTACTCTCCAAATCTGGACTTGTATTGTGAAATCTTTCCTGCAGGAAGTCAAGAACCTGCACACCACCGGCTAGCCCTAGGCAGACCCACTCAGGGCCAGGTCCCCTGTCTGGTAACATTGGCACTTTTCTCTAACTCGCATAAGATATCCTATGGGCCCGCAATAGTAATGAGGGCAGGCCCCTTGGATCCGGGATCTACAGACCTCCCTTAGCCTCTCTCCACATGCCCCAGCCCTGGGTCCACCTCCCTGGTCATGGCTGGGAGCTTTCTTCCTGTTTATGTCCCCAGGGAGCTCTGTCCATGCTGGGAATCCTCTCCCAACTCCAGAAAAGGCTGCTGGTTTTCTGCTCTGCCTAGATCATCCCCTGGGGCAGTGAGCACAAAGAAGAGAAGGGGGAAATACAGTGGAAACCAGAGAGAAGCCCAGATTAATATCTCCCATCCTATCTCTCCACATAGGCAAAGCGCCTGGCACAGTGCAATAGTCTAGGGTGGCTCTCTTCCAACTTTGTTTGCATAAAATCACGCAGCATTTCGAGGTTCTCAGAGCACCCTCCCATCCTCTCCTTGCCCAAGGTCACATAGCAAGTCAGGAATGGAGCCTTTTTCAGCTCTAGGACCTAGTGGTGACCCCCACCGAGTGGCAGCTGGCTCACTTAACTCCCCCGAGGTCACAAGAGTTCTGTCCCCTTCTTCTGGGGACCCTCCTGCACCCACTTTGCATCCCAATGGGAGTTGCGAACCTCCCCCCACTTGACCTTGCCTCCCTCACCAGACTGATTAGCTAAGTAGGCACCTGACCCAAACTGGGCCAATTGGAGAGTGCCAGCCTCTTGGTGGCACCAATTGGTCCACATAACAAAATAGACCAATCAGGGTCCTTCCCTAGGATTTTTCCACTTAGACCACCCATGGTGGATCATGGGAAGCCCACCCAAGTGGGAAGACACCCATCACTGGCAGAGAGAGTCAGAGGTGGGGAGGTGGAGTCCTGGTCATTCTCCAGCCTTCCCCAAGGCCCCTCCCTTGATTTGGTGAGCTACTCAACAGGGCCTTTTGGTAAATTCCTTTCCGCGTGGCTAGTTTGAATAGGGTTTCTGCCCCAGGCGGTAGCGCATTGCATTAGAAACATGGACTTTGGAGCCAGCCTCGGCTTTGCGTCCCCTCCAGCACTCACTAGCTGTGTCACCTTCGGCGTGTCACTGAATAGCTCAGTTCCTGGGTTTCCCCAGCTGTAACCCACATTGGTTTATTGTGGGGGTTGAATGAATTATAACAGCACCTGGCCCACAGGAAGCCCTCCATCACACCAGCTCTTCAACCAGGAGCATGCTGGATCCTACACACCTGGGACCCTGGGTGCCTGCCACGTGGTGCCCACAGTCAGCCAGTCTGTCCATCAGAGTAGCCTGGCTACGGTTCGCTTCCTTCTTGCTGAAAGCTGGACACTGACATTCTTTGGTGATGAGGCTGCACCAGTTGGCCCTGCCCTCCCTGGCTGCTCAGTGTTTCCATGCGGGTTACTGCAGGATAGCAGAGCTCATAGTCTGCCCTTCCCTAGCAGGCAGCCCAGGCCCGGGGGTGGCTCAGAGACCAAGGCTGGTGATGGGCACCGTGAGATAGACTCAGAATGCCTCTACCCTTGGTGGCTAACTTTGTCTTGGAGTCCAGCTCACCGCACATGGCACCTGGAACAGGGCTGGAAAGTGCTCAGAAAGTGCAGAAGTTGTCATGCCCAGGTGCCCAGCTCCTGTCCCCAAGGCTAGCTCCCCTCAGGGGGCTGCTCAGTCCCGCACACAAGCAGCTGCCAGCCTGGGAACATCCTGTCTGACAAGTATCCTCCACCTAGAACCTCAGGCTATGAGCTGATTGGGAAAGAGGTCTTTGCAGAAGTAATTATATAAAGATTTGAAGATTAAATCATCCGGGATTGAGGTGAGCCTTAAACCCAATGGCTGGCATCCTTATGGGAAGAGGAGAGGCCACAGACACAGAGAGAAGGGGGAGGCAGAGGTTGGCGGTGTGCTGCCGAAAGCCGGGGAGCGCCAAGGATGGCCGGCGGCCCCCAGAAGCTCAGAGAGAGGCGCAGGAAGGTTTCTCCCTCAGGGCCTCCAGGGAGGAGCAACCTTGGTTTCAGATTCTCCCTCCAAACCTGTGGGAGAACAGATGTCTGGAGCCAGCCAGTTTGCCGTAATCTGTTGCGATAGCCCTAGAAAATGCCTGCTCACACAGGGTTGCCCATCCGCAGTCTGGCTGTGTTACCGGGAAGCTTTAAACTTTTCTCTCTCTTTGCCCAAGAAATTCCATGTCTAAGCATTTATTTTTTGGAAATAATTGGAACAATGCAAAGATGTACCTACAAGGATATTCCATACAGTTTTGTCCAAAATGGTGAAAAATTAGGATCAAACCCACAACCTGGGCATGTGCCCTGACTGGGAATTGAACCTGCGAACTTTCGGTGTACGGGATGACCCTCCAACTAACTTAGCCATACTGGCCAGGGCGCCTCTCTTAGGATCATATTAACTGTCCATTTCTTTCTTTCTTTACCTGTGTGAATTTCTTCATAACTGTTTCTGTATATAAAATTTAACATCATTCACAACATAAATTATGGAGCCATTTCTCTCTTGCTGTAATAAATCCTGCCTGCGTCTACACCTCAGCCCACTCAACACTTCACTGAGCAAAGCACAAAAGGATATTTCACTCCAGGTTGTATCTGGGAGCTTGTAATCGGGAATCTTGTCCTTTTATTTGCTAACTCTGACCACCCAGCTCCTGCACAGGTAACGGGGACCAGGGGGACTGCCAGGGGTCAGACAGCCCCAACCTGGACCCAGAAACTTTGCCTTCTAGTCAGCCCAAAAGCTTCCTTCCCAGTGCATGGAAGAGACTCCTGGGAGGAGCTGCTCCACACCGCCCACATCTCTCCCCTCGGGGCCTCAGTTTCCTCCGCCATATAATGAAACGAATGGTTTCTCTGCCCTGCCTCCTAGCCTCCCAAGGATCAAGCACCCGAGGAGAGCTGGGGCTTCTCAGTAGACAGGACATGCCCAGAAGGCAAACTCAGGGCTTCTCACTGGACAGGACACGTCCAGAAGGCAAGTTCCGCTCTGTTCTTTGGCTCACTGAAGGACCCTGAGGAACCAGGACAAAGATCTTTTATTTTCCCCAAAGCACCTTGTAAACCCCTTACACCACTTAATGATAATTGATTCAGGCAAGGATCATCAACAGATGCTAAGAGGAAAGGTTCCCGTGGTATCAAGGTAAAAGTTCCCTTTCCAGTGGGGTGACCTGGCAGACACCAATAGCCAGACGACTCATCACTTGGCCTCTGATCCAAGTCTCCAGATTAGAGGAGTACAGAGGGACCTGCCAAGTAAACGCCATGCTTGACCTGGGATTACAGCCTGGACCAGAAACAATAATAGCTAGAAAGGACATTATAGGCAGTCAGGGCAGGAGGGATGTGGAATGAGAATCAGATAATAGTGTTGTATCAGTGTCACGTTTCCTGAATTTGATCACTGCACCGTGGTGTGTAACGAACGGCCTCGGTCTCAGGAGCTACGTGGAGGGGTGTTTAGAGGCGGAAGGTCACTCACTGCGGCCACCTCTCCACGGTTCAGCAAACAGATCAATGGGGAGAAAGGGAGAGAGACAGAGGTCACGTGCAAACAATAGTTGGAGGATCCGAGAGTTCATTGTGCTGTTCTTGCAGCTTCTCTGTACGTTGGACATTTTTTGAAGTAGAAAGTCTGAGGGAACACACACCCAGAATAAAACATCAGAAGTGGAAGCGTCTTAACGACGCTGCAGCCCAAAACCCTTTCTTGGGGGAGGAGGCAGAGAAAAGAGGCCTTGGCCTGTGGTCACACAGTGGACCCCACTTGGTTTGAATCGCAAGAGCAGGAGGAAGCCACGTCATCGATGTCATCCCAGGTTTTCTCTGTGCCCCACACCACATCCCCGAGGCCACCCTACATTCCTGCTAGAGGTGATGCGCCCCCACGGGGTCCGGGAAGAAATCTACCCCTCCCTCTCCAACGAAACTGGACCACCACTCCCCCAACCTGCACCATCCACCACCCCTGAAGAGACACCCTGCCCCCCAAGGTATAGGCAGGTTGAGACAGGCCGGAAAAAGAAGGCTCAGAGAAAAGGGGACAGGAATTGTAACAGTGTCCCCTGGAAAGCAACAAGCCCTGGGGGCACACTTGGCTATAGCAAGCAGGTCCAAATTCCAGGCAGAAATTTGGGAGTTGAGGCCTAGATCAGTAACTGGGCAAAATAAGGGTCCTTGGGCCAGTCCCTCACCAGGGCTAGGGGCAGCTGGAAGACTGGATTGCTGGGCCTGGGGCCAAGTCGACTGGAGGGTGTGGCTACAAGGGGTTTCCAGTGACACCGCAACTACGATCCAGGAGATCACCGTTTGATTCCCGGCCTGGGTTGTGAGCTCGATCCCCAGTATAGGGGCCGTGCAATGACTCACCACTGATGTTTCTCTCTCTCTCCCTCTCCCTTCCTCTCTCTGAAATCAATAAAGATATGTTTAAAAAATAAATAAAAATTAAAAAAAAATAAATTAACACAGATAAAGAAGGAAAGAAATGGACAGTTAATATGATCTTAGGAGAGGCACCCTGGCTGGCGTGGCTCAGTTGTTTGGAGCTTTGTCCAGGACACCCAGGGGCCTTGGGTTCGATTCCCGGTCAGGGCACTTACCCAGGTTAAGGGTTTGATACCCGGCTGGGGTGCGTATGGAGGCAACCTGTCATGTTTCTCTCTCTCTCTCTCTGAAATCGGTAAGAACACACCCTTGGGAGAGGATTGGAAAAAATAAATACAGAGGCAGTAACAGCATACCTAACTTTAGGAGGAAAAAAACTATTTTCTTTAGGAGTCCACAAATACGGAAAATAGAAGACAATACAAGGCGGGGAAAGAGAGTCCATTCTAATTCTGATTGTGTAGGATTGTTGGCCGGACGAGCATTCGCGGCCTTCATCGCACAGTATTCAGTTTGTTCATTGAACGCCGCGGGGCGGTGAGCGAGCTCCGCGCGGCCTGGGCGGGGCCGGGCCGGACCGTGGCCCCGGAGGCGCGGGGGGACTCGGGCGCCGCGCCGCGCGCAACGGAGACAGCGGGGTGCGGGAGGAGCGGCCGGGCAGGTCGAGGGGGGACCGCGGCGCGCCACCCCAGCCCCGAGCGAGGCTGGTCTCAGGCGCCCGGGACAGAGGTCCAGGGGGAGGGAACGGCGCGTTCAAAGGCCGGGAGGCGGGGCCCGGCTCCGCGCGCCAGGAGCGCAGCCCCGGGGGCCCGCAGCGGCTCGGCGGCGCCTCCCCGGCCGGCCGGGCGGGGCCGCTCCCGGAGGCCGGGCGGCGGGCTGCACGGGCTTCACTTTAGGCCCCGTCGCGGACGCGCCATCTTCCTCCCTTCGCCGCGGCCGACGCGCCCGGGGAAGCCCAGCGCCGCGCCCAGGCGCCCGGCAGGCCGGAGGGAGCCCGGGCGCGCGCACCGGCCCCGCGCCCCCGCGGCGGGGCGGGCCCAGCGCTCGGCCCCGCGCCCCCGCGCCCCGACTGGGCCCCTCGGGTCCCGCCCTCCGCCGGGGCTGACGCGGCCGCGGGGCGGGCCCTGGGCGCGGCGGCCCGGCAGTCTCGGCGGCGGCGGAGCGAGCGCAGCGCGGCGCCACCATGGGGGCCCAGCTGAGCACGGTAGGCGGCGCGGGCGCGGGCGCGGGGGCGCAGGGGACCCGCCGGCACCCGGGCCTCGGGCTCGGGCGGCGCCCCCGGGGACCGGCCGTGCGGGCGGGGCGGCGGGGCGGCGGGGCGGCGGGGCGCGGGGATGCGGGTGGCACCCCGCCGCACCCCAGCCGGCCGCGCCCCACCCCGCCCCGCCCGGCCTGGGCGTGCCGTGGGCGCTGTGACTCACGCCCTGGCCTCTGTCGCGGGGCCCAGCCCTCCGGCCCCAGCGATGTGCAAGACGCGGGCACCCGGGGGCGCCCTGCCTGCCGCCCCCGGCCCCGCAGGCCCCGCAGGTGGAGCGGAGCCGTGTGCGTGGGCGTGTGTGCGCGCGTGAGTGTGAGAGAGAGTGTCTGTGACCCGGAAAGTTTGTGCGCGACTGCGTGTGACAGTGCGCACGGCGTGTGACGGCGTGGATGTGACTTGTGCGAGTGCGCGCGGCCGAGCACGGGTGTACGTGCGAGTGTGAACATGAGTGTGTGCGTGGGGCTGAGCGGCCGCGTGGGAGCGCGCATGTGGGTGAGTGCGAGTGTGTGAATTGGGTTAGAGTGTGAATGTTGGAATGGGCGTGTGTGCGTGCGAATGTGAATGCACGTGAGTTTTGAGTGCAAAAGTGTGTGACTCAGCGGGGCCAGGGGAAGGGTGGGTGTGGGTGGGTGTGAGTGTGAGTGGGTGTGATGCCGCTAGGTCAGAGGGGTTTTATGCACCTTTTAGTAACAGCCTCCACTCCGGGCCCAGCCCCTTAACCCAGCGCACAGCTTGCTCTCCGACAGTGAGAGGGCCGGGCTGTGGGCCATTTTACAGATGAAGAAATTGGACTCAGACTCGGCCAGTGACTTGTGGCCGAGCCTGAATTTGTGGGGCTCCAAAGTCCACTGTCACACTGTCACTTTTGGGTTGGCCCGGAGCCGCCCTCCCTCCCACCAGGCCCACTTCCTCTTGGATTTCTCAAAAGCCACAGTGGCGGTTTGGGGGCTTGTGCTCCACCTGGAGACTAGCCAGTGGGCAGGCCCCACCCAGGTGCTGGCCAGGTGGGCGGGGAGGACTGGCACTGGGAGGATTAGGCCTAGAGCCGCTGCCTCGACCCCCGGTGCCTTGGGCTTGGAGGGCACCCCCCTCCTGCCTCTGATTCTCTGAGGCTCCTGTGGGACCAGGCCAAAGGGTGTTTGCTCCTGAAGGAATGGCCCAGCCCAGGACTCTGGGGGATGTTCTGACTAAGAGGCAGCCTTGCCCAGGGCAAACCTGTGGGCATCACCCCTGCCCCAGTGTAACGTTCTCCGTTTCTAGAAATTGCCTTTCCTGTCCCCCACCCTCATGGTGCTTTTCACCTTCTAGCCAGCGTTGCTTGGATTTGTGGCTGTGCTCCCAGCCTGTGGCTGTTCCACACATTGTTGTGGAACAGCCACGGCCCCCTGGCAGCCCCCCTGTGAAGAGCAGAGCCCTGTCTTGGAGTCAGAGAGCTCATCTGTCTGAGGGTTGGCAGGAATGGCCCTTTCCTCGCGGGCCCGGCAGGGATCCCCGTTGGCCCAGAATACCTACAGCAGGCCTTGGCCAGGCTGTGGGAGGCCAGATCGGGCTGGCGCACCAGGTATCTTATCTGGGATGCGCAGGCTCCGAGGGAGGCCTCCTCCCACACTCCAGCGGGGCCCAGCTGAGGGGTTGGCACTTGAGTCTACCAGCCACCTGAGGGGAACGTTGGGGACTGTGACTCCCCTGCCCCCAGCGCAGCTGTGAGGGCTCAGTGGGCCCACTGCCACACGGCCTGTGGCAGCTCCATGCCTCATCTGTGGCCCCTGAGAGACAAGGCTGTGTCTCCCCTACAGAGGGCAGCTCTGCTGTCTACCTGCCCCTCCTCCTGGGTTCCCTTCTCCTGAACTTGCAAGCCAGGAGCCCCAGTCCCCCCTTCCCCGCAGAACTTCCTCCACTCCCTCCCACATCCTGGGAAGGGGACCAGGAGGGAGGTGGCCACTCAGATCTCAGTGGGACAGCTGGCAATCCGGCAGGCAGCGGGCAGGTAAGCCTCAGCACAGGGAGCTGGCACCTGGGGAGGGCTGGGCCTGCCAGTGGGGTGTCCTGGCACATCCCTCTGCCTGTGCAGACCTGACCTAGGCAGAGTGGATACCGGGGTCCCAATGGGGAATTCCAGGGGGTGAGCACCAGGGCATGGTGCCTTGTGGCGGGGCGCAAGGCTACTCAGCCCTCAGCTACGGTTGGTGAGCTGGGGCTCCCTGGGGACATCCTGGGACTCTGGCACCCCATTTCCTGCCCCCGCCCCCAGTGCTATCAGAGGCAAGGAGAGGTGGTGGTCGTGGGGTTCCCTGGTGGGGCAGAGCATAGACTGTGGAGCATCAGGTCAAGGCCCAGGAGGCAGCTGTTTCCTAGATCCCCTGGGTGGCTTTGGTGAGGTGGTGTGTGTATGTGGCATGTGTGTGTGTGGTGTGTGTGTACATATATTTAAGAGCTGCACAGCTGAGGAAGAGCTGGGGTGAGGCCTTGGCCTCAACCATCTGCCTCCTGTTTACTCTCTCCACTGCTTGCAGGGGTGGAAGGGGTGCTGTAGGCAGGGAGGGGGCTCAGATCCTGTTTCATCTTCAAGTCGAAGGAATGGCATCCCCACCCCTTGTGAGTCTGGCAAAGCCTCCCACGTTCTGGAGACAAAGCCTTCACCCCTCCACTGCACGTTTTCTCTGCCGTGTCTGTTTCTGCCACTGGCTTGAGCTACTCAGGGGTGGGGTCCCCTGGCCTGTGTCCCCCAAATCCAGCATAGGCCCTAGCAGGTGTGCCCATTGGGGTTTGTGGCCTGAGGGATTGACTGACAGTGAGGCCCTCTTCTGCTCTCTCAGTGGCCAGGCAGTGTCTGGGGGCACAGAGAGCCGGGTAGTATGGCTCAGTACACAGAGTCAAGCCAGGCACCTGGATTCAAGTCCCGGCCCTTGGCACTGTCACCCAAGCCTCAGAGTCCTCACCTGAAATAGAGGTTTTAACAGCTCCGCCTCCCAGCTCTGCAGCCCCCCCCCCCCCCCCCCCCCCCCCCCCCCGTTGTTGGGAGTGGAGACTGGAAGGCCACTGACATTTGTCAGGTGCCCACGTGAGCGTTCTTCCAGCTGTGGCTCTAGTCCCACCACGCCTCAGGGAGGTAGGTGTGCCTAACAGGTGAGGACACAGCCAGGAAGCCAGGATCCCAGCCCCCATGGCCTCTGTTCTGTGGGGGGCTGTGGGTTTTTAAGATACACTGGATGGGCTATGCATGCCCCACCCTGGCCAGGGAGGGATCTGGCATCTTGCCCTTCCTTGTTCCTGAAACTTCCAGACAAAATAAAAAAAGAGAAACTGGGGAGTAGGACTTGTTGTCCCTTCCCAGGTTTACCCACAAATATTTATCGAGTGTCCCTGCTCTGAGCACTGGGGATGCATTGGTGATGACACGCATTCCCCGGTCCCCCTGGGGCTTCTGCTGCAGGGCCTGCAGTTTCATGTTGACTGTGACCAGGTGTGGGGAGCTTGCCCGGCTGTTTGCCCCCAGGGCTGGCGCCTAGGATCTAGAACGGCTGCTCTGAGGCCCATGTTCAGAGCAGTTGACACATGAGTTTCTCATGGCCCAGCCCTCAGCACGGGCCAGTGTTTGTGGGCTTGGGGCAGGTGAGAGATTTGGGGTGAGCAACAGAAAATTGTGAACCAAAGCCCAGACTCC
The DNA here is from genome assembly GCF_964146895.1 of Miniopterus schreibersii. Classification (NCBI taxonomy): domain Eukaryota; kingdom Metazoa; phylum Chordata; class Mammalia; order Chiroptera; family Miniopteridae; genus Miniopterus; species Miniopterus schreibersii. The sequence goes on along the minus strand of NC_138102.1, from coordinate 183,780,517 downwards.
ACCCTGGGCCTCCCCGAGCCTCAGTTTCCCCATTTGTCAAATGAAGAACACAGTTGGCCTGTCTCCCACCACTGTGGGTCAGTGAGGAAATGCAAGGGAAGGTGCTTTACAGGCTGGAGCAAGCTGCAGGCCAAAGGGTCTTATGTTCTTGAACTTGGCTGTGCAGTTAAACAGCTGGGCGGGGGGGGGGGGAAGTTAAACTCCTGGAAGCACCAAGCAAGGCTCCAGTTGGCTCTCAGTGTCGTTTAAGTTCATTTCCAGGGCTCCCAACAATGGTGATTTCCTGAGAATGGAACTTTACTCAACTTTTCCCCAAACAATGTTACCCGTGGATATGGCTTCTCTGATTGACATGGGAGGGGCTTGCAGCCGAGGAATTGTCATTGTCTTCACCCCACCCCCACCCCCCCACCCCCCGGGGAGTGGGGAGTCAGAGGCTGTGGAAGTCTGCTGTAGGCCTGATTAGCTAGGGAGTGCCAATCAGGGAAGATTTGACATTTGAGCTGGGCTCTGAAGGATGAATTGGAGTTTGCTGGTTGGCTGAGGGAAGAGGAAGGGTGTTCTGGGCAGAAGGGAGAATATGTAAAGGTCTGAGGCAAGAAGGGCTTGCAGTTGGTGGTATGGCCATCAGTCGGGGCCTTGAGTGTAGGTAGTGGGGAGCCATGGTGGGTGTTTGAGGAGGGGATGGAGCAGCCTGTTGGTTTGCGCATCTAGGGCCTCACTGTAGGAGGCATGATATTGGATTATGGTGGGGCAGGGCGTGTGGGCTGTGGGCACCTGTCCTGGGAGGTGGCTCAGAAGAGCCCATCTTTGGGCTTGACGGGCCTGGGTTGGAATCCTGGCTTCACCCCTGACTTGTTGCATGGCCATGGGCGAGTCACTTAATCTCTGAGAGACAGGGACAGCAGTATCACTTGTCATGAGTGTGGTCCTCCGAAGATTGGCTTTGATGTGACTTGGGGCAAGTTACTGATCCTCTCTGGGCCTCAGTCTCCTCCCGGCATCTGTGGCCTAGGGTAGACGTGAGGATTATCCCAGGGAACTCATGTCCCACACCTGGAGCAGTGTCAGCTTGGGGACACTGGCCACATTTGCTCTGTGCATGGCCTTCCCCCCCCATTTCCTCTCCATCCTCATGCACTTGAGGAAGGTGGGGATTGGAGAGGCAAAGATTCTCTCCTGAAGGCCTGAGCTGGACCTTGAACCCTGGTCTCTGGACCCCGAGTCCAGGGCTGCCCGCTGGGGCCTTGAATGAGACCTGGGAGGGGTGAAATGCCCATGGTACCCAGAACATGGCAGGTGCTAGTTAAATGGGCAGGTGGCCCTGGGCAGGGGGTGGTCTGGGCCAGCTCCCGCAGGCCTTCCCTTTAGACCCTTAGTCACAGACCAGGGGCCCCGTGGGGCAAGGACTCAGCTGCACCCAGCCTGGAGGCCCTGCCTGGGAGAGACGCATGTTGTCGAAATCAACAAAGGGCAGGTAACCTCAGTGGAGCCAGGCAACTCAAAGCTGCCTGGCCGGTTTGGGGGGCAGGGACCAGGCCTGGTGTGGGATCTTGGAGCCTTTGCCTTTCCTTCTTCTGGGTGTTCCAACTCCCCAGGGCAGTGGCCCCATGAGGGTGGCAGGAAAAGCTCCTGTGCATGTGCCCATAATTCTCAGGTTATAGACCGCTCTGTGACCTGGGCCACCCTCATCTCGTCTCATATCCTAGGTCCCTAGGAGGTGGGCGGGGCAGTGGCTCTCACCTTCCTTCTCAGAAGAGAGTGTAGAGGGCTTCCAGGAAGGTGGGGAGTAGTAGGGCTTGGCCTTGAGAGGTGAAAGTCATCTCACCTAGCCCTCAGTAGGGCAGGGGCCACTTCCAGGCCTGTGCCCTGCTGAATACACTACCTCAAGAGTCCCCCAAAGGAAGCAGAGAGGCCCCCATGGAAGCAAGGAACTTGGCTCTAAGCTTCCTGGCAGCCAAGGCAAAAAGGGGAACTTGTAGGATTATGATAAGAAGAATGCACACAGTCATTTGCTGAGAGAACTGAAGTCAGGAGGTTTCCTAGGGAGAGTGAGTTGAAACAGCTTTCTTCTTTTTAAATTTTTATTTATTGATTGATTCGAGAGAGAGCAAGAGGAAGGAAGAGAGAGAGAGAAACACTGGATTGTTGATCCACTTATTTTTGCGTTCATTGGTTGATTCTCGTATGTGCCCTGACCAGAGGTCAAACCCGCAACCTTGGAGTCTAGGAACAGCGCTCTAACCCACTGAGCTACGCGGCTTTCTTGAGAAGCAGTGCTTTGTGTGAACTTTTGGTTCTCAACCTCCCTGTTTGAACCACCAGCCCACGTGGGCTTCCCCTACACCATGCCCCACTTTTTATTTTGAAATAATTTCAAGCTCACAGTAAAGTTGCAAGACTATATAAAGGGCTCTTGTATACTCTTTATGGAGATGTACCAAATGTTAACATCTACTATATTTGCTTTATTGTGAATTCATACTTCACCATCATCTCAATATTGCCTTCATAACTATTTTTTTTTCCTGGGCCAGAATCTAATCGAAAACCACACACTGCATTCAGTTGTTCTGTCTCTTTGGCCTCAGTATTAGTTTCTACGGCTGCATGAAAATTACCGCAAACTAGGTGGCATAAAACAGCAGAAATGTATTCTCTCGCAGTTCTGGGGGTCAGGAGTCTGAAATCCAAGCGTGAGCAGGGCCGCGCTCTCTGGAGCTCAAGGGGGGCCCTTCCTCCTCTCTTGGCCACCCTCCCTGCAGTCTCCTCTGTCTTCACACGTCCGTCTCTGAGCCTCCTCTCTTTCATAAGAACAGTTGTCATGGGACTTAGGGCCCAGCAAGATAACCCAGGATGAGCTCATCTCAAGATCCTTAGTTTACATGTGCAGATACCCTTTTCCAGATGTCACATTCCCAGGATCTGTGTGGACGTATCTTCTGAGGGCCACCATTCAGCCCACCAGAGCCTCCTTTAATGTGGACCAGATTCTCCAACTTTCTTTGTTGTTTGTGGCGTTGACATTTTAAAGTCATGCCCAGTTATTCTGGAGAGCGGCCCTCAGTGTTTCCGTGTGGTCGGAGGCAGGTTGTGTGCTTCTGCAGGAAGCCCATGGGGCAGTGGTGGGCCCTTCTTACGTCGCATCGGGAGGCGCACGACCTCCCGCCCCTCTCCTGTGGTCCAGATAGCAGAGGCTGCTCACGACCCAACTTTTGGGTGGTCAAGAAATAGCTGCTGTACAGCGGATGCCCTGTGGGGTCAGTGGCCTGCCAGAGGCCTGGCCTAGGTTAGGTAGGCACTTTCCATGGCTTATTTCCATCTTTACAACCCAGGGAGTGTGGCTTATGATCCCCATTTCACAGATGAAACTGAGCTCAGAGAGGCTAAGTGATCTGCCCAGGGACAAAAACAGCTAGTAAGGCCCGGCCAGTGTGGCTCAGCGGTTGAGCATCAACCTAGGATCTAGGAGACTGAGGTTCGATTCCTGGTCAGGGCACATGCCCAGGTTGCGGGCTTGATCCCCAGTCGGGGGCGTGTAGGAGGCAGCCGATCAGTGACTCTCTCATCATTTATGTTTCTATCTCTCTCTCTCCCTCTCCCTTCCTCTCTCTGAAATCAATAAAGGTATGTTTAAAAAACAAACAAACAAACAGCTAGTAAGGGCGGGAGACCTGTTATCTCTGTCTTAGCAAAGGGGTCCTCTCCAGGTAAACCTGAGCAATGAGCTATCTTCCCATGGGTTTTGGGTTTTCTCTGTTTTAAAAAAATCCAAACCACCCCTTAGGGTCTTTGTGAGACTGGTATGTGGGGGGGTAGGGAGCTGGCAAGGAGGAGCCTCTTAGGGCCACTCAAGCAGGTGAGCATGGACCTGATGTTTAAATGTGTGACTGGGGTGGCAGGTGGACTCAGGTGACTTGGGCGAGTTGCTTCACCTCTCTGAACTTTTTCCTCATTGTAAAATGGTAGTGATGACAGGACCGACCTCATAGGGCTGTCACAAGGTTAATGCCTGTGTGGGGCTCAGCATGGTGCTGAGCAGTGGCCTCTCAGAGCTTCCGAGAACCCTGCAGATAGCCTGGTCTGGTTCATTTCAGAGAGGGGAAGGGACTTGCCCAGGGTCACACAGCCAGTAAGGAGCAGAGCTTCCTAGTGCCCAGTTCAGTGCCTTAGCAGCCCCTCACACCTGAAGGCAGAACCCCAGGGCTCAGGGGTTGGTCTGTTTGTCTAAATAGAGCTTAGGACCAGGGGCGTTGACTGAAGGAAGGGAGGGAGGAAGGGAGCACAGATCCACAGTGCTCAAGAATAAGCACAATTCCTTGGGAACTTGACTCCAAGCTTCCTGGCAGCCAGAGTGAAAAGGGACACATGCTCAGTCATGTAGCTTTCTTTGTCCCTGCTCCTCAGGGGAAATGGAGCTTTTCCAGTGACTCAGTAAAGCACTGATGGGTTGTAGGAGTCTGGTTTTTGTAACTTCTCCCAGCCAGTGCCAGAGTACATGCTGGGGTTCCCTGAATGGGGGTGGGGAGGAGGGGGGTTCCCGTCAGAGGGGACAGCATAAGCAGAGGCGTGAAGGTGTGAACCAGCTGGTGTGTTTGAGGGCAAGGCAGGCGGCAGGCCCCTCCCCATGCCCGCCCTGACCTTGTGGGTCTGTCTCTCGTTTCAGTTGGGCCACGTGGTCCTTTCCCCAGTCTGGTTCCTCTATAACCTGCTCATGAAGATGTTCCAGCGCTCCACCCCGGCCATCACCCTCGAGAGCCCGGACATCAAGTACCCGCTGCGGCTCATTGACAAGGAGGTGAGTGCCAGCCCCCCGCAGGGTCACAGGGTGTGGGCCCCAGAGGCACCTCTCCCCTTGTCAGCATCACAGCATTTCCCAGGAGCCTACTGTGTGCTCCGGACATCACCCCCGATGAAGTAGATCCTATTATCTGCCCATGTACCAGATGGGGAAAGCAAGGTGATGTCCATTTTTATGACCACCAGGCAGAGGAATTTGTACCCAGGTCCCTGACCACAGAGCACATTCTCCAAACCACACTCATTATCCCACAGAAGGTCTGAATGGGAGGGACCCCTCAGGTGCCCATTTAACAGATGGGAAAACAGAGGGTGAGAGAGGAGTAGGGGGCATTTAAGTCACACTATAAGGTAGAAGTGGAGCCTGAACTCAGGCCCAGGCCTCCCGGTGGTCCCGGGTGCTTCAAATCCCAGTACCCCTTCCTTGAAAACAAGGACTGCTCCCCGCCCCTTTCCCCGTCCCCAGGGTCATCTGCTCAGGGCCTGGCACTGTTACCACTGCAGACTCCCTGTGATATCCTGATCTCTGTTCTGCTCCATCTACCCTTCCCAGAGGCTCTTTCTTGCTACCTTATTTGAGGTTTCTCTTTTCAAACTTCTGATCCTGATTTAAAACCCTGTGCCCCTCACTCTCCCCCATCAAAGCCCCTCCCTGGTGCTATTTCTGGTCACTTGCAGCTGCCCCTGGAAGGGTGTCAGAGGGGACACTGAGTCATGGAGCACAGAAAGTCACCTGCCCCGGACTCCATAGGAGTCTCAGATCTCCCTGGCACAGCGCTGGGGCTTCCTGCAGCCGATGGAACGTGTGTCTGGAATTGTACCAGGAGTTCATAGAACAGTTAAAGACCAGAGAGAGGGGAAAAAAGCTGCCCCCTCCTAGATGAGACCACATTTACCCTTTCAATATGTTTTATACACGTTTTTCTTACTAAAATGAAATTGTAAGGTTTTGAAAGCTTTTCCGTTCTTAATATTCATTCTCCTTGTTGCTTTTTCATCCCAGAAGTAATGTGTGATTTATATGTGCTCTCTAGAAAAATTCTGTTTGTGAAGGGAGTGAACGATCCTCCCGCACCCGGCGCTGTGCAGTGAGCCCTTCACCAGCCCCCCCACCCCACACTGTCCAGTGGGCCCTTCACCAGCCCCCCCCACCCCACACTGTGCAGTGGGCCCTTCACCAGCCCCCCCACCCCACACTGTGCAGTGGGCCCCTCACCAGCCCCCCCCCACCCCACACTGTGAGCCCCTTCACCGGGCAGTGTGAGGCTTCTCTGCGCTTCACGTGTGGAGGTACAGGTGTACATATATTGAATTTCTTTTTTCTACTAACCTGATTTTTTTTTTTTTTTTTTTTAATCTTCACCTGAGGATATTTTTTCTATTGCTTTTCAGAGAGAGTGGAAGGGGGAGAGAGAGAGAGAAACATCGATGTGAGAGAGACACATCAATTGGTTGCCTCCCGCACGAGCCCCAACCAGGGCCTGGGATCAAGCCTGTAACAGAGGTACGTGCCCTTGGCCATACTTGAACCCAGGACCCTTCAGTCCGCAGGTCCACACTCTAACCACTGAACCAAACCAGCCAGGGCAATAACCTTATTTTTTTTAACCCAGACATATAACATGGACACTTTTACATGTGTATCCCAAAGCTGATTCCTTATTTTTGACGACTGTCTAGTACATCGTCATAGGGATGTCACACAGTGGACCTCCAGTCCCCTCTGATTGAGCATGTGCAAATGTCCTAGCAGTTATTTTAGCCTACTGGTGGCTTTTCAGGGTCAGCAGGTGGGGTTGCTTTTTGATACTCCTGCTGTGCTCCGCCATGGGCCTGGGGAAGGCCCTGCTGCCTGGATGGGACCAGGTGATCGGAAGGTTCTCTGAGTCTGCTGCTCAGATGTCTCAGCCAACAGTCTCCTGGATGCTGGCCCCCTGCTGAGCCCGGCACAGATTTAGCCTCTTGACTGCTATGCCCTGCGAGAGGGTGTCCAGCACAGTAATTGTCAGTGTCTCCCTCATTTCTGTTCTTCCTCCAAAAATTATCTGGCTTGTGGGTGTCTGACCTTGAGCCCCAGGACCAGTCAATGGTTCTGGAATCTGCTCCTAGGAAGCCTTCGGTCTCTGTTGCCCAGAATGCAAAGGCCTCTGGGGGAGGCAGCTTCAGGCCTTGGCTGCTGCCGCCACTGGGCGCTACCTCCCCTGAGATCCAGGCCAGGTGCCTCTGCGCACACACTCCAGTGATGCTCAGAGCCGCTCTGTCCCTGTGGAGAAGTCTTTGTGTCCCCCCACCCCACCTGGTGAGAACACTCTGTCAGTGGACCTTGCCATGTCACCTGGCCTTATGTGAACATGTGCTGGACACTTACCTGACTTCCCAACCGCCCCTCCACACCCATCCTCCTGGCTGCAGGGGGACCCCACAGCGGCCTTCTGGAGCCCAGGTTGGGAGTCAGGGTGCCAGGTTCGGTTCCCAGCTCTGACCACAGCTGGCCTGGCCTCAGTTTAAGACCAGTTAGGGGGGTTTCTGGGGCTTTAATCCTGGCTCCTTTCTCTTAGCCAGCCTCTGCCCCACCTTGGAGGAGAAATAGCTGCCACCCTCTCACCATGGACCCGGGGCAGTGAGGCTGCCACGCCTCCTGCCCTGTGCAGCTGTGGCTGCCCTGGTTCACAGGCGATTTTGAGTGTAGTGGTTTCAGAGCCCCTCTCTTGAGCCTCTACCTGGGCATCTGGGCCCCTGTCTCAGCTCTGCCCCTAGTTTGCCAGCCAGTCCCTGGGTTCTTCCTGCCACCCCAGGACACCACTCAGGCTGATAGCAGAGGTGGGTCCCTCCCTCCTGCCCCTGTAATTTTCTGGGCCATCTGGTAGCTTCCCTTTGAGATTCTGAGTACAATTCCCACTCTGACAGTCTTGCTGTGTGGCCCTAGGCAGGTGACTGTCCTCCTCTGGACCAGTGAGAACAGAGGCACACACCCAGCGTGAACCTGACCTCTGTGCCCTTGCACACATTCCTGCAGGTTGTGTCCACATGTGATGACATCAGTGTCACTTCTCTCAATGACTTGGAGACACTGGGGAGGGGTGGGGGCTCTGAGGTCTGTGGCCCCTCTGCCCTGGGTGCCGTCCAACAGCTCGGGCCTCTTTGCAGGTCATCAACCATGACACCCGGCGGTTCCGCTTTGCCCTGCCGTCACCCCAGCATATCCTGGGCCTCCCTGTTGGTGAGTGCAGCCCCAACCCAGTCCAAACGGAGGCAGGTGCTAGGTCAGAGGGGGGAACTTTGCACTTTAACTAGGGAGAGCAGGGAAGGCTTCAAGAAGGAGGTGATAGCCGCTGTGGGCCTTAAGAGTAAGTGTCAGAATGAGAGAGGCACTGCCTTGGTGTCCCTGGCATTGGCTACAGCACAAGCAAAGGCATGGTGGCGGGAAGCTGGGGCATGATGGGAATCCCTGAGGGGGCAGTGGGAGCCGAGCCAGGGCAGGCTTTGATTGCTGGGTGGGCACCGGGCAGTTGGTTGACTATCCCAGCAGACCCTGCAGGGATAGTCCCTGACCCAGGGTCACCTCTACCCATCCTGCAGGCCAGCACATCTACCTCTCTGCTCGAATTGATGGGAACCTGGTCATTCGTCCCTACACACCTGTCTCCAGCGATGACGACAAGGGCTTCGTGGACCTGGTCATCAAGGTGAGGTCTTGAGGCCACAGCCACGCAGGGGCAGGTGTGGGAGGTGCGGGGGCCAAGGCCTCCAGGGGAGCCCATGTTCCTGAAGCCTGGTCTCTGCCGACCTGGCGCTTCCTAGGCCTGGTTTCAGAGTGAACAGCAAATTGTATTTGACCAATAACCGCCACGTGTGGGGGGCTCAGGCTGAGGTCTTCACACAAGGCCAGCCCATCTGCAGAAGGGACCAGGATGGCCGACCAGCTGGCGCCAAGCTCACTGTCCCGCTCTCAGAGCTGGGCGCCTTCGGGGTGGCTGGGCCACCCGTTCCACCGCATTCAGTCACACGAGGTTTTCTGCCCAGTAGGTCCTTTCCTGGGTGCGTGTCCCTGAGAGACATCTCGCAGACTCCCCAGGGGTGCAGTGTGAGGAGCTCATGGGCATCCCGTGGGGAGCAGAGGAGAGGGGCCAGAGTGGGTGCGTGAGTGTTGAGGATGACACAGACGTTACAGGCCGTGGACCAGCGAAACACACACAACCAGCCAGGATTGTAAAAATATCGTGCTGAGTGCAAAGAGAAGTGACGACTGTAGCACAGGGCCTTTTGTGAAAATTAGAAACAGACTTCACAGTACTGATCCACGTTCTCTGATTGCACGTCCAACAGAGGCGGACCGACCTGAGCCGGTGGGCGTGGGGTTCAGAGACCATCCCCAACAAAGGCCAAAGCCTCATGGCAGCTTTGGCTCAGCGCCCTGGGCCCAGGCTTACTGTCCTAACTCCACTGTGAGGGCCCCAGCCCCCTCCCTGGCCACTTGGGGTGGAGGGAGAGGCAGAGCCCCTGCTGAGTCTGGCGCTGGGTCTGAGGGCAGGAAGGGAGCCTGGCCTGTTGGTCCTGGCTCTGGCCTGGGTCCCTTCTTAGCTAAGTGTCATTTAGACCTCTTGCTGGGTGCCCAGTCCTGGTATCGGGACCCTTTCTTTAGCTGGAGAGCCGACAGTGAACATGTGGTCACGCAGAGGTCGGTGCTACTCCAGGGGGCGTGGGACTGAGCGCCTGGAATGGGTACCAGACTTGGGGCTGGGGTGGGGTGACGAGAGCTGCTCCCTGAGTAGGCAGCAGTGAGGTGGGACCTGGCAGCCAGGGGGGCAGCGACCAGGTAAGAGGGAGGAACAGGACCTTTCAGGTGCAAAGGCCTTGAGGTCAGGAGGTAACACAAGGACTGAAGCAGCCGAAGGCCGTGGATCGAGGTCAGGATAGAGGAGCAGGGCCACGCAGGGTATTGGTGGTTTGGGGCTTCGCCCAGAAGCAAAGGAAGATGGTGAGGGGTCAAGCATCTGTTTTCGTTGAAATCACTGCCGCTGTGTGTGGAGGTATTGGTGGTTCAGGTGGAGGCAGAGTATAAAAACTCACGTTCGCCAGGCCCCTCCTGGCTTGGCTGGTGGCTGTTGGCGCTGGATAAAGGTCAGAGTCCCCGCCGGGCACACAGTGTGCTCTGACCACCCCTCCCTCCCCCTGCACTCCCGCCCTGTATGCACACACCCACACGCCCCCTCTCCCTCCCCTGCTCCCCAGCCCTTGCAGGCTGCCTGGCTGTTGCACGCACTGTCCCTGCCTGGCTGTTGCACGCACTGTCCCTACCCAGCCGTCTTCCCCGCCTCTGCCGGTCACTCCCGCTGGCCCTTAAGGCCCAGGGCTCCGGTGCAGCCTCCCGGCCCCGGGCAGGGTGAGCTGCTCCTGTCTCCGCCTCTCTTTATCTGAGGGTTGTAGTGCTTCCTTTTGTCCAAAGCCCTAATCCCAAAGGGTGCATGGCAGGAAGTTGTTCTAAGAGTGATGGTTTTATGACAGCACAAAATGCAAAGAACAGAACGTCCCCCGGGAGGGCGTGGCTGTGCTGACTTCCGGGAGCCTTTGCCTTCGCCTGCGGACAGCTGGAATCTCCCATCCGGAGGGTTCTGGGTGGGGCGTTAATACAGCAAATCAAGCCCTGGGGTCGGTTGCTTTGCATTTCAAGGACATGTTAGGGGGAGGGCAGACTCCGGGGGGTAGGGGGCACAGACAGGTGAGTTTCGATGGGTACATGGGGCACTGTGAGAAGGCCACACATAGGCTGCAGAAGAGCCCCTAAGGGTCACTTCCCGTTGTGGTCCAGAGCTTACCCCGGCAACCCTGGGAACAGGGACTGAGGACTGTGGGTGTGTCTTGCAGGTTTACTTCAAAGACACCCATCCCAAGTTTCCCTCTGGAGGGAAGATGTCCCAGTACCTGGAAAGCATGAAGATCGGAGACACCATTGAGTTCCGGGGCCCGAACGGGCTGCTGGTCTACCAGGGCAAAGGTGACTCGGCTTGGGATTCCCCGAGGGCCCCGCAGGCCCTCGAATGCCCGGGGCCGGTGTCCTGACTCTGCTGCTGTCTGGATGGATGACTCTTGCTGGGCAAGCTGTCTCCTCTCTTGGACCTCAGTTTCCGCAGCTGTACAAGGGATATGATAAGTTGGCCAATGCAGGGGTTGCAGACTGGCTGCCCTCGGGGGCCACTTGTAGCCCACAGACCAGCCTTGTTTGGCTGAAAACAAGTGGAAGGTTGTGCAGGAAGCTGCCCATGTGCCAGCCAGTGTGCCGCTCCCCAGGCCTGCTGCATGAGGGACCCATGCTGTGCTCCTCCAGTATCTGAGTTGGTCCTGGTATCCCACTGTGCTCTCCCTCAAGTGGGGGCAGGTTCTCCAGCCCATCTGACCCCCAGACAGGCATGTGTGAGAGCCGGGCCTCACCCCTTCTCCTTTCCCCAGGGAGGTTTGCCATCCGCCCAGACAAGAAATCCAACCCCAATATCAAGACGGTGAAGTCTGTGGGCATGATCGCAGGCGGAACAGGTGTGTGGATCCAGAGCCCCTCTCGGAGTCCCCGGCGGGTGGATGTTGTGGGTCGGGGTCAGGGCATGGGACGAGGCACAGATATGAGCAGTTGTGAGCTGCCCAAAGTCAAGGACCCTGGCCCAGTTGTCCTGGCACCTTCCCCTAGGCACCTGCCTGGCACAGGGTCTGTGTATATGCAGCAGGGGCTCACTCAGCCTGTGGGGGCTGCTGTTTTGCAGGCATCACCCCAATGCTGCAGGTGATTCGCGCTATCATGAAGGACCCGGATGACCACACCGTGTGCCACCTGCTCTTTGCTAACCAGGTCAGTGGGCGTTCCTGAGATGTGCAGACCCAGCTCCTGCTGAGAGGGTACTCGGGGCCTGGTGAGATGCGCTCTGTGGAGATGCTCCGGACAGCTGACGTGAGGGTGCTCTGAGCATAATGCACATTGGCAGCCTTTGCAGCGGCGGGTGGAGCTGGGCTTTTCAGCCCAGAGCTCAGTGTCTGGCCTGACACTTGTACTTGAGAGGAGTTAGGCACCTGGAGCACCCCCCACCTGAGATTTGCTCCCCTGGCTGCTTCCTTTGAACCTCAGAGCTCCTTCCATGAGTAGAGCTCAGGACCCACCAGTGCAGTGGGCAGATGCTAGTGTGTTTTCACAGGTAAGGTGCCAAGAGCCCGTCTGCATGAGGTCCCTGAGCTGGGGGTGTTGGGACAGGGTTTGGACCTGGTCTCTCATTCCTGAGTGTATGTCTTCCTCCCCACACCTGCTGCGTGCCTGCCCTGGCCTGCTGTGTGGCCTTGGACAAGTTACTTTCCCTCTCTGGGCTTTGAGCCCATAGCTGGAGTGAGCAAGGTCATCATAGGTCTTTCCTGGTTCAGTGTTTCACGACTGATTATGTGGATTTTATAAAGTGACGTCCCTAGGGGGAGGCCAAGATGAGACATTCCTTCTCTACAGTGTGGGCACTTGGCCCAGCCCCCTGTGTCTCTCAAATTGTTCATCTGCCCCAGGCTCTGACCATCCATCTGTGAGGATGCAGCCCAGAAGGCTAGGGACTTGCCTGAGGTCCTTGGACTCCCGCACAGCTGCAGAAAGTTGCCCTGTGGCCAACCATGGTGGCCTTCATGGGGTCCAGGGGTGGGTGGAAAGAGCCAGAAATTCCAAGCTGCTGGTGGGGCAGGAGGGCAGACAGCAGCTGGACTTGTCCGTGCTGGGTTAGTCTCCGTGGAGACCGTCAGCCCTCTGTCACCCATATGGGGCACCTCCACGCCTGTTAGTTGGGCGGTGTAATTGTCCCATGTCTGTAAACTCTGGACCCGGAGGCCCAGAGAGGGGCTTGGCCTACCCGTGTCACAGGGAGTGATGGAACCAGCACTCGAACCAGAGTGTATTTTATGAAAAGTAACTTTTACAGAGCATTGTTTCGTTTTACATTTTGGGAAACCTCTGTAATGTCTGGCTTAATGGAAGTGGCTGGATTCCACCTCTGCTTCTGCATTCAGTCGGTGCAGTGTCTCAGGTCTCGGAGCTTCTGGAAGTTCCCCTGGGCCTTCCTGAGAGAGCAGGCGCGAAAAGCGCCAGGAAAGTCCTAGCCCCAGATGAAAGTCGCTTTGGCCTCACGGGCCCTCTGAAGGGACTTTTCAGAAGGACATTAAAGGAGAGTTAAGAGCAGTGAGGCTGATGGTCTAAAGGTGTCGGTTCCTTATAAGGCAAGACGCAACTTCCCGGTGGGATATTTTCCCCCTTTCGTATGGGGGAATGGTCTGGAAGGCAGAGAATACATGTGCAGCCAAGAAAGGTCTGGAAAAGAAGACAGGGAAACACGTAGCACACTTGATGTTCAAATGCCCTGAAGACCACCAGTGATGGAAACGTGGCTGCACCACACATGAGACCTGGGCTTACTGGGCCTGCTGCGTTTCTGGGTGCCAATGAAAGTCTGGATTGTGCTGGAATATGCTAGAACATGTGGCTGTTTACATTGAAGTGAGTCAAGATTAAAATTAAAAACTCACTTTTCCAGTCTCACTAGCCACTTTGCATGGGTTCTGTAGCCACATGTGGCCAGTGGTTACCACATGGGATGACACAGATCTAGAACATTCCCATCACTGCTGAAAGTTCTGTTGAACAAGACTGACCTAGAAACAGGCCTAAGTCTATATGAGACTTTGTATATGATGCAGGGGACATCACAAAGCTGAGGGGAGAGGTGTTGGGCCCTGGCTGGTGTGGCTCAGTTGGTTGAGCGCCGTCCTGTGCGCCAAAAAGGTTCGCTGGTTCGATTCCCAGTCAGGACACGTACCTAGGATGCAGGCTCAATCCCGCAGGAGGCAGCCGATCCATGTTTCTCTCTCCCTTCTCCCTTCCTCTCTCTCTAAAATCAGTAAAAACTTTTTTTTTTTTAATGCGTGTTGGGTGCTCGCTTCGGCAGCACATCTACTGAAATTGGACCAATACAGAGATTAGCATGGCCCCTGTAAATCTGCGTGTCATCCTTGCGCAGGGGCCAAGGGACGTTCCGTATTTCTGTACAGAAATTATGGTTCCATGGAAGGTTTTGAGGAGAGGAGGAAGGCTGGTATCTTTCAGAGGTCAGAGTGATCTTGGAATGTCAAGAATTTCTTCGGGTTGAATTCCATAGAAGTTTGTCACTGACCTGTGTTCTTGAACTATGAAACTTGAATATCTGAGCTTAGGAATAGTTTCTCTTGACAAAGAAACAATTAAGAAATACAAAAGAAAATGGATGTTGGGTTAGTTGCTCTTCATTTGGAAAAAACTAAGTGGATCCCCACTCTATCTTATAGTAAAATGAAGTTTAGGTTAAAGATGTCTGTGAAAAAACAAAAACAAAAAGAACCCTGAAGCTTTAAAAGTAGTGGTTGAGCATTTTTACAAGAAGTATTGTTGAATAAATGAATGACTGCGGATGGTCAGTCTAAGCCAGACAGAGAGGAAACGACTGATGGAGTGAGTCCTCTGCTAAAAAATTAAAAACATATAAAGCCCGGCCGGGTGTGGCTCAGCGGTTGAGCGTCGACCTGGGATCCACGCGATCGGGGTTCGATTCCCGGTCAGGGCACATGCCCGGATTGCGGGCTCGATCAATGACTCTCTCGTCGTTGATGTTTCTATCTCTCTCTCTCCCTCCCCTTTCCTCTCTCTGAAATCAATAAAGATATATTTAAAAAAAAAAATAATAAAAACATATAAAGGTTTTTATATGGGGGGGCATATAAAGAAGGTATAAAGATAAGTAACTAGAAAAAACAACGCATCACCAGTAACAATTAATATCCTTAATATTAAGAGAGTTTTCTGAACTAATAAAAAAATATGACTAAACTAGTGACAGACTTATTTATTAATAATAAAAAATAAAACACGAGATTTACTTTGCATCAGTCTGATTGGCAAAGATTAAACAATTGTCACCCAGTGTAGGCGAAGGTGTAGGAAGATAGACACTCTCAGTCACGCCCCTGGGGGTCCAGGAAGTCTTCCTGGAGGAAAGGCCAGTGGGCCGAGCCCGTAGGGCTATGTGGGCTGCCAGCTGTCTATTTCCTAATTTAAGGATGTACAGCCTGAGATGCTGGAATGTAAAGGCTTGTCCCGGGGATGTGGGTGGCAAGCCTGTATTTTTTAACTGAACCACTTGTCATCGGGTATCATAACCGCGCCCAGGGATCATCGCAGTGAGGGCTTTGGCACATGTTCTTCCCGTCTCTCTCTTCTGTAGTTGAGTGCTCCCATCTTTAGTTTTGTTTCCCACTTTCTCCCCTCCCCACGCCGTTCACATTTCACCACAGCGTTAAAAACTTTGCCAACGGCATTTGTTGTGAACACCTTTGTCAGCAGCTTGGTCCGCTCCTGAGGGGAGTGAGAAAGGGGTAGTGTTTTTAGGAGTCTGGTGAGCTGTACCAGGCTGTTCCCCTGCCAGTGCTGCCAAGTGTGCGGCCCACGGGTGGGCAGGATGACGGGCCGCTGGGCTGCGAGCATCTGCAAGGGCGGTCCCTCCTGACCGCCGGACTTGTCCCCCGTGCAGACTGAGAAGGACATCCTGCTGCGGCCCGAGCTGGAGGAGCTGAGGAACGAGCATTCTGCACGCTTCAAGCTCTGGTTCACGGTGGACAAGGCCCCTGAAGGTGAGTGATGGAAGCCCGGGGCAGGACAGGCTGGGGTAGGGGCACTGGTGTCCTTTGGTGCATGCTCTCACCTGCATGCTCTCCCTGTGGCCCTGTGAGAGGGAGGTGCTGTGACCCCGTCTCACAGATAAGGAAGGAGGGATCAGAGATGGGAAGTAAGTGCCTCATGTCACACAGCTGGAAAACTCCAGAGACGGGGCTTGAACTCAATGCTCTTCCTCCAGAGCCCAAGGCTTCCCCTGGCTGCACTGCCCCCTGCTGGACAAAGGGAGCTGGCCTCCTCCCTTGGGGCTGGGGCTCACTGTGCACGGGTCTCCAGGGCCAGTGCTGGGGCAGGGAGTGACTGTTCCCACTGTGCAGTTGATACCCTGTCAGGCACTTTCCACCCATTTTCTCTCCAGTCATCAGCCCTTGAGGTGGGCTGGGCTGACGTACAGCTATCCCCTGCCTGTCCAGGTGTTTAAGCTGTTTGCCAAGGTCACACAGTTGATTGTGGAAGAACCAAAACCATGTAGGAAGCAGTGAGTGAGAGCTGCCCCCCAAACTTGAAGCAAAGTTGCCCTCTGGGAGCTAAATTACTTCATTTTCCTGCCTTAGGTAGATGTGGATGGAAAAAAATATCATCTTCTTTGCTGTGGGAAAAGCAGTAGGTCAGGCTTGTTGGCAGATAATACCAGTGATGTTTGCTTCAGGGTTGGGAGACAATAGGGAGTAGTGGGGAGTGCAGCAAATTGGAGAGCATCTGCCGTGTCCAGAGTGGGTAGCCCCCTCTCAGCTGCAGTCAGTTGGCTATGCAGGAATTCAGCCCTGTAGCCCAGGCCTTGCCACTTTTTAAGGGAAGCTGGATCTGCATTTTCATGGGAAATTTCTAAATGTTAGGAACGTTTTCTAAGTACCCATGTAGGCACCAGCTTGTAATCATTCACATTCTGCCACCCTGCTCTTGCTTGGCCTCTGGCTTCTCACACAGCCCCACAGTTCCCTGGGACTCCACCCCGGTGCAGGGAATACACTGCCCTCTGTTTCCCCCAGAAATGAGCTAATGGGCTCTGGGGGCTGGTGCCCATCTAATGAGCTGGTCATCTGGGCCCATCCCTGGAAGAGGAGCCCTCCTCCTGGGTGACCAGATCAGGTCCTGGGCCTCCTGGCTGAGAGCCACACCTGGGCCTGGATGCATTGGTGGACCTGACAGCTGTGGCCCGAGGCCTCTGGCCGGACCAGCCGTCCTGGGCTAGCCCGTCTGAGCTACAGGTTCCCTCCCCGGCAGGCCCTCTGCTGTGTGTTCATGAGACCAGCCTGGCCCCATGGGCTGATGTTCTGCTGGGATGGAGGGAAAAAGGCTTATTAGTAAATTATAGAGCATGGTAGCAGGTGGTCAGTGAGACCCCGGGAAGACACAGTAGAGTCAGGCAAGGGGTTGTGAGTGGAGGTGGGGCGGGGCCACTGGTTCTGGGAGTCAGAACTGCTCTTCTCGTAAAGAAAGGAACCTGCACCTTGTACCCAGGTCTCAGTCAAAAGGGAGAGAATGGGGGACAGTTTAGCTCTGTTCTGGCTGCAGGCTCTGATCGTGTGGTAGGCAGGCTCGTGAGCCCCAGTGGAAGGCCCATCCACAGGAGGAGGGGACGACACTGACCCCTCCTGGTGGCATATGGCAGCACCACGACCGAAGTGCTGCCTCCTAGGGACTGATTGAACATACTGGTTACAGGCCAAGGCAGGTACCGTGGGTTTTCTCCTCTCATTCTCATTTTATATTTACGTTTACTGTTACCCTGACCCACATTTCAAGAACATTAAAGGTACTGCTATAATATTAGGTGTAAACTAAACTTCTAGATGTTGAGAAAGAAACTGGTAACTGGCCAGCATAGCTATCCTGGAGCTAAGCAAAGGAACAGGAGAGGGGCCAGCTCACGTGGCAAATGCAGCTTTGTGCTTCCCCTATGGAGCCACTTTTAGTACATATATAAAGGAAAATACACTCTCTTTAAAAGTTGAGATGTGTCTTACATACCCGCACATTTCATCTGTTAGCAAATAGTTTTGTTCCATGTGACTTTTTGCAAAGTCCTTTTAGATCTGTTGCCCAGCTATAAAAACATGTGTCTGTGCCCTGCCTCATTTCAGAAGGGATTTTAGGCAGCTTATAAAGACTCATAGGGTGAGTCAGAGTGGTGCAAATAGAAAGTGGGAGTGAGAGAAAAACAAGGGCAGGGCCATAAAATGGAATCAGGAATGCAGTTTATACAAAAACATGGACTAGGATGCATACTTGCCACAAATGGGCCGTGCATATCATCCTGAGCTTCCCAGTAGCCAAAGTAAAAAGGGAGATGTGGTCACTTACTTAGATCAGTGTCCATGAGATACAGAATCTTCCATTGCTCAGTACTTCATTGCCAATGCTAGCTGGGAAAGCTTGGCCCCTCCCAAGGACCCCCATTGAGGAACACAGTGAGTGTTGTTCATCTAAGCAAGGTCCCTCGGTCACCTCCTCCTGACCTTGGGCTTTTAGAGCTGTGTTTCTGTTGGTGTCAATGACTTTAGTGAGGCTTATCCAGACTGAAAACAGACAAGCCAGATAATCGCGTGTTCAGGGCTGGAGGGACTTGACACAGCCATCCCCAGCCTCAGGCAGCCCTGGCAGAGCACTGGGCCCCTCTCATAGAGGCAGCGTCCCTACGTCTCCTCTCCCTCCCCTCGCATCTGCTCCCCACCTCCTGCTCAGTCCTGCCCTCCAACCTCCACCTGTTGCATCTCTCTGACCATCCCCATTGCCCTGCCCCTCCAGAGCCAAGCTAGAGGATTTGCCTGGGTGATCACCCTACCCATTGGCCAGAGCTCAGAGGCCGGCCTGGAGTCTGGCACCCACAATGGGATCAGGAGGTGGCCAGTGGCAGCTCCTTGGAAGGGAGGTAGTGTGTGGCAGGTGGTGGGCATCCACAGGTTCCTCTATTTGTTTGTCCCTCTGGCTGAGCTGCTCGGCACAGTGGTCATTTGAGAGGCCCGAGGCTGCATGGCCAGCATGTGCCCTTAGTCCCCAAGTAGTGTTTGTCCCAACTGAACATTGAGAACCGTGAAGGAAGGTGAGCTTCATACTGGGTCCCCTCCTCACTCATCCAAAAGAAGAGGCAATGAGTTAGGCAGCACATTAGAAAGAAAGTGGGAGACCTCCTCTCACCCATACCTCATAACCCTGTGCGGTAGGCAGGATGGCACATGTGGAAACTGAGGCACAGAGGGGTTATTTGCCCAGCAGATTGGAGGCCAGAGCTGAAGAGGTGGGCATCTGTCTCCTCCTCTTCTGTCCCTACGTGGCCCCCAATCATCAGAGCCCCATTTTCCTGTATTACTCCTGCCAGCCCTGGGTCCCCCTTAATCCACTGTGTACCCAGGCAGCGTGGTCCCCCCTGTGAGCAGCCCTTGCAGCGGGTCAGTCTCTGAGGGTCCATGTTGAACTAGAGCCCGTGCCAGCTAGGTTCTCACCAAGGGCACCATCAGTCACGTAGAGGAATGAAAAAAGTTTCCAGATCTCAAGTGAAACCTGGAGACTCACTGTGAGTGTGCAAGATGGGGAGGCGGGCAGGACCAAGACAGAGCGGCTGCCACTTTGTCTGGAGCTTCATTTGTGTCTGAGTCTTGCTGTTTTCGGGTTCATCAACTGCTTGTTTAGGACACATTCCTTCCTTTGTTATTAATTGAGCAAGTACTATGTGCCGGGCTGTCAGGGCACTAGGAACACAGCTGTAAACCAAACAGGGCTCCCCATGGGCCGGCACCCTGCTGGGGGAAAGAGTCAGATGGTGGGCCTGTGGAGGTATTGGTAGAGAATATCACCTTGACCAGCCTGGGGATGGACACTGGCCTGGGGACAGACCTCTGGGACCTGGAGTTCACATCCCAGC
This sequence comes from Miniopterus schreibersii, assembly GCF_964146895.1. Lineage (NCBI taxonomy): Eukaryota > Metazoa > Chordata > Mammalia > Chiroptera > Miniopteridae > Miniopterus > Miniopterus schreibersii. The sequence goes on along the minus strand of NC_138102.1, from coordinate 183,761,144 downwards.
CGAGTACACACCTCATCGTGAGACCTTGGACAGTTCACTTCTGGGTCCTCTGGGCCTCAGTTTCCACATCTGTAAAATGGGGTCATTAACCCTCTCCCTGTCCACCCACAGGGTGGTTCTGAGGGCCACCTGAGAGGTCAAATGGAAGTGAAAGACTGCAAGCTGGGCGACCACGAAGGGCGTGCGTTGTATCAGGGGCAGGCCAGGCTGGGGGCAGGCATTGGGGCAACCTCTTCGTCTTTCGATGTTTGTTTAGGGAAGGGAGGCGTTCAGGGCACAGGAGCCTGGCAGCCGTGGGGGGTGTTGGGCAGGCGGGCAGTTGGCAGCTGTGGGGGGTGGGGGACAGGCAGGCAGTTGGCAGCCGTGGGGGGCGGGGGCCAGGCGGGCAGTTGTCGGTCAGGCCCGGGGCGCCCTTGGGCTCACCCCGTCTCCCACCCGCAGCCTGGGACTACAGCGAGGGCTTTGTGAACGAGGAGATGATCCGGGACCACCTGCCGCCCCCCGAGGAGGAGCCGCTGATCCTGATGTGCGGCCCCCCGCCCATGATCCAGTACGCCTGCCTGCCCAACCTGGACCGCGTGGGCCACCCCAAGGAGCGCTGCTTCTCCTTCTGATGGCGGGGCTCTGGCCGCGCATGCCCGCCCTGCCTCACCTTCCCTGTCCGCACCCACCTCCCTGCCATCTTTAAGGTCACTTCCCCCAAGTCTCACACTATGGCCCCAGACTCAGCCTGGCCTGCCCATGACTGGGTGGTCACCCTGTGGGCTGGCCCTTAAGGGGCCCCCTTGGGAACAGGGTTCGGTTACAGTGGGCAGCCATGGCCACCTTCAGGACAGGTTCCTGCCTGACCCCCACTGGCTCTTGCCAGTGGCGCCCGGCCCCGGGTCCTGCCCTTCCCTCGTCTCCACACTCCCCACACTACTGGGCCAAGGCCGCCAGCACCGGGTTCCACTCGCCCCTTCCAGAGCAGACCACAGTCCGGAGATAAATGGAAATATGCGGGCAGTCCAGAGCTGAGGTGCCAGGCAGTCCCCTGCCACCACCCTGGGACCCTCGCCTGCGCCCCTCACTTCCTGCCTCGGCCAGGCCAGGCCTCAGCACCTGACAATACATGACAGGTACTACTCAAAAGTCCTCTTGGCAGGGACTGCTGGGGATGGCAGGCTGTCCCCCCCCCAGGGCCCAGGGAGGAGGGGCCGGCTGAGGGCCCCTCTGGCTGGCACCTGAGCCTTCCAGAAACCTCCACATTTCCCCAACACGCCCAAACATTTGGCAGCCTCGGGAATTCCAAGCAGTCAGCTGGGTGGTTGGGTTGACCGCTCAGGGTCCTGGGCCTCCAGCCCTGATGGCAGAGGTAAGACAAAGCTAATGTTTATTTTTTCCTCTGTCCCGGACCCACCCCGCCTGCTGCTTCCTGCACCCCAGCGTGGGGGCGATTTTGAGCAGAGCCTCTTGTCCGAGGCGCGTTCTCAGTGGCCTCGACATTGCCTTTAGGTAGCAATGGTTAGCCTTTTGCATATCGGCTTTTTCAGAGTCATTTATGAGCAGAAAAAATGTTGAAATAAAACATTGCTAATATTAACCCATGCGTATGCGGCTGGCTTCTTGAGGCTGTGACCTGTGTCCCTGTGGGGGTGGCAGGAAGGGGGGACAGGAAGGGGCTCCGCAGGACCTGGCATTTAGAGAGTACAGGAAAGTATACGCAGGAAAAAAATAATACCAGACATCCAGAGGCACATGCTGATGACTAATGAGACCACGAGATCCAAGTGTGGCTGCTGCTTTTCCCCCGAATGACAGATGAGCGTAACAGTGGCATCTTTACCTTCCTTCCAAACTGTTTGTTTCAGGACAGATTCCTGGAGGCAGAAGGCTGGGCCAGGGGCTGTGAACCCTGGGAGTCCAGCATTTAAACTCTCCCCTTATGCCCCGCCCTGTTCATATCATCTGACCAAGGTGAGAGATCGTACAAGGTGTCTTCAGGCCTATCTTTGGACAACTTTGGATGTCCCAGTGTCTTCCTTTTTGCTTTCTCCACGTGACAGCCCTGAGAGAAGTAGAGAGAAGTCATTAGCCCCATTTTCTGCTGGAGAGACTGAGGCTCAGCAATGAATGGCTTTGGATTGGAGCTGGGGCCTGGGGTGAGGCTGGTGTCCCTGCCCTGTGGAAGGCTCCAAGGGCAAGGCGCTCACTAGTTTCCACATCCATTCATGAACTGTTCCAAGTGCTGGGGACTCTGGCTGCCCTAACAGGCACTTCCCTGCTCCTGGGGTGCTCGTGAGAAAGGCACCAGACAAGGAACAGATGGTGGTAAATGCCAAGACAGAATTAAAGATGGTGATGAGACAGTGTTGGATGACTCTGCTGGGGTGTGACGGGAAGGACCTGGCCCTGCTGGGGTAGGTGTTTGAGGTGGTGGGAACAGCAAGTACAGGAGCCTCATGGTCAGAACAAGCTCATGGAATAGACTTTCAGGCAGATCAGAGGAGGCAGGTGGCTAAGGGGCTAGTGCAGGTGAGGCTGGAATGGAGTGACTAGCAAGTGCAAAGGCCCTGGGGCAAGGGACTTGCTGAAAGGCTCATGGAACACAGTGAAGACCAGTATGGCTGGAGTGGAGAGGGGAAGAGGGGGTGGGGGAGTTCACAGGAAAAAAATGCCTGAGGCCAAGCCTTGGGGATCAGGGGAGCCCCTTTTCCCTTTCCTCTCACCTTCTATCCTGTCCCCAGTGGGCAGGTAAAGGGCTGAGCCTGGGAATCCCAGGCCCTGATGGCCCGTCTCCACACCCACTGTGTGCCAGGCTCTGCTGTGCACTGGACACACAGGTCTTGTTCCTGTCTCCATCTGGAGGGTGAGAAAACAGGCCTGGGCAGGGTCTGAGCGTACACCTGCCTGGGCCCACTAGCAGCTGTCTCCTGGAGCAGGGAAGAAGGGCATGAATTGGACCTGGTCCCCCCTCTCCTGGTCTCAGTTTCCCCACCTGTAAAATGGGTGCATGAACTAGGTCAGTAATTCTCTGCCTTCTGAGACCTAACACCCTTTTAAAATAACATTTATAACAGCCCTTTTATCCTCCTAAAGTGAATTCACAGGTAATATCACCAATCTACACACACAATCTAAACACATACGCATGCATGCGCTCTAATTATAAGAGCAAGAAAGAAAGGAATTTATAAAATGATGCATATTCTGGCATGTAGATACTGCCCAAGTCTCCCAAGAAGGGGTGTAGGACAAGGGTTTGCCAGGTCCCTGAACTGTCACAGCCCCAAATGCAGCCGGGCTCTCAGGCTCCGGGGGCTCTGCTGATCCCAGCCAACTTTTCCCAGGCGGGGCACAATTCTTGGTCAATTTCCAAACAAAGCAGGACCCAATCCTTTGGCTACCACTCAGCTGCCATTACTGGCAATTTCATGTTTTTTCACACTGGACAAAAAGTCCTGCGTGGTCATACAAGACATGGAGTGAAGCCTGGCTCAGAGAATGTCACTGGGGATAGAAGACTGTCCCCACCTCCACGTGACTGGATCTGGACAACCAAACCTGACCCCACAAAGCTCAGAAATGCCCGAGGGAAGGCCACTCAGCTGAGAATCCCAGAATAAGTTGATTTCAGTTAATGACCTTACTGTGCTGGCTTTAAAAAAAAAAAAAAATCACTGAAGCGACTTGTTTACATTTCACTTGAGGCCCTACAGGGCTATAACTCTGGTGCCCAGCGGTTCCCGCCTTTGCACCTGCCCGCCCCAGTCCAGCTGAGCCGGAGCCGAGGCCTCCTTTCTTCCGGGAGAGTCCCAGCGCTCCTCCCGCACCCCTGGGAGGGAGGGGATGGGGTCGCCCTTCGCAGCTGAGAAGAGGAGAGCCGGCCAGCGCCCAATCCCTGTGCCCAGGTGGGACCTGGACTCCCCTCTGTCGGGTGCCCAACCCCAAACCCTCTGGCTTTCTTTACCAGCTCTTGCCCAGTTTTTCCATGGAGCTTCTGATGCCAGGTTTTTAACTGTAGTGTGATGTTCTGTCACCTTAATAATTTTGTTTTCAAAGGAGTACGTTACTCCACTGGCAGTGTTGGCCTAAGAAAATGTCATACAACTCAGAGCACTGAGTTCATGCTCGGCGCTTTTTTAAAGACGTTGCCTGATGTTTTTTTGGTTTTGTTTTTTAATATATCTTTATTGATTTCAGAGAGAGGAAGGGAGAGGGGGAGATGGGAACATCAATGATGAGTCATTGATCGGCTGCCTCCTGCACGCCCCCGACTGGGGATCGAACCCGCAACCCCCGGCATGTGCCCTGACCGGGAATCGAACTGCGATCTCCTGGATCCCAGGTCGATGCTCAACGCGCTGAGCCACACCCCGCCTGGCACACGCATTTTTTTATTGATTCTACAAACAGGTCAAGCTCGGTGTGGGAGGCGGGGGTGGCACCAAGACAACCCCACGTAAGGAACGCTAATGAATCGGCCTGTGTAACCCTGGCAACGACCTGTGTCACTTGCCCCCTTTTACAGATTAGGAAGACGGGGACGAGAGGGACAGCTGTTAGCTCCTGGAGGCCCAGGGGTGGCTCCTGGCGGCCCTCTTCCCACCCCCCTGAGCTCTGCATCTTAGGCCACACAGCGGCGCCTGCTCCGTGCAGCGGGAAGCGGCGCTTACCTTTATTTCTCGGCCGTAAGGACGGGCTAAGATTGTCAACTTCACGTTCACGAGCCGTAAGCACAGTAATTAAGTACTGACAGCTTCGTGACACCCGAGGAAACGAGCACCCCGAGAACAGAAAGCGACGCCACTGCCAGGTCCCCCAACCGCGGTTACGTGCGACCCGGTTCTAGGGGACACGCGCATCTGTGGGGCTTTTCTTCCTTGGAACCGGCCTGTTTTTGCAGCAAGAAGAGGGTCGGGCAGATCGCGGCACCCAGGCATCCCGCAAAGTAGGCGGGTCACCTTAGGGGCGACCTTTACCCGCGCAAAAATTCGTCTCACATTAGCAGTGAGGATTCGGGCGTCACCCCGAATCGTTATTTTCCTTACTCATAAGTTTAAGGCATAAAGGGGCATTTTCGTGACTCTCTACATAATGAATCTTAATCTCATTAGTGCTACGGTGAGTATCAAAGTGTACCGTTGAATTGAGTTTCCCATTCCTTTGAAGTTGAGCTTAATACTAGTTAAGGTTTTACGTCGCTTTTCTTTTTATTTGTCCGGGGGAGACTGGAGAATGATAATGACCCCTCGCCCCGGCACACTTCGTATGCAGATAAGCAGCCAGCGCCACTAAGGCTCACGGGGAGCGCCCCGCCCCTTCCGGTTCTTGCCTGATTTGAGCTGTCGCGAGAATTCTTCGACAGAACGCCGGAAACAGCTCCTCCGCAGCCGCTTAAGGGGCGGGCTCGAGGGGGTGAGGGAATCCAAGCGGCTCCGAGGTGCAAGATGGCGGACATCTCCTTAGACGAGCTCATCCGGAAGAGGGGAGCCGCGGCAAAGGGGCGGTGAGCGGCTTTTTCTCCTTTCGGGGTTTAGGGCCCGCGGCCTAGCGCGGCTCGGGGCGGAGGAGGGAGCGGTCCGGGCGCGACGCGGAGGGCCGCCTGCGCCCGCCCCCTGCTGTAGCCGCTGCTCATTGGCCCGGCTGCCGCCGCCGCGGCCGCCTCAGGCCCGGCCATCCGGCCGCCCACTGGCTGTGGGCGCCGTCGCTCCGGCGGGCCAGGGGAGGCCGGCGGGGCCGCTGCCGGCGGCGGGGCTAGGGGACCTGCTGGTGGGGGCGGCCGAGGGGGTGCCCTCCGGGGGGCGGGGCTAGTCTCCGTGTTCCCGAGGGTCTCCCCGGCTCAGCCCCCTCCCCTGAGAAGACCGGCACTTGAGCCCCGCTCCTCCATGCTCTCCGCGCGGCCTTCGAGTTAGGACGACTGAACTTGAGCGGCGAAGCGACTTGCTCGAACTCCGCCCGGATCCCTGATCCCCACGTCCCGGGCCGGGCCCGCGCCCCGAGCCGCTGCTGTTAACATCCGCCTCCGTGCGCGGGCGTGGGGCGCGCTCAGCGCGTTCGCGTACGCGCCGTCCGTTTGCCTTTCGCTGTCCCGTCGGCCAGCTGGGCTGTTGTGCCTGTTTTACGGATGCGGAGCTCCAGGTGGGGAGAGGTAGAGGGACGCGCCCGAGGCCACGGAGAGCGGAGGGGCGGCGCCTAGGGCGCGGAAATTGCGGGCGGAGTTGGCCCCAGGCTCGGGCAGGGAAGCGTGGGACGGGCTGGGGGTTGGCCCCTTCTTAATGGCTGTAGCTCCCCAGTTCTCCGAGGAGACTGGGTCCCAGTGGGGAGCTGCGGAGGTGATCAGCATTATGTGCCCCAGACTTCCTAGGGACCCTTCAATATTGTTAGTACCCCCCAGCCTTTAGAGCTCCAGTTCACCTGTGTGAAGGAGGGGAACTTGGCCCCTGGTTTTCCCGCACACGTTCAATTAGTTTAAATGTTTGTAAACAGCCAGGCTGTAAAGATGTTACGTACAGTTTTCTCAGTCAGTCATTCGCTCAGCGGCTGTTTATTAATACCTCCCGGTGCTTGTGACTAGAAAGTAGATTCTTTCCCTTCTGTCTAAAATGAATCCCTCCCCCCACCCCCACACCACAGTTGAGCGGCCAGCACTTCACCTGGCTTCTGGTTCACGAGGGGCACTCAGTATTAGTTTCCTCAGCCATTCCTGGGGAGTAGTTCTCTCCTAGGTCTTCTCCAGTCACTGGAGGAATTGGTGCTGGGTCCTCTGGCCACTTCTAAACCCATCCCGGTTTCCCAGGTTTGCTCAATAGTTGCTGAATGAGCCAGGCTCTGCAATCCCTCCCCTCAGTTCCCAACTGCAGGTGGCCTCTGTCTGTTCGGTCTGTACTGTTTTGGTGTGGTTGTGTGCAGCCTTGGGTTGGGTAGGGGATGGGCTTCAGGGAAGCAGGGAGTGTGCATCCATGGGAAGAACAGGGAATGTGTGTGCAGCCAGGCAGACCTGGTCCCCACAAGCTCCAAAGTTTGTACCAGCTAGTAAATATTCAGCAGGTGATGGCAGTTATCATGGGCCCCTCCCTTGGGAACGTGCTAGGTAAGCATTAAGGCCCTGGAGTCAGACCGCCATTCCCTGCTCCCACTTGCCATGTGATCTTATGCAAGTTACTTAACCATTTCATTACCTATAAAGTGTGGGCAGTACTTCATTAGGTTATTGTCAGGGCTAAGTGAATTAATTTATCTAAAGTACTTGCAAAGTGTCTGATGAATACTAAGTGCTCAATAGACATTAGCAGTTTCCCGAATGAGAATATTGCTTTGCTATTATGTGCAGATTGGATTCGGGGAAAATGCAGTCAAAGACTGGTGGAAGAAACTGGACTGCATGCTGTGTGTGAGTTAAAGCTGCTGGAAACTCCATTTTTATTTTACTTGCACAGCCAACAAAGAGAAAAGCTAGATCTGGGAGTCCCTGTCAAGAAATGTAAAAGGTCTGAACAAATATCATTTCCTACAGTAAATATAGTCTTCTACATGCTTACTAGAAGATTCCTTACTGGGAACTTCGGTTTAACATTGCATAAATGTCCCAGGAACTTCGATCTTAATACTTTAGGAAGAACCTGTGATTATCTCAGAAAATGTCCCCTTTTTTAATCCTCACCCGAGGATATTTTTTCCATTGCTTTTCAGAGAGAGAGAGAGAAAAACATCCATGTGAGAGAGACACATTGAGTGGTTGCCTCCTGCATGCACCAGGGCTGGAGATGATCCTGCAACTTAGGTACTCACCCTTGACTGGAATCGAACCTGGGACCCTGTGGTCTGAGGGCCAACGCTCTAACCATTGAGCCAAACCGGGCAGAAAATGTCCATCTTTTTAATGGAAATAGCAAAAAAAAAAAAAAAGCCTGTGGAAGTGTAAATAACCTCTTTCCCCCCAGGGCGTGGAATGTGCTTGGACTTTTTTTTTTTTTAGTTGTTGATGGTATTACCCCCAATTTGTGCTTGTACTTTAGAACAGCCATTCTGTTTCACGTTCATTGCACCTTGTAAGTCAAGAAAGGGGTCATTATTATTATTATCTGGGCCCCAATTAATTATCAGAGGTTTCCTTGATTAATTTGAAATTCTAGAAAGGGAGGGGATAGTTTTAAGTGCTGCTTCATCCAGGCCATGGTGAGGCACTGTTTTCCCCATGCATAGCATATCTCTAGTGACTTTAGTTGCTCAAGAACTGTGGATGAGTCTCCAGGACAGCCCTGGGCACCAGCTGCAGTGCAGGCTGCTCCTCTGGTCAATTTCATATCTAGAGAGCATCGCTGATAGAGCTAGTCAAGATAACGTCTGGTTTGATAAGTTTAATGATAGCTATCCACAGCATCCATGCAGTTAGATGAAGGTGGCAAGCAGCCTTAATGGGAAAGTTGGGCCTTGAGTGTGTTGGAATTGAACAGCCCTGGGCCACATGCCCTGTCTGAGGAGTCCTTGGAGCGATGGAAGGAGGGAGTTAGAGAGCTTTTCAATTCAGGCCAGGGCCCTGTTCTGGGTCCACAGTGCTTGTTTCTCTGTTGAAATAAGATAAAGGAAATGTATACTGAAAACAAAGAGGAAAATTAGTTATTACATAACTTAAAGGGGAGAATTAATATTTAAAATGAAACAGCTGCACAAGACTCTTGGAGGGTAAGAGGTTAGTGTGTTATTTTTCTTTATATCTTTAAAGTACCTAATTCAGAATTGACCCAGGGTAATAAAACCAAACTGTGTATTCTCCCTATAAAGATGACCTCAACACACATGTACTCTAACCCAGAGCCCCCCATGGATTAAAATCCACTTTATACTAATCCATGCCCCCATCATTGGCCTGAATCCTTTGACTGGACATATGTCCAGAGCCAGCTGCCACTCTTTCTTCCACAGATAGTCAAGAGAGTCATTCCTAGCCCTATACAGACTCTTTTTGGTCCTCACATATGTCTCAACTCCAGTCGTGGTCTAGGGGAGAGAGCTTGGGCTCCGGTGGGGCATTTGCCTTCTCGCCCACCAGGACCCTCCCCAAGACCCGTGGACTACTTGGCCAGTGTCTGGAAGCAGTGCGGCCTTGCACTGTTTGGGTGGGGCAATTAAGAGACTTGCTCAAAACGTCCCTTTCCCCTCTTCCCAAACATTTACTGAGGCAGGAAGTGCAGGATGTGTTTCAGGAACATTAGATAGCCTGCGTTCAGAGGTGAGGCTGCGGGCAGAAGTTGAGGCCAGACCAGGGGCTCCAAGGAGAGAGGTTGGGCTTTGTTAGGAAACCCTCAGCTGTTCTTGGAGCAGGAGGTAACATAATTGACTCTATGTTTTAGAGACCTACTTCTAGCAGGAATGTTTATTTGAAAAATTCCTGATGACTAATATCTGCTTTACAACTAGTACTGCTACCTCCTGGGATGAATAGCTGTCTTTTTGTGCAGGAAGAGGAGCAGTGGTTATAAAATACCTGAGCACTGTGAACATTGAATGCCCTAAAGCCTTAGTTCATGAGTGGAGCTGAAAAGAACTGGTGTAACCAGGGAACTGAATGCAGGGAATTGAGGGAAAGTAGCTTACTCACCACAACTACATCACCTCCCTCCTGCAACAAACCTTTTGCACTGTTCCTGTAGATAAAATACGATAGCACAAGGCTGGTATTTCTTGGTGGTCTTTCTTACCTGACAAGCAGTATGGTGTGTGGGTCCCAAAAGTGTGGCCACTCTCAGTGTATTTGCACACCCTCTGGTCACTAGTGAGTGTGCTTTCCCCCTGGACATGACTGAAGTCCTAAGATTTTCCTTAGCCTGGGACATTACTCACTTCCTTAACTCTTCAATTCTCGTCTTTATTTTTGACCCATGCTTAATTTATTGGTACTTTAACTAGATACAGTGAAGTTCAGATCCAGGCTTCATCATTATAGATCTGTGATGTGGGATTTTCTCCTTAAATTTCAGTTTCCTCCTCTATAAAATGGATAATAGCCTAATTCTCAGAGCTATGAGGGTTAAAGGAGGTATGTCAAAGTTTATGGACCTTAAGGAAGTGCCCACAGCTGTTAGTTGAGATCATCTTTGTTATAAAACCTTCCATTCATCCTGATGGCCAGTTGTCCCTATGTGGCTTGTCAACCGTAGACTCCTGTGAATTCTCAGTAGAGCACTTACCATCCCTTACTGATCATCAGAGAGGGAAACTTGAGGAATAGGAATAAACTAAGGTTACAGAGGCATACTCTCCCTTCCCCCTCCTACGGAGGTTTACGGATCTGCCCTTTTCTTCATTCTCTGTTCAGGGATATACTTTGTTTTCAAGAATCTTGTTCTCTGTGTGGTCACTGATCTGATTACTATCACTATAGATGTTTTCCTTTTCTAGAACTTTATAGAAAGGGAGTCTTTCAGTATGAACTCTATGTCTGACTGATTTTACTCAGCAGTAGTGTTTTTGAGCTTCATCTGTGTTATTTGGTGTATCAGTAGTTCATTCCTTTTCATTGCTGAGTAATATTTCATTGTATGGATATATCACAGTGTATATCCATTTACCTAATGATTGGCATTTGGTGTGTTTTCAGATTTTGGTGATTATGAATAAAAGCTACTCTGAAGGAAAAAAGAGAAGCTCGTTCTTCCTTTAGTTATTCAAAATAATCACTTTCTGTTGGTTATCTTCTTCCCCCCTATTTAATTTAATTAATTTATTTTTTGAAATATATCTTTATTGATTTCAGAGAGAGGAAAGGAGAGGGAGAAAGAGAGATAGAAACATCAATGATGAGAGAGTCATTGATCGAGCCCACAACCTGGGCATATGCCCTCACCAGGAATCTAACCCTGATCGCCTGGATCCTAGGTCGACGCTCAACCACTGAGCCACGCCTGGCCGAAGTTTCCCCCCTATTTTATGGGCAGTGTTTTCTTTCTTGAATGATTGGTGAAATTGAGTAGCTTAGTGAGTTTTTTGGGGGGGAGGGGGGGTTGTTAATCCTCACCTGAGAATTTTTTTTCCATTGCTTTTCAGAGAGAGTGGACAGGAGGGAGGGAGGGGGAGAAACATCAATGTGAGAGAGACGCATCAACTGGTTGCCTCCCACACATGCCTCTACTGGGGCCGGGAAGTGAACCTGTGACCCTTTGGTGCTTCGGCCAATGCTCTTAACCACTGAGCTACACTGGCTAGGGCTGGTAGCTTAATTTTTGTAAGGGTAATTGATGCCATGGTGGCTGGATTTGTCCGATTTTGTGGTATTGTAAAATCACACAGAGTATCGCATGATAAGAGCATCTTACCTCCTTTAGTTATAAATATCAGGAACCTTTAGTAATGAGGAGGGTACCCTGGTGATTGGAGGGGGTGGGATTTGGAGAAGGCAGAGGAAGATAGGAAATCTTCAGGAGAAGCTCACGTTTGGATTAGGATGTGTCTGACCCCCACTGGTGGATGTGCTCATCAATAAAGTTTATACAGCCTGGTTCACCTTGTAATTCCCTTTCCCGAAGCCCCTGTGGGAGGTTCAGGATCTTACCCTATTTGGGGCAGGCAAGGTCCTTGTAGGTCCCACTTTTAGGGTCAGGCCCAAGGTTACCCTATGTGCCCTGGTTGCATGGGTAGGAGTTGGGAGGAGCAATTAGTGGCCAGGATCCTAGCAGGGTGTTGCACTAGTCGGTGGGGGCTGGACAGAGGACTGCCTTTGCAGAGGCAGCCTTCTCTAGGAGAAGTGCTTTCAGGGGCAGTCATCACTTCTCCCCTCTCACCTCCCCTGGGGCTTGGAGTAGAAAGGAGGGAAGCTTGGATCCTATTATAAGGGAAAGGTTGTGGGCTCTGGAGTCGGGTCGACCTGGGGTCCAGCCCCAGTCATGCCACTAGCTCTATGATTTGGTTCTTACAGAGGAGATGATAGTGATGGCAACTAACAGATTGTGAACCTGGAAAGATAATGATTGATAGAGGAGCCCTGTAAGGGCCTTGACACTTCGCAGGATCTCAGGATCAAAAAGCTCTTTGAGCCTTTGTCGTTCCACTGGTGCTGGGTTGACACTGGTGAGGAGCTGCAGGGTGTGCCCCTGAGAAGCTCTTAATCCTGCAGGAGGTGCAGACTTGTAAACAAATCATTGAGATGAAGCATGGTAAGTGCCTTAATGGAAGCTTTGTCCTGCTGTAGAAGTGAAAGAGTGGAAGTGGGGTGGGGCTCAGTATCTCCTGCTGCCAGAGCTGCAAGAGCAAAGAAGCCCCAAGTAGGGCTAAAGTGGACATTTTCCATAGTCTGCCTAGAATGCCCTTGACACACTACTCTTTCTGTACACCCTGGACCTCTAACCCTGCCCACCATCCTACAGGTGTCCAGTTGTTTGTGATGTCCCACACTTTGTGCTTTCCTAGAACAGTAGTCTGGTGATTGTTTGGGTATCTGTATGCCCTCCACCCCCAAATCGGAGCCCCAAGAGACCTGTTGCTTACCATGCCCTTTTTAATGGCCTCTCCACTCCAGCCACCACACAAAGCACCCCTGTGGAGGTGCCCTGCCTGGGACCTCCAACTCTCATAGCCGCGCCTCCTCTTGGGAAACCATCTCATTCTTCTAGGACAGCCCTCTGTGCCTATTAACATCTGCCTGTTTTCTCTCCCCACCTGCACTGGGAGGGGAGGGAGAATGGGGCTTATTCCTATTTCATGGCCCTAGTGCTTTGTGGTTTTTTGTTTTGTTTTTTAGATTCCACAGGTAAGTGAAATTATGACATTTGTCTTTCTCTGACTTATTTCACTTAGCACAATATCCTCTAGGTTCATCCGTGTTGTCGTAAATGGTAAGATTTCTATTTTTTATGGCTGAGTCATACTCCATTGTACATATTTACCACCTTTTCTTTTATCCAGTTGCCTATCAATGGCTGTTTCCATATCTTGGCTATTGTAAATAATGCTGCAATAAACATAGGGGTGCATGTATCTTTTTGAATTAGTGTTTTGGATTTCTTCTGATAAATACTCAGAATTGGGATATGCTGATTTTTTTGACTGACAGCTTTTAGAGGTTATTGTCCCTAATGGTGTCTCAAAACACCTGGTCCAGGGAGCAAAACACTTTTACCTAGTGATAGAAACTGCCAGACCCTCCTTCCTAATTTTGTTTCCAATGCAAAGTTAAAAGCCATAAAACTAGGAAGAAAGCCTCTATTAATTGTTTCCTTGGACAAGGAGCAGCTTTCTGGTTTCTCCAGCCTCTGTCTTCAGTGTAATTGCTATTGATATTCAGATTCACTTAACATTGCAATTTTTATTTGCAGGCTCAGTGTCAGACCAGGAGTTGGAGGTGTCCGATCATATGTTGGGATCCAGCAGAGCTTCCTCAGCCAACCAGCACGCACAGCCACCTTCCAGCAAAGGTTTGATGCCCGGCAGAAGATTGGCCTCTCAGATGCCCGGCTCAAGCTGGGAGTCAAGGATGCCCGGGAAAAGCTTTTGCAGAAAGATGCTCGTTTCCGGATCAAAGGGAAAGTGCAGGATGCCAGAGAGATGCTGAACTCCCGAAAGCAGCAGAGCACGGTGCCCCCAAAGCCCCACCAGGTAGCCGATGCCCGGGAGAAGCTCAGCTTGAAGCGGAGTTCCCCCGCTTCCTTCATGAGCCCCCCCATCGGGACGGTGACCCCAGCTCTGAAGCTCACTAAAACCATCCAGGTAGGTGTGGCTCTTGCTATAACTCCCAGGAAGCCAGTAACTAGATTCTGTCAGGGATCAGGGGTCAGGAAATGCTTGGGCAAAGTGTTTGTGTATTAGCCATATAAGCAAGGCAAGGTATTATTAAAGGGGGGAGTCCAGAGAATTGAAGTGATTTTCTCAAGTGAGATAGCAGTGGAGGGAAGAGAGGGGAAAGGACAAAGCATTTGTTGAGCATGTGCTACATGGCAAGCACTTACCCTGTATGACCTTATGTATCCCCCGCTGCAACCCTGAGGTTATTATCCCAGTCTTATCAAAGAACCTCAGTCTCAGAGCTGTGAATCATACCCAGAGTTTCACAGCCAGTCATTGGGAAGGCCTGGCTCCTCATACAGTGCCCTGGCCACCTGCACAGCCACCACCCCAAAGGGAATGGGAGCAGTATCATTTAATCTTCACAGCAACTTTGGTAGTAGGAACAGCAGCAGCAGGGAACATTTATTGAGCCAGGTTCATTGAGCCCTACACATGCATTGTCACGTGGTCTCTGGGACAGCCAGTCTTCCTGTCACTCTCCTGCTTTGGGTATGAGTCACTTTGTAGGTCCTTTTACCAAAGACCAAAATTGAGTGCCCCTCATATTTTAAGTTCAGTGATCACAGAGAATGCATGTGTACCCTGTGTGATGAATTGTGACCAGTGGGTGTTTCTAGGTTCCACAGCAGAAGGCCATAACACCACCTCATGCCCATCCTGCTGGAATGAGGATTAACGTTGTCAATAATCACCAGGCCAAACAGGTAGGCTGTGAGTGTGTGTGTGTTCAGGACATGTGTGTGTGTACACAAGCATGTGTTTTGATTGGACCTGCTAAGTGGATTAACTGATGCTTGGCCCAAGGTTCACAATTAGAAGAATTGGGGAGGAATTATATTTGACCGTTTGTATTTTATGAGTTGTAAGAAGACATTTCATAATTGGGGAGGAGAAGCATAAGGGGCAGAGATGCAAATTGAAAAAAAAATTTTTTTAATTAATATGTGCTTCATACAGAAAATTTGCAAAATAGAGACAAATTAAAAAGTTCCTTTTGCTCCTCTTCTCCAAAGCCCACCATTGTTGAAATTCTGCCCTGGTTCCTTCCTGTTTTTTAAATATTATTATTTAGTTAATGCATAGTTACAGTTGTGATTATATTCTTAATCCAATTTTGTATCATTCTTTTTTCACTTTATAACTCAAGCATTTTTCTGTGATTCATGTTTACTGTAAACAGTGTTTTTAATAACTGCATAATACATTGAGTTCACGTTCCAGGTGTTTTAAACCATTTTTCTGTACTTCTTACTGTTAGAAATTGTCTGAACACCTTTGTAGATAACACTCTTTATAGGGTTTGGGTTTATTTCTCTAGACCAGATCGCCAGGGTTGGGCTTTGCAAGCCAAAGGATATAAACAGACATTTTGGGAACTCTTCCTAGGCATTGTCCTTGTAAGAATGTACTTCTGCTGTATCTGGAAGTTGCAGCACTTCCATCGGGCCCTTGTGGGCGGGGAGCCACCTATCAGGACTGGAGCATCAGTCTCTTCAGGCACCCCGAACACCCGCTTCTCCCTCTACCCCAATCACTCCAGCAGTCTTCCCCCTGCTGTCCTTGCTCCAAGTGTCTGTTGACAGCCTGTATGCCATATTAGCTTATATTTCCTTATTTTCAGAACTTATATGACCTGGATGAAGACGATGACATTCCAGCTCCCATTCCTAGTAAACAGATGAAATTTGCAGCCTCGGGCAGCTTTCTCCACCACATGGTAGGGTATTTTATGTTTTGCTTGTGCTCGCTGTGTGTCTGATCAGGTGGATGGTAGAGGTGGTGGAGAACTGGCCTTTTGACTCAGAAATATTTCTTCACTTGGATCTTAAGATTTTCAGAACTTGAACTAGTCCAACCCTTCATTTTATAAATACTGAGACCAGGGTGTCTAGTGACTTGTTCAGGGTCCCACAGCTAGTGAAGTATAGAGCCATAGTTCCCAATTGATGTAGGTTTGAGTCACTTTGGGAGAAATGCGGGTGACCCCACAGAAGGAATCCCATTTTCTTTCATTTGTGGCAGAACATTCTACTTGTTCCCCTTTCCTCCATGGTCAGCACCTCTAGCCCTATTCTTAAATCTGGATTCCCTTGGTTAGTGTGTTAGCAAATTAATCTGAACCTTACCTGTGGGTTCCACCAGGTGCAGCCTGCTTGCAAGAAAAGCTTGGTAAACTAGGATGCTGGTCAGGTACCATGCAGAAAAGGAAAGAAAGCAACAACAACATCAGGCAGGTCTGTGCTGCTCAGCTCAGTGGATGTTGCCAATTACAGATAGACCAGTGGCCCCCAAGCCAAGTGCCTTTGTTTTGCCTTCAGAGGCCCAAAGACTCAGTTTTGGTCACTGCACTGAATGCGTGGACATCTCTTGGTTACCAGTGAAGTTCTTCCAGTGCTGCAAGAGGCTGAATAATACTAGTCTTACAGAGGGGCGGCTTTCCAATCGTTAGACTGCTGGGTCTGCTGCAGAGGGGCTATCTGCTGGCTCAGTGACTGACCTTAATTGAGAACCATGCTGTGTTTCTATTAACTCATTTAGGACTCCTCCTCCCTCCCATCCTGCAAGATGGGTACCATTATTACCCCTATTTTACTGACAAGGAGTCAGGCGCAGAGGGGTTAAATAAACATGCTTATTGTCACCGAGCTTGTAAGTGGAAGATCTAGGATTTAGGTGTAAACAGTTTTGGTTCTCGGCCATGTGTTTAACCGCTATGCTGTCCTCTTGAAACTGAAAAAGCGGTTTGAGGAATGTGAAACCCAACTTGGGGAGGACGTTTCATCTAAAACTAGAGAAGCTACTGAGTCGACCCTGTCTCATACTCTGTCTCTGGCTGCTGCATTCCTCTTCCCTCCCTAAGTCATTGTCTGGTAGACACTGCCTCAGTCAGCAAGACCACCTGCCACTTCTGCATCTTTGTCCTCAGATACATTAATACCAGGGACCTGACTGCTTTATATTTCCAACCACATCCCCAATTGGGTAGCGGGGCAGGGAGGGAACTGTTTCTGCTGGTCTCCATGTGCTGACTCTGCCAGCATGTTTTTTGACAATCTGGGAGCTGCTAGGGCCAGGGCTATGCATGGTGTCCCTGTATGGCCAGAACAGGGACCAGAAAGCTTAGAGTCTGGGCCTTCTTTTTTTTTAACTTTAAAAAAAATTTATATATCTTTATTGATTTGAGGGAGAGGGAGAGAGAGAAATAGAAACCAATGATGAGAGAGTCACTGATTGGCTACCTCCTACACACACCCTCCTGGGGATCGAGCCCGAAACCCAGGCATGTGCCCTGACTGGTAATTGAACCTTTATCTCTGGATCATAGGTCGATGCTCAACCATGGAGCCATGCCAGGGCCAGGCTGGGCCTTCTTAAAAGTGGGTTCTTAGGCCCAGCCAGCCTGGAGCTGATGATCAGTCCATTGTGATAGAAGCATATGTGGGAATATACTTGGTCCCAAGCTTTTGTCCTTCTGACCAGCCCCAAATTGTTGGGTTTTTATAAAGTCCAAATGGTATGAGTGAGCCTGTGGATCCTGGTCAGGGCTTCATGGATGCTTCTCACCAAGGGCTTCTAACACTGGAAAGAGGCTTCTGTGAGCACGTGTGCGGGCTGTGTGTTTTTCTCCCCTCCTGTGCCTTTCCTTTCTTGTAGGAGGCCACTGGCAGCCTTTTTGGCTTCAGGCCCTAATGAAATTGGGAAACTGGGAGGCCTCGGGTGGGGGTTGTCAGCCCCTAGCTAGGCATCCAGGTCACTTAGCCTCTCAGATTCCTATCTGCCTCTTTCTTTAGGCTGGGCTGAGCAGTTCCAAGCTTTCCATGTCCAAGGCCCCCCCTCTGACTAAAGTGGTTCAGAATGATGCATACACGGCTCCTGCTCTCCCCTCCTCGGTTCGAACAAAAGCCTTGACCAGCATGTCCCGGACACTAGTGAACAAGGAGGATTCCCCCAAAGAGCTGCCGCCTGCTGAGGTGAGGTGAAGGTGAAGGTGAAGGAGAGGAAATGGAAGTGACCACACCAGTTGAGAGTCAGCCTGTGCTGGGTGGGCAGTGTGCTGTATGTACCCTGTTGCGTCCTCACAGCGCCTCTCTGAGGTAGGCGTTGCCACCCCCATTTTACAAATGAGCAAACCAAGACCCAGCAGCCCCTGTGTGCAAAGAGCTCGCAGACAAATGGGGAAAACAGAGCCATGGACAGAGCCTGTGTCTGGTGATACAGCAGTTGTGCCCAGAGAACTGCTGGGAGCACTGAGGAGAGCACAGCTGAGTCCACTGGGCAAATCTAGGAAGGCTGAGCTGGGTGGGTCTTGAAGTAGGAGTGGCATTCTAGGCAGAGGTGCAGAGGCCTAAAAGGGCCGCATGTTTGGGAAACGAGGCTCCATCCTCAGTGTAGGGTGGTGGGGGCATGATGGGTGCTGAGGTCTCTAGTGGGAAGTGGGCCTCCAGGTCACTTGCCTCGGGTGAGTTGTTTGAGCACACAGCTGTTCTCTGCCTTCTGATTACACTCTTGTCTGCGGCAGCCTATCCTCAGCCCTTTGGAAGGCACCAAGATGACTGTGAATAATCTGCACCCTAGAGTCACCGAGGAGGACATTGTTGTGAGTACTGTGCTCACCAGAATTTTCTGTCTCAAACCCCTTCTGGTTCAAGAGTCCCAAGACCACCCCCAGGTTCCCTGATTCTGACAGGAGTCAGCATAGAGTCGTATCAGGACTAAGAGGTCATTGCAGGACACAAAGCAAAATCAGCAAAGGCAAAGGCCTGCAGAAACTAGGCACAAACTTCCCGAGTGATCTCGCAGTGGAGTCCCACAGGATGCACTTGATTCCCGGCATCGAGTTGTGATGACGCGTGTGAATCAAGGAAGTTCGTTAGAGACTCAGTGTCCAGGGTTTTTGTCAGGGACCAGTCATGTGGCACCCTCTGCCTGACACATACCAGAGCTCCAGGCTCCTGGAAGGAAAGCAGGAGGAGGATGTTCAGCATAAATCACAGGTGCTCGGACACAGTGAGTCGCTCCTGAGGGGGTGGGAGCCTCCCACAGTCCAAGTCCCCAGACACCAGCCAAGGGCCAACCTTGGAAGCTGGCCTTTCAGAAACAGCAGTCAGATGGGCTGTGCTAGCTTGCTCCACACAGCTCCTACACCAGGGCCCGGGGCTTGTGCTGAGCACGTCTTGAGTGGGCTCTTCGGTCCTGCTGTACAACATCCAGTGGTTTCTATTTTCCTGTGAGTCCTCAGAACTTCTGCCTCCTCCAGGGATTTCACAGGATGATTTCAGAGGAAAGGAGTGGGATGGATTGTTGTTATCTGGTGGCTGATCTCTATGGATTGCCCTCCTGGTCCATCCTGTCCTACCCTTGGCAGTTATGGGCAAAACCTAATTCAGGTGCCTGGTGAGTGGGGGCCCAGATCCAGCCAGGACTTCTTCTTTTCAACCTCATTTTCATTCAGGCACCAAGAAAAGGTGTTAGTTTAGAAATCCAGGTGCCCTTTTTACCTCTGAACTGTCAGATCACAGAATGAATGCAACTCGAGACTTCAGCCTCTCCCTGCAGCAGAGTCCGAGGTTCTGGAGCAGCCTACAGTGGTCCCGTGTTTGTTACGGTTGTGTGTAACACACAAGTGCTATGTGATTGCACTTAGAGCTAAGCAGGCATTCCAGTGAATGGCACACGAGAATGGAAATTGTAGCGAATTTTGTGTAATACTTGATAGGTGATAATGAAAACAAATTTTTCCTGATTGTAAAAGTAATACTAGCTACCATTTACTGAGTACAGTGGTACCTCCATTTACAAACATTTTGGTTTACCAATGCTGTAAACCTGGAAGTAAATGCTTCCGTTTTTGAACACGCCTCAGGAGTCGAACATGCCACACGGCTTCCGCTGAGGGCAAGATCCTGAGGCCTAGCTGTGGGCTGTTGATCCCTCGGTTTTTGAACGTTTCAGAACTCGGTCTTTCGCAATGGATTATATTCGAAAATGGAGGTACCACTGTACTTAACGTGCCAGGCACTTTGTATATAGGATCTTTGAAAATACAGAATAGTGGAAAAACTAATTACCTCTGATGATCACCACTCAAAGAAAACTACCAGTAACCATCACCCTCACTTTTTTCTACCCAAAAAGGTAGTGCTAAAAGAACAACAGTAATAAAATTGGGATCACACCCGGTATTCATTTCCATATCTTGGTTTTGATATTTGACATTTTTTCCTTTATCATTAAAAACAAATTGAGTGTCCATCCCATAACAGCCTTGCAAAGGGCAGTTGCAGGTGAAGAAATGGCTTGGGTACTAACTCATCAGCCTTTGTAAAGGTCTGTCTCCACATTGTGTTCCCTCTCTGCCTCAGTTTCCTGGTCTGTAAAATGAAGGGGGGTTGGAGTAAATGATAACGTGTGTACAAAGCACTACCTTAAAAAGTTCTCAGTTGAGCTTTATAGCAACCCTGGAAGGTAGGCTAGACCAGTGCTGCTTTTTAGAAGAGAAAACGTCCTCAGAGACATGAATAATCTGCTAGAGCTGTGGTCATACAGCTGAGAGGCAGGGCCCCGGAGATCAAATCCAAGTTGGTCTGACTTAGAGTGACCAGCTGTCCTGGGTTTGCTGCCTCCTGGTTAGCACTGAAAGTCCTGTATCCTGGGAATGTCCTCAGTCTAGCCAAGCTGGGACGATTGGTCACTCTATAGAACTCCAGAATTTATTTATTTATTTATTTTAATTTTTAATTTTTTATAATATATCTTTATTAATTTCAGAGAGAGGAAAGGAGAGGGAAAGAGAGAGAGAAACGTCAATGATGAGAGAGTCATTGGTCAAGCCCGCAACCTGGGCATGTGCCCTGACCAGGAATCGAACCCTGATCGCCTGGATCCCAGGTCGACGCTCAACTGCTGAGCCACGCTCAGCCGGGCCAGAATTTATTTCTAACAGATTCCTGCACGACATACTAGCCACTGTCTTTTTTTTGTAATGTATCTTTATTGATTTCAGGGAGAGGAAGGGAGAGAGAGAAACATCAATGATAAGAGAGTCATTGATCAGGTGCCTCCTGTACGCCCCCTGCTGGGGATTGAGCACCCAACCCAGGCATGTGCCTCGACTGAGTATTGAACTGACGGAGAATTGAACTGCGATCTCCTGGATCATAGGTTGACGCTCAACCATTGAGCCACACTGGCCAGGCAGCCACTGTCTTTTTTTTAAATAAGCCTGTACATTCATTCTCATGACAGAGTTCTCTGAGAGAAATTCCATAACTATTATCCCTAAAAATAGAGGAATTAAGTGGGCACTGAGGCAGGAGGATCTTAGGGGTGACTTTTTGAAGGTCACAGGGACTCCACAGTTTGTAAGCTCAGGCCCATTTCTCCAGCAGAGCTTGTCCCCTTCTGGTCCATGCTGAGGCCTGTGGATGTCCCAAGCACACCACCTAAAATGGAGCTTCCCTGAAGTCTTGGGCCCTGGGCATATTCAGCTGTAGTGCAGCCACCAGTCAACTCAGAGCCTTCAGGATGTGTAAATGGCAGGCAGGCAGGGTGATGGCCCGAAATTCTCCCCCAACCCTCACCCCTCTGCTCTTTGCAGGAGCTTTTCTGTGTATGTGGAGCCCTGAAGCGGGCTCGACTGGTCCACCCTGGAGTAGCAGAGGTGGTCTTTGTGAAGAAGGATGATGCCATCACTGCATATAAGAAATACAATAATCGGTGTCTAGACGGTAAGTCATGGAGAAAGCAGCTCCTTCACCTCCCACTCCTCACTGCTTACCGTCAGGCAGCAGGCTTTTGGAACAAGCCTTCCTCTGAGGTGGGTGGGAGGCTATCCTGGTGCATTTGCACCACTGGGGCCTTCTGTGCACCAAGACCAGGCAGGGAGGTGTGTCTGGGTGATGCTGACCTGCCAGCTGCCTCTCCCACAGGGCCCTGGGTTTCACACAACCTAGCACCTAAGCTAGGGGAACACCATTTCTCCATGAATGGGTCTCTTTTTTTTTTTTCTTTTTAATTTTTATTTTTTAATATATCTTTATTGATTTCAGAGAGAGGAAAGGAGAGGGAGAGAGAGATAGAAACATCAATGATTAGAGAGTCATTGATCAAGCCCACAACCTGGGCATGTGCCCTGACCGGGAATTGAACCCCGATCTCCTGGATCCCAGGTCGACGCTCAACCGCTGAGCCACGCCCAGCCGGGCCATGAATGGTTCTCTTGAGTCTTGGCAGGTACACCAGGAGCCATAGCCTCCCCCTTCCAGACGTTGGTCTGCTCAGTGCTAGGAGACTGCTTAGTGCTAGGACACAGGTTCCTTAATGGCCTGGAGCATCGTCTAACTATTGGCACCTGGGCAAGCTCAACTTCTAGTGAGTAAACCACTGATTTCACTGAGTTCAGATTCCCATTTGTCTCTGGGTATCCTAGAGAGAGGAACTCTGTCTGCCATGCTCCTTCTATCCACCCATTTGTTCCTTTGTTGAGTATCTACTATGGAGAAAGGCCCTGTGCTAGCAATGAAGGGACAGAAAGTAATAAAACAGTCAGTGGGAGTTTGGTTTGCATTTTCCTGACGACTAATGATGATGAGCATCCTTTCAGGTGCTTTTTGGGCATTTGTGTATCTTCCTTAGAGAAATGTCTGTTCAGAATCTTTGCTCACTTTTTGAGTTTTCTTTCATTATTGAGTTGTAAGAGTTCTATTTATATTCTTTTTAAAAAATATATCTTTATTGATTTCAGAGAGAGGAAGGGAGAGGGGGAGAGAGAGAGAGAAACATCAATGATGAGAGAGTCATTGATCGGCTGCCTCCTGCACACACCCTGCTGGGGATTGAGCCTGCAGCTGGCACATGTGCCCTGACCGGGAATTGAACCACGATCTCTTGGACCCTAGGTCGATGCTCAACTGCTGAGACACGCCAGCCAGGCATCTGTTTATATTCTTGATATGAGCCTCTTAGATAAATGGTGTGTCAGTATTTTCTCCTATTATGTAGTTTGTCTTTTTACTCCTCTTAATATATGCATGTAGAGCGATATATTTCCTTCAAGTACTGCATTAGCCACATCCCCTAAGTTTTTTTGTTTGTTTTTAATCCTCATTGGAGGATATTTTTTCCATTGCTTTTCAGAGGCAGTGGAAGGGGGAGAGAGAGAGACATCGATGTGAGAGACACATTGATTAGTTGCCTCGTGCACTCTCCCGACCAGGGCTGGGGATTTGAGCCTACAACCAAGGTATGTGCCCTTGGCCAGAATTGAACCCAGGACCCTTCAGTCTGCAGGCCAACGCTCTAACCACTGAGCAAAACCGGCTAGGGCTCATCCCCTAAGTTTTGATATGTTGTATATTCATTCATCTCAAAGTATTTTCTAATTTACCTTGTGATTTTCTTTGATCCATTGGTTATTTAAGATTGTTTTGTTTAATTTCCATGTTTGTGAGTTGCCCAGATTTTCTTCTGAGTATTTGGGACGGTAGATGTTTTGCAGCTGTTGGGTAGATGTCTTTTGGGTCTAGTTGGGTTATGTTCAAGTCTTCTGTTTCTTTGTTGATCTTCTGCCTGGTTGTTCTGTCCATTACTGAACGTGAAGTGTTGAAACCTTCAACTATTGTTTACTTCTCTCACTTCTGTTAGCTTTTGCTTCGTGTATTTGAGCCTGTCGTTAGTTGCACATAAGTTTACAGTTGTTCTAATTGTTTTCTTTCTAGGGGACTGACCCTTTTATCAGTTACAAAATATCGCTCTTTATCTCCAGTCACATTTTTTGTTTTAAAGTCTATTTTAGCTGATACTAGGTTTCTTGGGGTTGCTGTTTGGGTGATAGGTATCTCCTTTTACTTTTAACCTCCTTGTATCTTTGAATATGAAGTGAATCTCCAATAGATAATCAGAATCTATTTCAGATGAATACTAACAAGTCCAGTGAGATAAAAACATTACTTCTGTATGGCTCTATTCCCTCTTTTTGTGCTGTTCTTTTTTTTTTTAATGTTTAAGTTTGTTTTTTTAAAATTTTCTTTATCTACCTTCGTTGTTTTGCTCTCCCTGTCATGTCGTACGCACAGTGGGAATGCATTACTCAGCACAGGTAACCTTACCTGGGCCGAGTGGAAGTCTGTACATAGGCTTTTGGATCTTAATTTCACAGCACAAACATTTTCCCTCACTAATCACTTCATAAGCAAGGTCAAAGGGCTTCCCACCGAGTCCAGGTTCTCCCTTACTCCTGCTCTTCTCTCCTCCGGTGCGAAGTAAGGTCTGTTTTCATGTTGCTTCTCGGTGCTATCGTTGCCGAGGTTTTGTGGGCCTCACACATTGGGATTTTCTGAGTCCTGGATTTTGCTGGAACCTGGCAGCCGTATCCCCAGTGTGGGGCCAGAGCTGCCAGTGGTGGGTGTTGACCCTAGTGGTGAAGGTGGCAGTCTTGTCCTTTAGTGTGAGGAGCTGTGGTCTTGTGTCAAAGCCTTTTCTCTTTCGGGTTTTCAGGGCAACCAATGAAGTGCAACCTTCACATGAACGGGAACATCATCACCTCTGACCAGCCCATCCTGCTGTAAGTCCCAGAGGCAGCGGTCTGGGGGCAGCATGGAGCTTTCTCCTCGCTTACTCTGCGATCACCTCTCTATCCTGAGGGGTAAATTGCCTGCATCACAGCTCCATCCATTTCCTGTGCTCTGATGGCAGGCGGTTAGTCAGGGTGCTTAGATTTGTACAACGTGGCTTATCTCGTCATTTCTGCAGGGAATTGGCTTCACAGGGGCTAGCATTAAGACCTGTTCCCAGTCTAATCTAGAAACACCTGAGAAGAAATGGAGAGCAGGCCAGATGTGCCCCTCATTGCAAAACTGGGTGCATTGTCCAAGGGGACGGAGAACTCCACCTCCTGTGATGGCTCTGATGGAGATGGTGCTGGCTGCTGGCCCACATTCTCTCCCACCCGCCTGGGCATACATGCTGGACCAGGACTGAGATGCATAAAACGTTTAGACTGGCAGGACATCCTTTTATAGACAACGAGATAGAGGCCCAGGGAAGATATTAGACTTGCCAAGGTGGGTGGGGTAGTACGGGACAGGCCTGAAATAGACTTTGAAATTTAGAAAGACTGAAATGTGAACCCTGGATATTGAATTGTGTGATTTAGACAAGCTTCTTAAACTGTATTGCAGAACTAAGTTGTATTCTGAAAAATGTGTATCCCATGACCTAAATAAGTTTGGGAATGATTGGGCTAAACAGAGTTAAGTTGATTTCTTTACCTCAAGACTTCTCCGAATGTATAATAACGATCATGTGTGTAACCATCCCTGAGGGAAGCGCATTGTTTTCTAAACTTAACACCCCAGCTCCCAGCAGACTGCATCTCAGTTTTCTCAAACAGGAAAGATGAAATGAGATACAGGGCACAGAAAGCAGTACATTCGGTGCCTGACTTGTAACATGCCCAACGGGTCCCTCCCCATCTAAGGGAAACTGACAAGGATTTTGACTCTTCTGTGCTCTCCGCAGACGGCTGAGTGACAGCCCCTCAGTGAAAAAGGAAAGTGAGCTGCCTCGCAGGGTGAACTCTGCTGCCTCGTCCAACCCTCCTGCCGAAGTGGACCCTGACACCATCCTAAAGGCGCTCTTCAAGTCCTCGGGGGCCGCTGTGACCACACAGCCCACAGAATTCAAAATCAAACTTTAAGCGGGGGAGTGAGGCAGCCAGAAGTGGGGGCAGAGGAGGGTGGCTCTGTTTCCCAAAGCAAAGGTTGTGACCAATGGGCCGTTGGACTGGAGGCCCCAGGTGGGGGTAGAGAGCTTCCTCACTGGACAGACCCTCCTTTCTGTGATGAGTTCTACCCTGTGCTCTTCTGTATGTTAACATTTCCTGTAATGTGTTTCTTCTCCCTCCACCTTTTCACCAAGGTAGGTTTGTGTTGCTCAGAGTGTCTCTCCCCCTCACCTCAGCCCCAAACTGAGTTCTTACCTAGAAATGGCATCCTGGATTCTCTGCGTGCTTTCTTGTGGCTCCATGGAATACAGGGCGGGGCTGTTTGAAGGACACTGCTATCTCCAGGGGTGAGGGGCTTGCCTCCCTTTTTTCTTAAACTTTTCAAGAAAATGTAGAATGGAAGTTCCTGCCATCCTAATGGGAGCCAGGTCAGCCCCAAAGATATGCCACCTACCTGCCTGGTCGGTGGAGGTGACCTGGGTGGACATCAGGTCACAGGTTCTTGTCCTCTCCCCACAGTTGGCTCCAGACGAGTCTGGTCTGGAGAGCCCTGTTGGCAAGGGTGGGGTGAGGCTGTTGCTCTGACAGGAAGAGTGCACCCCAGCTCTTGGCTGGAGGGCCATGCTGTGTCAGGCAACTCAGTAAATCCCAGGGTCATGTTTCCCTTTTCCTTCCAGTTAGGCTGAGTGCTCCACCTCAGCTCTCTGGACTTCTGGTTGTCACTGCTGGGATGACTTGCGTTGCTGGTCCAAGTTTTCACTAGCCTGGCGCTCATCACACCCTGGTTTTGATGTTAATGCCACCTCTCCCCTAGTTCTGACACTGTGGGTTTGAACGATTATTGAAAGGGGAGATGTTGGCTTGCATCTGGCTTGTTCTTTCTGGCCTTGGATGTCTGCAGAACAGTCAGGGATGCCGGGAGCCCATATGCAGCTACCACCAAGGGTCACTGTCATCACCACTGTAAGTGACCCATCCATCCATGACCAGGGGGATATTTTCCTGCCTTGGCAGTGAGGGGAAAGGAATGGTGGGTGGTAAGGAGGGAGTTGAGAGAGCAAAGCAGCCCTTCCAGGCAAGCGGTGGGTTATTCAGCATGGTTCCACAGAGTTGGGGCAAAACTGTAGAACCCAGGGCAGCCCTTGAATACCAGACAGCATTGCTCCAGAGTCACTGTCAATTCTCCGGCTGGTTTGTTGGGGCTGTGAAGGGAGTCTATGCTGGCAGAGCTGAAGAGAGTTGGGGAGCAGGATTCTGGGAGCTCTACAGGACCAGTAGCAAGTGCTGTGAAAGGCACAAACCTAGAAAGTAAAGAGGGCTGGGACACTAAGCTGCTCATGACCTGCTTGGGGCCAGCCCAGTGAAGAAAGCCTGGAAACTCCAGAGAGAGAAATCTGTCAAGCAGAAGGACCCTGGGTTTGAACACAGCTCCGTCTGCCAGCGCAGGTTGCCCAGGCCTGACAAGTCCAAGGAGTATGCCTGGTGCTCCCTTTCCAGTTCTTTAAACATTGCAGTTCTTCCCCTTGAGCAGGTGCAAATCTAATTCTCTCAGTAGCTGGAAGACATTCCTCCTATACTTCGCCCAAACTTCTTGGCCCATAGAGCACCCAAGGCAGTAGGACCTTGTTTCTCAGGTCCAGAGCAGTCTGGCCACACTTGGACTCTGCTTCGAGCCGAGATGGTAAACACTCTGCCTGCGTGGTCACTCTCCCTCCCGTCCCAGGCCAGGCTGCGCTGTTGGCAGAGTGGTGTTGAGCTTGCTGCAGTGCCTGGCCACCTGGACTTGGTCCTCTGCATAGCCATGTGGTACATTGTGGGGTGAAGCCTGTTTGCATCCTCTGGTCTATAGGATGGCATCGTGGAAAACAGAAGAGAAGGTGGGGGCCACCCTGTGTCCCTCTTCCCACTCCCTTGCATTCCCCATCTCGTTCAGAAGAAGAGGAAGAGGTATTAAGGGATGGAGAAGACTCTGTTACTTACACATTTCTGAATAAATGTTTGTTATTCCTATCTCTGAGCTGTCATTTCTTAAGTTTCACTGAGTGGCCTTAGTAACCAGAAACAGGCATTTGCATTTGCTTTACTACTCCCCAGCGCTGACCTTGGAGCAGAGTTCACAGAACTCACGGAACCCAGTTCTCCACGGCCAAGGTGTGAGCACTGATGTCTGTGGGAGCACCTAGCAGGCAGCTCGGTGCCTCCTGGGCCTGAGGGCTCGCCAGTGCGAAGCGGGGTGAGCCTGACGGATGGAGCGCACACAAACTTCACTGGCTTAACCAGCCAGTATACAGCTCGTGGGTGTGCAGCTGGCAGCACCATCCATCCCTGTGATCCTTTTCATCTCGCAGAGCGGAAGCTACCCATTCAACAGCGACCCCCCATTCTTCCTCCCCGCCCCCAGTCCCTGCACTCGCTCCCTGCACAGCCATGTGGTACATTGTGGGGGCAACTGCCGTTCAACTTTCTGTGGTTTTGACTACTCACATGGGTGGAATCATACAGTATTTGTCCTTTTGTGAGCTTATTGATGTTACCATAATGTCCTCAAGGTACATCTGTGTTGTAGCACGTCGATTTCCTTCCTTTTTAAGACGAGTAATATTCCATTGTGTGTATATGCCACATTTTGCTCGCCCATTCATCCACTTGGGGTGCTTCTATGTTTCAGCTATTGAGGATAGTGCTGCTGTGAGCATGGCTGCACAAAAAACGTTCAGACCCTAGTTCCAGTCTTTGGGGCATATACCCAGAAGTGGAATTGTTGGATCATATGGTAATTTTATTACTGAAATTTTGAGGAATCATTCCAATTTCCATTTGCTATTCCCATATAGTTTTATTATGGTAATAAAAGTGAAATACTTCTGCCCGGCCAGCGTGGCTCAGCGGTTAAGCACTGAATTAGGATCTGGAAGGTCACGGTTCAGTTCCCGGTCAGGGCACATGCCTGGGTTGCTGGCTCAATCCCCAGTAGGGAGCATGAAGGAGACAGCTGATCAATGACTCCCTCTCCCTCTCTGAAGTCAGTAAAAATATATTTTTTTAAAAAATGATTTGTTCCCTGGCCGGGTGTGGTTTGGCAGTTGAGCATGGACCTAGGATCCAGGAGATCAAGGTTCGATTCCCAGTCAGGGCACACGCCAGGGTTGCAGGTTCGATGTGCAGGAGGCAGCTGATCAATGACTCTCCCATCATTGATGTTTCTATATCCCTCTCCCTCTCTCTGAAATCAATGAAGACATTAAAAAAAAATGAAAAGTCCCACAGTGGCCCCCATCACACAGGCAGAGTAGCAAAGTACTTCCAGTGGTCTACCAAACCCTACGGGATCGCCAGGCCCTGCCTCCTCAGATTCTTCCTCGGGCTCACTGTGTCCCGGCCACATGGACTCCTGGCCATTTCTCTGCCACACCAGGGAGGCTCCAGCCTCAGGGCCTTTGCTCTTGCCCGGCCCTCTGCTCAGAATACTCTTCTCCCAGACCCCTGAATGCCTTGTTCCCTCACCTCCTTCAAATATTTTTTAAATGTCACTTCAACGAAGCCTTCACCTTACCTAAAATTGCAACACCTCCCCTCACCACACTCCCCCTACTCCACTTTTTCAGCACTTTGCATTGATGCATATGCTTTGTATTTTGCTGCTTTGTATATTTACTGCTTCTTTCCTTTCTTACACTATAAACTCCAGGAAGGCTGTATTTTATTCCCCTTCTGTAGCCCTAGCGTTTAGGACATTGCCTTGAGCATTCACTGCTATTTGTGAGCGGGTGGGTGGATGGATGTAGAGTTCGCACCAGTTAACGGCCCCTGTCCACGCCTTCATTATTCCCAGATTTATGCACTGACTTTATTCTGAGCAAAGGAAGGTTGAACGCTGGGGAGACCGGGACCAGAGAAGCGGGCCTGTAACGGAGAGCCCGGGAACCTCACCCGGCGCCGTTGTCATGGAAACGCGCCGGTCTGGCTCCAACCACAGCTCCCAGAGGCCCGTGCGGCTTCCGGTCGGCAAGATGGTGGCGCGCAGGAGGAAGCGTGCGGCGCGGGACGCCAAAGAGGCGGTTCCGAGCCCGCCCGGCTACTCAGGTGAGGGGCCGCGGGACAGGCGAGGGGCCGCGGGGCCGGGTACGGCCAGGCTGCGCCCAGAGACGGCTCGGGGGTCGGCGGTGGCCCCGGAAGGTCGTGAGGCCGCGGGCCCCCCAGCACCGCCCGGCGCCTTGCTCTCGTCCGGCTAGACTGTCCCCGGACGACCCACTGTGGCCCGGGCCTCCCTTGGGTGACCCCGCCTCTGTCCACGCTCCCCCCCAGGGCGAGTCCTTCTGCACCTCACCCCGCTCGGCGGGCACGTCTCACCTCCGCGAGTCCTAGTCCGGCCGTCAGCCCTCACCCGGGCAGCTACGTGCCCTTCCAACGGGCTCTCTTGCTTCTGGTCTTACCCCCGACTTCTCTCCTCCCCCTAGGTGCCAGGAAGTTCTTTCTAAAGTCAGATTTACTTTGTTTTATTTTCTTACAGTTTTTACTGATTTTTAGAGAGAAAGGAAGGGAGAGGGAGAAACGTCGATTGGCTGCCGCCGGTACGCCCCCTACCGGGCACCAGCCGGCACCTCCAGCGTGTGCCCTTGGCCGGGAACGGAATCGGCCACCTCCCGGTGCGCGGAGGACGCCCAGCCGGCTGAGCCCCACTGGCCCGTGCTAAAGTCAGATTTAAGTGGTGGGGGGAGGATGGTGTGAGAAAAGGCCACAGAGGTGGTCAGGGTCAGCTGGGCCTCCAGCCACGCTAAGGATTTTGGTATTTACCCCACGAGCAGCAGCAGCAAACTTCCCTCTTGTTTCACTCCGCACCTGCAAGAATTGCCCCGTTGCATTCTGTCTCCTCCACCAGTCCTGGGCAGATTCTCTGCTCGCTCACTCTCATAGACTGCATAGCACCCTGCACAGGCCTTCGTAGAGGGAGGGCTCAGGGAAGGGTGGGTGGACAGGGGACTAGAAAGGGGCAGCCTGAACCTGACTTTCATGCCATCCCTCCCTGCCCCATTTTCCTTTCAGCCGTTCCGATCAAGTTCTCTGAAAAGCAGCAGGCTTCCCATTACCTGTATATGAGAGAGCACAGAGTCCGAGAGGGCACCAAGTCTTCCTGGCCTCAGAAGAGGACCCTTTTTGTCCTCAACGTGCCCCCATACTGCACAGAGGTGAGGTGGTATCTGGGAGGGAGCCCATAGGCTCGGGTGGGGCTCCAGGCGGAGCTGGGCTTCCACTGGCCCCCACCACGCCCTTAGTGGTGAGATGGAGGCAACTAACTGAAGCCCCAAGGGAGGGTATCCAGAGGGCAGCCTCTCTCTCTCCTGACAGGAAATTTGCTTTTTAAAGATGTGCTTTTAAAAACATAATTCTAAGGAGCCCAAAGCTTTTTATTACGTAGAATTGTTTCAGTTGTATGTTGGTTTCCCCTGATTTTAAAAGTGGTGCATGTCCATAGTAAAAATAGGAAAACTGAAAGAAAACAAAATTACTTCTAAATCTCTCCAGACATAGCAACTTTTTTCCACAAAGCTGCTAAATTTAGTATTATGTAAATTTATAGAAGAGAAACTAATTTCTTTTTCCAAAAAAGAAATATCAGTTTCTAAAAGATTATAGTTAGAGAAAAAACCATTAAGAGGAGAGGGTGTCCTTTTTAACCTTGACTGAAGAATAATGTATGTATGGGGAAGGCCTGGGCAGCGGTGTCCAGCCCGTATTGCATAGGCTGATGGTGCCCATGTCAGCAGCACCCGCACCTCGAGGTCCGCTCGTACCCCGCCCCCCAAGGCTAACCATCGTCCTGATTCCAACAGCATAGGTTTAACTCTGTTTTTAAAAGGCTGATTCAAGTAGTAAAATTTATTTGGTGGTTTCATAAAATCAGATACTCAGAATAACACCAAAAATAATGTCCCTACCTATTCTTGTGATAATTTAAAAAAATTTTTTTAATCCTCACTGGAGGATATGTTTTCCATTGCTTTTCAGAGAGAGTGGAAGGGAGAGAGTTAGGAGAGAGAATCATCAATGTAAGAGAGACACATCGATTGGTTGCCTCCATATGCACCCCGGCCTGGGGCTGGGGATCGTGCCTGCAACCAAGGTATGTGCCCTTAGCCAGAAGCGAACTCGGGACCCTTCAGTCCGCAGCCAACGCTCTAACCACGGAGCCAAACTGGCTAGGGCTTTTTTTTTTTTTAATTAAAAAAAATGGTTTTGTTAATTGACTTGAGATGGGGGTGAAAGGAGAGAGATGGTTGATTCTTGTGTGTGCCCTGACCCGGGTTCGAACCCACGACCTTGGCGCATTGGGCCAATGCTCTAACCAACTGAGCCACCTGGCCAGGGTGCATAATAATTTTTTTAAAAAATTTAGAACTTAATCCCACTTTTGGGATCATGTACCCAGAGAAATTGGTAGGAAAGACTGATCTTTCAGCAAGGTGCCCTTTCAAAGTGAGAAATCTCTTTCACTTGGTGAGAAAACCAAACACATCTGGGCATGTGCTTCCACAGGGTCCTGTCACAAAGCCAGAAACCTTATACCTGAGTTCCGTCTCACTCCATCTCCTCCTGCCAGGGGAGGTGTGTTCCCACGGGCCCTGGGAGGGTAGGGTTTTAACCTCCACGCTGAGGAGGGTGTGGCTTCCAGGCCCTCCCTGCGTGTCTGTGTCCCCAGCTTGGGCACAGACCTCCAGGGCTGTAGGGAGGCTCTTGGAAGGCCCTGCAGCCACTCACACTGCTTTCTTGGGCCCTGGCAGGAGTCGCTGTCCCGCCTCTTCTCTCCCTGTGGCTCCGTCCAGTCAGTGGAATTACAGGGGAAGCCCGAGCTCACTGAGATCCCAAAGGAGCCAAAGTCGAAGTTTTTTCACCCCAAGCCCGTTCCAGTAAGCCTGCAAGTGCTGGGGTCTGCAAGAATGGGGGTGCGGGGTGGCCTAGGTCAGTGTCCCTGGCGTGAGGGGAAGGTGGTGTCTGGTGGCAGTGGGACTTTCAGAGGATTCCCTAGTGCCCTGGGCCAGGCCTTGCAGTGTGTGGTCTAGCAGGGCTGGCAGGAAAAGCCTCTGCTCCTTACCCCAGACTTGCCACATCCCTTAGCTTCCTGCTGCTCTTCCATTGTCCTGGGTGGAAGCTCAGAGACCATCTCCTCCCCCTGCCTGAGGGCCTCTCTGAGGTCAGGGCTGCAGTGGCCCCATTGTCATTCCCGTGTCCCTGGAGCCCACACCTGCCGGTGTAGTGGAATTGGAATTAGTATGACCCTGCATGTCCATCCACTCCTGGCCTGGGGTGAGCACCTTTTCTCCGAATCTCCCCCATAACTAAAAGAAAAGCCCCTGGTGGGAACAGGCACATGTTGGGTAACCAGGAGCACAGCCCTCCCCTTTGGATTATGGACAACCTCCTGGTTATCGTCACCGTTTGGGGACAGCCCTGCACATTTCCCCTGGTCCAGGGTCAGGTCAGGCTGAGGGTAGGTGGGACGCATGTGCCTGGTGTGGGCTGTGGGCGGCTGGAAGAAAAGGGAGGCTCCCAGCACTGTGACACCTCCCCCTCCCTCCAGGGCTTCCAGGTGGCCTACGTGGTGTTCCAGAAGCCAAGTGGGGTGCCAGCTGCCTTAGCCCTGAAGGGCCCTTTGCTGGTCTCGACAGAGAGTCACCCCGTGAAGAGCGGCATTCACAGTCAGTGCTGCGCAAGGGCTGGGGCCTCCTTCCTGGGCCTTGGGGTGGCGGGAGAACCTGTGGGGGCAGCAGCAGCCATGTTCACTTGCCCTGAGAACACCGTGTGGGAGGCTGAGCCTGAGGAAGGCCTGTTTCTCTCTTCCCTGCTCCCTCAGAGTGGATCAGTGACTATATAGACTCTGTGCCGGACCCAGAGGCCCTGAGGGTTGAAGTGGACACGTTCATGGAGGCATATGACAAGAAGATAGCCGAGGTGGGGCTTCCATGGGGTGGCCGCATGTCACCTGTGTCACTATGGGGAAGGCGGTGCCACAGGTATCGTTGTGTGGCACCTGAGGGGGAATTGGCAGCCTATCCTGGTCACCATGTAGAGTCTAAATTTCCTTTTTCCCTGCTGAGTCCTGGGTCACCTGAGTTGGTAATGTCTAGTCTCTAGGTCTATAGAGTAAGAACCGTCCGAGGTTGGAGGAAGAGGCAGCATTGGCATGTCTGCTTCCACCCCCCAACTTGGGCACCAACACTGCTGGGGTAGAGGGAGCAGCAGGTGCCCTTGGGAGCAGATTCTGGATGTGTGGGGTGGGGGGAGCCTGGAGAGGAATAGAGGTGAAGTGCTCCTGAGGCTACAGGGCGAGTCCTGGCACCGTCACAGGGTCCTGTTCCTTGCAGGAGGAAGCTAAGGCCAAGGAGGAGGAAGGAGTCCCTGACGATGAGGGCTGGGTGAAGGTGACCCGCCGTGGCCGGCGGCCTGTACTCCCCCGGACAGAGGCAGCCAGCCTGCGGGTGCTAGAGAGGGAGAAGCGGAAGCGCGCCCGCAAGGAGCTGCTCAATTTCTACGCCTGGCAGCACCGCGAGACCAAGATGGAGCGTAAGGGTGCCCCCAAGCCCATCCACTGCCCCACTGCCCTTGGCCCCTGGCCCTGTGGACAAGGCCTGTGGCAGGCCCTGGACCTGGAATCTGGGCCAGGGTGTCCTTAGGCCCAGATTTCCCAACAGGCTTTGGGGTTGGGGTCCCAGCTCAGCAGCACCTGTGTGCCGGCCCCCCTGTTGCTCCCCAGAGGTCGCTGTGGGGGCCCCTGGGTCTTTGGGGCTGTAGAGGCACCTGGGATTTAGGACCGACAGCCAGACCCCTGAGCAGTTAGTGCTGGAGCCAGATTGCAGAAGGTGGATCTCAGGTGCTGGCTGTGGGTGCAGAGAAGGCTGTGGCCATGTGTGTGTATGGTGGGGGCAGAGGCAGGCCAACTCTAATGGGGGGCAGTGGGGCTCAGCTCCCACAGGGCATGTCTGATTCTGGCCATTTCGCTTTTTCCTCTCGTGCCCCAGATCTCGCACAATTGCGCAAGAAGTTCGAGGAGGACAAGCAGAGGATTGAACTGATGCGAGCCCAACGCAGATTTCGTCCCTACTGAGCTGGCACAGGTGGGTAGTGGGTGGCCAGCGAGGACATGAAGGCCTGGATGCTCACTGGACTGCCCAGGCTAAGCGGCTGCCACATCAAACAGCACCAAAAATCTGAGCCCACACACAGCAGGGTGAAGGACAGTGTCACCCCTCAGTCCTTGTGCTTCAACTGTCCTGAGCCCAGTGCCGGTGAGGCCGGCCTGGCATGAGGACTTGGCCTCAGGAAGCCACTGGCCCAGGAAGTGGTTCCTTCCCACTCCTGCTTTCTTCCCAGCCTGTCTCTGGATCCCCTCTAAAAGCTAAGTGTCTGCTCTAGTCCCCCCTTACCCTCAGGGGGCAAGCGCCCACTGCAGTGAAGCCTCAGAAGCAATGAGAGAAAATACAAGAACAGTTTACTCTTCACTCAGGCAGACGGCAGGAAGAGGCTGCAGAAGCTGCTGGGCTGCAGGCCAGGCAGGCCTGTCCCAGCCCCTCCTTCCTGCAGCCCCACCAGCTCACTGCAGATGATCCACAAAACAGACTACCCCGAATTCAGACATGGTTTCCCCCTGTGAAGACACAAATTTTGGAAACAAACCTCACCCCACACCTCCACTTCCAGCTCGTGCTGGTCAAGACCAAGGAGGCCTGTTTCCATGGCAGCTGGCCTGGCTGGGGGCCGCGGGAGCTGGGTGTCCGGGTGGTGAGCTGAGAGCACAAAGTCTCAGTAGCCCCAGGCCCAGGGCTACAGCTAGGCTGGGATCCTGTCCCTGCGCTGTAAGAAGGAGCTCATGACACCGGCCACGAGATCTGGTTGGTTCACGTGGATATAGTGATTGTCGGGGACTTCCACAAACGAACCGCTGGAGAGGAAGGGGACAGGCGGTGGAGTGTGGCCCAGAGGGGGGGCTCCAAGGGCGCCTGTGCTGGGGCTTTCCAGTGGTCTGCCTCCCTGTGGTTCAGAAGTGTCCCCCACGGTGAGCTGCAGGACCGGGACTGACCCAGAGCTCTCAGGCCCATCTATGCATAGCACCTCTTGGTGATTCAGCGCTCGCTCCAAGTCATGAGAAAGACCTCACTGGGATGGGAGTGTCCGAACCCTGGGGTCCTGGGCCATTCTGAGTTGTGAACTTGCGGAGTGACGCTGAAGAACAGCAAGTGGTCGGGGTGCTGCTGGTTCTACAGGTGTCCCCCAAAAATGTATACATGCTAATGGCTAGTGGCTCAGTTTTGAAAATGAGATATACTTTAATAAACACTGCCTTTGCAGTTATTCAGTGTGTGTGTACATCATTAGGGATACCCTATGAGGCCCACTTGAGAGAGAAGGAGCAGCTTTTCACACCTGCTCCTGCTGGGAGAAAGGCCGACAAGACAGGAAGGTGCCACCTGTTGGTTGGCTGGCCACACACACGCCTCCCTTTTCGTGAGGACACGAAGATGTCTACTGAGCCCCAGGGTCAGGTGTCTGTGGTGGATGGTGATGGTAACGCTGTGGCTCCCAGCCCTCCAACTTAGAGCCCCCCACCCTACCCCTGCAGCCAGCGCCCAATGAGGGGGCTGGTCCTCTGTTCCCATTTGGGACCCTAGAAAATTGTGGGATGGCCTCTGGCTGAGTAGGGCTTGACCTGGTGGGTATGAGGACAGTAAAATTTGGAGAGTCTGCCAACGAACAGTATTCCTGTGCTAATCTGTAAGTGGCCACAGCTGGGAGCAAGGCCTGGGGGTGGGGGCTGAGGCAGACCGGGGACCCCAGTGCAAGAAAGAGCCCGCGTGGTGGAGCCCAGAGGGCCGATGCCCCCTCTAGACCCCAGCCACCCTGAGCCCGCACCTACCTCTCCTAGGATGGATTTCAGGTGGTCAGTCATGAAAAGCATGTTCCCCTGGTCACCATTGTTCTCTCACACGTTATTGAACCCTTGGGTTGCTCTGGGAGGCAAGGAACTGGGGTTCATCTCAGGCCCACCTCTGGTAGTGCCCTCTGCTCTGGGTGGGCACCCTCCTGCCTGCCCACAGCTGGGTCCCTTGACGCTCAGGTTTAATTTGAGATTCAGCCACTCAGTAGCAACCCGCCCACAGTCACTGCCCCTGAGTGGCAGAGCCAGTGAACAGCGGGAGTCCATGCTTTTCCCTTTTTAAGAAAATAGCTTTACTGAGATAATTTCACCCATTTTAATTGTCAACTTCCATGGTTTGTAATATATTCAGTTGTGCAATCATCACTAGTCAATTTTAGAACATTTTCCTCACCTCAAAAAAATCACAAAACTCCAAACCTATGTTCCCCCTCCCACACACAGCTGCCAGCCTCACCACCACCAGGTGACATTCTGTCCATAGGTTTCCCTACTTGGACTGGCACGGGGATGGGAGCCTGTGGTGCGCGCTCCGTGGCTGGCTTCTCACTGAACGCAATGTTTTCGAGGCTCATCCGTGCTGTGGCCGAACAGCATGCGTCAGTACTTCACTGACTGTGCAGGTGGACATTTGGGTCGCCTCCCCCTTTCGGTCCTGAGTGAGGCTGCTCTGAATCATCGTGTGCAAGGCGTGCGGACCTGACTGTTGGGTTTACACCTGGGAGTGGAACTGCCAAGCGAGAGGGTCATGGTGGTAACTGAATGCTGAGAGGCTGCCAGACTTTGCCAAAGTGGCCACACTTTATGATCCCATGGCTGCGTGTGAGGGCTCCGGCTTCGCCCCATCCTGCGGATGTAAACTGTTGTCTCGGTTCGAGTATAACCGTCCTGGTGGGTGTGCAGTGGTTTGGATATGCATATCTTGACCCATGCCTTCTAAGCCCTGTGCTCAGCACCAGAGACACAGATGTGCCTGGAAGTCACAGACCCTGCCTTGGGCATGGACTGTGCAGGATGGTTGCAGTGGAGGGGGAGTGGCATCAAAGCCACATTAAAGGATGGTCACTGCTGTGAGACCCTGCGGCGGAACTGCTAATGGCTGGGTGCTGGGAGTGTGAGGGTCTGGGGTGGCTAGAGGGTTGGGGTGCCCTCCATAGTCGCCTATTGAAAGGTGTGTAGTCCTTGCCCCATCCTCTGCTGCCCAGGCCCTCCAATCGCTTTGCCTTCCTTCCACACACCAGCTTCCAGAGGCTTCCCAGGAAAGATGGCAGCGTGGTCTTGCAGTGGGAGAACCGGGTCCTCAGGCCAGGGAGACCTGTAGGACCCTGGCCCTCAGCTCCTCTGAGGTGCTGGGCTCAGACTTACTTGATCATCAGGACCTGGGCTGCAGCGTCTTTAGGCCTGTGCACAGCTCTCTGCTGATGAAGTCCAAGCTGTGCTCTGGCTCCAGACAAAATCCACAATGAATTATTTTTTAAAACTTTTCTTTAATCCTCACCTGAAGATATGTTTCTTTAAAAAATATTTATTTAGCCCGGTCAGGCATGGCTCAGTGGTTGAGCATCAACCTAGGATCCAGGAGATCGCGGTTCGATTCCTGGTCAGGGCGCATGCCTGGTGGCAGGCTCGATCCCCAGTCGGGGGCGTGCAGGAGGCAGCCGATCAATGACAACTCTCATCTTGATGTTTCTCTCTCCCTCTCCTTTCCTCTCTCTGAAATCTAAAAAGATATATTTAAAAAATAAAATAAAATATATTCATTTTTTTATTTGAGAGAGGGAGAGGGAGAGGAACATTGATGTGAGAGGGAAACACTAATGGCTTGCCTCCCATACACGCCCAGAACCTGGGCATGTGCACTGACCAGAAATCGAACCCACAACCCTTCTGTGCACAGGACGGTGCTCCAACTGAGCCACACGGGCCAGAGCCATAGGGAATTCTCACCACAGGCATCAGGCGCTGCTGGGGTTGGAAGCCTATTGCTTTCGGCTTTGGGGAGCCTAGCGGGGACACCTCACCCATCTACCCAAGGACAGAGCCCAGTGCCCAACCACATCACTTCCTCAACAGAGGCCTCTAACTGCCACAAACCTTGGAAAGGCTTCACTACAGAACTTTCTAGAATAGTCCTGGGCTCTGCCACTTGCCGCCTGTGCCACCTTGGGCAAAGTTATTAAAACCCAGCCTCGGTTTCCTTTGTAAAGCCGGAGTCAACAGTCATAGCCAACAGCTTCTGAATCCTTACTGAGGGCAAGACGGGGGGCCCATCTCCCCACATCGTCCCAGTTGGGTCACTATTACCCTCCCTTCTGAGACCGGGAAACTGAGGCACAGGGAGGTGCAGCGCCTGCCCAAGGTCACGCAGCGAGGGCGAGCTTGAGCGAGGACTTGAGGGGAATTAGCGCAAGCAGCAGGGCTGGGGGGGCAGCCTGACCACGGGCACCCGTCGTCTCCTGCTCGGGGCAGGGCTGCCCCCCCCCAGCTGACCTTCCTGCCCTGCTGGCCCTCCCCACGGGGCGGGGACCCCTGAACACTCACCGAGGCTCCCGGGGCCCTGAGAGGCCACGTGCCGCCGCGTCCCCCCACGCACCCCTGCAGGTCGGGCTCCCCCAGTGGAAGGAGGTGCGACCCCCGGGAGGGCGGCGCGCTTGGCGGACCCCCGCCCCCTCCCGACCCCCGCGGTCCCAAGTAAGTGGGAGGGCGGGCGGCAGCGCGCGCGTGGCCTCGCCCAGCCCACTCGGTCTGAGTCCCTGGGGAGGGTGTCCTCCCCCACAGCTCGCGCCCCTGATCGCACGGCGGCCGCCACTGTGCGCCCCGAGGTCGCGCCAAGAGCGGGGGGCTCGGGAGTCTCAGGCCCTACCCAGCCCGCCTTCCCTCTAGGCCCCGCCCCCGCAAGGCCCCGCCCCTCCGCAAGGCCCCGCCCCTCATCAAGGCCCTGCCCCTTGTACAGACCACGCCCCACCCAGGCCCCCGCCTCTCCGCGCTAACCACGCCCACCCTCAAAGCCCCGCCCCGCACAGCCCCTCCACGCAGGCCCCGCCCCTCCTCAAAAGCCCCGCCTCTCCGCAAGGCCCCGCCACACAAAGGCCCCGCCCCTTGCGCAGACCACGCCCCAGCCCCCAGCAGGCCCCGCCTCTCCCGCTGGCCCCGCCCCCGCGGGCCCGCCGACCAGCCTCCCGTCGCGGCGCAAGGCGGCCCCCGCTCCCTCCCCGAGCGAGCCCGCGCTGCGGGAGGCGCCCCCTGCGTCAGGAAGCGCCCCGCGCTCGTCGGGCGGAGGCTGTGAGCTGAGCGGCCGGGGTGTCCGCGGTCGGTGGCCAGACGACCTCCAGAATTCCGGCCATCCGGGCGCTGTCGCAGGCGTGGAGAAGGCCCTGTTGGACACGTGGGTGGCGGACCCCGACCCCTGGGCTGTGCCCACGGCCGCCCCTGTCCCCTGGCGGGACCCGGAGCTGGCTGCTGGGGGAGCAGCCGCGGCCATCTGGGCAGCCCCTGGGGCCTCGGTGGCCTGCCCCTTAGGTGGGGTGACCTTTGTTTAATGGTTTGGTGTCCACCCGGGCTGCGTCCGCCGCGTTCCCACCGTGTCCTGGGTCCTCAGCAGGGCCTGGCAAGGACCAGCCTTCATATTTGTCGTATGGCCGAAGGGTGAGTGTGTAAATTGAAGACATGGAGGACCCTTCCGCATGGAGGATGATAGGCAACGGCGGCGTGGAGCTGAAAGGGGCGGGGAATGCGGGCCGAGTCGGGGGTGCAGGGTGCAACCGGAGCTGACTGCGGCGGAGGCCTGGAGGGGCCGATGGACACACACGCCGGTCCCCGCGCTGTGCCTGGTCCTGGTGCCAGGGGCTTCCTGAGTGACAGAACACTCCGGAGCAGTCTGGCAATCTTTCCGGAGCTATTAAAAAACTCTGTGAACAGCTAGTCCCCGGGTTGGTAACGCAGCCTTTGGCGCTCCATCACCGTAGGCAGAAGAGCTCTCCGTGCTCCACTGTCCTCAGGGCGCGGGGGCTGCCAGCCTGCCCTGGCCGACCAGCCTAAGACACAGTGGCTTAAGCACCCTCTGCCAGGTCAGCTGTTCCCTCCTGCCCTCCCTCCAGGCCCTGGTGGCACGTGGGCCTGCTTCCTTAGAGCACTAAGGTGACTGAGGTGGTGGTGTACAGAAATGACTCTGTATTTCTTCTCAACAAACAAAACCCCCTTTTTGGGGTGGTGGTGGCGATGAGTAGCATAGCCCTTTCTGAAAATACCCACAGCATCTCTTTTAGTTCTTTTGTTCAGGGACCCTGAGTTTTTATCTCATTTCCATTAGACCTTGAAATTCACAAAATAGAGGTCACCCAAACCAACAGATCTTGACTCAATGAAAGCAACTCTTCTTGCCAAACTCACCCCTTCCTTCCAGGTGATAGTCACACTGCAAGCACCTGCTGGGCTAGGGTGGCCTTAACCCACGTCACTGGGGAGGTCTGCGGGAAGGCCCGGGGAGGGGCACTCAGAGGCTCTTTACCATCAGGTGCGAAAACATTTCAGCAGTTCCACAACCTGTACAGCCACACGGTCCTGTTGCCTCGGGTTCGAAAGGGAGGCCCCTTTCTCTCCTCATGCTAGGTGTCTAGCTGGATGAGATCTTATGATTCAGCTGTCCCCCAACCTTTATGTTTTCAGATTCATCAAAGAAACATTTTCTGAACAGGCGGTTTGCTTGAGACCACATGCTGGGACCTGGAATAGAGACATGTCAGGCGTCCCTGCCATCGGGCAGGCGATGATCACAGGAGGGAGAAGCGGGCACAGATTAGAGAGATGGAGGAGGTAGAAAGGGCAGGGTTTGGGTTGGCTGAGGAGTGGGGAGCAGTTTGGAAGAGGGCATCAGGATGGCTCCCAGGGTTTTGGCCCTCATGGGAGGGTGGGTACTGCTGAGTGCTATCAAGATGAGGACAGGGGAAGAAAGGGCTGGGAGGCTAAAGGTAAAATTCACTGAGCCAGAGGCTACAAAGAGGTGCGCTCAGAAGCTACAGTGAATGTACCAGAAATGGTGAATGTACACCCAGAATTGTAGTAGCAGCACCAGGAGGAGCCCCTTCTGTGTTCCGCAAAGCATCCGGCTCCCAGCAGCCTGGGATGGAGGACATGCCCATCTTCCTCTTTTTTGTTGCTTCAGTCCTAGGAGCTGTGTCAGCTCCTTGCAGTTACTAACTTGCAGTCTTTTTCAGTTTGCTCTTCCTTCCATGCCAACATTTATTTGGTGATCAGTTTTCCTTGTTAAATTCCCTCTGTTGAAATACCTTGTTTTTTGTTTACTTGACTAGAGACTGGTTGATAACTGTACAGACCCACCAGATCGGAAAACACTGGGTAGGATATGCGTCAATTGAAGCTGCTGGGGGGGGGTGTGTAAATTGGGACACTTTGAAAGAGTTTGGCATCAACTATTGAAGCTGAAGATTGATACTCTATGATCCAATAGTTCCTCTCCTAGGTAGAAAACCCAGAGAAGCTGGTGCACGTTTGCATCAAGATTTGTGCACAAGTGGTATTTGCTTGTGAGAGCCAAGAGCTGATGTGGCTGTTGTGAACAGTGCTGCTGGGGGGCCTCCGCGCTGGCGCCCTCCGGGAAGACTGCAGCGCCCCCAGTGCAGCCCTGGCCTCAGTCCTCCCCAGGCCACCTTTGGGGACCCTGGCTGGCGCCAACAGAGCGCCCAGCACCTTCCAAGGCCCGCCGGCCCTTCGCACTGGTGTAGTTTCATCTGTTGAGTCCTTGCTTTCAGTCCTTTCGGATGTACACCTAGGAGTGAAATTGCTGGGTCAAGTGCTAGTTCTGTGCTTAACCTTTTGCGACATGGCCAAACGGTTCTCCATAGCGGCTGCCCCATTTTGCGTTCCCACCAGCAGTGCAGCAGGGTTCCAGCAGCTGCACATCCTCAGCCGTACTTGCTCTTCTCTGGCTTTTTGGTCATAGCCATCCTAGTAGGTGTCAGTGGTAGCTTGCGTGGTTTTGATTTGCATGTCCCTAGTGACGAATGATGTTGAGGAACTTTTCTTGTGCTTATTGGCTACTTGCATGTTGTCTTTGGAGAAATATCAAGTCTTTGGTCTAATTCTAAATTGGGTTGTTAGGTTTTTGTTGTTGTTGGGCTTGTGTTTAGGAGAGGATCTTAAAAAGAAGGAGCTGTGGTGTGATCACCAGCCACCCCTGCAGCCTAAGTAGTAGGGAGGGGGGGAATCGGATGTGCAGAGAGCAGAGGTGGGTGAAACAGGCTGCCCTCAAGGAGTGCAGTGGGTGCCACCCAGGATCCGGCTAGGACGGCGCATTCCTCCGGCTGCCGGTGAGTGTCGCTGTGACCGCCCACGGCTGAGTGCGCGCCTGAGACCTGCGGCTTCGCTGCAGGAGCTGCCACGCCCTCCCCAGGGCCATCCGCGGGCGGCGATGACCCGGCCCGGTAAGCTTTGTGCGGGCGCGTCTTAGAGACTCCGTTTCTGCTTCCCAGGGAAGCCAGCCTGAAACAGCGGGCTTCCAGTTCAAGGGCGCTGGTG
Source organism: Miniopterus schreibersii (assembly GCF_964146895.1). Lineage (NCBI taxonomy): Eukaryota > Metazoa > Chordata > Mammalia > Chiroptera > Miniopteridae > Miniopterus > Miniopterus schreibersii. Next base: position 183,718,203 of record NC_138102.1, on the reverse strand, counting down.
GCCTAGCAACTAGGGTTGCTAAGACGATGCCAGGAATTACACCCGGGGCGCACCTCTCCTTCCTTGCTGGGCCTAGCTCAGCTAAATTAATATTTATTAAACGAAACAGTTTGCTGGAGGTCGGGGCCTAGCAGGGCAGGTCCCGGCAGTGTCGCGAGAGAAGTCAAGTTTGCCCTTGGCACCAAGTCTTTTCTTGGAATCTCCCCTACACAAGTGTCCCCCCCCCGCCCCCCGCATTGCCCTAGGGACCAGCTGTGAGATGCCCCATCCAGTTCTGCTCCCTTCCTTCATCGGACTGAGCACCCACGAGTGCTGGGCTCCGTTCTCTCACCCTTCTGGCCCTCACGGCGTCCTGGCCTGGGCCCCATCCATTAGCATCCCCGAGGCCAGCGGCGCCCACGTGCAGTAACTACCGCCAGCTGCGCGTTAACCACGCTCCTCCCGCTGGGCTCCTGTTTCTTTGCTTTCTTTTTAAAATGGAATTTACTGGGGTGACACTGGTTAATAAAATTATATAGGTTTCAGGTGTACAGTTCTCTAACGCACCGTATATTGTGCGTTCACCGCCCCAAAGGGCTCCAGTTTCTTCTCTCAAGGAAGCCCTCAGGCGAAACAGCAGCTCAGCCCCCTCTAAGTGTGGAAAGGTCTCCAGGCTGAAAGCCGCGCGGAGGCCAGAGGCTCAGGCGGACGCCAGAAAAACATTCCATCCACGCCCCTGGGTAGCAGCTGCGGAAACGCAGGTGAGTGCATTACCCGCTCCCGCAGCCGGGTCAGGCGCGCGGGGCAACGCTTCCCGCCCGCTGAGGCCCAGTCCCACTCGCCCGGGTCCTCCTCCGCCCGCCACCAGCCCCTTCCGCGCTTGGGATGCTTTCGAGGCTCCGACTTGCTTCCAGGTGCGCAAAGGGGGCGCGGGGGGAGGCGGGGAGCGCGCTGTGACCGGAGGAGCCGGGAGCCCGGCGCGCGCTCCTGGAGGCCGTGGGGTGCGGGGGGAGGGAGGGGAGAGCAGGGGAGGGGAGGGGAGGGGAGGGGAGGGGAGGGGAGGGGAGGGGAGGGGGGCGAGGCGAGAGCGCGCAGGCGGGCGCGCGCCCCGGGGAGGCGCGCCTGTGCGAGGCGCGAGGAGCCTCCCGGGCCTGGGGCGGCCGCTGAGCAAGGGTGGGGTGGGGGTGTGTGTGTGTGTGTTGGGGGGCGCGTCCGCACTGCGCCCCAATCCCGTCTCCCTCCTGAACCTCTGCGGGGTGGGTGCGTCTCCATCCTGGTGGAGGCAGTTGCGACTTGTTTTGGCGAAAGAAAGCTCCGTGAAATAAGGCGGGCGGGGGGGCGCGGGGTCCGTCGGAGGGTTTTGGGGGGAGGTAGAGGAAGACCCGCCCTTCCGCAGACCCCGAGTTCGCCCCCTCGGGCGGTGGGCCGGGTGCGAGGGCGGAGGGGGGCGCCGAGGGGCTTAAAGGGAACGGGAGCGCAGAGGGGAGAGAGGCGGGGGACCCCGCGCGGGCGGCCGCGGGAGGACTGCAGCGCCCCCTGCGGGCGCCCCGCCCGACTGCGCGCTGGCGCGGTCCCCCCGAGCCCGTCGGGCCCTGGCGGCGCCCCCGGGCGCCCTGCGCCTTCCCAGGCCCCCCGGCCCTGCGCACTTAGGCTGCGACTGGTTTGATCTTAATTGAAGAGAAAGGGGCAGGAGGGCCCTCCCCCCCTTGTGTGAGAAAATGGAAAGGAACCCACATACACTTGGGGCGGGTTCCCAAACGCGCGCGGCTGGAGGGACCCTCGGGGTGAAAGGCCCTGAAGACGCGCCCCCTCCCGCCTCGCAGTCAGGAGCGCCCTCGGCGTGGCCTCGGTTGTGAAGCGGTTAGCAGGCCGCCGGTGCGAAGCTGCTTGCCGGGCGTCCGCCGGCGGCACCCTGTGTCCTGTCCCCTTACCTGGTTTGCAGGTGTTTCCTGCTCGTCTTCGGGCTGTTTTGCGACGAAGGGTCCGTGCGCACCACTGGCTTGCCCCCCTTGGGCCGATGCCCCAGCCCGCTGGGCCCGGGACGCAGCGGGCTCCCAGCAAACGTGTGTGGGAGGCGGGAGCCCCCTGCAGCCGCTACGCCGCCCTGGGCGCATTTGGTTTTCTGGCAGCCTCTGAACCCTGGGCCCCTTTCCCACGGATCCCCCAGATCCCCCAGGAGTGAGTCAGCATTCTCCTGTCCACATGGAATCCACACTGGGCCTCTGACCTGGGCTTACTATAGGCGGTAGATAGGCAGATGACAGATGTATAATAGATAGATGATGATAGATAGATATAGATAGATAGATAGATGATAGATAGATAGATAGATAGATAGATAGATAGATAGATAGATGATAGATAGATGATAGATAGATAGATAGATGATAGATAGATAGATGATAGATAGATAGATGATAGATGATAGATAGATTGATAGATGATAGATGATAGATAGATAGATTGATAGATGATAGATAGATGATAGATAGATAGATAGATAGATGATAGATAGATAGATGATAGATAGATAGATGATAGATAGATGATAGATAGATAGATGATAGATGATAGATAGATAGATAGATTGATAGATGATAGATAGATGATAGATAGATGATAGATAGATAGATAGATAGATAGATGATAGATAGATGATAGATAGATGATAGACATATAATAGATGATAGACAGGTAGGTGATAGATGATAGATAGTTAATCCTCACCAGAGGATTTTTTTTCCATTGATTTTTCTTAGAGAGAGGGGAGGGACACACATCGATGTGAGAGAGGCACATTGATTGCCCCCCCTGGGGCCAGGATGGAACCTGCAACCGAGGTGCGAGCCCTTGACCAGGAATTAAACCTGAGACCCTCTAGTGCAGGAGCTGACCTGACTCCCCACCAGCCAGGGCTGGAGGCTAATTTTTATGGAGAGGGGAGTGAGGTGAAAGATAGTGATTGACGCCAGGACGTGTTCAGAGGGCATCCTGCGAGTGTGACCGGCCAGGTTCCACATGGTGCCTCGTGTTGGAAGAAACGTGGGCAGTGCCTGGGCCCTGAGCTGCTCATGCCGCTGAAGGGCTCTGGATCGCTGGAGAGGGCCGGGGTGGGACAGCTGGCTGAATTTCACCCTTTCAAATGTAAAGTTTTCAATATGTGCCAAAAGGCAGCGGTGTGATCTATGGGGTCTTGAGCGGCGAGAGTTTACAAGCGGCCGTTCTCGCCCCTTCTTCATTGCTTTCTTCATGCTCGCCTGGTGCGTGGGTTCTCTGTGTGCTGACCTCTGATTTCTTCCCCCTCCGATTGCTTCACCCTTTTTGACCCTCCTCAAGGCAGTCTCTCTCCCTTTTTAATCGAGAAGAACTCGGGAAGTGGAGAGAGAACTGGGCCAGAGGGCCTGGGGGGAGCCTGGCGGGTTTGAATCCCCAGGAAATGGGTGAGGTGTTCAGTGAGTGAGGAGAGGGTCCCCCTCAGCACTCACGGGTGACACCTTATTACTCACCTCATGTGTGTTTTCAGCATCAAATCAGATCAGGGGTGTAAAACCCATTAAATGCTACATCAATGGAAGTTCTGAAATATCCACTAACATATTCAGAACCAAATTTTTTTTTTAATATGTTTTTATTGATTTCAGAGAGAGGAAGGGAGAGGGGAGAGGAAGGAAGAGAGAGAAACATCAATGATGAGAGAGTCATTGATCGGCTGCCCCCTGCACACCCCCTGCTGGGGATCGAGCCCGAAACCCACGCCTGTGCCCTGACCGGGAATCGAACCGCCATCTCCTGGATCCTAGGTGGATGCTCAACCGCTGAGCCACACCAGCCGAGATCAGAACCACATTTTTATCTTAAAGTGGATTATATTCATCTTTCCCGATTCGATGTCAAAAATTATACAAACTTTTTGGTTTTTTGGAGAAGCCAGCATAATTCTAAGCTGAATAAAGTAGACAAGCCCAGCGGCTAAGACTATCTAAGACACTACCTGGTGTTTTATACTTTTAAAAAATGTTATTCGTCAATTACAGTTGACATTCAGTATTATATTAGTTTCATGCTTACAGCCTAGGGGTTAAACAATCATATACTTTATAAAGTGACCCCATGAATATTGCCAGTACCCAGCTGGCACCATACATGGTTATTATAAAATTATCGATTCTGCTCCCTGTGCTGTACTTGACTTCCCCAGGCCTATTTTGTAACTACTGATTTGTACTTATTAATCCCATCACCTTTTCCATCCAGCCCCACAAACCCCCTCCCCTCTGGCAACCATCCGTCTGTTCTCTGCATCTGTGAGTCTGCTTTTGTTTTGCTTGTTTGTTTATTTTGTCCTTTAGATTCCACACACAGGTGAGATCGTTGTTTTATACTTTTAAAATACAAATCAGAATAGGATGAAGGGAAAGAGGCGCCACTAAGAGCTGAAAGTATCATCTGCTGCGTTCCAGCTTGTACCGAATCTATACATGGCGACTTGATTTTCTGTGAAGTCCTAATGAATATATTCATGATTTTCTCTCTCTGAATGAAACTAACATTTCTGCGTGGACCAGGAATTAATTTTTTAACTTTACCTTTTCTCTCCTCTGGCAGCAATTTCTCGCGGCTTTGATCTTCCTTGACAGCTTTCCCATTATAGCTCTAGCGGGAACCTCTGCCCTGAGCACCCTGTGCGCCCAGCTCGCACATCCCCACCCCCACCCCGTCTTGCCCGTGGGCCTGCTGTCTCCCAGCGGCCGCAGCCCTCCCCCAGCCCCTGCCACTCCGGCCTCAGCCCTGCACTCGCCTTCTCCTCTCTCACCCCGAGACAGTCTGTGCTCAGGTGCCGTTGGCTCCGCGTTAAAATAGATGTGGGCACCGCCCGCTTCTTGGCACTTCTGTCGCTGCCAGCCAGTTGTAGCTGCCCATATCTCTCCTCTGAATGCTGGCATCACGCCTAACCTGTAACCCTGATTCCCCTTTTTGATTGATTGATTGATTGATTGGAGAGAGAGACACTGATTTGTTTTGCATTCACTGGTTGTTTCTGATTCTCAGCACCGGTCCCAGTACCTCTCTGAGCTCATCTGCTGACCTTGATTTTACTCTTTGCCCTCCAGCCACCTGGGCCTTTTAGAGCTGCACCGGGCACATTCCGGCCTGCGCCTCCCACAGCAAGTCCCCTTGAGCAGGTGGGTGCTTGTCCAGCTCCACCACCTCCTCCAGGTCTTTTTCTAAATGTCACCTCCTCACCAGGTCTACTCTGACCACCGGACTTAAAATCGCTCTGCGCTGGGCATCTAGGCTTTTCCCACCCCTCACCTTTCCTTTGTATTATCACTTTACAGGCTGCTGGCTTTTCACGGCTGGTCTTTTTCTTTGTTCTTTGTCTCCCTCTGCTGGAATGGAAGCGCAGCAAGAGCAGGAGTCTTCTCTTTTTTCCTCCCACTGTACCCCAAGCACCTAGCACCTAGTAGGCCCTTCATGAACTGAGTGAACAAATGAGTGAACTTTCAAAGCCCACCGTCTCGGGCGCTGACGATCTGCGATCAGCCCAGGCTGCTTACGAGGGACAGACCTTGGGTTTTGTACAGGTTTCTTCTCAGAATAGTTCTGCATTGTGAGGGGGGCGGGGGAAATAGGCAAGGAGGTAGGGACATTGTTTTTGGTTTTTTTAAAAATATATCTTTATTGATTTCAGAGAGAGGGAGGGAGAGGGAGAGTTGAAACATAAATGATGAGAGAGTTGCCCTTGATCAGCTGCCTCCTGCACGCCCCCGACTGGGGACCAAGCCTGCAACCCGGGCATGTGCCCTGACCGGGAATCGAACCCCGATCTCCTGGATCCTAGGTCGATGCTCAACTGCTGAGCCACACCCAACAGGGCTAGGGATATTGGTTTTGAAGAAAAAAGTGCTTTATTAGTCTAAACATTTTGGTTATTGGAATTCGTGAATCAAAAATTCTGAGATGTCGAATGAGGTGAGATTCCTCTGGGATGGGGGAGGCGAGCAGGGCGCACTTCTGATCAGGATCCCACGCACTGGAGGCCATTCATGGACTCTGGAGTTTCATGTGCTGTATCCACGTGCACGTTTGTGGAGACCATTCCGGAGCCCTCCCCGAGGACCCGTGACCCACAAAAGGTTAGGAACCCCTGGCTCAGGGCAGCCCCAAGTGCTTCCGCTGAGTGCTGCTGACGCCCTGCCACCTGGGCGGGCGCCTGTGAGAGTCACCGTTGGCCCTCCCTGCCTTCGGTTTCCCACTTTGAAATGAGGCCGTCCTTTGTGAGGGGTGGGAGGCAGGGGTGTGCGCTCAGGCTCGGGCTGGATGGCCCAGGTTTGAATCCTGGTCCATCACGTGTCTGTGCTGTGACTCTGGACGAGTTACTGCACCTCTCTGAGCCTTGGTTCCTCCATCATAGAGTGAGGGTGAGTCGTGCTGAACAAGGTTTTTTCCCCCTTCTTTTTCTTTATTTTCAAAGTTTTTATAATGAATAAGTTAATTCACATAAAGGCTGAGGCTGTCCCATGGCACGTGCTCAGTGCGAATATACCATCAGGCTCTCTTCACTAGGAATGTGATACTGGGGAAAAATACCTCGGAGGAAGGATTTGTGTGTCAACTTGAGAGGCCGTGGGCTGTTGCTTTATAAGATGAGGTGTGAAGGGCGACTCAGAAGGGGCAGGCCTCAGTTCTGGAAACCTTATACTTAATTTCATTAATGTCACAGAAGATTAGCCGTCAGTGAATTTCTGATTAATGAGATTTGGTTCCTGGAAGGCTTTTAAAAATCAGAAGTGCCCAGCGAGAGTGGTTCAGTTGGTTGAGCAGCATCCTGTGCTCCAAATGGTTGCCGGTTCCATTCCCGGTCCTGCACGGAAGGCAACCGATCAGTGCTTCTCGACTTCCCTTCCTCTTTGAAAGCATGTCCTTGGGTGGAGATTAAAAAAATAAAAACGAGCCCTGGCCAGTGTGGCTCAGTGGGTTGAGCACTGGCCCATGAACCAAGAGGTGAACTGTTCGAGCCCCAGTCATGGCACATACCTGGGCTGCGGGCTGGGTCCCCAGTGGGGGGGTGCAGGAGGCAGCCGATAGATGTTTCTTTCTCTCTCTCAAAAGAAATCAATGAAAACACATTTTAAAAAATTAGGTACAAGTATGTGTAAAATATGAAGTACAACAAAATATTTTCCTGAGTGGAATAGACAATGTGCTTTATACCCTTGTCAGTGATCTTTAGATCTTTAGAATACATTGGTCATGTCATTGATCAAGAAAATCTTCTGGAACTTCTCTTTAAAAGAATTCAGAAGTAGTCAGAGCTACACACAAATTACTTACTTTGTGGTGATATTTGAGTTTTGTTTTGGGTCCTAAATGGTATTATTTATTTATTTTTTAATTATTTATATATATATATATATATATATATATACATATCTTTATTCATTTTAGAGAGAGGAAAGGAGAGGGAGAGAGAGAGAGAAACATCAGTGACGAGAGAGTCATTGATCGAGCCCGCAACCTGGGCATGTGCCCTGACTGGGACTCGAACCCTGATCGCCTGGATCCCAGGTCGATGCTCAACCGCTGAGCCACGCCCGGCTGGGCAGTATTACTTAATATCCTTATTAATCAGGCTGGTTACAATCACTTTTGCATATTTCCAGAAATTAAATTCACCTCTCCAAGCTGAAAACTTGACAGTGTTGAGGACAGTGAAAAATGTGCCCTGTGCTGCTTTTATCAAAACTGTACACATTTATCAAAACTCATCAAATGGTGCACTTTAAAGTGGGCACATATATTGGGGTCTAAAGGATGCTCCAATAATTATTTAAAGAAAACGTAAAGAACTTCTCAAAATAGGTCCCCTGCGCTCTGAAGGCAACTCCCCGGATTTGGTCAGTGGCATTGCCCCTAAATCAGTGTGTACTTGGAAAGGATCCACTTGTGCGGGGGTAGTCTTGGCACCTGAGTGTGCCCACTCTCAGTCACTGTGGGCATGTGGCAGTGGCGGAGCCCATGTGGATCCTCCCCACAGCCTGATCGTGCCACTCCTCCAACCTCCTGATTCCCCCCCTTTCCCCAGATTGAGATACCAAAGGCTGTGCTCAGGCCGACTTCCTCTTTGGACCTGCCCGTTAGCTCCCTTGTGTGGTGCCCTTAGGCCCCATCAGCCTCCACATTTCCTTCCAAAGGGGCTGCTTCTGGCTGAAGAACTGTTCTCTAACTGACCACGTGATGAAGCTTCTGGAAAGGGCTGTGGAGACCACTCAGATCAGCTCTGTCTGCTGGCTGGGGCCCTGAGTGAGCCCCGTGCCCAGCTGGGGCCCGAGCTGCAGGAGAGCACGAGGCGGAACAGGCTGTGCTGGGAGAGACCCGCTGGCCCGGGACGCGGCCTCCCAGCCGCACGCTGCTTTGCGTTAACTCTCAGCTGCTAGGTGGCCACGTCCTGCCCGAGTGCCCCTTCCGGGATGTCCGGGCCAGCCTTGTTTTTGGTTATTGGTTGTACATATCATATTTTAGAAGGAAGGTTGAAGCCATCTGTTTGGTCCTGGTTCCCCACTGCTGTCCCCGTGGAGAGTCCCGACAGCTCCACTTTCAGCATAATTCTTTCCTTCCTTTTTAGCTTTTGAAAGGGCAAGATGGGGATTTTGTGACGGCTGGTCTGTTCTTCTGAAACATCCTGCAGAATTAGACGCAGACCAGAAACCGTAGACAGTCAACATTTATTTAGGACGTGGCTCATTTTCCTGCGAAAGAGCTCGCGTGCCTTCTCAGCCAGAGCCCACGCCGCTCTATCATCTTCGCGGCGCGTGGAGATTCGGCTCCGAGGCAGTGTCACAGCAGACCTTGGGTGTCATAGCAGCACATCCAGCGGGATGGGGCTTTCACCTGCCCCCCCTTTCTCCTTTGCTCCTCGTGAGCTCCGCTGGTCAGCCCAAGTAGGATGTCACTGAATCCACGAGCGGGTAGGTAGGAGGAAGGAAGGTGACCTGCTGGAGACGTGCTCTCGGAGGCACCGCTTTGTGTAGGTGCCTGCTCCTGTCCTCACGTGGATGCCCACACATCACATAACCTGGATGTGCCCTCCGGGGTCACTGGTTCATGGAGCAGGATCGCGGGGAGCCCTCGGGGAGCAGCCTTGAATCGGCCTTGCAGGGGGTTCAGTGCACGAGGCCCTCTCTCGACAGGAAAGGAAAGGAATTCAAGGAGTTTTCTCTGGTGAGGCTCGGGGGCTGGACAGAGCGCTGGGGAAAGGCCAGGCCCTAGATCCCGGTGTGAGCTGGACCCTGGATCTTAGGGAGCAAGAAATCAAGGCCTGGAGAAATGAAAATGATTTGCCTAGGATTTCCTGACCAGCCTTGAGGTTTTTCTCCTAGACTATGTCCACTGTATTCTTGATTTTATGTTTTTAAACTCTGGAGGAAAAGGGAAATTTTTTCATACTCTTAAAACTCACTTCCCAAACTTTTCATGCAATATTATACGATGAGATATTACTATGCATTCCCAATTTAAAAAAATATTTCAGCAATATTTTTTCTGAAATTATAGGTTTACAAAAATGTTACACCCATGTATGTGAGTAGTTATCATTATATGATAATTTATCATTATATGATAATCTGTACAGTATTTACTGAATTCTGTACCAAACCCTAAAATGCAAGGAAATAGCATGAAGGTCACCTGGTATGTGAATAGCATGAGGAAGCATTTCTCAGCTCCACGCTTCGTGTGTCATTCACATGCAAGCCCAAGTGGATTATATTTTTTATGAAAACCTCAGTATATGGTTGCTATTCGATATTTATTTTATGTTAAACATCAAATAAGATTTACAAAAACCTGATTGGAACCTTAGGCAGTCTTTTAAAACAAGTTTGCATTTAGACACTTAATTGTTCAATGCTGTGTGTGTCTAAAATACTTAGTCCTGCCCGGCCGGGCGTGGCTCAGCGGTTGAGCGTCGGCCTAGGATCCAGGAGATCACGGTTGGATTCCCGGTCAGGGCACATACCCGGGTTGCGGGCTTGATCCCCAGCAGGAGGCATGCAGGAGGCATGCAGGAGGCATGCAGGAGGCAGCTGATCAATGACTCTCTCATTATTAATGTTTCTATCTCTCTCTCCCTCTCTCTGAAATCAATAAAGATATATTTAAAAATAAAAATAAAATAAAATACTTATTCCTTCAGGCAGATGGGTGGGTGAGTGTGGAGCCCTTGGGGGGCTGCTCATGTGTCCACGACCGAACCTGTCCCTGGCTCAGTGAGAGGCCCTGTGCTCCAGTTCTTTTGTCTATAAAATGGTGCGGACAGAGAACTGTGCAAATAGAAAATAAAAGGGACCAAAAATACAACTTGGGGATAGTTAGGAATTATCCCATAATCTTGATCCAAAATGTCTTTCGAAGGTAACACTCGTAAGCAGAATTTGGCCCACGTTTTCTGTAATTACACAATTATTAGGTCAAGGACTCTGAAAAATGTTTCTTTTGTGTTTGACTATATTTTTAAAATTAAAAACACAAACCCATGCTCCATATAGGTTGTCTGTCGATGCGTGATGGCTGTGGACTTAATGATTTTCCCAGTTAATCAATATTTTGCAACTCGTAGGGGGAGCTCAGTCTTGGTCTTAAGTCAGGATTGATTTCCGCCTTTGCCCACTGCTCTGCAGAGCTCTGAACAACACATTGCGTCCAGGTCTAAACGTTCTCAGCAAGTCCCTCTTGCAAAGAATATTTAGTAAAAGATGGTCAAAGGTAATGGTTAAAATGATTTTTCTGGTGTTAGGAACTTTCTATTCTGGGTTAGAAGGATACTTTAGTTTCTCATAGCCAAGTGTCGATTTATTTTAAAAAACTGATCATTTGGTCATGCTTTCACAGATCTTTTATTATACTGTTTCATAGTTTAGTTAACAGAAGGAAAACTTTCTTTACTCGGGTGCCTGGCTCGATGATAAATGCTGAGTCTTCATTCCCCCTGAGTAGGGATGGAAGTTGAAATGACTTACTCTGGTTCTCAGTTGTATCTACACAAGAGTCCAAACATCATTCAAATCTGATAGATAAGGACCACCCCAAAATTTACCTTAATAAACCCTTCCTTTGTAGCAGCAATTTCCAACCAGCGGGCCCAGCAGGAACACTGGCGTGTTGCGAGAACGTTTAAAACATGCAACAGCTGACTGTTTAGTCGGGGGCACTGGCCTCCGTTATCAAATAAAAAAATGACAACAGCCAACAACACAACAACAGCCGTTCAAGGTGAATGAACAGCTATTCTCCTATTATTTTTGACAGATTGGCCAAAACATTTTTTTTTGGTGTGCTGCAGAATTTTAGCAATTAGTCCATGTGTGCCATGAGATGAAGATTAAAAACCACCGCTATACAGCACGCATAAATAATTTCTTAAATCCTCTCCCGAGGATATTTTTCCCTTTGCTTTTCAGGGAGGGTGGAAGGGAAAGAGAGAGAGAAATATCTTGATGTGAGAGAGGCACATCCACTGGTTGCCTCCTCATGTGCCCCCACGGGGCAGGGATGGAGCCTGCAGCCCAGATAGGTGCCCTTGACCGGAATCAAACCCGTGACCCTTCAGTCCAGCAGGCCGGCGCTCCAGCCACTGAGCCAAGCCGGCTGGGGCTGGATAAGTCATTTAAAATAAAGATTCATTTAAAATAATGATAAAGAGATCATTCCAAATGGTTACATTGTATTACACTTTGTTTAATTCAGACTTTTCACTGATCCGGACTGGCCTGTCCCCAAAGTGGGCCAAATTGGCCACCTTGTCAGGCACCCTGGTCACCGGCACTAGGGGCAGCGTTGGTTCCTGGGCCAGCTGGTTTGCAGGTCAGTGGCCAGAGCGTCCCCGCTGGTTCCCTGGCGCCTTCCGAGCGAGGATTCCCAGCTCGCCATCTCCCGAGGCCCTGCTGCCTGGAATGTCTGATGACTTCTTAATTTCTTTCAAGAGGAATGTTTTAAAGCGGGAGAGCTGGGCGCTCCCTTGGGAACTTCATCCTGGAGACAGCGGCGGGATCTATCCCTCAGGCGTTAGTCGGGTGGAGAGGTGCCCGGTCCTCTGTCATGTGTCCGTCCAGTGGGGACGAAGGAAGAGCGCAGCACAGCGCTCAGGGGACTTTGTGATGGTGTTTGCCCTCTACGGAGTAGGGGCTCAATGGGAATAAACAGAGGCGCCTTTAAAACAGAAAGGGACCGAGCCACTGCAGAGAGTAGCCCCGTTTAATGAGCCGGCCCACGGACGACCCGCTGGGAGCCCGCATCCTGGCGCCCCCTCGGCGACCTGGGCGCCAGTGACCTCCAGCGGGAGCGCAGGGTGGTGCCCGCAGTGGGGCGGGAGACGGGGGTCTCGTTTTCTTTCCTCGTAAAGTGAATTCCCGGAGGGCTCCAAAGCTTTTGCACGGCAGGGCAGGGGAAAGACATCCAACATGCATCCCGTCGTCGTTGCTGGTGACAGAGCGGCCTCCCCAGCATGTCCCAGTGTCTCTGCGGCCGCGGGAGACTGGTGGCTGCCTGCCCTCTCGCAGGCGCCACGGCGAGGAGGAAGAAAAAGTGCTTGTTGCAAAGCGCTGATCACTAGCGGTCCGAGGGCTCCGCGTCCGCCCGCTGAGGGGATCACGGCCTTGACCGTGGGGGACTTACGGCTGCGTAGTCGTTTGAAAGCTGGGAAGACCTAAACGATAGGAACCCACTCATGTGAGCTACCGAGGCGAGGCTGGCAGTGTTTGAAGGGGGCGAAGCATAATTCAAACATCTGGTAAGTTCTTCCCCTCACTGTCCTCTGCCCACCCCAGGGGCAGTAATAGCCCCTTGGGCTGCGGCTTCCTTGTGGCACAAAGTAGAGGCACATTTTCTAGGACCTGAGCTAAATGGAGGTGGGGCTCTTAGCTGTTAAAAGCACAGCAAGGAGCTGCTGTTATCTTACAAGACTGAATGGCGATCCTCCCAAGACACGGGGCCATGGGCCCAGGCCAGGCAGGGAGGGCGATGGAAAGGGGGGTGGAGGCGGGACTCCAGGGCCCCCCCTTTATCGGGTACTTGTTGCGGCCCGGGGGAAGTCCCGTAAACTTCGGGGTCCCTACAACCTCCGTTTCCGGATGGAGGGGGCCCCAAGGCCATCTAACCAAGGGGACCCAGCAGTGAGCGTCGCCGGGGCATGGCCGCGAGCGGCAGGCTGCCGCCAGGTCCTCCTTCCCCGGCCCGGAGCCGGGCAGCTGCGACCGCTTCGCAGAGGGAGCCACTGTGGGTACTAATGAGTCGGTGTCAAGATCAAACTGAGATTCTACCCAGGTTTTCTAAGATAAGCACTTTACCGAGAGAATTAGACCTGAAAGGAGGTAGCTGGAGGATTTAAACTGCGTTCAGTCTGGTGGGAAAACGGCACTATAGAAAGACCTATTGATTTGAAATGAAAGCCGTAGCTAGAATCAAAGGCTGGGGGAAGGGTGACGGACGGAGCGGAAGGGTAACTTGCGCAGACCCACAGCTGAGTGAAGTGTGTCTGAGAGGGCGGCTCAGGGAGGGTGGGTGGGTGGCCTGGGGCGGCTGAGGAGGGAAGGCCCTATGCAGCTGAGGGTGTCCTAGGCTGAACGCTGTCCCCAAACAGTCGCGGCTGCTCGGAGCCTGTGAATGTGACCTTGTTTGAAAGTAGGGTCTCAGGTAATCAAGTTAAGGTGGAGTTTTGCTGGATTAGGGGGGGCCCCTAATCCAACGACCGGTGTCCTTATAAGAGGAGGGAAATTTGGACACAGACACAGTGGCACAGTTGGAAGGCGGCCGAGTGAAGACGGAGGCCGTTAGGAGTGACGCTGACACAAACCCGGGAACGCCAAGGATTGCTGGCGCCTTGGCCAGCTCAGGCTGCAGTGACGAAGCGCTGCGGGCCGAGGGGCTTGACAGACATTCGTTTCTGCACTATCTGGTTTCTCCCTCCCTCCCCAGCCTCACCTGGGACCACTTCCCCCCTGCTCAATGTACTGTGTAGCCAGCCCTGGCCAGTGTGGCTCAGTGGTTAGAGGTTACCCTGAGCACTGAAGGGCCGCAGGTTCAATTCCCGGGCAAGGGCACATACCTGGGTTACATGGTTAATCCCTGGCTCTGGTCAGGGCCCGTGTGGGGGGAAACCAATCGATGGGTCTCTCTCATATTGATGTTTCTCTCTTTCCCTCCCTCCCTTCCACTCTCTCTAAAAATCGATGGGGGAAAAATATCCTTGGGTGAGAATTACAAAAAGTATGTGTGTGTGTGTGTATATATATATATATATATACTGTAGCCACTCCTGTCTACCTTCTGCTTTTGATATGCCAAGCTCTTCCCTGCCCCAGGGTCTTTGCACATGTTACTCCCTCTGCCTGAAAAGCTCTTCTGGCTCTTCACGTGGTTGGCTCCTTCCTGTCCTTCCGATGTTGCCTTCAATGCCAGCGCTTCAGAGAAGCCTTTCCTGACCACCCTATTTAAAGTAGCATCCCACTGTGGTAGGTTCAGTAATGCCCCCTTCCCAAGGTGTCCACATCCCAGCCCCTGGACCCTTGAATATACTATGTTCCATGCAAGGGGGACTTAAGGTTGCAGATGGAATGAACTTGCTAATGGGCTGACTTTAAAACAATGAGCATATCCTGGATTATCGGGTGGGCCTAGCATAAACATAAAGGTCTTAAACGGGATGGGAAAGGCAGAAAATCCAGAGCCAGAGACAGAGCATTGGAGACGGACTCGGCTGACCATTGTGGAGGCAGGTGCCAGGAGCCAGGGAGCGTGGGTGACCCCTAGCAGCTGGGAAAGACAGGATCCCTGTTCTCCCCAGAGCCTCCAGGAAGGACCGCAGCTCTGCCAACACCTTGATTTTAGCCCTTTGAGACCCATTTTGGACTTCTAACCCCCAGAATTGTCAGATAATGAATTTATATTGTTTTAAGCCACTAAATTTGTAGCACTTTGTTGCAGAAAGAATAGGAAGTTAATATGGATCTGAACGTCGCTTCCAACCCCTTTGAGAAGCTGCCTCTGACCTTCTTATCGCAAGTAGCACCCCACCCTCCTCTGGTTCCTCCCTTGGGCACGTGCAGGTGCTAAGCACCATTTTAGGCCCTAGGGATGCAGCGGTGAGCAAGACGTTAAGAGCCCCTGCCCTCTCAGAGCCTGCACGAGGCCTGGGGCTGGGGGACGCTATAAGCAAATAAGGAAAATCAACAGGGTGGCAGATGGTGAGAGGAGGAGCGGGGGCGCTGGGGTCGGGGAGCGTGCGGTGCAAGTGGCACGGTCACGGCGCGCGTCACTGAAGGTGACATGTGGGCAAAGACCCAAAGCAGGTTGGCGAAGGCGGCAGCTACCTGGGGAAAGAGCAGGCGGGCGGAGGAGAGAAAACATAACAGCAGGTGCAGAGGCCAGCGCAGCCGTGCAATTCATCATCCAAACCAGGGCCTCCTGAGAGGCAAAGTGAAAGAATTAATAACCGGCCCAGACCGACAGGCACACACCTGGACACGGGTCACCGCTCAGCGGCAGGTCCCTGGGCAGCGAGGACAGGCGGCTGGATCACAGCGAATGATGAGGGGCCGGGCGGTGGTCGGTACGAACTTTCGGCCTCTGAGACCCCGGCTGCTACTCTGGGGAGAGGAAAACCGCGGGGGAGTTTGAGCGGAATAATACGATTTGGTTTATGTTGGAAAGAACTGCTCTAGCTGTCGCGGTGGGGACCGAATGAAAGGCCAGTGAGGGCCCCCAGTGTCCGCAGGAGCCCCGCATAGGACGCGGGAGATAGAGTCTGATGGTGGAGCCAGAGGACTGGCCTTCAGACGGCAAGTGGGGGGAGGGCGGGGCCGCCGGGCTAGTGGGGTGAGGGCAGGGCCGCCGGGCTCACGGCTCATCTCCCCGGCTGTCCGGGTCTTTCGGGTGCCAGGTGCTTATTTATTACCAGCTGTCTCTGTGCTGGAGGACGCGTGTGGGGGGGGGGCGTCTTCCTCGGGCAGCACCCGACCTGGCACCCAGTGGGCGTTCAGTGTATCTTGAGTGAAGGAATGGGTGGGGAAAACTGCTGGTTTAATTCTTTTCTGTGCCAGTAAGACATTGGCAACAAGAGAAATTAAATAAATGGCTCGCCCAAAGTCATTGCTGACTCGGGGGCAAAGCTGGGCAGAAACCGGGGTCCCGGGATTCGCCCTCTGCCTCCCGGCCCTGCGTTCGCGGCCCCTCGCCTCGGTTGGACATGTGGTGCGACAGCGATGTCCTGGCCCTGACCTCCCGGCC
Organism: Miniopterus schreibersii; assembly: GCF_964146895.1. Taxonomy (NCBI): domain Eukaryota; kingdom Metazoa; phylum Chordata; class Mammalia; order Chiroptera; family Miniopteridae; genus Miniopterus; species Miniopterus schreibersii. The sequence continues at coordinate 183,701,940 of NC_138102.1, read as the reverse complement.
TCCTGCACCAGCATCGGGACTGACTGCACAGAGAAGCTCCCAGGGCGCCAAGGAACCAGGAGCGTCACCTCCATCCCCGCGGCCACGACAGGCGGCAGGCCGAGGACGGGCTTCCAAAGTACCCGTTTCTCCCAACTGCAGGAGGGCCTTCTGGCCGAGTTATTTGCCCTGACAATTTAGGAGGAAAACACGCGTTTTCCTGAGTTGTAGTCACAAGCTCCTCTTTCCCTTTTCCTGCTTTGCTGTCTCCCATCGGCACCCACCCCGCGGCTGCCCGGCGAGAGGGCGAGGGGCCTGGGCAGGGAGGGGACACCGGGCCAGGGAGCTGTGAGGAGGCGCGTGGCTTCTCTCCCAGTCCAGGTCGCGGTCGACGCCCGGGTCTTTGTCAAATGCAAGGTTGGCTCTGTGTGAAGCAGCTGCATTTCAATAATGTGCGACTCTTGTGGGTTTGCTCCGCGAAGCTGTGTGAGATCTGACAGTAGTGAGCGGATCATTTCTACTCCGTAAGGTCACCTTCCAAACTTGCTGAGTGGACCGATTTACCCTTGAAAGGGAAGGATGGACGTATTTGGCCAATTCTTACATGATTATCACGAGAGACTGAATATACAAAAGGACAATGGCCAGAGTATATTTCAAAATAGAACTTTGATCTGCCCAGGAAGCCACCCCCTCGCCCACTAAGCAGCCCGGGAGGCCAGCCTGCTGTCCGTCAGACTCGCAGGGAGACGCCTTCCCATCTGCGGTGCCAATCCAAGGAGCTGACGACTTCTACAACGTGGAGCCAAAATGACCAGATCTAAATGAATAACCTACAGCTCCCCTCCTTTTTGTACCCCCCTTTCCAATTCAGGACCAACCAGAGAAAACCAAATGGGTACCCTTAACCAACCATGTAGGACACCGGCTTTTAGCCAGCCCGCCTCCAGCTTCCCCAGGCCCACAGCCTCCAATCGGGGCACCTAACACCTTCCCTTTTTACCCCTGAAAGCTTTCCCACTCTGCCTGCCCTGAGCCCCTGCTGGGAGCTGAGGGTGACAGCCCCCACCCACCAACGCGACCCAGTCACCAGCCTGGGCCGGAGGCAGCAGCAGGCCGGGGTGGGGATGAGGGGAGACTGGGAGCAGGTAGCTGAGGACCGTCCAGTCCCAGGAGGCAGTGGAAGGCCGGACGGCCTGTTAGCTGGCGTCCCAAGGCCCCAGACGTCCATTATCCCGTTAGACTTCACTTACAAAGTACAAATTTTTTTTTTTTTTTTAACATATCTTTATTGATTTCAGAGAGAGGAAAGGAGGGGGAGAGAGATAGAAACATCAACGATGAGAGAGTCATTGGTCGGCTGCCTCGCCTGCAACCCGGGGCACGTGCCCTGACCGGGAATCGAACCCCGATCGCCTGGATCCTAGGTCGACGCTCAACCGCTGAGCCACGCCCGGCCGGGCCAAAGTACAAATTTAAAGGTAAAATTGTTAAGGATTTCAAGACAGTGACCACACAGCATGAAACCCGAAATACGGGGCCCTTCTGAGCATGGCTCTGTGTGACCACCCTGGTGCAGGACCGAGAAGCTGGCCCCCACACCCTCCCCCAGCCCCTCCGTCTCCTTGGCACTGTGCACGCCTCCATCGTGGGGTAAAATCTGCAAGCTGTGGGCAGCCGTGCACAGAAACGGAACTGAAAGTGGTCTGTGACTGATTCTGCCTGGCTCACAAATCCCCACTTCTGCTACGGACAGAAAAAAAAGAAATTAAAACACGAACTTGCTCATCAAAGCTGACTCAGTGTCTTCAGGCCTCGAACCCTCCTTCCGTTAACTCAGAGGCTTCCAGGTAGCAGTTCAGGTACAGCCAGGCTTGGGTTCCCTGTCTGGGTCCTCTGGGCCCCTTCCCAAGACGGCCCTGGCTCCCGCCTCTAAGAGGTGTGGCTGAGGGGCTTCCGAGCTGCCTGTCCTGGTGCCCACCGAGCAGCCATCCAGCCTGGGCGGCTCCGGGCTCTAGTGCCAGGCTCGTCTGGGCTCATCCCACTGCTGCTCTAACCCCGAGGAGGAAACAGGGCCCTCGTAGCTGCTCTCCTGTCTCTCCCTACCTGACGGGACCGTCCCCAAGTCACATCCTCTGCCCTTGAACCCTGCTTCTGATCCGAGTCCTCCAGACTTGATTACCATTTCTTAACGGGGAGCCTTTGAAGTCCAGGAAATCCCTTTGTTCTCTGAGCCCAGCTCCGTTTCAAGACTGTTGTCTCAAGTGCATTCGGTCGGCCTGGACTCGAAGGTAAAAGGGCTTTTTTCCTCTTGTTACATTCCTGCTATGAAAATCACCGTCCTCCCTGAGGCAAACAGAAGTCTCGGACTGCATGAGAGAAGGGAAATATTATTAATACATTAAAAATGTATTCCTCTTTTACCTCTAGCCTAGCAGTTACCACAAATGTATTAAGATGGTCTATTTATCTGTCTTCCCAAATAGAGTGTAGGTACTTAAAGGCAGGGGACAAACACCACTCGTTTCTATGTCAAGTACCTAAATATGGTGCCGGGCACTTTATAGGCTCCCAGAAGCAGGCGGGGGGGTGTTTGGGTGGATGGACGGGGTGGATGGGTGAGTGGCTGGCTGGCTGGCGAGGTGGACAGGTGGGTGGATAGGTGAGTGGCTGGAGGGAAGGACAGGTGTTCTGGTGGATGGATAGACAGGTGGAATGATTGGATAGATAAACCACCTTCAGAAAATATACCTAACAAACTTCTACTTGTGTCTCTTTGGCCCAAACTGTGTCACATGCCAGCTGAGATGCAGGGGAAGCTGGGACTATCCATTGCAGTTGTGGCCGTTTACTTGGGGCAAAATTACGGTTCTACCCGAGGGGAGAGGGCAGAGTGGACAATGGGCGTGCCACCGGCGGTCACAGTCAGAGGGATTGCATTTTAGCAGAACTTTGCAGGATGCGTAGGAGGGGAGGGGGTTTCGAGCTGATGAAACAGCCTGAGCAAAGGCCCGGAGGCAGGAGAGCCTGGATCTGCACTTTCTCCGCCCTTCGCAGGTGTTTCCCCCGCCAGGTCTCCCGTGTGTCTAATCCCTTCTTGGCGTTTGTTTCTTGCGTGACCCAAACTAGCACAGTGGACGTGTTGGCTTCTTATAGTTCCAAGGATTCTTGACGTGCTGCTGGCTGCGTGGAAGTTCAGGCTCTTATCTCCTTGATGTTCCTGTTATCGTATGGAACAGTCCCGCTGATTTCTAATAGGACATTGTATTAAAAGTATCTGTATTCCTGCCCTGGCCGGTTTGGTTCAGCGGTCAGGGCATCGGCCCAGGCACGGAAGGGTCCTGGGTGCGGTTCCATTTACTGGTCAAGGGCATGCACGTGGGTTGCAGGTTCAGCCCCAGCCCTGGTCGGGGCACGTGCGGGAGGCAACTGATCGATGTGTCTCTCTCACGTCCATGTTTCGCTCACTCTCCCCCTCCCTCCCTTCTACTCTCTCTAAAAAAAAAAATCAATGGTAAAAAAATATCCTCCGCTGAGGATTAACAACAACAAAAGTACCTGTATTCCTGAACAATATGTAGTACTGCTTTATATATTTTTTAACTTTTAAAGTTATCATTTTGAAGTATTTCCTTTCGATGTTTGTTTTTGAGATTTATGCATGTAGGCACATGTAGTTGCTGATTATTTCGCCTGCTCTGTGGTAGTCTGTTATACAAATAAAATGCAATCTGTGTATCTTTTCTGCCTCCGAATGGCTTATTTCCGTCTTTTCTCTGTTACACTGGACGCTGCCGGGAACATTCTTACACACGGCTGTAGTGCTCACACATGAAAGTTTCCTTGGGATATTTGCCTGGAAGTAAAACTGGTGGGTCATAGCGTGTCACTAGGTAATGTCACATTGCTCTCTACCCCGGTCGCCTACCCCCTGTGTCTCTTAACCTCCCTTGAAGTTTTTCATGTGCTTATGTCCCTGCTTTGCATTCTGGATATTCTTTTTATGTCTGGATATTCATTAGTTATCTCTTCACCTGTGTCCCGAGTTTTAAATTTCATTGTTTATTCCTAGAAGTTCTATTTGGAGCTTTTTATTTTGTTTATCTTTACATTTTTATTATGGAAAAATTTAAAATGTACATAAAGTTCGAGATGAGAGAAGAAGAAACTCCTATGTATCTATTCTTATTTATCTTTAACTGGTATCGACCCACAGCCAGTCTTGTTTTATACATACTCCTTCCCACGGCTCCCCACCCTGAGACTATTTTGAGGTGAGTCTCAGACACCGTAGCATTTCATCTGTAAATATTGTTCCAATCTGTCTCTTCTTGTTTTTATAATGTGTTGTTACTTTATCAAGAGTTTGCACCTCTCATTTTGGTCTTTAATCATTATAAGTGTTCTTGTTTAGATAGAGTCTTAGGGCTCCAACCCTCCCGTCTATGGCATCTGCTGACGGGTTCAAGATGACCTCTTGGCCCTGGCGGGTCGTTCAGTTGGTTGGAGCCTTGACCTGATACGCCGAGGTTGCAGGTTCGATCCCCAATCAGGGCACCTAAAAGCAGCAGCCAATGAATGCATAAATAAGCGGAAAACAAATCCAGGTCCCTCTCTCTCTCTAAGTCATGAATAAAATAAAAAATAAAAAAAGATGACCTCTTTCTTCATGTATCTTGGAATTTGATATTGTGTAGCTCATCTTTGGATGAGCTTGTTTGTTTCTTTGGAAACTCCTGCTACCAGAATTTTAAGTGTCCCTCTAAAGCCATTTTGCATCTGCTTTTACCAGGTGGTTTTGGGTTATCACCAGCCTGGGACCGATTTTTTCCCCGTGACATAGAGCTCCCAGATCACGTGTGCAACCTAAACCTGGCACTCACAGTGCAGACACGTGCAGTTTGCATTTTTCAGTGGATTTTTTTTTAAGCCCTGCTGCTCTGGCCCGTGCTGTGATGGACAAGCTTCCCCGTTGTCCCCTGTGCCAGGGGAGAGGTTTCCTACCTACTCTTTCACCTCCAGACCAGCCCTTAGGCAAGTCTGGCTTTGCCAGGAGTCAGAGCTCCAACTCTGCACCTCCTGTGGCTGCAGGTCTTATCTCTGGTCCCCACATCTCATCTCCAGGTGGAGGCCAAAGCCGAGGCCCCTGGGTCACCCTCCGATATCTTCCCCTGCCTCTCTTGCATCCTGCCCTGAGCCAGCTACGGGGTAGAGTCATGTGATTCCCATCTTGGTTTTTCCTTCTTTGTTCTGGCCCCTGGGCATATCCCTCTCTTGCTTGTTAACTCAGCCATAGGCTCACAGTTCACGGATGCGGTTATATTTTATCATGCACGTCTACATTTTGAAGGGAGAGCTTTTCCACGTTATCGCAGTCAAGAGTTTGTCAGAACCGAGTCCCCTTGATTGTGAAAGCTGGTTTGGCTTGTTTTTGTTTCTTACAATTGAAAAGGCCCTGACCAGTCTGGTTACCATAGTGTCATCCTGCAATCAGACCCCCCACCCTGGGGCCACTGCAGGGCTTCAGCCATTCTCTCTGGTCCCTGCCTTGCTGAGGACACAGGAGCAGGCCCGCTCACAGCCTCAGCTGGTGGTGACTACGCTTGTCGCCCTATGTGGAGCCACTGCCCCTCTTTTTGGTACTGACCGGCTGTGGTTTTTGTTGCATGAGACACGTGGATAGCAGTCGGTGCTGTTCCCGTTCTGCAGAAGCTTCAGAATTCTGGATTTTGCTGTGACACGGCGTCTCTGTCCATTTTTATTTGTGAACCAGCTACATTCCTCTATAACACTGCCACTGAGTAAGCCGGCCAGCAAAGAAGTGGCCTGAGTGCTCATAACCCGGTTCTTTTCCTCAAGAGAGAAGAATCTAAGAAAGGGAATAAGTTTCACCCTGTCACTGCCACGGGTCTTTAGTCCCGGGCACAGTCACGGCTGTGTCATTGCTTATGTTCTGGGCTGGATGAGGGCCCAGGCCAGGCCCCTGTCAAAAACCCTGCTCAGGCCCTGGCCGGTGTGGCTCAGGCGGTTGGGCGTCATCCCTTTACGAAAAGGTTGCTGGTTGGATTCCAGGCCAGGGCACATGCCCGGGCTGTGGGCTCCATCCCCAGCAGGGGGTGTGCAGGAGGCAGCTGATTGATGTTCTGCTCTCACATCGATGTTTCTCTTTCTCTCTCGCTCCCCCTTCTTCTCTCTCTAAAATTCAATAAAAATATTAAAAAACAAAAACAAAGAAACCCTGCTCAGACGTTTCTTTTAGAGGTTGATGAAATATTCTAAAATTAGACTATGGTGATGGTGCCTAACTCTGCAAATATACAGAAGGCACTGAGCTGTACACTTGAAGCAGGTGAACTTTATGGTGTATAAATTAAATCTCAATAGCCTTTTTTAAAAAAAAGTGCATGAAATTAGCCCAGCCGGGCATGGCTCTGCAGTGAAGCGTTGACCTAGGATCCAGGCGATCAGGGTTCGATTCCCGGTCAGGGCACATGCCCGGGTTGCGGGCTGCAGCCAATCAATGACTCTCTCATCATTGATGTTTCTATCTCTCTCTCCCTCTCCTTTCCTCTCTCTGAAATCAATAAAGATATATTAAAAAAAAAAAAAGTGCATGAAATCCTATGGGGGAGAAAACCTGCTTGGGTACCCAAGCCCTGCTGTGGCCTGGTCTTTCACATAACCTGAACCTTTGGCCAGCTGGGCCTCCCATGGACCACCTTGTTCTGTGCACCCTGAGTTTGCCCAGACCATCTCCCCCTGGGACCCCCTGCCCCTGCCCGCTGGTTATCCTGCAGGCCTGAGCCCCAGCTTGGCTCTCTCCAGGAGGGTCTCTGACCCTGTCCGAGTCCCGCCGTGTCCTGGCTTAGCTGCCACTGCCCTGGTCACGTTGCGCCAATGGCTCCAGTTTTTCGGCATCTTAGTCATTCTGCTCTCGAGGACCTCCTGGTGCCTGGCACCGTGAAGGATGCCCACCGTTTCACCTGCGCCCTGCTGGCACCGTGGGGCTCCCTGCGGAGTGCGCCCTCCGGGGCTCGTGCGGAGACGGGGTGCGGCTGGCACCCCGCCCGCGCCTCGCTGGCGGTTCCTTAACCTCTGAATTAGCGATCACCAATTAGCGGTTTAGCAAGGCCCACCTTCCTTGTCTGTCTGGAATGCTTCTCTGCTAAGGCACTTGTCCCTCGGGCGGGGGAGACTAGGGGCCTGCATGTACTAACTGAATGAAAGGGGGGGAAAGGCCAATTAACCTTCAGCTGAGAGAAAATGATTTCTCCTATCAGCTGTGAAAACTGGCAGCTTTATCAGAAAATGAGCCGGGGCCACAGAGCCTGGCAGGCGGGCGGGCGGGAAGCCTGCAGGGCCCCCGGAGTAGCACAGCTGCTGAGGGCAGGGACCGCTGCCCCCGGGGTCAGGGAAGCATCGGGGACCCCGAGTCCTCACCCTGGGAGGGGGAACCCAACCCCCCACCTCGCCCCCCTTCTGAGCCGGCCCCCAGGAAAGGGGACTGGACCTGTTCAGGCTTTTTCCCGAAGCTCAGAGCTCTGACTCTGGGGCTTCTCCCGGTGCGCTCGTTTCCTCTGCCCTTCTCATAAAGGGGGGCACGTGGTGTCTATTTATGGGAGCGGGGCCTGGGCTGGGAGAGCGCCGGGCGCCCGAAGCCCAGGGCTGATGGAACCGCTCTGCCCGGCCTCTCCCTGCCCTGAATGAATGACCGCGCGGGGCGGGCGCCCAGCTCCAGCTCCAGTGGCATCTGACAGACGGGCGCCTTCCTGAGAGCCACACAGGTAATCTGTTCTATAAATCAGCGCTTATGAAGCAGATGGGGGTTAATAGAGCTCACACTCGGTAGCTTTAATATGAGAGGCGGCGCAGAGAGAAAAGGGGGAAAGCACGCTCCTTGGGCCTGGCAGAGAAGATATTTATTAGCTTTTAAAAATAAAGACATCCACTTTCTATTTTAAATATAAGTACGTCTTGCTGAAAAAGAGGCGGCCAATGAGCAAAATACAGCAAGTGGTCCGACAGAGCCCTAAGACGAGGACAAGCTGTTTGTCCTAGTTGGAAACGCTCCAGCAGGCGCTGGGGTTGTGTCACCCGCCTCCTCCCGACACATGACAGCGGAGCTCAGCAACCCGGGCAGGGGCAGTGACTACGAGCATCGCCCTCCGGAGGCATCCACGGGCGTCACCGTCACAGGGAAGAGGACATGGAGCAGCGAGACAGGGCAGAGCCGCTCAGTTCTCCGGATGGGAAGAGGGGGAAAGCCAAGGGGGGGCCCGGGGGGTCCTGTGGGAGGTGGTAGCTCTGGGCTGTGGTTTTCTGAATCGCCCCCAAATGCTTTGGAACTGGGATTCCTGATCAGGTCTCATGTCCAAAACCTCCCATTATAGGAGATATAATAAGGCAGTCAACTTAAGGCCTTTAATACCCAGGAATTGATTCCGGATAAAGTCAGTAAGTTCAGGTATGTGGCTGCCATGGCCTCCAGGAGGTTATTGGACGGCATCTTCCAAGTTGCAGTGCTGATTTTTGAGGTGAACAGCAAGGAAATTCTAGCTGTTGTTTACAAATAAACCCCAGACTGTTCATGGCTTAACACAAAAGGCATGCTTCCTGCCCATAAAACAGACCGATACGTGTTCACAGGTTGGTTCGTGGTTTCCTCCAAACGGGGACTCAGGGACCCACCCCTTCCCATCTTTTGGCTCCACTGCCCCAGAAGACCTCGTTCATCGATGCGAAGGGAGAGAGTGGAGAAAGAATATTTACTTTTTCACGGCGTTGGCCTGGAAGTGGCATGCAGTACCTCCCGGGCCCTCGGCCAGCACGGACGGTTCATGTGGCCTCAGCAGGGCGAAGGACGGCTTAGAAAGGGAGCCCCGCGGGACCGCGCGGCCTGGCGGCGCCTCTGCTGTTGAGCGGAGGAGCCTGACTTTTGATAGACGGTTGTCTTTGTCTCCTCCAAGCCACTTTCAAAAATAACCCTCCGCATAGGATCGAAAATGAAACTATATAGGAATCTGTGGGATGCAGGTGCAGTGAAGGTGAAAGGGACATATATAGCACGAATCGCTTACATTTAAAAACAGGAAAGTCTCGAATCAATACCCTAAATCCCTACCTCAGAGAAACTGGAAAAAGAGCAAAATAAACCCAAAGCGAGCAGAAGGAAAGAAACGATGAGGCGTCGAAATCAGTGAAATTGAAAACAGGAAAACAATAGAGAAAAACCAATGAAACAAAAAGTGGTTTTTTGAAAAAATAAGAAATAAAATTTGTAAACTTCTATAAAGAACTGACCTCTGGAAAGGCTGAAAAAAGAGAGAAAATACAAATAAAAAATATCAGGAATAAGACAGAGTATCAGCGCAGATCCCGTAGTACTACGAACTTTATACTCATAAATTGCTAATTTAGATAAAATGGACCAGTTTCTTGAAAACTACAAACCACCAAAACTCAGCCAAGATGAAATACATAATCTGAAAAGTCCTCTAACCATTAGGGAAATTAAATTCATAATTTAAAATCTCCCCGTTAAAAAAAAAACCTCTAGGTCCAGCCGGTTCAATAGAGAATTCTACCAAACATTGAATGAAAAATTAACACCAATATTACACAATCTCTTCCCAAAAATGAAAGAGGCGAGAATCCTTCTCAACTCATTTTGTGAGGCCAGTACTACCCTGACATTGAAACCAGACAAAGATACCATGAGGAAAAGAAAGCTACAGACCAATATTTCTCATGAACTCAGGTCAGTCTTCAACCAAATGTTAAAGTGAATCCAGCAATATATAAACAGGGGCGGGCAAAAGCAGGTTTAGGGTTATGAGTCACCTTCTTTCAGGTTCCTAAAGCTATTGTAATAGCCCCAACCTGCATGTCTTTTCCCATACAAATAACTGTAAACCCCCTTTTGCCCGTCCTGAGACCCATAACCAAGGAAGATGCATCCTACCTATGCAGGCTGTCTCAAGATTAAAAAAATCAATTAATATAACCCACTATCTCAACAGGCTAAAGAAGAAAAATCATATCGATGAATACGGGAAAGGCATTTGAGAAAATCCAGCACCCATTCATGATTTTAAAACCTCAAAATTCTCAACAAACTGGGGATAGAGGGGAATTGATTCAACTTCATAAGAGCATCTACCAAAAATCTATGGCCAATAGTCCCACAAATCTTGAATTCTTGTGTTTTCCTTTTCAGTTAGTTAGAAATCCTTTTAAATTTCCCTTTGACTTCTTTTTTGGCAAATGGGCTATTTAGAAGTGTGTTATTTAGGCCCAGCCGGCATGGCTCAGCGGTTGAGCATCAACCTAGGATCCAGGAGATCGGGGTTCGATTCCCGGTCAGGGCACATGCCCGGGTTGTGGGCTCGATCCCTCTCCTCTCTGAAATCAATAAAAACATATATATATATATATATATATATATATATATATATACACACACACACACATATATATATAAAGGAAGTATGTTATTTAGTTTCCAATATTTGGGCATTTTCAGAGATCTTTCCTTTATAAATTTGCAACTTAATTCCGATGTGGTAAGAGAACAAACTTTGTATGATTTTAACCCTTTGAAATACACTGAGCACTAACAACGGTATGTGATTACTAGAGGGAAATGGGGCTGGGGAGGTGGAAGAGGGTATAGGGGGATAAATGGTGATGAAAGGAGACTTGACTGGGTGGTGAACACACAATACAATACACAGATGATGTATTATAGAATTGCACACTTGAAGCCTGTATAATTTTATTAACCATTGGCACCCCAATATATTTAATAGAAGGCAAGTGAGTAGGAGGGAGGAGAGGAAGCGGGGGACAGGGACGGGGCAGCCTGCTCTTTAGAGCTAATGTCAGAGCAGCACCCATCAGTCCCGCTGTTATTCCCCTTCTGTTGCACCTGGAAAGGGCGGAAGAACAGGCCAGGGGTGGCCAGGGGCTGGGGGCGGGGCTGGCCGCAAAGGGGCAGAGGAGGGAGTTTGGGGGGCGGAGGAGTGTTCTTCATGGTGACTGTGGTAGTGGTTACACGGCTGTGGGCATTTGCCAAACCCCAGAGAACTGCGTAACAAAGAGCGGATTTTACTGGACGTAAATTTTAAAATAAAAATTTTAAGTTAGAAAAGAAAAACCCTGATTGTTACCAAATAAAAGAAGGGAGTCGTGATACACCCAGATTTGGGGGGGCTGGCTCCAGTCCGATTTTATGGCTTTGGAGTTTTTTGCCTGAGAGGTAAGGCGCTGGCAGTCAGTGAGCGCCACGCCGGGCGGGGCTGGGCCTCCTCTAAACCTCGTCTGTCACCCCCACGGGACAGGCGGATAAGCTGAGCCTCAGGGACGTGACTTACGTCCAAGTCAAAAGGAAGGCGATGGAGCAGGGACTGAACCCGCGTCTGCGGAGCCCGAAGGGTGTCACGCTCTTTTCCGTTTTCCAGACTTTTCACAAGGTTACGTGGCTCTGCCGCGAAAAGTCCCTGATTCCCCTCCGACAGCTCCTCCTGGGAGAGGGTTGCTGCGAACGACGGGCTTCGGAGGTGTTAAGGTCTCTCGCCTGCCTCCCCTTAGGCAGAGCTGCCATTCTTGGATGTGACCCTCACTTGCTTTGTCATTTAGCGTGTTTGGTTCCAAAGGGTGGCACCGCAAAGAGCAGCCGCTGGGCGGCCGAAAGCAGCAGGCGCCTGTTCTCAGCTGTCGGGTAAGCGGCCCAAATCCAAGACGGCCCGCTGGCTCCGCTGAGGCTCTGGTGGCCCTGCGTGGGACTTGGCTTGTGACTACATCACTCCAGCCTTCCTGCCTTTGTCCCCGTGTGTCTCCCCCTCTTCTAACAAGGACACCAGCCGTTGGATCTAGGGCCCACCCTAAATCCGAGATGATTGCATCTCCAGATGAAAGGCACTAATGTATCTGCAAAGACCCCATTCCCAAATAAGGGAACATTCACTTTCTCCGAGGGGGCAGAGGCAGGCTGGCACCTTGTGCTTGCTGGTGGCCCTGCAGCCATCTCTGTCCTCTGCTGTCACCCCAGACTTTGGGCAGGACTGTCCCCCGTCTGTGTGAGGCAGGGCCTGGGAGGTGAGTTAGAGTTGCCACAGCAGCCGAGAATCACAGACTCACTGTTCCTAGTACACTGGCCGCTTCTCCCTCCTTCCTCTTGCAGCGATTTCCCCCGCGGTGTCCCTGGCCACGCAAGCGGCCAGGGCGAAATGGGCGGGAGGTGAGTATGGGTGAGAAAAGCCCCTGGCAGCTGACCCTTTTGTGCCTGGGTGCTCCCGCTAGCCTGGGCCTGCCCGGCATCCCGCCCCGCCCCCCACCCCCAAGAAGGGCTTTGATTTTCCTGTGGGGACTCCTGTCCTCCAAGGGCATGTAGCTGGGCAGGGCTGTCCCCAGCCCAGCTCCTCCCTTTGGCTTTTCCAGCCCCCCTCGCTCTGCCTCCTCCCCCATGGCAGCCCCTGGCCTGCCCCCTGCAGCCCTTTGCTCTCCTGCGCCCTTGCCTGGCCGCCTGCAGACTTAGCTGCCCGGCCAGGCGGCTGGCGCAGGCTGGAGCTGCCCCCGTGAGCTGCCCACCGGCCCCAAGCAGGATGCACTGGAGTAAGAAGGGCGAGGGTGCCCGGCTGCCAGGAGAACAACCGCGCCCAGACCCCCGGCCGAGGCTCTGTGCTTTGTGTGTTTGCAGTCGGGAGAGTGAGGAGGGTGCAGGTGAGCTTGAGGGTGTAGACACTTTTGGGGGCAGGGATGGGGTGGGAGGGTGATTAGCTTTCTCTTTATTGATCTTTGATTACTGCACTTACTGAGCTCCGATTTCGCTCTGCCCCAGCCCCCCTCTGCCCTGCTCTGCTCTGCCCCCTTCCTCGCCCTCCGAGTTGCTGAGCTTCTACCTGAGCCCTGGTCCAGCGTCCACTCCTGCTACTGGCAGCCCTGCCTGCCATGGCCCCTGGCTCCCTGGCCCTGCCACCTGCAGGTCCCCACCCTGGTGCCCCTGGCTTTTCCTGTCACCTGACCAACCTGTGGCCTCCTTTGCCAATAACCTGTGAACTCGGCCCAGCTTCTCAGATCCCCAGCTCCCTTCTCTGAAAACACGGGGAGCTGCCGGCCCCACAGGGCTCTGTGCTCAAGGGAGAAAATGGTTGAAAAATGCTCTGTAAACCTGGGGTTTGGCACCAGATGAAGAAGCTTTACTTACTACTAAAGACATGGGGTGCAGAACGCGCTGCCGGAGCTCAGTCAGTGCCCTTGCTGTCAGGAACGCCGGGCAGAGGGCCCCGGAATCCGGACGGAGAAGCCACCTATTCCCTGCCCCCCCTGCCCTCCCCGCCCGACCCCCAGGGGGCACCAGATCTCCATGCGGTGTGGACAGGTTTCCCAGGAGTGGCCAGGCTGCCCTCCGCCCCTCACCCTGGCTCTGGCCGAGGGAGAGAGCTGGGGGGGGGCATGGGGGTTGGGGGGGGCAGGAATAAAGGGGCTGGCCGAGAGCGGGGCATCCCAATGTCACCTCTGGGGCCGCATCAATATATTGCCTGAGTGCAACACACACAGCCTTGCAAGATTCAGAACATCCCTAAATCGCCGCATTTGCGGAAAATGGATGAAAAGCTGATCAAACAGGCGTTTGATGCCCGACGAAGGGGAGCGGTGCCAGCAGCGCGGGGTTGGAGGAAAGTGCGGGCTGGAGCCCCGGCAGCTGGAGGCGGAGTCTCCTGTCATCCATCAGGCCTGACAGGGACAATGAAAGGAGGCCTCCCTGTCCCTCTGCTCCGAGCCTGCTGCTGACGGGTGCGGGCTGGCGGGCGGGGGGCCAGGGTGTGCGGGGGCAGACACAGAGCAGGGTGACGGGGATTCCGGGGGCCAGCCTGCTGGAAAACCACGGCCCAGTCTGGAGTTGGGCTGGGAAGCCTGATTCTGAAAAAGCGCGGCTTCTCCATGCCTGGGGGGCTAGAGGAGCTCCCTAAACCTGCCTCTGGGGCCACTGCAGCCGATCCCTAAATGGCAGAACCCTAAATGGCAGGAGTCCCCAGGCAGGTGGCTGTTCCTAGAGAGAGCAGCCGGGTACACAGGCACAGCCTTTCCCGGTACACTGGCACCTTCCCGCTCCTGATGGCCTTTCCCCTCCGCCTGTCTCTCAAGGCAGGAAAATATGAACCACTTTCCCCTCACCGATGAGGAAGCTGAGGCTCAGAGCGCCCGCCTGACATGCCCAAGCCCCACAAGTAGGAGATGGCAGGGCTGAGCCTTGAACCCGGATCTCCCACCTCCAAGTCCCGCCTCGGGTTCCTCTAAGGCACAGGGAAGGCTTGTTTCGAAGGCTGGGCCTTCTGAGCGGGACCAAAACCCAGCAGGACGTTGGCTGCCGCATCTTCCTGGGGCACTTGGTCTGGAATGGGCACAGCCCAGCGACCCGGATGTTCCTGCTAAGTCAGTGCCATCCAGTAAAACCCAGTTCTGTTTTTGCCACCGAGTCGCAGTCTGTAATTGCAGTGTGTTCCCCTGGTCGTACGTTTCCGTCAAGTTTGCAGAGGGGGACATCTTAACCTCAGCTAAGTCTCTTCCCACCCTGGTTCTGTCTCCATCCATCGGTGGGCGTGTCTAGGAGCCACGAGTAGAGGAGTGAACCCGGGGAACAGGATGGGACAGGGTGGGAATGTCCTGCTGGTGTGACAGAAACACGCGTTAACAAAGATGCCACGAGAGGGCATCAAGGCCGCGCCAGGTAACGGGTGTCCTCGTGCGGGGAGCGCCTGAAGCTGGTCCCCGTGAGGAAACGTGGCCTGCCCCGGGCTCCTCCTGCTCCTTTAGGGGGGAGCTTGGTCCCAGTCTGTCTCTCCCTGTGGAGCCTGGGGTACAGCGTCCTCGGGGACGGGGCGTGCTGCGGGGCGCCGGGCGGTTAACACGGAATAGCCTGTCACTTTCCTGACTTGCCATCTGCCATATTTGTCAGTCTTGTAGAATTTGTAAGTGGTGGTTTCTATTCTCATTTGCAGGGGAAGTTAACAGTCACGGTCATACCCGGTTTTGCTTGGTAATTTTCAATGAGAGGCCCTTCGAAACTGTGGAAGCCTCAGACCCCAGCTTCCTCTGGGCTGTAGACGTGCAGTTTATGGAGAAGAAGGGGGTTGGTGGCTGACTCACCTCTCGCAGTTTGGGTTCAGGCTGGGATCGTGTCCCCACAGAGGCCGTGAGATCACGCATGTGAAGGGCCTGCAGGCCTCCTGGGCCCTTCGCGGGTGCGGTTCCTTGCGCCTTCCTAGGTCTCCCCGTGATGTGTGTCTCACTGAGATGGTTTCAGTTCCTCCCTGGCCATGCTCAGCGATGACAGGTATGCTTGCTCGCTCCGAGCTTCCTCACTGAGAGCCTGAGCAGGCCTGTTCTAAACGGAAATGACCAGGCCACAGTCTCAGCCAGCGATGCAAGGGGTTGGATAATAGTGGGGCAGAAGTGAAGGGGAGCAGGTCTTCCAGAGCAGTCTCTCTCCCTACAGACCATCCTGATGGCTCTCCAGGGGAGGGCAGGGCTTGGGCTTTGCCATGTGGGAGCCCAAAAGGACCCATGTGGGGGGCAGCTCCCACTCCCCAGGGGAAGGAAGGGCTTCTGGGGCATTGAGAGGGTGCAGCAGAGGGTTGGCCAGCAAGCTGGTGGGCACCGCCCCCAACTCAGAAGAAATGGGGGATCCAGAAGGATAGGGGACTCTTTGGAAGGCATCTGCCCAGAATGGGGGGGGGGGGCTATCCCTCCCCCCCCCCCCACCAGGGGACTGCAGTGGGAGGAGCCCTCCATGGGGAAGGGCCTGGAAGCTGGGTTGGGAGAAATGAACAGCACCAAGGATGTCTTGGTCTGGAGATGGGGAACCTGGAGACCACAAACTCTGTATTCACCTATGGGAAGGAAAGAGACCTACTCAGGAAACAGGAGAAGGGCCTCGGGTGCAAACTCCAAAGCAAAAACTGTTTATCCAGGTCAGGGGTTTCTCGGAGGGGCTGAAGAGTCTCTGGTCACTTGTGGAACAAGAGCAAAAAGGAGGGGAGGGAAAGGGGAGGAAGTGGCAGAAGAGAGGGGACGGGGGCAGGAGCCCCAGGCCACCTGCAGACCCTTATGGGGAGAGGGGGTGACCTAGGAAGCCACTGAGCCTGTTTCCCACCCTCACTCCGCCCCATGTTCTCAAGCAGCCAAGGCTCCCCCCTTCCAGCTCCCACCCTTCCCACCTGACCCACAGCCTTGACCTGGGCCGACCCACCCCTGGACTCGAGACTGTTAATAGTCTCCTCCTGTCCCCCTTGGCTTCTGCACCTGTGTCCCTGGGAGTGAGGCTGTGACATGGGAGTCGGGGATCCTGCCCGAGGGGAAGGGAAGGGAAGGGACGGGTGGGGCAGTATCTTATTTGTCCCGTGTTCTCAGCATCCAGCACAGAACCCTGTCCCCGGGCACCCCTTAATCACCCGCAGGGCTGAACTGAAGGGGGAACTCTGTTCTGAGGCCAAGTTGCCGGTTTATCATGTTGGCCAGTTCTTTCCTAGTAGGGCCACAGTCTGTGCTTTTCGATTCTGACAGCCACTTTCTACAAGTTTGTAACCAAAGCCGTAGTTATCTGTTACTGATTTGATTACAATTCCCCGTGGGGCCCTTTCCGCCTCTGTATTAAGGGAAAGGGCCTCGCGCAGGGACTCCTCTCCCAGTTTCCTGTTCGTTTGCTCATTCATTCAAGAGATGCCTCTGCTTGGCCTGCGCACCTGCCAAGATGAAGGCCTCATCACCTGGGAAGCGGGGACTGCTGCAGGTGGAGCAGGGGAGGGGCTGGGGGAGGACATGGTCACAAGGCGGACAAAGCTCACTACCTAGCCAGGGAGTGCAGACGCCCCCACAGATCATCACAGTGCTCGTGAGCAGGCAGAACAGGATTGAAACCGCCGCTCTGCCCTTGATGTCTGTGTGGTCTTAGAAAAGTGAATTTCCTTCTCTGAGCCTCAGTTTCCTCATCTGTAAGATGGGCGCACAATAAAACCTGCCTGGCAGGGTGATTCCGAGGATGGACGCAGCCCAACATCTGACAGAGATGAGTTCCTTTCCCTCCTTGGGTCCCCGCTCCCCCCCTGCCCCCCAGGCACTGGCCAGGCCCAGCAGGGAGTGGTTTGACAGGCAGGGGGTGGTGCGGTCAAGGAGGCAGGAGGGCCATGGGTGAGGAGTGAGGACCAGGCCAGAGGCCAGCGGACAAAGGGCCTCCTGCCCACTCTGAGGTCAGCTGCATCTAGCAAGGAGCCCGCCCTGGTCCCTCGGCAGCTCGGGAATGGCCACAGCCTGGGCGCGTCTCATCTTCCCGAGGTGCTGACGCGAAGATCCGCAGCTGGATGTGGGGAGGAAAGATAGGAGAAGTCTTGGCCAGCAGGGCGCAGGGAAGGGTGACTCAGGCACAGGCCCCCTGCCAGGCAGGCGAGGCTGCCCATGGATCCTTTCACCCACGTCAAATGAAAAAGCCTGAAAACAGTTTCCTTTGGGCCTCAGTGGGGGTGAGGAATTTCCCCGAGAGGAAGCTGCTGAGTGAGTGAGATCTGAGGGCCCTGGGGCCTCGACTCTGCTGTGACCTAGTGGAAAGAGGCCAAGACGCAGCTGACTTTTCCCTTCCTTTTTCTGTCCGACAAAGAACACACTGTGGCTCTCGTCCATCAGCTAGTCCCTAGGAGACTCCTGGCCCTAAAGGACTGTCGCATCCCTCCAGTGTCGAGGGCATTTTGTAGAGAACGGATTTCACTCCAGTGAGTGCAGACGCCTCTGAGCTTCCAAACGAGGTGCCTTCTGGAGAAAGTCTTTCCACTCAGAAACTGTATCTTAAGTGATGCCAGGCTCCCAGGACTGGCCAGAAAGCTGCTTAACTGTGTGCCCGAAAGTCTGCACACGCAAAATGAAACCAGTAGAAATCCATACTAATGGCAATACCAGTCATCTTTAACCGAAAAATGAATGGTTCTACTCCCCTGACTGTTGACGCTGAAGAGAAAAGGTGGTTTCATCAGAGGATGGGGAGGAGGTCTCCCCAGCCTGGCCCCCTGGCCCCTCTCCTGCCTCAGCAGCTCAGCCAGGACCCGGCAGCCCAGCCCCTCCTGCCCGCCCGCCCTCTCCCCCTCCCGGGAGCTTCTGGCCAAGCCTTTGTGGCCTGGCCTCCAGGGCAAGACGCCTGCTCTGGGCTTGCTGCCCCTTCCTGCTGGGTTCCCACTGGGTTATAACTTAGATACGTGGTTGTCAAGCTCTGCTCTAGAAGAAGGGCGCCCAGGACAGGGCCTGGCCCCAAGCGATGCCCAGGAGAGGTTTGTCAGATGAAGGAACAAGTGGCCCAAAGTTCCTTATGGTCATTGGAGGGGCTTCTGGACTCCTGTAGAAATGAGAGGGGTTGGCCGGGTTCTTGGCTGTCTGTGAACCTGACTGTGACCCTGGTCTCCCCGTGGGGGTGGAGGGAGCTAGGGCAGCCACAGGGCAGTGGGAAGAGCCTGCTGGACAGAGAGGAGGCGAGAGGGCAGGAGAGGCAGAGCTTTCCTGAGGAGGCGGGCCAAGCTGGTGGGAGAGCCCCGGGAGAATCCCCTGCGGCCACCCAGCCCTCTTCACCCCACCTCTGGAGCCCTGGGGGAGCCAGCTCCAAGGCCGGACTTTATGCTGGCAGGCGGTCCTTCCTCTCCTGCCCCTCCTCTCAGTCCTGTTCCCCAGCCTGTCCCCCTGCTGCCCCCTCCCAGACCTGTCGCCCTCCAGGTTTCCTCATCTGTGGATAACCACACGCCCTCGGGGTCCCTACCTGCCCCATCTCCCCTTGCTGGACCCTTTGTTGTTCTCTGCAAGTCACCCAGCCCCTCCCCTCAGAAAGAGATCTACAGAGAGACCCTCAGTAAAGGTTTAGGGCAGAATAGCTACTTTCAACCAACATCTCATTCTTTGCAAAACGCTTTCATCTCTGTTACTCCAGCTGTTCATCAGATCTGTCCTACGAGGCGGGTGTTCACCTCTTTCACATTGTAGGTGAGGAAACGGCCCCCACTGGCTTAGGAGATAAAGTGCGACCTGAGGGGCCTTCCTCTAGGGTCCCAACCCCACGCTGGCCTTCCAAGGGGGAAGGAGAAAGGGGAGGGAGAAGAGGGAGGGAGGCAGGGAGGGAGGGGAACCAAATCTCTTTGAAGGGCTCCTCCTGGCTGGTGGCCAAGCTGCCCATCGCCCTGCCCACAGCCCCTAGGGAATCGGCCTCAGGAGGTCAGTTTCTCAATGTGAGAACCAGGGTCTGTTAAATACAGATCCCTCGGCCTCCCAAAGTCTCCTGGAGCCGAACCTCTGGGGCAGGGCCAGGAACCTGCATAATTACTGGCTGCCACGTATACCCCTCTGCCCACAGAGTGCTGAGGCCCTCCGCCCCCTGGAACTCACTATGGGGAGCCCTGCCCTGAATGGTTGTCACTGCACAGCCGTGGGACTGCTTGGCCTGGTGGCAAATGACCGGCTCTGCCTGATGAAGATTCCCCAAGAGGAGTTTACAGAGTGCCCCCAGCAGAGCAGTCTAGAACAGAGTGGCTGTGCTCTGAAGGAGGCTCCTGTGGGTGCCCAGCAAGCGCATTAGAGGGGCATCGGGGTCCTACAGCCGGCGTGCCCTGCTCTCCGTTCCCACAGCCCACAGCACATTCCTGGTCCTGCCTACCCCTGACCCCCTTCACCGCCCTGTCATGTTGCCTCTCACGCCCAGGCCTGGCCTTTCAGGGCGGCCGGAGAGCCCGAGAGGGTGAAGAAGCGACATGGAGAAGGCAGAGCAGGGCGTTCCCACTGGCCACCAGGTGGCACCATTGACACAGGACAACCAGGGGAGGGGACCGGGGTGGCACCTTTAGCAGAGGACCTTCCAGACTAGCTCGCCTGCCGCCTAGACCCTCCAGCGCTTGGCCTCCTGGTGGGTGCTTGCCTCTCAGGGCACAGTTGTACCAAGGGCTTACAGCTAACAAGGCCTTGGCCCACGGTGAACACGGCCCCCTTTGTCTTTTCAGGTCGGCAGGATTATTTGCAGTGTGGCCGGGGCTGGGGAGGGGGCACTAGGTCCTTATTGCCTCTCCCCAACCAAGTTAGCGAGGAAAGTTGTATCTAACTCTTGGGATATGGCCCATAGGAAAACCCTGAACTCTGGCCCCCACCATGACCCCACGCAGGCCACTTACTCTATTTTCCTCTGTCGCTAAACCTGTAGGTGAGAGTTACAATACCCACCCTGCTGGGAGAATGGAGCGAACTGCAGGAACATAGTGATTAAAAGTACATCATGGGAGCTCAAGTCCTTGTTCCACTGCTTACTTGCTGTGTGGCCTTGGGCAGGTGGCTTACACTCTCTGAACTTGTTTTTTCATCTGTAAAACAGGAGCAGGAACACCGACTCTCCTGACATTTCTGTGAGGACTGAAGTGGTCAGTGTGTGAAAGAGCCTTTAGAACTGTGGCATGAAACAAATACTTAATAAACAGATAACAATATAGGGCAGCTTGGGCAGAAAAGGGACTTTGGAGATGGGACAGGTCAGCCCTCCAGCCCAGGCAGGAATCTTCCAGAAGCATGCAGGTTGGATGGCCTCCAGGTGAGTTTGCATACCTCCAGTAACAGAGAGCTCACCCCCTCATGAGAAAGGAGACTGGTCCAGCCCAGCTCATGATTAGAAGGGTCTCCTTCAACTGAGGCACAGCTGGTTCTCGGGGGCTGAATCATGTCCCTGGGCCTAGTGGTCGGGTCCCCTCCCACCCAACTGCCCATTGCTACATGGTGCAGAAAGGGGGCCCCCTCGAAGGTAAGCTTGGGTATTGTTAGGAGAGGAGGGAGCCTGCCCTCCACACCGGCCCTCTCCAGTGCAGGGGTGCTTGAGACAGGGGATGAAAGGAAGCAAGGAGCCGATCAATCCGTCCTGGAGCTCTGGGCAATGGGGACCCCGAGGACTGGGAGAAGTGGGACGCTGTGGGTCTCAGGCACCAAGGTCATTGTGAGAGGCCTCCCAACTGGTGGGCCCCTCTGGGCACTGGAGTCTGAGGGGGAAGTGACTTCCTATGGCCCGAGGAGGGAGGAGAGTGGTCCCCTTCCCAGGCACTTCTGCTTCCTGTGCATCTGCTGCCCAGGGTGCACGCTGGGAGGAAATGCGGAGAAGATGGCCCGTTCCTGAGCTTCAGGACCAAGCTGCGGCCAGGCCGGGCCTCACGCTCCCTCCCTCGCTTCCCCTCATTCAGGGCAGGTGACAATCCTGCCTGGGGCTGGGTGGGTTCTGTTTTCCTCTCTGGACAGGGAGCACCTTGAGGGCAAAACTATGACTCATGTTTTGCACTTCCACTGCCTGGCGCACAGTAGGTACTTAATCAGTGCATGTGGGAACCAAACTGAAAACAGAGGCCAGCGGTTTCAGTCCAGCTTGGAAAGCTTTACTCTTCATGTGGACAAGGTCTCTCAGGACCACAGTGATAGCTGTGCTCCTCATTTCCTCTCAGGACTGCCACCTCCTCCCTGAAGCCCTCCTCTTTGCTCCATATACATTTCTGCCATTGAGACAGAGCAGTGGTTAGGAGCACAGAGGCTGGGGCCATCCTGAGTCACTTCCCCTGGACACATGTCTTAGCTGTGTGACCTTGGGCAAATTTTATGTTAACTTCCCTGTGCCTCAGTGTCCTCATCTGTGAAATGGAAGTGATTATCGTATCCACCCACAGACCGTGCGAGGGTGAAATTGACCTGTTGAGTGGAAGTGTCTGGTGTTAGGAGCTGCTCAGAAGTTGCTCAGTTGTGCTGCGTTACTGCTCCTGCCCCGAAGCTGGGATCTGTCATTCCTTCCTCCTCTGCTGAGGCCAGTGCCGGGTGCAAACAGGTGCTCAGCAAAATGCGAAGGGATGGATGGATGGATGGATGGACAGGCAGACAGATGACTGGGCGAAAGCAGGCGCTGAAATGTGCTGTCCCCCAGGGTCCTCACCTGTAGACTGTGCTCTGGGTGCCCAACGGCTGCCCCCTTCTCTCTACGAGCAGAGCCCATGTCCTCTGCCCCCTCCCGCCACCTGCTCATTTGTAGTTCCCACCAAGGGTGTGGGGAGGAACCACCCATGGACCCAAGTCTGGCAAGTTCACTGTCCGGCGCCCACTTGGGTGAGAGGAGATGGGAAGTTTTGATGAAAATGAGGTTTCTGAATGTGCTCTGGCTCCTGTCACCCTGGTGCCTGGGCCCTGATAACACAGCCTGGCCCACTGGCTCCTGCCCAGGCCCATTCCCGTCTCTCCCTGGGAGGCTGAATGGCTCCCAGTAGCTCAGACACTTAATTATGATCCAAGACCCCACCCCCGCCTTTTCTTTTCCAGTCTCATCTGTGCTCTACAACTCAGAGGCCTGCCATCCCTCTGAGGCCAGTTGGGGGGTCTTCTCAGTGCTCAGTGTTAGGCCCGCCACCTTCACAGCAAGCCCGGGGGGAAGGCACCTTATCCCCTTATGCCCATTCATGCAGCCGTGTTTACTGAGCACGTACTAGGTGCTGGCTCTGCTCTGCACGGGGGAGGGGGAGGTAGGAAGACAAACAGGCGCCAGGCAGGCAAGGGGCCTCAGGCGGCCGGGCCCAGAGGCAGCAGAGCTCCCAGGCTCCAGGGCTGTAGGCCGGAGGGTGGCTGCAGTGTGAGGGGCCCAGGCCGGGCGTAGGGGTGGGGGGAGGCAGAGCAGAGTCCGTGTGACAGGCAGGAGCGGAGCTGGCGCCCCTGTTGTGTTGTGAGGCAGCCTGGCACTCAGCCACCTCCTGATGCCAAGTCATAAAGAGACTCCTAGAGGCACAGACCGATGCCTTTAAAATGCTCCCTCCGCACAGAGGCATTAACGTGACGTCCATCACCATGGCACCGAGGTGCTTAGACAACCCGCTCCCCCCAGGAGCTCAGGAACAGCGTGAGGCAGATTATCTGTGTCTCACCGTGACACGTGCGATCATGCATCATCGTGATGGATCAACAGTCAATACCACCGGGCCCCTCGGCCCAGCCGGCGGGAACGGTCTCATTCATGCGCCTTCCGGCCGGGGGGCGCCCGCTCCCGCCCGCGCTCCCAGCTCTCCTGGCATCGGCGGCAAAGCCTGGCTTTCACGGGTCCTGCACAGAGGGTCCTGCACAGGGCGGCGGCAACTGGACCCGTCATGTCCCCACGGGGCCTCGGGGGAGGCGAGGCCCGGGCTTCACACAGCTGGGCGTGTGCCAGCCAGCGCCCCTGCCTGGCCTTGGGCAAGCTGCTTTGCCTCTTGGGGGCGTAGTTTTATAACTTTGTACTGTTGGGATAATAACGTTTATATTGGTGCACGGAGAAAGGAGGTGGAGTGCCGGGCACGTGCTGAACCTCAGCCACCTTGGGTGCCAGCACACTGGGCTCCTCACCCCCACCCGCCCCCTTCCCTCTGCTGCTGCAGACACCTGACCCTCCCCCTCCAGCCTAGCCTGGGGCAAGGCTCCAGAATGCCAAGGGCAAAGGCTCGGGGTCTGCAAATAATCAGTCCCTGTGTCCGTGCCTGCTGGACGTGAGGACAGGGGCTGTCGCGTGGGGCCAGATGGGGAAGCAATTTATGTGTCTCCTGGTGGGGGAGGGGTGCGCTCAGGTTTAGGGAAGAAAGACATTGGAGGTGGGCTGGAGAGGAGGCATCCGCTGGGCCTCTGTGGGGACCCGGGGTGGCCCTTGTGGGGCTGGGAATGGGTGGATCCCGCCCTCACCCTAACTGCCTGCCTTTCCTCCATCAGGCACCTGCCCCTTCCTGGATCCTACCCCCACCCCCACCCCCCACCCCAAACCCTGCTCTTTGGTGAGCACATTATCCGAGGGCGCCTAGACTCTTGCCAAGGGGAAGTTTGCCTGAACCTGGGCATTTTTAAACAGTTTCAGGAGTGAGCAGCTAAACCAAGCCCTGCAGTCACTGGTGGAAATGTGTCCTCTCAGTCACCAGTGTCTCCTGGACGGGCCTCCAGCTGGAAAGGGGTCAGGAGGGGAGGAGCCCGCCCACCTGGCTGCTTAGGAGGCCTAAGCCCTGCCCAGCAACTCTGCCGAAGGAGCATGAGCCCCAGAGCCTCGCCTGGTGCCCAGGGCTGTTCCCACCGCTTGGGCAGGAAGCCTGGGGTTGTTGAGAGGAGCAGGCCCAGTGAGGCCGTGAGGAAGCAGAAGGGAGGAGTTTGGTGGGGACGCGAAGGGGAACTGTGGCTACCAGCAGGCTGTCCTCCCCTGGGAACTAAAGAGGAAGGAGAGACACTGCGCTGATGGAGCGCCGGCCTCGGAGGCGGCGGGCCCTGCTGGGTCCCCTCCCGGCCCCCTGGCTCCTGGGCTTGCTCCTGGCCCCCTGGCCCCTGCAGCTCACAGGTAGGCCGTCCTCCCTCCCGCGCTCACTGGTTCTGCACACAGAGCAGCTTTCATCCAGCCGCCGGCCCGCCGTGCAGCTAATTCCTGTCTCGGGGGATTTACTGGTTGCGTTTGAACATTGCAGACTTCACAGGGCAAGCCTTTGGGGACCAGGAGATGTTTAGCTAATGCCTTGCCAAGGTGGCTTTTGAAGGGGAGGGGGCAGTGCTTCTGCCTCAATGCTGTGTTAGCAGCCTCCCTCCTTGCACAGCCTGACCTCCTGGCCCTTGAACAAGGTGGGTGGCCTTGCTGTGGTCAGGGGGCGTTGGGGTTGGGTGCAGGGGTCAGTGGGGAGGGACAGCTCACCCCCAAGAATCTAAGGTAGGAGCAGGGCATTGAACCTGCCAAGTGGCAGGGCCACCCTTAGGGTTGTTGCTGGGTTAGCCAGGGAGAGGAGGGGAGGCCAGCAGCTGGCCACCAGAGCACTGTAACCTGGAGCACAAAATTGTCACTGTCACCAGAAAGGATGGCACCTCCCGTTTCCTGAAATATGAGAGACCACATCACTAATTTTACAATGGGAGCCAGGCCTTTCCCGGGGCCAACACTGCCTCCTTCCTGGTCTCAGGCCCCCTTGGAAGCTGGGTGGCCTGGATCCAAGCCAGGACCTGGGGTGGGTGGCCTTAGGGTGAGTTCATCCAGGCCAGAGAACCCCCAAGAGTGTGCCTTGCCACGGCTGCCCATAACAAGGTCCCTCGAGCTCAATTTCTTCCTGGGCAGTGCTGACCCTGGTCCCCCACCCCCACTGTGCAGGATGGGTGGGGTCCTCCCTTTTCGCTCAGACTTCGATGAGGCTCCCAGGAGTGGTCCCCTCTGGGTTGTCCTCTGCCTGGCACTCATACCGTGAACAATAGCAGCTGTTATGATCGTGAATCAGCCTCTTTGAGCTTCACTCTCACACTGACGCTCAGCGCCTCTCGAGGCGCCCTTGGGTGCTGTTCCTACCGGCACCATTTAGGAGCAGAGGAATGGAGACTCAGGGAGGCCAGGTGACTTGTCCAAGGCTTAGTGGCTAAGTAGAGGTCAGGTTCAGACTGGGGTCAGCCTCAGCCTCAAGCTAGGACCCTTGGCAGTAGGCTCTGGGGTTCCTCTCACCTTTCTTTGTAAAGAACATTCTTCAAGGAAAAATAATCCCCGCACCCCCTGCCCCCAGAGAGGCCAGAGCTGCATGTATGGTACCTACTGCAGGTCTCAGGGCTGGGCCCTGGTGATATCTCTCCTTGAACCTGGTCACCTCGCTCCCCAAGAGAAGGGCCAGTGCAGAGACGACCTGAGGAAACGCAGCTTGGTGGGGACTATGCGTCTAAACTCACACTTAGTCATTTTTAACTTAATTTCCCCAAATTCCCATCGTTTCTCTTTGTGGGTCCCTCCTCCCCAAAAGGGACCTGACACCGCCTGGAAACTCAGTGCAGGAGACTTTGCCGGTGCCGCTGTGAAGAGCATTTTGTAACCATCTTGACTGCAAACGAACAACAGATTTCCCCTGTATTGCATCAAACATTATAAAAAGAGAAACTGCTCTTTCACAAGAGGTGAAATCACCCTGTGGCCTCCTAGAACCTCTCGGAAGGGCAAGCAGCACCCTGTTACTCCTGGCCTGCCACTGCAGCTCTGTCTCTGGGCTTTGAGGGTTTGATGAAGGAACTCCGCCGCTCCCGCGGCCCCTAAACCTCCCCTGACTTCAGCCATCGGCCTGGGGCAACCAGCTCCATCAAAGAACAGCACCAAGGCCGAGCCCGCACCCCTTGCCTGTGTCCCGGGTGACCTTGGGGAGTATGGTCACTGAAGCCCAGGGTCAGTGTGCCATTTCCCTAAACCGCTCTATGATGTGGGGTTGAGGCAGGCCAGGGGTGTCGGCCTGGGCAGGTTTTTAATGCCGCTGTGCCTCAATTGCCTCATCTGTTAAATGGGTATGATAGTAGTGCCTGCCGGCTAGCATGTCCCGAGATTCAGTGGTTAGGGCATGTGGTCAGGGCTCAGAGAGTCAGCACCTGCCAGCCTAGCAGAGCCAATTGACACTGGAGATTCAGTTGACTGGCTCAACATCTGGGTGAACCCACGGCTCCTTGGGGTCACTCCAACCTTCCCAGTGGTCTCCGGTACACCCTGGGATGGCATCTCTGGACCTCGTTTGCTCCATTTTCTCTGAGGGCCTGGCAGCCACCTGTGGTCTCATGGGCAGCTGCTCTCCCAGAGGTCAAACACCTGAGCCTCCAGCCCTGCTTCCAACAGGCCTCAGTCACCTCCCAGGACTTTGGGGCCAGGCAGACCAGGTTCAGGTCTTACCTTCTCCTATTGACTGCTGTGTGAGCTTAGGCAACGTACTTAACCTTTCTGAGCCTCAATGTCCTCAACAAATGGCAGTCCTCTTTCAATCCTGGCCTTTCCTGAGCTCTGGACTGTTTATTTCTCAAATATCCATTGAGGAGGACCAGTTCTAGGCACCGGGGGACCGAGAGGTGAACAAGAAAGACACAACCCCTACTCTCGGCCTGTTAGAAACCATGAGGTTCTCCTGGAGAGCGTGACCCCCGACCGGAGGCAGGAGTTACCCGACGCCTCCCGTCCCCCATTTGCTCTGGACTCGGGTGTCTACCTCCCTTTGATGTCCAGGAGCCTCCTGCGTGCTTCTGCAGCTCCAGCCTCCGTCAGCACTGGCCTCTGCTTTTCATCTTTGTCTAATCCCAATAAAGAGCTTTGGCGGCGGCGGAGGAGAAGCCCCTCTCGGCTGGAGGCAGGGCAGGGGCGCGCTGGGGGGCGGCGGGGCGCAGGGCGGTGCGGGGAGGGCAGGCGGGGGAGCGGGCGCAGCGTGGATGAAGGCTGGAGGCCGGCGGGCGGGAGCGGGGGCGAGAGGTTCCGTCTGACAGGAGAGGCCGGCTCCCCCTGGGTTATAATTCTGGGTGGATTTTAAACGTCTGGTCGGCAGGGGTTCGGATGCCGTTCCTATGGGTCCTATTGTCACCGCTTTCTCTTTTTAAATTGTGAAATATAATGCGCGCACAGAAAAGTACAATACATGTTATGAAACAAAGTCCTGTGTGACTACCACCCGGGTCAGGAGAGAGAACATTCCAGTGCCTCAGAGCCCCTGTACCCCCAAGCACCCCTCTCCCCTTCACTGTCCTGCGACACAGCCTCGCCTGGTTCTGGCCTTTGTGCATATAATCAGAACGATACCGTGTATCTCCTTTTGTGACCTGCCTCTTTCATTCAATGTTATGTTTTTGAAGCTATATCCGGTGGATGGCGTGGCTGAAGTTTGTTCGTTTTCGTCGCTAAAGACCAGGGGTTGAGGACCGCACTCTGTGGCCTGCAACCAGCCCACGGCCTTTTTGTAAGGCCCGTGAGTTATGAATGGTTTTTAGATTTTCTAATGGTTGGGGGTAAAAGAATCAAAAGAAGACTATTTCATGACATGTGAATATGATACTATATTCACATTTCCATGTCCATAAATAAAGTTTTATTGGAACAGAGCCACGCGTAGTCGTTGGTAGATCATCTATGACTGTTGTCGCCCTACGTGGGCGGAGCTGAGTTTTTGCAATAGAGACCATATGGCCCCCAAAGCATGAAATATTTACTGTCTGGCCCTTTACGGAACACGTTTGTCAGCGCCTGCTGCGGAGTGTCCCGCTGAATGAATATATTGCGGTTTATTTAGTTATGATAGACGTTTCAGGTGCTTCCCGTCTGGGGTTTGAATGCTCGCGTGCAGTCTCCAGACACACGTGTGTTCAGTGCCTCCAGGGGACATGCTTCCATGAGGTTGCTTCTCTCTGGGCTGTCTGCCTCCCCGTGTGGACTGTGAGCTCCCAGAGGGCAGGAGCGCCCAGCATGCTGCTGGCACCAGAGATGCCCAGGAAACACAAACAGTAACAGGACGATTTCAGTGCCTCCGCTACAGACAACCCCAGCAGTGGTTCTGTGCTGTGTGGACATTCGATGCCAAGAGGAGAGGCACCTGGGGCCCAAGGGGAGTCGTGGTGCGAGCCTCCTGGTCTCCCTGAGGCCTGGGCTCCTCTGGGCACAGGTGCAGTAACCAGACCCTCAAGTCCGTTGCATGGGAAAGTGGACTCGGGAGGGCTGGGTAAACATGGACCTGGAAACAGGATCCGCCACCCACCCACTCCCTCTGACCCTCCTGCTCCCTTGCTCTGTGAATCTAGGTGGGGCCTCAATGTAGTGGGAGTGTCGGTGTCACACACTGGGATGGGGGCCCAAGACAGAGGAAGGGAAGGGACGACTGTGGTGAGCCTGGGGGGTGGGGGCAGGGAGACAGTAGATATGAGATTGGCAGGTGAAGCCCCTGGCCCCCGGTGAGGACAGTCTGACAGTCCCGGGTTTGGGTCCTGGGAGACTTTAGCTAAGTCCCCTGACCACTCTGAGCCCCTCTTCCCTGTCATGGTGCTCAGCACCCTCCAATGTTGGCCTCTGGCCAGTGGTACCAGGAAGGCACGTCTAGGACCCTCTGAGGCTCCTCAGAGACGGCTGGTGGGGCCTAGACCAGGGGACAGGATGGGGCAGTGGGCCTGGTAGGTGTTTGTTCCCCTTCGGCCCCGGCTGTGTGGGTGCTGGTGGAAAAAGGGTAGGGCCAGAGCTAGGAGCCCTTCCGGGCCAAATCCCTGCTTGCTTCTGATGGGCCAGGGAAAGGGGACACCGAGAGACCACAGGCCAAAGTCCAAGGGCAGGGAATGTCTCCTTATAGCGCTCATCACAGGGTCGAAGGGCACATTTCTGCAGGCCCTTGGCAACACATATTAAAATTGAAAACACGCATACCCTTTGAATCAGCACCTCCCCTTCTCGAACGTTGTCCTAAAAAGCTAGGGGCCCAGGAGACAGCCTGTACATACAAGGGCGATCCTCAGTGGGTCCATGCTGCATAGCTGCACACATCACCACCATCTGCCGGGGCCTCGCGGCAGTGCGTTTAAATACGACCCCCCTTCTTCCCAGGCTGCTGCCTCCCACTCCCACACCCCACTTTTGAGCCATGCGGGATGACTGCCTGTGCCCGAGCCTTTGCTCCTGCTGCTTACTTGGTCTGGAGGGTGTCCTTTCACCTGCCCACCTGGTAACTCCAACCTGTCCTGTCAGTCCGTCAAGGTCAAACTCTGCTACTTTCTCTGCCCACCTCCCACTGACAAGCCCAATGGCCAGCCCTGGCCCACCCCCCAGGGTGTTCACCTGTGACTCTGAGCATGCAGGAGCTCAGAGGTGTGGGGACATGTCCGAGCTCACCTGGGGCACGTGAGGGTGTGGACAGAGCCAAGGAACAAGTAGCCAACCTTCAGAGGTGGGCTGTGTAAGAAAAGCCAAAGGGCAAGGAGAGAAGGTGTGGGCTGGGGGAGCCTTGGGGAGAGGAGGGAAGGTTGAAGAAGGAGGGATCTGCAGAGTCAGGGTCAGGGTCAGGGTCAGGGTCAGGGTCAGGGTCAAGGCCAGAAACAGCAGGAGCCACAGCTTATCAACCTGGGTCTTTGCTGGCCTCCTGCCTAGGAGGGAGGGGAGGAGACTGGACCGGAGGCAAGGATGGGCTGGTGGCCTGGAAGAGCTGGAAGGAGAGGGTGGGAGGAAGGAGGGCAAGGAGTGATTTTGTGCCCGGAGGGTACAGGATCTTCGGGGAGGTGGAGATTTAAGAGCAGTCAGGATAAAAGCGCTCTGGCGAAGGTGTCCACAGGAAGGAGTTAGTGTATTGACAGCCAGAGCATTTATGTTTTAAAAGGAGGCTGGAGGGGGGAGGGGACCGAATCCCACAGAATGAATCACTAATGTGAGGGCTTTAGGCAGCTGAGGAAGACTGTTTGGAAGTCTCTGGTATTTCTCTTGTCATCCTTCTACAGGAAATATGATCATGTCACTCTCCAATTTAGAAGCCCACGGGGCTCTCCCAGGTTTCCGGGACAGCGCTGGGCCCTCCGTCCCCCCTCCCCGTGACCCTCCCCAAACCCTTTCTTTCAACTCCACCAGGCTCTCTGAGTTTTCCCACTCAGTGCCCTGTTGCAAGACTTCTAGAAGCTTCACCCAAGAGCTTTCTTGTGCTTAAACCCCCTCTCTGCCCCCCCCCCCCCATGCCTCCTACTCTCCCTTCAAAGTTCTGCTTGGTAAAGAGACACGGAGGAAAGAGCACAGGTTCCCACTGTGATGTCGGGGAGGCAGGACTGCGGGTGAGTCCCACGTTCTTCTTGATCCTGCTCTGTGGTGTCTAGAGTTTCTATAGTGAGCACCTTTCACTTTAATAATGATGCGGGGCGGGGGGGGGGCTGAAGAATTATAATTTAAAAAATAAGCAGGCAAGGGCCCAGTCTAAGGGTCACCTCCCAGCTGGTTGGGGCCCCTCCTCTGGGTGTCTGCAGCCCTGAGACCCCCTTTATCCCACCACTTGCTGGTTGCCATTCAGCTGGAGTCCCATCCTCCCTGGTGGGCCTCTAGGTGGGCACCCCCCCCCCGCCCAGGGCACCCCAGTGGGGTCTATTACCCTCTCTCCATTTCCCCAAGCCCCGTTCAGAGTCAAGGAGCAGAACCCCCGCCTCACCCCTTTGGCCCTAACATCACCTCCGCCCCATCCTGGCATCCTTCATGGAGGGCAGAGGGGGGTGTAAGAGGGGAAACAGAGGCTCCTGTGGCTGCCGCAGCAAACGAGCTCCAGAGTTTGAGCAACTTGTCTTTCAAACCCAGCCAAGGGGGAGGCGACTGCTACAAAACACCAGTCAACACCCATGAAGCTTTTACATTTCTGAGACCAAACGTTTGACATTCTCCTGCACTTGGCTAGTGTCCCCTCATGGCCACTGTGCACCCAAGGTCCAGAGTCTGGAGGCAGGAGAGCCGCAGGTGGCTGTGGGAATGGCCCGAGGCAAGCCGCATCCATGCGCAGCTCCCTAATTCGGAGGTGTTGAGAGATGTGACAGCCCCTCGGATGGCAGGGTTCCGAGGGCATCGGTGCTGAAAGCTCCACAGTACACCCGCGCTGTTCAAAGGCTGCCTCCCAGCGCCTGCTGCGCCTGCTCCCAGCTCCTCCCGAATCAGCCACTTGGCCACGCGCCTTCCCGTTCGATGCGCGTCCTGAAGGACTCGCTTGGTTCTGTGGCCTCCTGGCGCTCAGCTCGGGCGAGTGGCCGAGCTCTGTGATGAAACCGGCAGCCCACATCTGTGTCTGTCTTCCCAGTGGCCCTTCCGGCAGGCCTTTAAAAAAAGGCATGGCTCCAGAAGATGCCAGAATTAAATTGGAGGGCAAAACTCCATGCCTAAAACAAAGACCGTGGGAACTGCTTTCTTCTGTAGCTGGGGAATCAATGTGTTTTCCTTTAAAATCGACCTCAGTCGGAATGGACACCTTTGATCAGCACGTCTGGGCTCTCACACCCTTGGCTGAGCAGGCTGATGCCCAATGCCATGGAGCGCCACAGACCATAGATGGGATTGTTTCCAGGCAGAGGGGAGCTGGGGCCAAGCCTGGCCCGGGAGTGGGGAGGGGTGGGCAGCCAGGAGGCCCAGGCAGCTGCAGGGAGTGGAGAGGGAGGGGAGAGATGGGCCGGTGCCAGATTCTGAGGGTGAGGGGATGTTGCTGCAGCGAGGGGGGTGCCGGCTGACCCTGCCACAGGACCAGTCTGCAGAGGGCTCACGAGGCTGCCAGCTTCTGCTCGGGGAGCCACAGCCTCTGCTTGAGCTGGGCAACAGTAGCCGTCCCCTAATGCTGCAGGATCCATTCTGAGCACCACTGTCCCCAGGCTCCTATGAGCTGCCAGATATGTCTGCCTATGAGATGACTCAAATCTAGAAAAATGGCCTCTGAATTTTTAGCTTCCTTTGAAAGAGTCTGTTTCTTTCATTTGAGAAGTTTTTTCTTCTGCCTGCTTTGAGATTTTAAAATTGTAGCACAGAGTAGTGGTGAAGGGTGTAGGATTAAGGACCCAGCTTAAAATCCTGTCTCTAACCACTGAGTGGCTGTGCTGCTTGGATAAAGCTTCCCCTTCTCTGAGCCTCAGTTTTCCCATCTGCAAAAGCGGAGCGTGCCCAGGGACGTCAGCTCCTACCGTCAGGGATGCCTGACCGGCTGTGCTGTGCAGGGTGAGCCCGGCACCCAGGCCTGGCTCAGGGAGGAGGTGAGCAAGTCCTGCAGATGGAGAGGGTGATGACCCTGAAGCTCGGGGACAGGAAGGGAGCAGGAGGACACGCTGAAGGTGAGAACGGCATGGGCAGAGTCTTAGGAGCCTGGCAGGCCTGGCGTCTGCAGGGGTGTGAGCTGAGGGCCAGGGCAGCTGAGCGGGGCTGTGCAGGGCTTGGAGACACGGGCTGGATCCTCCAGGCCAGGAACTTGCATGTTTTTTAAACGGTGGCCCACAGTTAGAGGATTCCCGTTATACGGTGACCCTGTCTGAGCCCAGCTGTATGAACGTAGCTGAAACCAGGAGGTCACGAGCAGTGCCTTCACTACGCACAGAATGTTCTGTGTTGTTGTTTTTTAACTGCTTGTCTTGACCTTGTTAAATTGATTTCAGACTCCTTCCTGGGTCTCCTACGATGGGACTCTCCCTCAGGCAGGGCCAGCTGGATGCTTGTGGATCCCCAGGGGCCACGGGCAGGCTCGGCTGGGGAGCAGAGGGCGTGGGTTCCGGAGCTGTCAGCTCTCAAACCCGCAGTTCAGGTGGCCACAGGTTCAGAAGAAGAACCGGAAAAGGAAGGAATCGGACGCCAGAGGGTGGTAGACAAAGTCTTTCCCAACAAGGGTGACGGACAGCAGGATGGGGCAAGAGCAGTGGGCGGCTGCTTTGGGGAAGGCTCTGGAGGCCACCCCTGCAGCACGTGCCCCGAGCAGTGGGTCTGTCACAGGAAGGCCTCAGGCATCATCTGACTTCCTGCCTCCTGCTCGTTGCCGGGAAAAGGCAGGCTGGCCCTGTGGCAGCCTGTGAGCGTTCCTGGCCCCTATTAATCCCGTGACAACCCTATAAGTTTGGCACTGTTGTCCTCTTGGGTTGCAGCGGAGACACTGAGCTTCAGAGAAGGAAAGCCATCTGCCCGAGGTTGCACAGCCTTCAGGTGACAGAGCCAGGTGCCCCTGCCTCCCTTTCTGGCCAGGCCCCAGCTTCCTGGCAGTCCCTGCAGAGCTTCAGGAAGTGAGGGATGAAGGATGCGCCGTCGCTGGAAAGTGGGGGTGGGCATCGTGCAGGGGTGGCAGCCTGTGCTGCCCACTGAGCCGCCTGTCCTGGCAGTTGCGTAGGGTTGGGGAAAGGAGGACACGCGATGCCTAATAAACAACCAGCTTCTCAGTCGGAGCTGGGCTGGGTGGTGGCCCTGGGGTGGGCCCTCCCAGGCACCGGGCTGCAACTGTTTTCCAGTCCCGTCCCTGGCTCACTCCCATGGACCTCACCCGCCAGGGGTGCTACCCCCTCTCTGTTCTGCACCATCCGCACTCACCGCGGCTCCCACGGCTCCCATCCAGAAGTTGATTCAGGCTCAAGGTGCCATCTGGGGCGGGGAAGAGCGGGCGGGAGCAGAGAAAGCCTGCCAGTCAGTTGCTGTGGAGGGGGCCCAGCGCTTGCAGGGTTGGGAGTGGACTCCCTCATGTACTTTGGTGTCTCTCGGCAGCCCCACTGGCGCATGCCAGCTGGGCTCGTGGGGCTCTTCCTGCTCTTCAGCCTGGGAATCTGAGGTTCCCCTAGCCCCCCACTCTGGGCCATTGGCCCCTTTCGGCAGCCCATGAGCAGAATCCTAAAGGATCCCGAGGCCGGCTCAGTCTGCCCCACGTTCCCTTTGCCTGAACAAGTGACAGATCATGATGCAGCAGTCACTGGGCGCAAGATGGGACACCACTCGCTGTGCCATCCCAGTGGCACTCAGGGGATACACCTCAACACCTGGGTTTGTGCTGAGACGCGGCCAGGGGCAGGCTGGGTGCCCTACAGCTCCCCAGCCCCCTTTCACGCCTGCTCTCTGCCCCGCAGCCACTCGCAGGCCTCTGACTGTGAGCGTGTTCCTTCTGCCAGGAGTCTGACAAACCTCTCTCTTTAGCATCTGATGTCTACCGTGCTAGGTGCCACCACGAACACCCCACCCCTGTGCCGGGTCACACTTGGCTGGGTTTCTGACTCTGCTGCCTGGCCCGGATGCTGGCTTTTCTTCCTCAGCACAGAGAACCTGGGTTCAAATCCCAGCTCCACCACTTAGGAAACTCTCCAGCTCTGGGCCTCTAAGATCCTCTAGGTGATTTTTTCTAGAAAGTAGAGCTGCATTAGCTGCCTCGTGGGATTGTCGTGGTGTTGAGTTGACATAGGACGTGTCCCGCTCAGCCAGAGTATTCTTCCTATACATTCTCTTTCCCCTCTGTCCTGGGGCCATTTCTAGCCGGTTGTACGTATGTGTTCCTGCTTTCAGTTCTCTGGTGACCTCTAGACCCAGGACACCAGCATGCCCCCCACCCCACCGGCCCTCCCACCCCAGGCTCCTTCTGCTTCCCTGTTAGACTAGGGACGTTGCCAGAGCAGGGCCTGTGACCTCGGCACTATCCCTTAACTGTTTGTTGGAGGTGTACAAATGATAGCTGAAAATGACTATGGACCTATCTGTAGCACTGGGCCATTCCTGGGGGATGCTCCGCAGCCAACTGGCGCAGCCTGCAGCCTAGAAGAGCCTCTTGGAGACAGAGGTCCAGGAGAGGCATTGGGGGCTGGGCTGCTGGGGTCCAGGTCCAGAGTGCCTGACACCTCAATAAAATGAAGGGGCGGTCACCCTGACCGGTTTGGCTCAGTGGTTAGAGTGTCAGCCCATGGATCCAAGGGACTCGAGTTTGATTCCTGGTCAAGGGCAGGTACCTGGGTTGCAGGTTCCATCCCTAGCCCCAGTCAGGGTGCATGCGTGTGGGAGGCAATCCATGTGTCTCTCTCACATCGATGTTTCTCTCTCTCTCCCTCCCTTCCACTCTCTCTAAAAATCAATGGAAAAAAAATATTCTGGGGTGAGGGTTAACAAGCCAACAAAGAAAAACAAAACCAAAAAGAAGGGGCAGTGAGGCTGCAACACCAGGCCAGAGCCCAGTCACCTTCGCTGGAACCAGGGCTCCCTCCCTGCCCTGGTTTCAGCTGCTGTCCCCAGAGTGGCTGCTGGCATTGACCCACAGAGAAGCCTCATCGCTTCACTTTTTGGAGACAGCAGTCTCACCCGCGGATTGAGGCTCTCCTCCCTGGCAGACCTGCGCCAGGGCCATGCATTTTCATGATCCTAACCCTCTGACCTTCAAATCCTGAATCCTGGAAGAAGGCAGAACAGCAGTCATCTATTTTTATAGCCTCCCCCAGAATGGCAAAGATCGGCCTAATTGTCCTGGCAGATTCCATCATTTTTTAGAAGGGTAAGTCAAATGCAGAGAATTTTTTAAGACAATCTGATAAATGCCTTCCTGCCAGGACAAACAGGAAGGTGGCCACGTAGTGCCAACAGCATGTCCAGCCTCCCCAGGCCTGGAGTGGCCTCTTAGGTACACGGCAAGGAGGAGGCCTCCGAGCGGGCCCTGGCTTGGCTGCCTCCCGGGTGGCTTGGGTCCAGTTCCAACCTCCCGACCCCCAGCGGAGACACTAGCCTGGCGCCTTTGCGCCGGCTGCCTCTCAGGGTCACTGCAAGAACCAAATAAAAGCCCGCAGTGGTTTCCCAGCCGGGGCAGGGCACTAAGCAGGAGCTGGCCGGGTGAGGAGGTGGAGGTCCCGGGCAGAGGGGCAGAGGGGCAGAGGGCAGAGGACAGAGCAGATGGGAGCGTGGGCTGGCTGGGCAGGGCAGGTGGTGTTCATCTCACCCCGATCGCCTCGCCTCCTTCACGGTCCCCCTGGGGCCCCTGGGATATGCCTCTGCACCCCTGCCCTGCCCCTGCCACATCTCAGACAAATCTCAGCCCTGAGTCAGAGCTCCTGGTTTACAACTCATATACTGTTATAGCTCAACAACAACGGCCACCCTGCAGTACAGCCCAGGGATATAAAGAGTGCTGTGAATTCCCCACCTGTCCTCCCGCCAGAGGGGAGCCCCGTGACAGCTCAGTGGGTTCCCCAAGAGTGAGCATCGTCATATGAATGACATACGACAAAGCAGACCCACTGTGACACCCAGACATGCCATTCGATTCCCTGGAACTGGCAGTGACTTCAGTTCTTTGGGGGAGGGGGTGTCTCTTTAGTTGCTCAATAAGAAACTCAAAATCTCGCATCGCTGGAGGGAGTGGCTGGCGTGGGGGGCCACCTCCGTTCCTCAACCCGGCCTTCAGAGGGCCTGCCTCCCTCCCCTCGGATCCTGCTCAGGGCGGAGCTGGGGCGACCTGAGTAGAAAGCAGCCCGGCTGGCCCCGCGCCAGCCCCGCACTCCAGGCAGGAGGCCCACGCTTCGCTCTCCCCAACAAAATAAATCTCACTGCTTCCTCTGAGCGTCTCACACGCATGATCTTCTCCCGATTAACAACCTGGCCAGCATGTTCTTGGCTGCTCGCTGCCGACCCCAATTTAGAACTGTCTGTTGTTTGGCGGCTGGAGAGGGGAGGTGCTGGGGGGACGAGGCATGCCGAGCTGCGGGGCTGGTGCAGCTGAGGTCTGGGTGTGGGAGGTGGCACTGCTGTCCCAGCCCAGAAGCTAACCAGCATCTCGTGAGCCTGCAGGACTGGCCAGGCAGGCTGCTGCTTTGGGGGCTTTCAAACTGCTTTCCAAGGTGCCTCTGATGAGGAGGGGTGGCGGGTGGGGGTGGGGAGGACGCAGCTCCCACAAAACTGCCTTTGTAAC
This sequence comes from Miniopterus schreibersii, assembly GCF_964146895.1. Taxonomy (NCBI): domain Eukaryota; kingdom Metazoa; phylum Chordata; class Mammalia; order Chiroptera; family Miniopteridae; genus Miniopterus; species Miniopterus schreibersii. The sequence continues at coordinate 183,664,801 of NC_138102.1, read as the reverse complement.
CGGCACTGAACATCGTGGTCACGGCCAAAGCGGCCACGTGTGGGACACCTCTGTGTTGTTGGCAAACTGCTCCTGGGGCACTGCTTGTTGTATTTTATAAAAACTTGACAAACCCTTCCCCTAGCTCCGATTCAGGGCAAGCTTGGGCTCTCCCTATGCCGGGCATGCCTCCGCTTCCAGGCCGGGAGAGCCAGGGGCAGACCTGCCTCCCTCCCTGTGCCCACCGCCGGGAAGCTTCTTTCTGCCCCGAAGGGTTTCTTTATTTCATTTCTTCTTTGCTACTCACCTTCGAGGGCTGTGGGTCCCCTCAGGCCTGTGCTGTTATCTGCTGAGGCTCCCAGCCCGGGGAAGGAGAGTGGCGGAGCATGGGGCCTGGAGTCACCGAAGGCCAGCAGCTTGACCTCCCCGACCTCAGACTCCTCCTCTCTGTGCGCGGAGCTCTTAGGCGCTCTGCCTTGGGCGTGGCGGGAGGTGGGAGCCGTGTGCATAAAGTACTGGGCATGATCCCTGCGCGCCCAGAGTGCATGCGACCCGGGAGAGAGCCAGGGTCCTCCAGGGAAGCCGGGGGTTTGCAGCAGCCCGGAGAGTCAGCCACTGTCTCCTTTTCCTTCCTCTGCAGGAGGGCAGTCGGTGACCCACACTGGCCCCCCCATTTTGGCCTCTCTGGCCCACAAGAACGTTTCCTTCAACTGCAGCATCACCTACCCGTACACCCCACAATTCAAAACCTTCACCGTCAGCTACTTTTATGTGAACCGCCAGGGCCAGGAGAGCTTGGAGGAGCAGACTGGCTGCCAACCCAGCATGGGCCAAGAGAACCAGACCCTCACCACAAAGTGCCTGGTCACCCCCAAGCTGCCCAGTGCGTCAGCCACAGGCACCTACTACTGCTCCGTCACCTGGCCAGGCTTCAGAATGAAAGGCTCCGGCACCTTCATCCTGGTCAGAGGTGAGGCCCCCGCGGCTCTTCCGGGGCAAAGGGCCCAGAGGTTTCATGCAGCAGAGTTTGGGGCACAGGATCTAAAGCGGGGAGAGTTTGCCTCATCTCTCAGCTTTGGCAAAACAGAGCATTCTGGGGGAGCCCCTGGCCGAGCGGGTGTGCCGAGACACCCACCTGCGTGTGGAAAGCGCAGAGGCCTGGGGTACGGATCTGCCTCTGGCCACCTCTGGCAGGTGACCTCAGGGATATCATTCAGTCCTTTGGTCACAGTGTCCCTTCTGCACAGGTGGGGGTTGGGCATGGGCATGTGTGTTTGTGGCAGCCCGTGAATGAGCACTTGGCTTGAGTACATCTTTTTGGAACAGACTCCTAGTTTTCATCACATTCTCAAAGGAGTGATGAAACCAAAAAATTAAGAACAGCCCATCACCGAAGCCATGGTTCTCTGATCTGCTTCTCCCACTCCCACTAGTAGGGGCCGGGGCTTCGGAGCCCCAAGTCCTTGCCGTGGCCCCCAGTCCTGTTGTCTGCCAGGATGTGACCTTGGGCCTGGTCTTCATGGCAGTACCCTGCCTGTCAATGGCTTGTATGGGGATGAGCGACATCCCACCTGCAAGGGCTGAAGCCTGGTGAGAGGATGTGCTTGATAAGTTACAGACACCGATGTGCCTGGCCTGTGATCAGCATTCTGCATTTCTTTGCCAGCCAGATGGGTGGGTGGCAGGAGGGAGGGAGAAAAGAATGAATGGCTCAGGGGAAGGGGCTGGGATGTGCCCTTCACCACCACCCCCAGTACCCCTCCCTCTGCCCCATGCAGGCCAGGCACCTGCCAGGCCCAAATAAACCATCCCCTCAGCCTCACCCTACCTGCCCATACGATCACCACTTCGCCTGTGGAGGAGAGGAGGCCCAGGGAGATGAAATGACTCACCCAGGGCCCCATGAGCAGCTCTCAGTGGAGCCAGCCCTTAATAAGAATCGTGCTCAAGAAGCAAAAGAGCCCTGGCCCATTTGGCTCAGTGGTTAGAGCATCGGCCCGTGGACCAAAGGGTCCCAGGTTTGATTCCGGACAAGGCCAAGTACCACGGTTGCAGGTTTGGCGCATTTGGGGGGCAGCCCGTCGATGTGTCTCTCTCACATCGATGTTTGTCTCCCTCCCTTACTCCCTCGGAAAAGCAATGAAAGAAGCAAAAGAGGTGGTTTCACCTTCACAAATATCGGGCGGCTCACAGGAAGGGGCTTATCCTGAGCGAGTGTGACAGCGAGGACCTCGGGAGGGGTTGGGGTAGTGTTGCGAGGGGTCTTGGGCAAAGGGGCTTAGGGATTGGGGATCTGGGGTTGTGGGGTGGAGCGTCACTAACCCCTCTGCTTCCCTGCCCTCCTCCTAGACACAGGCTACCAAGAGCCCCCAAGGGTCCCCCAGAAGACCCTGTTCTTTAGCTTCATCAGCATCCTGGGCGCCCTGAGCATCCTGGGCACGGTTCTGCTGCTCTGGAAGAAGGTAAGGATGTGCAAGCACCCGGCCGCTGCCCCTCTGCCCCTCACTGTTGCTGGGAACGCCCTGGAGGCCAAGGGGCTGCCTGCCTGCCCTGCAAGGGTGTCCCTGTGGGCCCTGGTGGCTAGATGGACAAGCCTTAGTTCCCCCTCTTTTTTAATGCATGGTTTTTAATATGTTTTTATTATAGAAAGGATGTGAATGGGATAGAGAGAAACATGGATGAGAGAGAAACATCCATTGGCTGCCTCTTGCACACCCCCTACTGGGGATGAAGCCCCCAACCTGGGCATGTGCCCTGACCCAGAATCAAACTGGTGACCTCTTGGTTCATGGGAGGACACTCAGTCCACTGAGCCACACCAGCTGGGCTCCCCCTTTTTAAAATGGGAATGTCCCGCCCACCTTGACAGGCTATTATGAGAATTAAATGAAAATAAGAACAAGTCCCACAGTTCTTTGTAAACAGTAAAGCGTGCCATGGATTCCAGTACTATCTCCCTGTCTGTGAGTCCTACACATTCAAATAAAAGGAGCGAAAACTCCAAGTACCATCAGGTTAATCAGACAGACCTGGGTTCAAATCCTCCCTCTGCCACAGGCTCTGTGGCCTCAGGCTAGTCACTAGCCCTCTCTGAGCCTTCCGTGTCTCACATGTGGAACAGAGATAATATGAAGACTTGTCCTGCAGGTTTATTGAGGGGTGCATGAGACCAGGTGGGTAATGTGTTTAGGGCCCAACCTGGCACCCCATGAGGCCCCATCTTCCCCAACAGTCATCATTGCTGTGACTGGGGGTGGCGCTGGCTCCTGCCTGGGAGTGAAGTAGCTCTCGAGAGCTAATCCCAAGTAAATGGGCTGGGGATTGGCAGGCAGCCAGGGTTTTTAATTAGCTTCTGCCCGGAGATGAGGCTGTTGTTCACTGTTGGCAGTGTGGTGCCTGCGATGAGGGGGCGTGATGGGACCGCCTCTGTGGGCTGCCTCCTTGGAAGGAGCTGGCGGTGTCGCCTCCTACTCTCTCTCTGAGCCCTTTGGCTTCCCACTCCCCGCCACCCCTGCCTCCACGGCCACCATTAGTGCTGCACGCGGCAGCCAGCATGAGCTTTCTGCAACCAGGTCTGGATCCTGGCACCTCCCACTTAAAGCCCTGTGATGTTTTCCACTCTCCATACTCCACGTGTTCCTGCACAGCCGTCTGGACTCATCCCAGGCAGGTTCACCCCTCTCTGGCCACACTGACCATCTTGAAGTTCTTCAACACCTTCAGGCTTTAGCACATGCTGTTCCCTCTGCCTTTCCTCCCTCTCTTACCAAACGAACTTCTCAGCCTTCAGGTCGTAAACGTCCTTTCCTGCCATATGAGGAGTTTGTTCCCTCCCCGTGCTCCAGAGGCTCTGTCCCCGTGGGTCAGTGCATGTACCACGTTTTGGTAAAATGCTAGTCCCTCGCCCGTCTCCCCACTGGGTTCTAAGTGCCAGGAGGACAGGGACGGTGCAGTGCCCATCTCTTCATGCCGCCTGGCTAGCAAGAGGTGCCTGACAAGCGTGTGTTGGTTGGCTGAGGGCCACCTAAGTGCCACCTGAGTACCAAGTGCTTACCTCTCACAACTTCCTTGAATCCTCGCAATGATTTTGCAGAGGAGGGTTATCGATGAAGAACTTGAGGCCCAGAGAGGGGAAGTGGCTTGCACAGGCCATCGAGTCAGGGAGGGCACTCGGGACTGTGTACTTGGTCCTGTTGGGGTTCGCTCAGCACTGCCCACAGCAGTCAGCTCTGTAACTGGGGACTCTGCAACACTGGCACTGTGCCCTGCAGCCCGCCTCCCCTGAGCCAGGCCCCGTGTCTGTGGGCAGTGCCCCGTGGGGTCTTTATCATTTCCTGTAGCTCGGAGCAGATGAGTGCTTAGACGCAGGCCCTGGAGGCACTTGTCACGATTCCGTGGAGGGGGTGGGGGAAGGTGCTGAGCGATCAATTTCTGTGTGGCCTCATGCCACCCTGTGCCCTGGCGGGTGTGCGCAGGGGAGGAGATGGGGAGTCGCCTGTGCCCTGCCCAGACAGCCTGACTTGCTTTCTCACAGAAACAGATGCAGGCTTCGTGGAAACACCCCTCCAGGAAGAGCCCGGCGCCGAGCACGGCCAGCCCCCAGCAGTCCCCCGCTGAGCCCCTCTACACGGTGAGTCCCCGCCTGGCCCCCCACCTCTCAGGCCTGGTGTGGTTCTGGTTCCCTGGCGTGGTCATGCACCAGCTGTGACCTCCCTGAACCTTGAGTTCCTCATCCGTAAACTGGGGACAAGAGGTCCCACCTGCTGGGCTTTCTGTGAAGGTGAGGCCTGTGTGTGGCCCTGCCCCTGGCAGGCGTGCGGGTGTGAGGTGCCCGGGGGGGGGGGGGGGGGGGGGGCCCTCCTGGGCCCGCCCTCTGCTTCCGGAAGGGAGGGTGGCAGGGCAGGAGCTGGTGAGAAATGAGGACAGTTCCTTCATCCCACCAGATGACCTGCTCCCCGGCTCCTTCCTGTTTTTATCGTACAAACATCACGGCAACAGAATCCACAAAAAGAGGAAAAGGTCAGGCCCCGGCCCGAGCCCTTCACAGGCCAACGACTTGCGATTCTTCCCACGCCCCCCACCACGCACAGACATTGCCTTATACCCTTCCGACCAGGAGGAGCCGCAGGCGGAGACACTTTCCTGAGTGCCCGGGCACCCTCCGTCAGCAGTGGTCTTCCAATCGGCCAGGGGAGAGGCTCAGCCCTGCGCCCCCCCCGCTGGGTGCGCCCACACGACCCGCCACATAGCCCCTGTGCCCAGCGGCCGGGAAGGTGACATTCTTGCGCAGTTACGTCTTAGCCACACATGTAACAGACGCTCGCTGTAGCGAAAGTGGGAAGGGATGCCCCCGCTGTCACCTGGGGTCTGTAGTCTGTGAGATCTAGGGCCGCCAGGTGGAGATCTTAGCTCCACGCCTGGGGAGCAGGTTCCCCAGGGGCGCGTTCTGGGGCTGCCTCCGGCACTGTCACTGCTCCTGTCCCCACCACCCTGACTCACACGTGGAACCTGGGTCCTTCCTTGATCTCAAAATCCCACCCAGAGGGTATTAGAATATGGGCCTGTTTACTAAGGATAGGGGCAGGTGGGGACGTGGCGGGGGGATGGCGCTGACAGCTCCAAATAGAACAGAACAAGACCAGCTGGCCCAGGGTCTTCAGCCCCCGCACCCAGGGAATTTCTACCAGCCTCGGCTTCCTATGTGGCCCCAGACTTCCCCGTATTCTGTCTTCCCTTCCAGCAACTCATGACGGTGTTTTCCCATGAGGACTTGTGGTGTCAGCTGTTAAATAAAACATTTTTCTCTCTTTCTCTACACGCACGCACACACAGACACACACAGTGACTCACACACACACGTTAGTGCTCTCTCATGTATATATATATCAAAGGGAGAAAATAACCATCATCCTAATTCTATCTTCTTCCAGGATAAATACTAGTACCTTCTAGTCCTTTAAAAAAATAAATAAATACATACAAAGAGACCCAGACAGACATTCACACATGCTTTTTTTTTTTTTTTTCTTTTCTGGAGTAATACAGCTACTTTTTTTTTTTATGTTACACTATCTCGTGAACATCTTTCCATGTGAATAAATATTCTTCTACAAGATTATTTTTGATGAAAGAGACTCACTTCTGCATGGAACACCTTTCTCGCCTGTGTTGAGATTCCTCGGAGGCTCAGGCAGATGTCTCTGGAGTGTGGGGAAGAGGCTCACTGCCCCTCGGGGTTGCAGGGTAGCTTGGAGAGGTTTGAAAACCAGAAAGAAGGTGAAAAGGGAGGCCACGGACTTGGCTAGCCCGAGAGACCAGTTCCCTACCAGCTGGGATTGGACCCGGGCAGATAGGAATGACCTTAACCAGGGGGATTATGATGTCGGGAGCCATTTGTTGAGCACCTACTGTGTGCCAGGCACCGTGGTAGGACTTTCACCCATTAATCCTCACGGTGGGGTTTTAAGATACAGGTGTTGTCCTCGTTTTCAGTTCACTTTCTAAATGTCTATTGGCGATAGGTAGAAATATGATTGATTTTTTATGTCGCCTTTTTACAGAGTGTGGCCTGGCTGAATTCACTCATTAATTCTAATGGTTTCTGTGTAAATTCCTTCGGATTAGCTACGAACCCAGCCATGTCATCTATGAAATTGGAAGTTTTATTTCTTCCTTTCTAACCTCATACTTTATTTTTTTCCTTGCTTTATTGCACTGCTTAAGACCTCTGGCATGGTGAGTCGGAGCGGTGACAGCAGGCGTCCTTGTCTTGTTCCCAGCCTCGAGGGAAGGACTTTTGTATATTCCTCCCTCTACTCTCTGTGGATGGATGCTTAGGTTGTTGATTTGCAATCTTTCTTCTTTTCTAATTTATACACTTAGGCTATGAACTTCCTTTTATGTGTAGCTTTAGCTCTATCCCACAGTTTTTCTATTTAATATTTTATTGATTTTTTTTTTTTAGAGAGAGAGAGAGAGACACGGAGAGTGAGAGTAAGAGATACATCGATTTTCTGCTCCACTTATTTATGCATCATTGGTTGTTTCTTGTATGTTCCCTGATGGGGGATTGAACCTGCAACCTTGGTCTATGGGGATGATACTCTAACCAACTGAGCTCCCCCCCCCCCCGGGCCTGTATCCCACAAGTTTTGATATGTTGTATTTTTATTATCGTTCAGTATAAATTTTTCATTGAGATTTCCTCCTTGCCCCGTGGGTTATTTAGATGTGCTTTGCTTAATTTTCAAATATTTCATTATTTTCTAGTTATTATTCTGCGTGTTTTTTAATTCCTCACGAAATCCACTGTGATCAGAGAATGTGTTCTGTATGATTTTAATCCTCCGAAGTCTTTTGAGACTTGCTTTATGGATCAGCTTATGTTCTGTGTGCACTTGAAAAGAACTCGCATTGTACATGGCTGCAGGAGGGTCTCATGTATGTCAATTACGTGAAATCGATGTTGTGAAAACGTTCTGTATCCTGATTTGTGTGTGTGTGTCTAACAGGTGTTAAGAGAAGTGAGTTAAAATCTGCCCATATGATTGTAGATTTGTATATTTCTCCTTTTAATTATGTTAGTTTTTCTTCTGATTCACGTGGGGAAATTGTCATGATATATTAAGACATGAAAAACACAAAGCTATAGTGCCAATTTGTTTTTTTAACTTTACCTATTAAGCAGCATGGACTTGGAGTGGGTCAGAGAGATGGATACAAAGCCTAGATGCTCTGCTCACGAGTTCTGCTACCTCAACTTTCTGAATCTTGGCTCCATCATCTGTAAAATAGGGCTAATAATACAATATTAAATTTACAGCTTGCAGACATGCTATGGTTCCTTCCACCTGAAATTCTATATCTTGGGCCCACATCCCCTTCAAGCAACCCCCTCTCTCCAAGACTCCTCAGAACTGTCAGGAAGCCTGTGCTCAGTCTCTCTCTCTCCTTTCCGACGACCCCGCCAGGCTTTCTGCCCACGTTTTCTGTCTTCTCCAGGTCACCATTGACCTCCACATGGTTAAATCCAATGGTCAGTTTCTAGTCTTCGCCTTCCCTGACAAATCAGCAGCATCCGACACCATGGAGTCCTCCCTCCTCCTTGACATACTTTCTTCACCTGCTTCTGAAACATTCCACTCTCTCCCGATGTCCCCGTGACTCACTGCCACACCTCCTCAGCCTCCTTCGCTGGTTCCTCCCTAGGGACAGGTGGAACCCTGACCTCTAAACATTGGGGTCCAGTCCTGGGACCCTTTCTCTTTGATCTTCACTCCCCTCCTTGGGGGTCTCATTCAGCCTCAAAGTCTTGAGACCATCCACACTCCGGCAGCCCCCAAATTGGTCTCCAGCCCAGACGTCTCTGATGACCAGAGGCAACTCTCTTTGGACATTTCATCAGTTTCCCTCTCAGACCAAACCAGTTCTTTACCCATGGGCGTGCTTTTCTCCACCGTCCCCTTCGCGGTAATGCACGATTGCTCCATCCTTCCTGTTCCGGCTAAAGATCCTGAAGTCATAGTTTCTGTCCCTGCTCACGTCCGATCCATCAGCACATCTTGTCCCAAAGCACATCTGGAATCTGACCCTTCTTGCCCCTCCAGTGCTGATTCTGGTGGAGCCACCGCTTTTTCTTGCCTGGAGTCTTGTGACTGGTTTCAAATCGGCCGGCCTGTTATTACCGTTGCTGCACAGCCTGCTGTCCCCCCGCAGCAGCAGAGCGACCCTGTCCAACCGGACACAGATCGCGACGGCTCTGTGGGAGCCCAGGAGGAGTCTGGTCCTCCGAGGGGCAGACACCCTGCCGGGGTTAGGTGTGCAGTGGTTTCCTTAGGGAAACCAGCGGTGCGAGGAAATGGGGAAGCCCAGGAGAGCCGGCTGACCTGTGCAGGTCGGTCCGAGTGAAGGAAAGGGGGGGGAGGCAGAGGGGAAGCGCCCAGCACTGTGCAGCCTGGGGAGCCTGGCAAGGCCATTGGAGCTCGAGGTTGCAGGAGCCCCGTGTCTCCCGGGCAGGAGGCTGGGATGGCAGCCCTGCATGCTCACTGGCGGGGAGCAGCCCATGGAGCGTGTGGCCTCCATGCCCAGCAGCTGGGCCTTTGGTCAGTGCTGACCCCTGGAGTTGGAGGTCTGTGAAACCCATTCTCATGACTGCCACGGTCTCACTCCGAGTAGACATCACAGCCCTGAGAGTGGCCTCCAAGGGCTCTGTTCACGTCCTCTCGCTGTCTCTGCCCGTCACTCACTCTGTCCAGTCACACTGGCCTGCCTGCTGCTCCCCAGACACGCCAGGCGTGACCCCACCACAGGGCCTTGGTGTTGGCAGTGCCCTCTGCTCCAGAGGGTCCTTTCTGTGACTGCCCATGGGGCCATTCCTTCACCCCTCCACTCCTCGGCGCTCTGCTCAGATGGCCCCTTTGCAGCTAGGCCTTTCCTGACCTCCCTTTTAAAACTGCAACCTTACCCTAGCCGGTTGCTCAGTGGTTAGAGCATTGGCCCATGGACTGAAGGGTCCTTGGGTTCGATTCTAGTCAAGGGCATATACCTTGGTTGCGGGCTCCATCCCCGGCCCCAGAAGGGGTGCGTGAGGGAGACAACCGATCGATGTGTTTCTCTCACATCAATGTCTCTGTCTTCCATTCTCTCTCTCTCTCTCCCCCCACCCCCCTCAATTCTCTTTGAAAAGCAATGGAAAAAATATCCCCGGGTGAGGATATTTAATATATATGTATATATAGAACTGCACCCTCCCCACTCCCTTCATGGCCCAACCTCCCTATCTTCCTGGCCCTCACGGCCACCTTTTACTTTCGTGACTGCGGTCTGTCTCATACCACTACCCCCAGCACCAGCCCAGTGCCTAGCACACAGTAGGTGCTCAGCGATCTGCCCTGTGGATGAGTGGAGGACTGTTCTCATCTTCCAGGTGCCTAGGATTCGTGGGGCTCAGTGCTAGGCACAGAGTGGGCACACCGAGGGCGTCGGCATTGTGGTGTCACTTTCCCTCAGCAGCATTTGGACACCTCCCCTCGGCTCCATGCCGCCTCTGTCCCGCCTGGTGCTCTCGCTCCTGCCCTTAGCCTGCAGCCGTCCCGCTCCCCAGTGCAGCAGCGGGGACCTGCCTCACACGCCGATGCTGTGGCTTCCCACTCAGAAACCTGCAGCGGCTCCCACTGCCAGCCCCGCAGCCTAGTGCGAGAGGCCAATGCCAGCCCTGCCTCCCCGGACTCCTGTCACCACAGGGGGCTTTTCACTTCAGACATGCCAGGACTGTGACATAGAGCAGGGGGCTTTTTTCCACTGAGTACTGCTCCTTTCTGAGCAGGCCCAGGTCTCACCCCTCTGTCCCTGGCAGGTGCTTATGAGAACGCGACTCTTGTGTTTCCTTGGTCATGGGGCGGGGGGAGGGGGGGATTGCAGGAGGACCGATGTCTAGGACCCTCATATAGGTCTTGGCCCAGGGAAACTGACTTCAGCTCTGGCCTCAGCCTACCTGGAGGAAGGCCTGGGCATCGACTTCACACCTCTGCCAGGGCTGATGACCATTCGGGTCAGCACCATTGCCCAATTGGCAGCAGGAGGCAAGAGACATGGAGGGCCTGAGTCCCAGACAAATAGCCCAGCCCAGCCCAGCCCAGGCTGGACTCAGTACTGGTCCAGCCCAGCCCAGCCCAGTGCAGCCCACTCAGAGGCCTGGGCGTCTTCTCCCACGGGCACACCCTGAGGGAGGCAGGCCTCCCTACCCCCAGAAAGGCCAGGGGGGGTCTGGTTCAGAGCCTCAGAGGCTGTCCTGTGGCCAAGGCTGCCCTGCATTTCAAAGCCTGATGATGAAGGTTATGCCTGAATGCAAATGCCGCCAGCAGGTCAGGACCTGTCAGAGGCTCACTGCGCAGCTGCTAACTGACAGGACTTCTGCGGCCCTCCCTGCCCTCAGCCCCGCAGCTGCTCCTGCCCACAGCACGGCCACCTGCCAGTATAGGGCAGAGGCCTGCAGGGTCCTGGGGCAGGGTGCACTTCTCTGGCTTGGAGAGCCCTGGCCACATGGGAACACAAGGAGCTGAGGGCAAGAGGCCTGAGTTCCAATCTTGGCTCCACCACTGAGGGGCTGTGTGACCTGAGACATCTCTGGGCTAATGTGTGGTGGGTAGCCCATGTGAGCTGGACACACGGGAGAAGGGAGCCACCGGAGAACCCCAGATCTGCTCCCCTGCCAAGATACCTTCTCTCTGTGACCAGAAATGCCCAGCCTGGAGGGGCTGTCAGATCTGTGGAGATCCAGGCCTGGGAGGGGCACAGGACTATTGAGGGGCAGATCACTTTCTCACTTGCCAGGCTTGCGGGTTTGGCCGGTGCTTTGGGGAAGGGTGACGACCTGGTGGGTCAAAGCAGGCCTTGGAAGTTGCCTTCCACTGGAAATGAGGCTCCTCCTTGGGGCGGCCCTGACAGTGGGAGCAGTCATAGCTGCCGCTGGGCAGTGCAGTGTCTACACCGGCCAGTCAGGCAGAGAGAGGGTGTTAGGCTTCTGGCTGCCCCCAGGCTGATGTTGGCTTAAGTCAGGAGCTGGAGTCTGAGCTGGTGCCAGCCTGGGTTGCCCTGTCAGGGCTCCTTTATCATCATGCTGGTGGCCCCTACCCAGAAGCAGGTTGGAAGCCCCTCTCCCAAGACCCACCCTCTTCCTGACTCAGAGGCCCCTTGGGCTGGCCCCCAGGACCACCTTGCTGTCACTGTGAGTGATGCCCTTGAAGTGAGGGTCTCCCACGAGCCAAATGGTTTATTACCCGGTTTTCATGCCCCGCTACCTCTCGGTGCCTCCCCCTCCCCTCCACATCCCCCCTTCTTGCCTCAGAGCACCACCTGTCTCTCCAGCCTGCCTCAGCAGCCCCTGCTTGCCTGTTGCCAGGGAAACCGCCTCCTTGGCAACCAGCCGGAATCCCTATGACATGTACATGTGGGAAGGAAAGGTTCTTGCTTAGGCTATTGGTGGCTCTGCTCTGACAGTGCCCAAACAGGGCCCAGGCTGTGGCCACTGAAAGGGGAGGGAGATGTCGAGTCCTTTGATGATCCTTCAACTGATGATGTTTCAATGCTTATTAAACATCTACTATTTTCCAGACCCTATGCTGGGCTGTCATGCACAGTATCTCATTTAATCATGCACTGAGCCTGCAAAATAGATATAATTATTCCCATTTTACAGGTGAAAAAACTAAGGCACAGAGAGGTTCAGGGGTTGCCCATGGCTGGCAGGTATTGGAGCTGAGTTGAACCTAGTCTTGTCTGATTTCAAAGCCCCAGTTCTTTCTACCATCCTGAGGTCCCTGGTCAGGTTGCTCATAGCTGGGCTAAGAGTGCGTATGGCCCCAGAACACCCCCCCGGTGAGCAAGGAGCCCCCTCATCGCGTCCTTTGGTGCTGTTCTCCAAGTGTGCCAAGCATAGCCGAAAGGGAAGGGAGATGTCAAGAGTCCTTTGATGGAGGGAGGGCTGCTGGCTTCATTCACAGGCTCAGAGGCCCACAGACAAACCAGGGACAGCTTGATGGGAGAGAAATGGGTACCCAGGTCATCTGTGAGTGCTGGCTGGGGTGGGGTCAAGGGAGAGCTAGAGGGTGTAAGTGGGTGGGTGGGACCCTCACAAGGCAGGGGTTTGGGCCAGGGGAGTAAGGGCGGATGTCAGGAGGGCATCGTTGCAGCTATGGCCACGAGTGTCATTCTGGGGTCCGCTGGCTGCAGCCTTGAGGTGGTGTGAGGGAAGTGGCAGGGAGCAGAGAAAGGAGTCACACTTTACAAGCAGGAAAGGAGTGAGGTGGCTCCCAGAGAGGGAATGGCAGGTACACAGGTACAGCAGTGTCACCGGGCCCGGCATAGCTGGGTGAGGCGGGCGTCTTCTCCCAGGCTGTGGCCCACGGGGTCCTGCCTGTCCTCTGAGCTCCCACAGGCTGCTGGGGCTAGGCCCTGGCCCTCTGTTCACGGCCCTCTGACCCTTGTGCCATCCCCTGCAGGCCCTGCAGCGCCGAGAGACTGAGGTGTACGCCTGCGTGGAGAGGGAGGACAACAGCCCCCCCTCCAGGAGGACCTTTCTCTCCCAGGTAAGCAGGGCGTGGGCAGCCAGCCTGGCCCTCCCGTAATTCCATCTGACACTCTCACTGGGACACGGGGGTAAATAGGACCGCAGAGTGAGCCTCTGCTGGTTCGTCGGAGCCCTCTCCGAGGCAGGTGGCCGAGTGTTGAGAGCACTGGTGGGTTGGAAGCCCTGCTCCACCCCTCACCAGCTGGGCAGCCTGGGCCAAGGGGCTGCGCTCTGTCCTCGAGTCTCCTGTCTGTGACCTGAGGAGCCGAGCAGCACCTACCTCTTAGATGTTCCGTGAGGACCCAATATCGTAGTGGGGCTCAGTAGGCTCTGTGCAATGTGAGCCGTCGTAGCTACCATGGGCACAGCGTAGTGTCCACATCGGAGCTGTTGTAGCTACCACTGGGCACAGTGTAGTGTCTACACTGGCCAGTCAGGCAGAGGGTGTTGGGCTTCTAGCTGCCTCTAGGCTGATGTTGGCAAAAGTTGGAGCTGGAGTCTGAGCTGGTGCTGGCCTGGGCTGGCCTGTCAAGGCTCCCTTACTGTGTCATGCTGGGGGCCAAGACATTTCATTTAATCCTGATTCTCTTTTAAACCTCAGTTTGCTCATCTGTAAAGTGGATGAGTGACACTTGGCTGCAAAACCAAGTGCCCTGAATTCAAATGAGTTCCAAGTTAAGTAACATCTACAACAGAGATTTGGACTTCATAAAACTCAAGAGGCTGTTAAGCAGATATAGGAACCCATGGGTGGTAGGTAGGCCCATGGGCACCTTGGAAGAGCCATCAGGAAGTGAGGGGGGCTGGTGCTTGGTCTCCTCCAGTCCAGGGGGCCCAGGCTGGCACTGTTTGGTGCATCTCCTATTCTCAAAGCCCAGAACTAAGCCTTGACTAGAAGCATGGCTTCCCCATCCTGGGACACCCCCCTGCAAAAGATGTCTGGGCCATTCCAGGCAGTACCCACCCTGTGCCACGCCTTAGGGTGCTGACCAGGATGCTAAGACATGTTCCTGCCCTCCAGGAGCCTTGGGGCTGCAGAGACAGGGTCACGGACCCGGCAAACACAGAGACATTTGTGGCCCTGCCTGAGAGGTGGGCTCTGGAGAGGAACAGACCCGGGCTGGGGAGGGGGCTCTTGGGGATGCTGAACAAGCCCTGCAGGGTGACTAGGAGGTTTTGAGGGTACAGATGGGGTCGAAGTAACAGCCCAGACAGAGGGAAGAGCAAGTGGGGAGGCCCCAAGGCAGTAAAGGGGAGGCCTATGGGGCAGGAGGGTGGAGAGCAGGGGTGGGATGAGTGGTGAGAAAAGAGGCTGGCAAGGTGGGCCTGGGGACAACAGGCTTCCCTGTCACAGCTATGCAGGAAGCCATCCATTTGTTTGCCTCTGATTAAAACTAAATTAGTGCAAGATGCTCTTTTCCCTACCTATTATTTTTAATTTCTTTTTTTTCCCCCAGGAAAATCCGCATATATTTCAGAGTGACAGTGAATTTAACCTGGTCTATGAAAATCTCTAGGATGAGCTCCACCTGCCCAGGGGTCTTGCTCTGGGTCAGAGGCCCCAGGGCAGCCCCACCCTCCAGAGGACTTGATGGGGACCAAGAGTGAGGCCCCAGGGGTGCCCCATCACTCACCCTCACATTCTGGACCCTTCCTGCCTCAGCCTGCACCCACCCCAATTCTGCAACCAGGAGCACCCACCGAGTGTTTCTCATCTCCAGGCCTTTGTCTGAGTTGTCCCCTCTGCCGGGCAGGCCCTTCCTCAGTCCTGAAGGGCTCTCGTGGCCCCCACCCACTCCCAGAGCCTGCCTGCCCCTCGGGGCTCTCTTGGCACCAGCCTGTACCACAGCCTACAAGGCTGACTGGGAGCTCCTGAAGAAGGAGCTGGCCAGGGACCCTCAAAGGACCCTTGTCCGTGCTGTGTGCACGCGAAGTGGACGAATAAAGAAGCATCTGTGCAGATGAGCCCCCGTCTGTGCCCCCCGCCCAGCTAGGCCAGCGGCACAAGGTGGCCACACAAGGTGAAGCCTGGGGCTGGCGTGGAAGCATGGGGCGTGGGGAAGAAGGAGCCACGCAGAGCTGGGGGCTGAGGGCTGGGGCTGGGGCAGGGCCGTCTGGGCACACTCTGCTGGGGAGAGAGATCCAGCACGTCTGAGCAGGGGAGGGGGAGGTGCTCCTGACCAGGAGCTCAACAACCTGGAGCTCTCTGGCCCCCAGCAAGGACCCCAAGGCTGTCCCCCCTTTCCCCGGCCCTTTATACCCACTGTGACAGCTGTTTTGTCACCCCCTGGGCCTCAAGCCTTCTCCACCTTGGGCCTCAGCTGCTCCTCCTTCCACCTTAAGGCCCGGTTCCCCAAAGCCCCCTTTATCTGGCCATCCTGACCCCACCCACTTCCTCTGTCTTTATGCCCAGCCAGGGCCCCCTGGGGATGGAGGACAACCCCTTCCCGCCTGATCCTGGACCAGTCCCAGCTGCCTCCAGGCCACCTCTCTCCATCGTGGTATAGCTACATGGTCTGGTGCCTGGGGCTTCCCCCGGGGGGGTGGAGGGGTCCCTTCATGTTGCAGAACCTCAGACCCCGAGTGGACGGTGGCCCCACAGTGCCTGTCCCTGTGCCATTTCGGCTACTCCAAGCATTCACATCACCCCTCATTTCAACACCCCCCCCCCCCAGCAGCCCCTCGCTCTGAGTGGCAGGGTCCAGCTCACCGGGGCTGTTGGGCTCTATCGGACCTATCCCTTGGCTTTCTGTTGTTTTCTCATTTATAAAATGGACAAGCCAATCCTCCTCTCCACTCCAGCTGCCCAGAGGTCCCTGAGGTGCCCTCACACACAAACCCCAAATGTGTATGGGAAGAGTGGGGGTCCCCGACCCTGGCAGCACAGCCCTGCTCAGCAAGGCCCCTCACCTCAGGGGTAGAAAGTCTGGGGGTGGAGGGTGCGCGTAGGCTGACTTCCAGGAGACGCCCCTCCCCTCTGACAGGGTGACACTGAGCCTCCCTGGGCCCACAGGACAGTCCACGGCCTCCCAGCTTGGTCCCGGGCCGGGCCTGCAAGCACACAGCAAGGCGGCTCTGAGCTGGATTACAAGGTTGAGTGGAGAGGCCTCTGCTCCCCGGGAGGCTGCAGTTGAGTGAACTCTGCCTGTGTAGCAAGGCAGAGCTTCCTTGAGCAGGACTGGCCAGGTTCCTGACTCCCACAGCCTGAGGCAGCAGCCAGGGTGGGGCGTGGGAGGGTGGGTGAGGGGTGCTGCTCAGGGTGCAGTGAGCCTCCCCCAAAAACCCAAAGCCAGCAAGACCAGGAAGAGACCACTTCACTGGGCCCGGGTCTCTTGTCCTCAGCTGCTGGACCCCAGACCATCTGGCTGGGAACCAGCCTTTTCCAGTTGGCCCTAGGGGTAGAGAAGGGAGCCTGGCAGGGTTGCCCCGATGCCCTGGCCCAGGCCCCAGCGAGGCTGCCCTGCCCCCACACTCTTCTCCACGTGGGTCCTGTCCCTCCTTGTGCTCCAAACCTTCCACAGTCCCCACCTCACTTGGAACAAAGTCCCAACTCCTCCCTGTGGCTTGTGCGGCCCTCAGGGACCAACCAGTCACCCTCTTGCGGATGCAGACATTGCCAGCGTGGTATCGGAGCCTGGTGCAGGGCAAGGCTGTGGAGCCAGGAGGTTTTCATGTGAGCAAGGACAGGGGCAGGGAGGAAGAGGAGGGGTCAGGGTGGAAGGGACGGACCCTCGGAGGGGCTTTGACCCGGGGGACGGTGCGGGGAGAGTGTTCTGCGACTTCAGGTGTGGAGCAAAGAAGTCTGAGCACCTGTTCCCCACCCCCCAGGACTGAGAGCCTATGGAGATGGGCTGGTGCAGGGGTGAGGGGTGGAAGATTACCCCAGGGGGTGCAGGTAGCAGTGAGGGAGGAGGGGACAGATTGCTCCTGACAGGCAGGCCCGGGTGTGGCTCTGAGTGGGTGGAGGGGAGGAGAGAGAGCAGCTACCCTTGAGGGTCGTTTTGGGGCTGGGTAGCTGCCTGCCTCCCCAGTTCCACCTCTCAGCAGCCAAGCCTGCTTGAGCCTGGGTTTCGGTGACAATCCAGACCACTCAGCTGCTCAGAGAGGACAGATGGGGAACCCCCTGCTCTGCACCGGCTCAGTGGGGGTGCCTGGTGTGCGTTTCCTTCTCTGCTAACCCTTCAGGAAAAGCGGGCTGCCAGGAGGCAGAGTGGAGGGGATCTGCTAAATGGGGGGCAGGCCTGGGGCAGGGACCCAGGCTCTGTGGCTGCCCCCGGCAGGGAGCACCTGGTGGGGGGCAAGGCAAGCAGAGTGAGGCCTGTGTGTGGCCTCAGGAGGGGCTGGAGAAGAGCAGCAGTAGGGAAAGTACCTCAGGGAAGGGAGCCTGGTGGCAGACAGGTGAGACCCAGGAGGGGAGCCTTGGACCCTAAGGGCGGATGGCCGCCAACCTGCCGGTGGCCCCTGGACCTAGAGCTGCTAGGAGTGGCCCCAGGCAGCCCTAAGGGCCAGGCCTCGGGCGCTGCTTCCCCCGCCCGCCCTCCAGGCCCAAGGCCCATCGAAGAGGGGCCTCAGAGGATGCTCCTCTGCCTGGCATTTCCCACCGGCTCCTCCTAGGTCACCCCCTGCCACCTTCGTCAGAGCCTCAGGGCATCTGAAACATTGCACTTACTTCTGATTCCCTCAGCTCGGCCTCCACTGGCCTCTGCAGGGCAGCGGCTTAGAAATGGCTCATTCTGCCCCTGCCTCTGCCCCTGGGTTTCAGCCTCCAGCCCTCCCTCTGCCCCTGCTCCCCTCGGCACTCGCCGGAGAAAACCATCCTTAGAAACCAAACTGCAGAGTGGGTGTGGGAAGCGGGGGCCCCTCCTGGGCAACAATTTCCAGAGGATTCTGCGAAGCAGAGTTTCCATGGGAACACGTGTGGTTGCACAGGGAACCCCACCTTCACAGCCAACACAGAGGGACCTTGGCAAGGGGCGGGGGGCTGCTCTGCCAGGCACAGCCACAGCTTTTTGGCCACCAGCCCTCACTAACCTGAAATCAAGTTACAGTCAAATTTGCCTTTTTTTTTTACATTCTAATTTAAAGGCTACGCCGCACTCTAAGGATGCCTCTGGGGTTTCCAGGATGGATTTTTATGTAGTTCAATAGTTTTCTTGGCAGACTGCTCAGCCAGGAGAGGTGGGCTGTGGCCTCAGCCCAGCCAGGCTGGGGAGTGGAGTCTCTCTGTCCCTCCTGGATTCCAGGGGATGTGACTTGTCCACCTGAGAGGCTTCCCATTTTTGAATTCAGACTCCAAGAGTTGGGGGCATCCGCATGAGGCACTGAGACACCTTCCTTCCTAGGCTGCCCTGAGCTCAATCATAACCACAGCCTCTGAACCTTGACCTGGCCTGGGTCAGGCCCTGCTCTCTGCGCCAGGCGTTAGCATGTTGTTGTTTTTTAATTATATTTTTATAATTATTTTATTTATTTATTTATTATTTATTTATTTTAAATATATCTTTATTGATTTCAGAGAGAGGACGGGAGAGGGAAGGAGAGAGATAGAAACATCAATGATAAGAGTCATTGATCGGCTGCCTCCTGCATGCCCCCTACTGGGGATCGAGCCCGCAACCTGGGCATGCTCCCTGAGCGGGAATCCAACCATGACCTCCTGGTGCCCAACCAACTGAGCCACAACGGCCAGGCAGAACGTATTTTTTAATGTGTGCATCTGTGCAGATGAGGTGGGCACATTTTACGGTAAAACAAACTACAGCAAAGTGAAATTCCTTTTGATGATCTTGCCACCTCGGTTCCTCCATCCCAGCCCCTTCTCCGGAGGTGACCACTGAGTCATTTGGGTGTGTTTTCATCTGGGCTGTTTTTATTGCATGTACATACATATATGCACATATACAAACATGAGATATACAGCCCTTGTGTGGGGTTCTGAAAAGCTTAAGTGGCAGCCTTCGTAGGTGTGATTGGCGCTCGCTTTGTTCACTCATCCCCGCGTGGTGAGAGTCTGCCCGTGAGAGCACATCAGAGCTGCTGGCCTCTGCTTGCAGCGAAGGGTTCCAGGACAGGGCCCAATTTCATCAGACTCCTGCAATGGCCTTTGCTGTTGTTCACAATTTTTCAACGTCACTGCGGCGGCTGCAGGGAACATCCTTGGGCATACCTGCAAACCCGTCAGGGTGTGGACGTGTTTTCACAGGAACTGCCAGATCCTCATGCACAGAGGTTGCCCTGGTTTCTACTCCTCGGGCTATTTGTCTACAACATCTCATTTAATCCTGAAAACGTCCTGTGAAGTGAGGGGCTTATCTCCGGTTTTCCCAAAGCAGATGATCCAGAGAAGCAGACTGGCTAAAGGTCACATGGCCCAGAAGGGGCACCGCTGGGCCCGCTCCAACTGCGTGCAGTCCAGTCGCACCGCCTCCGTAGGTCAGGCGAGGGGGGATTCCAGGGCAGGGAGGGATGACAGAAAGAGCCTTAGAGGGACTGGATGCATCCAGGGCTCGGGAAGTCCTGAAGGGACAAATTTCCTTCAGAGGTGGCCTGTCAGCCTTACACTGCTCATACTCAGTTTCTCAAAACTGTGGGAGTTGGGGGTAACCTCCTGCTGGCCCCCCCCCTACCCCAGTGGTCTATCTCCTTGGACAAATGGAGACAAATCAGTAGAGGTAGTGGGACCAGACCTGCCTGGCATCCCACACCCAGTGTGGGGCCTGGTTTCAGGCAGCCTAGACGGTTGGATCCCAAGCCTCCCCTGGAAATTTCAGGCACAGCACGCCTGGAGGTGTGAGCCGCCTCTTGGAAGCTTTATAATCTGGGATAATGCTGCTGTAATTGGCATGGTTCCCCATTTACAACCCCCTTGCTACCTGAAAACCTACTTGCAATGGCTATATCTGGAGAAGGTTTAATTTTACCACTTTGTGGACCTTGAGGGGCCCAGGAGCACAGGCTTTTTCTCTGTCACCCCCTTTTCTCACCTCATCCCAATTCCCCAGTGAGTGCCACAGGCCAGGGAACCACATTCTGGCTGACCTCACTGCCTTGGCTCAGGGCACAGCCCTGTACCTGGCTCCCCACCATGGGCTCTGAGCTAACCTGGTTTTCTCCCCAGTTCCCCCTTCCTTCCTGTTTCCAGCCCACCCATTGAGTCTCCCTCCAACCCCTCTCCCTTCCAGTCCTTCCCAGTCTCCGCCACCAAATTTATCTTTCAATTGCACAGATCTGACTATGTCACTTCCTTCTTAAAACCCTGCAATTCCTTACATTTATGGTCAAATCATTTCAACAAAGGGGCCAAAGTAATTCAACAGGGAAAAAGTCTTTTCAAAAAATAGAGTTGGGAGAAATGGACATC
This sequence comes from Miniopterus schreibersii, assembly GCF_964146895.1. Lineage (NCBI taxonomy): Eukaryota > Metazoa > Chordata > Mammalia > Chiroptera > Miniopteridae > Miniopterus > Miniopterus schreibersii. The sequence continues at coordinate 183,644,396 of NC_138102.1, read as the reverse complement.
CAGACATCCACATTCAAAAGGATGAGGCCTGGCCTCTCAGCCCTGCACTTAGGGCTCTCACAACCCCCCAGCTCCAACCATGTGCCAGGACTTGTGCTGGGGCTGGGATAAGAGACATGGCTCTGTCCTGGAGTCCATCAACCTCATTTCTGACCAGCTCCTGCTGGCCCAAAGCCACCCCAAGGCCCATCCATACTCCCATCTACGACTGCTATTTCCTAAGGTGCCAAACTCCCCACCTCAGAACCTGAACAGGAATTCCTGCTTAAATGCCACCTCTTCCATGAAGCCTTCCCTAAAACATCCTCTCCCACCAAGCAGTTTATTCATTGCTCTGACCTCCTTTCATTGAATCCACACACTTCCGAAGCATGGGGGTGGGGTGGGGTGGGGTGGGAGGACACCTTGCTTGTCTCTTGGGGCTCAAGAGCCATTTGTTTAAATAATAAATGAAACTTTTTCTTGGCTGGAGATTTAGTGCCAGTTCTTGACCAAAGAGAGAATGATCCCCCCCCCCCCCCAGTTTCCGGGAAGTGATCTCTAATTAGCATGTGACCCATTTTACACATGTAAAAATTGAGACAGACGTGTTGCTGCACCCACAGCAGCTGCAGAGGCAAGGCAATGACAGGGCAGCTTCTGGAAGACCACCCCGTCCTCCTGATGGGAAGGGGCTGACTCTGTGCAGGGCTGTGGAAGGCGAGGCCCAGGCAAGTGAGAAAGGCCAGCAGCAGCCCCCGCTTCACCTCCTGGCTGCCGAGGCTGTCAGAGGCTCCAATCGATGACACGTGCCTGTGGAGTGTGCGTCAGGGGCCTTGAGCTCTGTTAGGGTGGTTCTGCTAATTGATCCCAGAAGCTCCTGTCACTGCCAGGGGATGCCTCAGCCAGCTCAGCAATGTCCTGACTGCGGTCCCTCGCTTCACCAGATGGCCTTCCCTCCTGCTTCAGCTGGCTCGAGGCTAGGCCAGACAGCCCTGACCATGCGGGGCCTGGGACCCTCCAAACTACCAGCAGAGCTAAGCTCAGTGGGGGTGCAGGGAGTACAGGAGAAGCCCCCTGAGTCCCTCATGTCCTAGTCACAGCTACCCCAAGAGTGGCCGGATCAGTAGGGGAGGTTCAGGGCTGCTCAGGCCTTTGAAAAGTTCCCTACTCTCATCTCTCTGGGACCCAGCTGGGATCCAGCCTCAAATGCCCCCCACTTCTTCCAGTAGCCCCACAGGCACTGCCTCCTGTGGGGGGCACCCTGAGGTGCTCTGTGTGGAGAGGATACAGCCCAGAGAGCTGCTGGCCTCCTACCTGTTAGGACAAGTCTGTGCAGGTGAGTCCCAGTGGGGAGGGAGACTCTGGAGCCAAGTGACCAGCCCAGATATAAAGATGGTGACCGTGGTGTGTACAGTGAGCCCTGAGCTCCCGCCCCTCAGCCTCCTCTCCCTGCCTGCCCCTGCCTGGGCAGTGGGCTATCCCTGCTTCCTCAGATCAAGTGAGGAGCTGGGAGGGGCTGGGAGCTGAGCCCAGGTGGGTGCCCCTCAGCGGAGCCCCTGCCCCCATCTCAGGGCTCAGGAGGCCGCTGTCTTCTTCCCGGGTCAAGCCTGGAGCTGGCGACTGCAGGGAGCTTCGGGACGCGCCTCCCCAGCTGCCTGCCTTCGGGGATGGGGTTTCTTTACGAGGTGGTGAAAATGTTCTGAATTAGATAGTGCTGATGATTGCACAGCCTTGTGACTATGCTGAAAACCACCCAACTATACACTTTAAAAGGGTGAATTTTATGATATGTGAATTATATCCCAGTAAGAGGAAACAAAAACAAAAACTGCCCTGTTTAAACACCTACTCTGTCCCCTGTCCATCACTCCCGGGTCAAAGCACACGCGTACACACGCTTCCCTGGCCGGCCCCGCCCTCCACCCCTTCACCCCAGCCTGCCCTGCCTCGCCCCCTTTCCTGCCCTTCCTCCCTCCCTCCTACAGAGGGTCTTCCTGGAGCCTCTCTCAGCCTCCAGGCTCTGGCACATGCAGCTCCCTCTGCCTAATAGTTCAATGCTTACTGAGTTCTTATCTGGAGCTAGACACTGTTTCCATTTCATAGATGAGGAAACTGAGGATCAGAGAGATGCAGCAACTTGCCCAAGGCCACACAGCTGGCAGAGGGTACTGCTGCGATTCAAGCCCCAGAAGTGACTTCCGAGCTCACGATCAGTTGCCTCCGTGGCAGGCTGAAAGAAACCCCGCCCCCCAAGAGGCCCCAGCCTAATCTCTGGAACCTGTGAAAGGCTTTGCAGATGTGATTAAGGATCTCGAGATGGGGAGATTGCCCCGGATTATAAGAGGAAGTCAGAGGGAGATAACAGGAGGCAGAAGGCAAAGTGACACAAAGCCAGAGAAAGGCTTGCAGATGCTACGGTGCAGGCTTTGAAAAGGGAGGAAGGGTGAGGGAAGGGGGTGGGGGTGGGGAGAGATTAACCAAAGAAGTCCTGTGCATATATGCATAACCCATGGACACAGGCAACAATGGGGTGAAGGCCTGGGGCGGGGTGGGAGAGAGGTGGCGGGGGGTCAATGGGAGGAAAAATGAGATACCTGTAATACTTTCAACAATAAAGATAAATTTAAAAAAAAAAAGGAGGAAAGGATCTTGAGCCAAGGAATTCAGCTCTTGAAGCTGGAAAGGGCAACGAAGCAGAGCCTCTGGATGGAGTGCGGCCCGGCTGACACCTTGGTTTCCGCCCAGTGAAACTGGTTTTGGATTTCTGGCTTCCAGAACTGTAAGAGAATAAATCTGTGCTGTTTTAAGCCACCAAGTTTGTGGTAATTGGTTACAGAAACCCTAGAAAACAAATACGTTTTCCCTCCTGGAAGAAGCTGTTCAGCCTCCCAGGCTGGTGCCTCCTTGAGAAGCCCTCCTGCCCCCTGGCCCAGGGCTCACCTGCTCTGTGCCCCTCGTGGATGCCTTCCAAGGCTCTCACCCTGGAGGCTGCTGCCAACACGGCCTCCACTCACCGACCTTGGGCCTCTTCTCTCACTCAGCACTGACCTCGCCAGGCTAGCGGCATCCTCCAATTGAGGCAGGCGCCTGGGGCATGCCAGAGGAGCGAACTGAGGCTTAGAGAGGAGTAGTGAGTGCCCAAGTCACTCAGCTGGCAAGGTTCAAAGCCAGATTTGAAACTTGGGTCTGTCTGAATCCAGAGCTGATGTTCCCAACAACTCCTCTCCCAGTGGACAGTCAATAAATGTCCCTGAATGACTGACAAAGCAGGCAAACACAGGAACCCAGGGAAAACACATTGTGGTAAGGCCCTTGGAGCCTCAAGAGGCCTGAGCAAACCAAGGAAGGCTTCCTGGAAGTAGGGGCCTCAAAGGATGAGGGAAGTCCAGGAAGAGGCTATTATGAACAAAGGCCTGAAGAGAGATGGACTGAGATGGGAGGAAAGGTGAGTCACTTGGAGAGATGACACCAGTCCCGGGTTGTGAAGGGCCTTGGATACCAGGCTGAGGCCTAAGGCTGCGGAGCAGAAGAGCAAAATCCCTTACACTGTTCTCTAGGAGGCAACTTCAGTGCGTGGCTCTGGGGAGGGTGGCCTGTTCCAATTTGGAAGCTGCTGAGACAGGCAAAAGCTTGAGGGGCTAGGACTGATGCCAAGGAAGTGGGGGTTTGGAGAGGGGACCAGACTTTAGAGCCACTTTAGAGGGGAGGCCAATAAGACCTGCTGACTTGCTGGCCTCAAGGCACAAGGGTGAAGGAGTGTCCATGCCCCCATCCAATGAACAGAGGCTGGTTTTGGCAAAAACAACAAGTACAGAAGTGGATCAGCAAAGTAAGGGAAATCCAGGTGGCAACCAGGGGGAGGTGTCCCAAAGAAAAGAGAATGGGTCAGGACTCAGGAGACAGGTTGAGGGTGCAGACAGATGGTAAGGAAAAACTGGGAGGGTCATGGTGGCCACAGCTGCAGGATGGATGAGGTAGTTAGGGAAGGTGTACTGAGAGGTGACCAGGGCCCCCAACCCCAGCACCCCTCTGGACCCATAGGGAATTCAGTCTTCCCTGGTGGGCTCCGCTTTAAGGGAACCTCATAGCAAATTCCAAACCAATAAGAGCAAATAAATGAGTGGTGATTACTGACAATAGGAGAGGGTACACCACAGGGTGCCTCCAAATAGCATCTCCTCCAGTATGTTTTAAGTGCTTTATAGGTCATTAACTACTTGACAGAGAGAGCCTGACACTTAAAGCAAAGAATTCTGTGCCTCTGCCAGGGAAAATCAATCAGAAATGAAGATAGAGCATCGCTAGTGTTAGGATATACTGGGTGGGCAAACGGGATTCAATTGACACATAATTTTAAGGCCCTCTCCATTGTGTGAAGTGAGAGGCACACTTTGAGGTATTTGAGGCCATTTATAAATCCCAAACTGAAGTTTAGGAATGCTTAACCTTCGCCCTGCCATTGTTTTTTTGTTTTTTATTTTTTGTTAATTAAATGTTTCAAAGACATGGAAAAGTACAGAGACGAGTTTAAACATCTAAGCCCACCCCCCGATTCTGACAAATAAAACACTAGAGCTATGGTTGATGCACTCACTTTCACAAAAATGTTATCCCCCTCTCCCCCCACCTTTTCAAATCCTTTCTGTCTCCTGGCCCCACCTCTTCAGGGAGGCTTAGGCTGACCACCCATCCCTGCCTAAGACATCGCCCCTTCCTCTGAAATCTGAGTGTAATTACTGCCTCTTTAATTAACTTGGCAATTAATCACCACCTGCTTGTGAAACGGCTTTTATTGTCCATGTCCATCTTCTTGCATGTGAGATTCAGGTGGGGGTAGGGACCAGGCAAGCGGGGGGGGGGGGGGGGGGGGGGGGGGGGGAGGAACAGGCAGACTAGGCTCTCCTCATGGCCCCAAACCGGGCAGGATCAGCTGGAAAGGGAGGCCTGAGCAGGCCTGATACACAGAGGGTCAGCTCCCTCCTGGCCGTTTAGGCAGCTGCCAGGTACCAGGAAAGGAGACGACCTGGAGACAAGTGGCAAGAGAGCAGCGGGCAGCGAGGAGGGCACTCTACCCTGGGCAGCCTCGCGGCCTCTGCTCTCGTAATTCCCCTCTGACCAGAATGTTCTTTCCTGATTGAGCCTTCTTGTGGGTTGTATTGTGTTCCCCAAAGACATATGTTGAAGTTCTAACCACTGGTACCTGTGAATGTAACCTGAGTTAGAAATGGGGTTCTTGTAAATGTAATCAACTTAAGATCATACTGGATTAGAGTGGACCCTAAATCCAATGGTGGGTGTCTTTATAAGAGGTCATGTGAAGACAGAGACACAGGGAGAATTCACTGAGCCACCAACTGTCTCTTCTGCACACCGGAATCCGGGTGCCCAGGATCTCAGAGAGCATTTTTTTTTCTCTGGTTAATCCTCACCTGAGGATATTTTTCCCATTGCTTTTCAGAGAGAGGTGGAAGGGAGGGAGGGGGAGAGAGAGAGGGAGAGAAATGCGAGAGAGACACATCGGCTGGTTGCCTGCCACACGCCCCTAGACCAGGGGCGGGGAGTGAGCCCACAACCAAGGTACATGCCATTGACCAGGAATCGAACCCACGACCCTTAGGGGCGCAGGTGGGTGCTCTACACAGAGCCACACCAGCCAGGGCTCAGATGGCATTTTTGTGGTCAATTTATATTCCCCCACCTAACTTCAGGAACAGCTCCCACACCCTTTTTTGTCAAAGGAAGCCCTCTCCCCGACCCCTTATCAGAGACCACCTCACAATCAAAAGGACCCACCTGAGGGGTTGCCAGGGGCTGTCCTCCCCCCCAGAACAGCCTGCCTTTTCAAGTCAGTTCTCTTAATGATAGCTCCGTGGCTCCTCCTACGTGCCCCCACACCCTCAGAGGTGAACAAGGTAGCCTGTTTTGAGCAGAGTGCTTCTAACACCCCTGTGATTTAGAGAGGAGGGGGTCCCAAGGAGGGAGAGGGCCCAGCAGGCTACTGGAATTTTGCCTTGGAGGCTGGGCTGTCTCACTCCTAACATACTGTACCCAAGCGCAGTGCTAAGTATAGTATGTTCATTGAAATAACTCATCTCCTAACACATCTTTGCTCTAACCCAACACTCTCTTTTGATAGATGGGAAACTGAGGCCCTGACACTCCAGGCAATCGCTGTGCAGAGGAGATCTGAGGTCCAGTGATGCAAGCATGTCCCATATTCAGTTCCACCATGCACTCCCAGGTTGCAGTATTTCTCTGCATCTCAGTCTCCCCATTAAAAATATATATATATATCTTTATTGATTCCAGAGAGAGGAAGGGAGAGATAGAAACATCAAAGATGGGAGTCATTGATCAGCTGCCTCCTGCACGCCCCCTGCTGGGGATCGAGCCTGCAACCCGGGCACGTGCCCTGATCGGAATCGAACCTTGATCTCCTGGATCCTAGGTCGATGCTCAACCGCTGAGCCACACAGGCGGGGCAGTCCCCCCATTCTTGAAGGGGAGTAGCAATACCACCTCCTAGGGGTGTTCCCAGCCCTAAAGATAGCCCTAAAAACCTGTTTATACATTCCCCATTACTTCAGTCAGCAGACGCGTTTTGAGCATCTCCTGTGTGCCAGGCCTCGGGGATACAGCGGTGAGCAGCACAAACTGTGAGCCAACCTCAAGGTGCTACCTGTTTGGTAAAAAAGGGCACAAAAAACCAGTTACCCTTGGGGCGGGTGTTGCGATGGGGCGCACGGAAACAGCGATGAAAAGTGTAGGTGTCAGGAGGGCCCAAAAGAGCAACGGCGGGGACGCGAAAGAAGAGGCAAAGAATGAAAACCGTAACCCCCCACCCCCACCGCCTGAGCCCCTTCTCCCTCTCAGCCAATCAGGCGTCAGCATCGCCGGCCGGCCGACCAATCAGGAGCCGGAGCCGGAGCGCTGGTCGCGGGCCGCGGCTTCCCGGGGGAGGGCGGCCTGAGCGCGGGCGCCCCGCCCGACCCCGCCCTCGGCCCCGCCCCAGACCCCGCCCCGCCTCGGCCCGCAGCGCCCGCCTGGAGCCCCCAGGCCGGCGGCCGGCTGCTGGGGTCGCTTATTGTCCTAAAGGCCAAAAAAAGAGGAAAAGGGGGGAGGTTGGGGAGCAGCCACGTGGCCGAGAGAGGATTTATAACATTTTCTTTCGCCGTCGACAATATTGCAAAATGCATGAAAGAGACCGCACGGCCGGGACGGGAGCGTGAGGGCGCGGGCAAGGTAAGCAGCCCCGGCCGGCTTCGCCCCGCGCAGGGACGCCCGGCCAGCCCTGGGCCACCCCCACGCCCTGAGCGGCCGTCGCGGGGGCTGCGCTCCGGTCCGCGCGCTGTAGGGTCTCGTGAGCCTGGAGCGCCGTGGACGCGGCTCGGCGCCGAGGCGCCGCGGGGCGGAGAGGACGCGGCCCCCGAGCGGGGCGCGCTCTGTCCCTGCGCGCGGCGCCGACACCGCGGGGCAGTCCCGGCTGACCCCTCCGGCTGCGGCGGGCGGCCCGCGGAGCTCGCGGCGGTGGGGAGGTGCGGGCTCCGACTATGCCCGAGGCACCCTCCCGCGCGGCCCGGGGGCAGGCGAGGCCGTGCGGACACGCGCGGGCGGTGGAGGCGCCGCAGCACCGCGAGCAGGTGCGGACGCGGGCGGGTGGCAGACGCGGAAAGTTTGCTGGAGCGCGCGCCGCGGGCTGCGCGGAGCAGGCTCTGGGCGCAGCTGGAGGCGCCGCGGCCCCGCGGGGGGTCTCAGTAGCCTCCCCGGGGGGCATGGGGGGAGCCCAGAACCCCCTCGCGGCCTTGGCTGCTGCAGAACGGAGCCCTACAGGAGAGCCAGAGGAGATTGACTTTGAGCCTTTGAGACAAGTTCACCGAGCACGGCTCTGCCGGCTGCTGGGGAGGAATCTGCGGGACAGACGCCGGCTGGGTTCATCAGCGGAGGAAACGCACACCCGGCCTGACCCGAGCCCGGAGCCCAGCTGCTGCTCTCCTTCCACTTCTGTCTCAGGGACGAGAAAGGGAGCCAGATGTGGTAGTGTGTATGTGTGTGTGTGTGTGGGGGGGTGTAGATGGGACCTGGGGGTGGGGTGTAGGAAGGCCCTGGGTTGGGACCCCTGGATCCACCTCCCACTGCCTCTTTGTGGCTCCAGGTGGCCCCACAGCACCAGGCTGTGGAATGAATGGAGGAGAGAAGGCGGTGGTGGAGAGGGAGAGTGTTGGGCTGGCGAGGCGACTCCCCACTCCCTATCCCCAGGGGTGCTGTGCTGGAGGCAGATGGAGTGGTGCAGGGTATCTGTATGACACTGCCCTATGGGGGAAGAAAGTACCCACCCCAGTCTCTAACAAGGGGGAAGGGCAGAAGGGAGCCTCCAGGGAGAAGGAGATACTTACATGCCCAGGGTGGTTCTTGGGGTGGCTCAGTCTCATCTCCCACTACTCTCTAAGTCTTTTGCCCCATTCTTACTCCCACACCGTCTTAGTGTCTGTGATGCCTCCTAACACAGGTCCTTTGCACACGTCGTTTATTTATTTATTTTTTGATTGACAAGTAGCCATTAAACATCTACTATGTCCCAGGCATGGCAACTCAGTGGCGAACAAGACAGACCCAGTCTCTGCCCTCATGGAACTTCCAGAAAAGGGCAGGGACATAGGCGATGAACAACAGCCAGGAAGGGCATGGGGTATAGGGTCGGGAGGCAGCCTTGGGTGGGCATCAGGGAAGGTTCTCTGCAGAGGTGACGGTGAATCAGAGGGATTAATGCCTCTTCATCCTTTGGGTCCCAGTAAGCCTTCTCTGACCCCATCTGACCTAACACTTCCCTATGACAGGCTGTCATAGTCTGGGGACCACTTGTTCCATGGACATTTTATGTTGTTATTGGGCCAATGTTTGTCTCCCCCACTCCCACCAACTATAAGTGCCATGAGGGCAGGACCTGAGCCTCTTCTGGGTAGACAGTAGGCAAAATGAATAAAGAGCAGTAGAATTTCCCCAGAACGCTGGTAGCTGCTCAGCCAGGTCAGGCATCCCATCCAGATGACAGGAAGTTTTCTTTCCCCTTCTCTGGCCTGAGTCTTGGGCTCCACACCCCATTTGCTGTTCACAGAAACAAAATAAAAGAAACCAGCCTGGTGGGGAAGAGAGCAGGGAGAGGCCTGGCGCAGATCGCCCACTGATGTGCCAAGGCTGTCCCGCTGGAAGTGGATCTTCCTGGGGGGGGGCGCAGGAGGCCTGGGGACAGGTGCCTGTTCTTTCTCTGAGCTCAGATCAGCCTGTTTCTCATTCTTCTGCCCCAACCTTTCACATACTGCTCTGGGACAAGGCGGTGACCAGCAGGCTCCCCAGGGTGGCCAGGGTACAGGACCACACAGTAACTGTCTGCCCTCCACCCCCCATCTCCTATCCTGGGCAGACAGGACCCTGGGCAGTGCCTCTCTGACCCAGAGTCAGGCCTCTGGGCCACAAATAGCTGCCCAGGTGACCTGCAGTTCATTTAAACTCCTGGTTGAAAAGTAAGAATCAGGCCTAGAGGGACCAACTTATTTTTATTTTTTGTGGGTTCTATACTCAGTGAATTTCTCCTCCCCTGGGTCTGTCAGATCTGTGCGCCTGGCACCTTTCCTATGTCAGATTATGCTCTCCGAGATGCCCAGCAAAGCTTTTAGTGTCCCCACTCCTGCCCTCCCCTCTTTAGGGGATTGAGCGGCCTCCATTCATGCAGGGCTAGAGTGTGTGTCTACATGCTTTATGCAGCCTCTGGCAGGGACAGAATAAAAGCAGCCTCCCCACCTACCCAGTCAGACAGCCCTCCTGACTGGAATTGCTTAAAAAAATTAATTTACAATGATTTACTTCCTTCTGTTCTGCGGGGATCACCAGCTTTTAAAATATGTATTTAAATCAGATTCACAGCTCCTGGAGCAACTTTAACTGCCTCCTCCCACCCAGCAGAAAGAGCACTGGATTCGGAGTCACTAACTCAGAGATTCTGAGTTCTGCCAATAACTAGCTGTGTGACCTTGTGCAGTTATTTAACCTCTCTGTGCCTCCATTGGTTCCTCTGGAAACTGAGGTTAATGATAATCCTTCCCTCACAGGGTGTTGTAAGGATTAAATTAGATAAGGTTCAGGGAAGAGTTGTGCCATGCCAGGCCTGTGTTTTCTGTTCCCCAGGACTGGCTGTCCTGCTAATTAGCCTGGTGACCTTGAGTGGGCCATGGGCACTCCTGGCCTTGTTTTCGAATCTGAAAAGCACAGGGGTTGTTCTAGGAGATGAGGCCACAGAGCCCCCACCTCTAGCCCTGAGCCCTCACTCCCCTCCTCCCACCCTCTGCCAGACACCCCCCCTTTTCTCATCATCAGAGCGATAGGTTCTAATTGGATCTGGCCCCCTCCCCAGCTGCCTTTCCTCCTGGCTCCCTGTGAAGTCATAGGGTTTAGGCCCCAGGGGCCTGCTGTTCTTGGCTCATTTTCAGGAGCAATTAGCTGTGATGTCACAGGCCTCGGAGGTGGCCTCAGTGGGCGCGTGGCCAGGCCTCCTGGAAGCCAGGACTCTGCTAGGCTGTGGCCCGCGGGGCTCCCCCAGGCCGGGAAGTCCCCGTTGCCGGTGGTGGGGAGGCAGCTTCCCAGGCAAAGCCCGGTCCGGTTCTGTACTTTATGACTCCTTGACGCCTGGAGTCTGAGTGTAAATTAGTTCTACCCTGTGCTTTTGTTGGCAACTGTCTGTGCCTTGGAAGCAGGGGCTTTGTCAGGAAGAACAAAGCTGTTGGGTGGTTTTCTGATTTGAGGATGCTTGCACCTGGGGGAGGGCTCCTCGCTCCTCAGTGGCTCCAGTCCTCGGTCCTCAGACTGCCTGGTTTTGTTTTGGGTTTTTAAGTCCTATGGCTTAAGAGCCACATATGTTTGTGTGTGTGTTGGCTGAGGGATCTTTTTTTCTCCTCCTTTTTGGCTCCCATCGTGTATTCTGTGGAAGCTAATTCCAGGGACTGAACTTTTCAAATCACTGCTTCAACAGCTTTTGAAAATCTGGACCTAGTTACTGCTGTCATCCGTGTGTAAAGATTTAGAAAAAAATTCCAAATCCGAGGGTGGGCAACCTGAAGGATGTACAGCTCCTGGCAGCGGGAGCTCACTGGCGACCCGAGGTCAGAGCCGAAACGTCGGGCGCCTCTTGGGACGGGAGGTGGGGGGAGCGCGGTCTGCTCAATGCCAGACATCTGGATACTTAGAAAACATCTGGGTGGCTGGATTTTTCAGGTTCCTGCCTGACATTTAATATCACAAACACTGAGCCTGCCTCCAGTCCCCTGCCTCCCAAACACACCCAGCCCCTCCCCACCCCCTTCCTGACGGGTAAGAAACATCCATTCCTACCAATTCCCCAGCGTCTCCCCCCTACCGGAAACCTGATGGGCTTATGACATCATGGCTGGCTGCTGAGCGATGAAGTGGATGCCACAAAGAAATCCGACATATCGGATGGATTCTGAAATCAGTTTCCCTCTGGCTGTAGTAACAGGAATGAGAGTCGGGAGAGTGTGAGCTTTGTTTAAAAAACAAAAAATAAACCCAAGCCTTGCCCTGCGTGAAAGACAATTTTTTTTAAAAAGCAAACAGACCTTTTGAATGTCATCCTATTTTGACAGAAATGCTGGTTTTTATGAAACAACAGCAGCTAATGAATCAGACCTGGAGCTGCCTGAGAACCGTTCATTTCTGTTGAGTTTTTGTGTCTTTTCCATTAAGAAAGGAGTGGCTTATCTTTCTCATTACCTTGTTATTTAAATAAGATAGCTTTTTTTTTTAAAGCCAATAAAATTTACAGGGTAAATTACCCGTGTATGTTTCTCCAGGAATCCATTTTGATGGCGTGACCGTGGGCCTGACCGGTCTGCACGCATTGTGCTTCCCTGCGCTGGCGTTTCTGGCCCTGAAACTAGGAGGACGCAGTTAAGCTGCTTCCCAGCCTCCCCTCCGCGGGGCAGGGCCGGGCCGGTGGGCCAGGGCGTTTCTTGAGATGAAAAACCTCAATGAAAGGTCAAAGTCGGGAGAGGAACTACAGCACCGGCCTGGGACCCAAGCCCCAGGACAGCATGGGAGGGGGAATCCACTGTCTTCCCCCCACCCCTAAGGGGTGCGAGGACCTCAGAAATAGCCCCAGACTGAGCCCGCACCCCTGATGCAGGCCCAGGTTGCAGGGAGCTCAGGGTTCCATGTGTCGTGCCTGCCAGGCCCCTGGCACAGGCGTTTGGAGCCTAACAGACCTGCACTGGAGTCCCAGATCCTGTGGACAAGCTGTGGGGCCCTGGGCAAGTCACATCGCTGCTTAGTCTCCACCCCGTGAGCAGGCACAGTCACCCTGCCCCGCCTGCTGGGACAATTAATGACGCTGGACGCTCTGTGATGCCCAGGCCCATCTAAGGAGTGGGAGGGGCGAGTGTAGATTCAGGAGTTGAGTCCACTGCCTGGGTTTGCATGCCAACCCCGCCAGCCACTATCTGCTTGATGACATGGATCTGTGTGATGGGCTCTGTGCCTTGGCTTCCTCATTTGTCAAACCAATAAGAATAGGACCAACCTCATACCAACCTCTTGGGCTCTTATGAGGACGGACATAGTGAGCACTCAGCAGGTGTCAGCTGTTCCTATGAGACGTGCCCCTGCCCTCATTTCTCTGCACAGAACTTTCCGTGGCTCCCCATTGCCCAAAGGAGATAAAGTTCCCCTCCTTATCTGGGCCGCAGGCACCTCACACTTGGGCCTCGTGTGCTGCTCTTCTCTGCCCTGTTTGTCCTCCCAGGAGGCTGGGGCACACGGCCTTCTCTGGATGCAGTACCGCTAGATAGCTCATATTATTGAGCACCTGCCCTCACTTTATTTTGGGCACTTTACGTGGCTTGAGTCACTTGATCCTCACATCAACCCCTTGCAGGGGGTACAGTTATCATTCCTATTTTAGAGGCAAAAAAAGATATTTCAGGGGTTAAGTATCTTGTCCAAGGTCCCAGAGCCTGGATTGGAGCCAGGGGTCGGGCTAAGGGTAGAGAGAAGTCTGCTGGGAAGGGCATGCTCAGGAGGGGGAACAGAATGTGCAAAGACATGGGCCTTTCTCTCAGGCCATATTTCTCCAGTCCCTGCCTCAATGAGCAGAGAGGCAGGCAAGATAATGATGGGGGTGGCCTGGATGTCCCCAATGGGGGCCAGGCCTGGGGTGTGCCAGTTCTGCACTTGAGGAGCCGCCAGAGTTTGGCCTCACACTCTGCTGAGCGCCACAGCCCTGGGAGACAGGTCCCTCCTCGAAGCTAGAGAAGCCAGAGCTCAGAGCAGAGAGGTAACCATCAGCTACATTAGCACATAGCTGGGAAATGGCAGATGAAGGACTTGAACCCAGACCCACCTGGCTCCACTCCACTCCCACCTGGCTCCAAGACCAAACCACATCCTCTGGGCAGCCTGGGTGACCTGGTGTCTGTTCTGGGAGAGCTAGGGTCTCGAAGGTAAAAGCCCACCCATGACAGGCTCTGGGATGGAGTCCCCGCCCCCACCACATGGGTGCTCCGATCAAGGCCAGTTCTTCCTCTGGGAAGGTGAATCAGGCCTCTGGGAAGTTCTCTGAGCCTCTCCCCTTGGCTGGAGCTTCTCAGAAGACTCTGGATGCTTCTGTAATGTTTTACAGCCAACCCCTATGCAGGGGCTGCTGTTTTCCCCAAGACACTGAGCTCAGAGAAGAGCAGTGACCCAAGGGAGGCCCACTGGTTGGTTGGGCTGTCCTGCTGTGTTCACTGTCTGACGGCTGCTGTGGGGACAGGGCCTGGCTCCATGTGCTGCTGGGAGCTGGTGCCTGAGGTGGGGGTTTCAGGGGGCCAATTTCAGGTCACACTAAGAAGAAATTTCCGGTGCCCAAGATGGTGTCTTGCAGGGGTGAGTTCCCTGTCACCACCGGAGTTTAGGAAGGTGGAGCCAGGAGCCCAGCAGAGGGGAGTAGGCCTGGGTTGGCCTGCCCTTTCCCTCTTCTGGGCCTTTGTCTGGGGTGTCCTTCCTGCCTGGCCTGCCCTTCCCCTTCTCCTTCTGTCCAAGCCTTCATGTCTTTGAGTCCCTGCTTGTTGGTGTTCCTTGCCAGTCCCTTCCTGAGCCACCTCTCTCAAAACCCTCCTTCCCCAGTGTTTCCACAGCCCCAAATGCTGCCTTGATTTGCTCAATGACCCAAGTCATGCAGGTTTCTGTTCTGAGTGTGGTGGTAAGTTCCTCATTTTTTGAATCCTGGCTCTGCTCCTCTCCTGCTGGGTGACCATGGACAAGTTGCTTCACCTTTCTGTTTTTTCATCTATGGGATGACAGTAGCAGTCCCCAACTCAGCGTTCTCTAAGCGATTGAATAGATCGTGCTTATAAAGCAGCAAACGGCACTGCCTTTGAAAGTCAGCCAGCTGGGACACACACGTTCAAGCACATTATCTTTATTTGTGAGTCCCTTGAGGGCAAGAGTTTGTGTCTGGTGCCCTGTTCACGGCAAGGCAGAAATGGGGCTCAGCAATCGCTTCTGGAATGGATGGGCAGCCCGTTCTCCTGTGCAGATGTGAGCTCTAATAAAACTGCTGGTGGCCTAAATAGTTATCATGTATCGAATGCCTACATCATCCTGTTTAATCTTAAACCCATTTGGCAGATAATATAATTGAGGCTTAGACAGACTAGGCCACTGGCCTGAAATCCAGTGAGTAAGCAGCTGAGTCGGCTGTTGTACTTGGGTCTGGCTGACTCTGTGTGAGGTGTATTGGTGAGGACTGTGTCCTATTACACCCCTGGCTGAATGGTCCACACACTCCCTTCTCTCCATCCCGGGTGCCCTTCCCCATCTCTAGGCCACCCCTTGATGTCACTGAGGTGAGAGGACATGGATTTGGGGGCCCACAGTGATATGTCTGTTCATGAGTCCTGCACCCTATATAATACATGCACACACATGCACACACATGCACACACACATGACCTCCACGGCCAGCAAGTGCCCCCAGGTCTCCAGAGCCATGTCTCTGTAACCACAAGCCACGGGCAGTCCCCATGAAACGCGGCAGCGGAGCTGTCACTGCTCACGGATTCCTCAGCCCGCCGCCTGTTAGCATGGAGCTCACATTGCTCGTCACTCATGGGGTCAGATGGGGCTTGGACACCCCCTAACCCTTGGCTCAGTGTTCCAGTGCAGCCGGTCTCACTGGGCCCCGGCACCAGGAAAGCCTGGGGCCCTTGGGCACCTCTCAACTCGTTTCTTCACTTACTCGGTGACCCTACAACCCCAGTCAGTCCACTCTGTCTGCCCTGCCAGGCTGGGCTGAGGCTCAGGTAGGAAAGTGAATGTGGAGGATTACTGGGGGGAAGAGCAGACAATGTCCCTTGATGGCTGGGGAATGGTGTTAGGAGGAGTCCTGGCTGCTGCTGTCCCGATGGTTCTGAGCCAGTCCTGGTTGTCTTCCCTGGAACTCAGCTTGGAGCCACCGTGGCTGTGCCCACCCGGCAGCCTCTGAGAGTGTGGGCAGCGGAGGGTGGGGGAAGCAGTCCCCCAGGGCTTCCAGGCTGGGCTCAAGACAGTGACAGGGCAGGGAGGACCAGTGTGGGCAGGGAGCCCCGGAGGAGCAAATCTAGATCCAGGAAAGGTTCGTTTTTTATTCATTCATTCATTCATTCATTCTGCACATGGGCCCTGCAGACCCTGTGCTCAGTGCTGAGGACACAGCCGTGGACAAGACCCCTGCTTCATGCAGATCACATTCTAATGGAGGAACACAGACAAAAAAATTAGTAAGAAAGTAAAATATATTATTGTCCAGAGCGATAAAGACTAAGAAGAAAAATAAAACAGAGAAGGGAAACAAGGGGTGGATTAAAAAATAATAATAATAAGGTGTCCAAGAAAGCTCTAATTGAGAAAGTAGCCTTTGAGCAAAGGCTGCAGGGCACTGAGGAGGTCGGTCAGAGGCTCTCTGGGGAAGAGCATTCCTGCCAGAGGGAACAGCCAGGGCAAAGGCCTGGAGCTGGAGTGCGGCTGGCCCGGTGGAGGGAGAGGGGGAGGCCCCGGTGGCTGGGGGGGGGGAGTGAAAGGGGGGAGGGGAGCAGATGAGCTCAGAGAGGAAATGGGGGCCAGATGGTGAGGCCTCCTGGACTCACCATTTAAAAGGATCCCTCTGGCTGCTGATTTGAGAAGAGACTGGGGGAGGGGCAAGGGCAGCACTGGGGAGAAGGGGGGAGGCTGTTGAAAATAATCTAACAGGATTTGCTGATGGAGAGTGTGTTGTGTGTGCGAGAGTGTGTGTGTGTGTGTGTGAGAGAGAGAGAGAGAGAGAGAGGGAGGGGGGAGGGAGGGAGGGAGGGAGGGAGGGAGGGAGGGAGGGAGGCAGGAGAGGAGGTGTTGAGGATGACTCCAGAGAGTTCTGACCCATTTGCTGGCCTAGAGGCTCAGAGGAGGCCCTCGGAGGCTGGAGGGGCTCTTTCTGCATCCATGGGAGCTACATGGATCCCAGCCCAGCCACAGGAAGGGCTCTCCTATCTGTGCTCTGGACTTAAAGTGGTCCATGGGCCGATATGAACCCTCCCCACTTGTCCTCCTACCCATCCATTCCCCACACATCTACCCACCGTCCTCCTGCTCCTCTCCTATCTGGGTGCTGTCCCAGGCACCGGCGCTACATCCATGATCTCCACAGACAGGTCCCTGCTCTCGTGGACTTGACGTCCCGTGTGTCTGGGTCTGAAGCAACTTCTCCATGGGGCAGGGTAAGACCAAAGGATACTCTTAATTCGTTTCCATTTCAGGTCACTCCACAAGTTTATGTGATTTGATTGTTAAGTATTTCTAAGTCATTTCCAACAAAATCACTATCACTATCAACCCTGGTCAGGTCATGCCTCCTGGTTCCGGTTTCAGAAAAGGCTGGAAGAGTTGAGGGCTCCATGCCAGCAAGGCTCAGGGAGGGAGGGGTCTGAGGAGGTGGCCTTTGTACCTGGCGGAGAGGGGGAAAGGGCACTGGGTGGAAGCATAGTGTGCCCACCTGGCATGAGGTAGGGGAGGATGTGTGGAATAGGATGGTGCGTGGGGGTAGGGGGAGGCTGCAAGCTAGGTGAACCTCTCTGGAGCTCTGGCCTTTGTTCTGAGGGCCATGGGGAGCCATCGAAGGTTTCTGAGCTAGGGAATGACCCATGCTGTGCTGGTGGACCCATGGAGGACAAATGAGAAAAAGCAAGTGGTTAGAGTTGGGGAGGCCTTGGTCAGTAGAGGGTGTCTGTACCTGATCGAGAAAAATGGGGAGTCAAGGAGGGCAGATATGGGAGGTGACGGGGTGCAGCTGGTAAGTGGGGGTGCCGCTGCCTGCTCAGCCCCACAGTCAGCCACCTCAGATAATCACACTAGAGGTGCTCCTCCTGCAGTGCCCTCTGCTTTGGAAAGGTCCCCATCCTCACCTGGCCCTCGGCACCACCAGAACCTGGCATCATCCTGAATTCCCTCCACCCTCCACTGGTGCCGTCTCCAAGTCACTTTGATTTTGGCTCCCAGATTCATCCCCGTGTGCCAGCCTTGTACTGCTGATCCATCCCCTGTAGAATAAAGGGATCCTTCCAGAACCTTAGTCTGTCATGCCACCTTCCTCATCCTCGGAGTTTCCCACAGCCCTGAGGAAAGCCCCCTGCACAGGCCTTCCTCAGCCTACCTGCCCCCTCTGCAGCCCCACCCTCCTGACACTTAGCCTCAGATTGAGCTTCTGGTTCTTGCTTCATTCATTTGGCTAAGGTATACTGTGCACCTTCTCCATGCTGGCACCATGATTGCATCGAAGGTTGGGGGCTGTGAAAGGAAAGAGAATCAGTCATGGGGTCTGGGATCAGATAAGGCCTCTCTGAGGACCAGTTAGTTATCTGAGCTGAGATCCAGAGGGTGAACAGCAAGTGGGGAAAGAGTGTTTCAGGAAGAAGGGATGGCCAGAGCAAAAGGCCCAGGCAGGCCTGAGCCGGAACCTTCAGAGGCAGCGGGATCCTGTGCCCACCTCAGGGCATCCGCTACCCCATACCCACCATTGTCCCAGCTTGGGAGAGACGGGGGCTGAGCCTGGGAGGTGGCAGGGCCAGCTCCTGGGGCCTGTGGGGTAGACTGAGATGCGGGGACCCTATTGTTCTTTTAAAATAGCTTTCTTGAGATACAACTCACATACCGTAAAATTCACCCTTTTAAAGTATACGATTCAGTGGGTTTAGTATATTTATGGAGCTGTGCAACCATCACCACTAATTCCAGAACATTTTAATCATCCCCCAGAGAAACTCTATACCCACCAGCAGTCGCTCTCCACCGCCCTCCCCCAGCCCTTGGTAGCCACTCATCGGCTTCCTGGCTCCGTGGATGCACCAGTTCCGGACACGTCACACGAATGGGATCAGGCAACATGTGGCCTTTTGTGTGTGGCTTCTTTCACTGAGCATCATGTTTTTTCTTGCTGTTATTTTTTTAGGATTGATCCGTTCATGTTGTAGCCTGAACCGGTACTTCATTCCTTTTTATGGCCAAGTAATATTCCAGTGCACGCATACACCACATTTCCACATTTTGTTTGTCCCCCCATCATCTGGCAAGCGCCCGGGCTGTTTCGGCTTTGGGGCTGGCATGATAGCGCTGGATACACATTCTGCGCAAGTTGTGTGGACACGTGCTCTTAGTTCTCTCGAGGTGTAATTGCAGGGTTATAGAGTGACTCTGTTTAACCTTTTGAGGACTGGTTTTTCCACAGTGGCCGCACTGTTGTACACGCCCCCCAGCAGCACATGAGGGTTCCGATTTCTCGGCATCCTCGCCAACGCTCGCCAGTGCCTGTCTTGTGGTGAGAGCCATCCTGGCAGCAGAGAAACGGTATCTCACTGTGGCTTTGACTAATGACTGGTGATGTCAGCATCTTTTCATGCTCTTATTGGCCATTCATGTATCTTCTTTGGAGAAATGTCTGTTCATATTCATTGCCCTTGATTTTTTTTTTTAGAGAGAGTGGAAGGGAGGGAGGGGGAAAGAGAGAGAAAGAGAGAGAGAAACATCAATGTGAGAGAAACACATCAATTGGTTGCCTCTCACACGCACTGGACTGGGGCTGGGGATTGAACCTGCAACCCAGGTATATGCCCTTAACCGGGAATTGAACCCGAGACCCTTCAGTGTGTGGGCCTACGCTCTAACCACTGAGCAGCAGCGGCCAGGGTGCCTTGCCCCTTTTACAATCGGGTTATTTGTCCTCTTATTGTTGCATGGTAAGAGTTCTTTATATTTCTGGATAAAAGTCCCTCATCAGGAGAAAGGATCTGGGACACCAGGCCAAGGTGTCTGGGGCTTCCCTGAGCTCTGCAGTTCTAGTCCTGGGGTCTGTCTCCGAGGTCTCACAGAAGTTACCTTCTGCCTCTAGCTCCCTCGAGTCCACTGCCTGACCCACTTCAGACAGCACATGGCAAACACTTCACAAGGACTGTGGAACCTCCACCCCCCTGGGCTCAGGCCCAGCAGCTGGCTTTTATATCAAGGAAAAGGGAAAATGCCAATCCGTTCAGAGGTGACCGCAGAGAAGCCACCACCTGTTCCACGCCTGCTGTGACACCGCCACAACCACGGCTGTGACAGATCAGCCGCAGCTGGCTGGGCCCAGAGGTTGAGCCCCAGGCTTACAGCCGCCGGCCTGATGGGCAGGCAGCAGGGGGGAGACACAGGCCTGTACTGCGGGAGGGACGCCTGCCAGGGCAGCCACAGCCCCCTCGGGCCAGGCCCTCCTTCGCCTGCTTATTTAAACTTTCCTGAACTTTCCACAGCTTGTAAGTTGAGATCCTATAACTTTGAGAATCAAGGGAAATGGTAAAAAAACAAAACCCGACCGTGGCTGCTGGCTGATTTGGCTCAGACATTTGGGGGATTCTGTCTCTGTCGCCGCCCAGGGGTGGGTGCTGGACTGAAAACAGGAGCAGTGCTTGCTGGGCCTGTCATGTGGGGGCTCACCTCCCCCTACAACCCTTTGGGCTGGGGCATTTGCCCCACTAGCAGCCACCAGCCTCATGCCATTGCTTGTGATTGTGCAGGGGAGGGGAGGGCACGCTTAGCCACTGCAAAGCAACTGCCCTCTGAGCACAAGTTACAAAGGAGGGAAGGGGCCTGGCAGTTAGGGAGAAGGCCCAGGCCCTGTTGGGGGCCTGGGGTGCAGCCTCTGGAAGTTGGGGAGGGATGTACAGATCAGGGAGTTCTAAACTGTCCTTCAAAGAGGGTTAGGATTTCAAAAGGCAGTGAAGGCATCCAGGCAGAGAAAGCCTGCACTCAGGCCTGGCACATGGGAGCTGGTGGAGGGCTGTTATCTGGGGATTGGGGGTGGAAAGAAGCAGGTGAGAAGCCAGCTGGGGCTGACAGGCCCTGGCCCCACGTGCTTGGCTGTGAGCCCACCTCCCTGATGGTGCTCCTACATGTTAAGGAGCCCTCTGGTCCCCTCCCTAACCTTTGCTCCACTGCTCAGTCTGGTTCAGGCCTCTCCCCTCAAGCCCCACAAGCACTGCTCTCCCAGGAGACATCAGGGTCCAGACAGCAGTTTTCTCCTTTGCAGGATTGGGCCTCAGGGCCTGCTCCTCACTCCTGCAGCGCCCCAGCTGGGCCTGCCACCCGCCACCTGCCACCCACCCATGTGGACCCCCCCTCTGCCCCTGCTGGCGAGGCTTTGGCAGGCTCTGAGCCCTGAGGCCCTCAGCTCACTGATTGGGAAGCAAGCAGCCGGTGGGCTCCAGAGCCAGAGCGTGAAATTTATTGTGGTTTTTAGGGGGCGTTTAGGAGCGATGTGATAATGTCTGTGAACGCACTTTGTAAACTGTAATGGGGGAGTGCCATGCACATGCAAGGGACTGTGGCTGGGAGGGGGCAGGAGCCCAGCCCCCAGATGACACCCTGGGGCTCATCCAGGAACCCCTTCCAGTACCCTGGGGTGGAGCAGCCCAGCCTGGCTCCAGGATAGGAGTCCCAGCTTTATCTGCTGGAGCGGGGCCTTCCCAGGCCTGCAGGCCTGTCTGTGTCACCAGGCAGCTCTTGAATGAGCTGTGAGCCAGAAAATTGCCTGGGTCCCTCCCTAGTTCAAGAGGCCCAGTTGCACTGCAGTGATGGTGACATGCTTCCTGGCTGCAGAACAGGGAGGACTGCAGCCTCCTGACCCCACTCTGGGGGGACTGAGATAACAAGGGGACAGCAGCTGGGCTGGGCTGTCTCCTTGGAAGGGAAGCTACCTGTAGGCAGGGGACTATGCCATCCCACCCTTCTAGCTAATTGTTACCATCTGAGAATTTTTTCCAGTGGCAAATGTTTGTTGAGCACCTACTGTGTGCTTGGCACTGCTCTAGGTACTGGAGGTACAGCATGGATCAAGACAGACAAAAAAAGCCCAGCCGAGCGTGGCTCAGCGGTTGAGCGTCGACCTAGGATCCAGGCGATTGGGGTTCGATTCCCGGTCAGGGCACATGCCCGGGTTGCGGGCTCGATCAGTGACTCTCTCATCATTGATGTTCCTGTCTCTCCCTCTCCCTCTCCTCTCTCTGAAATCAATAAAGATATATTAAAAAAAAAAAAAAAGACAAAAAAAATCTCCATCTTTACAGAGCTCATGTGGAGGGAGGGTAAAGACAGACAACCACAGGTAAATAAGGACAACTTTAAGTACTGACCCTTGCTACAGAGACAGTAAAATGGGAAAACTGGGAACTACTGAAACTAGGGGGCGGTCAGGAAAGGTCTCTCTGAGGGTCTCCTTACCCCTCTCTCCAGGTGGGGCCTTCTCTGTGGCCTCCAGGATAATCCTGGACTCTGCAGGCTCAGCTGGTCCTGTCCCCCCCTTACTAACTAAGGCTTGTAGGCTAGGCAGCCTCGGGGCGCCCAGGCCTGCTCAAGGCTGCTCTGGCCCTTGAGCTTGGGACTGGTTGCCTTTATTAATCTAGAAAGACATGAGAAGTGAGCTAATGCTGTTTGAGCCTTACTGGTGTGGGGCGCTGTTCTAAATATCGGACCTGAATTATCTCATTTAATCCCCAACACAACCAGATGATGTGGGAAATGTCGTTAATGTTCCCATTTTTTAAGACACGGAAACCGAGGCCCTGTGAGGTTGCGTAACTTTCCCACGGCCACACAGTTGGTACAGTGAGGCTGGGATGCAAATCCTCCAGGGCCCATGCTTTTCACTGTTCCCTCTGCTTCCCTCATCAAGGTCACGAGCCTTGAACTTTACGATGGACAGGCTGTGCTGAATGGTTCCACATGCCTCGTCCCACGTCAGCCTCATTTCAGTCTCTGAAGTCAGTTGGTCTCTTTATGATCTGCCCCTACGCTTTTTATAGAGAAGGAAACTGAGGCCCTGGGCAGGGAGTCACAGCTGGGAGGTTGAGAAGTCAGAATTCAAGCTCAGGCCAGCTCACCTCAGACGCCGAGCACTTAACCTCCTGGCTCTCCTTCCTCCTGGCTTCCTCTTTGCCTGCTGTCTTGTTTGTGCCCCCGAAAGCCCATAGAGGCTGGGTTGTTCCCCCATATTGCAGGTGGGCACACTGAGGTCCTGGAAGGCGTTTTGTGATTTGTTCACAGTTGCTGGCTGCTGAGCTAGGCCTGCCTCCTGGCCCCTCATTGAGAGGGCTTCTGGCTAGGCCACCATGGTCAGGGGGTGGTTGCGGAGGTGAGAACAGGGTTCTGAACATTTGCCCAGATGTGCAAGGCTGTGGGAGGGAGTTGCCTTCATCTCCTCCATTACTTAGAGGTCCCACTTAGACTTAGCTCTGGATCCAGCGCTGAGGTGGGGGGCCACCATGCTGTGCAGGGCCACTCTGGAGAGCCACGCAGGCTCCTGGCTTAGTGCCTGACCAGCCTGTGACCTTGGCAAGGTCACCTTCTCTGAACTGGTTTCTTCTTTGTAAAATGGGATCCTGGTATCTCACTGGGTTCATGACAGATTTTTAGAAAAGCCTGTGGTGTGTCTGGTGGTGGAGAGGGGTGGCTCTTGCCTGGACCCCTCTTGTCCTCTGCTCAGGAAGCAGTAGGATGAAGGGGTGCCAAGACACCTGCCCAGGGGAGTCATCACAGCTGCACCAGCCCAGGAGGGCTCTCTGGGCCCCCGTGGTCACTGGCCAGCTGCCGCTCTCAGACCCTGTGGTCCTGAAGCCTGCTGTGACCTCACACGTGCCAGGGAGGCACATTTGGGCCCTCCTAGCCTCCTGGACACTCCCCAGGTGGACTGCACCTCTGGGAGGGTTTTGATGCCAGTCTGAGGGCAGGAGCAGCAGGGGCCCCAGAGCCTTGGCAGTGGGATTAAGGTGAAAAAAAATGAAGCGTGGAAATCATTAGCTTCCCTGGTTGCCAAGAACCGCCCGGAATGAACATTTGGGGCTTTTAAAATGAACATCAGCTGCAGGGACCAGTGCCCTGTGCCCACCATGGCCCAGGCTGCCTTGTGGATTCCTGATCCGGCTGTTCTTCTTTGGTTGCCCCTCAGCCAACACTCACTGAGTGCCTACTGTGGGCCAGGCCCAGAGCCAGGATAGGGGGGAGAATCTAGCCAGAGAGCAGCAGCCCTGTGGTGAGAGCGCAGCCGCAAAGGCCACAGTGCCAGCCAGCGAGGAACCAGACAGGGCGGGCTGTGGGAGCAGGGAGGCTGGGTGGCCACTGGGGGTGGGGGAACAGTGCCAGGGGCTTCCTAGAAGAGGGGCCTTAAGCGGTGGGGTGGGCATCCCACAGAGAGGGGCCTTCAAAGGCACTGGGGTATGAAGGGCTCCTTGCAGGAGAACACAGGCCTTTGGGGCCAGTCAGGTGGGCCAGCAGCATGCTGCAGGCCAGTGTTCTGTCAAGACGGCTGCCAAGTGGCAATTTGAGGGGAGAGGCTCCTGCCTGAGCCTCCTCTGTTCCAAACTAAGCTGGAAATGTGGATTTTTATGTGAAAATTCTCGATTTTTAGATGATGGGAATTCATTTTAATTAAAAACAAAAAATACCATGGGGTCAAACCAAGCATGGCTTTGGCTGGATTGCGCCCATAGGCCAAGAGTTTTGATCCCCAGGGGCGGTGGTGATGGGGAGGGGCACTGGGGTGGCGCAGGCTGGTTGGGGGGGGGCTGTGAAGAGGGAAGATGCTGGGCAGAGTGGGCCAGGGGACGGCGGGGGGAATTGGAAGAAAGAGGTTGGGGTGGGGTGGGCCAGTTGGAGGGAGTTTTTTTTGAGGGGGTGGGGTAGGGTGGCCCAGTTGGGTGGGGGCTTGCTCACCCCCACCAACTGCGCCAGTGCGTCGGGGCGCCGGGCGCGGGTGGGCGGGGGCTGGAGGCAAGGCCCCCACCCACCCCACCCCGCGCGCCGCGGCCGCCCGCCGCCTCCATCCGGGCCTCTCCCCACCTCCCGCCCGCCCGCCCCCGCCCGCGCCCCTCCCCCGCCGGCGCGCACGGCGCCCGCCGCCCCTCCTCCGCCCGCCGCCCGCCCGCCCTCCGCCCGCTCTCCCCGGCTCCCTCCCGGTCTCTCTTAAGTGCCATCGAGGGGCGCCGGGAATTGCAGCCAGTAAATCGCGTCCCACCACTCAGCGGCGGGGCCACCGCAGCGGCGCCGCCCGCGCCCGCGCCCGCCGGGAGCCCTCGCCGCCCGGGCGCCTCTCCAGGGCCCGCGAGGCCCGCCCCCCGGCGCGGCGCTGCGCAGGGCCTGCCCCCGGGCCGGCCGGGGCGCGCGAGGCCCGCGCTGGAGGCGAGGACGCGGCGGCCGCGGGGCGCACGGCCCGGAGCGCGCGGCCCGCGCCCCCGCGCGCCCTGCCCGCGCCCGCGCCCCGCGCTCCGGAGCCCGGCCCCGCTGCCCGGGCTCTCCTGCGGGACCGATGCCGGCCCTCCGGCCGCCAGGGTAAGGGGGCAGCGCGGCTCGGCGGGGCGAGGCGGGAGGGTGGGCGGGCGCCTGCCCCGGGGACCCGGTGCCCGCCCAGCACCGGCGTCTGGCACGTGGGGGCGTCTCAAGTTTCCTCTGGAGGCCGGACAGGTGGCGAGAATGCGGGGGTGTGATGCTCTACGGCTGGCACTTACTGCGTGCCTACTGTGCGCCGGGCGTGACCGGCTCATCCGAAGTGGCTTTTTTTTTTTTTTTTTTGTCCCCATTGTACAGATGAGAAAACGGAGGCCAAGGGAGGCCAAATAGCTTGCTCAGGGTCCCCAGCTAGGAAGTGACCTCTCGGGCTGCTTGTCGCCAAAGCCGAGCTCACCCCATTAGGGCACACACAGCCACTGAGTGAGGGTATGAATTTCTCATTGTAGGAAAGAAGAAAAAAATCAGCCATTGTCCCACCACCGTAATGCAGTCGCTGTAAGCGTTTTGGTTCTTTATTTCGGCCTCGTTGTTTCTACCTCTGTCTTTAATGAGTGTGCACTTTGCAGTCGTTTGGAACCTGGTTCCATTCTGACTCTAGCACCTAGGAAAATGGGGACACTCCCAGGGTTACCAAAGGGATTAGATGAGATCTGGTAGGTAGCCATGAAAGACTGGGAGGAGGTGGGGAGGAGCCAGGGCCTGGGGGAAAGGGGCATCAGTTCAGGAGGGATTCATGGAGCACTTAAGTACAGAGCCAGCGCTGGGTGTGTGGCACTGGGGGAGATGGGGACAGCCCAGCACATAAGCTTTCAGCAGGAGGGCTCTGTCCAGCATTGTGGGGCTGCCTGGCCCCCGCTTCCTCCTGGAGTGTCTGGGAGGGGGGCAGTCCCCTCACTTCAGCTCTGCCAAGGAAATGAATTTCCTCCAGGAGGAGGAGTCCAGCGCTGCTCAGAATTTTGCACTTGGGGCCAACAATTGGGTCCCACCTTCTTACAATCCGGGGCCTCGGTTTTGGGGCCCGCTGGGACCTTCTCTGCTCACAAGTTTAGTATATAAGGCCCAATTCTTCGTCCTACCCCAGACCAATGACATTATCTCCACCAGCACCCAAACTAGAGATCCCAGGCCTGTGGCCTCCCAGACACTTGTACCTGCCCATGCGTCCAATCAACCATAGGGTTCTTTTGGTTCTGTCCTTCAAACATCTGTTCCTCCTTTATCCTCTGACCTGGATAGTCCCACCTCTCCCCCTCCCCCGCCTTGCCCATAGGTCTGGGACACCAAATTCAAAGCTGTCTTTCTAAATGCAGCTCTTGAGCTTCTGAACTCCTCAGCTGTCCACCAGCCCAAACTAGGCCAAACTCCTGAGCTGTCTCTTGAGGCTGGGCTTTTCTGTGGTCAGCCCTGCCCACCTCTGCAGCCTCACCCCTATGAGTTGGATGTCCCCTGATCACAGAGCCCCTGAGCACTGGGTTTCCCCTGCCTGTGATGGTCTCTTCCCTAAACACCCTCTCCCCTGTGTCTTCTGGCCTGTTGAACTGCTGCTTATCCTCAGGGCTCAGCTGTGTCGTTTCCTCTCTGTAGACCCCTACCTTTCTCTTGGGGGGTGCAGTCAATGCTCCTTCCCATGGACACCCCCAGCTCTTATTGAATCCCTCCATTATTGCTCTTAGCCTGGTGCAGGGTGGCAAAATGTTTCCACGTTGGGCTCCTCCACCAGGCTGGGAGAGCAGGGGCCCAGTTGACATGTCCCCAGGGTCCAGCACAGGGCCAATCCAGAGTGGCCAACTTGTTGATCTTTGAGGAATGAACATTGGGGAGTCTGCCAGAAGCAAATGGACCTAAGCTCCTTAGAGGGGCTCTTGAAACCCCATGGCATTCAGTGAGGAGTGGAAAGTCACAAGCCTCCTGCCTCCTAGTGAGCAGGATGCCCTGGATTGAGGAGCCGAGGACCCAGTTTGCTCCCAGGTACCTGCAAGCCTTGACCCTCAGCCATTTGGTTCAGGGGCCAAGGTCCCACCTAGATTTATTGGGGCAGTGATGGTGGGCACTCAGGCAGAGGAGCCCTCCCTGCCCTGTCCCCTGGGACCCCTGGCCCCCCCTGCCCCATCAAGCCCACCCCCAGCGTCCTCCCAGGGAACAGGGAGAGTTATGTCAGGCCCTCTGGCTGAGCGCCAGGGCTCCCCATGGAACTATAAATTGACCTGTCGGGAGAGGGAAGAGATTAATGTCGGCCATCTTCATTAGTGTGTCCCCCCGGGGTGAAGGCGTCTGCCCTGAGCTGGCTGATTGGAGCGGGTGTGAGTGAGTAAGGGGATTGGGGGTTTGCACTCCCCCCAGAAAGGCAAAGGGCAGGGGCCAGGGCCTGCCAGGGAGCTGTGGCCTCCTCCTACTGTTAGAAGGGCCGTCCCTCTGGCCTCTGCTCCTGGCAGCAGGCGTGCGCTTTGATGGAGGACCTGTGTGCTAATTGGGAGCAGAGATGCTCGCCCCGCAGCTCCGCAGGGCTCCCAGGCTGACACCGCCAGCTCAGCGGCATCTGCGGGGCCTTCATTAGAGGCCTTTCCCCTGACCAGAAAGGAGCCTGCTGCGGGCTTGGGGGGATCCCCTCCTCTCCTTTCTCCTCCCTCCCTCTCCCTCTCCCCTCCCCTTCTTCTTTACTGCGTTGATGGGGAAGGAGGCGGCTCTGGCTCGTGGAATGGATGATGAGGATTGGGAGATTGAAAAAATTTGAGACCTTGTGCATCCTGATGACTAGATGACCTTGGGTGAGGCCCTCCACTGTTCTGCACCCGAGCATCCGTGTCCTTGGGATGGACATGGTGGGTGGGGATCAGACAAGGAAGCATGTGTGGATTCGTCTTTGGACTTCCACAGGGTGGGAGTCCTTTTGCCTAATAGAAGCCGAGCTCCCATGCTGCTGTGGAAGTGGCTGGAGCAGCAGGTCAGGGTGGCATTAGCTTTTTCCATCGTTTATTTGCTCACTCATTCGTTCATCCAGGACATGCCTCATGCACTGGGGTTGTGTACCCACAGGGTTTCAGAAGTGGCCTCACCCTCTGGTGGCTTCCCTGGGGAAACAGACCCAGACAGATGGGGAAAGGGCTGCATGAGCTGCTTGGATCCCTAGAAAGGAGTCTCCCGGAGCCTAGGTATATCTGGAAGGCCCCAGGGGGACCTGGAGGTGGCTCACAGGTGGAGATGGTGCAGCCTTTCTTTGTAGACCTTGTCCCACCAGAGTATGTATGATATGGGGCCTCCCAGCTAGTCATCAAGTTCCTGAGTCCCCCAGACCAGGCTGTCGACCACGGTGGGCAACAGGGGATGCTTTGCTGAGTCTGCAGCGAGACCCCTCTCCATGCCTACACCTGTCTCCCAGCCTTTCCTGTGCATCCAGGTGGTAGGATGGGGCAGGCCCAACTTGTATCTGGTGTCACTGGTCTCCAGTCTATACTTCAGACTGGGTTCCATGAACACCTGGTCAGCTAAGTGCCTGCTCGAGGCTGGGGAAAGGCAGCAGCTGGGCCAGGGCCACCTGTGGGGTAGTTGAATGATTCAGGCTGTGCCACTCACTAGCTGCGGGTCACTCTGTAAGGCACGTGACTTTGCTTTTCCAAGCCTCAGTTTCCTTGTTTGTACAGCGGGGCTGGCACTGTGCTCAGTGCCTGGCACACACCTGATGCAGAGTGAGCACAGCAAGCACTGTTGTGGTCATTTCCTCCTCAGCTCCTGTTTGCTGCCCCGAGAACCTGGGTTAGTAGGATGTGGACTTCTCGGTGGTCCCAGATCTCTCTGTCAACCTGCTAGGGGTGCTAAGCACCCCCTTTGCATTGTGGAACATTTGAACAAAAAGTACATGGTTTTGGTGTCAGAAAACTCAGCTCTGAGTCTTTGCTCCATAGCCAATCAGCTGTGTGGCCCTAGGCACATCACTTAACCTCTCTGTGCCTCCGTTTTCTCTTTTGGAGCTGAAATGAGATGTTGTAAACTGAAAGCCACACCGCACATTTCACTGATGAATAAGCGCCCTCCTTGTGTGCAGGATGGAGCACTGGACCAGGGGTCCGAGCCCTGGGTGGTGCCACTGCCCCCTTGGCCTCGTGTTGTGACTTTGAGCAGGACCCTTTGGATGCATCTGTAAAGGGAGCCTTGGCATCTGCCTGCCTCACAGAGCTATTCTGAGAAGGAAAAGATGTGTAGGGTTGGAGAGTGGGGAGAGGGGCTGCTCATGGGAACAGGAGCTGGATGCTTTCCTGAAACAACCCTGCCCCCCCCCCCCCAGAGAGGTCGATGACCCCCTGGGGCCCTGGTTTCCTGTCTGGAAAATGGGACCAGGCACCCTGCTCACCTCAGTCCTTAGATCTCTGTTCTGCATTTAATCAGAATTTTAGCTATTCTATTTATAATGCATCCGAATGGACTCCAGCCCGATTTCCTATGCGACGTGTTGAAATACACTGTCATCCGGACTTTAATATATTAAGATCACCCTCTGAAAGTCACGTGCGGAGAGGCGGATGATGAAGAGGTGCCTATTGTTGCCGCCTCGCTGTGCCCGGCCCAGCCCGCCTGGCAGACGCAGGGCTGGCAACATGGCTGTCTGCCTCCGCCTCGCCGCGCTCCGAGCAGGCGGAATCACTAATGCGTTAGCAGTTTCATTAGCCTCTCCAGCCTCCCTCCCTCCCGGCCTCCTCGGTAATTATTTTCCCAGCCCTTCTACTCGCAGCCCCTTCACGGGCTCGCTGGGATTGGCCAAGTGGCCCCCACAGGCTGAGCTGCTGGGACTGGGCTTGGTGAGGGCCCCCCGTGGACGCCCCCCTCCCGACTCTGCGTTGCCACTTAAGCTTTGTGTCCCCCTGAGGCCTCCGTGAAAATGCAGATCTGCTGCCTGCCAGGGGTGACGGTTAACCCGTTATTACACACCCCGTACTTGCAGTCTTCTCCGTGCAGCGGACCTCCATTCAATCAGGCGAAAAGTTTTCAGGCCTTTTCCAGGGGCTGTCATCGAGTGGATGCCGGGGACCCAGCTGTGAGGGAGATGGGATTCTTTGTGCTGTGAAGCCAGGAACATCCAGGGCCCCGGGGAGCCCGACTGGGGCCCCTAGAGGGTTGACTGCCTGGTGCCCCCAGAGGCCCTGAGACCCACAGCCCCCACTGCCCAGGGTGAGCACGAGACCCGGGTAGGCCCAAGGACTCCATCCCCCTGGCCAGTGGTTGGCTGTGCGCACGCGGTCATCCGAGCCCATCAGAGGCTTCCCTGGAATTTTGACCCAGAGCCCGTGGGGGAGACTGACTCGGTTGTGGTTGCTGAACCAAAGGGTGTGAATATGGGACTGCTGGCCTTCCTCTTCCCAAATCCAGGGTGGGAAACCTCCAGTAAGGTCATCACGTGGAGGAGGCAGGCAGAGTGAGATGGAAGTATATACTATTTCATTTGGGCCTCTGGATCCAGCTGTGCCTGAAACCACTCCTGGAGTTTTCAGTTACATAAACAGACACGCTCCCTTTTTTGTTCCAGCCATCTTGAGTTAGTTTCTTTCCCTGACATCTAATAGAGTCCTTACTGATGAGAAAAATCAGGCAGGATTTTAGAAAAGAGGTGACATTTTGAGTTGGGTCTTGAAGGATGAGTAGGAGTTTGTGCAGCAGAGACGTGGGGGTAAAGTATTCAGGCAGAGGAAATAGCTGGGGCCAAAGCCATGGAGGCGTGAAAGTGCAGGATGTGGGGGACAGCAGGTACTGCCTGTGGCACCAGGGTTTGTAAGCACTGATGACATGAGAGCAGGTGGGGCACAGAGCCTGATGCCAGGGTGTGAATGCCAGCGTGAGGAGGGGTATAGGCAGAAGGTGCTGAGGGCTGTGGAAGGGACAGGCAGGAGAAGGAGCTTGAGCCTGGGCAGGTCAGAGAAGGTGCCATGGACAAGATGAGTAGGACTTTGCTGGCAGAGAAAGGGCAGGAGGGCCTCCCGGCACAGCATGGATCTGGATGGAATCAGTGAGAGGAGGGAGCCCCAGAGTCAAAGCTGGAGAAGCCGGCGAAGATCAGGCCCCAGGGGCCTCGGACTTGAGGCAGCAGCATCCTGAGAGTCCCAGGAGCTCCTGATGTGGTCTGGTCAGACTGCACCATGGAACCTGGCAGTTCATTCGCTCATTCATTGAACAGATTTATGGAGCACCTACTATGTGCCAGGCCCTGAAGACGCGGCAGTGACCACTCAGACACAGCCCTGAAGTCATCCAGCTCCCAGGCTGATGGGGAGATAGACAGTGAGCAAGGAAGAAGACACCTGAGAATGTGAAACAGTCTAGTAATGGTGCCTGGGGTTGGGTGGGCATGTGAGTACCACAGGCCAGGTCATGCTGGGTTTGTGGTCCCAGGAAAGGGCTTGGGCTTTATTCTCCCTATGATGGGTGATCTTTAGAGAGTCTCAGTAGCAGGTCTGGAGGCAGAGACGGCAAGGAGGGAGATGGCAGGGGGGCTGGAGGTGGGAGAGTCTGTGTGGCATGGGGAGGGGAGGCCCAAATAGGGCCTCAGTTTTGGGACTGAGCACCTGGGGGGATGGTGGTGCCAATGGGGAGAGGGGATGCCTGGAGCAGGCCTAAGCTGGTGGGATATCTGGGTGGAGGGGTTCAGGGGCAGCTAGAGCTGGTGGTGATTAAAGCTAAGGTTGTCCAAGGGGAGGGGAGGTGGGAGCCAAGGCGCAGCCTGGGCCTGGAGAGAGGGAGGAGGTTGAGTAGTTTTCCCCACCTGACCACACCAGCTGTGCCAGGTGTGCCAGGTGGTGCTGGTGTGGGGGGTGAGAGATGTTGGCTGCCCTGGATGCAGCCAGTCTTTGCCACTAGCAGCACCACTACCACCCTGCAGGTTCTGGCTGGAGCACATAAGTGACATAGCCGGCCACCCGCAGCTATACCACCCTCTGCAGTGAGACGCTCACCCAAGCTGCTCTGTCTCTTAGTGCCAGCTGGTTTACTCGGCTGGAGGAAGCTATGGTAATGGGGCCAAGGTCACAGCCTGCAGCCTGCACAGATGGTGGGCTGGCTCCCTGACCTATGGGCGGGCACCCAGGACAGTGCGCCTGGTGCCTGTGGGCAGGGGAGGGGTAATGGATGGCACATAGACCTTGATTGCCCACTCTGAGTAGGGCTGGGGGGTTAAGGTGGGCTGGGGGTGAAGCTGGTCTAGGCAGGACTGGGAGGTGATCTGAATGCTGGGGACCTTACCCTTTGTCCCCCAAGCTGGAGATCTGCAAGGGCCGTCACCTCCTCTGGTACCCTGCTGTCCTCCCAGTCTCACACCCTGTGCTCCCCCACCACACTCAGCGCTCAGCGACTGTACTTGGAGGTCCCCAGAGCCCAGGTCTTTCCTGCCTCCAGGCCTTCGCCTCTGCTGTGCCTTCTGCCTGAAACACTTCCACATCCCCCCTCCGTTCACTCAGGTCAGGGGTAACAGATACTCCAGCTGTGTTTCCAGAACCCCTGGGCTTTTCCCTGCCAGTCAGCATTCACTCAGTAAGGATACTGAGGCCCTGCTATGCCCCGGATGCCGTGCTGGGGGGTGAGGTGGGGAGTGATGGCATTTGTGAGTCAAACAGACCAGGTCCCAGCCTTCCCAATACAGCAGGAAAGACAGTCAACTAGTAAGCAAGCGAGAACATGCCTGGTGCTGGATTGTGGGCAGAGCTGTGGAGGAAAGCTGAGGGGGCTGGAGTGAGGGTGTGGGAGTGTAATGGAGTCAGAGTGGTTAGGTAGGCTTTTTATCCAAGACCTGAGGGAAGAGAAAGTGTCAGCCACGGGAGGTGGGAGGTGTAGGGAGGAGAGCATTCCAGGCGGGGCTGTGTGCTTTCTTGTCTGTCTCCTTTACTCCTCATGCTTTGTGGGGGCTGGCATAGAGCTGGGGTCTTCACTGGGGCTGGGCTGATTTGGGTAGGGTCCCCGGGGTGGAGATTGTCTACGGTGGCCCCATGGAGCCGAGATCCCGGGAGGGTAGGCAGAGCCCCAAACCAGGTTGGGTTATGGGCCTGGGGGTATGCAGCTTTGGGTACAGCACCCAGCTAAGGCCTAGATGGGCCTGTGAGATAGCACATGTAAAAGGCTCCCGCTTACGGAGCCTGTATACCTGGGGTTAGATCCTGCTCCCCTTAGAGGCCGGGAGACCAGTCTCTGGCAAGTCACTGAACTTGAGCTTCCGTGTCCTCATCTGTAAAATAGGTATGGCAGTGCCTCCCTCATGAGGTTGCTCAGAGGATTAAATGAGATAATATTAGCGTGGTACAGGACAGGCGCTGAGTATGCCGCCCTTACCACTGGTGATTCTTGGCATCCGCTGAGTGAGTTAACAGATAGGGCTGCTGCTGGTTTGGAACCTGTGTCCCAGCTGCCTTGTTCACCTCCAGCTCCTAGAGCAGTGCCTGCCATACACAGTGGCTGCTCTGTTGCTGTTTGTTGACTGACTGCCAGACTGAGTGAACTGGCTGTGTGAGACACTCCTCCATCCCCCTGGTGGTTGGGAGGACAGGGCACAGACCATACTGGCTTCCCCCTCTGGGAGCTAGCGTGGTTCCTGGTCGGCTGACCGTTGAGATGCCAGCTGCCTGGGCAGTCCTGGAATGCCAAGCCTCTCTGAGCCTCAGTTTCCTTCCCTGTAAAATGGAGCTGATGGCAATCCTAACCCTTATGACCTGGTCCCAGGTTGTTGGCAGACTCATGAAAAAATGATATTAGAAGGTCCTCAAGGACAACTGAGTCCACAGCAATGTTGGCGATGACACCATCTGATTTCCCAAGGCCTCTCAAGGCCTCCAGGAGGCCAATGAGATGTTTAGTCTCCAGACAGGGACCCAGGCCCTTTCCTACCTCCAGCAGCCATGGCATGAGGGACACCTGGCTGTGTGGCCCCTCCAGTGTAACGTGGGCTCACCGGGGCCTGGATATGAGGGTTTTTACCCTTTTTCCTCGGCTGCCCTGGAGGCAGGTAGAGACCACTGGTCCCTTAGAGATGAGGAAACTGAGGCTGACAGAGGGCAAAGGTGTGGGGGAAGCCAGATGCGTTTCTGCTCTGGTGGGCCCTGCATTTATGGTGCAGCTGTTGGCTGGGCCTGTGCACAGCCTGGGTACACACCATCCTCTTAAATCCTCCGTGCAGCGAGGCAGGCCTGGCTCTGCCCCATTTCACAGATGCAGAAACAGAGAGGGCAGTGGAGCCAGGATTTCGTTCTGTTTTTTTGGAGGTGTAGCTTAGTACAGAAAAGTGCACAAATTCTAAGCCTACAGCCAGATAGGTTTTCACATATGTAGCCGTGTAACTCCCATTCAGGTCCAGACCTACAACATTCCCAGTACCTCAGGAGGCTCCCTTGCACTCCTTCCAGTCATTGCCCACCTGCCGCTGACAACCACCCACCTGGCATCTAGCAGTGGAGTCTGGCTTTGTCCGTCTCTGCACTTCCTGTAAACAGAATTGCACAGTATGCCCCCTTTCGCGTCTGCCACTTTTGCTCAGCACGACGTCTCTGTAAATTGTCTGTGCGGTTGCTCTAGCAGAAGTTGGCCGCCCTGGGATTTGAACCCTCCTGCTAACTCTCCCCATGGTGCCCAGAGATCACTCCTGCTCACAACCCTCTGGTGGCCCCCATTGCCCTCAGAAGAAAGACTGAAACCCTCTCCCTACCTTGCCTTTGTCAGCTCCCGCACTTGTCTCTTCCTTCCAGCCTCAAAGAGGGATGGGCCTTGCGTCCTCAAAAGCCCTATG
Organism: Miniopterus schreibersii; assembly: GCF_964146895.1. Taxonomy (NCBI): domain Eukaryota; kingdom Metazoa; phylum Chordata; class Mammalia; order Chiroptera; family Miniopteridae; genus Miniopterus; species Miniopterus schreibersii. The sequence continues at coordinate 183,609,808 of NC_138102.1, read as the reverse complement.
CACCATCCTGTCTCAGGGCCTTTGCACATGCTTTTCCTTCCTCCTCTCTGCCCTCAGCTTCCTTTCGGTCCCCAGCTGGCATGTCAGCTCCTCGAGCTTGCCTGCCCGGACCTCACCACGCCAGGCCAGGCCCCTGGTAGATGCCATCAGGCTTTCTCTTGCTTTTCCTTCACTCCCATGCCATTTGTAATTAATTGTGAAGCATCTGCCTCCCTCACTAGACAGTAAACCCCAGGAGGCAGGGGTGATGTCTGTTGAGGGTATGGCTGCATCCCCCAGCGCCATTCATTGATTCATTCACTCATCCTTTTAGTCATCTGTTCGTTCAGCAAATACTGAGTGCCTGCCACGTTGCAGCCTCTTAGCTAGTATTTGTTGGTGAGTGAATGGATGGTTGAATGAATGAATGTCTGTCTGTTTCCAAAGCCCACACTCTTTCTGCTACATCCCATTGTCTCTGATAAGACTTCTCTGGGCCTCAGTTTCCCCAGTTGTAAAATGAAGGAGCCAGACCTGCCCCATCTGCCACATTCTGATTGGGAGGATGTGGGGCAGATGGGCTGGCTTTGGCTGGCAGGTGCTCGGGACAGCCCCGCTGAGCAAGGAGGTGACTGTAGGCTACAGAGCGGATTCTGCCCCAGACAGCAGTGCCTACTCGAGCACTGACCCGGTGCCTGGCAGGGTACTTTCCCTGCCAGAGCCCCTGATGCCCCCATTGGGGTGCAGTGCTCAAAGCCCAGGTCCCTGAGGGGGCTTGCCAGGGCCATGCAGCCCACCCAACTCTGAGCTCTAGGCTTGGCCTGCTGGTCCTCAAAGGGAAGGAAAAAGTAGGGCTGCTTCAGTGTGGGAGGCTGTGGGAGCAAGAGAGCGGGGCGCTTGGGTGGTCCTGGATTCAAGTGTGGCTTTACCCACTTTACAGCTATGTGGCCTTGGCCAAATCACTTCCCCTCGTGAACTTAGTTTCCCCAGCCATAAAAATGAGAGTGGCAGGCATGATCATTCCACCCCGATGGGGCCTCTGAGGTTCACAAGATCCCGGAGAACATCCCTAGGTGTCTGTGGAGCCGCCGCCTCCAGGGCCCAGCTGGGCCAGCCTCGGCTCCCAGCCTCACAGCGCGAGGTGGCTCAGCCGCTTAGCGGCTTGTCAGCCAGGCGGGCGGGTGTCCTGGGGCCCGGTTTGATTAGTTCAGGTTGACAGTCGCGCTCCGCGGCGCTGCCAGGAGGGGAGCCCGTGATTACCCTAATGAAGCTTGAACGCAGTTTGTCATCCAAACAGCTGGTTCGGAGCTGCGCTGCTGCCAGCTGCCCGGCTCAGCCCTGCGACTGCACGCCCAGCGCGCTGAGCACCGACAGCTCTCCACCAGGATGACCAGAGGAGGAGGCAGTGGCCCTAGAGGGCTTGTGGAGTGGCCCCAGGAGAGTGGGATGGGCCACCCCTGGGTGGGGGACTTGGTAGAGCCTTTGATAATGGAGCAGGGAAGCTTCTCAGGACACTCACAGGGCAGCCTCTGACTCTAGACCAGTTTTTCTATCTGTAAAGTGGGTGTTGGGCACCTTGCAGCTCTAAGTCCCAGATTTCAGTCTGAGGTGTCATCTCCTCTGGGAATGCTTCTCAGACCCTACAGGCTTGGTTAGAGGCCTCCACGGGCCTCCACAGCCCTCAAGGCAGGCCTGCTACCCCCTGATGCCCCTGTGTTATCTCTGAAGGTCTGATGGTTGTCCTTGTGTCTCATTCAGCAAGTACTTGAGAATACACAGCAGTGGGCAAGCCAATCACCTCCTGCCTTCATGGAGTTTGCATTCTGGTAGGAGAGAATCATGGGAGCTTGACTTCATCTTGGGAGCCAGGAGGACTTCCTGGAGGAGGTCACAACTGAGCCCAGAACAACCAGGAGAGAAAAAGGCAGGAAAGAGTGTGTCAGGCAGGAGGAACGGCATATGCAAAGACCCTGAGGTAGGAGAGAGGGAGTGTGGTGTTGGGAAGGAATGTGGGTGATCTAGTGACATACTTAAGGTGTCATTGCTTCCCAGGAAGGGATATCTTATGCCCTGCGCTGGGCAAACTCATGGTGTGATCTTTCATATAACCTTTCTGACATCTCTGGGAGGAAGGATCATTGTTCTGTGCTGCAGATGGGTAAACAGGCCCACAGCATTGGATGGTGGGGTCTTGTAGGTCTCTAGCCTCAGGTCTACCTGGTGGCCTCCTGAGAGGCCCTAGACCAAGGGCTGTTGGTTTAGCCGGGTTATTGTCCACAGGGGCACTCCGGTGAGGAGGGGCCTGAGCTGGGACCCGGGACCCTATCTAGGGGGGGTCCCACTGTGCCCTCCTTGCATAGAGGAAGAGGGCACAGAGAGGGGCTGGCAGGTGGCCTGTGGCCTCCACTGGACTGTGCGTGGGTCTCCTGTTACTCTGGGCCACGACTTGTATTTGAACCTAGTAGCGTCTGAGTGCACACTCCCTCCACCACCCACTGAGCCATTTTCAAACACTTTAAGGCCGTCCTTTTCCAAGGACTTGGTTGCATCAGGGACAGGGCAGGCAAGGAGAGAGAGCGGACAAAGGAGGATGAGCTTGGGTGGGCATTGGCCTCCCCTATGGCCAACCCTTGGCTGCTTCCCAGTTTTCTCTGCCACCATCAGAGCTAGGACTGATCTCTACCCTTCTGATCCCTGCGGGGGCCTCCTGGGTGGCCATTCTGTTCCTACTACCTGTCCTGTCTCAACACTTCCTTCTACCCCAGCACAGAACCTGCATTCTGGCCCAGTATTCATGCCCCCCCCAGCCACGTCCCCCATTCCTCTCCTCGCTTTGCCCCCTTGTTCTCCTTACTCTGTCCCGAATAACCACTACCTCTTCCTCCTGGAGAGGGGAGTGGGGCCCCTTTTGCAGCAGGTTGTGTCCAGGCTGGGTACTGGACTGGACAGGCGCTCCCCCTGCCGCTGGGCAGACATGAGCAGCCCTTGGCAGACCGAGAGCTGGGATGAGAGACAGGTTTATGGCCTTGCCGCAGGAAGGGAGGAATTCCCACGGCTCCGCTCCCTTATCACTGCTGCGTGGTGTGACTGCTGCTGTCACCGCTGCTACCTGCTTGGGGAGGTGGTGGCTCTGGAAGAGCACTGGCTTATCAGATTCACCCGCCCTCGCCTCTGAGAGACCCCGCCAGATCTCTGACCTGGCTCAGAGAAGGATGGGGAAAGGTGAGGCTGCAAAGGGGGGATGTGGAGCGAGCCTGGGGGGGTGCCTTGTCCCAGGCTGACTTCAGCAGAAACAGAATCCACAGTGTCTGTGCAGGAGGTTTATTGGACTCTCAGGAGCTGGGGTGGTCCTGCAGAGCCATTCCAGATGGAGACCTCGTAGCCTGCGCTGACTGATTGCTGGCGTAGCTGTCCCTGGGGAGAGGGCATGCCTGGGGGAAGGGGACTCCCTTCCCACGAGGGACACAGCTGTGCAGCCCTGGCAGCCAGGGAAACCCAAGCCTCAGCCCTGCAGGGAGTCTGGGTGGTGTACCATGATGGGCATCCTGTGGCATCAACAGCCAGGCACCTAGTGGCTTAATCGGCATGACGACTGCAGTTCCGGCTGCCCCTGGCCCACCTGTGCCTCTGAACCCCTGGTGACCCTGCAAGGTGGGGACACTTTCATCCTGAGGAACTGAGGTTCACAGGTCCACAGGCCTCAGAGGAAGTAGCTGGCAGAATTGGGGCTTTGAGCGCTGCACCCTGAACCCCAAGGCCTCCATTTCCCTTCACAGCGTGCACACATGCACTCTCAGAGTCCGGGCCTTTGCTCCTGCAGCCCCTCCCGCCAGGAGTGCCCTCTCCTTCCTCTGTTCAAGGCCGTCACGGCTCCACCGCAGCTTCTCCCCAGAGCCCTGGCCTGTGCACATCCTCTGGCCTCTGATGGAGGCCCTCGTTGGGGTCACTCACGCCTGGCTGTGACCCTGGCCTGGACATGTTAGCTCCTTTAGGGCCCGGCCATGACCCCCCCACACACACTTGGTGTCCTGCCTGCCTGAGACTCCTGGCGCCATGCCCAGGCGTGTAGAGCTGCACAAACACTGGCAGGATTGAATTACATCTTCAGCATCCCTCCCCCACCCCCTCCGGTGTGACTTGCTGCTGAGCGTAAGGTTTGGGCTGGTGCCAGCCCCTGCCTCTGGGTGATGCCCTCAGAGGAAATCAGGGTTTGCTGGGCAGGAAATGTTGGTGTTGCTGGGACAGTCAGATGGGCCTTGCCCCAGGGGCCCCACCTGGTAAGGTGACAGGAAGGAGTGTGACTAGGGGCACAGGCAGAGGGGACATCTTGGGGACACTTTTCCTGGAAGTTTTCCCTCCCAAAGCTGACCCAGGAGTGGCTCCTGGAGGAAGAACATCCCCTTGACTGGCCCTTTCCCTAGAACAGCTGGGGGAGTCCAGAGATGGCTGCTGTCCCCAGCATCTTCTGCGTGCCAGCAGGGAGGGTGACTGAGAGGCCTGAAAGCTGGGAGAGGTGCCCGGCACTGGGGCTGCCAGTGTGAGATGACTCATGATTGCTTGACGTTCGTTCATTCATTCACTCATCCCTTCGTTCATTCGTGACCTTGGTCCACCCACTTGGCCTTTCCAGGACTTGGTGTCCGCACCTGTAAAATAGGGGTAATGATACTCTCCAGGTGGCCAGGAGATCACGTGAGACAACGGCAGTAAAACCACACAATTCAGAACAAATGGTGGAGGTTATTTCTCAAATTGTACATTATTTTCTGGTATCACTCCTTGTCTCCCAGGTTCTGTTTCCCCCAGCTCTTTATCAGATATAGTGAAATTAATTAATGTTTACTTGTTACCATTGCTGACTAATTTGCCCCTCCTGCCTCCCACATCCTCTGTTCCCTTAGGTTGAATAATAACAATAACAGTAATAATAACGGCAGCTTTGGGGCGCCTGCTGGGCATGCACATTGACTCATTTAATCCTCTCAACAGTCTCCAGAAGTGGGTACAGCTTTCACTCCCATTTTACAGATGAGGAAACTGAGGCTCAGAGCTGGAGTCAAACCTGGGCCCCTGTTCCGGGGCCTGTGCTCTGAACTGTAGTGCCCGCTGCTTCTCAGCTTTTCCTGTGTTTCTGCCTCAGTGGCTGCGCTCGGCCAATTGGCTAGAGTCCGGAGACCTGGTCTCTAGTGCTCCCTCGCCTGTCTCTCTCCTGTCCCTCTGTCATGTCAGGCGCATTCCTGCCTCTGAGCCTTTGTACTTGCAGGCCCCCCAGCTGGAATGCTCTCACCCCATAGCTGTGTGTGGCTGCACTCAGCAGTCACCCCCTTAGAGAGGTCCCCCTCCCCACCTCTCTCACTGTCATTCTGTCCCCTCACCTGAACATGCAGCTCCTCCCAGTGATGCCAGCAGCTGGAGCTGGATGGCCTCTCCCAGCTCTAGCGTCCTCGGAGCCCAGCTGCCCCTGTCAGAGTGGCCCCCACCCCAGGCTTTCTGTGAAGCTCCCAGACGTGGGTCCTGGAGCTCAGACATCCTAGGGTAGGTTTTCCCCTGGGGGCTTCAGCCTCTGAACTAGAGGCCGAAGAAAACTGAGCCAGGTGAGTGATCCAAACCTGGTCTAACAGACACACATTAATATACTCATTCATTCACTCACCCATTCATTCATTCACTCACTCAGTCACTCACTCAACACTAATATGTTGGAAATTTTCCTCCTGGCTCTGTACTTTGTGCCGAACAAATGCTTCTCCAGTGAAGGAATGAACCCCCATCCCTACCTCTTCGCAGGCTTTCCTGGCCCATTTCAGTCCCGGCCTCTTCCCCTGGCACCCGTCCCTGTATCCTCCCCAGGGAGACCCTGGACTGGTCGTGCTGACGTTTGACGTCATTATCAAGGAAAGAGTTTGCTGTCATTCTGACATCTTTTTTTTTTTTTTTTTTTAATATATTGGTTTATTGGTTTCAGAGAGAGAAAAGGAGAGGGAGAGAGAGATAGAAACATCAATGATGAGAGAGTCATTGATTGGCTGCCTCCTGCATGCCCCCAACTGGGGATCGAGCCCACAACCCAGGCATGTGCCCTGACCGAGAATTGAACCCCGATTGCCTGGATCCTAGGTCGATGCTCAACCACTGAGCCACACCCGGCCGGGCACTCTGACATCTTTTAACCGACCCTCTGCGTGTGATGGCTGTTTGGATGCCCCGAGCCAAATGCGCAGCCAGCTTCTAAAAGGACCTTATGGGATGTGCCGGGACTCATTTCCCCAGGGACATCTCATGTGTCCTTTGAGTGTTCCCAGCTGCCCCTCAGTGCCCAGACACACAGTAAATGAATGTGAATGAATGAATCCCCTATTCTGTTTCCCCCACCTAAGTGCCACTGTGCTTCCTCAGATTCTTTTTGAATTAGAAGGAAAACAGTAATGATAGCAATAATAATCGCTCACAGTTATCGAGCACTTGCTATGCGCTGGGCATTATTCTAAATGTTTGACACCTGTGAATTCATCAGATCGTCCCCGTCCTGTGGGGCAGGTATTAGTGACTCCATTTACATAAGGAAACAGGCACAGGGTGAGCCAGCAATGTGCCCACGGTGACAAGCCTCCTAACGTGGTGGAGACGGGATATAAACCTGGCAGGTCCCCCAGAGCCTGTTTTCTTGAATCTGTAATTATAGACAGGAGTCTGTTTTGCTAAAGAAGGGATGGGAGGCCTGGAATCTTCCCCTGGGACGTGCCTGTGCAGAGAGGGGACAGGAATGCTGAGATGCATGGGGTCCTGAGCCCTTAGAGTGGGCTGGCCGCAGGAGCTGGGGTGGGCGTACGATCAGAGCTGGAGGAAGCTGGGTGTCCAGCTCACAGGGCTTCTCGTGTCCAGTGAGCCATGTGGCCTGAGTTGCATGTCTCTGATGCCTGGTGCTCCCTTGTGCCCTGAAGCCTGCCTGTCACCAGCCAGTCAGGACGCAGCGGCCCTCGGGTCTGCCTCGGAATGAGAAGGCCCTAAATCCATTCCCAGCCCTCGCTCCTGAATTGCCTGTGCGGTTTTTACAGTTGCTTGGGGAACTGTAAGTTTGCGTTGCCCGACTCCTGTGTATTTAAATTCTCAGCCATAATGTTATATTAACTCATTTTTTGCAGTTTCCTGGGAGGCTGTGTGTACATTACTGGGCGGTATGGGAATGGGAATGGCCAGGCACGTGGACAAACACAGCTGTGAGTGTGCCCGGCCCTGGGGGCTGACCAGGGGGCCCCCATGAGAAGCATTTCTTGCCAGCCAGGTATTCATAGTGCCCAAGTCCCCCCTGAAGTTGCAGGTGCCACCTTGTGGCTGGTGAGCTCTGGTCCCAGCTAGGGATGGCTCCGGAGATTGGTGAGGACTGTGGGTCACACGTTTGCCATTTGTGTCCAAGTACGTCCATCCCCAGACTGTGCTGAGCACCTACAGTGTACCCAGCCTGGAGACACAACGGGAGCACAGCTGACCATCTTGCCTTCATGAAATGGTGTGCGGGGGGTGACGGAGGTCAGCCTGACAGACAGGGCTAGGGGCCAGGTGGCTTTGAGGGGAAGGAAAGTGGGTAAGGGGATGGGAGTGGGGGTGGTCACGATGGGGGCCCGGGGAGATGGGCACATTGGGGCAGAGACCTGAAGGAGGTAGGGAGGGGGCCATGTGGCTCTAAGCAGCAGCTAAACTTGACCTCTCTGCACATGTTAACTTATCTAACCTGCATAACAAAGCTGTGAGGGTTAGCATGCCCATTGTGCAGACCATGTCGAAGGTCTGCGGCTGCTAAGTGCGTCAGACCCAGGCTGTCTGGCTGCATCATCCACAGTCTCACTGGTCTATTCCACGGCTCTTTGGGAAAAAGACATTTCAAATGGGTAGAACAGTATGTGCAAAGGCCCAGAGGCCCCAATGTGGTTGGTGAGTCTGAGGAACATCCAGAAGGCCAGTGTGGCTGGAGCAGAGTGAGCAGGGGTGACGGCAGAAGAGGGGAGGGTTAGAAAGTGAGGGCTGTGATGAGGAATTGGGGGCTCACTGTGCTCTCTTGTCCTATTCCTTATGCCCCGAAGATGGAGGGAGGATGGTAGCAGGGGTGTGGAGGGAGGGCAGAACTTGTGCAGTAGGACAGGATCTAGGGGCTCCTGTGGGGAGGGATGAGTGAGAGGGCAACTCCTGGGAGGGTCAGGCCTGGGAGAGCTCAGGGGCTGGGATCGGAGGGAGAGGCCTGGCGAGGGGAGCCCAGTAGCTTAGCTGTACCTCAGCCCTGACCTGGGGGTCAGGAAACCAGGACTTCCCAGCTGGCTTCCTTGCCCACCATGGAATGTTTGATTAGGCCTCTGCATGATGTGAGGAAGGGGCTTGGAGCTAAGCCCCGACCTTTATGTACTTGTTCATCCCCTGCCTCAGTTTCTTTACCCAGAAGATAGAAATTCTGATGGTGGAAGGTTACAATTCTACTTATTGTTCCACTTGCTCTCTCATGATTCACTGAGCTTAGATAATGTCCCCATTTTACCGGGAGGGAACCAAAGGTCAGAAAGGGAAATGACTTGCCCAGAGGAATTAGGTCCCTGTCCCCCTCCACACACGGCTTTCCATGGCTGCTCAAGCAGGAGTGGGGCTGGGGCAGCTCGAGCTTGGAACACAGGCAGATGGTCCTGGCCCTCAGTCTCTGTGCCTGTGGGGCACCAAGGCAGGGCCAGAGGGATACCCATTCTGATCTTTGTTCATGCTATGCTTGCTGCCTGGAATTCCTTTCCCCCTGGCCAAGTCCTCACCCTTAAGTCTCAGCTCGGGCCAGTGCCTCCTCCAGGAAGCCTTCTCTAACCATCCCCCAACAATCACACACCAAATTGATGCCCCCATAGCCCTGTGCTCTTGTTACTCTCAGCGTGGACTTCACCAGATGCCTCTACCCAGCCTGGGGCTCCCCGCCTGTGGGACTGTGCCCAGCCCTCCTGCACCCCAGTGCCCTCATGGCATGACTGGAAGCTGATGGCAGTGAAGGCCTGTAGAATGGAGCTGGGTGCACCTCAGGCCAGGGGAACTGCAGGGACCTGTGCTTCACTGGACGAGTGCCACCCTGGCTAATTTCATGACCCCAGGCCCCAGCTGGCCACCCAAGGGGTCACCTAGGCCTGGAGGTGGCCAGTGTCCCTTTCTTGGGACAGCTCCTGAACAGCATGCCCTGGTGACATCCTGGTGCTAGCGAGATAGTATGTCCTCTCAAGCTCTGGGTCTCAAAGAATGAGGCAGGTCACCTGCAGCCGGTGGCTTGGCCCAGAGTCACCCTCACCCGAGGTCCCTGATGAAGCCTTAGTGGGCAGTGCTGGGGGTCACTGGGTGGAGGGCCCCATCCCGCCCCTCTTGCCAGGCCTGAGCCTGTTCCCTGGAATTGTCCCCAAATGCCAGCCTCTGTCTTCCCGTTAATGAGGAAAGCTCCCTCCTCGCCGTGTCCCCCTTCCAAAATGGATTTACTGTTCCGCCGCACCGAGCTCCCCTTCGCCTCCTCCATCTCCTCTCGCAGGCCTCTGAGGGAAGTGGAGGGTGTTATTGTATATTTTAGCCGATTGTTCCCCGTATGCCCCAGTCTCTCTGGGGTGGGGCTGGGGGGATGGGGGAGTAAGTAAATTATATATTGAACTCCTAACTGGAGCTGAGGCCTTGTGGTTTCCATGGCAACCAGGCTGGAAATAGCTCGGTGTGACATCAGCACGGTACAGGTATAGCCAGATCCAGCCGTTCCCCAAACAAGTTGGCAAGGGGAGCAAGGGATATGCAGCTAATTAGCATATGCAAATAAGTCCTGGCAAGCTGGGTAGCGCCTGGGATGCCCCAGCAGGGCCTGTGGCCATGGGCAGGGCCCCTGGCAGGTAAGCAGGACAGGGGTGGTGGTGGGGTCAAGGCCCAGGCCTCCCCTGGCACATGCCCCTGTGCTGGGGCTGGTAGTGTCCTCCAGTGTGGGGCCCAGGCTGTCTGGGCCTGCCTGCCCCATGGGGCTCTGGGAGTTTGGCCAATGGGGCTGCCAGGGGCTGGGCGGGTGCGCATGGCGAGGAGCCGGGATGGTTCCCTGCCCGGGCTCAAGTGGGATCTGGCTCCTCTTGGCTTACAAGTGTCTTTGAAGCCAGCTACCTAATTGGGCCCTGCTGGCTTTTCTCTCCAGTTCTGTGAGGGAGGGGTCGCCCTGTGCTCACCTTGGCTCCCCTCCTCTACCTCCAGGCCGTGGGAAAGGCCCACAGGCACCCCCCTTACTACTGCTCCACTGCTCCGTCCAACACCCCTCTTCCTACTAGACCCAACAGAGAAGAAGGAGCAGAGCCTTTCATTTGCAGGTTGACACTGCCCCCTGGTCACTTGGCCTCTCTGAGCCTCAGCTTCTACCTCAGTGAAATGGGGGTATTTTTTTCCCCTGCTAACCTACCTCACAGGGTGGTGAGGGGCTAATGAGGTGACAGGCCCCGGGGAACGGCCTGGTGAGCTTGAAGAGCCAGACACATTTGGAGGAGGCATAGATTTTCTGTCATCTCTGTTCAAATCGAAGCTCTGTCACCCAGCACCAACCTCCCCCCAGTACACACACTCTGGTGAGACTCAAGAACTTGCAGTAAATTTCTGGGCGAGGTGAAATATTGCCACCTTCATTGTGGTGATTTCCACACGAGGGCTCTTGGCTGAACTGCCGACATTCGAGCTGGGCGTGCTTTGTGGCTAAATGAGATAATTTATTCATTTCAGCAAATGCTGAGGGTGTGCCGAGAGAGCAGGTGGGAAGGTGGGGGTGAGTCAGACAGGGCCTCGCAGAGGAGCACTCAGTTTGCTGGAGGAGGCACACAGCTAGTGTGGCCACTGCTCCTGGGGACTAGGGCTGCCTGGGAAGATTGTTGAGGGCGTGGGACCTTTGAGCAATGCCTTGAGGCCGAGTCAGAGGCACTTGGCAGTGAAAGGGGCAGGGAATGGCATCCTAGGGAGAGGAACAGGCGGGCACAGGAGCTCAGAGATGGGAAAGGACATCCAGCTTTTGGGAGAAGGGTGATATTTGGTTGTGACTGGAGCAGAGTGATGGAGATGATACCAGAAAGTCCTGTAGGTGCCAGTACTTTAGGGACTGGAAGTCAAAGAGTTTGGACAGGGTTTAGGAGGCAGTGTGAGCCATCGATGGCACTTGAGCAGAGGGCTGATGTGATCTAATCCTGGTTTCAGGGAGAAAAGGTTGGCTGAAGGTGGGCCAACATGAGGCAGCTCAGATGGGGGTGTCAGTAGCCATGGATGGTGTTAACGTTGGGAATGTCAGTTCCCGTCCCTCTGGGGAGCCCCTTTAGCCAAGAGTTGCTGTTTCCATGAGCAAAGAATCAGGAAAGACAGTCTGACTTTGCGCCTTGATTTCCTCATCTGTCAAATGGGGCAATTGTTCTAGGTCGTGGGATGTGTATTAGCACAGTTGGGTGAGCGTTTGTTCTGGGCCCCATGATCCTGGGCTCCAGCTATTGCCCCAAATATTCTAGAAGGAGAGGGCAGCAGAGATGGCAGAGTGCTGGTTTCTGGCTGGGGCTGGGACTTCACAGTTGTCTGGCCTTGGCACCAGTGTGGCTTTGTGTACTTGGAGGGAGGCTTTCTCTCTGGGCTTCCCCTGAGGCTCCTGGCACCAAGGGGACCCCTGTCTTTATTCCCTCTCCACAAACATTGTTCCTCTAAGCTCAGTTTCGGAGCCCTGCTTGTGCCAGGCTGGACAGGGCCCTGGGCCCCTGCGATGGCCAGGTGTGGCCCCGCCCTCGAGGGGCCCACCAGCAGAGCTGGAGGTGTACAGATGAAGTGACTCCACCCCGGGGATCGGTGCTGGGTGAATAAAGGGTACAGGCAGTAGTTCCCGCTCTCAGGGGGGAGCCAGGGCCCCTCCCAGGCGTGGGCCCACCCGCTCCCCTCTCACCGGGACTGTGGGCTCCCGGGCCTGGGAAGCAGCTGGGCCAGGTGAGGGCCGCGCACCTGGCTGCCGGCCGCGCCTGCCCGGGAGGCATCGCTGCCTGGGATCTGGCGCCTCCGAGGCCTGCGTCGCGCTGTGGGGAAATCATTTTCTGACAGCGGTCATCAATTTTGCTGAGAGCCCATCGGCACTCCAGCAGCCTGTCCCTCGGCAGCCGCAGCTGGTCTGTGTCAGGCCCCTCTGTGTCCTGATGATAGAAACAATTCACATTAGGCATCTGCCCGGAGTGCATGTCCGGAGAGATGGGTTTCCGGCCACTTCCACGTCTATACCGTATCGCCTCCAAGTTTATCTTTTGGCTCTTGGTTTAGTGAAGGTGTCTCCTCCCCATGTCAGGGTGGTCATGCGGAGGAGCTTTTTGTGGGGGAGCCTCTGGGCTCTTGGGAATGGGACATCCCTGCTGTCCCCTATCTGCCTTGTTGCTGGCACTGTTCTAGGGACAAAGGATACAGCCCTGAACATGGAGCCCTGTTGCTGCCCTGAGGTGGTGACACTTTAGCCAAGAGTCAAAGTGCAGGAAGGAGACTGCCAGGCATAGATCTTGGGGAAGAGCATTGCAGGCAGAGGGAACAGCCATTCAAGGGTCCCGACGAAAGACCAGCGCTCTGTGTTCACAGAGCAGAATTCTGTTCAGGCTGCCATGAGTGTCAGGTGCCCGGGAGTCATCCAGGGTACTGACAGCTCTGGAGGCGGCCAGAGGAATCAAGATGCATTCTGGTAGATGACCGAGGGAACCCCTGGAGGAGGTAGTGATGGGCGTAAGCCACAAAGGGGAGCGGGATTTTGCCTGGTGGAGTTAGATATGAGGAAGGGCCTTCCAGTAGGCAGGAGCTGCATGAATGGACCTAGAGGGGTGCGAAGGAGAGAGCATGCCAGTCAGGGCTCTGCTTGCAGCTGTGGGGTCCTCCCAGGTGTGGGCTGGGCAATTCCAGGCCCCTCGGGCTCTCGGGGCCTTTGATAACCTCACCTGGTTGGCCGCGCACCACAGGCCTCATGGGGTCAGCAGCGTCGGGGTTGAACTCCTACTGTGTAGTTGGGATTCCACCCACATCCCAGCAGCCACTTCCACTCATCACAGGCCTACTAAGTGCCAGGCACTGAAGAGCTCTGGGCGTAAGTTATGTGATACTATCCACAGGTGAGCATTACCACCTACACTTTCAGGTGGCAAAGTGGAGGCCCAGAGAAGCCAAGGGGCTTGTCCAGAGGCCACCTGTGGTGCTGGTGAGAGCCAGGCAGGGAAGTTTGTAAGAACCTGGTTGTCCTGAACATTTCTGAACAGGGAATGACAAGACACTCCCGACACCCAAGCTAGTGGCCAGGAATCCAGCTGTCCTCCTGAGCTGTATAGACGTGGCCCTGAGGCTGGGGCATTGAGCATGTGGGACATGGGCATATGGAGGTTGGGGGCCAGTGGCTGGGCGCCCTGTCCCTTCACTTGCTGCCCAGATACTAGAGATGGAAGGAGACCCTCTGAGCGTCCAGGGATTTGCCACCTCCTGGCTTTTAATGGAAGCAGTAACCCCATTTTTTCAGATGAAGAGCTTGAGGCTCAGAGCAGGGAGGTGAGGTGATGGGGTCTCATAGTGACGGGTGGCAGGGCCAGGGCAGCCATGCATCTGTCTGTCCCCACAGGACATATCACAAAGAGACAATAAGTATGGTGCCATGAACATGTCAAACCCCATTAGTAAGGTCATGTCTGGCCAGGGAACCCATCTCTTCCGCTGTGCCTATTAGGACCCCATTCTCAGAAGACCTGGCAGGGCCATGGCTGCGTGTGGTGTCCTGGTGCCAGGCAGGCAGCCTCCTGACCAGTGGGACACAGCCGGTGGTATAGTCCTTGATGCTCTAACTCCCAGTCACGTCCTCATTCATTCATTCGTGATGGGCACCTCGTAGACACCAGAGAGCCTTTGTGTTGTGCAATGCCAGCCATGTAGTACATGCCCTGTAAATGTTGCCCACCTCTGCAAGGTGATTTCAGAATCTTAGGAGAGACCTTCCCAATTCTCAATATCTTCTTCCCTTGCCTCTTGCCTGTTGTTAGAAATTTTACCACTAGCAATTCATTCCTTCGGTACCATTATTGCCCTGTCCAAGTTCTTTTTCTAAGATGCAAACCCCTAAAAGTCTCAGTACCCCCTCCAGGAAGGAGACCTTTTTGAGTCCCAGGGTCTGAGTGACCCATGTGCCTAGGAGGCTAAGGCTGTCTTCAGGACTCTGGCTCAAGGGTTTGTGGGAGAAGTAGAGAAGACGCAGAGTAAGGACAGGTGGCAAGTTCCGTGTACCTGCAGGATGCCTGGGAGTCAGACCTGGGCTGAAGGTGTTTTTATTCCTGTTTTGCAGGGGAGGAGACCTAGGGCCCCAGCAGGTTCCCCAGCCAGGAGGGGCAGGGACCAGGAGTACGGTCTCTGTGGCTCCCAACCATGCCCTTTGCCTGCACCTCACTCCTGCCTAGGATGTGGCTGTGTCACTGGCAGGGCACCAAGGGCAGCCCCTTGGCTCACAGCTGGAGGCCAGACCCTCATAGCCCTTTGCACTTCAGAATCTGCTCTGAGCCTTGTAGCCACCCTCTGAAGCAGAAATGCCCCCATTTCTTTGATGAGGAAACTGAGGCACAGAGAGGCCAAGGACCTCACCCATGGCCCTCCATTGAGGGCGTGTTGGAGCCAGAGCACCCCTTCTTTTGACACACCACCAAGTGCCTCCTCCCAGCCCTGCATGGGGGGTGAGGGTCTCTTGCCTGGTCTTGGTGCCAGGAGATGAGGCATTCAGGCCCCTCTCTGCCTCCTTGACCATGCGTCCAGTTGGCGGCCGTGCTTGGACTGCCCCCCTCCCCCCACTCAGAGCCTTCTGTGGATGGAGGAGTGGCAGGTCCTGGAGCAGGCAGGGTGTGACCAGCCACCTGCCCTCCCCCTCCCGTGCTCCACCTTCCTGAGGAGAGCCATCCGTGGGCACCGCTCTGGCCAGCAGTGCAGCTCCTAATTGGTCCCTCCTCCAGGCTGTATTTTCTTGGGTATTGATGAGCCAGTGTCACCCAAGATGCAGCCAGAAGCTGAGCTAAACTCAAGACAGATCGACTCTCCAGCTCATTAATCTGCCGGCGGCCACTCTACAGGGAGGAGAGGGCGGGTGGCTGGGCGGCCCGGCTGTGTGAGGGTCCCAGCCTCTCCTGGGTCTCAGTGTGGTCCCAAACCGTCACTCCCTGTCCAGGAATGCGCAGGGTGACCAGGACCTGGCAACCTGACATTCTCAGGCTCCTCACCTGGCCACCCATTGCCTGGGAGATCAAACCCAAACTGATCACTTGGGCCCACAGGCCCTGCACCGAGTGCCATCCTCATGCCAGTCCCCCATCATCAGGTTCCAGGTGTGCGGCCACCGCTTCCTGCCACCTCAGGGCTTGCCTGTGCTGTCCGCTCGGCCTGGAATGTTCTCCTCCTGCTCTGTCCCCTCTTGTCTCTGCCGATGCCCTGTTGTTAAGGTTTGGCTGAAACACCACTTCAGCTCCCCCCACACGGCTGGGTTCCTGTTATTGTCCATGGTCTCAGAGCACCACTTACCTCTCCTGCTGAACCCTCCAGACAGCTGGAATCAATGAATTATTTATGAATTATTTAATTCTCTGCAACTGTCTGTCTCCCCCAGTGGAACAGCAGCTCTGTGGCCCTGGGACCACATTAGTCTTGTTTCCCACAGTATCCTCAGTACCTGGTACCTAGTAGGCCCTCAGCAAATGCTTGATGAGTGAATATTACATGACTGTTGCTGCCCTAACTTAAAAATATCTCAGTTCCCCACTGTCACTAGCATAAAATCCAAACTCCTGAGTGTGGCATTCAAGGCCTACGAGGTCCATCTGAAACAATTTCCTCCTCTTGGAGTTTCCTCCTTGTCTGCTCCCTTTACTTGGTAAGCTCCTGATTATTCTTCATAATCTCAGTAGGTACCACCTTTTTTATGGCTGCCCCAGGCATGGTTGGTTGTTCTGCCCTCTGATTCAGCTGCAGCTGGGCACCAGGCCCTGTGCAGGACACTGGGGAAACGGGGCTGGGAGGGATGGCGATTACAGTGTGGAGTTAGTGTGTTGAGTTCGCCCCACAGGCGGCAACCTCACAGCATCCTGATGGCGATGATGGTGATAAAAGCCAAACACTATTTCAACCAGTTTTCTTATGTTTTCTTATTTCATCGTCACCATCACACCGTGGGGTGCTGGTATTACCCCATTTGTCAGAAAACAACAGTGAGGCTCAGAGATGACATACTTGCCACTAGTTCAGGAAAAGCTGGAGTGGAACTCAAAGCCGCATCCCTTGTCACTCTTCCTCTGCTTCCATGGACGATCATGTGAAGGGCCAAGGTGGGGCTGGAAGGGAGAGAGAACATTCTTCCGGGCAGAGAGTGAACCAGAGGGCGCTACTGGCGTTGGGCACTGGGGGCAGGGGTGGGATTGGGGCATGCAGGTGGTGTGGAGGAGTGGGGAGCTCTTGAATGTGGGGAGGCTCAGGAGCCTGGGGCTGCGCAGGTGGGAGGAAGGTGGGGGGGAGGCTGGGGAGGTGCCCCAGGCTAGTGACATGGGTGCCTGCTGGGGGCCTGGGGCGGATTGAGGCTCCTGCCATGTGGTGTGTTGCTGTGTGGCTGCTGCGGGCTTTGGTTTCTGGCAGCTTCCAGGCTCCACAGTCCCTGCTTGTCCCTGTTTGTAGTTTCTGCTGGTCCAGCTTCCCCGTTCCCCTGGCTGATGGTGCAGGTGGGGCCCCAGGGAGTGTCCGCTGTCTGTGCATCCTTGGGGGAGGATGTGAGAATGAGACTAGTGACTGTCGCACAGGGTTTGCTGGGTCCCTCTGCTACCTGTCGTCTTATTTACAGTGTGCGTGTGTCACTTGCCCTTCTCAGTCTAGCTTTGGGCCCCCTCTCTGAGGCTCACGGCCTGTGCGTCTCTCATGTCCGCCCCCAGGCCAGCGGCCCCTCCTGTGTGTCCTGTCACCCCGCAGCACCAGTGTTTACTGGGTGCACAATGGGCAGTCCCAGCCCACTTCATACTCACCTCACCGCCCCTTTTTCAGGGATGGAAACTGAGGCTCAGAGACGGAAAACGACAGCATGTGATTAAGCAGCCAGTGAGGTGGAACCAGGATTGGGACCCAAGTCTGGCTGACTCCATAGTCCTGCTCCTGTCCCAGCAGCCCTGCCCAGGGGATCCCCCTCCCCCAGTCCCCATCTCATCTCTGCTTAGTGAAACCCAACCATCCTTCACAGGCCCACTTGGAAGGACCAAACTCAGTTCTGGCATGTGGCGAAGGCTTGGCCTTCCTGCCTGCCTTCCTCCCCATATACTGTGTGCCCGCTCTCCACCCCAGGCCCCCTTCTAGGCAGCGGGCACCTACATAGAGGTTGACACCCAGGCTCTGGGGTTGGATGTCTTGGCTTCACCCTTCCCAGGGTTGGGACCTCCGATAAATTTCCTCTTTGAACCTTAGTTTCATCATCTGTAAAATGGGGCTGACATTAGTGCCAGCCCCCTAGATTGTTGTTGGGATTGAGTCCCTGTGTGTAAAGTGCAGAAAATAGTACCTGGCACATAGTAGGCCCTCTCACATCATGTGTCAGTGTCTCCAATCGCAGTTTTTATAGGCCCCCTCCTCCAGGAAGCACTCCCAGATCCTCCAAGCTGCTGAGCATCTCCCTCCTCTCAGCTCCTGCTCACTTGCTTCATGTTCCAGTGGAGAGGTCTGAGGGTCAGCTGGGTTCCCTGCCTGACTGTAGGCACCTTGGGGGCTGGAGCTGCCCCCATAGCCCTCTCACTCCACCCCAACTACCAGACCAGGGCTCTGCACATAATAGACACTTAATACATGTTTATGGAATTGAATTAACGATAAAATGAGATAATGGCCTGGAAGGAGCCTGAGTTGTTAGGAGGGAATGCACAGTGTAAAAACCAGGCATATTTTTTTAAGCAGATTAATCTGGTCTTAACTCATTCTAATAGCCTGCGCCCCTATTGGCCAAGGCCATTATAATAATATATGGCCAGGGCTGTGGAGCTGGGAGATAGCGGTGCTTCAAAGTTTGCCTTGCGAAGGATACCACAGCAGGCTGCCTCTTGGCTTTCCGAGCTGGAGCCCAGGGAGGCTGATGGACTTGCCTTGGGTCACACAGCTGGGGAGGGGAGACTCTAAGGAGACCAAGGCTCAGAGAAGCCATGGAACTTACTGTAAGACACACAGCTAAAGGAATATGAGGTGGCCCAGGAGGCCTGGTCTTCCATTGGGGTAGTTCCATTGTGTTGGATGTGTGGTGCCAGGGCCAGAGCGTCCAGATTCTTATCCAAGGGGGCTCTTCACTCAGCACCTCACCCCTGTGAATTGCCATCCCCACAGTTGGGAAGTCAAGTTTAATGCCTCTGAATGAATAAATCCTAGAGGAGGAGATAAAGCTGGTGTCAGTCATTCACACCTTAGTCTGAATTAACTTCTTGGTAAGGGGCTGAGATCTGAGGGAGCTTGAGATCTGCAGGCTATTGGAAAAGAAAAATGGTCTGGCCCCTGTCAGATTAGGTGGGGCAGTAGAACCCAGAGCAGTGGCTCCAAAGTGACCCTTCCCAACTGTCCACTGGCTTAGCCCTAAGTACACATAGCAGACTGGGGGTTGGGTAACTTGGTTTGATTACAGAAGGAGAGGCTTGTCCTCCCCCCCAGTCCAGGAGGAAGGATAGCTGTGACTTGATAACACCGTGCCACTGGTCAGACGCAAGTTGTAGCTGCTGCATTGAGTGTCATGCGACTGTCCTTCCTCCGCTCATCTCAGGCAACTCTGTTGCCACCAGATGGCTTGGGTGGGTACTCGGCCCTGCCTTTCCCTGGACAAGCGTTGCTTTTCAAGCCTCCATCTCCCAGTCTGGGAAACGGCTCCAGTGGCCTCATCCCTGTGGTTTTGAGGACCTAGGAGGTGACGGCACCCAGCACAGCCCCAGGTGTGGGTGAAGGCCCATCAGCCCCGTATCATTCTCCCACCAGCCTATGAGGAGCCCAGCACCTGGGGGTGGGGTGTGTCTCATACTTTTTACTCCATGGGGTTCCTCGGGTCACAAGAGGCCTGCTGACTGCCTATTGCTAAAAGGTGATGGAGGGGTAAGGGAGCTGGAAGTTTCCCCAGATTGCAGGCCTCTGGGCAGGGCTACCTACCCCCACTGCTTCACACCTGCCTCCCAGCAGGCGCACGAGGTCCTCAGCTGCTGGCCCAGCCCGACAGGGTGGCTGCTGCTTTAATCAGCCCTCGTGCCACTTTCCTTGGAAGGAGAAATTGCAGGTGGCAACTCGTAATTTCCCAGGCTTCTCCCTTTCATTAATTTCTCCCTGCAAAATGGAGACTTTCTGCTGAGCCGGGGAATTGGCAGCCGTGCGCGGCAGTTCAGGGCCAGCAGCGCTCTGGCTGCAGGTGGGGGGTGGCTGTGGGGGGCGCGGCAGCCACTGTGCTCACACTGTGTGTCGTGCCCCCTCGCCCAGGCCAAAGGTTTATTTCGTGCTCAAATTGGCTTGCCGAGCCCCACTGGGTCTGGAAAATTGCCTGGTTCGCCTTGTGCTTGCTGTTTCCTCCCCAGTGGGGAGGGAGGTGGAGGTGGGGATCTGCCAGGGTCAGCCTTTCATGGTCAGTGAGGGGATAGGTCTCCGAGCCCCTTGGGCTCTGTGTCTGATTCCCGATGGAATTAGCATCTCTCCTGAGAGGCTCTCCCTGCCTTTCAGCTGAGTGCCTCTCAGGGCCCCACTGGGATGGACAAGGGAAGGTGGATGAGGGAGGGGCAGATACCATCTTGGCCCCAGGGAGCTCCCGGCCAAGGGGAGGTAGACTGCACCCCTGGCCCAGGGTCACTGTCAGGCCCAGGGGTATGGAGGCCAGAGGATGGGCAGCCTGGGAGGCCAGGCTGTGGAAGGATGGATTGGGGGAGAGGGAGATGGAACAGAGATTCCCTGGTCCTGGAACAACATGTGCCCAGGAGCAGGGACTCTACCTATCAAAGATGTGGGTTGAGCAGCTGCTTGGGGAAATAAGGACCATGGACTCTAGGGCTGAGCCAGGTGTCCGTCCAGGTGAGGAGTTTGGTGTCCCCGGAAACTGGGAGAGGCCTGGTCAGATGTGAAGTTTAGAGACTGATGGGACGGCCAGTGTGGAGTGTTTGGGAGGGGACATAGGAAGACCAGGAAGAATGCTGGGGGTTAGGGGGTGGGATGTCCCCAGGTTTCTGGCCCCAAGTAGGTAACAGTGTCGTTTTTTGAGAAGAGAACAGGGAGACACATGAAGAGGAGCCCTTTTGGGGGGAGGAGGGCCTCATCAAGAGGAAGGAGCCAGTCACTACCTACCTAGTATGAATTAGGGTACTGGGCCAGCTCATGACCTAATTCTCACCTGCAGCCCTGGGGTCCAGGAGACAGTGCTAGAGGAGCCTGGGCTCACCTTTGCTCTGGTTGTGTTTCAGTGCTTGGGGTCTGCATTGGTCTGGGGGACCCAGAGGGTGTGCAGTTCAGTTCCTGTTCTCTCTCCCTGCTGGGTGGCCAGGGAGAGTGTTTGTGGTGTGCCCAGAGCTCCCCGTGTATGTATGTCCTCTGTGTGTCTCTGAGCCTCTCTGAACCTATGTCCTGGTTTGGAAAGAGCACAAGCCATGGAGACAAACAGACCCCAGGACACGGGGCCACTGTTAGAACCAAGGGTCGGTTAAGCTGGGGACTCAGGGACTCCAGTCCTTAGCGTGGAAGTGGAAGAGGGTCCAGTGCCCACCCCAGGTGTATGGGATGTGGAAAAGGGTCCAGTGCCCACCCCTGGTGTATAGGATGTGGAAAAGGGTCCAGTGCCCACCCCTGGTGTATAGGATGTGGCTGTCAGCTTCCCTAGGGGAGACTGACACCTGGTTCACATCCCACCAAGACCACCCCGAAGCCTGAGAGTTCCCCGATGTAAGTCCAGTGGTTCAGTGTGGAGGAGTAGACACTGGGCAGCCGAAACCCACCGGTGCTCACCACCCTCAGCAAGTCCCCTAAGTCCTTTGCCTCAGTTTCCCCTACTATAAAACAAGATGATTCTGCCCATGTCACAGCGTTGTTTGAGACTTAAATGTTCATCGGAGGGCCTACCTGGCACGCCCAGTCCCAGACCCGCAACCGTGGTGTGCTGGTTATAATAGGTACAGATTGATCTGTTGCTCACCCCTCAGGCTTGTAGGGGGTCCAGGGAAGATCTGAGAGGGGGCGTGATGGACATAAAGCCCAGTAGGCTTTGTGAGCCAAGGGCACAGTGAGTTGGGAGGGCTCTGCAGGGAGTGCAGGGTATGGGGGCAGGTAGGTCCCCTCCCAAGCCCAGAGCTCTCTCCCCTCCTGTCAGGCTCCTGACCCAGCCCCCCAGCCCCCACTTGCAAGGCGGTCCCACCCGCACCTGCCTGGCCTCCCCACTTCCCACCTGCATGTTGGGCTCTACCTGCCTCTCCCCCACACTGCATTCCGGTTACTGTTACGGAATTTCTGGGCAGGCAAATAGGCAGCTTTGATCTCTTCGGAGGGAGGAATGGGCCGCTGAGGCTGGCGGGAGCTGGCTGTATATTTTCTCCTGTAATGGGGTATTAAGTAGACAACCCAGATGGGGATCTCGGCCTGAGGGGGTGGGGTGCAGCCTGAAATATGGCCCCATCTCTGCCAAACCTCAAAGGATGCTACCTTGGGGCTGGCTGGGAACCAGCTTTGATGTTCTTGCAGCAGGAGCAGGGGGACCGGGCAGATCTTCCCTGGCACTGCCGGCCTTGGCCCCAGCTGGACTGGAATGTGGTCTGCCAGGCCCCTGGGGGAGAGGGGCCTCTCCTCACTTTCCTCTCCCTTGCTCCCCCCTCCCTCCCTTTCTCCATTCCCCCTCCTCCCTCACCCCTTTCCCTTCTTTCTTTCCTCTCCCTCCCCCTCTCCTCCATACCCCCTCCTCATTTCGATTCCCTCCCCTGCCCTTCCCCCTCTAGACTCCCCTCCTCGCCCTCCCTCCTCCCTCAAGCTGTGCATGCCTCTCATCCACAGCCCTCGGCCCTCGGTCCACTTTCCCCCCTCCAGGAGGCTGATTGTGGGGAGAGGGGGTTAAAGGTGTGGGCTGGACCAGCGGCCTGGGACTGAATCCCAGTTCTCGTGCTTAGCAGGCAAGTTACTTACGTTCTCTGTGCATCCGGCTCCCTCATCTGGAAAATGGGGAGAAAGTACCAGCTGCCTGAGGAGTTGTCTGAAGGTTAAATGACTGAATATCGCAGGGTGCTGGGATTTCTGCTCTGCGCGGGGCAGACACCCTGATTGTTTGCCGGTATTTAGCTGTATCTGTGTGACCGAGGGCAAGGGTCTGGGCCTCTGGACCCCTCTGAGCCTCAGTTTCCTCCTCTACAATTTGTGACTGACCCTCCCCCCAGGGTGGGGTGGTGAAGATAAAAAAGATCACGTATTGAAGGACTTGGCGTGAGATGGTTTCATGAATAATTCACTCGGGTGTTTATTACACCCCTACTGTGTGCAGGGCTGGAGGCCGGGAGGAGCACCCAGTAGAGAAGTCATTCCATGCCGACTGGGCGGGAGGGTGCCGAGCGCTCTGTGGTTTGAGTATGATGGGGAGGTGTCCTGGGTGAGCCTGGCTGGGGCACGGCCATGGGCAATGCCAGTTGCCTTCCTTCCTTCTCTTTTCCTTTCCTTCTTCCCACCCCAACTGCCGTGAGAGACAGGAATCCCACCTGGGAGCAGAGGGCAGCGGCTGGCTCTGCCTCCCACTGGCTTGTGACCTTGGCAAAACATCCTCTCCTGGCCTTGGTTTCTTCATCTGTAAAAGGGGGTGGTTAGTGGCTAGTGGGTGGGCTGGGAGGTCTCTGAAGATGGAGATAGGTCTCCTGAGCCCCACCTCCCCCCATATCTGCCCCAGGGCTGGGCACATGATGCAGAATGGGAGGCCAGCGGTGAAGACAGCGCCTGGGCGGTTTCCTCTCAGCTCCCAACCTTGTCCATGGCCAAGACTGAGAGAGAAGGCCACCCACTCTCTGGACCCTCTCCGCAGAGACCTTTGGTTTTGTCCCAGAGCAGTCCCTTCCCTGGAGCATCCCTTCCAAAGATCCTGACTATGGTCTCCACTGGCCTGAGCACCAGTCCTAGCCTCAGTTCCCTCATCTAGAAAATGGTGTTTTTAGTGGCATCGCGGCTCCTGCTTAGTGAGGGGTACCTCCAGAGTCCCCCAGGCATGGACCCTTTCCCCACTGTCCCTTAGCTGCCCCTCTGATGCCAGCTCTGGGTTAGAGTTCGTCACCATGCCACATCCATTGCCACATCCCCAACAGCTCCTCTCCCAAGGCCCTTTTTCTGGGGAGAGGGGGGCTCAGGTTGAGGGACTTGCCTGATGTTGTCCAACTGTAGCTGGGAGTCCTAAGCCAGAGTTTGGGCCTGTCCACCTGAGTGTTGCTTACACTAGCCCATGCCGCCTACCAGCCAAGGGGCTTTGCGCTCTGAAAAGTTCTTGCTTGGCTGGGCCTGAAGTCTGTTTAGGGGAGCTGCTGCTCACCTGCCCGGGTTCTGCAGATAGAAAGGGGGTTCCTCCCCATGACAGCCTCAGAGCCCCTGGCATGCAGCCAGGACCCCCACCCACCTGCATTGATTCTCTTGTTCCCTCCCCACTCCCCTCAATGCCCCTGGGATAAACTAAAGAAGCTCTGTCACCTTCCACATGGCTCCTGCCCACACCTCACCTGCTGAACCACATTTCCTGCTTAGAAACCCTGCCATGCATGGTCCTGGCAACAGCCCTTCCTGCCCTCACCTTGCAGGGAGGTTCCTACTCCAAGGGACCGGGTCACCTCAGGCTGAGGCCCCTCCCTGCGCAATCCAGGTCCAGTCACCGCACCCTGTGCTGGTATTAGTTGGTGGTGTTCACATTTGCTCCCCCACCACAGGAGGGCAGGCACCTCCTCTGTCTGCCTGGGGCTTGGCACAGAGTAAGTGCTCAGCAAATACTTGTCAGGTAAACAGTGGAGTGAATGACTTCTGGAGCAGCATTTCCAGCCCCACTCCCTGAGACACCCACAGCACGATTTGAGCCGACCTCTCTCCTGTTCAGACACCTCCAGGGGCTGGCTCCCCAGTGCCCTCGAGAATGACAGTCGGAGCTCTGAGTCTGGTTTTCAAGGCTCCCACCTCCACCTCCACCCAGCCTTGCTTTCCTCTGGCCACCAGCGGCCACTTACTCCGCTCATCCCCCACCCCTAGTGAATGCAGATGCTATAGGTTTTGCCTAGAATTCGCTGTCCCCTGCCCTGGGACCTTCCTTTGGGGAGACCCCCACATGGGCAGCTGCTCCCTCCTTGGGAGTCCCACCTCTCTGCCCCCTGTCCTGGCCTTATTTGTGAGTGGGGCCCATGCAGGCCTGGTGGCAGCAGAATGAATGGGTGAGTGACTGACTGTAGGCTGAGGCTGGGCGGTAGGGGGTGGAGGACTCGGCTGGACGGGTCAGGGATTCCTTGAGAAGTGGGCAGGGACAGTGGGCTGAGTGACGGGGCCTTCTAAAACCCTCCCCTGCCGCCGCCCTGTTCCCCATCAGTTCACAGCCCTGCCTGCCCCTGGGGCTCTGGGACCTTCCTGCTGCCCTGTCTGCCTGACCCACATCTCCAGCCTGGGAGTCCCGAGGTCTCCAGGTTCTAGCCCTTGTCCTTGGTGCCCACTGTGTAACCTTAAACAAGCCCCTTTCTCTCTCTGGGCTCAGTTTCCCCACCTGTGATACAAGTAGGTCGGAGCCCATCAGACCAAGGCCCTGGACCCAAATCAGGACATGTTCTATTTGGCGCACGTGGTTTTCTTCTTTCCTTTTTGTTTTTTCTTCATTTGAGCCAATATTAAAAAGAGGAAGCGTTCACATAAAAATCCAGATTTCCGGCCTCTCTCGATAACGGCTGGCGGGTCCTGCCACAAGCCTCGCACCAGCTGCTCTGCTCTGCTGGGGAGCAGCTGGGTGGTCCCCGCTCTTGGCCACCTGCCCAGCGGCTGACCAGAGGCCTCTTCTGCCCCGACGCTCTCCGTGGGGGGGAAGGTTCCTGAACCTGCCTTGAGATAAAGCTCTCCAACTGCACCCCCACCCCCTAATATTCCAGGCAACCTGCCTCATTTTGAAATTCTTTCAGAGCCCCAGGCCCAGCGGCTTCTCCCAGCGAAGGAGCGAAGCCCTGTGCACGTGACTGTGCTCTGCGGCGGGGAAGGCTTTGATGTTGCGCTGGTTTCTGAGCGCCCCTCCCCCCTTCTCTCCCCTCCCCCTCCTTCCTTCCTTTCTCTCCTCTCCTCCCCTCCCCCCTCCTCCCCCCTCCCCTCCACTTCCTCCTCCGCTAGTCTCTCGCCCCCTCTTCTTCCAGGTACCTGCCGATTGCGCCCGTAATCCTGCCATTACCTGGCCTGGTGACAGGCCCTGCCAGGTCACCCCTGGAGGTTGAAGTTTTGGGGAGGGAGCTGTTGGGGGGGGAGAGAAGCAGAGGTTGGTGAGTTGCTGGCTGGAGGGAAACGGAAGAGTAGTTACTGGTGATGTTGTGTCCACTGCGGATACTCTCACTTGTTCCCAGGTGACCTGCTGCTGCCAGCATGTTTGATTCTTGAGGCCTTTTGTTCTGGGGGTAAACTGAGGCCCGGGGCATTGAAGGCCACCTGGCAGAAAGGAGGGGGAGGGGAGAGAGTGGACTGGGAGGAGGTAGTAAGGAATGTAGGAGTGGGCAGTGCTGACAGCAGAGGGGTGCAGGTGGGAGGCTGGTGTGTGAGAGGAAATGGGGAGTGTTGTGAACACCGCCCCCCATCAGCTGGAACCACTCCAGCCCTCCCTGCTGCCTGCCCCCCATTTGGGAAGGGAGTTGATCCTGCCGAGTAAATATTTCCTGAGATCTCCAGGCTGTGGCCCTTGGGCCCTTGCCATTTGCCCACTGTCCCCTCCTGTCCCTCCCAAGCCTTCTAAAGGCTGAATGCCCAGGGCCGGCATCCAGATGACTTCTTTCTGGTGACTTCCTGGTGCCTGGGGACTTCTCCCAGCCCCCATTCTCCCCCCTCAGCCCCAGAGGGCAGGCGGTGGGTGTGGACACCCTTGGTGTCTGAGATCTACTGCCCAGTGCGCTGGGCCACCGTCGCTGATGGCGGGAACACCAGCAGGGGCCTCCTCTGTGCTGCCCGCAGAAATGGAGTCCAGGGCATTGGGCTGGCTGGCTCTGGACAGGCCTGAGGAGGGTGCTCTGTGCTGTGGGGGTGGGGCACCTGCCACGGGCCCCCAGGCTCTGGCCTGTCCCTGCTCTACTTTCTGTGGTTAAATTTGTTCTTCTGGCAGGCGTGCCCATGAAGGGCCAGTGGGGAGACAGAAGCAATTAGGGCAAAACTGTAATTGTGCCAGCCCGCCAGCCGGCCCCACTATGTGCCCAACCCTTCACAGGGGCTGCGAGGGTGTCATCTGCCTGCTCCATCACTACGCCGGTGAGGAGCCAGGCTCAGAGAGGTGCTGAGACTCACCTAGTCACACAGCAGGACTGGAGCCCAGACCTCCCTCTGCCATCCCCTCCCCTCCCCCAGGTCTGGGCGCCTTTTGCTGCCTGAGTGTCTGGGCAGGAGGGCAGGGGGTGGGCCTCAGTGATGCCAGAGAGGGTTTCGCAGTTTTTGCAGCCCTCCCGTTGTGGAGTCTGCATCTGCCCGGTTTCCTTCCTCGAAGCCTCAGTTGGTGCCACTCAGGCCGGCTCCTGTCTCTCTCCTCAGCACAGCTGCTCTCACATGCCTCCACTGTGCACCTGGCACAGCCAGCCCTCCTACTCCTTCTCCAGAAGACCTCTGCTGTTTTCACTCCTTTCCCTGCTTCCCTCTCTGGGAGCTGAGCAGTGGCTCTGAGACTGAAGGTTTGCCCCCCACCCCAGGGTTACTGAATCTGGTAATGGAGTCACCAGATTGCACCCTGATCAACTGTGTGACCTTGGGTAAGGCACTGTCCCTCTCTGAGCATGTGGGAAGTGAGAACAATGGCAATACCTTCTCTCCCATAGGTTTGTTTTGAATTAAATGAGACTAGAAATAGTTTTTGGTTTTGGTATTAAAGCCACCAGTACTTTGTACAAATGTGAGCAGCTGGCTGAGTGGTCATCCTTGCATCCCAGTGCCCAGCCCTGAACCTGGCACATGCTTACCAGTGCTTGCTCTGTGCCCTTTCTGAGAGACCTGAACCAGGAATGCTGGACCCTGACTGATGGTCCAGGCTGGTAGGGGGACAGAGACCCTAAATCTTTGCCTGGACCCAGGGGCAAGAGAGATCTACACAGGAGATGGGTCAGCGCACATTTGTCTGAACTTTGGCCCATGCATGATTGTCTGGCAGATTTTTCCTGAGTTTGCCTCGTGTAGGGGTGGGGAGAGGCTGGTCTGAGCCTCAAGGCCCTGTATCGTGGGCTTTCATGGTAGTTGGCCTTGGGAACTGCCCGTCTTCACTCCCTGCCCCCTCTGGCCCAGTCATGTTGTGGAGGGTCCCAAGAGGCTGTGGGGGATGGGAGCCAGGCTGGCAGAAGCTCTGATGAGATGGCCCTCCACCATGGCTGGCCTTATTTTGGAACATGTCCTCTGCCCAGGCCTGTTTTTCTGGTCCACTTTGCGGTGTGTTCCTCTCTGATTGCCCATTTCAAAGGTGGGCTACTTCCTTGCCCACGGCCCCCCTAGCTGGGCTGTCCAGCGTGGGCACCGAGGCCTGCCTGAGCCAGTGAAGTGGAGAGGTTAGGACACAGGCTCTGAAGCCTGAATTAAAGATCTGAGCCTCCTCCCGCTTCCCCGGCGGGCTGCTGTGCCTCTGTGCTCAGTTGCCACATCGTGCCGGGAGGGTGATAGTCGCATCTCCCCTTGGGAGGAGCCAGTGCAGAAGTGCACAAAGCACCTGGCACGGACTGCTCGCTAAATGTCAGCTGTGCTTGTTGCTGTTTTTATTATTATTTGACTTGAAAATTCCCCCTGCTCCGTGTGCTGCTTTCACACTAGTGAAAAGCTGAGCTGAATAAATGGGGATGAGGCCTCCCAGGTCCCCACGTAGCAGGATTACGTACAGCCCTGAGCCTTGCTTGGGGCTGGATCCACGGGGCCCCCTTGTAGCTTTGGCGGTGAGAAGCTTGGCCCTGTCCTGGTGGCTTGGCCACGGCTCCATTCAGGGGCGGGGGTCTTGGCCCTGCCTGGCCTGCCTCCCAGCTGACAGCTCAGGCATTGTGAGCTGGCTGCCAGCCAAGCTGCCTCCTCTCTCGGCTGGCTGGCATCCCGGGCCCAATGCCAGGGGGCCGGCTGGTGGGCAGCAGTTCCGATGCCGCAGGGCTGTGATCCCAGCCAGCAGGCTCAAGGCAGGGCTGGGTGTTGGGGCCTCCAGCCGCTCCCCTGGGCCCTCGGGAGCCAGGCCCAGCTGCACCAGCTCTCAGCACCACCCCCCAAGTTGGCACGTCCACAGAGTTGGGAAGAGCAGATTCATAGAAGCAGCAGTGAAAAGAGCACAGCCGGGGCAGTGGGTCCACAGAACAGTGCTGAGCCTCCCGCAGCCCCTATTTCCTCATCTAGAAAATGGAGCCAGTTAGACTTCTGTGGCCTGTCCCCCAGGGTCAGCCGTTTTGCCAGCACTCACTGAGTACCCACATGTCCAGCATCCAGTTAGCGGTGGCCTGGCAGGGGGATAGGTTGATGATGATGATGGTATTGTTGCTAGGCAACATCAAGCACTCACCAGGCACTGTTCTGAGTCCCCTACAAATAGGGGATTTAGCCCATTTTATAGATGAGGAAACAGATTCATAGAAGTTCATGCAGCTAGTAGGTGGCTGAGGCGGGATTTGAATCCCAGCAAGCTGGCTTCAGAGCCCACACCTCAGTGATGTCTAGGGTCTGAGTGTAGAAGGTGGCCTGTAACTTGTGGGGAGCCTGTCACTCTGCCTGTAGCCCCAGAAGGCTGTCTGGAGGAGGGGGTGGATATGCGGGTTGGGGCTGCGGGCAGCCGCTCAGGGCCTTTGATGGAGAAGAATGTGGTTGGGAGTTCAAGGAAGGCTTCTCTGAGAAGGTGCTCCTTGGGCTGTTACCTGAGTGATACGAACCAGTTGTATAAAAACATAGGGGAAGAGCATTCCAGGGGAGAGGGAACAGCCAGGGCAAAGGTCCTGAGGCAGGACCAGGCTTGGCAAGTTGGAAGGAGCAGAAGGAAGGCACCTGGTTCAGAAAGTGTAGAGTGGGTGAGACCAGGAGGCCAGGGCAGGCTCACAGAGGGATGAAGGGAGTTTGGGGTTCTGGGGCAGAGGCAGCCAGGCCTGTTACTTCAGGTGTTGCTGTCTTTTGCTTGGGTCAGTGAGGAGCGCTTGGGCCAGGGTTAGGAGTCTTGGCTAGGGTACAGGCTGTCTCCTGCAGTGCCTTCCCCTCCCCCATCGTCTCCCTCGGTGACAGTAGGGACTCATCACGGATGTGTCCGAGTCCCCTTGGGCAGCCTCCATCTGGCCGGTACAACTCACTGCTTGGAACCACCGTCCACCATTAGACCCTTTACCGAGGTCCATCCCTGCGCCCTCAGACCCTCCATTCCACCACATGCCTGGTTTGAGTTTCCTGCTGCAGGCAGCCAGGCACCCTGCCTGAGACCAAGTATAACTGGAAAGTCCAGGCTTGGCCGTATGACCACAGCATGCCACTGCCCCCTCTGAGCTTCATTGTCAGCATCTGTATGGTGGGGACCTCACCTTCCGCCTTGTGATTGGCCGTGAGGCTTAAATGAGATAGTCCCCATCAAGTCCCTGCCGGGAACCTAGCCTGGCCTACATCAGTGGCCACTGTTGCCAGTGTGAATCCTAAACCCTGTGACCGCCAGGACCAGCACCCTGGACAGCAGCGGCCTGGCCCTGCCCTCTCCCCCAGCTGGAAGGGATGCCTGCTTCCCTGCCTCGCCCCGCTGACCTCCTCCCCTGGCCTCCCTCCTGCTCCTGGAGCCTTAAGTCTTCAGCACAGCCTGGTAATTAAAAACCTTCAAGGGGGACTTTATTGAGTTAGCATTAGTTATTTTGTCAGGCTGAGAGAGCGAGAGAATTATCTGTCCTCTGGGAGAGGGGGCTGGGGTGGGGGCGTGGGCTGAGATTGGCAGGTGCCTGCCGGTGCGTGCACAGCGTTTGTGCCGCGTTAATGCACCGCACTGCAGGCACTGCAGGCCCCTCCAGCGGGCGGGACACTGGCAGGCGGTAGCTCCCCACCAGGAAGCTCTGTCCTGCGGGGATATTCCTGCTTCCCTGCCCCTTCTTGCTTCTGTCCTAGGTTTTCAAAGCAAGTCCCTGCCAGGGCCCAGAATAGCTACAGGCTTGGGGAAGCATGGGACAGGGAACGATTTTTTTCCTGACCTGGGGTTTGGAGTTCAGAGCCACGCTACTCTGGGGCTGGGGCTGGGGCTGGGGCTGGGGCTGGGGCTGGGGCTGGGGCTGGGGCTGGGCAGTGGGCTGGTTGAAGGCTCAGGCCTCCCCCTTGCCCACTCCTTTCAATATCCTGAAAGCACCCACTTATAGAGTTGGGCAAGGCACACCTGGGACTTGGAGCCCTGTGACCTTGGGCAAGCCCAGTCACCTGCCAGCCCTTAGATTCTCACCTCTCCAGGCTGTGATGAGCAATTAAGAAGGTAAATGTGAATTCCCTTGTCTAGGAGAGGGCCTGTTTTCATTTCCTTAGCTCTCTTTAAATGCCCAGCTCCAGAGAGGGTGCCAACACTTACCCTTTCTGTTTGTCACTCTGAGACAACTCATCACCCAGAATCCTCACAATTACCTGTGAGATAGGTGCGGCCAGTCCATGTTCAGGTTGAGCAGACTGAGGCTTAGAGCAGGTTTGCTCAGATTCTCAGCCAGGAGTGGGGAGGCTGGGCCAAGACCTGGTCTTGCCCCTGCTGGAGGAGCCCGAGGCCAACCCTTTGAACTGTTGAATCTCTTGTGGGCAGGGAAGGAAGTGCCCAGGAGGCCTCCTGTGGTTCATCCAGGCTCTGCCCTGCCCCTGCCTTCTCCAGAGCCAAGTCTAGGGAAAGCCCAAAGGCCTGCCTCCCTGGTCCATCTGCCCTGCCTGAGACCCAGGCCCTGCCACTCCTGGATCTGGAGCTCAGGGGCACACCAAGCATATATCTGTGCCACCTGGGTCAGACTGGTCATTCAGTAGAACTTCCCTGTAATTGGGCCTGCACTGGGACGGGTCCATAGGAATGGCACCCTGGAGGCAGAGGACAGAGGTGCAAAGGAGGGGAAGGGCTGACCTGGAATGGGGCCAGCCAGGGATGTGGGGCTGAGGGTCAAACCTGGGCCCCATCTCCCTCAAGTCATGGAGCCCTGTGTGTCATGTGTGGCACTTTGCAGCTCACACAGGCCTCCTTGTCCTCTGGGTTGCTGCCAAACACCCCCTCCTCCAGGAAGCCTTCTGGGATTTTCCTCGGCTGACTTGCTGCCCACTCTTCGGGGTTCCCATGGCCCAACTTGGTTAGTTAACACACTGGGATGTTACCTCCTTGAGGGCAGGACTGGGCCCTGGCTTGCCCCGCAGCCTCTCAGGGTATCTGCTTGGTCCCAGCTGGGTCTTAGCTCTGCCTGGGATTTCTCCTTCGTTAAGTGAGTCCAAGGCATGGAACTGGTGCTTGGGGACTGTAAGCATAGTAGGAGGGCGTGAAGGGCTCCTTTTACTGTATCCTGGCCCCTGTGTGCATGTTCTGATAGGGAGTGAGTGGCACGGCCTCCAGGGGCAGGACACTGAACATCCACCCAGGTCCAGATCTGGGAGCCATAAAAGCTGCCTTCTGCTGCGTATGAGGCCTGGGTGAGCTCCCTCCTTGTGTCCCACCCTGTGAGAGTGTGGGCAGAGCGCCCAGCATGTTGGAGGCCCGTGAGTGGTTGTTTCGCTCTGTGCTTTGTCGCCAAGCCTCAGTTTCCTGATCTGAGAAATAGGTGCGAGACCCCTTGGTTTTCGAATGTTTGTGAGACTTACGTGAGGGGTAGTGTGTGAGAGGCACCTGGCACCTGCCCAGGTCAGACATCTCAGGTCAGCGGCGTGGCGGGCAACGGGCCAGGTGCTGGCTGCTGTTGGAGAGGCCAGGGGTTTGAACTAACTCATTCGCCTCTGTAGTTTAAACCTTGATTCTTTTAATCCGTCTATACCGGAAAAGAATTGGGTTGAGCCTCAAGCCCTCGAGCAGCCCCCTTTGGCTCAGTTGTTAGGCAAGATAGACCCACCTTTTGGGATGTTCTTACCAGCTTTGCTTCT
The DNA here is from genome assembly GCF_964146895.1 of Miniopterus schreibersii. Classification (NCBI taxonomy): domain Eukaryota; kingdom Metazoa; phylum Chordata; class Mammalia; order Chiroptera; family Miniopteridae; genus Miniopterus; species Miniopterus schreibersii. The sequence continues at coordinate 183,577,564 of NC_138102.1, read as the reverse complement.
CAGAGCACTGGAGCAGGAGTCAGGAAACCCAAGCCGCCCCTTCCTCACTGGCCCATGCCCCAGCCCTGCCCTTGCCTGGCCTGGGCCAGCCTGACAGCCGAACCAGGGAGTAGCTCAGTCTACCAGATTCATACCAGGCCTGGGGCTCCTGTCACACCCAGCAAACTATCCCACTGTCTGCCACACCCTTCCTGTTCTCATGTGATTCCCCACCCAGAGGCCGCCTTCACTGCACCACTCAAAAAAACTGCTCTCACCTCATCTTTCCACTCTGGTCCAGACTCCACTGTAGGATCCCCTCTCCTCAGTGACTGCCTCCTCTGGGAAGCCCTCCCTACCCTCCAAGGCCATGGGGGAGGTTCCCTTCCCCTGGGCCTCAGGCTGGACTGTGGTCATGGGTTAACTTATTTTTCTTTCCACCAGACTGAGTTCCTTGAGCAATCTTATGCATTTCTGGCACCCTGGGCCTGGCACACAATAGGTGCTCAGTAAATGCTTTTGCTGGTTGGACAGGTTCTGGGAGCTGGAAAGACATTAAGGTCATTTCAGAGAAGAGGAAATGGAGTCCCAGAGAAGAGAGGGCCCTGGGCTCAAATTCTGACAGCCTGGGACTGATCTGGCTGGACCATTTACCCCACCTTTCTGTGCCTCAGTTTCCTTATTTGTAAACTGGTGTGTTGAAGTTGCCTCCTATGGTTGTACTGAGTTTGAACCAAGGCAGAGGGACACTTTGCAAAGCCCTTGAAGATATGACTCTTCAAGAGCCTCAGGGTCAAGGTGGGCAGGAGGCTGGTGTCTACTTTGAGTTGCAGGCCTGCTGGGAGCTCTCTGAGGACAGGCCAGTGTCTCATCCCCAGGCCCATCAGCCTACACTTGGAACTGTGCTGTCTGCTCAGGAACCCTCCCAAAGCTAGAAGCCCCTCTGTTCCCCGCCTGCCCTATGCTCCCCTTAATAATGGCCACACTATGGGAGAGGGCCCCCTAATTGTGCTAAGCAAGGGTTCAGGGTTACCAACCATAGAGTCCTGCCCCTCCCATGCCCCTCTCAGGCCCACAGCTGAGCCCAACCTGCCTTCACCTCCGCTGCCCACGTTTTTATATTTTGAGGAAATGAAAGATTTTCATTCCTTTTTGTGTGTGTTGTTTTGGGGGGGGAGCGGGGCTGAGATTAGCTGGTCCCCAGCTGCTCATTTCCTCAAAGCTCTGTTGTATTGAAAGGACATCAGAGAGCCCTGTGCTGTGTGGCTCCTCAGGGTCCCTGAGCCTCTGCACATTCAGGACAGAGGCTTGGGGGCAGGACTGGGAGGAGAGGAGGGTGAGTGGGGCCACCCCCACCATAGACAGAGCCACCTCCCATGGTGGCTTATGTTGAAAGGGCCGCCAGGCCCTGGAGCTGCTGCTTCCCGCCCGGGTAGGTCCTGGCCCCAGGGAGAGCCTCTGCCTGGGCTCTGCCTCCTGCTGGGCCCCTGTCCCCCGATCCCCCAGCAGCAGCCTGGCGGTGCGGGGCGCATGCGTGCGGCGGGAGTGAGCGGCTGTGGAGAATTAATATTCCTGGAACATCGCCCCGGCCGCCTGCACACGCCGAGGAGAATATTACGGCGATTAGCGGTGGGAGCTCGGCCTGCGCCGTATCTGGATGGAGAATTCGGTGTGATTAATCTGGCGCTAAGTAGCAGCCTCCGGGGTCCGCGGGGCTCTGGCATGTTTGGAATGGGAAAAGAGCTCGGCAGCGCAGCGGCTCTTAGGGGGGCTCTTTGGGGGCCTGCCAGGGTGGCAGCTGTGCCCGGGGCAGGCTGCAGGCCCCCGGTGGCCCCCAGGCGGGCAGATCACCCTCGTTTGTGGCCATTGGTCGACTGCCAGCGGATAAAAGTGTGTTTGGTTCTGAATCTCAGCCCACCCGACACCCCCAACCACAGGCCTTTCTCTCCCTTTGGCCCCCCGCGTTCAGTGTCACAGACCCTTGTTCTAATTGGGGCGTTAATGCACTTCCTGCCGCCTTTCTGAGCCTCAGCTTCCTCACCTGTGCAATGGGATACGCGATCCCTGCTCTGCCACCTCGGGGAAGAGTAATACCGTTATTCCCCAGTATCACTCCTCCCTTTTATGGGGGAGGAAGCTGGGGCCATGAGCATTTGCACAGCCAGGAATTAGCACCGTGCTATGGAGACGTTGGGGGTTATTGGTAATAATTCTACTTAATAGCCTGGTTTCAGCAGCCACCCAGTTCCTCCCCTCTGGGCTCTTTGGGGCACAGCAGATGTTTGGAACTCCCAGAGTGTTGGGGGGCAGCAGCGGCAGGGAGAGAGCACTGATTATCTTATAGATTTGATTCTATAGCCCCATCTGTCAAATGGGTATAAAAATCCCTCCGCTTGCTGAAGTGGATTCCTGTTGTAAGATCTGTTGTTCTGGGGCTGTTTACAAACTAACTTAGGGTACTAGTGGAGGTGACATGAAGGGGGTGGTGGTGGTGAGGGTCGGGGACAGCTGCCCGGCCCTCCTTCCTGTCCTCGGCCCCCGTTCTTACAGCCTCGTCAGATGGAAACACCCAGTACCAGGGCTGGAAGGGAGCTTGCTGCTCTTATTTCCCGATGTCTTCACTTTAAAAGAAGAGGAAATGGAGGATCAGAGAAGGAGGGGGACCTGCCTAAGGCTGCACTGAAGTGGCAGTGTTGAGTAGGGATCCCATCCTTTGCAACTGGACACTGTTGACCTTGGGCAGGTCTTCCTTTCCGTGAGCCTCAGTTTCCTCATCTGGGGAATGGAACAGTCTTGCTAGCATTTTGGGGTAAAACAGTGTAGTGGGCCTGGGACCGAGCAAGCGCCCTGCTGTTAGCGGGAGAAGGTCTAGGTCTTCTGGGAGCCCCAGGGCCCTCTGAAAGGGTGCCCAGCACGTGCAGCTGCTCTGCCTCCTCTCTGCCCAGGGGCCACACTTGTTGAAAGCTCTTGTGGGGGCAGGAATCCACCGTTGTCCTTTCTCACTCGATGCTTCAAGCCCTACGTACTGAACATTTCCAAATCTGATTTGCGGGATGATGATGATGATGATGATGATGATGATTTTTGCCAGTGAGGCCTCAGACCTCCATGCAACTCACCGTTCTGCCCAGAAATTGATACTGGATCAATAGTCTTCACTCCCCCTTTCCTAAGCAGGTGACATAATGGCCTTCGAAAGGGGGTTGGTTTGTGGTTTCCCAGCAGTAGAGTGGTCTGTGGTCTTGAGCAGCTAAATTTGAAACCGGGCTTTTCAGGAGGACGGTTTTTTGTGAGTTCTGAAATGACTGGGCACAGTGCGAGGCAGCAGGGGTCACGGGAGAGGCAGGAGGGGCTCCATGGGGTTGGCTCTGCATTCCCAGCCGACTCCTCAGGGCCTGGGATAGGGGGAGCAGAAGTGAGCGCTGTTGAGTGAGTACGCATGCGCGGTCAGATGGAGGGGAGCGTGCGTGTGTGACGGATGGATTCCTGCTATGACGTGAAGCAGTGGAGTGTGTTGGTTAAAAGCCCAGACTCCGGGGCTGGACAGCCTGGGGTTGAATCCTGGCCCTGCTCTTTATTAGCGGTGTGATTTGGGGCAGCTCAGTTCAGTTCTGTGGGCCTCTGTCTGCTCATCTGTAAGGTGGGGGTAGTAGTTCCTCACCATCCTCCTAAGAAGCTAAGATGGGGTGCACACAGTAAGTATCGTTAGCCATTATTGCTGTTATCGTTAAAAGAATTCTGACCAAGGGGTTACGAGGCCAAGTGTAGACCTTAGCTCTGCAACTGACCTACCGTGTGACCTTGGACAAGTCCCTTCCCCTCTCTGGGCCTCAGTTTCCACATCTGTAGAGCGGTTGGGCCTGATGGTTCCAGCATCCCTCCCAGGTCGGTTGTCTGGTCTCTGTGTTGTGGCTTTTATTCCTGACAGTAGCATACCCAGCACGGAGGCCTGGTGCTCACGGAGCCCGTCAGGACAGCCACCATGCTACCAAAACCCATGCTCACCTCTACCCCGTGCGCCGAGTTGCTGCCTCGGAGATAAGCTTTGCCTTTGGGGGGTTCGGGGTGCTTGGACCATCCTCGCTTCCCCCAGCCCCTGTGACCCAGCTCGCATACTTCTTCCTCCAGGAAGCCTTTCCCAGTGTCTCCCCACCGCCGGCTGCCTTTCCTTCTAAGCCTCTTGTCTGCCTCTGTCGCTCCTGGCTTGTGATCCCACACCTCCCATGTCAGGATGTTCGTGAAGAGCTGTTGAATAACTGCATGGATGGCCATGGTTCAAGGAAGCCGAAGGGAACCCGCCTTTGTTCTGTATCTACTAAGGGCCTGGCCCTGTGCTAGGCGCTTTCATATTCCCCGTTTGCAGTTACCCACTCGGATCTCAGCGACGTCCGGAGAGTTACCTTGCTTCGAGAGTGAGGAACTGCCCTGGCCAGTTTGGCTCAGTGGTTAGAGCGTCAGCCCATGGTCTGTAAGGTCCTGGGTTCAATTCCTACCAAGGGCACATACCTCGGTTGCAGGCTCCGCCTCTGGTCCTGGTTGGAGCATGTGCAAGAGGCAACCAATTGATGTGTCTCTCACATCGATATTTCTCTCTCTTTCTCTTTCTCTCTCTCCCCCTTCCACTCTCTTTGAAAAGCAATGGAAAAAATATCCTCGGGTGAGGGTTAAAAAAAAAAAAGAGTGAGAAACTGAGCTCAGTGTGTTACGTTGGAGCCCAGTCTGTCCCTCCAAAGCCCCTTCCTTCCCACTGTCCCGCCACATCTCTCAGCCTTTCCTCTGTGGCACCTCGCAGGCCCTGATCAGATAAAATAATAATGGTGGCTGCCAACACAGATCTGGCTGCTGCCCAGCGTCTGCACTGCTCTGATCATTTTGCATCCTTTCTCTCATGCAGTCTTACAGTAACCTTATAAGGTAGGCTCTAGTCCTATCCCCATTTTACAGGTGGAGCATATGAGGCTCAGAGAGGTTAAGTAACTTGCCCAAGATCACACAGGAAGGAAGTGGTAGAGCCAAGATTTAAAACCAGATAGCCTGATGGAGGTCTCTGCAGAGGTGAATTAAAATTCTCCAGTCCACTGTTAACAACCAACTTTGCCTAGGTTCCTCAGTGCATATTTCTTGAGTGCCCACTGTGTATAGGCACTGTGCCAGGGGTCAGAAGATAAGTCAGACCCATGTCCTTGGCTGATCTAGCAGCCCAGCTAGGGAGGAAGGCAGATGAAAGGGCAGGTACTGTTCCGCTGGGGTCTGGTGAGGATCTGCACTGTGCTGAGACCCTCGTAACAGCACAGGTGTTATTGCACCCCTTTCAAGAGGAGGAAACAGACTTGGTGGAGTCAAGTGGCTTGCCCAAGGTCACACAGTGAGCAAGTTGGGGAGCTAGGATTTGAACCTGGCAGTCTGCCTCAGAGCCCCCATCCTTTTCACCAGCTCCTGCTGTCTCCCAGTGACACTGTGGGAGTAGGAGCTGTGATGGGGGAAAACATGGAAGGTGGCATCTAACTTTGACTTGAGGGTCAGGAAATGCTTCTCAGAGGAAATGATGTCTCAGTTGAGACCCTCAGTTGAGGAAGAGGGGGAGAAGGTGTTCCAGGCAAAGGGAACAGCATGTGCAAAGGCTTGGAGGCCAGAGAAAGCATTGTTTGTTAGGGGATCTAATGAAGGGGTTTGTTCTGGGCTTCTGGCTGGTGTTTGCAGGTGTACACACATCTTTTGTGAGTGGAGTCACTTTACTAGAAGGGTTTCGTGAGTGCCTGGTGTGGATTCTGCACCATGTTGAGTCTTGGGGCGGGAGGGGGAGGGGGGAGGACTGGTGCAAAGCATGGCAGGAGTCCTGAGAACGGAGGTGGGAACGGTAGCTCCGGGCTTCGGGAAAAGCCTGGAAGGATGGAAGCACTTTACAGACAGTGGGAACAGCCGTGTCCTGGCTGTAACCCTGATATCCTGGACATGGGAAGGATGAAAGGGGAGAACTAGAGCCTGGCACTTAGTAGGTCCTCACCAAATGTCAGGTCCAGTTGCTGGGATGAAGGGTGTACTGAGTTTGGGGCAGCCAGTGGCCAGATGCCCCATGGTGCCAAGGAAGAGGGTGCTGCCAAAGGTTGGTACATGGGCCTGGGCTTGGATCTCAGAATGAAGGGAGCACAGCAGAGTGGGCTGCGTGGCCTCTCATCGGAGGGCAGGGCCTGCAGCACCCGTGGTTTTCTCAGAGGAGGTGGGCATTGGACAGAGGAGACTCTGCCAGGCTGGGGATGACCTGAGCAGCTGTAGAGTAGGAGCCACAGGCTAGGGGCATTGCAGGGCCAAGGACTTGGCCCTGGTGTGGAGTCCAGACATGGAATACCTGAGCCTCTATTTTGTCGCATCATGTCTTAGGCCTCAGTTTCCCCCTCTTGACATGGGGCTTTGGTACCCACCTCTCAGGCACTGCCGTGGAGTAAGAGGAAGCGTGTGAGTGCCCAGTGCTCAGCCCATCAGAAGCAACACTGCTGGCCACACACCGAGGGGCAGGCCTCCTGCTGCTGCCAAGTGGGACTTGGGGTGTTCGGGACCACTTCACCCTGCCTGCCCCTTCTGAAGCCCACCTTTGCAGGGGGCAGTCTGGCCTAAGTTATCAGACCAAGGCCTCATTGCAGCTGCTTTTGAGGATTCAAAAAGCCCAGAAGCTGCCTGGCTGGCCCTTCAGGCTCTGAGCTCCTTTGCTGGCCCTGAACAGCCCTTTTCCTTTCATGCCCCTGCCTCAAATCCCAGCTGATTTCCCTCTGAGCAGCCTCAGAGAAGCCCTTCCCTCTCTGAGCCACGCCAGGTCTTCCTGAGCACCCCCCCAAGCACACAGTAGGTGCTCCATGACCATCCTGCTGGGCCTTTACCCCACGGGCTCCAAAAAGCAGTGACTGATTCTTTCCTGTGGTGGGTGGTCACCCCTTTTAAGCCATTCACTCCGGGGCCAATTATAAATAGACACATAATCGCCCCTATCTATAGAGATAAAACATTTTTCTGAGATGAGCCGCCCGCCCCTCCCCCCACACTGGCACGAGATCTCTGGAGGGATTGGTGCTCCCCTCCCTCCTCCATCCATCCCCTCCTCCCCGCTGCTCCTCCGTCTCCACCCTGCAGAGGTGAGATCCAGCAGGGGCCGTGATGTCAGAGGCTCAGCTGATGTCACAGCCGCGGCCGTGACTTCACTTGCCGGCTTGGGCAGGAGAAGCCGTGAGGAGGCGGCTGAGCCGAGAAACTACCCCCCTTCCTTTCCCTCCTCCTTTCCTTTCCCTCCTCCCCATCCTCGCTCTGGAGTTGTTCTCCTCCCCCTGCTCGGTCGCAGTCTGTCGTGGTCTGTCCAGGGGTCTGGGGCAAGTGCCAGGAAGGATGCTGCTGCAAAGGTAACGGGCGTGCGGGCGCCTCTCCTCCGGCCGTGAAAGTTTGCTCTGGTGCGAGGCGTGCCCGCTGGGCGCCCGCCGCGCTGCCCGGCCGGGCGGGGGCGGGGCGGGGCGGGCAGGGGCCTCCCAGGTGGCCTTCACTGCCTTGTCCCCATCAAAGGCCGCAGCTGCTCAAGTGGCGGCTGCAGCTTTGAAACTGCCATCAAGAGCGATGGAGGGAGGGGTGGCGCGGGGGATGCTCAGAGCAGCGCCCGGGAGCATGGCCGGGAAAGGAGGGGCTGCTCTGCGCCCCGCAGCCAGGCCGCAGAGGGGCGTGAAGGGCAAGGCCCCAGGTCAGAGTCCCAGGGGCCGAGTCACCATCGCTGTCCCTCGTCCCCTCGGGTCCAGCCAGCGGCCGCGGCCAGGGTCCCAGCAGTGAGGGTGCAGGGGCAGCTGCAGAGGGGGGCTGGCTTCTCCCTCTCTCCACCCCCCCCCATTATTTCCAGGCATAGTCTTCCACCTCCAGCAGGCCATTTGTCAGCGGTGATTTGGGACAAAGGAAGGGGCAGTGGGTGGTCTCCTGCAACTTGGGCGATGGGCAGGGAGCGTGCGGCCAGAGAGAAACGCCAACAATTAAGAGGCAGATCCAGGGCTTTGCTCATTCAGGCTGTCGAGGGAGCCGTCATTTTGTGTTAGCGTGTGTGTGTCTGAGGTGGGAGGAGGAAGAGAGGGGAATGACAGGAGAAGGATTATGACATTGTGTTGTCTCTGTTTGTGGTAAATGCAAATTTGGCACCAGCAGCTTCCCGCGAAGAGCAGTAGCAAGTAACCCAGGCCAAGGCCTTGGCCCAGACCCGCCGAGGGAGCCCATGTGGGGTGGTTTGGGGTTTTTTCCTCCCTTTTTTCTGTCTGGCGTGTGCTTCTTCCATTTATTTTTACAGTGAAGTGCTGAAGACAGACAGGCCGGCATGGCGGGGAGGAGCCGGTCCTCTCTCCTCTCCGGCGCACCAGCCCCTCCTCACTCGGCGGGAGGCCCAGGCTGCTCTCCTGGCCCCCAGGCATTGCCCTGGCTTGGCTGCCTCCCTGCGAGGTCTCTGTCCCCAGACAGGGTCACGGTTCCTGTCATTACCCTTAGCCTGGAAGGCCTGAGGTCTCAGAAGGCTACTTCTGCCCACAGCTGCTGCCCCCAGATGAGCAGAGTCCAAGCGCCCAGGACGGAGGCTGGGATGGGGCTTCGGAGACACAGGCCAGGGCTGGGTGCGCCCCCAGCTGCGTTGTTGGCCTGGCCTGCCTAGGAAGCTGGTAGAGGGTTCTGCTGCCAGGCCAGTGCTGGCAGAGTGTCCCAGGACCTTGACTCCTCTGACAGGCCCGTGAGGGCAAGGAGGTGGAGCCTGACCTGGGTTGGGAAGCAACCACAGCCCAAGGCTCAGGGCTGCAACAAGGCTCGGGCGGGTGCAGCGGACTGCATACAGGTCATCCATCTTTGGAGCAGGTCTCTGGAGAATGCACAGGGTGGGCTTTCTCAGGGCCAGTCCCTAGCACAGGCCCTAGCACAGATGGAGAGTCCTGAGCTGAGAAGCCAAGCAGGAGCCCTCCTTACATGGAAGGTCGGGGAAGGCTGTGGCCAGCTGGGTCCAGCCCATCACGCACTGGGCCTCAGAGTGTGGCCCTCATTCTGTTCCTTCCCTGGGACTGGTTCCTCATCTTGACCTCACCGCCTCCTTTTTGGCCAGGTCAGGTCCTTCTGGACTCAGTTTACCTCCTCCAGGAAGTCTCCCCTGCCCTCCATCTGGATGGGTTGGGGTCTGCGCCATGCCCACCTCCATTCCCCTTCTCACAGCACTGACCACACTATGCTCACTTGGGTACAAGGACTTCAAAGGCATCCTCTCAGCGTTCCCAGCACCTGCCCAGAGCTGAGCAATGAGGAAGGAAACCAGGGGAGCAGGTCCTGACCTGCAGATCCCCCAGAAGGTGGGCCACCAGGATGGAACAGTCACCCTGCCTCATATTCTAGAAGGGGTGATGGGGGCACTTCCTTTGGGCAAACCCGCCCAAAGGGCATTTTTCCCTATGGAGCCTGACAATGGTGGGCAAGCTGCAGCTATGTCTGAGGAGGATGTCTGTCCCATGCTGGAGAGCCTCCTGTGGTTAAATAATGTCCCTTCAGAAACTGGTGGGAGCCTTGTGTATCTACCCTGGCATGTCCTTCAGGTCCTGGGCCTGCCCATCAGCCTGCATAGGGGAGCCAGAGAGTGCTGCAGGGACCATGTGAGGAGCAGCTGCCTGCCTGGCTTTCGCTTGGTCTGTGGGGCTCTGGCGCCCCATGGCGCTTCCTGTGCCAGATGGAAAAGGAAGGAAGAGTGAATAGGTTCTGCCCAAGGCCAAGATGCTGGGTCCACTCCAGGCCTGGGCTCGAGACCCTCCTGGCCAGCGGTGTTGGGAGCACCAAGTGGGTAGCCACAGTGAGGGACAGGTGGCAGGTTAGCTCATATCACCCAGCCCAGGTTCACAGAGTCTGTCCACTTGGAGCTGGCACCCTCCAGGCATACAGAGATGGGAGAAGCACAGTAGGCCCCCTCCTTCCAGAGCCCCCCAATCTGATGGACCCCAGGAACTTTGCATTCAGGAGGTCCTGAGTGACAGTCTTCCCTGGCCACTTTCTAGCTGTTTGACCTTAGGCAAGTGACTTAGTTTCTCAGAGCTGCAGTTTTAAAAGGCAGTGACCTGGGAGGAGTAACTTCTACCTGCAGGCTTGTGTGGATTAAAGAGACAGCAGGTGCTCAATTAATGGTAGCTGTGGTTATGAGGGAGCTGGCTGTGTCAGCAACCTAGGGGCACAACAAAAAATGTTCTCCTTGGAGTATCCCTGTGAATTCCGACAGGGCTATCAAGAGGGGCTTCAGAGAGGAGGTGGCATTTGAAGGCCTTGAAAGATGAGTAGGAGTTAGCCAGGCTGAGGCAGGGGAGATTGTACCACCAGAAGGAAGTGCAAGAGTAGAGCTTCAAGGTGTAAAACGGCAGTCACCTCGCGTGGCCAAAGCCCAGGGAGGGGAAGGGGAAGAGGGGCCCGTTTCTCTCCACAGTGGGAGCCAGTTCTGGAGGAAAGGAGAATCCAACTTGATGACAGAGTGGGCAGGTTTCACACAAACCTCTCATGGTCCCTGCAACTTCACATCATTCTCTAGGATCCTGCCAAGCTGGATTGTTCTAGCTCCTCCCTAGTCAGGCCTCTCAGGCTGGCCTTGTCATGTTGGGATTCCCAGATGGCCTCATTTGAATTTAAGGGCCAGCCTGGATCTTCTTTTAATTTGGAGTCTCAGGACTCCTGGGGTCCAGGACTGGCCCAGGCTCCACTCTGAGCTGGTGCCAACATTGCCAGGGAGGCAGAGTGGATGCCTCGTCCCTGCAGTGAGTGAGGGTTCCTGGAGCAGCTTCTGCAGCCTGGAACCCCGAGGTGTCTGGAAGCTCCTGCAAGAGGCCAGGATGGCTACTCCCCTCAATCCATCCCCATCCAAGGTGGCCACACAGCAGTGGCCAGGCTGCCTGGGTCCAACCCTGGCCCTGCCACTTACCAGCTGTGTGGCCTGAAGCAAGTGGCCTGCCCTCTCTGAATTTCTGTCTTCTGGGGTAATAATAGTACCTAAGTCACAGGGCTGTGGTGAAGATTACGTGAGATAATTGTCACAAAGCAGTTAGCCCAGAGCCTGGCTCCCGAGGGCACTCAATAACTGTTAGCTTAGAGAAAAGTCAGCCTAGGAGAGTGAAGGCTCTAGCACCTAGTGTCTGTGGGCCAGTCACTCAATCTCTCTGAGCCTCAGTTTCCCCAGCTGTAAAATAGGGATGATAATTGTACTTGTTAATAACTAACATTTGTGAGCACTTACTAGGAGTTAGGCAGTCTCCCTCAACTTTGCCTAACATGTTGGGGGGGGCAGGGGGGGACGGGACAGGCCATCCCATAAGCCAAAAGCATGCAAGGAAGAGCCCCAGAGATTTGGCGTTTTCTGGGTGAGGCGAAACTGGCACCTTGGTAGTATGGGCAACATCAGAGGGAGTCGGATGGCTGGGGATTAGCAAGGGCCCACCTACCACTGCAAACGAACCATACATGGCAGAGCCACCGAAACACCTTGGGGCCCTGAGCAAGCCATGGGCCCCACCCTGGGCCTTGGTTTTCCTCTCTATAGGATGGTGGCTTGGGCTTGCCTCTCCGTTCCCCTGGCTGTGAGGCTGAGTTGCCACAGAAGACCCAGGGGCTGTGATTCTCTTGTCTCTTTGATTTTCTTGGATGGCTTCCATGTAGGTTGTGACTTGGGCGGTATCATCTGCCCATTGATTTTTCCAGAAAGGATGTTTCTTCCCTTCTATTCTTCAACCGGCCGCAGATGAACAGCCTCGGCGCCTAGCCTTCCCACTGCTCCTCTTGCTCCCGCCAGCACACCTCGCCTGGGCTGCAGGCGGGACCTGAGAGGGCATGGGGCTGTCCCAGCACCATGCCACATGCACTGTGTTCAGGGAGTGCCCTGGGAGCAGGTGACTACAGGGCTGGGGAGCTACACCCAGCCCACACCTGGCTGTGAGGCTGTTACCACGAAGACCCAGGCCATTCACATACCCCCCTTCCTCTCCTTAGCACAGACTCTGGAGTTGGACAGACCACTCACCCCTTGTTCCACTGCGTTGGTGCTGGGTGATCAAGGGGTGAGTGATTCCACTAGATGGTGCAACTGAGGCCAGAATAATGAGAACAGCACAGCCCTGTGGCGAGTGATAGTAATGTCCCCATTCTACAGAGGAGAAGTCCAAGGCTCCAAGGGCTTAGCGAGCTCCCTCAAGGTTGCATCGCCTCCACCCTCCCTTTTTTACCCCCCACCTACTACCAAAAAGGAGTCAAGGAGGGTTATAATGCTGGGAGCCCATATGAGGCAGGAGAGGTAAAGGGAGTCCGGAGACCATTATGGGAGGGAGGTTGGGGAGACAGAAGCCTGTGATGAAGTGGTTACCATGCCAGCTTGTCACTGCCCACAGGGGATCAGTGGGGAATGGGAATAGGGGAATGGGAATGGTGCACCAGGGAGGGCGCTGTGCCACCCATGGTCACGGCCTTCGAGGAGTGCACGGGTGCTGTGCCCTTTGCCCGGGAGGTTCCTGCCCATCTTCACTCAGCCAGGGTATGGGGTTGGCTTAAGGGCTCTGCATGGGTTCAAACCCCAGTTCTGCCACTCACTGGCTTCGTGATCGCAGGCTAATTCGTTATTGTTCTGAGTCTCAATTTCCACACCTATAAGTGGGGATCATTGTAAATTCACCTCAGAGGCTTATTGCGAGGATGACTTGAGTCAATGTGTGTAGCTCAGCACACCCATAAGAGCTGTAGGAATGTTCTCCATTGTTGTCCCCGCAAATCAGCTCAGATTCCCTCAAACACTTAGCATTTACTGAGCACCTGTTGTAGGCCAGCACCAATTCCAGGGAGCCAAGGACTCGTCACTCAGTGCCCTCCTGTGCCCAGGGCTGAGCCACCAGCCTCAGGGCCTGAGTGTGTGGATTTGACTGTAGGGGAACAGCTTGCAAGAATTGGTGTGTTGGCTCCCACTGCTGGTGTGACAGACATCCTGATGAAATATGTCACTTGAAAACATTTTTAGGAGAAATTTCTAGAGTTTTCTTAACCCTATGGGGACCATAACAGCCTGAACTATTGTCAGGTTCTTGTCTTGGCTTTGCCATGACTCCCTTTCCTGGGACTCAGTTTCCTCATCTGTAGAATGGAGCACTAACTGTACCCATCTGAGAGGATGGACCCTAGGTGAGACTGCTCGTGTGGAATGTGCTTCGTAAACTCAGAAGCACCTTACAGCTGTTGAGGGCATGCAGTCCTGTGTTTTGTCATTCAGGAGATGGTCACCGGCAGATGCTGGATGCTGGCCCTGGGTGTGGACAGCAGTGGGATGCTGGCTCTGCCCTCAGGGGTTCCCTGAGTCGTGGCCTTACTAAAACCCTTGACTTTTGTGATTTCCAGAGAACATGGAAGGCCCCTCAGGCAGCCCGGCCCCTTCCGGGGGAAATGCTGGTAAGTGTCTTGTCCTGTCTGTGAGTTTGTTCCACAAATGCTTTGGGAGCAGCTCCATGTGCTGGAGATGATGCAGGAGAACTAGAGGTCAGCCCTGCCCTCAAGAGCTCAGTCTGTGAGGAAGGATTTGAAAATTCCACATCCAAATGACCAGATATCTGAGGTTCAGGGGTGGCTGGACACAAAGCCTGGACTTTCCAGAAGATGTTCAGCCACAGGGCAGCTGGCAGGGTCTTTAAAAATGAATATTGACTATTTCCTCTGCATGGAGTCCTTCAGTGGCTCCACCTTGCCCCTTGGGATACAGTCCCCAAGCCTGCTGTGGCCTGCACTGTCTTGCTCCAGCTGCATCTCCAGCTTCTCATTTCACTTATGTTGCACTGGCCGCCCCTTCCCTTCCTGGAATTCTGCTTGTTGTCTCCTACCTCAGGGCCTTTGCTCATGCTGTGTCTGCCACCTGGAGCTCTCTTCCAACCTCATCATATGGCAACTTTCTATATGCCCCTCAGTTCTCATCTCAAATATCCTGGATCCCCAAGACCCAGGGTCCCACTGTATAGCCTCTGTGCACCTGCCATGCTTTCTTACTAATGTGTGTCACAGCTGTTACCAAATGGTTATTTATGTGACGAGTCATTCTCTCTAATGGCCCTGTGGGATTGTAGGCTCCGTGACAGCAGGGACCCTTGGACTCAGTGCCTGGCATACGATAAGAGCTCAGTCAGTGTTTGCTGAGTGAATGTATGATGGGTATTAAGGCGTCATGGAGGCGGTGGGATTTGAATAAAACGTGAAAGAGGGTATTATTTCGATCTCTAGGGAAGAGGAAGAACTTCCTACTTTGACCGGCACATGGTGGGAACACAACTGAAAACTTTGGCAAAGAGGCAGAATGGGACATGTGAGAGAGGGGTGGAGGGCTGAGCTGGGGCCACATGAGGGCTTTGTGATCCAGCTGGATAAGAATTGACTTGAACTCTGAAGTCACTTGGGACCCATTGAAAACTTTTGAGCCAGAGGGAGTAGGGTCAGAGCTGCCTTTGGGTAACTGATGAGCCTGCTGCAGGGAAGGGTGGGCCTGGAAGAGAGGCTGCATCCAGAGGACCAGTTGGGAGTTGGAGAATCTGTCAACTCTGCTGCTCTCCCTTTCCCGGGACCACACATGTAGCGGCAGTTATCCTGGCGAGGGAAATGCAGGGCAGCAACAAGGAACCTGGAAGCAGAGGACAATCACCTTGGTGGCAGGGTAGCCATTCCCAAGTCACGGGAGGGAGATGTGGAGTGAGGGAGCATCGATGCCTGCATTTTCAGCTTCCCTGATCAAGAAGGCAACAGCCAGCTTTGCATTTCTGCACCTGTCCTGGTGTTTCCCAGTGGTCCAGGAATCATGACACTGAGGGACCAGCCTGTGGCAGAAGCATTTCCCTCAGGGCCTAGCAAATGACCCACCTCCCCGCCCCGAGGGAGGCACAACTGATGTGGTGAGAAGCGCCAGGATTCTCCAGGACCTGGGGACGAATTACAGATCTGCCCCTGAGCAGCTGTGCGCCTCTGGGCGTCCTGTTAGCAGCTCTGGGCTTCAGTTCCTTCAGCCGTGAAGTGGGAGCTGCTCGGGCCCCGCGAAAGCTAGGGGCGAGGACACACGTGGAGCCCGGTGCACAGGGACGCTGGCGGCTCAGGAAGTGGTGGCTGTGTCATGGCTGCGCTTCTCTCCCCCGTTTGAATTCTTTGCAGGAAGCTTGGGTTTCATGTCAACAGCACAGGATGGAACAGAGTCTTTTCCCAGCATGCCTCAGCATGTGGCACTGCCTTCCCGTGGAGCCCACAGAGACGGGGCTGAAGTCCTGAGCTTTCAAGCAGAAATAATCCCCATGGAAAGGACCCTCCCTATTGTTACCTCGCGGTAAAGTGATGTGGGAGCCTGCAGCCCAGCCTGCCAGGCTTCACATTCCAACTCTGCCCCTTCCTGCTGGCTCCGGGCCTCAGTTTCCTCACCTGCAAGATGCGGTAATAGCAGCATCCCCCTCACAGGGCTTTGTAGGGATTAAGCGAGTTAATGCAGGTGGCGTGCCTTTGTCACTGCCCCGGTGATAGCATTTCATTCGCACTTTAAGTCGCAGCGCTGCAAGTGATTGAGCGGGGGCTCTGGAGCAGAAAGGCTGAGTTCAGATCCCAGCTCTGCCGCTTGCCAGCTGGGTGCCTTTGGGCGTGTCTCTGAGCCTCTCTGCCCTTTTCCTGGTCTGTGCCATGAAGATGACAGTCCCTGCCTCATAAGGTTGTTGGGAAGAGTGAATGGGGCCGCCCAGGTAAGAGACCCAACTTCCCGAAGGCTGGCAGAGCCCTCAGTCCCTCCTCCCGCCCGCTCCAATTTCCAAATGAAGCGAATTCAGACTCCGAGCCATTGGATGATATGCTGAAGGACATGCATGGGTGTGAGACCAGGCTGGGCCTCCAGCTCAGTGACCTGTGCTGGGCCGCCACGCCAGCAGCTGCCCAGGGAGAGTTGCACCCCCCGGGGCAGGACTGCCAAGGGGGCTGAGGACTGCCCTCCCATGGGGCCAGGCTGCAAGGGCCTCCAGCTGCTCAACACAGTCTCCTCGGGTGTCCTCACTGCTCACCTGTGGGAAGATGAGTGCCCTGACACACAGCAAGGCCACTAGCTGGGCAGGCCGCGGTCTTCCAGGCAAACCGCCCAGTCTCCAGGGCTTTAACATGTTACTTGTGGGGAAAGGCTGGTGCTGACCCTGCTGTCCTCACATCTCTTTTCCTGTCTACCTGCAGACTTTGGGACCCACCAACTGTCCATCCATCTTTCCAGTGTTTACCGAGTGCGGGGAAGTTTGGTGGTTAAGCCTCTAAAGACCTGGGATCAAATCCCACCTCGGCCTCTTCCAAGCTGTGTGACTTGGGACAAGTTACTTAAATTCTCTGAGCTTTAGTGGCCCCATCTGTAAAGTGGGGTTGATAACAGTTTCAGCCTCATCAGGTTGTTGTGAACACACAGTGCCTGTTCTCAGTAACCTACATTTCTCTGGGCTGTATCGACATTATTAATGTTAACATTTTTATGGATGGGGTTCCCTACCCTGCATGGGAGGCTGGAGACCCCAGGGAAGCAAAGGTGTCTGCCCTGCAAATGCTCACACTCCTGGGAGAAATGGACACAGTCACAATGTCAACGGGAGCTAAGGAGGGAGCCACAGCTTCCATCCTGGAGGAAGAGGGACACACCACCTGAGCAGAGGTCACTGAGATCCCGTGATGCACATTCACACCAAGCATGTCACAGATATCTGGCCCTGCAGGATCGCACCCTTGCCCTCCTTCGAAGCCTCATCTCAGATTCCCTAGCCCTACACTGGGCACAGCTGTCCCTGGAAGAGCAGGTGGCTGTCCCCCCACTGCTAAGTCTTGGTATTCCCTGGCCCTCTGGAGCATCCCCAACCCCTTTAGCCTTAGAGCCAGCCCTGTCCTTGCCCCAGAAAGGCTTTTCCTAAGCCCCTATGCCCTGATCAGGGCTGACAGCCTAGCTCACAGCAGGTGCTCTGTGTGGAATGAAGGCGTGCCACAAAGGATCTGGCCACCCTGCTGTTTGTGTACTCTCTGCTTCCATCTGGTTTGCATGGGGGAAGTGCCTAGCTTGGGACAGGCTCTGCAGGATGCTGTGGGGGTTCCCCACTCTGTTAACCTCAGGCTCTGGAGAACTAGGAGCCTGCCTTCCAGGCCAGCCACTTGGTGTGCTCGAGTTAGCAGGAGGCCCCGCCGAGAGGAAGGAGCTGGGGCCTGCAGAAGGAGAAAGGTGAGGGCTGCGTGTGTGCTCGAGAGCCTGCAAGTGAGAGGAAGGACATCCACCTGCCGCTGAAGGCACGACACGTGGCTCACTTCACACAAGTCACTGATCTGCCAGGCAGGGCCAGTCTCCTCAATCAATCGGCACTGACACATGGTAGTGGAATCAGTGACCTAGAGGCGGAAGGCTCCATTTGTAATCCCAGAGTGGCCCAGGCGCCTGGAGGAGGGCAGAGGAGTTTGTAATAAAGGGAGGGACACAGGGTTTCCAAAAGCCATCTCTGAGCCAGAGGAGGAGGGAAAGGATTAATTTTGCTTCTGGAATTGAAACCACTGATTCAGTTCAATAAGTATTTCTCGAGTGGACTGGGTTAAGAGAGAGGAAAAACAACAACAGTGAATCTACTGTCTTTTTCTTAAAATGTGGAAGGAAAAACAGGATTCTCGCAGACGAGATGATGAGAGAACACTAGAAGATGCCAACATGATCAAGGAGGGAGGGGTCCCAGGTCCTGAGCTCCAGCCGCTGTGGGATTTGGGGCTGTGATTTAACCTCTCTGAGCCTCCGTCTGCTCATGTGTCATATCGTGTCCACAGCATAGAACTGTAGCTGTTGTTAACATGGGCCTGGTACTGTACTGAATTTTTTATGCAGATCTAGATTCTCATAACACCTATGAGTGAGGTCATACCATCCCCATTTTATAGCCAAGAAAACCAAGGTTCTGTGACATGAAGTGAACTGTCCAGGGCCACACAGCCCAAGAGTGCCCCAAATCTCTGTTGGCCATAGCACCCACACATGTTCTTTGTCCAAATGGTACCGAAAGGGAAAGTGACAGACTGCAAGTGGTGAAGAAGCTGAGGCTGGTCTGGCCCTGGGACTGGGAAGTTTCCAGGTGGAGGTCAGCTGGGCACTGTTCCAGCAGGGTCAGAGGGGGTGGGACAGGAGGCAGGAGCAAACCAGAGCCTGGACTCCGGTTGTCTGTCTGCATTCTTTCCCTTTCTCACCATTCATTTCATGTTCTAGTCCCTCAGTCTGAAACCTGAGTGAGCTGAGGAAGAGGGGAAAGGAAGGGAGAAATGACCGGCCAGGAGACTATAAGGAAAAGGGCTTCCGTTTGCTTCATGAGTTCTCTCAAGAAACTGAGGGTGCCCCCAACATCCAGGGTTCAATAAGCTCCCCTTCATCCTTCCAGAAAACATGGGTCTGTGCTGAGAGCTCATGTGCGCCCCCCCCCCCAACCTTTCCCTCTATTGCTCTGACCCAAGCAGAAGCCAGCACTGGTCTTTTTAAAAGTCTTGGTGCCAAATAATTTGAAAGTGAAACTCACAGAACAATGGGAACAGCCAGAGGGCAGTGCCCCAAAGCCTGTTCAGCCCTGCCCCGGAAGAGCCTGCACCCCACCTGGCATGCAGGTGTTGGGAACCAAGTCTTCGAGAATAGCCTTGACCCACATTGGAGCTGGCCCCCACTTAGTGAGATTGGACAGAAGCCAGGAGAAATCACTGCCTTCGCCAGTCACATCTTCCTGAGGTGCTAGAACCAACTCAGGCCCTGCCTGGGATCCCTCTGCTGGGGGTAGGTGTGGCCACAGCCAGGACCCTCCCTGGGTGGCCTGAGGCAAGGCAAAGTGTTAATGTGTCTCGCTAGGTGGGGTGAGAGGTGAAAGGGTAGAGCCAGGCCTTGGGGAGCTGTGTACCTCAAATGTACCTAAATCTGGGCCCCAGGCCACACCTGGTTCCTATCAGCCTTCACCTGCTGCGCAAAGCACTTTTCCAACTCCAGTTTACTTTCAAGTTAGGTTGCTTCAGAAAAGGAACTACTCTAACATCTAGGGCACATGGGGGCCTCCTTTAGAATCAGCAATTTTAGCCAAAATTAGGGACATCTCTCCATTCCCACTGTGCCAGTGGGAAACTGAGGCCCAGAGCGGGGAGAGAGCCTGGCCAGGTATCCAGGTGAGTCTCAGGCGGGAACACGAACACATCTCCTCGCTGGCCTCACCTGTGATAGCAGTGGGTCACACTGCACAAACATCTCAGTTGGTGGTTCCACGCCTGAGATTTTTCTTTAAAAAGGTCAAGCCATTCCTCTGCTCCATAAAACATACATGAGATTTACAAAGGAAGTCTGGGAATAGCCTTGGCACCACAATTCCTCTGCCTTATCTCCAGATTTATTCTGGACTCTGGATCCAGCCGACCGGGCGTTGCAGGTTTTAATGCCGCCGCGGGCGCTTGGTGAGCGTGCATGTCCCACGCGAGATTAGTGGGCCTCCCCACTCCTCTAGCGAAAGCGAAGGGAACTGAGGGCCCGCGTCATTCGTTCAAGGACACGCGGGGCCAAGGGGTGGAGGCGGCGAAGGCACCGGGTCTGCGGGGCCCTGAGGACGTTTGGCTGGCAAGAGCCGCCCCCGTGCCCAGCCCTACCGAACAGGTTACCGGGCGGCGGCCGGGCCCTGGTGCGCGGGCGCCCTGGGCTGCCAGAGGCGCGATTCTGGCGTTGGAGGCCCCAGGGAACTCCAGAAATCCCAAAGAGAGGTTCCGGGCCACTAACTCCCCAGAAAGTTGGCTCGCGGCCACTCCCAGGACGCGCAGACGGGAGCCGCGAGCCCAGACGGCAGCGGGCGAGCGGCCGGACGCGCGCGCTGCGCCCCGCGGCTGCCCAGGGGAACCCCGCGCGACCCCGGCCGCCGGGCTGGGGTCGGGCCGGCGCGCGCAGGCCTAGGCGCCGCCGCACGCGGGTGGGCACGCGCGCGCGCGCCGGCCCCGCCCCCCGCCGCCCCGCCCCCGCCGCGCGCCCGCCCGCCCGCGCGCCGCGGCCTCGAGCCTCCCCATTGGCCGCGCGCCGTCACCTGACGCTCTGTTATTTCCTGTGTGTTGGGAGAATGGAGAGAAAAAATCCCGAATCGAGCGGCTTTCCGCCCCTGCGAGGCGGCCGCGGCCTCCGCCGGGGGAGCCCGCCCTGAGGCGCGCCCGACCGGGGAGCGAGCGCGCGGGCCGGAGCGAGCCTCGAGGGGCCGCGGCCCCGGCCCGCCCCGCCGCCGGCCCGGGCGCCCGAGCTGGAGGCGGCGGAGGCTCCCCCACCCCCACCCCGCGCAGCGCCGCCCGCCGCCGCTCTCTCCCCTCCCGCCCCCGGCGGAGGCCGAGGGACCGGGAGGGGGGCTCCCGCAGGTAACCGCCGCCCGGGGTGGGGGTAAGGGGCAGGGGGCAGGGCCGGGGGGCTGGGGCCGGGGCTGAGGGGTTGGGGCCAGGCCGGGATGTCCGGCCTCGAGGGCTGGGGGCAGAGGTCCTTGCCCGGCCCGAGCCGGGAGTGCTGAGCCCACCGGACTCTGAGGCGGGCCCGGGGTGCTGGGGGGCATGGCCCGGCCCGCCCCGGGGTGCAGAGAGGAGCGGCCTGGCCTGGCCTGTAGGGTTGCTGAGGGGAAGGGGCCCGGCCTGGCTTCAGGGCGTGAGGGGTCTCGGTCCGGCCTGGGAGTCCCGCAGGGCTTGGGCACCGGTCCTGTCCTGGAGGGGGCGGAGGGTACCTGCTCGTCGCAGCCTCGGGTGCCCAGGAGGCGGGTGCGAGCGGGCGGTGCCCGGGGTCGGCGGGGTCAGCGCCGCCCGCCCCGGGGCCCCTGACCGCCTCGGGGATCTGGCTGCGCTGGGCTCTTCGCTGCGGGCTGGGGGCGAGGCGGGCGGGCGGAGGGCTGGGCTTGGGGCTGGGAGGGGCCGGGCGGGCGGGCGGACGCGAGCGGCGCCGGGGCTCCCGGGAGCCGGAGCGCGCCCCGGCCGCGGGAGGGCCCGGGGCCCGTTTATTGCCATGTGAACACCTGAAGCCATGTGGACGCGGCTGCTTCTCGCCTGTTGGGGGCGGAGGGCAGGTACCGGCTGGCCGAGCGCAAGGTCCCGGCGCGGGGAGGGCGGGGAGCGGAGCGCAGGACACACTTCCTGCGTGGGGTTTTCCCCCTCTCCCCCGCCGCGGCGAGCGGGGCGAGGGGTTTGATCCGGGGGGTCCCGCGTGCGAGCGAGTGCTCGTTTGGGAGCCCGAGGCTCTCAGCCTCTCTTCCCTTTCTGGGGGGGCCGTGGTGTTGAGGGAGGGTGGCTGATCCCGCCCTGCCCGCGGTGGCTACGCGGGAGGTGGAATGTCCCCCGTGCGCCGGGACGCGAGTGGAGAATTGAGTGAGTTGGGTGGGGGGCGGTGCCCAAGAGCGGCCGCCTTCCTGGGCCTGTGTGGGTGGGGAATATTGTCTGTTTTTGTGGTTGTGGATACTAGCACACTCTGCCTGTGTGAAATCCTTTAGTTTGCCTTAGGGGACAAGTCAAAATTAGGATTCCAGGGCCCCCCCCCCCCCGGGCCTGCTTTTTTTTTCTTTCAAAGATGATTCTGGTAACTGCTGTAAAATGGATGGAATTTTCGAGCTATTATCTAACGGGCAGATCTTTGGATGATAATTGGACCCTTATGTTAACAGTTTCGGTGAAGTTTTATGAAACATCTTACATGGGGTGGCAGCTTGGTGGAGTGGGAAACCGCATTGAAGTCCCTGCCGGGGAGACCTGGAATCTGCTTCCATCTTTGCCACCAATTAACTGTAGCCTTGGCCAAGTTACCCACCCTCTCAAGGCTCCAATTTCTTCATGTGTTAAATTAGAACTCCCTTCCAGAGCAAACATTACAGGGGTTCGGGGTAGGGGTTTTTTGTTTGTTTATTGTATGTGTGTATGTGTGTGTTTTCTCTCTCCTATCTTATGCTTTTGTTTTAGCCAGAACCTACCTTACTAAGAAAGGCAGGCTGTATCTTACCTGCCTTTTAAAAGCCTGTCACACTTTTTAGCTTCCAGCCATTTCCTTCTCCAACAGAGCTTAAAACTTGGTCAGGGTACAGTTTTTCCTCAAATCCCAGGTGCTGTTCTGTGCTGCTCAGAAAGTTTATTCTAGCCTATGCTGAATGTGCCTTGTATTTTTTGCCTTTGCGCAAGTTGCCAGAGAAAAGATGTCGGGAAACTTTTGACTGCTTGGAGCTGTGGATAATGCAAGTGGGTTTGGGTCTGTGTGTTGTCTCCAAGGAGTTTCAAGATCTTTCTATGCAGGGGATTGGGGAGGAATTTATTTAAAGTTCTTTCAGGGAATATTTGGCATTTGGCTAATTTATGATATTTCCAGTTTTAGTATTCTCAGATTAGGGATGAAGTGGAATTCCATAATACGCATGCCCTGTGAAAAGGCATGCTAGTGGAATTAACTATCACCTCAGGGTGCACTAATTATTTGCATCCCCATTTTATTCCTTAATAGTAGCTGGATGCTACCTCTCAGATGTTGAAGAACCCCAATTAGTTTCCCTGATTTTTATGGTGTGTGAGGGCCTTAGGCCATGCTTCCGACTGGTTAGTCCTACATCAGCCTCAGAAGTTGGTCTTGTTTGTCTTAAATTTCTAGTACTGTGATGCTTGAAGGACATGTGCCTAATGTGGTGTAATACCCTTTCTTAGATCACTTTTTTATCCAGTCTGTACAAACACAGTTTCAAAAAGGGATCGGTCAGCATTGGGAAGTGTGCTCATACGGCTGACTGGAGACAGATAGGCACAATTTTTCCTGTATGTTAACATCAGGCCTATCACATAGGTAGACACTTTAATACAGCTACGCAGCTATCAATTACTTGTAGTTTTCCAAATAAACAGTTTGTTCTACGTTGATATTTAAATTATGACCTTGTTTGGTGTGGAATTTGAAAAAACCCTAGTTTCTTAAATTGTAAGCAGTTATCACATGTATATTTACATTTATGTTATGAAGAAAAGTTATAAAGCTCTTATTCTACAAAGGTAATTTGTGTGTTTATACATGTGAGAGAAGGTTGCCAAGGTACTAAGATGTTAGGAGACATCTTTTAGGTTTTAGATTTTACAACCTTTTAGTGGTAGGGAATGGAATATAGTTGACATGACATCTATTTAGACCTGGAAATTAGTGTTGGACTACTTCTGATGAGTTCAGCCTTGTCTTTAGATAAGTAGGAAAGGGTGCTGACATCCATTGTTTTTGTTTTTAAAGATTCAATATGTTAGGTTATGTTCAAAGTTGCTTTTAAAATCCACCCAGCAAACCTGAGAGGTTGATCCTCTCTCCTCTCTCCTTTTCTTGAGAGGTCATAGAGCTAGTGAGGGATCAGGGATTGGATGCGATGGTCCTCCCCTTGGCTCCAAAGCCTTTACTAGGTCTGGTATAGCTCAGTGCCTGCTCAGGGCAAAATCAGGTAGTGGTAGATTGGTCTTGAAATCTGAACTTGGGCAAAATCCTGGAAAGCATGATTTTTGTGACTGTGCCATGTGGTTTAGTGATCCTGGGAGTTTTCTCAACTTTCGCTTTCCCCATACCAGGCCAGCTTTGCCAGTGCACCTGAGATTTAATCTAAAAAGTTTCTCTTTCATACCCATTTCTGCGGTTGTGTTCTGAACTGGATTCTTTTATCAACTTAAAGAGTGATATGATATGTAAGGGGCTGTCTGTTGTTTGTTACTGGTTTGCAATTCATAGGAATTGCATTATCTGGAGACTGTTCTCAGTTTGACCAGATGGGACTCAAAAGATGCATTTATAGAAGAGAGTCCTTTTCCCAGTATTCGTCAGGTACTCTTCCTCCTGGGGGCTTGTGTTCAAGGCACTTTAGTGCTCATTAGATCTGCCTGAGGCTTCTGACTCTGCTGCCTTTATTTTCTTTTTGTGGAGGTGAAAGTAATAAAGCAAAGCAAAACAATAAAACTCTTTATATTGGAGCAAAACTGTACATCAAAGTTATACATTTGAATACAATACAGCTGACCCTTGAACAACACAGGGGTTGGAACACTGATCCCCCCACCCCCTGGCGTGTAACTTTGACTCCCCAAAAACTACCAGTAGCCTACTGTTGACCAGAAGCTTTACCAGTAACATAAGCAGTTGATTAACACATATTTTATATGTTACATGTATTATATACTGTATTCTTGCAATAAAGTAAGCTCGAGGAAAGAAAATGTTAAGAAAATCATAAGGAAAATACATGTACAGTATTTATTGAAAAAAATCTGCATATAAGTAGACCCGCACAGTTCAAACCCATATTGTTCAAGGATCAGCTATATAATGAAATCAAGGCTTTCATAGTGCATAATTTGGGCACACTGCACTTAGACTGGATAGTTTTCTATTATTAGTTAGGCTGTTGAATTCCTTTTAATGCCAATGGTACGTGCAGTGTGGGTGAAAAGGTTCCCACGGTGACAAGCACAATCAGGACCTTGTGCATTAGAGCTGCGTTTGCTTTGTAAGTAAGGGGCGCGACCCAGCAGGAGGATGGGCCAGTAGGCGACTTAACTGGTATAGCTGATGCTACGGGAGAACAACCATGTAGTATGTACACGTAAGCTGTTCTGTAGGAAAGGGTGGGAGTCATTGGAGCACTGACTGTCAGCTTGATGGGAAGATGGTTCCATGTTTGAACATGACATCCTTGAACATGGATTAAGGTCCTCTGTGTGTGGTGTTCTACTTTTCATTAAGTATTTGTAGGCGCTGTTCTAAGTATGGGAGGTGCAGTGGTGGGCAAGTCAGGAGGAGCCTGCTCTGGAGACATACTGTAAACAGGACGTCAGTATGAACGTCAGGTGGTGATAATAGCTATGAAGACAATACAGAGATAGTGACTCTGGGTGCAACTTCAGAGTAGTCATCCACAGAGTGGTCATTCCTTTAAAAAGGAAAAAAAGTGAGGAGAAGATGTTTCCGTTTCTGAGGCCTTTTCTGCCAGTGGGACAGTCAAACTTGATCTGTGGGATAGATGGAAATGGCATTAAACAAAGTAAATAATTTGCTTTAGCCCTGAGCATCTTGAGAAGTTAATCCAAAGAATAGAGGTGAGTTGACTGAAGTCTTCCCTCTGTTTATATCTTTATGCTTTGTGAATGGGGACCTAGCTCAGAAGAGCTTAAGAGGGATCATTAGCGGTACCTTGTAAAGGGCAAGAAAGAGGAATGTTGTGTGCATTTTGTTAATTGTTCCAATAACAGATATAGAGGTGGGTTAAAGTATTGGTGGGTGCAAGGCATTATTAGAAGCGTCCTTTAGTTGTGTGTGTGTTTCTTTGCCGGGGAGTGGGATTGGGGTGTTATAATCATCGTACTTTGTTAAAGCTTCAAGTGACCCCAGCAACTATTATCCACATGCAGGGCACTGTGCTAGGTATTGCTTCAAATGAAGGATCCAAAGTGACTGAGTAGAACTGGGGTGGGGGCTGTTGAGGGAAGGGGATAGCTGGGGTGCGCCCGCCCTGTCAGGGAAGGAAACCCCAGGTAGACAGGCTTCCTTACCCAGGGCCCTGAGGGTCGGTCTTCCCAGGCTTTCCCACCAGCTGGCCAGGCTCATACGTATGTACCTTCACCCACTTTTCTGTGCGCTCTGATACAGAAGTATAGGAAGAGTGTAAAGAAACCTAAGAAATTGTCTAGTTTAGCTCTTTGGCTTTACAACTCAGGAAAGATGTTGAGAAGGTGGTGACTTGGCCCAAGTTAGGCAGCTTCCCCCTGACAGAGTCAAGACGAGGGCCAGTTCTTTTCTGCCATAGCCCTGCCCTCCCCAGAGGGTGGATGGTTAGCAGTTCTTGAGTAGAAAAAAAAGGAAGCTTCTGGGTGCTCATGCACTCACTTAGGGAAAAGCCTGTGTAGTTCCAGGCTTAAGGAGTCAGGGGGAAAAGCCCTGGCTACTGGGTAGCTTAGTTGGTTAGAGCATCGTCCGGATACACCAGGGTTGCGGGTTCGGTCCTTAGGGCACATAGGAGACTCAACCAACAAATGCATAAACAAATGGAACAGCAAAACCAGTTCCTCCCTCCTTCCCTCCCTCCCTCCCTCCCTCCTTCTCCCTTCCTTTCTCTCTCAAGTCAATACATACCAAAAAAAGCAATACCTGACTATTGAGTCAGGGGCACTGACTTCTTTAAAAAGGAAAAAAAAGAACTCAGGAGAAGGAGAATGCATCAGTCTTGAAAGCCGACAATGGACAGAGAAAGTTGTATCGCTGTTATTTTTCACAAAGATACGCAGTTGGTGGTTTCTTAGGCCCCATTGAGACATAATCTCATCCTGATTATGTCTTAGTTCAGAATAGATGACATGGAGAAGCTCTTTGCCACATTTAGCATTAGTTGTGAAGTTAGAATAAGGCCTTAGAAGTAGCGGGAAATTTCTGAAATGTGACTTAAAATTGAGTTCTAGAATTTGAGGCGAGGCTCTAGCAGTCCTAAATTTTCACCTCCGGACTTCAGTTTCAGGGAGGATTTGGAAGCACCCTACATATGAAGCATTACTTTGGGAGCCTGGGGGGTATTGACTGTGCCTGACAGCAGTAGGGACTCTTGAGAAGCACTGCTTCCCAGGGCATTTCCCCTACTTGTGCTCTGGTGGGCCAATTACCTGGTGGCAGGTTTTGTATGCCTTTGGCAGTCATATGAGGGCACTGTGCTGTAAAAGGCCCTGTGATGGGCACTTTATGGAGGCAGCAGAGCATTTGAAGGAACACTTGTGGCCTCAGTCTGGCTCCATCACTTATTAGCAGTGACCTTGGGCATTTTGCCTATGCCAGTTTCCTGGTGTAAAATGGAGGTATCCCATCCTCAGGGCCGTTGGGAAAGGAACTAAAATAGGAAGAACATAGAGTGAGTGGAGTGCACCACCCACAGGTGACGCTCATCGAATGGTAGTTGTCCATAAACATTCCACATTGTGCCGTGTACCAGGACATGACTAGAGCAGAGCTGGGTCCTGCCGAACCTAGGCTTTTCCATCCTCAAATATCTGCCCAGGAGAGAAAGGCATTTAAACAGGAATGGCAGAAGTGCTCTGATGGCGGGGACATGGGCTGTACCAGGACATGTAACCCTGGCTTGAAAGGTCAAAAGAGGCTTCTCAAAGGAATACTGTTCGCTTCCTCAGCACCCGCGTGTCTCTCGGCTGCCTCTTCCCACCTCTGTGCTTCACCGTCAGCCTCCTCTGGACTCTGTCCCTAGTGTCCTCAGACATTCGCAGGCTCTCGTGATTGTCCGTGAGCTGACTCCCCACGTTGATACCTTCCGCCAGGCCTCTCCTAGCTCCTCCAGCTCCTGCTCCACTCTGCTGCTTGGATAGCTCACCAACACCTTGAGCTTCACAGTGCAAAACTGAGCACGTAGCCCTCAGAAACGTTCTCCACTTGTTCCCTAGTCCCCAAGCGGCTTTATGATCCACCCAGTTTCTCAAGTCCGATTCCTCCTTTTCTCTCAGCATCTCCACATCGAATCCATCGCCAGGCTACTCTCAGTGCTGTGTCTATACTGGCCTGAATCTGTCCGCTCCGCTGCCACTACCCCCTGAGTTGCCTTCCTCGCCTACCTTTTACCGTGGCCTCCCCATTTCTACTCCTGCCTGTCTTTATTCCACTTTGCCCAGAGTAGCCGAGTCACCACCTATCTCTGCTCCACTTAAAATCTAAATCTTTAACAGTTTTTCATAGTGCTTAGAAGAAAATCCAAACTCCTTGTCGTTTCCCACAAGGCCCTGAACACCCCGGCCCCTGCCCACCTCGCCTGCCACTTTTGTTCCAGCCACGTTCACCTCCTCTCAGTCTCCTGAAGGCACCAAGCTCTTCCCACCTCGAGGGCTATGCTGAGAACAGCTCTGCTGAGAACACTGGCCTTCCAGCCTTTCCTCATCCTTCAGGATAGTTGTTGAATGAATAAATAGTGTGAGACAGGCAGCAAAAGGGATGGGGTAAGGAGGCAGAGTGTCCTTGGAGAGCTGAAAGCATGTGGCATAGGTGGATGTATTCAAGCAAAACAGCTAGGAGTCAAGCAGCCAGAACGCAGATGCACGCTCAGGAGAGTACAAAATGATGCCACCACTTGGGAAAACTGGAAGTTTCTTTAAAAAAGTTGACCGTATGTCTACCCCGTGACTGAGAAGTTCCATTTCTAGATATTTATGCAAGAGAAATGAAAATACATGTCCACAAATAGGCCTGTGCAAGAATGTTCATAGCAGCTTTAATTTATTTTAAATTTTTATGTATTGATTTGAGAGAGAGATGCGGATTTGTTGTTCCACTTAGTTGTGCATTCATTTTTGCATCTTGTATGTGCCCGCACTGGAGATCGAACCTGCAACCTCAGCGTATCGGGTCGACACTCTAGCAAACTAAGCTACCAGGCCAGGGCCACAGCCTTATTCATGATAGCCCCAGACTGGAAAGAGTTGAGATGTCCACGGGGGAGAGGGGTAGACAAACTGATACGTTCGTACAGTGAAAGACCGACCACTCAGCAATAAAAAGGAACAAACTACTGATACGTGTAATAAGGATGAATCTTACACATTAGCTGAGTGAAAAGACAGACACAAAAAAGTACATAATGGATGATCCCATTTATAAGACATTCTAGAATAAGCATAAGTAATCTAAGATACCAGAAATAGATCAGTGGTTGCTGCTTGGGTGGAAGGGGATTGACTGGGAGGGGACAAGAGAACTTTGTAGAGTGATGGAAATGTTCTGAGTCTTCATAAGCATTCATCAAATCTGATTGTATCATATACTTTGTAATTTTACTGTATGTAAATTATACCTAAAACAATCTAGGAATTGCCCTAGATTCCTCCCTCCCCCCCTCACTCTCAATGTTTAATCTCCCAGCAAGTTCTGTTCACTTTTTGTCCAAAATATATCCCAGATTTGTTCCCTCCTGTCTCAACAACCATCTGACCTGGACTGTATTATTAACCCCCTGACTGGTTTTCCACCCCCGTTTTTGCCCTCCTCCCAGACCATGTCCCACTTACCAGCTAAAGGGATCTTTACAATTCAGGTTGGATTATCTCATTTGTCTCCCTACAACCCTCCGGTAGCTTTTCACTGCTTTCATGGTGGCCAACAAGGGCCCATTTGACCCCTGCCTCCCTTTGGGTCCCTGTCACCTGGCTCCCTTTTGCTCCCTAAGTTCCGGCCTTATTGACCATCCTGCTGTTCTCAACAGCCCACCTTCCTTTCTCCCTGGGGACCTTCACACCTAGCTCCTCCCTCCCTTGGAGCACTCGACCTCCCACATCCCTGTGAGACTTGTTTTTGTTTGGCCTCAGGTTCAGTTTAAATGTTTCCTCCTCTGAGAGGTTTTCTCTGACCCTCCCTCTCTAAAGTCGTGCCCCATCACCTCACCCTGCTTTATTTTATTCATAACTTTGATCATCTGAGATTATCTTGTCTTTTATTTATCTGTTGCCTGTCTCCTCTGGGTTGAAGCTTGGCTTCGTGTTCACTGCTGTGTGCTTCATGTCCAGCAGTGTTTGGCACAGAGTGGGTCATAAGTCCTGACTGAGAAGACGTTGAGGATGGTGGTGATGGAATGAGAATGGTTGGGGAGGTGGACATGTGAGGGAGAAGGGTCAGGGACAGTCAAGGCTTCTGGCTTGGAAACTAGGTGATGGTGGTGCCTTTCATTGGAGTAGAAAGCAGTGGAGAAAGAAAAGATTGGGCGGGATATAAAGTGATGAATCTTCATTTTGGACCGAAGTTTGAGGTGCTTGTAAGGAAGGCATCGAGAGTTTGAGACACAGATCTGACATTGATCCTGGGCTATAGACTGAGACTTGGAGGTGAGCACATGAGGGTCAGCCTAGGAGTAGGTGAGATCGCTCTGGGGGTAAACAAGGAATGTGAGTGTGTGGAGAAGTGGTTCCCTTTGTCCTGTCTGGGTGATGGGCGTCTCCCACCAGTAACAGGGACTTTACAGAGCCCAGCCCCTAGAAGGTTCTGTAGTTTTAAATGCCAGCCTCCCCCCCTCCCCCAGTTATGTTCTTGTTGCTAATAATGACAAGTGTTCAGAGGGTCAGGACAAAACTCTGAGGAATGTGAACATTTAAGGGGGCCGGGCGGCATTTAAAGAACAGAGAGGATGCAACCAGGCAGGTTAGGAGGAAAACTCAGCTGTGTGGCAGGAGAAAAGAAAGCATTTCAGGTCTGAGGCAAGCAGCCAGCATGCTGGGGTGTGTCCTGGGGAGGGGAGGGGAGGAGAGGGGAGGGGGGAGGGGAGGGGAGGGGAGGGGAGGGGAGGGGAGGGGAGGGGAGGGGAGGGGCTGACTGAAGCCGATGGTTGTGTGTTGATGAGAAAGTGAAGAAGTGGAGACTGAGTTTTGAGTCAGACCTTTCTAAGGTTGGCTGATAAGGAAGGAGCTACAGGGAGAATCGAGTGAAGAGGACATTTTTAAAGATATAGAACTTTGAACCTGTGTAAATTGAGGTGGGAAGGAGCCTGAGAATGCTGGATTGAGGACCTTCCTGGAGAACCTGGGGCCACTGCTTTGGATAGTAAGGATCCCCCTCCAAGGACCGCTGAGGTGTGTGGGTGGAGCAGGTGGGCCTGGCGGGTGGGAAGGCAGGGAGTGCTTTCTGTGTGTGCCATGAGGCGCTCAGCTCAGGGTAGGGGCCAGGTGGAAAGCTGGAAGCTGGAGGAATGTCGGGGAAACTGCTGTGGCGGGCAGAGCCAACTAGGGAAACAGGAACTGCAGGGGAAAGGTAAAAAGTAGTTAAGATGAGCTTTCTTCCTCCTGGGATTTTTGAAAAACTGGTCAGACCTTTACAATTCTTTGTCTAGTTTTGATTCCAGTGATTTGAACTCAGCTTTTCCTGCCTCATGTCTGGCAATTCCACTCCTCCCCCATATGCCTCTGCCACCCCGTGCATTAGGCCGGCGACTTGTACATTATTGCACAGCTCTCAGGTTTTACCTAATGGGTACTTCTGTAGTGTTCACTGTGTTAGGTGTTGTATCAAAGTAGCATGGAGAAGTGGGGGCCATTCTTCCTCCCTTGGAGCTGGGCTGTCCCAGGTTGCAGAGGCATCTGGGTCCCAGGTGGCCTGGCTGGGGCGGGAGATGGGAGTCATCCATCCTCTTTCCAAGTCCAGCCAGAGCAACTCTCGTCATCGCTCTCTTATTTTTTGGGTATGTGTGTAAGATTTGTGCTGGGAAAACGGCAAAATATTTTTGAACACCACTGCACTAGGCTTTCAGGTCCTTGCGGTCAAGGCTGTGTTTTGTTTCATTTCATAGCCCCAGCAGCTGGCATGTGGCCTGGAAGTGCATTGAGAGGGAATACACCCTTTGCCCCTGATCCCTTCTCTGGAATGCCCTCTCTCCCCCTCCTATCTCCATCCTCAAGTTACAGCTACTATAGAATGTATGTGTTTCACCCCAAGATTGTCTGTTCTTAGTTGGCTACCATGCCTTGTTAACCTTCATGTCCCTTTCCCACAGTAGGCATTAAAGTAATGTTCAATTTGGGTTTGTCGAAAACTTGCCAGGGCCCAGCTGGGCGTGGCTCAGTGGTTGAGCATCGACCTAGGATCCAGGAGATCGGGGTTCGATTCCCCATCAGGGCACATGCCCGGATTGTGGGCTGCAGCCCATCAGTGACTCTGTCATCATTGATGTTTCTGTCTCTCTCTCTCTCCCTTCCTCTCTCTGAAATCAATAAAGATATATTTAAAAAAAGAAAAGAAAAGAAAACTTGCAAGGTATTCCTTGCAATTTGAATGAACTGGAAGATAACTCTTGCAGAGTAAGTGTGTGTGTGACTCCTTGGTTGAAGGATGGGGAAGACATTCAGAGAAAACAGCAACCAAAGAACCGAGTTACTTTATCCTGGTATAAAGTATTCTAAGCAATGAGTTGATGAGGGACTTAAGGTGTGTCAGAGCTCTGAGAAGGGAAACAATAGGTGAGGTTGGATTGGGTATTAAGTGATGTGGGTGCACAAACCAAGGAACTCCCTGCCCTGTGAGGAAAGCTTGGAATGCCTCCTGCAGGGTTTTGGAACAGTGGAGTAGACTCATTTGTGTTCCATAATTTCTACTTGATGGCAGGAATATAGAGTACATGCCCGCAAGATTTAGGCCAAGTAACTCCTGTAAACTCAACACATAGTCAGCATAAATGAACCTAAACAGATTTACAGGTACCTGTACATTAGCGAACAGACATAAGCAAAAATGTCCATGTTGCATTGAATTTAGTGCTGCTGGGGTTTTTTTCTAGTGGGTACCCTGAGTTTAAATGTAACAGCAGTAGAATCTCTGTAGAAGGAGATTTAAGTTCTAACGTACTGAGTAGGAGAAATTCGAGTTGGAGTGAAGGACTTAAATAATGGTTTAGCTGGCATCGTTTGAGTGTCTATTTTAGAAACAAAGCTTTAAATTTTGCTGTGTTTGCCGGCAAAGTGCTGAAAATTGGCTACCCCTAAAGGTAAGGCACACAGGCCACATGAAGCTGTGAGAATGAGGCGTCAGAGAAAACAAGAAAAAGGAAATTTCGGTTTCAGTTCAGCTAAGATTGCTGGGTGTGTACCGTGCAAGGCCCAGGAAGCGCAAAACTAAGTAAAGCACCTTACCTTTCCCTGGAGTCCAGTGTCTGCAAGAGAGTCGGACATGAACAGTTAACGTCTATAAATCTAGGATCTATCAGGCTGTAGTGGGGTTGTAGCCAGAGTTCCAGGAGAGAACTAGGGAGGAGGCTTTCCTCTGATAAGTATGGCGAGAGTTTCAGAGCAGGCTGTAGAGGAGAAGGGCCCAGTGAGTAGGACCCAGAAGGATGGACTGGAGAGAGCCGCGTGGACGAGTGGGGCCTTCAAGAACCAAGGCTCAGAAGTGTATGACATATTACGGAGCAAAGCACAAGTTCTTAGAGGGACTGGAG
Source organism: Miniopterus schreibersii (assembly GCF_964146895.1). NCBI lineage: Eukaryota > Metazoa > Chordata > Mammalia > Chiroptera > Miniopteridae > Miniopterus > Miniopterus schreibersii. The sequence goes on along the minus strand of NC_138102.1, from coordinate 183,544,613 downwards.
ATTTCAGGAAGGGCCAGTCAGGAGGGAGTGCAGGCCGAGAGCGAGGCAGGAATAGCTTGGTGATGGGCCTTGAATATGGGCCAGGGCACTTGGTTCTCATAAGTGGGACAGGTTTTGTGAAGAAAGGTGTAATATGTGGTTGTGAGGAGAGGTGGAGGTGGGAAGGATGCTTCCACTGGGGATGAACTGATCATCCTTGCCTCTTCCTGTTCTGGTTTTCCCCTGGCCAAAGCCCTAACCCCTAATCTGCATGAGGAAGAGCTGTAAAATTTAGTAACTGGTTTAAATAAAATACCTGTATAGGAAATTTTGGCATCATCTACTTTGATTCCAAAACAGATAGGCAAGGATATTTTATTTACCAAAAACTTTAATAAATAATACTAAATAATATAAATATTTTATATAAATAATAAACTCTAAATTCTAAGCATTGTTGCAAGCACTTAAAAATATTAACTTGCTTAATTCTTACCAAATCATCTGAGGGAGGTACTTTTATCTCTGTTTTCAGATGAGGAATCTGTTAATACAGAGAGGTTGAGTGACTTGCCCAACGTCTCATCTAAAAAGGAGCAGAGCCAGGGTTTGAAATCAGGTATCCTGGCTCCAGATTCTGTGCCCTTAACCTGTACACAGTGCAATTCTGTATTTAATTTGAATGAACTGGAAGATAACTCTTGCAGAGTAAGTGTGTGTGTGACTCCTTGGAAGGGGAAGAGTTTGGGTTTGGATTGTCCTTTTGGGACCTCCCTGTTAGAACATCATCTTTGTGAGGACAGGGACTTTCTATTCCCCAACATATTCCCAGCACCCACAGCAGTGCTTGGTGTGTAGTTAGTGCTCAGCAAATAGTTTTCCGGTGAATCAATTAATGAAGTAGAATTTTGCTGCCAGCTCTCCAAGGAATAGGCTATGGAAGCTTCAGTTTCTATTTTCCTCTTTGGTCAAGGTCCCTTTCTGAACTAATGACTTCTATGAGTTTATTACTTACTGGTTTTTATTGAACTTACCGTGCTCAGCTTTCAAAGGATGCTAGCTCAGTCTACCGTTTTCTTGATTTAAATAATTAACAATTTTTTTTATATAAGTAAGATTTCTTTTGTTGGTGCTTTGGTTTTTCATATGCCCATGTTTAAAGTTTGAGCTCTGAAAATGTAACTAAAGAGATTTGGAATGGACTTCTAATTATAGTAGTTGGTATTATATATTTATGGAATCCTTTCTCAACAGAGCAGGCATTATCTCTGCTTCCTTTTTTCTTGCCACTATTCTTAATACCTGGTACTAGTCCATCTGTATCTGCTGAAGAAGCTGCTTCAGTGAGTGGCTCATTAAGAACTCTTTCCCCGGAACCCAGTGATATGGAATAGAACTCTATAGTCACCCCATTGACCGTGCACAAGATTTCATTTGACCTGAGGAAGAACAGACCAGTGTCTTCTCTCTGCTTTGGTTAATTCTAAATTAAATCATTTGGGGATAGGAAAATGGGAAATTTTGTCTCTTTCCATCTATATATGAATAAAAGACTGAGGTTCCACAAGCCATTATATTGTTTCTCTTCTTGACCTGATTAGCTTGTTAACATTTTTATTAAAATATACACCTTATATAGTGTTTTATTATCTTATAAGAGTTGACTCTACTAAATTAAAATTTTGAAAAAAATCCCACTATTTCAACAGTATTTCTGTTCTAGAGTTAAAATTGTCACATGAAAACAGTTAACTTTTGTTGAAATAGTTATACATGGAAATAAATGTCAAGAACGTTAGCATGTATTTTAGTTTAAACAGCTTTTAGAATTGTCTTTTTTACTGAAATGTATCCTTTTATTATAAAGTTAATGTGTGCTTATGGTATAAAATGCTAACAATACAGAGGTATATAATCTTACTTTCCAGAGATAACTACTGTTTACCTTTTAGTGCATATTGTAATGCAGTTTTTTAAAAAAATAGGATTTATTTTTAGAGCAGTTTTAGGTTCATAGCAAAATTGAGAGGAAGGTTCAGAGATTCCCCACATGCCCTCTGCTCCCCCACAGCTGCCTCTATCCATGACCCACCGAAGTGGTACATTTGTTACAATTGAACCTGCATTGGCACCACCGCATATCACCCAGAGTCCATACATAGTTTACGTTAGTTTACTCTCACTGATGTACATTTTATGGTTTTGAAGAAATGTATAATGAGATGTACTCACCGTTACAGTATCCTACAGAGTAGTTTTAGTGCTCTAAAACTCCTCTGTGCTCCTCCTGGTCATCCCTCCCCCACCCCACCCATGGCAACCTCTGGTCTTTTTTACTGTCTTCATAGTTTTGCCTTTCCCAGAATGTGAGGTAGTTGGAATCACACAGTATTTAGCCTTTTCAGGTTGGCTTCTTTCACTTAGTGATATGCATTTCAAGTTTCTTCTGTGTCTTCATGGCTTGAGAGCTCATTTGTTTTTAGCGCTGAGTAATAGAACTGCCTTTTCATGTGTAGGTGAAGGTGGTTCTTTTTAATTTTTTAAAATTTTATTTTTAAATTACAACTTACATTCCATATTACTTTGTATTAGTTTCAGGTATACAGCATAGTGGTTGGACAATCATATAGTTTACAAAGTGGTCCCCCAGTATTTGAGGTACCCACCTGGCACCGTGCGTAGGTATTACAATATTACTGACTATATTCCCTGTGCTGTACTTTCAATCCCCGGGACTGTTTTGTCACTACCAATTTGTACTTCTTAATCCCCTCACCTTTTTCACCCTTCTTCCAACTCCTCTCCCCTTTGCCAACCGTCAGCCTGTTCTTTGAGTTTATTTCTGTATCTATGAGTTTATTTCTATTTTGTTAGTTTACATATTTTGCTCTTAAAATTCCACATATAAGTGAAATCATAGGGTATTTGTCTTTCTCTAACTTGTTTCACTCAGCATAGTATCTTCTAGGTCCATCTATGCTGTTGCAAATGGTAAGATTTCATTCTTTTTTGTGGCTGAGGAAGGTGGTTCTTAATAGTATTTTACAAACTAGTCCCCAGTTTCTGTTTGCAGGTGGTTCATCTTCCAAAGACTTTGCTGAATTATCTAGTTTTTAGATATAGGAGCAAAATAATTTGTATATTAAACCACTGATCTAATTATGGATCCTTTTCCAAGTGCCAGGCACAGGGACAGTATTTATATACATTATTTTACTTATTTCTGAAAAGCAGCTCTACATAAGGTCAGCACTCTATCTATACAGTGGGGATAAAGAGACAGATTCAGGAGGGATTGATTTGCAAGAGGGGTTAAGTCTGTCACTGAGCCTCCGAGAGAGAACCAGCCTGGAAACCCACCTTGGACTCCAGAATCCGTTCTCCTTCTTGGTGTGAACCGAGCCCTGTGGGAGTGCGCACTGAGGGCTGCTCCCTCCCCCGCCTTTCCCATCAGCAGCTCTGGCAGCTCTGGCTCTCCACCCCATCCTCCCTCTTCGTCGAATTTGTCTGAAATTTTTATCTATTTCTTCCACCATAATGTAAACTCCGTGGATAGAAATGGTGCCCCTTCACCCTCGCACCTCTGTTGCCTAGAGCAGTACAGGGCACACAGTAGGAGTTCACATATTTGTTGTAAAGACTACGTGCCTTAGGTTATATCAGTTCATAAAATCTTTTAATCAGTTTTGTAGGATAAGCTATTAAATTGTTTTCCTCATTAGTTAGTGACTTAAGTGAGGGACTTGAAGGAGAGTTCCCTTGAAAAGATGCTGAGGAACCAGTGAAATAGGAGACAGGCTGTTGTGGGTGTAGACATTGGAAGTGGTTTGGACAAGCATGTGGGAGGCCTGCTTGAGCTGCTGTCAGAGCCTCCTGAATAATAACTCTTCTTTCCCAGTCCCTGGTCCACTCTACTAACTACTGCGGGAAGGTCTTCTAAAATACAGCTCTGTCATGCCCCTCATTGTGTATTGAATTAACTATAGACACCTTGGGGCTCTGGCAGGATAGCTCAGTTGGTTAGAGAGTCGTCCCAATATGCCACGGATGCAGGTTGATCTTTGGTCAGGGCACATACAAGAAGCAGCCAGTGAGTGCATAAATAAGTGGAACAACAGTTCCCTCCCTCCCTCTTCCTCTCTCTCTAAAAATCAATAAAAACTTTAAAATATATATATAGACACCTTGCCTTTTATTTAGGCAGTAGGACCCTGCCCTGCCTTTCCACTGCATCTCCCAGTTCCCCTCATGTCCTCCACTGCAGTTTCTCTGTCCTCATTTCCATGCATGTGTTTGTGCTCTGTTTTCCCAGCCGCCATCTATTGAGAGTCCATCTTTCAAGGCCTTTCTCAAATGCTCCCCTTTCCCTGAAACCCAATAGTCCCTTAACTGGGTTTTTCTCATGGCACTTTGTAGTTTTCCTGTGTACATTTAACCTTCGCTTTTATTAAACCCTTCTAAGCATGTTCTTGCCCTCCTTCCCAGTCCTCCAAGCAAGGATGGCCGTGTCAGCACTCCTTATGTTCTCAGCAAGTGCCTTGAACATGTGAGCAGACTGCGAATAGTTTTTGAAGTAGAGAAGAACAGAGGTAGACAGAAGACAGAATTGATGGTATTTAGTTTTGGTGCAGGGAAGACTTGTCCTTAGCAAGGATTGTTTGGTGGTCAGAAACTTTTTTGAAGAGAAGCCTGGGGTGGGGGGTGGGCATGTAGGTAAAGAATGAAGTATAGTGGGTCTAGAACATTGGGACAGAAGACAAGAGGCAGGTAGGGAAAGGACTAGGTGAGGAGCAGCGATTGTTTTCAGAGTTCTGAGATCAGTCCCTGTATTTATCCTCAGGGTGCTCGACAGTGTAGTGAGGGGAACAAACAGGTAGATCAATGATAATATATTGTAATAATTCCGCCATAGAGAAGGGAAGATGCTAGAAAACATTGGTTGATTCTAGAAGAGCAATAGCAGTAAAAGCAAGTGAGGGATCTTAGCAAGAGTGTGGTCCCGAGCAGGTGGGCAGAACAGTTGGCAGCATGCAGCAGGAGGTAGTCCTAGGGCCAGATGTCCAGTGCCCTGCCCCCCTTAAATGAGCACTGCAGAAGGGATCACAAAGACAGTTTAGGACGATGGTGTTGTAAAAGGTTAGCTTTTAGTGTTTGAGTTCAATAGTGAATTTAGTGTTTGAAACCCATATGGCAGCTTGTTGTTAGTACCTCATGTGTTTGGGGGCTGGAGACTGAGTCATGGGAGTGAGCCAGGAGTAAGGGAGATGAGTAAAGGGGAAGACCAAGGAATGAAATTACTCACTCTTGGGGTCTTAGGTTCTCTCAGATTAAGATATCTCTTTAGCTTTGCTTTGTTTTGTTTTAATTGATGTGAAGTTCACACAATATAAAGTTAACCATTTTGATACGTTATCAACTATACCATGTTGTACATTAAGTCTCCAGAATTTGTCTTCAACTGAAAGTTTGTACCCTTTGACTAAAATTCACCATTTTTAACTAAACAATTCAACAATTTATTGGTATTTAGTACGTTCACAACGTGTTGCAAACACAGCCTCTGTCTTATTCCAAAACATTTCATCACTTCCAAAAGAAACCCATGCCCCTTAAGCAGTTAGCTAGTCCTCCATTTCCTCTCCCCCAGCCCCTGGCAACTATCAGTCTGCTGTCTCTATAGATTCACCTATTTCAGCTATTGCATATAAATGAAATCGAATAATATGTGACCTTCTGTGCCTGGCTTCTTTCACTTAGTGTGTTTCTGAGGTTTATCCCCATCTTGATGTTAACCCTTACTGTAGCACGTATCAGTACTTCGTTCCTTCTTACGGCTGGATAATGCTTCATTGTCTGGATCTACCATAGTTTATTCGTCCATCTGTGGATGGACATTTGAGTGGTTTCTACCTTTCGGTTATTTGAATAGTGCTGCTATGAACATGTAATTACATGTATTTGTTTACCTATTTTCAGGTCTTAATAACTTAAAGTATCAACATCGGTTGAGTTATAACAAGTGCATCACACTGTAAGGTGTTTCCCTATTAACATCTCACGTTAGTGTGATACATTTGCTACAATCAGTGAACCAATATTGATACCTTATTATTAACTAAGCTCTATAGTTCATATTTGGATTCACTCTTTGTTGTACATCCTATGGCTTTTGACAAATGCATCATCATGTATCCACCATTATAGTATCATACAGAATAATTTCACTGCCCTAGAAGTTCCCTGTGTTCCACCTGTTCATCCCTCCTCCCTCCCCTTGGACCCTTGGACCCTTGGCAACCACTAATCCTTTTACTGTCTCTCTAGTTTGCCTTTTCCAGAAAAGTTGCAATCATATAGTTATATAGCCTCTTTAGACTAGCTTCTTTCACTTAGCAGTATGCATTTGCATTTCCTCATGTCTTTTTGTGTCTTGATAGCTCATTTTTTAAAATCATTGAATAATATTTCATTGTATGGATGTACCACAGCTTGTTTATCTATTTACCTATTGAAGAATATTTCTGTTGCTTAAAATTTTGGGCCATTATAAACAAAGCTGCTATAAGCATTAATGTGTAAGTTTTTGTGTAAGTATACATTTCACTGGCAATGATTATTTGCAGTGTTGTGACACCACTATTTGTTTCCAAAACATTATTACCCCAAACAGAAACTATGTATCCATTAAGCAATAACTACCCATTCCCTTCTTCCCCACAGGCCCCAGCACCTTTGATCTACTTTCTGTCTCTATGAATTTGCCTATTCTAGATATTTTATGTAAATGGAATCATGCAACATTTGTTCTTTTGTTTCTGGCATATTTCACTTAGCTTAATGTTTTCAAGGTTCATCCATGTTGTAGCACACATCTGAACTCCATTCCTTTCTACAGCTGAATAATATTCCGTTATATAAATATGGATAGATAGATGATAGATAGATAGATAGATAGATAGATAGATAGATAGATAGATAGATAGATGATAGATAGATAGATAGATAGATAGATAGATAGATAGATAGATAGATGATAGGGGTGTGTGTGTGTGTGTGTGTGTGTGTATACACCATATTTTGTTTATCCATTCATCTGTTAATGGACACTTGGGTTGCTTCCACAATTTGTGTATTGTCAGTGCTGCAGTGAACATTGGTATACAAGTTTGTTTGCATCTCTGTTTTCAATTCTTCTGGGTATATACCTGGAGTAGAATGTTGCTAGGTTTCATAGTAACTCTATAATTTTTTGAGGAACTGCTAAACTGGCTTCCAAAGTGTCTGTACCATTTTACATTCCCACCAGCAATGTATGTTGGTTCCATTTTCTCATCCTGTCCAACACTTGTAATTTTCTACTTTTTGATTATAGCCATGCAAGTGGGTGAGAGGTAGTATCTCGTAGTTTTTATTTGAATTTCCCTAATAATATTGAGCATATTTTCATGTGCCTGTTAGCCATTTTATATCTTCTTTGGAGAAATATCTAAGTCCTCTGTTTATTTCTTAATTGGGTTGTTGTCTTTTTATTGTTGAGTTGTGTTTTAGATACTAGACCATTATCAGATATCAGATATGTGATTTTTATTGTCTAGCAATTTGGAGTTCTTTTCGCCTGGTATCATTGGAAGAAGGTAGTTTAGACACATTGGTTTAGATATGAATAAGCCTGTATGCAGATTTGAACAGTAATGGTATCCCAGAAATAGAAGAAATTTTGAGTGATTTTGAAATCTGATGTCTGTATTTTTATTTAGTCATTGTATTTTTTCCTGATCTCTTTGAAGCTTATACAGCTCATGAGACCCATGAGACCTGGAGAACCAAGCTTCGAGAGTCAGCCCCAGCATGCATAAAATATTGTAAGCCACTTTATTTCTAAGACAGAGACATTTAGAGTTATGTATTGAGTCAGGTCTCTGTGTTTTAGTCTGAAGGTCATAGTCCAAACACAGAATCACAGGAGCGCTCCCCAGTCATGGACCACCTGTCCTGAAACTTCAGTAGAACTGTGTTTCAGAAAGGGTTCATTTTATTTCAACACATTGATGTGTGCAGGGTTTTATGCGTTAGCACTTACCTTTCAGCCAGCTCCTCTCCCACTGGAGTCCCTGTATGGGGATGTACTATGTTACAGAAGCTCACGGAAGGGCAGCTACAGAAGCTAGTTGCCGGTATGTTACCTCGGATGAGAGAGTTCCTTTAGCAGTTTGGGCTTTTGACCAGATTGATTTTCATCTAACTTGAGGATTTCACGTATTATAGACACTTGCTTTCTGATTATCTGCTCTAGTGTACTCTGCTCCCAGTGCCTGCTCCTTGCTCAGCTGGCTCCTGGTGGGATTCCTTCCTTTGCCTAGTCTTCTAGAAACCAGCTTCTCCGTGTTGGCTCAAGTAACAGAGGACTATCACCATGATAGCCAAGAAAGAATTGTCTGTTTAGATGTATCATTTAAAAAGCCCTTTATTAGGTGGGTTTGGGGGAGAATATGAAGAAAAGATTCTTCTTTGAGTTTCTGACACCAGGGACTTCTCAGTTTAGATTGTGACTGAGAAGTTAAAGGTTGGCCGTACATTGGCAGGCTGAATGGCCATCTCAGAAGGGTGAATAAAGAAAAGTTGAATTTATTAAAAGGGGATGGATATATCCAAAGGGCAGGGCTACTCAGCACTGAGTCAGAAGGTATTGGGTCCATGATGGCAGCAAATATAACTTGGGACAGTGAAACAGGGAGGGGCATAGAGCAACAGGAGAGCCCAGGCTGGGCTGCGTTGGCTCACAGAGAAGTCAGAAGGGGGGCCTTGGAGACAGGTTTGGGGGGTAAGCGGGATGAGCTGCCGCTCCCCATTGCTCCCCTGGTTGCAAGTCTCCTGGAGTCTCCTCAGAGGGAAGAAGGGGGGAGGAGATGGCCCCAGGGTGCTCCCCTGGTGGGGAGCCCGCACTGGGTCCCTTGTCCTGAGCCTGTTTCTCTCTTTCTTGCCTGTTTCTCTCTTTCTTAGGAGAGGTTTCAGGGGAGTGTCTCCATAGAATATTCATCAGCTTTCCAGGTGGGCTCTTTCAGGGTCCTGGTCTCCACCGACTGTTGAGTGCCAGGGCGGGGGGTGGGGGGTGGGGTGGGGGGTTGGTCAGTCAGTGTGTCTGGTCCTGAGGCAGCCATGGGTCCCACTTGTCTGGTTTTGCTGATTTTCTGGGCCTGGAGCTGAAATACAACTGAGGCCTAGATGTTATCTTTAGGGAGGAACCGCTCAGGGGTCTAAACCTTGTGACCAGCGATGTGCTGGGGAGGATAGGATACCCTGGGGTTAAGGTTCTTGTTTTCTCAGTTTTGCCCCTTGCTAGTCATCCTTTCTGCCCTGGTGGGGTTTTGTACCTGGCCTATTGTCCTTGCTCTGCTCATGTCTGTCTAATAGTGAGGTGTTCTTAAGTAGCACAGTAAAAGGAATGAATATAGGAAATAACTTCTAGACCCAGACCATTGGATAACATTGGCGTGCCCTTACTGTTACTCCTACAAGTGCCTTTTAGTTTTATTGCTTTTAAATTTAACCCACTTTTCTTTTAAATACTTCTCTCTAGCATTTTCTTCCTTTTCCTCTTCCTCCCCCTCCCCTTCTCCTCTTTCTCCTTCTTTTTGGTAGCACATAGGTATCGAGAGTATTATGGTATTATGGTCTTGGGCTCCTCACATGCTAGGAGCGTTGTCTGTGTCTGGCCCCTAGTAGGACCACAGTAGATATTTGTTTAGTTAGCTATGGCACTATGCTTACAGAATAGGCCATGTCATCTTTAGAAGACATTCTAGGATACTAGAGATCAGTAATTTTGTATTCACTGGGCTTCTTGAGTCTGTGACTTGGTATCTTGGTATCTTTTATCTGTTCTAGAGAATTCCCAGCAGTTCTCTTCACATACTGCTTTTCCTCTGTTTTTTCCTCATTCTGAGACTCCAGTTACACAGGTGTGTTAGACCTACCTTCTCACTGTATCCTTTTTGTCACTTATTCTTTCTCCTGCAATATTTATTCATTTCTATTTTTTATTCTTCATAGTTTCTTTTACCTGTCTTCCATTTGACCAATTCTCTCTTTGACTAATCTATGTTTAATTGAAATTAATAACTCAATGGATTCGTTTATTGTATTTTTCAGTTTTGGTTCTTTTCAATCTGCTATGTTGCTTATTATAGATTCAGGTTCCCTGCTAAATTTTTCAAGCTTGGCTTTTATTTCCTGAAACAGTAAATAGAGTTGTTTTATAATCTTCTTTCAATTCTGTTACTGAGTCCCTTTGGGTCTCTGACTGTTTATAATGGTTCTTACTCATGGGGTTTTGTCCATTCATATGTTTGTGTACTGGACATGGTATTTGAAGCATTATTTATAGAAATAATTACAGGCCTTGGATGTCTTTTTCTGTGGAGAATTTTCAGTTGCTTTTTCCAGGTGCCTGAGAGCACTTAGCAAACCAGGATCACTCTACTTCAAGTTGAGAGTTTGAGATTTTTCTGGACTAACTGGGTGATTTGAAACCAAGTCCATGGGAAGGCTGATTATTGCCAGTTCACTCTTATTCTTGGGGTACATCCATTTGTGAGACCCCAGTATACTGCTTTGGTGGGGGGCAGGTTACCAAGCGTCTCCTATGCAGGTCCTTGGAAGGGCCAGGAACTCACAGCCACCTCTCACAGACCCCAGGCCTCACTTTGGATTTCTCTTCTTTCCAGGATATTAATTTGGTAATTCCTCACTATCCTGTTAGCTTTTTGTTACTTTTAATGAAATGTATGTCTATTTCATTCTCTTTTTGGGGGACAAATTATTTAATCCATCATTATTGGACACAGAAAAAGAGACCTTATTTTTCCGGGCTCATGGTAGTCTAACATTCACTTTGAAACGGTGACCATAAGGTGAGAGACACTACACTATAGTCTCGCTGTGACAATGAGTATACGATGGCAGAACTGGTCAGATAAAGATCATGGTCTCCAAACCTACTACCTGATTTTTGAATTCCAGCTCTGCTGGTTTTTAGCAGTGTGATCTTAAGCAAATAACTATTCTGTGACTGTTGCCTTGCCTAAAAAATTGGAAATCTTAATTATACTTACCTGTTATTATGCTGATTAAATTAGTTAATAAGTAAAGCTTTTAGAATGTTGCCTGAGTCATAGTTATTCCTAGATAAATTTTAGCTGCTATTATAGCCATCCAGAAAATTTCGTAATAGCTGGTTTGGTTTTCAGAAAATGTTTCGCCCAGCCGGGCGTGGCTCAGCAGTTGAGCATCGACCTAGGATCCAGGAGATCAAGGTTTGATTCCTGGTCAGGGCACATGCCCTGGTTGTGGGCTCGATCCCTAGTTGGGGGTGTGCAGGAGGCTGTCTCATCATTGATGTTCTGTCTCTCTCTCTCCTCTCCCTTCCTCTCTCTCTGAAATCAGTAAAGACATATTTAAAAAGAAAAAAAAAATTTTGTCCATTTGGCTTTTATTTTCAAAATTTGGGATTGTAAATGATGATGTCTCCTCATCAGCCACCTATTCTCCGTGGGCTTACTTTAGAATGACTGAGGTTGCTAATTTCATCCCAGTGGTCAGGGAAGGAAGAGACACTCCTGCACTCCCGAGACCGACTGCCTCCGAGTGGGTCTCCAGCCAACGGCCAGGCTGCTCGCTGGCCTCAGTGGGGAGTGGGGATCGGTCCTGTGCTTGTGGCTTTCGCCTATAGAGAAAGAATGTGCTCCATTGGCATTTTAATTGTCAGTGAGGAGGACTGATGAGGATTTAACCCTGCTGTGATTTTATGAGTGGACTGTAGATTCCAGGGCGTGGGTGCTTTCTTAATTAGAGAATGACATAGAAATTAACTGTCACAGAATGGCTTTCTGTCAATCATGGTGGTTATTTTGTTTTTTAGGGTTTGTTTTGTATTTTTTTCTTGATTGGTTGGTTGGATTGATGACTAGCCCCTCCAGTTTTTTTTCCTTGTTGCTTGACTTTCCCTATTTTGTCATTGGTTCAGACTTTTCCCTGGGAAAGTGAGAGAGGAAGGTAATACTAATGATTATTTTAATTTATGTGATACTTAGCAGTTCACAAATTTATTGTGAAACATTCCTGTGAGGCAGCAAGGTAGTTAATTCCATTTTGCAAATGAGGAACGTGGGACTTCTTGTGGGTTAAGTAACTTGCCCAAGTTACAGAAGAAGTGGCACGACTAGTAAGTATTTAAATATAGGTTCCTGATTCTAAACAGACAGGGGTGAGCAAAAGTAGGTTACAGCTGTAAAAAGTAAACAGAAGGCAACAACTGCAAAGCTACTTTTGCCCACCTCTATAGTATGTTTTCCAATGCATCATCCAGGAGAACCAACTGCAGACAAGTTTAATAGGGGGAGCATTTGTACCTTGCTAAAATAAAGTTGTATTTTTGCTCATTTTGCTTGCTAAAATAAAATTCTATTTCCAGGTGATTTTTTAAAACATGTTTTTCTTGGTCTCTTTCTTCGTGATATTTAGTTTAACTCTAGGTCAGAAAGTAGTGCTCGGTGGTCTCGCTGCCCCACAGTGAGAGACAGTTGTGTGCTGACTGGTGTCTAGTCTCCTAATAGTCTACACTGAAGGATGGTTTTATGGTTATTGCTTCTCAGGTCTTTTGGGAGAGACAGCAGACAGTTGTAAGGAGTACCTTCTTTGTTTCTCAGTGCCCGTTGTATGTGTTCTTAGGCTACTGAAATGCTCTGCCTTTTTATTTCTTAAAATCTTCCAACCCCAAATTCTTTGTTTTTTTTAACTTTTATAAATATTTTAATGATAGTTGTTCGTGTTAGTTTATTGATACCAAACTAATTCTTGAGGCTCTTCTTGGAGACTTATAAGTGAGTCCTCTTTAGTTCTGGGTTGGAATTTTAAATTTTTATAATATGTTTGAAACAATCTTTGAGCTATTTATAGGTGTGGGATATTTATAGGGTATTTTTGTTTATTTCCTTTTGTCTTTTGTTCTTCTGTTTTCAAGCAGGAAGGTCAGTAATCTTTAAAAGGATGCGTAGCTTATAGATGCTTTTAACAAGAACACATTGTTTCTCAGTATTTTGGAGTTGTGGTGAGTTTGAGGCAGTAGTGTAGGTGGTAGAGTGTCAGTGCACCCCTGCTCCTCCTAACTCCTGTGCTCTTTCACAGGAATTAAATCCAGGCAATATTCCACCCATGCCTGCATCCCCAGCTGTATGGAGAGGATCCCTTAAACTGTAAAAAGGCCCATTGGCTTTTATCCAGAGTGGACGGTACCCATAGAACTTAGTTCTGCCTTTTGCTTCATTTGACAGGTCAACCTATGGTGTTGGTACCTCCAATAAAATCCTGTCTTAATGCTTTGGTTGTCTGCGTTTCTCATTGCTTTTCCCCAAGAGGCCAAGGACATGTTAAAATCAGTGTGTCCTATCCTGTATCTCCTCTCTCAGACTTTTGGGGCCATGCTTTTGTTTACAGTGTGCTATTTATTTGGATTCCTCTTCTGTTCGCAAGCTTAGATGTGGTCAGTGGGTATTAAAGGAGCTTTTTGCATTTTAAACAAGTTTAATTTACTGGCTCACGTGTTTCCATGGTTATGTACATGTCATCTACCTTTTAATATTTTTATGTTTCTTTGTGCTAAACTTAAGTGCTTTCTTCAAATGTCAGAGCCTTTGGAAAAAGTAACTAATTTTCAAAACACTAAAAGTGCTTAAAAAACACACACCTTTGATTCACATTATTTACATTTTTAAGTAGTAAGTTAAGTAATTTTTATTCATCAGAAATAGTGATCTGTGGCAGAGGCCCAGAGCCGCCTGCCTCTCCTAGGCTTCAGTGAGAGGCGAGGCTCAAATAGGGAACAGGGGAGGGGCTGTAGAGATCTGTCTTGGGATTAACTCCCTCACAGATGAAAACTTTGAGTCTCCATCTGTTATCTTTGCTTTTGTCAGAAAGAGAATTTATATTGTCTACTTCTCCCAGTATTTGAATGCTTGCTATGTGCATGGTAGTAGGAGACAAAGTCCCACATTGGGGGGAATAGAGGGGTAAGTACCTCTCAGGTGATGCTGACCATTGTGTGTTCTAGAGAGTCAGGGGGAAGGGAGGATTTTCACTAGCCTTGAAAGGTGAGTAGCATGTCAGCAGAGCTAGTATTACTCAGGCAGAAGGACCAGCTAGGACAAAGGGAAAGTAGCAAAAGGTACGTGCCAGGGCGACTGGAGAGCACACACACAGCATGACTAAGATCAGGGGAAGTTTAGGGCACATTCTTTATTGGACCTGGGTTTAAGTACCAGCATTCCTTCTTTGCTGACTAGCTGAGTAACTTTTGTGAGAGTTACTTAAACTTCCTAACCCTTAGTTTCCCCATCTGCAGAATGACTAATGACTACATCATAGTTTTGTTAAGATTAAATGAGACTGTATTGCCTGGCACACAGTATAAGCACTCAAAAACAACAACTGCCATTCTTACATTTTATTTCTTGTTTTAAAGTTAACATGTTCATTAAACCAGTTCCTAGAGGGTGACTGCCCCCTGCAGCCCCACCCCAAAGACAGCTGTTGTCAGCAGTTTAATGAATGTGTTCCTCTTAATTTCATCTCTGTACGTCTTTGTTTTTTGTGTTTGTTTTGATTATCGATGTTCCGGCTTTAGAGCATTTGGAAGGCAGGAAAAGGGAACACTGTGTGGCATGCCTGGAAGATGAGACTGAGCTGGATTAGGAGCCAGTGAATGTTTTAGACATCAGGGATGACCTGATCAGCTGTGTTTCAATAGCAAGGCTGAAATGTAAGTTGGATTAAGGGGAGGTGCATATTTACTTGGCTGTTAGAGCACCACGGGCAAATGCCAGGCACCTTTGTTACATGCTTTCAACAATGCCCAGCCTCCATGGGGAGCTGGGCACTCACATATAGTAGGGAAGCAGGTACAAGGCAGGGCCCATGCCCGGGTAGCGGTGTGTGGACAAGAAGTGCTGTAGCTGTGCAGGCAAAGCAAGATCACTGAATTGAGTGTTTCCTGAAGTGAGGTCAGATGTGAGCCAGGTCTTGAAGAATGATGGAGATTTGGGATACATTTTGGGGAGGGGCAGGGCACAAGTCAGGAGGTAGGAGTGCAGGTATTGAGTGCCTGGCCTGGGCAGAGTGGCGGATTTGGGTTGGTCAGGAGTGAGCAGTAAGGTTGGGAAGGAAAAGTTGCCAGTGCCCTCGCCAAACTTGCTCTGCGCTCTCCTCAGCCCTGATCTCAGCAGGTCGCAGTTGTCTGTCTGCTTCCAGAGGGTGAGTCTTTCCCAGGCAGAATTGTCATCATCTCAGTATTCCCAGGCCTGGTAAAGGGTATTTGCTGTGTATGGAAATTATAGATACTATCCTGTCCCCTCAAACTCAGGGTCTAAAGTAAAATTCTCGTTTCATCTCTCTTCCCTCCCCTTTCCATTCTGCTCTCAGCCACCAGGCCTTAAACAGCTCCCTATGGCCCTTACCTCTCCATCCCATAATTATTGTGTACACCTGTCTGGGGTCATCCTGCCTGTCGCACTCAGTGTGCCGACCTCCTGTTGCCTTTCGTCCTTCCTCTAGCTCTTTCTTCCCTCGCTCTCCTCTTCTGGCTTGTCCTCTCCCCGGCATCGTCCTACCCATACCCCAGACCGGTGGCTTTAAACCTTGTTTTGACCAACACAGCTATCCTCACTTATGCACATAGACGCTCAGAACTGAAACAGAGTTTCGCAGAAAGTCCTTATACTTCATCGCACTCTGAGGCATGGACTCTGTTATTTTCCACTCTGTTCTATTTCACTTTTTTTGAAGTGCTGTTCATGACCCACTAAATTGATTTCGCAACTTTCAGTTTGAAAAACTGCTCTGGGTGATCTCATCCAACTCCTTCAGCTTTAAATACTATCTCTGTGCTGATGACCTTCCCAATTATATCTCCATCCCCATATTTCCCCTGAGGTCCAGATATGCCAGCCATCTCCCCAACATCTCCACTTGGATGTCCACTAGAAACCTCAAAGTTAACATGTCCAGCAAAGCACTCCTCATCCCTGCAGCCTGTCCCACCCCGCCCCATCCCTCTCCGTAAGTGGAGCTGTGTCCACAGTGTCTCAGTAAGGGACAGTGCTGGCACACAGGCTCCTAATAAGCCACTGCCTGGGCTCAGACCTGATGCTGCCATCTGGTAAGATTTGAGGCCTTGGCCTGGCCAGTGTGGCTCAGAGGTTGAGCATCAACCTATGATCCAGGAGATCGAGGTTTGATTCCCAGTCAGGGCACTTGGCCGGGTTGCAGGCTTGATCCCCAGTAGGGGGCGTGCAGGAGGCAGCCGATCAATGACTGTCTCTCATCATTGATGTTTCTGTCTCTCCCTCTCCCTTCCTCTCTCTGAAATCAATAAAAACATATTTAAATTTTTTTTTGAGGCCTTGGACAGTTTCTAAACCCCTCTGCCCCACTGTCTTCATTTTATTAAAGTGGGGTTGTCCACTATAGCTTTTCATGGGGCTCGTGCAAAGATTGGATGGATTTTTACCTGTAAAGGAAATAGAGCAGTGGCACGCACATGGCTGGTGCTCACCTGGTGTTGGCTGCTGCTGTTTGTCATCATTGTTTTTTCCGTTATATCCACTTTTGATCCATTAACAATTTCCGTTGGCTCTAACTTCAAAATATGCCCTTTATTTGACCGCATATCACCACCTCCATCAACACCACCACGTTCATCTATGCAGCCAACATCCCTTACCCAGATGACCAAAATAGCTCCTTAACTAACTGCCTGCTCTGCCCTTGCCCCTCCCGAAGTCTTTTCCACAAAACAGGCAGAGTGGCCATTTGAGAACTGAAACCAGAGTATGTCACTCTAGCTCAAAACCTCCCAAAGCCTTCTAATAAAATCCAAAAATCTCACGTGCTTTTCCAGGCCCTTCCTCAGTACTTCTCAAATTGTGTTGTGTATGCGACTCCCTGGTGAGCCTGTTCACACGCAGATGCAGTGCTGTGTGTGGAACCCGGGGTAGTGAGGCCTGTGTGCTCAGGGCCCCTTTCTCTGCTGCATCTCCCTTTGCTCTTCCTACACCTGCTTTTTGCCATGTCAGCCACTTTGTTCCTCTTAGCAAGCTCCTTCCTGCCTCTGGCCTTCGCACAGGTCTTTGCATGGTCCATCCCCTCATCTCGTTCATACATCACCTCCTCCAGGAGGCTGGCCCGACCTCCTGTTTCAATCCCACCCTTCCCCCAGTGCTCTTCTCTCTGTTCCCGTAGCCTCATTTCCCTCTTAGCATGTCTTAGTTCCTGGTAGATATTTATTTGTTCATTGTTTTGTTGGTTTGAATGCCATTTTCATGGTGAGCCTAGTTCATAGTTGTTTCCCCAGAACCTAGAATCAGTGCCTGGAAAGTGTGTATAAGTGCTTCCCCTGTTAGATGCGGGCTCCTTGAGGGCAGGGACCTTCCTTATTCCTTCTTTTTGCTTTTTAGGTGTTTAGTCTCAAGCTTCACTGTGGTTCTTTCCATCACCCCCCCTCCCTTTCATAGCTTCAGTACTCAGTGGTTTTTAGCTGTTCTGCTAGGGGGTTTTCTTCATTTTGCTTAAAAAAAAAAAAAATGTTTTGCCCTGGCCAGGTAGCTCAGTTGGTTGGAGAGGCATCCCATACACCAAGCGTCTGTGGGTTTGATCCCCAGTCGGGGTGCATACAGGAGGCAACCAATCAGTCTTTCTCTCTGACATTGATATTTTTCTCTCTCTTCCTCTCTCTCAAATCAGTAAAAACATATCCTCTGGTGAGGATTTTAAAAAAAACACTAAAAAAAATTTTTTTATGTAAGTAACACATGACTATAGTCTCTCAAAAAAAATCAAACAAAAGGTGGTCCCTCCCCGAGTTAGTGTTTTGGTGTGTATTCTTGCCGGCCCTTCTTTGGACTTACTCATTGTTTCGTAATTTATCAGCAACAAAAGGAAACAATGAGTTTGCTTCCAGTGTCAGGAGAAATCTTGGCAGAATAGTGCAGTGTACCATTGGCCTTGTCAAGGGCAGACTCCAGGGGCACCTCTGTTCTATAGCTGAGAAAATGGTGGCTTCAAGATGTGAGTAATTTACTCAAAATCTCACTAGCAGTAAACTGCAAAACCCAGTTCAGAACCTTACTCTGTCTGGGTTCAGAGTCCCCACACGCCCTTCCCACTGTTCCGTGCTGCCAGTAGCTGCGGGGACAGAGACAGGAGGGACAGGCTCACTGGAAGAAGGCTTCCGAAGAAGGGATATTTGAGCAGGTCTTTCCAGAAAAGTCTGGGTTAATCAGTGGTGGTAGAGGGCAAGATACTAGCATTCCAAATGTGGGTGACAGCTTGGGCAAAGACCTGGAGATATGCAGCACATTTGGGCAACAGGGAGAAGTTCAGTGTCACTGGAATAGGAGTGTGAGGTCATGAAAGGTGAAGCTGGAGATTCTGTTGATGTCAAAAGCTGAAGGATCTTAAATTCCATACTGTGGACTCCATATATTTTCTCAAACTGGGTAAATGGGAAACCATAATTTTGTTTGCAACATATGTCAAACATACAGAAAAGCACAGAAACTAATGGCCCCTGTGTGTACCCATCACCCAGATTTAACAGACGTCACAGTTGGAGCCTCCTGAGTACCTCCCCCATCCCTCCACTGAACCCATGCTCCCAAACACTGTGCTCTTCATGCTTGGTAGTCCCCCATTATCTGTAGTTTTGTTGGGGGGGTGGGGTTCAGGTTTAGTTACCTGTGGTCAACCACAGTCCAAAAACATTAAATGCAAAATTCCAGAATAAATAATTCATAAGTTTTAAATTGCATGAAATCTTGAGCCATCTCACTCTGTCCCATCTGGGATGTGAATCATTCCTTTGTCCAGTGTACACACCGCTTACCTATAGGTCATTTAGTAGCATCTCAGTTATCAGGTTGATTCTCTCAGTATCACGGTAATTTGTTTACTTAATAATGGCCCCAAAGTACCAGAGTAGTGATGATGGCAATTCAGACATGCCACAGAGAAGCTGGAGACTGCGTCCTAGCTAGCAAGGCTGAAAAGGTGAGTCAGTATCAGAAATTTTGAGAAAGAAACCCCATTGACATAACTTTCGTTACAGTATATTGTTAGAATTGTTCTATTTTATTACTCATTATTGTTGTTAATCTCTTACTGTGCCTAATTTATAAATTAAACTTTATGTATATAAAAAACATAGTATATACAGGGTTTTTGCTATCTGTGAGTTCAGGCATCCACTGGGGATCTTGGAATGTATCCCCTGTGGATAAGTGGGGACTACTGTATGTTGTTTCTAAAATTATATTTACACACAGAACAAGAGCTAATTTGGAAAAATTCCATTGCTAATTTATCTAATACAGTAAAAGAAGAAAAAGCATGGTCCTAAAAAATCGCAAGTATACCCCCCTAGGCTGGTTTGACATGTTTCCATCAGGCTGATAGCATGTCCCAGCTTTCTGGCCCAGCAAAGTAATGTAGACTTACACCGCGTACTCTGCCTGCCCCTGGGAAAATCAGCCATTTCCCAAGAAGCCCGGGTTCCACTAGGGAGGAGTGGAATTTAGAAGTTCAAAACTGAATGTCAGCTTGGGTGGCTAGGATTATTAGTGCTTTTAAAAAACTACCATGCCTGCCTTTTGTGCATGTGTGATATTTAGCCTTTTAATTCACCTGGAGTTTCTTTCTGTGGGTACCTTGAGATGGGGTCTCACACAATTGTTTTTCTCCCAGAAAGGTAGCATGTTATCCAGCATCCTTTATTCTAATTA
Source organism: Miniopterus schreibersii (assembly GCF_964146895.1). Classification (NCBI taxonomy): domain Eukaryota; kingdom Metazoa; phylum Chordata; class Mammalia; order Chiroptera; family Miniopteridae; genus Miniopterus; species Miniopterus schreibersii. The sequence goes on along the minus strand of NC_138102.1, from coordinate 183,524,808 downwards.
TGATTTAGAAAAAGTTAGAATACACGGTAGAGCAAATACCTCATTTTTTAATAGTTTCCCACATTTTCTTTACTAGCTTTGCACATTTTCTTTAGATGACCATGAGAATTCATTTATCAAAACATAATGGGAGGGTGCTCCGCAGAGGCAGTGGTGGTCCTGTGGCCAAGGGAGTGAAGGGCTGTGGACGTGAAGGGTGAGGCTGCAGAGTTGGGGAGATTGTTACCTTGAGCAAGCCAAGTAAATTAAGCCAATATGTAAGTATATAGTGATGATAAGGGGAGACGGGTTTCTAACTGTCTGAGGAGGGAATTACAACCATGGAAAGATGGAAGGTTAGGAGGAACCCTGAGGGTGTTGGGTTGGAACTGGAGGTACCAAGATGAGCTCATGGTTCTTTCTCATATATACATAGTAGATATGGAAGTGGTTATAGGTGTGGCTGTTCACGTACGTACGTAAAGAAACTACATCCCGGTAGCAATGACCAATCCATGTGCTCTTTGCTTTCATATATTATCTTCTAAAAGGAATCAGATGTCCTTGGGGAAATGGCTGTTCCTGGGGTTCGGGTGGGAAAGTACACAAGATGAGCCTGGAATGTCTTGTGTCAGGAAGTAAAGGAATGCTCAGAGAATGGACCATGTAAATGCACACAGGAGTCAGTTTCAAGAGGCTCCCACTGGCCAATTCTGGGACAATGTGAGCGTCGAATGAATGGGTGAAGAAGGAAAGCTCTGCCTGCTAGTGATGGCTAGAAACTCACCACTAGACAGCCGTCATAGAGGTGGTTGAGGCACATGGGAATCATTGGTATATGTTTGACAAAGAACAAGATACTGGCATAATCTCAGGATTTCTCCCAAAAGATACATATAAGAGAAACTTATACTTAACCCGTTACACAGTATGGTGGTAACTTTACAGTGAAGAAGCCTGGCAGAGGTGGGCTTGACCAGGTGGATGTGGTTGACATCACCTGTGGAGGGAAGGCTCTCCATCCATCCCTCCTGATGTGACCCACTAGAAGGAGCCCAGCTCCACATCTCTGGAATTGCTGCCAGGAAGGTGGGACCTGAGTCTAGACATACAGGTTGAGGGCCAACCTACAGAATGAAAGAGCTGTGCTTTCAGGAACGTGGAAGTAGGGAAAACTGAGGACTGTTACAGAATGACAGGACACTGGTGAGATATGGCAACTTATGTTCCTGGATGGGATTCTGGGCCAGAAAGGAAAAGGAAACATTGTTGGGACAGTTTACCAAATATGAATGGCATCTGTAGGTTGAGTTGGTTGTGTAGTATGAACATTGATTTCCTGATACAGAGAGTTATATGCTGGTTATAGAAGAGTGTCCTTGTTTTTGGAAATATACATTGGAGTCTTTAGGGGTCAAAGAAAAGCCAGTAGGTGTACATATAGGTAATGAGTGCATGTGAGTAATAGGGCAAACAATGTGAAACATCAGCTGGGAATCTTGTTGAAGGGGTATGTAAGCACTGTACCATCCTGTACATTTAAAATTATTTCAAAATTATTTTTTAATACCTGTTGAGAGTTTGACTGGAACTCTTAGTTTTATAAACTGATCTGTGGAGACCTGACCTTATTATGATACCAAGTTTTTATCTGGATGCACTGCATGTTCTCTGCTTGTTTATTTTTGTTTTGAGCTCTTTTTTTGGGTCCTTTGGTGATGTTTATAATTTTCATCATAGAGCTTTTGCACAATACTGCTTTGGATTAGTCCTCTGGTATTTTTTTAATTTTGTTGCTATTATAAAATGAAACACTTTTTGCCTGTAAGTGGCAGCACTAATTGCTTTCTGTGATTTTTGTCTGCGAAGGTTTAGAAATTATGTACTCACGCAACCTTTAAATGAGAAAAAAATTTCAATAACATCTTAGAAGCTCAAGCTCAACCGTTGGGGAAAGCCTGCAGGGCATGCCCCCAGCTGGCCTTAGAGATATCCCACTGGCCCCCCCACCTTCTCCTGCCCCCTTTCCAAGAACTGTTGGCCATCTTGCCACAGATGGGTCATCTGAATTGATCTTGGGATGCCCCTGTGACTAATCGACAACAGCCATTGAATGGGGCGGGAGCCCAGGCTCCTGTGGCCTGGCGGGGAGCAGATTTGAGGCATTTCCCTACAGTTGCAGAAGCATGCATTTGATAGGGTGCTACAGCCTCCTGGCTGTTTGAAATTAGGTCTAAAAATAGGCCTGCCTGCTGTGGGGTGGATTTCAGCTGTTTTTAGGCCTGATTCTGAAAAATAGCTCAGAGGCTGTGATTTCTATGTGCACGCTCACTTGGGCACCACATGCGTGTGCCGGCGCCAGGTTTCTGGGAGCAGAGAGTGTTCCTGGCAATGCCTCTCTCCCCCACCTGCCTCTGGACTGTGGGGTCTCCTGTGCCTTCCTTTCTTCCGCTCAGGCATAGAAGTGATTTTTCGTCAGTAGGAGCAGATACAGCAGAGATATTTTTGAGGGGTATATTTTTAAAATGTGATTAATACAGTTTTAAAGTGATTCTTTTCTACACAAGCATCACGTAAATAGAAATAAAAAGGAATAAAATGACCCACAGCCCTACTGTCCCGAGTAGCCCAGCAGTTTTCACTTTTCCATATTCTCTGGCTTGGACCAGAGGTGTGCCCGATTCCGAGGTAGTTGTAACCGTAGCACAGGTGTGAGTTTATATGCTGCTTTTCTGTATCTGACTGTATGTGATATGCATTTCCCTTGGTGCTGGAATCTTCATGATGAGCATGTGCTGTTTGGTTGAGCGGATATACCATAATTTGCTTAATCATTTTCAAATGATAAAGAATTAGGTTCTTGCCACAAGCCTTTTCTTTTAGATATCACTGGAGTGAATATGTTGGTACTTCGATTTCTGTTTGGTTGTTTCGAGATTTGCCTAGGATGAAAATATAGTAAAAAGAGTTACTGGGTCAAAAGATACTAATATTTTTACAGCCATACCTACATAATGAAATCTTGCTCAACAATGGACCACATATACGACGGTGGCCCCATAAGATACAATGGAGCTGAATCTGTGTGCTTCTGGAGGAATTTTTCCTTTCCCTGAAGGGAGCAGTATCTGTGGGGCTTGGCAATAGGTTTCCTCTCACTCACAGCACCTCAGTTGCGAGTGCACAGATTACATCCCAGTCTGTCAGCCACTGACCTGTTTCAGCACAGAGGAGCCCGTCCCCCCCAGCGCTACATATTCAGAGGACGCTACAGCCCTCCCAGACCTAGCCTGATGGTCTTCAGAGTACCTTGCTGTAAATTCTTTGTTGAGGACCCAGATCCTCTCTACACAGGTCCACAGGAACTACCTTAATAAGTATTGAGTGCCACTGCCACTTTAGCAAAGGTTTCATTTGGTAGTGTGGTGCCAGCCTGTCCCTATACTTGGGAAATATGTTCAGGTTGTAATGATGTAAAGCATAGATAGGTTTTATTTCTTCCAATTCAGTGCTAGAGAGATTCCTTTGTACCACATAGGGTCAGTGGAACCAAAAATAAATTTCCAGAGTCAAACTATTGAGCCCTTCAATTCTATACCCTCTCCATACTAACACCTTCTTTTCTTTTTTTATAAATACCACAAAGTTCCTTATTCTGTCCTGCTCCAGCATACAGTAGCCATAACCACATTGCCATGACAATCCCCTGGGTTCCTTTATCTCTCCATCCTGATTTCTTATTCTTAAGGTCCTCTGGCCACCTTTTCCTCCTTCCTCAAGGTCACTATTATAGTGATCTATACCTTACCCAGCAAGTTTCTCCCAGATACTTCCAATCCATCCAAGCCCATATCTCTGTTGTGGAACAGTATCGACAGCGTCGATCTTCTATTTCTGACCGTATTGGAAGGAAGCAGGGAGGGCTGGTGGGACAGTGTTTATGAAGTGCATAGCTGTGGACAGTAATGTCCTAGGTCTTCACACTCCCCACTCACTCCTGCACCCAGAGCAATGTCCAGTCCTGCAGGCTCTATTCATGGTAAGTGCCCAATACAGGTGCACCGTTTTTTACCTTTTATAGCATATTTTTACTGTTCCTTTTCTATTTTTAGATGCACAAATACATACCACTGTGTTAGTTGCCCACAGTATTCCGTATTGTCACCTGCTGAACAGGTTTATAGCCTAGGAGCAATAGGCTATCCCATATGCCATAGGTGTGTAATAGGCTATACCACCTAGGTGTTTGCACTACGAAGAAATTGCCTAAGGACACATTTCTCAGAGCAGATCTCCATCATTAAGCGATGCATAACTGTATTATCAAATTGCTTTTTCAAAGAGTTGTAATAATTTATGCTGCTTCTATTGTTGTTTGTACCAGCTTCACCCTAACCTCACCAGGTGGGATATCATCTCTTAATTTGGGGGAACAATATAGTAGCTATAAATTTGTGCCCCACGTGTTTTTGCCAGCATGTATGTGATCATGGTTGAAGATGGGTGTTTTTTATAGCTTGCATGACTAATATGATACAAGTTTTGACTCTCAGAAACCAAACTTTTAGATCTGTAGTGTTTTGGTGGGTTTCTTTTCCTTTAGACGACTGACTTGCAAATTCTGACTGAGTTGGTTCCTTAAACTGCTTTCTGTGCTCACAAGCCAGGGAGCAAATCAGCACCATCAACACATCACCGTATTCTAGGCCTAATTATACTGAGATACCTTCCAGTCGCTGAGAAAAGTCTAGGCTCTGCCCATCTGTAAACAGGACATAGAATTTGAAATATCAAATCAAATCACTGAGCAAATCTTTGTGCCTGATCTATTCAGAAGATCCTGTGTTTGCACCTGGAGAAAACATGGGTCTACCGAGGTACAAGCAGTCAGCTCACTTCTAGCAAATGTCAGGATGCTTCCCAGGTTGTGAGCAGTTTGCTGCTAGTTCAAGGAAGGCTTCTGCCAGAAGTATAGACGTGGTTCTGGGTGGGTGTTCCATGTCCCACCCTCTGTTTCCTATGAATGTTTTGCTTGTTAACTTCTCTGAGCCTCAGTTTACAAAAAGGAACGCTAATACTTCTTAGAGTATGGTGAAGATTAAGTACATTTATTTTTGTAAAGCGGCTAGTGTGTGGCTTATGTTAGACATGCAGTAAATAGGTGGTGGCTACAGTTACTATAGAACCGACATGGGTGTTTGACAGGATTTTTTAAAACCTGGATTTGTGTCTCCTTGCTCAATATGTGGTGCAGTGAAAGAAAAGAGAATGGGCTTTAGGACCAAAAGAACTTGAGCTACAGAATATCAGCTCCAGTTTATCTTACAAGAGTACCTTTTGGCAGATTGTATAATTTGTTTTCTCATCCAAGTTGAAATGTATGTAAAACCACACAGCTCCTGACACATAGAATAAGGGGTAGTTACTGTTTCAGTTGCATATGCCGTAGATACTGATGAAAGGCAAGCTCACTTCACTAAGTGTCTTCTTAGGGGAGAAAAGCCAGCAAAGCCTCTGCTCTAAGGAAGACTTTGTGGAGAAGATTACATTTCAGGAGCTCTCAGGACCCTCCCAGCCTTGTGACCTGACATGGCAGGAGGGAGTTTCTGGACCTAGGGATGCTTCTGACAAGGCCTGGAGGTGAAAGTGGGGCGATGGCACAGAGGGGACCGAGTGGATTTGCTGAGAGGGTGGAGAGGAGCAGAAGTTGGGTTGGGAAGATTCCAGCGGGCTTCAACGCATGTGGGGGGCAGTGTGGTCAGAACGAATGGTGAAGCAAAGCTGCTCCACGCGGTTGGTGCTAGGACAGGGAGCTTCTGGAGATGTGATTCTACTCCAGAAAGATGCGGACATCAGTGGCAGGGCTGGAGAGGTGAGGGGCAAATACAGGAAATGGAGTAGCAGGATTAGGTAATAAATATCTGAAATGCAGAGTCAAAGGAGTTGGGGTTATTCTGAAGCTTCTTACTTAGGGTATCTGAGAGGATTGTGGTTTTTCTTGAGGATGGTAAGTTGAATCAGTTGAGGAAAGAACCACATTTTTTGTCATTGAGATTGAGTTGGTGACTGCCCAAGAATAAATATGTTTTGTCATCTTTATAGAAATTATTTCAGCCACAAGTGACACTGCTCATTCTTTACGTGCAGAAGTGACTATTCTGTCTCCCCATTACTGCCTAAAGAGGGCTGGAGGCCTTGTCTTCTGTCCCTGTGTGTCACTAAAACATTGCCATATGGCTAGTAAGTCCTGCAGAACCCACCCCACTCCGGCAGTCAGAGCCCAGCACCTGCCTGCTGCTCTGTTTTGTTATCCCTTCCAGTTTTGAACCCTGAACATTTCTTATTTTGTTGCATTTTGGCTACATGTTTGGTCTGACATTTCTAGGTGTTCTGTTGAGGGAGGATTTCCAGTCCCTCTGGTATGCCATATTGCACGAAATAGAAGTCTCTCACTCCCCGAGTGATAATATTCCGCTCTGAAATACTAGCACTGAGAGGAGAGCTGTATTAGTCAGGGTCCTGGTAGGAAACAGATGGCACACTCAGACTGGGGAATTTGAGGAGCGTTTAATTATATCACTCTGAGTTCATTCAGGAAGAGGGAAGCTTTCTGTGCCAGGTATGAAGAGTTTTGATAGAGGAATCCAGGGCTTACCCATCCATTGGAAGGTCAGGGAAGCTGCTCCTGAGTATCTGAGACTGAAGCACCACAGGGAGAGGCTCTCACGAGTTCCCAGGGAAGCCGCTGCGTCCGTGTCTACCTCAGCTACCTCCATGCGTATCAGCCTTCCCTGTCTTCTGCCTTCCAAATCTTTCTTTTGCTTTTCTTTGCCAGCTCCAACCCAGAACCGTGCTGGAGAGGGGTTCTAGAAGGGTAGCTCCCAGCTTCTGATCTGCAGAGGAGAGCCTAGGAAGAGGGTGCTCACAATGCTGCTAAGTTGACCAGTGCAGAACTGGGGCTGTTTATAAAAGGCGATCAGGGTTTGCGGACACTGGGCCAGCAATAGCAGGGGTTGTCACCAGTAGGCCTGAAAGAAAGGAGGAGGCAGTTCCTGGAGCCTGGGAAGGTGGTTCGCTATTTAGGTTGCCCCACCGGAGGGCAGCCATCAGCCAGTCTCAGTGGCTGTGGGGTAGGAGCCGCAGGAGTAAACTCCTTACTCTCTTGCTGCCTCTTCCCAGCCAAACGGGGCCAAGGCCAGGGGGCAGCAGAGCCTCTCAAAGGTCTCTGTGGTGCCCCCTCCCAGGGCATAGACTAGGAAGGAGATGGGCAAGGAATGAAACTGGAGGGCCAAGAGAACAACCCACCAGACAGGGGCCATATCTAGAAGCATATGTATTGTTATTGTTTTTAGAGAGAGAAACATCGATTTGTTGTTCACTTATTTATGCATTTGTTGGTTGATTCTGGTATGTGCCCTGACTGGGGATTAAACCCGGAACTTTGGCCTGTTGGGATGACGCTCCAACAAGCTGGGCTGTCTGGCCAGAGCTGCATGTGTCGTTATGTCTTAAGGATTAAGCGTTCTTCCAAGGCAAAGGAGAGCAAGCAGAACGTCAGTAGTTAAACCTGAAATGGAAGAGTAAGCGGGTCCTTGAAAAGCTCTCTCCAGGGAACTGCCTTGAGGACAGTTTGGGAACTTTGTGGAGGGGAGTGGGATGACGTCTGACCTGTGAAGGAAGACAGAGGAAGCTGACGTTGGTTGCCTGTAGACAACAAGGCCCCATGACAGGAGGGAAAGCGTGGCCGCAGTGGTTGTCCTCAGTCAGCATGTGGACTCTGGGCCATCGAATGTAAAGGCACTAAGTTCTGGACCTCACTTACTAGCGCTTCTCCAGAGGCTTTCTGAAACCATTCAGAAAGTTAGGAAAGTGTGAGAAGACTGGGAAAGAGAAAGTCAGAGCAAGGGAGAGTTGGGGAGGGAGGTGCATTGGTAAACCTCTTTTGCAGAGTATGTGTATAGATTCTAATGGGTGACCCGCTTCCTTTGAAGTGTCACATTTTCTTAACTACATCTGTGTTCATTCAAAAAAAGAAATCGAGGCATTTGTCATTATTAATCATGATGCTTTAAAACTGATTTTACTGATGCTTTGCTCTTTTTAAAGTTGGGATAGTATTGGAATGATCTCTATTAGTAGCTTATTTTATATGCCAATGTTAGTTACAGTTACTCTGGGTTTACTTTTCCAATTGCTGGTAAACTTGGTTTCCTAATTGCTTTACTTGGGACTCCTAAAAAAGGTGGACTTGGCACACACTTTCTGGTGCTCAGATACTTCATGTAAGAATATTTAGCTTAACTGGAACCCCCTGGAGGTATTTGGCTGTGATTTTTTTTTATTTTTTATTTTTATCTAGTCCATAAACCAGAACTATAACAACAGGGGTGGAAGGGCTGAGAGCAGGCCTTCGAAGGAATTGTGCCCAAATGTTTTCCTCTCTGGAGCTCAGGTTTTCTCAGGAACCCAGGGCAGCCTGAGGCAGGGCATGCTGATGTTAAAGTAAGTTGTCCTTAGCTCTTAGGGTTCCTATTTAGGAAAAATTTGGAGCAAGTGGCAACATTGTTTATACACTTGGATTTTTCAGAATCCTGATTTTATTTACAGAAGGATTAATTAAGCAACATGTATTTATGGAGCAATTCTCTTTCTAGGAAGTTTTTCATTAAACTGTCAGACTTGGTCCTTTTGTTGGATTTAGCCCATGAGCTGCCTTTTATTATGGAGAGAAGGCCCCTGCACTAAGAGCTAGAACAGAAACACACCACAAACAGGAAAAATACCAGTGGATAGAACTGTTCTTGATAGTCCTAGAAGTAATGAGGGGGGAGGTCAGAGAAGTCCTTGTGGGAGGGGGAAAGATATTGTTCGTGGCCACCCACTTTCAAGGTTAACCTCTTAAAGGACAAGTGCCAGCTGTCTCTGACTGTCATAGACCCTCTGGGTCATGCAGTGCTAGGAACGTGACCCAAGGGGTACACTGCTGCTCAGGAGCCTCTGAGCCCTGCGCTTTGGTTTCCTCATCTGTAAAGTGAGGATATTAGTGTGTGTGCATTAATGGTTAGCATGAGGTCGAGCGTTACAGTAAGCACTCCAGTAGCTGGTGTCAGGTGCCCAGCAGGTTCATTGGCACACAGAAAATAGTCTGCTGTGGAGGCATTTTGAAGCGAATGAGAAGCAGTTTCCTTTAGATTGAAAGTGAATGTTTAAAGATGACTTTGGGTCATGTGATTATAATCAAACTTAATACCAAAGTAGTAGTCCTTGTCTAGCTATTTTAGACTTAAGATATTTCATGAAGAAGTGGGTCAGGCTTCTAGGGTTTGGAGTTAACCATCTTCAGCCCTAATCCATGTTTACTTTCTGAAGTCTCAGGGCTCTTACGTGGATTCAAATTGGGTATTTCCCCCTTGGAACTGGACCTGGAGAATTTGGCAGGCAGGGTCTTCAGCATCTTCAGCTCTACCTTTAGATCGCTCATGTTCTGTTTATGTAAGCTCTAGCCTAGTTCTTGTACCATTTACTGGTTCATAGGCCTGTCATGTGCTCCTTACTGTTTCAATGACATGAGGATTGCAGCAAGGCTCAGAGTCTCTGCCCTTTAGGAAATTTATATTCTAGTAGAGGAGAGACAGACAGTAGACTAGTAGCATATCCATGTCTGCTGGGAATAAATACTGGGGAGGAAGTAAGGAGGGGGGAAGGAGATCGGGAAAGCCTGGGTGATGGTGTACAGTTAGCTGTTTTTAATAGTTTGGCCAGGGAAGGCTTTACTAATCACGTGACATTTGTCAGAGACTGGAAGGAAGTCAGAGGGACAAGCTGTATGGCTATGGAGAAAGAACAGCATAGGCGAGAACAAAGTTCCTGTGTAGAAATACCAGTGGCCCATCCCAGGATCTAGGAGACTTTGCGGAGCAGGGGAGGGGAGGAGGTCACAGAGGTAATGGGGTGGGCGCGGGGCCTTCCAGGCCAGCTTCACTTGGGATGGGATGGGATGGGATGGGATGGGATGGGATGGGATGGGATGGGATGGGATGGGATGGGATGGGAGCCACTGCAGGGCTTGGCCATAAGGAATCCAACTTACCTTTTAGAAGTATCGCTAACTTTGCTACCAATACCTCCATTTTCAGCTCCCCTGGAGAGGGAACTAAGAAACCAGCTTCTAAGCCCTTGAAGAAGACTTTGCCCTAACTTACCCTGGCTCATAGGTGTTTCCTAACTTCTCTTTAAATAATTGACTTTAAAGCCATTTGGAGCAGTCTGGCCTTGTCTTATTCATCTGACTCAGAGGAGGAGGCAGGCCCAGGCAAAAGACAAAATAAAGGCAGCTCTTGACTAACTGTTGAGGAGTGCTCTGTTACGTGCTGATTACATTAGCAGAGGTATTGCAGAAGTGTTGACCCCATCGGGTGACTTTAGGAAGAGTCTAGGTCCTAGGCTTGATGAATTCTTATTTTCCTCTATCTTTTGCTATCCTCCAAAATTACGGTTTCAGTTCCCTCTTCCATACTAATCACCATTAATAACTCTGTGACTAGGTTGCCAAATAAAAGACTTCATGGGGGTCAGAGGTGCTGGAACATCTTGCACACCTTCAGAAAGGATCTGCGAGACTAGTCACTGCTATTTGGTTTTTGCAGCCTAGCCCTTTCGCATTGACAGGTGGCTGAAAGGGAGGCCTTGGACACAGTTATAAGTCAAGAAGAGGTTAACCCTTAAGTTTGTGTGGCTGATGGCAGTAAGGAATCCCCGCGGTAGGAGTTGAGTGCCATTGGTCATCACAGGTAGTTGATAATTAGAGTAAACCTGCAGTAACATGCATTTGGATACAAGGGACTGACTTCCGTTCTCAGGCCAATCCATTTCTCAAACTCTGGGAGGGGGCAGCCCTTGGAGTGACTGCCTCATCATTATTTGAGACTCTTTAGTTCAGTGACCAGTCTATTAACATGAAAGCAAATAAAGTGTTTTTCTCATCCCTCCCCCACCATAACTGGAAGGTACTTAAAAATTGCTGGGTTTTTTATTGAAAACAATAACACAGTCCTATATTTTTACCCATTTGAATTGGACAGGGTGGAGCTCATTTATTTAATAATGAGGTTTTTACCATATGGAATTTCTTTTTACCCACAGTGTTTCTTTTCTTACCACCGTAGACTCCTGCCTCACTCTTTAGGCCATTTCTCTGCATATTTTCATTTTCAGAAATGGACAGGATAAAAAATAGAGAGAGATGACACTCAAACCAATCAGTTTCACATGGACAGCTGAATTATCATATTCCCTCCGCCACTTAGGTTTGATTTGATTTGTACTGGGGGGATGCATGTCTCACTGTCTTTTTTTTCTTCCATTTCCAGGAGGGCTGCTGGCCCGCTGCTGTGCTGCTGAACAGTATGCAGTCCTTTCGGGAGCAAAGCAGTTACCACGGAAACCAGCAGAGCTACCCACAGGAGGTACACAGCTCCTCCCGGCTAGAAGAGTTCAGTCCTCGCCAGGCCCAGATGTTCCAGAATTTTGGGGGTGCAGGTGGCGGTAGTGGCAGCAGTGGTGGCAGCAGTGGTGGCGGGCGACGAGGGACGGCAGCAGCTGCAGCAGCGATGGCTAGCGAGACCTCTGGCCATCAAGGCTACCAGGGTTTCAGGAAAGAGGCTGGAGACTTCTACTATATGGCAGGCAACAAAGACCCCGTGGCCACAGGCACCCCCCAGCCACCTCAGCGAAGGCCTTCTGGGCCTGTGCAGAGCTATGGACCCCCCCAGGGGAGCAGCTTTGGCAATCAGTATGGGAGTGAGGGTCATGTGGGCCAGTTTCAAGCACAGCACTCTGGCCTTGGTGGTGTGTCTCATTATCAGCAGGACTACACGGGGCCTTTCTCTCCAGGGAGTGCTCAGTACCAGCAGCAGGCATCCAGCCAGCAGCAGCAGCAGCAAGTCCAGCAGCTGAGACAACAGCTTTACCAGTCCCATCAGCCTCTGCCACAAGCCACTGGCCAGCCAACGTCAGGCTCGTCCCATCTGCAGCCGATGCAGCGGCCCTCCACTCTGCCATCCTCTGCCGCTGGTTACCAGCTACGCGTGAGCCAGTTTGGCCAGCACTACCAGTCTTCTGCCGCCTCCTCCTCCTCCTCCTCCTTCCCGTCACCACAGCGTTTCAGCCAGTCTGGGCAGAGCTATGACGGCAGTTATAGTGTGAATGCTGGATCCCAGTATGAAGGGCATAATGTGGGTTCTAACGCACAGGCTTATGGAACACAATCAAATTACAGCTATCAGCCTCAATCTATGAAAAATTTTGAACAAGCAAAGATTCCACAAGGGACCCAGCAGGGGCAGCAGCAGCAGCAGCCGCAGCCTCAGCAGCAGCAGCAGCCACAGCAGCCGCCACAGCAGCAGCACGCCCCGCAGCATGTCATGCCGTATACCAACGCTGCCAGCAAGCTGCCCCTGCAGAGCCAGGTGGGGCAGTACAGCCAGCCCGAGGTTCCTGTGAGGTCCCCCATGCAGTTCCACCAGAACTTTAGCCCCATTTCTAACCCCTCCCCAGCTGCCTCTGTGGTTCAGTCTCCAAGCTGTAGCTCTACCCCATCTCCTCTTATGCAGAGTGGGGAGAATCTCCAGTGTGGGCAAGGCAGTGTGCCCATGGGTTCCAGAAACAGAATCCTACAGTTGATGCCTCAGCTCAGCCCAACCCCATCAATGATGCCCAGTCCTAATTCTCATGCTGCTGGCTTCAAAGGGTTTGGACTAGAAGGAGTGCCAGAAAAGCGACTGACCGACCCTGGGTTAAGTAGTTTGAGTGCCCTGAGTACTCAAGTGGCCAATCTTCCTAATACTGTCCAGCACATGCTACTTTCTGATGCCCTGACACCTCAGAAGAAGACCTCCAAGAGGCCCTCCTCCTCTTCTAAGAAAGCAGACAGCTGCACAAATTCTGAAGGCTCCTCCCAGCCTGAAGAACAGCTGAAATCCCCTATGGCAGAGTCGCTGGATGGAGGCTGCTCCAGCAGTTCTGAGGATCAAGGCGAGAGAGTGAGGCAGCTGAGTGGCCAGAGCACCAGCTCTGACACCACCTACAAGGGTGGAGCCTCAGAGAAAGCCGGCTCCTCCCCAGCGCAAGGTGCTCAGAATGAAGCCCCCAGACTCAGTGACAGTCCTGCAGCCAGAGAAGAGGCTGCCTCACCAGGTGCTAAGGACACACCATCATCATCCGAGGGCAACCCAAAGGTCAATGAGAAGAGCGTTGGGGTGATTGTCTCCCGGGAAGCCATGACAACTCGGGCAGAGAAGCCTAGTGGGCAGGATAAAGGCTCTCAAGAGGATGATCCCACAGCCACTCAACGGCCACCCAGCACTGGAGGGGCCAAGGAGACCAGTCACACATCACTTCCACAGCCAGAGCCTGCAGGAGGAGGAGGCGGCAAAGGAAATAAGAGTGGAGACAACTCCAACCACAATGGAGAGGGCAATGGCCAGAGTGGGCATCCTGCAGCGGGCCCTAGCTTCGTAGGCAGAACTGAGCCTAGCAAGTCTCCCGGAAGCCTGCGCTATAGTTACAAAGACAGCTTTGGGTCAGCCATGCCTAGAAGTGTCGGTGGCTTCCCTCAGTATCCTACAGGACAGGATAAGGGGGATTTCACTGGCCATGGGGAGCGAAAGGGTAGAAATGAGAAGTTCCCCAGCCTCCTGCAGGAAGTGCTTCAGGGTTACCACCACCACCCTGACAGGAGATACTCTAGGAGTACTCAGGAGCATCAGGGCATGGCAGGTGGCCTAGAGGGAAGCACGAGGCCCAATGTCTTAATTAGTCAAACCAATGAATTAGCTAGCAGGGGCCTTTTGAACAAAAGCATTGGGTCCCTATTAGAAAACCCCCATTGGGGCCCCTGGGAGAGGAAATCAGGCAGCACGGCTCCAGAAATGAAACAGATCAATTTGGCTGACTATCCAATTCCCAGGAAGTTTGAAATAGAGCCTCAATCATCAGCCCATGAGCCTGGGGGTTCCCTCTCTGAAAGAAGATCAGTGATCTGTGATATTTCTCCACTAAGACAGATTGTCAGGGACCCAGGGGCTCACTCTCTGGGACACATGGGTGCTGACACCAGACTTGGGAGGAATGAACGCCTCAATCCAAGTTTAAGTCAGTCGGTCATTCTTCCAGGTGGCTTGGTATCCATGGAAACAAAGCTGAAATCCCAGAGCGGGCAGATAAAAGAGGAAGACTTTGAGCAATCCAAATCCCAAGCTAGTTTCAACAGCAAGAAATCTGGAGACCACTGCCATCCTGCTAGTATCAAGCATGAGTCTTACCGAGGCAATGCCAGCCCTGGAGCCGCTGCCCATGATTCCATTTCAGACTATGGCCCTCAAGACAGCAGACCCACACCCATGCGGCGGGTCCCTGGCAGAGTGGGTGGTCGGGAGGGCATGAGGGGTCGGTCCCCTTCTCAGTATCATGACTTTTCAGAAAAATTGAAGATGTCTCCTGGGAGGAGCAGGGGCCCAGGGGGAGACCCTCATCACATGAACCCACACATGAGCTTTTCAGAGAGGGCCAACAGGAGTACGTTACATGCTCCCTTTTCTCCCAACTCAGAAAGCCTGGCCTCTGCGTATCACACAAACACGCGGGCTCACGCTTATGGGGACCCCAGTGCAGGTTTGAATTCTCAGCTCCATTACAAGAGACAGATGTACCAACAGCAACAAGAGGAATATAAAGACTGGAGCAGCAGCTCTGCTCAGGGAGTGATCGCTGCGGCCCAGCACAGGCAGGAGGGGGCCCGGAAGAGCCCAAGGCAGCAGCAGTTCCTAGACAGAGTGCGGAGCCCTCTGAAAAATGACAAAGATGGTATGATGTATGGCCCACCGATGGGGACTTACCATGACCCCAGTGGTCAGGAAGGTGGGCGCTGCCTCATGTCTAGCGATGGCCTGTCTAACAAAGGCATCGAATTGAAGCATGGCTCTCAGAAGTTACAAGAATCTTGTTGGGATCTTTCTCGGCAGACTTCTCCAGCCAAAAGCAGCTGCCCTCCAGGAATGTCCAATCAAAAAAGATATGGTCCGCCCCATGAGACTGACGGACATGGACTGGCTGAGTCCACGCAGTCATCCAAACCTAGCAATGTTATGCTGAGGCTTCCAGGTCAAGAGGACCATTCTTCTCAAAACCCCCTAATCATGAGGAGGCGCGTCCGTTCTTTTATCTCTCCCATTCCCAGTAAGAGACAGTCACAAGACGCCAAGAACAGTAACACTGAAGATAGAGGACGCCTCCTTCACCCATCAAAAGAAGGCGCTGATAAAGCGTTCAATTCCTATGCCCATCTTTCTCATAGTCAGGACTTCAAGTCTATCCCTAAGAGGGAATCCGCCAAGGACCTTCCAAGTTCAGACAGTAGAAACTGCCCTGCTGTTACTCTCACAAGTCCTGCCAAGACCAAAATACTGCCCCCACGCAAAGGACGGGGACTGAAATTGGAAGCTATAGTTCAGAAGATCACGTCCCCAAATATTAGGAGGAGTGCATCCTCGAACAGTGCAGAGGCTGGGGGAGACACGGTTACTCTGGATGACATACTGTCTTTGAAGAGTGGCCCTCCCGAAGGTGGGAGTGTTGCTTCTCAGGATGCCGAGACGGAGAAGAGAAAAGGTGAGGTGGTATCTGACCTAGTCTGTCCGACAAACCAAGAGTTGAACGTAGAAAAGCCTCTTGCAAGGTCTTCAGAGGAGTGGCGTGGCAGTGGAGATGACAAAGTGAAGACTGAGACACACCCAGACACAGTCCCTGCTGGAAAGGAACCCCCTGGTGCCATGACATCCGCAACCTCACAGAAACCTGGGGGTAACCAAGGGAGACCAGATGGTTCCCTGGGTGGGGCAGCACCTTTAATCTTTCCTGACTCAAAGAATGTACCTGCAGCAGGTGGACTGGCACCTGAGGCAAATCCTAAGGCTGAAGAGAAGGAGACCGATACAGTGACGATTTCCCCCAAACAAGAGGGTTTCCCCCCGAAGGGATATTTCCCTTCAGGAAAGAAGAAGGGGAGACCCATTGGTAGTGTGAATAAGCAAAAGAAACAGCAACAGCCACCGCCTCCACCCCCTCAACCCCCCCAGGTACCAGAAGGTTCTGCAGATGGAGAGCCAAAGCCAAAAAAGCAGAGGCAAAGGAGGGAGAGAAGGAAGCCTGGGGCACAGCCAAGGAAGCGGAAAACCAAACAGGCAGTGCCCATCGTAGAACCCCAAGAACCTGAGATCAAGCTCAAGTACGCCACCCAGCCACTGGATAAAAGCGATGCCAAGAACAAGTCTTTTTTCCCTTACATCCATGTAGTAAATAAGTGTGAACTTGGAGCCGTTTGTACAATCATCAACGCTGAAGAGGAGGAACAGACCAAATTGGTGCGCGGCCGCAAGGGGCAGAGGTCCCTGACCCCGCCCCCCAGCAGCGCTGAGAGCAAGGCGCTCCCAGCCTCGTCCTTCATGCTGCAGGGGCCTGTGGTGACAGAGTCTTCTGTTATGGGGCACCTGGTTTGCTGTCTGTGCGGCAAGTGGGCCAGTTACCGGAACATGGGTGACCTCTTTGGACCCTTTTATCCCCAAGATTATGCAGCCACTCTCCCGAAGAACCCGCCTCCTAAGAGGGCCACGGAAATGCAGAGCAAAGTTAAGGTACGGCACAAAAGCGCTTCCAATGGCTCCAAGACGGACACTGAGGAGGAGGAGGAGCAACAGCAGAAGGAGCAGAGGAGCCTGGCTGCCCACCCCCGGTTTAAGCGGCGACACCGCTCCGAAGACTGTGGTGGAGGTCCTCGGTCCCTGGCCCGGGGGCTCCCCTGCAAAAAAGCAACCACAGAGGGCAGCAGCGAAAAGACGGTTTTGGACTCGAAGCCCTCTGTGCCCACCACTTCAGAAGGTGGCCCTGAGCTGGAGTTACAAATCCCTGAACTACCTCTTGACAGCAATGAATTTTGGGTCCATGAGGGCTGTATTCTCTGGGCCAATGGAATCTACCTGGTCTGTGGCAGGCTGTACGGCCTGCAGGAAGCGCTGGAAATAGCCAGAGAGATGGTGAGTACGAGGCCCTTGCCAGCCTGCTCGCTTCCTTCCTTTTGGCTGTTTCTTCCACTTTCACCTGTTTCAGCCTTACTGGTTTATTCTTAATATCATGTGGTAATTCCTCTGGACTAAAGCCCAAATGATGGCAGGAATTTAATTTGGAAGATTGGTTTAACTTTTAATTTTATCAATAGTATGTGTCTATAGGTTACAAAGTCATGCAAGTGCGATATTAAAACAGATGTCCTCCACCCCTGCTCAGGCCGGATTCCTCATTCACTCTTTTGCCAGTTTCCTGTTTGTAAACAATAAGCTTTACTACTATTTGTGTTATTTGTTGATTCTTTTTTCCCATTTTTCAACATCTAATACTTATGAAGTATACTAACTATGGTTATATCTCCTGTTTTCTAAAACTTCTCATTCTCTAAAGTTATTCATTCATGTTATTTGCTTTTTATTTTTTTGAACCACATCTCTAAGTGAGACTTTGCAATGACAATGTTTATTCTTTAGGTCTGTTTCATAACTTGTCCTGGGGTGTTTGTCACCATCATCATTTACTTCTTCCCCTTTGAATGTTCTTTCCTGACTCTGGTGTTTTCGCCTTTCTTAGTGTGGACTCTCACGTAATAGAGTGCATCATCCTTTGGTTTCCTGCGCAAGGGTGCGAGGAAGGTTCATACGTTGAGATTTTGTCTACTGAAAATGTCTTTATTCAGTCATGTTTAACTGAAGATTGGATGGGTATAGAATTCTAGATTTGAAATCATTTTTTCCCACTGACTTGGCGTCATGACTCCTGGCTTGTCTTGTAGCTTCTAGGGTTGCAGTTGAGAGGACTGGAGTTCTGATTTTCAGTCATTATATGTGTTTTCTGTCTTCTCCCTGGGAAGATTTGAGGATCTTCTCATGTTTGACATCTCAGAATGATAAGCCTTGAGGTCAGTGTTTTTATTCATTGTGCTGGCTACTCTGTGAGATTTTGCCATCTGTAAACTCATGCCTTCAAGTTCGGGAAGTTTGTCATGTGTTATTTCTTGGATAATTTCTTTCCCTCTGTTTTCTGTTCTCTGCTTTTGGAATTCCTGTTAATTAGGGGTATTGTACCTCTTGACTTTATCTTCTCTCTCATGTTCTGTCTTCTGTCTCTCTTCCTTTTTGTTCTAATTTCTCCACGCTTTCTTCAACTTTATCATCTAACCTTTTATTTATTTATTTTAATTTCCGAAGTCTTGAAGAACTTTCTCTCCTCTGAATATCCTTCTGAAGAGACAGTTACCTGGTTGAACTGGGCTGAGTTAGGGACCTAACTCTACTTGCAGACTCTGAGTTAATGCTCTAGTGTCCAGCCCCATCTCGCACCGCCCACTTTCTGAGACGTTGTGCCTTCCCAGCCTCTGTGCCACAAGGGGCTGGCTTTCTAGTGGCTCCTCCACTGTACTCATCCCTCTCTCTTTGTGCTGAAATGCTTACTCGTCTATTCTGTTTCCTGCTTCCAGAATTTGGACATCTCTTGTGTGTTACTTCTTTCCTCTCCCATTCTTCATGTCCTTATGAATTTATCTTATACATGTATCTGTTTATTTTTGTGGGAAGGAAACAGATGTATAAATGTATGGTTTGGTCTACGGTATTTATTCAGATGAGAGTTGTTCATATTAATTTATATTTAAAACTTTTAGTTGACAATTATACAAATGACTTGATCATTATTAATAAGGATTTTATCAGCCAGAATCATAGTATTCTTGGACAGTTTTTACTGTCCTCTCCCACTCCCTTACAGTTCCCCCCAAAAGTACTAGATTTTATCATTGCATTATCCTCAGAATTTGTAACTGTCTGGCAAAAGGGAAGTACTCATAAAATGTAATTAATGTCAAATTTCTATGTATATTTTAAGTTAGAACATTATAATTGTCATACAAGGGGCTTGTCTTTCCCACCTGGTTCTTCTTCTGTTTCCTTCCCTGTCTCCATCATCAGTGTCACTCCTAGACCCCAAGTTTGAAATAGATTTACTTCTTAGACATAGTGGCATTTAAAAAGCAAAAGTCCGAAAGGGATATAACATATAAGACCCTAAAGTGCAAAATTCTTCAAAATAGTTGATTCTGAGCACTCGATAATCCATTAATCATGATCTTGTCCCAGTTCGTGGCCTGCTTGCCAACTTTCCTCTAGAAAGTTAAAATATTTGATGGGTTGGTTTGTTTTGTTTATTTGTTACTTTTTGATACATGTCCCTGTCATCTACCAGTGTTTTCTTTGTTGCAACATAGAGTATTATTAACATCTCTCAGAGTAATTTTTATGTGTAAACTTTTGAACAGTCTATAGCAATAATTGGTAACCAGCAATCAGCAAGGCTAAATCCTGCCTGGCAAAGCCCTAGATCCTGTGTCTCAATCCAAGTCTAATTTGTAGGAAGTAGAACGTTACCCGATAATGATGCGACCATCCTAAATCACAGTTTCCTTCATGCCCAAAGGTTAGTGAACAGTGGGGTGGCATTTTTAAATTCCTAACCAGGAATCCATGTCTTCAGAAAGTGACAGTTTAGTCTCTTACTTGTCAGCTTTGATCCCAAAATAAAATCTGGAATATTATAATTGGAACATACCCACTGAATGTGATAAATCAGTGTTTCTCTAACCCATCCCCATAACTTGCATTGACTAACTGGTTAAAATAACATGAAGCATTTGGGTACAGAACATTGAAAGTAATTTTTTGGTTTTTTAGTATCAATTGCATCCTCAGCTAAACAGTACTTCAAATTAATCAAGTGTTCTAAGGGATGAAAGGTTGGATGCTTTGTTTAAAGGTAAAAGGTATAAAAATGGGTATTTTAATCCCTACATTTGTATATAATAGCCTCTAAACCTAGATTGTTGAGTTTTCTGACAGCTCCATCAGGGCTGCAAATTCTACCATCTCCTTTAATGACAGGCTTCAGAACACTAACAGTTGACCAATCTTTTTTACTTAATATTATAGACATATAACATTCTATGAATTTCATGACCAATTTTAAATCTCATACTGCAGCTTTAAGCTTATTTCTTTACATTGCACCTACTCACTTTGCCAGTGCCCTTTAAAAATATTAACTTTCTCTTTCCTCAAGTCTGTTCTATTTATTTGACATCCCTCTTTTAGAATAGAATGCTAGCTTGGTTTGTTAAGTTTAATTTTTGAAAAGGCTAGCACATGTTTTATTTTCACAAGCTACTCAGTGAGATAGGAAGGGGGAACATACCATGCCATTACCCTTAGAACAAAGGGTGACTCGACTTTAGTGACATCTGCTCAGGCCTATTGATGTGTTTGATTTTAAAAATGGTTTAAGCCTGGCCAGCATGTCTCAGTGGTTGAGTGTCAACCTGTGAACCAGGAGATTACTATTCTGTTCCTGGTCAGGGCAAATACCTGGTTGTGGGCTCAATTCCTAGGGAGCTTGCAGGAGGCAGCCAGTCAGTGACTCTCATCATTGATGTTTCTCTCTCTTTCTCTCTCTCCCTTCCTCTCGCCAAAGTCAATAAAAACATATTTTTAAAAATTTTTAATGGTTTAAGAAACTGTGCTTCTTGGCTCTTTGAGCTGATGTTCCACTATGACAACAAGATCCTTTTCTGTTTTGCCTAGCTTTTATTCTCCTTCTGTTAATGTACTGGAGAACACATTAAAATTACACTGACTTGCCTTCTTTTATTTAATTTGATTGATGATGTTTCAATTTGTCGAGGTCATTTGAGTCTAGTTTTATCTTAGGTTTTAGCAGATGCATTCAATTTTGGACTGTTTAAAAGCACATTCTCAATCCTGTCATTTGAGATAAGGCCACATATACTTTATTAGAGATCCATTTTGGCCTGTGTATTTATCAGGTGTTTCAACAAGCATGATATTATAACAAAATAATATGGAGTCCTCGAGACAGTAGCTCCTCTCCCTGTAAGTGTAACACTACTCTGAAAATTGCTGCAAATGAACATACTTGTACAGATGGCCTTTTTACTCTCCTTCCTTCTCTCAGTGTGGGACTTAATCCATTCATTTCTGTGTAGTCCTCTTTGGTTTTGTCTAACTTTGAACTCTGATTACTTCCTTTGGTGTAATTGTATATGTGAATCCAAATGACTTCTGGCATGGATGGTGCATGACAATTGCTTCTAAAAGGCATACATATGACTTGGTGTGGCATATGTAGGAAATAGGAATGTGAAGGCCTTGAGGGTTGTGGCAGCAGACAGCGACCTGGTGACCATAGATCTCCGGTGTATCCCTTGACAGCACAGTCCAACTTTGCCCTCCATATGGGAGAGCTGCCTGCACTTGTTCCAGTCCGCCCCCCCCCCCCAAGACTGACAGCACCCCTTCTAAATAGATTAACAACCGCCATGGGGAATTGTTCATCGTTTTTTACCCCACAGTATATGTTAAAGAACTGGTTTTAGTAAAAATTTTTTGGTTCATAATATTAAGGATTATATTTAAAGTTTATTTTTAATACAAGTTTAAATAATGGAAAACATTTATCTCCCCCAAGCTAAGAGGCTACAAATTGTGACAAAAACATGATTTGAAAAGCATAAAAGTATTAATTCATTGATTACATTATGAAAATGTGGCCCCATGTTAAAATGACAAAAACAGGCCAGTTTCCCTTTCTGGTTATCTAGGTGCTCTGTGAATTCCCATCTGTGTTGTACTCCTTAAATTAGAAGCCTAGCAGGATGCTGCCACCAGCCCAGGTCCTGCTCTTACCTACAGTGTCCCTCTCCACCCACCCACCCACCATACACATGCCCTGCAGTGACCTCCCCTGGACTCCCTCTGCTCTCGCCCTCCCTCTCACATTTCCACACTCTCTTCATTCCCCTCTCCCTCTTTCTTACTCTCCCTCCGTCACCAGCCTCTCGCAGTTACTTGGTCTTTGTTATCAGAGCTCACACTTCTGGCACAGCCTATCTGCATTACACATCAAGGCACCAGGCCTGCTCACCTCTCTTCCCATGACTTCTAGCGTATAACACAAAATTGTGTAATTATCTTACTACCTCTTATTCTTAACACTTATCTCTCCTTTTTTACCACTACATGATGATCTTGAGACTAAACTTAGAATTTGGCTTTTCTAAATTCTAAGGAATCTCACGTGAAATTTGCAGTTCTGAATTTTATTGCTTATGTTATCTTACAGAATAAATCAGGACAAATTGGGAGACTTTTAATATTCCTACAATGTTTCTTTGTTTCTTTTAGGTGTAGGGAGATCATTCCTGTGATGCAAATTCATTATCGCTAATATGTTAAAAGAGCCAACAGTGTCAAATAGCATGTCAAAGTGGATATTCATTTCAATTCAATAAATATCTTAAGTCCTTGCTAGAAAACCAATACAGATCTGAAGTTGGTGTGCTGTGAGGGACCGTAGCTCATCTCATGACGGATGAGCCTTGGGCCTGGTCCCACTGCTGGCGTGTGAGGGGAAGCCCTGGCCCTGGCCCTGGTCAGGAAGCTTTGTGTGATTCATACAGAAAGCAGGCCCTGCCCCAGGCAGTCCCTGCACGGGAAACATGGGGAAGGGCACAGGAAGAGAAGGCATGACAGGGTGGCCACGGGGTCTGGAGGAGGCACTGGAACATGAAATACCTTTTATGAAGGTGCTATGGATTGTTTACATAAAGGTAACTAGTGACAGTGTTACTCATATTATAAAACTAATAGAACTGTAAGCCAGTCAATCACAATTCTGATAACCCAGCAAATTTGCTTCTTTTTTAGGTTTTGTCCATGTGCTTATTCTACTAGATACAAAAATATTGTAATAGCAATTGCCAACATTTATTGTTTTCAAAGCACTGTCCATGAATTGTTACATTTAAACCTCAAAACAGTCCTCTGAGGCGGGTCTCGTCAGGCTGCCAGATGAGACTGAGGCTCCCCCATCGTGCTGTGGGGACAAACCTGTGTGGGGTTTTCGCTTAATTTTGTAATTTTAATTTTCATATTAGTCTTTGGGATTTGTTTTAATATTTATCCAAGTATTCCTGCACTGTTGGACACTGAGGTTTCCAGTTAATTTACTATCTTTCATGCAACAGTAGACATTTTTATTCATGGAGTTTTATTTGGGGGGGAATTTTCAGATGTTGAACTGCTAAGTCAAAAAGTGTGAACATTTTGTGGGTTTTGTTAGGCATTATCTTGTGGCTTTCTCAGAAAGGATCACAGTGAGCTGTGATCATCCACAGGTACATGTGAACCCATGTTTATAAAACCTCAGTGGCATTGGATGTTCTTCTTAAATATTTATTTCTTTTTTATTTTGTTTCTTGTGTTGCTGATTTTGCTATTGTTTCCTATTTTATTGTTGTATGTCCATTGATCATTAATTTGGAATTTTACTCTTTCTTCTCAATTTGTTGTCATTTTTCTGTGCATAGTTTTCCTAGCCTGAGTAACTTTAATTATCTGGAAAATTCAGATGTATGGAAGTTCTTTCTTCAGGAGTGCCACCTAAATGAGACATTAGGAGAGCTCTTAGATAAAGCCTTATCACCTATAAATAGGATGATGGCAGAGGACTATTAAGGGTAAAATTAACCTCGCTGGAGATTAGGTAACTTCCTTGGTGGTTACTAAACTATTCCTGGAGGCTTTGAGTTGAAGTCATTTTAAAGGAAGTAAGTATTACAGGTTGGTGTCTGGTCTAGAAGGTGTTCTCACATGTCATTTTAGTAAAGATGTGTCTAGTCATTAAACTTTTTGGGTAGAAATTAAACTGAAGAGAAAATCCAGCCCCATATGACCCTGTCCCTGTAAGCCAGGTACAGTGGCGTGGTTTGGGCTGCATAAGCTTCTGAGCTGACACTGATTTGAATGTGTTGGCAGCATGCTGTGGTAAAGTAATGTGCTGTATGAGAATAGAACGGAAGAACTGCCACCGAAGCAGATGCATGAGACCAAGGTCAGCAATAGAACAAATTTCCAGCTGGAATAAACGTCACGTCTGAAGTGGTGCTGGTCCCTTCCGATGGGAGTGGGACCCAGCTGCAGTAACATTAACTTTGGAGGCATTTCGTTTCTCACATGTTACTCTAGGCAGCTAATGGTAGAGTGTCTAGTGAAATGTATGTTCATTTAACAACTCTCAGGCATATTCACTATGACTGGCTCCATCGAGATTCAGGTGGTTCCAGACTTTGAAAACAGTGTCTGTGAAGTTTAATCTTGGTTCAAACATATGTGAGGCATAGACCCTTGGTTTGCTTGAAAGTTATTTTGGTTTGGGTTTGGGGGGGGGGGGGGGTGTATGTGTCTTTTTTTAAAAAAAATTTTCAAAAACTACTTAAAGCTGGTTTGGTTGGGATAGTAGTTCATCAAGGTAAGAAATAGGATAATTGCCAGATGGTTCTCTTTACTTGTCTCTAGGTAGAGGTCCCTCTGGAAGGAATCAAAATACATTAACGCTTTAAAAGGGCAGCCCTCAAAAACGAAAGTTTGTGTGCTGACACGAGACTTTTTGAAACCAGCTCACCTGTCACCTGGTTCCCCAGGCAGCAAGTCCCAGCACTCTCATTATACCTGTGTCCCCACTTAGCACCATGTATTTTGACTGTCTTCCTCCCTAGATTAGTTCCCTGGGGACAGCATCAGCCCTGAGCCCACCGAGGTGCCTGACACAAGGCTGATCAGTACAAGTGCACCTGTGACTAGCAGACTTTCTTAAGAAAGAGATGTAATGTCCAGTGGTAGGAGGTGGGCCTTTGGACACCATTTAAATTATTTATTTTTAAAAGCATGTAATAATTGGAAATCATTTGTCACCATGCTGGTTAGAAATTTTTAATATGTTTTTATTGATTTTAGAGAGAGAGGAAGAAACAGGGATAAAGAGATAGAAACATCAATGAGAGAGTCATTGATCACCTGCCCCCTACTGGGGATTAAGCCCACAACCCGGGCATGTGACCTGACTGGGAATTGAACCATGATCTCCTGGTTCATGGGTTGACGCTCAACCACTGAGCAACACTGGCCGGGCAGAGTTTTAATCTTTGTATAAAAAATTGAAGACAGATGTTAAAATGTTTTGGTAGTGAGACTGAATGACAGTTTTTTCTATATGCTACTTTATAGTTTCAGAAAAGAAATTAACGGATGAGAGATAGACGGCCCGCAGTGTCCTAAGTGCTTATCCTGGTAGTTCTGTGTGAGGCACTGTATGCCGGGGGCATCGCCACAGGTCTGACTTCATCACAAGGGGCACCTGCGCAAGGTTTTGCTGGTGGTGTGTTTCAGTGTGTGCCTCTTGAGAGAAAAATGTGAGGTTCAGAGGTTAGTCCCCAGGCTCCTAACACTGGTGATTGTTGTCCTGGACTGTCCATCTAGAGGACAGCCTCCACTTTGACTCAGAAGAAGGGAGAGAAACAGTTACTGTATGAAAACATGGCCAAATGACTTACAACACAAGTTCCAGATCTGTCTATCCAGCTGCCCACTGGCCTCACTCAAAACCAATGTCCTCCTCTGCCCAACCAAAAACCTTGACGCTATCTTAGACTCCTCCCCTTCCCAGTTCTTCCGTCCAGGCAGTCAGTATATCCTGTTTCTATTTCCTAAACAACTCAAGTTCTTCTCATCTTCATCATCACCCCACTGGGCCAAACCATCATCCTCTGTCAGCACAGTAGCATCTTAATGGAATAAAACGGGACATGTCAAGACAGTCGATTGACAATTTAAAAATTGGGAGTGGGGGAGGTGAGTGTTGAATTTAATCAAGATTTCTAATCCTGGACCTGTTACTTGCAAGTTTCCATTTTCTTTAGCTATTGAAGTGAGGATTGGCCTCTTCCTGAGTATCTTCCTACTCTGGGATTAAGTTTCTAAAACAGAAACGAAGAAAAAAATGTCCATATCTATGTAGATGGATCGAACCAATAGTTCTTAAACTTTCTTGGGGATAAGAAACACCAGGGATGCTGCATAGATTGTAAGCTAGTCCACTAACTTTGGTACCAAAGCTCCCAGTCTAGGTTTGGACCAGGTTTTTCCTTCCAGTGCAGGGTTTCTGGGAAGAAAAGGCATGGGGGTTAAAAGCACTGCTGTGGGAGTGGGGTGACCTGAAAGGCCCTATGAGGTATCTCACACATTATCACCTCATTAAGTGACCCTGTAAACAAACCTGCAGAGAGGGTCAGCGGATCTGGCAGGCCAGCTCTAGGGTGTGGGGACCAGTGACCCCTTGGATCCTTGCATTGACAGGAGCTGAATTCTGCCAAGGCTGCTAGTTTTTCACGTTCCTTTTTGCTGGAATTTTGCCCCATATAAAAGCGCCTCTGCTGTCTGTTCTTTTTCAGGTCGCCCCTGCCCTTGAACTTTCGGGAATGGGGTGGCTTTGCCCGAGTAGGCCTTGAATATAAATACCCAGTTCAGTCAAGAGGATGAGCAGATGAAAGCAGTGGTGGGGTTGAGGTTGGAAGTCGATCTGGGCAAGTAGGAAGCGAGGCAGTAAAGGTAAGAAGAAAGCCCTCCAGAGCCAAGAGTTTGGAGCTTCTGTGAAGATTTGTGTTCCAGCATAAGATGCGCATATTTGAGATTTTGTTAAAAGGGGCCTATTGTGGCAGTAAATTTGTCATTTTTGCTACTAAAATAATAAAAAGTTAAATCTGGGTGCCTCTCAAATGAGCAGCACCCATAGTTGGCTTTCTAGAAGTTTAGACCCACTTCCAGAAAGTGGTGGGTGAGCTGGGGAGAGAGGCAGGATTATACCAAGTCACTTTCCGGGCAGGTAATTGCTTTTACATGGAACCTTTTTAGATTTAGAAAGCACAGCACGTAATCATTTCTCTATATAAGCCAGACCATGGTTTGAGCAAAATAAAAATAAGCTAGTACATAGTCTAAATATATGCAGCCTAAATTTCCGCTTGTTGAACTGTCTGTAAGCGTTTATCTCCATACTTGGAGGAAAGGCTGTTCTCTTCTCTCAGGGCTAGGGGCTCCCATTCCTGCTGGATTCCAGCCTTTTCTCTCTGGTCCTCGGTGAACGGTGAACGTGCTAATTACTGTCCGAAACCTCCTGAATTCCCAGCCCTTCCTTTTTAGCTTCTTAAAGAGCACAAATCCCTTTTTTTAATGTGTGAAAACTCTCCTAGACAAAGTATATGATGTTTTCAATAAAGTTACAGCTTCCTTCTCCTGTTACAAAAGAAAACCTCTGATGAGAATTATTTTAGTGGAGTACATGCAACCAGGTTAGATAAAGCGCAAGTTGTTTCAGGCGGAGACCTGGATCTGGCCTGCCCGAGAAGCCTCCCTAGTGAAACCTGGGCTGACTCTTTGATAGAGTTCTGAAGAATGGATATTAACAGTATACATTTTGTGCAAGACAAAATGATTAAACCAAATCTTTACTATAACACTTTAATATTCTAGAAGGTGGAGGTAAAGACTGATAGTAATTTAGATTGTGGCAAGTGGAAGCATTTTATTTGGGAAATTGCTTTATTTTGCTTTGTTTGCCTCCATAAATTTATTATTGCTGAACCTGAAGACTAAACCCAGGAGAATTAGAGTTAGGGAATTCTAAAACATTTAAAACCCACAGTGAGGTTCAGGCTGGTTGGAGTGTCATCCCATACACCAAAAGGTTGCAGGTTCCATTCCTGGTTGGGGCACGTGCAGGAGGCAACCGATCGATGTTTCTCTCTTACATTGATATTCTTCTCTCTCACCTCCCCTTCTATCCCTCTCTCCCTCTCGCCCTTCCTTTCTCTCTAAAATTGATGAAAAAACATGTCCTTTGGTAAGAATTTAAAAAGCAAAACCACAGCCAGTAGCCGACATCTGTGCCCATCACACCCACAGTTGAGGGTCATTCCATGTGTGATCATTCTAAGTTGTTTCAGCTCTGTGGACACCTTGGTAGAAATAATTCCTAGTCCCTGTACTAGTACTTGTCTAGAAAACATTATCATCAATAAAAATTGTCTGTATTAAAACAGGTAGTTGAGGGTGGGAATAAAGTGTGGGTAAATACTGGACCTAACCTGTAAAAATGCTCTAATAATAAGGTAAACATTCAGAACAAGTGCACGTAAGTTGCAGCATTGCTGGGTTTAAGTTTAATCACTAGGAGTAGATTGTTTTCAAAGCCAGCCCTGATGTCGGTGCTCCTCGCCTCCCACGTCCCATGGCCTTGCACATAAGCCCAGGCCTCGGTTATTCAGGGGGCCTTCTGTCCTGGGTGGAATCACTGATGGGACTTTTTTTTCTTCCATTTTTATACCGGGTATCTTAGGAATAACCCTGCATTTCATTTAAAAACTATTCTTGTCCTTCATTGTCAAGCCCATTCAGGGTCTGGGGTGGGGCGAGGAGTGTTGCCCTCATTAATTATCTTAAGAGACTCTCCACTCTGCTCTCCCCCCCCCCCAGCTGGGTATCATCCCCAGTGTACTGTTGAGAAGATCGACCCTTAAATGACTTAACTGACCCAAGCTCATAGTTGGTGGAGGCAGGCCAGGTGCTGCCTCCTTCCTCTCCTGGAGCCCCGGCTGCAGGTCCACAGCCAGCACAGTCCTGCTGGACGGTTCTGCGGGAGCAAGGAGCTCCCAGAACCGCCTCCACCCCAGCCCTCCCTCTCCCTCTCCCCTCTCCCCTCTCCCCTCTCCCCTCTCCCCTCTCCCCTCTCCCCTCTCCCCCTCCCCCTCCCCCTCCCCCTCATTGCTAATCTGTCTCCTTTTAGACTGCTGTGTTTGAGGCAGGAACCAAGAGCAACATAACCCCGCTGCATGTAAGGAAGGCAGATACAGGAGATAGCAGCTAACTGGAACGTATTTAACTAGATTTTTTTCTTCCTTCTACTCTAGGATAAACAAGAAATGGTAAGAAAAACAGCTTGCTACCAGAGATGTGTTTTTTTTTTAATGGTTTTATTGATTTTTAGAGAGAGTGAGGGAGAGGGAGAGAACTATTGGTTGGCCGCCTCCCACACCCCCTAATGGGGACTGAGCATGCAGCCCTGGCCTTTGCCCTGACCAGGAGTTTAGCCGGCAACCCTTTGGTGCATGCGACTGCGCCCAACCAACTGAGCCACACTGGCCAGGGCCAGAGGTTTATTTTTTAAAAGCAAGTTTTAAGTTTATCTTGGGGTCACTTTGATAAAGCTTAGTCTCTACCTAGCATCTTACAAGAATATACCTAATAATAGAGCCATCACTCTGAGGCAATAGAGAATAGCCAGTTTAATTCAACATGGTGTGGGCTGGGGTGCTACATAAAGGGTGTCTAGCCCTACCTTCAGTTACCCACCAAATGTCATTTGAAATGAAACCTATTACTGATAATTCCAGTTAAAATTTTGCTCTAAGTCCAGAACATTCTATTCTGTAAATGGAGAGGGGACCACCTGTGTCCTCTCGTCCTTGGAATCCTGCTGCACTGATGCCTAAAGGGCCCCCCTTCCATTGTGTGGCAGCACCGCCCTCCAGCGCGCTCTGTCACGCCGACCCCCGGGGTGCCGCTCATCACCAGGTCCTGTTGGTTTTATCTCCACGGGGTCTGTAGATACAGCCTTTTGCATGCATTTACACACACCCACCCAAACTCTTCCATGGTCCCTGACCCAGGACTGCTGTGGACCCCTTCAGAATCGCCTCCAGTGTGTCGGCCCTCCACACCAAGTTCTCATTCCATTGTGTTCCCTCTGCCCTGGCCGCGTCCCCTTCCCCCTCTGCCTGAGTAATTCCTACTAGTTGTCTCTCCACTGTGCTCAAGCAACAAGAATGCTGCTCTGACCTTAACCAGGTCTCACTGGACCTGTAAGCTCTGAAGTACTGTTTACATCATAACAGTTCAGTTTGGTTTTTTACTGGACCATTCTGTAAATTCCCCAAGGGCAGACACTAGATGGACTTGCCACCCTCAGTTCAGCCCCTTTGCCTCGCACAGGCATGCAAGAATAATTTGTCAAATGAACAGAAAGGGAAGATTATTCCATTTCTGAAATTGAAACCATTTAAGGAAACTTGAGTGTCAGAGCAAAGACCACTGAGAATCAGAGGCACCTTGGTCGTCTGCTCTTGCACAGCCTTTGGAGAACCAGCCTATTAGAGGAAGGGAAGGAGGAGAGAAAACTGAGCCCATAAGCACCACAGTGAGTTCTTACCCATTTTCTTCTGGCCCGTGTTTTCAGTTTCTGAGCTTTTCAGCTTTATGCTGTGGATTCAGAATTGACATATTAATAAGACAAATTAATAAATTGACACATTAATAAAAGCCCCAAGAATAGCTTGTTAGGAAGTCACAATCCTTTCTTCATATTCAGTGGAAAAACTCACATTTTATGGTTCTGTAAAGAAACACCAGCCTAGCTTTGTACCTCTGTTAGCCCTGATCACCTTCACACCGGCTGGAGATGCACCTTACGTCCCACACACCTAGCGTGTGAAAGTCTGGATTTGTAAAAGCAACAGCAAAAGGAGATGTATGTGTTAAAATCTGCTAGAGGAAGACACCTTCCCCAGCTGCATCTTAGACCTGATAAGTTCTCATTATTTGTTTCCCAAATGGTGAAATGAACACATTCATTTTTGAAAGGCATGTCTACTCTGAATATATTCTTCATGGGCTCAACTTTTTGGCTAAATTCTGGCCCATCTGTTAGACAGGTGAAGTGCAGAAAAACAAGGAAGGACATTGTTAATGACGAAAAAGGCCTTTAATCCCAAGCCTTCTAGCCTGATTCAGAACGTGACTCCACTGCAAACCCACCTGCGAGTTCAGAGATAGCAGGAAGGGAATTCAGGGAACAAGCTTTCCTCGTGGATCAGAAAAGGCTAGGAATGCAGCAGGAGACGCTGCCAGGCTACTGCACTTAAATTTTGACCTTGGTCATGCTGTCATACATTCTGCTCTACTCCCAGCTCAGCCACCCCTCAACCCCCACTCATTTAGCCACAAGGACACTTATTAAAGGTTTATAATGTGGTTTGAAAAGCTTTCCCAGAGAAGTTAGTAGTTTTCAGGGTCAGCAGCAGAACCTCTTTTTGATTGGGAGTTTTCTAGGAGGGGAACGGGTCTAAATGGATAATTTTATTCCAGATAATTATATCTGAAAGACGATGATTGGATTGAAGAAGGTTTGTATATGTGTGTCCCTTGCCCCTCGGGCAGAGGCAATGGGCTGTTAGGCTCCAGGTGTACTGAGGAGCAGTACCACCTGCTGGGCCTCAGCCCCCCCTCTTGGCAGCAGGTAGAAATTATTCTGTATTATTCTAATGTGAGTGAATGGGGTTGCATAGCAAGGGTGAGGATGGGCTGGGAGAACCTTGGCTAGGAGCACATAGCAGGTGACAGACATGGTCACAGGCAGCCTGGGTCTGCTCTCGGCACAACACGCAGGGCAGTATCTGGAGAACAGACCAGCCTGCGGGCGCTGTTCTGCTTGCGCTCAGTATGCCTTTGGGGGGAGGTTTCCATGCTTTTGACCTCCTGCTAGTGTTTAATTTGCTTGGTTGTGTGTAATTTTATTCCCTGTTTATTTAGCACCAATGCAAAAGTGCTTCGCAAAACTTTAAAAGTAATTCCCATTAATCTGTATTGATCAGGATAGAATTAGGAGGGGAAACAGTGAAAGGCTGAAGAGTAGCTGAGAGATGCAGTGTTCAGGGATTTGGCCAAGAGCTGACCCTGTCGCCAGTGCCCTCAGAGGTGAAATAGTGTTGAAACATACACACAGCAACTAACCTATGAAAAGATGGTGCCAGCAGATGTTCAAGCCCACCTGGGCTCCGCGTCTTCAGGCAGGATTCTAAGGGAGAAGATTAGTTCCAAAAAATAATCTTTTAACTTTGTCTTAGTTAAGTCATAACAATTATGTAACTCATTCTAGTTTATAAAACACTTTCACAGTTATTTCATATAATAACTCTATAAGGAAGGCAGGGTGAATATGGTTATCCCCATTTTACAGATGATAAATTGATGGGGTAACTTTGGTTTTGGCTTTCACACAAGAGCTGACACCCTTGTGGCCCTTGGGCTGCTTCACACTGGTCATCATTCACATGAGACCGTCCACATTGACTCTAAAAAGCCAGTCGGACCTGGGCCAATGTCTTCAGGTACACAGCCGCCGGCCAGAGAAGGCTGCTAACGTGACTGGCTGGCATTTAAACTGGTATCATCGTGCTTTATTAAGGTGTGCATTTCATGGATTCAGTTTCTGAAGTTGGTGCTTTTGCTGGAACAGCTACAGGACATAAATGCAGCTTTGAAAACCACAGGCCGTGCCTCTCATAGCATTGAGTAAACGGACCTGAGAAGAGCTGGGCAGCTCTCTGGCCTCCAGGGTTGACTCTGAAGCCAGGTGGTGCTCTGGGCTGTGATGAAGGTTCCAGAGGCCGTTGCCCAGCACTTCTGAGCCTGAGCATGGCAAGCAGCAGCAGGTGCCTAGGCCTGTCTCGTGAGCTTTCATGAGGGAACATGAGGTTATCTAGCTCTAAGGAAGCAGGGACCCAAAACATAGAGAGGGTTTTGTATGTTTTGCTTTTAACCAACACCTTGAAGTGCCCCTGAAGGAAGATTGATAGGTGCAGTCACATCAAAGAAAGATGCTTTCAGGGCCTCAAAGGGTAGCTAGCTGCTTGTATGTAGACCATGTTGCTGGCTTAGAGCTAGAGTCCATGGTTCAGCAGCAGCGGCTTCTGTCCTAGATATAGAAGGCTTAATTAAAAGGGAAAGAAAGCTCTTGCTGTTGGCCGAAAATTAACACACACCTTGTTCCACATTCTCCAGGCTCTACCAGCCTCAGCTTTTTAACTCACATTGAGGAGCAGCCTTGTTAGTTTTCTCCAAGCTCTCCAATTTGTCAAACCTTGCGTTCATTCCATTAGCCCACATTTACGGTTCCTACAGTGTGCCAGGCCCTGGGGACACAGAATGAAGCTCACAGTTTAGGAGAGGTAGACAAACATGAATAATACTGTAAGCATGAGCAGAAGTGTGTGCAGTGCTGAATAAAAGCCATTTCGTATGTGATCTTTAAGGCTCGAACAGAACTGATCGTCACCAGCCCTAATAATACTCTGACCCAAATGCATTGGTGCTCTGAGGCTGCTTGGAGATGCTTATTAAACAGAGCCTTTATTCAGGTCACAGTTACAACTCAGGAAAAAGCCTTTCTGTGAATGAAGAGGCACAGTTCTCCTGGGGCACTTCCGTTGGGTATGGATAAAACTGCTCTTAGGTGATTCGACTCCTGCCTCTGGGACAGTGACAGGGCTGGTGTAAGGATCAGGGTGGGTGTTTGGCCACTTTCTGTTGTTCAGACATGTCCTAAAACTAAGCATACATTTTATCACTTAATTCCCAAGATTACAGTGTCAATAAAAGCAGGGCTCTTGTCCGAGTTGCCTAAAAATAACTTTTATTCCTTTTGATAAGTGAAAAATTCACTGTTGAGATTGGGTTGTTGCTTGCTTGAAAAACACCCTGATTTAGAAACCATAAAGCCCCAGCTGTGTGTCTGATTTGTGTGCAGGCCAGTGTTGGGTGGACTTCTCCTAGGAGTGAGTATCGTTGAACTTGTAGCAACAGTGGGGTCAAAAACAAAGGGCATTTAGCTCTGCAGTGACTGTTGCGTTACTTGCATTATGGGAGAATGATAGTGTAATTAGTTTCTTCAGGTGAAAAGTAAAGAATAAAAATCTAGTTAGAAGTGGTATTGGCCTGGATGTTGATTGGGTATAGAAGGGGAGAATAAAAACCGGGTATTAGAGAGAGAAGGTTTTCTAGCCTGTCTTTGGCGCCTGGCACATGGAATTGCTGGTTGAGGTGGTAGTTCTTTTTTTAACTTTGAGGAACCACCATACCATTTCCCACAGCAACTGCACGAATTTTCATTACAGCAAGTGTGCAGGAGTTCGTTCCAACTTCTACCGGGCTTTGCCAGTACTTGTGTGTGTTTTTTCTTTTGTTTTGGTTTTTGTTTTGATGGTAGCTATTCTGATGGATGTGGAGTGGTATCTTTTGATTTGTATTTCCCTAATGATGATCTATGCTGAGCATCTTTACATGTGCTTATCTTCACATTTGTATATCTTAGGAGAAATGGCTATTCAAGTCCTTTGCCCATTTTTAAAATGGGTTTTGTTGTTGCTCTTGAGTTTTAGGAGTTCTTTATGTATTCTGGAGATTAATCCCTTATCCTCTATATGATTTGCTAATATTTTTTCCCATTCTGTTGCCTTTTTACTTTCTTGATGTCTTTTGATGCACAAATTTTTTTAACTTTCATGAAGTCAGATTGTCTATTTTTTTCTTTCGTTACATGGGTCTTTGTTGTCACAATCCCAAAATTATTGCCAAGTCCATTTTTATGAAGCTTTTGTCCTATGTTTTCTCTAAGAGTTCTATTGTTTTATGTCTTACATTTAGGTCTTTGATCTATTTTGAGTTAACTTTTGTCTGTGGTTTTAGGGAAGGGTCCTTCAGTCTTTTGCATGTGGATATCCAGTTTTCCAGCACCATTTGTTGAAAACACTGTCTTTTTACCCATTGAATGATCTTGACACCCTGTCAAAAATCATTTGACCATGTCTTCGATGGTTTATTTTTGACTCTGTTCTGTTCCCTGCCAGTGCCACACTGTTGATTATTGCAGTTATGTTGTAAGTTTTGAAATCAGGAAGTATGAATCTTCCACTTTTGTTCTTTTTCAGTATTATTTTGGCTATTCAAGGTCTCTTGAGATTTAGTAAGAATTTTAGGATACATTTTTCTATTTTTGGAAAAAAAAAGTCATTGGGATTTTGATAGGAATTGCAGGTCACTGTAGGTAGTACTGGCATTTTAATAATATTAAGTCTTCTAACCCATGAACATAGAGTGTGTTTTTATTTATTCATGTCTTCTTTAATTTCTTTAAGCAGTGTTTTGTAGTTTTCATTGTCAGGTCTTCCACTTCCTTAGTTAATTCCTGGGTATTTTATTCTTTTCGATGCTATTGAGAATCAGCTGTCTTTGTAATTTCCTTTTCAGATTGTTCGTTGTGCATGTGTAGAAACGCATCTGACTTTGTGTGTTAACTTTTTACCCTGCTACTTTGCCAAATTTACTTATTAGTTCTCATAGGTTTTTTGTGGGCTCTTTAGAGTTTTCTGTATATAAGATCAGATCATCTGCAAACAGAAGACAATTTTATTCCTTTTCAGTTTGGATACCTTTTCTTTCCCAGTTGTTCTGGCTAGAAATTCCAGTACTGTGTTGAATGGAAGTGGTGAAAGCACTTTCTTGCTTGTTCCTCATCTTAGAGGAAACTTGGAGTCTTTCACTACTGAGTATGATACTCCCTGTGGGTTTTTCATAAATGGCTTTTGTTTTGTTGAGGTAGTTTCCTTCTAGTCCTATTTTGTTGAGTGTTTTTATCATAAAAGAGTATTGGATTTTTTTTTTCTTCCTCTTTATTGTTGAATGTAAGAGTGTTGGATTTTGTCAAATGCTTTTTGTTTATCAATTGAGCGTGATCATGTGGTTATTTCCTTCATACATTGATGTAACTACAATAATATACAAAACCTCTGCTTTACAGCTCCAGTTCCTCCAGTTGTTGTCACACAATGCATCTTTATACATTGTGTGCCCCAAAACATAAACTAATAATTTTTAAATGCATTATTAACTGTATTAGCCTCTTAAATCATGTAGAAAAAAAAAAGTACAGTTACAAACCATTGTTACAATAATAACTTGCTTCTATAATTGCCCATGTATTTACCTTTATTGAGATCTTTATGTCTCCATACAGCGTTGATATACTTCTAGTGTCCTTTTATTTCACCCGGTAGGACTCCCTTGAGCATTTCTTGCTGGATAGGTCTAGTGATCACAAATTCACTCAGCTTTTGTTTATTTGGGAATGTCTTAATCTCTCCTTCACTTTTTTTTTTTAATCCTTACTGAGGATATTTTTCCCATTGCTTTTCCAGAGAGAGTGGAAGGGAGAGAGAGAGAGAAACATCGATGTGAGAGAGACACATCGATTGGTTGCCTCCCGTACGCACCCCAACTGGGGCCAGAGAGAGCCTGCAACCAGGGTACGTGCCCCTTGGGCGAAATCGAACCTCAGTCGCAGGCTGACACTCTAACCACTGAGCCAAACCGGCCAGGGCAATATCTCCCTCACTCTTGAAGGACTGTTTTGCCAGATAAAGAATTCTTGGTTGATAGGGGTGGGTGGGTGTGGGTGAGTGTGTACACGCACACATGCACACACATGTTAGCACTTTGAATATATTGGCCCACTGCTGGCCTCCAAAGTTTCTGATGAAAGACCTGCAGAAAATCTTACCAAGGATCACTTATGACAATTCACTTCTGTCAAGATTCTCTCTTTTTTAGATTTTTCAAGTTTGATTTTACGTCTTGGTGTGGTTCTCTTTGAGTTCATCTTATTTGGAGTCTTTGAGCTTCTTGGATGTTTATAGTCATGTCTTTTAACAAATTTGTGAAGTTTTCGGCCATTGGTTCCTTCCAAGATTATCTCTGCCCTTTTTTCTGTCCTCTTTAAAGGACTCTCACGAATCCTGTGTTGTGCTTAATGGTGTCCCACAGGACCCTTAGGTTTTGTTCACTTTTCTTCAATCTTTGTTGTTGTTTTTCCTCAGACTCGGTAATTTCCTATCTTCAAGTTTACAGATTCTTTTTTCTGCCTGCTCTAATCTTACTTAGAATCCTTATTGTGAATTTTTATTTTAGTTATTGTACTTTTTAGCTTTAGAATTTCTTTTGGCTCCTTCTTAGGTTTTCTATCTCTTTATTGATGTTTTCATTTGTCCACACATTGTTTTTTTACTTTCCCCACATCTGTCGTTAGTTCTTTGAGCATCTTTAAGACAGTTCTTTTAAAGTCTTTGTCTAGTAGATCTGCCATTAGGCCTTTTTTTAGGGATGGTTTCTGTTGATTTATTTATTTTATTTAAAAAAATTTTTTTTTCCTTTGAATAGGTCATACTTTCCTATTTCTTTGAATGCCTGTGAGTTTTTGTTGAATACTGGACATTTGAATCTAATATTGTGGTAACTCTGGAAACCACATCTTCCCTTTCCCCAGGGTTTGCTGCTACTTGTTGTTGTTGCAGGTTGTCTCTGTGCCTAGGATCAACCTGAGGTGTAAACTCAAGGTCTTCTCAGATCTTTCCTGAGCCTTTCCCTTGGAATGCATGTTCACTTTCTATTTTCTCCTCTATATGCAGTTGTTCTTGAATGTCCTAGTCTTTAATGTCTGGCTCCCAAAAATGGAGGAAGCCAAAAATGAACAGGGGGTGGGAATAGTGTTACTCTTTTTAATCCCTGGAAAGTCACTTCTGCTGGGGAGAGGGGGCAACAACAGCGGTGGCCTGCCTCTTTATCTCCACCTCTGTGATCAGAAGCAGCAGCCAGAGAAGAGATCCCCAGTGCTTGGAGGACAGGGTTCTTTTTGCCCATCCTGGTTCCCACAAGTTGTGTGCAAGCTGCTTCAGGAATGTGCACACAGCTACCTGCCACTTGAATGGAAGTGGGACATGGGTAGCTGCAGCCCTTCAATAGACTTCAGAGTTTCAAAGTAGTTACATCAGACAGTTTCTGCCTGTGCAGTTGTCTAGATGAGACAGAGAGCTTGTGCTACCTACTCTGCCATCTTCCCATAATCCCAAAATTTGTATTTCTAAGAAGTTCCCAGATGATGCTGATGCTGCTGGTCCAAGGATCGTACCTTGAGAATGACTTAACTAAACTCTTTAAGGTTCTTTCTTTAGGCCTTAGTATACTATGCAGGGTCTTTCTCCTCTGGCTACAATGTGGTAAATTAATTGTGCTTTTTAATTGCAGTAAGCATTTTATTGATGTAAATGAGTTTGCTTTCTCTATGAAAAAGGTATGGGATCTGTGGTCTGCGGGCTGTTGCAGGGCAGGGAGCTTTGGATGCCCTGCAGGGGACAGAGAGGCATGTGTTGAGGTGGGAAGGAAATGGACATTGTTCAGATATGAACTTGATCGCTTCTCTTTTCTGTCTGTAAACTCAGGTGATGACAGGGCCTGCTCTGCAGGCTGCTCTTAGTAGGTAGCCTGTGTGGAACATCCAGCGTGCGTCTGGTGTGTGCTCCTCTTAGATCACAGTTACTGAGCACTTTGACTGCAAGTTACGAAGTTACACTAAAGGTGATTCTCTTGTCCTCCCCCAACAAGTCAAGATGGGTGGTCCCAGGGTTGGCTAATTCAGTGCTCAACAGTGTCACAGAGCATCCAGGTTCTCTCTGTCCTGTCAATTCTGTCCTCAGTGGGCTGAGCTTTGTATTTAGAGCTGTCCCCTCGAGGTGTAAGATGGTGCTAGAGATCTCACCATCCCATCCCATCATAGAAGCAGAGCGAGAAGGTAGCCTTTTCCTGCCTCTTGTTTTTAAAAGAGAGGCGACACTTTCCCAGAAGTTCCTTCCCTGCAGACTTTGTACCAGAAATGCTTGACACACCCATTCCTAAATGATCACTGCTGTCTGAGAGTCACCACCCAGGGTGAGGATGACCTGGAGCACAAGTCCTCTGGAGAGCTGGCTATTCAGGCTCCTTTAGTCCGAAGGGGTGGAGCAGGACCGGCTGCGGGAAGCCCCCTTACAAATCAGCCACACTTGCTCCCCCTGTTGATGGTGAGTCCTTTGTTCTGAAAAGGTGCCTGTGGCACTGATAAAAGATGAAGTCTAGGGCTACCCAGAATGCTGCCAACTGTCCTCGTCCTTGGTTTACTCTAGGCCAAGTAATCCAAGGACGTGAGGGCACATGAACCCAGAAAGATGTTTGTTTCTGAGAGGAAACAACACTCTGGAAGGACTTGTCTTACAGCCCTATTCCTGCCCGTTTGTCTCTGGAGGAATCTCGGGGTCAACCCAGACCGGCTCTGACACCGAGCAGATTAGTTCCCCTTCTGGTGCTTCAGGCACCTCATCTGTGGGAGGATGGTACAGGGTAGTTACGAGGACTGGATGAGTTGGTCCGTGCCAGTCGCATATAGCTCCTGAAGCATGGTGAGCACCTGTTCTGCATTAGTGTGATTTTACCTTCAGCATCAGCTTTGGGGGAGCTTTATCCAGCTCCCTGTTGTCCTGCTCCTGCCACTGTGGCTTGGAGGTGAGGCATTCCTGCCTGCTGCAGGCCTGCGAGCCACACCGACCCCTGCTAGGCACCTTCTGCATGGGAAGACCCTTTAGTCACTTTGCCTGGAGAGGGTATGGGCATGTGGGGAGCCTTTCCTTTCCACAAGTGTGACCGCTGAGGTATCATTTTACTTATATGTTTCCTAGAATCAGGAATAAGTGCCTGTATCTTCCAGGTAGCCTTACCTGGGTGTGCCTTGGCCATCGGAAGAGCCTGCATTCTTTCTCAGTGGGCCAGTGTGGTTGGCATTTGCGAATATGATTGTTGACGATGGGACACATTTCTTGTGCCGACAGGAGTGAGAGCTCAGAGCGGCCACTTCGGAGAAATGATGGAGAAGCGCCTCACTTTAAGAAAACCTGACCATATAAGGAGGAGATCTCAATTACAGAATAGTGTCTCACTCGGCCAGAAATTCATGGCAGGTTTCCTAGTGCATTTAAAGCAGGGTTTGTGTGTAAAAATACCATTTGCTGTTACAGGAGCCCATATTTTCTGAAAAGGGAAATATACTTGTATTGGGCATTGGGATAAGTAGAATAAAAATAAAACCTTGCAAATATAAGAATTGGAAACCAAATTCCACTTTTAATTCTAAAAGGTTTATATATAACTCTACTATCTTACCCTCTCCTCTCCCCGAGACTTGCACAACAGAAGGAAACAGGCAAGATCCACACACAGTTCAAGAGAGCATGTTGCTGGGCGGACAGGGGAACACAGAGGCGGGGCCCCGGGCCTCACCCTCACCCACTGTGTTGCTCTGTTTGGTTTATTTGAGTGTTGGTGAGGCCTGCCCTAAGTCGTTACTGCTGGGTCTTCTCCATGTGTGGGCAGCGAATGGCAGTCAGAAATTGACCCGCTCATCCTGCCGCCACAAACTCCTGTAACCACAGGGACATGTGCTGACGTCTGACCAGTGGGGTCTGGGGACAGCCTGGAAGAGAGGCTGAATCTGGAACGCTGACATGTCTGACTCGTCCTTTCCTTTCAGAAATGTTCCCACTGCCAGGAGGCAGGTGCCACCTTGGGCTGCTACAACAAAGGCTGCTCCTTCCGCTACCACTACCCGTGTGCCATTGACGCAGGTAAGGCGGGGCGCCGGCCCTGATCCAGAGCATCGCAGGGCCGGGCACACGCTTCCTCTGCCTTCTTCTCCCTCGTTACATTTTTTTGTCCCTTCTGACCCTGGGATGTTTGTAAATTCTCAGGGAAATGCGGAGGGGAATATAAAGGGGTAAGATGGGTCGTTTTTTTAAATAACAGCTTTATTCATGTAATTCACACAATTCACCTATTTAAGTGTACAGTTCAGTGGTTTTTAGTCTATTCACACATATATAACCATCACCACAGTCGATTTTAGGACATTTTATCACCTCAGAAAGAAACCCTGGGTCCCCTCCTCCATCCTGAGCAGCTGCTGACCTGCTTCCTGTCTCCATGACTGCTTGTTCTGGACATTTCTCATCAGTGGAATCAGACAGTGCGTGGTCTTTGCGCCTGGCTTCTTTTACTTAGCATGCTGTTTTTCAGGCTCATCCATGTTGTGGCATGGATCAGTACTTTATTATAAGGCTATACCTTTATGATTACTTATCATTCATCACTGGATGCACATTTAGGTTGTGTCCACTTTTTTTTTATTATAAGCAATACTGCTGTG
The DNA here is from genome assembly GCF_964146895.1 of Miniopterus schreibersii. Classification (NCBI taxonomy): domain Eukaryota; kingdom Metazoa; phylum Chordata; class Mammalia; order Chiroptera; family Miniopteridae; genus Miniopterus; species Miniopterus schreibersii. The sequence continues at coordinate 183,483,882 of NC_138102.1, read as the reverse complement.
AACGTTCACATACAGGTCTTCTTGTGGACTTAATGTTTTGTTCTCTGGGGCATAACAGGAGTGGAATTACTGGGTCATGTGATAACTCTGTGTTTAACCTTTTGAGGACCCGCCAGACTGTGTTTCAAAGTGGCTGCACCATTTCCTGTTCCTTCCAGCAGTAGGTGAGGGTTCTAGTTTCTCCATGTCCTCACTGACACTTGTCATGTCTTCTTTTTTTTTTTTTTAAGAATAGTTGGTTGGTTCTTAGAGAGGAGGAAGGAGGAGAGAAAGAGAAACATCTGTGTGAGAGTGCAACATCGGTCAGCTGCCTCCTGCACGCCCCACCAGGGGTGGAGCCAGTGACCCAGGCATGTGCCCTGGACCAGGAATTAAACCAGCAACCTCCCTGTGCATGGGACGATCCCCAGCCAGCTGAGCCACACCGGCCAGGGCTGGTTCTTGTAGCCATCCCGTGGGTGTGAAGTGGCATCTCGTGATTCTGATTTGCATTCCCCTGATGGCTAATGATGTTGCACATCTTTGGTAAAGTCCAATGGATCTGTTTTTTCTTTTGTTCCTCCTTCCTTTTTCTTATATCTCAGAAACCATTGCGTAATCCAGAATCACAAAGATTTATGCCCATGTTTTCTCTTACAAGTTTTATAACTTTAGCCCTGACATGAGTCTTTGATCCATCTTGAGTTAATTTTTATACATGGTGTGAAGCCAGAGTCCAATTTGTTTTTTTGCACATGGATTCCAGTTGCCCCAGCATCGTTTGTAGAAAATACTGATCTTTACTCATTCAGTGATCTTAGCACCTGTGTTGCAAACCAGTTGACCATAGAAGTATGTGCTTATTTCTGGACTCTCCAGTTCACACTGTCTTGATTACTATAGCTTTGTAGTACATTTTGAAATTGGGAAGTGGGAGTCCTCCAATTTTGTTCCTTTTGTTTAAGGTTGTTTTGGCTATTGTGGGTTTGTTGTTCCATATGAATTTTAAGATCAACTTGTCAATTTCTGTAAAAAGTGGCCATTGAAGCTTTTATAGGGCTTGCATTAATCTGCAGAACAATTAGGGATATCATCATCTTAACAATAGTCTGTCTTCCTATGCATGATCATGGATGTCTTTCCTTTTATTATAGTTTCTAATTTCTTTTAGCAATGTGTTGTAGTTTTCAGAGTCTAAGTTTTTCATTTTTTTGTTAAAGTTATTATTTTTTTATTTTTGGTGTGATTATAAGTGGAATTTTTAAATTGAATTTTCTGATTTTTCATTGTGAGTGTATAGAAATACAATTGATTTTGTTATATTGATCTTACATCCTGCAACTTTTCTCAACTCATCGATTTAGTTATAGTTTTGTAGTGAGTTTCTGTATACAAGTTATGTCATTTGCAAATAGTTTCACGTTTTTCTTTCTTGCCCTGGCTAAAACTTCTAGTTTAATGTTGGATGGAAGAGGCGAGAGCCGACACCCTTGTTTTGTTTCTGGCCCACTAAATTTGATGATAGCTGTGGATTTTTCATAGATGTTCTCAAGCAGCTAAGGAAGCTCCCTGTGTTCCTAGTTTGTGGAGTGTTTGTATCATGAAAGGGTTTCCAAGTGCACTGAGATGATCAGAGCAGTGTTTGGCTGTGTGATAACTGTCTGAAAGAAGAAAAAGCTTTTGTCCAAGAAGTGCCATCCAGTGGTTGACGCAGAAGACTTGAGTTCTGACTCAACTTCAACAGCCTGGGAAAACCCTTTCTCTTCTAAACTCTTGTCTCCTCAGTGGGTGTTTTCACCAGTGACTTTCTGAGCATTGGGTGTGTCTAAGCCCTTCACACAGCTGGCCCTCATCCGATGCTTGCAGTCAGGAGGGAGAGAAAATGGACAGGTAGACAGTGCAGCGAGTGGCGTGGTGCCTGTTGTCTGCGTCTTCCTGGGTTCTGGGGAACATGACTTCCCTGGGAGCAGCCGTGCTGTCTCTGGGAGGTGGGGTTGGTGTGGATTTGGGGGGGGAGCGTGGCTCGCTGGGCAATGGAAGCGGGTACAGAGGCGAAGAGCACATGCATCTGACAGGTGCGGAGAGAATCTGGGTTCGCCTCAGCCACCTCCCCCCAGCACAGTCACACGCCTGAGGTGCCCTTCAGCCGCCACCCTGCCTTTCACTCCCTTCTCTGTCCCTCCTTTCCTTCCTCCCTCTTCTTTTCTTTCCTTCTTTTTTTTTTTTTTTTTTCCTCCCTCTTCTTTTCTTTCCAAGTTTCTGGAGGAGGAGCAGCTAAAAAAAAAAAAAAAGGTACAGAAAGATGATGTTTATGCCAAAGTTAGATTCTCATAAAAGTGTGTGTTTGCAGCACTGAGGGGCAGCTGGTGGCCAGGGTGCCTAGAAATGTCAGTGCAGGAGGTGTGGGTTTTGGCCTGGCCCTGCTTCCCTGTTGAGTCTAAGCTGTACTTCCCCTGGGGTGGCGTTCAGGCATATTCTGTAGAACGGCTGTTAAATGCTCCTCTCTCAAGAGCCAACCGTTCTTTGCCTTTTCTCATTTTCATATTGCCTGGGCATCAGAATGTTTGTTTTATTTTCTAGTTTCAGCTTTGTGGTTTTTAAATGAAGATTCTTATATGGAGAATGCTGCAAGAGTCAGCTCTCCCACTCGGTGGCCAGGTAAAGGTGGACTCCTGCACTGAGGCTCTGCCTGGAATTGTCAGGGGAACACAGGCAGGTGGCCTCCTGCCCCCCAGGAGTACACTGTCTGCACACTGGGGCCCCTGGCCTTCCTTCTGGTAGTTTCTCAAGGGATTAAGCAGGGCTGCTCAACAGAGCTTCCTGTGATGGTGGGAATGTTCTACACGCTCCAGTACAGTAGCCACAGCTATGGGTGACCACTGAGCACTGAAATGTGGCTAGTGGGAATGAGGGGCAGGCTTACTAGTTTATTTAAACTGAAATGTACCTGGCCATGTGTGGCTAGCGACTGGACAGTTCATGGCTTGGCGCCACCTTGGTCAAGCTGGGGGGTGGGTTGGGGTTCTCTAGGAAAGGCACAGGGCTTTTCTCCTCCCCAGTGGGGCTGCTTTACCACTGAGGGTTAGTAAATATGGCATTTGTCCCTCTCTCTGTTTGAGTCTGTCTTGTGTGGCCTGCCAGGAAAGTAGGTAACATCTCTATTTGGCAGAAGTTGGTGGCCGAGCATCCAGCAAGAGGGAGGCTGCCTGGGTCAGCAGGGACTTGGCCCCCTGGCTTTGCTGGCCTAGCAGCTGTAGCTTCACAAGGTGACCATGTCTTGTGCATTTTTGGGCTCTTTGATGGACCCTAGTCACAGTCACCCTGCTGCCCTGCGGGCCGGTGCTTGTGTTTTCCCCTCCCTGTCTTTAGGAATCCTCTTCTGTGTATGAAGGACCTTTGCATCCAAGAAAGGCAGTCGCTGAGCAACCTTCTTTCCAGTTATAAGGCAAATAAGTCCCAAGTCTGAGAGTTCTTTTCTCTACTCTGTATGGAGTGAGGAAATGTTGGACATTTTCACCTCTGCCTTGCTGCCCACCACCCAGACCTTTCAGAGCTGTTGATGTCTTGGAGAAACTTTGATAGCTGGGGACATCTTCATGGGAACAGAGTCTGTTCCAGGAGGCTCTGTGGCCCGTGCAGCTCCCCGCATACATTTGTGACGTAATGGTTAGCTGTTTTGTGTAGCTTATGTCACAGGCACCGGATTTGGCTCCAGGTGGGAAATGCAGTGATAAGAACGTGAGTGCTGGTTTAAAAAAAAAAAAAAGATTTAATGTATTTAATGCAATGAGCCACAATGATTAAGACCAAAGGAAAAGAGCTCTGGCGCCTTAGCAATTCCCGTGCTCTTAAAGAACCATGCCTGGGGGCACTCCTCCTTGGGAAGGTAGGAGCACAGCTGGGAGGCCCTGGGTGGGCCATTAGGAATGGCTGGTGTCTGGCCCCTCCCTGGAGAGGCCGCTGGGTGCCGGCACCGCAGAAACCAGTTCTGGGGCCTGTCTTCCTCCTGCTGCCTGTTACCCTCAGCAAAGCAGGGTGAGGCTGCCGCCCCAGCCTGGATTCTGTCAAGATAAGTGCTCACGAGCTCAGGTCCACTGGAGCTAAGCCAGACGGTGTCTGGGGCCCGGCAGAGCCAGAGCGTCTTCATCAGAACCCCCTCCTTGCGCTCACCGTCTGCAGCCTGGGTCTGCATGGCTGCGTGTAGGCATCGCAGGGCTTGCTAGGAGGAGCGCCACAAAGTCCACTTGCATTTAAGCTCAAAGAGAGAAGTAAGCTGACCCTGCTGGGCCGTTGAGGTTTGCTGTCTGGAAGCCATCTTGTTGACCAGACAACCTTGTGAGCCTTTCCCAGCTTGTGTGACGGTCAGCAAGCCCTTTGCTTTGACCTCGCTGTGGCAGTGCTGGCAGGGCCCTCTGCCCAGTCCTGTAGGACATCACCAGGGGCTTCTAGGGAACAAATTGAGAGACTTGGAAGAGCTTTACTGCTCTTCCTACCACTCTTGGCTTTTCCTTGAGCAGGGACAGGTCCCAGTGCCCTTCAGGTGTCTCTGGCAGATGTGTTTAGGAGACTTCCATTTCCACAAGTACCTGGCATTAGGTCCAAGCTGCCTTTAGTGTGTACTTGCATTGTTTTATTTCTTTTCTGCTTTTTAACTTAAAGGGAACATGTTTCCTAACTTTAGATGTGTTTTACTAATGGTGCATCTCAGCTGTTCGCTGCTGTGCAGGGAACTGAGGCACCTCTGCCTTGCTGGTGCACCTTTGCCAACTGACGTGGTCCCCTCGTCCTTTCTGAAAACCGCTGTGGCATGAGAGTGCCACCCTACGTGAGCTCAGCTATTCTTCTTGGCTCAAACTAGAGACACTGCCAGCAAGCAGCAGCGCTGCCAGCGCCCAGCTAAGGAGAAGGCCTCCCGAGAGCGCCTTGCTACCCCTTGCTGCTCGGAAGCTCTCTCCGGCAGATTGCGCAGCAGGAGCCCTGGTCACGCCGTGTACTTGTGGGTTTTAAATTAACACACTTCATTTACTGCCTCGCTCCGTGCTTGTGGGGGAGGGGCGCAGGCTTGCCGAGTTCTCGGGCCCCAGGGTCTGCCTGTAGACATTCCAGGACTCTGGAGGGGAGTAGGGCTGGTGCCTAAGCCAGATGATGAAAAGGCCTTTTTAATTAGTGTAGGATAAGAGGGTCTCGGGTCTTTCATTTGTGTGTCCCTTTGCTTTGTTACCTTCTCCCTTGAAATCTTTGGGTACTCAGGCTGCTAATCTGGACCTCCATTTAAACCTGAGTTAAACTGTAAATTTAACAAGGCTAAGTACCGTGGCTACCTCCCGCCATGGTGCCTGGGAGCAGTCTGAGAATGTGCGATCAATATTTATTAGCATTCTGCCACCACATCTTGCACCAGTGACCTGGCTGTCGGTCTCCGGGAGCTGTGGTGTGCAGCATGGACTCTCTAATGAGATTTCCTCGCCTGCACCTCGCACTACCCTGGTGCCATAGAGCTTGACTCACCTGGAGGCTGTCATCGAGGACGCTGTCACCGTGTTAGAAGTTGGAATGAATCATTTTCCTCCAAGGATTAATAGCCCCTTCACGGGGTTTCTCTGCTCTGAAGCGTTTAGCGTGGATTATGTAGCTCGTGTGGAGAGCTTTTCCCTGCCTCCGTGGGCTGTGGGGCGAAGGGGACAGCGGGCTCGCAGGCCTGGCCTCCTTCCTATCTGCAACACGTGGCTCTTGACAGGGGAAGCGGTGCCTGTGGACTCTGTTTCCACCAGGAAGCTTTGGCTGGGTCTGTAGGGTAAGCTTAGCCTAGAATCAGATTGTTTCTGATTATTGAAACAATATGATAAAATGATGGAGATACAGAAAAAATTAAATCACCTGTAACGTTACTGCCCAAAGAAAACTGAGGTATAATTTGGTAGATTTCCTTTGCCCTTTTTTAATGCACGTAAAGCATCCTGATAAAATTGGGATTGTACTCACACTTATATATCCTGGTTTTCCAAGTGATTTTGCATCATGTGTGTTTCCCGTACACCATAAACTATTTTGAAATGTTAGTTTTTAAGTGATATTTCATCATGTTGGGGTACCATATTTACTTGGGGTGTCTCTAATGTTTTCCTGTTAGAAATCACAGTGTGGGGACCTCTTATCGCCATGTCTGACTCTCTCAGTTTTGGCCCATTCACCTGTGCCACTTGCCAGCTCTGGTTGACTGTCCCCTTCTGTCTTGCAGATTGTTTGCTACATGAGGAGAACTTCTCGGTGAGGTGCCCCAAGCACAAGGTGAGTCAGAGTCCCCAGAGCCACTCCCAGCAGGGCATCGGGTGGGGCTCCACCTGAAAAGCCTGTAGACATCGCAGGACCACGGCCGCCTCACCTGCTCCTGGCCCCAGAAGACCTGTGGCATGGGGTCGGCACCCCAAGTGGCATGGGGACACTGGGAGAAGTGTGTTGGAGAGAATCTTGTTTGTTACAAGAAATTAGAAAATCAAACTGAATAAAACTACTGATTTCCACTTTAATTTAATGGAACCCCAGTTCACAGGTTGGTGTGAGGGAAGGCTGGTTGTGTAGGCCTTGATACATAAACAAAGACATTTTCCCAGGCCAGGGGGAATGGAGCTTACTCCAGGCTTGGGGGAAACTCAGCCTTTTCCAGGTTTTACTTCAGCAGAAATGGCCCCAGAGTCCACAGCTGGCAATTGAGGAGCTGCTGCTGCCTTATTTCCTACTTGGTTCAAGAGGTGTTCTCTCGGTCACATCTTCTGAGAAAGTACCGAAGATAGGGGGCGATGGTCTGTGTCTGAGATACCAGCATGTGGAGAGGAGAGCACGTGGAGAAGGAAGGGGAGAGGGTGAGGGGTGGAGACACCGCCTGGAATTCCCTGCAGCGGCGGCCCTCTCCCTCCGGCTGAGGCCACACTGACATCTGGTGGTCACTGGCCGCACACAGTCTTCAGTATCCAAGTAGGACCAGAAAGTACTAGAAAGAGGTCATCCTGACAGGTCTGCCCTCAAAATGCCCCTGAAACATGCTCACTTTTCTTTTAAAATTATTTCCAGAGATGGGTCTTAGGATCTTGCAGTTCTGTCTATTTTTACTTAACTACATGGTTTTGTTTTTTAAACTTCCCTTTTTTAATGGTGACATTTTGCCTCAGAAAACCCTGTCTGAGTATCTCCTGTTTGTCCCTCAATACTGACTCTGCTTTTTCTCTCCTTTCCATGTGCTGTTCCTTTCCTCCCCTCTGCCGCCCTGACCCTCGCGCTCATTCCTCTGTCCCTCCGCCTGTCTCCTCGGCGTTGCCGGCGTCAGCCTCCCCTCCCATGCCCCCTCCCCGCCTTGCAGAACAAGACAGCGAAAGGCAGCCTCAGCACAGAGCAGTCGGAGCGGGGGTGAGGGGGGCAGTGTGCCGTGGGAATGGAAAGTACAGCAAGCACAGGTGAGTTGGGAGTTGGGGTGGCGCCCCTGCCACGCTCCCACTGGGTGTCCTGGCCTCTGCTCTGCTCGCCCGGCCGGGCTGCAGCGAGCCTTTAACCGCGTGCGCTGCCAACACCAGGTGGAGAAAATGTTTTGCCGTTTGTTGCTTAGGGAAGGCGGTGGGGCTTTAAACTGCCCCGTTGCCGCAGGGCTCCAAGGTGGCTCCTCTGAAGTCGGGCCTGGCAGGTCACGGTGGTCCTGAGGGCGGGATGCAGCAGGCTGCAGGACGGCCCCTGGGGTGGGGGCCACGGCTCCTCCCCATCTCAGAAAGGCTTCCAGCCAGGCGGGTCTTCTAATTATCTGTAAAGCTTATGGTGGGTTTTCCTTTGAAAAACAAAAAATTCCCCAAGTTCTGTTATTTGAAATCTTTTTTTCCTCAGTACTATGAAGGATTTTTTTTTTTTCTGCAGAAATACAAAGGAAAGGAAAATCCCCTCAAAGATTTAGTAGACTTTAGCATCCGATTTCGTTTTATTCTGAAAATCTCACAAGATTGAGCTGTGCTCTGTGTGAGTGCGTCCATGGGCCGTGGTCAAGGCTGGCATGGGGTCTGTGAGTGGGGTCACAGGACTTAGGGCTCTGGAAGCAGCAGGCCCACTGCCCCCTGCCGGCTCCCTCCCAGTCCCCGCCCTCCCCGAGTCCCTGGGGGTGAGGAAAACTGACTGGAGCGAGAAGAAAGAAAAACCAAAATGTAACCTGGGCACCTGACGCTACAGGATGGTGTTGGGCCCGCTGTCTCAGAGACGCCCCTGGGGGGGACTCTGCTTCTGAAAGGAAGGGCCTGTCTACTCAGGCATCTGAGACCCGAGGGGGTGCTGGGCCTGGACCACCTAACGGTGACCTTGGAAAATAGACTTCACTTCAGAATGTGGCGAGTTCCTGCCCTGGGGGTGGAGTGGGGTGGGGGTGGGGGAACAGGGCAGGCAATTGGGTCGAAGGAAACAATCCAGCGAGGTCCTTTCCCGCTGAGCCACCCTCAAGGCAGCACAGCACCCTGGCTGGCTCTTCAAGATGTTTCTCTTGGCCCTTCTCTGTGTCCCTGGCTTGATGGGGTCGCTGTGCCTGGGCCGGCTCTGCCAGCCAGGAGTCAGCACTGCCTTCTCTATTGACGACGCTGACTCCCTGGAAGTGTCCTGGGAGACCTGGCTGGGAAAGAACTGTTTGTCGTGGGATTCCCGCTTGTGTGAGAAAAAGGGGAAGTTGGGCCCTGGGCTTCTTGGACGTATGAGTTTTGTTCACCATGTTCTTCTACTCCACCCACTCCTGGGCCCTGCCAGCTGGCAGCCCTGCCCTGCCCTGCAGAGGGACAGAAGCCTCATTCACTCCTCGGAGGTTGGCGTTGCTGTCCCTGTTTACACACTAGAAACCAGCGCTCAGTGACAAGTGGCCCCTCAGTGTGGCCGTTTCCAGTCTGTCGAGGCCAAACATTTACCTCTGGAGGCAAAGGACAGACATACTGCATCCTATCTTGAACACCTAAAATGTTTGTCTTATCTGCTGTCCCCACCAGGCAGGACCCTTTGTCCTGGTCCCTCAGTCCAGCAGTCACACTGCAGGCCTCGCTGTCATTCAGGCCCAGGTGCCGTCAGCCCCCTGGGGACTGACTGTGCTGATCCCTGGTGAGCAGGGACAGAGTCACAGCCCCCACCCGAGAGGAGTGTTCATCCGGGGTCCATGCTGAGGACAGGTAGAGAGGGGACAGTGGGTGTACGTGTGGGTCTCACTTTCTCCCAGAGCGGACAGTGCTCTGTGACCATGGTTGGGCCACTTAGATCTCTTTGCTTCCATTTCTCCTTCCATAAAAGGAGAACTAATGCCTTTTGAGGATTCAGTTAAGAAATACTTGTAATGTGCCCAGCGCAGCCTGGGGTGAGGCCTCAGCCTCTGGTTGGAATGTCACACGCAGCCTGCGGCGTAGGAGCAAGTGTCCCCACCTGGAGCCCCTTCCCCCGGCTGTCCCTCCCCACCGCCTCAGCCTCCCCACGCGCTGCCCTGCACAGACCCCGCCCCTCAGGAGCTGCACCGCCGTCAGCAGGAGTCCCTCCCGTTCTGTCCCTTCTCTGCTGCAGAGGCGCTCATCACGTTTAGAATCCTAACCGTGCCTCCGAGGGCCTGTGGTGTCTCCAGCGACGCTGTGCCAGTTCCTGGCCCTTGGAGGCCGGGCTTCCTCCCTCTGGGCTTCTGCACGCAGTTAGTTCCCTGGGCCGGGAGCACTCTGCCTCCCATCCTCAGGTGACAGCAGGAGCAGGAGCACTCCACCTCCCATCCTCAGGTGACAGACTCCGACTCAGCCTCAGCCTCACTTTCTCATAGAGGCCCTGCTTCTCTGTCCCTGTCTGAGCCGCCCTCCCCCCTCTGCAGCCTTCCCAGCATCTCCTCAATTCCCAGCCATCTCTTTACTGTCACCTGCATCTCCACTGTCCGCATGGTGAGGACGGGGGCCAGGCCTGTGTTTGCCCAGAGAGGGCATGTGAGGGAATCGTGGTTAAAGGAGTTCACGCCCCCAGGGGTGTTCGCTCACCTGGCTGTGGCCCTGGCCGGTCAGTAAGATTCGGAGAGAGACCACTCCGCCCCTCCACAGGCGGGCCTACAGGGGCCCCAGCCAGGCTACGTTCCTGCTGCAGCTGGAGACGTGGGCCTGGTGTCTGGGTGGAGGGCACAGGGCGGCCTGGGCCCTGAGCGTCCAGGTGCCGGCCACAGAGCTGAAGCCGAGGGTGTGGAGGTGCGGGGCAGGGAGTGGTGGGAGGCTTTGGCCCAAGGTGAAGCCCTGCTCGCCAGTAGCCAGGCATCGAGATGCCCAAGGTGAAGCCCTGCTCGCCAGTAGCCAGGCATCGAGATGCCTTTTTAGAGAGAACGTGGCAGATCGTCAGTGCGGGGCTGCAGCTGGCTCAGCATCTGCTCCCTGGCTCTGCCATGTCCGCGTGGTCTGCCAGGACCACGCAGCCATTGAGGCTCAAAGGCAGAATCCCGGGCCCAGTAAAAAAATGCTCTGTTGGATGTGAGCCCCGGTCCCACTGCCAACCAGCTATCTGGCTTTGGGCTGCATGTGTCACCTCTCAGCTCCACCAAGATACAGGGTAGCCTCTGCGTTACCAAGAAATAGTGTCTGTAAAACCACTGACAGAGTGCCTGGCACATAGTAGGTGCTTCAAAAATGTTCTAGTCTCCCTATCAAAGGATCAGGTTTTTTGGAAGTAGTGTTCCCACTCCATTCAAGGTATCATGTATTTGGGCCAGTCTCATATCTGAGCCTGGGGGACAGTCCCTGTGGGGAGGCTGGAGTGAGGGGCAGGATGGGGCGGGAGCCACAGTCTGCCCAGCCCTGGGGGAGGGCAGGCCTTGCCCTGTGCTCCCGCCATGAGCAGAGCCGTGCAGGGTGTGTAGCATCTGTCCTCTTCACATCACCAGTGTCCTGCGTCCCCAGCAAGGTTTGCCCCCTCTGGTCATTGCTCAAGGTCCCCTCATTAGTTGCACCTTTGTCGTATTTACAAAGGACTTTTGGGTTCCTGGGGTGGCATCAGAGGAAGCTACCTCTCCTCTGTGCCGGCAGCCTTGGCCTCAGGAAAGCCTGAGTGTCGCCTAGAGAGTCTCTGGGTGAGTGGACCACGAGGGCTGGCACGACCTCCTGGGAAGTCACACTGTCACCATGGACAACTTGAGAGTGACCGGGTGGGTCCACTGCTGACCTGTGTCCCTAGGGCCTGGCGCCAGAGTCTGGGGTTTCCATGGGCACACTGTCCTGCTCTCTCTGCAGTGTATCTTTCTAGTTACCTGTGCTCTCTGCTACGAGTCGCTTTGGCAAGAGCAGTGTGTGCATGTGCTTTAACTAGAACATTCTGAGCTCGTGCACACAGGCCAGCCTTAAGCCTTTCATATTAGTCAGTTTTGTGGAAATGAAAGGGCTACTGATACCTGGGTTTTGTTTGTTGGGGGCAGTGGCAAGGTGAGCCCCTCCCAAGATCCCTGTGATGGGCAAGCGCGGGTGAGGCTGCACCGCTCTTGGCTTCTGGGCCAGGTCTCTGGACCAAATTCCTCAGAAACTGCGCGTCTCTCTGAGACCTTTGCACATGGGAGGCCATTGGCACACCCCCACCTGCCCAATGTGCGTGGTCAGGGTCTTCCTGAACCCGGAGCCTGGGCTGCAAGAGGAGGGAGACTCCACCTGCAGGGGCCCAGGGGACAGGGTTCAGTAAGCACAGAGCTCACCGCAAGCCGGCTCTTCTGAAGGCTGGCTGGGTGCTCGGCCACCTCTGCGAGGACCGTGCTGTGCCACGAGGTGCTGAGCCCACGACGGCCTCAGGTGGAGGGCTCCTGAGCAAGGGTCACTGAAGGGCTGCCCCACTCCAGGGCAGCCCCCGCCAGGATGGTCGAGTTCTCTCCTGGTCTCAGTTTTTTCTGTGCTCTGGGCAGCAAACACTCCGTGAGGGGCCCTTAGTCTTGTCCGCCGCAGGCGCAGGTCATTGCTCCTTAGCTGTGTCTCCTTCCCAGAGCTACCCGGTGGCTCTACCACAGGTCTTGGATGTCTCCCAGGTCAGCAGCTCATTCACGGTGTCCGTGGCTGCTGGACCATGAGGAGAGTGCAGCACCCAGTGTCTGTTCTGTCTTCCAGGTGAGACTGTGGAGATGAGAAGGTGGCGGGCCCTCGGATGGAATGGAAATTGTCCTGTGCAGCCCCGCCCCGCCCCGCCCCGCCGTGCCTGCCGCCAGCACCTCCTCCCAAGTCCTTACATCACACGCAAACCTGATATTGCAGGAAAGAAAGGCCCAAGAAGTCAGAATGGCTGTTTCCATGGACACAATCTCCATAGTGACAATGTGGGGGGAGGGGGGAGGGATCGGGTGATGGGAAAGGGAGGGGGGAATTAAAAGGGAGGGATAAAAATATATATATAAAAATCTATTTTTAGTCTGGAAAGACTTTGTTTAAATGAAAGGTGCGCTGTCCCTTTTGATTCTATTTTAAAATTATCTAGTTAAAGAACTCCAAATTGGTTCCAGTAACAGTGAAATTTAAATGTGAATTTGAACTCAGCAAACTCATCTCATGAAGGACGGGTGTGGCTCCGCGGCTAGCCTGCCTCCCTGTTCCCAGATCGCTAGGCCCGGCTGAAGCGGCCGGGCCACACCAAACCGTCCTTTGTCCATAATTTCTCTCAAAGTGGGAAGGTTGGGGGAGGGAAGTGGGGAGGTCCATGTTTTCAGAGTGAAGAATGATGTTTAAACACAAAAATAAATTTTTTCATTTCCAGAAACACTATTTATTTATTATTTTAAATTTTTTTATCTTTTTTGGGGGGTGAAATTGGCAGATGCCCTGAGGTCACAGCTGTGTGCTGGGTCACTGGCGGTGAGAACCTGAGGCCTCAGGAGTGCACGGCAGGCAGGGCCATTGCAGGCCACGGTGCCGCGCCAGGGGGACAGGACAGGTCAGGACATCTGGGCGGAGGCACTGGCCCGGGCGGGGCTCTGCGCAGTGGGGGCGAGCTGACCAGGCCACCCGCTTAGCCCGTTTTCTTTTTGCTTCATTTTTATAAAGGAAAGGGGGCCTGTCAGTTGAGCAGCCCCACGCTACGTGAGTCTTTATGTTGTGTTGTTTTGTTTTGTAAAGTGTATAATTTTTAAATATCTGAGTTTTAAAAAAAAGAAAAAAGTACAAAAAAAATTCTTGTTAAGGCCTTAAGAAGGGGTTAGTGCATCTTTCAGGGGTCACTCTGCCGTGGGGATAAAATAGCTGTTTCACAAACAGTTTTATTTAAAAAAAAAATTCAAAAAAATAATAAACTTCATTTTAACCTTGTTTCCTTTTTTATTTAATATAAAGCAAATGCGTCTCTTTCTCCCCCCATTCCAGCCCCCAAAGGTGGCTTTGGTTCTGCGGAGGAGGCCGCCGTCTGGTCCAGCCAGTCCCAGCCTCGCAGGCCCCGCGGCCGCTGCGAGCAGAAAGGCCTTCTCTGCCGCTGGGCCCGGGAGGGTGGGGCTCAGCCGGTGGGGGACGGTCAGATTTACTTAAGCTGATGGGAGAACATATTTCCAATCAACATCAATTTTAAAGGTTATAAAAAAATAATGCAATGTTAATGGACTTTTTTAGAGAACAGAAATACTGGAAGGGATATTGTGAAGTAGAAATAAGCAATTATAAATGAGTTCTTGTGTGCTCATCAATTTGGGGCTGCAGAAATGGCAGATTAATTTCGTTTTAATGGCTGCATCAAGCAGTGCGGCCCGTTTCTCATTCTGCTGCGCCCGACGGAGGTGTGGGCGGGTGTCTGTGGGGGCCGTGGACCGGCGGAGCAACCAGGGCCTTCTGAGCTACTCGGCTGCCCGTCGGGCCTGGACGTGGCGTTAACACAGCTCGGGTGACCTTGGTGGGCGTCGGGTGTCACGGGCTAAACCACAGAACTTGAAAGATCTGCATCTGGGGGAAAATATTTTCCTGACAGCAAATGATTCTTCATCATTTTGCCTTTTATGCTCCTGCCCCCCTTTGACTTGCTGATGATGCTTGAGGGAGGCACTTGTGCTTGTCCTTGGTTTTTCCTCAAGCGGCTCCTGAAGTGCCTGTTAGCGGGAGTGGCCCTGCCCCACACTTCCCGACCCCAGCTTTCCGGCTTCCACGGGCGGCCTCAGCTGCTCGCCACGTCCAGGCCCGACGGGCAGCCGAGTAGCTCAGAAGGCCCTGGTTGCTTCGCCACTTTTGAGTTCTATGCATTTAATTTAATACACTTTTTAGAGCAGTTTTAGGTTCAGCGCAGTATTGAGCAAAAGGTACAGAAAGTTCTGATACGCCCCCGGCCCACCACGCAGAACTGCCCCCACGACCAAGTCCCCAGCACAGTGGTGCGCATGTTACAACTAGTGACCCGAGTCCCATAGCTGAGAGTTCACTCTGTGGGTTTGGACACATACGACATGGGTCTGTCAGTATACAGAGGAGTTTTCACTGCTCTAAAAATCCTCTGCGGCCCGGCCAGTGTGGCTCAGTGGTTGAAAGTCAGCCCATGAACCAGGAGGTCACAGTTGGTTCCGGGCCAGGGCACATGCCCAGGTATAGAGCTTGATCCCTGGTAGGGGGCGTGCAGGAGGCAGCCAGCCAATGACTCTCATCACTGATGCTTCTATCTCCCTCTCCCTCTCTCTGCAGTCAGTGGAAACATTTTTTTAAAATTCTCTGTGCTGCTGCTGTTTATACCTTTCTCCCCCTAACCCTACAACCACTGGTCTCTCACTGTTTCCACAGTGTTGCATTTTCCGGAATGTCATATAGTTGGAATCATAGTATGTGGCCTTTTCAGATTGGTTTCTTTCACTGAGTAATTTGCATTTGTTGCCTCTTATGTCTTCATGGCTTGATAGCTCATTTTATTTTATTGATTTTAGAAAGAAGCATGGATTTGTTCCACTTATTCATGTACATTCATTGGTTGATTCTTGTATGAGCCCTCATGGGATCAAACCCGCAACTGACGTGCTAAACTGAGCTACCCAGCCAGGGCCGATAGCTCATTTCTTTTTCGTACCGGATGATACTCCATCGTCTGAAGGTTCCACAGCGTATCCACTCACTCAGTAAAGGACAACGGGCAGTAGCTCAGCGGTTGAGCATCGACTTAGGATCCGGGAGGTCGTGGTTCAATTCCCGGGCAGGGCACATGCCCAGGCTGCGGGCTCATGGGGGTGGGGGGCGTGCAGGAGGCAGCCGATCAATGACTCCTTCATTGATGTTTCTCTCTCCCTCTCCCTTTCTCTGAGATCAATACAGATATATTTTTAAAATAAAGACACCTTGGTTGCTTCCAACTTTTGGAAAGTACAAATAAAGCCGCTATAAACTTCCGTATCTTTGCTTGGACGTAAGTTTCAACTCCTTGGGGTCAGCACCGAGGAGCGTGATGGCGGCTCACAGGGTGAAACGCTGGGGAACCGCCGCGCCCCCGAGGTGGCTGCGCCCGCGCGTCCCCGCTGCTCCGCCCCGGGCAGCGGGGCGTGTCGGTGTCCCGGATGTCGACCATTCTAATAGGTGCGTCGTGATGTATCTTTTAAAAATAATTTTTAAATTGTGACTTAAACATAAAATTTATCTTACCCAGTAAGTGTGCAGCTCAGCAGTGCTGACACATTCACAGTGTTGCGCAGCGGACTCCAGAATTTTTCATCCTGCCAAGCGGAAGCCCTGGGCCCGTAAAACAACGGGAAGGCGGGCCCGCCCCGCTCCCCGGCGCTCGGGGCCGCGGGCTCCTGCGCCCCCGGCGGCGGCCTGCGGAACTGCAGACGCCCGCCGCGGCGCCGGGGCGCCCTGGAGTCGGCGCTGCGGGGCAGGTGAGCCGGCCGGGCCCGCGGCGCGCCCACGAGCTGCACACAGGTTCCACGCTCCCTTGCCGTCCCCAGGAAGAGAGGGAATTGGGGGGTTTGGGCCGCGGGCGCTGCCATGCCGCGGGCGGGGGGAGGGGCAAGGCGAGCCAAATGCCACCGGCTTTCCTGGCGGCCCGCTGGGTGCTGCTGCCCCACCTGCTTTCTAGAGCCCGCACCAAGGGGGCTGCGCGCATCGCGCTGGGGGCCTAGCGCCGGGGCGTCTTGCCTGGGGGACCCCGGAGGCCGGAGCGCTCTGGTCCGCCATCTTTCTGACGTCACCCTGGATTCAGTCTTGGGTCGCAGTGTCCAGAGGACCCTTGTGCATGTGTCCACCTATGGCACACGTGGTCCCGGGGGGCAGGCGCTCGCTCCTCTGGCCCCAGCGGCTTCACCGGAGCAGAAGCCCAGAGAGGGTGGGCTGTGTTTCTAAGAGAATAAATCTGTCACATGCTGGCCCTTATTGAAGCTTATGCCGGAACAGTGCAGAGCAGTAGCTCAGAGCATGGGTTTGAGATGGACCCTAAGGCTGCTCTGTAACTCTCACCTGAAGGATTCCTCAGACTCAGTCTCCTCTGTGTCCTGGGGACCATAAAGCCATCTGCTTTGAGAGCTGTGGGGAGGACAGGGAGTGAACAGCAGAGACAGAAGCTGCGATTACACAATGGTGGCAAAAGGCCACAGGCCTCATGATTGCAGGTGTCCCCCTGGCTGCCTGGCCTGGACAACAGGCCCCTGGTAGGGGGAAGGCGCTGCCTAAGTTATAGGTATGTCACTGCCCTTCATGTCCCCCTTAGGATGACTGCTCAGGGAGGGCGTAACATCCAAAACAAAGGCTAGATGAAGGCAGTTTATTGAGGGCCACTGTGTGTGGAACATTTGAACCACGCTGCTGCCCGGCAACCACCACCGGATTCTGACAGCCCTGGGTAGAAAGCTGCTGCCCACTGGGACAGGGACACACAGTGGAGGCCAGAAGAGAAGCCGCAGTTGGATCCAAGAAGTCCCTAGGCTGCCTGTGGGTCTTGCCCTCCTGGTCTGTTCCCTGGAGGCCCAGGGACCTGGTCCTCTGGAGCCCAGTCCTCAGCCAGATTGCACAGCCTGTCTCCAGCTGCCTTCCTCCCGCCGTCCCTCACCAACCCCTGCATAGGACTTGGCAGTGGCACCTTGGTCCCTCTGCCAGGTCACCTTGGCTTGCAGTGCCAAAGCGAGTCAAAGTCCTCCTTGAAGTCTCCCCAGAAAGTCCTGCTCCAGCTTGGGACAATGTCCCCATGACCCTCAAAGCAGTCTCTGCACTGCTGGCCTGGTGTGCCAGCTCTCTGACCTCCAGCGCCTCTTGTGTAGGAGCAGGTGCCAACCCTCGTTTCCCCCGTGCTGCACCTGGGACGCTCAGCATGGGTGCAACAGAATCCCAGCCCTGGCCAAGGCGAGATGCAGGGAGGGTCCAGCTGGGCCCCAGCAAGTTTCACACTCTGGGTCTGGGCCTGGCAAGTGTGTGTGGTTGTGGGAATTCAGGAAGGGAAAGAAAGTGTTCACACACCAAGCAGGATTTGCGGACGTTGACAGCCAATACCAAGAGGCCACAGCGCTCTGATGCCCGGAGGCCCCCTAGGAGGGACCCGGTGCTCTTACTATTGGGGAGTGAGGGAGAGGACTGGGGGATATGGGGGGGGGCTTCCTCCCGCCCTGCTTCAGCTGCGGGAGAGCACCTTCGACCCAGGAAGACTGCAGCTATCTCCAGAGTGAGAACTTGCCTCACATACCCCTGGGATGGGTGAGGGGCCCGACCCTTACCAGGCAATGCCCCTTCCCTACCTCTGGGCTCCTGGGTCTTCAAGTTTGACTGTTTGGCCTCAAAGTTCCCACCAGTTTCACTGATTTAAAAACTCAAATCCCACGACCTTTACTGTTGAAGGAGGGTGCTGAGGCCAGCGGGCAGCAGCCCTGCCCTGGCATAATGTGGTCACCCTCTGCTTGGAAGGGGCAGAGGGGCTAAGAAAGAGTGCCTGGTAGCCACAGTCCCAGCCTGGAGGTGGCATGCTCTGGCATGGGGTGGTACTGAGGTTTGCATCTTTCCTTGACCACAGAGCCCAAGGGGATCTGGCCTAGGGAGAGGAAGCCGGCAGAAGGAGAATCCATTCTCATGGTCCTCAGCAGGCCTGTGAGGGTGTCAAGAAATTACATCATCCTGTCACACCCCTGACAGGTTGGGTCAGGGCAGAGGGCAAAGGCCAGTCTCGGCTCCCTTTATAATCTAGAAAGCCCAGGCCGGGCCAGCCCACGGAGTATGGTGAGGGTGCCCTGCCTGGCTTGGCCCTAGGTGCTTGGTGTGGTGAGGGTGCCAGTGTGTCCAGAGGAGTCCAGAGCGCAGACAGCCATGGGGCTGCTGACTGGAGACACATTGGGGCCCCTGGCTGTGGCTGTGGCCATCTTTCTGCTCCTGGTGGACCTGATGCACCGGCGTGTGCGCTGGGCCACACGCTACCCGCCGGGCCCTGTGCCACTGCCCGGGCTGGGCAACCTGCTGCAGATGGACTTAAAGAACATGCCTCACTCTGTTAACCAGGTGAGGAAGGTTGGGGAGTGGGCAGCAGAGGTCATGGGGCCCCCACCTCACAGCAGATGGTGGGAGTGAAACCACAGGCTGGACTAGAAGCTGAGCCAAGGAGACAGGTTTGAGGGGCTTCCTGAGGACATTCGTGCCGGGCCTGTGGGACACTCTGAATTTTCCAAAGGTCAGAGAGGGCAAAGGCTGGGAGAGGGGGTGGGACTTGTTAGTGGGTTTGGGTTCTGGTTGGACCTTGCTTGAATTATGTGAGCCTGAGTCCCTTCTGTTTAGATGGGGGGAAAGGTCTTGCGAATGGGGGAGAGGAGTCCGGTCAGGAGCCCCATTTAAATCAGGAAATCGAGGCTGAGGGGGGTAGAGAATGGGTTCAAATCTTGCTCTGTGGGTCCTTGGGCCTCACTGCTCACCTCTATGAACCTCAGTTTCTTCACCTGTAAAACAGAGTGCTAACTTTGCCTACTGACTATTTTGGTGTCCTTTGCAAAGTCATAGGTGGGTGGTCTGATCCAACCTGAGGTCCTTGATGATCAGAGGAAGTGACCCCCATGCTCACGCTGCCAGATAAAGTCCTTGCACCCACTGGCTGCTGACGGCCCCGGTGTCCCGCAAGGCTAGGGCCACGAGACTGGCGCCAAGCTTACCCTCGCCCCTGTGCCTGCAGCTGCGGCGCCGCTTTGGGGACGTGTTCAGCCTGCAGATGGCCTGGACGCCCGTGGTTGTGGTGAACGGGCTGGCGGCCGTGCGCGAGGCGCTCGTGTCCCGCAGCGAAGACACCTCCGACCGACCGCCTATGCCCGTCTACGAGCACCTGGGGTTCGGGCCGCGCTCCGAAGGTGAGCGGAGGACGGGGCAGACCGCGGCGGGGGGCAGGGCCACAGTGACAGGCGACCCCGCAGGACCAAGCGAGAAGAGTCGTGGACTTGTGGTGCAAGGGGCGGCAGGCAGAGGGGGCAGCCTGCGCCAAGGGCGGGGGAGAAGGATGTGGGGTGACGTGGGGGAGAATCAGTGTGGGCGGGGCCTGGGGTGGGCAGACCTTCCCACAATGGGGGGTGGGCTGAGACAAGACCTGCCACCAGCAAGAGATTGCTGCCGAGCAATGTGGGCAGACAGTGGGACCTGCCCCAGCTGGAAGGGGGTGTCAGAGTTGGGGGGAATTGGTGGGGTGGAGGACGAGTTATGTGGGCGGAGCAGGCGGCCGAGGCCTGCACCAAAAGGGGCGGGACTTGTGGGCAGGGGACCTGGCCCCGACATGCCCCTAGTGAAGCAGGGAGGATAGGAGAGCAATGTGCGGGCAGAGGCGGGGCCAGGGCACACCCTAGCCTCGCCCACTGCCCTGCCCCAGGAGTGATCCTTGCACGCTACGGGCACGCGTGGCGAGAGCAACGGCGTTTCTCTCTGTCCACTCTGCGCGACTTCGGCCTGGGCAAGAGGTCACTGGAACAGTGGGTGACCAAGGAGGCCACCTGCCTCTGTGCCGCCTTCGCTGACCAGGCCGGTGAGTGCTGGGGCTGAGCGGGGAGACAGAGGCGGAAGGGAGAGGGAAGGGGAGATGGAGGCGACCCGATCTGCACCGTCCTCCCCTAGGACGTCCCTTTAGCCCCAAGGTCCTCCTGAATAAAGCGGTGAGCAACGTGATCGCCTCCCTAGTCTACGGGCGCCGCTTCGAGTACGACGACCCGCAGCTCCTCAAGCTGCTGGACTGCCTGGAGGACTCGCTCAAGGAGGAGGCGGGATTCCTGCGCCAGGTGCGGGAGGCCAGCGGCAGCAGCCGGCTGAGCCAGCTCAGTGGAAGGCAGGCCTGCGCCCGCAATGGGCCTTCAGGGAGGAGGGTTTCTAAAGAGGGGCATTGGAGCAGGGGCATTTCAGAAGCGGCCCCTGCAAGAGGACTGGCCTGGAGGTGAGAATCGCAGACAAAAGACGGGGCAGGCCAGGATGAGACCCGGGAGAGAGCTAGGAACCTGTACCTCCATTAGAAGCCACAGAAGCAAGGACAGGTAGATTCTGGGTTTATCCTTCTGGCAGCCCAGGCCACGGGAGAAGGTGGAGGCCGGCAGGTAGGGAGGAACCAGGTCAATGGCGGCAGCTGG
The DNA here is from genome assembly GCF_964146895.1 of Miniopterus schreibersii. Classification (NCBI taxonomy): domain Eukaryota; kingdom Metazoa; phylum Chordata; class Mammalia; order Chiroptera; family Miniopteridae; genus Miniopterus; species Miniopterus schreibersii. Next base: position 183,463,415 of record NC_138102.1, on the reverse strand, counting down.
GACCTGACTTGTCAAGGGGAACACCTGAGTACAGGATCCCACATCTGTGGCCTGCACAGCTGCTGGAAGTGTTCCCAGTGCTCCTGCACATCCCGGGGCTGCCTGCCAAGGTCTTCAAGGCACAGAAGGCCTTCATGGCCATGACGGATGAGTTGATCACCGAGCACAGGATGACCCGGGACCCGGCCCAGCCACCCCGAGATCTGACTGATGCCTTCCTGGACGCGGTGGAGAAGGTAAGGGGCAGCTGCCAGGGACAGAGCCGGGGGGTTGTGGGTTGTGCCATGAGGTGAGCCCAGGCAAGGTGGGGCCTGTGTGTCATCCAGTGATCTGGCACCCAGGCTGCTGGGTGTATTGTAGGCGGCCATTTGGGGGCTTCTTCCCTCTGCCCCTGAGCTCACCCTCTCTGCATGGCCCAGGCCAAGGAGAACCCCAAGAGCAGCTTCAATGATGAGAACCTGCGCATGGTGGTGGTAGACCTGTTCTTCGCTGGGATGGTCACCACCGCGACCACACTGACCTGGGCCCTCCTGCTCATGATCCTGCACCCGGATGTGCAGCGTGAGCCCAGCCTGGGGGCCTGGTGGGATGGGTGAGGGCGGAAAGGGACAGCCTGGGACCCCTGAGCTTGGTTTGGCCACCAGGAGTTTGAAGCAGAGGCTGAGTTCCGACTCTGAGGGCAGAGTGAACTCCTTCCCCACATGGGCCCAGCCCCGGGGCCTGACCACTGTGGGGGTGCTTGTCTGTCCAGGCCGCGTCCAACAGGAGATCGATGAGGTAATAGGGCAAGCGCGGCAACCAGAGATGGGGGACCAGGCCCAGATGCCCTTCACCATGGCCGTGCTCCATGAGGTGCAGCGCTTTGGGGACATCATCCCCCTGGGCGTGCCCCACATGACATCCCGTGACACTGAAGTGCAGGGTTTCCTCATCCCTAAGGTAGGCCTGTGGCCCTCCTCGCCCCTGCTCAGCACCACCCACCATCTGGTAGCCCTGGCCTAGCCACTGCCTCATTCCCACAGGCACCCACTGGCCCCTCCTGGGTGATGTGGGGATGAGAGCAGAGGCAGACCCCCAGCTGGGTGGAGAAAACAAACTAAAGTGTGTTGGAGGAGCCTGTGCATGTGGGGGCAGGCGGCAGTGAGGGTGCCCATGGGGCAGGGAGGTTGCCAGAACAGGTGTGTTCCAGGCTTCGTGGAACGCATGTTTGGTGGCAGCGGTCCCAGCATCCCCCAGCCCAGACCCCACCCATGTCCGGCATCTCCTGCCAGGGGACAACACTTATCACCAACCTGTCGTCAGTGCTGAAGGACGAGACCTTCTGGAAGGAGCCCTTCCGCTTCCAGCCTGAGCACTTCCTGGACGCCCAGGGACGCTTCGTCAAGCAGGCGGCTTTCATGCCCTTCTCAGCAGGTGCCTGGCGGTGCCCAGCTTGCTTTCCCATCCTGAGGGAGTCGTGGAGGGATGGAGCCCAGGCCCCAGGCTCACAGAGCCCTGCCCCCCACCCACAGGCCGCCGTTCATGCCTCGGGGAGCCCCTGGCCCGCATGGAGCTCTTCCTCTTCTTCACCTGCCTCCTGCAGCGCTTCAGCTTCTCGGTGCCAGCTGGGGAGCCCCGCCCCAGTGACCACGGTGTCCTTGGCTTCCTGGTGACCCCATCCCCGTTCCAGCTCTGTGCTGTACCCCACTAGAGGGGGTACCAAGCCCCCAGCCTGCTCCTCAGCGGGGAGCCCTAATGTACAATAAACTAGTCTGGTGGCTCTAGCCTTACTTCTGAGTCCCACCCAGGCCCCTTAACCAGCCCTGGCAGTGATGGGGCCTCAACAGCATCCCCAGGGCCAGTGCCTAGCCCACCTTATCCATCTCTACCTAGCACTTGACCCCATTTGAGAGATGGGTATACTGAGGCTCAGAAAATGACAACTTACCCCTAGTCACCTATGGAAACCCAATACTGGCTACTTGGGTTGGTAACAAAGTCTATGCACAGGTCCCAGCTCCTGCTGGCCCTGTGGGGATGGGGAGGGCCTCACTCAGCCTGGTGCCGAATCTCAGGCCTGACGGCACCCACCTGGTACTACAGGTCAGCAGCTCAGCCAACAACATCAAGTCTGCTCCCCCACTTCACCTATAACACCCCAAAAAGTGGGGAACTCAGGAAGGCTGGGAAGTGATATGCCAGGTTAACACTCAGGCTCAGTCATTGGGTGCAGAGCTCTCCCTGGGAAGCCTAATGGCAGCCCAGAAGCCAGCCACCTCCCTGAGCCTCTCAGTCACCCCAACATTGAGTTGGCTACCTTCCCCAGCCCCTCAGGGATGCTCATGGCCCACCTCCTTCCAGGTAAGCGTTGTCTCATCGCCAGGCTGGAACTGGAGGACACTTGTCTGGGCTCCAACCCAGGGCACGGTCCTTGGAGTGATCAGGTCAGACCCAGCTCTCAGGACACTTAGCCAGGGACAGGGAATGAGCCCCCATGGGCTGCAGGCATGTCCTAGGGACAGGGGTGGAACTTTGGACCCATGTGTCAATGGGTGGCCACAGCAGGAGGAGGCCACATGAGCACCTTGAAGGAGGACACCCTGGCTCTAGTCCTTGTCACAACACTGTGTGACCCTGGGCTTCTGTCTTCCTTTCAGCCAATGAGATTGCACCAGATGGCCTCTGGGTCCTGACTTCCTGCCCTGACTCTAGGGCTGTGACCTTGTTAGCCTGCCCTCCACCACCTGTGCCCACCCCCAGAATGAACTGGCTCTAGACTGAGACAAAGGCGGCAACCAAGGGCTTCTTAATGACTATGCTTACTCACTCTTGGGGAGACCCCTTGGTGTATTTAGTTAACAGCTTAGGGACCTCAGACTCTCAGGGCAGAAGCCCCCCAACTAACAGCATCAACAGCACCCCTGGCAAATTCCACCAGTGTCTTCTAGATGCCCTCATGACTGGGCGCTCCCCAGCTCTCAGCAATCAGGGAACTTGGTGTGTCCCTTGACATGGAGTCAAAGGCTAGCCAGGGCCCTTTCAGCCTCTCCAGAGTACCCACTATTGTGCTGTGTCAGGCCAGGTGGCAGGGTGTAGTATTCCTGCAACTTTTTGGGACAGGGAGTGTAGACAGGCCACACTGGGTGGTGAGGCCCTGAAAGGAGGCAGCGGGGCCACCCTGGCATCACCTTGTGCATTTATTGGAGTTTGTCACTCGTGCTTCTGAGTCTCGGGGCTGTGAGAGGCCAGGAACCAGCCAAGCCGGAGCTTCCTCAGGAGCTGGGGGACCCACCCCCCAGGCCTTTCCTCCTTGCTCTCCACTGCAGAGGCCTCTACAGAACACAGACAGGCATGCCCTGTGTCCCCCTTGCTGGGAGGAACCTTTCGCCAGGGCTAAGGTCTCTGCTGATGGGGGTGGGGGCGCAGGGTAGCACTGATACAAGGTTTTCCTCCTGTCCAAGGGGAGTGGTCTGGAGTCCAGCCTGCCAGGCAGGAAACAGGAGGCAGGAGGCTCATTCAGGAAGGTCAGGCATCTGGCTCCCTGGACTTCTCCCCTCCCCAGGACAGGAGGGTCTGAGAGGAGCTGGGTTACGGTGACCTCTGCAGGGTCACCAAGGTTAGGGAGGGAGGCAGGCTGCTGCAGCAGGGTGGGAGCGCTCTCTTACCAGAAGGAGATAGAGCAGTCTCCCTTTGGACTGTTTTCTTTCCCTGGGAAAGAAAAAGGGGAGCAGCGGTGGGATGAGACAGGTTCTACATTGTACAGATGGGAAAACTGAGGCCTCACTACAGAAGTTGGGGGAGGCCAGGCCTCAGACCCACCCTACTCATACCACGCCTGCTCCTCTCAGCTCCACAGAGAGCTGCGCCACTGAGATGGCAGTCTGGCCCAGTCACAGGGGTGCCCCAGCCCTCTGCCCTCCCTCCCCACAGCCCCTCCCATCCTGCAGCACTCTGGGCTCCTTAGTAGGACCCACACTGGGAACATTCCTGTTGAAGCACTGGGATTCCTTACCTCACAACCTGGGGTCCCTGCCGCCTCCTTCTCCTCAGCCACTTCCTTCCCAGCAGGAGTGGGGCAGGCTGCTTCCTGTCCTGAGGACCTCACCTCCCCTTTATCCTGAGGCAGGATGTCAGTCCCTTCCTTGGGGGCAGCATCCTTCAGTCCTCCCGGTGCCTTGGGGGGGGTGGCCTGCCAGGAGATAAGTGGGCATAATGCGGTCCCAGGGCCCTCAGGACGCCATATCCTCGCCATCTCCACATTGGGGTGTACATGGTTCTTGGTTTCTCCAGGGAAGTCCTTCCCTCTCGAGCTGTGGGCGGGTTGAGTTTCCTGGAGGCATCCTGCCGCTACCCCTGGGACTCCTGGCCATGAGCCGGGGCATCCCTGGATCTCATGGAGCTGACGGGAGAGAGCCCCAGCCCCAGGCCCTTCCAGGGGAGGCCTCACTTACCTTAGAAGCTTGCTGCTTCCCACTCCTGACTCTGCGTCTCTATAGAGGGAAACAGCCATGAGTGGCTGGGAGTCGCTCCCTGCCCGGCCTGGCCTCTCACTGTGTCTACCAAGGGTGCCCGGGACAGCCGCCCACTAAGGGGAAGAAGAGTCCCCAACCCTTACCCACCTGAGTGGTCGTGGGGTAGCACTTATCCATCAGCCCCCACAGTGGCCTTAAGGTCTCTCCTATGGGCTGCATGACAAGGAGAGAGGAGAAGGGAGGGTGGCTGAGGGGATGTCTTAGGGCTCACTGGCCAGGCCAGGGAATTAAGGGAACTTCAGACCATCATTGATGTCTTTAGAAAAATAGAACTTTGTGTTCATGAATAAAACAAGAATAGGCTCTAAAGTAGAAATGATCAAACAACAACCTCTAATTCTTGAAAAACAAAACTACGATATGATTATGGGAATGAAAAACCCGATCAGTATAGAAGGAAAAGTTGAAAAAGTATTTCCCAGAAAGAAGAGAAGATATCAGAAGGGCCAACAGCTAAACCATGGGTCTTTCTGAAAGTGGGAACAGAGGCACCAGACTGGGGTGACAGGAGAGTCTAAATAAATACATTCCTTCTTTATCAAGACAATTTCCCAAAGATGAGGGACATGAGTTTGCAGAAGAGAAGGAACCACCAAGTGCCCATGACAATGGATGAAGAAAACCCACTGCAGACTGTCCTCAGTGAATTTCAGAACGCTGAGGACAAAAAACCTGCAAACTTCCAGAGAGTCAAGGAAAAAAGTCTGTTTTATGAATTCAATTTCATCAGACTTTTAAATACCAACATTTCAAGCCAGAAGGCAATGAGGCTCTTTAGAATGTGGGGAACTATTTGTAGTCTAGAATTCTATACCTAGCCATACTCTCAGGTGAGTATTAATTAAGTCCTTTCAAACATGTAATATCCCAAGACCACCCACCCGTCAGGAAGCACCTGGAGGTTGCACTCCACCAGGGGCTCCCACACGTGAGAACTATGAAGCACCTCAGTGGATGCAGCATCCACTTGTGCCCTGACCAAGGGCTGGGAAGGGAGCTTCTGCCATGGGTTCTTGGTCCTGGGATATCAAAGAGGACATGCAGCCTCAGGCAGGAGTCCTGCTCACCACCCCCTGCTCACGCGTGTAGACCACATTCCAGGACTATTCACATGCATTAGGAGACATCTGCTCCTTTGGGTTTGTCCAGGCCATGGCCACGGAGCCTGAGATGACCATATAGCCAGCCCTCGAGGGGTGGGGCATGTGTTTTGGGTCAAGGAGCATGACCCCAGGGAGCCCGTCCCAGCCTCTAGGCCCTGACAGAGGTGCCTTGCTTACCTGTGATGATTCCCCAGCAATGTCATGGTCAGGAGCTGTTTTCCCCACAGACTCCTGAAAATAGTAATATACCATTCCTGCAGGTAGGTGAGGAAAGACTAGTTAAAACATTGAAAAGAGTGATGTAGTTATTTTAAAGTGTCAGTATTTAATATGCCAGAAGTCATATCCTTTTACACTGTTTAAACTATGAAAGATGTTAAGTGTTAACTTAAAATGTGTAGGGGACAGTTTTTCAAAAGGTATGGTAAGCAAAAACTTGAAAATCATTGTTATAGGACATTATTAGGTTGTGGGGGGGGGGGGTTCTTTGTAGTTTTTTTGTGTTTTTTGTTTGTTTGTTGGGGGGGGTGAAGTATGACCTTTAGAGTTAGATGTGGGTTCAAATGCCAGCTCCACTATGAGGGCACAGAGGGGAGAAGGGGAACAAGAAGGCCAGCCCCTGGGGAGCCAGGCCTCTGGGAGCCCTGGTGGACAGCTGGAGACTGGGTGGCTATGAGGGGAGAACCAGTTGCCCAGGTCCTGCCGTCATCCTCAACTCATGCCAGCACCCGGCCCTTACCTGAAAGAATGAAGATCTGTACTACATACAGGAACTTGTAGAGCCTGGAAGGGAGCAGAGCTGAGTGTGAGGCAGGTTCTCTCATGCCCTCACCAGTGGGTACTGGCTTTCCACCCCAATCCAGGACCTGTTCTAACGGGGCATGTGCAGTCACCATTTTGGATGAAAAAACCCATCAGCTGCCACAGGGCTCAGCCTGGGCTCTCCACTGACTGGCCAGCAGGATTCTATGCCGACTCTGTGCCTCTGCCACCTTCGAAAGCCAGACTTGGAGCCTGGAGCAGACAAGGAGCCCAGGTCCCACCCTCTCCCTTTCCTTCCGTACTTGTAAACATGAGTCCATCCTGCCACTCTAGCCAGAAGGCGGGGACCTGACCTCCGCTGGGCACTCACAGGTACTTACACAATGCTGGATTAGCTCTTCTCCTGTAGCCCTCCAAAGCCCTCCCTACTCTAGACTGATAGGTCCTACACCAGGGTTAGAAATCAGATCCCAGGACCCACCTTTCTTTTCTGTGACCACTCCCTTGGGACAAGCAGAGCATTTGGGCATTGCCAAGAAGGTGGCTGGCTCCCTGCCTACACACACATGCACACACACAGAGCCATGTCCCACCTGCCAGGACCAGGCCCTCTACCCTGACCCTGAGTCCCAGAGACACTCTAACGGTCAAGAAAAAGTTATAGAGAACACTATTTTCCCAAGCGGGGGTTCCCCTTCCTGGTCATTTGGGATGTGATAACAGGGCCCACCCAAACTTTACCTGTCTCTCTGGTAGCATATACCAAACACCATTTTCAGTCTAAGAAGAAAAAATAGGCAACAGTCCATGTATCACAGAGGCCCAGAGTCCCAGTGTTCCTTCACTCCCTGGCTTGCAGGAATCACAACAGACGAGAGGCAGCTGGGGAATGGCAAGGACCTCCACTGGCAGGGCTCAGCCAGAGGCAGGCCTGCTGGTCATGGATGGAAGTCAAACTCAGGATGGAATGGGCTAGCACTAGGAGCTTGGGAAATGCTCAGAAATTTCTCCCAAGACCTCAGAACCCCAAGCAAAAGATGTTTTCAGTGCCTTCGGAGGTGGGAAGGTAGGTCCCAGGGAAAAGAATGGGAAAGGGGGGGGGGGGGTAGGATGAAGGAAAAAGGTATAGCTCTACTGAACATTTGGTACAAAACATCCCCAGGGTGTAGGTGGTGAATTATAACAGTAAATAATGATTTAAAAATACTTTAAAGTACTTTCTGGGTTATGCAGCATTTGGGGAATAATTTGGGGAGTACTGGGGGAGATTCCCTAGCCTCCTCAAAATATTCTGTCTAGAACCCCATCATCAGTGTCAGCATTCCCTACAAATTGACACCATTGTAAAGTTAAGGTTTCCAATGTGGGCAGGATCCTTGATGTAGCTGAGTGAGCCTCCTTTCCCCAAGTCAGCTCCCATTTTCCACAGGGACTGTTTCAGAATCCCTCTAAAGACTGAAACCTCCACCAGATGGGAGTTCACTTTACCTTCTACCACCAAACCCACCCATTCATTCTCTGCTTCTCACAGGCTACTTCCTCAAGGGAGGAGGCTGCCCTCCCCTCTCTGAGACCACCCCCTTCGGTACTGCATTCCATCTGGTCTTCTCACAACCTGGGCATTTGAGGGGTCTCCTCTCTCATATATTCAGCCTTTCCTTCCCTAATGGCTTCTTCCCATCAGCATTTAAACACATCACTCATCCCTTCTATAAAAAAAAAAAAGGCTGCCTGGCTGTCATGGCTCGGCGGTTGAGCATCAACCTATGATCTAGGAGACTGCAGTTCAATTCCAAGTCAGGGCACATGCCCGGGTTTCAGGCTCCATCCCCAGTAGGGTATGTGCAGGAGGCAGCTGATCAGTGACTCTCTCATCATTGATGTTTCTCTCTCTCTCTCTCCCTTCCTCTCTCTGAAATCAGTAAAGATATATTAAAAAAAAAAAAAAGGCCTTCTCTCTGAACCTATATCCCTTCTCAGCAACGGTCCTAACTGGCCCCCCTTCATACCAGTCTCCTTGAGAGAGCAGCAGTCTACAGGGGATGTCTTCACTCCTCTCCACCTCTCCTGTACTCCACAGCCCATCTCAATCTGTTTCTGTCCCCCTAAGTCCTTGAAACTTCTCTCACCAAAGTCACCAATATGCTCCTAGTCACCAAATCCAGTGGGCCCCTTTCAGGCCTTGGCCCATTCCATTTTTCTGCCGGGCACCACAGCGCCTCAGTGTCCCTTGCTGGTCCCCTCTGGGAATCCTGCCAGCAGGGTCTTCAACAGTAAACTTTGTTAGTCATTTACAACTAGTGTGAGTGAAATTATTGGGCTTTTTCTGAGAGGAGGTTTGGAGGAGGAAAGGAGAGAAAATGAGTCCTAAAGGAGAGGAGAAGATGGGGAGAAGGGGAAGGCCAAGTAGGAAGGGAAGCCCAAAAGGTAGGCTAGGAGTGGTAAAGACAGCCGTCACCGGCTTAGGCTGCTTACTGCCTTTCAAGCCCACTTACCAAATATGCCAACCTTGACAACTTTGGCGGTTTGCAGTTTGCAGACTCCGTTGACTGTATCAGTGTTCGTGCAGCCTATTCACCTTCCCTCGGGCTCCAGGGTGGAACCTGAGAAGGGTACTGGAGCCAGCTATGTCTAGGAGTCCAGAATACAGCCCCTCCCTTTTGCAAGGAGAGTGCTCTCTGTGTGTGACATCACATCTTAGGGGGCTTTATGACAGGACAGCCTCTCCAACCTTGACCAGTGCAGGTTGTCAGTTGCCTCAGGGTGGCTTTAAACCCCCATCAGTCAGAGCCAGCACCTTTGTGGATATCTCTTTGGTTCCATTCAATGCCATCAATGCTGTACAAAGACACAAAGGTGTGTAAGATTCAGTCTTGTCACATAACACAATAAGCATATTTTCTGAATCAAAAACAGGAACACAGCCTGACAATTTCTAAGTATCATCCATTCACCCAATCAGTGTCTGCTGAGCTTCCATTTGGGGCCAGGAACAATGCCAAGGGGACAGAAAGGTAAACAGGACACAGAGCCTGCCATTGAGGAGCCTGAAGACATCAAATAGACATCTTCTGGCCCAGCAAGTGTGGCTCAGTGGTTAAGCATCGACCTATGACCCAGGAGATTGCAGTTCAACTCCTTGTCAGGGCACACGCCCAAGTTGCGGCCTCCGTTCCCAGTAGGCGACGTGCAGGAGGCAGCCGATCAATGACTCTGATCATTGATGTTTCTATCTCTCCCTTCCTCTCTCTGAAATCAATAAAGACATATTTTTAAAAAATAGACATCTTCTGATTCAAGGCAATAATTTCTACCTTCCCCAAATTACTATAAATGCAGCTAAATAATAATTACAAAACTATGGATGGTTAAAACTAACAAATGCCTGAGTTTCACATTTACATGAAATATTAACCAAGAGATCATAAAACAAGTCTCAGTAAACTTTAAAAGAGTAAAGTCATTTCAAGTATGTCCTTTGACTACAATGGAATCAAATTAGAAATCAGTAACAGAAAACGCCTGGAAAAATCACCAAATATTCGTAAACTAAACAACATACCTTTAAATAACATATGGGTAAAATTAGAAGTCGAAAGGGGTCCTGGCCTGGTAGCTCAGTTGGTTAGAGCATCATCCCAATATTCCAAGTTTGATCCCCAGTCAGGACACACACAAGAGTCAACCAATGAATGCACACATAAGTGGAATAATAAATTGATGTTTCTCTCTCTCTCTCTCTCTCTCTCATAAAATTTTTTAAAATTCTAATTAAAGGGACTGCCATCCGTGAATGTAAACATGAAATCACAGTATTCACCAATCCCTGATTAAATAAGTGCCTAAAACAGTGGCACAGACTCCATGACCCGGGACTTCAGATGAATCGTTAAGTAATTGAGGCATTGTTGCCCTTCACCCCAACCCAGAATTTTGTCCAGATTCCAGGAGCATATGCATTGCCAAGGCTTTATGAGGGTAAAGACTACGTCTCCATCTTCTCTATGTCCTCTGCATTTGGCTCAATGGGTGGCAGAGAACACCAAGCAGGAAATGTCTGAGAAATGCATGCCATGGTCACATGGGTGAGTGACAGGGCCAGAGTCCCAGATTCCTGCCCACTCCTCTGTGCTTCTGACATCTATGACTTAGACCCATGCTTTGTAGGAGCTCCCTCTTCAGGCAGCAACCTGAAGTGATAAGGTTATTTTCAGGGCTAGCTTCCTAGGCTTGCAATCTGTGCAGTCACATAGGGCCCTGTGATCAGAAGGGCCACACTTGGTATACCACCCCCTCCCTACTGGGGAATATCAGAGGAGACCTAATAGAGTCAGAACTTTCACCTTTGACCATAGATAGAAAGGTAACCTTCCTCCCATGGTGTTGGTGCTGAGTCCATGGGAGAAGAAGCAGTTATGAGACACTCCTACCCTTGCCAACCAGAGAGGTGCCAGGGAAAGACTAGTGGGGAGCTGAAGCTCTGACTCCTGCTAATTACTATGCAGGGCCCCAACCCCTTAGTGTCAACTGAGGCTGAGTGGAGAACCTGGACTTGTACCCTCACTTACAGTAACAAGGAAGCTCTTCCACCTCCCCTGCTGGTGTCAAAGGAAGCCAGCTAAAAGAGAAAGTTTAAATAAGACCCAGGATCTCATAACATAGTACCCAAAATATCCAGGTTTCAATAAAAAAAAAAAAAATCACTCATCATACCAAAAACAAGGAACATCTTAAACTGAACAAAAAAACAATCACTAGAAGCCAGCGGCAAGATGACAGAGACAGAATTATCTGATAAAGATTTAAAGCATACATTATAAACATGCTTCAACAAGCAATTATGAACATGCTTGAAACAAAATAAAAATAGTCTCAGCAGAAAAACATTAGATATAAGGAAGAACCAGATAGAAATTTTAGAACAATAACTGAAATAAAAAGCTCAGTGAATGGGTTCAAAAGCAGAAAACAGAAAATAACCAGTGAACTGGAAGATAAAACGGTAGAAATTACTCAATCTGAACAACAGAAAAAGACAGACTGAGGCAAAAATGAACAGAGCCTCAGGGACATGGGACTATAAAAAGATCAAGCATCGTGTCATCAGAGTCTTGGAAGGAGAGGAGAAAGAGGGCACGGCCGAACAAATACTGAGAGAAAACTTTCCAAATTTTGTAAAAAGCATGACAATCCCAAGGAGCTGAGCAAATCCTAAGCAAGATAAATTCAAACAAGTCCTCATCAAGCTACATCACAAACTTCTGAAAACTAAAGAAGAACTCTTGAGAGTAGCTAGAGAAAAACACCACCTTGAATTTGTCATTCAAAATCAATTGGAATGACAGCTGATTACTCATTAGAAGCCATAGAGGCCAGAAGGAAATGACACATTTTCTTTAACTGTTGAACTGTCAACAGGGACCCCCACATCCAATGAAAATATCCTTCAGGAATGCTGGGAGGAAATCAGGAAATTATCAGATAAAGAAAAACTAAGAGAAATTGTCACCAACTGATACGCTCAACTCACGTTTAATAAAGGTGCAAAAGCAATTCAGTGGAAGAAGGCTGGTTTTTCATCGAATGGTGCTGGACTAACCAGACATCCATAGGCAAAAAAGAATAAATAAATAAATAAATAAATAAATAAATAAGAACTTTGACCTAAATCTAACACCTTATACAAAAATTAACTAAAAATTGATCACATACTTACATGTAAAACAACAGTATAAAAAAATTTATAGAAAGTCTTCTGGATTTAGGGCTAAAAAACATAGCAATGTTAAATTTGACAGCAATAGCATAATCCAGAAAAGAAAAAAAATTGGTAAATTGGTTTTCATCAAATCCAAACACTTTGCTCTGTGAAAGATCCAGTTGAAAAGATTAAAAAACAAGCTACAGAGTGGAGGAAATATTTGCAAACCACATATCTGACAAAGGACTAGTATCTAGAATATATAAGGTGGGCAAAGGTAGGTTTACAGTTGTTTGTATGGAAAATAACACAATTAATAAATAACACTACAAGAATAAACTCTGTTTCATGTATTCACAACTGTAAATCTACTTTTGCCCACCCCTGTATAAAGAACTTTCAAAACTCAACAGGTAAACAATCTAATTGGCAAATGGGCAAAAGACATGAAAAGACATTTTACTAGAGAGAATATAAGATGAGAAATAAGCATGTGAAAGGCCGTTTAACATCACTATCCATTAGGGAAATGCAAATTAAAACAACAATGGGATAACCCTACATACCTATCAGAAAGACTAAAATAAAAAAAGTTGTTCTACCACATGCTGAAGAGCACATGGGGAAACTGGATCTCACTCACACATTGCTAACGGGAATAACGGTAGAGTTGCCCTGGAAAACAACTTGGTAATTTCTTAACTAAATATGCAACAAACATATGACCCAGCAATTACAGTCCTGGGCACTTACACTAGAGAAATGAAGTCTTATGTTAAGGTAACTTGACATGCAGCTTGTAACTGATATCAGGGACTAGCTCTCAATTCTTTTCATTATATAACACATTGCCTCTAATTCTGTGGAGGACGTTCACTTCCTGTATTGTGCTGTCCTTTCCCAACTGTCTAAAATCATTGTTTTTTATAAGGACAAATAGTGCATTTTTCTGTTTTAAGGTGATGAGAGCAAGAAGGTATCATTAAAATATACTGGACTTTGCACATTTGAAAAATCATCAGAGACCATTTTTCCCATAACATTACTGAGATATAATTTACATACCATAAAATTTAGCTTTCACCCATTTAAGTGTACAAGTCGGTGAATTTTAGTATATTTACAAAGTTGTGCACTAGCACCAGAAACTAATTTTAGAGCATTTCCATCAGCCTAAATAGAAACTTCATGCTACATTCACTCCTCATTTCCACTCTCAGCCCTTGACAAGCACTAATCTACTTTCTGCTTATATACATTTGCCTTTTCTGAACCCTTCACACAAAAGGAATTATCGGATATGTGTTGTTCTGTGTCTAGCTCCTTCCACTTAGCATAATTTTTGTTTTGTTTTTTAAAAATATGTTTTTATTGACTTGAGAGACAGGAAGGGAGAGGGAGAGAGAGAGATAGAAACATCAATGTTGAGAGAGTCATCATTGATCGGGGCCTCTTGCACGCCTCCTGCAAGCCCCGGACTGGGGACTGAGCCACAACCCGGGCATGTGCCCTGACGGGGAACCGAAAGGCGATCTCCTGGATCTTTGGTCCATGCTCAACCACTGAGTCATGCCCAGCTGGGTTAGCATAATGTTTTCAAGGTTCATCATGGCTGAAGAATATTCCACTGTATGGATGTATCATATTTTGCTTATACATTTTCCTTGTCCATCCAGCTGATGGACTTTTGTTTCTATTTTTGGCTATCATGAATAATGCTGCTATGAACATTCATGTACACGTGTCCATGTGGACAAATGTTTTTATTTTTCCTGGGTAGATACCTAGAACTGGAATTTCTGGTTCGTATATAAGTCTATGCTTAACTTTTTAAGAAACTGCCTGTCTTCCAAAGTGGCTGCACCATTTCATAGTCCCACCAGCAATGTCTGAGGGTTCCAATTTCTTCACATCCTCACCAACACTACTGTCTATGGTTTTTATTCTAGGCATTCCAGTGAGTGAGTAGTATCTTATAGTTTTGATTTGCATTTACCTAATGACTAATGATGTTGAGTGTCTTTTCATGTACTTATTGGTCATTTATATATATAATTTAGAGAAATAGCTATTCAAATCCTTTGCCTATTAAAAAAATACTTTATTTTTTATAGTAGTTTTAGGTTCACAGCAAAACTGAGTGGGAAATACAGAGACTTCCATATATCCCTTACTCCCCCCAACACACACCTACACTCACAGCCTCCCCCACTATCAACATCCCTCAGCACAGTGATACATTTTTATTACAACCAATGAACCTACACTGACACGCCACTGTCACCCAAAGCCCATAATTTACATTAGGGTTCACTCTATGGGTTTGGACAAATGTATGACGTTTCCACAATTATAGTATCATACAGAATGGTTTCACTGTCCTAAAAACCCCCTCTGCTGCACCTATTCATCATCAATTCCTCCTCCCAGTCTCTGGCAAACAATGATCTTTTCATTGTCTCCATAGTTTTGCCTTTTCCAGAATGTCATACAGCTGAAATCACACAGTATGTAGCCTTTTCAGATTGGCTTCTTTCACTTAAGTTATATTCATTTAAGTTTCCTTCATATCTTTTCATGGCTTGATAGCTGAAGGATATCCTATTGTCTGCACATACCACCATTTATTTATTCATTCACTTCCTAAAGGACTTCTTGGTTGCTTCCAAGTTCTGGCAATTATGAATATAAACATCCATGTGCAGATTTTCTGTGGACATAACTTTTCGATTCAGTGCGTAATACCGAGGAATGTGATTCCTGGATCATATGTTAAGAGCATATTTAGTTTTGTAAGAAACTGCCAGACTGTCTTCCTAAGTGGTTGTCTGATTTTGCACGCTCACCAGCAATGAATGAGAGTTCCTGCTATTTCACATCCTCATCAGCATTGGTGTCACCTTTGCTCATTTTTAATTAAGCTGTCTCTTTATTATTGAGTTGTAAGCGCCTTTTATATATTCTAGATACAAGTCCCTTATGGAATATATGACTTGCAAATATTTTATCCCAGTTTGTGGATTATTTTAAAGGTCTTTTTCTGTTTTGTTTTAATGAGAAGGAACATTAAACATTAAATTCATGACAGTGGTTTTATCTAGAGGAGGCAGAAGCATGGACCAGGTTAGAGTTACACAGGGAGATATGCTATAGGTGCTATGAGAGGTTGAGCACAGACTCTGGAGCCACTACCTAGGTCTCAACCCAATGCTGTCACATAACTTAGTCGGTGTCTCAGTTTCCTCATCTGTAAAATGGGTACACCCCCACTTATCTCATAGGTAATGTGTTATGAGGCTTAACCAAGTTAATGTGCCTGAATAGATTAAAACAGGGGTTACCAGGCACATAGTATGCTTTATAGAACCCTTGATTGTACTGCCACTTCTTAAGTTGGGCACTGGGGTTCAGAAGTTTTCCTTTTATTAGCATGCTTTATCATGTATATGTTACGTGCTATCTTTTGTGGAACTCGTGCAAATGTACAAATACGTTTTAAAATAAAGGGGGAATAAAATCCAAGTTTTTAACCCTTTAAAATGAGAAAGAGTGGGCTAGATGCAGGGCCATCCCCCGTGCTGGTTTGGGGCCCAGAGCTCAGCTCCGGCCCAGCCCCTGCTCCTTCCCCGACACTCACAAGGTACCTGTCAACTGCACTTTCAGAAAAGATCATGGACCCCGGGCAGGGGGCAGAGGGCAGAGGGCAGGGGGCAGGGGATGGGTGGCAGGGAGGGAGAACCTAACGTGCCAAGTGACCTACGCTCGGCACAGCCTCGGTTTCCCCACCTGTAAAACGGGGATGCTGACAGTACCTACCTGATCTGTGAGATTAAAGAAGGCTAGGTAACGACCCAGTGCAGGCCTGTCATGTTACCTGCTTTTTTCCCTTCACACGTCTAGCCCCCTTCATGCTCGGAAATAACCTCAGCGGGGGGAAATGCCAGGAAAGAAAGAGATCCCCGAATGGACGACCTAGCGCCCCTCCTAGCTCCAAAAGTCTGGGCTGTTTTTCAGAGACGCACAGTCTGGGATGAAAATGTCCTTGTCCAAAATGGGGCTGATGATATAACCTACCTCCCCGGGCTGTCGAGAAGCGCCGAGAAGCAGAGGCCGGGAAAGCGCGTTCACATCTATACCGCGCTTCGAAAGAGTTGACTTACGGGGCATAGAAAGTTGCGGAAACGCCGCAGAGGGGCCACGCCGGCGCCACGGCAGCCCAGGCGCCATTATCTGCCTCAGCCGTCACCTCGGAGCCCGCGGCCGGCGCCCCGGTAGCCAACCGAGGAAGCGCCGCGAGGCAGGCGCGCCAACGGCGCTACCACGCGAGCGCCGCGGGACCCGGGGCTGCCCCGCAGCTCGGCGGCTGGGCGCCAGCTCGCGGCCCTGCGGTCAGCCCGGGGCCCGCGCGCCCCCTGGCGGCGCCGTCGGACGACCGTTAGGACGTTCAGCTGACAAGCTTGCGTATCTGATGATGAGCGTCAGCAGCCACCAGCCGATCTTCTTTCACCCGGAAATAGAGGCCTGCCGGCCAATCAGAGAGCCCCAGAGCCATCCTCCCGCCCCCGTGCAGTTTAGGGGCGTGGCTTCCCATTTCAGCCAATAAGAAACTATTTTCATCCTTTGGCCTCACTAGTGAGTTGAAAGGGGGTGGGGTTGGGAAGCGGTTTCTTTAGCAAGATGGCGGCGAGCGGCCTCCGCCGGGCTGCTGCTGCTGCGGCCAGCACCTCGGTGAAGCCCATTTTCAGTCGGGACATGAACGAGGCGAAGCGAAGGGTGCGCGAGCTCTACCGCGCCTGGTATCGGGAGGTGCCGACCACTGGTGAGAAGCATCGGCGTACGCGGGGTCCCGGAGGCAGCCGCTCAAGGTCGCAGCCGTCCTGGCCTCCGATTTCTCCGGGCAGAGGCGACCCGCGTGTTTCAGGGGAGGAGGGTCACCCGAGCCGTGGTGGACCCGACCTGGCAGCGGCGCCGGGGTCAGACCAGCCGTGTCCTGCGTACGTGCCGCGCTTCTAGGCGCCCTCAGCGCTTTGGCACCCGTGGCCGCCAGGAATTCTTAACGAAACCCTGGGAGGGACAGTCAATGACATACTCATTTTATAAGGGGAGGAAACTGAGGCACCGAGAGGGGAAGTGACCCTTCCAAAGCCCACAGCTAGCCCGTGGTGGATCTGGAATCCAAAGTCAACTGCAGGGCTACAAAAGAACGTACAGACGCCCCTAGGTCACCTGGATAACCCAAGTGGCTGTAGGGCTTGGGCGCGCATCTGGTTCCCACATCGCTCACTAAAGAAACTGAACCAGAAGTGACTTTCCCAAGGTCATCCATGAGCCCGCGATGCCTTTTCCCTCCTGCGAGGTGCTCTCGCCTCCCCCTTCAGTCTCCCAAGTCTCGGTCCCTGGGTTCTCTCTGCCCGCCCCCCTGGTAATCCTTGGGGGCTCCTCTCTGCCCCCTGCTGGCCGGCCCTCTACTTGAGAGCCCTGCAGTCACTTCGATGTCAGAGAACAGTCTGTTCATGGGACGGACTGAAATACAAACTGCGGGGCTCAGAGACTTTGTTTCCTTATCGTGGCAGCCCCCTCAGGGCTGTCAGTACACATGCCAGGGACTCGCTGTCCTATTTCATTGATTCGGTGCGTTCTAACGCAGACCATCACGGCTAGCCTGAGCGGGAAGGCGTTTTCAAGCTGGAGCGCCATGGCACCTCTCAGGGCTGCTACTTCCCTGCCTGTGTGTGAGTAGAATGTGGTGGTTACCGGACTGGCCTCCAGGCTTTGTCCCTTCCTCGCTGTGTGGCTTTGGGCAAATTATTTTATCTTGCTGTGCCTCAGTTTCCTCATTTATCAAATGAGGGTAAGAATGGTACCTTCTTCAGAGAGTTACCATATTAAATAGGTTAACATATCTGGAATGCTTAGGAGAGCGCCTGGTACTTAGGGCTGCTACTGTTGTTTTTATTGTTATCACCACCATTGTTATTTATGGGGCTTGCCCTAGCAGCAGCCTCCTTGCAGAAGTTCTTGAATGTATGCGAACTGTGACTGCTCCACAGTGTCCCTGTCTTCAAGCGGACTTTGAGAAATTATGAATGACGGGAACTTAAACCCACAAGATACTGGGGAGGGAGAAACTTGAGTGAACTACTGATTCAGGGACTGCAAATTCAAATGCCTTCAGGGGACAGGTGGATAATAGGTGTGGAGAGTGTGTATTTAAATTCAGATGTTTCAAAAAAAGTTTGCCTAGCAGAATACTTCTGTGAGTGCCCAGAATCTTTTCCTGTTACAGGAGGTAGGGAACAGTTGGAGTTGATTTATACCAGGGTTTCTCAAGAGCAACATTTGTGCTGGATAACTCTTTGTCTTAGGGGGCTGTCCTGTGCATTGTAGGATGTTAGCAACATCCCTGGCCTCTACCCACTAGATGCCAGTAACATTCTCCCCCTAATTGTGACAACTCAGAATGCCACTAGATGTTGCCAAATATTAGGGGGGGTGGCGGGTGTGGGGGGGAGGCAAAGTCACCACTGGTTTGAGAACCACTGATTTAGACCAAAGAACAATTCAGCAGGCTATAGATTAGACTGTTCCAGTTTGCCTTCCTACAGCCTTTCTCACTGGTGGAGGGTTGTGTTCAGGGGTTAGAATGGGAGGAAGGAGCCTACAGCAAAGCCATGGAATTTGTTTCTCTTGAGCCGGGTTCTTAACCTGGGAGGATGGACATTCAGGGATCTGTGAACTGACATTGTAAGCAAAACTTTGCATCCGTACATGTGACATTTTCCTGAGGAGAAGATGCATACACCCATTGCCCTGGTGTGTGGTTCAGGAGGTCAGGAGGAACGGGAGTAATGGGCACCAGCTCCCCTGGTGTGCCTAGGGGCACCTTGTTTTTTCCTCCCAAGGTGGGCAGGAATCTAATATAAAAATGTAGGAAAGGGTTATACTGTGATAGCAGGGGGAAGATTCCTCATATTTCTTTCCTTCAAAGAGTACCAATTGTAAATTTTCAAACAAAACAGTGAACACCCTGGATTCCAGGCCCAAGTTTGCCAGGGACCAGTAGTGCTCTAGCCCCCCCCCCCCCGCCCACCTCAAGTGGTAAGATTCTAAATTCTAGGATCCATATTAGTTTACATTTGTTTTTATGTCTCCTCCCTTTGTTTGCTGTTTTCTGAAATTCCTAATATGATACTATACTATTTTAACAACCAACTCTTGGACGGGAAACCTAGATTTATAATGTTTACTGTTTTCCATGGTGTAAATACTCCCACCACGGTTGATTTTAAGGTACCAAAGTGAAGTCAGCGAGGCAGCAGATTTGGGGAGATGTGTAGAATTGGCTGCCCACGAGAACCTGCTCCAGCACAGCACTGGATACGGAGCTCTCTGCAGTGTGAGCTAGCCTCGGTCCCGTCCGCCCTGTTAACACTTACGATGCGATGAAGTCGGGCTGCAGTTCGGTTTCTGGGACTGTGTAGTCAGCTGTGGTTGGACCAGAAACGTTGTTGCCTTTGCAGCATGGCATAGTATTTCCTCAGCAGAAGCTTTATGAGTATAGTTAAAGATTCGCGCTTTCTTAGTCAGTCGCTAACGAGCTCTCAGTACTGGTTTTCAGAGCTGGCGGTGATGGTGCCTCACCAAGTGGGCACACTGCTCTCCTTCCTCCCCCACAATGCTCGGCCTAGCCTGAGGGCCTCGTTTCTGCTGTCCCCTCACCCTCTTCTGTCCTTGTTCCACCTACCATACAAGGCCCTGTTCATGCCCTTCTTGTCATCAGCAAATTCACTGAAGGCTGACTGCCCCGGGATGGGAATAAAAATGATTAAAGCCTAATTTTCAAAGGACATCCACATGCGTCATCTGAAGTCCAGGTAGTGGAGTCTGTGCCACTATCTTAGGCACTTATTTAATCAGGGATTGCTGAATATTATGATTTCATGTTTGTACTCATGGATAACAGTCCCTCTAATTAGAATTTAAGACTAAGAACAGGACCTACATCATAAACCTCTCTCCTTCCGCCAGTAACTTAACATGGTAGTTGCTGGCTGGATTGAAGCCTTCCCCACCTGCACAGACCCTCAGCAGTCTCCCTCAACTCTAATTTTGTGTGGTGCACACACCTACAACACATCATTTCCCTTTAATTTCAACCCATGATCTTTGGGCAGATGTTCCATATAATAATAATGCTAACATGTATTGAGGGCCTGTTCCATGCCAGGCACTGTTCTAAGCATCTCACATTGTCAGAATCCTCCCAACAGCTCTGGAGTTATATGTGCTATCACTGTCCTCACTTCACTCATATGTAAATGCACTCCGGAACAGAGAAGTAACGTACACAGGATCGTATAGCTGATAACTGACAGCAGGAATTCGAACCCAGGTCGTTCACATGCTTGAACCGTGCTATACTGTCCTTCAAATGCAGTGGTCTCTCCGCAAACAAAACGTAAGCTCTTTGAGGGCCTGAGTCATGTCTCACACTTCCTCACATCCTCAAGCACCGAGCTTGGGGTCCGGCTAATATCTGGTGAATGAAGTGAGTGGGGAACCTCTATGTGTTTAACGAATATCCGTGGACTCAAATTTAAAAAAGAAGTTTTAACCATATAATTTCTACCCTGATCATGTTTTCTCTTTAGTGAACTTATTCCAGCTAGACATCTCTGTGAAACAGGGACGGGATAAAGTCCGAGAAATGTTTATGAAGAATGCCCACGTCACAGACCCCAGAGTGGTTGATCTTCTGGTCATTAAGGTAACTGACCTTCCCTAACCAATTTAAAAGAACAGCCAACTTGTCCAGAGCTTTTCACTCTTCCCAAATGAGCATTTTGTTTCCAAGTTTTAAAAGCAACTGCTGGGTCAGCAACTGTTACCTAGAGTTTCAAAGGAAGAGTTGCACTTGGAGGTTGTAGTGGTTAAATAGGTTGTAAGACCGTGCAGGGAAAATCTCTCGGGGCTTGCGCTTTATAAATGACACAGGCATGAACCTGTGAACTCTTCAACCTCTTCTCCAGAAGTTACTGCTTCACCTGGTTGCCAGCTTACGTGTAAACGGGGCCAAATCCTGGCCCTGATTCTCTGACCAGTCACATGAGCATCAATGGGAGGGAGCTTCAGCATGTTAAGCAGAAATGTAAGTTAAACCAGTCAGGTTAGGCATCATGGGGCAGGGGCCTACTGACCTGGAAGTCCCTCCTTAGACCAGTTAGCCACAGTTAAAATATTTGAAAGCCTTCAGACATCATTTGGTCCAGTGCCTGTTTCCAGATGCAGAAACTGGTCTAGACAGAGTATATTACTTACCCAAGGTCACTCACGTCAGTGCCAGAGCAATAAATGGAATCCTGGCCTTGTGTTGTATTCCTTTCACTGGGTCACTTTTACTGAAGACCTCTCCCCTCACTTGTGCAGGGAAAGATGGAACTGGAGGAAACAATTAAAGTGTGGAAGCAGCGGACACACGTTATGCGGTTCTTCCATGAAACAGAAGCACCAAGGCCAAAGGATTTCCTGTCCAAGTTCTATGTTGGCCACGACCCATGAAGTCATTCAGTGGAAGGGTGCATGTTGATATTTAAATACTTGAGAGTACAAATAAACTCAGTATATGATGGTCACTTCATGATAGGATTCCATTGGTGAACCAAAGGGAAGCTCCATTTCTGCAGTCTCACTTTTTTGCCTGAACAAGTGGGGCAGGGGTATACACACCACCTGTTCGCTCCCTTTTCCTAAAGTGTGGGGTTTCCTGTAAATTAGATTGGATTCTCTTCTCAGAGTCTCACATTTTGGTAAACACGAAGTATGAGGCCATCTGTTCAGAAACTGTTATACTGGGTATGAGGCTGCATGACGTTAATTTAGCTGTGTTTCTACAGCCTCCAGGACTGGATAGTGTCATGGCACAGAGTATCCAAAATTAGCCAGCTCTTGCTGTTGGAGAGGAATGAGGATGGCACTGAGAGACACATAAGTAGAGCCGACAAGCTGGGCTATGTTTCCCTGGGTTTTAAAGAAAATGGCTGCTCAGAGGCCTAGACCCTCTATTTGTAACAAACACAGGTCCTTAAAATGAAATTAACTTCCTGCTCAATTAGGCTCCCTGCTAGGGACACAGATGTTCAATGCACATATGGAGAACAGAAATATTCCAATTGTTTGGTTTAACAGGTGTAGCTTTGGAGTGACAGAATAAATGTTGATCCGGGTTAAAGAACTGATTTCTGCTTTCAATGGCAGTCTTTTCATTTCTTCCCTGGATGGTCTAAATGCTGGAGAAAGGGATTCAATATATAGTCACCCTTAGAATTCCCAAGTTCTTCAGCATCAACAACCCCTTTATTTTTTCATCTAAGAAACCCACATTTTGAAAGAATCATTTTAATATTTTTCAAGTTAGTTTTAAACAACCAAAGCTCCTATGATTGATTGGCATAGGAGCCAGTGTAACTCAACACAAAAAAAGCTTGAGGGTCTAGTTAGCTTGTGCAGCTCTACGGAGGGAAAACAAAGTTTCTGTTGGGCTTCTGTAAATAATGAAAATAGGTCCCAGGCCCTCATAATAATTGATCCATAGCAGCCTGGAGATCCTTGGTTGTAAATCAAAGACCTAGTAGAGAACAAATAGCAGAGACAAGAAACTGCAACAGCTAGAGCCTACTCAGACTGAAGAAACTCCAGCCATCACTCAGTCACACACAGCTGATGTCTTTCATGTTTATTCATCATCTGATCATGCTCAGTGGACAGCACATCTCAGGGAGCCTCCCAGAGCCTGGGATAGTGGGCGGTGGTCATGGACCATGCAGGAGGCTTCACTGGAGTTGGGAGGCTCAGGGCTTTCCCTAGGCCCTTCTGACAGGCAAGGAGGAGAGGCTGTAAGCATCACCATTTCTTGATTCAGTTAGGGCTTTCTCTTTTGACCTGTAAGAAAGGGAAGCAGCAGTGAATTGGGCAGCAGAGCAGCCCTTTACCCACATACTGAAAGAGAAATCCACAGAGTGGTTCCACCAAACAGGATAGAGGCAGTTTTGAGTAAATCTGATTATTCATTTATACACTTATTAAACATTCACCACAGACCAGGCACTGGGGCCCCAAAGGTATAAAAATCATGTTCCCTGCCAGCAAGAAGCTCATAGTCTAGCAGAGTTTGGAGGGTGTGGTGTATGTGTTTAAGCACATAGTATTGAGTGTCAACAGAGAGGTACTGGCCAGTCAGAGGAAGGAGCAGTCACTTAAAAATGGAAGAATGTGCGAAGACCTTATCAAAGACAATGAAGAATTGGTGGAAATAGAGCAGTGGGACACAGCCTTCCAACTGGGAGGAACAATGAGCCAATGCTCGGGAGTAAGAGCAGGGGTAATTCAAGAAATGGCGAAAACCAGGGATAGGTATGTGGTTGGGATATGGAAGATGAGGCTAGAGTAACAAGTGTGACCAGAGCATGGCAAGCCTTGAATGCCAGACTAAAGAATCACGAGTGTCCTTATCTCTGACAGTAATGCAGCCACAAAGCACATATCAGAGCACCAGAAGTCAACACAAGGAAGCTGAACAGGACAGGTACTGGGGGAAAGGTTTGTGAGCTGTGGTGACCAGGCTGTGGTGCCCATGTACAGGCTGTACTGGTACAGAGCTTGGTAACCACAGCTGTCCATGGTGAGACTCTAAATTTCAATGTGAAGCACTGAAATGAAGCTGTTTGTGATGGGTGTGTAAGGCATATTAAATTATCAAGGAAATTTTGGGGTGGAGGATGAGGGTACATAAAGGGCAAATGAGCCCTGGCCAGTGGCTAAGTTGGTTGGAGTGTCGTCCTGTTCACCAAAAGATTGCAGGTTTGATTCCAGTCAGGGCACATACCTAGGCTGTGGTTCAATCCCCAGTAGGGGTGTATACAGGAGGCAACCAATCAATGTTTCTCTCTCCCTTCTCTCTCTAAAAATGAAAAACATATCCTTGAGTGAGGATAATAAGTAAATGAATGGCAAATGACAAGGCTGGCTGGGGTCCAACCTAATTGGAAGAGACCACAGTGAATTTGTAAGTCAATAAGAGTTTCCCTCATCCAACATAGAGAAAAAAAACATTAGCCACCAAGTGAGTCATCCATTAAAGGTCTGCACTTCTGCTTCGAGTGTCCAGATGCTGCTTGTCACCAGGCCAAACTACATCAGTTCCAACTCCACCCCTTCCTGCTCCTGGTCCATGCAGGCCAATAGCAAGTCTTACCTGTTAGTCATCATCATCATCATCCTCTGGGACAAAAATGTCATGCTCCTCAAGTAGAGCGGCAAAATTCTTGCTAATGAGCGTCCCGACATAGAGAAAGGGGATCACAATGGAGAACACACGGAGAAGGCCAAAGGACATCTGCAGAGAGTCAGAGTGGTGGCTGTGAACTCCAGGGCCCACTGTGGCATGACTAGAAGGCCTGGCCCTCTCAGGGTCATTCCCTCTTATGGACCCCAGACCTGTCCTAAGCAACTTGACTTTAAAAGTCCTTGGGAAAATACAGAGCAAAAAATAATTGGAAGGAGATATACAGTGATTTTATGGCCATCAAAGTGGATACTGGAAAGAAAAGGTACATCTAAAAATTGGAGTACATGCCCTGGCTGGTGTGACTCGGTTGGTTGAAGCATCGTCCGTATACCGAAAGGTTACGAGTTTGATTCCAGGTCAAGGCATATACTTAGGTTTTGGGTTTGATCCCCAGGGGGGCACGTATGGAAGGCAACCAATCAAAGTTCTCTCACATTGGTTTTCTTTCTCTCTCTCCCCCTCTATCTAAAATCAATAAGCATACCCTTGGGTGAGGATTAAAAAATAAAATAAAAATTGGGGCACAACCTGGCAATTAACTGCAGATACCCATAAACAGGTGAGAAAGTACTAAGAAAATAAAGTTCAGCTCTACTGCCCTGCCGGGCGTGGCTCAGCGGTTGAGCATTGGCCCAGGATCCAGGAGATCTCAGTTGGATTCCCAGCCTGGTCAGAGCACATGCCCGGGTTGCAGGCTCGATCCCCAGTCAGGGCCGTGCAGGAGGCAGCCAATCAATGACTCTCTCATCATTGATGTTTTTCTCTCTCTCTCCCTCTCCCTTCCTCTCTCTGAAATCAATAAAGATATATTAAAAAAAAAAAAAAGTTCAGCTCTACTTGAAGACAGTAAATACATGAAAATGGATTACACAAAGATGTATAGTGAAGTGAAAGGATATTCTATAGAGTTCTTGAAGTAACAGGTTTCCTGGTGCCTGAGAAATCTGATTTCACCACGTTAAAATTTTGAAACAGGTGTGTTTTGAAAAGTGAGCATGTCTTTACACTGAAAGACTAGCTTTTTATTTTTATTTTATTTTATTTTTTCTGAAAGACTAGCTTTTTAAATGGACAGAGGTATTTCATAAAATCTCAACATTTCCTCCTGTATTTTCCCATGGAGTTTCAAAAGAAGATTTTTCAGCTATGCCTTTTTTATAAGGTATCTCTTCCCCAGCATGGACCCTGCACCTTTCTGCGTCTTGCTATGAAACAGCCCTGAACTCACCTGTCTGTGTGAACTAGCATAAGCCAGCTTTGCTTTTAAGGATTTTTGTTTTGTAACTTCCCCACAGTCCTGGAGTCAAAAAGCAAACTTGTTTGGTAGAAGGGACTGTTCACATTTTACTTAGGAAACGCCCATGGTACTAAGGGTACGTGAAACGCCCATGGTACTAAGGGTATGGGGAAGCATTCAGTGGTGGAAAACCTGGTGGGAGCTGTACTAGCAGGAAACCTGGATTCCAGGACCAAACTCGGCTGCTTGCTTTGGACACCATTCTCTCCCCCGCACCCCGCCGCCCTTCATTTGGAAAAACACTGTAATAATCCCCCCGCACATCTCTCAGGACTGCAAATCACAAAACTTAAGTACTAGGTCAAAATTCATAAAAAAGATAAGGCCCGTCCCACGTACAGTTCATTTACAAAGTCCTTTCATAATTCATTATTTGATCCCATCAACTCTCTGCGGTAAACAGGGCAGATAGGTTACATGACTTGTCTGTATCGGACTCATAAAGCCGAGTCTTATGGCTCCGGAGATAGATCTAGTCACCGCGCTCCTCACGATAAGCTAGCGGAAAATGCCGTGTTTCTCAGTTCTTGATCTTCGGTCTCTATACACCCAGCTCAACACCCGGACCTACCCCGACCACCTCCCACCTGTCAAAATTAGCGCAAAACTTGATCCATCTTCCGGTCTAAGGCGGTCGTATGATTGGCCATTGCTCCTATCAATCAAAGTCGACCCGCACACACTCCCCACCACGATTGGCCTCGGCACCTTTGCCCCGCCTCCAGGCAGACACTCACTTTCACCGGCTTGGGCAAAATGGCGCCGCTGCGAGTAACGATGACTGACCTCGACGGTACCAGGCTCCGACCTGAGCCGCCCCATCCGGCGCAGATAGCTCCATCTTTCTCCAAGCTCAGTCCGTTCCGGAGAGCCCCGGATCGGACGGGTGCCAATACCAGCCAGCGAGCCGCCCTGGACGCCATCCCCGGCACCCGGACCGCAGCGCCCGGCCCAGCAACGCCCTCTGAGAGAACGCTGCCCCAAGCCTCGCGAGGCTTTCAGAAGACGAGAGGCCTCGCGCAGTGCGCTAGTTCTTGTTGCCGCGGGGGGGAAGGCATTAGTCGCGGGCCCGCCCGACGTCGTGACGTCACGGGGACGGCGCCGAGGCCCCAGTTTCCCCTCATTCCAGGCCCGGTAGGCGGGCGGTGAAGTAGGGTCGGACGGGGGAAGCCTTCAGATTTTTTCACTTTTCCCACCCAGGACAACCAGAGCTTGGCCGAGCAGCCCTCAGGTGATTGTTGAAATAAACTTGAGTAACCGGAATGAGTAATACAAAACTCAGTGTTTTAATTGTACAAAAAATACTGTAACAGTAAGATAAAAGCCTGGAGTGTCTGTATAAAATAGAAAACAAGGCGCAGTGGGCTGTGGAGCTTCGGTATAGGGCTGGGAAGGCGGCCCCTCTTCTTTGGAAACAAGCAGGGCAGGAACCGGTCGTGGACCCTGGCCCCGCATTTCAGCCCCCTGGCCTCGCTGGGCCTTGGTCAGGCTGCCCGAGGCCCCAGTAAGGGGGAGAGAGGCTAAGGGGAGATTGTGTGGCTCTGCACCTTCCATCTAGCCACTGCCACCATGCCCATAGGACCTCAGGCTAGTCTGGCCTCTGGCTCCAGAGAGCCAGCCACTTTGCCGCCCAGAACAATCGAAAAAGAAAACGCCTGGAGTAGCAATGAGAGGGTCTTGGCAGGTACATACAAACAGGACGGTGAAGTTCCCAGGTGGCTTCAGGAGCAGGAACACCTCTTTGGGAGCCCAGGCAGGAGAGGATTTATCACAAGGTACCAGCAAGTCTGTGCCCAAGCTCCTAGAACGCCCAGGAGTGAGAACCAACACTAATGGGCTTTCCCTGGGGAGCCACACGACTTGCCCACTTCTTCTTTAGCTTCCCACTTGGCAGCTCCAGGAGCTGGCAGCTGCGTACCAAAAGCAGTAAGGATTTCTGCTGACATAAAAGCTACCGGTCCTCCTGGGTTAATGTCCGGCACCATCTGTTGCCAGGATGGACAGGGAGACCCGGAGAGAGGGGGTGCCAACACTTGCTGAGCAGAATAAGTCCCTCTGTATTGGTTGAAGGCCCTCTCCCAGCAAAGAGCCCTTCCCAGACTGTGGATGGCGGTCACATACCCAATCTTCCCATCATTCAGGAAGAGCTGTGCCCCCAAAACCCCCATGATGTAATAAATCCACTTTCTCTGATACTGTCAGTCTGAAACCAACACTGCAGCCAACTTCTGGTTTTTAAATGTACCCAAAACTCCCCATGTTGGAAATTGTGGGTGAGTCTGGCATGTAGGTAAAAGGCAAGGTGGCCTGTAGGCATATAATATTCCCTACTTTCTCCATTTCATGAATACCCCTAAGAGAGGGGCAGTGCAGCATAGTGTCGGGAGACTCAGGCTCACCCTGTGACTGCTGAACAAGCCACCTTTGCTCTCTGGGCCTCAGGAAATAAAGGGGTTACAAGTAATGATTCCTCAGTCCTCTCTAAGCATGGGGGTGGATCTGGAACCTGGAGAACTCCCCTCAAAAAAACAACATTGGCCCTAGCCAGTTTGGCTCAGTGGTTAGAGTGCTGGTCCATGGACTGAAGGGTCCTGGGTTTGATTCCAGCCAAAGGTGTGTACCTCGGTTGCAGGCTCGATCTGTGCGGGAGGCAACCAATTGATGGGTCTCTCTCACATCGATGTTTCTCTCTCACTTCCATTTTCTCCGAAAAGCAATGGAAAAAATATCCTCGGGTGAGGATTAAAAAAATGCTAATAAAAATAAAAAGAAATTTTAAAAAGCAACTTTGGAAATGAGTAAACATCAAACTAAAAAAAGAATTGGCCCTGGTGTCCTGACCAGCAGGACAAGGGCAGAACCCAAAGCGCCCAGGTTCAGGGCCTATCCTGTTCCTCACATTTTGGCTGGCTCCCCTGGGCCCTCTGCAGCCACCCCCGCCTCAGCTCCAGGATCTCCTGGCCGAACCAATCGTGCAGGGTAGAGAAGCAAGAGGTCTCAGGGGACACGGGGCTCTGGCCCCTGCCTAGGAGGAGACTGGCAGGGCCCTGCAACTCACATTCCACCAAGCTCCGCCCTGCTGGCCTGCTGCCCACTACTTCCACTAAGCCCATAGAGCTGCAATCACTGGAGGAGTGGCCATTCTCTAGGCCCCGAGACAACTGGTCTGGAGCCTGGGTCTTACAGCGGCTTTTACTGTCCTTCCAGGATGAATGGCGATGCAAGGCCAGGCTCTGGCGGGCATCACGCAACTGATTCTCCAGCTCACGCACCACCAGGCGCATGTAGCCAAAGCTTGCCCGGGACAGCGCCTTCACCCAGGCCTCCTGGGATGCCGGTCCATCAGCTGCAAGCAGGTATGGTCGCACACCGGGCGCGTTGAAGCAGATGGTGAAGGCAAACTCCTCAGGCACGGGGGCCTCGGCCAATTCCACTGTGCAGCCCTCCAGCACCACCAGCCCCAGAGGGGCCCGGCCTTCTCGACTCTCAAAGGAGAACAGTAGGTTGCCCTTGAGGACAAACCAGCACCTTCGGCCAGTGCCACTGGGGGTGGGTGGAGTCCCTGGGCCCCCCCAAGTGCGCAGGAAGCCCATGTGGTCTGCTGGGGAGTTGCTCAGTGCATAGTGGGTCACACTTCTCTCATTCAACTTCATGGCTCCCTTAAGAACTGTGAGGCAAGAGAGGTGGCCGAGAGTCAGAGAGGGAGACAGCCCCTATGTCCCTGTGGGGAAAAGATTGCTGGCTCTGGAAGAGACTTGGGCCCCAGCCCTTGCTGTGTGCCTTGAGGCTCATAGTGGCTTCATCTGTGAAATGAGCTAGTATCCCCTGCCTTTATCTCAAAGAGTTATTGTGAGGGTCATGAAAAACACTGCACATCAGAGGACTCAGAGAAAAGATAATGTGATTGTATCAGATCAGGAGGTATGACAAGGGTTTTGACACAGCTTTTTAAAATTCAAAGGAACAGACCCAGCTGAGCTGAAATGGATACCAAGTCCATAGAAGCCATTGTGCTTCTACCATCCACTAATCTAGGGGCCCCTTAGTGTCAACCCTGAGGTCAAACCTCCAGGGCATGACCCTCCTGACTCATGGAAAACTGAGGCCGGGAGCAGTGATGGTGAACTGCACAGTGACGCGGCCAGTAGAAGAGCTTGGGCTCCTCATTCCCTCACACCTTCTGGGGGCAAGTCTTAGCAATGACCCACTTACCAGCAGAGCTTCATAGGTGGAGGCAGGGGCCTCTCTTGTCTGGCCACAAGGCACAACCACTTGACCACGTGATTTCCAGTGTACCTGCAAAATAATTCTCAAACCCAGTCAACCTATCCTAAAGATGAAAACTCTAAACTTTGGGGCCCAGTGAAACCACCATCTCCTCCAAGAAGCCTTCCCAGGCCCCTGATAATCCCCTACCAACCCACCTACCCAGGCCAGGCTCCTGGGAGCAGTTCCAGAGACTGTGGTCCTATTGCCTTGACCTTCACTATTCAGACCTCAGCTCCTTGCCCTCTGAGGCTAGGTCAGAGTTAAGTGCCCTCATAGCTTTTCCCTTCTAGCACTTGTCACATAGTTTATCTGTGGGCTTTAATTTAAATGACCTAATCTGAGAGGCCTGCCTTGATCACATTTTCTAAGCTGCTGCTGACCATCAACGTGGTCTGATCCAAGATGACCCAACCACAGCCCCTCATTTTCATTTCCTCCATCCCTCAAAGATCTCCCTTGTGTTTACAATGCTGTCCCCAGCCCCAGAATGTCTAGACAGTGACTTGGCTTGGCTCCAGGGGTAATCCCAATGCCCTGGAGAAGTATTTGTTGGAAGTAACAGAATAAAACAGTGGGGAAAACAAAGGCCCTCTCTCCAGAAGCCTACATTCCAGCAGGGAAGAGACACTGTAAACAAACAGACAAAAATAAACAATAGTGTATGAATTAAAAATAATCTAATACTGAATAACCTAAGGACCGGTCATGATAAGGGCTGTGAAAGAAAGAAACAGGGTCTTGGGATGGGGTTGGTTCTAGGAGGGGGTGGGCGGAGGAGCCGGAGATCACAGAGGTGTGCTGGAGGAGTGGCCGCGCCTCGGCCCTGGGCCAGCACCGGGCGCAGGGAGGGGTCAGGCACCCACGGGTCTTCCCCCCTCCCCCGCCGCGCGCCTGCAGACGGGTGCGCCCCCTAAAACCCAGGGTTGCAAGGCCGGGACTGCGCGCTCGGCGGGAGGCCGCCGCACCGCATTTTCCGGGTTCTTTCGTCGGAGGAGCGGGGGGCTGGGGCAGCGCACCGACCGGCCGGTGGTGGGGCCCTGGCACGGGGGCGGCCTCCCTGGGAACTCCTTATCCCGGGCACCGCTGCCCGCTCGGTTTCCCGGTCCCCGCAAAGGGGCTGTCCCGCCACGTCCCCGCGGGCCACGCCTTCCCGGGGGCCGCCTCCTCCCGGAGCCAGCGCCGCCGAGCGCGCCCCCTAACCCTGGAGGGTGGCGGGCCGGCTGGGTGCGGCCGCGCCCGGGCGATCCCGTCTCCAGACCCCGCGTTCCCGCGGGGTGGCGAGCTTGGCTGCGGGAGCCCGGAGACCCCGCCTGGGCGGCGCGAGCTGCCGCTCCCACCCTTCCCGTCCAGGACTCACCAGATGCCCCTCGATCCTCACGGGAAGGACACTGAGCCCCGAAGCTGCAGCGACCGCGGCCTCACACCCAGGGCCCCACCGCGGGCAGGGCGCCCGCCCCAGACTTCCCCACCCCTCACCTCCCCCCCGTCGCCCCGGCCCCGAGGGCCCGCAGTCCTTCTCTAACCCGCTCCATCCCCCTCTCCCCGCCCCGCCCACTTCTCTGCCCAGCGCAGCCCGGGTGGCCTCGCCGCGGCCGCCTCCTCTGGGCGGGCTCCTACTCAGTCTGCAAGGCCCCGGCCGCGCTTCCAGGCCACGCCACTGGGACCCTGAAGTGGCCAGATCTCTGCTTCCGGAGCTACCCATTGCTGCTTGTGCCACTCCCAGTGGCCTGCAACCCCCCCGCCACCCCGAGGCTCTGCCTGGGCCCGGCCCAGCCCTGGGTAGGCCTGTGCTGTGTGTTAGCTTAATACGAGTTCACATCCACTCGCTTATGACTCAAGTGAAGTTGTTTTAAGCCACTTGTTTGTGACCCCCCCCCCAAAAAAAAAGTTGCTTTGATATAAGTCTGAAGTCAGCGGTGCCAGGATGTCACCGTTCCGCTTCTGTTGCTGATAAGCGGTCAGCGGGGGGCTTATCATTAAGAACCGGCGGAGAAGCGACTCTGACAAGGGGCCGTTCGCTACAGATACTGAGCGTGCGAGGACTATCTGAGGGTTTCGGTTTGCGCAGGGCGACGCTTCCGTAACTTAGAAACTCTCCCGAGACCCTGGAGACGTGGCCGCGGTGACTCTCGGAGGGGGGTGGGGCTGTGGCGGGACGCCTCGCGGTGGCCGCAGGAGCGACCGTCCCGCAGCAGCTCCGCCCTCGGGCTAAGCCGGCCTCCTGGTTCCCTAGCAACGGCGCTCCGGCAACCGGGCGCTTGTGCTTCTGCTCAGGCAGCTGGCAATCAGCTTTTTGGTGGCTGGCTGGCTCTCCAGAGTGCTTCCTCATGTCAAAAGGGACGCCTTATATTAAATTTGGACATTATTCCTCACCTCCCCTTGCCTGGAACAACAGTGTGATTCATCTGTCATTTGTTTGGAGTATGGTTTATTAAGAGATATGCTATTGGCTTGTGAAATTATTATAATTCCCACGATGAACCTGTGCTAAATAAATTGTTGGCAAAGACAGAATCAGTCTCTGAGTATAACGTTAGCTGCCCTCCCCGTGCCCCCCAACCCCCACCCCAAACGAAGGAGGCTGGGGTTTCCCTATGGCCCGGGAAGCCAGTGAGCTCAAACCATGTGTCTGTGAACTTGTTGGTTCCCACCTCAGAGCTTTTCCCCTTGCAGTTCCTGCAGCCCAGAATGCTCTTCCCTCTCACCCGTACCCCTCAGCTCTAACTCTTCAGGACTCCATATCAATTAGGTCACAGCTCAAATGTCTCCTCCTTGACTATACACGTAAAGAAGTCTGTGTGGGGGAGGAAGAAACATTCCTCTACCCTTCGAGGTTCTTTCTGCTGGTCAAATAATGAAATCAACATGAGAAAGATTAACAAGAGGAAATAACCAAACTTTATTACATTCATAAGTACAGGAACCCCACATTCATGAGAGATTCAGAGACCCCACATACACAGAGGTTCAGAGACAGGAAAGTAAAATAAGGTACATATGACATTCTGAGCTAAGGAATGTGGTCAGAGGCCTGGGGCTTCAGAGGGGAGGAGATCGATAAGAATTCACAGATTGCCCTGGCCAGTTTGGCTGAGTGGTTAGCGTGTCGGCCAGAGGACTAAAGGGTCCCAGGTTGATTCCCTGCCAAGGGCACGTAGCTCAGTTGCAGGCTTGATCCCTGGCCCCAGTAAAGGAACGTGCAGGAGGCAACCAATCAGTGTGTCTCTCTTGCATCAATGTGTCTGTCTCTCTCTCCCTTCCACTCTCTCTGAAAAGCAATGGAAAAAATATCCTCATGTGAGGATGGAAAAAAAAAAAAAAAAGAGCAGATGTTTGGTAATTCAATATTTGCCCTGCCATATACATAGGCCATAAAACATTATCTCTGGTAATAACTGTTATCATGGGCAAGGCCCCTAATTTATTCTTCTAGGTAGTTGTGGGGGCACAGAAGTTTCTCCTGAGCCTGCAGGGTTTGCGTTGCCTTCAGCTCAAAATAACCCACATGCCAAAGTAGCATATGTTAGGGAGGCCTGTTCTGAACCCTTTCACCTGCCCTCAAGTCTCTCACATCCCTGGGTTGTATGTTCATTATAGCACTAACCACTATAGAAAACTTGCCTACACTCATGCTTTTATTTCCTGTGTATTATCTGTCTCCCTAAATTTTATTCAATTATTAATATAAACCATAATATGTAAAAGTGTTAGAAGATAGTACACGGTGTGGAAAATATAGAGCAAGGTAAGGGAGATTGGGAATTGTGGGAGAGGGGAGGTTGAATTTTAGATAGGATAATCCGGGTAGGCTTCATTGAGAAGGTGACATCTGAGAAATGCTTGAAGGAAGTGATGGAGCCAGTCATGCCAGTATCTGGAGGAAGAGCATTGCAGGCAGAGGGAACAGCTAGTGCAATGGCTCTGAGGTCTGTTGTGTTTGAGGAACTGCAAGGAGGCCAGTGTGGCTGGGCCCGGTGGTGGCCTAGGGGAAGAGCAGTAGGAGATGGGGTCAGAATGTGTGGGTGGTGCTTTGTAAATCTGTGAGGGCTGTTACTCCAGATTGAGATGAACAGACATCACAGGGTCTTGAGTGATCTGTTTTAAAGGACTAGTCGGGCTGCTGTGGAGAGAATAAATGTGGTTGAAATGTAAGCTGCTGCACTAATCCAGGCAAGATATGACGGGGCTGGAAAATATAGAGCAGGTTAAGGGAGGTGTCCAGGTTCAGAATGCGTTCTGAAGGTAGAGAACACAGGCTTTGCCCAGAGACAATGTGGGGAGTGAGGAAAACAGGAGGCAAGGAGGTCTCCAAGGTTTTGACTTGAGCACCTAGAAGGACAGTTGCCATTACCTGAGATATGGAAGGTGGCAGGTGTTCGACTTGGGGCCAGTTATGTTTGAGATGCCGGTGACCAAGTGATGGTGCCAAGAATGAACTGTTTGGCCCTATTAGTTGGTCAACACAATTTTGATGAATGGAATTGGGAACAAATATGCAGAGTGCTTGGGCTAGCATAACAACAGGCGGCCACAGTGTCGGGTAGGAAAGGAGAGCCTCCTGGCTTGGCAAGAGCCGTGCCCTCCACCTGGCTGGGTCCCCGCCCCCAAGCCTGCTCATCTTCCGCTACCGGTTTTGAGTGGCTTCCTACTGACCAGGCTTCAGGGCACCCTTTCGTTTCCTCTTAGCAAAGCCCTTCGCAGGTATCCGCGCCACAGCTATTTACTGCACGCCTGCAACATGCCAGGCACTCTCCTGGCCCACAGGGACCCCGCAGAGGAGAAAGGTCTACCTCGGGGAGCCAGGACGGGCAACCGGGCGGATTCCTAACCCCCTGCGCCAGAGGGAGCCCACAGGGGGCGGGGCTCTGGGAGGTGCGGCGGGCGCTGGGCCCACAGGGGGCGGGACTCTGGGATGGTGAGGAGGGCGCTGGGCCCACAGGGGGCGGGGCTCTGGGAGGTGCGGAGGGCGCTGGGCCTACAGGGGACGGGACTCTGGGAGGTGCGGCGGGCGCTGGGCCCACAGGGGGCGGGACTCTGGGATGGTGAGGAGGGCGCTGGGCCCACAGGGGGCGGGACTCTGGGAGGCGCGGAAGGCAATGGGCCCACGGGGGGCGGGACTCTGGGAGGTGCGGCGGACGCTGGGCCTACAGGGGACCGGACTCTGGGAGGTGCGGCGGGAGCAGGGCCCACAGGGGGCGGGGCTCTGGGAGGTGCGGCGGGAGCAGGGCCCACAGGGGGCGGGGCTCTGGGAGGTGCGTAAGGCGCAGGGCCCACGGGGGCGGGGCACGGAGTTCCTGGAGGGGCTCTGATAGGCTCCAACAGGAAAGGCTGACCGCCGCCAGGCCCCGCCCCCTGGAACGAGGTAGGAGAATCCTGTGGCCGCGGGGCTTCGCGGCTCTGGAGGCTGGAGCGGCGGCGGCTCCGAGGAGGTCGGCAGGTGAGCGCCGCGGCCCCGGCTCTCTGGGGTGGGGGTGGGAGTGGGGGTCCCCTCGCTTGGCCTGCTGCCTTTGGCGGCCAGAGGCGGCAACCCAGACCCGGTAGGAGTCCAGAGCCTCGTCTCGGCCTGGTTTCTCCTCTCTTCCTGGGCGTCCTGGAGCCGGGGCTGCGTCTCTTTGGCCCCTGCCCGGAGGGAGGGCCACCCTTGGGCTCTCGGGGCGCCCAGCACTGCAGAGGGGGTGAGGTCTGATGTCCAAGACGCGTTGTTTAGTATTTCTGGAGGAAGAAGGGGCGTGATGGCTGGGAGGGAGTGGGGGTAGTGAGGGCGGTTTGGGGATCCACGCCCAGGGTTGAAGGCCGCAGGGCTAGCCCGGCAGCAGTGACTCCAGTGCTTTTCTACCGTTCCTTAGCTCCCAAAGCCCATCCTATAAAGCTGGTAAAAGCAGAGCAGATCTGGTCAGGTCCTGAGACGCTGCGTGAAGAGCAATGTTGTGGAAGACAGGTAACCTACAGGGGAGGGGGTGCTTTGGGAGGGTAGGTGACCAGCTTAGGGTGGGAGCTCCCTGAAGGAAGCCCAGTCCTCTGGTGTCTGGGCCTCCCCGATGTGGGTATGTGGGGACACATGTTCCTCTTATTCTTGGAGCTAGGCAGGGAAAGGAGAAGGAAATGCTTCCCACTGCAGAAATCAGTTCCCCTCTAAAGAGGTCTCTTTCTTTCTCATCCCGTCTCCCCCAAAGTGCAGAGGCCCTATCTTACTTGATATCAACATGTGCTGAAAACAACCCTGTAAAGTCGGGACATTAAGTCCATTTTACAGATAAGAAAACTGAGCCCAAGAGGAAAAGGGCTCACCCAGGTGAGCTGGCTGGGTGCAGGTCCCACCTGGCTGACCTCTTTAGTGCTTCTGAGACCTCTTGGGGGTCTGTGGTGGAAAGCAAAAATCCTGGATGGGACTCAGGAGACCTGGAGCCTGCCTACAGTGTACTGTCAAGTCCTGTGTGATGGAGTTGGTCTGGGGATAGAAAGGATATGACCTCAGCTATTAGTTTTTGCTAATTCTAGCACTGAACAGCAACTGGGGACCCGTGCCTCAAACACACTGATCTACATCAGGCACCATCTGCTCACTCGCTGCATGCAGGAGCCAGCAGTTGCAGGAAGAACCAATTCTGCCTCACACCCAGGAGTTGCTCCTCTAATGTGCAGGCCGGAAGCCTCTGCAGGGCTGAGCAGCATGTGGAGGGGTCGGGTGAGGGCCGGGGCTATGGGAGCCACTCATAGTCATCCCTCAACCCTCCTACAGTGCTCTTGCTGGCCCTGGTGGACCAGGTGCTGGTGCTGGAGAATGGGCTCCTGCAGAAGCCACCTATGGGCTGGCTGTCCTGGGAACGCTTCCGCTGCAACATTGACTGTGATCAGGACCCAAAGAACTGCATCAGGTGAGTAAGGTCAGCACCACCTGACAAGCTTTGCCCAGAGCCCTGCAGAGTGGGGGCAGGGAGGAGAGGGTCAGCCAGAAAAGAGAACAGGGTCAGACACCCCCCCCCCAACCCCCCATTCCAGAGAGACTACAGCCAGAGGTGACTTTTAGGACATCTGACAGCCTTGTGACATGCTTGGGGCCTCTGTGGGGCCTTTCAGGCCTGTGGGGCAGGTACCTTGTAGTTGACCCAGTCTCTGAGATAATTGAAAGGAGATAACTATTAAGGTCAGGCCAGACCTCACAGTGCTTCCCTTGGCTCAGTCTTGCCCCCTTGGTCTGGGACCAGGCCATTTGTTTCAGCTCACCCTGCTTAGGGCTCATGACATAATCTCTGTTGTCTTTACAATTGTTACCTGGCTTAGCCTGCAGCTGACTGCAAGGCCAGGGTTCTTATAGCCTGGATTCACACTCAGAGCATCTGAAAAGCTTTGAGGAAGGTGCCAAGGATAAGGAACATGCTGGGCCACTAAGTTGCTCCATCTCCTGCCCCTCTTGCCAGTGAGCGGCTGTTCATAGAGATGGCTGACCGGCTGGCACAGGACGGATGGCGGGACCTGGGCTATGTATACCTTAACATCGATGACTGCTGGATTGGTGGACGTGATGCCAAAGGCTACCTGGTGCCTAATCGCAAGCGCTTCCCCAATGGCATTGCCTTCCTGGCTGACTATGTGAGCCCTACCCCAACCCTTCCCTGTGGCCTCAGGGCCAGATCACTCTTTCCATCTTACCCTACTTAGGGCTCCATTTCCACAATCCCTGCTTGAGAACTCAGTCTGGTGAGGGAAACATAAATAAACAGCTAGTTTGGGCCCACAGTGGTCGGTGGGAGCCAGGAAGGGCATCTGATCCAGCCTGGGATTTCAGGAAGTTTCTCCAAAGAGGAGGCAGTTCTTGAGCTGATTACAGAGAGATGGCATTTAAGACAAAGGAGATGGCAGAAGCAAAGGCCTAGAGGCAAGAAACAGCTCATGGGAGTGTGTATGTTGGCGGGGGGGGGACCATAGTTGGCAGAGGCCAGACCAGCAGGCAGAGCCCTTTCCTTTGGGTACTGAGGCACCATTGAAGGTTCTAATGGGGCCTGGCCAGATGTGCCTGTGAGGCGGTTCCTTGAGGGTCCTTTCCTGAGCCCACTGTGTCCTTGGCTCCCTCCACAGGCTCACTCCCTGGGCCTGAAGCTGGGCATCTATGAGGACATAGGCAACTTCACCTGCATGGGTTACCCAGGCACCACGCTAGACAGGGTGGTCCAGGATGCTCAAACCTTCGCTGAGTGGAAGGTGGACATGCTGAAGCTGGATGGCTGCTTCTCGACCCCAGAGGAACGGGCCAAAGGTAAGTCCCACAGCTGGCTGGGGACCATCAGGTAGACAGAGAGGGATGGCTGTGGAAGGTCCTCCAGTGTCCACTTGGCTGAGCCTCTGTCTGTCTGTAAGGCTCCTAGGAAGTAGTGTTTTCCAATTCCCCTCACCCAGGGGCTGGAGGATCTTGGCTCCCAGGCTCCCTAAAGATGGGTTGGTACTATGCCCCACCTAGGAAGCATTTGTGACATTGGGTACAGGGGGAAGCACCTCTGTTGGGCCTATTTCCTCACATTTGGTGGGAGAAGGTTTCGGTTGAGGCCCCATGCTGCTTCCTGCACCTCTTTGGTCCTGAAATGTGGGGGCTGAACTTCTCCAGGGTACCCCATGATGGCTGCTGCCCTGAATGCCACAGGCCGCCCCATCGCCTTCTCCTGCAGCTGGCCAGCCTACGAAGGGGGCCTCCCCCCCAAGGTAAGCCATTCTGTGCATCCACCTGGCAGTGTTCCCCACATCTGGCCTCCTCACCTCCTGTGCAGTCAGGGCTTCTCTCACCATAGTTGCCCATGTGCTTGATTTGTAGGCCTAGAGAGAGGGTCCTAACTACCCCAGAGGGGGCCTCAGCCAACCTAGGGTCTTAAAGAAGAGCCACTTGTTAGGTGGGCTGAAGGCTTGGGAACCATATGTGATGTGCAGACACACCGCACTCATCAAGTGGTCAGAATCTGGGTTGTACTGAATGGGCTAGGAGATCCAGAAGGCTGGTGAGGATAGGTAGGTGGGGCTGAGCCTCTGAAGGGCCTTGCGGGCACCTCACCAGGGGCCCCTCAGCACCTAAGACATTAGAAAGGGTGTGATCAAACTTGCAGACCTGAGAGAGAATGCTGGCAGAGGGTGGGACTCTCACTGCGAGGACACAGGGTGGATGTGCAGCAGGGGTGTTGTTGGTATACCAGCGTGGGCCGGTACTCTTGGCTTGGCTTTTGGCACCAGCACCCATGGAGCCCCAGAGCAGGGCCCCTCTCTCCGAGGCCTTCCTCATCCTGAACAAGCTAGGGCTCGTTCTCTCTCTTCCCCACCCTCTATCTCTCCTGCGGCACCTCCCCAACCCCTGTGCAGGCCTCCAGGCAGCAGGGTGTGACTCTGGTGCTGGACTCTGCCTCCCCTGACATCCAGGTGAACTATAGTCTGCTGTCAGAAATCTGCAACCTCTGGCGCAACTATGATGATATCCAAGACTCCTGGAGAAGTGTGCTCTCCATCCTGGACTGGTTTGTGGACCATCAGGACGTACTGCAGCCAGTGGCAGGCCCTGGACACTGGAATGATCCAGACATGGTACCAACATGGAGGGGGGTGTCCCATGGCCCACCATCTATGATGGACCTGCTCCCCACCGCCCTGTGCCCTCTAAGTGGTCGCTTACTGCCAGGTTCTAGATCAATGTCTCTGAAATGTGTCCTTGAACCAGCTGCATTAGACTCCTTTGGAGCTTATTTATAATTCTGATCCCAGGGCCCTACCCCCACCTTTCAGATCAGAATGTTGGGGGAGGGCTTGGGAATGCCCATTGTTAGCAATCTTCCCAGGCAATTCTGATGTTTAAAACTTCAGAACTTGGTTAGTAGTGACTCGTGTGAGACATTATTCCTCTGCAGGGTGAAAACATGAATATCCCACACTGTCTGTCCATCCCCTCCCTAGTCTGCCCTCGCCCAGGCTGTCTCTGACCCTTCTTCAATGGCCTGTACCCTGTCACCCTCCTGCAGAGCCTCCACAGACAGAATCGGCCTCTTGTACCCACCTCACTCATAGCCCTGGTGACTTAAACATTTTTACAATTTGTGTTATAGTTTTATAGCTACCTCTTCACTTAGTCAAGCATTTACTTCCAGTGATGATTATAATAATTCAAATATTCAGCCAGATGGTGGGGCACCTGGAGAAACAGAAATTGGCCTGCCTTAGAGTTCTAGCTCCAGCTCTGCCATGTACCTTGGGCAAGTGACTTAATTTTTTCTGTGTCTCAGTTTTGTCAATTGGAAAATGAGAATAGTAGTAGCTACCTAATACAGGGTTGTTTTGAGGGAGAAATGGGTGACCCTGTACAGTGCTTGGCATAGCTTGGCACATATACGGTGCTTAGTTAAGTTGGTATCACTAAGTATGTAACAATGTTATGTGAGCAGTAATGTTGTCCCATCTGGATTGGTTGTTCTGGGTCAGGAGTCCCCATCAGTCCAGTTAGGGCATGTGGTGGCTACTGGCAGGAGCAGGGACTCTGTCCAGCTCTGGCTCTGGTTTCCTACCACTGCCACCCTGGCTGTGTTTCTTGACTTGCATGTTTCAGTTTACAAATGCTTTTGGCAGCAGGATCCCATTGGATCATCTGAACAACCTGTGACATGACCAGCACCCCCATATTTTTGTGAAATAACAAGCTGAGGCTCAAATGGAAAGTGACATGACTCATCCGAGGCCATACTGCTGGGGAACAGTGTTTGCCAAACCATGCTCCCACCTCTGGCTGTCCTTCCCACTTCCGTCTTCTCTTGCCTCAGCTACAAGCTTGGGAGTGCCAGTGCCCTCTTCCCTGAAGAAGGCAGGGCTGACTGCTCCTCTCCTCTGCTCCTAGCTGCTCATTGGGAACTTCGGCCTCAGTTTCGAGCAAGCCCAGGCCCAGATGGCCCTGTGGACAGTGCTGGCGGCCCCCCTCTTCATGTCTACAGACCTGCGCACCATCTCCGCCCAGAACATGGACATTCTACAGAATTCACTCATGATCAAAATCAACCAGGACCCCTTAGGCATCCAGGGATACAGAATTCTCAAGGTACTGGGTGTGGGGGGAAGGAAAGGGAGGCTGAGGGACTAGGCTCCTCTGAGAACAAGGCTGCAAGGCTGGTTGCATGCAGTTGAAGACTACTGGGAGCTACTCCAGCTGTCCCCCATTTGCTCAGGTGAGAGCAGGGCCAGAGCTGGACAGCTCCTGGGATTTGGGGAAGGGAGACATCACCACACAGTGCACAGGGAACAGTGAGGCCTCTCAGTTTGGAAGTAGAAGATGTCTGGCAGAGAACTGTGATGTCCGGTAGAGAACTGGGGCTTCCCTACAGTGTTTAGGCGTTGTCTGAGCAAGGAATATGACTATTACTTGTATTGGCGCCTTCTACTTATTGATCACCTACTGTGTGCTGGGCATTCTAGATACATTTTCTCAGAAGGCTGATACTCCTTCCCTGTTTTACAAATGAGGAAACTGAGACTTGAAGAGTCTAAGTAACTTTAGCCCAAGACCTCACAATTGGTAAATAGTACAATAGGACTTGATATCAACAATGCTTCCCCAAAGTTTGTGCTCTTTGCACAAATCCTTCCTCTCTAGTAAAAAGAAATCTACACACCTGTAGAACTGGTGAGGCCCAGTGGAGGTAACTAATCCCGGCCAGGCTGGGGACCTTCTGGAAGATGGGGGTTCACGCTCCTGGCTGCTCAGGGCAGGGTGTGTCATTCCTGCATGCCGGTGCCCTCCACTCTAGTGCAGCAGCTGTCCACATCTGTCCCGCCCGTCATCCTATGAGCTCTCTGAGGCAGGACCTCATGCAGCATTGCCTCTGTGCCCTGGCATGGGGTCTGGCACACAGGAAGTGTTGGGGAGCGTCTGCTGAGTCAGGGAAGGAAGAAAAGTAGTTAGATATGTTGGGGTACTGGATGGCTGTGGTATCACCCCTTCAAGCTTTTGCATGACGTGGAACTGTGGGATGGAAGGGACCCAGGGCTCAAGGGAGGGCCAGGAAGGGAACTTCAGGGCCTGCCTGAGCAGGAACCCCAGCCAGTAGCCATCTTCTGTGCCCAGCTGAAATCCCACATTGAAGTGTACCTGCGGCCCCTGGTCAATGATGCCTACGCCTTAGTCTTCTTCAGCCGCAGGACAGATATGCCTTATCGCTTCCACTCTTCCCTCGCCCAGCTCAACTTCACCAGCTCCAGGTTATATGAGGTGAGTGCCCTGCAGGTAGTGAGTGCCTTTTGTTTCCCTTGGGAGGGTGTTGCTGAGGGTGGTCCTCACTCAGACATGGCCTCCCTAAGCCATGAGTCCTGTGGCAGGTGCCCATGTGGCAGCTGCAGGCACTGAAGGCCATGGCTGGTGCTGCTCTCTGCACTGGTATCTTCAAGCTATGCAGAACTACTGTGTATAAATGAGTCCCATTACCCACTGAGGCCATGCTCCTCCCCTCACTGGTCAGCCCTCACTGGCACAGTCCTTGGGTTCTCTGTGGGCGAGGGCTTTCACCACTGCCTGTGTCTGGGCATCTTTTGGCTGTGCCAGTGGAGAAGTGATAGGACATTCACGTTCCCACTTCTGTAGGGCATACTGGAGATCCAGCACAGACAGGCCAAATTCCAGGTTTCTACGTCCCCTGAGGGGTCTCTGCATGGCCATTCTTATGATGGCACTGTTATATCCCTCCCATTGCAGGCCCAGGATGTCTACACAGGTGGTGTCATCAGTGGCCTCCAGGCTGAAACCGTCTTCACAGTGATCATCAACCCTTCAGGGGTGGTGATGTGGTACCTGTATCCTGTCAGGATGTAGGGGATACCCCAGCAATGAGGAGCTAAGACGTGACAGGCTGTAGCAGCACCACTGAACCCAGACCATGGAGCCCTCGCATGCTGAGGGCCAGTAGGCGAGGTTCTCTGCTACCCAGGCTGCTCGGCAATGGACCCCATCGGACCCAAAGTGCAACCCAGACCCAAAGTACAATCTCAGGGCCAGATTCCACATGCTGCCCAAGTGTGAACCCTCCTGGGAACTTGTCTTGGGCACTTTCCTGTGGCCGCCTGGCCTCTTACCTCGTCTGCACGGCCCCACAAATGTTGCTGAACAACTCAGCCGGCCTCCTGAGCCCCCACAGGCAGGGGCACTGATACCCATCAGGATTCCAGCCTCTGATCTTTCGACTCTGAAATCAAGATTTGGAATTTTTCTTATAATTAGGAATGGAGATCTGACCTCTTGTCAGGAACTTCCATGAATTATGATTGGCTTTCCTGCCCAGAGGAGGCCTTGCAGGCTGACACTGCACAGGAGTGACCTTGGCTCCATGAGGTCACCAATAAAGCTGTTCTTTAGTCAAATAGTTGTAACATGGACCTGGGGCCCTGGGTACCTTCGATTAGGGACTCTGGGTGGCAGTACACAGGGTACTGGTTTCAAATCTGACCTCACATGGAAGATGTGTGGCATCTTCTGGCCCCTTATTTTCCAGAGTGACCTGCAGATTATACTGTTAGATAGTCCAGACTTGTCTCACACCAGGGAGCCATCCCTGCTCTGGCCAAGACAGTGGTGGTGGTGTGATGACACAGTGAGGCAGAGCAGCAATGGTTCCTCTCTGTCTTCCGCATCCCTCTCCACCCCATTCAGATAGTCCAGGCTCTGCTGGCCATGACACCCCCCTCTCACCAGCCCCTCTGCCCCTGATCCGCTAAGGAGCTTGGCGTTGTTGTCATAAGCACCGTGCAGCTCCTCCCTCCTTTTCTGACAAGGCTTCATTCAGTGGCTCTCGTGGCCTGGGGGGTGTGTGAGAAGGATCCACTCTGCCTTCCTCCCACAGGGCCCATGGCCTGTCCTCTGTCCTGCAGTGCGCCCTGAGCCCTCCCCCAGTTTCTCCCCTCCTAACCTGGCTGCAGAGATTCAAATCCCCCAGCTGTGCCCAAAGACAAATCCAAGGACTGTGTTTTAAAGCCTGTTTCCTATCCCTCCTCCTAGAGAAAGGATTTTAAGGTAAAAGAATGGCATGTTCTTTTTTTTTAATCTTCACCCAAGGATATTTTCTCCATTGCTTTTTCAGAGAGAGTGGAGGGGGCAAGGGGAGAGAAACATCGATGTGAGAGAGAGACGTTGATTGGTTGCCTCCTGTGCACGTCGGCCAGGGCCGGAGATCGAGCCTGCAACCAAGGTACATGCCCTTGGCCAGAACTGAACCCGGGACCCTTCCGTCGACGGGCCAACATTAACCGCTGAGCCAAACCGGCCAGGGCAGAATGGCAGGTTCTTGACTGCCTTCCTTTGGTTCCTATTTCCCTTAGCTGAGCCCTCTTCCCTTAGCTGAGACAGGTCACCTGTCTTCCCTGATGGTCCTTGTCCCCATTTGGAAAGCTGGCAGTGGAGCAGGCTACATAGGTTCTCCTTGGGCTCTGAATGTGGGAACACCCAGTGCTCAAGCCTTGCACTGTCCTGCCCGGTGGGAACTCTCTGGGTGCATCTTCCATACTCCCTCCCTCAGGGTTTGAGGTTCTTGTATTTACAGCATGGTGTCGAGTGTGCATTTTACAGTATCATTTAAAATTCCTGGAGTTTTGCTGACTGAG
Source organism: Miniopterus schreibersii (assembly GCF_964146895.1). Taxonomy (NCBI): domain Eukaryota; kingdom Metazoa; phylum Chordata; class Mammalia; order Chiroptera; family Miniopteridae; genus Miniopterus; species Miniopterus schreibersii. Next base: position 183,418,831 of record NC_138102.1, on the reverse strand, counting down.
TCATCAGAGAAATCGCCTTTTCCCCAGTTGTTGTCTTGAGGCTGTGGTCACTCAGGAGGACAGAACCTACCTCATCCCAGGCCTCTGACTCTGGAGGCCTGTCACCCTGTGCATGCCTCCTGCTCTGGGTCTTTGTCGTGGAATGATCTTGGGTGGGAATATTTCTTTTCCCAGCGCCAGGAAAGAAGTCTTTTCCACCACCCTGGGATGTGGTCGAGTATGGTGGTTGAGACCATGGACTTGGGGATTGGGGTCAGGGATCAGCCTGGACTTAACCAGTCAATTTCTTTGCCTTCCAGACCCAAGAGGTGGTTACATTTCTTTACTTGCTGTGTAACTTGTCCTTTTATCCTGGAGGTGCCTGACTGGTTCTATCTCTTTAGCCTTAATTCTCTCAACACACACCCTGCCAATCTTCCAGGACATTGTTTTACTCCCTTCTATGAAGGCCAGTGAGGGACTCAATTATTTTTTTTCCCCAATTCAAGGAAGCCTTGTTTGGGCCCAAGAGTACCCCCTCTCTATTAAACTTTTTATTATAGAAATTTTCAAACACAAAAATAAAATAGTACAGTAAACCTCCATGACCCATCACCCAGCTCCAACAACTGTCAACATGTGCCATTATTTCGTATTTCTCTTCCCACACACACTTTTTTTGCATGTGAGCTGAGAGTATTTGAAAGCAAATCAAAGGAAACACTGAGCACCACCATGCAGCTCTAACATACGGGGTCTTTTAAAATATATATGACTCCCATCAGTAGATGAGTGGATTAAAAAGCTGTGGCACATTTACACCATGGAATACTACGCAGCTGTAAAGAAGAAGAATCTCGTACCCTTTGGGACAGTATGGATGGACCTGGAGAATATTATGCTAAGTGAAATAAGCCAGGCAGCAAAAGACAAATATCACATGATCTCGTTTATACGTGGAATCTAAAGAACTTAATAATCTGATGAACAGAATAGATTCAATGACATGGAAGCATAGATGAGACTGATGAATGTCAGAGGGATGGAGAAGGGCGGGTGGGTGGAGGGGGAGAGAGTAACCAAAGAATTTATGTGCATATATACACAACCCGAGGACATCGACAATGGTGGGGAGAGGGACTGGGGAGAGGGAAGGAACGGGGTGGACCGGGTCAGTGGGGAGAAAAAGGGACATCTGTATTATTTTAAACAATAATAAATAAATAAATAAATATATATATATGACCTTACACAATTTTCCTATCCAACAAAATTAAAATTTTAATAATCTAATTAACTGTCTGTGTTCAGTTTTTGCAGTTGGTCTCAAAAATATCTTTCTGTAGTTTGACTCAAAATCCAAGCAAGGGATCGACAAAAATGGTCCAGTAAGAACCACCAAAACTTTGTTTCCTCCATTAAAGCAATGAACAACTTGCCATATATTATCAGAATCAACTTTCACAGAATTCTGGAAATTAACCAAAGGCTTGCAGCAACCCAGACAGCATTTGGTCAAGAAAGATAGTAGAATCTTGGTAAGAACAGCAAGCTTTGTACTGTTTTAACTTACCCTAGTATCACATTTTTTTTTTTTTTTTAAGCAGGGTTTTTTTGAAAATTTATCTTTATTGATTTCGGAGAGAGGAAAGGAAAGGGGGAAACAGATAGAAACATCAATGATGAGAGAGTCATTGATCTAGCCCGCAACCCGGGCATGTGCCATGACCAGGAATCGAACCCCGATCGCCTGGATCCCAGGTCAATGCTCAACCACTGAGCCACACCCGGCCGGGCCTAGTATCACATTTTAAATCAGCTTTTAAGAACTAAAGGAAACCATGAATGTCTAAAGAATTAAAGGAAAAAGAAAGAATGATGTCTCACTAAATAGAGAGTATAAGAGACAGAAATTACAGAAAGGAACCAAATAGAAATTCTAGAATCAGAAAGTACAATAACTGAGATAAACATTTCACTAGAAGAGCTTGATGGATCAGCAGACAGGACCAAGCAGAAAAAAGCCAGCAAACTTGAAGATAGGTCTATTGAAATTAACCCATCTGAGGAACAGAAAGAAGACTGAGGAAAAGTAAACAGTCCTGGCCAGGAACCAGGTGGATCAGCTGGTTACAGTGTTGTCCCCGATAAGCCAAGGTTTTGAGGTTTTTTTAAAAATATATCTTTATTGATTTCAGAGAGAGGAAAGGAGGGGGAGAGAAAGAGAGATAGAAACATCAATGATGAGAGAGTCATTGATCGAGCCTCCAACCTGGGTATGTGCCCTGACCAGGAATTGAACCCCAATCACCTGGATCCTAGGTGGACGCTCAAAACTCTGAGCCATACCCGGCTGGGCAAGGTTTCGGGTTTGATTCCTAGTCAGGGCACACACAAGAATCAACTGGTGCATGCGTGGATGAATGAAACAAATCAGTGTTTCTCCCCCCCCCACTTCCTCCCTCCCTCCCTCCCTCCCTCCCTCCCTCCCTCCCTCCCTCCCTCCCTCCCTCCCTCCCTCCCTCCCTCTCTCTCATCAATTAAACAGAGGCTCAAAGACTCAGGGGACACCATGCAACTTATCAACATACAAAGAAAAAGAGTATTTGAAAAAAATAATGGCTCAAAATTCCCCATATATGATGGCAAATATTCATACCGAGACCCATTATATTCAAACTCTCAAAAGACAAAGGGAGAATTTTGAAAACAGCAAGACAGAAGTGACTCGTCACATGCAAGAGAAAATACTTCGAGATCAATGAAAATAAATATACAACATACCAAAAATACCAAAACACAACGTACCAAAACTTAGGAGTGAAAGTAGTGATCACAGTGAAATTTATAGCTATAATTTGCCAATATTTAAAAGAGTGTAAAGACAACCCACAATGGGGGGAAATATCTGCAATTCATATTTCTGATAAGGGATTTCTATCTAAAATATATAAAGAACTCTTAAAATTCAATAAGAAAAAGCTCAATTAAAAATGGGCAAAGAATCTGAATATGTTTCCAAGGAAGATACGAGATGGCCAACACTCAACATCACTAACCACTGGGGAAACACAAGACAATGAGATGCCACTGGACACCCAAAAGGGTGGCTAGAATACAAATGTGAGGTAACAAGTGTCGGCAAGGATATGGATTGGAACCACACACACTGCTCGTAGGAATGTAAAACAGCTACTGTGGAAGGTGGTCTGGCAATTCCCCAAATGATTAAACACAGTTATCATACGACAGCAATTCTCTGTCTAGGTATTTCCTTTCCAAAAGAAAGGAAAGTGTATGTCCACACAAAACCTTGTAAACAAATGTTTATGGCAGCACTATTTATACCAGCCAAAGGTGGAAACAATCCAAATGTCCACCAACTGATGAATGAACAAAATATGGTTAACCATACACTGGAATATTATTCAGCCACAACACGGAGTGAAATACTGACATGCTACATAGACAAACTTTTTAAAAAATGTTTTTACTTATTTCAGAGAGAGGAAGGGAGAGGGAGAGAGAGAGGGAAACATCAATGATGACAGAGAATCATAGACTGGCTGCCTCCTGCACCCCCCCCCCACTGGGGATCAAGCGTACAGCCTGTGCCTGTGCCCTGACTGGGAATCAAACTGTGACCTCCAGGTTCATGGGTCAATGCTCAACCAATGAGCTACACCGGCCCGGCTACATGGATGAACTTTGAAAACACTATGCTAAGGGAAAGAAACTAGTCATGAAGACCACATGTTATATGATTCCATTCATATGAAAGTCCAGGATAGGAAAATCTATAGAGAGAGAGATTAGTGGATGCTGAAGATGGGGGAATAGGGGTTGGTAGCTAAAAGGTACAGGTTTCTTTCTGAGGTGATGGAAATGTTCCTAAATTGACTGGAGTGATGGCTGCACTTATCTGTGAATATACTAAAAATCACTGAATTGTACACATTAAAATGGGTGGACTATATGTTATGTGAATTATATATCAATAAGGCTGTTAAAAACACACACACCTCACACCTATGTCCATTGCAGCAGTATTATTCACAATAATTAAGATGTGTGAGCAAGCCAAATGTCCATTGACGGATGAAAGGATAAAGAAAAAGGTATATTCATACAATGGAATATTAGCTTTAAAAAAGGAAGTGCTGTCACATGCTACAACATGGGTAAATCTTGAGAATATTCTAAGTGAAATAAGCCAGTCACAAAAAAACAAATACTGTACAATTTCACTTACATGAGGTATCTAAAGTCAATTTCATAGAAACAGAAAGTAGCACGGTGGTTACCAGGGGTGTGGGGAGGGGGAAATGAGTTGTTCAATGGGTAGAGTTTCAGTCTTACAAAACAGCCTGGCCAGTGTTGCTCAGTGGTTGAGCACCGCCCTATGGTCTGGGAGATCGAGGTTAGATTCCCAATCAGGGCACATGCCCGGGTTGCGGGCTGGATCCCTGGGGGGGGGGGCGGCATGCAGGGGGCGGCCAATCAGTGATTCTCTCATTGATGTTTCTCTCTCTCTCCCTCTCCCATCTTCTCTCTGAAATCAATAAAAATATATTTTAAAAAACAGCTTTAAAACGTTAAGAGATCCACTGCACAACAGTGAGTACAGGCACCTCCCAGTTTCTGAAAGTTCGCCTTAACGAAGCGGACTTCACTTTTAGGAAAGACCTACATTAGTATCTGTTTTTGCTAACCAAAAGAAATCCCAACAGGATATTCGCTTTTATGAAAAAGCCATTACCGTACTAATATGGGTGTTTCATAAAAGCAAAGTGGCATGATGCAAACTTTCAGAAAGAGGATCCTCTTCGCTTTATGCCATTTGGCTTACAAAGGTTTCATAGGAACACTCTTTCATCTAGAGGGGAAAACCTGTATAGCTAACGCTACTGAAGTGCACACTTAAAAGTGGTTAAGATAAAATTTGTGTTGCAGTTATTTTTTCTAAAAAAAAATAAAAATCTATATATCCCTGAGAGTGAACCAGGAGATGCCCAGCATTATAGGCATAGCGGCCATGGACAAGCCCAGGTAATCGACGCCAACATGTCTAGAACATAGCACATGGGCTCACAGAGAATACCTTCAGTCTGGATCACAAATAGGACAGCAGCGTTCCCCAGGAAGGGGAGATCCAACCCAGAAGTGCACATCTCCCAGCGCCTGGGATGCCCAACAGGAGTGAAGGCGGAGGCAGCTCCAGGAACGGCTCTCTTCCCCGCCGCTGCTGGTGACTGTGCCTATCAGAGTGAGAGGTCCACATCCAAATGATTCTTGTTCTACTTTCTTCTTTTTCTGGACTCCTGGTAAAATGCAAAATAACATTGTCATATCCCTTTTCTCCTATTCAATGTTATCCAAACCTCTCTGCCATCCTTACCTGAACCTCAGATGGCTCCAGGAACAGAGCCAGCCTCACTCTCCTCCAGGTAATTTCCATCCATAAGAGGGTGAACAAGAAGAGAGGGGAGACTACCCTATGTATTCAGGGTTAAGGAGTAAGAATTTAAAGTGTGGTGATGTAAGCGACATGGCTAAACAAGACATCGCTCCTGTATCACCCACTCAACTCTTTGGCATCCATCCACGGACAAAAGTGACCGTGGGAGTGGTGAGACCCAGCGCTATGTGCCTAGGGCCCCGGGAGAAGTCTTGCTCCCCTGTGCACCGTGTAACAGGCATACAGACCTTGTTCCTGGCTGTGGGCCCTGCCGTGGCCTGTGAGGTGGCTGCAGCCCCTCTCAACATGGTCTGGGAGAAGCTGGAGAACAGTCTTAGACAATCACCCACAGGCGAGAGCGCCTTGGTGGCTCAGAATGTAGTCTATCTTGGTGAATGTTCTATGTGAGCTTGAGAAGAATATGTATTCTGGTGGTGCTGAATGACGTACTTTACAAATGTCAATTAGAAATAGTTTGATACTGTTGTTTAGTTCAGCTATGTCCTCACTGATTTTCCTGCCTGCTGGATCCGCCAAGATTTTATTTTACCTCTATTACTCCTCTAACACTCCTTTCTTTATGTAGATCAAGTTTCTGATGTGTATCATTTTTTTTCTTTCTGGAGAACTTTTGATATTTCTTGCAAGGCAGCTGTGTCAGTGACAAAGTCCCTCAATATTTGTCTGATACAGTACTTCAGTTTTGAAGGATAATTTCACTGGACACAGAATTCTACATTTAAAAAAAAATTTAAAATCTTTAACTCCATTCTTTTCTTACTGGCATGGTTTCTAAAAAGAAGTCTGATAAAATTCTCTCTCTATACTAGGTAAGGTTTCCCCCCTCTGGCTTCTTTCAAGATTTTCTCTTTGCCTTTGATGCTTCTGCAGTTTCAACATGATTATTCCGTTAATAGATCTTTTAGTATTTATCCTGAGATTCCTAGATCTGTGGTTTGGTATCTGTAATTAATTTTGGAAAATTCTGTCATTAATCTTCAAATATTTATTCTGTTCCTTTCTTCTTCTCTGGTGGTCCCATTATGTACACATATGCTCTGTGTATGCAGGCTACACATTTTGTAATTGTCCCACAGTTCTTGGATATTGTTTGTTCCATATTTTTCTTTTTTCTGTTTGCATTTCAGTTCTTGAGGTTACTACTGACATATGTTCAAGTTCGCTGATTCTTTCCTTGGCCATGTCTAGTCTACTGATAAATGCATCAGACACTCTTCATTTCTGCTACAGTGTTATTTCTAGCATTTCCTTTTGATTGTTCCTTAGAGTTTCCATCTCTCTGCTTACATTATCCATCTAGTCCCAAATGTTGTCCACTTTTCCATATTAATGGGCATTAATTTAGCATATTAATCAGTTGTTTTAAATACCCAGTCTGATAATTCCTACATCTTTGCCATGTCTGAATCTGGTTCTGATATTTTCTCTTTTAGTATGCCTTGTAGTTTTATGAATGCCAGACATGACATACTATGTATAAGGAACTGAGGTAAATAGGCCTTTAGTGTGAGGCTTTGTTTATTTGGCTTGGAGTTAGGCTGTGTTTACTGTTTGCTGTAGCTGTAGGTGTTAGAGGCTAAAATTTCTTCTGGTGTCCTTGTTTTTGTCTCTTCTGCTTTGTGTTTCCCTAGTGACTTCTCAAATAAGGTCTGAGATGTGCAGTTCTTTCCGTCGTAATCCCCTCTTATTATGCAGGGGCCTGACTGATATGGCAGTAAGGAGTTGGGAAAGGCAGGCATTCTGTAGTCCTGATTAGGTGTTGGTCTTTTAGTGAGCCTCTGGCCCTGGGCTTTGACTTTCACTAGTGTTTCCCGCTTGTTGGGTCCCCCATCCCCAACAGACACCCTTTTTGATGCAGAAAGGCTAAAGGGTTCTGGATTGGGTGTTTCCCTTTCCCCACATGAAAGGCTGCAGTAGGCTGGAGTTGGGTATCTCCCTTCCCCAGGTCAGTTAGGCTCTGGTTAAATAGTTTCTCTTGAGGCAGGCCATGTAAGAACAGAATGCTCTGGGTATATTTTCTTTTTAGAAATTAGTTTAAATTTATTTTCAAAAATTCCATTTTCCTTACAATGGTCTATATCAGAAGCTAGATCTATATTAAGTTTTTTCAAAAGAAATTCAGGTTTGGGATAGGATAATCATAGATAGGGGTTTATTTTCAAAATACAGTACCTATTCCTTCCATCCCCCCTGCTAGAAGCACAAGGGGATTTTTCTCCACTTTTTCCTGTGGGGACCTGGTCGGGTTCCTGGAAGTAAACCCCACACAAATGTTGGGCTTCTCCCTAAGACTGCTCCCCCTCCCTGAAATTTTTAACTTTCAAGCTTGTCTATGCAAAGCCTCCCCCAATTCATCAATTACAGTTTAAATTTTCCTACCCTCATACTGGCTCCATCGACAGGTTCCTTTCCTGAGCTTTTGCATTTGGTGAACTGTGGTTCTCTGTATCCACCTGTCTCTCCAATTGTGCAGGCAGCAGTTTGCTCTATGATTTCTAATGGACCTAAGAAGAGTAACTGATTTTTAATTTATTCAGCTTTTTTCTTGTGAGGATGGGAGTGTTGACTTCCAATCCCCTTACATGCCAGAGCAGAAAAATGTACTCTCCTTTTTAGGACCCAATCTGTGAGGGGAGCAGGAAAGATTTGCAGGCAAGGAATATGTGCACAAGGGGACAACTGGTCTTCTTACTAAGGCTGGACTAATGTTTGTACCAAAGACCTTCCTGGTTGCGGCATCAAAACAACACAGATATCCCCTTCTCCAGGAAGCTGACAGGACCACCTTAAGCTGGTCAGACCTCCTCCTCTAAACCCTATGCAGACCCCTATCATTGCACTTTTGTCAGGAATTAGGATGGTCCCTCTCTCTTATTGGTCATCAGGTAAAATGCCAGAACTGGGTCCAAGGGAAAAGCACACGCTTGAGCATAAATATTTTTAAAATAGTCCCCAAAATGATGTACTCCAAGGACCAGACGGCTGAGAACCAGGGAAAGTAAGATCATCAGAACAATCCAACAGGAGGGGGTCCAGACAACCTCCCCACGGGGACCACATAGAGGGTGAAGTACTACCTGCTCCCATCCTATATTTTGGGGGTGAGTGTGTCCAGGACAGGGTGGACACTTGCAAAACATAATGAAATTGTCTATCTCTGGAGCAGTCTGTGTACTGCTTGAGGTCAGGGTGTGTCAGATTCCTCAGAACACAGGGTTGGCATGGAGCAGCCTCAGTTAAGTACTTGACCAGAACTGATCCTTAGGAAGCCCAGAGCACAATACTGGGTAGCACAACCAACAAATGGTCAGCTCACAAGCTCTCACATCAGTTTATTCTGGCCTTCCCCTCCATGGAAAGTTGGAGAACAGGCTTCCCCAACTTAGGCAAGTGTTCCATCAAGGGGCGCTTCAGCACTGAGACTTCAGCACTGAGAAGATCCACCTCTCTTTGGTATCAGAAAATGAACAGTTGAAGCAGAACAAGTGCAGAGCCCAGCCAGAAAACTGAGAGCCTGGGCACGTCCAGGCTGCCTACTGGGCCGTCCCAGGGGACAAGCACCAGGCCATGCATATCACAGATGCCCTCAAAAACAGAGACACAAAGCCCACAGCAGAAGAGCACAATAGCAAACAGACTTTAATCAAGGGTGTAAAATCAGGGTGACCCTGCCTCTTGCTTACTTTACTTCTTTTGTCCTCAGGATGTAGGCAGGAAGGAGGCCTGTTCTCTAACAAGGACCGAGAAACCAGTCTCTATCCCCAAGCTGTTTTATGTGGACTGGTTCAGACCTCTCTCTCTCTGGTTGGCTTGCAATCTGTTTTCAAGTTTTTCCTTCCTTGAGAACAGGAGTCTTCTCGTATTCATTTGTGTTTTGAGGCGCTGGGTGTAAGGGAAGGCACCTAAGAATTAAGCTGCCTTTATACTAGCTGTTCCCTATGCCTAAAACACTCTTCCCCAGGCCTGCATGGGAAGCTCCCTCACCTCCTTTACCCTTCAAATCTTTATTCAGTATCACCTTCTCAACAGGCTCTACTACAAACTGCTCCCTCTGCCAAGGCCCCAGCACTCCTAATCTCCCTTCCTTTGCTGTCTTTGCTTTTTCTGCAGTTTGAATATAGTATGTCAAGTTCTATCATATAATATGCATTGACTGAATCTTAATATTACTTGAGTGTAAGCTCCATAAGAGCAGGAGTTTTTGTCTGTTTGTTCACTTATCTCCCAAGTGCACAGAAAAGGCACTCAATAAACAAGTGTGTGAATGAAAAGGGAAACCTATGTTCAGATCTTGCCCTGTCACTTACTAGTCATCTGTGTGCCTTAGGCAGTTTGCTTCCCTCTTAGCCCATTTCATCTATGAGATTGGGATTCAAGCACTCTCCTTGCAAAATTTTGCATGTAAAGTGCCTGGCAGGGTGCTTAGCACAAATAAATAGTTAATAAATGGTCCAGTCACCCTGGCCGGTGTTGCTCAGTGGTTAGAGTCAGCACACCAAAGAGTCGCAGGCTGGATTCCCAGTTAATGTCCCCCTCCCCCCGTGCTCTCTCTAAAAACCAATGGAAAAAATATCCTTCAGTGAGGATTAACAGAAAAACAACAACACGGGGCCAGCCATTGACATAATTACTGCCCCTCTCGCCCCTCTCAAAGTCTTCACCTTCCATCCATTATAAGCAAGTACCGTTTACTTGGGGCATCACTAAGGCAATTAATGCAGTGGAGCCTTCAGGTCTGGGCTGTAATGAAGGGGTGAGGCCTCGAGGCCTTGAAAAACTCCAAGATCTCAGGACTCTCTCTTCTGTGCCAGCTGAGCTGGCTCAAGAACAGCTAGCCTCAGGCTCTCAGCAACCCCCACACTTCATTTACACAGCAGCAGATCTGGAATCAATCTTCTGATCTCATGAGAAATCTGAGTCCTCCTTGAACCTACTATACAGCTTTTGACACCATCGATTTTCAAGGCCCTCTGACCACCAGGAATCAAGCCTGCAGTAGGAAAAGGGACTCAGAGCTCCCCAGGACCGCACAGATGTGTGGAGAGGATCAGGCCACTACATGCACAGGAAACTCCTCCTACTGCTTGGCACCTGTAGAGTACAAAGAAAATGCTAGGGAGCAGGTTCCCCAATCAGAGGTTAGGGTCCCAGGCTCTGGGCCAGCCTGGGTTCACATCCTGCCTCCAATACTCAATAGTTATGAATTCATTGGTTTCCTAAGGTCTCCAAACTTCAGTAAGCTTAGCTGTAAAATGAAGCTATGAACAGAGGCCACTTCACTGGATTAAGTGAGGGATTATGTGAAATAATGCTTATGAAGTGCCTTAGCACACTGCCTGGCACCAACTATAGTATTGATCATTTGCTCACTCAAAGTTCTTTAAACACCAGATGAGTGCTATGGGGCCACCTTACCAGAGGTGGCTTTGGCCAGTATGAGCCATATAAACCATGGTGGTGAGGTAGGAAGAGGTGAAACATAACCATGCCTTCAGGACTGTTCAATTCAACCAACCAGAGAGGAGATAGGTTTCTCTAAAATCTAAAATTTTAATTTCTAAACCTAACAGTTTGCCAAACAAAACTGATTCTGCAAATTATAATCTTCAGCTGGTAGCCAAAATTCATGGACCATATATATGTTTATATGTATATAATAAGTCAAGAATCATAATTTGTCTTCATTCACTTAATAAATGTTTACTAGACACCACTGTTTCCCTTGCCTCCCACTAGGCCCCTGCGATGGGATACAGCCTCTGCTTTCAAGGAGCTCACAGAGGGGAGATGAGCATGCAAACAATCCCAACAGGGTTGGCACTGTATATATATTTTTAATCCTCACCCAAGGATATGTTTTTATTGATTTTAGAGAGAGAGGAAGGGAGAGAGAAGGAAACACAGATGAGAGAAACATCAACTGATTGCCTCCCATATGCACCCCAACCGGGGATTAAACCCACAACCTAGGTATGTACCCTGAGCAGGTTTCGAACCCACAACCTACTGGTGTAGGGGATGACACTCCAACCAACTGAGCCACCTGGCCATGGCAGACTGGCACAGTATTTTGCCAGAAACATGCTGAGGGTACAATACAAGCTTGGCAAAAGGGCAATTACCCTAGACAGGGAGTTTAGAACAAACTTCTTAGAAGAACTTCTGTGCTGTTTTGAAAGATGAGAATGCAGTGAGGAGGAAGGCAGAGGCCATGCAGTTCAGTGTCTGCATTTAGTTCTGCTTGGCTGGATCCCACAGCTGGAGAGATCCCTGGAGGGGCCAGACTGTGCAGGGCCTTGAAGGAGTATAACACAATCCACGTATATTTGAAAATCAGGAGTTTGGACTTTATCCTGAAGGCTGTGAGGAGCCATTGCACAATTTATAAGCAAGATAGAGCCTCACATGCTATTAATTTAGTTTTAAAATTACTCATTTCTCAAGATAGAAACATATAGTACACATGCACTTAATACAATTTTCATTGAAAAAACTAAGTCTCCCTCTCCATTCTTTTCCCCAGCCATGCAGCTCCCCAGCCCAGAGGCAACCCTGTTACCACTTGATTGCTTCATTATGTATTCTAGTATGGTGGAATCTGAGAATTTATATATTAAAATACTTAAAATTTTACTACGAACTACTTTTCTATTACTTATTTTTAAAATTTATTTTAGAGAGGGGGGTAGAAAATGATGTGAGAAACATCGATCAGTTGCCTCTCGTATGCACTCAAGCAGAGATGGAACCCACAACCTGGGCATGTGCCCTGACTGGTAATCTAACTGGTGACCTTTTGGTGCATGGGATGACACTCAACCAACTGAGCCACACTGGCCAGGGCCTATTATTTCTTCTTTGTATCACAGTTATAGTATTATATTGATTTTGGTTGAAATGATGTGGAATCACATGCAATTGCCTGCAAATTTCATTCCACTTAAGGAAACATTGTAAAATATAAAAGGGGGCATTCAGTCTGATAGGATGGAAAATCTCTGTAGCATATACTCCCTAAAACTTGCTTTTCTCATTTAACAATAAGACTTAGAAGTTTTTACATATGTAGCATGGATTTCCCATAGTTCATTTAAATATTTACTATTAATAAATCTACAGGTTATTTCTAATTTTGTGCTGTTAGAAACAATGAATGTAATGAAATCTCCCCACATACATCTTTGTGCATACATGCAAGTACTTCTCAGGAATAAATACTGAGAAGTCTAACCACTATATCAAGAGTAGATACATTTTAGTTTTTGGGTTTTTTTTATTGTTCTTTATTTAAAAAAATAAAATACAGAGTCTGTAGGAGCACCCTCCCCCCCCAGGAGGAAAGCATAGTGTGGGCCGGTCTGGGAACACCCCCTCACACGGTGGTCTCAGCTGTTGGTGAGACGAGTGTAGAACTTCCTCCACGAGTGCAGCATCTTGCTGCACCAGATCCAGAAGCCTGGCATGATGCCCACGGAGATGAGTGTAATGAGGTATTTGATCATGTAGACGGTGAAGTCAGGCAACATGTGCGGCGTGTAGCACGCTGGGCACTGGATGGGTGGCCAGGCTCTTGCAGTGCTGGCTCACCCACCAGCGCTCCCAGTGCTCTTGGAAGGCCTGCTTATAGAAGTAGCAGATGATGACTATGGTGGAGGGCACTATGTAAAGCACGAAGACACCGTTGTGCACCATGAGCTGCTCCAGCTTCTCCGTCTTGGTGCTGTCGTGCTTCATGATGGTATCGATGCGTAAGAGTGACATGAAACCATACAGAAGGAAGGACGTGCCTATGAACAGGTACTCAAAGAACGGTGCCAGCACAAAGCCCTGTGAGGGTCCAGGCTATTGAAGCCTACGAAGCACACACCGCTCAGCAGGTTGCCGTCAATCTGGCCCATAGTCAGGATAGTGATTGTCTTCACCACCAGCACAGCCCATGTGGTCAGGTGAAAGTACTGCAAGTTGGCCTCGATAGCCTCATGGTCCCACACTTCATACCTGCCGCCAGGAATCAGGTGAGCGACAGGATGACCCACCAGATGGAACTGGCCATGCTGAAGAAGTAGAACATCATGAAGAGGATGGTGCAGCCCTCCTTGGTGCCCTGCACCACCGTGTGGTAGCCATTGTCGGAGAAGTGCTCATTGCACACTACACACTCCTGGAGCACGAACCTGTGATATAGGCCACCAATACCATTGTGTAGCAGCCAGACAGAAAGATGATGGGCCGTGCCCGGCCGGGCGTGGCTCAGCGGTTGAGCGTCGACTTGGGATCCAGGCGATCAGGGTTCGATTCCCGGTCAGGGCACATGCCCGGGTTGTGGGCTCGATCAATGACTCTCTCATCATTGATGTTTCTATCTTTCTTTCTCCCCCTTTCCTTCCCTCTCTCTGAAATCAATAAAGATACATTAAGAAAAAAAAAAGAATCATTTAAAAAAAAAAAACATAGAAAGATGATGGGCCGCTCCGTGTAGCAGAAGAGCTGCATGTCCACCAGGTACGTACGTAGTGACAGTGAAGAAAGTGGAGGCACAGCACAGCAGCGACCAGGTGAGGATGCAGAGGCAGGCAAATCTCATCTCCTTTTGCGAGAAGAACACGGAGCCATCGAGCCCTGCCAGCTCACAGGGCACCACGCAGTCATGCTCACCCAGGAACTTGTAGCTGAGATAGGACGGCATCTTGAGGGCTCGCGAGCAGTGCAACAGGTGGTCCAGCATGGCATATAGTGGGAAGCGCATGCAGTACAGACACTCGAGCCACTGGAAACTGAACTTGTTCATGAGCGCCTCGCAGCCCTGATGGAATGGCACGGCGGCATGGCCTGCTCCAGCACGGTACATGTGGATGTGTATATGGAGCACAAGAAGAAGCGCAGTTCAGGCGATCACTGCCCTTTCACCAATGGGTAGAACTGGTGCACGTCCAGGCCCAAGTCCTCCCGGTTAGTATGGCCCAGAAGGTTGAGCATGATGGTCTGATTGTAGGAGATGTTCATGCACAGCAGGATGGAGATGGGCCGGCAGGAGCCGTGGTCCAGGATGGAGATACCCTTCTCTCCGTGTAACTGGGCTGGCCCCGTAGCGGGCAGCAGCAGCACCCCTACCCCAGATGGCATCTTTCCCATGGGCCTCACCCTGGCCGCTGCCTCCCATGACTCTTTGCAAACTTTGCTCTCAGCTGCAGAGTTGGTGAGGCTGAGTGGGGGAGGGGGAGGCTCACCTGCCTGCCAGCTCACTGTGGTCAAACTCATTTTAACTTCTAAAAAGTACTGCTGGCCCTGGATGGGTGGCCCAGTCAGTTGTAGCATTGTCCTGTACACCAAAAGGTTGCGAGTTTGATTCCCGGTCAGTGCACATAACTAGGTTGTATGTTTGATCCTATAGGAGGCAACTGATCGATGTTTCTCTCTCACATAGACGTTTCTCTCTTTCCCCCTCCCTCCTTCTTCCTCTCGCTCTAAAATCAATAAAAATATATCCTTGGATGAGGATTAAAAATATATTTTTAAAAATAACAAAAGGTACTGCTGAATTTCTTTCTAAAAAGGCACACCAACATAACTCCTTCCAGCAGTTTATAGCATTAACTGTTCCCCCACATCTTTCCCAACACTTGAGGTTTTCAATCTTTTTAATATCTGTAAATCTCTGGAAATAAAAAGTGTTTCTCATTTCAACTTGCACTTCCCTAACACTAGTTGAGTCGAATGAACATCTTTTCAAATGTTTCTTGGCCAGCCAATCTACTGCCTCAGTTAATAGGGTATTAATTATCTTTTGTATATTTTTCTTTTGGGTTGATTTGTAGAAGTTCATATATTCTAACTAAAAGTTATTTGTTTATTATATATGTTGGAAATTACTTTCTCTTAGTCTGTTGCCTATCTTTTCAATATAGTCAAATTTATATTTATTTTATTTATGTTTTCCTTTATTGCTTCATTGGTTTTGGTCTTCTTAAAGAAGGCTTTTCTACCAATAGACATCATTTTCAATGGCTGCATAATATATTCCACTGTATGGGTATGCCATAATTTATGAAATTATCTCTATTAGAAATTTAGGTTGTTCCATTCTTTCATTAATATAAAAAATGCTGTGAAAAATAAGTATTCAACTTGATATTTCTAACGCATATATTAGTGTCTAGAAAACTGAGCATAATAAATTTTTCTTGGATGGGGAGGGGAGAAGAGCAGAAAGCTTTTTCTATAGCCATATTCAAGATATGTTTTTAAAAAATGGAACCCAACCCTGGCTGGAGTAGCTCAGTTGGTAGAGCATGGTCCTGTGCACCAAAAGGTCACTTGTTCAACTCCATGGCACATACCCAGGTTGCAGGTTTGACCTCCAGTCAGGGTGGGTACGGGAAGCAACCAATCAATGTTTCTCCCTCTCTTTCCCTCTCCCTTCTTCTATCTCTAAAATCAATAAAAACATATTTTTAAAAAATGCAACCCAAAGTCAACCAAATTATTGGAAAATCAGCCCTACAAGTCTATTTCTCCTGTAGCCCATCTTATCAAGAGTTGACTCTGCTTCTAAAATCTAGGCATAGAAGTAAAGTTTCACTTTCCCCCTAAGATTACCCTTCCAAAGGGTTGGGCAACTACTTGAGAAAGGCCTTTAAAACACATACCTGAGTCGTCCTTCTTATCCTGACTGCAGTTTCAGGGTGCCACTTTGCTTGGTGAGTCTTCAGGGTTTACTGCTTAGAAGGTGGTGAATGGGCCTGAGAAGATGAGGTAGAAGGAAGAGAAGCCTCATATCTAGCCGGCTGGGCTGCCACAGAATTGTGAAACCCAGCTCTATTTCTAGCAGGTGAAACGTCATATCCCGGAGGTAGGGCTTCATTTGGTGGGGGTCCATATCCCACAGGCAGAGCTTCATTTCCAGCTGGTGGGGCTCTGCATCCCACGGGTGGGGCTTCAGGTCCCTCTGGTGGGGCTCCATGTCCCTCTGGCAGGGCTTCGTATCCCACTGGTGGGACTCCATATCCCACTGGTGGGACTCCATATCCCACCGGTGGGACTCCATATCCCACTGGTGGAACTCCGTATCCTGGGGGAGGGGCTCCATATCCTGGGGGAGGGGTTCCATATGTCCCTGGTGGGGCTCCATGTCTCACAGGTTGGGGCCCATGGACAACAACTGGGTAAGCTGAGAAGGAAAGAAAATTATGCTGAAGCAAACTAACACAGGAAGGGAATCAGGCAGAATAATGGTAAAGCCAGATCCTTCAGCCACCACCAGCTGAAGGCTTTATCATTTCCTGTAGTGGAGGGATTCAAATTAACATGAAAACAACCCTACAGTTATATCTCTGCATTACTTATAGCTGTGTATAGAGAGATACATGTTTTACGTGACAAAGTTTGTTTTGATTATGAAAAAAGTAATATTTAAGAAGTAATATGTATTTGGAAAATAGAAAAAAGACAAATTTTTAAAAATCATCTATAATGCAATCATCAAATACAAAAACTTAATATTTTAACGTATTTCTTTGTAGAATACCTGTTAATATTTATGTAATCACGATTATAACTGTACAATTTTTTAATACTTTTTAAAATTCTCACCTGAGGACATTTTCATTGATTTTTTTAGAGAAAAAGTGAGAGAAATATTGATGTGAAAGAGAAACATCAATTGCGTCCAGCACTCACCCTGACTGGGGATCAAGCCTGCAACCCAGGCATGTGACCTGACTGGCAATCAAACCAGTGACCTTTCAGTGCAAGAACGACGCTCAACCAACTGAGCCTCACTGGGACTTAATAAGAGACTTACTTTAGATACAAAGACACAAATAGATTGAAAGCGAAAGAATGGAAAAAAGACAAAATAAAAATATTTACTTAAAAAAAAAAAGGTAATAAAAAAAGATATTCCATGCAAATAGCAACCAAAAGAGAGGAAAATAGCTATACTAATATCAGGCAAAATAGACTTTAATTTTTAAAAAATTAACAAAGACTAAGAAGGAAATTACATATTATTAAAGTGTTCAATATAGCAAAAAGATAAAACAATTATAAACATTTACACACTGACAGACCATCAAAGTATATGAAGCAAAACTGACAGAAATTAAGGAAGAAATAGTTCCACCTTAATAGTTGGAGGTTTCAATATCCTACATTTATAATAATGGACAGAAAAACCAGACAGATTATAGTAAGAAAATAGAGGACTTAAAAAACATAACAAACCAACTGTATCTAACAGACATATATAGGATAATCTACCTAAAAACATCAGAATACATATTCTTGTCAATTGCACATGGGACATTTTCCAAAACAGACCATATTTTGGTCTACAAGTTAAGTCTCAATAGCTATAAAAAGATAGATATCCTACCAAGTATCTTCTCCAACCACAATAGGATAAAGTTATGAATCAACAGAAGTAAAACTGGAAAATTCACAAATTTGTGAAAATTCACATACTCTTAAAACAACTAATAGATTAAAGAAGAAATCACAAGGAAATGAGATAATACTTAGAGTCAAATGAAAATGAAAACACAACATACCAAAATTTATAGGATGCAGCAAAAGTGCTAAGGTGGAAATTTATCGCTGTAAATGTCTACATTAAAAATCAAACACAAGCCCTGGCCAGGTAACTCAGTTGGTTAGAACATTATTGTGATACGCCAAGGTTGCAGGTTCAGTCCCTGGTCAGGGCACATACGGGAATCAACCAATGAATATATAAATAAGTAGAACAAACTCTTGCTCTTTTTTTTCTTTCTCTCTCTCTCAAATCAATAAATAAAAAAATTAAATTAAAAAGAAGGAAAAACAAAATATCACCTTTAAAAAAAATCTCAAATCAACAGCCTAATTTAACAACTTAAGGAACTAGAAAAAGAACAAACTAAACCCAAAGCTAGCAGAAGAAAAGAAATAAGAGAAATTAGAGCACAGATAGCCCTGACTGGTGTGGCTCAGTTGGTTGAGTGTTGTCCCATGTACTGCGGGTTTGATTCCTGGTCCAGGAACATGCCCCAGTCAGGGTGTGTTTGGGAGGCAGCCGATCAATGTTTCTCACATTCATGTTTCCCTCTCTTTCCCTCTCCCTTTCTCACTAAAATCAATAAAAACATATTTTTATTTCTTTATTTTTTAAAAAATATATCTTTATTGATTTCAGAGAGAGGAAAGGAGAGGGAGAGAGATAGAAACATCAATGATGAGAGAGTCATTGGTCGAGCCCGCAACCCGGGCATGTGCCCTGACCAGGAATCGAACCCCGATCGCCTGGATCCTAGGTCAATGCTTAACCTCTGAGCCACGCCCGGCCGGGCTAAAAACATATTTTTAAAAAATTAGAGCACAGATAAATGAAATAGAGAATAGGAAAACAATAGATAAAATTAATGAAACCAAAAGTTGTCCTTGGAAAAAGCAACAAAATTGAAAAAACTTATCTAGACTGACCAAGAAAAAAAGAAAACTCAAATTATTAAAATCAGAAATGAAAGGAGAACATTACTACTGATTCTACAAACATAAAAAGGATTATAACACAGTACTATGAAAAACTGTAAACCAACAAATTAGATAACCTAGATTAAATGGAAAAATTCCTAGAAACACAAAACCTACTAAGACTAAATCATGAAAAAATAGAAAATCTGAATAGACCTAATAAGGAGGTTGAATCAGTAATCCAAAATTTCCCAACAAAGAAGAGTTCTAGGCTCAGTGCACTGAGCATTGTCCCGTGCACCAAGAAGTCACTGGTTTGATTCCGGTCAGGGCACATGCCCAGGTTTCAGGCTCAATCCCCAGTAGGGGGTGTGCAGGAGGCAGCCAATTGATGTTTCTCTGTCATCAATGATTCTCTCTCTCTCCCTCCTCTCTAAAAAAATCAATTAAAAAAATACTAAAAAAAAAGTGGTTTAAAAAAAAAAGTCTATCCCCAAAACTTAAATACTGTATGATTCCATTTATATGACATTCTTGAAATGGCAAAATTATAGAAATGAAGAACAGGTTAGTGGCTGTCATGGATTAAGGAGGCGGCGGCTGTGGAAGGGAAGTAGAAAAGTGTAGCTATAAAAAGACAACAGGAGGCATCCTTGTAGTGATGAAAATGTTCTGCAATTTCATTGTACCAATGTCAATATTCTGGTTGTGATATTGTACTATAATTCTGCAAGATGTTACCAGTGGGAGGAACTGAGTAAAAGGTATAAGAGATCTCTCTGTATTATATATATAAAACTTTATGTAAATCTACATTTACCTGAAAATGAAAAGTCTAATTTAAAATCCATAATTCCGGCAATAAACAATCCAAAATGGAAATTAAGAAAATTCCAGCCTGGCTAGAATGGCTCAGTGACTGAGCATCAACCTATGAACCAGGAGGTCACAGGTTTGATTCCCAGTCAGGTTGTGGGCTCAGTGGTTGTAGTGTCAGCCCTCGAACCAACGGGTCAAGGTTCGAATCCTGGTCAAGGGCACGTACCTGGGGTGCAGGTTGAATTCCCAGCCCTGGTTGGGGAGCATGCAGGAGGCAACCAATCAATGTGTCTCTCTCACATTGATGTCTCTCTCTCTCTCTCCCCCTCTCTTCCTCTCGTCAACTCTCTCTAAAGATCAATGGAAAAAATATCCTTGAGTGAGGATTAACAAAAAAAATAAATAAAAATTAAACACTGAATTACAATATGGCCCAGTAATTCCAATCCTACGTAGATACCCAAGAGAAATGCAACTTACATCCACACAGAAACCTACATACAAATGTTTATAGCAGCTAGTATTTGTAACAGCCAAAAGATGAAAACAAGTGAAACGTCCATCAATGGATGAATGAATGAACAGGCTGCGGTACATAAGTACAGTGAAATAGTAGTCCGCCACAAAAATAATAAAGTACTGATACATGCTAAAACTTGGGTGAACCTCAAAAACATTATGCTAGGTGAGATAAGCCACACATAAAAGGTCACATGCTGTATGATTCCTCTTAAGTGTTATATTCAGGATAAGCAAATCCAGAGACAAATGGCAGATTAGAGATACCAAGAGATGTTGGGAGGGGACAGTGGGGAATTACTACTTAGTGGGGAATTATGAGGTGTTTTATTGGGTGATGAAAAATTTCGAAACTAGGGAGAGCTTATGGTTGCACCACATTGTGAATATACTAAATACCATCAAATACGTACATTTTCAAATGGTTGTTTCTTATGTAAATTTCAACTCAATAAAAAAAATTTTATGAAATGTTAGCAACACTTTCAGATTTTGAGTATTACTTTTTTTTTAATCCTCACCTGAGGATATTTTTTCCATTGCTTTTCAGAGAGACTAGAAGGGAGAGAGGGAGGGAGGGAGGGAGGAAGGGGGGGAGAGAAACATCGATGTGAGAGAGACACATCAATTGGGTGTCTCCCGCACATGCCCTGATCAGGGCCGGGGATTGAGCCTGCAACTGAGGTATGCACCCTTGACTGGGAATAGAACCCAAGACCCTTCAGTCCACAGGCCAATGCTCTAAGCACTGAGCCAAACCTGCTAGGGCTTGAGTATTACATTTTAATAACCTTTTAAAACTAAGGTAAATATTAAGATTACAAATAAGTATCCTTCAGTTGTATACAAAGCTAAAAGCCAATGGACATACACGTCATGCTCCAAGAAGAACCCAAGAAAGAACCCACATTTTGGGGTCTGTTGGCAGCCTATTTGGAGACCCTTTGTAAGCAGTGGACAACATCTGAGAATCAATGATCTATCACCTCCCAGGAACGTGACTCAGCAGCTGTGGACAGGCACAACTGTTAAAGGGCACAGGGCATAAGCCTAGGACTGGAGTCCTTAGTCATATTGAAGGGCACGGTACAAGCTTAATGGCTATGCTTGTGTGAAATGGGAAGGGGGAAGCAAACAAGATCTTATGTTTTCTGCTCAGGCTAAAAGCAGGAAATGACTATTCCCAATAATGGGAGTTGCCCAAGTATTCTTCCATATCTGTACATTATAATTAAAAGTAAGCCTGAAACTTGCTGACTTGCCACTGAGTTTCAGTCTGGAAATGAGGTCATGGACTCAACCATTTTCCAACCCCCAAACCTCTGATGCTTCTCCTGCAGCAGAGTTGGAGGCAAGCTAACAGTGAATATAGATCTTTGAGCCCCTCGCATACTTTTTCACCTCCCAGGAAGAACCTCTCTGCTATACTTTACCTTGACAAGGCCTCTCTTGGTTGCGCATCACGGTCCCCTGCCCAGAAATGACATACAGTCCTGGAACACCAAACCAGTAATTTACACTTTGAAGTGGAACTCCTTGGGCAGCTAAGAAGACAAATTTGGCAAAATAAGGTCTCAATTATTTTAAGTCAGATGTATAGCAGCTATCAACAAAATATTTAACTATCACCTTACTTGAATGTCCAACTATGTTTCCAGCATACAAGATAAAGAATATACATCGCCCTTGTCCTGAAATCTATGCTTCTTGAGGGCAGAGACTGTGGCTTATTTGCCTGTGCTTATTTAGAGTTCAGCATAACACTTACCATAATAGGTATTCAGAAAAAATTTCCAAGTGAGAAATTTTATCAAGTTGACAAGATACATCCATTACAGACCAATTTAATGTCTGTGTGGTACAGAAGAAAGCGGTTCTGTCTGTCTCCCTCCTCATCTCTCTTTTTTTGGTAATCCTCACCCGAGGATATTTTTTCCATTGCTTTTTCAGAGAGTGTGGAGGGGGTCGGGGAAGAGAGACACATCAATGTGAGAAAGACACATAGACTGGCTGCCTCCCCCACACACCCTAACCGGGGGCAGGAAGCAAACCTGCAACCCAGGTAGACCCTTGACGGGGAATCAAACCTGCGACCCTTTGGTGCGCAGGCCAACGCTCCAACCACTGAGCCACACTGGGCAGGGCTCAGCATCTCTCTTTTGTGGATACTTGTAATGGCATTTGGGGCCCATCTAGATAATCAAGGGTAATCTCCTCATCTCAAGATCCTTATATTAATTACATCCAAAAAGACTTCTTTTCACAAATAAGATAACACTCACAGGTTCTGAGGATTCGGACAAGGATATCTTTGGCAGTCATTATCGGCCTACTGCACTAATTTCTGTCCATATGGCATATGTCCAGAAGTAACGTACACCACTTCCAGGCCTGGACCGTGAAAACTTCCCAGGCAAGATCTACTCTCTTCCTCTCTCTGCCAGCTATCCAACACACCATGGAAGCCATGTGTTAAAGATGGCAGAGACTCCATTACCCTGGGTCCCTGAAGAACTAGGTGAAACAGATTCCCCTTTTAGCCCTGCTGACTGGCCTTTATATAAGCAGTAATGTCTATTGTCTTAAACCACTGATAATCTGGGGTTTATCTCATTAAATAATTAGCGTTATTTTAAGTAATTCACTATAAACCTAAAGTAGTCCTCCTTACCCATTATTCTCCTTTTCAATATCCTATCAGTAGCCCTTTCTGGAAGAAGTAATTTTATTCACGTATATATTTGCTTATTTTTTATATGACTCTCATTAGACTAAGTTTAACAAAGGTAGGGACTATGTATGTCTTATTCACTGTTGTGTTCCAGTCGCCTCACCTAGAGTTTGGCACACAATAAGTATTCAATATATATGTGTTAAAAACATAACTCAAAGAGCCCCGACAAATCCACCCTGCAGAGGGGAAGGGAATCTTCAATAAATCAGATCATGAAGCATGACGGGTAATTAATTCCAAGGGCCTCAAGGAAGCCCATCTCACAAGCCCTGACTCTTGCCAAAGGAGCAGGGGTAGGTAGCCACACCTAAGCCAAGATACATCGGACCCAGAACAGTTCCAGACACTGGGACAAGTTCACATAAGTTGCCTAAATCCTTCTAAGTAGCTGTGCAACTGCCTACATTTGCAGGCCAAGGAACAGATCACAACAGGAGCACAAAGAGGATCCCCAAAAGTTGCCTCACCCTTAGCCTATAATCCTAAAAACAAGCGCCCCTGAGTACTGTGAGGCCAAAAATTAAGAAGGAATTCAAGATCCAGTACGCAATTGCCCTAAGTTCCCCAGACATCTGAAGCAAAGAGAAACTGGACTTCCAAGGGTCCCCTTACCCTGGGTTCCCCATAGCTGTACTCCACCTGTCTGTTAGGACACCCTGTTATTCAGTGTCAGGCTTCCAGATCTCCCTGCCTTCTGGATCATAAAGAGCTGTGGACTGATTACAGCTTGTGAACTCCTTAACCTTTCTATCTACCTTAACTCCTTAACTGTATCAATAGAGGTAAATTTAAAAAATTGTCTTACTCCTCAGCTTCCTATAATATGGCCCTTAAGCCACCTTTCTTCTCCAGTGTTTCACTGAAATCTCCCTTGCTAAGACCAGCAAACTCAAGTTTCCACACACTATGCACATTTTTGTCTTCATCTTACCAAATGTTTCTACAGATGACCATTCTGTATTGCTTGAAACTTTCTCCTCTCTCGACTTCTGGGATAATAAACTCACTTGGTTCTCCTCCTATCTCTCAGTTTACCCTTCTCAATCTTCATTACAGGTCACTCCGCCTTGCCTATTCCTTAAATGTTGAGGACCCTTGGAATACCATCCTTAATTCACTGAATGAGCCCATCAATCACATGTCTCCAGAGATGACAGGTGTGATGAAGATTTCCAAATCAGTCTCTAGATACAGTTCATCTCTGGAGCTCTGCGCTGCATGTCCACTGGCTTCTAGCATTCCCATGTACCTCACACCTGTACAGAGGTTAAGAGTGTAGGCTCAAAAGGACATAACATTCCTTATATAGTATTCTTGCCAAAATTCAATCTGAATATAATCATAAGGGATCAGACAGACCCAAATTAAGAGACATTGTACAAGACAATAAGCCTGTACTCATTTTATAATTTCAATGTCATGAAAGACAAAGAAAGGCTGAGTCCAGATTAAAGGAGAACAAAGATATAAGATAACTAAATTCAATGTATGATCCAGGATTAGAACCTGTGTTGGGAAAAGTGTTATTAGAATTAGAAACAGTAATGGACCAATCATTTGGATTTGAAAATAAACTATATGTTAAATAAAAGTATTGCTTCAAGGTTAAATTTTCTGAATTTGATAAGTACAATGACTAAATAAGAGCATGCCCTTATTCTTAGGAAATACACATTCGAATTTTTAGGAATGAAGGAAACGATCTTTGTGACTTACTTCCAAATATTTAAAAAAAAACAAAAGCCAAAAAAAAAAAAAAAAAGCAAATGTGGGAAAATGTTAATGGGTGAATCTAGGTGAAGAGTCCATGGGAGTTCATTGTAATATACTTGCAAATTTTTGATAATTTTTTTTTCCAAAATAAAATGTTTAATAAGAGAGAAAGAGTAGGTTTAGGATTCAAAAGTCCAGCTCCATTACTTACTAACTGTATAGTTTTGGGAAATTATGTAACCATCACTGACTCAGTTTCCCCAGCCAGAAATCAGGGATAATATTAGTACCTACATCATAAGGTTTTTGTGAGGATTAAATAGACACATGTAAAGGGCTTGGAAACACTTCAGTACACGGTAAGCATTGAATAAATGTTAGCTAGTATTACTAGGTCTAAAAGTAAACTCATTTCCTCTCCAACTTAGACGGTCTCTTATATTCTTGACCATGGTTTATAACATCATGATCCAGTTAGTCTTCTAAGCTAGAAACTTCATTCTATCCTTCTGTGTGTCCCAGCACTTTGCCCACGTCTCTATTACATCACATGATGTAAAATAACATATTTGCACATGCCTGTCTCTACTAGACTGTGTTCATCTCAACTAGTTTGAAGTTGGGGGTGGAAGGCAAGGGAAAAAGGGAAAGAGCATTCCAGAAAGAGGAAATAACATGAAGGCTCAGAGATGAGAGAACAAGGAACAAATAAGTCCAGTTGGATTGGAGTACAAAACGTGAGAGATTGGGCCCTGGCTGGGTGGCTCAGTTGTTTAAGGCATACACCAAGGTTCTGGGTTTGATCCCCGGTCAGGGCACATACAAGAATCAACCAGTAAGCCCATGAATAAGTGGAACAACAAATGATGTTTCTCTCTCTCTTTCCCTTTCTCTCTCTAAAAAATCAATAAATAAAAAATTTAATTAAAAAAAGGTGAAGATCATGGAGTGAGGCTAGACTGAACAAAAATATATCATAAAAATTATTTGTAGTCAAAATTTCAAAGAATTCTCCGGTACATCCATTAGAGCAGTGCTATAAGGTTTGACAGTACCTCTTCCTTCAAGCCTAAGAAAAACAAAGGCAAAGCAAGAGAAAAGAAATGACAGTAAGACATATCAGGAGAAGAGGAGCTAAGGCAACCGGGGCTCCCTAATGTGAAAAGAGACTAGTCAATGATATCTGAGACCAGCATTTAGATGGACAAAAGATTATCAGGTACAATTAGTCATTCAGGTGTCTGACTGAAGCTCCCACTGGACTGCAAACTCCTTCTGGACAGGGAGAGACTGAATAATCTTTGTTTTCCCAGCAGGCAGTACTGTACTTGGCACATAGTAGGTAGGTTCAGGAAATGCTTGCTGAATACATGTGCAACTACCAAGTGCCTACTCACAGAGACCATAAAATCTTAACTGGGTAACTAACAGTCCTACTTCAATTCAAAAGCCTCAAAAGCCCAAAGTGCTTAATAGTTTTATCATTATTGCTCACCAGCAGAGGAAGCTCTCATCATCAACTGGAAAAACTGGATGGCACCTCCTTTTCTGAAGGCTAATTTAAAAGTAGCCTGTCCTTCCCAGCCACCTGGAGGAAGAAATGGCACACATTCACTAAGAGGCAGGCTGGCACAGCTGGTAACTGAAGGACCACCGCAAACACTGACAGAAGCATTACCCAAAGAAGCAGGGCAGCTTTCTTTTGTTTGAATTCCAACATGGCAAGTCTGATCTTAAACTTCTGGAAGCTTTTGAGAGAAAAATACACTTCTGAGTGTAAACACTTACCATCTGGAGCTGCCTCAACAGTTCCTTTAATGTAGTTGGGGGCAAACACTGGTTGTTCAACGGTGCAGTTACTCATCAAATCAAATGGCATCATAAAAGAACACATGGGATCATTGACTGAGCGTGAAGTCACAAAGATCACCTAAGAGAGGAAAGAAACTTTGGAAAAGGAATGCAATTTGTCCATGGGTTGAGACATAAAAAGCAATTCAAAGGGTAAGACTGTTTTGGCATCCTGGCCTAACTGAGAAGCATCACCCATTTTCTTCCATCATTCTTCAACATGAAAAACCTCAAAGTGCAAATGTTTTAAAACACTTTGAAACTGAATGGTTAACCTCTCTCCATTTTAAGGAAAACAAATGTAGAGTTAATCAGATCAAAGTAGAAGTAGAAATAGAAATAGAAATTACCCGGTATGAAGTGAGAAACAGCGTTCCATTCTTTGTACCACTAAAGAGATTGGATCCCCTTGGTTGCTGTAGGAAGGAGAGGTTCACATCATGACACTGATTCAAAACACTGCAGAAAAGAAAGGGCAGAGAGCACACAATTTAGAAGTTACATAAAGTGACAAACATAAAGCTCTTGGCACAGTTCCTAGCCTGGACAAGCACTCAATAAATGTTAGCTATTGTTACTATTACTATTCATTGACATAAAATGAATTTAAATGACTTTATTCTCTGACAATTCACACTTATTCTTCTCCCTCTTTATCTCTGGATTCTTTCTCTTTTTAAATTTCGATTGCATTTATTTAAATCAGTCAGAAATCTTGTATCATTTTTTTTTCTTGTATCATTTTTTAAGATTTTTTTCCAACATTGATTTTTTTAGAGAGAAGAAGAGAGAGAAATATCAACATGAGAGCGAAACCTCAATTAGTTACCTCCTGCACGCCCCCTACAGGGGATGGAACCTGCAACCTAGGTATGTGCACTGAGCAGGAATTGAACCAGCAGCCTTTCGGTGCGCCAGACGATGCTCAACCAACTGAGCCACAGGGCCAGGGCTAGATTCTTTTTCTTATAAAGCTACTTGTATTCTTACTGTTTATGCATTAATTCTTATACTTCTTGTGCAGTAACTATCAAGCACTGTGCTAATGGAAACGTTAAAGAAGGTAAGGCATGCAGAGTGTTCCAGAATTCTGACATGTTACTCTCTTTGCCTTTCATGTTCTCCCTTTTTTTTTAATCCTCACCCGAGGATATTTTTTCCATTGCTTTTCAGACAGAGTGGAAGGGAGAGAGAGAGAGAAACATCAATGTGAGAGAGACCCATCAACCGGTTGCCTCCCGCACATTTCCCAACCAGGGTCAAGGATCGAGCCTGCAGCCGAGGTATGTGTTCCTGATTGGAACAAAACCCGGGACTCTTCAGTCCGTGGGTCAATGCTCTAACCACTGAGCAAAACCAGCCAGGGCTCCCCTCACTCTTAAGCTGAAAAACTTGGATTCATCCTACTCTCACTCACAGAATCCTATTGGGGTTTTTTTCTTAGTAACTATTATAGGTGTGGATTTGTTCAATGTCTTTTCTAATGGTCATTAGGGACAATGCCTGCCTTCTTTGCCACTACAGTCTTAGCAAACAGTGGGTGCTACTAAATATTTATTGAAAGAATGAGCAAATGAAAACATGAATATAGGTCATAACACAAGCAATATGACATACATCACATACATGGCACAAAAATGTCATGGCAACTAAGTGGAAGGAGAGGTTAGTTTTGGTTGAAGTAATCAGTAATGACTTTAAAGAAAGATTGAAATATGAGCTTATTCTTAAGGGGTGAATAGTGTTTCAACATCTTTTTTCTAGCGATTTTTTAGAGAGAGAGAGAGAAAAGGAAAGAGAAAGAGAAACATTGTTGTTTCACTTATTTATGCATTGATTCTTGAATGTGCTCTGACCAGGGATCGAACCCACAACCTTGAGACAATGCTCTAATCAGCTAAGTTACCTGGCCATTGCAGAATGAATAGTGTTTCAGTGGGCAGGGTTGTGAAGGTAGGGAACAATTCTGATGAGAATCAAACAGCATTACTGAGGGTGCAGGAGCGGCATTAGTAGAGGTATGCAGAAGGCAAACTACATATTTGGAAGCAGCCTACTTATGTGGATTCATCACAACAGTGTAGAAGGCCCTGATCAATGTGGCTCTGTTGGTTGGAGCATTGTCCCATAAGCCAAAAGGTCACTGGTTCGATTACAGTCAGGGCACATACCTAGGTTGTGAGTTCAATTACTGGATGGGGCACCTACGGGAGGCAACTGGTAGATGTTTCTCTCTCACATTGATGTTTCTCATTCTCTCTCTAAAAGCAATAAAA
Organism: Miniopterus schreibersii; assembly: GCF_964146895.1. Lineage (NCBI taxonomy): Eukaryota > Metazoa > Chordata > Mammalia > Chiroptera > Miniopteridae > Miniopterus > Miniopterus schreibersii. The sequence goes on along the minus strand of NC_138102.1, from coordinate 183,390,012 downwards.
AACGTATTTTTTTTAAAAAACAGTGTGGAAGTAAAATTGGGAGGAACAGTGAGATAAAAATGGAACGTCATGTTGGCACTAGAGCTTAGAGATATCATTTGCTAAGCAAAGAGGAATTGTGAGCTGCAGCTGTCTCAGCTGGGCAGTCACATGATCAAGGAGGTGGTGGTATATCCAGGGGCTAGTTTAGAGCTCCAAAAATAGTCCTGATGTGAGGTAATAAGAACTAGAACTAAAGTGGTGGTAGTATATAAAAAATGGCTTTTTAAAAGACTGTGAAAATATAGGAAGTCATCAAAAATAGGGGAATAGAGAATGCCAAAAATCCAGAACTCTAGAATCTAATCAAAAGCTTACAGCAACTAGAAAAATGTTTAATCAAGAAAAAACTACAGATCAATATCTCTGAAAAATCCTGATGCAGAAATTCTCAACAAACTACTACTAACTGAATATAATAGCACATTAAAAGGATTATACACCACTACCAAGTGGGATTTGTTCCTGGAATGCAAGGATGGTTCAACACATAAAAATCATCAATGTGCCCGGCCGGGCATGGCTCAGCGGTTGAGCGTTGACCTAGGATCCAGGCGATCGGGGTTCGATTCCCGGTCAGGGCACATGCCCGGGTTGCGGGCTCAATCAATGACTCTCTCATCATTGATGTTTCTATCTCTCTCTCTCCCTCTCCCTTCCTCTCTCTGAAATCAATAAAGATATATTTTTTAAAAAAAATCATCAATGTAATATATATAGAACTACAATATGATTCAGCAATCCCACTTCTGGGTATATATCCAAAGGAAGTGAAAACAGGATATCAAAGAGCTATCTGCATTCCTATGTTCACTGCAGCATCACTCACAATGGCAATGACAAATTAAAACCAGAATATCCTAGATAGGGGCTTGAGCAAAGATTTATGCATACTAGAATATTAGCCACTGAAAATAATAATGTAGATATTGATACTGGAAAGCATTTTCAATATATTGGTAAATGAGAAAAACAAGTTGCAAAGCAGTTGGGGGGGAGTATTTTTCCATAGGGAAAAGTGCAAAAGGATACACAACAAAATGTAAACAGCACCAGATGTTGGAAGCTGGGGTAATTTAAACTTTTTTTCTAATATTTCTACAATAAATACATATGATATTAACTGCACAAGTTTTAGAACATGAATTGTTTTAAATGCTCAATGTCTTTCCTTTTCACTAGGAGAGTCTGGCCATTACATTTGGGACTTCTCAGCTGGGATGGGAAAAACATCTCCACAAAACACAGTGAAGCCGTGAAGTTCTCAAGTGCGCATTGTGAACAAGCAGAAGTCAAACTATAACCAACCTTCTTCCTCTCAAGATATTTTTTTAAAGTAGTTTCTATTGAGGAAGCCACAGCCCTGGCAGGGCCTTCTTTGATGAGCAGAAAACAATTAGTCCTTTTACTTTTTAGGGACAGCAGGAGTAGAGGAGTTGATGTACAGTACCTAAATTGAAACCCAAATTAAAGCTCTCACACATGGCACTGGCCATATAACCCAAGGCAAATTACTTTTTTTTTTGTTTCAATTTCCACCTGTGAAATGAGGGAAATACTACTGATCCTCATTGTGAACAAAGTGGTTTTAAGTATAAAACTCTTAGAACAGTGCTTGGCTATGATTAAATATTCAAGAGCATGGAGGTAATTCAAAAGACCATAAAACTGGCTTGTTATAATTAAAAAACACACACACACACAAAAAACCACGTTTCCTTCCCTACCTTCCACGCACAAACAGAAAAGCAGAGACAAACCGGTAGGTAGTCGGAGTGAGAAGACACCCAAATGCCAGATCAGAAGTGCTTCGTGGCACAGTGTCACAGGCACACAAGACAAAGTGCCCTGGGCCAGTGTGCACAGAGACATCTCGGTCAGAGTGTGAGCAATCATCTCCTACTACAAAAATGAAAGGCTAGAGGTCCTTTGGGAGCAAGGCAGAACGCACAGCTTTGGCGGCCCGTGTAAATCTGCCAAGAAAATAGTCGGGAGAAGGAAGCATATAAAAAAGATGTGGACATCAGCATCTGGAACTGTCTTAATGGGTCTTCCTGACAAATGCATTCCAAGCGACGTAGGTGGGCTCAGTCTCACCTGAGCACAGCACTGGGGTTCAGGCCCGCTCTGCCAGGCCACCGCAGCAGAGAGGAGCATGACTAAGACGAGCTTGGCTCAGAGAAAGCCGGACTCTGAGAAACTGGGGGCCGGGTAATTAAAGGAGGGGAGTCGAGGCATGAGGTGGGGAGGGAAAAACCGACTCCCTCCAGACTGAATCCAACTGTGGCCAGAGGAGGGGGGAGCAGGCACCGCACAAAGCCACTGGTGCAAACCTCAAAGCGCCCAGGGATGCCCAGGGAGCGCCATTCTTCCTAAGCGGCTCTTCTTTGGTCCTGATCTTCTCCATAACGGGCAAGCTTCTCCCTGGCTGAGGCCAAGGAGGGGGCTCTGGGAAGTTCTGATGGCGAGGAGAGGCCCCGGATAGTTTGGGATCTTTCTAGAATTTTCCACACATATGCCTCTTCCACCTCAAGTCCAGGGCCTTGTTCCCCGGAGTGGGGGGCGGGGCACGCCACAGCTGGTACCCTACAAAGGTCGCCAGCTCCCGCTACCTCCAGGCCGCTCTCACCTTTCTTCTGAGGCGACAACGCGCACCCCTCTGTCTCTCTATCCCGGCGCTCCCGCCGCGTCCTAACTCACCCCGAAGAGCGCTGCGGCCCATCACACACAGACGCCCACACGCTCCGGCTCCCGCTCCAGCCACCTCCACATCGCGTAACAGGCGTCAGGCGGTGCACAGGCACGCGCACGCGCACGCGCACGCGCACACGCACCAACGTAGGAGGCGGAGCTAAGCGTGAGGCGCCGGAAAAGGCGGGAAAGTCCCTGATTCGCTGAGAGTTTGCCCGCGGCCAGCGTTGCCCGCTTTGCCCCCTCCCTCCTCTGACAGGCCCCTGGCTTCCCCTCTGGCACCTTTCACCCTGAGGGATTAAGGCCGCTCGGCGGTTCTCCGTGTGGCTCTGGTTCACGGCCATCCTGACCTGGGCCCCTCCGGCCGCCCCTCAGATGGGAAGGGGCGGGGCCTGCGCCAAGCCGTGGGGCGGGGCTCTAAAGCGGAGGGCGGAGATTATGGCGCAAAGATGAGGAATGAGCCAGCGAGGCCGCCAGCCACGTGAGCGGCGGTGGTCAGAGGACCAGGCTGAGTGAGCGTCGAGACACCCCCTGAGGGGGGATGGGGGGAAGGGGGTGGGTCCAGAGAGCCGACTCCGCCCCAGGGCTCCGAGTGAGGAGTGAGAGGCGGGCGAGGGGCCTTCGCAACCTCCACCTGCCCGCCCGCCTGGCGGCCGCATCAGCAGCAGGAACTTGAGCCGGTCCTGTCAGGAATCAAGTGAGAAGCGGGAGTTTCCCGAGTGCTCTCTGGCCTGGGTCTGGAAGCTTCGCCCTTTGGAGGAAGGATCCAGAATGATTCCTCGCTTCTAAGGTGAAAACTTTTTCCCGCCAGCGAAAGCCTGGAATCCGAGCCGGGTTCTCGCGACGTGACCTCGGGAACGGGCCGCGGGAGCTGGGTGAGGCCGCGAAGGCGGGGTCCGCGCCCGCTGCGAGGCGGAGGGGCCGCGTCACCCGCCCTGCCGCCTCCCAGGGGGCCTGAAGCGCCGGTGGGATACATCACCCCAGACTGCTCCCTAAAGCAGCCGAGGACTGAAATGCTGGGCCTACTCTCATTTCCTCTAAACTTCCCACAGAGCGCCAGAGGGCTTCACAGAGAAAGGCTGTAAACGCCTGGATTACTGCGTCTCATCAGATTCAAGACGCTGTCAGTTATAAGGCGGACCATTTTTAAACGGTACCACTAAGAAGAAGAAAAAAAGTTGCCAGATACATTGACGCCATCGGTTGTAAGCCGTATCCTGATTTCAGAAATATATATATATATTTTAAAGTACAAGACAATCAGAGCAAATGAAGTGCAACAGGAATGGCGTGAAGGCGGCGGGGTAACTGAGATCTGGTCTTGCATGAGTTCTTCAGCGCGCAGCTTCCGGCGAGCGGATTATGCGCTCTCTGGACTTCCGCTTCCATGTACGAATGAAGGCGCTATCTTACGTTTGAAAAACTGCTCTGTCACTCAAATCTTCACACTCTTCTCCCCGTCCGGGCGCAGATTTCCTTGCACTCTAGCCCTGGCCCTGGTCATTTTACTTGGATGACCCCCAAGAGCCTCCCTCCCGACCTGTCTCTCTCGGGTCTTGACCTCTCACCATTCATCTGTACCTTGCACTCGACCTTACAGAATATCTGAGGCCCCAGACACAGTCGCATGTATGGACTCATCACATTCAAATTTAGGGAAATAATATACAGGTGAGAGTTGTGTTGCTTGCTGACTACAGAAGAGAGGAAAAACCTCCAAGAGAGGCTGGATGGGTTTAAGGTCAAAAAGGGGACAAATTAGGGATTTAAATTTAAATTCTTAACTCCTAAAGTATTCATTGTAAAGTAGGCAGCCCTGTAGGCAGGACGGGTTCAGTCCTTCGATAGACTTGGCCTTTATGCCATCAGAAAAAAGAGGGGGAAAGCTAGGAAAATTAGCTAAATGAAAATAAACATTATTTTCATTGAAGGACACAGGCTATGCAAAGCATCCCTCAGGATCAAGTGTGATAGCTTCATTACTCATTTTGGAAACAAAATCCCAGAGAAGAATGACTGGGGTCCAGCCTCATGCCAACTAAAGATGAACTGACCTCACAAAATGTTTCCTATCTTTAATTTCTGTGGCTACTTCTTACTAAGACAGTCTCCGTCTCACTCTCTACACGTGGGTGAGCTGATGTAATATCTATTTGGCCAAGGAGTGACAGCACAAATAAGACACATGCCAGGCAGTTATTGTTCAAACAGCAATGTTTAGTTGTACAACACATAAAGTCTAGTGACATTTACACAACCGGTTGGAGTGTCGTTGGCTTGTTTTCAACTGGGAGATTTAACCGTAATGTCACCAAAGGGTTGGCTGGGACTGGTAACATTTAAGAAATGGGTCGTTCTTGCATCCCCTAGGCTTGGGCCTCTTGCTCCATCAGGACTTGGTTGTAGATGAATGGCCCACAAGTCACCAGCCTTTGAGCAAGTTCTGTCCAGGTACAGATGGGGAGGGGTGGGCAATGGGGAGATTCCATAAAGACAGTGTGTGGGGCAGTGGCAGCCGACATTCGCAAACACTCATGCATCTGAAGAAGGGCCTTTGCCCTCCATTGGGTATTTTCCACTAGCCTACAGTGACCGACTGTGGCCAGACTAATTCATTACATTAACGGGGGGGGGGGGGGGGGGGATAGTCAAGGTAGGTGGGAAGAGATCCCTCTTATTGCTAAGTAGACAGATGGGTGATTTTTTTTCTTCCTAGAGTTCACATCTGGCGGAGTTCTGGAGGTGTTTTTTTTTTGTCTGCGTTTAGTGTGTTTTTTTAAAGATTGAGGATAAGGTAGTCAATTCCAGAAATGTCTCTTCAGGAAAACCACTTTCTAAGTGGCAGCGTTATGGGGTGGGGAGGGTGTGTAACCACACTCTGGTCCAGCCACAAGTGATGATTTTTAAAGGAGCCCTAGCCCTTGCTCCCCCACATCTGTAGTGACCCCTCCTTATAAATAAGCTTTAAGCAATGAAGGAGACACCCTTGTCCCACATCGGGGCTCACACAGCTGACATCAATGAATCTGACAAGCAGAAAAGTGGCTTTCTTGACCCTTTAAGGAAGCCAAGAGTAGCTCATGCAGATGGACAGGGAGCAATGCCATTTCCGTCGGAGATGGTTACAAGTAGCTGGGATGGGTTTGCAAGGGCAGAAGAAGCTCTTGACGAGTTCTTTCACCCTGCAGATGGGCTGGGACCGGCTGACACAGACGATGGAGGAGGGCAGTGCTGGCGATAACTCCATTCCACTGGGAGGAGAGGGACGGTTGGATAAAAGGAGAAGGCGACTGTCCTAAAGCAGCTGGCCCCTCCCACCTGCTGAGGGCCAGAGAGTGTGGGGCTGTGGAGGTGGGCTGGACAAACACAGCCCTTAAAAGGTCATGGCCCTGCAGCAATAAACAGCTGAGAGGAATGGAGGGAGAAGCAGCGCTTGAAATGGCCTTCATTCAGCCGTGGGGCAGGGGGTGGCTGGAACGGGTGGAAGGACAGAGCCCAGGAGGCCTTCTCCCTGCAGGGGGTTGAGAACGGTTGAGGGTGTGGCCACCAGGCATATAAAACAGCTTCTCCAGGGAGCTGCGATATGGTTTAGGGGCACCAAGCATCACTCTCCTATTCAGCCTTTCCAATGCCCCCCCCACCCTAGATCTTCCCTGCTAGGCCCGGGGGGTCCAGTCCCACATCTCCATACAGGACTGCTCACTGTATAAGCCAGGGATCCCTCTTTTTTGAAATGTAGCAACCTGGGCTCTAACGCCACTGCTGTTCTATCCTGACAGGTGCCTGCCTGGGAATAACTTTGTAGGCAATGGAGGATGTGGGTTGGATTTGTAAAGAGCCTCCAGCAAAGACCAAGACCATAGGTTTTGGGTCACTGGTGATCTATCACCCACCTTTCTCACCTGGTGCACTGAATCTTGGTCTTAAGTCCTTGTGTTTTCCTAGCACCTGAGTGAAAAGGGACTATAAATGCTGGGGAGCTATAAAACACCCAGGGTTGGGCCAGGACATGGAACAGGAGGTTGCATGAGGTCCCTGTAAACTGTGTCCCTTGGTGTTTTCCATTGTCTAAGGCTAAATCGTTTCCCCAGCCCCAAGTTTTAGCCACCTCACTGACGAAGGAGAAAGAGTAACTTGTTTGTGAAACAAAGGGATAATAAATACACGGCTGAAGGGAAAGGCTAAAGGTGTGACTGTGGGTGCAGCTGGGACTGTCTCCAGGTGTCAGGAGTGGGGACAGGGGAGAAGCAGCAGAGAAAGACAGGCAGACCAAGACGCAATTAGCTTCAGCACAAACATGAGAGAGAACAGAAGAGGAGGGGTGGAGTACAGGTGAGAGGAAGGACGCAACAGAGAAGCCAGCTTTAAGGAGGAAGAATCCTAATGGAGAGAGAGGAGGTGTCGTTTAAAATTTGTCTCTGAGGCCAAACCACCAACAAAGACAAATATTGTGTATTTTTCTTGATACTTTTTTAGACTCAGTTCTTCTAGAACTTAATGCCTAAAACAGGGTGTCTCGCTTAACCAGCCCGTGTGCTTTTCCAGCCAGACACTGGAAAACGTGTAACTCTCGTGCTCCCTCCTTTACCGGGCCCAGCACCAGTCTCGGTGTTTGAGGGCACAGTCACTGTCCCATTGCCCTCTGTGGATCTCATTTCTCGTAGCCCCAGTTTGTACTGTCGCATGCTTTTAGCTGTGGTTTTATTTTTAAGGTGGCCTAAAGTCATTTTTGGAAGTAGACTGAGCATAAATTCTAAGTATAGAAATGTAGCTAGAGTGGACTAGTCTACAAGGAAATGAAAGAAGTGAAGGAGGGGCAGGATGAAGAAATGAGGGAAAGGGAGTAAAAGAGAAAGTGGGGACAGGCGAGTGTGACGTGTGGAATACAGCAGTCTGCGACGGGGACAGGCAGGAGCGTTTGGACAGTGAATGCAGCACAGACCAAAGGGTGGAGCTCTTGTCTCCACTTCTAGGCACTAACTCTTCCTGCAGGCGCCCAGCTTGGCCTACTTCTCTGCCCTCCGGTGACCTTCCTTTTCCCAGGAAGTCCTGACCTTACCCCAGGTCACCCCGGCTTCCAGGGAGGAATAAGTCCAAACTCGCCCCCTCCCAGGCCTAGCTCTGCAGCAGAGCCTGTCCTCAGAGAGTCTCTGCAGTCCCAGTGTGGGGGCAGATTCAGAGGTAAGAAAGAGTTACCTGTGGCTCACCTGCACCCTCATTTTTCATGGAAACCTCCCCAGACCTCTTGAGTGAGGCACACGGCTTTGTTGTGGGACACAAGGAAAGGAGACAGATAATGGACAGCCATGGAGAAACCAAACTTACAAGGGACTTTCCAGGGAGGGCAGTGAAAATACCTCACCCCTGAACACACACACGCGTGCACACACACACTCTCTCTCTCTCACACTCACATACACATAGGCACACACATACGCACACACGCTGTAGACAAGATGCTCCATGAATACCAGACAGGCCTGTGGGACAGAGGAAAAAGGAAGAAGGTGGTTGGTGGTGGTATCTGGGATGTGTGTGAGGTGGGTGTGTGTGATGATATAGAGAAAGGGTCATCATGGGTTACTGTCGTGGCTTCCCTCTGTGTCCACGCTCACCGGAGGGAGGCCTCCGTTGTCATTGAGCCGCTTGGCCCTGTAGGTCTCATAGTGGATGTTGTGTGTCACTTCCTTGAGGTCCTGGAGGTGGGTCCTGAGGGACACAGGTGAAGAGAGAGAGGGATGGGATTAGGAGTGGGGGGAGGAAGAGATGACCCACATCCAAGGTTAACACTTCACTTCCATGGCCTGGACCCAATGGGACCAACTCCAGAGCCACTGCTGCTTCTTCAGCCCTTGCGCTTCAGGATGGAAGCTGGAACTGGGGCAGAAAGCTCGTCAGAGAGACCTGGAGACTGAGGCAGTGGATCTGAACAGATGGCCTCCTGACCCCAAATCATTAAACCTGCCATCCGAGGGCAGGGGTTCATCTTACCTGATGACAAAGTCTCGCAGCAGGGCAAACTCACAGTGGTTGAGGTTTTCCACTGTGAATAAAACAAAATGAAACAAAACAAAAGAGGTGGTCATTTCACTAATGCAGCAACACGCAGCAGGTGCACTTCTGTTCAGGTCATGCAGGCAGTTGAGAGAGCGCCACAGGAAAGGTGACTGTGACCTGTCCAGGGGTTTGTGTATCTGGGCACTTCAGTGCACTGGATTTTCTTCATCGGACAAACATTTATTAAGCAGATACACTGGCACAATACTGTTCTAGACTCTGTGGAATAACAGCTGACAGGGACTATTACATGCCCCATTTTATAGAACAGAAAATGAGTGCACAGGGAGTCTAAGAAAGTTACCCAAAGCCTAAAACACAATTCCTATCCTTAAACAGCTTATAATCAGATTGGAAAACAGTAACACATACCAAATAACAATAGAGCCATCTTAAAAAAGGTCATGCACTACATGATAAACCTAATTCAACATACATCGAGTGCCTACTATCTGTAAATCACTTGCCAAGGACTGTGGGAGCAGAAGTGGAATAAGACATGAACCCTGTCATCTCACAGTCTAACGGGCAAAGCAGGCGCCCTCACAAATGCTTCCAGTTCAAGGCAGGTGATGAAAAAATGCTATAACAATTCCATACAATATACAGACGGTGTATCATAGAGTTGGATCCCCAAAACCTATATAATCTTACCAACCAATGTCACCCAAATAAATTCAATTGAAAAAAAGAATTAAAAAAATTTTTTTCAACAAAAAGTCATAGGGAAATGAAATACAACATGATACAATGGGATAAACTTGGTTCTGGAATAAAAATATCCAGGTCTGAAATCCAAGTTTCACCACTAACAAGTCATGTGACTTGGGCAGGACACTGAACCTGTCTAAGGTTCGAGAGCTTCGGCAGCTGACCTCTGAAAGGTCACACCTCCCCTGCCCCCCTCGGAGGGTTATCACATTGAATGAGATCACCGAAGCAATTCTTCGAACACTTTCAGAATCCTTACGACCTTCTCAAGGTCACATCCATTCATAATAAACAGAAAACGGCAACATCTGAACAGCCCTTCAGCAGTTTGTCAGATCACATCCCTTTCGTGTGAAAGCCTTTCCCTGGCATCTCCAGTCCTTATTCATCTCTCCACATTCTCAGGACCTTTGACACGTGAGTCGCGCCTCCCAGACAGGTGCTAAATGGGTCTCTCATTGCTTCCAGCCTCGTGAGCCTCGTTTCTCAATTAGACAGGAAGCTCCGGAGGCAGGGTCTGCCTGGCGCTCCTTTTATATCTTACATCCTAGGGCAGTGGCTTGACCCAGAGGTGCTTAATAAATCAGCAGAGTTCGCCAGCAGCCAGTTCTTCAAATAGATGCATTGAATTACCTTCAATGATCCCCCAGGGAGTTTTTCTGCCGAGGACCCGCTTGCCATTCACTTGGTATTCCTTGTCGCTTCCCACCACGGCGAAGGGCATGCTCTCCTGCTGACAAACCAGACACGCGTGCAGGTCATCCTCTACAACCTGGGCCTTCGAGAGCAGGATGGCATCCAGTCCTCGGCCCCCAACCTTGAACTGCACATTTCTGAGGTTGACTCAGGGATCCCACTGATGGCAAGGGCAAGGCTCTTGTTTTTTAAAAAGAGTACTGCCCTGGCTGGTGTTGCTCAGTGGTTAAACTGAAGGGTCACAGGTTTGATTACTGGTCAAGGGCACGTATATACTTGGGTTGCTGGTTCCATCTCTGGCCTGGTCAGGTCACGTGCTGGAGGCAACCAATCGATGTCTCTCTCTCACATCAATGTCTGTCTCTCTCTTCCCCCCCTTCCACTCTCTCTAAAAATCAGTGGAAAAAATATCCTCCAGTGAGGATGAACAAAAAACAAAAACAGAGAGAAGAGAGAGCACTGGACTGAGAGTCCCAAGTCCTGGATCCAACCCTGCCTGCACCCCGGCCTCACTGGTCAGCCTCTGTAAGTCACTTTCCTTCAACAGGAGAATGCTTCGGACTTTTCAGAGCACTTTCCACATTTGGTTTGATCTGGAACAACTCTGAGCTAGCCTAGCAAGGATGGACAGACAGCTCTTAAATGATACCCACCCAACTGACAGTCGAAGTAACAGGCTTCACACCACCTCCCATGAAACCTATGGGCAGAGGCCTGTGTCCGCTGACCTGTCAGGGCCAGAAGGCCACTTTCTGGCACATGTAGGCCCCTCTGCTTCACCATGTGGGTCGTATGTTCACCAAGAGCCAGCTATTTGTTCCCAAATGTATTTGCCTGATGTGTGCTTGTTGTTGTAATTGGATAAATTAACTATTATATAAGCTGAGGACATATGAGAGCAGAGAGCTGTTTCTCTGCAAATGAAGTTGAATGTTTCAGAAAAACTTGATAGAGGTGAGTTGCTTTTGCATGAAGAGTGAACTTAATCTCCAAGGAGAGGCCCTGTCTCTACGTGAAAAGAATGTTTAATGGATGTTCTGTGTATGTTTTAAGTTATTTTAACTTAATAATTTAGTAAAATAATTCTTTAAAAACATTTTTAAATTAACCAACAACCTGTCTCCACTGCAACAGATAAAGGGATTCTTTACTTGCCAGAGGAGGCCCAAGACCTAAGCAAATGAGTGGTTTGCCCCGGGTCACAGTGGGTTAGTAGAAAACAGACTAGAACTCGGGACTCTGCGGTGGAATCTCAGGGTTGCAGAGGTTTGGAATTGAGAGGGCTCTTAGAAATCACACAGGCTGATGGTTTATAAGCCAGGTTCCACGAAGCCCTAAGGTTCCCAGGAGATACCCTGGGGCCTGCTGAGAAGGCAGGGCTCTGTGCCCATGTCGCTTAGCCAAAGCAGCTCAGTTTTTTATGTTTTATATATTGGAGTTCTGACATTTAATTTCTTTAAAGGGTTCTTCTAGAGAACAAACAAACAAACAACCTATAAGCCACTCACCTAGTCTGACCTCTGCATTTTATACAGGGGGAAACTGAGGCAGAGTTCTGGCCAGAGCATAGGCACCTTGGACCCCAGCCTGTTGTTTTTCCCGCCTGTGCCCTTCCAACACCCCATACCCTAGCTTTGCTGAGCCCTGTGGGAGGAAGAAGAGGCTTTTGTGTGTCCTGGGGATGGACAGGAGTGTGGGCTAAGGGTGCAGGGTTCACAGTCCTGGCTGGGGCCCCCAGTCCTGATCCTCTCCCATGTCACTGCTGGCCGGGGTCAGGCAGGCTGGGGGAGGGAGTGCAGAGGGGAAAGCAGGTGGGGAGCCAGGAGCAGCACGTGGACACGTACCGCAGGCGCCAAGGGGGCTTCCGTGTGAACGGAGCCCCAGGCACTCACCCGGATTTTGTCATTCTCCGTCTTGTCCTCCAAATCCTCATCAAATTCCTTCTGGGGGTAGAATTCAATGCCGTGCACTTCAAGCTCCTTGCGGACCTGGGGGTGAGAGAGAATCAAGGTGGCCGAGGGTCAGGATACTGGGAGGTGTGTGTGTGTTTGTGCGTGTGCATGTGCGTGTGTGCATGTATGCGCATGTGTGTGCGCGTGCATGTGCGCGCGTGCATGTGCATGTGTGTGTGTGCGCGCGTGCACTGAAGTCAGAGGGCTGAAGCAGCCTTGAGAATCCACAGGCGGCTCTGAGCTCTGAGGCCCTGGGCAGCAGGATGACCCTGAATAACTGACCCCAGTCGTACAATTACCCGAGCCCGGAGCCCCGCCTGAAATGAGGAACAGCCCGGGGGTGCAGCTCGCTCATCTCGGGGCCTGTGGGGTTCGGATTTTGACAAGCAGCACCGCCGGGTACAGACGGCACATGGGCCGCGCTCATGCCGCTACATGTCATATTCCTGTTGGCAGGGAAGGGGGGTGAGCCCCCCGGCCCAAGCCTCTCTGCTTGCCCTCTGTCAAAGCTCCGCTTAAGTCTCACCTCCGGGAAGCTGTCCGGAACCTCTTCGGTGGTCTACTGGGAGGCAGCAACTGCCTTTATACTTCTCTCGCGTGCCCCCTCCCCCTCCCCCGCCCCTAACACTGAGGAGGGGTGCCCCGGGTTCGTGGTGATTATGTACTCCGTGGTCTTTAGGGGCGAGTTTGGCGGGTGGGAGGAAGGCAGCCTGAGGGGCACGACCTCGCCAGTGGCCCCAGACACTGCCAGTGCAGCCGGGTGGGAAGGGGGGTACAATAATGAGGGATGGGGGGGCCTGGACAGAGGGGGGGCAGGCGGGACCGGGACAGGAGGGGCTGTCTCACCCTTTGCTTAAACTCGGCCTTCTCCTCCAGGGTCATGGTGTCGGCCTTAGCGATCACTGGGATGATGTTCACGACTTTGCTGAGGTGCTTCATGAACTCCAGGTCCAGAGGTCGCAAGCTGGGCCCAGAGCAGGAGTGTCAGACCCGCCTTGCCCTCCCCCGCTCAGCCGCGGCCACCACTCAGGGGCCACCCTTGGGACGGGAAGCCTGGGAACCTGGCTGAGGCCAAGAGGCTGCTCTCCCCGGACACATCCGCCATCTCACCGTGTGCAGAGCGGGCCCTGACTCAGCCCACACGGTGCACCACCTCCCCTTCTCTTCACATCCTGCCCCTCTCTAAGCCCCACTCACCCCCTCACGGCGTCTTTTCTGACCTGGAACAGCTATGGACTGTCACCCACCCATATGTCCTTGCGTCATGGTTACTCGTGCGTGTCTTGCTCTGACAGGCCTCCTCTCAGCCCACTTAGCCCCGCAGGGGTCCAGCTGGGAAGTCTGCCCTTCCCCGTCTAAGGGCCCAGCTGCCCCCAGGCTCTGGGACCCCAATCTGGCTCCAGTTTGTAGTCCAGGGGACTTACTAAGTCAGGCTGTCTGCTGCCTTACAGACCTCGAGTCCAGGTTCTAGGGAGAGAGAAAGCTAACTATTGAGTTTCTGGGCCCCATCATTGTACCTGCTGAGTACCCTGTTCCTCCAAAATTTGGGGTCTGCCTCTCAAGAACTGAACTCTGGCCCGGCAGGCAGGCTTAGTAATAAGGGATGAGACCGCCCCAACAGGAAGGCTGTCTGCTTCCCACGTGGATCCCTCCACCCTCCGCCTGCACTCCCTTCGGGCAGCCCACCTGCCGCTCGCAGCCAGAGCTCCCAGCGTGCCCTGCTTGTCGCCCGCCTTCACTTCTCCCACCTCATGCTGGACTGGCCACCCTCCAAACGCCTACAGCTGGGGGCCACACGCCGCCCAGAACACCAGCCCCTTCCAGAAGCCTTGCCCCCACCCCAGCCTGGTGCAAAGCAGGTGTCTACTGAACAAGCAAGGAGCCCTCTGCCCACCCCCCCCTTCTCTCCACAGGCACAACTGGGCCATGGCGCCAGAACACCAGCGGGCAGCATGGGGGCTGAACCCGCTCAGCTCTACTCCCCCGGCAAGGAAGCCAGCCGTTCTTGGGGAAAGCGTGGGGGCTCCCAGGGCCCCGACTGTACTGGGGCCCCCCGGCCCTCCCAGCTGAGTCCAGGTATTGGTTATCGACCACAGAATGGGTGCAGGTGGTGCAAGCCAGAGCCAGGCCCCGCAGCGGGGGGGGGGGGTTGGTACGTACGAGTGGCCCGTGGGGGAGATGAAATAGAGGCAGCAGTGGACGCGCGTGTCGGGGATGCGCTTCTTCCTGGCGATGTTCACCTCCTCCTTCAGGAACTTCTCGTACTGCTCATTGATGTACTTCTCAATGGGCTCCCAGCTGGGGGGGGGGGAGCCGGGGATGCCCCGGGGACAGGACCTGGGAGCTCAGCTTAGGCACGACCCCTCGCACCCAGCCCGTTTCCTCCCTCCCCTGGGGGGTCCAGGGAGCCTGCAGACCATTCCCCCCCCCGGCACCCCGAGGGCTTTCCTTGTTGGCAAGGCCACAGCTCCTGTGGGGACCTAGCCCTCCCACCGGGCTGCGGAGCCTGCAGAGCCCCGCTGGGCCCCAGAAAGCAACGCACACCTCCCCGGCTCCCCACTCAGCTGGGAGGCCCTGGAGGAGGCTCCGCCCCTTTCTCAGGCTCAGTTTTCTCATGACTAAAATGGGAGTAATAGTAGGTGACCGGCAGGACACACGTGGGATCAGAAAGAAGAGATGCTCGATGCTCAGTACTGAACACAGCAATGGCACGCAGAAAGTACTCAGTCATGGCAACGACTCGTCATCACGACTATTGTCATTGTCATCGTTACTCTTCTCCATCAAGGAGCATGAGTATAACCAGAGAAGAGGGCATCCGGTCACTTTTCCAAGATTGTTCCAAGCTGTCTTGTTCGGTGGCCCTGCCTGTCGTGGCAGACCCCAGCTCCCTCAGGGAAGCACCGTGGTCTCCATCCCCATCGGAAAGCAAACTTCTGCCTGGAACCTTCCATCTATGCTCGGGGCAGCGCATTCGCCCCCTTCTTGGAGGCTCGCTGACAGCAGCTTTGCTCTGCGGAATCCCAGAGGCTCTCTCCTCAAGGCAACTCCCTTCCGTCCCATTTCTCCCTCGTCCGCCCTTGGTCCAGGCCAAGCTGTCTGCTGGCATCCTCAGGCCAGCCTGGATTTGCACCCCAAGTCCCCTTGTTCTGTCTGCCCTGCTCCGCTGCCACCTCCAGCAATCTCTCACCCAAAATTCCCTCTGCACTGTCCCCCCACCCCACGCCCAGCCCCTACCTGGCCCTCTTCCCTCACGTCCTTACAACCCCCTCTCCCATCCATCAGGAGGATCCCGAACCCTCAGCATGGAGGGCGTGGAAGGTTCTCAATGTGAATGAATCTGCGCCGCACTCAGTACCCTCCGCGAAGTCTTTAGGGCAGAAACCTCACAGGCAGACACATACCAGTTTTCATTGTTGATCTGGTCTCCAAAGCCAGGGGTGTCGATGACGGTCAGCTTCATTTTGACACCGCCTTCCTCTATCACTGGGGGGTGAACACAAAAGGCGCCAAGAAGGTAACTTTTCCAGCTGATGCCAGGTGCCCTGCGTCCTACCAGCCAGGGAGACCCAGGCTCCTTCCTTCCTCAGGACGAGTTATTGCAGGGGACTACTGTCCCCTGCAGCTGGAATGACCTCCCTACTTCTTTCTGCCTGTGTGCATCCCGCCAGGCTTTATGGTCCAGCTCAAGCCCCATTCCTTTCCTTTCTAATTCCCCCTCCCCCCCACCAGCTCCTTCTGGACTTGCAGTCTAAGGAGTTGGCTCCGTAGAGTTTAGGGCTTAACTTTATTCTGTATTGAGGTTGCCCTTCATTTGCCTCATTCCCCAATAAGCCCTGTTCTTCCCCCTTCTGGCAGAGGCCCCTCTGGCCAACGCCCGCGGGCCCCCACCCGGTCCTCACCGTGCCCAATCGCCTTGATCTCCACTGTCTTGGGGATCTTCTCCTCCCGGTTCCAGCTGGAGGCCTTGCGGCTCACTTGGGACTTGAAGAGCGTGTTGACCAGCGTCGACTTGCCCAGTCCACTCTGACCTGAGCAAGACAGGAGGATGAGAGGGCAGAGAGACCCGCGCCCGCGTCCTGAGCCCAGTGCTCTCTCCCAGGAGCTTGGGGAATCCTGGAGCTGGCCACGCTCTCGCCCCGCGGCTCACTGGCAGGGGCTGAGCAGGGAACGCAGGCAGGTGGGGACGGTTTCCTGGGTGCTGGGGAAGGACTGGGGCCAACCTGTTAGGTCCCACATTCTCTCCTTCCTGGAGCCCAAGGACTACCGGGAAATGAGACAACCTCTGCATTTGCCTAGTGTAGTGGGGTTTTTTTTTGCTTTTGCTTAAGTGTTTAGCCTTCAATAATACTAAAGTCATCACAGAATTACTTTGCACTGCCGTGCCTCGGTGTGTAGGCACTTCCACCTGTTAGCAAAATGTGCGTCCTATCAGCCCTGCGAAGCCCACAGCTGGGCTATCTTTAATCCCTATCGAAGGGATTAAAGATAAAATATATGCAAGGTGCCCTGGCGCATGCGGCTCAGGTGGTTGAATGCTGTTCCATGCACCGAAAGGTTGTCAATTCGATTCCCGGTTAGGGCACATGCCTGGGCTGCAGCTCAATCCCAAGTAACCAACCGGAGTGCAAGAGGCAGCCAATCGACGTTTCTCTCTCTCCCTCTCCCTTCCCCTCTCTCTAAAATCAATTAAAACATATTTAAAAATATATATGTGCAAGGTAACATAACTCATAAATGCAAGACCAGGACTTGAACCCACGGAACCTCTTGGCCCATGTCCACTCTATCTCAGTGTAGCAGTTAGCAGCTTGGGGCGATGAATGCCCGAGAAGACCCTGTGAGAGGAGGGATAAGCTGAGGAGTCCGCTTCCTTCACGATGGCGTCCTTTAAGCCGGTTTTACACACACAGGCCTACAGACTTCACTCCGAGGAGTAAATGAAAAGGCGCTGAACAACTAAAAGGCGTTTGAAACCACTGGCCTGAGCAGTGCTCTCAAACTTTAACGTGCACCAGAGCCACGGCAAACCTTGCCGCTGACGAGCTGAGCAGCATCAGTATTGCCTGGGCACCAGTAGGAAACGGGGATCCCAGGCCCTACCCCAGCCCGAGCATCCTCAGAACCTGCATTTTGGCTGGACTTCCAGGTGAATCATATGGACAGTATTCAGAAGCGTTGGTCTGGAGCGTTCCTGTGGTAGGTGGGGAAAGGGTCCAGGGGTAGAAGCCTATGTACTAGACCCAACTGTGCTGTTTCCCTGACCGCCTAGCAATGGCCGTGTCTGTCCCTCTAATTCCTTTACTGATAAGGTGGTGGGAGGGAAGGGACTGAATGAGACCAGGGGTGGCAAATGAGGTGCATTTCTCATTCCAACTGGTCAACTGGTCGTAGCCACCTAGACCGATACATTAAAGAGGCTACATCTGGGCTCAGACTGCACACATGTCAGGACTCAGCAGCAGCGCTGCTGGGGACAGAAGTGGCCCACATGTCTTGGTCTGGATGTTTTCTAAGGTCATTTGTTCATTAAGTATCCTTGAGTGCCAAGTGCTGTGCTAGAATTGGAGGTAGAGTGGTAAGTGAGACATCATCCTTACCCTCGAGGACCCATTTAGTGTGAGAGAGACCAAAACATAAGCAGACAATTATATGTTGCCATGACCACTATGAAAGAGGTGTCATAACAGTATACTGAAGGGAATCTAATCCAGTCTCTCTGAAATCAAGGAGGACTTCCAGGAAGAAGCAAAAACTAAGCTGAAAGCTCAAGAGTGACTTTGAATGACCCATGAGAAGCTGGAAGAGGTTTCTAGACAGAAGGAACAGCATATGCAAAGGCTCAGAGGTAGGAAAGTGTATGGCAAGAGTATCCAGGAGAGCTGTCCCTTGTGAGTAGAATTCTCCATGGGAGGTGGTAAGAGATGTGTGGAGAGGTGGTACCAGGCCAGACTAGCAGTTTAAACCTTTACACTTATTGATGGGTAGCTTGATGAATTTTGCAGATTGGAAAAATTATTTGGACAATGGATTAAAGAGCAAAGTAGACAGAGAAGGGTGAATACCACTCAAAGCGTGGCTTGTGGCCAGGGCCCACGAACCATTTGTTATTGGTTCCTAAGATAAGAAGTTTGCACCAGAAAGTAAGTCAGCTATGTCACCACGGACACTGTTTAGTACAGCTGATGTTTTTCATGGCAAGACTTTACAGATGGTTTGCACTCTGGCCCAGCTCCTTTTCTCTGCGAAGCATGGAGTCAGGTGACCGTGGCAGTCCAGCTAAGAGACCTGGCTCGACCTCGGGGGGTAGCAGCGGAGATGGGGAGAAGTAGACAGACTTGAGAGGTATTTTACAAGTAAAACTGACAGGACTTGGCTGATTGGATCAGGACATAAAGGAAGAAGGGGGAGGGTGCCTAGGTCCCTGTTTCAGCAACTGACTGAATATGTCACTGAGATCATTCTATGACCTGGCGACACTACTTAGTGACCGATCAGTGTCCTAAAAATTCTCCCTAAGCTTCAAAGCACTAGAAAAAGTCAGAAATAAGACCAGCCTCCATCCAATCCCCCTCCTAGCTCTCGAAGGTGGGGAAGGACACTGATGCCACATGCCACACACCTGAGAGCAGGCTGAGCCTGGCTAAAGGCTGCGTATGTATACCCAGCTGGTGATGGGGCCCAGCTGACCATGCACCACAGCTCCCCCCTGGATCAGTGAGCCTTAAGGGGAGAAGGGGGGCAGGCTTTGTGATCAGCACAGTGAAACCTTTCCTCCTAGAAAGAGCTCATCCTGGAGAAGCCAGGGCTGAGGTCATCCCTGGGAGAGAAACGGGATCCTCAGTGCTGCCTGACACCAGGGCCTCTAGTGACCCCATGGGCTTCCATACCAACGACCATGATGTTAAAGTCGAAGCCGGTCTTCATGGTCTTCTTACGCATCTGCTCGATGATGGTGTCGATGCCAATGTAGCCCAGCAGGTTCGAGTTGATGCTGACGGGCTTCATGGGCACTGCCGGCTTAGGCCGGGGCTCGGGCACCAGCTCTGACATGGCTGCGTCCGTCCTGGTCTCTGGGAGCCCTACAAAGCCAAGGTGGGAGGGATGAGCTGCAGAGGTCACATGGAAGCCACGGTGCTACTCACTTGACACAGAATCATACAGAGTGGGGACTGGAAGAGACCTTAGATGTCATCCAGAACGGGTCCCTCATTTCACAGGTGAAGAGACTGAGGCCTGGAGGAAAAGACTTGCCTAAGAACACGGAGCAAGTCAGATGCAACATTTCTCCAGTCAGATGAGTCAGTTCTGCAGTTGCTGCGGCCACTTCAAATGCACTCACACTCCAAAGCACCACATCTGTTTGTCTAACCCAGGGGTTTTTGCCTTCTTGGCACTACTGACACTCTGGGCAGAATAATATTGTGGAGGGCTGTCCTGGGCATTGTAGGATATTCAGTGGCAACTCTGGCCTCTACTAGATGCCAGAAATAGTCCCCCAGTAGTGACAACCGAAAAGATCTTTAGACAGGGCCAAATGTCTCCCCTGGGGACAACATGGCCCTACTGGAGAAGCCCTGGTCTAAGAGATGTCGGGGGTTATTCCAACCTGTGTCCTGCCTCCCCAAATAAAGAGCAAAGACCATGTGGGATACTGGACCTGACATCTATTGACAATCTGTCACTGAGCTGGGTTGCTTTGTCTTTTAGAAGCACACAGGGCTGCCCTCTCTGCAGAGTGAGCGTCACTCTTGTCTCCCAGCCTCAGTGTCCCCTCTCTGCCATGAGCATCGCTGCAAATAACGGTGTCTGTGCCCTGAGGAGCCCCAGGCACCTTCCTAGCTCTAATTTTGAATCTATGGGAGAAATAAGTCTCCCCTTTTGACCACTGGGGAGAGGATGAGACCCAGATGGGGCAGTCACTTGCCTGAGATGAGGCAGTGTGTTACTAGGGTGGTGGGTGGCAGAGGAAAGGGGAGGCTGAAGAACTGCCCTGCTCCAGTGGGGAAAGGCACACACACCCCTGGGTCTGGCAGGTCATGGGGATCTCCACACACAAGAGAAACCTGTGTGTTTCCCCATCAGGCCACTGCCCACGAGGCTAGGTTTCAGGATAGCAGCTGCATTTTCCCATCCATAAAATGGGTGTGTGTGGTGAAGTGGGAAGAGCCTGACTCCACTACTTGTCAGCTCTGTGGATTTGGGTGACACTCCCCCCAGGAGCTCACTTCTTCACCTGTAAGCTGTTTGGGATCATGATTAAGGCTACAGTGAGCATTACATGAGCTAGGTCACCTAGAAGAACCCACACAGCACCTCATAGTTCCAGCCCCTCCTGCCCCTGCCCCTTTCAAGTTCACTGACTTGTCAGAGGGGGAGATGAAGTGGTGCATGTGGAAAACCTTGTCCAAGGGAGGTGCCCAGATGCTAATTACACGGTACAGTGACTGGACTCCACACTCTCTCGAGCACCCCTTCCACTCTGCCATTCTAGAATCCTATGGTTCATGGTTTCTGCCCTGCAAGTCTTGAGCTTACAGGGCTGATGGGAGAGGGGATGGGAGCTCCGCCTTCCCCCACCCCCAAACCCAGCCTGGAGTCTGTTCTCATATCCCACCACCTGGTCCTACCACGGGTCCTGGCAAAACTCTCCCAATGGGAAATGTTCTTTCCTTGTCACTCTCAGACACAGCCAAATCTGACAAAGCTTCGGGACTTCCCCAGGGCCTGGCTGGGCTCCCTCCTGCTTCCCAGGCGGCTGGCAGAGAGAGACTGGCTCAGCCCCGCAGCAGCTGACTCTCACAGCGCAGGCTGCCCCCCACCCTCTGCACGTGGCTCTCTGGCCCTCTCGGCACACCTGCACTGGGGCCAGTGCCCCATTTTCCCTGCCCAGCTGCTCACATGCTGGTCCTTTCCGTTTCCCTTGTGCCTCTACAATTGAGCCCATTTTTTCTCCACAACCTGTGTTGTGAGATAGATCTATCTGTGTGTGTGTGTGTGGGGGGGTAACCCCCTTTTACCAACCTGGAAAGTAAGTCTTACACTTATTTATTTGAGTTGTTCTAAGTATTCTTATAAAGTGGACATCCTCACCATGGCCTGCTCAGCCCTGGCCTGTCAACTGCACTTCCCCAAAGAGCATTCCCAAAAGACAGACCTTGGCTGCGAGAAGGGGCCTGCCTACTGGACTTTCAGGCAACTCCTAGGGGCTATGGTAAGCCTGCTGCAGGTCCTGCAGGTGAGCAGATGTCACCTTCCTTCTCCCTACAAGCACCTATTAACACCCACTGTGCTCACTGTAAAGAGCACCTGCTGGCAAGTTGCCCCAAACACATGCCAATTACACATCAGTTACACGCTAACAACCACAGCCACAAGTACTGCCAACATGGGGCGGTCACTGTGCCACAGCCTTTGCTGGAAGACCCTTGCCCGCTCCAGGCCCTGGCTAACTCCCGCTCTTCTTTCACCATCGGCTCCAGGGCTACCCCTCAGGACAGCCTCTGCTTTCCCGTCTGGTGTAGATGCCCTTCTGTGTCGCCTCGGCCCCTGAGCACCTTGGTACTCATCTCATTCACGCAGTCACGCCTTCCATCCATGCCTGCCAGGGCATTTCACATGCTGTCAGATGGGAGCCTCCTCCAGGCAAACCCTAGACTAAATGCCAAGGACACTTTTGGACCCCAGACAAGGCCATTGCCCCCGCGGGCCCACTCTCTGGCGAGGGTACCTGACAAGTACAGAAAGACCTCCCGGGTGCAGGACAAATACTGCTCCAGATTCTGTAGTTCCACCCTGTGCCCCTACATTCCCCCCACCCCATCCCTGTCCCACCTGCCAATCCCAGATGGGGAGTTGGCCCAGGCTTGATTCCTAGCAGGTGGCCCCTGTGAGCCTCACTGTTCTCAGGAAAATGGGAGTAGTCCCCACCTTGCTGGGTTGCTGCGAAGGTTATACAAAAGCATGGATATAAATTACCTGGCACTGAACATATGCTAGTTCCCACCCTTCTTCAGGGCAAGGGCCATATCTCATTGATCTCTGTGCCCCAGTGTACCCAGCATAACACAGGTACTCAGCAATGAATGAATGAATGAATGAATGAATGAGGAATGAATGAGGAATGAATGAATGCCTCACTGCCAGGCAGATGTCACTTTTCTCCTTCAGAGGCTCCTCTAGCAGAGCAGCTGACACCCAGCCAGCAATGGGCTCGTGCGTGTAGGCCATAGTCAAGGGGGTAGTCTCTGTTAGGAATGACCTGCTTCCTCCCCCACAACGGGGACTGAAAGGGGCTGGCTCCCCAAGGGTGAGAAGAGCTCAGGAAGGGGGTCACAGCGGGACACAGCTCAAGTGTGCCATCCTGCCTAAATGGTCCTGGGAACCCCTCCTAGGCTCCCAGCTCTCCCAGGCCCTGGAGAGGAGGGGCATCTGTCTGCAGCACCCCCGCCAGGAGCCACCTGCCCATCAGTGCTCAAGGGAGAGGCATTGTCCACCTGACTCAGTTGGCTGAGTCCCCCACAGAAACGGTGCCTCCGTCACCATGCCAGGCAAGGACTCTGGCTCTTTCTCTTAGAGGCAAATGAATGGCTTTGTCTTTGTCTGGCCCAGGGACCCCACCCCTCAGCTGGGAAGGTGGCACTAGGGGGAGGAGACCTTTCCGGAATAGCACCTGCCTCCTAGGCTTAGTGGGGTGGGGGGTAGGGAGGCTCTTCCTTCCTTCCGGAGCTGAAGATCTTCCCCCAAACCCCACCCCCAGCCGCAGAGGCGATTCCAGTTCACCTCGGCTCCAGCCCCCTCTCTCAGGAAAAAAAAAAAAAATCACAAAAGATACCTTAGTCTTTTCCTATTCGCAGGAGCCAAGGGCCCCGGGACACCCCCTTCCCCCATCCCAGTTCTCCGGCGGCCAAGGGGTTCCCTAGGAGACCACCAGCTGGTGCCCGTCGGGGTGGGGGAAGGGGTCTGTCGAGGAGTCGGCGCGGAGGTCCCGCGTCGGTGCGGGCCGATACCTGTGCGCCGTGTGCCAGCGCGCGCGCGTCGTGTGCTCCAGTGTGGGGCGGCCTGGGCGCACCTGGGTCCCTACCCGTGGGTCGGCGGGTCTCGGCATCTCCCGGTGTTCCCGCGGGGTGAATTTCTCCGGGCATGTGTGCCTTGGGGTGTGTGCCACCGCGTGTGCGCGCGTCCGCGCGTATGTCACCGCGCGTGGGCTCCTCGGCGCTGCACCCCTCCCCCAGGTGGCACCTCCAGCCGGGCTTTTGGGGGCCGCAGCCTCTTCCCGGGGGGAGCCGGTGGCCCGGCCAGCGGCCCTACCTTTGGACATGAATCCTCCTTTGTCTCCGTTCCTCCCGGGAGATGCTCAGGGCGCGGGGCTGCCAGGCTGAGCGGGGCGCGGGCTCCTCCCGGGCCGAGCGGCCCCCGCAGCCGGGCCTCGCCCCTCCGCGCGCTCCGTTAACCCGCCCGGCCCGCGGCCCGGCCGCGCCGCCCCTGCGCCCCGCGCCGCCGCCGCGCCCGCCCGGGATCCCGCCTCCGCCCGCGCCGCGCCGCGCCGCCCCTGCCCGCGCGCACCGAGGCCGCCGCCGCCGCTGCCACCCGCACCACGTGACCCGCGCGCCCGCCGGCCCGCCGAGCGCCCCTCCCCATCCCGCGGCGCCCGCGCCCGCACCCGCTCCCCGTGCGTCCGCGCTCGGGAGCGGGCTCCGGGCTGCGGGGCCCGGGAGGCGCCCCGGGGCGCTGTGCCCGCGGGCTCGCGGTGCCCGGCCGGGGAGGGTGCCCGCGCTCCGGCCCTGCCCTTTCCCCTGGGTTCGGCGCTGGCCTCTCGCTCTCTAGGCTGCGGCGGGGCGGGGCACGTGGGGGCCGGTGGCCGCAGCCGGCCGCGGGGCGCCCGCGAGTCACGCGGCGGTCGGGTCACTGCGCCGGCTCGCGCCCTGGGTCAGGGGCCGGGTTCCGGGCCTGGCTCCAGGATGATGGGCCCCATGACCTTGGCTGCTCGGCAGCTTTCCTGAGCCGTGATCTACCCGCCAGAAAAACCGGCCGTGCGTTGGGTCAGCACGAATGGACAGCACGTTGCCCGGCCCTGGGGGACAGGACTGAGGATGACCATCCCTGTCCTCGAATGGCCGTGGGTCTTCTGGAGGAGACAGAAAGCTGGGGTGCCCTAATGCAGGGGCTGGGGTCTGCACAGGGTGCTGTGGGTGCATGGAGATGGGCGCCCTGAGGAGGGAGGGACTGCAGAGGATTTCTTGGAGGCAGCCAGGGCCTAGATGGAAAGGGGGAAGGAGGTGGGAGGGAAGAGCTGAAGGACACTGGGGAGAGTGAGGAACCTGGAGGTGAGACTGCATGGTCTTGGCCGGGGACTCAGTGCTTCCCAGTGCAGCCCAAGCCGGGAAACTTCTAGGCAGGGACTTGGAGCTAAGAGGCTGGAGCAGTTTGGAGACTTGGAAGCCAGGTTAAGGATCTGGACTTGAAGGGAAGACAATGGTGAGTCATCGGCTGTTAAGCTGCAAGTCCTGCCATCAAACATGCAAGTCCCTGTGGCAGCTGTGTGGAGGGAGAGCCCTGGGGGAGGGGGACTGTGGCACCAGGGGGCAGAGGGACGTGGGGAGGGGACAGACAATTAGGGAGGTAAATCAGTAGAGTTGGAAGCAGACTGCATGGGATGGAGGGGAGACAATGGAGGGGGACACCCGGGCTTCCGCAGCTGAGAGAGCGAGGCCAGGGAGGGCAGGGTTAGCTCAGGAGGAAAAGGGCTGCCTCTGGACATGGCCGAGGGACATCCGAATAGAGGAGTCCAGCAGGCCACTGGCTCTCCACGCCTGCATTTCAGGAGGGAGGGCTGGGCTGAAGATGGAGGGAGTGCAGGGTCTCGGAGGGAGGCGTGGAGACTGGCGCTGGGTGAGCGCCCCCAGACCGAATGTGCAGTGAGGGTGTTGGACTCACTCGGTGCCTTCCAAGCATCTCCCAGATCCAGACTCTCTGACCCTTGGCAGTGTTGGGGATGAGATCGCCCAAAGTAGAATTCCAAGATCTGGGTTCCCTGCCACCAGCCAGCTACATGACTTCCAGCATGTCACAGCCTCACTGAGACCAAATGACCCCCTAGCGCTCGTGCTGACCTATTTATAGGTCTGTATAGGACTTCCGTGTGTACAGGTTTCCAACTCACTGTTCAGGACTAAAGGGATGGGGTGGGGGACCAAGAAAGATAATTCCAGGTGACGCACATTTTAAGCAACGGATACCTTCCTGAAAGGCTGACCGTGAATGACTGAGAAGGCCTCGGGTGAGGTCCCTGTTCACACCTAGAGGAGCGCGGCCTGTTAGACAATAGCCACTTATTGAAGTGCTGCTCTGATTGCATGTAGGCGGTTTGCTTCAAAGCTGGACTCGCCTGTAAATTACCTGGTTGTTCCAGCGCTTCAGGGAACACAGAAACAACCACGGAAGATGCTCGGGGAAGGGTGCTAACGGATCCTCCACAAGTTACCCCCATAAACCTTCCTTCTGGTGACTTCCCTCAGCCTGATTCTGACTGGCAGGTTGGGACCCAGCTCCTGGTGCAGCCCCTGTGTGCCCCTGGACCCTGCCCCCCCACCTTTACCCCTCACCCCCGCCCAGAGCATTTGACTCTGACCTTAGAGTCCTCCCTCCCTTTCCGACCCATGCCAGTGTACTCCATCTCCAGGCCCTCCCACGGCCCTCTCCTCCGCCTCTCCAACCTCAGTAGCCCAGTGCATCCCCAGCCAAGTTCTTCGAATTTACCTTTGGTCTTTCTGGCCAGATCTGTGGCAGCATCTGCTGTAGACAAGTCTAGGGCTGGGTCTGTCCTTCTGCTTGACATCAGTGGGTAGGTGGCAATGTCTGATGTGGTCAGGTTAATGACACTGTCCAGTGCGATCTCTCCAATGGCTGGGTTTAGGGTGACCGGCACAACCGAACCCATGGCTATGCCCAGCCTGCTTGTGTGCAAAGCAGGAGAACCCATAGTTATGTCCAGCCTGGCCAAATCCGCTCTATCCAGCTCAAGGACTCTGTCTAGCTTGGCTGTGCCCAACTTGGCTGGGTCTGGGGCTGCCAAATCCGTGGCTGTGGCCCCTGTACTTGTATATGGCTTGGCTGTGCCTGCTGTAGCTATAGCTTTGCTCAGCTTGTCTGGGTCTGGGGTTATCAGGTCCGTGACCCGGCCCTGCTTGGCTGTGCCTTCTGTAGCCAATTCTGTGGCTCTGCCCAGTTTGGTATCCAGAGCAGGGAACTCTGTGCCTGGGTCCAACCTGGATGTGTTTGGTGTGGCTAAGTTGACAGCCAAGCTAGGTCTGTTGATGGCCATTGTGGCTAAATGTCTGACTGTGCCTGGCCTCCTTGTGTCCACAGTTGCCAAATCCATGGCCGTCGCTGGCCTCATGGTAGGGATGGCCCTTTGGAGATGCAGCCGGGGTCTCAGGAGACCCCTCGACCTGGACTTGCTTCTTCCTGGGGAAGCTCTGGTGGGCACTTGGGCAGGCACTGGGACAGGGTGCCTCGGATCCCCTGAGCCCAGCCCTGCAGGGCCTGGTGGATTCTGGGCTAGCCGAGACTGGAAAGGTAGGGCCAGGTAGGAACTTACCAGGGGCTTCTCCACTACGGGCATCCTGCTGGGTCTGGCCAGACCTGGGTTCCCTGGGCCCTCAGAGTGAACCCTGCCCCCTGGCACTAGGGTCACAGATGGTGAGTCCGGAGTGAGCAGCCTCCCTCTTCCATGGGTGGCAGCCTCCCTGCCCGGGGTGGGCACCTCTTCCCATGCCTGGCTGTTCTGACGGAGCGTTAAGGAGATGGAGCTGAGCTTCCTGGGCACAAGGCTGTTGCCAGTCTCCTGTGGGGGCACACTCCGGGCCCTGGCTCCCAGGCCCGGCTGGCCAGGAGCCTGTGGGATGTGGCTTTGCGGGAAGGCATCCAGATGGATGGTCTTCCTGAGGACAGGGATGAGAGGGGACACCGCTCCAGGGAGCCTTGAGGGGTGCGCAGGGCGCCCCAGCAGGTGGCTTTGGGAGAAGGAGGTTCCAGGCCCTGGGGCTCCGCGAGGCTGCATCTCAAAGCCGTGGTCCATCCAGGTCTTTCGTCTTCCCCTGAGGCAGTCAACAGAGAGAGGGCCAAGCATGGTGAGGTGCTGGGCTTGGAGGTGCCCGCCCTCCCCTCCTGGCCAGCAGCTCACACTGCCGGTCGGAAGGGGCCTCACTGGAGGACTGTCAGGTCCTCAGTGGAGTACATATGTCCCTTCCTCGAGTCCTCCTACAGCTCCACCTGTGACATACCTACACACACCTCACACCCGGGCTCGCTCACACACACCCCTGCCCAGGTACCACATAAGTGGCTGTGGAGAGAATGTTCCAACAACCGTGGCCTCCAGGAAACAGGCTGCCCCTGTTATGAGGGAGCCTGGGGGGCCCGAGTGTGTCCCCTCTCTCTATGGACAACTCCGTGGAGGTCACATTCTTGTGTTCAGGGACTCTGGTGAAGGGCAGTGGTGATTAGAAGCCTGTCTTCCTCTGCCTCTTCTAGAAGGGGCCAGAGGGCTCTGGGTTCCCACCCACAGCAGCCAAAATAGGAGTCAGGTGTCCAGGTAGGAGGCTGAGGGGTGAGCAGTTTGGCTTGGGAACAGGATCTGCATCTGGGGCTCCTGCCCCAAACAGGGCTGGCTTGCTGCTGGAACCGGAACCAGAGTCTCAGCTGGGAGGCCCCTGAAGAAAGTGGGACCTAAGTGGAGAAGTCATAGTGCTCACAGGAGGACACCTGTCCAGTGAACGAGCCCCTGTCCTTGTCCCAAGGGAACCAGCCAGGCAGAGAAGCAGGCAGGGCTATGCTCGAGGTGCGAGTTGGTGTCAAAGCAGGGAGGCTGGGCCTGGGCTGGAGTAATTCACACAGAAGGCCCAGAGGTGAGAAAGTGTGGCATGTTTCTGAAGATCCACCGTGGGGATTTCTAGAATGTCTGGGACAGGGGAAGGGAAAGGAGGGGGGGACAAGGCTGCAGGTACATTGGAGCCCAGGCCAGGCCACAGTGATGCTAGGCCTTGGAAGATGGCCCAGTCGGATCTGTAGGTGGGAACGGTCACCCCGAGGCATGTAACAGAGACATGAGAGGGGAACAGAAGTGGAGGCAAGGAGATCAGCAAAAACACTGTTGAAACACTCTGTGGTCTTGGGTGGGGTGGAGAAGGCGTCATAACACGGGTAGAAGCTGCAGGACTGCCTGCAGGTGGGAAGTAAGGGACAGAAGAGGTGGTCTGTGTGGATGAGCCCTTCCCCGGGGGTGCTGTGTGGCCCCCAGATGGCCCACTGGTGCGCACTCAGGGCTCCATACAACTCACCCTTGGGAACAAAGCTATTTCTGTTGCTTTAAACACAGCAGGCAGGAACATGATGCTGGGGGCGGGGGTGGGGGGCCAGGGCTGGCAGGAGGGGCTCATGGGAGAGGGGGGCGCTCCTATAACCAGGTCTGGAGCAGAGGGTCTTCACCATCCCTTACAGTGGTGCCCCAGCCCCTCATCCCTCAGCCACATATTTGTACTCAAAACTGCGCCGACCTCCCTCACTCCCTGCGTGACATGTCCCTGTCGCTCTGCCCTCCTGCCCTTATTTGCAGCCGCCCATACCTGGGCACAGGCATTTACCCTGCCTGTAACCACAAAGATCTACCTGCACAGCCCCACAGAGCAAGCCAGAGGACAGGCTTTCCAGATACACACACACACACACACACACACACACCCCCTGCCATCCATCCCTTGGTCCTCTCCCTCCCCCATACTCCAAAACACCCACCAACCTTGATCGGAGAACAAGAAAATCCGGCAGTCTTTGGTCTGGGAAGCTGAGGCTGGGGCAGGCCCCTCACCTCCTCTGCGCCCTGAGTCTGGCCATGGCAACCAGCTCAGGGGCCTTGTCCCTGCGGTCCCCTCATGGGCTTCCGCTCAGCCTCCAGGCCGCAGTCCCCAGGCTGAGGGCCCAGCCCTCTCCTGACCTGTCCCACCAGCTACATCCCCAGCTGGGCTGGGCTCTGGGCAGGGAGGGCCTGGCTTCTCTGGAGTGGGCGGCAGTGAATGGCTGCTCTGAGCCTCTGGAATCCCGAAAGGCCACGGGAGGCTCATAACAGCCAGGCTGGGCTGCCCTGGAGTCAAGGCCACCTGGGGCCCCGTGCCTGCTGCCTGCCCTCCGCAGATCTGCTCTCCCACAGACTCTGCCCCTGGAGAGGTGTCTCCAGCAAGAAAAAGGGTACTTCAAATACGGCCATATTCACCCAACCAGTTTGGCTCAGTAATTAGAGCGTCAGTCTGCAGACTGAAGGGTCCCAGATTCGATTCCAGCCAAGGGCACAGACCTCGGTTGCAGATTCAGCCCAGTCAGGGCACGTGGAGGCAACCAACTGATGTGTCTCTCTCACACTGATGTTTCTCTCTCTCTCTCCCCCTTCCACTCTCTCTGAAAAGCAATGGAAAAAAATATCCTTGAGTGAGAATTTAAAAAAAAAGGCCATACTCAGGTTTACAAGCGAATGCCTCTCATATTATGAAGTGATCACAGTGCCAACCTCACTTCTGCTTGCCCCCTGCATTGCCCCCACATCCTCTTGTCCTGTGACCCTTGGGGCATCTTGACCACCCAGCTGAGGTCTTTCTCCGAGCAAGCTGGAGGGTAAAGGAGGGACTGTCTGCTGCAACAGCTATTCCCTGAGCCCCTGTTCGCTCCAGCTGGCCCCTGCACTAAGGCCCTGAGGACTCAAGAACCCAGCCCTGGGCCTGGGGAGACCCATAAGCCACCCAGCCCGGCTCTGGCATTGTGGGCTGGGCTGGGCACCCTCTTCTGCCTCTATCAGGCAATAGTAATAATAAAGATGGTGATAATAATAGCTGCCATTTACTGAACACGTACGAAGTGCCAGGGCTGCGGAGCAACTCTAGTTCTGCTCAGGAAGATGGGTGTGTAAACAGCTCCTTTGGGCAACTCTAACACAGCAGGGACAGTAGGTGACATCCTCCCGGCACTCACCCTGAGCCAGGAACTAGGCTAAGCATTCTCCTGGCATCTCCTTTAGCCTTCGGCCCGTCACCTGCTTTTTGCTGGTGAGAATGTCGCAGCCCACACCATGCTGTGTGGTCAGTCTGTTTTCCTGCACATGGCTCTCCTTAGTGAGTGAGCTTCTGGAGCCGTGCTGGCCAGAAGAAGTCTCTGCAATCATGGAAATATTCTGTATCTGTGCTGTCCTGTGCGATAGCCACTAGCCATGGCTGCTGCTGAGCACTTAAAATGTGGCTACAGTGACCAAGAACTGGATTATTATTTTATTTTAATCAGTGGCCATCACATTGGACAGCAAAGTTCTGAAGGGCCTGGACTTCATTCTTTCCAGGTCCCAGGGACTGGCAAGAATCAGCCTCAGTAAATTTCTGTAGAATCAACAAATCAATAAATGAATTAATGGTGAATATGTGGACCTAGGACCTTCCCCTCTGATCCATTCTTTCCCTTTGGAGCTATAGGTTTTCAAACTTGGCTGTGCTCTTGTTACCAGGACAACCTGCTGGATGGCCAGAGGGTGGGGGAGGGGAGCTTTTGGACATTCTAACCCCTTTCCCTTCTCGCTTTGAGCCTGAGGGCCAGAGGACTTGAGGAGGAACAGAGGGGCTGGAGGACCGGTGGCACGTTCCACTTGGCCAATAGGGTAGGGGGAACATTTACTGGCCACAGCCCACTAGACTGCATTACCCCTGAGGTGCAGAAACCCTGAGCTGAAGTCAGGGGCCCTGGGTCCTCTCCCCACTTTGGCCAACATCTCATTCTGCAACTTCTATCAGATCACTTTGCCCTTCTGGGCCTCAGTTGCCTTTTCAAATAGGGACCAGATGTCCTGATGTAGCTCTTCCTGCTTGAAGATCTAGAATTTTTTCATCTCACTCCCTGCCAGGCCGTTGAGGCCTTGAGAGCAAGGAGTGAGTAGCATTGGTCCCTATATTCTCCCTGCCCACCTGCCTGGCTCCCTCCTCTGTGGTGAGGGGCCTGGAGGATTTCGCTGGGCCCAGTACAGTAATTACAAACCTGGGTTCAGCTGCCCTCTAGTGGCCCAAAGTGACAATTACCTCATGTACACAACCTTCTTTCCCACCAATGGAGATTGACAGGCCTGGAAGTGGCCTCAGAGGACAGACCACCTAAGCAAAAAAATCATTGTGGTGGCCTCCCAGACAGGTGGCACAGGCTCTGGAGTCTCAAACCTGGGTTTGTTACAGCTGTGTGGTTTGAACAAGTCACAATCTCTCTGAGCTCCCATTTCTCCATGCATAAAATGGGGATTATATCAGTCAGGATGGGTTAAATTATGCTGCAGTAATAAATAATTCCAAAATCCCAGGGGCTTATAACGACAAAGGTTTACTTCTCATTCGGGCCTCGTGTGTACTCGTGTGTACTGTGTGTACAGCTGAGGCTCTGCTCTATGTCATCTTCATTCTGGGACCCCACAGCCACCTCCAGGAGCCACTGGTCACTGTGGGGGAGGGAAAGGGAGAGTGCTGAATCGTGTGCCAGCTATTAGATGCTTTGGTCTGGATTCATTTCTCATCACAACTCACTGGCGAGAACTAGTCACAAGGCCCCAGCCAACACGAGGAGGTGTAACCCTGCCACGTGCGAGAGCTAAGGAACAAGAAATATTTGGTGGCCAGCACTGCTGACCCACTTGCATGGTTGTAAGAACACAGTGGGAGATGCAATGAGCTCCATTCATGTTAGCCATTAAAATTATTACCTTGGGATTCTGATTTCCTTTTTCATTTATCCTTGTGATTTCCTGTGACTTCAGGATCAATTCCAGCTGTTCACAGCTGCAGATAGAGGGGGAAATGGACTTGCCAAGGTTTACACAGTGAACCAGTAGCTGGACACCCGTGTTTCCAGGATCCAATTTCTGAGGCCCTCCCACATTATGGGGTGGGGCTGAAGGGATTTTTCCCACCCAGGACTCTCTGTAAGGGTGTTGACTGACATTGTGATGGTCGTTTGGGGGAGACTGCAGCCTCTCCTCTCCACCCAGAGCTGGTCTCTCAGCCTTCCAAGCCCTTCCTGCTCGGCCAGAGAGGAGAGCGGAGGGGGTGGAACAATGGCAAGCCTGTGCCGCCCCCCGGGCCGGAGTCCGCACATTGTAGCCCTTCCTACGCAGGGACCCTGCACATTCCCGCCTCCTGGCCTCTTGCTCTGGGCCTGGCCCAGACACACCCACCATATCCTCACAGCTCCCAGATGGTCTGAAGGGAAAGCTCCCAGGACTCTGCAAAACTTCCCAAGGCATTTAAAAAACCTGCACAACAGCCTGACCCCCAGGAAGTCTTCAAGCTTCTCTAAAATCTTAGTCTCTAAGCAGATGGGTAGCCTCTGGCAAGACTTCCAAAGAAACTGGCCCCATTCATCCAACAAGTGTACTCTTTCATGGAGGCCCTGCCCGGTGCCAGGGCTGCGTGAGCCTGGGACAGCCAGGGCACCTTACGGCTGCGTGGAGACAGTCCACCCGAGAATGAAGCAGGCCTGAGTGAGACAGAGAGGTGGGGAGAAGGCATGTCTGGGTGACGTCCTGGAGCCCTAGGGTCCAGCTTGAGTCCAGATCCGAACCCTTTGATTTCAGCTGTTCTCTGTTTGGTCTCTTGTGCCTGCAAGAGCCTCAGGCAGCAGTGAGGGGAAGCTGCCCAGTGTGGGGGAGGGTTAGGAGATCAGGGCTGTGAGGTTCAGAGCAGCAGTGCCAGGCCAGCAAGAGGCAAGAGAGGTGCCCAGGACACAGGAACTGAAGGAGGCACTCACTCAGCTGACCATGAGGGCCTCTGTGGCCTCACCCTAACCCTGCTCTGCAAAACAGCTCTGGGTTTGCCCAGGGAGGAAGAGCAGCACCCCCTTCAAGGTGGGAGAAGATAGCTCTGCCCTTTCTGACTCCTTAGACGGGGCAGGTGCAAGAGTGAGCCTTAGTCTGGGGTCCTCAGAGCCAGTCCACCTCTCAGCCCACTGTCCAGCTCTCAGCCCACAGCCCAACTCTCAGCCCACTGCTCTGTGGCTTCAGGCAAATCCCTATAAAAATGGAATGGTAGCTGTTTCACCTGTTCCCCCTCATTCAAGAAAGTGAACTTTTTAAATGGACTTGCAGCCACCCAGCTAAAGACTATACTTCCCAGCCTCCCTTGCAGCTAGGAGTAGCCTTGTGTCTAAGTACTGAGAGTGGAATTTAAGGGAAAGTAAGGATACAGCCATCGAGGAGTGGGTGGTCCCTTCCACCCTCCCTCCTCCTGCTGCTTGAGATGTAGAGTATCCTCCTGGATGGGGCCAACATCCTGGGCACAGTGAAGCTGCCAGAGGGGAGCAACTCGAATCCCTGACCTCTGCATGGAACCAGCCACCAGACCAGCTCTGGACAACCTCCCTACAGAGTGCATACCATGAGACAGACAGAACATTATTTGCATCTCTGTTCCTGAATTCATATTCTAACTGGTTCTCTACCCCAGGGATTCCTGTTAGCAGTGTCCCCATTGGGGGCAGGGGGCAAGTGCTACTGGTGGAGGCCCAGAGGTGCCCAACATCCTACAACACACAGGACAGAGAACAATCTGGTCCAGAATGTCAACAGTGCTGCTGTTGAAATTCTGCTCTGCCCTCTCCGAGATTCGGTATTTCCATCCCTATCACATGCTCTATGTGAACCCAGCGAGATGATAGGCATGACCTTACCCTCAGGAAGGAGACAGTCCCACAAAGGTAGTCATGAAGTCTTTTATTGCAATAAATTAAGATGGAAGCCCGAGGAGAGTGAGGCAGGTTGCGAATCTATGTCCACCATGAGGCAACAGTGCTCTGCTCGGAGGAGGGCTCCAGGGTGGAGTTGGGGGCCTGGGGGCCTGGCTCAGGGGGTGCTGGGCTCAGCCTTGGAATGCAGTATAGGGACAGGGAAGTCCATTAGAGGGAGGGGGTAGGAGCTGCTGCTGGTGGCCCCCACACTGACCATGGAGCTCACCCCATCCCCACATCTCCTGCCCTGCCTGGGGTCCTCACTTTCCCTTTCACACATACACACATGCATCTCCTCCCCTCCAAGTGTCTGTACGCTTTATTCAGATTTTCTCTCTCTCTCTCTCTCTCCCCCCCCCCCCCCCCCCCACACACACACACACCTCCTTCCCCTATGGTCTTGCCCCTCTCACACCCTTCCACACATACCAATGCAAAGTCTGAGTCCAGAGGGGTGGGGCTGGTCTGGACCAAGCTGACCTCCCTCCGGATGGGGCCCTTTCCTTGGCTCAGCTTGGAAGGCTCCCAAGTGAAGCTCTGGGGTAGGTGCCATCTGAGTGTAACTGGGGATTCGGTGGGGACACGGGAGACCCAGAGCAGTAAGACTCCAGGAGGAAGGAGCAGGAGTGCTGGGCAGCACAAAGGCACTGGGGGCCAGTGGGGGATGTCCCCAGAGCTGGGAAAGGTGGCACGGGGTGAGCTAGCTTGATGTGGGGAGTAGGCCCTGGGGCAGCAGCAGCGACACCTCAAGGCACCCAGGGGCCTATCTTTCCACAGCCAGGGTCTGCCTGGAGCACCCAGGGGTGTGTGCTGGGAGGGATAGCCTGGAGCCCAGAGGTCCTCCTCTCTTTGCTCCAGGTCTCTGGGCTAGGTGGGGCTGGGGAGGGTGCCCAGTGCCCAACCCCCAGCCCAGAGCCTTCAGCTCAGACCTCTGGGCCTCCAAAGGCCAGGTTGTCGCGGACCATCAACGTCTTGCGGAGGTCACGGTCCACCGAGGGGCGCTGCATGCGCCACTTGTGCGCCTCCTGTAGGCCGGGCTCGAAGTAGTAGATGCAGGCGCCGAAGCCCACCAGGATGAGCACGGAGACCACCAGGTAGACAGGCACGAACCAGTCCAGGAAGTGCGGCATCGCGGCGGCCTCGGCTGCTGAGACACGGGTGGTGAGGCCGGCACAGGTCACCCGTCCTGCCCGCCCACCCAGGGTGGCCCACAGGGGTCCACAGAGCCGGGGGGTCCGAGCAGCACTTCACAGACGGGAGAACGAGGCTCAGGAGAGTGGGGGCAGTGCCTGAGCAAGACTGGACACCCCGACGGAGCACAGAGCTGCCCCATCACAGGGGCCCAGCTCCCACTCGCCATGAGAGGCGCTGCAGCTCTGGCTCAGCCTCTCCAGCAAGGTGCCTGCCCCGGGCCTCAGCGTCCAGAACCCAGTGGGGCTTCACTGAGGTGACTGGCCCCTCAGAGCACCCAGTAAAGGACAGCTTGGGTGACGCTTCCTCTAAGCTGTCCCAACTGGGCTCGCAGTTAGTTATACAAACTGCCACTTGCTGCCATCCCCTCACAGATCGATGGGTCCCTGGCCACCCACACATCCTGGTGAGGTGTGGCTGGTGAAAGTGTGGTAAACAAACACCCATCCCCAGGGAACCTGGTTGAAATCAACAGGGACCACATAGGCTCCCGAATTCAGGCCCATGCCCACGTTCATACTTATAAGAATGTGGATGCAGGTGCCAGCCCAAAAAACTTGGGCCTTGGTTTCCACATCTGTAAAATGGGAACAAAAATAGTACCTAAAATCATAGGGCTATTGTGACTGTTAAATGAATTAACTTATGTGAAATGCTCAGACCAGTGTCTGGCACATAATAAGTGTTATACAGTAGTTTGTTCTTATTCTCTGAGCCTCGGTTTCCTTATCTGTAAAATGGGGATCAAAGTAGGTCCCACTTCTTAAGGTCATTGTGAATGTTTAACAAGACAGTGCCTAAAGTGCATTTTGCACCATGCTGCCTGGCACGGAATCAGCCCTCAGTGAATACTGCCTGTTATGTCCAGGGAACCAGAGGCAGGAAAGTGGGAGGTGGCAGGTGTAAGGTGCTTGAACAACGTTACATACATCGACTCCTAAGAATCACCCAACTGTGCTCACATCACCCTCTGCCAACCTCTGCAGCCTCATCTCCCACCCTAAGTGCCCCTATGGAACTGCTGCCAGTCACCTATGTGCATGTTACACAGTCCCCACCTTTGCATTCTCTGTCTTTTCCCTGGAATGTCCTTTGCATTCATGTTCATAGGGCAAACTCCTATTCATACTTCAAAAGCCAGATCACAGATAATCTCCAGAAACAGGGTAAAGCAGACCCATTTAACCCACCCTCAAACCCTTCCTGAGCTGTAAGAAAGGGCTGGGGTGAGGAGTCCCCCTCTGCCTGCCTGGAAGGGAGAGAACTATTAGAAAGCGTTCATAAACCTTACAGAGGCCTATGGGGTAGGTGTGGCTGTCCATTTTTGACAGAAATTGAGGCCCAGATAGGTTCACTCACTTGGCCTCAGTTACCCAACTGGGAAGTGACAGAGCTGGACCCCAAATCCCAGTGATGCCCTGAGGTCTGAATCCTCCTGGGTGGGGAGGCACATAAGCAGAGGCCCACCTTGGCTTCCTGGAGGAAAGAAAGGGGCCGGATGCAATGACCTCCAGGGCAGGCTGACAAGAAGTCCCAGCTTCTGGGACCTCTGTCTCCAAATTCCAGTTCCTCTTGTCCCTGGACTTCCATGTGGGTATGGGAGGTGGGCTGTGACCCAGGGGAGGGAGAGATGCTGCTTTCCAGTCCTGCATCCATCTGGAGCCCCCTCCCCGTCCCCCAGGGTCCCTGCTGGCTGTTCTGAAGCACAGACACGTCTCAAGGTGCCTCACTCATGGAGGAATCTAATGAAGAGTGCTCTGACGGCACAGAGTCAGGCGAGCACAGTGCCCTCCTTTCTGCCTGCCTTTCTGGAGCACCAGATAGAGTTCAGAATTGCCTGGTGCTGCCTGAGCTGGGGGAGGGGAGAAGGGGGTCCCCAAGCAGAAAGGCTTCTCCAAACTAGCCTGACTAAAACCAAGGTACCCCCTCCCTTGGCCACAGCCAGGACCCCAGTCTCCCTTCAGCTTAAACATGGGAACCGGGTGCTCAGGCAGAGCAGAAGTCGTTTCAGCTGCAATGTTGTGGCTCTGAGAAGTGGAGTCCAGGGACTCCCAACCTCTCCAGCCCCATGAGCAAAATCCCAGGCATTCAGGGCCAGACCGAGGACCCCTAGCCCTTTCCCTGGCTTCTCAGTGGACTGGTCCAGTTGAAGCAAAACACTCACTGGCCTTCTTTGTGACCTTGGGCCACTGGTCACCTTCTCTGGACCTCAGTGTTCCCCATGCACAGTGATGGGGTGGGGGTGGGGGTTACCAGATGACCTATAAGGAATTTTCCAGTCCCATTCCAGCCAAGGTCCTTTCCAGAACATTGTGAGGTAGCACAGCCCCTCTCCCTGCCTCCCAAGCCATTGATGCCACTCAGTCCCCCACCCACCGCATGCTCACAGACCCACCTCACGCCCTGCGGATGCCAGTTCCGGGGACTCGGCGCTGAGCACACTGCCTCAGCCTAGCGGCTCAGCAGCTCAGCACTGGTCTGTGGACTTAGTCACAGCTGCTATCCCCAGAGGCACTGCCATCTGCCGCCGTCCTGGGTGCTGGAGGCAGAGAAAGGGCGAGGCCAATGCCCCCACGGGAGACAGAGCTTCTCAGGCCCAGGGCTTCGGGCTGGGCCAGAAGGTGACAGTCCTGGACTGGCTCGGCACCCTGGTACCTCTCCCTGCCCATCCGAGACCCTGTCCTCTGCCCCCCACCCTCAGGATGGCAGGAGGCGGGATCTGTCTCAGCCAATCAGCAGCCTGGCAGAGCCAGGGCATTATCCTCCGTTGCCCAGGCAACTAGCCTTTTCTTCTGGATCCCTCGCACTGTGCACGTGGTACAGAATGACAGGCAGGGCGGGTTTGGGGGAATCCGGAGAGGACTGGGAGTCACCCAGCAGGCCTCTGGGCCCCCCAACTGGAGGGCCTGGAGAGGAGGGGACCCCAACTGAGATAACAGGGAGGGTTTGGAGGCTTGCCTTTTGGGAATAGGGAGAGACTGGGGTCCCTGGCAAGTGGGTGGGGACACCAGCAGTTACCAGTAGAACCAATGAGGATCATATGTTATAGAGGAAAGAACAAAGATGGAGACTGAGAGTCAGACACATTGGTCCGATGTAGCATTTGTCAAGGGCCAAACACTGCTTCCAGAGCTTTATGTTAACTCACTTATTCGTCACTCAGGATCACAGGGCAAGAAGGTCACAGTGCCAGGGTCTGAGCCCTGGTCTGGCTCCCACGCAGGGGCTCCCCCTCCCAGTTCTGCCTCACCAGCCCCACACACCCTCTAGCGGGAATATGGCTTAAGATAGTTATGGGCCCCGGGCACTAAGCACCCCCATATGCCAGTGAGCATTCGGTAAACAGCAGTGGATTTTGTCTCAGGAGGAGAGAGCAGCCCCAGAGGCCCACAGGGTGGAGAAGACGCTCTCCCCGGGGAGTTCATTCCCAGAAACCTGAGGACAGGCAGGTGGGGAAGGCTGCAGGTGAGATGACTTCAGGATCCTGGGTTCTCCACCCACAGCTCTGGAACCACCTGGGTCCCTGCAAGGGTGGCGGGTCCTCCCCAGCACAGGGCAAGGAGAGTGAGTGGACTTCACAGAGGCATTTTCATGGAGATGTAAAGTACACACAGGAAAATGCAAATCTTATGCGATGAATTTTTACTCATGTATACACTTGTGCAACCACCACCCAGATCAATGTCTAGGATATTTCCATCGCCCTGGGCAGTTCCCTCCTGCCTTCGTCAGTCAATACCTCCTTCCCAAAGGCACTCGCTGACCTGATGTCCATCACCACAGACTAGTTGGCCTGTATTGGAATGTCATTTCGATGGGATCACACGGCATGCACTCTTTTGTGTCCGGCTCAGCACAGTGCTTTCACCACTCACTGATGTTGCCTGTGCCAGTGCACAAGTTGTTTATCTCTTCACCTCTGAAGGGCGTTTGGGTTGTTTCCAGTGCTAGGCTATTGTGAGCAAAGCTGCCACAGTGCTTTTCCACAGTTGGAGTGGGAGGGCAGGGAGGAGTTGGGGAAGGGTTGACAGAGGGGTACGGAGAAGCCCGGGGGGGGGGTGGTTACGGGCTTTTTCATTATCCTGATTGTGGTGGGGGCTTTCTATATGTCATAACTTATCAAAATATGTACTTTAAATATGTATAGCATATTATATGTCAACTATACTTTAATAAATCTGTAAAAAATGGGATCAGTGGCCTTTAGATATTGTTTTAACCTCATGATTATTATTTTTTGTTAACCCTCACCCAAGGAGATTTTTTTCCATTGATCTTTAGAGAGAGTGGAAGGGAGGGAGAGAGAGAAACATCGACGTGAGAGAGACACATCGATTGACTGCCTCACGCACGTGCCCCTATGGGGACTGGGGATCAAACCTGCAACCCAAGTACGTGCCCTTGACCAGGAATCAAACCCATGACCCTTTGGTGTGTGTGCCAACGCTCTAACCACTGACCCACACCAGCCAGGGCCTTCATGATTCTTTATTCACACAAAAACTTATGGAAGCTCAATGAGTAACAGAGATAAAGCGAGAGCTGCTTTGTTAAATGGTGAGGTGGGCATCCTTTCTGGACCCCACTCACACAGCTTCCCCTGCCCCTCACAGTGCCCTTGAGACATCTCCCCAGGGCTCCACAGAAGCCAATTTGAAAACCATTGGCCCAGAGGGTCTCTGGAGGCCCTGCCAGTTCAAGGTGTTCTTGATACAAAACCTCCAGGCCTGGGTCTGGCCTTCTTGCCAATCCCTACCTTTCATCACAGTATGGACCCTACACACAACCATCTTCTATGGCACTGTCCATGTTGCAAGCACCAACTCACAGGGACACCTCAACCAACAGTTGCCTCCCGGCGCAGTGTTGCAGAGGCTCCCAAGGGATCCTTTATACACCTCCACCTGGGCTCCTGCTGCTCCAGGTGGCTGTCACCCACTGCGCTGCATTTGGCTGTTGTCACCTGCCCACCCAACCACTGATGGCTCCTTGGAGCAGGGGTGACCTCTGGTGCCGGGGTCACTCTCCCAACACTGGCCCTGGCCCAAGGCAGGCACTAAGGACACGCTGACCTACCGGCTCTCAGCTCGGTCCCTCCTAGAAAGTGCTGACCAGGGCCCAGAGTTTTTCCACGACTCCACTCGGTGGGGCCCTCAGCTCCCTGCTGCTCCTCAGAAGTGTCAGGAATGCTCCCCTGGGCATCTTAGCACTTGCTGCTCCTTCGGCCTGACGCCTCTTCAATATAGTTCATTGAGCTCGGCCGGGCGTGGCTCAGCGGTTGAGCGTGGACCTAGGATCCAGGCGATCAGGGTTCGGTTCCCGGTCAGGGCACATGCCCGGTTGTGGGCTTGAACAATGACTCTCTCATCATTGATGTTTCTGTCTCCCTCTCCCTCTCCTTTCCTCTCTCTGAAATCAATAAAGATATATTAAATATATATATATGTAGTTCATTGGCTCCTCGCTGAATTCGGGCGTCTGCTCAAACATCACCGAGGTCCAGAGGCCTCTCCTGACCTACCGAAGCTTCTTCCTACCCACCTCTATTTATCCCCTCGCCTGCCTTACTCTATTTTCAGAGTACTCATTACTACCTGACTCCCGGGGAGTGCCCCCCACACCCCCGTAGTTGGGGAGTCAAAGCTCCACCTGTCTGGGGCAGGGGTTCCATGAAGCCACTTCCTCCCTCTCTGGGAGTCAGTGAAGGCATATCCTCGGGTACGACTTAAAGGGAAAAGGGGGGGGGGGGGACACAGGGAATGAGCATGAGTGAACGAGTGAGTCACTGAATACCTTCTTTCTCCGAGGCGTGAACTAGAAGGCCGGTCGCATGGGCAGCACCTTCAGAGCCTGGGGCCAGCGCTGGACCACCCCTCAGAAAAGGAGGCCGCGGTTCCTTTAAGAGGGAGGGCTCCGCCCCGCGAAGCCCCGCCCAGAGAGGGTCACGTGCCCCTGGCGGGAGCAGCAGGGGTGAGCCGCGGGGAGGTTTGAAAGCCAGGCGCGCACCGCCCGAGCGCCGGTTCCGCCTGCGCCTGGGACCTGCGCCTGGGATGTCGGTGCTGCGGTGGCAGGATCAGCTGCCCGGCCTGAACGCGGCCACCATCTTGGTAGGGTCAGCGGCCCCGCTTCCCCCGCCGCCTTTCCTCCTCGGCTGTGCTTCGGCGGCCCGGGGCTCTGCGCTCAACTTGGGGCTCGCGCTCGCTGTTCGCGCTGGGGTGGTGGGCGGGATGGCCACACCCTGGACCAATCGGAATAGCCTCCGTCTGAGACGGAAGGATTCCCCCACCAGTAGGTGCGCTGGTGACTATTTCCCGGTTTCTGATTGGTTTCTGGCCCCCGGGACTTGCTTTTTCTTCGTCTCAGAGTAAAGCCCGGAGCAGTCCGAGGGAGGGTCCGGGAGGTAGGAAGAGCTGGGCGGCCAGGACCCGAGAGGGTGCAAACCTCGGGCTCTCAGCCCGCGCCTGGCGGAGACTTCTTTCCGTAGACGGCGTCCTGCACGCTGGAGCCAGAACCCGGGGGGTCGTGGCCGCCTTCGGTCCGTGCCCGGATCCCTATGCCCTGCAGAGGCACCGC
The DNA here is from genome assembly GCF_964146895.1 of Miniopterus schreibersii. Taxonomy (NCBI): domain Eukaryota; kingdom Metazoa; phylum Chordata; class Mammalia; order Chiroptera; family Miniopteridae; genus Miniopterus; species Miniopterus schreibersii. The sequence goes on along the minus strand of NC_138102.1, from coordinate 183,348,310 downwards.
TGTGCCCAGTTATCAACCGGCCGCCTTCTCTCTCTGGGCAGCTGGTGGGCACGGAGGATGCGCTTCTGCAGCAGCTGGCCGATTCGATGCTCAAGGAGGACTGCGCCTCCAACCTGAAGGTGTAAGTAGCTGAAGCTGGGGGTGACCGATGGCTCGGCTGTGGCCTGAGCTCTGGCCCGGGCGCGAGGGACAGCGGAGGAGCCTCCCGAGAGGCGGGGGCAGGTGGAGCGGGTTGGCGAACCCCTGCACCCTCCTTAACGGCCCATCTGCCCCCGCTCACCCCACCCCCGTCTAAAGTATCCACCATCACTCTGTCGCACACTTGTTCTCTTCCTCTGACACTTGTCACCATAAGAAATTTCCTTGCTCACCTGTTCGTTCACTCATTGCCAGTCTACCACGCCCATGGGCCCCAAGGTCAGCCCCTTGCGGGCAGGGACTTTGACCTTTGTTCACTGGTGAATCCCCAGTGTCTGGCACAGTGACGTACCCCCCCAAATTTGGAGAAAAGGTGACTGAGGAAGTATATTTTGTTTTCCTTCTTCTAATGGGAAGTAGAAACAATTGCTGAGGAAGTCAAGGGACTGTATGTATGTCGGTGTTGTTTGCACTGATAGGAAGATAAGCTTCTGGGGTCCCTGTTGAATTCCTTCCAGTCATCCAAATCTAAAGGGCATTTCCTCCGTGGGAACTGGAAATGCCCCTGACTAGGTAGAATAAATCCTGATGCAGCACTTTAAAGAACCTCTGATGAGGGAACATAATCTTTTTTTTTTCTAAATAAAGATTGTTCATAGGCCTGTCTGTGCTTTACCCATCTTGCCAGCCTCTTGGGCCACAGAACGTCGAACACAACCAACTATCTCAAACCCATAGCTTAGAAATAGGAAAGGGTTTTTTAAAAATAATTTATTTAGCCCGGCCGGGCATGGCTCAACAGTTGAGCATTGACCTAGGATCCAGGCGATCAGAGTTCGATTCCCGATCAGGGCACATGCCTGGGTTTCGGGCTCCATCCCCAGTCGGGGGCCTTGCAGGAGGCAGCTGATGAATGACTCTCTCATCATTGATGTTTCTATCTCTCTCTCTCCCTCTCCTTTCCTCTCTCTGAAATCAATAAAGATATGTTTTAAAATAAAAAAATTAAAATAAAAAGATAACAATAATTTATTTAATTAGCATCAGGGTAAATGGAAAATGTGGACAAAATTGCCTACATTGAGCCCAATAGAAAGAAGTGTCATGGAAATCTTTGCCAAAACAAGGGCAAGTCACATGACATGCAGAAATCTGATGACGAACCACTCTGGAAAAAGAAGAAAGCTCCTTTTTGAGTATTTTGTGCCATTTAGGAATTTAATAAGAATCTGAATTTTTAAGAGGCATTCAAAGACCAAACAATAAAAAAACAGAATAAAAGGAAGAGGGCGGTTGCAGAGCTAAGGGCCAAAAAGGGCCAAAAATAATACCATAGGTGATCTAACAAATAGAAACATCAATGATGAGAGAGTTGTCTTTGATCAGCTGCCTCCTGCATGAGCCCACAACCCGGGCATGTGCCCTGACCTAGAATTGAACCGCAATCTCCTGAATCCTAGGTCGATGCTCAATGGCCGACCCACGCCTGGCTGGGTGTTTATCTCTTTATTGATGAACTATTTAGTTGACAGAGAGAGCCTCCTCAGCTCTCTTTGCCTCTCTCATGGCGACCTCAGTGTTCCAGAGTGACAGCTTCATCAGCCTAGGTCCAATATTATAGTTAGAGCAAAATAGAAATATACATAATAATAACAATAATAATAATAACGTCTTGTCCAAATGGTAGGGTAGGATATAAGAATGTTAATGTTCTTGTTATTTGTAACAGATAATCCAATAAAGATAACATTGAAACATATAGTTTAAAATGATACCAATATACTAATGTTTTCTTAATTAGGTACTTCCAGGAAATAATCTCTGTGATTAAAAAATAATTTATCTAGGTTCGTCTATTTTTTTCAATTCTACTTTAGTTTTTTTGCTTTCATTAAATGCAAATTAAATTAATACTATTATCCTATTTTTAGATTATATCTATTCTAGTGTCTGAATGTGTATAGTATGTTATATACATGAAGAGATGTTTAGAAAAATGCTCTAATTAATGTTAATAGTAGTAATTTCTATGTAACTGGACTTTTAGGAGTGTGTGTGTGTTTTAAATATATTATTATTGAATTAGAGAGAGAGCGAAACCTCAATCTGTTGCCTCTTGTGCCCACCGAACCAGGGATCGAGCCCACAGTCTGGGCACATGCCCTGACCAGGAATTGAACCGGTGACCCCTTGGTGCATGGGAAGCTCAACCAGTTGAGCCACACTGGCCAGGGCTCTGTGTGTGTATTTTTTAACTTTTGTGTTTTTTGTACTTTTTGTAACTAAGGTGGGGGTGGGAGGAGATGGGTAATAGGAATACATGGAAATGGGCAGAAGTAGAAGGTTAAAAAAAACCCTTCAGGTGGGTATTTGACAACCAGAGACCAAGTCCAGACAAGAGTGATGAGGGTGGTTTGTCTAGAGTCACATAGCTGGTAATTGACAGGACTGGGATTTGAACCTACATCTCTCACACTCCAAAGGAGTTCAGTCTTAACCCTTAAGCTTCACAGTTCAGCACCGTCTTCTGAGCCTGGCCTCCCTTCCAGCATGCAGTTAGCGTGCTAACCCCATGCCATCTTCTATCCAAAGCTCCCTCTTGCCAAGGCGGTTACTAAACAGAACTCCTTTCTGGCAGAGGAGTCAGAAGAAAGTAATCGGGGTAGGACCCGCCCTACCCATCTGCTCACCTGGGGTTTCGTGCCCAGGAGGGCATCTGGTAAATAGGTGAAGCACCTCTGATGGCCTCTTGTTCTATGACGGACATGTAAATGGTCACGGGAACGTGGGTACATGTATCTTAAGTTCTGTAGTTTCTTGTTTTTCAGCCACTTGGCACATTCCCTCCCTCTGCCCTCCAGTGTGAATCGCCCCCGAATTGACCTCATTGTGTTCGTGGTCAACCTGCACAGCAAATACAGGTGAGAGCCAGAGGACGGGGCTGTCGGGGCTCGGGTGGCCCTGGCTTAGGGGTGTGCTGGGACAGGGACCTCACTTATGATGGGAAGGAGAGGAGGCAGGGAGAGGCTGCCTAGGGTTAACCTAGAGGGTGAGGAGGGAGAGCCAGTGGCCAGTAGAAGATGTTTAAAAGACACTAATAACTCCTAGCAGTGTCATCTGTCATCTAACTAATGCTTTCTGAGGTCTGCTCTGTATCCCTGACAGCAGGCGCAGAATGACTGAAACAGACCTCTGTCCTCAATGTGTTCCTAGTCCACTGTGGGAGAAGGCTAGTCTTTCGAACACTTGTGAGAGCCCACACAAGACCTTTAACTCTCAGGACTTAGTCAGGGTAGACTTTCTGGTGGAGGTGACACCTGAAAGGTGAGAAGGAGTTAGCCAGGTAAAGATGGGAGTGAACACATGTTCCAGGCAAAGAGTTAATGTGAAAAATATAGGGCGTAGGGGACTATTACAACCTGTGTGAGGTCAGGAGCCCAGTCTAGTGTGGGGCCATGGCAGTGGCAGCTGGAGTGGCCTGGCCTGGCCTCCCTGTGGTGATGGCAGCCCTGGGGACAGGACTGTAGCCAGCCTGAGGAGCGCAGAAGGGAGGTGTCCCCTCTCCCCCCTGGGGGACAGCTGACTGAGGTTAGGCAGGGCACGAGGTGCAGGACAGAAACCAACACAACCTCTGGGCCTATGGTGGGGATTAAGGGAAGCTGTGGGCAAAACATCTGGGATCCCAGGGGCATAGCGACACCAGACACAGGTAGCATCAGGGTTAAGTCCAGACTCACCCTCCGACCAGGCAGAACTAGTCAGCAGTGACTTAAGCCTGTGACGGGCTGAGCAATCGTCAGCTGCCATGACTCCCAAGCGTCCTGGCTCAGCAGACCTATTGCTGTTTGGGTGAAGCCTCTCTATTCACCAAAAGGGATCCTGGCTAGTTTTCGGAGAAATGCTGCTCTCCAGCCACACTTAGGGGCAGGCACATCATTGCTGTTAGCCTTGTTCGGGCCGAAACCTTGGCCGGGGCCTCCTGACCAAGATGGCTTTTTGACCAGGAGACCATAGATGCCTTCATCACTCATTCCCTGGACCGCAGGAAGTGAAAGCCTTGGCCGAAGGCCAGGTGCCTTGTCTAAACACTGTAACCTGATTAGAAAGCGATTTGGCAATACCTATATACATTTTAAAAAGACCCAGCCATTCTGTACTCCAGACACATTTGCTTGGACGTGTAAGGCTGTGTAAAGGAGTGTGCCTGCAGCATCCTTGCACTGAGGAAGGGGCGGAGACCACGGGAGTGCCCATCACTGGGACAACTGTGTGGTGCTGTGGTCGGTCCAGAGAATGAGACAGATATGTGGATGCTTCCCTGTCTGTATTTGCATGTGAAAAACATTCTAGAAGAATTACACCCCAAACGGCTGGCAGCAGTTCCCTCTGGGGAGTTGGGACTAAAGGGTGGCACTGGAGAAGAGGGCTTTTACTGTTTAATTATACATCCATATTTCCTGTTTCACTACTTGACAGGCTTGGGTCACTTTGTAATCAAAAGCAGTTTGAGAAAATGAAAAGGACCCAGTATTCCAGTACGCTGGGCAGCTTCCTGTCACCTCCTTGTTCTCTGGCCTCCCTGGGGTGGGGAGCGGGCCACTGCGCTCTGTTGTAAGGCTTGTCCTCTGGTTTGTTTTCTCTCCCCGGCCTGGCACCCCAGCCTGCAGAATGTGGAGGAGTCCCTGCACCATGTGGATGCGACCTTCTTCTTGGGGAAGGTGGGCTTCCTCGCCACGGGCGGTAAGTGCATCCCTCGCCCGCCCCTGCCCACCCCCACCCAGGGCAGTTGGCACTGTGGTGGACCCCTTGCACTGTGGTAGCACCTGGCTGATGGAATCTGACCTGTTGTCGGTCTTTCTAAAAGTGCGTCTGAGCGGGTCATTCCACTGAGTTAATTCTGCTGAGATCATTGTTTAGAGTTTCCTGGTAGTTTTAGAGTAAAACCCAACTCCTGTAAAGGCCCAGCATGTTCTGTAGCTTGGCCCCTGCCTTCCTGCCCACTCTCACCTCCTAGCTCTCCCGTTCTTTGGTTCAGCTTGCAGTCCTCTGAACAAGTCTACTGTCTCTGCAACTTTGTGTTACTAGCAGTGGAAATAACGATAGCTAACCTTCACTGAGCACCCACTGTCTGCCAGGCACTGCTCTGGGTGCCTTGTTTTATGTCACTAGTCTTCACAAACAACCCTTTGAGGTGGGCATTAGTCTCTCTTTTATAGCCGAAGAAACTGGTCATGAGGTTAAGTAACTTGCCCAAGGCCCCATAGCTAAAAAGTAGTAGAGCTGAGATTCATACGTAGTCATATTCCTGAGCCATATGGCTTCTCTCAGATACTCTCTTCCTCTTCTGCCTAATAACCTCTCTTTTCGCTGTCCTGGGGAAGCCTCCCTGACCAGCCCTGCAATCTGGGACCATGGGGTACCCATCCTGCACTGACGGTGCATTTTACCTGTCTGCCCCCTGAGCTGAACTGTGAGCCTGGCACAGATTGTTCTCAGAAAGCATTGGTGAGCCCTGGCCTGTGTGGCTCAGTTGGTTGGGCATCATCCTGGGCACCAAAAGGTTGCCGGTTCTATTCCCAGGCAGGGCACATGCCCACGTTGCAGGCTCGATCCCTGGTAGGGGGCATGGAGGAGGCAGCTAATCAATGTTTCGCTCTCACATTGATGTTTCTGTCTCTCTCCCTTTCCTTTCCTCTCTTTCTAAAAAAAATCAATTTAAAAAGTCTTTAAAAAAATAGAAATAAAAAGCATTGGTGACTAAATGAATGCGAGGTCATTTTTATATGTCAATCCACTGAGTCGCTATGGTAACTCAGTGGGGCTGTTACTGTCACCTTTTATAGACCAGGAAACTTTTCATAGCCCTTCCAAAGCCCTTTCAGCCTTACTTTCTAACCTGATCTCAACAGCCCTGAAGAGGAGATGGAACAGGGTTATCACCCCGACTAGTTAGAAACAGGCCCAGAGAGGGAAGTAAACTGCCTGGCCCAGTCTTCCTAGATGGCAGCGTGAAGGTAGTGGGCACAGCCGCAGCACTCACCGCTTCTTTGCAGCCGGGCGGGAGAGTCACTGCAGCATCCACCGGAACACCGTGCTGAAGCTGGCCCAAGCCTACCGGAGCCCCCTGCTCTTCTGTGACCTGGAGGTGAGGATCCATCACGCGGGTGTGGGGAGTGGCGGTCAGCGCACAGTGGGCTCATCGGGACTGCTCGGAGGACCCCTGAGTACTGAGTGAGGATCCTGACGTGGAGACACAAGGTCCTGGTTTGAATCCTGGCTTGTCCACTTACTGACTGTGACTTGGATGGGTCATTCTAAGCCTTGGGTACACAAATGTGAAGTGGATGACATATATTCATCTTCAGTGCCTCGTATGTGCCAGGTGCTATCCCTTCTTACCTGGCTTATTCTTCTGTTTTGTTTTCTCTACTCGTAACCAAGCCTGTGTGTGTATTTGTGGGTCCATGTTAATATCTCACTCTCTTACAAGGGATAAGAGCCGTGAGGCCGGGCACCTCATCTGTCCCATTAACCAGTGCATCCTCATGACCCGGGCAATCAGAATGCCGTGTCCCCTCACCGCTCTGATTGCAGACGTTGTCCAGTCCCAGCTTGGGGCAGAGTGTCCAGCAGGCAGTGGGAATGGTGGCTGGGTGGGTAGATGTTGGATGGATACATATGGTGTTGGTTCTGCCCTGACTCACTTCTGTTGGTGTTTCTGAAGGTGAGCCCTAATTGTGGGCAGTGCCGAGCAGGTTTCTGTTTGCTCTTTAGCCTCTCCTTCTGCAGCACGAATCCTGACAACTTTGCTAGAGGGTCCTGAGCAGGAGTTGATGCTGCTCCCCGGGAGGTCTGCTGAGGGCTCCAGGGCCTGGGCTGCCCTACCCATGCACCAGGCCTGCTCAGGTGGCTTTGGGGTCTATTTATTGGCTTTGAGGCTTATTTAGAAGACTTGTGTTTCTGGTATGAAGACACCCATTCCCAAAGGCAAAGTGATGTAACAGAATTGAGTCAGCATGCGGCCCTTCACCACCATCTGGATCACGGGTTCTTATTCTGCGGTCTGTGGACCCCTCCAATCTGAGAGTAGAATTTAGGAGATCTGTGAACATGGGTGAGAAGAAGATTACTTCTTTTATTTTACCTCTGAGTGGAATTTAGCTTTATGAGTGTAAGCAAGAGATGTCAGGAGCATTAGCAGAATCTGTGGCCAGTGCATGAAGATGTCGGCTAACCGGGTGGTGGGCGGTGCAGTTCCGCGCATGGCCAGTAGGTGGCAGGCCACACCAGGTCCTGGGCTACCTGGAGCCTGAGAACTTGAGAAAAGGCCCGTGGCTGCTATTTCCAGTCCCCCTCAGACCTGCTGAGAACCGAGACCTGCATCCCTCAGAGGGAGGGCCCAGTGTTTGGAGAGTCATCACTCCTCGGACCTTTCAGGTCACACCCCTCCACGTAGTCAAGTTTGGGTCCCACCATATTTTGAGTCTTTGCACGGCAAGAATTATCACCCCCTTTACACATGAGGAAACCCACTCAGCGAGGTGTGGGATTCACCCACTGAAATTATTTCCTAGCTCTGCCGATTTCTGAGTTCTGATCCCTGAGAACACAAAGGAGTCAGACATTGACCCTCAGAATCTAGTGAGATGGACGGGCACGTTATATATGCAACAGAAGAATTTGCAGAGCTTTAGAAGCCTGGTGGTGGGATTAAGTCCTTCCTTCCTGTAGGTGACAGAGGCAGTTGGAATGTGGTCAGACTTGGGTTTGGGGGCCAGGCCTCTGGAGTGTGGTGTGTGATTGGAGGAGGCCTGGCCAGAGACCGGAGGCAGGCTGCAGAGCCTGAGCCAGTGGCTTGGAGCTATATTTCGGAGGCAAAGGCCACAGAACTTAGAGTAAGAGGATTTATTCAACAAATAGTTCTTACATGTCTGCAGTGTGCCAAGCACTCCTCTAGGCACTAGGGATGCGGCATAGAACCAAACAGTAAATAAAAAAATCCCAGCTCTATTCTGGTGGACGAAGCAGACGTAGAATGCATAATCTGTTAGAAAATGGGGGGGGGGGGGGTGACATGTCAGGTGTTGGAGAAGCAGTAAGATTTAGATAGGGTGTTCACTAAAAAAGCGGCCTTTAAGTGAAGACAAAGGCAGTAAGAAGGCAAGCTACCGCCCGGCCAGCATGGCTCAGTGGTTGAGTGTCGACCCATGAACCAGGTCACGGTTTGATTGCCAGTCAGGGCACATGCCTGGGTTGCGGGCTCAATCCCAGGTAGGAAGCGTGCAGGAGGCAGCTGATCGATGATTCTCTCCCTCATCATTGATGTTTCTTTCTCCCTTCCTCTCTGAAATAAAAAACATTTAAAAAAACAACAAAAAATGGCAGGCCATCAAGGCTCCTGGTGGCAAAGCACACTAAGCAGGAGAAGCGGCATGTGCAAAGGCCCTGAGTCTGGAACTTGCCTGGTGTGTTCAAGGTCCCACAGGGAGATGTGGGTGGCTGGAGCAGACCAACAAGGGGCAGAGTAGGGGGAGATCAGAGTGATAGTGTGGCCAGATCAGTAGGTCCTGTGGGCAGTAGCAAAGGAAGTGGCTTTTACTCTGAGTAAAACCAGAGCCACTGCAGGGTGAGGCAAGGATGGGAGGTGGCCTGGCTGGGGTTTTAAGTGGATCCCTGCAGCTGTTGAGAGGAGAGTAGACTGAAGGGAGGCAAGGGCAGGAGTAGGGAGTCACGCCGAGCGGCTGTTTCTAGAAGAGTTAACAGTGGCCTGGACTCGGTGGTGCCAGGGAAGAGGGAGATGGGATGCTCTATGGTACTGGCTGTTTCCAGGTGGCAGGCTGTGCTGGTGGCCTGGATGTGAGGCACAAGAGCAAGAAGAGTCCGGGGGACTTGAGCGTTCGGCCTTTGGCTGAGCTAGGGAAGACCGTAGGAGGAGCAGGTTTCGGGGACTCCCAGGGGCTCCGCTTTGGACATGCTAAGATTAAGGTATCTGTTAGCTTACACAGAAACCGAGCAGGCAGCTGATACATGTGTCTGACACAGAGAGGGAAGGTCTGGAGATGGAATTTGGGATTGAGATGGTTTTAGAGCCACAGAACTGGATGCGGTCATCTAAGGAGTTAGTGTGGGGAGGGCCAGGCACCGGAGCCCCCTGCACTTAGGTGCTGGACAGAGAGGAGGGAGCAGCCTGGGAGGTGGGCAGGAAAGTGGGTGACCCTGGGTCCTGGGAGCGAAGGAGAAAACGCCATTTCAAGGAGGGAGGGGCTGCGTCAGATTCTACTGGAGAGTCTCTGGGAATGAGGCCAGTGTGATGAGGACCATGGCTTCACCTCAGATTTAGGACCGAGGGGGTGACAAGTGACACATGGCGGGAGTAAGAGTAGGAGGACGGGAGGATGCCTGTCTCTGGTTTGGGCCTCTGTGAGCCCGGCGCCTTCCCCAGCTGGAGAGGGACCGGGAAGGAGGCGGTGTTTCCAAGGCCCCTGCTGGCGGGGGACATCTAACGTCACGTTCAATGAGCGTTTATGGAGTGTCTCCTATTTGCCGGCAGCAGCTGGTGCCAGGCCCGGGAACAGTGTAACCCACACTCCTCAGCCCCGCAGCCTCCCAAAGCCCTGGTCCGGGGGCTCTTTGTTGGAGGCATCTCCCTTCTCCTGGTGAGGGCTGCTCTCCGCCCACCCCTCCTGCCCATCCCTGGGGTGTCTTTCTCAGATCCAGGTAAGGGAGCCTTCAGGGCCTCTGGCCCCTGGTTGAGATGCCAGCTGCGTGGTCACTAAGTGTGTGACTCTGGACAGTTTGCCTACCTCGCCAGCCCTGCTGCTGAGCCTTCGTTTCCTCTGGAGCAGGGCTCATCGTCTCTGGTGTCCCTGGAGGGTGTTTGAAGGAGTTGTAAGCCGAGATAGCTGCAAGCTGCTTGGAGAGGCGTGCCGTGGGCGTGCTGTGGACGAGGTCATGGCTGCGATGGGCAGCGGTGCACTGATCTGTGCCCCTGTCTCGGACCCCAGCCCCCCTCAGGCAGCCCTGCGCGGCTGCTCTGACTGCAGCTCTCTGCTCTTCCCCTGCAGGTAGAAAGCTTTCGGGTCACCATGGCGCAGCGCCTGGTCCGCATGCTGCAGGTCTGTGCGGGCCACGTGCCCGGCGTCTCGGCCCTGAACCTGCTGTCCCTGATGAGGAGCTCCGAGAGCCTCTTCCTGGAGGACCTGTGAAGGCCGCTGCCTGAAGGCCTGGTCGAGGCTTGACAGGCCCTGCCAGGGGTCAGCGGTCACTGCCCCGCGGGAGAGCTGAGCGGGGAGCCACGCTGGCGGGAGCAGCCCGCCTCCCTCTCCCACACTCACTCCAGCAGAGCCTTGTCTCTCCCCGTCGGACACGGTCCATTTCCCCTCAAGACCTCATTTGAACAAAGGGTCTGTGGCTAAAAACAGTTAGAAACTCACTTGTCTCACCCACCACTTTGATTTTGCAGGTGAACTGACTCAGAACCATTAAGAGGAGGGGAGGGGAGGGGAGGGGAGGGGAGGGGAGGGGAACGTGGCCTCCGTGAGCCCAGTCTGACTCCACATCCGGGCCTTGCTATTCTTAGAGAACCTGCTTGTTGCTTCTTGGAGCCTCAGTTTCCCGGGGTGAAATGATCTCATTTTCCCTTGTTGCGCTGTGGGTACTGAATGAAATGACAGCGAAGGGCCTGAGCTGGTATTACTCCCTGTGCTTGCTCGTGGGCTGATATTTCTTAATAAACTGTGTCAGTGCCTCGCACAGTGCCAGGTAGGCACTCAGTGAACAGTGACTATTATTTGAAATCACACAGAGCTAAGTTCAAAACCTAGTGCAAATCCAGAATTACACACTGAATTCCTCAGTTTGTGAGAACTGAGAGAAGCTGGCTGGGCACAGGGCAGCCTGGGGGGCGAATGGGAGGTCTGGTGGGAGAGAGCCAGGTCATGGCTGCCTTGGAGCATGACAGCACCTCTGCACCCTCACCCTCCTGTGCCAGGACCTGCCCTCCACCCTCGGGCGTCAGGATGATTCCTGCTTGATGCCCTGGGCAGTGCCGGCTCTGCAGGGCCTCTGCTTTGACGTCACCATCACAGCCAGCACTCATGATCCTCATTGGAGGGTGGGCCAACTTCAGACCTGTTAGGGGTATCACGAGGGTAGGGCCCTACATTTCTCCTTCCCATGGCTTCCTTCCAGCACCTCGCCAGTGCCCACCCCTGGAGCTCAGTTCAGTTGCACAGACGTCCTTGAGGCAGCCTCCTGTGCCCACCAAGCACCTCAGCTATGTAGATTTCGGTTGAGGCCCCAGATGTCACCGGACATTGGCAGGGCCTTCACATTCTACGGAGCTCTCACAGTCTCCTCGTCTCCTCCTAGCAGACCTGTGAGGTTGACGATGTTTCCCCATTTCACAGTTAATGAAACCGAGACTTGTGAGCAGAGGTGTGTCCACAGTCACGGAGCTGATCAGCTGCAGAGCCCACCCCTGGCCATAGTCTGCTTTTTTCCTCCAGTTTTCTTATTTGGCTTATCATTGAACAAAGGCAGGTTAGGGGCATCTGCTGGGCAGGCCCTGAACTGGGAACAGAAGTGAAGACACAGGCCTTGTGCCTGAGAAAGCAGCCATTGAAGGGCAGTCTCTAAGCGCCACTCCCACATGTTGGGGTCTGCCCTTCAGGAGAGGACTTCTGGGTACCCCTGGCACAGGGGGAGGCTTCGTGGAGGAGAGGGCTGTGAGCAGGCTAAGAGCACTGGCCCACGCCAGGAGAGGAGGGTGGTGTGGACTCAGCCAGCTAGGACGGGGCATGGCACTTTTTGCTGGAGACAAGGGGTGGTTCTCTCCATCCCCCCTAACCTGCCCTCAGCCAGCATGGGGCACACTTCTTTCTCTCCAGTCCCTGTGCCATGTTTTCTTTGCCACCTGGTGTCATTTAACAAGAGAAGTGGCGCCACATTCTCCAGCAGAGGATCTGGAAGCCGTCCAAGTGCTGGGGGAACACAACGCTGTTCCTGCTGCCAGCTCCAGCGAGCTTGGCAGGGGCTCCGGATCCCAGAGGCCACTTCTGCCTCACAGCGGAGCTGAGCAACCCCTCAACAGCAGTCAGTGGCCCTCTGCGGCCCTCTCCAGCCTGCTGCCTCTGACCAGGCGGTGTAGCTGCTCTGCACCGTCCAGAGGCCAGTTTGACCAAGGGGAGGCCGGGAAGGCCAGTCCTTATGCACCAAGGTGCCCAGCATCAGTGCTTGGCGCTGTGCAGGGAGGCAAGAGAGCCCGTGCTTGGCTGCTCACTGATCTCATGACCTCAAGCAGGTCACTTACCTTCGTGAACCTCAGTTTCCTCATCTGTAGAATGGGGTCAGGCTAATTAATACCTTTCTCCCTGGGAGGATTGAGATGACAAATTATTTCAAACATAAAGCTTGAAACAAATGTTAAGAGCTCTCAGGCTGGCCGCAGTCCCAAGGTGGTCACATGGGAGGTGATTATTGACAGGCGACTGGTCTGAGAGGGTGGGCGGCCTGAGACTCCTGCGGAGACGCCCTTCAGCTACGCCTGGAAGCTGCTGGTCCACCCTCTCTGAGCAGAGGAAACAGCGGGGCATTTGGGCCCCTGCTTTGTGGATGAGGCATCCAAGGCTCTCAGAGGGGCAGGGCTTGTTCAGGATCACAGGTTCTTTTGTCCCCTCAAGCCACCTGGCTGTGGGCAGCCCTTGGGCCTGCCCCAGGGAACTCACGTTTGTGTAGGAGGTGGCCCAGGCCCATGCATTCTGGCCCCAATCGTGATGTTTCCCATCCCTGCAAGAAGGCAGGGCCTCCTGGTGAGGAGGGGGCTGAATCTCGGTGCCTGTCTCCACCCCTCCTGGGACAAAGGCAGGGCAGCCCAGCCACAGAGGGGAAGTGATGCAGTGGGAAAGGGCTTGGCCTTTGAGCCCCACTGACTTGGGGTCTGTGGCCAACCTGAAGTGTCACCTGGTGAAGCTCACTTCCTGTCCCTGCACCCCAGAGCCTCTTGAGGTTCTTGTGAGACTACAAAAAAACAAAGAAACTGACCCCCACCCTGCCTGTGCCGTGTCTGCTGTCCAGACAGTGGCCCCTGGAGGGCTGGCTGGCTGTGCCCAGGGCTGTGGTAGGTGAGGTGAGCTGGGAGCTCTGACCTAAAGCCCCACCTCAGCTTGCTCCCCACCCACTCCCCATCCCACCCCACCCTCCCTGCACAGCTAGTGTTGGGCCAGGCCTACCTGGCGGGACTGCAACACAAACTTTAAAAAAATCCTCACCCAAGGATATTTTTTTCCATTGCTTTTCAGAGAGAGTGGAAGGGGGGAGAGAGAGAAATACCAACGTGAGAGACACATCGATTGGCTGCCTTCCGCATGCACCCCAACCGGGGCCGGGGATTGAGCCTGCAACCCTGGTACATACCCTTGACAGGAATCGAACCCGGGACCCTTCAGTCCGGGGAGTGGGGAGGCGATGCTCTCACCACTGAGCCAAACTGGCCAGGGCCAAAGGGACCCATTCCACAGGTGCCTGCTGGCTTAACCCCCCTTCCCTCAGCCTCCCCTGGGGCCACAGGGGGCAGGTATTGAATCACTGTGAAAGGACTTCACCCAGACAATTGCAGACCCGAGGGGTGGAGGAGGGGGCCTGGGAGACTGGTGGGCTGCCAGGCCCTGCACCCCTAAATCTGAGTCCTGCTTGAGTGCAACCCTAGGGACTGGGGACTGCTGAGGACCAGCTCTGGAGGGACAGTGGGTGGCAGTCCCCAGTGCCCTTTCCTTGGGGCTACCCTCTCACATCAGGGGAATGCCAAACACTTTTGGGGGGCCCTCAGGCTAACATTTGGTAGATGCCTGACTGATGATGACCCTGCAAGGCCAGACCCAGAGGGGGTCCCCAGCACTTGGTCCCCCTCTGCTATGCTGGACCACAGGCTCCTCGAGAGGGAGAGGACCCCACAGATGTGTGTCGTGGGAGGGGGTTGGGTGAGCTCAGGGGCCGAGGGGCTGCGTGGCCTGTCCCTTATCCTTCTGAGCTTGCTTTCCTCTTTGAAAGTAGACTCTGACGCCACCTGCCCCGCAGGGTTGAGGCCAGGAGTGTGGGGGTGCGGGGCACAGGCCAGGCAGGTGGAGAGGTGGCTCTGTGCCCTGCCATTTTCTCATGTGCTGCCTTGGTCACCGGGCCTGGTGTGCTCCTCCCCAGGTGTCCTCAGGGGTCATTCTCACTTCTGTCCCTCTGTCCCTCTGTCCCTCTGTCCCAAGGTCTCAGCAGGCCTTTCCTGACTCGCTGGCCCTCCCTGGCACCCTTCCCTCCTGAATTTCTCTCCCTCGTACCTCTCGCCTACTAAATGGTTTCACTGTTGGGGTTTTGTCTCTGTGCTTCCCTGCTGTCTCCCCAGAACCTGGAACAGAGCCTGAGCATAGTAGGTCCCAGTGAGTATTTTGGTAAATGATGGAGGTGTCTGCACACAGAGCCTGCCCCTGCATTTGCACAGGGCCAAGGCCTATAGGAGGCCCAGAGCGAGTGGCAAACGTGTCCCTCCTGTGTGCTGCCCCGAATGAGGCCTGAGGAAGTGGAGGCCCCTGGGAAGTCTCCCTGCTCCTCCCCCATACCCCTCCCAACAAGCCCCCCTCACAGCCTCCTTCCACCTTCAGGCCTGGTCCCCAGGAGGTGGGGACTCCACTCCCTGCTACAGAGACTGGGGGCTCCTTCCTGACCTGACATCAGGCATAAAGGGCCCACATTCCTCCACCCAGGGCCCCTCGGATTGTGTGTGCACACGCAGGCCTCTGTGTGTGAGTGTATGTGTGAGAGTGTGTGTGTGTGAGTGTGTACAGAGAATGGGGGCAGCTCTGGCCTGTGAAAACCTGGGCGTAGGTTTCGTAACCGCTTCATGGCAGGGCATGACCTACCCTTGCACAGCTTGAGTTCACGGGGAGAGAGGCCATGGGTGGGGGCCTCTCTGACTCCCCTCCAGGACTTTGTACTGACCCCTGGCTCTCCCACCCCTCTTCCAGCATCCAGAGGACCAACATCGCATCCTTTGGGCTGTCCCCAGTGAGGAGGACTTCCTAGCAGTGTCCTATTGTCAAGAGCTGAATGTTCAAGGGGACCAGGGGAATCTGTTCTGGGAATGTGGGCAAAATAAGACGGGGAGAGTCAACTCGAGGCCCGGGCCAGGGCTGGGGGCCCAGGGAAGGCCAACAGAACAGCTCCCACTGGGTGGGCCCTTCGTGAAACACAAAACCCGTCTCCCTACACGCACACGCACACGCACACACACACACACACACACACGCACACGAGAACGTAAAGGCGCGACGCAGGCTGGGCTGGAAGACCCCAGAGTGAGAGGGGCTCCCTGGGGATGGAGGGAAATGCCCTCTCTTACTCAGATCCCGAGTTGGAGGGTCTGTTCATGAGCGTGTGTCCAGGTATTACTCACAGCCTTACGTATAAAACTCATTTTCAGCTCAGGACAGAGTGCATCTGCGCCTCGGAGCACTTTCAGATCCAGATCTTGGGGGCTGGGCACCTGTGCCCCTAGGGACTGCCCCCTAGAACCCAGAGCTTTCCAACAGGCCCCGAATTTCCTCACTTCCCCCATCCTGTCCCTGAGGCATGAAGGGCTCAGGCCGCACTTCACAGCTGGCTGAACACAGGCCCGGCCGGCCCCGCGTATGTGCTGGGTCATCCCTTTGTCCCTCAGCCTCGTTTTCCCCACCTCATTACAGGGCCGGTGTCAGAGCCACGGGGAGGGTGTTTTGGGGGGCATTTGGGGACAGAGATCAAGCGAGGCTCCCTTCTCCCTGGCAGACCCCCAGTTAACCACCCTTTAAAAACTTTCATCAGTGAATGAAAACTTGAGAAAACCATGAGACAGATTCGATCAGAGGGCTTTTCAGAAACAAAGTCCCTTATTTCCTTCTCAAGAACACTGAGGTGATGACGTCAAGTTATTTAAAGTAAAAACTATTAAAAGAACAAGGAAAATTTGCAAGAACCACGTCGATTTTAGAAACTATAACTCCTCTCGGTCACATCTCACAATCAAAAAGTGATGAAGACTTGAATAAAGAAATTAACAAACTTAATTGCCAAGAAAAAAGAAAACACATTGAGGCGTGACCTGACGTTCCCCACACTGGTCTGGGGGGGAGATTTCTCTTTTTAACTGAAGTCATCCAAGCAGAGCTTCGAGGCCCCCCTCCCCATTTAGGAGGCGCCTGTACACACCACTGACACGAATTCCTCCGGCCCTTTGCTGTTGCCAGCTTTGTCCTTGGCACCTGCCCTGTGCCAGCAAAAGGAGGCACCCTGTAGACATTCGTGTCCAATGAGTACCCCTGCTTCGCCCTCAGGGCTGCCTGTGCCAACGTGCAGGAGTGACCATCTACAGTTCTCCCTCTCTGGCTTGGGCCCCGAGGGCCACCTCCTTTGCTTTCTGCCCGAGGAGTCAGAGGTGGCTCATAAATGACCTCAGACCTGGCCCACCCTCTCCCAGGGTCAGTTCCTGCTCCTGGGTTCCCACAGGCTGCCCCCTGCTCTGCCCGAGTATCTGGCAGGAGGTTTAAATGAGAGCCCTGCAGTCCCGAGGGTGACAGGTAGTAACACCAGCAGTGATGGGGCGATGGAGGCCCAGTCCTCTCCCCTCCCCCACCCCCACCCCTCTGCCCCATAGGAGAGCCTTCCCTGCCTGGGCTCCTGTCCAGGCTCCTGGCTCCTCCACCCCCTCACCACACACCCACACCCACACCCACCACCCCACACCCACTTCTCCTTTGCAGCTGCTCCACCACCTACACCTTCCTGCCTCGGAGTTGCTGGCCCGTGGGCAGGGGCTGGGGAGGCAGTGGACCAGGGCTTCTCAAGGCTGGCTTATTTGGGGTTCTGTGTGAGCGCTCAGGGTCCCCCAAGACAGAAACCTGGGACCAGCTTTGCTCCCCTTATTCCACAGCATCACTCATTCCTCCTGAACAACAGCCACATGGCTCCCCTGCCCTGGACCATGGTGCCAGCCTCCTGGCTACTCTGCTCACCTGTCCAGTCTCCAACTCTAAGGCAGCCAGAGACACAGTCCCTTCTAAAGCACAGCTCAGAAGGCCTGTCCCTCCTCTCAGACCCCTGCTGGGCCTCCTCCTGCCTGGTGCCTGTGGCAGCAGCCTCGGGCTCCTTCTGTCCCTCCGTCCCCACCCCTCAGCATCCCTGATGCAAGGGCCATGCCTGTTCCAGAGGTAGCTCCCCTTTCACCACCACTCCAGGCCTTTGTCCTTACTGGTCCCTCTGCCTGGAAGGTTTCCCTGCTCCTTATATCTGCTAAAGCTCCTGGCCTCCAAGCTCCCTCCTGGGCCCTGGAGGGAGTTATTCCTTCCTCTGCGCCCCCAACCCTAGAATGCCTAGGGGGCTGGTGTGGCCCACTATGGGGCACTAAGCGGAGCTCCATGCTGAAGATCTCCACCAGCCCTGCCCCCAGGAAGGGAGCCGCAGAAGTCCAGGAAGGCTGAGGAGGCTTCTGTGCGTGTCTGAGACTCACTGAGAGACACGGGTGAGAGGCCGGGGGGAACCCAAGTGCTGAGGGGTAAAGACAGACAGGAGGATTCTCAGGGAGACATAGAGGTGAGCAGCCCAGGACACACACAGAGTCCTGGGATAAAGGAGTTGGGGTGGTTGGGCACCTGCTGGGTCATAGTCTGCTTGTCCATCTGTTGATCTGAGCTTCCCTCCTGCTTAGGATCTGGAGGCTGAGCTGTCTCTGGGCCCTTGGCTGCCCGCCCCCTGCCCCCTCTGTGCCCTCCACTCCAGCCAGAGGCCTCTTGCTAGCATACAGGTCTGTGGCTTTCCCTGCTTAAAGCCCTGCGTAGTTCCCCAGAGCCTTCCTGCCAGAGGGAGCTCCCTAACCCTCAGCCAAGGCCCGGGGCCAACCCTCTGGCCTGCGTATTTGAGCCTTGAGGCCTTTGCGCACACTGGGCCCTTCTCTGTTAAGCTTCCCCAGCTAGACCCCTCCATCCAGCAAATGCCCCCTCCTCTCCACAAAGCCTTCCTGTGCCCTCCGAGGCGAGGCAAGGCCCAGAATCGTCTCCCCATGCCCGCGGCAGGGTGCAAGTCCCTCAGGACCCGCCACTGTGGGCACTCAGGCTGTGACTGATAAACTGAACCCGCTCTGCCGAGGGAGGGCAGGAGGGCTCCCCAGAGGAGGAGGCAGGGAGACCGCTGGTGGGGGTGACTTGGGCTCTGAGCTGGCCTGCGGAGGACAGAGGGAGCCACCCAGAGGCCTGCGTACTGGCTTTAGGGCCCTTCCTGAGGCCCAGGAGCGGGCCCTCGGCCCTAGTCCGGGCCCCAGCAGGGCCTGGCCCGGCGGGCGGCCGCGGGTGATGGTTGATGCTCGAGTGGAGGGACCGCGCGCAAAAGAGACGGTCCCGGGAGCGGGCCCCGCCCGGCCGAGCGCGCCCACCCGCGGGCGGGGGCGGGGCAGGGGCGGGGCGGGGGCGCGGCGGCCCCTCCCGGTTCCCCGCCCCGCGGCCCGGGGCACTCAGTCGGGCTGGGTGCGCGGCGCGGGCAGCATGGGGCGCGCGGGCAGGGGCCTGAGGGGCAAGGGCGGCCCGGCGCCCACGCAGTGCGTGCAGACCCAATGCTTCGACCCGCTGGTCCGCGACTGCGTGGCCTGCAGGCTCTTCCGGACGCCGGAGCCCAGACCGGGTAAGAGCCGACTCACCCGACGGCGGCTCGCGGGCGGCCTCGCGGGCAGGGGGAGGGTGCTGCCACCGCCCAGACCCCCGCGGGGCCGAGGCGCAGCGCCCCTCGTCCCGGGACCGAGGGGGGCGACAGGTGGGTGGGGGTCGCGGCAGGGGCCTGGGTGGGGGCGGGCCGGCACCGCGTGGCCCTCACCGTCCCTCTCTCCCCCCGCCCCGCGCACCACCCTCTGCGCCCCGCCGCCCCTCCCCTGCCTGGCCCAGCCTCGCCTCCCTCGGACCCCGCCCGGCTCCCCGCTCGCCCCTCGCCTCTCTCAGCCCCCTCCCCTCCCTCCCCGTCCCCTCCGCCAGCAGCCGAGCCGAGCAGCCTGGCGCCCGGGACCGCGGCGCGGCCGCAGGAGTCGGTGGGCGCGGGGGTGGCCGCGCCGGAGCTGGCGCCGCTGCTGCGGGCGCTGCTCTTCTGCGCGCCGGTGCTGCTGGGCCTGGCGCTGGCCCTGGTGCTGGTGGCCCTGGTGAGCTGGCGCCGGCGGCGGCTCCGCGCGCCCGCGGCCCCGAAGGCGGAGGCGCGGGACCGACCGCAGGACGGTGAGTTCCGCGCGTGGGGCGCCCGACGGGCTCTGCCCGGTCGGAGGGGGTCCCGCTGGGAGGGAGGGGGAGGGGGGAGGGGGAGGGGAGGGGGGAGGGGTGGGGCGGCGGGGCTCCTGCGGGATACAACAAAGAGGGGCAGCTGCTCTGAGGGTCTCACGCTGAGACCCCAGCCCAAGTGAGGGACACAGCTGTGGCCTCCCAGACCCACGTGAGGAAGAGACGCAGGCTGGGCAGCCCAGCCAGAGGGGTCTGTCCTGTCCTCTCTCCGGGGTGGCCAGGCTGGCTGCCACACTTCCTCTCTCCTCCGCCAGCACCCCTATTTTCCTGTCCTCTCAGCACTTCCTGCCCTGAGGGTCACCCCTGTAGTGGGGCTTCATCCACTTACCTCAGTGGGAGGCTGTCCTGCCAGCCAGGCTTCCGGAACAGGGATGGGGTTGGCTGTGACCCCTTCCTGACCCTGCATTCCCCCCACCAGAGGCCCTGGACAAGGTCACCGTCCTCTCTTCTGGACCCCTTGATGCCACAGCTCCTGTCTGGCCTCCACCCGGAGAAACTCCAGCCACCACGCCACCTGCTCACAGCGTCCCTGTGCCAGCCACAGAGCTGGGCTCCACTGAGCTGGTGACCACCAAGACGGCGGGCCCTGAGCAACAGTAGCGATGGAAGGGGCAGGAGGTGGCCCCTGCCCTCCCTGCGGGCCATCAGCCAGGGGACTGGAAGTTGAACTCAGCTCTTCATCCCAGCGTCCACCTGCCCCTTTCCCGGGAACCAGGCTGCTCCCCAGCTAACCCTGCAGACCACAGGGTTCCGCTGGTACGGTGTCGCGTCATGACCCTCTTTGGGAGCCTCGAAGGTTGTGACCGGGCTCCTCTGCTTTTGCGTGGTGGCTGCACTTTGAGTAGGAGGCTTTTCTTTCACGGCGAGGAAGCCGGATTAAACCTGAGTGATTCTAGGAAAAGGGCCACGTGGGAGGCTGCAAACTTTGAAGCCAGGTGGTGCATTTCTTTAATACTTGCTCTCACAGCTGCCCTGCTCTTAAACATGCACGTGGCTGCAACACTGACCAGAAACCATTTGATGGGCTTGCTTTGGGACTTAATACAAGATGATTTTAAGAAATAGCCTGGATTGTGCTGATTCTCAGGTATCGGCATCCCAGTGTCAACCTCGAGCTTGGCCCAGTCTGCTAGGACCTGTAATGTCATTTGCACTCCAGGGGCAGCTTCCAGAGCCCAAAGCTTGCAGTTGGAGGAAGTCTGCAGCCTCTGGGGCAGGACTGGGAACTCACACTGAAGGCGCTGATGGGCGCCTCCCTCAGAGACCACCTGGGGTCCCAGCTGCCTCCAAGCTCACTCAGCCAGACACAGGGCAGGGCCCAGGACCTTCAGGAGGCTTCTAATAGGCCTGTAGCCTTGAACCAGCTGGACCTGATGTCTTTTTTTTTTTTTAATGTCTTTATTGATTTCAGAGAGAGGAAGGGAGAGGGAGAGAGAGATAGAGACATTAATGATGAGAGAGTCATTCACCCACTGCCTCCTGCACGCCCCCCACTGGGGACCAAGCCTGCAACTGCAACTTGGGCATGTGCCCTGACTGGGAATCGAACCGCAATCTCCTGTATTGATGCTCAACCGCTGAGCCATGCCAGCTGGGTGGGACCTGATGTCTTTTGAGCTCCCTTCTCTCTGTGGCCTGCTCTCCCCAAGCACTGGACCAAGTGCTGAGGTCACTTGGCCATTCTGTGTCAGCCCCTGGGTCACCCAGCGTCTCAGTGGAATCGCTCCTCTGACAGTGGCGCTGCTTGCTCCGGGCCTGGGCCTGAGGCCATTGCTTCCTGTTTGGGGTCACACTGTACGCTGTCAGCCTCTCCTGCTGGCCCGCCTCCACAGGGTTAGACCTGACCAGGACCCTACCCTGGGCAGCATCCTTGGAACTTCTTACAGCTCAGCGTCCTTGGGAGGATCACTGGACTGGGAGTCAGAAGATGGGTTTCTGGGTACCAGTTTGTCCCACTGTGGGACCTTGGCCACATTCTGTCCCATGCATCAGTGCTTTTGGCTCACCTCTTCCTGACTTGACATCAGAGCTGCCTCACAAATACCCATCCTTCCTGCCGACCCCTTTCCCAGCTCAGGAGACAGTCAGTAGCCAGTAGCATTTGGAGCCCCCAGGACCTGGACACTCACATCTAAGTCTCTTCCAAGCCACTCTCTCCCTGAACCCATCTCAGATGCCCCTCCTTCCAGGGAGCTGGGGAGCTGGGGTGAGGTCAGATGGCAGGCAGTAGGCAGGAAGGTGAGGGGCAGGCCCCAAATGGCCAGGGTTATCCATTCTCCTCCATGGGGGGCGGGGGGAGTCTGAGCTGTTTCTGGCCACCCTACCCCCCAACCCACCTTTTCCACCAGAGCCCCAGAGCAGGGAGCTGGGCCCTGGAGGTGAAACAAGTGGTTGAAACTCCTTTGGGGCCCAGACATGCAAACCTCTGGTACCACTGTGTCTCGGCTGAACCCCTGGCTAATGTGCAGCTTCCTCTCCAGTCTCAGTTTCCTTTTCTGAAAATGGGGGGCTGGATGCAAGTTCTCTTTAGCCTGTGGCCCTCAGAGGAGAAGGACTGGAAGGAACCTTAGAGAATCCTTGTGCCCCCTCCCCCATTTTACAGATGAGGAAACTGAGGCCCAGAGAAGGAGAAGACTTAGCATCATTGTCATCCAGCAAATAGCAGAAGAGAAGTTCATTAGGGAAGAACCATTAGCAGAAGCCAGGGGGGAGCTGGGCAAGAAAGGGACAAGTCTCCCCCCACCCCCGAAAGGGACCCCAGCTCCCAGGGCCTCAGTCTCTGGACCACGGTCCTAGGCAACGTTTTAAGGAGCCTTGGCAAGGTCACCTCATTTGATCTTTATAATAGCACCTGGAGGTGTATGTGTGGGGATGGGGGGTTGTGTTTGCTTTAAACAAATGTTTTGTTTTTTAAAAAAAAATCAAAGCATGAGCTTTGTAGGCACTTTGGAAAGTGAGATCGCAGCCCAGGATGGAATCTACAGAGAAATGCCCCATAACCCACGCCAGGCCCGAGCGCTGCATGTCCTACATACTTGCTACCATTGTCATGTATCATTCTGTACATGTAAGTTCATATCTTGACCATCATAGTTGGTGAGTTTTCTCTTGGCTCGAAGCACTTCACAAACAAGATAAAAACCTTACAGACATGGGAAAAGTTTGTCACTGGAGCATGTGGTTCTTCTCTGTTTTTACACTGGTTCCCCCTTATCCACAGTTTCATTTTTGGTTACCCGGGGTCAACCGTGGTCTGAAAATGTTAAATGGAAGATTCCAGAAATAAATAATTTGTAAGTTTAAATTTCGCGCTGTTCTGAGTAGTGTGATGAACTCCCGAGCTGTCCTGCTCTGACCTGCCCAGGACCTCAGTCATCCCTTCTGCCCCTGTCTCAGCGCTGTGCACACTCCCCGGCCCTCAGTGACTTGGCTGACTCGGTCACAATACGGGTGTTCCAGTCCCCCTTGTTTTACTTCGCAGTGGCCCTGAAGCGCCAGAGCAGTGATGCTGGCAGTGCATAGATGCCACATGGAAGCCACAAAGCTTCCTTTAAGTGAAAGGTAAAAGTTCTCTACTTAGTAGAAAAGTCGCTAAGATCTACGGCAAGAACAAATCTATCCATGACATTGTGAAGGGAGAAAAAGGAATTCTTGCTAATTTTGCTGTCACACCTCAGACTGCAGAAGTTACAGCCACAGGGAGTGATAAGTGATGCGTTAGGGTGGAAAAGGCATGAAACTTGTGAAAGACATGAATAGAAAACATGTTCCGACCGACGGCAGCGCGTTGCCAGAAAGCACTGAGCCCATGCAGAGACTGAAGAGTGGCCACATTCACATAACTTTATTACAGTATATTGTTATAATTGTTCTGCGTTATTATTAGTTATTGTGCTAATCTCTTACTGTGCCTAAGTAGAAATTAAACTTTATTGTAGGTAAGTATGTATAGGAAAAAACAGTATAGATTGGGTTCAGCACTATCATTGGTTTCAGGCATCCACTGGGGGTCTTGGACCCATTCTCCCCTGGATAAGGGGGAGCTGCTGTATATTGTGACTGAGGCAGTGGCACCTTCTTGTACATAAGTCTTTGCCTCAGTCTCTGTCCCAGGAGAAGAATTACAACCAAAGGCCTGGGCCTTGCCTGACCATTGTGGTTCAGTGGTTGAGCGTCAACCATGCACCAAGAGGTCACCTGTTTAAATCTCTGTAAAGGCACATGCAGGAGGCAGCCTGTCGATGTTTCTCTCTCTCTTCCTCTCTCATTAAAACCAATTTTAAAAAATTAAAACAACAGAAACAAAGGCCTTGGCCTTTTTAAAGGCCCCTGTTGGTTGAAATGTTTTTCTGCAAATCTGGACCTGTTCACGTCCGTGAACAGAGATTATATGGCCCATTTTGCTGATAGGAAAAGAGAGGCCCAGAGAGGTGAAGGGACCTGGTCCGAGAGACAATAAGCAGTGGTGGAGCTGGGCTAGACCCAGGCTCCAGCCCCTGCCGCTGCCCCATCCAGAAGGTCATTGACACAGGTGCCTTCCATGAGGGGCTGACTTCAGAGATTGGCCCCAGGTTCTACTCCTGGCTTTTATCACTGCTCAAAGATGTCTCTCTCCAGCTGGGCTCTTTTTGCAGTAAGAGGGATCCCAGATAGACTCTGGAAGAACTGCTTGTTGGGGTGGGAACAGAGCGAAGCAGCCCCCCTCTGCCTAGCCCGTGTGGCTGGCCATTTTTTCCTGAAGGAGGGTCTGGGGTGGGGCTGTCTGAAGTCTCAGTTCCTCCTGGGGCTTCCTGCAGGCACCTTTCACTTCCTGCCCAGCAGCCCCCCCAGGCTCGGGTGGGGGTGGGGAGGCCCAGCTGGTCGGGCCAGGAAGGAGGGACCTGACCCCTTACCTCCCTCTGTCTCTGCAAGGATGGCTCTACGCGGCCTTTACCTTTAGAAGCTGGTGGCATCTCTCTGGGCCTGTCTCCCAATCTTCAAAATAGAGCCTGAGGGCCCCCAGCTGGTCAAGATTCCAGAGGTCCCGCGGCAAGTAGGGTCTCCACCTAGGAGCGCCCCACCTGCTTCCTTCCCTAGGACACAGACGCTTCCTGCCCGGGGCCCCCAACCTTCAGCAATCGCCTCTGGGAAGTGAGTTTCCCAGAGCTGGTCTGAGGCTCTGGGCTCAGCAGTTACCACCCCATCCCTCCCCGCCCGTGGGGCACACTGGGTCCCAGACTCGCCTGCTTGTGCCCGCACCACTCTGGGTGCTGGCAGGTCAGCCCCAGGCCCTGCCATTGGGTCCTAGTCTGATGGGAGAGACAGGGCGGCCCCTGCCAGGGCCAGGGAATGTCCCAAGCAGGGGGGTGACTAATCCAGCGTCCGGGGAGTGCTGAAGAGTAGGAGGTATGTCCTGAATCCTGAGGCAGTTTTTCTGCTGGAATGGAGCCAAGAAATGGCATCCCTGCCCCAGGGGACTCCGTGCGAAGGCGGGGAGGAGAGGGGCAGGAGGTCGGGAAGCGGGGGCGGGAGGAGCCGCCGGCTGTGCTGAGCGCTTCGCTGCGCGGCCCGCCGCGGGCTCGCGGGGACGGGGACCCCGAGCGCGCCTCCAGCCCCGCCTTTCCCGAGGCCGCCCGACCCCTCGGGCATCCTCTGGGCCGAACGAGCTGCCGTTTGCTCTGCTGTGGGTGGCGCAGGCCAAGTCCTGCCTCACCTAGAGCAGAAGCCAGGCCTCCCTACAGTCTGTGCCTCTCCCCGGGGTCGGGGTGCAACTGCCCTGGGTCGCGGGGAGAGCGGGGCGGAGCCGGGAGGACCCGTGCGGGCGCCGGGCTCGCCTCCTTCCCAGGGCCCTAAGCCGGGGCAGCTGCCGCGGGAGCGCCGCAGGGCTCCCAGCGCCCCGAGGGCCCCCGAGCGTCTCTCCACGCCTCTGAGCTGCTGAGAATCCGGGGTCCAGCCCCGACGTCCAGACGGACCCAGGCCGGTGCCGGCGAAAGTCCGCCTGCGCGGTTCCTGCGGTCGCCCGCAGCAGCGCCCGGAGGCCGACCGCGGGTGCGGGACCCCGACGGGCTGGGGCGGGGCCAAGGCGGGAGGCGGGGCTGAGGAAAGGGGCGGGGCCAGCGGCCAGCAGTGGGCGGGGTTCAAGGCCCGGGGCGCAGGAGGGCGAATCCGCCAGCGGCCGGAACCGGGCCAACCGCACCCTCTCCAAACCTGGACCTCCGCGCCCACGGGGGGGTCCTAGTTCCCGCGCGCCCGAGGGGCCCCGGTGCAGGGCCTGGCCCGGGCTTGGGGGCGAGGTGTGTGCGGGACTCGGGACGCCTCCCCCGCCTTCTGGACTCAGAGCTGGCCTCGCGGTGGTGCCCGGGACCTGCAGGCGGGCGGGGCGGACGTGCGTCCGCCGGAATCGCCGTGTGGCCTCGGCCGAGCGCTGTCCCCTCGGGATCAGCTCCTGCCCTGCGGTCTCGGTGGCCATCTCCCGACCAGCACGTTCACTGGCGCCTGTGGAGGGTCCTGAAGCGGACCACTAATGGGGGTGCTCCCGGCGGACAGATTCGCTGTGACGTCGAGCAGGACTCCCCGAGGCCGGGAGGGGAGGGGAGCGCCGGGGAGAGGGTGCTTGGGGAACTGGGACGGGAGGCTGCGCCCCAGCTCCCAGGACCCCGGTTCGCCAGTCCCTCACGGCCTCAGGAGCCCCAGCACCCCCTCCTCCCACAGGCAGCTGGAGCCTGAGTCACCAGCTGCCTCTCTGGGAGACAAAGGAGCGGAGGGCCCTCCCCCAGACCCCCTTCCAGCACTGGCGCCCATCTGCGCGGGCAGGGAGTCCACAGGGCTCTCTGCAGCCTCTGCCTCCGTGGTGGGGCTTGGGACCGAGGGCTCTGGGACTGTGGATGGCACCCAGGGTGGCAGTCACCAGCGTCTCAGCCCAGCGGCTGTGAGGGCCCCCAGGAGGCTGCCTGTATCCGAGTGCTTGGCACTCAGGGACCCACTGACTTCTCCCTGCAGCCCTGTTGAAGAGGGGCTAGCAGCCCATCTTGCCAGTGAGAAAACCGAGGCCTGGAAAGGTCCAAAGGCCCCTCTTAGAGCAGAAACTGCACTCGACATTAGTCTGGCTCCAAAACGAAAGGTGCTCTCAGTGTGAGGGGCTCATGAGGAGTCCGGGTGCGTCAGGCATTGGTCAGGTGTTTAGTTCAGGTGTCAGGTGTGCCGTCGGGGAGAGGGAACAGTGCTCTGGGCCAGCGTCCTCGGCTTCTCTCTCTGTTTGTACTGAACTAGTCAGAAGGCAGGTTTGGGGCTTCCAGTGCAGGCTCCAGGCCAGACCCTGGCCCTCCCTGGCTGTGTGCCAGGCACAGCAGTCACGTCCCCTCTCTGGGTCTTGGGTTTCTCTCTAGGAAATCCCAAATCCCCTGGCCCAGGGCTGGGCAGACTGATCACCCACTGTCTAAAAGGGGGACACTGAGGTGCAGCACAAGCTGTCCCCAATGCCCACAACCTCTCAAAGCTGGGCACTGAGCAAGAAGAGCTCAGCAGCAAGGAAACAACATGTTTTCACAGGCGCATCCACACTGACACACACATGTGCACACGTGCCCATGGTGCAGGAAAGGCACCTCTGGTCGTACCGGCCCCAGATTCTCACTCAAATTCTCACTCAAATTCATGGGCACACAGACGCCCGCACACTCAAGCTGCCAGCACGCGCAGCTGGGGGGTGGGGCAGGTGCCCTTCAGGCTCCGAGACGAGGCTCCTCTGCCCGCCCTGCGGGGCTCACTGCAGATGCCAGGGGCTATTTTAAGCCTGGATCAATGGACAATTTTCGGTGACACAGGCTTGGGGGGGGGCGTGAGCAGAGGAGACAAGAAGCAAGTGCGAGGGAGCTATGCTATGGAGGGAGACCCCCGGGTCCAGGGAGGGCAGCCTGGGCAAAGGGGTCGCTCCAAAGCTGGACTGCTCCATGTCTAGATCCCCTTGCCCGACACATGGTTGGGTACCTGGAGGCGGTGTCAGCTGAATAAATGGCCAGCTCCCAGGGCTCAGCCAGCTAGCTGTGGTCTCTTTGCCTTTGCTCCCTCCTGCCCCCCCCCCCCCAGGCTGTGTGTTCATATGAAGAGTGCGGTGACTGCCTGACGTGGGCCTGGTAGGTGTGGGCATCTCTGGTTGCTGGCTGACCACTGAACCAGACTGAGACAGGGAGGAAGTGAGGGTGTGGGAGGAGCTGGAGGTTGGACACCAGTCCCCGGGGGTGGGAAGGGACTGGAATCTGCTTCTTCCTTGGACAGATAGAGAGGGACTCTGGGCCCAGTAGAGTCACCCCACCTGGGGAGAGGCCACAGTCCCAGGAGGCAGAGACAAGCCTCTTTAAACCTAGTGCCCAGCAGTAAGATGGAAAAGGGTGGAGAACCGGCCACCCTCAGAGCCCTGGACACTTGGAGGGCAGCTTGGCAGAGTGTGTGGGGGGCATTGATAGAAATCGGCTTGTGCTGTGGGTTCCATTTCTAGGAATACTCCCTAAGGAGGCAGGAAACGGTGCGTCAGCAAATAGAGCTACAAAGTTCTAAGCATAGTAACAGCTGAAAGTTTGACATCAAAAAGGGAACTGAGTAAAGGGAGCCGAATACATAGAGATTAAAAAAAAAAAAAAGGTAAACTAAAAACCAGTTACAAAACGGTATGTAAAGTGTGACATACTTTAGCATCAGTTGTCCCTGGTGATGGGATTAAGGCGATTTCCTTTCATTCCTTTGCTCATTTATTTTCTTTTTCTCAAAACCTGTAATAGTCTTTTAATGGGGCAGGGTCATCAGGACGGGATGGGGAGCGCGATTGTGGGTGGAGGAGGCGGGAGTGGCTGTCTTTGGCCAGGGAACAAGGAGTCACCCTGAAGGAGTGGGTGTCCTGGAGAGGTCACCCCCTTCCTGTCTTAGCCCACTAATACCTGAAATTAATCTGTCGGCCCCTCATCTCAGCAGCAGGACATGATCCTCCTTAAAATGGAAATGCTTCTCCCTCTTCTCCCATCTCCATTTTTATAAGCTGATCCTAGTCACTGAGTAGAGAGAGGGTGCAAAGGGGAGCAGACCCTATGGGCCCAGATTCTTCATTTTATAGACTGGAGACTAGAGTCATTCATTCACTCATTCACTCACTCATTCGCTCATTCAGCAGATGGTGGAGGCACTGGGCTGAGCTGAATCCTCTTGGTGTTGCCCTGCGGACAGTGGGAGACACCCCACTGACCCCTGTCTCTTGGAGGGGGCGCATGATGAATCTGCCCCCCTAGGAAGAGTTTTTAATTTAATTTTATTATTTCTAAAACATATTTTTATTGATTTCAGAGAGAGAGTAAGGGAGAGGGAGAGAGAAACATCCATGATGAGTCACTGGTCGGCTGCGCGCCCCCTGCTGGGGTCCAGCGGGAAACCCGGGCAGGTGCCCCGACGGGGTGCCGAGCCTCGACCTCCCCGTGGATGCTCAGCCGCTGAGCCACGCCGCCCGCCGGGCTAGCAAGAGTGTTTTTTTATGTTAAGATGAGAAACTGAGGCAGACAGAAGCAGAGCTGCTGCTTGGCCACATTCTCCAGTTAAATTGTGAAAGGACCTGAGGGTCCTGCCGGGGCGGGCAGAGGGCCCGCCAATGGCCTCGCCCTTTCTTCGATCGCAGGGGCTAGCCCAGTCCTAGCCCCCTTACACACAGGGTGGGGGGGCTATCTCGGGATGGCTCTGGCAAGGCCAAGTCCATCGCCGCCGCCGTCGGTGTGGGGACACCCGAGAACCCCACCCCGGCGTCCAGGAGATTCTGGGGCCAGGGCGCGTGTGGCCCGGTGCAGAGGCTCTGGTGGGCGTTTCCTTCCCACTGCACAGGTGGGAGCGTCCAGGTGCGGAGAGGGGAAGGGCCCCCCTCCTGTCACACCCTCTGTCTCGCTGAGAACCGACGTAGGGACGAGAAGGGGGCGGCGGGGCGGGAGCGGCAACGACACTCCCGGGGCCGCTCTGCGCCCGCACCTGTGAAACGCCGGCGCGCCCGCGCCCGGCCGGGTGTCCGAAGCAACAGTCCGAGGGCCGTAGCCGAGGCCTGGGAGCGCCCCGAGACGGGGAATGGTTTGGGGAGGCCTTCGGGACGGGTCACGCGGGGCGTCCGGGCTGTGCGGGCCCCGCGGAGCCCCCTCCCGCCCCTGGCGGCGCCGCGCTCCTCCCCCGGCTCCTCTCGCTCCTTCCCGCCCTCCTTCCCGCGCTCCCTCCCTCCCTCCCCCGCGCGCCCGAGCCGCGCCGCAGCCGGAGCCGGAGCCGGAGCCCGAGCCGCAGCCAGAGCGCGGGCAGCGCGGAGCGGGCGGCGGGAAGGCAGCTCGCCCGCGGCCCGCCGCCCCCGCTAGGCCCGGGACCCGCACGCCGCCCGGCCCGGGAGAGGCGCGGGCCCGCGCGCAGGTGAGGACCCGCCTCCCGGCCCGGCGACGACCCGGGGCGCGGACTGGCCAGCTCGCGTCCGAGGTGAGCCCAGGAGGAGGTCGCGCTCCCCGGTCCCGCCGGCGCAGGTCGAGCCCGCTCGGGTCTGGGGTTCTCGGGAGAGACTGACGGCCGCGGAGGCATCCGCCGGGCCCCGCGCGGTCCCTGCGGACGCGGAGGGAGCCAGGGCGCGCCGCCATGCGAGGGGCGCTGTAGCCGAAGGCGCGGGCCCGATGGCGCGGGCCGGAGTGCGGGGGCCGCGCGGGGGCCATGGCCCGCCGGGGCTCCGGCTCGCGCTCGGGCTGTGGCTGCTGCTGGCGCGACCGCCGTCGGGCCGCGCGGGGGCCCCCGAGGCTCAGGAGCCCGCGGCGCCCGGCACGGCGGCCCCGGCCGGCGGCGACCGCTGCCGCGGCTACTACGACGTGATGGGCCAGTGGGACCCGCCCTTCAACTGCAGCTCGGGCGCCTACAACTTCTGCTGCGGCACGTGCGGCTACCGCTTTTGCTGCCACGACGGGCCACGGCGCCTCGATCAGAGCCGCTGCTCCAACTACGACACGCCGGCCTGGGTGCAGACCGGCCGGCCGCCCGCGCGGGCCCGCGACACCGTCACACACCGGGACCCGGGCCGCGAGCGCAGCCACACGGCCGTCTACGCGGTGTGCGGCGTGGCCGCGCTGCTGGTGCTGGCGGGCATCGCGGTGCGCCTGGGCCTGGAGAGGGCGCACAGCCCCCGCGCGCAGCGCACGGTGACCAGGTGAGCGCGCGCTGGCCCGACCCCGGCTGGGGACCCCCGCGCTTCCCGCTTGGACGGCCCCGTCTGCCCGGTGGGCGCCCCCTCGCGACCCTTCACCCGCTCGCCCCCTTCCAACTCCGGTCCTCTTAGCAGCCCCCTCCTTCTGCTGCGTCTCCTCTGTCTCTGTCTCCGGGTTTGTATTTCCTCCCCCCACTTTACGGAGGGAGACAGCTGATACCGGCCTGTCTCCCCTTGACCTTCCCGCGGAGCTGGATGCCGGGCCACCTCCCCCGCTGCTCCCGCCTTCTCCCCAGAGGGCGGGGAAGGCTGGTCGCCCGACAGAGGACACGACGTCCGCGCCCAGGAAGGGGGTCTGGCGCGGGGTGGGGGCATGCGCCCATGGAGTGTTGGGTGTCTTGGGCCCCGAGGGAAGGGAGGTTCCAGGAATGTTCTGTGCCTCCCATGGCTCTCTCCCTCCAGCTTCTCCCCTCCCTCCTTCCCCCTCCCTCCCCCCTCCCATAACTGTGACTCAGGCCTGACCTTTCCCAGGGGTTTCAGCAACTCACCCCACTCAATATCCACAGGCGAGGGTCAGGGACTCCCCTTGCTAGGAAGGGGACAGCGGTGTGAGAGGCCTAGACAAGTGCTAGATGAGTTCTGAGCTTTGTGTAAAGTGGGGTGCACAGGACCTAGGGTCCCTTCCTCACTGGGTTAGGGACTCAGGGATTCTGTGTCCTGACCCTGGAGCCCTCACCCCCACTCCTACACTCACATGCCCCCAGCCACTCTCAGGTCCTGGGGTCTCGGCCCTCTTCACTCACCCAGGTCCTGTCTCCCTGGGCATGTAGGCTGCTGACACTGCATGTGACAGGCGGGTGTTTAGAAGTGACAAGAGAGAGAAGCCCCGAGGCCTAGGTGGGCCAGCTGTCAATGCTTCCCCCTCCTAAACCTTGGACAGAGGGTGAGCACTGCCTTGGCACTCCACAGTACCCCTTGTCCCCAGACCACT
Source organism: Miniopterus schreibersii (assembly GCF_964146895.1). Taxonomy (NCBI): domain Eukaryota; kingdom Metazoa; phylum Chordata; class Mammalia; order Chiroptera; family Miniopteridae; genus Miniopterus; species Miniopterus schreibersii. The sequence goes on along the minus strand of NC_138102.1, from coordinate 183,316,689 downwards.
AGTCCACCCTCCAAACAGCTGCAGGGCAGAGCAGGGGCTGGAGCCCTGGCCTCAGTTCTGTGCTGCTTTTGTGATGCGGAGGCTCTCAGCCTGGCTCCTGGATGCTGCAGGGGCAGGGCCTGGGCCTCCGGGAGCGGAGCTCAGAGTCCCTCATGCTGGGCGAGGGGGAGAGGACAGAGCATGCCCTTGACCAGAGTGGGGCCCCAGGAACTGAGGGCTATGATGGTACAGAGGGGGTGACTGGGGCAGCCTAGCTGACATGTGCACCTTGAACCTGCTTCATCTGCACAGGACTGGGAAGCGGGTCTGGGGAAACTTCAGGAAGAGCTGCCCTCCCCTACTGTGCTATGTGGCCAGGGTCAGTCCTTTCCTCTGTGAGCTTCAGGCTCCCATGTGCCCCAACTCCCTTTTCTCCTCTGGGGAGACCTGGAACCCAACTTGAGCTCATGTGTGGGTGTGTTGTGAACCCCTGTGCTCCTCCCCAGTCTCACCCTTAATTCTGCCGTGTTTAGATTGATGGTCAGGAAAGACTTAGAGACTTGGAGGGGAGCTGGAGTCTGTCCCTAGAGAAAGTTTGTGCAAAGGTCCAAAGACATGACAATTACTCAGGTGTTCGGGACAGCTGGCTGAGGGGTGCTTACCAAGAGGTGAGGGAACACGGGTGGGCAGCTGAGGAGTGGCCAGAGCATGAGGGTCAGCTCAGGCAAGCGCTCGGGGGCTTTCACATGGCAGCCAAGCCGGGCTGGGCTCCAGTGTGCTTTTTTTTTTTTTTTTTTTATGATCCTCACCTGGGGATATATATTTTTTTGCATTGCTTTAAGAGAGAGAGGAAGGAAGGGAGGGAGAGAAACACCAATGTGAGAGAGACACATTGACTGGTTGCCTCCTGCTCGATGGAGCCCCATCCGGGGGTGGGGAGCGAACCTGCAAGCCAGGTACCTGCCCTTGACCAGGAACTGATCCCGTGACCCTTTGGTGGGCAGGCGGAGGCTCTAACCATTGGGCAACACTGGCCAGGGCTCCAGCGTGCTTCTTCATGAATCAGCCATTTGAGGCCTCAACCCCAGAAGGAGGGTCCCACCGAGGCAGGAGAAAATCGTGGGTTCTGGGTGCCGAAGGCAGTTGGGCTGAAGGCTGGGTCTGGCTGTCTGCTGGGAAGCTAAGTTAGATACTGTCAGTTGGGTTGCGGCTGGGTGTCCTGGTAACCAGGGAGGCCACTGCCCAAGGTCACACAGCCTTTCATGCTGGGCTGCCACAGGGAGATCTCCTGACTCCCCTTCCCCTCATCTGTCCTCCATGCCTGTGCTGGCAGCTCTGTCCCACGACGCAGCAGAAGCCCCTGCTGCAGGAGGGGAGTTAGGTGGGCCTTCTTTAGGCTTCCTGGAGGAGAGATTCTGGTGGCGTTTGAAGAATGGGTAGTTTTGGGTAGTTTTATGGGGAGATGGAGGAAAGGATATTGTCAGCAGAAGCAGCAGCGTGAGCAAGGTCCAGGAGACTGATAAGCTCACAGAGCTTGTGCTGGGAGAGGAGGCTTGACTCGGAGAATTTTGGAGAGTGGACTCCAGGAAGCGGGCGGGGAGGGTTTGGAAAACAAGGTGGCCCTGGTTGCACAGGGCCCCATTTGAGTGTCCTGATCTACTGTGGGAAGTGGCCATGGTGGGGCCACAGGTCGTGCCTGGTAGCAGAAACTAGATGTGTAAGGTCAATCACAAGGGATAAGGGAGGCTCAGAGAGGTTGAAAGAGCCGCCCAGGGCCACACAGTGAGGCAGTGGTGGCTGGGGCTGGCCGGGCCGATGGCAAAGCAGGAGGCTGGGAGGGCTGCTTCTCATCACTGTTTCTTCGCAGGACACTGACAGAACTTCTGAAGCAGCCAGGCCCCCAGGAGCCACTGCCTCCACCTCTGGGCCCACCTCTGGGTAGCTGTGTCCAGGTGCAGATGGGTGATGGCCTCCCCCGGGGCTCCCCCCACAACAGCACAGGTGAGCAGGCTGGTGGGAGCACATTAGCTGATCTAAAGCACAGGCCTCCCTTGTCCGACATGGGCCTGGGAGCAAGGGAAGGAGTGTGCTGAGGGGGCAAGAGGCTCTGAGCAGACTGCTTCCCAAATGGAAATGAGCTGCCTGCCCCTGCAGGTGTGTGAGTGGGGGCCCGGCAACCTGGCCAGCTCCCCTTGGTGAGGAGAAACCTTCTGAGGGTCCTGCAACCTCCAGCCTCAAGGCCTCTGTGAGGAAGGTTCCAGATTCAGGGGTCCCTGGCTCAGGCTGTGGTTCTAGGCCCGGGTTCAGAACCCTGGGGTCTGCCTGTCCAGGGGCTGTGGCCTCCCACGGGCCTTTCCCTCCAGGCTGGAGCCTCCCCGTTGGCCTCTTATTGTAGAGTCAGGCCTGACGGCAACCCCCGCCTTCGCCCTCCCCGCTCACTCCCCTGTGTGGGTTCTAAGCCGCGGACATTCCCTCCATCTCTACCAGGTCCTGGGGGACTCAGTGCCTGGCTCAAGCCCAACATCCATTAGGTTTGCACCCGCTCAGGACTGGCTGCTATTCCTGTTACTAGGAGCCAGGCCCTGTTACGGATGCTGGAGATTCTGTCACGAAGACAGTTTCTACTTTCCGTCTTGCCCAAAACGCCACCCTGCTGGACTGCGGCTGGGGAGAGGGCTAGGAGGAGGTGGTAGCGCAGATACAGTGCCCTGGGGTCAGCGGCCGAGTCTCACCTCCCGCCTCCCCACTCTAGACAAGAAACGCCCCAACACCGTGCCCCTGGGGGCGACACCCGGGCCTCCGCGCGGCCCCCGGCTGCAGGGCGGCGGCAGGACGCTGCAGCCCGACTACGCCAAGTACGCCACCCTCCAGGCCGCGGCGCGCAAGGCCTCAGGTGAGTTCAAGGCCGAGTTTGTGCGCGTAGAGCAGCGCCGGCCGCCGGGTCGCAAGGACCCCAGCCGGCTTCCCGGGCGCCTCGCCTCGGGCGTACCCCGCCCGACTAGGCTGACCGCCTGGGACCCCGCCGGCTCCAGAGCCCGGGGTGGGAAAGCCAGGTCTCCAAGGGCTGTCCAGTCCCGCCCCTTATACCCCTTCCCCTCCCCCTCCCGTCCCATCCCCTTCCCCTCCCCCACCCTTCCTTTCCCCCCTCCCGTCCCATCCCCTTCCCCTCCCCACCCTCCCCACCCCCCGTGCTGAGGCCCCGCCCCCGAGACGCGAGGCCCCGCCCACCGCGGCCGGCTCCGACCCCGCCCCGCCCTGTGTCCGCAGAGGCCTGCCCGCAGGACTTCTACCAGCATTTTCCAGCGCCAGCCCCCGCCCCACTGACCCTTCCGGCGCGGGCCCCGCGGCCCCCAGAGGACTTGCCGGCGCTGCTGGACTCCTGCCCCTGGGCTCCGCCGGGCTACGCGCCCCCTGCCCGCCCAGCCCCGACGGGCCACTGCCAGACCTGGACCGCCAGCCGCCCGGCCCGGCCGGCCCCCCGCAGCCACCTGGCGGCCCAGGCGTCCCCTGCTCCCCGGCGATCCGGCCACCCGCCCCGGCGCGTGGAGAAGCTGCCCAAGGTCGTGGGCCCGCAGCACCCTGGTCTTTATGGCTGCGCGGCTCGTGGACCCCGACACCTGAGCACCAACAGCAAAGCTGAGGTCACCGTATGAAGACGGGGCTGCTGGTTGTTCCGAAACATTCCGTCTGCCAGGGACCTGCCATGCGCCTGGTCCAGAGGCCCAGGCCACAGTGGCGCCGTCCGTGTGTAAGTGCAGCCTTCCGCCTGCCCAAACTGGACTGGGGGCCTTGGAGCCTGCAGGGCTAAGAAGGGGCCTGACCTGGGGGCCCTAGGGCCCGGGTTCTTCATGTAAATAAACCCTTTTATGTGGCTCCCATCCCTGTGAATAAAGGAGCCCCAGCTTGGCTCTGAGAGGGGCTGATGGCAGAGGCATTGGTCACTGGACAGACGGCAGTGCGGGCAGAGGGCACAGCATGTGCAAGAGCAGGACTGTTCCCGAGAGCTATTGGGTGTGTTTTAGGAGCTGGGGAGAAGTGGCGGGAGGGGTGGCCAGGGCTGAATGCCGGGCTTAATGTCAACACCAGTGGACCCATGGGAGAGGGGCAGTTAGGTCCTAGCCATCCTGCGGCCTGAGCACAGGTGAGGGAGCTGGAGGGTGGATGCCCCATACTGAATGTGAGCCCCCCTCCAGCGGATCACCCACGCTACAGCTTGAGTTGGCTGAGCCAGGCTGATCCTCATTGACAGTCTGGCACTGGGCCGGCCCCTGGCCTGCAGGCCACTTGGTCAGCTTGGCCCAGAGCCACCCCCCCTAATGGGTGTGGGCAGTGGGCCCGGTGGACAGCTGGTGCTCAGGATGGCAGAGCCTCCTCCCAGTAGCTGCTCTGGAGGGAAAGGGGATGGTAATACTGGAGCCTGAGCCTTGGCAGTGTCCCACAGGGGTGCTCACACTGCACATGCTTGGCACTGCCAGCTCTCCCCTTTCCTGCCAGGCAGGCTCCAGGTACCTGGATGTGGCCCAGGCAATGGCAGCAGCCTGTGTGCATCAACTTTCTGTGACAGGCACTAGTGGAGAGATTGAGGGCTGGGCTGTGACCCTCGTGTGACCTCAACAAAACCACCCAGATGGGCCTTTTCCCCCAGTGTACCCTAGTCATGGTATACTGTTTTAATAACAATGGCCACCATTTGTTGTTGTTTCTTTCATTTAATCCTCACAGAAGCCCCAGGGGTATGTAGCTTTACAAATAAGGAAAACTGAGGTTTTGAGACCTAAGTAACTTGCCAAGGTCACCCAGCTGATTCCAGTTTAGGATTCTCCCATACTCTGCTCCACTGTGACCCTGATGGTGGAATAGCGGGCAGTGGGCAGTTGGAGGAGGGAAGGTTATGAACACGTGTTGGTAGAGAGGGGCCCCCCTGCTTCCAGGGTACAAGCAGTCTCAGACGTTCCTCCCACTGGCTGGGCTACTGAGGCCCCCAAACCCACCAGCTCTTCACCTGCAGGACAGTCTTCTCTGTCTCTAAAGGTTACTGAGGAAACCAAGGCTCAGAAGTCCCAAGACAGAGCAGAGCCTACAGCCCATGGTCTTGCCTGCAGTGAGGACCCCCTGATGGCTTGTTGGGGAGACAGCCTCACACCCTCAACCCGAGGTGGGAGTGGGGTGCTCCAGGGCCTATCCTGCAGCTGTGTAGAGCCGGGGGTGGTGGGGTGGGTACTGAGTCATGTAGCCAGCCCAGACTCACAAAAAAGGATCAGGTTCCTGGGCACATCAGCCCGCTAAGATCCATCACCCTGGTAACCCAGGCCCTGGCTGTGCTGTGCTGGGGGAGGTGGGCTCTACCTCTCTGCTCTTTTGAAGTCCCAAGGGCCCTGGATCTCCATCCCAGAGGGCCAGGGTGCGGCCATGGGCATGACCACTATGGAAAGGGATCAGCTGTAGCTGGGCCTCTCCAGGCTGCTCTGACCCTTGGGACAGTGTGGCCTGCTGTGACTGCCCTTCAGAGAAGGCAGTGGCTGAGAGCTGAGTGGACTGGGCCCATTTCTCAGCCAGGCTGGGTGGCCATGAACTTCATCCCCCGGGCTCATTACCATATAGCACTCCAGATTCCATCTCCACTCTTCCCAGTACTCTCCCATCCCCACCACTCCCTGTGGTCTGTCTGGCCCCTCACCAGCCTCACAAGGCACTTACCATAAGTTGGCACATTCAAACCAGCCAACAAACCTGGGACAATAGCCAAAGGCAGGGATTGTCATCCCCATTCTGCACATGTGGAAGTAGAGGCTGAGGCCACATTCCCCAAGGTAACCCAGCTGGGAATTATAGGAGCTGGTCTTGGATGTAACTTGTGGGCCACTGAGTCTCCTCAGAAGCTCACTGCCTCTAGAGAGGATGGGGAAACTGAGGGGCAGCCCACCCAATAAGGGGGAGATGTATATCAGAGGGATGGACACAGAAGGGCTTAGCACCCTAAATCCCAAGAAACTGCTGCTGTCAGCCAAAGAGCCAGCTCTCTGTCCTGGATGCAGTGGCCAGACCCTGTCCCAGCACTGGAGTGTGCCGAGCAGCCAGTGCTGGAAGGAAGGGGCCAGGTGCATGGATGGGGGAGGAAGCTCCATCTGGATAAAGCCTCTGGGGCCTTGCAGCACAGAGGGAGGGGCTGTCCTCAGTCCCGGGCCACTGGAGGCCAAGCCATGCAGCTACCTGGCTAGTCACCACAGCGGTCACACTACAGACCCTCACACACCGCATGCTGGGTGGTACCAATCTGTTTATTGAATAACCTGCATCGGGGACATGGTGAATGATTCCACATCAAGGCTGCCATAGGTGTATCCCCCCTTTGAGTGAAAACCCACCCTCCCACCCCTAAACAATGAGAAAAGGCACAGTACATACACGACAAGGGCTGGCTCACCCTGTGGCCGGGGCCATAAATTACAGTGGCGGGGGAGGCAAGAGAAAGAAAGTGGGCGATGTCCAAGCTGACCCATTTTGACCTGCACTGGTGTCAGGGGAGCCCCTGCTGTGTGCTGGGCCCCTGCCCACTCTGCCCCAACCAGCCTGAGGCGTGAGAAGCACAGGGAGGTAGGGAGGACAGCCCCTCTCAGCCTCCCAGCAGGCTCAGGGGAGCCAAGCAGTCCTCAGGCCCCAGAGAAACCACCTCAGAGGACGCACCCAGCCAGGGAATCCAGAAAAGCGGGATCATTTTTCCTCCCAGGATCCCATCAAGGCAGGGGGCCTCATTCCTGGTGCCCCCGCCAAAAGGGGCTTGTCACTGGGGGCCGGTCCCTGGCTTATTTTCAGGTCAAGAATTACGGATAAAAACAGACCATGGAGGTAGGAGTTGGGTGGGAGGGAACTGAGAACCCACACTGAAGACCCTGGTCTCCAGTCCCAATGGGTGGCTTCATCTCCCCCAATCCCTGGGCCTACCCTGAGCTTGGGCTGAAATCCCAGGGGGTGGGGGAGTGGGAAGGAACAGGACAATTAAATAAGATAACATTTATTTTTTAAAAAATTAAAAAATAATGCCAACATTATTTCATCCATTCCCAGGCTTGCCCCTTGCCTCCCTACCACCTCCCTAGGGCTGGGCTCCCCTCCTTCCCTGGCTGTCCTGTGTCATAAAGAGAAAACAATGAACTGGCTTTGTCAGGCGTAGGGGAGGGAACGCAGACCCAGGGAGAGAAATAAAGATGCCACAGCAACTTAGTCCTGCTTCACGGCAAACCCAAGCACACTGATATAAAAACATTCGTATAAAAAGGGGGGGAGGGCATGCTGGCACAGTGCCAAGGGTGAAGTGCTCTGGTGCCAGAGACGCATGTGCCCCAGAGGGAAAGCCTGATAAAAAACAAGGAAGCAGGATGGGGAGAGACGTACAGAGAGAATTTTGGGAGGGCTGGAGACAGGCTGGGCAGCCTGGGAGCTCCCCCTGCTGCTTTCAAGTCAGGGTACCCCCCTAATTCCTGCCCTGCTCTTCCTTCCTCTCTCAGGTCCACTGGGCCCTGGACCAGCGGCACCTACCCACATCAGCTGTAAGGGGCTTTGCTCTGGGGCCCACTGGCCTGAAGTGGTCCAAGAGCCTTGGCAGGTGACACCTCAGAAGACAAGGCTCATCCCCCAGCTCCCAGAGGGAGGAGGGAGAGACTGAGATAGAGAGAGGAGGGAGAGAGATTGAGAGACAAAGGGAGAGACTGAGAGACAGGGAAGCGGCGGGCCGAGGTGGGCAGGGCCCAGTGGTCAGGAGGCAGCGATGGCAGTGCCACCCCCCAGCTTGACAATCATCTGCTGGCAGTCGTTGGAGGAGCGCCGGTCACCCACCTTCTCCAGGGTGCGGGCTGCCTCGGCCAGCAGCACCGCCCGCTGGCCCGGGGAGGAGAGGAAGGAGAGGGGAAGGTGGCGGCAGGCCAGGAGGATGGCAGTGGCCCGCTCTCGCTGCCCAGGCCAGGCGTCCACCTCTCCTGTGAAAATGAGGGGTAGGTATAGGAACTGCTCGCGGAGAGCCCGCTAGAATGCAGGTGCTACTCCAAGGGCTTGGTGGGGACTCATTTATTCAGTCCTCACACCGCCCAGGGAGGGGGGTCCCCGTGCCCTCCCTCCTTTACAGGCGAGACGAGATGAACCTGGCTGGCATGCATCACACAGCTGTTATTGTGTGGTGGCACTGAGAAGTAGCCCTGCAGTCTGGCTCCAGGGCCATGCTGCTACTCTAGCACCTGCATGGACAACATCCCCAGCCCTCCCCTCCCTACTCCTGAGGCTGGACCCACAACAACTCGACGCCACAGTGCCTCCTTGAACCTTCCCAGGCCACCCCACCAAGTCAGGCTTTGGGCTTCTCTCATTCTCACACCGCCTCTGAGAGCGCTGCCGAGGCCAGTGCTGGGCTGGCGCCTCCCCTGCTCAGGCAGGGCCCACACTAGGCCTTCGGACTGGGGCGCTGGGGCACTCACCGTGCTTGGTGCTCTGAGCAGTGCGCCGCCGCAGGCTGTGCTCCAGCAGCTGGTGGGTGCGGGTGGGGCTGGCTCCTGCCATCAGGCGCACAGTGGCTTCATGTAGGAACACCTAGGGAGGCACAGCGGAGACACAGTGAAGCCCTGGGTCCTCTCCAGTCTGTCCCCAGTAGGTACAGATACCATTCCCTGCAGCATCTCACCTGCCACCTGATGACACCCCTTCTTTCCACACTACCTTGCCCTGCTCACCCCTTGAGAGCAACCTCTGTTGTCCCCATTCTGACCTGATACAAGCCAGAAACCTGGGTGAGTGGCAGGAACAAGAAACACAGCACAGGCGGTGGGGGCAAGAGTGAGACACGAGGGAGAAAGAGGCAAATGGCTACCAGTGACAAAGACAGCACCACCATGCCTCTGGGTTTAGGAGACAAGTACCCCAGGTGAAGCCTCAAATCCCTGGAGGCTGCCTCCAGCTTGAAAATAGGACAGGTGAGGCAGGCACAGGAGGGCTGTAGGGGGGACACCTGGGCTGGTACCAGGAAGGTCCAGGGTCCTGTTTCCTTCTGTTTCTTCAGGGGGGGAAAAAAGAGTCCAGAACATTCCCAGGTGAAAGTCTGCAAGTCTTCTGTAAATATGAGTCATGAGCTGGGGTGGAGGACCAGGCTAGTCTCTAGTTTCTTTAAAATCTGAAGTTTCTTTTGTACCTCACTATCTCAGTGTGGGAGGGTCCCTAGTGCGGCCCAGAAGGCAGTGGGGGAACCACTGAAGGGTTCCAGTGGGGCTGGGGCAGGATGGAAATGGTGCTTCAAGGGAGACCTCAGGCCAGCCATGCCCTGAGCAGACCAGAGGCCGCCGAACCTTGGGGCACACTTCCTTTTTAGAGCAGGGGCGGCTCTCTGATGATTACGTTTTGTCTGTCTGTCCTGGCTCGCTGCACACAGTGGTCACAGTGTAACTTTGTGAGGGCCCCACAGCACCCTTGGGTGGGGGCCACCTCACTCAGAGCCCTTCTCCTTTTCTGTACCCTTCCCCTCACTAATACTCTGGCCTCCTCACTTGAAATTTTTGAAAACAACCTAGGCAAAAATATGTAGATTACATTACTCCAATCACCAGTAAAAATAAAACATACAAGGAAATGATTTAAGTCGAGTAAGCGTCAGACCCTATGGTCACTGCCAAGGGGATGCTACGTGGAGATTCAGGCAGCAGAGCCCAAGCGCCCAGTGGCTCAGAAGGAGGACTGAATGCAGCTCGAAGGAGACTCCGTCACTGATGCCAGCAGGGAAAGCCAGAGAAGGGCTCCGTTGTGTCCTTCCCACCCCAATCCAGATGGGGCCAGGAGCCCTCCCACCCCAGCCTCTGGTTGTGAGGTGCCGCCCCCTCTGCCTGTGGGCCCGTGTGGCCTGCTCACCACCACACTCCAGGGCCAGGCACACAGCAGGCACTCAACCCACAGGAGCTGAACAGAAGGACATATGCACCCAACACAGCGTTTGACAGGTCAGCTGGGTAACCTCCAAGGACCAACTCCTTGACCCTATGCTGATGCTGTGCTAGGCCCTGGGGGCCCACAATCTGCCCTCCTCCACCAGGCAGCTGGGTCTCACCTTGCGGTAGGCTGGGCAGAAACTGTGTGCCAGCCTACGCAGGCTGCCAAGGTCCCGCTGGAAACCAGCCAGCTCGGCACCCGATGCATGGTAGGTCTCCCCCAGGGCCTGGCTGGCTCCTGCTTGCTTTTGCCAGAGTGCTGTCCGCAGCGACAGGAGCAGGTCAGAGATCAGCAGCTGGACAACCTGTGGGGTGGGCCACAGGGAGGAGACAGGTGACGAGTCAATTGCTGGGGCAGGGGTCCCAGCACCTACTAGGTCCTCCTCAGCCCAACACCCGGCAGTTCCAGGGCAAGGCCACGCTACCTCAAACAAAACCTGGCACTTCTACAAGGTGAGCACTGGGGAGCACCTTTGGGTGGGGCAGTCGCTTGGGACCGATTCTGAGAGCTATGAGGCTGGATGGGGTCTCCCTCTTCTGGGCCCATCCTCCTACACAAAGCTGGCCCCCAGGAACATGGCCCCAAGGGTGCCAGCAGTCTCCCTCTCATTCCCCAAATTCAGTGCAGACTGTTTGTTTCTCTCATGAAGACCAGCAGATGAAATGCGCAAGTGAGATTTGGCTCCCCCACAGGCCTTGGTCTTGGGACCATTCTGCACATTGCCTGTCCTGTAGGGCTGGCATGCCATCCTGGGTTTACCCCAATGTTCTGGGCAACTAGTAACCTCTAGCCAGAAGTGCTAGCCTGCTTGCCATGGACCAAACCCCAATCAGGGGCTCAGAGTCTGACCCTCCAGGACATACTTGGTTCCTCCCAGACCATGCTGCACTCCAGCTGTGTGCACTCCTCCCTCCCCTCTCCCGGGATGGCTGGGCCTGGGACCCAGCAGTGTCCTGGAACAAGGGCAGGGTGGGAAGTCTTGCGAGGGCTGGGCAGGCCTCTGTGATGCACTGTGGAAACATTGCATGGGTACTGCCAGAACATGCAATGCAACTACAATGCACCACAGCTGCCCGCCAGGAGGCTGCAGCAGGCCCGCTCAGGGTGTGTGTGCATGTGAGGGGGTGAGGGCCCACTCAAAAGCTGGCCTAGAGGGGCCTGTGCAAACTGCCTGGAGCAAACGAAGAGTCCCGGCCAGTAGGGTCTGGGACTCAGTCTAGGAAAGGTGCAGGTGGAACATGCCTGCTCCCAGGACTAAACAGGGAGCCCACCTGCCAGTCTCTGGCTCTCAAACAGTCCTACAGGCTGGGTGAGCTCAAGGCAGGTGAGAGTCTTCTTACCCATCACAGTGGGGCACCTCCCAGAGGGGCCAGGTAAGCCCCCACTCACATGGTTGAGGGCAGGGTCACAGGTGGCTCCACTGACGTTGAGGCTGCTCCAAAGGTGACTGCTGGCCCTCTCACAGTGGCAGAAGGAACTCTGCTGCCCGTCTGCCTTCCCAGGGAGCGAGGCATGCATGGCTCTGCAGGTGTGGAGGACGGCCTTCACCAGGGGGCTCCTGGGCGATGAGAGGGAAGTGAGAGGGAGGAGGTAACGTGAGGAGCCTGAACAGGTGACCACCACATCCCAAATTGCCATGACATGTGGGTCTGTCAACTTGAATGCTACCACAGTGGTTCTAGGTTCCCAGCTCCAGATCTGAAATGTCAACCCTGAGTGAGGGTGGGCTCCCCACCCCTATAGCACTTCCTTCAAGCACTCCTAGTGAGGGAGTTGGACAACAAACACGTTAAATGCCAAACACGCAATGGTGGGTGATGCAAGAGCTGTGAAGGAAAGTCACGCAGAGGAAGGGGTGGCATTGATAAAGATCGGTCAAGGACATCCTCTCTGGAAAGGTGACATTCGAACAGGGACCTAAAGGAACTGGGGGAGCAAGGTGAGTGGATTTCTAGGGAGGAGTGTTCCAGATAGAGGAGCAGCCTGTGCAAAGGCCCTGAGTGTCTTGCCTCTGATCCTGCTCTGGCTCCAGGCTACCAGAGCACATCCCCTACCCCTTTCTCACTCCTTTCTGCACTCTGCTGACTTGGGTGCCTTTATCTGGAAATACCCTTTCTCACCCTTTCCCACTCATCTCTAAGACTTGTTCCACCTGCTGGGCCCCTCTGGCCCACATCCTGCTGGATCCACTTCCTGCCCCTACAAGCCTCCTCTGGCTGCCCACTGAGTCAGGCCCTTTGTACCCACCCCTGCTCCCCCAACACCAGCTCTTGGTTTATGGGCCTCCCTCCCTCACCAGAGGCTGCGTGAACTCTCAAAGGAAAAGCTGCCTCTGGCCCAGAACCCTGCCTCCCAGTGAAGAGCTACACTGGCTGCTTCACAGAAGCCATGGCAACAACCCCCACAGGAGAGCGCCTGTGCAGGATGGGTCACTGCCTATTTGCTTAGGACCCTAACTTGCTACCTTGCTCACTGCTGCCTCCCGGAGCCTAGAATGCAACTGGCAGCAAGTAGGCCCTCAGCTAAGTAGTTGCTGAATGAAAGATGGAATCATGGAATTGGGGAGAAAAAGGGCCATCTGTAATATTTTAAACAAAAATAAAAAAATAAAAATAAAAAATGGAATCATGGAGCGTGCAGGAGACCCCAGAATGGGGTGTGGCCATAGGAAGGAATCAGAGAGCCAGGCTCAACCACCAGGACTGCCACTGAAAAGCTACCAAAGATGGTCACTCAAACAGTCCATGCCCCAGTTTCCTCATCTGTGGAGTGGCCGCAATACCACTTGCTGCTGCCTATGGTGACAGTGTTAGCCGGTTATTTGTACATGCTCCCTAAGAGGCCACTTCCTGGAAGCTGATAAGAAAATCTGGAGAAACTGAACTTTCACAGAGCAAAGTGAGGAGAGGCTGGGGAGGCTGGGTTGGGGAAGGGTTCCCACAGCGTCACTGTCCCTGAAGAGCAAAGGGACCCCAGAGTGACTGAATCCAGGGGGATGGAATGCTTGCTGAGGGCCTCAGCTGCATGCTAGGCTCTGCTGTTTAGAAGTGAGGTGACTTTAGACAATTTACCTTCCAAGCCTCAGGCGTGTTGGCTGGGAGACTCACACAGGATGAAGTGTGAACACAGGGCTTGGTGCAGGGTGGGTGCTCACGGATCGGGGTGCTTAGAAATGGGTTACTTAAATGAAACCGGGATGTCAGACCTACTTCAGGGAACCTGCCTACACCTGCTTATCTCAGATCCCTCTGGCCTTGCTGGTTAAGATCCGCCTGACAGGAAATGCTGCACGCAGCCCTGACTCTGTGCCTTTCCTCTCTGTCAGGGACACTCAAATCGTCACAAACAGCCATGGTATCAGCAGGTGGAGCTGCCCATCACTACAGGCCAAATGCCTGTAGGAATGAGTCCCCAAAGAAGGATGTCAAAGCTATGCCCATGCTGAAGGCCTTTGAATGACAGGCTGATGGGGTTAGAGAGAGGCTGAAAGGACAAGAGGGCAGGATCTTTGGGACCGCAGAAGCCCTGTGCTGTCTGTGAGCCACTGCTACAATGCCTGGCTCCACCACGAGCTTCTGAAGATGCTGGGAGGCACACCACACTCCCTCTGTCAGCCTGTGACCTCATGGGGGCCGTGGTAGGAAGCCCCAGAAACAGCGTTGACAGCCGCGGAGATGACACACACAGACAGATGTGCTTACCAAGCTCGGTTTCTCCATGGTGCCCTTGTCCTCCCTCTCACTATCTCTATATCTGTTATTTGGTCCTCAGGCTGCCTGACCCTTCATCCTGATGGCCACCCAGACCTGCTCCCTTCCGCTAACCCAGACAAGTGAGCCTGGCACACCCAGCATTTGGGATTCCCCTGGAGAGAAGTAAGTGGTCACGGAGGCTTACTCACTCGGTCACTTCCAGGGCCTTAGGGACACGCTCTACTTCGGTAAAATGAGCACGCACGGCCGCGTCGTCTCCCTGGAGCCAGCTGATGGCCATAGTGATTGCAGATGTCCACCAACGACAGACGACGTCTGGACCTGGGGGGCAGTGGTACCAAATGTCCCTCTATCACCCACAGAAACCAGACCTGTGGCACTCAGCCTGCTGGGAGCACCCAGTCCGCACATGGCATGTGCCGTCCCTACCTTCTGGCGATGAGCCAGGGGATTCTGTTGCCCTCACACATTTCTTTCTTTTTTTAAAAAAAACAACAAAAAACATGTTTTTATTGATTTTAGAAAGAGAGGAAGGGAAAAGGAGAGAGAGAAAATCCATCAGCTGCCTCTTCTACACCCCCTACTGGGACTACAGCTTGCAATCCAGGCACGTGCCCTGAGCAGGAATCAAACCGGTGACCTCTTAGTGCCTGGGACAACGCTCAACCTACTGAGCCACACCGGCCAGGGCTGCCCTCACACACTTCTGATGGAAGCATCACCAGCACCTTTTGTCAATATGAATCAAGAGCCTTAAAAATGTTCACTCCTGCTCTCGCTGGTTTGGCTCAGGGGTTAGAGCGCCAGCCCGTGGACTGAAGGGTCCTGGGTTGGATTCTGGCCAAGGGCACATACTTGGGTTGCAGACTTGATCCCCAGCACAGGTCAGGGCGTGTGTGGGAGGCGACCAATCAACGTGTCTCTCTCACATCAATGTTTCTCTCCCCCCTTTCACTCTCTCTGGAAAGCAGTGGAAAACATACCCTTGGGTGATGATTAAAAAATAAGTTCACTCACTCCTACAACCTGATAACCCCGCTCTGGGTGGCCTATCACAAAAGAAACGGCCTAAAATTGAGAAAGAAAGTTTAACAATGACATAGCCGGAAACAACCTGAATGCCCAGTGGCCATGACAAATGGTGTTTCCAAAGCATCTGTAGGAGCAGGCTCATGTTAGGACCTTTTAAGTCTTTTCCTCTGAGGCTTAATGTTCTCAGCTGCAAATTTATAATACCAGTGCTCTCGAGATGCCAGTGGAACGGACTTGTAAAATAAAAGGCCTAAGAGAGTGTTCTAAACTCTGAAATAAAGACAGGCCACGAGGTCAGTGATCACCATGGGGCGGCCGGTTTTCTGGTATCCTTCCCTCCCTAGGGAGAGTGACTAGAAGGGAGCATGACACCCCGTTTCTCCCAGCAGCCTCAGAAGCCTGAGAGGTGGCAGCTGACGTGCCATCACCCTGATGGCATTTTAGAGAGAGAAGCAAAGAATGTCCTGGTGCCAATTCAGTCAGCGGATTGTACCGTCACCCAAGGCCTTGAGTAGTTGGAGCAGTACAAACGCACAGATGAAAGGTCTCTTCATCAGTGGCAGATTCAAGGGCAGCCTGGGGTGGGGTGGGGGGACTGTGTGTCTGAAAGGTGAGTCCCCACCAGCCCCTGGTTCCTGGACCACTTGCTGCCCATTCTGGGTGTTTGGGAAGGTTGCTGACCTGCCCTACCAGCCAAGACCCAGGGAAGACATTCACTTGCTCACCCCACTTCTAGGAGAATTACTATTTCCAGACCCCAAAGTGCTGCCCAGCAGGTGCAAATGTGGGTTAGGGCTTTAGGGGAGCCGTAGATACAAACCTCAGATCCAGAAGATTCTTGAGTGTGTA
Organism: Miniopterus schreibersii; assembly: GCF_964146895.1. Classification (NCBI taxonomy): domain Eukaryota; kingdom Metazoa; phylum Chordata; class Mammalia; order Chiroptera; family Miniopteridae; genus Miniopterus; species Miniopterus schreibersii. The sequence continues at coordinate 183,301,156 of NC_138102.1, read as the reverse complement.
CTCACAACTAGCTGGGGACCCTGGGACAAAGGGGCTATTAAGGACTGGTTGGGCAACCTGGGCCTGTGAAGCCACCATGCAAAATGCTTACCAAGGGCTGACTTGAGCACGGAGCTGCTAGAGAAGGGTGGGGTCACAATCCCCACAGAGTCCACAAAAGAATTAAGCAATTTCAGGTATTCCAGAGCACTGGAGAATTCACTAGAAAGAAAAGATAGAGTCCCATGTACATAAAAATGAACACAAGGACCACACTCGTAGCCTGGCTGTTCAGTCCTCCAGCTCTGATACCTAATGATCATTTCTGGTCCCTTCTCCTCTGCTGCAGTGCCAGGCATATCCTGAGCTCTGCCCCCTACGCTATTCACAGTCTCCACAGGCCTCCCTTCTTCATATGTTACTGACACTCTCCCTTCTGCCTGCTGGGAGGGGGAGGGCCCGGCTTTCTCTTTCATTCTTGGCTTGGAAACCAGACTCCTCCCTTCCAGGCCCAATTCAAATGTCATCTCCTCCCAGAACTTCTCTGATCTCCCTGGTGGAGATGCCCTCCCCTTCCCACTCGGGGACACTCCAGTCAGGACCTGGGCCTTGTATGAGTGGTCTTACCCTGTGAAGAAAAGGCTGAGCTTACTAACTATGTAAGAATAAGAATTGTTGGCACATTTGGTAAAGGTCTGGGTCCCCAAGATGTCTGGGTCAGAGGTGGCTGCCTGTGCTGAGCTCTCCATAGTCCATTCCCATCCCCTTAACAGGCCATCCCTCCCCACCCCAAGGAAATCAAATCCCTAACCTACTTTATAACTGACTCCACTTGCTGAAGGGACGGGTAAAGAGGAAAAAAGGGGGGAAATGATATACTCAAGCTGGGAGAAAAGGGCAGAGGCCAAGTTGGAGGAGTAAATATAAAGGAAAAATCCCATTTCCTGCAGACCCTATACTAGTGCTGTTTCCTTCGAGGAGCTCGGGCCTCGCAGCTACCCTGGAGCTTCCTGGACAGACAGCTAAGGCAGGGGTGTCCTGGGGACATTACCAGCTCTCTTCTTCCTGGTCTCTAGCCTTCTTCTTGGCCTGAGGCTTCACCAAGGACTCCACAGCTCGCTCCAGCAGGTTCCTGCAGAAGGCCTGGTGGACCTGAGCAATGGGGTCAGCTGAGGAAAAGTAAGCCCAGAAGGGTTAAATGGATTTTACCTCTGGGCCCATTTTGTCTTTACATAGAACACAGAGGGTGGGGCGAGGAACCCAAAATATAGTTCTCCCATCCACGGAAGCTGGAGCTGAGGTAGGGGGCGGCCAGCCGCAGAGGGCAGAGCCCAGCACTGCGCAGGGCTGCGGGTGGTGTGTGCGCATGCGCGCCTGCGGGGTCTTGGCATTGAGCTCAGCACTTCTGCTCAACACTGGAGGCTAAGGATGGTGGCTGCAAGCCTTGTCAGAAAGCAGCAAACGGGAAGGAAGGTGGCTCCCCGCAGTCTCGGAGGCCACCTCTTCTCCCTGTGGCTCAGGACAGCCAGCCAAGGAGGAAAAGGGGGCAGCTGCTGCTGCGACATGACAAGGAGGACCCTGTTCCTATTTTCCAAAGCCTTGTCAAACCGTGGCCAGCGACGGTTTGGCTGAGCTGATTAATAAACAAGGGGCCTTGCAGGGCTTGCAACAGCTAAAGGACACCAGTAAGTCCTCTGCAGCAGGCCCAAAGCTGGGCATCACCTCGCCCCCAATAAGTGTGGGCCTAAGTTTGACAAGAATGAGTAAGGAGGACACTTATGAGCACATTCCAGGTGACAAGGCCAAGAGCAAGCGCCTTCGAGAGTAAGGAAGCCAGGGCAAGCCTTAGATGTGTACGAAGTAGAGGAAGGGGCTGAGATGTTAGGCTGGCTTTTGCCTTTACCCTTACGTTTTGGTGCTGTACACCACTCTCACGTTGAGCAAGAGAGTTATTTTTTAAAAAGGATAGATGTTTCTCACCTGCGTGCACACACCTATACCTGTGGAACATGCCCCTCTCCCCAGGCCCCCAGCGTAGAGAGGGGAACAGCACACAGGAAGCAGAAAGCCACTGGCTACTCAAGTCTGAGTCTACACATCCAGCCTCTACCACTCCAAGGCCGGGCAGATCGACTCTAATCACTGTCAAACGCTAGGGACAGTAAGCTAGCATCTCCTCCGACGCCTGGAGCCCTGTCCCTGTCACCACTCTGAGCACTTGATGGCCGCCTGTCACCTATTGTTCCCTAACTGCCTGTATGTCTGTCTGCTTTCCAGTGGGACTCAGGCCAGCGAACAGCAACTGCACACATCCCGTGTCTCCAAAGCACCCAGAACAAGGGCACGAACATAGTCCGATTGACGCACGGAGTGCGGCTTTCACCGTCAGAGAGGCAAGCCGCACACTCAGCTTCGCTGCTGACCAGGCTCATGAACTCCCTAAGCTTTGGGAAAAACAACACTGGATATCCTGTGTCTCCACGTGTCCAGGGCGCAGTCAGCCTGCCATCCTGGTGGTTTTCACGTCTTTCTCCAGTTCCCAATGGCTGCAGAGGTGTCCTCACCTGGGTTCCTCTGGGCACAGTAGAGACTCTCCTTGGCAGCTGACTTCACTGACCAGCTCCGCTCCATGAAAAACTTCTGGCCAAGGGGGTGGCAGAGCCAGCGCAGTGAGTCAGGGACAGCATTGCGCTCAGGACCACACAGATTCTGGGCTCGACTGAGGAAGTAATTCTGTGGAAGGACAAGGATCACAGGTGACACCAGGGTGGTGGAAGGCTGAGGAAAGATCAATGAGAGGGCTGGGACCCTCATGTACCTGAAAGTAAATGCCACCGTTGAAACTAGGGCAAGTGGCCCAGTGTCTGGCCTGCAAGGAAAGACCAAGACCTTGAAAGCCTCCTTGCCAGGCAATTCAAAGAGCCAGCACCTCAGTCTCCGGGCCCCTCCTCTGCCTGCAGGACAACATGACTTCAGGGCCCAGGAACAAGAACCGCAGGGAAATGCTGTCTATCCATGTTTTCAGAAATTCTGTTGTGTTTTTGAGTGAGGGTATGATTTCTAACCCATAAAACCACCCAATGATACAGGCCAACCTGGATGAACAGAGAAGGATGGGAGAGGCGGGAGGAGCACAGGGCACAGGGAGCTCAGGAGCCCAGCGGAGGGCACTGGGCCAGGCCTGTGGACCCCGACTGTCACACTTCTACCCTGGCCTCTACCATGAGGGAAGCTGTCTCCTTGTCTGGTTCAGTCTGATGGCTCTGACCTTTACTGGGCTCTAAGTAGCCATCAGCTAATATAACAGCTTCAGAAGACTTGAATGCCAGGGTCAGAAATAGCACCGCCAAAGCACCACTCAAGGAACAGACTGAGGAGACTGCTTCTCTCTGTGGGAGTCTGGAGACAGCTGCCTGAATCCGAGAGAAAACGAACCGGCCGCACTGCTCTACAGACACACTCAAATATATCAGGGCACTCTGAGGCCAGGGCGCGCATTTCCCTGACACCTCTCCCCATGGGCTGGCGGCACTAATGGCCTTTCCTCCTCTTTGCTGACGGCCATACCTGAAATGGGCCTGGAGAGCAAATGCAAAGGGATCCCATGACCTTCTCCTGACCCTCAAGAGAGCATTTGCTGGACCCGAGCTTGTAATAGCAGTGCTTAGAGCTGCAGCTGAGGCTCCCAACAGAGGCTGCTGGTGGGCCAGGGGCAATGCCAGGGCCTTTGAAGTCAGAAAACCTTCTAACAGCTGGAAACTCTCCCATTCTCCCAAACTCTCTCCCGAGAGCACCTGCCTGATGGTTGCTCCAGGGGAAACCGAGGACACTGGTCCAAATGCCACCCACCAACACAAGCAGAAACAAAGCCTATTTGGGTAGTATTGAAAGAGGAATGCAGAGAAGCCATTTAGAACATCATTAAGTTAAAATAGATTTTTAAGCTGAATTCTTTAAAAAGAAAAGAAAAACCTTGGTTATAACAAATCTCAGTTGGGGTGGGGGAGAAGTTTGAGTTTAGTGGTTTGAATTAATAAGAAATATAAATCCTGGGGAATAGTCATCCATAGCATGGCTTAATAACTTCTGTTGTTCTTTTCATTTTCTTGGCATTATCACCCTGTGATAATTTCCCTAAATTTTATAGACACCAGAATTCACCCAAGCTGGGACCTAGGAGGCCCTTCCCCTATAACTCATCTGCTAATTGCAGAATTCAGCAGCTGAGGGAGGAGATTCAGAACTATTTAGATCCTAAGGACCAGTCCCAACTCCAGGTTGTGACCTCAAGGTTCTCAAATAGTGTGCCAAGGCACCCTTCAGCACCACAGTGAATTCATGGCATGGCTGTGACAATGAAATGAGTTAATCAATGTTAATGAGTTGACACAAATGGCTGGCACAGTTTATTGGTAGCCTTTATTTTTTTCCTGCTTCCCTAATTTTACAGAGAAGGCAAAAGGACTTTCTCCCTGTCCAGATTGTATCTGCCTTATTTTCAAGCTGCCCAAGCTAGAATTTAACTTGTCAGACACTATGAGTGAAAAGAAAGCTCAGATGAAAAATAATACACATCATAATTCGATGTGTATGCTAAACTAGATATTACTTTTTCTTTTTTGGTAAATATACCTTTATTGATTTCAGAGAGAGAAAGGGAGAGGGAGAGAGAGAAACATCAATGATGAGAGAAAGTTATTGATCAGCTGCCTCCTGCACGCCCCCCACGGGGAATAGAGCCCACAACCCGGGCATGTGCCCTGACCAGGAATCACACCTCAATATCCTGGATCCAAGGCCAATGCTCAACCACTGAGCCACACCGGCCGGGCGATGGATGTTACATTTTTGAGGTAAATACAGCAATGCTCAACATACATCAGATACTATGAAAACTACTAAAAGAGGGCAGTTCAGTCTCAACTCAAGATCGCATAACCTTCCTTTGGGTGATGTGATATTTTTGTGAGGCTGCATTTTTGGAGGTGGTTGTAATAAAAAGCAAGTGCTGCACGGCAGGGCGTGGCTCAGCGGTTGAGCGTCGACCTAGGATCCAGGAGATCGGGGTTCGATTCCCGGTCAGGGCGCATGCTCGGGTTGCGGGCTCGATCAATGACTTTCTCATCATTGATGTTTCTATCTTTCTCTCTCTCTCCCTCTCTCCGAAATCAATAAGATATGTTAAAAAAAAACAAAAAACCAAGTGCTGCATGAAAATCAAGGTAGAACAAAAAATGAAGGTGGTGGTGTCCAATCTGACTGTGAAGTCTGAGAAGGTGTGCGGTGCTTAACAGAAAACACACATCACGTTAGTAAGTAATTACGGTTAATAATAAAAAAATTTCTCCTTTAAATTTTGTGTATTATTTTTTAATAGCTACTAAATTGTTAAGACATAAATATCTGTTAAGATATTTGTACCTAACTAACTGAAAAAAGAACTAGTAGGTATTTCTTTTAGCCCAGACAAACCATGAAAAAATTACTGAGACACAAAGGGTGCTATGAACCAAGAAAGACAGGGAACCTAGGGCTTAAACCATTTTCAGAGGCCTCTGCTTGCCTCCAAAGCCTGACCCATTTGCTAGCTAAATATATTCAACTGAATTAAAAGCTTCTTCCTCTTTAAGAAAGTACTGGCTGGGTCTCTTAATCTATCCCTTCCCTAGAAAAGCAAGCAGATGAAAGGGGCAGTTCCTCTCCTAGAGGTCAGGTCCTCTCCTTTCCACACCTTCCTGAAAACTGCAACATGCCAATCCCATTCGTGTTCTAATATTTACCCCCTTTGACGCAGCATCACCACTTCCTAGAGATTTACCCTGAAGTGGGGAGGACTGTGTGAGAGGGCGCGCCCTGCAGCACTTCTGCAACGTTCAGCAGCAGGACTGGCTCAGTGAACAATGGCACGAGCACATGCTGGAGTGTGAGTGTCTCTGCAAACAGCGAGGAGACGAGGAAGGAGCCCAACTCCTACCGTTAGGCTGAAAAAAATCACGCGGCAAAACGGCTTGGGCTATGACCATGCTAAGTAAACGATAACGCGTACGTATCACTATTGGGGAAGAAAATTCCGAGGAAAGACACATCAGACTGCTCACTGCCAGTGGGCATACCAAGTATTTCCTGGGAGGCGGGGGCTCATGGGCAGACACGGTTTCAAGGGAGCCATTTCCCCCATCCTCAGCTGCCACACAGCTCCCACGGCCGGCTCTCTAATTCCCTTTAAGGGCAGCTGCCTCTTAGCAATGTGAACGACGGAAGCCCCAGGGGGATTTCTGGGATGACGGGATGATCCCAAACTTTATATGGGAAGGTGAAGAGCGAAAACTAGTCACTAGAGCCAGAGGACTGACACTTCCAGATATCAAGACATATAAGAAGACTCGGCCATTATGGGGGTGTGGGGTGAGGGCACTGGAACTGACTGGGGCATCCAGAAGCAGACCCGTTACAACAACAGCACTTGATTTAGGGAAAAGGGGCCTCAGTGCAGTGGGAAAGGACAGTCATTTTAATAACAGATCTGGGGCAGGGGCATATCCATATGGGAAAAAAGTCAGTCTTTTTGGAGGTACGCTCATACCTCCAATTCATATAAAAATTGATTCCAGGCACCCGGATATGGGCCTCTACGTGAAAAGAACAAAATAAAGCCTCTAGCAGATAATATAGGAGACTATCTTCAGGACTCTGAGGTAGGACAAAGACTTATTAAACAGGACATAAAATGCCCAACTATAAAGAAAAAGGCTAATATTTGGATTTCATGAACATTAAAAACTTGTGCTCATCAATCAACACCACTAAGGGAGAGAACAGGGGAGCCACAGGGTGGGAGAAGACATTTGTAAGCACATATCCCACAAAGGACTACGGCCAGACTACAAAGATCTCTTCAGATCCGTAAAAAGACAGACTCCCCAAATCCAAAACAGGGAAAAGACTTGACTAGGGCTTTCACAGAAGAGACCACCCAAATAGCCAGCAAACCATCCAGATGGCCAACAAAAAGGTGTCCAACATCCTGAGTCACCTGGGAAATGCAAACGAAAACCACAGTGAGATACCAGCAGGAGGGCTAAAAAACCAAAATCGACACAATCATGTTTGGTGAGGAGGCAGAACAACTGGACACTGCTGGTGGAGTGGAAGTCAGTAGAGCCACTTGGGAAAACTGTTAGGCAGCACCTCCTAAAGCTGAACCTCTGACTCAGCAATGCCATTCCTAGGGATAGTCACGTGCTCTCCGAGCGACGCACAGGGACATTCACAGCAGCACTCACGAGTCACAATAACCAAAACCAGGAAACAAGTCACAAGTCCATCTACAAGTGGGATAGTCCAACTGTGGGATGCTATAAAGCAATGAGAATGGACAATCCATAGCTACATACAACATGGATGAAATACACATGACACGGAGCAGGAGCAGCCAGAACACACAGCACATACTCTCTGACTCCACTTCCAAAGTGTCAATAGAGGTGACACAGCGGAGGTGATCAGGACCCTGGTTACTCTGGCTGGAGAGCCTGGGGGCAGTTTGCTGACTGCAAGGGGGCCCAAGGGAGGCCTCTGGGGTCTTGGCTGTGCTCTGTTTCTTGCTGTCTGCTGATTATATGGGTGTGTTCTCTGTGATGTCACTGAACTGTGTATTTATGATTTGTGTACTTTTCTACATGCACACTGTGCCTCAATAAAAAGTTTACAGGAACAACAGGTGCATTAAACTATGGTGACAGAATTCAGAATAATGGTTACCTTTGTGGGAGGTAGGGTGAGTGGAGAAGGCCTGTAGGAAGCTTCTGGAGGTGATGGGAACACTTTTTTTTTAATCTATTGATTTTTAGAGAGGGAAAGGGAGAAAGGAAGAGAGGGGGAGAGAGGGAAAGAGAGAGACATCGAGTTGCTGTTCCACTTATTTAAGTATTCATTGGTTGATTCTTGTATGTGCCCTGACAGGGGATTAAACCTGCAACCTTGGCCTATCGGGACGATGCTCTAACCAACTGAGCAACCCGGCCAGGGCATGTTCTATTTCTTTTTTTTAATTTTTTTTTTCTAAATTGATTTCAGAGAGAAGGAGAGAGAGAGACATAGAAACATCAATGATGAGGGTCATTGATTGGCTGCCCCCTGCACACCCCCTACTGGGGATGGAGCCCGCAACCCAGGCATGTGCCCTGACCAGGAATCAAACTGGTGACCTCTTGGTTCATGGGATGATACTCACTGAACTGAACCACACCCGCTAGGGCCATGTTCTACTGCTTGATCTGATTGGTTGCTACATGGGTGAGTTCACTTTGTGAAAACCCATCAAGCTGTAAATGTGTGCGTTTTTCTGTATGTACATTGTACTTCAATAAAATTAATGTCTTCAACATACCTTCTGGGGCGGAGAAGTTATAAGTGTAACGACAGCAGCCCAGAGCACTAGGACAAACAAGTGGAATAGAAGAGCAGCCTGGCCAACGCCTCCTGCTCTCAGCCTGGATTCACTTTGCCCTGAAAGCCCATGACTTCCCCTAAGATTAGGTCAAGACCCTGGTATGCTCTCCGGGCAGCCAGATCAGCCCCACCTCACACTAATCCTACTGTCCTGAAAACTTGGTCCTTGTTTAGAATCCCTGCCAGACTGTACACTCCCCAAGGACAAGACAAATGTCCTGCTCACTGCTGTATTTCCACTGGGAGAAGTGCCTGGCCCAGAGCAGGGACTCGGTCATGTTTGCTGAATGAACGTCTTATCTATGGTCATGAAGATGGGGTTGAGACCCGCCCTTTGTCACCTAGACTATTGTGATACACTTCAGGAAACATCAGTGTCACCAAAGGGCCCATTCCTGTTCACTCTCAGCTCCTCAGTGCCATTACTGAGATAGGAAAACAAACGGAGACGTCATCACTGTTTTAACACAGCTGATGCACTTGGCAGCCCACCCGAAGAGGGCACTGAATAAAACATGCCTGTCTCTGCTGAGTAAGAGAAAGCCTGTGAACCAGCTGGTATGAGAGCCTGTGAGTTCCCCTTGTGAATTTCCAAGGCCGGATCCATCCGGACACACTGGAGGCGCCTGATGACCGCAGCTCCCACCCTTGGTCTGACCTGGGCTCCTTGCAGATGTGCACCGTCTTCCATTCTGGATCCGCAGTGCCGTGATCAACACAAGGTGCCCAATGAATACCCTTTGAGTAAATAAATAAACTAGGAGACACGACCAGAAGATTCCAAGACTTTTTATCACCACTCAAAGAGCAGAAGAGTCTATATTAACTCCCCATTATGGGTCACTCTGTATCACCGACTCAATCCTATCTTATGGCACCAAAATGTGCTGCTTATGCTGGTAAGGGCCAAGAGGGGGGGTCTGTTTTATTCACTGATCTAAGTACTTGTGGAATGACCCACTGAATGAATGTCTACCCCTCTAGGTGGTCAGCACCCAAGGGCAGGGCCCACAGCTCCTCGCTGAAGAAGATGCTCAGCAAAGGCTCGAAGGTTTGCAGAGGAAACCAAAGGCACTTACCGCCAGGAAGCCCAGCTTGCCTCCACACCGGGTCTTGAGCCCCAAGGCGGCAGTCAGGTGGATCTCCACCAGCGTGCTTGGCGGGATTTTCTCCTCTGCACATTCAGCCAGGTTCACAGCACACAAAGCCATGTGGACATCTGAACACGCAGATCCCACAGGGAGCTTTCCTGTGGAGGCAGAAACAGACACTAATGTGGACAGACTCCTGCTTTCCTAGCAGAGTTACAGCAGAACCAGTGAACTCTGTGATCAGATAGTCCCGGATGGGGTGCACGGCTCTGCAACTTAGTAGCTGCATGTTTCTTTCCACCTCACAAAGGGAACAAGAGAAAACTTGCATGTCATGGCACATGGCTCTGCATAAATGGGGGCCTGTAGAGGACTCAGAAGAAGGTACTGTAACATTTTCCAAAACACTGTGGACAGTACATCCATGTTCTGCTACTACAGTCCCGTGTCTCCAAACCTGGTGTGAGGTCATGAAAAACTTAAAATCACCTGACTTGAATTTATTTTCACTTCAACAGATCCCCACAGTATGTAACCATGCCCCCTTTTGAGGAAGGAAGTAACACAAAACTGAGCAATGACGGCCACACACATCTTGGTTTAGTAGCTGGTGGTCAGGAAAGGCGGATACACCCTCCTGTATGAGGGCTACACAACTCATCTGGGGTCGCCCTGAAGTCAGGGGCTGAAGTGACCTTGCAAAGGCACAAGGGCCCATCAAGGCTCCGAGGCTTTCACAGGACTGGGAGGTGGCTGGGGCAAGCAGCCTCCACACTTGGCTAAGGAGGAAAGCTGGGCCTCAGGGTGGGCCCATGTCAAAGGTCAAGATGGTGGCCAAGCCAGGCCTCCCAACCTCACCCAGCCCTGCATTCTTCCCACTGGACCACTCTGCCTCCCTGATCTTTTGATTGGAGGAGACCTGAGCCCACATCCTTCATTCTGCACAGGTGTTAGAAGTTGGTCTCCCCAGGGAGGTACCACCGAGTTTTCTCCATTAAGGGAGGGAGGGCGGAAGGCAGTGTGGGACCATGTTTTAGTTACCTGTCCCCTCAGCCAGTGCCTTGCACAGCGCCTGGCCCACAGCACTGCAGAACTGGTGAACGTTTCGCATCCTTCCATGCAAAACGAAGACTCTCCAGAAAGCCTTTCCTGAAACCCTTCCCAACAAGTACCCACCGCATGGAAGCCCCCCTTCTGCTCCACCACACCGAAATGCAATTCACTTGCTGACCTGTCTGCCTCTCTATTAGAGCAGGAGTTTGTTGAGTGAAATAAATGACTGGCTGGTGGACTGAAGGGTCCCAAGTTCTATTCCAGCCAAGGGCACATACCTTAGTTGCAGGTTTGATTCCCTGGCCCCAGCTGGGGCGCGTGCCGGAGGCAACCAACCGATGTGTCTCTCTCACATTGATGTTTCTCTCTCTCTCCCTTCCACTCTCTCTGAAAAGCAATGGAAAAAATATCCTCAGGTGATTAAAAGAAAGAAGAAAATAAAGATTGTATTTCGTTGAATCTAAGATGCCATCAATTTTAAGTTTCACCACTAATTTAAGTACCACTAAGGAAAAAACGCTGCCAACGCAACCATACGTGCTGCGTAGAGGACACAGCCCAAGTGCAGAGATGATAATGAGAAAAAACGGACGTGCCTTAAACTGATGAACCACAGTGATGAGCACCCCCACAGCCATGGATGCGGGCAGAAGGCCTATCCAACCATCTAACAGTAGTGTAAAGGGTGGCGACTGGGGCAGGAGACTGGAAACCGAGCCAGGGTGGAGAGACAGCACAGGGCACCTCGAGGCAAGCCAGGCAGCAGTGGCACCCCTCACCTGTGATGTGCAGCTGGTGCAGCCTGTGATAGGCCAGGGCTGCGTCCCGGGCGCTGGCCTTGGCTTCGTCCTCAAAGCGCGCTGCAGTGGCCGGGGTGGCCCGCCGGCACTGGAATACCTTCTTGAGCAGCCAGCGCACCAGGCGCAGCTTCTGCAGGCTGTAGCGGATCACGTTCCAGGAGAGGCTGCAGGCCAGGTCCAGGCGGGAGGTGGGCAGTGCCCGGCCCAATACCGACAGGCAGGTTTGTAGGTTGGCAGCAGCAGCCGCAAAATCCCCCTAGAAAGCAGCAAGGGGGTGTAATGTTCACTGGCCTTACTGTGGCCTTTTGGTTTGTTTAAATAAAAATTTTTACTCCCTCTTTATCCCTTCATTCTCCAGATTATCAGAGTGAGACATGCTCATGCTCACTGAGGAAGATCTGGGAAAATTGTGAAAGCTACAAAAAAAAAAAAAAAAAAAAAGAGGAAATCATCTGTAATTTTATCCCACAGAAAGAATGACTACTGACACTTAAATATATTTCCTCCCAGCCTTTTTAATAAATTGAGATTGAACTGTGTTCTATCTTTGAGCAAATAAGCTCCAGTTTCCCACAGCAGCTTTTACACATAAGATAACCTGGATTTAGATGATCACTTGTATCATCTTTCAGGTTCTCAAAGTCTGTGGTCCCTGGAGACCAGCAGCGCCAGCCCCTGGGACCTTGTTAGAAAGGAGATTCTTGCTGTCCTACCCCCACCCTCCTGGATCCACTGAGCCAGAACCTCTGGGGTTGGGCCCCCATGTGGTTCTGGTACCTGCTCACGTTTGAGGACCACAGTTTTAGCAAACACACTGCTGAGCTACTATAACCAAGGATGTGGGTGAACTGCTCTGCCAACCCGAGATGGTCCCTGTGCTAAAGCCTCCTCCTCTGTTCTCCCACTACTGGCGGCTCAAAGACTCAGGCTACCTCTCCTCTGCCACATCACGCAGTGAGTATGAAACCTGGGCTTGTCTTCCTACATCATTACAGGACGCGGATTATTACAAGGCGAAGGTGGATGACAAGGCTGAGGGCGACAATCCCTAAGGTGGCGGTGGCAACTTCCCAGCCAGGAGAAGCACCTTTATTTACAGATTCCAAAGGAGGCAGCCTTTCCCTGTGCCCGTGGTTCCTCTTTCCCGTCTTTCCCAGGAAGGCTGGCTGTTCCCAAGGCTCATGCTTTGGCTCTTGCCTCTTCCAACTCTCCCCAGACACCCTCCCAGCAGGCCCATAGCTTCTAATACACTCTGGTCCGGCTTGCCTCAGCCCCATGGCCTGTTGCCTGGTGGCTTCTCAGGGCACTTCCAAATACCGTGGCTTAGAGCCCACATCTTCCAGCCTCCCCCCTCCCTGAGCCAACGTCATTGTCACTTTCTTTCCATCGTACATCTCAGATCTTCCTTGACATGCCTCTCCTTTCAATTCCAACTCCCTGCCACTCCCCTACTTGCTCCTGTGTATTTCACGTTGCCCTCCTCTAATCCATCCTTCATTCAGCCACTAGAATGACATTCTAAGCAGACTGAAACCTGCCTCCGGCATACATGTCCTAGGATTCTGTTCTCTTGGAACAGTCCCACTTCAAGGGGGAAGCCCACAGCAGCCACTACATTCCAGGAGCCACGGCCCCGGGCATGGTGGACAGACCCAGGCTGTTCAGGAGGGGAGAGCAGGCCTGCAGTTTTCTGCTGCTGAGGGGTGTTCTGTTCTTGTGCCTCCCAAGATGGGATGTTTAACTCTTCCTCCAGGGCTGACTTGCCCCCGAATCCTACCTATAAACTCTCTTTTGTTGATTTTAAAAGAAAACTTTCAATGACTTTACCTGCTCAAAAATCTTCCTGATTCTCTACAGAATTGGGAAAAAGCCCCCAACTGGTTACTGTTTGGGCCCCAGCGATACCACCAGCCTCAGCCCTCCTCTCTCCTGACATGTCCTACACTCCAGGCACACCCATCTACTTGCCGGTCCCCAGATTTCCCATGTAGCCATGTCTTCCTCAATGTTTGGCAGATCCTCCCTGCCCTTGACTGCTCTGCTCAAGCTCCTGATTCCCTCAGCTAGAAGCCTCTTCTGCCCCAAACTCCCACAGCACTTTAGTCTTCCTGTCATTTTGTGTCCATGGAATTATTTATGCATATGTGCCTCTGCCCCACTGCCCTGTGTCGGTTAGGGGCAGGGTCCCTTCCTCCTCTCAACACCAGCCCCTTCCCCTGCAATCACACAGCACGGGACTTTATTCACTAGGGCATTCAATACAACTTGCTAAGTTATCTCTTGTCCTGGAGGAGGCAGGGGAAAGGTGGACGGCAGAACTCACCCTGGCGAGGTCCAGGTCTGCCTGCTTCCGGTGCCTCCAGAAGGTGACGGAGGAGCGCGAATGTGGCCGGATCACTGGCTCTCCATGGACCAGCAGCTTCACAAAGACGCTCAGGACAATCACACCATTGACCAGCCACAAGAGGATTGTTGGCATCATCCAGTCAAACCAGCCCCCAGAACCTAAAGAGCAGTATCTCAGTTGACGACGAGGAAGGGCCCCCCTTGGAGCAGCCCAGGGACTGCAGGGCACCTGACTGATGCCCTAATATTGAGCCTTTGGGCAGAGGACAAGATTGCTTCCTCACTAACTATGTCTAAGTGTTTAGGATAGCAACAATCCACACTATAGGAACACTAGAGACAATTCTAGAGCCCAAATAGGACCCCTGAAATTCTTGTTACTACGGAGCTGAGTGCCACAAAAATCTTTGTTAACCAAGGGGGTTAGGTCCCTGGTTTCATGACTTAGGCAGAAACACCACACGCTCCTTCAAACGGGCCCTGCAGTCCTATTCCCCGGGAATTAGAGCAGTGGGGTTCACAGTTTAGTTTGCTCTTTCTGACTGAACTCAGGTTTGCTCTTTTGCTTCCAAAATGCAACTTACACCCATTCCTATCAAAAGCAAGCAGGCAAGGGGCAACACCAAAGCCCTCCAGGACCTGATGGACAAACTGAGCAGTCTGCACACAGGATCCTCCACCCACCTGACTCAAGTGACAGTATGTTGCGGCCAGAGCCTGAGTACGGGTGCTGGTCAGAGTCGTGGGCCCCTCCCCACTGCAGCAGGGCAGTCAGGGGGTTAAAGGACAGGCACAGGAAGGTGAGGAAGCACAGCAGGATTCGCGAGCGGTCCACCATGCCCAGAGCCATGGGAGGAGAGTCCGGTTCATCTTTGACCTTCAACACAGGGCCACAAGGCTAGAGTGAGTGAACACCACGTGGGCTTTTATAGCACTGTACTTTCATACAGATCAGAATCAGGCTGTGAGGTTTAAATTCAAGACCATGAAGGAGGCAGCAGGAAAGCCAGGAGGAACCTGCCACTCAAACCCCACAGCACTCACCCGCTAGCCCCCTGGGAAAGAACGTGTTCTAAACACCAAAGGCAGATGAGCCGCGCTTTTCAAATAGAGTCGCTCACAGCAGAGAGCGCCCCACACGCCTGTTTCTGTGCGATTCCCCAGCACGCAATACTAATCCAGTGACAGAAAGCAGAGCAGTCGTCCGAGGCTAGACACGGTATGTGAACTATTTGGACTGGTGTATGAGGGAGCTCCGTGGGTGATGAGAATGCTCTGCATCTGATTATAGTGAGTTAAGTGTATGTACTACAATACTGTATAAAACCGTGCAATAGGAGTTCTCTATTACAACACATAAATTATACTCCAACAGAGCTGATTCGAGACCACACTTCAGCATGGATCTATGTGCAGGAGCTTGCCTGTTTTACAACCATAATGTTGCCTTTTTCCCTCCCCACTTTACAGAGGGAGAACTGGAGGCAGAGGCCTTGCCCACCTGGGAGCCTCCAGAGGGGGAGGGAGGCTGGGGTCGAATCTCCCGACTCCCAATGTGCAAATACCATGCCCCTCATTTCAATATTTTAAAATCATTTGAAAATTTCTTATGATGTTGAGGTACTTGATTAATTTGATGTATACATCATATGGCCTTTTGTTATCAAACAATCACATTTATAAAACATTTCGAAAATAGAGCTTCCTTAGTAAAATTAAGTATATGACACTGTGAACAGTTAGAACAGAAACAAACCTTGGAAGGGAAATTTGTGCTTTCAGAGTCAGAAAGCACCAATGTCAAAATACAGCGCAGATCCAGTGGTCTCCACAGGTGCCCAAGAAGATCATTAGGCTCAAGCCTCTTTTAACCAATTCCATTAAACAGCAATTGCTGGGGGGCTTTCTTGGTCTATTAAAGGCCCCTGGTTTGAAGTTATTTGTTAGATTGCAACAACTGTAATCATTTCCCGAAGAGGGCCCAGAGGCAGCCTCATACTAAACCAGCTGATGAATCTCACAAAGTGGTCTTGCCAGGCCCATTAAGGGCAAGGGAAGTAATGAGGCGCCTCTAGCAATGCTTCGCGCACACACAACAGCTGCTGTGTTTCCGCTCTGGATCTGGCCCTCATTCCTCTCCGATGGGCCGTTTCAGCAAAGACCAGTTCACCCAGACTACACTGAACCAGTTAAAGAGCCCCGACTGTTTCCACCCCCAGAGTCAGTTCTCTCTTTATTCTCTAAGACCTGGCTAATTTCACAGAGTTCCTGTTCCTTCCCGCCCAGATGCCTGCTTGTGCCCCCCCTAATATTAACTTCAGAGAGATCCAGGGGTTGGAGGATTTCAAAAGCTCATACCTTCGCCTCATCTAACAGAGGGCTTCCGGGCTCAGAGTCAATGGAGTAGGGGGAGAAGCCAGCCTGGGACCCTGAGTCAGAGGCCGGAGGGGACATCAGAAGCACATTCTGATTAAAGTCATCCATCTTCAGGTCCACGTCACTGTCCACCAGGCTGCCTAGGTCGATGCCCTTCAGGAGCTCTACAAAGAAAACCCTATCTTGCAAATGGTCTGTTTTTATAGAGTCCCACCTGGGTCGGGGCAGGGTGGGGGTAGAGAAGGGCGCATGGCCCCTGCTCCTGCTTCACCCTTGAAGGCACCTCTTCCAAATCAGTGGGCCCTCCCCAGTGCCCGGTCCCCGGCACAGGCCTTCTCCTGTAACTCACTGTTTTTCTGACTTGCCAGCTTTAGCACCATGTTCTCCTGGCGCAGTTTGTGATTGACCTGCTGCAAGTATTTGATGTAGTCAATGGCCTTCCTCAGCACACCAGACTTGTGCATCTGGGAAGGAGATGGGTGAAAACACAGTGGCATCAGTTCAGGCTGTGCAGTAAGGAGGGCACAGGCCCAGAGCTCGTGGAGTGACAGCACAGCTCTGGAGCAGGGGGTCCTGCGTTCTGGTGCCGGCTCTCCCACTGATTAGCTCTGCTATCAGGATAAGGTGCCTGACATCTCCAAACCTTACTCTCCTCCTCCTTAAAACGGAGATAATGATAATCATATAAATTATAGGCATGCAGCAGGGACTAAATGAGACAATACATGGAAGGAGCTTAGCTCCTGGCCTGGCACAGACACTTGGCAACTAAATTTAGCTGTATAAGTACTTCCTTTAATAATCCCAGCACCAAACCGACTTTAAGGAAAACAAATGACAAAAAACCAGTGTACTGTTGGATGGTTATTTTAAATAAAGGTATATTAGTACCTTTCAGATTTGTAGGCTACAAAGAAAAGTGCAATTTTCTTTTAAAATGTAGGTGAAGATAAACAAATAGGTAAAAAAGAAAATCCATGTGCCAGAAGATACATTTACTGAAACATCAGAAATATATGAAAAATCAATTTCCTCTATTTGCTATTGATCCCGGACCCATTTCAGGTTTCTCTCTTTTCTAACAGGTGAAAATATTGCTAGCCACCCTGAGCACAATTAAACACAGGCCAGCAGTGCCATCAGCTGACTTCAAGGTACAAAGTTGTGCACCATTTCTCTGCCTGTGGCTCTGGGATCCATCACTGCAGAGCAGAGTCAAAGGTCTAGGAAGGCCACTGCCTTACCAACCCCCAACAGTCCCTTATGTTGCTTAATATTTTGTTATCTTGAAAAACCCTAAATGTTTTAACAAGAAAGCACCCAATTTACATCCACTCAGCCTGGGCCTGAGATTCCTAAATTCCCGAGGCAAAGACAGGTAGAGAGGAGATGGTAGAGCACAAAACACCATTTTGCTTGGCAACTACCTTGGCATCTGTCCCCATGACCAGGTCCTTCAACTCGATGATTTTGTCATTGATGGAGGAGCGATACCGCTTCTCAATGATGTTGTGTGTCGTCCGTCTTTCTCCCTCTTTGGGGGGTTCAAGCTGCTTGACTCCCCCGGGTACCTGCTTAATGGGCACTTTCTCTTGCCCCATCATCACAGGCATTGTGGTCAGAATGGTCCCACTGCTGCCCACCAGGGTCTAGAAAACAGGCACAGACACAGAGCAGGATTACCCCTTGGTTAGTTTGAGTAAAGCAACCTGTGGCTTGTCTACGTGGCATCACCTGGCAATGCTCTTGGTGGCCTGAGGCCCTTTCTGGATTGTCAGGCCCCAAGAAGCCTGAGGAGCCACAGAACCTCAGTTACAATGCCTCTTTCAGAATCACTGTCCATTAAAGTAATACTTCAATAGGATTAATGTGGATAAATTTGTCTTATCCTTTGATGTAGGGGTTCAGGAACAGGTCATATGATTTCTGCTTTGCTGTCAAACCATTAACCATCTCTGAGCAAAGCTGGCATTCAGCACCCCACATCACTCTGGCCCCAGGGGAAACTTTCTCCTAGTGTATGACACATTTTTCCCTCTCACATGACAATTAAACTTACTGCATTTCCTTATACAATGTGGTCATCAAAAAGCTCAAGGGCAGAACTGACACTCTCATCAGAGCCATTTTATTAAATAAATAGGCCAACCACAGAGGCTTCCTCCATTCCCCCCCAAATCTGCTTTTCCCTGTTTCTATTTTTACTAATTTTAGTTCTATTTTGTCCAATAAATGGCCTTAAATATCCAAATGATCAACAAATAAAAAGCTGCTCAACTTCATTAGTTACCAAGAAATAATTTGCACATAATAACACACATTTTAAAGTGTACAGCTTGATGAATTTTTACATATGTATACAATGGGTATAACTGAGATAACCCAGACCAAGACATAAAGGATTTGTACCCCCTAGAAAGTTCCCTCATGCCTCTGCCCAGCAATGCCTACCCCTTCCTCCTCGCATAATCTACTCTGACCTCTATCACCACGGCTTAGTTTTGTTCTTCCTGAACTTCATATAAGTGGAATTATTAGCACGAGCTCTTTCTTGACAGGCATCTTTTGCTCAACACACTATATCTGAGGTTCAATCGTGTAGTCATATGTATCAAGAGTTCTTTTTGGATGGATATTTGGGTTGTTTCCAGTTCCTGGCTTTTAAGAATAAAGCTTGCTTTCAAATTTTCATCACCTTTTACTGTCAGACTTTCTTGCTAAGATACTGAAAGTGGCTGAAACCCTACAACTGAAGGATGGGTGCCTTCCATGTCCCTCACCTTGGAGCCCCTCCCTGCCTAGTGGGTCTAGGGTCCTTTTGAAGCCAAATCTCCATCAGTGGGACCTGAGAGGCGGATGGTCTGTGTGGAGCTATTGCCCAGGAACTGGGGCTCCTCTGCTGTTCCCCTCTAGACCCTGGTACTCCCATGTAACATGCATCGGTGGTACTTCTCACAGGGAAAAAACTAAGGGGGTGATATTTGCAATATGACTGACAGGTTCCATAAAGCTTCTGCACCTACTCAGCACAGAGGCTTTGTTAACATCTCTGAGGCCTAACACCTCCCAGAAAGGAGGCGGAGGGTGGAGGGTGGGGGGAAGGTGGCTCTTACTGGAACTTGCAGGGCGGCTGTTTGGATCGGGGTGGTGAGGGCGGTGAGGGCCGGGTTCTGGACTGCGGCCATGACAGGGCTGCCATCTGTCTTCAGTGTGGTCAGAACAAGGGAATCTGTCTTGATGATCTGAGGCTGTACCAGGACCTGGCGGAGAAGGAAGCAAAGGAAGGAGGTGCATTCCTCTATTTAGCATTAGCTCTTACTGCACAGACACTCCAGGGAAGAGAGAGAGAAAAATTTTCATGAAACTGAGAATAGAGCTTGACTACTGGGTTGAGGGGGACAAAGAGAGTACAGCTGAAGAGAGTCCTGAGTATTACGGTTGCAAGGCTTCGAGGAGAGCAATGCCAGTGGCCTAGCAGGGGAAGAGCGGGCATGGCTTGGGGCAAATGGCAGCAGGGACAGAGCCTGATTTTGGACATACTCAGGAAAGCCAGGAGCCTGGCTGAGAAGCAAAAATGATGAACCAAGATTTTTTTGAGATAAATTACTCTGTTAGTAAGAAAATACAGTGCCACTATGACACATGACTTAAAAACATTTTAGCACATTTCTTTCCAGTTTTATGCCCATCATCTGTGTAAAGGATACACCTGCATTTACTGACTTACGTGAGTGCCAGTGCACATCCTCAGGTGCCACCTCAGCCAGGTCTCTGGTGCCTTACAGGGCCCAGGCATCCCTACCCACCCTACAAGCTGCTCCCTCACGCTCTGATGGTCCTTTTTAGGCTGTAGATCACATCTTCAACCGAAGACCAGCCAACAGCCCCAAGCAGTGCCTCCCTGAATTCTTGTCAGCCACCTACCGGGACCTGCTGCACTTGGGGGGCAGCAACTGTCTGCACCGTGGCTGGGGCGAGGGTCTGCAGTGTGCCATTGGCCGTCTGTGTCAGCACCCGCTGGGCCTGCACTGTCTGTACCTGCTGCTGGATGGTTACCGGCTGCACCTGGGAGGATGTCACTAGGCTCTGGACTTGAGGCTGAAGGACTTGGGAGAAGAGAAAGAAGTCACATGGACGAGGGATGCACCTGTCACTGCAGCTGAGCAACAGCCGAGGACGGAGCGCCCTGTAGTGACCCCGACTCCCGCCTGACGCTGAGCAAGACATGCACAGCCATTTACAAGCTGGTCTACGTAACAAGAACATCCCAAAGGGCTGCAGCAATTTCTGAGGGAACGGGTGCAAGTTATTTTATTAGTCTGGGTGCTGGGGTGGAGGTGAGGGAAGGTAATCGGCAAATGACTGCACCCAACAAGGGAGTTAACAGATGGGACAGAAAGTGTACTTTGGGGTGACTGTCTCAGCTTTTTGCCTTGATGCCTCCCCCCTCCCCCTAGACCCTTGAAGCCCACTGAAGAACTGTCAGAGAAATAACATTCCCACCCGGGGCTCCCCACAGGGCCAGATGGTATGTGATGAAAAGGCACAGGGACACAGCACAACAGGGAAAGTCACTCCTTCACTGGGCACACACTGAGGGCCTACTAGGAGGCCTGCTACTCCGAGACCCAGCACCTATGCTGAAAGTTGTTTTCTCTGCCGTGGATGCTCAGGAGATGTTTGCCAAATGAGTTCTCAACCTACAGGAGCCAAGGTCTGGCTGTTGCCTGGGTAAGTTTCATGACTAATTTTACTCAAGCCACCCCCTCTAGTTACCAGGACAGCCCTGTTTACTCTGCCTGCTGGGCTCTCTGAAGCAGGCACAACAGCTATTAAGGTGTTTGAAGAGGCAGAATAGTACCCGGTCCCGTACCAGTTCTGACTGCCAGGTACCGAACCCTCCTTTAGACAGGACCAAATCGACAGGTTCTCCCATCCTCAAAGAGGACAGAACTACTTACAATCTGCCTTGGATGTATCAGCAAACTGACACAAACTTTCCAGCCACCACCACTACCATAGCTGACTTCTGACTCACCTTGAAAGCTGGTAGCCGCATTCTGGTATATCAAAGGCTGCTGGATGATCCTCGTCTGGGGGGCAGTGCTGAATGTCGGGGTGATCATTACCGTCTGCTGCTGCAGCTGAGCTTGAGGCTGGGGCTGGGGGCGGGGCTGAAGAACGGGAGCTGCCCTTGTTGGATTAAGAACCGAGGTGGGGGAAACCTTGACCTGCAGGGCTGGAGCCTGGGGGGAGGTGGCTGAGGGAGAGAAGGAAGATAAGGGGGCCTGGCTGAAGGAGCGCTGCACCGAGGGTCCCCCGGCTCCGCCCCCGCTGCCCCTGCCATTACTGCTGCTGCCGCCGCCGCCACTTCCACCGCCGCCAGGGAAGGAGCTACACAGCTGCTCCGAGAACAAGTCAGGAAACTCTCCCACTTGATTGCTGACAAACTGCAGCATCTCTGTGAACAAATGAAAAGGAGTCCTTTTATTGACATCCAAAATATTTATTAACTTTGAAATTTGCTTAAGAAACTGAGGCATGAAAATCCAAATGGCATTCCCAAGATCAGAGCAGAAATGGGTCAGGAAACCCTCATCTCTCTACTGAGGGACAACGGGCCAGGACTTCATCCGTTTGATGTTCTCTCCTGACCCCACCTCCAGGCTCTTTCTACCCACCTTCCTGGTTGTACCAGGCCCATCAGGAGCCGCCTCTGTGCTGGGTGAGGGTTGCTTTTGGAGAGCATTGCTGGTCCCATTTTACACTTGGGGATACTGGGGCAAAAAGTGGGTAGTCACTGTCCTAAGGCTTTGGAGCTCAGTAACCTCACGTCCACCGCTCCCGTGGCAGAGCAGGAGTCATATGTGTCTGGCTGCAGAGCTGTGTAGACCCAACTCTCCCTCACCCCAGGCAGCCTTCCCTCCTGACCACAGGCAGGCCCTGGGCCTTCTCTCTAAGATGGGTATAGCCCTGGGCACTACTGGTAACACCCCCCACACCCGGCGCCAAGAACACTCAGGGACAGTGAAGTTGATGGGCCCCGAGTCTTGAATCTTTAGGGGTGGAACAGATGGAAAACTATCCATAAAGTCCAGAACAGGGAAATCATTTGACCAAGGTCACACAAGTCATCTGGAGAGAGCGAGGTCTCTGGCCCCAGTTTCGTGTTCTACTGCACCACAATGCTTTCACTGTCAGAGGGTCAGGGCGAAGCAACCTGGGCCCTGGACTCCATGCTTTAGAGGGCCCACTCTGGCCCTGCTCTGGCTGTGCCTCTTTCCCCTGGGCAAGCAGTCTGTGGGACCAACAAGATGTGTCGACCTGGAGACCATGCCCCTGGAGCCCTGGCCTAGATCAGGTTCCAAGTACCTGGGACCCCTGAATTCCTGGCCCAGGGGGCTTCAAGCCTGCTCCTAGGGCCTCTTGCCCTGGTTCATCCTCGCAAAGGATTACCAAAACCCAGCCTAACCCATAACTCATCTCTCATGACTCCTTCCTTCTTCCTCATAGGGCTGGTCCCTGTTAGGAGTCTGGAGCCTCGGCTTTGTCCCAGGTATTTTTAGATTGACAATTCTCTACGCCGTCCCCCCACCCCCCACCTTTCCTCTGCAATACATTCCCAAAAAGTTACTGCTTGCTCCTAAACTCTGGTACCCCCTCTCCACACCTTCAAGGCCACAGATGCTCTGATTTGGTGACCAAAATAAAAAACAAAACTAAAACAACTCTCTGAACACCGCTTCCATTATGTACCGCAAACCACCAGCAAGTTCCTCCCAGGTCTCTAACAGAACAGGGTGGGGGCGGGGCCTGGGCTGTGATGAGTCTTATGTTAGGCAAGGAAAATGCTACTGGGGGTTTCTAGTGTGACCTCCATATCGGATAATTGGAGCTTAGCAGTTCAGCACTTTAAGTGTCCAGTCAATTCAACCTGCTGGCAAAATTGCACCTAACAAGATTAAAGGGTGCATAGTGGAGTTATTTACCAACACCTCGACACCACTGTCTCTACTCGGCCTGTAGTGAGAGGGAGAAATGGGCAGATTGCCACAGATACTGTCACTCGTACCAACCAATTTCAATTCCTTAATACATGATTAAACTAAAAAATGTCCTCAAACTCAGCACAAAATTTAAAACAGAATTTAGTGCTGACACATTCCAAGTACACCACCACAAGATTATAGAAAGCGTTAAGAAAGTGATTAAGAGAAACCTAGTAATTTGTTGAGCTTTCCAGAATTCCCATAAAATGCTGAGTCTGGGGAATTGACACCGAAGCCTGCTTTGTGCCAAAAAGAACATCAGTCTCCCTGGCTGATCTGGGCGGCCCCCTCCAGTACTAGGAATCTTGTTTTAATCCATGGAACACTAAGGAGGGCAAAAGAGGCCAGAGGCCACAGGCTTTGGCACTAGATGGGTCTCAAGGCACTCACCTAACCTGCTGTGTGAACGTGGGCAAGTCACTTCTCTTGGTTTCTTCACCACAAAAGCCTGCCCTAAGATACTCACTTGGCTCCTCTGTTATGAGGATTAGTAAAATAATCTATGCAAAGTGCTTGGTGTGGGGCAGACCTCTATAAAGTTCCCTCTTAGTGGTTCTTCTAGAGCACCCACTACACAGGTACTTGGCTCCACTTATGTCACCCTGCTGAGTGCACTCCAAAACCTTTTGTGGGAAGGTATGGTTGGCGTGGTGAAGTGACTTGCAGAGGTCACAAAGCTTAGCTCACAAAGCAGGGTAAGAGTGTGTAGGCAGATGGAATACGACTACTTAAATTAAAAAAAATAAATCCTTTCAACCCACACTTGACAAGCTCCAGTGGCGTTCTCTCCAGCCAGGCAGATGGGCACTGGGCTGACTGGCGCGGAGGGCCTGTTAAGGCCCAGCATTTGAAGGAAGAAGTAACACGAAGCTCTTTGAGCCACTGCTCCAGCAGGGCGCACAGGGCCTCCCTGGGACCCCCAGCTGGTCTGCAGTGACAAAGAAGGAGGGGGGCCCGCCAATCAGAATGTGGTTGGGAGAAACAAGGCGCAGGAGGCCCAGCCCAAGTGCAGTTATGCTCTGTAACTCCGAGCTACCCTCCACCCCCCTGGGAGCATCCTAATGTTTCCTTGCTGTTCTCTGCTCCGATGACACAGGCTCTCATTTCCACAGAGAGCCATGAAACCTAGAAAAGGCAGGCCTGGGAGGAGGCTCAGGTTTTATGGAGCTTTGAAAATGAAGTCCCAGTTCCCACATGATGAGCTGAGGCCCCCAGGGCTGAAGGCCAGATGCCCTGCTTCCATGAAGCTGGGTGGGCCACCCCTGGCATTTACCACCCCCCATTCCTGTTTTTAGCTGCTTCTTAAACTAAAGGTTACGTTGTTAATAAAGTGGACTGGGCCCAAGAAACTAGAGCTGAGTTTTGGGCTCTTTAAGAGCTCATGACCAAAATTAGAGGCGCCAGTTGTCACCTGTGCACTGAAACCAGTCACCCAAAGAGAGCCCAAGTTCATATGCCCTTTGTGGAGCTTGTGACCTGGAAGTAACATAAATCACTGTCCCACTCAGCCTAGTAGCATCTACCTGATAATGAGGTAACCGGAAATTTGCTCAGATTAATTCCCCTCAGGAATAGCAAGTTTGAAGCCCCAAGTGGGGTACCACTGTCTCCAGACTGCGCGTCTGCGCAGACTTTTTCCTATACAGGGCCTGCTTGCACACAGAGCCATGCACATGCGTGAACGGAACGGCTGTGCGAAAACAGGATCACACCGAAGATGCTATTTTGTCCCCCCTCCCCTTGCTTAGTGAAGCATGGTGCATATTCAGTGTCAACTGCTATGGATACTGGTTACAATACCCTTTTGGAGAATCCCAAGGCACTGCGCTTGTGCTGTATGGTACTCTATTATCCTCATGCACTAGAATTTAAACATTCAGTAAGGACGGACGGGTGTTTTCAATTTTTCAGCATCAACAGCTCTTACAAAAATCTTGAACAAAAATCTTTCCCCACTTATCTGATTATTTTCTTGGATAAATTTCTAGCATTAGATGGCTGAATCCAAGGACAGGTGTGTGTGCTTTGGAAAGGTTACAACAATCCCTGCTCCTGCCAGCATGTCCCACATCTACTTCTGTCCACCAGACAGCGGGGGAAAATGACATCAAATTGTTTTGACTTGTATGAATGAGTACTCATGAGGCTGTCTCCTCTACCAAATTTTTTTTTAAACACTTTAAATAATCTTTATTGATTTCAGAGAGGAAGGGAGAGGGGGAGAGAGAGAAACATCAATGATGAGAGAGTCGGCTGCCTCCTGCACGCCCTGACTGGGAATCGAGCCGGCAACCCGGGCCTGTGCCCTGACCTGGAATCGAACCTTGATCTCCTGGATCCTAGGTCGATGCTCAACCGCTGAGCCATGCCCGGCCGGGCTCCCCTACCAATTTTATTGGCCATTTGTATTTCTTCCTTTATAAATTGCCTGCTCCTGACCTTTGTCCATATTTCTATTGCACTATTTTTCTCTATTTATTGATTTGAAAATAAATTCATATATTATGAATATTTGCTCTTTCTTATATACTTGCCACACTTTGTTACTTTTAATTTGTTCAGGAAAAAGAATGGCATAGTGATTAAGAGTTACCATGTCCTAGCCTTGTAACTTGGGGCAAGTTTTACCTCTGAGCAGGAGTTTTCTCATCTATAAAATGTGGCTAACAATTATCCCTAACTCATGGGGTTATTGAGAGAGAATTCACACAGAATCTATAGCTCGGTGCCTGGCACTTAGTATTAGGCAGTACAATTTATTCACAGCGTTTTTTGACTGTGAGTTTGCTTTGACTCTTATTTTGAAAATGTAACTTTGTTCCAATGCATTGGAAATATTAAGGGAACAATTTGAGCATAACATGAATTTTGTGTTTACTTATGCATGAGAGAAACAATAGAAAATGCAGAAAACTGTACCCAGCTGAAATGAGCCACACAGGAATACACAAAATGCACACTTGTGCTCACCTCTAATACATACCAGCTTATCAGGTCACGGCATGTGTTCTAAACCATAACCATCTACTTTTGTCACAAAGGTCAGGACTTTCCATCTGACTTTAGGTAGCCAGCCCTCCTTCCGTGACATCACAGTAAATCACAAGCTGTAACCTTCCAATGCCTATTTCCACAAGCAAACCTTACTTCTTTTTCAAGGTAAAGTGCCATATTTACTGTGGTATTTATATAATTCTTAGTCACTTAACATCTGCAAAACTGTACTGTTTTATTAGGTGGCTACCTTTTATTTACTCTATCTTTTTTTGGTCACTTCTGAAGTTTTTTAGTATTGTGACCCCCACACACATAAGCCTGGTGGTTTTTACTGCATGGTTTTACACAGTATGGTGACTTTTAGGAATTCATATGTTGCATTATAGCAGAATTGACCATATACAAATTTTAATATTGTGTAATAAAATTACATGGTTTTGTGTTACACTGAAAAAGTCCATCATCCCGCCCTAGCCTTCTTGGCTCAGTGCTTAGAGCGTCAGCCAGTGGACTGAAAGGTCCCGGGTCTGATTCTGGCCAAGGGCACATACCTCAGTTGGAGGCTTGATCCCTGGCCCCGGAGACAACCAATCGACATCGATGTTTCTCTCTTTCTCTCTCTCTCCCCTACTCCTTCCACTCTCTCTGAAAAGCAATGGAAAAAATATCCTCAAGTGAGGATTAAAAAAATAAATAAAAAATAAACAAGGCCTGGCATATAATAAGCACTCAAAAAAAAGTCCCTCATCCCTAATATTGTAAGGATACTCAGACTTTCCTCATTTAGTTTTGTTCATTTTATCTTTCACCGTAGCTCAGCCCAACAAACTTAAGAACATAGAAATAAGCATGGTGTGTGATGTGTGTAGGCCAGTGGGAACGAGACAGGCCACAGCCAGTGGGGGGGAGGGAGGTAAACACCAAATCTAATTCCTAGCAAGTATCCTTCTTCATGATACTTGGAGCATCCCTCTTGATGATCCTATCTCCTCTCCTAGGATGTTTTATTTCTAATAATTAAAAAATCCTGGGAGTGGAATTCCTGCTGCTGGACTCTGGGGCCTGCTGGGAACAAATATGTCTGGAAGGCTGTGGTCCAAGGCCATTTTTGCTGGCTATAAGCAGGGTCTCCGGAACCACAGGGAGCACACAGCTCTTCTTAAAATTAAAGGTGTTTATGCTCTAGATGAAACTGAATTCTCTCTAGGTGAGAGATATGCTCGTGTGTACAAAGCAAAGAACAACACAGTGACTCCTGGTGGCAAACCAAACAAAACCAGAGTAATCTGGGGAAGGTAACTTGCACTCATGACCAATGGAGTGGTTCATGCTAAATTCCGGAGCAACCTTCCCCCTAAGGCCACTGGTATATTGCTGTACCCCTCAAGGATTTAAACTTATTGAAAAGTAAATATATAAAATGAATTTGTTAAAAAAAACTTAAAAATAAAAATCGTATGTAGGCCAGTATCAACCTGAGGGTCAACAGTGAGATAACTTTTCATTTCTCCACCATTCTGCTATTTGTGATCACCATTGCTTTCTCAGGACCTATAACGTCAGTCACCCCCATTCACATCACCCAGAGGAACAGGTGTTAAGGAGCTGTGCTCTGTCAATCACACCTTTAAATGCAGAAGCCCTGAAATGCAAGCAATAACATAAGAACATAGGGACAGTTATAACAGGCAAATTGGTGCCTAAAATCACTTCACTCAAATACCAGGGGACACATTCATTTGGAAAAAGTTTGGAGCTTAGGGACAGCATTATGTACTTCAAGGGGATTCTGGGGAAAGGGAGTCTGGAGGAGGTACTGAAACACAGGATGGCAAACGAGTGACTAAGGCATCCTATATTTTAAACGAGGGATGAGTGAACCCTTTTTATTGGCAAAGAAACCACAAAAGGAAAATTGGGTGGGGAGGTGGGGTTTCTCAAACGCTTGTTTCATAAACACACAAATGTGTCATATGTGCCTCCGCATATATCAACTATTACAAAATAAAATAAAACATTTGAAAATTAAGAGAAAAAGAAAGCACAGGGGAAGCCCAAGTCACTCTCAAATGGTTTTTTAGTCTGCCCTGCTTGGCTCTCCCAGGGGCAGCCTCCAAAGGTTCCAGCTCCACTGGCCAGCCCTGGCTTCTCCCGTTCAACACAGCAGGGGACCTGGGCCAGCTCTCAGAGTTTCAACCAGGAGAGTGATCTTCAGCACCACCTTCAATCACCCTTTCTTCTTTCCTCTGTGGTAAGCTTGCTTTGAATTTCTGGCAGGTCTCCTTCCACAGTATCAGTTATCTCTGCTCCACTTCCACACTCTGCCTCTCTCACCCGCAGCCTCCTACCCAGTGACAATCATCTTCTTTGAGTATCCTGTTGGTCCAACAGTCTTTCAAACTAAATCAAATTTCTTAAACAAAGCTTCCTACCAATTGCTCCCTCCGACTCCAAGGGACTTCACTTCCCACTTGCCCACTCATCACCTGTCCTGGAAAAACACCCGCCTCGTCTCCCTTTTCCACACCTTCCTCCGGGAGGTAGGGGCAGGGATCTTTCTCTGATGCGATTACCATACCTCACTTTTTCTGCTTCTTACCACCTTCTTCCTGCCTGAATTTCACAATTCCATTTCAAAATACCTACAATTACTTTCACCAAGGACTCTCTTCCACCTCAGATCCAGCCATCTTTCAGCTCTTATAGTCAACTGTGATTTGTTAAGAAAAATTATCTAAAGCTTGAAAATAAGGCAAAAAAAGGGACAGTGTCCCTTTAAAGTCATACTAGAAGTAGGCAGGTCTAACCTGCCCACCTAAAAGTCACCTGATGCTCTATGGAAACATAAACTTGTTTGACTTTCTATTTACTATTGATTAGGCCCACATTCCATAAAGTTAGATATTTACCTGTAGAAAACTCATAAATTGCAAATGATTTCTGTCTGGCAAAAAAGATAACCTTGAAGGCTTTGTTTCTATTGGCCTGTAGGACATTAACCAGTTTTGCATCTAAATTTGCAATCTTTTTTTTTTTTTTTTTAATTTAATCTTCACCCAAGGATATTTTTTCCATTGCTTTACAGAGAGAGTGGAAGGGGGAGCGGAAGGAGAGAAACATCAATGTGAGAGTCACATCTATTGGTTGCCTCCCCCATGAGCTCTGACCGGGGTGGGGAGCGAACCCGAAACCCAGGTATGACGATGTGCCCTTGACCAGGAATCGAACCCGTGACCCTTTGATGCTAGGGCCGATGCTCTAACCACTGAGCACACTGTTAGGGCTCTCTCTTTTTAAACAGAAAACAAATCAATAAAGACACACCCTTTAAGACATGTATACAACAAACATTAACTAAGGCTACTATGTGCCAGACACAAAACTAAATGCCTTCAAGAGGCACGTTTCTGGAGGAGAAACCCTGTGCAAACATCTTCCAGGGCCGGCAGTGTTAGGCTAAAAAGAGGAACCTGCTAGAATACGTTGTTGTTACTGCTATTTATCTCATGTTTGTGTGTGAATATATATATTTATAAAAAAGGTTTCAACTGATTTTTTTTTTTAACTGGAAAAGAATTTCATTAGCATTGTCCCCCAGCTGTTTTTGCTTTTAACACTTTGCTGGCATTTCCACACATTTTGTGATATATAATCTTCAAATCACCCTGTGAGGTAGCTGTTTCAATAACTATTTATTTTTATGTTTTTATTGATTTCAGAGAGAGGAAAGGAGGCGGAGAGAGAGAGAGAGAGAAACACCAATGATAAGAGAGTCATTGATCGGCTGCCTCCTGCATGCCCCCTACTGGGGATCGAGCCCGAAACCCAGCCAAGTGCCTTGACCGGGAATCGAATTGTGACCTCCTGGTTCATAGGTCGACACTCAACCACTGAGCCACACCGGCTGGGCTCAAGCACTGTTAAATGGGTTACTATGTGTAAAGCACATAATAAGTTCTTGAAAAGTGGTGGTTACACAGGAAGAAAGAAGTCCAAGTCTAAGGGGGGGGGGGGGGCGGGAGGAATGGCACACAGTCTCAGGCAGGTGGGAAAGCAAGCAGCCTACTGAGGTAGGAATCTCCTCCCTCTTCGAAGTCCCCTGCTCTTTCCACAAGCATCCTGCTCCAGACTTTGCCCCGACAAGCACACTGGGGGCTTCCTCTCAGAGTCCCTCCCTGTGGCTGGGCTCTAGAATGCTGCAGTCAACAAACAAATACCATCATAAGTACCTCACCCATGCAAGAGCCGCCCCCCGTGTCCAGTGAGGACGCCCACACCTCTAATCCTTACCTAACACCAAATGAGAGGCATCAGGTAGTTGGCACCCCAGGTTCTAAAGGCTGTCCATTTTATTTCACTTGTGACTTTGAAATGCCTGCTCTTAGAAAGAGGTCAACAATAGAGAACTACAAAGAAAAAACCCGAGCCAATTAGTAGTAATAAAAAAATAGCAGAGAAACTGTTAACTTGACTGAGCTCTTCCTACATGTCAGCAATTACGCTGAGCCTTGCACAGGCTGCCTCATTACCCGTAACACTTTGAGGGAGATGCTATTATCACCTCCATTCTGCAGACGAGGAAAATGAGGCACAGAGAGGGGAGGAAACTTGTCCAGCACCACCGTCAGCAGGTGGTGGAGCTGGGATTTAAAGTCACACTGCTTAGCCACCACCCGGACAGATGCTTTGGTTCTATTATTGTATGGGCATCATTAAACCGAGCCGGGCATTGGGCAGATGCTCAGTGAAGTGCCTGGTTAACGAATGAGCATGAATACCCCAAGCTCAGGAAGAGAAGGAGTGCCATCCCAACCCTTCCTTCCAGTATTTCCTGGCTCGTCCCCTGCTCCCGCCCTGCACTGTACTGTTCTCTCTCAATCCGCTGGAACAAGACGCTGAAAATTGAGCAAGAGCAGCAAGTAAAGCTTCAAGGAACCCATCCTACACAATCCAGTTCTGCAGGACGAGGGCCTTGCACTTCACAATGCCAGGAAACCGAGCGTCAACAGAGTCAGGCGCAAACCTGGAACTGACCTCCTAGGGCAGCCTCCCAACAGCTCGCATCCCACCCTTCCATTCATGACCACACCCCCAAATCTCCCTAAGACTAAGGCCAAAAATAATACTTGCAAAGCAGGTTATTAAATCACGCTACAAACATCCACCCAGCCCCTGGGCACTATGGCTGGGAGTGGGGGACCCTCAGTGCCAGGCGTGGGACCCAGCACAGAGCAGGGACTCCGAAGCGTTGATTTCCTTCCCATGTCCCAACCTCAAGGAAAACAGAGAAACCCGGCCAACTGGATGGAGTTGTGAAAAGGACAGGCACCGACAAGAGCCTCACAAAAGAAAGGGCTGTCAGCGTGTAGAGCCCTCGTCCATCCTGGCCGCCAGTGGAAGCTGAGCCTAGAAGGATGAAGAGTTTTGGGAGTCAGAGGGATGGAAGGGTATTGCAGACAAAGGAAAGTCTGAGCAAACCCACAGCACCAGGAAACGTCCTGCAAGTGGCTGAAGTGGAGCAAGCGTGGCCACAGAGTAGAGATGCAGCTGCTTACAGGGAAGTTGTGAAAGGCCTCAATGATACCACATGGCATCTGGCTTTATTTCAGAGGGGAGGAGAGGCCCAGCAAATGCAGTGGACATTTGCCACTTTTATTTTGTTGGTCTATCATCTACCCCTCCCCTCCCATCAGCACCCTGAGCTTCCTTCTGGAGAAGCCCCACTGGATGATCTTGGTGGGAGGAAAGGCTTCCTGCCAGGCAGTTTGATTGACACACACTCCCACCAGGAGCATGACTCTTTCAGGAGTGACCCAGGAAAGCAGAGACATGGCAGAAAGCACCATGTGGTGGGGTCCTAACCCAGTGGCCCTGGGCTACCCTCAGCTGCTGAGCCTCCCTTGGTTCTGGGCCATTTTCCAAGTCCAGCTCTCCTGCATTTTTGGTCAGTCCCTGCACCATCCTTCCCATAAACCAGCAATTTTCAACCTTCTTCTATCTCATGGTACACATAAACTAATGACTAAAATTCTGCGGCACACCAAAAAATATATTTTTTTGCTGATCTGACAAAAGAAAATAGGTATAACTTTGATTCCTTCACACTGGACGGCTATTGTTGTATTGGCTGTTGTCATTTTTTAATTTGCCCATCTAAGGGAAAAGAGGCCAGTGCCTCTGACTAAATAGTCAGGTACTGCATGCTTTAACAATTCTTGCGGTGCACCAGGTGACAATCGCTGAAGTAAACTCTTTTTCTGTTCCGGCAGCCAATGGAAGTTTCTGCTGCTTATCACCAAGACTCCTGACACAACACACTGAAGCAGAAGAGGGGCCTGATCCGAACTGTGTCTGAGAAAGAACATTATCAAGAGCTCAGACTGCAAATCACCCACACCCCCCAGCACCGGCCAACCCCTTTGAAAGGGCTGCTCACTCAGCCTGGAACACAGCTCTTCTCTCCTACCACCCCCTCACCCCTAAGACCTCAGCTTAGAGGTACCTCCTCTGAAAAACGCCTTCTCCGATCCCACCTCTCCACCAGTCAGGAGCCCCACCTGGACACTACCCCAGATTTTCCAGATTCAGTCTTCAGGGGTGTACCCTGATGGGTTCTTAGGCAATTAAAGTCTGAGAATCTCTGTCCCATACGGTACTCTGGCCACAATGAATTGTATGTTCCCAGAACATGCCAAATTATTCCAAATTTTGGTCCAATTCTGTCAAAATGAACACCCTACCCCTTCTCCTTTGGAAAATTCTGTTTCACTCACCCATCATAACTCAGCTCAAATGCCAAAGTCCCTGTGAAGATTTTCCTAATTCCCTTCTTGAGCTCCAAAACCCTGCAGTTTGTACCTCTGTTATGGCCTCTGTTGTATTTTGCTTTATATCATGACTGGTTGTTTAGGTGTCAGCTTCCTGAAAGTCAGAACTGTTCCATTCACCTGTATACCACTGTGCTGGGAATATAGTGGATACACATTCAAGCTGAATCGGGTTGAACTGGTGTTTAAATTAAATTTAAACATTTTAAAACAACTTCTGACCAGAGCAGGGGCTCCTGGGCACTTCCTGAGGCAGGGCATCTCCCACCTTTTCCCCACAGGGCAGGAAGGAGTAGGGGGTCCCACACCATGATGCCCTAGTTCAATTTCAGACACCACTTCATCAGCACAGGAAACCTCGGGCGAATCGTTTTCTCTCTCTCAATGTCTTATCTGCAAAATGGGAACACAAATCAAGCATCTGACACACAGCACTGTGAGGAAGACAAGTGTATCAGGGTGTGTAAAGTACAAAGCCTCACTGGACTGGCCACCCTTAGGAGGAAGCATGATTCCCCTGTTGCTGTGGGATGTGAGGGCCTGAGCTGAGCAGGTACCCCTTTAACAAGGCAGTTCCACATCTGGTCCTGCAGTCAGAATTTCGTCACTGCTCCAAACCAGACCCTAAACCCAACAGACCAGTTCCACAGGGCCAGATGCAGAAGCCAGATTATTAGATACATTTAGACACATATTCATTAGCAATTCCAAAGGCCTAAGAGATGTAGAAAGAGCTCTGTTTTCCAGTTTCCCAGCCCTTCAAGGGTTTAAGATTCGTTTCTAAACACAGGTTCCCCAGAGAGCCTTACCTTGAGTCCCAGGCTCTGGGATCCTGCCACTCTTTAAAAAATTCCATCATGTCAACAAAGTTTAACCCCAGAATCTTGTGGTCCAGAAACGGAACACATCACCCTGCACTTGGTGACTGCTCCTTTGTGTCCCACTCACACCTACAAAAGCTCTTTCAAAGGAAAAAATAAACATTCCAAAACTGTATTCTAAAAAAAGGCCCCTTGGTCCTAAGAGTCAACTTGTGAACTGAAGTTCCTCATTCATTCTCAGATAAAGCCAAAGAGAAGGTGAGTTCCTGCCCTTTTCCTTTCCACGCTCTAGCTCACTGAAGTCTCACAGTGAGCCAGACATCCCAACCCCACCTTACAGGGGAAACTGAGGCTCAGAGAAGTGCTACAGGACCCAGGGAAAGTCACTTTAAGCGCCCGCACGGAGCAGACCCTTCCAGGTCTCCCTAGCCTCAGCCCAACACACCATCTCCTGTTTACAATTCAGAAGCTTGCTTATGCCAGACAGCGCTGTGGCGTGGGGTAGAGGGAAAGTACGCGGGTTTTGGAGTTGGACAGGTCTGGACTGAGGTCACCATTCTATCACTTAGTAGTTGTGTGATCTGGGCCTCAGTTTCTTCATCTGTAGCCTACAGTCAAATTGGAGAAAGGATTAAAAGCAAAATGTATGAGACCGTGTAGGTAAAGGGCCATACACACTGTGTGAGGGCAGGACCTTGCTTACCCTGCAGAGCCCAGCAAAAAACTCTCTGTGGGCGTCTGAACTGTGGGTCTGACCAGACACGGTGCTGGGCACATGGCCGGTATTGCCTATACTGTGATTTCAAAACCTGGTGAAGGATGGAAAAGCAGGTGAGTACAGAGACAGTAACTAAGAAGGGTCTCCTTCACCTCGAGAAGACGATGTACCCCGGATTAAGGACAGTAGGCCTGTGCAGGATCCACATGAAATGGACCCGTATTTATTATGAAATACATGCAGGCAGCAATCCCACTGCCAGTCGTTTATCCTGCACTTATACCTGCACAGGTGCCAAATGATGAATTCACAAAGCTATTCGCCACAGCATTGTTTTTAGTAGTAAGACTGGAAACACCCTCAAATGTCCACCATAAAGGGACTGACAGAAAACCATGCAGCCATGAAAAGAACTGGAAAGATCTCTAAGATATATTCTGCATGAAACGAGGGGCAAGGTACAGAACAAAACTTAGAGAATGCTACCTACTTGTGTAAAAGAAAGGGGTGGGGAGCAAAATATGAAAATCCATACTCCATTATTTGCTTATATATGCATTAAGTTTTGAAGGAGGTAAAAGAAACTAAAAAAGTAATTCCTTGTGAGGAGGTGGGGGCTGTGGGCCCTAAACAGATGGTAGATAGGGCTGGTAGCAAGACTTTCCCCAGTACCCTCTAGTATTTTTTATTTTGCAATATGAATGTATATTACCTTTTCAAAAATTTTTAAATATTTTCCAAGTCATAAGTCCCAATCAACACAGTAATTTATAGCACTGGAAGGGTATTAAAAATGAAAGGGTACAGCTGGCAGTGAGAAAGAGCTGTAACCCAGCTCTTGGCTTGAAGAGTCCCCTTTGGAAACACACACCAGTGAACTAACTCCAAGGTGACTTCTCATTCGTGTTCAGAGTAGCAGTCCATATGCTGATGAAAAACTCCAAATGATGCAAGTGTCCCATAGGGACATGGACATGCAAATGTTTGCCTTTCATGTGGATCAGGTTGGATTATATGGCTATTACACCTCAGCTATTTCAACATATAGCAATCTGTAAGTGAAAATGTAACAATGTGTGCACATTCATAAAGTTCAGACAGAATCCAAAAGGATACAGACAATTTGATATTCAAGTGCTATTTGAATCAAGTTGCTTAAGGGCCTCCTCATATTGAATTATAAAATTGAGGAAAGCCCTAGCCTGTTTTGCTCAGTGGTTAGAGCATCAGCCCACAGACTGAAGGGTCCTGGGTTCGATCCCCAGTCACAGTCAGGGCATGTGCAGGAAGGAAGCAATCAATGTGTCTCTCTCACATCAATGTTTCTCTCTCTCTCCCTTCCACTCTCTGAAAAGCAATGGAAAAAATCTCCTCGGGTGAGGATTTTAAAAATAACAACAATAAAATTGAGGAGAGAAAAGACCTAGTAGAGCGAAAAGTAAAAACATATTTTTTTTTAAATGCAAAGACATGAACTGAGTATGAGAAGGACAGAAAAGCCTGTTCAGTGAGAGGCAGGCAGTACCGAAGAACATTGGGCCAAAGGCCTGGGTGTGAATGTGAAGAATGTTTGTCAAGGGCGAGGCCAGACTGACCCAGGAAGGAGAAGCCCAAGGAGACTGGTTCAGTGGTCCGAACACCACCACAAAACAGACCTAGATGAGATCAGGAGTTCAAATTGGGCACAAAATAAATAAGCTGTGAGTAACAGCAGATCTTTCAACCCAAACATCAGCAACAGTGAATTATATTCAAGTGTCAAAACAAAGCTGGTGTCTTGAAAAAGGTATACACAGGGTAAAAAGCAGATCTGTGCTTCACCTCACTGAGCAGTTTTTCCAAATTATGACTCATTGTAAAAATGGGAAGTCAGTTTCTACCCTTCTCAACTCGCCCTCCCAGTGGTGTGCTGGCCACACCCTCCCAACTCTCACTCCTGGCTCACTGGGTTGGCCACTCCAACCTTCCCAGTGACATGGACACCCAGGCTCGGGAACCACCCAACACCTTGAACTTCAAGTGCTTTCTTTCATTAGACATCCCTTTACAGAGCACCTCAGTGCCAGGTACTGTCTGGGGACTCTGCCAAAGATGGTACTGACTGCAGAGAGAAGCCAGCAGAGATCTAAGACTGTGCCACCAAAAGGCGTAGGGACTGGAAGTTCCTCACAGGCTGGGGTGCTGGGTGGGTTACCAGCAGGAGGACTTCATGAATGCAAGTATGTGACATAGTGAGCCCTCCAGAGCCCATCAAGTAGGGATAGTGACTGAGAGCTCAGTGACGTCAGTGTTCCTCGTCATGGACTTCGGAACACCAAGACAAGATCCTACGAGCTTCCAGAGGAGAAAACAGGTCACACACAAAGGATTGGGAATCAAAATGGTATCAGATTTCTTAACTACTAGAAGCTAGAAGACAATTAGGTAATGCCTTCAAAATTCTGATATAAAATTATGTCCAACCTTAAAATTCTAAACTCAGCCAAACTATCAAATTGGAGTGAGGGTAGAATATACGTTTTTAGAAGGCAAAGTCCCCTAAATTTACCTCCAATGTACTCTTTTTCAAGAAGCTACTGGAGGATGTGTTCCATCAAAACAAGGGAGTGAAAAAACAAGACTAGGAAACAGGGGCTTCAGCATCGCCCCAGGGTGATGGCCAAGGGTAGTCAGGATAAGTGCGGGACAGCAGACCCGGACAACCATCATCAGATGGGGGAGAAGAGGGAGGGCTCCAGGAAAGACAGCAACAAGGGAGAGAAAATTAACCACCATATTGAGAGTTTCTTCTGTCATAAGATTTAGGGCTGAATTAGTTATGGGAACATGGGAAGTAAATGAGTGAATAAATGAGGCTATTATAAGCCCTAGGAAAATACAAACAGCAACAAAAAATGTAGAGGATCTACCCAAGAGAAATGAAAACATGTCTATACAAAAATGTGTACACGAGTGTTCACAGCAGCTTCATTTATAATAGCCAAAATGTGGAAACAATCTAAATGTCCATCACCTGATGAATCCATGAACAAAACATGGTGTATAAACATAAACAAAACAAGGGAACACTATGTAGCAACACGGATGGACCTGAACAACATTATGCCATATACTGTATAATTCCATTCATATGAAATGTCCAGAATAGGCAAATCCATGAAGACAGTAAGTAGATTAGTTTGCTGAACTTTCTTTAAACTTCTCTGAAGAGCTCTCTCTACTTGTCCATCACCTACTCACTCCTGACTCCTTTCTGGCTGATCTAGCTTTAGACTCCCTTATGTGACTGCTGTCAAAAGTCAACTTCCAAATTGCCAGATCCCGTGACTCCTTTCATGGCTCTGTCATCCCTGCTGTCCTCTGCAGCACTGTCTCCATCATCCATTAACTGCTCTTCAAAAAGTTCACCTCCCGTAAGTTATACTTCCCTCACCTGATCTCACCTCTAGATTCTATCTTCTCCCACTTCCATCCTCAACTCATCAATAGTGACTACTCCTCCATTTCCATCCCCAGTTTTTACTTTCTCCTGAGTATCTGCCTCCCATTTCCTAGTGGGTGATCCCCTGTGCACCTTAATTTCAGTCCATTTAAGACAAATTTTCCTTCCCCCAAACCGGCTCTTACTACTGGCTTCAGAACTGTCTCAATACCCCAGAATCAAAACCTTGATGGGAATCTTAGAATCCACCTCCGCTCTGTCTTCAGGGCCAAACCTTCAGAGGCCATGTTCTGTCACATCAGCAAATTGCACAATGGCCACTTCCTATCCAAGGCCTATCACCCTTAGTATCATCTCACACCTGAAGGGCTGCAGTTCCTTTCCAATTGGTCCCTGCACGTCTTCCTTGCCCATCACGACAGCTGAATTTCCTTCAAGTCCATGATTAATGTGTCATCACCCTACTTGAAAAGCCTCCCTACATTCCACAAAACGTCTACGTCTGGTATGACGACTCCTCACAATCTGGCTCCAGCTCACCTTTCAGAACTTCTCTTCTACTCTTTCCTTATACACAGTGTATATGCCAAGAAATCATGTGCCATCGTTTATCTTTTGATACTTCTCCGTTCACGTGCTCATCATGCTGCTTCTGCTACCCATTCTTTTGGGCCCAGCAAAAACCCCACCTCTACGACCGTGCCTTTCCTGATCCCACTGGAAGAAGATCCTGCCTTTGTCTTTTCAGAAGACCTGGCTTATTACATTGCGTGAGGCCCTGTCTCAAAATACAGACACCTACCACAAAAGATAGTGCTCTAAGTATCCTATCATAAGAGGCCTGGTGGCCTGTGACAAGAGCGTTCTGCAGTGAAACAGCTAACACACATGCTTTGTTGGGTCAATATGTAAAAATCTGGGTATTTCACATAAATATCCAGACTTGGACATCTCTTAAAAAAGAGCTGCTGATCCCCCTTCTGAGAGTCCTCCCTTGCCTATTCAGTCTAAATTTGGCTACCAGTCACTCTCTATAACATGGACCCGCTTTATTTTCATAGAGCCATGCCAACAGTGTTATGTA
Organism: Miniopterus schreibersii; assembly: GCF_964146895.1. Classification (NCBI taxonomy): domain Eukaryota; kingdom Metazoa; phylum Chordata; class Mammalia; order Chiroptera; family Miniopteridae; genus Miniopterus; species Miniopterus schreibersii. Next base: position 183,262,122 of record NC_138102.1, on the reverse strand, counting down.
TTTTATTTGTTCAGCTTGTTTCCTCCCTCAGGAACTGAAGTTTCCAGAAAGAGAAGAGACCTTGTATGCCTTGTTCAAAGCAATTCCCAGTACTTTGTCTATCATGGGGGTACTTAGAAGCCACTCAAGGGATGTGCTTAACGAGTGAATGGATATGGCCTCCTTGGGCCCACACTCTTGTGGATTGCAGCAGGCCAATGATGACCACTGGCCAAGTATCCTCTTGCCCCCATCACACACATACAACAGTATATGTATTTATACCCAGAGTTGCTTCCTCATCTGACTGGTTCCCAGAAGCATCTGGGCTGGCCACTCCTGATCTAACCCAACCCCAAGGATTGTGTCTAGTACAACTTAGAATCCTGCCCAGTCCATGGTCCTGGGTCCATTCAGGCATTCCACAGATATTTAGTTCTAGGTACAAGACAGAGTGTGGACAAAACAAAGGCCCTTGACCCTCGTGGTACTGACATTCCGGAAGTGGAATGGGGGTTAAGTCTTCAGAGATATTTGTCCCTGCAGACCACTGGCCTTCAGCCTGCCCAACCCTTCTTGTCCTCCAAGGCCCAGGTGAAGGGCCACCTCCTTGATGTAGTGTTCCTGGTAAGCCAGCCTTCATCAAGCTCCCCTGATGTTAACTTTCACTTATTGCTCTGTGCAACTGTAAGCTGTCCTATACTTGGCACTGCAGTTTTATTGTTATCCATCTCAAGCTTCATGAGGCCATAAAATTGTTTCTTATCTTTCATGTTCCCTACAGCTCAAAAACCACAGCTGGCGTTTTCATACTTGTTGACCAATTAAAGACAGGGAGCCACTTTTTCCCAAATCTGGCATGAAGACCTATGAAGCCACTGAACCACTGTGGTGGTTTCCAGAATGTACAATTTACTCTGAAATCTATGAACATCAGGTTAATACTTAACCACTAGGCAATTTAACACATTACAAATTAAGACAAGTAGGGATCGATTATGGAATGGGAATGCAAAGCGCACATAAGTTTCTCTGTGGGAGCCTCCTGGTAGGCAGTTTCAGACATACTTTTTACTGGCTGCATGACCTTGGGTAAATTAATCAACTGCCTTGGGCCTCAGTTCAGGGTCTGTGAGAGAGATGAGAGTAGTATAATGGTAATCTCTACCTGTTAAGAATTGAGAACATTAATGTATATGGGTACTTAACAGAGTACCTGGCATGGAAGTGCTCAAAACATGTTAACTGCCCTTGTTAAGTTCCAAAAATTACCCTCCCACATTTGTTAATACATCTGTTTAGATTGTGGTTAGACCTGGGGCTTCAATTAAAGATCTTACCACACTGCCCAGATGACCAAAAATGGAAAGCAAGGACAGGCTAAGGGGTAAAATATTATAGAAGCAAAATGGGAAACTGATTCTTTCCAATTAGCTGCTGCCAACTATCTCTTCCCCTAGAAAATAATCTGCTGCCTCAGTTTCTTCATCTGTACAATGGGGATGGAGCCATCATTCCTGCCTGCAAGGCTGCACTGAGATCCTAGACATGAAAGCACTTTGTCAAGAACACAGTGTACCACAGTTACTGCTTAGGAGCATGGGTTCTGGACAATTTAAGGTGTGGCCTTAGTCAAGTTAACATCTCCTGGACTGTTTCCTGTAAAATAGAAGAAATAAGAATATCTATCTCATGGGATTGTAGTGAGGAATAAGTGAAACAATATAAAGTATCTGGGGTCTAGAACATCAGAAGAGCTCAACTATTGGGGGTTATTATAATTACTAACCTATTCATTGGACTTCTCACCCTCAAGGGTCAGGAGGAAGTCTGATGTAGAGACACCAACACTGGCCCAGGAACTGGGTCTGTAGCCAGCTGGGTAACCTTGGGCCAGTCTCTGATTCTTTCCAAACTTTGGGTTTTCGTGGTAACAAAATGAGAGCCTTGCAAGAAAGGATCCCTGGGCTTCTACCAGCTCTTCCACTTCACTGTTAAGGCCGTTGGAACAAAGACCACCCGCTCCCCAGCCTGTGCCCGAGGGGCCACAACTCAAAATTCCTGCTGCTCAACTCCCTTTGCAGCGCGAGGGCAGGAGAGCCCGCGTCCCCATTCCACAGAGATGCTTCCCTACTCCGCCACCGCCGCTCCTTTCATTTGCAACTTGCTTTGCCAGCTGCTCGCTGCCCGAAGTTTCCCGAGCGCCAGAGACCCCTCGTGGATCAACCCCAGTCCAGGGCTGGGGGCGTCGAGCCCGAGGGCCCGGTTTCGGAAATCCAAAGCCGCCCCCGCGGCGGGGAGGGGAGTGACAGGTGCGACGCGGCCGAGGGCTGCGGGCGGCGGGGACCTGGGGCGGCGCGTGTAGGAGAGCGAGGGAGGCGGCGGCCGCGCGCTCTCAGGTCGCTGCCGCTGGGCCACTGTGACACCCCCGGCTCCGCGCTCCCGACCTCCGCCTTAAAGACGGATCCCACGCCTGGAGCGGATCCCACGGCCTGTCGGAACCGAGAGCCCGGGCCTGGGTTCAAACCCGCAGCGCCCGGAAAGCCTGGGGAGGTCGGGGCGCCCGCGTGTGCCGGTTCTTCCCGCGCGAGCCGGGACTCCCGGCGGGGGGCGCAAGCGCACCCGTGCGCGCCGTAACCCCTTCCTCCCCGCGCGCCCCCGCACGCCCACTCCCACTCACCCACCCACCACTCACCGTCGATATCCCCCAGGGTCAGCTCGTCGCCCAGCTCCGTGAGGGTCTCCATGGTCTCCAGACCGCCCAGCTCGCCGCTCTCGTCCATCGCCTGGCTCGGCGCAGAGGCCTCCCTGCCGGCCTGTTCAGGGAGACGCGGGGGCGGTGCCGCCACCACCACCCATGACACCCGACAGCCCCCGCCCGGTACCTCCTCACCGGCCGGTGCCACCCTCCGCCATGTTTGCGCCGCGCAGGAGGGGCGGGGCGGGATTCCCCCGCCCAATCCGCGCCCTCTGAGGCCCCGCCCCCAGGCCGAGCGCACCCCAGTTTGTTGTCAATGGGACCAGGCTCGTCGTGGCCAATCGGCGCGCCCAGCGGCGCGTGGGGTGATGGCGCGTCAGCATCAGCAGCTCAGATTTGCATAGAGAGGCCCCGCCCCTCGCAGTCCCGTTAAGGCTGGGACCGGAAGCCTCCAGGTCCTCGGCCCAGCCTCCTTCCCCTCGTTTAAAGGAGCCGCTGTCTTTTCCGTCGAGTCTGCTCCACAAACTAGTCCTTCCACTTGCCGGGAATTGAAGCGTTAATAGGCTCCGCTCTCGCCCCCTGGTCGCCCCCACCCCCCAGCAGGTCGTGACTACATTACGTCATCTTCCCAGCGGCCCCCGCCCAGCCCGCCTGGGAGAGCGGTGGAATCAAACCTCTGCCCCAAACGCTGGGCCCGGAGGCGTCTGGAGACCGTTCATCGCGTTCCTCCCACGCCTCCTCCTAAGTCGGAAACGGAGGCTCGACGTGGACCACGAGTTGTCCACCTACGGAGCGCGACGGCCACCTCTGCGCCTTCGCACCTTCGGAACACGCGCTGCTTCCTTGGGTTCTCACCCCTGGGGTACCTTTGAACCGCCTGCAAACCTTTAAAACGATGCCGGTGCCAGGGCCACCACTAGCCCCCCCCTTGGGGAGCCCGCCGTGAGCATTTTGACAATGTTCGGCGGGAATTCTGATGCACAGCCCACCCATATTCCCTCTCCTTCAAGCACCCATTTTGCAGCTGGTCACGATGTAAACAAATGTGCAAATGTCTAGTTTATCCTAAGGAATAGAAGTACCAGTGCTCAAAGAAGGACCCAAGTATGTGTGTCATAGACGTTCATCCCGCAGTCTGTGACTGGAAAATTGGGAAGCCCAATGTAAGGTTATCGTAGGTGGTGTGCGGCCAGGCTAAATAGCTATCTCAGAGGGTAAAGAAAAATTGAATTTAAGGAAAAGGGAATGTGGGATGGGTATATCCAGAGGGCAGGGCTACTCAGCACTGAGTCAGAGGGGATTGGGTCCATGATGGCAGCAAATATACTTGGGACAGTGAAACAGGGAGGGGCATAGAACAACAGGAGAGCCCAGGCTGGGCTGCCTTGGCTCACAGAGAAGTCAGAAGGGGAGCCTTGGAGACAGGTTCAGGGGGTAAGTGGGATGAGCTGCCGCTGCCCATCTCTCCCCTGGTTGCAAGTCTCTGGGGTCCCCTCCAAGGGAAGGGGGAAGGAGATGACGCTGGCAGAGCACATACTGGTCCTTTGTCCTGAGCATATTTCTTTCTTGCAGGTGGAAATCTTAGGGGAGGTCTCAATAGAATATTCAACTTTCCAGGTGGGCTCTTTCAGGGTCCTGTGGTCTTCACTGATTGGTCGGGGCAAGGAGCGGGGGAGGTGTCATCAATGTAGCCGGTCCTGAGGCAGCCACGGGTGCCCCTTTGGTGTTGCTGCTTTTCAGGGCCTGGAGCTGAAATACAACTGATGCTTAGATACTATCTTTAGAGAGGAAACTTTAAGGGGGTATAAACCCTGTGACCAGCAATATGCTGGGGGAGGACAGGTTAGCCTGGGGACAAGGTTCTTGTTTTCCTAGTTTTGCCCCTTGCTAGGCATCTGGGGCTTTCTGCCCTGGTGAGTCCCTGTACCTGGCCCACTGTCCTTGCTCTGCTCACGTCTGTCTAACACCCAATAAGGGATTACAGCCACACAGTGGAATACCATGGCATCATCAAACATTACATAGATAAATGCATAGCTATCAACAGACTTTCATAATATATTGTTAAAAGGGAGAAGTATATTCCCTATAAGTGTAAGAGGCAGCTGCTCCTCTGTGGTCAAGACTTATGAGCACACAGGCTGTGTGGAAGCAAACATATAGACCTACTTATGCAGTGTGACCTTGAACAGTTTAACTGTTCTAAGCCTTCATTCTGCCATCTCTAAAATAGGAATAGTGTTCCCGCATAGTTGTGAGGATTAAATGGGATCATCTGCACATTCATTTGATATTTATTGCACACCTCTGTGGCAGGCAAACAGAAATAGTTCTGCCCTGAGAGCTTACAGTCTAGTGAACAGACATTAAACAAATCAACATAAAAAGAAATGATAATAGTACAAGTGATCAAAGAAAAGTAATGGGTGTGATGAAACTGTATCAATGACTCTGACTTGGGATGTCAAGAATGGCCTCTGACATTTAAGATGAAACCTAAAATTATGAGGAGAGACCTGTGTATGGTGTAGCTGGGGCAACAGACAACATGGACAAGGGCCGAGGCAGCAGAAGCTGCTGCCAGCGAGCACTTGTCATAAAGCCTGGCATATTAGTAAGTGCTGGCACAAGGTAGCTATTATAATAGAAAAAACAGCGATCTATGTGCTCACATGAAGGGAAAATGGATGGGAGGCCCAACAGTTGACTGTCAGTCACGGTTATGGGAATGGTGGGTTTAGGGTGAATTTCTTCTTGACATTTCAGTATACTTTTTATAATGAACTTGTATAACATAAATAGCCTTATTGGGGGGGGGGAGACAGGAATGCAGGAATGTTCTCACTGTTTACAGACTAGAGAGTTGGTGTTGATTATTCTGGTCTTACCCTGAAACAGAAAACCAAACCCTGTGGCCCTGCCCTGGACAGAGCACTGAGCTGGACAATGAGACCAGCTACACCTTTCAGTGGCTCTCACAGGGCTCCCCACACTGGGGGGGTGTGACCATCTGCTGGCCTACCCTATGACTCACTTTGGTCCAGTGCCCTCCCATCCCACAGTCTCAGTAGCCCCACACAGAAGGCCATAGGAGCACCAGGTCAGGTAGGTGGACACAACTGTTCCCAGATGGGAACACAACTGCCCAGAGGCCCTCATTCCTAGCAAAGTAGCCTGAGGGGGCAGAAATGAAGCTCAGTAGAAACTGCAGAAGAAAGGTGGTGGCACTGGGCCCAGCCTCAGCAAAACAGACATTTTCCCTCTGGCCCTGGATCTCACCTAACTTAACAGCTCTTCCAGTTGGTACCTTGCCTTGACTGGGAGAACTGAGGCTGGATCCCAGAGGTGGAGCAGCCTCAGACGAGTCACTCCTTAGGACCTGGGTTCTTCGTATGAAAAGGGAGGGATTGAACTGGATGCCCAGTACATCCAGACACCTGCCATGGACTGGGCACTTATCTACAGGCCACAGAAGAGAACGTTGCATGTTTTTCATTTACTACTTTTGATGCCTCCCCTTTTAGGCCTCTGCTCATGGTGCCTGTGTCCTTCCCCCTCCCCCAATCTTTCAGCATTCAGCTCAGATATCGTTTCCTTCAGGATTAAGCAAGAGCAGGTACCACAGTTTGACACAGAGGTGAGGCTTCAGGGTGGGAAATAACATTTGGTTTTGGATAAGTTGAAACGTAAGGACTGAGGGTTATCACGTGGCGACAGGGCAAGTGCCATCAGCTTAGTGGTCTTAGAGGATACAGACGTCAAAAAGAGCAGAGGCGAGATTAAGCCAATAAACTATTTAGGGTGCAGGTGAGGAAGGAGAAATCGGGAAGAGACAGAGCAGACTCAGACCAAGGGCAGAGAACAACAGCATGGTGGCCCAGAAGCCTGGGAGGATCCTCAGGAACTGTCAGCACCTCTCTGTGGGCAGTGACTGGGGACAGCAGCAGAAGATGTAGGGCTGAGATAAGGAGGAAGAAGGGTGTAGGCCAGGGAGCTTTTCACCCCAGGGGACATCTAGCAATGTCTAGAGACATTTTCGGTTGTCATAACTAGGAAATTACTGCAGACATGTAGTGAGTGGAGGCCAAGAACACTGCTAAATCTCTAGTAACACACACAGACCTCCTCCCATTCGCAACAAAGAATTATCTCGTCCCAAATGTAAGCAGTGGCACTGTTGAGAGGCCCTGCCTCAGGGGATATTGGGAGCTCCCAGATTTTCCAGATATCTCAGATCGGGCCTGGAAGCTCAACAGACAGGAACTCTGTCCGAGACCATGCTGAAAACACCACTGAAGACATCACTGTTGCCACCATTAGACACCCCTGGAGCTGGCCTGTCCACTAGGAATCCTCATGTCCCCTGTGGCCACTGCTTCCACCAGCACCACTCACACAGGCTGGTGGATCTGGTTGGTGCCACTTCAGTCACAGAACTGAATGCTGGCTGCAAGGAGGCTGGACAAACAAGTACCCTAGGGTACAGTTCCCAGCAGGGGAGGTGGACAGTATGACTCACGGTGGAGTTCCGGGAACAAATGACCACAACAATCAGCAGTGGAGCAAAGGAAAAGAGGGGGGGGGGAGCAGGGTGGCTCTGTTTGTTTCTCTGAAGGTGTCAGATGGGAAAACTTGGAAGTTGGCAGCACCTGAAGATGGAGAGGAAGGTATCAACCAAGATGGAGAGAGGCTGAAGGTGTAGAAGGAAGAGCCCAGGAGAATGAAGGTACCAGACGGGGCAGAGGTGAAGACAGGTAAGACTGGGCTCCTCTTTGGCTGTGCTTACAGTGGGTGCAGCAAATTTAGGGGATGAATGAAGAACCAGCAGAGAATGTGTGTCACTGAGAAGCCAGACCCAGCCTTAGAGGAAAATGTTCAGGGCTGAGCAGGCAATTCAGACGTCATCAAATTCACTTTACCAATGAAATGACAGCAAAGAAAAGGGGAGCCAGGGTCACTCAGCAAGTCTGATGGGCTGAGACAAGACTTGGGTCTCCCTTAGGTGGTGGTGGTGAGTTCTGCGATGCTTCGCTCTCCCCTTTTTAGCAGACCCTGGGTTGGCAAGGTCAAAGAGACAGAACTAGAATTCCCACCAGAGCCTCTCCCTCCCTGCCAGTGAAGAGCATGACTGAAGGGCAGCTGCTCACTTAGGGCCTCTGCAGCTTCCCTGCCCTGTGAACATGGGTCTCTGCTTGCATACCTCCTAAGCCGGAGAGCTCACTGTCTAGATGATCCAGCTTGGGGCAGCCCTGCCATTACAAAGTGCAGTCTTCTGCAGAGCTTGTCCCCAAGCCTCTGCCCACAGGCTGAGGGTCCCCCAGCACTGCCAGAGAGGACAAGTTGCTGCTATATGACTGTTCCCAGATAGCTGAGGATAGAGATCATGTTGCCCCAAGATCATCTTGGATAAACACCCTCCCAGGACACTTCCAGTCCCTTTCCAACACTGATCCTTCGTCAAGGACAGTACTGAGAAGGGATTAGGACGCCTAAGCCAAGCCCCTGCTCTGCTGCCCCACCAGAGCCTGGGGCTCCCATGATGAGATGGGAACATACTCTAAGGTACTCTCTGCAACTCAGAGGGCCTCTGGTTCCCCAACCCAGGCCCCTCGCCACCTGCCTGGGTAAAGGGCCTCACAGCTACCCGGGGCCCAAACCAACTGTGATTTGCCCAGAGGGTTTGCTTTTATTGTGTCTCTGCAGAGGGCTAGAACTTGTGCCATGTGGCTCAGTGACACACTGGAGCCAGCAGCAGGTGTGGCACCTCCACACGTGGCTCAGAGCCTAGTTCTGCTACCTCCCCATGAAGGGCAGCAGTGAGCCATCAGTCCTAACCCACCGGGAGGATCCACTCCTACCTCCCCAGCATCTCCAGAGGGTTAGATTTTCAGCACAGTGTCCTCTGAAGGTCCCCTCAATGCCCCCTCCAGGGAGGCCCGTGGAAAGAAATCCAGCTCTCTGTGGCCCAGTGCCTTCAGCTGGGCTCAAAGCCAGCTCCAGGGGACGAAGCAAACATGGCCTCCCCTCTCACAGGGGCCAGCTCTCACCACCAACCAGTCAGTGCTGCTTCACCTTGGCCACGCTGTCCTCCTCACGGCCCCTTGAACCCCGGGCTGCAACGGGGCTATAACTCAGACTGGGATCGCGAGATTCGAGGGCCTTTTCGGATCTCCTTCCGCCTCTCCTCTTTCTTCCGGCGCTTCTCCTCTTCTCTCAGGGCCTTCTGGAAAGGGTCGGTGCTAGAAATGGACTGGGGGGAAGAGCAGAGTGGTCTAGTTCAGTCCACTGGCAGCAGTTTACTGAGACAGGCAGCTGAGGGCTGGGCTGCAAGGACAGGACGGTTGCTGAGACGCAGGCCCTGCCCTCAGGAAGCCAAGCAGACACGGAAATGGTTAAATGGGCTTGGGGACAACACCTAAGTGGGTCCTGAAAGATAAGCCAGGGGCTGAGAGCAGCACGCCCTGCCGGAGGCTCAGAGGCTGAGCATTGACCCATGAACCAGGAAATCAAGGTGCGATTCCCGCACGTGCCTGGGTTGCAGGCTCAATCTGCCCCCCCCCCCCCCGGCCTCCCCCCCGCCCCGTAGTGGGCATGCAGGAGGCAGCCGATCAATGACTCTCCCATCACTGAAATTTCTCTCTCTCTCCCTCTGAAATCAATAAAAACTTTTTTTTTTAAAAAGAGAGGTTGACAGCAAACAGGATGAGGGAAGGAGGACATTCCAGGCAGAGGAACCGGTCTGGAGGTGTGAATAAACACCGGCATCAGAGGAACAACAGACTTGGGGGGGGGCGGTGGGGGAGCTGAGTGCCCAACAACCACAGACCCCCTCCCCCCACAAGCCCTGGCTGCCATACCCCTGAGGACGAGGGGAGCAGCCAGCAAGAATGAGAGACAGCAGGCATCCTGTCTCGGGAAGGAGCGCAAAGGAGGCGGGTGGATCAGAGGTCAAACTGACAGACCCTGGAAAGGGAGTGGAAGCAAAGGCTGCAGTGCCAGGCTCAGGACATCCACAGCCGGGGGATGGTGGTGCCCAGTGAGGAAATGGGAACATGGGGTGAGCAGGGGTGGGAGGACTCAGGTGGAGACACCCTTCAAGTGCAGCCCTAGGCCCTGCACTCTTCCCCCCCTGCTCTCTCCAAACCCATGGCTTCTATTATGTCTATATGGCCAGTTACACCCTTAAATGTGTACCTCCATATCTACTTGCCTGCCTGGCACCTCCACTGGGATGTCCCAAGTGATCCCCCGCAACTTGGCATGGCTCATCTCCCCAAAACCCAGTCCCCTTCCAGCATCGCTGTCCTCATGAAGTGCTTCCCCTACCACACTCTACCTCCTATCCTTACGAATTAATTTTCTGGTCCGCTTGGAGATGAGGAGCTGGCAGACCCCTCAGGCCTCTCCCATACCTTCTGGCTCTGGCTGGGGAATGGCCAGTAAAGGGATCCTGGCCTCATCATCCCCAGGTGGCTCAGCCTCACCAGGGGAGCCAAGTCTAGTTGGGGCAGAAGAGAAACACTGCCCATCCCTTTCCTGATCCCTTCCCCACCAGGCCTGGCTAAAGCCTCCTTTAAATTCCTGACGCTAAACTCAAGTGGGCCCTTCATGCTGCCTGGCAATGGAGCAACTCTCCCACCCCCACATCATCAGTTCTTCTTCCCTAATGGGTTGTTCCCATCAACAGGCAGACATGCTAGTCTCTCCTGTCCGACTAAATTCCGCTTCGAACCCACACTGCCCTCCAGCTACTCTCCCACTGGTCTGCGCCCCTTGAAAACAAACTCTTCAAAAGGGTTGTCTATACTTCCTGCTCCCACTTCCTTTCCCCTCATTCTCTTGAAATCCAATCTTTTATTATCACCCCTCCACCCAAGCAGCCTTTGTTAGGACCTCGGATGGCCTCCCTATTACTAAATCCAGTGGCTGGTTCTCAGGCCTCATCTTCCTTGACCTTCCAGCAGGGTTTGATGGGCCCATCACTCCTTCCTGTAACTTTCCCCATGTGGCCTCTGGGAAACGAGCCTCAGGTTCGCTCCTCTCCTGCTGCCTGTTCCTTCTTTGCTAGTTCACCCTCGTTCCCCCAACTTCTCAGTGCAGCCACATCTCAGGCCTCAGACGGCTTCTCTATCTGCCCTTACCACTCACCCCCCCAGATTTTGGGCCACAGATTTTGGTATTTTCTTCATATGCATGACACAGTTGTAGCTTGAGCTTCAACCTCTCCCCTGAAATCGAGTCAGATAGCCAATTGCCTACTTGACATCATTCAGATGTTCACCAGGTCCAGAAACAGTCTTGATCCCCGACCCAGCCCTCAACGTGCTCCCACCACGGTCTGCCCATTTTAGAAAATGGCAGCTCCATTCTTCCACACGCTTAGGCCAAAAATCTTCAAGTCACCCTTAATGCTTGTCGCTCACTCCACATCTGCTTCCTTAGCAAATCCTATTGGCTCTACCTTCAAAACAGAACCAGAATCTTACCATTCCTCACCAGCCCCACTGTTGTCACCCAGTTCAAGCCACATCAACTCCCAAAGGGAAAAGCACAGGAGCCTCCCCACCAGCATCCCTATGGGCGCTCCCGCACTGGGAGAGGCAACATGCCATGGTCTTGAGCACCCCTGCATGCTTTTGCTAGGTATCCCAAGAATACAGCCCTGACTGTTCCTTACTGGGGCCATGTATCAGGACCATGATTGCAGGAAGCAACTTTGGGGAACATGTCACCTTGGATTTACATGAAGGGGTGAAAAAGCCACTGGCTCAACAAGGCCCTCAATTCAGAAGTTACCCTAAATACTCAGTCTTGGTCCACTGATAGTTCAGCTGAATCGCTAGGAAATGGTGCTGTGCAGGAGAGTTAACAGAGCGCACCTGACTGGTATTTCTGAAAGGCCTGCTTCCCAGGTTGGCCCTTAGCTGGTGTCTGGGAACTCAGATTCTGTGAGGGCTCCTACCACCCTAATTGATAGGGGTGGCTCACTGTGCCTGAGCTGTCTGTCATTTATGCTGAACACCTGCTTTCCTTCTGGGGGCCTGGAATTCTGGTATGTGCCAGGCAGAGGGTGCCACAGGACCAGCCAGCTCCCAATAAAACCCCTGGACACTGAGTCTGTAATAAGCTGCCCTGATAGTGTTTCACACGTGTTGTCACGTGTTGCTGGGGGAATTAGGCATGCCTTGCGACTCCACTGGGAGGGGACTCTTGGGAGCTCGTGCCTGGTTTCCCTCAGACACTGCCCATGTGCCTTTTCCCTTTGCTGATTTTGCTTACTGTGTTTTCACTGTAATAAATCATGGCCATGAGCACGATCATACACTGAGTCCTAGCACATCATCAACCATGGGGTAGTTTTGGGGACCCTTGACATAGCTGTCTATGGGTGGCAGCAGCCATCAGCCCCAGTGACAACAATGAAAGACCAGCTGCCACAAAGGCCAGCCAGACACTGATCTGAATTAAAAGTCGTCACCTTTGCCTAGACAATACTCCTAATGACCAGGCATGTTATATTTTTACTGTTGTCAGTGTCCTAGCCATCTGGTTTACCACTCATAAGACTACAGACTGGCAGATCAGACAGTCATCCCTTTTTGGGTCCATGAACTGTGGAAACAAATTGTGGCTGACAACTGGACAGTCTGAGTCACTCACTTAGATGCCCACAGTAAGGCCCCTTCTCTGGTGATACTGACCAGAATCAAACTGTTGATCAAATCTACCCAGATGGCAGTCATTACCACCTAAATGCATCATCGTACTAGATAAAGCTACACACCTGCCACCATGGATTGGCACAAAGCTGACTCTCTAGTTTTGGTTTGACTACCTGGAGTCCTAGGTTGGAACAGTATGGCCCAAGATCATTAGGATAATGACCATTGGTTGAGTATGTTCCTTGCCAACTCCCCCAACCGTGGCCCATGTGGACCAAGATATGCCTCTGAAAATTTTGTAAAAATGCCCTTGTCCCATTCACATATGACCCTTGTAGACAAAGATCTAGGTAAGAGTAGGGGATGATTAGTGAAAAAGTGAAATTATAGGTCCTGGGAAGTGACACACAAATTTTGTAGCAATAATCCCAGCATCTAGGGAGAGTGCCTTAGATCCCAGGGGGTGTAGGGGACAATTAATCCTCTCTGTGCCTTTTATCCAGCACCACCACTTGGCAAAACAATCCTAGAATCTGCTCAAGCAAGTGGCAGCTGCAGATGACAATCTGACCAGCTGCTGGATGTGTCATTCTCAACCATATGATCACTGAACTATTCTGGTGTGCCTGATGCCATCAAAGGCAGCTCCTGAAGTGACCCTGTGCAGACACACATGCCAGTCCAAACTTGCTTCAATCTGACAGGTACAAATCCAGCTCCTTCTCCTGATGCCTCAGTGGCCTGGGGTTCTATCATGTGGGTCAGCTGAGGCTGCAAATCCACACTGACACTTGGGATTCAGCCAAAGAATGTAATGGTGACCCCAATCCAGTGTAACATGTGGGAGACAGTGGGCCACAGAGTTTCTCTCCACTGGGGATGAGGGTTGCTGTGGGTACATCTATTGCCCTTGTAATTACTGGTAATAACATAAAGATCAGCAGGTCAGTCTAAACTCTTGTGTGGGGGGTAATGAATAATAGATTGGCCTTAGACCACATCCAATTGTCTAAAATAAGACCTACTGGTTCTCCCAAACTGATCACAGCCGGCTGAGTCCAGGACCCTGGAGCACATGGCTGAGGCCAATACTGCAGGCTGGCCTCATCCTGCTACTTAGTCTTGTTGAGGGCAGCCTTAATTAAATGCAGTGAAACAATTAAACAAATATAGTTTTAGACTCCATCAGTTGGATTAATAGACTGAATAGCATATTCATGTGGAAATCTGAGTTAAGCCAAGATATGTAGGGCTGAGGGATGCCTGTGGGGGAGGCAATCCACAATGGCCTGTGCATCCCTACATGTTCTTGCTGGATACATACATCAAGAATGCAAAGCCCTGACCACTCTGGGCCATTTCTCAGGATTGAGTCTGCAGCGAACCCTGAAGGATGAGGTGATCTATCACCCCTGAAATGAAGAGCAGGTTTGCTTCTGTTCACTATAAAAGTGGTAAACTGCCCTGGCCATTTTAGCAAAGTGGTTAGAACACTGGCCCAGGGACTGAAGGGTCCCAGGTTGGATTCCGGCCAAGGGCATGCACCTCGGTTCCAGGCTCAATCTCTGGCCCCGGTCAGGGGGCATGTGGGAGGCAACCAATCGATGTGTCTCTCTCACGTCGATGTTTCTCTCTCTCCCTTCCACTCTCTCTGAAAATCAATGGAAGAAATATCCTTGGGTGAGGATGGAAAAAAAAAGTGGTGAATTCCCCAAGCTTTGTATTCTTCAGCTATGATTCAGACCCATTGTTTGTGTGATATCCATCTGGGCCCCTCTGTGTCACCCCCGTGGGACTCAGGGAACAAGGGGAGCCCACATGACCAGTCCAACAGTCTGACACTGCTTTTGCTGCAGTAAACTCTGATGCCTCTGACATGTCGGTATCCATGAAACAGCAGCAGGCGAGCTTGTTAGCCTGCAAACAGGGTGTAAAATCTGAGAGCCCTCACAGACCCTGATGCCCCTCCCCTCCTTATTAGCAGGGTGAGCCTGTGATTTGAGGAGTCAAGTCCTCCAGCCCTTCCTTCCTACCCTTCTGACCACCTCTGATCACCTCCTCTCCTTTACTCTATGTGACCCTATCTGTTATCCTACCCCACAGCCTGCAGCCCTGAGAGCCCACCTCAGCACCCTAGGAGAGCATGTGCAGGAATGCAGGACAGAAGCCCGGCTGGGTGATCAGAGGCTCAAGGACAGAGAAGAGTACAATTTGACCTCTCCTGCCTTCCCTCACATCTACCTGATGTGGTGCCTATCATATACTGAGAAGGGTGTGTGCACAGCCTCTGACTGCCCCCCCAACAGCTGGCATCCACATCCCATGAATAGACAGGCAGCCTAAGGCTAAGACAAAGGCTGTGGCTTGCCCAAAGGCACCAGTGAGTGAGTGATGGTTGCTGGATCTAGACTGGGGCATGTCTGGCTCCAAGTTCAAAGCCTTCACACTCCACCCCAGGCACCCCAACCCCCACAGGATCTGGCTTCCCGTGGCCCAGCAGAGGCAGAGCAGACACAGCCACAAGCCCCCAGAGCTCACCTCTGTGCGGTCTACTTTAAATGGATTCTGGAAGTCAGAGTCTTTCTCGCTGATCCCCAGTTCCTGGGCCATCTGCAGATGAGGAAAAGTTAGTCATCCTCTGCCTTCTCCTGCCTCTTGCTCACCAGTGGGCCACTCAAGGGATCAAGACTTGGGCAAATATGGGCCAAGTGATGAAACATAGGGATCCAGGTCAGCAGAGAACCCCTTGAGATGGCACCTCAAGGTGCCCTGAGGCTTATCACAGAAAATGCAACCAAGAGCTGACATTCAGGCCCAGCTACAGGCAGTTGCGAGGCTCACAGGACACTGGGGGACAGGGCTCCCAACTGCCTCCATCCCAGCCCTTACCAGGCTGAGGATGGGCGAGTGGGGCCCCTGGTCAAAGACGCCCGACTGGTTGCAGAAGCTGATGCCCCAGCGGATGAGGAGATTCCAGTTGGAGTTGTGATCAAAGTAATGGTGCACGATCCTAGGGAAGCGCAGCACCACATCGCCGAAGAAGGCCGTGTTCTCCAACACCTGGGAAAAAGCTGGTGAGAGGAACCTGCTGAGTGCCCAGCACAGATGCCCTTCTACTCCCTCTTGGCCATCCCTAGGCACCCCCAGAGAATGGAGGCAAACCCACCAAGCCCACTAGGAAAAGAGACCGCTGCCTGCTGCCCACATGTGCACTACGTGCTAAGGACTTTATGTCCACCACATCCCTGAATCCTCAAACCACCTTTAGAGGGAGATGTGGCGGCTGTTCCCATTTTACACAGAGAAATTGAGTGGCAAACCTAGGCTGCAAACCCAGTTCTGTCAGACTGCAAAGGCTGTGCTCTTCCCCCATTATCTCATGGCTTAGAAGACCTGTTTGCTGTGGGGACCACCAGAGAGGTGGGTGCCATTCTGCACATGGAGGCATATGCATCACATGAGGCTTTGCTGGGGCCTACACTCCCCAACTTGGTGTCCAAATGTCCAGAGCCTGATTAGCACAACCATAGTTTTTGTGCAGGGTCAGGTCTGTTAGCATTGCCAGGGAACACGTCAGGGTTTGTTTTTAAAACATACTCTTCCAATTTTATTTAATTTTAAATGCTTCTTTTTAAAACAATGTATAAATATCTTTACTGATTTCAGAAAGAGGAAGGGAGAGGGAGAGAGATAGAAACATCAATGATGAGTCATTGATAAGCTGCCTCCTGCACATTCCCTACTGGGGATCAAGCCCACAACCCAGGCATGTGCCCTGACTGGGAATCGAACCTCGATCTCCTGTATCATAGGTTGATGCTCAACCTCTGAGCTATGCCAGCCAGGCTAAATGCTTAAGTACTTATTTTTAAGTAATTTTAGACTTATACAATACACCACAAAATTCCTTCACTTGGCTTCCTCTACTGTTATCACCGTACATAACCACTGTACAACTTCTACATCAGGAAGTTACCATCAATACAATACACCCAGAGACCTTGTTGAATTTCATCAATTTCTTCACTAATATCCTTCCTCTGGTCAACAGGTCAGTCTAGACTGAGTTTAGTGTCCATCATGGTGGCAGATCCCCCTGACCCAGGCTAGCATGAAGAATAAGTAAAGACCCAGCCCTGGCAGCAGCTCCTATTCAAATGTCCTGCAGATAAGGCCCAGGCAGCCCTCACCAGCACTGGCCGGGCGACACACACAGATAAGCCGCCTCCTCCAAAGATATGCCAAGCTGGGCCTGAGCCAACTGGGGCTGGATCCCTGGGCTTCAGAACCATCTTGAAATCTGGGGTGAGCTTGGTTTATAGGTTAAGAGCCAAGTTATGTATATAACTTCCTCAGTTATAGTGGAGATTAGAGATGATATCTGTAAAAGTGTCCACCATTCAATATGTAAAGGCTACTTCCAACCTCTCTCAGTGTAATCTAAGAAATTTTATTGTTACAATGTCATCAGCTAATGGGAAAATTACCACTGGAGAGAAATTCTTGGAAGCAGGAATGAAGGGACACAGAATATTCTTTTATCTTATAGGAGGTTGAGGCTTTTAGAACAATTGTAAAGAGTGTGTGCCCTGGCCAAGTAGCTCAGTTGGTTAGAGCGTTGTCCTGATGCACCAAGGTGGCTGGTTCGATCCCCATCAGGGCACATACAAAAGTCAACCAATGAATGCATAAATAAGTGGAACAGCAAGTCAATGTTTCTCTCTCTCTGTCTCTCTCTCTCTCTTCCTCTAAGAATCAATCAATAAAATAAAATTAAAAAGAGTGTGGGTAACTGCCCCCACTGTCCAGTCACTTCAGTAGGCCTGTTTCTCCTGTAAATGAAAAGAATTCTTGCCTTCTCTACCACAAAGGTCAGGGTGGTGGAGAAGGCAAGGATCCTTAGAGTGGTAGTGGGCAGAGATTCCTCCCTGGTTCCCCTGCTCTGAGCACAGGACAGCACAAAGGAATACATTTGTGTCAGGGACACAGAAATTGGCTCTGAAGCCCAGAAATTCTTAAAGAACCACGTACTAAGTGCCTATCCACCAAAGGGGAACACTCAGAAGGTGCCGTGAGAGGATATTTCCAGAGAGAAAAAAAGAGTGACAAAAACAGGAGGGAAGAAACAACTAGAGAAGATCGAGGTGGTGGGGAGAAGGAAAGGGAGAGATCAGGAAGACCACATACCATCCTTCAGTTTCTCGTCCTGGGGGAAGGGCCCGTCTGGGAGCACATCGGCAGCGATGAGCACTGTCCGGGAGTCCTCCAGCACCTGAGGGAACCACACCTGGCTGAGTGGCTTTGCAGAGGCCTTCACAGCTCAGCCGCAGCCCAGTTTACTTAAACCCTACTTCAAATCTTTTGTTCACGCAGTTCCCCCTAACTGAACACCATCTCCTTAAGGAACTCCTACTCATCCTTCAGTGTCCAAAGACTAGGTCTGCCACAAGCGGCCCTGTGCCTGCATGCACCTTAAAGAGCCCCTTGAGCATGACATCAAGGATCTTGTACTGCTGGTGGACATCATCCAGCTGTACTAGGTTCTTCAATGCCAACAGCTGCTCCCGCCGCTTCACCTCAAACATCTTCTTGTCTGAGCAGCATTAAGTTAAGGAGCTGGCACCAATACTTCTGCCTGGATAATCCAGTGGTAGCAACCAGAAGGCCCATTCCTGACCAGCAATATCTGCAAAGGCCACAGACTCCCATGTATGAGGTCCTCCTCCCCACACACCCAGGGAACTAACAAACTGAGAAGGTTCGTATCCTGCAATGTATCATTTGTCTAGTTTACAGAGGATTCCATACCCAAGCCCCTAAACACAACCCTTCAGGACCTGGCTCCTGAATTCCCCTTCCCATGGCCTGCCCGCCATCTCCCACAGCCGTTCACTATCCCCAGAACCTCCACTCCTCTGCTCACGCTGTACACTCTGCCGGGGATGCCCCCCAACCCTTCTCTATGAGTTTGTGTGTTTTTTAATCCTCACCTGAGAATGTTTTTATCAATTTTAGAGAGAGAGGAAGGAAGAGACAGACACAGAGAGAAACATCAATATGAGAAACATCGATCAGCTGCCTACCATATGCACCCCAACCTGGGATCAAACTCGCAACCTATGTATGTGCCCTGACCAGGAATTGAACCTGCAAACTTTTGGTGTACGGGACGACATTCCAACTGAGTCATCCAGTCGGGGCATCTAAGAGTTTTTGTCCTTTTAGGACCTGGTTCTAAAGCCAGAGCAGTGTTTCTCCCACGTTCCATCAGAGCAGTGACCACCAAGTAAAACGAGAGGCCTGTGAAGGCTGCAAAGCCAGGGACTGGTCCTGACTCATCTTTGTGTCCCCAAGGCCTTGACCAGAGTAGGTGGCCCAGTATGCCAGGGCCTCAGTCCCCACTCAGGGTCTCACCACAAGGTGCTAGGCACATATGTTCAATTCTCAGAGCCCTCATGGCTCTGAGAAATGTGCCTTGCCTTCTCTGAGGCTCAGAAGACAGTGGACTTGATTAAGGTTTGATGAAACTACCTTACCTTTTCTCTCCCGTTCCCATCAGCGGGGCCTGATCCATTCCTAGAATGCCCCAAGGGTTTGTGATTATAGAGACTTCATTTATAGAACCCCTCAGGCACAGCTCATTAACTCCACCTCCAACCCCAAAGGATACAGATCTCCAGGCTTGGGTCCAGGGAGGTCCTCAGGGTGCCTGTGACTCCTGTCCCAGACATGAGCAGGACAAACAGGAAGACCAGGAACTGCAAAAGGTCCATATCCACGACCCTGGAGCTAGGAGAGCAACCCAGAGAAAGGTGGTGAGATCTGGAGCTTGGTGTTCTATAAAACGGAGTGAGGTGAATGGCAACTCCCCCTGACATGGCATAGGCTCCAAATACCAAGAATCCAACTTTGGGAAGCCCTGGAGCTTCAGTCCCTAGCCCAGGACCTGTGACTAGCAGACACAGAATAAAGACAATGGGCAGAAGGCAAGAGGGAGCAAGATAACTGTCAGCAATGCAGGTACGCTTAGAGCACGGTAGTCAGCATCTGGAGCTCTGAGCTGGGGCCCTCTCTCTTCCTGACCGTGGAACATGCAGCAAACCGCCCAGTCTCTCTAAGCCTCAGCTTCCTCACTGTACAGCAGGAAAAGGAAATCACCTCCCTGCTCCAGGGAGGGAGGACTGGGTGAGGCACTGCGCCTGGGGAAGGTGGGGCTGGTCAATGTCTTCCCTTCTCAACCCCAACTCTCCATCCTGGCCCCGGGGAAGGTATCTGGTCAAGGAGGTCCAGGCAGTCAGACGGAATGTCAAACTTCTGGTGTTTCCCTCCTTCCCCGACTTCTGTAAAGGACACAGGGCAGAAGGGAGGCAGGGAGGTCTTGGGGTAAATGGATGCTACTCACTCACTTTGGAACCATGGGCACCATAAGCAACACCTATCCTATTCAGGCAATGTTTCACAATGATTTTAGTACCCACCATGTTCTAGGCACCGCTTTAGAGCTGGGACTACAGCAGTGAGTAAGACAAAACCGCCTGCACTCATGGCAGTTACTTCCCCAGTAGGAGCGAGAGATAGCCAATAAACTTGTAAAACAGCACAGGAGAATGAGAGGGACTTGGTGGGGTGCAGTGTTTCAGTGGTCAAAGAAGGCCTCAGACTCAGATGACAGGGGCCCAGTTTTACCAATGTGGGAACCAAGGCACAGAAAAGAGAGGTAACTGCCCAGTCACTCAGCTATCCCAGGCTACACCAAGTCTAAATGAGCACAGCCTATCTCGGAGCAGGCCACTCTTCTACCAGGACACCTGCCCAGGGGAGAGATGCTCAGTTACTGACAGATCCTGCAGAGGCCACCTAGAGAACCAACCCCACCGCACACAGATGATCTAACTGAAACTCAGAGAATGAAAAGCAGTCCAAGTTCACCCAGTACTCCCTAACTTTCAACGTCACCCTCCAGGCTCAAGGGAACTGGACACAAGCTAGAGAACTTGGGGCCAGGGAGATATCCGACAGCGGGTAATGACTGGAGGAAGAGCGGGAAAAGCAAGCCGGAAAACCGGGCTGCGCGGGGAGGACTCAGCCTTCTTACTCCCACCCAGCCGGCCTGCCGATCCCGCTCCCCGCCCGCCAGTCCCTAGAGCTCTCTCCAGCTCCGTGAGCTACTCTGAACCCGTTCGGCAAGAGTGGCGTGGCGGTGGCGGGCCCTGGGCCGGCTACCTGGGCTCGCGGAGCCCGGTTGCTGTCTCCAGTCTTTGGGGAGAAAAGAGGCAAATCGTACCTCCCACTCCCTGCAGCCGGTTCGAGGACCCTCGTTCTCCAGCCCCCCTACCGGGAGCCTACACGACCGGCAACCCCTCCCCCACCTACCGGGCCGGGAGTGCCGGAAGGAGCAGTACGGCAGGCGCTCCGCGTGGGGCTCGCAGGTCCGCGGAGAGACTGGCAAAGGTGCGGAACCCCAAAACACACGCCACCAGCCGCGCTGGGGCCGCCGGGCGCCGTCCCGCCCACCGCGCCACTCCTGGCCAATGAGCGCGGGCCGCGACCACCGCGACGATGACCTCACTTCCGGCTCCGCCCCGCCGGGCTCAGGCGCCGGTACCGTGAGAGGGCAGCTAGACTCGTGTTCCATCCGCCCTGTGCCGGGGCTCGGGCGCGTGGCGCTCGGTAAAGGTCTGGCTGGAGGAAGTTAAGTCGGTGTCCAACTTAGAGGGCGCGTCAGCAAACTGGAGCCCTGACCCGGCCGGGCGCCCTCCCCGAAACTGTTGTCAGCTGAGTGTTTTGGCAAGATCAAGATCAGTTTAGTGGGTCGTGACTAGCACTTTGTTTTTTTTAAGCAACCAGCAGTGCGGAGCTGGCACATCCTCTGCTCTCCCCTTGGGTCCACCAAGTTCTAAGCCCAGTTCATCCGGGGCTTCTCCGTCGGTTCATTAGGGTGGAGTTCAGATCACTTGTGCAGGGTCAGTACCCGAGAAGGAAGGGTGGGCTAGCCAGTTCCAGGCAGCGGGCCCTCATAGGCAGGCAGGTGGGAAAGGGGCTCGAGGCCCAGTGGGCTGAGCTCGGAACAGGAGCGGGCAGTTGTGCAGCACGGACACTGACAGAACCGCACAGCCCGGCCAGCGAAGCTCAGCAGTTGAGCATCGACCTAGGATCCAGGAGATCACTATTGGATTCTGGGGTGGTCAGGGCACATGCAGGGGTTGCGGGCTTGATCCCCAGCAGGGGGCGTGCTGGAGGTAGCTGATAAATGACTCATCATTGATCTTTCTCTCTCCCTCTCCCTCCCTCTCTGAAATCAATAAAGACATACTTAAAAAAACAAAACCACACATGTATGTAAGAACAAGGTCCAAAGTACAAGCTCCAAGGAGGGCTGTTAAAGAAAGGCACACAGGGACCTACTTTAGCCAGGGAAGGGCTGGGCCAGTTCCGCTCTGCTAGGAAGGCTGAGAAGGATCTGACCCGCTCAGCTTCCCTGTCTGGAAATTATACCTCTCTCCACCTTCACCAGAGGTGGTGAGGCAGCAGGTAAAGTGACTCTCAGAGCACTTGGATAACAGCAGCACAGAACACATGGCCTTTCTCTGCCTTCCAGTCCTGAGGATGGATGGCCCAGCTAGTGTGTTCTAGGTACAACCAAGGCAACCAGCTCGCACTGGTGCTCCTTATGTGTTAGGAGGACAAATCCCAGCCCTCTTTCCCTGAGGAGGCCACCCATCCTGGCTGAGGAACCAGCTAGAAGAGGCCCACATAAGTTAATAACCAAATGTTTTTGGAGTGCTCACACAGGCATGTGAGTGTATCATTTTATTTCCTGATTCAACAAGAGAGTAAATGGCTCCAGATGAGCCATTTCCCCAAATCATTGTGCCCCGTCTTCACCAGGTCTCAGTCCTCTCTATTTCTGGGCCTTCAATTGTTGAGGGTCAGCCTCTGATGTGGGACAGGGATACAGCCACCCCTCCCAGGCAGCTGACAGCAAAACATGAGAGGAGAACATCAGAGAGGTAGGGTCAATCATGGGAGAACCACCTTTCCAGAGCCCCAAAAGTGTAGAAACGGTCAGAGGAACAGAGGTGCTCCTAAGAGTGGGCTGAATTCTAAAATTGGCACCTGAACACCTGGGCTAGGTACTTGTCTACAACAGGGAACTATTCCAAGGAAAAAGGAAAGAGGAGAGCCCGGAAGGCAGCCGGTAGGGGTGCGAGGAAGCACATACTCCATACACACACATACACACTGGCTGATCAGTGTCTCTGGAGCACCACAACCCCCCAGAGGGCCTCTGACCACTGCTCACAACCCCAGGCTTTCTCAGGGACATGCCAGTCACCCAGCACCTCCCATGTTGGGCTGAAGGAAGCACCTGTACCAACTGGGCTGGGGGACTTTCTCCAAAGCTCCTGGGGAAGGACTAGCTCCTTCCTGAGTTTGGTGATGTGGCTTTGGAAACCGAAATCTGGGATCAAATCCTGATGTGATCCTGGGCATGTCATTTAACCTCTCTGGTCTAAGTTACAACTACACTAACACTCCTAGCTGCTGTATTAGATACACTGCACATAATGTGGCCCTTGGTAGGATCTTAATAAACAGAACAAGTCATTGTAATTGCTACCACTAATTATTCTCATCAAACCCTGCTTGCTTTAAAGGACAGGGCTGTAGACAGTGCACCTCTCTGTCCTGAAGCATGATGTCACATCTTCCCATAGCCTGGGTCACCTTGCATAGGTCAAAGCTCCCAGATACAAGAAAGGATACAGCATGTCCTGCAGTGGCGGCTGGGCTGAGGAGGCCCTGGGGGAAAGGCCCTCCAAGGCCTGCAGGGTCTGGGCTATGCTATGATCAGCCAGGAGGCCCATGTTCTGAACCTGAGGGAAGACAGGCCTTCTCAGAGCCTACTTCACACAGGCCCTCTCTGCCCTCCAGCCACTCCCGTATTCCTGACCCCCCACTGGCTACTGTGGCCAGAGCTCCCATCCTCCACAGAGAAGATAGTATGGAGGGTCTAGCATCACAGTGGCTACACACATCCCCTTCCTACACACCTGCAGGAGGAAGCCACGCAGAGCCTGGAGTGTGGTGTTCGAGAGGGTAGAGAGGTCAGCCAAAGCTGCACCTTGTAGAACAAGAGCAACCTCTTCATGAGAGACGACGCTGCTGCTCTGGAACCGCACAAACTGGCCCGAGGAGAGAGGACCCAAACATGCAGTGATTCAGCTTCTCCTTCATTCAGAGATTTCTCCTATACCCCTGCTGTGCTCAGCACTGGGCTGAGAGCACAGATCTGTAGCCCACAGCACCCTTCCTTCAAGGAGCTCAGAGTTGGTAAGCAAGGGTGGGGCTGTGTCATGGGAGTGGGGCAAATGAGGCGGACTGTGAAACCCTAAGAGAGCTGGCCCTGCTGAACCCTTTGGTACTGCCCCACCCCCACCTCTCTGCCTTGCACCTCACACTCATGGCCAAAATAGATTATGTGTGGTTATGCAAACACGCCACCATGTGCTTAAAGCCTGCTGCTCTCGCTTCACTACCTGGACTACAGTTCCTCCTCTTTGCCCATTAATCCGCAAAGCCTCAGCTAAAGTGTTACCTTCGCTATTGAATGTCCTTCCCTGAGCGTTGACTATGTTTTATCCACTCTCCCTCCCAGCCCCGGCAGAGCTCCCTTCCTCAGTCACTGACTCTCTTCCTACACCTGGCACTGATCCGTTCACTGATCTGCTCCACCGTCCTCACAGGTTCCCTGCTTTATTGTTTATGCAATGGGCACTTACTGCGCACCAGGCACTTAGCATACCTTCTACTCTACCACTAATAATGTCACGCTTTCGCTCTAGTTTCCTCATCTCTCTCCTCCTTTAGACTGAGAGATCCTTAAAGGCAGAGCATTTGGCTCATCGGCATCTTTGGTACCTAGTATAGGAGCTGGGATGTGGCAGGCAGGCTCTAGTCAATGCTTTATGAGTGAGTGAATTGAGAAAGACTGTCTGGCTTTTCTGGGGTGAGGAGACATGGACATTGAAGGGAATTCTCTGAGCAGCATTCTTGTAGGATGAAGGCCTGCCTAGTCCCTTTACCTTCTTTAAGGATTAGGGTTACCTAAAGTAAGGAGTCCCTGGCCTCCTCAGGACCACCCAGCTCATGACATTCTTCAGACCACAAGACCATCCTTTCTGCACTTACCAGAGTCATGAGCCTCAAGATCTCAGGTCTAAAGAAGGAATTCTCTCCAGCATCCAGGAGGGTAAACAGCAAAAACCGATTCCAGGGCTGGGAGGCCACATGTAGTGCTATGGGAAACACCAGTCACCCTGGGTTGTTAATGCTGCTTTTCCAAAGGCCTTGGAACATTACTAACTAGGACTTTCTCCTACTGGCTCAAAAAGGGCTACTCAGCTAGAGGCAGGGCATTGGACAAGTTGACCCCAGGAAGTTTCTTTCTTCCCTGGGTTTCTATTCACCCATGCTGCCTGGCTCAGAGAGACCATATATCCCACTATTGTGGGAAGCAGGCAACAGGAAGAGCTTTGCCACTTAAGAGCTTTGTGACCATGGTCGGTTAAGTTGCTTGACCTCCTGAACCTCAGTGTCCTCATCTGTAAACTGGGCATAACAGTGCCGATGCAGTGTCGTTAAAAGAATTACACAAAATGAGTGTGATTCGCAGAACAGGGGATGGCAGACTGGAGCAGGAGGTAGCAGCGGTTGGCCCCCTCCCATCTCCCTCATGAGAACATCAGAGAATGTGGAGGGTTTCTACCCATGTCTGGGCTCCTGGCATGCAGGTAGTCAAGCAAGGCCTCCAGGCAGCCTACACAGGCATGGGATAATAGAGGGTCCTTCTGCAAGAAAACAAAAAACACAGACATTCATTTCAGGTTTTGCTACCAATGGGTTTTAGATGCCAACCAAGAAAAAAATTTGGTTTTCTAAACAATTCAGATTTCATAACTTCAGATTTGGGATTGTGGCCCTGTAGCTAATGAAGAAATATTTGTTTCAACTCTCACCACATATAGATTACAGTGCTTACACTAATTATTTACCTACATTCTACCTACATTTGAGAGACTGTTTTATTTCAGAAAAGGAGATGGACCCTGGGACCCACTAAGAGATTCACAGATAGTTTAAGCCAGTGGGTTTCAACTTTTTTTTTTTTTAAAGCAGCTGAATCTTTCATCAAAATTTTATGCTTTAATAAGCCTGTGAAAAGATCTCATTATCATAGTCATTAGGGAAACGCAAATTAAAACCACCATGAGATACCACTACACACTCACCAATAGCTAAAATGAAAAAGACTAACAATACCAAATGTGGGCCAGAATGTTGAGCAACTGCAACTCTCATATACTTCTGTTGGGAAGGTAAATGGTGCAGCCACTTTGAAAAATAGTTTGATGGTTTCTTACAAAGTTAAACATACACTTAGCACATGTGGTAGACAGAATTTTAAGATGGTCCCTTGAGGTCCTGTCTAGGTAGCTCACTTGGTTAGACCGTTATCCTGATACATCAAGGTTGTGGATTCAGTCCCGGTCAGATCACATACAGGATCAACCAATGAATGCATACTTAAGTGGAGTAACAAATTGATGTCCCGCTCTCTCTCTTCTTTTTTTCTCTCCCCCCCTCAAATCAATAAATAAAATAAAATGGTCCCATGACCTTTGCTCCTAGATGTTACTCCTGTGATTATGTTACATTAAATGGCAAAAGGGAGATTGTTTGGATGGATCTAATCAATTCACACCAGCCCTTTAAATGCAGTTTTCTCTGGCTGGTGGCAGAAGAACCAGAGAGTAGAAATGTGAGAAGGACTCAGCATGCATTGCTGGTTTGAAGAAGAGGGGCCATGTGGGCAACCTTAAAGAGCTGAAAGATGCCCCTGAGGAATAAGTGAGTTATTTCCCAGATACTCCAGATAAGCACCCAGCCTTGCCAACACCTCGTTTTCAGCCTTCTGAGACCCTAAGTGAAGAACCTAGTTGAGCCTACCCAGACTTCTGACATAAAGAACTAGGAGATGCAAATGGTGTTGTGTAGAACACTAATACATCATTTGACCCAGAAATCCCACACCAAGACTTGTACTTCAGTATTAAGAGCAACTTGATTCATAACAACCAAAAATCTGGAAGTTCCAAACACCTGTAAATAGGTCAATGGATAACAAATTGTGACACAACCATATAATGGACTACTATTCATCAATAAAAAGGAATGAAGTAATGATACACACAACAATATGAATGGATCTCAAAACCATTAATCTAAGTGAAAGAAGCTAGACACACAGGCCACATATTGTATGATTTCATTTATATGAAATTCTAGAAATAGTAAAACTATAGTGACAGAAAGCATGCTGGTGTTTCCCGAGGGTCAGGGATGGGGAGAGGGGATTGACTTCAAAGAGGCACAAGAAAACTTTTTAAGGTGATGGAAATATTCCATAGCATGAAAATTAGAACTCACCTAATTCTACACTTAGAAACTGGTGAATTTTATTGCATGTCAGTTATAGCTCAATAAAACAGATTTTTTTAAATGTAAAAAGAAGCTAACCAAAAAAATCCTATGCTCTCCTCATGCTATTCTTTGGAAGGTGGCAACCTGATGGTTAATGGTAGAGGGCAGACTCAAATTTGAATCCTTGCTTAGTCACTATCTGTGTGATCCTGGCCAACGTTACTTAACCTTGATGCGTAGGAATAAAAAGATTACTTGGGAGGCTGAGAGAGTTGGATGAGAAATGGATATAGTGTTTAACCAGTGCTTGGCACAGAGTAAATACTCAATAAAAGGTGAATATCTTAGTGAAATGCATAATGGGGAAACATGCCCCCTCTTTATCAAGCCCTGAGTCTCTTCCACAGAACCCCTAAGGCCTCCAAGAAACACAACTAGAAGTGGCTGAGCTAACCTACTCACCTCATTTTACAGCTGAGAAAATGAGGCCCAGAGAGAAAATACTTGACCTGAGGATACCTAGGTAGTAGGTGGCAAGTCTAGAACCAAACCCTAGGCCTTGTGAAAAAAAAAATAAATATAATAATAATAATAATAATAATAATAATAATATAAATGGAGCCACTTTAAAATGTAGTGGAAGCTGCCACCCCAGAGGAACTGCCTTGCAAGTCTTATGCCTCCAACTTTTGGAATGTTAAACCAGGGCAAAATAACCTTTAGACTGGGCCCAAAGCAACATTGTGTCCCAAAGAACTGTTTGCAAAGATAACAACAAAGCAGATACTATGACTAGCAGACTTATGGCTATTGGACTGAAAATTTAAAACATTGTTTAGAATTAGCATCATTATGCTAGCTTATTGCACCAATAGAAATGCCTTCCTTCTATGGATGTAATTGTCTGTCCCCTTCCCTTTCTCACAAATACCCCTGGCCTTTGTCTCCTAATTGGAACCCTGTTTGGGTCTCTGCCTGAATCAGTGCTTCCCAAATAGCTATTCTTTTTTTTAATCTCAAATAAATGCTTGTTGCCGCTCACTTTGAAAGGTCTTTTTTTTTTTTTTTTTTTTTTTTTTTTTTTTTTTTTAAGGTTAACAGCTTTGTGCCCTTTCTCCTCCAATCTAAAATTAACTCTTAACCAGTGGGCACTTCCAGCCTCTTGCCAAGTATGCAAGAACACACCCATGGGCCAGCATGCCTCAGCTTCCCCACCTGTGAGGAGCTGTGGCCATAGTGCCACTCTTTGACCATGTGTCTTATTACCCCACACAACCAGCAAGGGCCCCCTGGATGGTGGGTAAGGAGCTGCAGCCACTGGTCATTAGGAAAACCAGGGACTACCACTCAGGTAACAATGGCTCCTGTTCACAAGACGCACTTCTTGGGGACTGAAAGAACATGGGTCTTGCAGCCAAAAGACTTAGATTTGAATCCTGACCTAAAAGTGTGTGGCGTTAATCAAGATACTTAGTA
Source organism: Miniopterus schreibersii (assembly GCF_964146895.1). NCBI lineage: Eukaryota > Metazoa > Chordata > Mammalia > Chiroptera > Miniopteridae > Miniopterus > Miniopterus schreibersii. Next base: position 183,233,823 of record NC_138102.1, on the reverse strand, counting down.
TCTCTAGGGCTCTGTTTCCTTGTTTATAAAATTGAGATGATAATTTCTGCCTTATGGAGTTGTGATGAATAAATATCAGGTCAAGTGCTTACACAGAGTAGGCACTCAGTAAAAGTTATCTCCCCATCCTCCCCACCTCCTACTCTCCTAGACCCTTAACAATGACATCCATATCTGCTCCTGTAGGACTAATCCTTGCTCTTAAAGCCTCAAGTCTTGTAAAGTAATTAGCTACCTGATTTCCAATCTAATAACATTTTCCATTCCCATCCCAATCAGAAAGCCAAGTCTGAACACAATGGGGAAAAAATTTTTTAAAAAAGAAGTTTTGATCAGAACACAAAGGATATGTCTCAAATCCACCCTTTCCCTCCCCTAAGACTCCCCAGGGATGTAGCAGCTGCACTAGGATCAGAGAAGTAAGCCTGAAAGAACACCAAGACCATCTGACCCTGGTTAGAGAACTATAGAAAGCAAAACCAACCAGCCCAGAGAGCCTCATTCTGAACCTCCAGGTGCAGGGCGAGGTGCAGACATGTGGCTGTTCTAAGCATGCTAAACCACTGTACCCCTTCAAACCTCATACTTGTCAACACCTGTTTAATGAATACTTAAAGGTGTGTGAGCACTAGGGCAGTGGGCAGAGGAAGCAGCCTTTGGAAGCACCTCTCACTCAGCACATTTCACTCAGCCAGTCCAAAATCCTACAATCCCAGCTTTGTGCAGAGAAACAAACCACCAGCTATCACTTCAAAGCATCCTCACATTTCCTTTCCAGAGTAACACCCACCTCTGCCTGTGACCAACTCTTCCCAATAGAAAAGGAATGACTAGACCACTTGATGATTCTTTGAGGAGAAATACACTCAGCTTAGCCTCTACAGCAGATGCTCACTTGAACCCATTGTCTATAGAGGGATGGTTTGGTCTACTCTTGGCCGAAGGGTAGGCTCACCAGGAGGTGTGGGAAGGAGTCCTGGGGTTGTCCAGTTCTGCCTGTGACTAGGTGAGTACATTTAACTCTAGAGTGAATTATAATAGCTATTTTCTCCCCTTGGTTTTACCAATAAAATGGAAGTTTTGATCTTCATCTGATTTCTGTGTTTACCACACAAATAGTTTCAAATTGAGAGACAGATGGTGGGATATGGGACTGGAACACTTCTCACTGGCCCTCTAATTCCAATCAGGGGTCTCACCTTCTGCCCCAAACAGTTTTTATAGTATTTCCTTCTAACCACACACAATTCCTGGAGTTCTAGTCAGCAGTGTTCTTTTCATTACATCCCAGGGCAGCTTGCGCCCCTGACAAAGTGGACAGCTGCCCAGCTCTGCCAGCAGACGAGCCTCTCGAGAACTTCGTTTGCTCTGCTCTGCCTCCACCTCTAATCCCTGGTCACCTCACAAACTCTGTGACCCTGTGGCCGTCACATGACCTCTCTGATCTACAGTTTTCAATCTCAGAGGGTTAGCTTGTGTGAGACCCATGAAATCATAGATATAGAGAACTTGGGAAACTGAAAAGTGCTAACTATGTAATGTTTGCTGACATTGCTCTCTTTAATTCTACTTCTAGTGACTTGAGTCTGTCCTTCCACAGTGCACTCCTGGGCCTCTGCTTCATGAGCATTCCCTTCTCCCAAAACAGAATCCGAGTGTTGAAAGAAACCTTAAGAATCCCCTAAACCAATGCCCTTCCCACCATTCTTGCTGGGGACACGTGGTTTCTGTTTGGATGCCCCTAGCCACAAGACACTCCTCTCCATTCCTCCCATTCTACTATTAGACAGTCCTGGCATGAGAAAGGGCCTCTTCCTGTCTTCCTATAGCTCCACCCACTGGCCTAGGTCTCTATCTCTGGAAAAACCAGAACAAATCTATTTCTTTTCTGCTCTGGAGGACATCAGGGATTTACAGTCTTGTGGCCCTTTTAAAAATAAGCAGGAGGGAAGTCTGCCCCTGGCTCCTCCTTACTGCCATACCACCCAAATCACACCAGTGATCACAGCCCTTCTTTGGACCCCCTCCACTGCCATAGACCTGTCCTTTTCTCCGCATATGACCCAGCATGGGGAACCCTGGACACTGTCTCCATCCTCAATTCAACCAGAACTTCTCTGCATTATGCTCCATTCCTGGGGAAATGAAGACTGTTCTCATAGGCCCAAATTGCTTAATGCTGACTTATTTTGCAGATAGAGAAAATGATCATCAATAAGAGGAAGTGGCTTGCTAAACTCCTTTGAGTTAGGGGCCAGCCAGGGGCTATGATGCACACCTGTGTGACTCTGGCCAGTGCACCTACAAAGTTGTGGAGAGGGATGGTGGTGGTGTTTGCCCAACAGTGTGAACATTGTATATAGATGTGCTGGCAGGATAAGACTCACAACCACAGAGCCAGCATAGGGTCCACTTCGGGAGCATCCTCTGTCTCCTTACATTTCCCAACTCCCCCCAACCTGTGCACAGCCCCAGTGGGGATCAATCCTTTAACATAATCTCCCACAATCAACAGCCGTATCATACATGTGCAGTCATTATCTGGACAACAAGTGGAACCTACTCTAATCAAAGCCCCCACCTTCTCCCCAGGAAGTCTCTGCAGCTCTTCTCACTCATTTGCTGGCTGCTCCCACCTCCCTCTTCTTGCCCAATGAGTACCTTGCCATTAGATCAGACCATGTGGATCTGTGACTGTCTGTCTTGGGCAAGTACCAAAGGGCAGGAAAAGAGAGTCCAAGTCTAACTAAAACAGCATAAATGTCTGGGGCCTCGTCCACCCTACAATGACCAGCTCCTATTTGAAAATAATAGACAATAAGCTCCTTGAAAGAGAAGAATCAGGGGTAGGAAACAGGCCCCAAGGCCAGGGACAGAGAATGAACCCATCCCAGAGACTGAAAGTGCTGCTGTCCAGATCAATACCATCTCTGATGTCCTCTGCCCTTGGAGACCTAGGACAAGTCACTTGGTCTTTCTAGCCCAGCTCCAGCGCCTCCCCCAGGAAGCCTTCTCTGATAGCTAGCCCCACACTCACCCTACATTAGCCTATTAATTACATCCTGTACCCCCACAGTGCAGTGCTTTAGCCCAGCACTGACCACACCGTGTTATCACCCCCTGTCTACAAGGCACTATCCTCCCTCCAGCTGTTAAATGCTCAAAGGCATGCACCTAACTTATCTCCATGCCCCCACCACCCTTCACAGTGTGTGACAGCTAGATAAACAATGATCTCCAAGAGTCCTCTAAGCTGTAAAACACAAACCCCTTTTGGGTGGACATCCACTGTTTTTGCTTGCCCAGGATCCATTTCTCCTTCCGGGAACAGCTGTCTTTTGTGGACCATCCCTCTCTCATGTTCAGTCCACGTAGGCTATGGAGAGCTGACCATAGCCTCCAGGAGAGGGCACTGACCTAAGCCAGGTCAATCAGAGCATCTCAAGCTGCAGCCACAGTGATTGGCACATCACTGAAGCCAGGCTAATGAGACTCAATTCTAGGGACTACTGGGAAAGAGAAACCTTCTTTCTACTGGAAGGATATAAGCCAGGAGCAGCTGTTGGTCACCCTGCCATCCTATGACAATAAAGCCAAGAGATGGAGATAGTTCTGATAACATTGTCTGAGCCTCCAGGACCCAGCTGTGCCTGAAGCCAGTACTAACTCCTGGACTTCTCAGTTATGAGCCAATCTGAGTTTCACTTCTGTCACTGTAACTTTAAAAGTCCCAACAAATCCACCCTCCAGGACTTGAGAGGCAGCCATTCCTTCCTGCTCTTGTCCTGGGAGAAGTGGGCTCCACTACCAGGGCCTCACTCAGCAAGGGCCTTACCTGCACCAAGAGGTTCTGCAGTCCAATGACCAGGGACAGCACTTGTGATGTTCCCAATGGAGCTAGGACAGCATCCTCAGGGGCTTGTGGTGGCCAGGCTCCTGAGGGCGCCAGAGTCACCAGGGCAGAGGAAAAGCTTTGTTGCAGGGCTGTCCGCAGGAAGCGCAAGATAGCAGCTGAAAGCAAGAAACTCCTTACACCTAGTTCCTGTCTTCTTCCCCCACCTCCACCCAGCTCTATCAGAAGGGAAAACAATGGAAATAATAATGGGGTGACCAGAGGCTGGTCTGGGAAGGGTGGTCCATCTCAGAATCCAGGGGAAAAGCTTTTCTTTTACTGCTAGAGGCCCCTGGGCCCACACCTGAGAGCAGTGCAGCCTTTTTCTTTGGAAAGCTGAGGGCCTTCAATACTTGGTCCAGTTCCACGGACAGTGTCTGGTGAACCTGGCAGGGAGTAAAGGGATAACCCCTAATATTCTGGGAGCTTGGGCAGCAAATAACCTACCCAATATAGGTTATACCCACCCACACATACCAGCTGCAAAAAGGACAGAGGAGGCCATACAGAATCTTGTGAACCTCACTAGTTCTGGGTTCAGGAACTTAAGGAGGAAAATCAAACCCTTACCTGGAGAACCCCACTCTTCCTAAATCTCCCCCATCCTCAAGGACCTCCTCCACCAGGGGACCTTCCTGGTCTCATCTGTAGTTCAGTCTTCACCTCAGTCCACCATCCAACTAACTTAGATCTGGAGGCAGACAGCCCAGAATCAAAATCCTGGCTCTGTCACTGGCCAGCCGTGTGGCCTTGGGCAAGCCACTGCACTTACTTCCCTGCCTTACTTTCTTTATCTATGAAATGGGGACAATACCATCTGCTTTCACTCCCTCCAGAGCTATTGTGAAGAACAGATGGGGGGCAGCACTGGTGAATGTACTCCTTAATGTCAAAGCAGTGACCAAACTGAGAGGTTAGTAGGGGTGGCAGGTTCAAAGCCGTGAGTCTGCTCTGCATTCCTCATCCAGAACACAAGCTCCCTGAAAGCAGAAACTACTCCTCTGCTTGGATCTATTATACTCTGGCACAAAGCAGTTCCTCAGAAGTGCTTGTTGGCACCCTGGCCGGTTTTGCTCAGTGGTTAGAGCGTTGGCCCACAGACTGAAGGGTCCTGGGTTCGATTCCTGGTCAAGGGCATGTATCTGATCTGGGTGTGTGCAGAAGGCAACTAATCAATGTGTCTTTTTCACAAAGATGTTTTTCTCTCCCCACCCCTCCCACTCTCTCTAAAAAAAAATCAATTGAAAAAATATCCTCAGTTGAGAATTAACCAAAAATAAATAAATAAAAAATGCTTGTTGGTTGGTAGAATCAGCAGGTTCTAGGCAGAAAAACCAACTTGTATAAAGGTATGGAGATTCCATACTAATATAAGATGTTAACTGAGGAAACAATTTAGATTTTTTCTATAAATCTAAAACTGTTCTAAAAATAAAGGTTATTAAAAATCAATCAATCGAAAAACCACACACACACAAAGGTATGGAGATGTGAAAGAGCACAGTTGACAGGGAGAACTGAAAAAACACATGGTCAGAGAACAGGGCAGGAGGTGGAATGACAGAAAGAAAGGCTGCAGAAGGGTTAGGTAAGAAGGGTCTCAGCAGCCATGTGCAGAACAAAAAGCCAAAGGAATGTAGGCAGAGGGGAAGTGAGGACAGACTGTGGCTGTGGGACAGATGGGGATGAGGGAGAGGCTGGGGGCCAGGAGATTATGAGCAGGCCACATTAGTGGTAAGGATGAACAATCAGGCCCAAGCTCCAGGGCAGTGGGGAAGGCTTAGCGTGAAGGCAGTTGGGTAATCGGCTAGGTGTGAGTTGAGACCCAGGGCAGAGCCAAGGACACAGTGCAGGCTTCCACCCAGGCAGGTGACTGCAGGGATATAGGAGGTCCAACAGCTTCACACAGAAGAACAGGAAAGGTTCCTGCATGCCTGCAGATTACTATAGCGTAGATCCACTGCAGCTTCCTGACACCCTAGAGGCCAAACTTTAAAAGTGGTCCTGCCCAGAACACCTTCTTCTCATTGGCTTAGACCACAAGCCCTTTGAGGTGCTGGTCTGGAACTGTCACCCCCACCCTCCATGTCCTTTTTTTACAATTAGTGTAAGTGTTTCAGTGCAACTGATTTTTCTGACCCACATTTACATTGTTCATGTACCAGGTAGAAAAATAAAGATGCCACAGAGGTGGTTGTAAGCTAAAAAAAAAAAGTGACTTCACTTCACCCAGCCGGTGTAGCTGGGAATCAAGAGGTCACCAGTTCTGGTTGGGGCTCAGTCCCCAGTAGGGGGCGTGCAGGAGGCAGCCGATGGATGTTTCTCTCTCTCTCTCTCTCTCTCTCTCTCTCTCTCTTTCTCTCTCTCTCTCTCTCTCCCCCTTCCTTTCTCTCTAAAATCAATAAAAACATATTTTTTAAAAAGTGATTTCACTTCTACATAAATGAGTGTGTGCCTGGCACTAGACTGGCACAGGGCTGGGCACAGTGGGAGGACACCTTGAAGACTAGGAGATGGTTTCTGTCCACAAGGAACAGCCAGCCTTAAGGAGGAGACACCTGAATATAAAGCAGCCCACAAAGGAGCTCATGCAAGGCACTGTGATGACAAATCCTACAGGGGGAGGGGCTGAGGGAAAAGAGGGGCTTTGTGGACATGTCCACTGCTCCCTTGTTCCCTGCATCACCTTCTTCTCGAACAATCACAATGACAGCTTGCCACCCAGCACGTCAAGGTCACAGGTAGGCTATCCAGTCTGAGAGTCCACTTCCTACATTCTAGCTACAGAATACCTCACCACTTTCCAAATACATGCACATCCTGAACTTATGCAGCTTCATGTTTGCTCGTATTGTTCTCTTTACCTGGAATGCCTTTCCCCACTATCTTTACCTACAAATACAAGTTCCCCAAGTGTGGGGTACATGCTGTATTTGTTTATTATTCCTCTGTGTCTAGAATACAGCCCGGCACACAGGTGATCCATGTGTGCTAAATGGATTAACATAAACAAACCTTACAACAACTCTGGATGTTTTTTGCTCCCATTTTGTAGGCAAGAAAACAGAAGCTCAGAAAGTTAAACACCTTGCCAAGGTTACTCAGTTAAATATCTTGCCAAGGTTACATAGTTAATAATCCTTAGAGTTTGGACCAGAACTCAGGATCTTTATGCCTCCCTATGTCCCAAAGCCTCAGGGGTTAGAGACTAACCTGGAGACTGCCATCGTGCTGCTGGGCAGAAAAGGAGGCAGTGAGCAGCCAGGCAGAGCAGAGTAGCGTGGTCCTGGGAGAGCCCTCCTGGGCCCAGGTGAGTGCCAGCATCTTTTCCAGAAGCTCTATCAGGGCTGTGCAGCTCAGGAGCACTGCAGCAGCTGTGGAGAGTCCAGCAGGGCAGGGACCACATGAGTTATACAGGAGCCCAGCTCAGTGCCAACATGGTAGTTAGCACCCAAAGAGGGCTTCACATACAGAATGAATGAGCCCAAGGATCAGCTTGAGGTTCTAAGGGTCCCAGCTTTATTCCAGAACCACAGGCTATTAGAACCAGAGAGGACTTTATGACCATCTGGTCTGGCCACATCCCCCTTATTTTTTAAGATGGAGAAACTGAGGGCACCAAGGGTCACAGACACTGCCCAGTACCTCTCCTCTTCACTATCACAGCCTGGGCCCCAGTACCTCTTTTCTGACTGCCCATTGTGGTCTGATGAAGGCTCCAATACAGGAAGTTGAAGGAGGGCTGCAAGATATCCATGTCGGTGGGACTGCATTTCCCACACAGCTTGCTCACTGCAAAAGATGGGAGTCCCCAGACACCCAGTAAGCAGCACTCTGTGGCTTTAATGCACAACAGCACTCACACTTCTCACAGACAATGGTCCTCAACAGACTACTTTCAAATTTCAGTCTTGGCGACCAAACATAAACTAAGCGTCCTCAGTATTACAGCCAATGAAAAGAAACACAGTGACAAACCTGAAGGCATCTTCACACCCTCCATCTGAACAAACATCTGGCAAGCTGCCCACAGCTGCACATTAAAGCAGACTGCACAAGTTTAGGTGGTCAAGAGGCACCCTATAACAGTGCTCGTGCCAGCACAGACTCCAGGTTGGAGGGCGTGCAGAGGTCATCTAGGCAAACCTGCTACCCTTAAGAGGAAGAAAATCCAGCCTCTGAATTCTCCCAGCACTGGGGTACTAACCACCTTCCCAGGGGAGCTGTGTAACTATCCATGTGCCATTCCCTGAACTTGCCATAGTCTCTCTCACATCACCCCAATCTGGCTAACTCCTTAATTCCTATTCAGCAATCAAGATTCAGCTCAAAGTTCACCTCCCCACAAAACCTTCCTTAACCTCTCAAGGCAAGATGAGATGCCTCTTGGTGCTCCCCCAGCCCTCATCAGAGCAGTTACTATACTGAAAAGTAGACTTCTATAGAACATTTTCCTCCTGGGAACTGTGACTCCTTGCTCCCTTGACCCCATGACCCCAATATAAAACCTACCTAAGTTTCCATTCACTTTTTTGTCAACCCATCACACTTGACTTCTAACTGGCTTGTGGTCAATCCAACAATCAAGACCCCCAAAAAACAAAAAAAACACATACCCTCATCCCTGAACTATAGCCCTCTACCACAAAAACTCTCAAATAAAAGTACTCAGGGGTTATATGTAAATGTATATTACATTTAATGTGTATGTTTCAGCCCATTATTCTGCCCTGTCAGAAGCCCTTTGATGGCTAATTTTGTCACACACAGACCTCATTCTCAGCTGCGTATTACTCTTGACCTGACAGACAGGCTGACAATGACCAGCACAAAGCTGGACCTGGAGGTCTTGATTTTTAGAGAGAGAGAGAAAAACATCGATCAGGTGCCTCCTGCACGCCCCCCAACCAGGGATCAAACCTGAAACCCTAGTATGTGCCCTGACTGGGAATTGAACCAGCCAACTTTTGGTGTATGCGATGATGCTCCAACCAACCAGGCCACCTGGCTGGGACTGGAGGTCCCTTTTGAAGAGGTCTGAGCTCCAGGCAGGAAAAAACCATCCTCATTTGTGGCCAGAGGACCTGACAGTTCACAGGTATTGAAGACACGCCATTTTTCCTATTAATTTCAACCTTTCCTCAACAAATCTTCCTGAGGGTACTGCTTATGAAGTGGCAGCTGCATTAATGAGCAATGAAAGGTCCCAATAAGGTTTGGGTTGGGGATAGAAAAAAGGCCCAGAGAACTGGATCATCAGATCCTGAGTCAGCTGTGGGTGAGGTAAAGAACTTGTGCCAGAAAAAATGGATCTCAATGGACGGTATCTGTTGTAGGCCTACTGTGTGCCAAGCACTGTGTGGAATTCTATACCTACAGTTATTCCTTATCTTAACCTTAAATCAGGTAGTACTGTTACTTTACCTATAAGGAACATAAGGCTCACAGAGGCTAGGCGATTGTCCAAGGTTATAGAATTAGTAATTAACCTAAAAACAAACCTAGGTCTTCCCAACTTCACTGCTTGTGCGTATCACATAACTTTATATATACATCTATTTTGGGGAGTGTCTCCCAAACACTCAGAGGGAATAAGCAGAGAAAGATCTTAAAGGTCCCTTAGCAAGAAGCCCACAGAAACAGATTTGCCAGCTTCTTCCAAAGGATGAGAGGAGGGAAGAAAGGAGCACCCCAGCACGCCCACCCCTGTCCCTCGAGCACTGTCCCAAGCAGCCGGCACCTTGGTGAAGGAGCTTCATAGCCATGCTGTCCAGTTCTTGTTGTGACTCGTTTCTGAGTTGCACTACAGAGAGGAGGCTCAGCAGCAATGGCAGGTTCCCCGAGGCTGTGAAGAACAAGAAGCGCTGGTCAGGGGCCTGACGCTGAGATCGTCTCCAGGTCAGACAGACACCCATCGGGCAGTAAGAGGTTTGTTGGGATTTACCCCTACTTCCTGCCTTCTTCCTTCTTCATTGGGCACAGGGGCAACTGGCATACTGAGTGCTAATTTGGGGTTGGGTACCAGGAAATCAGTATTTCACTTAATCCCCTTAAAACCATGTGACTGGGGACTGTTACTCCTATTGGCAGTTAAGAAAATTGAGGCCTAGAGACTCTGAGTGACTTTTTTTTTTTTTTTTAACTATATCTTTATTGATTTCAGAGAGAGGAAGGGAGGGGGAGAGAGAAAAACATCAACAATGAGAGAGACATTGATTGGCTGCCTCCTGCACCCCCCACTGGGGACCAAGCCTGCAACCTGAGCATGTGCCCTCATCTAGAATTGAACAGCAATCTCCTGGATCCTAGGTCGATGCTCAACCACTGAGCCATGCCAGTGGGGAATTTTTTTTTTAATGTTTTTATTGATTTCAGAAAGAGGAAGGGAGAGGGGGAGAGGGGGAGAGAGAGAGAGAGAAAAACATCAATGATGACAGAGAATCATTGATTGGCTGCCTCCTGCACAACCCCTACTGAGGATTGAGCCCACAACCTGGGCATATGCCCTGAGCGGGAATCAAACTGTGTTTTCCTGGTTCATGGGTTGATGCTCAATCACTAAGTACACCGGCCGGGCTTGAGTGTCTTCTTCAAAGTCCCACAGCTAATAAGTGGCAGGGCCAGGACTTGAACCCAAATCTGAATTCAATGCCCACAGTCTTTCTACTATGTGTTTCCACAAAATCTCATGGCTCTTAAACACTGTTGTCAGTTAGATGTGGCTTATCCTTCCCTGCAAAGGAAGGACTCAGCTCCTCCAGGTACCCTTAAATCTATTTCCACCCCACTCCCACCCCAGTCAGGACTGGACCTAATGCAAGTGCCACAGCTCTCCAATTTCCAAGCACTAAATTGCTTGGAAATTTAATTTAAAAATTCACCTTTCTAAAATTAGGAAAAGACAAACCAATCCCAACCTTTTCACTGTCTTCATACTGTACCAAACATCAAGCTTCCTTGACTCCAGGGAGTCCCATTCCAGATTTGGAAACTATCCTTCTGGATCTCACTGGGAGCTTCCAATACACCACTGATCCGCCTCCTCCCAGGCTCCTGCTGGCTGCTGCTGCCTCCCTGGCCTCCTCTACATTTCTAGCTTTCTTCCCAACTGGAGGCTGCCATTCTTGTGACAAACAGCACTGAGCACATGCCATGCAGGGTGGGAACATGCACACATACATTAAACACACCCACAAATGCTAAATACACAGTGATTAAACATAAAAACACTCACACACACACACAAACCAAATATGTTGAGCATCCACCCTCCAATGAGAGGAAGGAGTAAAGTTTAGTTTAATGCCACACTGGCCTGACTTATCTTTTGCAGAGAAAACGAGAAAAATTTGATTTTCTCTCCTGGAGCAGACATCATTAGGGCAGAGATACCCACATCCTACTGACCTTTCAGGTCAAAACGTGCCCCCAGCAGCTGCAGACTGACCTTCTGATGGGGAGGCCCCATGTTCCACCAGCAGATGCTGTAGGATCAGCAGGAAGTGCCCTCGGATAAGACCTCCCACTTGGACATCCTCGTTCCTTCTCAAAAAGGTCCTCAGGACGATCAGTACCTTGCGGGCTGTGTCCACGGGGCTGGAATAGATGAGATCCTGAGCAGGAAAGAAGAAAGTCAGAGTTCAAAGGGCATCATGCTTAGAGACCGGTAGACAGTAGAGAAGGGGGGGGGGGGGGCTGGGAAAGGGCCCAGAATGATGGTACCACAGAACCTGGGGAAAGAAGTACTCACTTGGCACATATTATGTACCATCCTGACATCCTAGAGGTCCATTCTGAGCAGAAGGAAACAGAGGCTTAGAGAAATTACATGAGGTGGATGAAAAAGGGTCCATATACTAAACTTGGCAAGCTCAGGGAAGGCCAGCATGGCAGGCCCTACAAACTCAGAGATCGAAAGTAACCACACAGGATGGTCTGAACATAAAAATTCCTAACTAAAAGCAGGTAGTCACATCCTAGGCCTGTAGCTTCCTTGAGAAAGGTCAATCTTTACCTTAAAAGTGAGCCTGTCTATTGTCTTTTTAATAGCTAAGATAGCGTATCTTTGAAATGTCAGAGTGCTCTCCTTTTCCAGATCCCTCAGGGCACACATACCATCTCTATGTGCTATAATTATTAACTATCTTATATCCAACAATGTAAAAGAAGTCTGTATCTTTCTGTTTTACTTTTTATCCAATCCCAGAGATTCTCCCCCTGCTCCCCACCTCCCACCCCCACCCCTTTTCTCCTGCCCCCTTAATCTACCACCAATGGATTTCCTATAAACCTCCTTATGTTTCCTCCTTTGATTCTAATGTATAAAATAAGCTGCAAGACTGCCATTCCCCAGAGCAGAATCCATTGAGATTTTGCTTTCCAGCAACTGTCATTAGTTTGGCTCAAATAAACTCATAAAATTCTCTAAAGATGTGGACATTTCTCTTTTTTTGGACATTTCTTACATGGGCAATCAAGTGCCAAAGGTCACATAAGCCAGTAAGGGGCAGAGCTAAGATATGAAGGCAGATCTGCTAACTCCAAGCCTAAAGTTCTTTCTGTTTTCCAAGATGCCTCTCTCATGCAAATGGAAGTATCAGGGTCAAGAAAAGATTATTTCAGGACATGAGACCTGAATGTGCCTTAAGGGAAGAGGGGGATGGAGATGCCACCCAATGGGTTAGGACAGACTCGGGGCACAGAGAGGACCAGGTCAGGCCCTTTCTCTGTCATGGCAGCCTGATCCAAGCTGTAAAGGCCTTGGGTTCAGAAGGTAGGAAAGGACATTGCATTTTATTTGCTTTCACAGTTATTTTAATGAGTATGTGTTAAAGGCAAAGCCAGTCAAAAGCTGCACCAGAGCCTCTTCCACTGATCGCTCCTGGCACCTACCAGCTCAAACAAGCCAATTCCTTTGGACAAGCTAATGTGCTGAGCCAGTTAGGGCTGAGAGCTATGAATCCAAGGTCACACACATACTTCCTTTTTAGGAAGGACAACTCCTGACACACAGAGACATGGCTACAGGGCTCCTGACCAGACAACTCCAGATGTGCTGATCACTGAATGACACAGATGTCTGGCCTTGGCTCTTCACAAACCTCCACAACTGCCAGAGAAACAACTATAATCTCAACAGCAACCACTCAGTTAGGGCCTAATTATGTCAGGTACTACACTGTGTTTAAACAATAGCTATATGTTTGTTTGTCTTCATAATAACTTCCAGGTAGGCATCACCTCAATTTTTCAAATGAGGAAATGGGCAAACTAAGTAGTTTGCCTATCAAGAAAGCAGTGACATTGTAACTATGAGTTAATGAAGGGCAGGGATGAGACCAGCTTCATCTTTGTCACCTTGTAGGACTGAGAAACCATCTCTGGAAGGAGAGGATCACAGAATGGGAGGGCTAAAGAGAATCTCAGCCTGGCTGGTGTGGCTCAGAGGTTGAGCACTGACCTGTGAACCTGGAGGTCATGGTTAGATTCCAGATCAAGGCACATGCCCAAATTTCGGGCTCAATCCCCAGTAGGGGGTGTGCAGGAGGCAGCCGATTAATGATTCTCTCTCATCATTGATGTTTCTATCTCTCCCTCTCCCTTCCTCTCTGAAATCAATAAAATATATATATATATATTAAAAAATAAATAAATAAAGGGAATGTCAGTTCATTTCCACCAACGCTTTTTACTTTACAGAGTATGAGGTTGAAGCCCAGAGGGGGTGTGATTTGCCCAGGTCATAGGGCCCAAGGCCAAACTAGTTTCCAGGTACTCCTCCTCCTCCAACAGCAAATGTCTGCCTGATTGCCAGATCTGGTCCCTCAGAAACCTGAGTAGTACATTTGAAAGGCCCCAAAGAAAGGGGGCTACTCAGTCTTTGGTGGCCATGATGAGTGCCAGGGTAATGTGTGCACCCTACCACGTGGGTCAGTGGGAAGGCTCTGGGCGGAACACAGCCCACTCTGTAATCTCTCCGGCCCAGAGCTGTCCAGAATTCTCTGCGACTGGACCAACCAGGGTGCCATGGACAAGCAGGGAACAAACAGAGCTTCTGTGACATCATTGTTTTTTCACATCTAAACAACCTACATGAAATACCACCCATTGATAAGAGAGGCAATTAACAGCTTTGTTTTCAGTTGTTAATTACCCATATCAAAAACATAAATTGGTACCAACACATATTTTTAGACTCTTTTCCTCTCCTGTGGCTAGAAGCTGGGGAGAAATGGTAGGAATTATATATATAACAGACAACAAAGTTGTTCCTCACTGTATTGTGTTTTGTTTTGACCACTGATGTTTCTAGGATCTGATTTAGTGCAAAACTCATTAACTTTAGACTCCAGTCATGGTCATGACCCTTATTAGCTATATGACCTTGGACAATTCGGTTCACTTCCCTGAGATTTGCATTCTCTGTGGTTCAGTTGGTGGATGACCAGTAGGTGACAGCCTGCTGTGTACAGCACACCAAGAGCAAGCCTATGTAGTCTTTCATTTACCCTCCCATTATCTCCATTTTACACATTGAGAAAGCTGAAGCTCAGAGAAGCCTTCATCTTCCTTGACTCTATGCAGCATCCAGCCCTAAGTGCAGCTCCTCCCTGTTGAGCTCTACCTGGCAAAGCTCAAGGCTCCTCTCTGCCCTGCACTCCCACCCCAAGAAGGAGGGGTGATGAGGATGATGCACATTCAAGGACAAGAACTGGGCCACTGTAACAAAGGGTTGGGTTCTTGCTCTAGCTTGCCTGGGAGAGGGACTCTCTTAAGAATTTGCTCTCTTGATAATGACACCCACGAACGCAACAGCAAACCCTGCCTGGGAAACTTGACAGAACAACCATCTGGTTGCTTGGCCAAATAAATTGCAAGGGAGACCGAAAAAAGAAATTGAGGGCAAGTCTATGGATTAAAGGAGACTTAAAACATATATCCACAAAAAAGGGGAAGACTAACCTAGTATTTAGGGATGACACTTAACTGACAAAACTCTAAAGAAATGTAAGAAAGATGCTACTATAAAAAGTCAGGCTAGCCCTGGCCAGCATGGTTCAGTGGTTAGAGCGTTGGCCTGTCCACCGGAGGGTCACAAGTTCAATTCCTGGTCAAGGGGGTATGTACCTGGGTTGCAGGATCACTGCACCAGGTCTGGGCTCCTGTGGGAGGCAACTGATTGATGCGTCTCTCTCACATCAATGTTTTTCTCTTTCTCCCCTCCCTTCTACTCTAAAAATCAATGGGAAAAAATATATCCTCACTCCTCAGGTGAGGATTTAAAACAAAAAGTCAGGCTAGTGGTTTTTCTGGTGGGGGCAGATATGGGTCATCATTGAGGGGGACAAGTAGTGGACTTTTGGAGTGGCTGCCAGTTCTATCTCCTGATACACATGGCAGTTACCAGAATATTACCATATACCAATTAGGCAGTACATGTGTTTGATATGATTTTCTATACTTGTGTTATTTTTCATAATAAAATGTTTTAAATAAATAAATAGAATTTGGTCTCCTGAAACTCATTTTCTCTTTGGCTTGTTTCTTTTCAGTACTTATGTCCACTGAAGCTAGCGACCTAGGAGAGCCTTCAGTTAGGGAGGGACCTCCACCCTAGGCAGATCCAGACTGAGAAAGAGAACTTAGTAGAGAAAGATAATGAAGTCCATTTTAAACAGAAATGTCAAATAGATGGTTAGTCAAATAGTATGGGTCTGGAACTCAGAGAGGGGTCAGGGATGGACAGAGATATGAGTCATCAACATATGACAGGAGGCAACCGAAACTGTGGGAATATATGAGACAACCCAGGAAGAATGTCCTGAGTGAAAAGAGATCCTAGGACAAAACCTTGAGGAACATCAACTTTTGAGTGCTAGCCAGAGAGAAAACTATAAAAGAGACTAGCAAGGGGCATCAAGAGAGGTAGGAGATTCTAAGATGGCTGCACCATTTTACAGTCCTACTAACAATTTATGGGGGTTCCAATTTCTCCACATCCCAACCAACACTTATTAGTGTCTATTTTATTAAAACCCTCCTAGTGAATGTAAATTGGTAGCTCATTGTGGGTTTGATTTGCATATTATCTTTTCATGTTCTTATTGGCCATTTGTATCTCTTCTAAAAACTAGCCTATTATTCTTTTCATTATCAAGTTGTAAGCATTTTTAACATATTCTGGGTAGAAGGATATATGATATTAAAATACCTCTTCCCGTCCAGCCAGGTGTGGCTCAGCAGTTGAGCATCGACCCATGATCCACGAGATCTCGGTTCGATTCCCAGTGAGGGCACATGCCCGAGTTTCGGGCTTGATCCCCAGAAGGGGGCATGCAGGAGGCAGCCGATCAATGATTCTCTCATCATTGATGTTTCTATATCTGTCTCTCCCTCTCCCTTCCTCTCTCTGAAATCAATAAAGATATATTTAAAAATAAATAAATAAATAAATAAATAAATAAATAAATAAATAAAATATCTCTTCCCCCCAGAAAAAGAGAGGTAGGAGAAAAAATTAAGAGAGTTGGAATTACTGAAACCAAGAGTGTGGCAATAAAAAGAAGTGGACAATCATCAAATACTAACAGGTCATGTAAGATGAGAACCAAAAAGTCCACTGTAATTAGTCACAAGGACATTACTGCTGATCATGGTGAGAGTGATTTCAAGCAGTGATGGGGGTAGAAGCAAATGGGTAGGAATAAATGAAAGATAATGATTTTGAGAGCAGAAAACTTCTTCTAGGAGTTTGGCAATAAAGAGAAAGACATGGGAGTGGAAAGGGTTGGGAGGGCAGGGCCAGTGAAGTCTGGGTCCAGATGGAAGGCATCCAGAGCAACCAGGAGTATGCCTAGAGGGGCTCAGACTCTCCAGACACTCCCACAGCCTGGTGTCATAACCTGGAATTTTTTTCTAGCCTTACCATTCTCTCCCCTCAGTCTCTACAAGGTGACAGATTTCCTCAAGGGCAAGGACTGACCAACCGTAACTGAATTACCTTTGTATCCCCAATGCCTAGTACCTAGTAAATACCAAACAGACGTATGATAAATGAAAAAGTGAATGACTGAATTCAAGGCCTCTAAAAACCTGCTCCTCCCTGTCTTTCCCCAACCCCATCTCCTGCGACATATCCTACAAGCTCAAGAACCACCCCAGCCCTGGCCAGTTTGGCTCAGTGGTTAGTGTCGTACCGTGGACTGAAGGGTCCTGGTTTGATTCCGCCCAAGGGCACGTACCTCAGTTGCAGGTTCCATTCCCGGGGGATGCATGCAGGAGGCAACCAATCAGTGTGTCTCTCTCTTTCCCTCTGTCTCTCTGTCTCTCCCTTCCACTCTCTCTGAAAAGCAATGGAAAAAGTATCCTCAGGTGAGGATAAAAGAACCACCCCAAACTATTCACTGTCCCTGAATTACAATAAGCACTTTCATGTTGCTGTACGGGCCTCACAACCCTTTCACTTGTCAAGTCTTTGAGAATCAGCATATATGACACCTGTGTGCCCCCCCTGCCACCCAAGCACTCTGCCTGACCTTTACTGCCATGCTGTTAGAACAGTTGTTACTGGCTTGTATCTGATTCCCTCACCAGCCTGTTGGGAAATAATGTAAACAAAGCCACTTAAAATGGAGTCAGAGCTGCTTTCCCAGAGGAACTGCCTTGCACATCTTACTCCTCAAACCTTTGGGATGTTAAAACAGGGCAAAACAACGTTTGGTCCGGCCTAAAGCAGCATTGTATCCCAAACAAGTGTGCAAAGATGACAAGAAAGCAGACCTTAAGACTAGGACTGAAAATTAAAGGCATTCTTTAGAATTAGTATCATCCATGTTAGCTTATCTGCACCTATAGAAATTTCTTTCTTAGCTTATTAACACCCATAAAAATTCCTTCCTTCTATTCAAGTAATTATTTCCCTTCCCTTTCTCATAAATACCCCTTCCCTTCACTTCCTAATTGGAACACTATTTGGGTTTCTCCCTGAATCAGTGCTTCCTGATTGAATCTCAATAAATTCTTGTTGCCTTTCACTTTGGCCTTTTATTTTTATTTATTTTTAATTTTTATTTATTTTATATCTTTATTGATTTCAGAGAGGAAGGGGGAGAGAGAGATAGAAACATCAATGATGAGAGAGCCACTGATTGGCTGCCACCTACATGTCCCCCACTGAGGATTGAGCCTGCAAACTGGGCATGTGCCTTTACCAGGAATCGAACCAAGATCTCCTGGATCATAGGTCAATGCTCCACCGCTGAGCCACGCCGGCTGGGCTGGCCTTTTATTTTTAGGTTAACAACCCCCAGCGCTCAAACAGCTCTCCCATTAGATGGAACACTGGATCAGGGTTGGTTTCTCTCTGTTCTGAGAGTTAGCTCAGTTTACTGGAAAGAACATTACAGAGTAAAAATCTGGGTTTTAATCTTAACTCTTGCGACCTTGGGCAAATCTCTCTCAACCTATTTCTTCACCCTTTTAAAAGGAAAAAAAATAAGATACCATCATTAGTATGTCTCTCAGAGGATCCAAATTCTCCACCACCTCCCACCTTTTTGAGAGATTTGTATCTGTCCAGATCCCTAATACAATGGGTCAGCAAATAAAGTACCTACTATGTGTGAGGAATACTTCATCTGACAAAGAAAATCCATTATCTTAGCTCTGTTCATTAGCCACTCCCTCTGGTGTCCCATCTTGCTTTCCTCCCCTATGCACTAATGCTTTATTTTTAACCCATTCCTTCTTCTCCATTTTTCTTCCTCCAAGGAAGCCAAAGCATGAATGTGGTCCTTATCAAACCAACACATGTGACTTGACAAGATGACAGATCTTAGGGATGGGAGGTGAAGATTTAAGTCTGAGTGGGAGTGTGTGCACATGTGAATGTGGACAGAGATAGGTACCTAAGGATGTGGGATATATAACATGCAAGTGTTATTTTCACCACATCACTCCAATAAAGTCAGGGAATCGTGTTTGTTGATGATAAGAACACGAAAGGAATCTCATTGTCTCTGATGGGCTGTGTCATTCTTCCTGGACTAAGGAGGGGCCAATGCAACCCAGGTATGTGCCCTTGACTGGGAATCAAACCCACGACCCTTGGGTGCATAGGCTGATGCTCTAACCACTAAGAACACCGGCCAGGGCATGCAAATAATTTTTAATATGTAAGTTACAACAGTTACCTGTATAATAATATCACTCTCGTTAATTTACTTTCAATGTGCTTTCTTGAATCAAAGAAAAAAGGCGAAGTTAAAGTCAGTGTGTTAGAAACTGCAGACAACAGGCAGCCTACTTATTGATATACCTGATTGGAATTATAGAAATGTCCTACTTCTTAAAAAAGCAATGGGGTGTTCTGATTATTCTGGGTATGCCCAAGGGAGTGTGTTGCATGTGTACCATTATCATGTTAGTCATTGCAGAAGAGAGGCACAGTCCCTCTACAATCAGACATCTCCATCTATATGTCCCAGGGGTTTCCTTTGATATTAAACCCTTCTTAGAAAAATCTGCTTTAGAGAAAACAGGGAGGTGAGAGGGAATGGTGGCTGAGATCAGCATCTCATAGCTATATTCCCTGGGGAGTACAGAAGCACATATCTCTCAGTGAGAAGACTTCCATCAGACTTAGGACAGGGTACAGACTAACAGAAACGAGGTACCTGCCAGCCAAAAGGACTTCCTACTCACATGGGAACAGCATTACGTCCAGAGGTGGGCAGAAGCAGCTGCTGGTGCCTCCTAACCTCAGTAAACCAGCTCCCAGAGAGAGAGAGAGAGAGAGAGAAAGCCCACTATCTCAGAAATGAGCAAGTGGTCACCTACTAGCAAAATAAGCAGGATGCTGGGGCTGCTTTTGAGTATGTGGAACAGGGCTGCTAAGCTGGCAGGAAGGATGGGATGTCCAGCAGAAGGGACATCATCCAGCTCCTCACAGCTGCTCTCTTCCCAGGAGAACCAAAGTTCCAGGACACGATGCCCAAACCTACTCATCAGCTCTGGATACAACAGGAAGAACCTGAGCAGGAGGGGGTGGTGGGTGTAGATGAGGTGCAGGTCTGGGATGCTCTCTAGAAATTTTCTGATGGCACTGACCACAACCTGGAGGCAAAGAAAGAAAAAGGCTAAATAAACCTTGCAGAAGACCCAAGAGACCCCAACAAAGATAGCCAAGATATAACTGGGAAAAATGCACTGGCATCTCAGTACTCCAGGACACCTCCACTGGCTCACCCCAGTGCGCTCCTGGGAGAAAACCCCACTGTGCTTACCTTATGACAGTGGTTCTCAACTGGGGGTGATTTTTCTCCCCAGGGGACATTCAGAAATGTTTAGACATTTTTGATGGTCTTGATTAGGAGAGTCCCACTACTGACATCTAGTGGGAGAGAGTAGGGGTACCACTAAACATCCTATAAAACACCGGACAGCCTCCTACAGGAAAGAATTATGCTACGTAAAATGCTAATAGTGCTAAGGCTGAAAAACTGAGCTCTACAAATATACTTAACAGAGTGTGCTGTAGTTGTCAGCATATCTGTCTACTTCTTATACTAGACTTGAACTACTTGAGGGCAGGGACTGTGGCAGATTAATCTGTGAACACCTGGTATAGGGCCTGGCACAGACGCAGCAAAAGATGTGTTGAATCATTTATTAACCCTCAAAGTCCTCTCTCTTCCCATTGCACATATAACAAAGTTCAAATTCCTTAATATGATTTCTAAGAGTTTTATAGTTTATATTTTTGGTCCTTTCATTTAGGCCTTTGATCCATTTTGAGTTAATTTTTGTGTAGAGTATGAAGTATAGGTCCAACTTCATTGTTTACATGTGTTTATCCAGTTGTTCCAGCACCATTTTTTTAAAAAGACTATTCTTTCCCTATTGAATTGTCTTGTCATCCTTATCAAAGATCACTGACCATAAATATATGGGTTTATTTTTGGACTCTCAATTTTATTCCAGTGATCTAGATGTATTTTCTTATGCCAAAACCACACTGTCTTGATTAGTGTAGCTCTGAAATTAAAAAGTGTGAGTCCTGCCCTGGCCAGGTGGCTCAGCTGGTTGGAGCATCGTCCTGACACACCAAGGTTGCCAAGGTTGCGGGTTCGATACCTGGTCAGGGCACATGCAGGAATCAAATGGGGGTACATAAATAGGTGGAACAACAAAAATTAATGTTTCTCTCTCCTTTCCTTTCTCTTTCTCAAATAAATAATTTTTTTTTTTTTATAAAGTGTGAGTCCTGCCCTGGCTGGGTAGCTCAGTTGGTTAGAGAGTCATCCCAATACACCAAGGTTGAGGATTCGATCCCTCATTAGAACACATGCAAGAATCAACCACTGAATGCATAATTAAGTGGAACAACAAATTGATGCTTCTCTCTTCATTCCTCCCTCTCTCTCAAAAATCAATATATTTTTTTAAAAAGTGTGCATCCTCTAACTTTGGTCTTCTTTCTTAATATTACTTTGGCTATTTGGGTCTCTTGCATTTCTTTATGAATTTTAGGATCACCTTATCCATTTCTGAAAAAAAAAAAAGGCAAGAATTTTAATTGGGATTGTGCTGAATCTATAGATCAATTTGGGGAGTATGGCCATTTGAACACTATTAAGTCTTCTTTTCTTTTCAAGTTTTATTGAGATAAAATTGACACATAACATTGTATAAATTTATGATGTACAATATCAGGATCTAATAAATGTATACATTGTGAGATGATTAACACAATAAGTTTAGTTACTATCTACTACCTCACATAGTTACAAAATTTTTTTCCTTGTGATGAAAACTTTTAAGATCTAATCTCTTAGAAACTTTCAAATATACAAAATAGTATTATTGTTAGCTATAATCACTGCGTTGTATATTACATACCCAGAACTTACTTATCTTATAACTGGCTATTAAGTCTTCTGATTCATGAACACATAAGAATATCTATTTATTTAGGTCTTTATTTCAATGATGTTTTGTAATTTTCAGGGTAGAAGTCCTTGCACTTTTTTTGTTAAATATTTTTCCTATGCATATTATTTACTGATGCTATTGTAAATGGAATTTTTTTCTTAATTTCATTTTCAAGCATATTATTAAAGATATAAGTCTACCTTTCTGGCTTCTCTCTACTGTCTCCCACGTCTTAGCAAAGGCACACTAAACTAGGCTCCCTTCCTTGACTGTTTAGACTGGGCAACTTCCCAATTTTGTATCTTAAATCTTGCTCTCCTCTCAGCCTGAAAATTCTCCCTTCACTCAGTTTCCTCCAGGAAGCCTCTCCTGGTGCAACAATCTCCCATGTGCTTTTGTAGCTCTTGGCCATCCTTCAGGCTCCAGGAGAGTACTCATTGCTGTAGTTATCTGCCTTATAGGAAATATTTTTGTTTTTCCTGGCAAACTAGTGCTTCCTGAGGGTAGAGAACGTGTTGGATTCACCTCAACCCTGATGGCCCCAAAAGGCACCTGGCACATGTCAAGTGGTCATTCCACATTGTCTGAGTTGCTAAAATGTTGAGAAACAAATAAAAAATCATGTGCTTATTTATTTGAGTAGTGTTCAAGGGCTTAGAAAATGCTGATAAAACTAGAGAGAAGTTACTGAAAAGAAAGAGCTTCCAAGAATAAGCAGGGCTTGAGACTGAAATATCCATTCCCCAGAGACGCCTCCTATTGGAGGTCCTCATGAAGTATCTCGTCATACTATAAGGCCCAAACTCTGTTAAAGGCTACTAGGGTTGTGTCAAAAGAACTTAGGAACTACCATGAATAGGCTCCCACTAGCCAAAGATAGAACAATTTGAGCCTCAAAATGCTAATAACTGTAGTGGATTGAAACATCAAACATTTTTAAATCCATGAGTTCATAACAATATTTAAAAAAATCTCCTTGATCACCTTTGGAGAATGCTAGGCAACCAATTCATTTCTTTAAAATTGGTAATTAAAGGGAAAGGATCAAACATTCAACCTATTCTTCCTATACAATCTACCATTCATAGTAACCAAATAATCATGAGGGAAGATTATTTTTATACAAGTATTCTAGTTAATAAACAAAGTAAACAAAGAGAGAATGACAAAGTTAGGATATTATTATTTTGCAATCCCTAATGAGAGAATGAATCAAGGCAATGATCACCAATGGATGATAATACCACAAAAAAGACAGACAATGGGACACTGTATACGTAGGTCTATCTTACTTGAAAATCCATTGCCTTCCACTACACCGTTCTGCTTCCATTCAAATTAAACCAAGTTTGCTTATATTATACTTGCCCCTACAGTAATCAAAAAGAGGCAAGCCTAGCCTGCGTGTTTCAGTTGGTTGGGCTTCATCCCATGTACCAAGAGGTCACCAGTTCTATTCCCAGTCAGGGCACATACCAAGACTGCAGGTTCGATCTCCAGTAGGGGGCGTGTAGGAGGCAGCTGATCAATGTTTCTATCTCTCTCCCCCCCTTCCTCTCTAAAAAACACACCACAAAACATTTTTTTTAAAAAGAGACAAAATTAATAGTCAGTGAAGGAAGAGTATCCTCAGGTTGAGGCTGAAGGGTCTACGTCTAAACAGTAGAAGTAATCTTCAATGAAAAAGGAGAGAGATTCAGTGATGAGTCAGACATAGTCCTTGATCCCCAAGAGTTTATAAAGAAGCTAGAGAAGAGAAAACTTGTACATACACAACCACCATTAAAAGTGATTTGAGAGATCAGCCTGATTAGCAATGATCTGGGTCCCAGCAACCCACTTCGTTTGATAAACTGTTACCAGAAGGAAATCCCTCACACTCTCCTCCTTCACTAACTGGAGTTGGTACTAAGAAAAGAGCCTTGGGAGTTGGTCAATTCTGAGCTGGCATCCCGGCTCCCCCATCGATCAACTGTGTGACCTAGAGAAAATGACTTTAACCCAAGTCTTGATTTTCTCGTCTGTAAAAAGGAAATAATAGCCTGGCTGGTTTGGCTCAGCGATTAGAGCATCGGCCCGCGGACTGAAGGGTCTCAGGTTTGATTCAAGTCAAGGGCAAATACCTCAGTTGTAGGTTTGATCCCTGGCCCCAGTTGGGGCATGTGAGGGAGGCAATCAATTGATGTGTCTCTCTCACATCAATGTTTCTTTCTCTGTCTCTCCCCCTCTCTTCAGGTGAGGATTAACAAAACAAAACAAAACAAAATAAGAAATAAGAAATAATAATATCTTCCTCCCAGGACTGTTGAGAAAATTAACTAAATTACATAGGCTCTGTGTATGTCAGCACTCTCCCCTCTCCCTCTCCCCCAACTCTCTCTTTCTCTCCCCGTGTCCCCCCCCCCCCCATCCCACTTCTCTATACATATAACATCATGGTCTCCCAAGAAACCACAGTGTACAAGGTGCAGGAGGAGGAAGAGTGCCAGGAGTTTTGGCCCATACCTCATCTAGCGCATCATCTTTGTCCTGGCAGATTGCAAGCAGATAGATGGATGCTCTGAAAACCACAAGTGGAGGGAGCTCACCCTGGTCCCGCAGAGACAGGAGGAAGCTTTGCACAGCCACAAATAAGTCTGCCTCTGAGACAAACCTGTCAATCAAAGAGAGTCTGAGTGAGAAAGGCAGAGATAGCTTGCCACATCCTCCCTTAGCCACTGTCATTCTGCTCCAGCATGCCCACAGCCTAATGACACCTTGCACAAAGAGAGTGCCATATATACTTACAAAGCATTATTGCACATACAACACATGGCTCTACGCTTTGTGCAAGGTGTTAGGGACCAGAGGTGAAACTAGACAGTGAAACATCAGCTGGCTGGACAAGCATTGTTAAAAAGAAGGATGCTACTTCTGAGGGTCTGAAGGCCCCACTCTGGCAGTCAGTCCACCCCTCTATTCCTGTATTTATCACTAAACATTCGTGTGTTCAATGAGCTAATTTCTGGCGGGAGGAAGACATCTATGCTTGTATATGCAAGGGAGATGAAGGTAAGAAAGAGACTTACTTTTCACTATATATCTTTTTTTTTTTTTTTAAATATGTCTTTATTGATTTCAGAGAGAGGAAGGGAGAGGGAGAGAGAGAGATAGAAACATCCATGATGAGAGTCACTGATCGATTGCCTTCTGCACACCCTCCACTGGGGATTGGGCCTGCAACCAGGGCATTTGCCTTGACCAGGAATCAAACCAAGATCTCCTGGGTCATAGGGCGAATGCTCGGCCACTGAACCACACCAGCCAGGCTACATATCTTTTTATACCTTTTAAATTTTCTACCATGAGTATGTCTCACCTATCAGATTAAGTACAAAAAAATGTTTAATGGGTAATACTAAATGCAATGTGGTATCCTAGATTGTTCCTAGAACAGAAAAGAAACAGTAGAGAAAACACTGGTGAAATATGAATAAAGTTTAGTTAACAGTATTGTGCCCTCACATATATGGTCAAATGATTTTCAACAAGGGTGCCAAGACCATTCAATGAAGAAAAGACAGTCTTTTCAACAAATGGTGCTGGGAAAACTGGATATCAAATGCAAAAGAATGAAGTTGGAACACTTACCTAACACAATATAAAAAAAATTAACCCCAAATGGATTCAGACATAAATGTAAGACCTAAAACTATAAAACTCTTCGAAGAGAACAGAAGGCAAAAGTTTCCTGACATTGGATTTAGCAACAATTTCTTGGATATGACATCAAAGGCACAGGTAACAAAAGAAAAAATAGACAAATTGGACTTTGTGAAAGTTTATAAATTTTGTGCATCAAAAAACAGTATCAACAGAATAAAGAGGCGACCCACAGAATGGGAAAGTATCTGCAAATCACATATCTAATAACAAATGAAGGTCCAGAGTATGTATAAAACTCCTAAACCTCAACAATAAAAAATATGAATCTGCTTCAAAAGTGAGCAAAGGACTTGAGTACACATTTCTCGAAATATATATATACAAATGGTCAATAAGCACATGAAAAGATCCTCAACATCACTAATTATTAGAGATTGCAAACCCAAACTATGATATTAACCACCTCACATCCATTAGGACGGCTACTATCAGAAAAAGAGAAAATAACAAGTGTTAGAGATGATGTGGAAACATTGAACCCTTGTGCATTGTTGGTGGGAACATAAAATGATACAGCCACTGTAGAAAACAGCATGGTATTTTCTCAAAAAATTAAAACTACCAGATGAGCTAGCAATTCCACTTTGGGGCATACACCCCAAAGAACTGAAAGCAGGGTCTCAAAGAGGTATCTGTGCACCCATGTTCACAGCAGCATTATTCACCATACATGAAAGATAGAAGCAGCCCAACTGTCCATAGATAGATGCTAAAAGAATGAGCAATATGTGGTATATACATACAATGTAATATTATTCAGCCCAACAAAGGAAAGAAATTCTGATATATGCTACAGCATGGGTGAATCTTGGGAACATTTTGCTTAATGAAATATGCCAGTCCCCAAAAGGTAAAAACTGTATGATTCCACTTATTTGAAGTACTTAGTGTAGTCGAAATCATACACAGAAAGTAGAACAGTGGTTGCCAGGGGATGGGGGAAGCAGGGAATAGAGAGTTATTGTTTAATAGGTACAGAATTTCAGATTTGCAAGATGAAAAGAGTTCTAGAAATGGATGATGGTGATGGTAATACATTGTGACTGTATAGGGCTGGGCAAAAGTAGGTTTACAGTTGTGAGTGCACGAAACACAGAGTTTATTCTTATATTGTTATTTATTATTTATTGTATTATTTATTTGTATTACAACTATAAATCTACATTTGCCCATCCTGTATTTCAAAGAAAGGGCATATATGTGTTTGTTAATGCACAGAATAGTTCATGGAAGGTACCTAACGGTAGTTAACTCAACTCTGGCAGGTGTATGCAGAAATATTTTAACTTTATACCCAACCATTTTACTTGAATTTTTACATTATGCCTGATTTTAAAAATAAGGAAAAAATCTTTTAGGGAATCATTTGGGCCAAGTGATTTTCAATGAGGGTGTCAAGACAATTCAATGGGGGAAAAATAGCGTTCTCAATAAGTGGTTCTGGAAGGACACATGCAAAAGAATGAATTTGGACCCCTGCCTCACACTATACATAAAAGTTAACTCAAAATGCTTCATAGCCCGACTGGCATGGCTCAGCGGTTGAGCATCAACCCAGGATCCAGGCAATCGGAGTTCGATTCTGGGTCAGGGCACATGCCCAGGTTGTGGGCCTGATCCCCAGTCGGGGGCATGTGGGAGGCAGCTGATCAATGACTCTCTCATCATTGATGTTTCTATCTCTCTCTCCCTCTCCTTTCCTCTCTCTGAAATCAATAAAGATATATTTTTAAAAAACGGATCATAAATCTGTATGTAAGAGCTAAAATTATAAAAGAAAAGAACTATATAAAAAAATATAGGAGTAAATCTTCATGACCTTGGGTTAGAAAATGGTTTCTTAGAATCAACACCAAAAGCACAAATGACAAAAGAATAAATAGACAAATTTAATCAAAATTAAAATTTGATTTCATCAAAATAAAAAACTGTTGTTTCAAAGACTACCATATGGAAAGTGAAAAGAGTAACAAAATGGGAGAAAAAGATGTGCAAATCATACATCTGATAACAAACATATAAAAAACTTACAAGTCAACAATAAAAGACAACTGAGTTTAAAAAAATGGGCAAAAGATCTGAATTTCTCCAAGAAGATAAACAATGGTCAATAAGCACATGAAAAGATGCTCAACATCATTAGTCATTAGGAAAATGCAAATCAAAGCCACAGTGAGATACCACTTCATACTCACTAGAATGGCTATAATAAAAAACAACAACACAGAAACAAACAAGTGTTGGCAAGGATATGGAGAAAACAGAACACTCAAATATTGCTGGTGGGACTGTAAAATGGAGCAACCCTATGAAAACAATTTCAAAGTTCCTCAAAAAGTTAAACATAGTGCTACCATATGACTCCTCCATTCTACACCTGATATGTACAGAAAAGGATTAAAAAGCAAATACTCGAACAAAAACAGTACACACACGTCTTCAAGCATCACTATTCACAACAGCCCAAATGCCCATCAATCAATGAATGAGTGAACAACTGTGGCATGTACATACAGTAATATATTATTCAGCAATAAGAAAGAATAAAGTAATGATACATGCTACAAATATGTTTACTGGATGAATCTCAAAAACATTATGCTAAACAGAAGAAGGCAGGCACAAAAGGCCACCATTATATGATTCTATCTACAAGATACAGAATGTTCAGAACAGGTAAATTCATGGAGACAGAATGCAGACTGCTGGTTGCCAGGAGCTGAGCAGAGGAATGAATGGGGAGTGACTGCTTAACAGCTAACAGGTTTTACTTTGGAGTGAGGGAAATGTTTTTGGAACTAGACAGGTGGTGGTTGCACAACATTGTGAATGTACTAAATGCCACTAAATATTTCACTTTAAAATGGTTAATGTAATGTGAATTTTACCTCAATAAATAATTTTTTTTAAGCTTAAGGAATAGCCCTTTGATTTTGAAATTTTAATAAATTGTATAGCAATTCTTAAAACCAAAGAAAATCACTGAATTTTTTTCTGTGTACAAATACCCTCAAAGATTACAAGAAATTCTCATTAGCATTCTAGGCCTCTATCTCTCAGCACTGTGACTACCCACCTGTCTTAACCTGCCCACTCTAAGATATAAACCCCTCAGTAATACAACCCATTTTTCACTTATTTCTGTGTCCCCAGTGCCCAGCACCAGGCATGGAGAAGACACCTCAGTAAATATTTATTAAATTGAATTGAGGTGCAGATGTGGCTCCCAGAACCCACCACCAGCCACCAGCTCTGGGCACTGACCTGTCCTCATGGATATAGGCCAGGTAGAAGAGGAGCAGGATGCAGTACTGTCTCTGGCGAGCAGCTCCCTCCACATATTGGCAATCTGACAGGAGGGCAAGGCTTTCAGGGCTCCTGCTGCTTATCTGAGGCAGCCCGTGCTGTAGGACCTCAGACAATGCAGAGAGTTCTGGGGAGGAAAAAAGTGGGAGAACACAGGAGAGGAGGTAATGAGCACATGAGTATCTACTACATGAGGAGTACTGCACAAGTTAGCAAGGGTACATGCAGGATAAAAGCAAATCGGAATCCCCTCTTCCTTAAACAGCTTTCAGCCAACTAGGAGAGACTAAAGGTGACATGGATAGATAGATTCATTCATTCATTCATTCATTCATTCATTCATTCATTCATTCAACAAATGTTCACTGAGTGTCTACTCTAGGCCAGGCTGTGGGACACAGGCCCTACCTCCAGGCAGCTGATGGGTAAAAACATATAATGAGACAAATAACTGCAGTGCCATGTTCAAGTGGAAGAGGGTGTGCCTCATGCCTCCTGGAATGAGGAGAACAAGCTCAAACGAGGGAACTGTGGAGGATGAACAGAAAGCAGGCAGAGAAGGAAAGGAAGAGAAACTAGGGACAGGAAGCAAGGTGTTCAGAGGCCCGGAGGCATAAGACATGTCATGTTTATGGGGCAGGAAGGAGTTCAGTGTGATTGGACCGTCAGTGAATAGATGTGGAGCGTCAGAAGTTGCAGAACTGTGTGATGTAATTTGTAGCTAGACTGTGAAAGACCTTGATTGCTGAGTAAAGAATTTGGATTTTATCCTGAGAGCAGATTCCTAGATTTCTTATGAAACCTCTGTTTAATAAAAGGAAGGGTACTTTAATACCAAAGAGTATGAAAGAAAAGGACCTCAGAGCTTAAAATTTGAGTAAAGTCAACATTATGGAAAATTTACTACATTATCCTAATTTTCCACATTTCATCACAGATCGGAAAAAACTCCATCACTGTCTGGCAGTGCCCCACAGACTAATGTTTGGGGACCAAGGCTGAAGGCCAGGAGAATTAAGAAGCTGAGACCTGGTTTTCAGATAGATCCTTCCAGCATGGGTGGAGACTGGCTAGAGGACGAGAGACTGAAAAGGGTCCAAACTGGAAGTCAAAGGGAAGAGTCTGTCCTGCAAGCGCAGGGACAGGCCTAAGTGGAGGGTGAAAATTGAGGCTGTCCCAACTGCAACGTGGCAGCAGAGCCAGGTCAGGTTACCTAAGTTTAGTGCTTTTTCCACCAAAGCACACTATGAGCATTCTGATGATAATGAAACTAATATCTCTTAGCCTCAGGCATCCACCTGCCCTCTCTGATGATATTTTATTTTTATTATTACTTTTTTAATCCTCACCCAAGGATATTTTTTCCATTGCTTCTCAGAGAGAGTAGAAGGGGAAGAGAGAGAGAGAGGGAAACATCAATGTGAGAGAGACACATTGACTGGTTGACTCCTGCACAAGCCCTGATCAGGGGCCAGGGATCGAGCCTGCAACCAAGGTACATGCATGCCCTTGGCCAGAATTGAACCTGGGACCCTTCAGTCTGGGGGTCAACGCTCCAACCACTGAGCCAAACTGGCTAAGGCTCTTCTGATTATTTTAGAGAAGCAGTCTGTCTGTAATAGGTCTGTTGCTCTTCCTGGTGCTCTGAGATTTGATGACGTCTCAGAGTCCAAGGGGGCAGATATGTGGAGCTGCCCATATCTGAACAAGAAAGAGAGCTGCCATCAGCAGTGGGGCTGGCATTGGTGAGCACCAGAAGCTGTTGTGATGTGGCTCCACCATGGCCTTAGGCTACCACCATGGCAGAAATCATCGTGCTGTTCTCTCTGCAGACCAGACCATACCCGAACAGGCAGAGAGCTGTGGAGCACGGGGAGAGGAGTGGCAGGATAGTGAGAGAACTAGGAGCAAAGCCATGTTGGAAGGGATGAAAATGCTCACGCTCACCTGGGCTTCTCTCTCTCAGCATGGTGTCTCAGAAAGACAAAAGAGAAAGAGAGGTTTGGGAAGCGAGAGAGATGACAGTCTTTCATAAATGTAAAAAGAGGAAACATGAGCAGCACTAAGTCTTACCCAAAAGGATTATATAATATTTGTTGAATGAATAAAATAATGATTGTTTTATGTTACACCGAGAGAGAGGTCTAGGATAGAGGAACTCCTTAGGACAAAGAACATATCGTATCCCCAGCAGCATCTAGGCCTCCCCTAACATGTAGCAGAAGCTCACTGAATATTCAACCAAAGGAAAAACTTTGCGCTGTCAGCCCTGCATTCTGCCTGGGCTTCCTTTACCTCACTCAGACCTCTGCTAAAATGTCACCTCTTCATGGAGGTCTTCCCTGACCACTCTATCTGACATGTATCTCCTTCCTCCATCACCCTCTATCCTTTTACCCAGTTTTATTTTTTCATAGCACCTATCTATCCCTGCCACTGTATTTATGTGTTCACTGTCTGCCTCTCCCACTCCATGAGAACAGGACTCTGCATCCCTAGCTGTATTACCAGAGCCTGGAATACAGTCTAACTCACAGCAGATACTCAAGAAATATTTCTTGAATGAAGGAAGAAAAAAAAACAGGCTGTTCAAGACATTTTGAGCAGGAATCTCTGAAGGTAACAAGCAGAGAGCAAGCGGTCTGGTGTAGGGGAGACGGTGACAGAGTAGATGGTTGAGGGAGGAATTGGGCTTGATGAGCTTTAGGGTCCTTCTCAACCCTTAGAGTCTAAGGTTCCAGGAGTCTTGGATCCCATCATTTTCTGATTCTATTATCTCACCTCCCTAGAAATCAGCCGATAGTTCCATCATTCCATGATTCCATGGCTCCTCTGGGCAGCTTCAAGCAAAGGGAACTTATTATTGAACTGACTCACTACCCAGCCAAACAATAAGGTATCTAGACTCTAAAGACCACCGCAGACCTCATGAATAATCAAACAGCAGCATCTTACCTTCTTGGGAAGGTGGTTCTGTATTCTCCGGAGCTGAGAGGAGGTTGATGCATAAGTAGTAGAGGAAACTGGAACACACCAGGTTTAGGGCTGAGTGACTTAGAGGGAGAAAACGAAGACAGAACAAGAGAAGATATTGCTACTTTGGCTGGGACAGTATTATCCCTACCATGTACTGGGGTGCCACTGCTTTGTGCCAGAGCCCAGTGACATTCTAACCACAGCCCGGGTATAGGAGGTCAGAAGGTGGCTGTAAAAAGTAAATATGGAGCCCTGGCCAGTGTGGCTAAATGGTTAGGGCATTGGCCTGAGGACCAAAGGGTCACAGGTTCGATTCCCAATCAGGGCACATACCTTGGTGTTGGGTTTGATCCCCAGTCGGGAAGCTTACGGAAGACAAAGGATCAATGTTTGTCCCTGCCTCCCTCCCTCCCTCCCTCCCTCTCACCCTTCCTCTGTCTAAGCATGTCCTCGGGTGAGGGTTAAAAAAAAAAGTAAATATGGAACTTGCTGCCCAGAGCTATAACTTAGGCACTTCGTCCATACAGGTATTAACTAAAAAGCTGCTGAAAAAATAAATCAAGGAGGACTACTAAATTCCAATTTCACAAAACACGGAAACAAAAAAGTGCTCCTTGGTCAGGAAAGGGCTGAGTAGTACTAGAAAGGAAGCTGTTGAACCCAAGAGGGGTAAGGAGAACTACAAACATCCACAGTTGTGACTCTGAATCCAGATGGATCCCCATATTTTCTCCTGAATACTGTGTGTTCTATTCAGAGACATGACAAGAGAGCTAGCGCTAGATACTACACTGTGGTCACCTTGCGGGCTGTACACAGTAACAAATGGAACCTGCCAAGTACATGCAGAGACAGGTGGCAAATCATAAATGGGAAGGTAAAGAAGGCTGCTCTAGCACTGGCCAGTGTGGCTTAGTTGGCTGGATGTCATCCAGTACACAAAAAAGTGGCGGGTTTGATTCCCGGTCGGGGCACATGCCCAGGTTGTGGGTTCGATCCCCGGTCAAGGTGCGTATCAGAGGCAACCAGTTGATGTTTCTCTCTCTCATTCTTTCTCCCTTCCTCTCTTTAAAAATTAATTTTTAAAAATTAAAAAAAAAAAGGAACCTAATGAGACAGACTGAAGTAGTAACCGCTCTACTTTGGGTTTCTCCTCTGGAATTGCTGGGCTGGTGGCAACTAGAGCATGACTCTTTCTTGATGGACACTGTATCCCTTACACTCGGAAGGCCTCAGTTTTCCCATTTGTAAAATGAGGGGTTACACAAATGATCTCTAAGAACCCATCCAGTTTTAATGTGATAGATGCCCATCCAATTATCACATGGAAGGAGAGCCTTTCCAGAACCAGATCAAATAAAAGCTATAGAAGCAAGTCCAGCTCATATCACCAGTTACTGAGTAATTCTGACACTGTGTCAATCCCCGCACGCTCCTATGACTAAACCACACCACTCAGAAATTCCCACTTGTCCAGTCAAGAAGGACGCTGGCTCCTTGACCATTAATTTTGCCCAAGACCATACATACCTCAGGCCACTGCAGAACCTGGCCTTAAGTTCCAGAGTTAGTTGTATAAAGGATGAGGCAGCTTGAGAAAAGTGGGAGGAAAGCAGAAAGCATTTAAACCAGATGCATTACAGAGATTTCCAAGTCTGGGTGGTACTGAGGACAACTAGTTTTAAAGTCACGCAGACCTGGGTTCAAATTTTGCTCCATCGCTACCTAGTTTTGCAACTCTGGAGCACTTATTTAACTTCTCTAAGAATCAGTTTCAATATCTATACTTCACAGGTTATTGTGAAACGGAGATAAAAGCAGGATTCTAAACAAGAACATCAAGAGCTCCAGTGTTGGGGATAATCGTATTCTTCCCTGTATTCTGCATAGCCATAATAGTAATAATACAGTTTACAAAATGTCTTCACATCTGAGCTAAAGCATATAGCAGTGCAGAGTCAGACAGCAGCTTTCACACAGTGCTATCACGCCCCTACAAGGCATTTGAAAGTATGCGGGGAGGTTTTCAGTTGTCACAATGACTGGGGTACTTCAGGCATTCAGTGTTCAGGCATAAGAGATGCTAAACATCTTGTGAGGTCTGAGGGAATATGGAGTATGACAGTAATATGGAAAGAGGTGTTGTGGGTTTTGAACTGGAATCTCCTTGACACTCAGAGAAGTATCAATAAATTTGAGAACTGCTTTTAAAGGACTTTGCTTTCCGGATGGTATTCCCTTCCACTCAACACTGGGCAGAGTGGATTTTGATTCTGAACAAATACGTAAACTTCCCATCCACAGGTTATGCTCTTTGACTATCTGAGCAGCTGCCTAGGGTGCATGCTTCCCTCCCAACTTCTACAGTTACTTGCTGCCTACCAAGCTTCTTGGAGAACTTCTCCTTCATGTGTGGAACAATGACAAAGAGGCTGTGTAGAATTGAGAGGAAAACTTCCATCAAGGCTGGGTGAGTGGCCTGCTCCAAGTGCCTCTGAAAAGAACCAGGGGGGAAAACACAGCTCACCAGAATGAGCCTCTCAAGAAAAATCATTAGCAAAACTGTCATCAAATCTAAAACAGTAGACTAAACCCTTTCATCAGAAGGAAACCTGAAGTCACAAGCCTATATCCAAGGCTTATGATCCATCACTTAATAATGTAAGATACTTTACCTCTCCAGGCCTCTGTAACAAAAAGAGTAAAACAGGAGAAACAAGTTCTGCCTCCCAGAAACAAATGAGATCTGATGTGTGAGAAGTACTTCCTAAACGATAATGCAGAGTGACACACATTTCTATTACTAGAGCCACAGTAATAATAATACAGTTTACAAACTGCTTCACATTTATTTTTGATGTGATCTTTGAACAGTCAAGAGACAGCCTGATGTAGTAGACAGAGCTCTGGATTAAGAGTAGAGCTCTGCACAAATCCACTATTTGCCCTTGGGTCATTCCCCTCCTCTCCTCTGCACCCAATCCTTTTCAGGGTCTCAGTTCCCTATCTGTAAAGATCTGGCACCTCAGAGACATGATTCTTAAAAATATCGTTTCTTTGGTTTTTAACAAAGTTTCTAAAAAATAAAATTAGAAAATATATAAAGGATGAAATACAGAAAAGTGCAAAGCAAGAATAACAACTCTATGCTCTAGTTCTAGATCTAGCTCTAACACTTCATAAATCTAGGAGAAAGACAGAGCAGATGAGGAGGACATCAATGTGAATTGCCTAAGTGTTGTTACTGTTTGTGTGTGCCAGTCAGGGCTGCAACGCATGGCTCCTGACAGTTACCGGCCTGAAGACCCTGGCATGCTGGCTCACAGGCCTCTTCAAGGAACAGCCATCCTGACTAACAGGGACTCTTCAAAGGCTCAGAGGATGTCCAAACCTCAAACAGGACAGGACTCACTCAGTGTCAGTTGGACAGTCAACAGCACTGGATCCAGATCTTCCTACCACTTCCATCTCAAGTCAGCTCAAAATGAAGCTCTTCCAGACCAGGTCTCTCTTCAGAGTGACCACCTCTCCTTATACAGAACATATATGTGTTTCAGTCTGGATCACAGACATTCACCACTGCTCTTTACTATGCAGGACACGTGCGTTCAAATCTCAGTACCGTCATGCACTTGCTTTATAACTGTAAGAACATGACAATATCGTTTTTAAATTGGGGAAAATTATAGCCCTGGTTGGTGTGGTTCAGTGGTTGGAGCATTGGCCTGTGCACCGAAGGTGACAGGTTTGATTCCGGGTCAAGGGCATGTGCCTGGGTTGCAGGTTCAACCTCTGGCCCTGGTTGGGGTACATGCAGGAGGCAACCAATAAATGTGTCTTCCTCACATTGATATTTCTCTCTCTCTCCCTCCCTCTCTCTCCTCCTTCCTCCTTCCTTCCCTTCTACTCTCTCTAAAAATCAATGGAAAAAATAGCATCCTTGGGTGAGGATTAATAATAAATAAATAAACACATAAATAAATAAATAAATAAATAAATAAATAAATAAATAAATAAATAAATAAATGGAAATTATAGCACCCATCTCACAGGGTCACTGGGATGATCAAATTAGGTAATGAATATAAGGCATTTATCACCCCATAAACACTACCTATTTATTTTATTATTACTGCTCTCTACTTTTCTCAAGAGGTATCTATTAGTGTAACAATGAAACACTGCACTTTGTTTTTAAAACCAAAGGAAAAATGGCTGCGAGAACCACCCTGCTGAGAAGCTCAGAAGGTCCAGCTGAGTAGTCACTGCCTCATGTCTCTAGGCCTGGCTCACTCTCAAATTCTTCTCCTCCTCAAGCTTCATTCTGTCTGCGACTCAGGGAACCTACCATCACCATGGGGATACAAAGGGAGTCGCAGGCCCTGAGAAGAAATTCTGAGAAGTCCTCCAAGGTGTCTTCCTTCTCGGCACTGGGAGCTGTGAATGGATTCTCCTGGGCTGAAGGGTCACTCTGGAATTCCACAGCCAACCTGAGAAATCAGTGTGTGAGTATATCCCTACTACCTATGTAACATAAAGGTTAGAAGCATCCTCCTCAAAGAGGGAGGGCCTGGTCCTTGGCTGCCTCTCCAAATTCGTGCTCCCCACCTTCTCTCTGATAATAAATGACTCTTCCACCATAGTACAGGTACTTCCCTGAACATACCATCATGTTTGCTGTTTCACATCTCTTTGCCTTTAC
This sequence comes from Miniopterus schreibersii, assembly GCF_964146895.1. Lineage (NCBI taxonomy): Eukaryota > Metazoa > Chordata > Mammalia > Chiroptera > Miniopteridae > Miniopterus > Miniopterus schreibersii. The sequence continues at coordinate 183,197,311 of NC_138102.1, read as the reverse complement.
ACACACTGCTCTCTCTACCTGAAATGCCTTCCCGTGGATCTGTAAAAATCTAATGAATTCCACATATATACACAAAACAGTCTCTTCCCAAGAGACTATGAGCTCCTTGTGGGCAGTAGCTAACCTGACTTGTCTTTCAACTTCCACTACCTAGCGCCAGGCTTGAGACACAGTAGATATTAACAAAACACTGTAAATGTGAACTGAATTAATCCAACAAGCATTCAGTGAACACCTATAGGGCTAGGTTATTTGGGAAAAGGAACAAAGCTGAATGAGACAAACCTCATTACACAGTAACACAAATGTCACCAGAAGGGAAGCTCTAGAAACCTCCCACTCTAGCTACATGTCCTCAAACCTCCTCCACACATCATCTCCACACCCACACATATCCCCAACCCCTACCCCAACCAAAGTCCTCTCACTATGCAGCAAATCATCAGAAATCAAGTGTTGCTTCTAGAACTTCATCCTTTGTCTGATTCCTTTCCAAGCCCACCCTCCATACTACTATTTCAGACCAGAGGGCCCCTCACCTGCAGGCATTTCTAAATCCCTCCAGAGTGCTGAGGAGAAACTTTCCCCTTCGAAGAATGGCCTTCTCCAAATCTCTACTCGAGGCATGGCCCTGAGGTGAGGAGGAGAGAGGGGAACCTATTGGTCAAGTACCTACTCTGTGTTCCAGTCTGTACCCAGAGGACTACAGACCTCTTCCTCTCACACTGAAATCTGGCATTGCTATATACCTAACATTATCCAGGGAATCTTGGTTATATCCTCACAAATCTAGACATCTAATAGCTCCTTTAAAAGATGGTAGGAGGGCCCAGCTGGCATGGCTCAGCAGTTGAGCATTGACCTATGATTCAGAAGATCGCGGTTTAATTCCCAGTCAGGGCACATGCCCGGGTTACAGTCTCGATCCCCAACAAGGGGTGTACAGGAGGCAGCCGATCAATGACTCATCATTGATGTTTCTATCTCTCTCTCTCCCTCTCCCTTCCTCTCTCTGAAAATCAATAAAAATATGTATTTTTTTTAAATGGTAGAAGGGGGAACCTTAATCATCTGTTTCCCTGTGAGCCACAGGACTGGCTCTTGTCCAGAAAGCTGTCACGTGCTGGTGGACATTGGCCTAATTGGCTGTAATGCCCACATTAACTGCTTCAAAACATACAGAAGTTCCCGACTCTATTAGGTATGAAGAACTTAATTTCCAAAGTTAATCTTGAAAGACATAATCAGTGTTCACATTAACAATATCTTTTAATGGACCATTAAAAGCCAACAATTCAATACATTGCACATCGGTCAAATTCTTTTTAAGATTCTAATAAATCCAGCCTTAAATAATATTGTGAGCATGTTTACCATATCTGCTTGCATAATATAAAAGACAAAGTGTATAGTAGGCTTGGGTACAGAAACCCTGGGACTTACTATCCAAAATCAGGTACTTCTAGTTTTGAACTTTACAGAAAAATTATTTAACCCTGTGGCTTCAGTTTCCTAATCTGTAAAAATAAAAACAGCAATTTTTAAGCCTCACAGCACTGTAGTTAGGGGGAAAGATAAACATCTCACTACAGGTGTAGTGGCATACAAAGGTAAGGTAATTATCTCCTAAAAACACATTACAGCATGATCTCCAGACCCAGTTCACTAACCAGGGACCTCCTGCTCAGCGGAGTCTGGGAGAAATCAGCACACCGGTTCAGTATGGCTTCAAGCAACGATCGCAGCTCCCTGTACTGTACGGGTGGAGCACTCTGGTGGTCCTTCCTGCACCCAGAGAGATAAAGGCAGGCTTAGCAAGGTAAGGGCACTCCAAGATATCCTCAGGTTCTCGGGCAATGGTGGACAATGTGGTTGATGAGAACACAGGTCCAGGATCTGCTCTGATAAAAGTCCTTGCCCCAGCACTTATCTAGCTGCATAACTGTGCACATTCCTCTAACCCTACTTCCTCATCTATTGAATGAGAGTTTGTACTCTCCTCAGATAATTATTCTAAGATCAAATCACATAATGTATGCCAAGCACTTAGTAGTATGCTTAATAGATAGTAAGTCCTTATAAATGATAACTATGGCTATGATTATTGTATTAAAGATACAGTGGGTTTTCTCACTGAGAAGGGCCTCCTGGTGAAAGAAGTACTATCTAGAACCAAAGGTGCATCTAGAGATGTAAATGGTCACTGTTCAAATAAATGATAAGCTCTTCTTGGGGAAGAGGGGTCAAATTCGCTGTTAACTTAAGGAGGAAAAACTGGATCCATAGGTAAATGTTATCAGGACCTAGATTTTTATTTCAGTATAAGAAATAACTTTCTAAGAGTCAAAACTCTATAGAGGTAGAGGGGATTCTCTAGGAAGAAGTAAGCTCCCTATTCTTGGGATTATAAGCAGAGACTAAAAACTACTTTTGGAGATTCAATCATTGTGTGTGTGGGGGCAAATGTGAAAAGCAACATTTAGGGTCCATTTGAACCCTCATACTCTATAGACTCAGAGAAGCAAGGGTCACTGACTGGTCTAATTGTGAGCTCCAAGAAGCCAAGGACCAGTTCCATCTTTTTGCTTTACCTCAATAGGGCTAGATACATTGTAAGTTGGTGCTAAATTAAAAAATATGTTAAATGAGTGAATGACTACTTGGCAGGGTATAAGGTAGCAGTACTGATTTCCTAGGGATGCTGTAATAAATTATCACCAACTGCATGGCTTAAAACAACATAAATTTATTCTTCCATAGTTCTGGTGGCTGTAAGTTTTGAAATCAAGGTGCTGGCTCCCTCTAAAGGCTCCAGGAAGAATCCTGCCTTGCTTCTTGTAGTTGCCAGCAATCCTTGTCATTGGTAGCTGCATAATTCGAATTTCTGCCTCTGTCTTCACATGGCCATCTTCCCTCTGTCTGTGTCTGTCACTGTATGTCCAAGTCCTCCTCTCCTTATAAGGTCACCAATCATTGGATTTAGGAGCCCACACTGTATGACCTCATCTTAACTCATTTTAGAGGGATGCTATTCAACCCAGTGCACTAAGGGAAACCTATGTTAACCTTCATCTCTTGGCCTTTTTTGAACACTGAGAGTAATCTGTTCAGCCTTCTAACAGGCATTCAGTCTACAGTTAAGGCTTGATTTCTCCTTTCCTTCTTCATTTCTGGCTCTGGTTCCACCATCTTTAAATTCTTTTCAGCAATTCTCACTCCTTATTCCTTGTTCCAGTTGGGCTTCCCAGAGACCCACTGAACCACTCCACTTCAGAGAGACCATCTCAGTAAACCGTCTGGAAAATTAAGGTCAAAAGTAAATAGTCTAAGGATTAATAACCAGCCCCCTACCCACCAATCTCTACAATTCTGACTCAACCAGCTTTCTGGATTCTTCTTGTACAACTCCCCTTCACACAACTACTGGCCACACTGGCTACTATACTCTCAGTAACCCCTACACTTTCCCACCAACATGTTCTGGCTAAATCTGGTCCTTCCACAAATCTAAATCTCTCTCATCCCTCATAGCTCAGCTCAAATGCCACTTCTTGCCTGAAAGGCGCTACCAGCCCCATAACGCCGATCTCCTGGGAGACTTCCAGTTCTGCATGTGCACCTCTGATTGACACTGATCTTGCTCTATGCTTTATTACCCTGCTGGTTTACTCATCCCACCCTCACTGGGATTCAGGCCCCAATTTAGAGATTCAAATCTAGGAAAGGACAAAGAGGGGAAAAGAGACAGATGGGAGTCACTGTAATGTAAATGCTATTTTTTGTTTCAAGTTTTAGAACCAACCTAGAGTCAAATCACAAAGACTTAGCTATGGTTAAAGAAGAGAGTATAAATATGAACAATCTTTACAATGTAAAATTAAAGGTACAACTGACTGACACTGAGAAGTGGGAGAAAGGGAGGAAAGGGGAAAGGAAGAGTTGGGATGCTAATATACTCAGCTAACCAAGTAGGGAGTCAAAAGATACTGCTTTGAGTGGAGGGAACAAAAATACAAGTTTGAAGTATATTATTTAAAGGTTTGAAGATATTAAATACTATCTAGCAAAAATGCTAGGGAAATGTAGAGAAGACAAAATAATGTGAGCTAAATCTTGGTCTTTCTTACTGGCAAATCAATAAATAATGTCCTAAATTGACAAATAAAGAAACAGCATTATAAGAATATTGTTTACATGTAGGTTATTAATTACCAGCACTAACCAAAATGTGTTAAAATTAGTTTCATTTAAGAAGTGAGGACAGCCCAGCTGGTGTGGCTCAGCAGTTGAGCATCAATCTATGATCCAGGAGATCATGGTTCGATTCCTGGTCAGGGCACATGCCTGGGTTTTGGGCTTGATCCCCAGCAGGGAGCATGCAGGAGGCAGCCAATCAATGACAACTCTCTCATCATTGATGTTTCTCTCTCTCTCTCCCTCCCCCTTCCTCTCTCTGAAGTCAATAAAGATATATTAAAAAAAAAAAGTGAGGACAGAGAACTGTCCCATTTCATTGTAAACCTTATGTATATTTTATTTTTTAATGTATTACTTTGTTAAATTTTTAAAAGTGAAAACATGGAAACAAAATAAAAGTTACGACATAAATAAATATGAGTTTCCTCCTCCAGTATTTTTTTCTAAGACATCAAGCATCTTGCTAAGAAATAATTTCCCATCTTGACCCCAGGATCTCTTAGTCCCGTCATCCATTTTCACACAGCCTTCATTCATACACTGACTACCTATTAGGAGCAAGGCATATAACAGTGAAAAAAATGACATTGTCCCTGATCTCTTAAAGATTATCTTATAGTTGAGGGCAGACAAAAAAAAAAAGAATAAACAAAAACCACCAAGTGTTTCATAGGTGCTATAACAGCCCTAACCAGTCAGCTAGGAAAGGATGCTCTGAATGAGACTTGAATGATGGAAAGAAGCCAGTCATGCAAAGAATTAACAGAAGAGTGTTTTAGGCAGAAGGAATAATTAGTAGAAAGGAAGTGGGGGGAAAGTCTAGACTAAAACAAAAGACAGATTTTAAAAGTTACATCCATGAAATAAATACAAAATAAAAATGCTATTAAAAACATGCAGAGCCCTAGGGTTTGGCTCAGTGGTTAGAGTGTTAGCCTGCAGACTAAAAGGTCCCAGGTTCAATTCCTGCCAAGGGCACGTCCTCAGTTGCAAGCTCGATCCCCAGCCCTTGGGGCGCATGCAGGAGGCAACTAATCGATGAGTCTCTCACACATTGATGTTTCTTTCTCTCTTTTTCTCTCTCTCTCTCTTCCTTCCACTCTCTCTGAAAAGCAATGGAAAAAATGTCCTTGGGTGAGGATTTAAAAAAACAAAACAAAAAACATGCAGAGAACTGGAAAGAACTCCTCCAAATTAAAAATATAAAAGCAGAGGAGTTACTCGTTTTCCTGGGTCTCTCCCATGTATACAGAAGGTGTGCATGTTACTAAACTTGGTTTTCCTCCTGCTAATCTTTCTCATGTCAATTTGATTAGACCAGCCTGAAAAACCTTGAAAGGCAAAGTAAAATTTTTCTTTCTGGACAGTTTTGGCAAGTAAGCCAGAAGAACTAACTGGCTGGGACACTGCTAGCTACCGGAAACTATAGCAGCTGAGAATTCTGTGATGTCTGACAAAATGTTGCCAAGAGGAAAAAAAGGTTGCCTATTATGCATATCAGTGGAATTTGATGGAAAGAGATAGGCATGTCTCTGGAGTTGTTACTATGCTCAAAGGGTTTGGAGAACATTGATTAAAGATTTTCCTGATTGATGAAAAATAACACAGTTATGCTCATCAACCCCAGCTAGAAGGGTATGCAGTGTACTATATAGCATTCAGCATATTATGTAGTGCGTAATACAAATTAAAACAAAACAAAACAAATATGAAAGCAGAAATAAAACACCCAGTAGAAGGGTTGAAAGATAAAATCAAGAAAATCTCCCAGAAACTAGTACATTATGACAAAAAGATGAAAAACTGTCATAACACAAAGAAAATTAGATGACCAATCCAGGATGGCCAACATCTGAATAGCAGTTCCAAAGAGAGAAAATAGAGTATCCGTAGGAAAAACATTCAAGAAAATTTCACTGACAAGCAGCCCCTGGAAATTGCCCTGGCCTTGACCTGGTCCTCAGGTACATGGAGGTGAAAAGTTCTCTCACCTCAAAAAGGCAGAAGTAGCCTTCATTGCCTCCATGGCCACCTCCAGCACAGGGCTGCTTACTGCCTCTTGGAGAGCACGGCCAGCATCTCTGCACATGGCTGAGCTTGTGAACAGCTTGATTTCCTCTGGCTGCCTAAGAAACAGTAAATGAGCAACAAATAAGTGAACTTCGCTGACCCCACCAGGAACAAATCCTTCCCTTCTTCCCTTCCCTAGTCTGGCCCCTACAGACCTGCCGCTCCACTGCTTTGCTCACCTAGTCAGGATCTCAGCAAATAGCAGCACGCCCTGCTTGTGCAGCTCTGTGTTGTTCATCCTCAGGCTTCCCTGTAGGCTCCTCACCACCGACTCGATCCCTACCTCAAAATAACATGGCAGAGACAGGGATCAGAGAGTGGTAGTTCCTTCACTGCCTGCCCAGGAGAGGTGAGAGGCTCTACACAGCACATATTTGTTAGCAGCCTTCGTGGAGGGGCCGTGACAAGGTTGAGCTGATAGAACAAGATTGTGAGATCTTGAGGGCAGGCCCTTATTGAACTTATCTGTCTCCCTGAAACCCAGCACAAGCCAAAGCACAGGCCCTAGCACTTGAAGTATTTAGTGAATACTTACTGACTGAGCTGCACCTTCTCCACTAGAGTCTCCTATTCCTCCTCAAAGATTCACATTGGAACTTCACTCCTCAGGAAGCCTTCCCTGATCCACTCAGGCAGAGCTATGGGCCTTCCCTGAGCTCCCACATCTCCTGTACTTTCCTCTAGCAGAGCCTTAATCAGCTTGCTTATATTTTTCTCCCTTTCCAGAGGACAGAGACCATGTTATATGCATCTCTAAATATCCAGGTCCTAGTCTGGTACCTGGCATAGAATAGGAATGCACAATAAAAATGAATGATTGAATGTGCCCAGTCTAAAAGTCCCAGACAATTGCTTCCTCCCCTCACCAGGAAGAGAAGGGACAGTTTTGAGAAACTTTAAAAGGAGGAATCAGCAAAACTTAGGGACTAGCTAAATGGACAGATACCTGGAGCACAGGAAAGTACTGAATCCAAGGTTGGCTAATGTTGTTCTTAAGGTGCAATTGGAATTCATTTAGTGGCTAACAGGAGTGCCCCTCTCTTGCTAAACATATATACTTCTGCTAATCAGTGAAGAGCAGAACTGTTTGGATATTACTGCTTAGATCTGGTAATGAGTTTGGGCTGATGGCAATGATCAGAACCAGCATGCTCCTCCAAGATGCACGTTAGTCCCTCATCACTGCTGTGGCTACCCAACTTCAAGTGCTGTCCACCCAACCCAGAGCGAGTATAGGACCCCCACTACCAACCATACACCGTGTGGCACTTGGAAAAGAAGAGTGGCTCCTCTGCCAGGAGTATCAAGCAGTTGTAGCTGGACCAGATAAGCGCTTCGCTGGAAGAAGAAAGATGCTCAAAGAGGAACTCTGGTGAGGACAGGGAAAGAAAACAATAAATGACTGCTATGTAATCATGGTCCCTTAACCAATGCTAGGGCCTTGGATTTACTCAGCATCTCACACCTGTTACTTTATCCTTGAGACATGATCATTAATTTAGAGATAAGCCTGAAAAATGCCCTTAGGGTTATGGTCTAACCTCAGGAGAAACTGAGACCTGGAGAGAGGTATTATTAGTGGTAGAGGTGGGGCTAGAATTCAGATCCCCTAATTCTCAGGATGGGCAAGGAGCATGGCGCAGAGAAAAGAGTTTTTAAAAACAGAAAACTGTTCTCTGCCTATGACTAGCCTTGATGATTTAATGCAGCTATTTCCCTTCTTTGATCCTCAGTTTCTTTATCCATAAAAAGAAAAGATGAGGACCTAAACGTGGCAACATTTATAAGGCACCTTAGGGATATTTCCTGGCTCATAAGAAGCCCTTGAAAAACATTAATTCCCTTTGCCTCCCTGACCCATGGGTCTTGCCACCCCCCCACACTAGGCGTTTATTCCTAGACAGTCAAACAAAATGACAAAGATCAGTAATAAACTGCTCAAGGTCATATAAGAAATCTGTAGCAAGAGAATTCAGATATCATGAAACCTACTTCCATGAGTCTGTCATGTATAACTGAACCTGCCACCAACCCGCCCCTCCAATATGCATTATCACAGAAACCCACCAAGACTGCTGCTACTGCTCACTCAAGGGTCTCCAGTGAGAACTCTAGGGTCCTTGGAGGAAAAGGTTAGAAGGAACCCTCTACCTGGGATGTCAGCATGAATGAAAGCCAGGGCATGCTTCGCTGGAGAGTGGACCAGCACCGCAGTTATACAGTGGGCACTGGCCACCTGCAGAATCTCATCTCTGGAAAGGAGGAGCTGGAGAAACAGGAAGCAGAAAGTGTCACAGTTACACCACTGACAGGATCAGAGGGAAGCAGCCTGAAAGCCTCAGGGCAGGAGCCTAACTGTCTCTGAATCCCTACTGCGCTACCAGTCACCAGGCATGAGGATGGTGCACAGGGAGGGCACTTATGGATTATAGAAAGGAGTCTCTATGAACAGCAGCAGGCGAGAAATAGAACAATAGAACACAGTGGCACTCAAAGAACACTAACACCATCACCAAGAAGGGATCAGGCCTTCACTGACAAAAGTACTTTCACAGCCCTCATCTGGTTTTGATGGTTACAATAAGCCTGGGACATAACAAAAGAAGCTTCTACTATGAGCCTAACTTTACAGTGTGCAGAAAGAAGTTAACATAGAAGCCTGAGACTCTTAACCTATCAGGAGTCCCTATAACGCTTTCAGAAATCAAGGAAGAGTTAGTGCAACCACAGATTTTAAGTGTAGTAGAAACGGGCCTTTTGGGGGGAAATGATGAGTAGAACATCTGTCACAAGACAAAGGAGAGTATGTCTGATTTTAGAGCTTCAAAAGGAAAAAGTCACACTCATGTCTGGTAGAGATGCACCTGAGGGCTGCATGCTCAAACCCATCTGCCATGTTAGACTTAAAAATGGACACATAAGAAGTCTGTTAGTATGCAAAGGAGTTTCTTGATATTAATCTCTATCTTGTTCTCTTTTATATAGGAAATGGCATGTGTGTGTGTGTGTTTTAAGACACTACAGATGTAAGGCAAACCATTATTTCATGTACTACTAAAAAAGAGCAAAGTTAAACTATGACACACCACCGGTAACATGTCTCCCAGCTTCAGAGCTGTTAAGATGGTGGGGGAAAATATGTGTCTTACAAAAATGATATATAACCATTAAGCGAAACAATGATTCTTGGTTTAAAGTATGTATTCCTTGTAAGTCGTATTGAGAAACACTCCAACCCTACATTTCCATCATAAACAAAATTAATTTTTAAAAAGCTATCTTTAAAAAAATCCTAATTACTTATCATGACCTTTTAGGACTTGCATGACTTTCTCTGCTTGATCTCTATCTAGCCTCATCGTGAGCCTTCCCTTCACCCCCCAGCCACCTCATCCCACTGGCCTCTACCTGTTTCTGGAACACATCAAGCATTTATCTTCCTCTGGTTTTACTTGCTCTTCTACTTGAAATTCTTTTCTGCCTGATCTTCATATCACTAGCTTATTTTCTTTCTTTCTTTTCAGCTTCATGAAGGTATAACTGATCACTGGATTACTTTAATTCTTCAAGAGTCAGCTCAACCCTTGAGAGGCCCTGCTGACTGCTCAACCTGTAGAAGGCATTCTCTGCTATCTCATCCATTTCCCTTATAGCACTCATCACAACCCACAATTACTTTGCTTGTTTTTGCATTTATTTGTTTATTATCTGTCTCTCTCACTACATTGTGAATGGGCAAGAAACTCATTTATTTACACACCATGATATTCCCAGTGCCTTACATAGTGACCGACAGATCACATTAGTGCTCAGTATGTATTTGATTAATGAATGAATCAATGTTGCAAGCAGGAACATTGACAATATATTCCCAGGGACCTAAATTTTGGGAGAATAAGTTAATTATCAGCCAAAAGCAGGAAGGACTATCTAGCATTACACTATGACAAAAACACCAGAATGGAGGTATAAGGATACGTGCCCATCTTACCTTTATTTTAAATTTTTGATATTTTGTACATCATGAATTTTTTGCATTAACTTTAGTCTTTTAAAATATTACATTAAAATATTACTTATCTTGATTTCTGAGTTTTTTATCACCCTCTCAAATTTTGCACCTAAGGCAAGTGTCTCACTCACCTCACTCTAGTCCCAACCTTGCTGGCTGCTGTACTAAAATAAAATGCTGATCATCCAAAATTGCCAATGGAAGGACAGTCTCCACATACAGATGGAGACTGGGACCTCTAAACCAAAAATACTATCTCTACAAAGTTCTTTCCCCCTAGAGAAGCGCTCTCTGATCTCTGTCCCTGCCACCATCGTGCTGCCTCGGTGCACTATGAGGACAAAAGATCTTGTGCCCCTGCTGGGCCCCGGATCAAATGTTCTAACTACATATTACCATGAACACTAAAATGGCAACAGCAAAATGAACACAGAAAAGAACCTGTCAGGAGATTTTTTTTTGGTTCGGAGACACAGGTCTTGATCTTCAGGTATCACAGGCCTTGTGTGGAACATTCTAGAGGCACCCCAGGGAAACAAGAGCGAACAGTTTGCTCTGGCTTTTTAACACCTAACTCACCTATCCTCAACTGTCCCTTTCCCACTTCTGACTAGGGCTCCTCTTCTTTCCTGCAGGAGTCCCACAGTCTGGTCAATCAATGATATTCCTGCCTGTAGATAAGGATTGTAGCCCTGCCAAGCCCTGTGCTGAGCACTTCAGAGACAGCCAGCCAAAGTCAGGTCCCAACCTAAAGAAGATCCCAGTTGATCAACCACAATATGGTGAAGTAAGCACTGTGACAGAGGGGCACATTCTACCTAAAGAAACCAGGGTGACAGGATGACAGGGGAGCCCTACAGGCCTTGAAGGCTGAATCAGAGATCAACAGACAATAAAGGGGGAAAAGATTTAAGGGGAAAGGCTTTAAAGGCAAAGAGGAAGAGCATCTGCACAGCTAGACAGGATGTTCTAGCATATACAGGACCAGGGAGAAGTTGCATATGGCTGGAGCATTGGGTTGTGGAGTGGAAAAAACAGGTAAGTAAGGCTGAAAGGATAAACAGGGTCCAGAGAAAGAGGGCTCTAGGTACCACACTGAGATGCTTGAGTTTTATCCCTAAAACAACTGAGGTAGCTTTGTTTCTGTTGTGGCATGTATTCTTCATTCCCAGGCAGCCCGGATGTGAAGGGAAGGTGCAATATATAAGAATTCACAAGTGAAAAAAATGTCCTTTGTGTCTTCTAACAGCATGTTGTTTGGGTAGTAAGAAAACACTCTGTAAATCCTAGACAGAAGGAATGGTAGATAAGGGCAAGATCCAGGAGGCTTTGGGTTCCCTTGTTATTGAACCTAGAGACTGGGAATCACAAGACAAGGACCTTTTTGAGCACCAAAGGCAGTGAGGTCTCTCCTGGTGGCCCCTCCACACCGTCTGTACTTTCTGCCAGTGCTGACTTGTTCATGATCATGGACACAAAGAGGTCATACTTCAGCAGCTGCCTCAGCAAACCTGGAGAACAAAGGGGTTGGAAAATCAGGCAAGAGGAGCAAAAGTACCAGAGTATACCTAAGGGAGCTCCTCAGACAGCCCCTGAGACTTCATGTCTCTGAAGATATACCTAAGTATTTTATTCTTTTTAATGCTATTGTAAATGGGATTGTTTTCTCAATTTCTTTTTCAGATAGTTTGTTGTATGTGGAAGCACAACTGATTTTGTATCCTGCAATTTTACTGAATTCATTTACTAGTTTAACAGTTTTTTTGGTGAAGTTTTTGGGATTTTCTATATATTAAAATTATAGTATTATTTTAAATAGAATCCCTCCCTTTTCTGTGCACCCTCCATAATAGCACTTACCACGCTGGACTCTAATTGTCCACATCTGGACTATGAGCTTCCTCAGAACAGAGCTTGGGTTTGATCATTTTTATGACCCCAGAGCCCAGCACAGAGCCTGGCCCAGAATGAATGCTCACAGTGTTTGGCTAGACTGTTCATAACAAAGTTCTTGGCCCAAACTGTGAAAAGAAACTATTGTCACCCACAGACTATGCTTTTCCCTGTAACTCCTGCCCAAGGAGCCTCAAATAACAAGCAAAGAAACCTGGACATCACCCTGGGGGCTAGAGGAAGCCATAGATGATTTTCCAAATAGGAAACCGACAGGATGGAAGCTGTGTAGTGTGACGATTAACTTGGCAGCAAGTGCAGGATGCGCCAGGATAAGAGTGAAGATTGGAAACAGAATATTGCTGTCCCATTTTCTTTCCTCTTCTCCTTCCAAACGCAGCATTCTTAAGATGCCATGCCAACTCTATGCATCTTTCACAGTCTGTGCATCTTATCTCCCAAACCCATGGCTTTGCAAAGCAGCAAACTTCCCCACCAGTAGAGAGCCAATATCTCAAGTCCTCAAGCAAAACCTCAAACACTTTCTCTCTGTTTTCTCTGCAGTCTCATGTTTTACCCAAGCAATTGATCTGTAGCTCCTTTGTCTGGGCACCATCCAGCGTGGAAAGGAAGACAGGGCACAGCTTCTCCCGGAAATGGCCTGAAAGCATCTCAGCTGCCGCTGGTGAAGAGTACAGCTTCCCATAGAGGTAACAGACAGAAGCTTGCACCCCCTCACTGGGGTATACTAAACCTCTCAACAAATGCTCCATCAGTTCACCTGTCCAGAAAACAACCAAGGGGCCAGAGGAACAGCACAATGTCAACTACTATATGAAACTATAAATATTGCCCTCAGTGGGGTAGCAATGGTAATCCCCAACAATCTCTCACAATAAATTATTTCTGGGCACTTAAGCAAAGGTGAAAACTAAGGTTTCAAGAAGTCAAATAATTTACCTTTGGGTAAATCCTCTGTGAGGTATTTATTTGCATTTTACTGATAGAAAAGAGTGCTTCTATATTTCAGAATTAATTCCTTCTTCCACCCAAAAGGAAGATTCATACTAGGTACTTCATTAGTTTGTTTTAAAATAGTGAATAGAAATGCCCAAGACCAGAGTCGAGAAGCACTTTCTCAAATTGGCCAATATAGAGCACATTTGCAGATGGAAAACCAAAGCTTAGAGAAGAAAAGTAATGAAGATGTATACAGTGAATGGACCATCCAGATAGATGTGTGATCAAAGCAGGTGAAAGGGAAGCGGAAGTTCTTCCTCAGAGGTCACTCACGGTGCTCCATTACAAGCTTGTCTGCCAAAGCAGGGATGGCATCCACCAACTTGCCGAGAAGGGTCAGGGTGGCCAGGCTGCCTCGCATTGAGGGCATGTTACAGAGCTACAGAAAGTGAACATACTCCACTCTATAAATTAGGGTCAGGACAAAGCCCCCACCAAAATTTATCTTGCCCTATCCACACCAAAGCCCATATTGTGCATGTCCCTCACCACTATCAGTAATCAGCCTCTTTAGCTAAGTGTCTATCTCCCCTATTGGGCTGGGAAGCTCCAGGGGAAAGATTCCTTTCAGTTGGCAACATCATAAAGACAGAATTCTGGCTCAGTGTAAAAAAAATTTTTATTATTATCATTATTATAGCTACTATTATGGAACACTCTATATGTTTCGTACTTTACAGGGAAAGTCAATAGTATATATTTCACCTTTTCTATTGACTAACTGTAGCACCTTAAGTAAGACTCTTAACTCCACTTGTGGGAAATGATAATAGTACCAACTTCATAGGGTTGTTGGGAGGACTGAATGAGATATTGCATGTAAAGCACCTAAATCAGTGCCTAGCATATAGAAAGTGCTCATAGTGTTTAGTGGCATTATCATCATAAGTATTGATATATATACTTATAAATCTAATCTAATATATTAATCACATGCAGAGTAATTATAATGACATGATACTTTAATATAATTTATAATCAAATGTTGCTCTTGATGGTGTTAAGATAAACATTTGTCTTCCTTTGCAAAAAAAAGTGATTCTGATCATTCCAAAATCTTAAACACAATACAAAAGCTGCTTGTGTAATTGAAATCTTTCACTAAACTGGAGAAGGCAGGTTAAACATACCCACTCAGTGCTTACCTTAGATGCTGATAAAAGCAAATGCCTTCAGTACAAAATAGTGTATACAATTCAAAAGAAATAAAAATACTAAGCCAAGAGACAGTGAATGTATTTCCTTGATACATTCATCAAGGAAATCTGTATTGTATTTAGAAGGACAGAGAGAATGGCCATGGGATGATTATGCCAGAAACATGGGACTTCACCACATGGAGGTAGCATTTGGGAGATTGAAAGGGGAAGGTGGGAAGCTGCAAAAAGTACTAGGGCAGGATCAGAAGACCCAGGCCCTAGCTCTGGCTCTGCCACTGACTCAGTTACCTCAGGCAAGTCCCTTTTCCTCTCTGGATTTTAATCTCCCATCTATCCAAAGGGTTGGCCCTGCTCTTATATCAGAGGATCCAGAGGGGTACTCAAGAACTCACAGCTATTTACTGACCTCTTTGTGGCACTCATCCAGCAGGCAATGAATCGTTTGCTCCAATTTCAGCTGAGTTGTAAGCTGGATAAGAACTGAGCAGACATAATAGCATTACTAATCAAAAGACATCCCAGAGTTCACCTTTTATAGCCCTTCTACTCAAAGTCATTTGATTGTGCTAATTAGTATTAGTCTTTTCTGTCTCCCCCATTAAACCATGTGTGCACATCCAAACCAAAGAATTTCTGGCTTCTTCTTCATTGTTTTACATCAGTGGTTCACAACTAGGTGCACATTAGAATCACCTAGGAAAGTTTAAAAAAAAAAATACTAATGCCCAAGAGAAATTTAAATCAGAATCTCTAGAGAAAGAAACTAATCACCTGGATAGTTTTAAAGCTCCCCAGGTAAGTCTATTGTGAAACCGAGGTTGAAAACTACTATTTTATATTCTCTCTACTTTTTTCCTTCCTCAGAATTTGCTCCTTCATATACTAGAAAACAGAATTATGAGTGGGTTCTTTTGCCAGTAACTGCCAACAATATTACATCTCAATCCCAAACCTACCCTTCTATACAATCATTTGTGATGCTTCTGCTGATGTTTGGGGAGGGGTAGAAAAGAGGCTGGCTCTACAAGTGTGGAAAAAGCTGCAAATGAAATTCAGCTGCTGCTATGGGAAGGCTGTACCACTTCCAGGGTAAAGAAGCATTCTAGCCCAGCCGGCATGGCTCGGTGGCTGAGCACTGACCCATGAACCATAGAGGTCATTGGTTCGATCCCCCAGTCGGGGCAGGCTCAATCCCCAGTAGGGGATGTGCAGGAGGCAGCTGATCAATGACTCTCATCATTGATGTTTCTATCTCTCTCTCCCTCTTCCTTCCTCTCTCTGAAATCAATAAAAACATATTTTTTTAAAAAATACAGTAGCATTCTATGATAACACAAAAAGGAAGAAAGCGGGAAGAAGCAAGTCCTTCTCCCTCTTGTTTTGCAGACTCCATCTAGGGACTACCACTTCAGTGAACTTCTTGGAGTCTGATGAGGGTTCTGCAAGCTATACGGGCACCAACCAGAAGTGAATGGCTTTAGGATTATAACCCCACTCAAGAGTGGCCTTGAGGAAAATAGTGAAATCACCCCTCCCCTGCCAGTGGTCAGAACTTCAAGTGATACATTTGTTTGTCCACAACCTCTAGATTGAGAGATGGTCAGAAGTACATACAGATCATGTTAACTTGTGATCTGTTCCAGCTGCTAGTAGTTACAGCTGCTGTGTGGCCGGCTGGTCACAGACCCAGCAGCAGCCAAGCAGCATCCTCTCCCTGAGTTTCACATATGACGTCCTTCCTCCAAACTTGTGGTTTTAGTAATTCCAACCTCTCCTTTTGTTTCCCCAACCCTAGGAGTGAAAGCTGCTTTATGAAACTGCTACCTCTGTGAAAACCTGATGTTCTATTTTTGTCTTCAGTTACTTAGTTAATAATTCTTCAAAGTTTTTTTTCTGTTCACATAACTTGTATGGTTTGTTTCCTGACTAGTCCTAACCAATACAGTTCTTGCTCTTTCTGCAAGAATCCTCCCACCCCAATGTTCATCTTCTTTCTTCTTGAGCCTTTTATAGGTAAATCCATGCACTTCCACAGCTAACCACCACCTATGTGCAGACAACTTCCAACCAACCAATATGTACAGAGTTTTGTACATCCTTGTAATAGCACTCACCAGCTCGTTATTTACCAGCCAACTCCTCTGCACTGTAAACTCTTAGAGGGCAGGACCATGTCTTATCCATCTAGTATCCCTAGTGTCTGATACAGTATTTGGCACAGAACAGAATGAATGACTGACAACTAATTGAGATTTCTTTATCTATATCTAAAATGGAGCATTTCATCAAGTTCTCAAGTAACCAGAGCTTCAATTCAGGCTGCTAATATCCCTAGCTTCAAATGCTAGGTACACGCAATTTTACCTTACCTTCAATACAGAGGTCTGCCATACACCCATCTTCCACACTGCATAACAGTCCTTAGAGGAGAGGGAGGTAAGAGGGGGATAGTTAATAGTTAAAAGAAAAACAAAACCGCAAAAGCACACTGTGAAGTCTATGACTGATAGCAGCTTTAAGCAATGTCTGAGCTATCCTCAGCACCAAACACCTAGATTTTCCATGACCCACTATGGCTTTAAAAGGATTAAAACAGTCAGTGTGGCACAGCATAAAAATTATGCACTCTGGCCCGGCGGGGTGTTGCTCAGCGGTTGAGCATTGACCTAGCATCCAGGAGATCGAGGTTCGATTCCCGGTCAGGGCAACATGCCCCGGGTTGCGGCCTCGATCCCCAGTCGGAGGCATGCAGGAGGCAGCCGATGAATGACTCTCTCATCATTGATTTCCATCTCTCTCTCTCCCTCTTCCTTCCTCTCACTGAGATCAATAAAGTTATTTTTAAAAAAATTGTGTGTTCTGGAGTCTATAATAGACCTGGGGTAAAATTCCAGTTCTGCTATGACCTCCCTGAGCCTTAGGGATCATCCTCTTTCCCTTAAAGTACTGTCTTGGCAGTTAAAATGGCTGAAAAGCCTCTAGCAGAGAAAAGCACTCAATACGGGCAAGGGCTCATTCCAAAGAACATTATAAATGTATTAAAAGAAGGGACATCTTAATACATCTCATTTTACACATGAAGAAACTAAAGCTCAAGAAAGGGGAAGTAACTCAATCAGGGTCACAGCCAGGTCAGCAGACTCCAGTCTGGACCTTCTGTTCCTGTTCGAAGACCATTTAAGACTAAAGTTTTTGAAAGATCACACATTTCCCATATTCATCCTCACATTTTAATCTCTTAGCTGTAATTACCATATAACACATCATGTGTCTTAGAAAGGTGACCATTTCTTCAACATTATAACAAAACAATTTGCTAATAAGTTAAACTGTTACTTCTCAAAAAGTCTAAATTATCTTCCCTAGACCATTTCTCCAAGACCCCAAAAACAAATATACATGCTATACGTGCAAAATTCATGCCAAGTTTCCTTTTTAATCTCACCAAAAAGCATGCTGATGAAGTGGATACAGACTCTCTGATCCTGAGCCACCAGCTGCATGACCAGGGAGGCGTGCCTCACAAGGACATCTCGGAAGCAGGACAGCACATGCTTCTTGCGCACCAACTTGGGGAATATGAAGAAAAATATTCAATAGCAACCAAGTCTCAGCCATTCTGAACCCAAACAACTGAAATTATATATACAATATATAACTATACAAACATAATTACAAGATGACACTGAAAGGATCATCTAATTTATGGTAAGAACATGTTTCCTGAAGGCAGTAAGGAAAAAGGTATCATTTACACACAGGAATTCATGTGTTCATACAGAGGATTATACATGATCGAAGGTTCCTAATACCCTGTATTTACATAGCACTTTACTGTTCCAAAATCACTCTTTTATCTACTTGCTCATTTAAGCCTAAGAAGTTAGCAAAGCAAGCAGAAACAGGTATCATTATAGTCATTTTAGAGATAAAAAGACTGAGGCTCAGAGGCTTGCCCAAGGACTCAAATCTAAGTCTCCAACCAGATCTTGTCAAAGGCCAGAGCCCTTTCAACTTCAACAGCCCAGCAGAGTGATACAGGGGGACCCTTCACGAGCCTTACAGTGGCAGGTAGAGGAAACGCATCCTTCCATTCAACGCAGACATAAACCTTCACACTCAATTCACCTAGTAGCTGTGCAAAGTGTTCAAGACAGTAACAAAAGTTAGGTCAAAAAAGGGGTGTGCACAGAGGATAGGACAGGAACATGAGTACAAGTCACTGCATTACCCCTTCAGTTGGCAAGAGGTGAAGCTAAAAAAAGTGTGTTCATTAAAAGGCGAAGTTGTATCTCGTATTGCTTCTAACCTGTGCTACTGCAAATCTGTTTTTCCTTCACCAGTTCCTCCTACATGATACATATTAAGCTAGCGACCTAAATGAGTCACTCAAAAAAAACAAAAAAACCTTGCCCAGCTGGGCGTGGCTCAGCGGTTGAGCATCGACCTAGGATCCAGGCAATACGGGCTCAATTCCCTGTCAGGGCACATGCCCGGGTTACGGGCTCAATCCCCAATGACACTCTCATCATTGACGTTTCTGTCTGTCTGTCTCTCTCCTTTCCTCTCTCTGAAATCAATAAAGATATATTAAAAACAAAACAAAACAAAAAAAACACCTCAATGACTCTCCTTCACCTGACAATCTGATTAAGTCTAAACTCCTTAGCTTGGATTCAAACTCTTCAAGGAATTGATCTTAACCGGGTTGTGCAATCTCAGCTTCCCTTCAAACACTCTAATTACTTCCCCAAACCCATCCTTGCTAATGCCTACCTCCTCAGATAAGATCGCCCCATCTCTTCTGGTCCAAACCTTACCCATCTTCTCAAGCCTAATTCAAATGCTTCCTCCTCTAAAAACCTTTCCTAATTTCCCTCCTTAACCCACACAGCGCTTGACCAGCTACCTCCATCTTGTAAATTCCCAGTCGTGTGTTCTCTTACTTTCTCCCCTTCCTCACTGCCCTTCATCTCTGTATCTCCAGGTCACCCACTGTCCAGGAACAACAGTCTCAGGACTTCTGGCCTCAGTGATATCTCAGATGTTACCAGCTAGCTCAGCAATTCTCAGCATAGTCTGGGTTCTCTGAGAATGCCCAAAGCCCTTCCAGGGGATCCGCCAGGTCAGAATTATTTTTATATAATACTAACATGCCATTCGCCTTTTTCCCTCTTATTCCCTCACAAGTGTACAGTGAAGCTTTTCAAATAATACACATGTGGTAACTGTCACCTGTGGTTCCTGCCACCACCGAGGCCCAGGCAGCCCTCTCCCCGCCTTTCCACCCTCAGGGATCCGAGGGGGCGAGGAGCCCCCGGCGCGCGCGCGTCCGGCCACGGGGCGAGCGGCGACTACAATGGAGGGAGCCTGGGCTCAGGCCAAATCCTGGCGACATGGAGAGAGGATGAGCATATGGCAGGGCAGCAGGGAGAGGAGGGGAAGGGAAGGCAGGGAGGTGTGCCTGGGAGTCTTGCTGGCCTCCTGGGGCCCCCAGATTTACTGAGCACCGGGACAGGCCCGCTTGAGGCACAGGGTTTGGGACGGGCGGCCCGAGGGGTGGCCGGGGGCTCAGGGGGGCAGGAAAATAGGCCGCAATGGCCGCCGAGGGACAGGCCTGTTTAGTGGGTGTAGTTAACCAGGCAGGTGGGCCCAGTTTAGTCACGAGGGAAGGTGCGTCCGGTTCAGGGGAGCTGGTCTGGCGAGGGGCAGCCCTGTCTCGTGAGGGAATAGGGGCGCGGGGCGCAGTTCGCACCGACACGCCGGGCTCCGGCAGCAGCTCCAGTACGCAGGCCAGGCAGAGGCGTGGGGGCACGGGCAGCAGCCAGCGCGGGTCGTGCCGGTAATGGGCCCTCTCGAACAGCACCGCGGCCTCCTCGTCCCTCCCTGGGCGGGAGGGGCCCGCCGCAGCCTCCCTCACAGCCATCTCTCCGCTCGCCGGCTACTGCGGCAGCACGTTTTCCCGCGCAGCTTGTGCGCAAGCGCACTTGAAAGAACCCGGCGGGGGAGAGGGGTAGTGCGCCTGCGCAAGGGCCGGAGCGCGTCCACCTGAGCCCAAAGCTTTGCTCCGATGGTCTGCGGGCCTCCTCACGTCGAAGGCTGGAAGGCATTTACAAAGAAGCTGTCAGTAGCCTGGGAAAAGGAGGCAAGCTATTTCTATTAAAAACTTAAATGAATGATTTCAGGGATTTTTATCTCAACAGTATTATTATTTTAAATTTACGTCACGCCTTTCTCTCAAAGAATCTCAGACGTTCCCCTCAAAATGTCCTTCACTGAGGGCTCCCCGGGACTTGAGACTTTGTGAGCTCACAAGGAACACTGGAGAAGAAAAATTTATTACGTTAAATATATTAACAGTAACACTCCAGCAATCTACAGGGATTTATTTAGCATCAAAATGCCCAGCAACTGGTTAGTGTCGAAGGAGGTAAGTTGAAGGGGTGTTTTCTACATTCAGAAGCAGTGTGACTGAGCGGAAAAAATGCTTTCCGTGGCAAAATAGTGTGGGAACAATGGTTTATTATTCAATGGAGTATTATCAAGTAATGCTTGAGAAAAGTAAATATTAATATGGGAAAATTCCCATTAAAATGTTAAGTGTATGAAAGGTGCATAACTATATAGTATTCAAGTATGTAAAATAAGCAAAAAAAATTCAACACATCTCAATATATTCTAGTAGTAATACATGTTCAATGAAGAAAATAAAAGAAAAAATACTTTGATATATTTTTTCCAGTCTTTTCTATAGTCTGTTTTACAACAGCAACATACAAAGGTTGTAAACTGCTTTCTCAGAGCAAAATATGTCCTGTACATACATATTCCATATCATTATATGTTATTCTATATATATTTTAAATGTCTGCAAAGTGTGTATTGTTTTTGACAAAATTTTGAGCCAGGAACTGTGGTAGGAGTTAGAGGATTCAAAAGTGAACAAAAGATGCCTTGGCCAGGTGGCTCAGTTGGCTGAAGGATCGGCCCTCATGCACCAAAAGGCTGCGGGTTCGATTCCTGCTCAGGACACATCCCTAGGTTTTGGATTCCATCCCTGGTCAGGGATTAATGTTTCTCTCTCCCTTCCTCCCTCCCCACCTTCCTTTATGTCTCTCTCAAATCAATAAACATATCCTCGAGTGAGGGTTAAAAAAAGTGAACAAGAGACAGTCCTTGTCCTCAAGGAACTAGAAGTCCAGTCAAAGAAACAGATAAGCACATGATTACAATAAAGCATATATTTATCGATGCATAGCAAATTACCCCATGTAATGGGTTGAATGGTGAGCCTCAAAAAGATGCCTCCATGTCTACAATAGGGACTGAATTGTGCACCAAAAATTCAGATGTTGAGGCGTTAATACCTAATTGGGCTGTTTTTGGAGGTAATTAAGGTTAAAGGAGGTAATAAGGGTGGGGCCCTAATCCAATAGGGTTGATGGCCCTGTAAGAAGAGGAAGAGAAACAGACCTCTCGACTTCTCCGTGTACATGCACCGAGGAAAGTGCATGTGAGGATGTGTGAGAACATGGCGAGAAGGTGACCATCTACAAGCCAGGAAGAAAGCTCTCACTAGAAACCGAATCAGCCAGAACCTTGATCTTGTACTTCTAGCCTCCACAACTGTGAGAAAATAAGTTTCTGTTGTTTAAGCCACCTACTTTGTAGTACTTGTTTATAGCAGTCAGAGCAGACTAATATAACATCCTAATCCCCAGAACCTGTAAATGTTACCTAATTTGGAAAACGGACCTTTGCAGTTGTAATTAAGTTAAGGATCTTGAGATGAGGAGGTCATCCGGGATTATCCAGTGGGCCCTAAAGGCAATGACAGGTATCTTGAAAAGAAACATAGAGTAAAGGAGGAGGCACTGTGACCACAGATGCAGAGATTGAAGCAATGGTGCCACAGGTCAATGAATGCCTGCAGTCACCAGAAGCTGGAAGAGACAAGGCCCCCTAGAGCCTTCTGAGGGAATGAAGCCCTACTGACATCTTTTTTTTTTTTAAATATATCTTTATTGACTTCAGGGAGAGGAAAAGAGAGGGAGAGAGAGATAGAAACATCAATGATGAGAGAGTCATTGATCGGCTGCAGCCCACAACCCGGGCATGTGCCCTGACCGGGAATCGAACCCCGATCGCCTGGATCCCAGGTCGACGCTCAACCGCTGAGCCACTCCCGGCCGGGCCCTGCTGACATCTTGATTTCAGACTTCTGGCCTCCAGAACTGAGAGAGAATACATTTCAGTTATTTCAAGAGCATGTGGTAATATGTTATGGTAACCATAGAAAACTAATATGCCCCAAAACTTAGCTCAAAACAACAAACATTTATTATCTTATAGTTTCTGTGCATCAGGAATCCAGGCACGGCTTGGCTAAGTGACCGTGGCTCAAAGTCTCTCATGAGGTCGTGGTCTCTCAAGATTCACTAAGCCTGCCCTAAGTGGTTTTGGCTCAGTGGTTAGAGCATTGGCCCATGGACCAAAGGGTCCCGGGTTCGATTCTGGCCAAGGGCACATACCTCGGTTGCAGGCTCGATCTCCAGCCCTGGTTGGGGCTCATGTGGGAGGCAACCAATCTATGTCTCTCTCCCCTCTCCCCTCCACTCTCTCTGAAAAGCAATGGAAAAAATATCCTCTGGCGAGGATTTAAAAAAAAAAAAAGACTCACTAGATTTGAAGAATTAGCTTTCAAGTTCACTCACATAACTGGTGGCAGGATTCAGTTCCTCAAAGGCTATTGGAGTAAAGAAGTCACTTTCTTGATAGCTGCTACCCAGTGCCCTCCTCAGTTTCTGGCCACATGAGTCTTTCCATAGGGCAGTTCACAAGGAGGGTGGCTTCCCTCAGGGAGCAAGCAGGAGAGTGAGAGACGTGCCCAAGATGGAAGCGACAGTCCCTGTAACCATTCCCAGGAGACATTCCATCATTTCTGCTGTACTCTGTTAGAAGTGAGTCACTGGATCCGATCCACACTTGAGGAGAGGAGAATACACAAGAGCATGAGTACCAGGAGGTAGAGCACATTGGGGACTTTCTTAGAGGCTGCCCACCGCAGTGTAAGTACTACAGGAGAGGGAGGCACAAATTGCTATGGGAACACCTTGCAGGCAGCAGTGCATAGGAAGGAAAACATCATAGCATAAACTCCATCATATGATGATGATTTTTCCCTTTCTGAATTTTTTAGAATGTTTTTAAAATTAATTTGAGAAGGAGAGAGAGAGAGAGACTTGCTGTTCCACTTGTTTATGCATCATTGGTTGATTCTTGTATGTGTCCTGACCAGAAATCGAACCCGCAACCTTGGGGTATCAGGACAACACTCTAACCAGCTGAGCTACCTGGCCAGGACCCGCTTCTGAATTTCCTAAACTCTTTAATGAGCACGTATGGGTTTGACAGTACATTTAAAAATCAGAAAGCTAAATGAAAGGGAAGGCAGGAAGGGCAAAAGGAAAGAAGGGAGGGGGAATGAAGGAGAGAGACGGAGAAAACCTGAATTAGATTCCCAACTCCAGCACCCACTGATTTAGGCCCTGCTGAAGCTGTCTACAGAAGTGTCATAAGATAGAACGCCCTTTGGCTCAGAAGTTTCACTCTTGGTTAAAAGAAATAACTAGCTCCAGGACATCCCACAGGTGGGCCAGGCAAAACAACAAGTAATTATGGTTGGCAGTGCTTCAGAACTGGAGAGGTGGGGATGCCCAGTGATCAGCTCCCTTCCTTGTGATCAAACGGACAAGAATAATAAATAGTTCCCAGTACAGAGCACTAGCCCTCCCCACAAGCAGCTAAGGCTATTTGAGCATTTTATCTCAACCACAGTTAGCTTGGAATAGGACAGGACAGAGCCATGGTAGAAACCTCAGTAAGCCCTACTGCGAGGAGCTGGGGAGGGGAACTGTATAGATGACGACACTGGGCTGACTCACATTCCCCAAACCTTCAAAACCAGAGTAAAAGTGGCTTCCACCCCATCCACAAAGTATCCCAAACCCCGAAAGGGGCAGTTAGAAAACATGTGCCACAAAATCAGAACCCCACCAAGTAACCAATTTTATTAGAGGCTCTGGGGGCGATCAGACCACTCTCATGCCTTCTCCAGTGTGCTCTGGGGACTCTGGGCCTGCGGCCTATTTTCTAAAGCAATGCTGGACCAGAAAACACCTCAAATGCTTTAAAAAACAAAACTTTTTGGAGACTAGTGGATTCCATAGGGCCCCATTTGGGTTTTCAGGTTCCCCTTGACCCCGGAGGCTTTCTGTCTCAGGAAGAGCAGCACCAGCACAGCAGTGACCTGATGGCAAAAGGTCCCTCTTCAAAGAAGTGAGGACTCCGATGTTGTCCTCCCTTACATGTGGGTCACCCACTTTGGAAAGCGGGGTGGGATCAGGACCCCTTAGGCTCAGGTTGGGGGCTGAGTGCTGGGGTTTGGCCAGGTGCAGGGACCAGGACGTCTTGTTCAGACAGGTTATGCTCAGGCTCCTTGTGGCAGAGTGGAGACTCCCTTCAAAGCTGGAGGTGTCTTTGGAACAGGAGGAAGACTGCTGCTCAGTCCCTCTGCCCTCCAGGCTTTCTCTTGTCTGGTGTGTGGGCTGCTGACATTTCTGCCTGGGGGGCTTAGAGGCTTCCTGGGATGTGCTCTCCTTCCTACAGCGGTGATGGCCTCCCCTGCAGTATGAGGGTCTCACTCTGCTGGGAGCCCTCTCTGCCACCTGGGAGACTCCTGGCCTGACCATTTTCTTGCCCCTGCTGTTCTCACTGGAAGGATCTTTGACCCTTTCCTGGCTACTCCAGTTCCTAGACTCTGCTGCAGGCCTGGAGTTCCTGGGATCAGGGAGCTTGGCCCTAGGAGAAGCCTGTCTTTTTCTGCGGCCCCCTGGTGGTGTGACTCTGAGGCTTTGGGGATTGGATGGAAATGCCCTTGGGCTCCGATCCCTGTGGCCCACACTTCTCCAGAGCTCTGGCCTGCGTAGAAAGTTTTGAGCTTTTTCTTTCTGGGGCTTGAACCCTCTGGGACTTCCCAGGGGACTTAAGGCCTGGCCTGGAGGCCTCACAAAGCCTTTCCTGCTGCCCTTGGAGCCCACAGGCTATGTATAATATAGGGAGCCACACCCCAGCAAAGGGCAGTGGGCTTGGATCTAAGTTAAAGAGCAAATAGGACTCCAGGATCCGCTGGGAGAGGCCCCACTTCAAGTGTGCAATCTTCCTCTGCATGAGGAACTCCAGGAGCACCTGTTGGCTCTTCTTGAGGACTGGCACTTGGGCAGGACAGTGAGGGCAGTAGGAACACCCACTGGAACTGTGGCAGCTTGGAGGGCTTGGCTACACCATTCAGAGTGGACAGGAAGACGGCAGGTTCAGGGAAGCAGCCAGAGACTGTAGGTTCTGGAGCTGCCAAGCCAGACCAGGGGCCTTCCCCAGAGCCACACTTTTGTCCCTTCGTTGGCTTCTCCGGGGTTTAGGTGGGGCCTGCAGGGAAGCTGGACTGATGCCCATTCTCTGACCTGGTCCTTGATTCCTCCCCTTGGAACTCCAGGTTCTCCAGCATCCTCAGCTCCGCACTTTCTCTGGCTCCCTACATCCCAGATTTCTGCAGCATCCCCATCACCACCCTTTCTCTGGTTCTCTTGCCCTTGTGTCTGGATCTTCCCATCAACACAACTCCTTAACTGTTCTTGCTAATCTCCCCGAGGAGCCTGGGTCTCTCTACCATCATCACCTGTGGCCCCTCTCAGGTTTCTCTTCCCTTGTATTTGAATTTTTGCACCATTCTGCCCTCAGTCCGCTCCTGGTTCTCCCACACTGATGTATAGGTCTTTCCATTAACTTTACTTTTTAACAATCTCTGGTTTGTTCCCCTAAATCTCTGTATCTTTCTACCATCCTCGCTTCCAACCTCTCTCTGGTTTCTCTTCTCCAGTGTCTGCTTTTCTGCATTGTTTTCCTCCACTCTCCTCCCAGTTCCTCCTCCCTGGTGAATGGTTCTCTCCAATTTCACCATCTAGCTGTCCCAGGTTTTCTCTCTCCGTTCTCTGGGACTCTACACCATCCTCACCTCCAGGTACTCTCTGGGGGTTTTTTTCTCTGGAGCTTGCACTTCTGTGCCATTCTCACCTCCAGCCTGCTTCTCTTTCTTACATTCCGCTGAATGAGCTTCTCCATCAATTTTACTTGTTAATCGTACGCAGTTCTCTGCATGAGATGCCTGGGCATTTGCACCATTCTTGCTTCTAATGTGTTCCTGATTTTTCCACTCCGCTGTGTGAATCTTTCCATTAATTTCATTGCTTAACTGACCCTGGTTTTTCCCCCCAAGTTCCTGGGGCTCTTTACCATCTTCACCTTTCACCCCTCTCAGGCTTTGTGTCTCTGGCACCTGAATGTCTGTACTAGTCTCATCTCCAAACTGCT
This sequence comes from Miniopterus schreibersii, assembly GCF_964146895.1. Taxonomy (NCBI): domain Eukaryota; kingdom Metazoa; phylum Chordata; class Mammalia; order Chiroptera; family Miniopteridae; genus Miniopterus; species Miniopterus schreibersii. The sequence goes on along the minus strand of NC_138102.1, from coordinate 183,170,533 downwards.
CCTGGGTTCTCCTGTCTAGTAGGTGGGTGTCTACATGAGTTTCACCTCTTAATTGTCCCTGGTTCTCTACTCCAGGTGCCAGGGTATTTACACCACCCCCCTCTGTCCATTCTCTGGTCTCTCTTCTTTGGTGCCTGAATTTCTGCTCTGTGTTCATCTCCAATCTGGCCCTGAGTTTCTCCAACATGTTATCTCAAATTCTCTGACAATTTCACTTGTCACTGGTCTCTGGCCTTCCCACCACAGTGTCTGGGTCACTACCCAATCCTCCTTTCTTATCTCCCTGAGGTTCTTCCTTCTAGATATCTGGGTTTCCCCAGCATCCTTGCCTCTTCTCAAGCCTTGCCTTCTCTACCCCACTTGAAATTCATGTCTTAGTTGTTTCTGGATCTCTCCCCCAGCTTTCTCACTTCTACCCTGACACCCCTTCTCCCACCTTGGTGTCTGGATTTCTGTAACATTGTTACTTTCAACATATCCTTGTTTTCCCCACCCCAGGGCCTGGATCCCTACACCACTCTCTCGTTTTACTTCTCCCAGCTTCTTGCTCCCAGATATTTGGGTTTGCACAACATTTTCACCTCCAACCTGGTCCTTGTTTCTGCTCTCCTCTGCCTGAATTTCTATAGCAGTGTCACTTCTAATCTGGTCTTGTTTTCCCCACCATGGCACCTGGAACTCCTTGCCATTCTCACTTCCAGTCTGGCGCTGCTTCCCGGTCCTTGGGCCTGGGTCTCTCTTTCACCCTCCCCCCTGGTCCCTTTCTTGTTCTTCTCAAGAGCATCATCATTTCTGCTCTTGTCCTGGTTCCCCCACTCTGGTGTTTGGGTCTCTGCATCAATTTTACATCTTGACTGTTCCTGGTTTTCTGTTATGTGTGCCTGGATTTCAGGAGGATTCTCACCTCTAGCCTCCCTCTGGTTTCTCTTCCCTATTTCTTAAATTTGGGCTCTATTCTCAACTTCCATGTGGTCCCAGTTCTCCTACCCTGCTGTCAGGATCTCTCCATCAGTTTTACTTACCACTACTCTCTGGCTTTCCTACTCCAGGGCCTTAGTCTCTGCATGGTCCTCCATCCCAAAGTTTATTGGGAGTTGCCTTCCAGATGTCTCAGTCTCCCAGGCATCCTCCCCACTGCTCCATCTCTGGTTTGCCCACTCTGGAGCCTGGGTCTCTCTAATATTCTCTCTGCTTAGTATCTGGTTTTCCCTCCCTGGTGACCAGGCTTCTTGTGGACAGTCCCAGGACTTCCAGGTGGGTATTCCCACTTGTTGGTTGGAAGGAAAAGGCAGGACTTCTCTGGAGCAGAACTGTGGCCTCTGAAATGAAAGGAGGTTTGGGAGAGCAGTGGCTAGAGTCATGGAGGTGGGATGGGACTTCATGCTGACAACAGGCTCCAATGTCACTAATTGTTCCTGGGAGTGGACCAGCAGTTGCTCCATCCTTTGATGATACATGTCCAGGTCAGGAAGCAGTGGCTTGCAAATCTGGTGAGGGTGCTCATCACTGAGACACCAGGGTACCTGCCATATATCCCAAGAACTGTTCTGAGGGAGCATACAGGTGCTTGAAAAGCACATGGTGCAAAAGGTGGGCTCAGAAGGGGTATGGAAATCCCAAGGTGGGCACTGGCATGGGTGCTGCTAAGAGAGCAGGTATTGGGCCCCTGATTCCCGGAGGCTCCTCCAGTATTCCCATCTCTTCTTTTGTGCCCATTGTTGAACATGAGCACCCAGGCCCCTGAACTTGCTGGGACTGAAGAGTAATTTAAGGGTCATTCCAAAACAAGTGTCATGTCTTGTGGAGGGCACTGCCCATTTCTGTGGTGGCACCTGTAGGTGAGAACAGAGAAGGAAAATCCTTGTACACACTATCTCATCTAATTCTCACAGATCAGAATTGTAATCCCCATTATCCAGATGAGGATGCTCGGGCTTAGGAAAGGGGGAATCATTTCCCTCAGGGCAAACAGTAATTCATTCAAGAAAGATAAAACATTTATTCCAGGCCAGGCACTATCCTAGGTGGTGGAGGTACCAACGTGAACAAAACAAAGACCCCGCTCGGAGCTATCTTCTAGACATGGAGAGACAGTAGCCAAGTATATAATAGGATGTTAGGTATAGAAAAGTGTTCTGATGGAAACAAAAGCAGAAAGGGAATGGGGTTAGCTCTGTCAGATAGGCCTCTCAGAGGTGGTGACATCTGACTAGAGACCTAAGTGAAGTGAGGGGCAAACCAAGTAGCATCTGAAAAAAGAGCATTGTAGGCACAAGAGATATTACTGCAAAGGCCCTGAAGACAGAACGAGGTCGTGTATAAAGAACAGCAAGGAAGCCTGTGTGGCCAGAATGGAATGAGTGACGAGGAGAATGCTGGGAAATGAGATCAGAGAGAAACTAGGGGCAGATCATGCTGTCCTTGGAGTTGAGGTTAGAAGTTTGGATTTTATTCTGAGTTTGATGGGGAGTGTATCCTTAAGAGCCATTACTGGGTTTTGAGTGGCAAAGTGCTATGATCTGTTTGTAAAAGTTTGTTCTGGCTACAAGCATAATGTTAGCCGTAAGCTGGGTGCAAAAGAAAACTTTCTGTATGATTCCATACAGACAAAACCAGTCCATGCTATTAGAAATCAGCATACTCATGACTGCAAGCTTCTGGGCTGCTGGTGATGGTCTGTTTTTTAACCTGGGTGCTGCACATGGATGTGTTCAGTTTGTGAAAATTCATTAACCTAAACACTTATAATCTACGTATGTATATTATCCTTGGATTAAAATTTTTAAAAAAAGAGAAAGAAGGTCATTCTGTTCTGTTAGCTATGTGGAGCACTGACTGTGGCTGTGTGAGAGAGGTGCCTATAGTCCAGGTGAGACACAAGGGGGTTTTGTCCAGATGGGTGTGGTGAGGTTTTGAGAAGCGATCAGATCTGAGATATGGTATGCAAATAGAGCCCATAGGACTTGTAGATGGATTAAATATATGGAGTGAGGAAGAGAGAAAGGAGCCCAGGGTAACTGCCGGATTTGGGGCAGGATGATGTTCTCCTTGACCAGTCTGAGTTCCCCAGTATGATTCATCTCTGTGCACAGGCCATAGAACAGGGTCTTCGTAACAAGTGACTGAAACAGTTATGGTGCTGAGGGAAGGAGGTGTGTGGGGCCCCTCACCTTGATGACCTTCCTCATGCTGGGGGGTATCCTGGTGATCTGGTGCCAATAGTGCTAGACCTGCCAGATCAAAAAGAGGCAGACAAGCAGGTTGCCTCAGCATCCGGGGCCCTGCAGCTGTGATCCACAGAGAGCAGGCCCCTTACTGGATTTCACTCAGGGCCCTGGAATGGCCCCACCACAGTGCAGGTGCCCAGCAGTGGCAGCAACATGAAAAAGCTTAGGTCAGGCTGGAGGTGTTAGGGAGCTGGAGGACAGGACTGGTATGGCTCTCCCAGCCAGTTTGGGGTGGGGTGACCCCTGCCTCATAGCACCTCGCCACTGAGGCCACCTCACAAAGGAGCCTGATGCTCCAGCTTCCGCTCCAGCTGCTGAACCTGGCACCCAAGTTGGCTAACATGCCTGCCCTCAGTGCAGGTAAGGGCAGTGTTGGGGAACTGCCCAAAAGGAATTGAGATGAAGAAGACTTTATTTTAAACAACCTGTCCTCTGGACTGAAGAGATTAAATTCCCCCATGGATAATGGGAGAAGTAACCTGTAGTCTGCTTATTTCTTCTTCCTATTAGATACTTTTATCCATTTGTCCATGTCTATCCAATATCACTTAATGACTACTGTATTGAACATGCATATTCTTGTTTGACCACCCAGAATTACTTTTCCCATTTCAAGATCAGTGTTGGTGGGAGAATAAATGCTATCCGGAATAAATACTACTTTCTTTCACCTAAAGGTTATATTCAAAATAGCGAATCACAGAGCAGGCAGGGATACCAGCCAATCAGAATGGGCCATGCCTTAACCCTTTAATAACTGGGTTGTAAGCGGCCCCTTGGATCCTGGGAGAGGGGCATCGCCTTTTTATCAACCATTTGGGAGGTATGTCTCTCTTTTAGGAACCCAATATGCCACACAGTGTGTCCTGGCTGAATCACCCCAGCTTATACCTGACACTCACAGATCCAAGACAGCCAAGGAGTGGAGGGGTGACCTAAGTTTGGCCCAATGGGCTCCCTCTGCCAGGGCTCTGAATATCAAGAACAAAGATTCAAAGTAGGAATAGGAAGCTGGTGTATTTTTTTGAATGTTTAATTCGTTTCCGCCAATAATGTGCATTAGAAAAATGATAAAAACAGCAAAACGAGGTCCCTCGCCCGAGGCTGAGGCCGCCCCCTGAGTCCCCTCCCCCACGGCTCTTTAGCGGCCGAGGCCCGCCCACTCAATGGCATCACTTCCGCTTCCTGCCCGGCGCACGGCCATTTCTACTTCCTGCGCGCGGCTTTCCGCCGAGTGGAGCGCTCGTTCTCTGACGTACGTCGGCAGCGCTTCTTGAGGAGAGGCGAGGCCGCGGAACCGCAGCCATGGTGAGGGCGGGCGGCAGGGCCGGGAAGTGCGGGACTCGAGGTTCGGGTGACTCACCAGCCTGAAGGGGCTTAAAACGTGCGCCGCTTCGACCGGCGGGCCGGGACCTGGGAGTTCGGTAGCTGCGTAGTCTGGAGCTCCGGGGCCCGAGTCGGAACTCGGGCAGCCGCTAGGTCCCCGCAGCCCCGCTGGAGGTTAGAACCCCGGAAGCCTTAGGGTCCCAGCTGTTGTGGTCGGGGGTGTAGCAGTCAGTGCGCGCAGCCGAAGGCCTCTGGTGAGCGGAGGGGTCATGGTCCGACCTGGGAGGAAGAGACCAACCCACGTGGGAGAGGGTAGAAAGTTGGGTGAGAAAACTTGGTTCCATTTTTTTAATTTTGGGGGTGGGGATCGCTAGAGGATGGTGTGGAACCCTGGATTCAGGTGAGCCTCCCAGCCCCCCTTCCCATTGCTGATGTTCAGGAGAGGGAGAGCTCCAAGGACCTGCGCCTAGTGCGCGCCGCGAGTTACACGTGCCAAGGACCTAAAGGAGCCTTCAGCGTTGGCGGTGTGGGGAGTGTGGAAGATTCCCGAGCCCCAGCCTGGAGTACAGTGAAGGCTCCTGCGAAGCTGTATTCTCAGAAATCAGAGGTCCTGGTAGCACCCTCGGGGTTCCAGTTTGGGGCTGTCTGGTGTGCAGGAGACCAAACTGATGGAGCTAGCTAGTTGTGTGATTTCATTCACTTGCTTAGTTAACCCTTTAAAAAATTAAAAGATGGTGCCCGGCCGGAGTGGCTCAGTTGGTTGAGCGTCGTCCTGTGCACCAAAAGGTTGCGGGTTCCATTCCCTGTCAGGGCACATACCTGGGTTCCAGGTTCCATCCCCAGTCGGGGCACGTGTGGAGGGCAACTGATCTGGTTTTTTCTCTCTCTCCCTTCCTCTCCTAAGCATGTCCTCGGGTGAGAATTTTAAAAAATTTTTTAAGATGGCTAAGTATACTAAGAAATTTCAGTTGTTATTTGTAAGGTAGGTAGTTTGGTTTTAAAGTTGAGCTGACCTTCTGTTGTTGACAGATGATTCCTCTTCGATGGTGGTTCAGGCTCCCCCTTTTTGCACTGATGTTTATTGAGAGTTGAGAATACTTACTTCCAGAGATGGGTTGTTGGAAACCACAGTGGAAATACCTGACATTTTAAAAAGTAACTTTGAGGAGTGGTTTGGAATTCAGGTGGTCTTGGATCCTTTATTGTTTAGGAGGTGGTGATTTTTCCTTTTAATTACTTAGGTTTTTGTTTTTTGGGGGTTTTTGTGTGTGTTTTTTTAATATATCTTTATTGATTTCAGAGAGAGGAAAGGAGAGGGAGAGATAGAAACATCAATGATGAGAGAGTCACTGATAAGCTGCCTCCTGCACCCCTCGACTGGGGATTGAGCCTGCAACCCGGGCATGTGCCCTGACCGGAATCGAACCCCGATCGCCTGGATCCTAGGTCGACGCTCAACCGCTGTTCTACGCCCGGCCGGGCTAATTGCTTAGGTTTTTAAAATTTTTTTAGAGTGAGAGGAAGGGTGCTGAGAGAGAGAAAGAAACACTGATTTGTTGTTCCACTTACTTATGCATTCATTGGTTGATTTTTTGTGTGTGCCCTGGCTGGGATTGAACCCACAACCTTAGCATGTCAAGACCGATGGTTTCTTTTCTTTTTTCTTTTTTTAATCTTTACCCGAGGATATTATTCCATTGCTTTTCAGAGAGATTAGAATGGGGAGAGAGAGAGATACATCGATGTGAAAGAGACACATTGATTGGTTGCTTCCCACTTGGACACCGACCAGGGCCGGGGATCCAGCCTGCAACCAAGGTATGTGCCCTTGCCCAGAATCAAATCCAGGACCCTTCAGTCCGAGGGCTGATGCTCTAACACTGAGCCAAATGGGCCAGGGCAAGGGGTGATGATTGTTGGTGAGTAAACTTGATCTAGTGGTCATAGTGAATGTAGTAAATACTGCTTGTACCTGGCAAGTATAGAAGGCACTTTTCAAGCAAGGAACATTTGTGAAGATTGGCTACCTACTGGATCATAAAGCAAGTTCAACAAATTTTGAAAGATTGATAACAATACAGGCAGTGCTCTCCCAACCAAAGCACAGATAAATTAGGAGCCAGTAACAAAGTGTTTGGAAAGAAGATTTAGCCCTGGCCAGGTGTGCTTATGCTGGGGGGCCCTGGTCGGGTAGCTCAGTTGGTTAGAGGGTTATCCTGATACATCAGGGTTGTAGAATGTGGATTCAATCTCAGGTCCCAACAAATACAAACCAATGAATGCATAAATGAGTGGAACAACATATAAGAGGTTTCTTTCTCTCCCTTCCCTGCTCGCTCTCTCTCTCAAAATCAGTAAATTAAAAAGAAATAAAATACTTACATTGGGGGGGGGGAGAGAATTAAGAAAGTAGGAAAATAACAAAAGGACAAAATAACCCCAAAGAAAATAGAAGGGGAAAGAAAGCAGAAATTACTGGAGTAGAAAATAGATCCTAATGTTATAGGATGGACAAAGTCAGAAGACAATTCTTTGAAAAGTCCCCTTCAGTGAGATTAATCAAGAAAATAAGCATAGCCCTGGCTGGTGTTGCTCAGTGGTTAGAGGGTTGGCCCCAGCACCAAAGGGTTGAGGGATTGATTCCTGGTCAAGGGCATGTACCTCCGTTGTAGCTTTGATCCCTGGCCACGGTGGGGGCATATGTGGGAGGCAACCGGTTGATGTCTCTCTCACATCTGGTGTTTCTCTCCCGCCTGCCGTCCCTTCCACTCTCTAAAAATCAATGGAAAAAATATCCTCTGGTGGGGGCGGAAATAGGAAGAAGAAATTTTTAGCACACCAGGAAATACAGTGAATTTTCTTAATCCTAATTCAGTTTTTCTAAGTTGAGAGTGTGCAGGCCAGTGTCATTTTTAAGTGTGTATTTGGGGGTGAGGGAGCAGGGAAGCTGACCATTGTGTGTCAATTGTCAATTATTTTGTGACTTCTCTGGAACAACTTCTGGTTCGTTTTCACTGATGCTTTGATTTCCCCCCATAGACGGAGGCTGATGTAAATCCAAAGGCCTACCCTCTCGCAGATGCCCACCTCACCAAAAAACTGCTGGACCTCGTTCAGCAGTCATGTAACTACAAGCAGCTTCGGAAAGGAGCCAATGAGGGTAAGGCAGCCAAGAGTGTTCCAGAGAGGATGTTGAAGGCGCCTGTCTCTGTCAGAAGTCCCTGGTCTCGATTTCCAGTATGGAAAGAGGGCCGGATACTCTAGATTGGGACCAATGGGAAGACTTAAGAACAGCATTTTGGCATTAGATGCTAAAGGTTAATGGACTAAGAATTTTTTTTTAGATCTACCAATTGTTAACATTTTCTGTCACATTTACCTTCTATTGAGAGCCAAAATTTGAATTTGGGCAGTGTGGCCCTAGAGCCTGTGCCCTTGTCTAGTAGTACTCCAGCATTAATGCAGAATGTGGTCTGTGGGCTAGCGTCGGGCCACAGAGATAAACAATCAGGAATAAGCATCTGAACAATGCTGTGTGGTGCTGTACCTCCTTGGTGAGTTGCACGTGGTGTGAGCTTGTCAGAAGTATTTATCGTGGCAGGTTGGGATGGTCAAACCATCACAGATCAGAGTTTGAGAAGTGCTACCGTGCACTGCTTCGTGCTGGGAGGGCTTGTGTGGAATCTGTTCCAGTCAGCCAGGCAAGAGGTGGTGGTGACTTGGACAGGTGGTACAGAGCAGAGGAGAAAAGTGGTCTGATTCAGGGTGTGCTCTGACAGACTGATGGGTTTGATGGAGGGTTCAAGGAAGGCATTGAGGATGACCAAATGGTGTTTAAATCCCTTACCACTTCCCAAGGCTGCTACAGGACACAGAGGACTGCTTATGCCTGGGAGTTTTGCCCAGTTTTCTTGCACCTGTGTTTCTTTTCCTCAGAAATTGCTTCTTTGTGGCTTCCCTACCCAAACCCCACGTCACCTATGGGCCTCATGTTCTTTCCACAGCCACCAAAACCCTGAACAGAGGCATTTCTGAGTTCATTGTGATGGCTGCAGATGCAGAGCCGCTGGAGATCATCCTGCACCTCCCACTGCTGTGTGAAGACAAGAATGTGCCCTACGTGTTCGTGCGTTCCAAGCAGGCACTGGGACGGGCCTGTGGGGTCTCCAGGCCTGTCATCGCCTGTTCTGTCACCATCAAAGAAGGCTCACAGCTGAAGCAGCAGATCCAGTCCATTCAGCAGTCCATTGAAAGGCTCTTAGTCTAAACTGGTGGTCTCTGCCATGCTCTCCCACTGACTCCTCCCCCTGGGTTTGTGTATCATATTGTCTATGTTAGCATGTAGTATTTCCAGCTACCTTCTGTTGTTATAAAATATTGTAGTAGTAAATCTGGTTTTTACATTTTTATATTATTTTTGTTTTGTCTTACAGGTCCCCACACCCACCTCACCCCTGCCCTAAATCTCCCCTACTACTTTCCCTCTGCCATCTTTCCTCCCTTTTGAAAGATGAACTAAGGCCCAGAACAGGTGGAAGCAGAGTGGTGACACCATTCTAGGGCAGGGAAGAGCCAGGATAGAGATCCTGTTCCAGCTTTCAGGCACTAACTCCCTTGTGTGTGCAAGACATGGTGAAGTAAACACCCACATGATTTCCCTTGTGCCTGGCATACAGAATCATTTCATACATGTTTGAATGATCTAGGGGATTATGTATCATTTGGGGAGGAAGCATGTATTCTGTGAGGTGGTTAAGTCATATGCCCAAGTGTCATTTGCTGAGGTACCCCTACCGTTTGCTTTTGGTAATACGATGTTATGTCTGCCCCACCTTCGCCCTCCCCAACTTCCAGCTGTGCCCCTAAGGGTGTTAGGACAGCAGCATACCAAAGAGGTATATGCTGCAGGACTCCAAAGTGGCCTGGACTAGTGAGACATGGGGCAGTTGACCTAGGTCTTAAAGGAGTCTGGAGTGGCAAGAGAAAGTAGGATCAACTGGTGCTGGAGTGAAGGATTCTGGGCAAGTTTTGGAGACTTGGAAGCTACAACAGAGGTGATGGAGTCCAAGGAAACAGCCTCTGATGAATAGAGATTTCTTCAATGGACTTGGTACCAGCTCTGAGAGCCCTTACCTACCCATTTTCTGCCATAATGTGGGTCAGATGTATGTATGCTTTTATCACATCAGAACAGTGCTAATGTGTCATTCTTGCGTGAGTCTTAGTAAAGAAATATATTCATATTACAAATTAAAGAAAAAGTGTGGTTCTTGGTAGGTAAGAGTTGAACTGCTTAGCATTTATTACTAGTTTTAGCTTCTCAAACTTTCCACCAAGAAGCTGTACAGAAGCCATCACTACCAGATGATTTCAGTTCAAAATGTCTTGTATGGACTTAGTCATTGAGGTGTTGCTATCACTCTAGAACAGGGTTTCTCACCCTCAGCACTACTGACATTTGGGGCTGGGTAAACCTTGTGGTAGGGGGCTGCCTGTATGTTGTAGAATGTTTAGGGGCATCCCAGGCCTTTACCCACTAAATGGCAATGGCAATTAACCCCTCCCTCCAGATAAAGTCCTGTAATGGTCAGATTAATGAGGATAGATTATATTTGGTTTCCTCTTGGCCAGCTTGGGCCAGTGTACCCACTCCAGCAAGAAGCATACCTGGGGAGCCTGGAAACCACCCTGTCCGGTTAAGGCCTGTTCTGTGTCTGCTGGGCCAGTCTTTTCTTCCAGCTTGCTCCAGTGTTTATACACCCCCCCACTCCCACCCCAGCAGTTTTATATTTGTGGATGATGGAGTTTGTGGTAGTTTACTTTCTTGTACTTTTTATAGTCATACTCTAACAGACTGAAATAATTTGGGGGTAGAGGGAACTAAGAAACCCAAACTCCACCTAAATGGAGACTAAGGCTTACCCACTAGAGCCCTAAGAAGTGGGTGGGGATGGGGCTCCTGGGATCTTCATTCCTGGTGCCCGGTCTACTCTGAAGTATTAGCTCAGTGCCCAGGCTCCATCATAAGCCTTCAAAGGGCAAGGTGTCAATTTGTGATCACCGGGGAAAAAACCTGTGGCTCTTCCCTGCTCCCAGTGGCCTCTACTGTGTGTACTGGGTCTGCTTTACCATGTTCTATCTTTGCTCAGTGTTCCATATTTGATTTCTGGAACACTCCATACCCATTTCCTTCTCAAATTCTTTGTACTTGGTGTTCCTTTACTGCACTGGTGGCATTCTCCTCGTGCTAGTCAATTCACATGTCACTTTAGGATCTTAGAATAAGTTTCCTGAAACCAATTTCCCAAGAGAACCTAGGATTAAGGGATATTTTTACATTTACGATGACTTGTGAAAGAGATTATTCATTTGTAGTACTGTTAAGTACTAAACAATATATTTCCATAGTCTTAAATCCCAAATGGATGTTATAAACCTCAGAGCAAAGAACCCAAAACAGAAAATCTCTTACAAGAGTAATTTGACCTCTCCTACACTGGAGATGCTCATTCTAGTCCTAAAAGACACAGGCCTTACAAAGCCTGAATCTCAAGCCATCCTCAGAGGACACAAATCTTTCCAGATGCTTCCCTTCCTTCTAGTTCTTCAAAAGCAGTAGCAGAAAGAGCAGGAAGGGGAAAGGGGGAACAGAGGAGGGATGGGGGAAAGAAAAAGAGACACTCCCCTCCTAACACTAGGACCCCCCTCTTCCTCTTCTAATACTAGGGCCTCTCATCTTGAATTTCCTACAGCTCCCCTGAAAAATAAGAGGAATAAATGGTTTCACTTACACTGGAACCCAAACTCTCGGGGCAATAGAAATGGCACCTTCATGTACTTGAATGTTACATTAAGAGGAATGCAACATGATAGGGGAGTGCTATTTATTCCTGAAGCAAACGGTACCAGTACCAGAACGTTACATGCTTAATGCTTCTGAAATCTGATCTTCAGGTCGTAATACACCTTGCTGACAGGCTGTTTTGAGCCAGAACTCTCCCGTGTGGCCGGCTACTTTGGTCAGTGAGGTGCTTATAATTAAGTGCAGACACGAGTTAACTCATGACTGGTTCAGCAATGTCCCAACACAAACGTGTACACTTGTGACTGGTCAACAGGGTGTAATATGACACAAAGGAAAAGAGGTAAGAGGACAATAGTATATTGCTAGAGCTTGTCATTCCTGGGGTGTGTTCACCTGTCCCTAATTGTCACATTCTCCCTGACCTTTGGTATTCATTTTGTTCCCATTGTGATAATGTGTGTTCCAAGTGGGAGAGAAAATTAAGATCACAGCAAGTGATCTCTGGATGTGAGACAGATGTCTTTCTCTTTCACACTAAAGAACAGTATATAGTACAAAATTAGGGCCCTTTATTCAGACAGCAGGGTAAGGCACAAAAAAGCAGGACTATGCTGTCTCCACGGCAACAGGAAGTCTCATAAATGTAAAGTTCTGGCTTCTGCCAGGCGACTCTTCAAGGGAATGACTTACTAATTGAGAACAGCCAGGGGCCTGGCTACAGGGCTGGAGGGTGGCTGGGCAGCCGGCCCCTGCTCAGTCCTGGAAGTGCCTGGTGAGCGCATCCAGCAGCTCCTGCTTCTTCAGCCCGCCCTTCAGCCCGTACACCCTGCAGGCTTCCTTCAACATGGGCACAGTGAGCTTACCCAGCGTGCCCTTGCTGACATGAGCCTTCAGTTCCTCTTCGGATAACTCCATCTTGGGCCTTTTGCTTCTAGAACCTTCATCATCTTGGGGAAAAGATCAGGAAGGAATGATTGGAAATGCTACCAGTGGTGTCCCTGCTATACTGCATAGCACCCTCAGATGATCTGGGCTGCGGTCAGCCATTTTCCGTAAAGCTGTGATGCCCACTCAGAACACCATGGGGAAGACAGGTGTCCTGATTAGGCAGCTTCATTGAAGCACAAAATCAAAAATGTATCAACCTAGGAGGGAGTTAAGAGTAGTCTGCGTGCCATTGGTTTACCCGGAACTATTGCTCACTCTAAATGAGCAAGTCATCCACGCCTTCCCTCCTGCCCTCCAGAAGCACCAGGTAAGGACCAAGGCGTGTGCTAGGTGATAAGAATGTGCAGGCTGAGCGGGATGAAGTACGTCACTAGCATGCACAGGTGTGAAGAGCCATATTCATACAGGGCACTAGTCACTTCTGATGCAAAAGAGCACCACGGCCACACCTACCCTCTCACAGCTCCACTGCCCTCACTGGTCTTTTAGGTAAGCAAGGCCCGAATTTGGCTTTACTTACCAAAGACGGCCGAAAGGATTACAACCTAAGTCAGAACTATTCCCAAATGGTGAGGAACTCACAACAGGCTATCCTGCAAACTGTGAGTCACCCGTGGTACAGTACTTTGAACCCAGATCCAGCAGGGAGGAAAGGACAATCCAATAGTAAAAAGGGTTAAGGCCAAAAACTGGAAGTTCCTCTTTGGAAAAAAAAAGTCCAAGAAAACTACATTTCACTCATAACTGGAGAATTGCAAATCAAAACAGGATATAATTTTCCCTCTATTATTTTTTGTGAAAATTTATATACATATATATACATATATATATAATAAAGACCAAGATTGGTGAAAGTAGGGAAACGCACCCATCCCTTCTTGGATAGGGTATAAATTGTATCACTTTTTCAGAGGCAAACCAGCAGTTGTTATCTGAACTTTAAATGTTTACACCTTGACCTAGCAGTTGCAGTGCTAAGAATTTATCCTATGGATCTGCTCCAGGAACACCATGGTGGTCCACGTTCACTGCAGCATATCCACCAATAAAGGTACGAATAACTTGCACATCTATCCAATGAAGTACTCTGTAGCCTTATTTTTTTAAATGAGGTAGATATGTAAGTTTTGACATAAGTAACTGTCCAATATATACAGCTGAGTAACACAATAAACTAGCAACAACGTGAATACTATTCCATTTACGCTGAAACGTGCGTTTGTATATGTAAATATGTAGATTTGTGTAGAAATTTTGGGTCACTATCCTCTGTGGTAGGACCATAAAGACCTTTGGAAATAACCCACTGGACATCCATACCCAGCTCTCACCTTGTTTTCGCTTGGGAAATTTTCCCTCAGGATTGTAACCTGGTGGGTAGACAAGCTCCTTAAACTCATCCACGAGGGAGCCCAGTCTTGCGTCCATTTTTTCAATCTTAGGCACTAGAAAATCAAGACATAGGAAAAGTGACCTAGCGAAGTCTCAAATCCTGGCTTCCTGTAAAGCACTAAGGGGTTAGGGGAGGGTGGGGAAGGAAGGTCCACAAGCAGACAGCTGACCTGGCCATGAAAACATTCAATAAATTTTGTCTGACATTTACCAAGTACCTTCTAACAACTGCATTTGAGCACTTACTATAGCCAGACACCTTCTAGATGCTTTGTTAACCTCTGGGTAGGTAAATTTGTCTCCCTGTTTTGAGGAAAAGAGGTTAAATGACTTGCCTGAGTTCAACAAATGGGAAGTGGTAGAGTTGAGAACTGGTCTGGATTCTGGGAATTCAAACAAGTCTAGGCCCTCAAGCTTGCCGTTGAGCCAGGGTAAGGAGGTGGTAAAAACAGATGCAATACAGCTGGGCAATGCCATGAATGAAGGGACTGTATAGGGCACACTGGAACCTGGGGCAGGGGGCAGGAAAGACTTTCTGGAAAGCAGACTGCTCTTCCTCAGGCAGATACTATTCCAAGCAGGAAAAGCCACAGGGGTGAAAAACAGCAGGTCATATACAGCTTGAACATAGGGTGTGAGGAGGCAGGACCAGCAAGGAGGCTGGAAAGGCAAGCACAGTGAGGTCACAGAAATCTTGAAAGCCTGCCCGGGAATTAAAACTCATCATAAGAACAGTGGAACAACACTGAAGGGCTATGGGCAAGGGAGCAACAGGATCAGGTCTACATTTTAGAAAGATCACCCTGACAGCTGTGTGGAGTATGAATTGAAGGCAGGAAAAACAGAAGGCTGAAGCAAAGTGTGTATGGTCGGTGGGGGGGAACACATGGGAATTGGACTATACACATGAAAAGGGATCGAGCTGACAAGACCTACTGATGGAATGAGGTGTTGGGGCAGGTGGGGGAGTGGCTGGGGTGCCAGGAACATCCCCCAAGGCAAATACAGTGCGTATCTCATATTATGAGGATTGAATGGCTGACCACATAGGATAGTGCGTGGCACACAGTAAACACTCAATAAATGGTACAGAGGTTTTTCTTTAACTTTTACCATCATGTAGCCATGGGGTAGCCTCGTTCAGAGGCCGGTATTAGAAGCCTGGCACTTTTTCTCCTCTCACTGCAAGACCAGCCATGTACGTTCCCAGGCTGTCTAAGCTATTCTAGAAATCTCTCAGGCAGAGATGGGCTGGACAACAAAGTTAAGTTTCGAGAGGGTGCTAGGAAACGCATTCACATTACTGTCCAGAGTGAGGTCAATAAGAAAGCCTCCCATGGCAAGAACTTCTCAGCTCAGTCTCAGCCTCTCACATGTCAGATCTACTGCTTGTTCAGGCTCTGTCAAATCTAAAGCCAAGGCCTCCAGGTTCCTGAAGTACTGCTGCAGCACTGGGTTCTCAAAGGTGTCACTTCTGTTAAAACAATAATAATGGAAACATACTAAATTAAAAAATGAAAATATAAACATTTAAAAAATAATAAAATTAAATAAACCCAACTCAGTGCAGGTCCACAGTCAGCTGAAAACACCCCAAATAAAAAAGTTGGGAATCTTGTTTTTTTTAATTCTCACCCAAGTACATGTTCACTGATTTTTAGAGGGAAAGGGAGGGGGGCGAAGAGGGAGAGAGAGAGAGAGGAACATCTATATGAGAGAGAAACATCGATTGGTTGTCTCCACCCTGACCGGGGAGGGAACTCGCAACCTAGGTTTGTGCCATGACCAGGAATCAAACCTGAAACCTTTCAGTGTACAGATGACGCTCCAACCAAGTGGGCCACGCGGTCCAGGGCAGGAAGCTTGTCTCTTAAATCAACTTCTCTCTCTCCAATTTTCAATGTATTGTCTGATGCCAGAGATCCAAAAGCTCATTTAAGAGCAGACAATACCTGCCCACTTGTCTGTCACTGGAAGCTTCGGGCAGAGATGAAACAGAGGAGGCAGCAGGGCCTGGCTGGTGTGCCTCTATTGGTTGCATGTTGCCTGTGCACTAAAAGGTCGCCAGTTCAATTCCTGGTCAGGGCACATGCCCAGGTTGTGGGGACATCTCCAGTTGGGGTATATGGGAGGCAACCAATTGATGTTTCTCTCTCTCTCCCCATCTCCCTTCCTCTCTCTCTAAAATCAATTTAAAAACAAAAATTTTTTTTAAATGGAGGCAGGGCTATGTAGGTACAGAGAAAAGATGAAGGAAAGTTGATGGGAAATGGGGAGATACTGGACCTGAGGACTCCTGCTTGCCATATTTAGTAACAGCATGGGTGTTAAAAGAGAAAAAAAATCTAGTCAGAAAGATCAGGGGTTTGATTCCCAGTCAGGGCACATACCCAGGTTGGGGGTTCAATCCCCAGTGGGAGTACATACGAGAGGCAACCGATTGATGTTTCTCTCACTCTCCCTTGCTCTCTTTCTAAAATCATATCCTCTGGTGAGGATTAAAAAAAAAAAAAAAAAAGACTTAACTCCAAAAGAAAGCCTGTGATTGACCCACACTCACCTGTATTTGAAGCGGAGCTTCTGAACAATAGCCTTCATCTTGTCTATCTGCTCTGGGTTCGCCATGACTTTTTCAGTAAAAGGCACCTTCCGTTTATCATCAGCATAGGGTAAGAAGACAAGATGGAAGCCTGAAGAAGAGAGAGAAGATTTCTGACATGACTTAACAAAAGGTTTCAGTGATTGAGCTGTCATTTGTCCCTCAGCTCCAAATTCACCCGTCTTTTTTTTTAAAAGAGAGAGAAAAAGGGAAAAAGAGAGAGAAAGATCAACTTGTTGTCCCACCCATTTGTTGATTCCTGCATGTGTCTTGACCAGGGACTGAAGCCATAACCCTGGTGTATCAGGAGGACACTCTAACCACATGAGCTACGAAGCCAAGGCCAAATTCATCCTTCTATGTCCTGTGATGCTGGGGCTTGGACCCTGCAAGCCCTGTATCTCCTTTACCAGCTGATTTCTGTTAGTATCTGCCTAACCAACTGCCTCCAGAGGGCAACCCCAAGGCAGGAGTGCTCCTCCCCATATACTGCCTGTTTCTGTCACTGTTGCCCCAGCCCGGGCTCTCTACCTGGCAGCAGCAGCTGGTTCCACCTCCAGCTTTTTGACACACCAGAGCCAGCTAGACAGTGCCCTCTCCCTGAGCACTAAGTCCCAGCCCCATCACGCCCTTCTCTGAGCACCCTCTTTATTTCCCTACCCTCCACCAAATACTGAAACGGAAGAGGTGAGGGCAATCAGGCTGATCTTGTTCCAGTCACTGGCTGGTTCTAGAAAGACTGAAAAATGTGGAGACTGGAACCAAGTGCTGCTGCCCTGGGAAGGGCCCTTACAGGCAATGCCGATAGCACTGAGCAAGAGGGAGGAGCAAGGCCCCTCGCTCTCCTCTGCCCTATCGTCTCCCCCTAGCACCTGCTCTTAACAGAGCCTCACCCACAGGCTGCTGGCAAAGGAGAAACTGGGTTTGGAGAGTCTCAGCCTCCGAGCATCACAGGGTGAATTTGGAGCTGAGAGATAAAAGCTTAATAACTCATATGCAAAGCTGTTCCTGAGCACTGTGATGACCAGGGTTCCTTTTAAAATCAGTGCTGATTAGCATGGTTAAAGAGGAAGGAAGACCACCCTCTGTCGGCCACTCTGTGCCAGGCATCTGTACACTTATTAACTTACTTTGCATGTGAAACAACCTAGAGAGAAAGGTGTTCCAGAAGTCTCATCTTTGCAGATAAAGAGTAAAACAAAAAGGTTTAATTACTTGCCCAAATTAGCCAGCTAACAAGTGGCAGAGATGGGCCTAAAACAAAAGAAAGGAAGCTTTCAGATACACAGCATAAGATAAAGTCAAGTCTGACTTCAAAACCCATGGTCTTTCCACTAGACCTCACTGCCCTGGTGTAAACAGGAGATAAACCAATCATTAAACCTTACAAGGGTGCCAAACAATGGCTTTTAGTAAAAAAAGGTATCAGCAGTGAGACTCCATGAATTTGTGTCACCAACCTGCAAACAGTCCGTGTGCAGTCAGCCCTCAACCCGGCTGCAGAGCTGCTTTGCCCGGAGGTGCATGCTGCGCATGTGCAACCACATCTGGCAGCCTTGTGCATCAGACTCACCTGTAAAACCTTAAAAACACACACTTCACAGGCTCCATTCCTGGCGGCTCTGGTACCGCGGGTCTGAGGAGGAATCCCGCGCATGATTCCAAAGCCTGACAAGGTTCAGAAGCACAAAAAATACCTCTTCTACATACCTGGGGGAGTCACCTGAAATTTCTGGTCATCCAGCTCCTCTTCCTGTGGCATCAAGGCCACAAAATAAGGGGGCATGTTCTGGCGGGGGGTGTATCTGCACACGGCCATGACCTCCTTCTCCAGACACTTGGTGAGGAGGGCACTGAACAGGGTCGAGCTCCCTGGAAAGGGAACATCCCTTTAGGGGTCTACATCCTAGAGGCGTCTCCCCCTTTCTTTCCTCTTAGCCCAGGCTACAAGCCTACAATTTTTCTTCCACTTTCTTAAAAGGGCTTATGATACTTCAGTAGGCAAGGGGTGATGGACCAAGAGCCGAGGGGAAAGTGGGAGCAGCGGAGGCGTGGAAAGGAGTAAGAGATTGGATGCCTCAATACCCCATTAGGAATGTGAATTATTAATGTCAGTTCACTTTTCCTTTCTTGTGCTACTCTTTCACTTACCCTTGGTGTGTGCCACTTACCATTAACCAGGGACTCCTCGGGGTACACAAACAGGGAGGGCCTCAGGTAATGGTGCTTCTTCAGCATTATCAAGGGCTTGAAACCGATGAGAACCAACCCTGGTTCATCGAAGCGTTTTAGCTGTTCCGTCTCCTCTTTCTCTAGCACAATCTGACGACTCCCATAGATCTAAAGGCAGGGAACAAGGAGGGGCCACATAGAAAGGCTGCTGGAGATTCGAAATGGTTGCCATGTGACACTAGCAAGTCAAAACCAGCTTTCTTCTAAAGAGCAGGAGTATGGCTCACCAGGGGCATTGTCCCCCTACCACCAGAAGTTAACATTTACTGAGTGTCAGGGAAGCCCTTTAAGTTTGTCATCCAATGTATCTTCTGTAATAATCCTCGGTGGTAGATGTTAAAAACTGTTTTACAGATGAGTGAACTGAGGCTCAGGTTATACAACTGAATTGGGCTTTAAACACAGAACTGTCTGGTGCTTCCCGCACACCTCCTACGGGGGGGATCAAACCCGTGACCCGGACATGTGCCCTTGACCAGAAATCAAGCCAGCAACCTCCTGGTGCACAGGATAATGCCCAGCCAACTGAGCCATACCGGCCAGGGCAAGAGCTAAAGTTTTAGGGTAAGAGCTAAAGTTTTCACTGGCTCTTTCAAACACTGATCTAGATGCCATACTTCCAAAGAGTTAACAACTTTGTTTTAACAGCTTGGCTAGAAAGATGTGCACATGAAAGTTAACTGGTTAGGCTAATCACTGTCTCCCCCCACTGTTAACTCTTCAATGAGACAAAATTCAGTAAGTAGGTAGGCCTACCTGAGACCTCTTGGTGTCGCTTGGCAGAAGCAAACTGCCTGTATTTACACTAAATGTCCGAGTCTTGGTTTTCACTGGTTCATTCGTTTCCCGATAAAGCCTAATTGGAGGAGGTTTGAGAGCCTTCTGTACCATATTATAAATGCCGACAGTGAATGCTATGTCTTTGTTGAGCTTAAACTTCAACCTGGAGGACAGAAAAGCAAGAAAGCATAGACTGAAAGATTATACTTATCTAAAATTCCTCAATGGCACCTAAACCTTAATTTGTTTTAGTCTCTCTTATAATTCTAAAGGAGCTCTTAGAATATAAATATAACTCATTTTAATAATACAATGGAGTTTGCTGTAGTACCATCTCAGGGTCTGTACCATAAAAATTAGTTTCAGAATATATTAACTATGTAAAATAATGATAATACACTGTAATAATTATTTTTATTGAGCCCAGCACTATTCCAATCCCTTTACAGCTATTCATTGAATCGTCATAATAACCCTATAAATACTGTATTGATTACCTGTTGTTTCTGCTTGTCTAGTGTCCTCTCCCCCTCTTTTTAGAGATGAAACCACAGTTTTTCTTTGGGAACCACCCTTCGCCCACTGCAGCTTTGGGGGCATATTAATCAAAGCGCTATGTCCGCCCCCGGCCAAGTGGTGGGTGTGTCTGACACCGGCTCAAGCCATCAGACCTATTCTCTTGAGAGTCTGGGTCTTAAGCAGTGACCAAAGAAGGACATGGTCGGAGGGATGCTTTCTGATAGTAGCAACTCGGAGACATTGTCATTAGTTCTTGCTATCAAGATTCCTGGTGCCACTCCGGTTCCTCTACTACCTGTCCTGTTCAGAATTTTGCCTGATTATAATGAAATTAATCAAGAGTCAGTTTTTATTCCTTGTCACCCATAAACCTTGTTATTGTCCTTTTAACGGATGAAAACACTGAGGCTCAGAGATATTCTCTAACTTAAGGGCAGACAAATGGTAAAAACTGGTGTTCAAACTCTGGTATGTTTGATTCAAAAAACTCATGTACGTATCTATTATGACATATCACTCCAGAATATTCATACCAACATCTTAAGAAGCAACAGGACCTCTAGAAAGTGTGTTCTATAATAATGACACTGTGAAAAATATTTACAATACAATGTTGTGAACAAAGGCACAACACAAAAATAACCCAAGTTATGCGTTCTTTTCAAGCACACGTGGAACATTCTCTAGGAGAGACCATATGCTGGGCCACAAAACAAGTCTAAATACATCCAAAGAAACTGAAATCATACAAAGTATGTTCTTTAACCAAAATGGAACTAAGTTAAAGATCCACAATAGAAAGAATTCTGGGAAAACCTCAAATGTTTGGAAATGAAACAATACACTTCTAAATAACCCAGGAAGTCAAAGACAAAATCACAAGGAAAATTTTAAATTATTCTGAATTAAATGAAAGTGACAATACAACATATCAAAAGGTATAGGATGCAGCTAAAGACAGTGTTCAGAAGGAAATTTATGACTTTAAACACCTTCATCAAAAAGAAGAAAATGTCAGATTAATAACCCAAACTTTACTGTTGTGGAATGTCTAGGAGTGAATACTGATTTTAAAGAAGAGAACGTTTTTAAACAAGTTACAACTAGTTCCAAGGTATACTGGTTCACACGGTGGAAACAACACTGCTGTGGGACAGAGCCCTAACTAGAAATGTTGGCTCCAGGAACAAGTGCCTCCAGATCAATTTGGTAATGCATGATGTGGCCCCCAGGTGAGGGCTAATAACAGATGGCATTACTAACAATATCAACCATTTGGTGGCTTCCTATTTTAAATTATTCTGGCTGACTCGGTTAAACAGAGTTGTCTAGGGGCTACTGTAGGACAGCTGACAAGAAATGTAACCAATTAAAAAACTGTACAACCTTCAAAGTAATTTTTAAAAGTTGCTGTGTGCCTCTGAATTTTAGTATCCTGGGAAAGAGCATTGGCCAATATGGTACACTCTGACCTCAGGCTTCAAGTGACCTTGGTTATATTTTTAACCCAAAATAGCAAATCCATTACTCTCCCTACCCAGTCTTAAATTTTCACATTTATGAATTAAGGTACCTTTCAATCTTGAAAATGTCGTAACTCAGAGTTAAAATAAAGTTACAGTATAACAGCACAGTTTATAACATCATGGTTTATGTCATAACTTGCAAAGGAAAATATGGAAGCCCACAGTGCAAAACAAGTTGCTTGATATGTTTAACTTCATCGGAAATGTCTTAAGGCTAATAAGTGTTATTAATGGGTAGGTCAATCTACTTCAAAGGACTGTCTTTAAAGATTAAATAATTACCATGTTCACAATGAACTTAGGACAGTGACTGGCACATAATAACCACGCAATAATTTTATTATTTGATTATAGTACAAACAAGTGCCATAATTTTCTAGGTCTTCAGCCTAAGGCATTATTAGTCCTCAAACAACTCCAATGTATTCATATCACGTATCATATAATGGCTCTTCCACAAAATAGTAAGAATAGCTAACATTTATAAGTAATTACTATGTGCCAGGCACTGTGCCTACATTATCCCATTAATCATCACAGCAGTCCTATAAGGAGGTATCAGTTTTGCCCCCATTTTACTGAGGCTCAGAAAAGCTACATGACTTCCCTCAGGCCACACAGCAGAGGGGCCAGGACTAGAATGCAAGCAATCTGCCTCTATTTTATGCATCTTCACCAAAATGTGTAGTAGGTTTCCAAATTGTCATAGTAACAACATGTCATCAATTCAGGAAGGGGGAAGAGGTAACGGTGCCCGGTTGAGGAAAGAGAAACAGTTCCTAGGAAAAAGGATACCAATGACAACACTATGACTGCAGCAACGAGCTGGGTCGTGGTTTTCTTACAATAATGTCATGGGTCCTCTATCAGAATAGCAGTAATCTCCTGAAAACTGCTCAGACACCATCAGTGGTCATATTCCTCTGTACTGAGGAAACTAGCCTAAAATGAAAGCCTGATGCTCTTAAGGAAGAAATGCTGAGGAGCCCTGAGCTCTCTAAAAGAAGATAATCTAACAGTCTGGTTCCTATTGGTCTCAAGTTTATAAGAAATCAGAATAACACAATTTTGCCCAGCCGGGCGTGGCTCAGCAGTTGAGCGTCGACCTAGGATCCAGGCGATCGGGATTCGATTTCTGGTCAGGGCACATGCCTGGATTGAAGGCTCACAGCCGATCAACGACTCATCATTGATGTTTCTCTCTCTCTCTCTCTCTCCCTCTCCCTTCCTCTCTCTGAAATCAATAAAGATATATTTTTTAAAAAAAAGAATAACACAATTTTAACAACAATGATAATAACTAACATTTACCGAGTTTTTGCTCTGTACCAGGTACTACTGTTATCCCTAATTTACAGAGAAGAAAGCAGACAATAAACTAGTGAGTGAAACTGAGGATACTGTTAGGCCACAACTGTTTACCCCAAGAAAGTGGGGGGGCTGTGTCATTTTGAAGAAATGTACTAGCCAGCTGGCATGGCTCAGTGGTTGAGCATCGACCTAGGATCCAGGAGATCGAGGTTCGATTCCAGTCAGGGCACAGGCCCGGGTTGCGGGCTCCATCCCCAGCAGGGGGCGTGCAGGGGGCAGCCTGTCAATGACTGTCTCAGTATTGATATTTCTATCTCTCTCTCCCTCTCCCTTCCTCTCTCTGAAATCAATAAAGATATATTTTAAAAAATAAAATAAAATAAAAAAGAAATGTACCAGCTCTTTCCAGGTACAGCAAATAGAGAAGCAAATAACTTGTGCTCTCCTGAAACCAAGCAAGTTTTTAGAGGGACAGTGAGGCGGAGGCACAGCCCACACTGAAGCAGGTAGGGAGGCAGAGCCACGCACTGTTTCCGATCAGCTGGGGACTGGCGCCCACCTGCTAAGCGCGCGCTTCCTGGTCTCCTTGGCGCGGACCTTTCTCAGCAGGTCTTCCAGCTTGCTCGATGCCTCGGAGTGAACCCCCAGGTCCTCGCCCTCTGCTGCGCTGATGATGTCTCTGTAGAATAAGGACATGTCAAAGCCTCCACGTTTCCTCAGGTGCATCAAGTCAAGGAAGATACCTAGGGCAAGGAGACATAAAAGTGAGGGGAAACAATTTTCAACAAGAATTTTGTTCAGTTAAGCTCAAATATGCTTTTTAAAGTGTCCAAAGAACTAGACTAATTATTAACATTTCAGGAATTAGAAAAAGTGGCTAAGGGAATCAGCTTCTATAATGATTTAGGACAACGCATTCAAATAACCACCGTTCACAGTAGCATTAAAATGAAGAAAATCATGCTCTAGGGGTGTCCTTTACACTTCTAACGGCCTGGCCATTTTCACTGG
The DNA here is from genome assembly GCF_964146895.1 of Miniopterus schreibersii. Classification (NCBI taxonomy): domain Eukaryota; kingdom Metazoa; phylum Chordata; class Mammalia; order Chiroptera; family Miniopteridae; genus Miniopterus; species Miniopterus schreibersii. Next base: position 183,146,857 of record NC_138102.1, on the reverse strand, counting down.
GAGGTACACAGGCATCTCCTCCAGCTTCACTCTGTTCTTTCACTTTACTCCGAAAGGCAAAAAGCCAACGTTTGACGTCAGCTATAGAGAAGCAGTAAAATTAAGTGCCACTTTCAAAGAGCAGGGAAAATGCTGACCTGTGTCACGGAGATCCCCAGCTTTGGTCCTGGCCTGGCTGGCTTTGGCACTGTCATTGCCATGGGGGTCATCTTCATTGGTGAACAGCATGATCCTCTTATGGCTCATCTTGAACTGGACATCACTAAAGAGGTTGGCACAGACCCACAGAACTTCACTTAGTGAGTAATCACATCCATAGCCAATGAGATCTTGGAAACGTTTCTTCCCCGGCTGCTCCTTAAACTGCGCAAGCTCTAACACTCGTTTAGCACCTGATCAGAGACAGGGAGTCAAATGGGCAGAAAAGTCAGGGTCAGTGGGCACCTTTGCAAGGCCTACAGAAGGGCCTAAGGTCCCTTTCTCACCGGAGCTGTTTAGCCCATACAGCAAAAGTCCACGTCCCAGGAAGAACCCCCAGAGCAGGAAAGCATACTCTCAGTCAAGGTGTCATCTGCTTCCTTCTCCACATCTCTTTGTTCAGGGTCGTAACCTTCTCATGTAAGGGAAAAGTTAACCTTAGAATACTACTGACCTGGATTATCCAGCTCCTGTAAGACGTAAATATTTTTGAAATTCACTGAGTTTTTGTCCTTCTTGGTACCATAGAAAACCACTGCCAAGAGATCTCGATCACTGCTTATGATTTTACTGGTGTACACGCTCTGGATACACTGGAAAAATAAAAACAAAAATTCAACTAATGTTTAACTACTTACCACTAAACAAACTCTGTAAGTGCCTGGCACACAGTAGGTGCTCAATATATACAGTGTCCCAAAAAAATGTATACACAATTTAACAGCTAATAGCTCAATTTTGAAAATGAAACATATTTTAATAAGCACTGCCTTTATAATTATTCAAAGTGTGTAGACATTTTTTGGGACACTCTATATTTCCTGAATGTGTACATGGCATTAGAATAAGGTATGACCTCTACCCTCAGGAAATTCATGAATCAGTGAGAGTGATGGGCAGATATATTACACTACAACAAAAAGCAGAGTGTGGTAGGTATATAATAGAAGTGTAAGTAGTCCTTACCATAAGAAGTCAGAAATTAAAAACATGTACATACTCAGGGAGGAAACTGCTATATGGAAAACCTCAGTAATGGAATCAGAAAACCTGGATATTAGTCTCACTGATGTCATACACTTAACTGGCTGGGTTTGGACAGGCCACTTGATCTTTCCTCAAGTAGCCTGATACTAAGAAACAGAATTTACATTTATAAAATAATTTTACCTGTATAAAAGATTTAAGCCAATGATAAGTATATGTGACCTGAAAATAAGTCTGTAACTACTAACAGGATTTTCTGAAATAAAATTTGCTTAATTACACAATTTAAAATATCAGTATTCCAGGAAAGGCCTAGCTCCCTATTTAAACTAATGTCAGCATCTGGTAACTCAGTGTCTCAAAAGAGTTGGTCAGTTCTGGCAGCCTATTTAATTCTGGGGGCAGAATCTGCAAAGCTGAGGAATAAACCGACCATGGTGACCCTCCACGTCCTGAGCCTCTAACGGGCCTTCCTCCAGAGCAATCCTTACAGTATGTTACTCGCTGACAATAATCTGCATGGCAAGTAGTCATTTCTACAAAAACTTCAATCTATTTTTTGAGCAGTCTATAAATATTTACAAAAATTTGGTGAGGCCTTCTTATAGATTCTAAGAAATAGAAACACAAACGAAAACTAAAATAGAATTATAGAAAATGCTTTTTCATTGCTTCTTATCAAATACATTATGCTCACCTGTGACTGTCTCACTTATTTGCTACATACATAATACATCTTCCTCTGGGTTCCTTAGGCATCAAGGGTTCCACCAACTCTTTGAAACTACATATAGAACTGTGAGTGTGTCTTTCTGGGGAAAGGGTACATAGCTTTCATCACATTGTAAAGAGAGGTCTATGATCCAAAAAAGGTTAAAGTAGTGCTCCTCTAAGAGTGATCTCCAAACCAGCAAGAGCAGCATCACCTGGGAACTTGCTGGGAATGCCAATGCTTGGTCCCGGATCAAGACCTACAGAACCAGGGGGAAAGCCTGAATCTGTGTTAACAAGCCCCCGCCAGAGATTCTGATGTAGGTTAAAGTTTGAAAACCACTGCTTTAAAGTTAAGCGCTGTTTTTATTAATTGTTTTTAGATGCAAGATACTCTGCTTTGCCCATTGCAAGAATTGTCTGTACACAAATTAGAACATGAGAAGCTTGTTTGGTTCCAAACTCTAAAAATATGAGACCTGACATATACAATAAATGTTTAGAAATCCTTCTCTATGAAGAAATAGTGATCTAAACTGTCTCTCCCCATTTCTCCCTCCCCACTGCCCCTAGGAACCACCAACCTGCATTCTCTGTAGATTATCTATTCTATATTTCACATAAATATAATCATATATAACTAACTGCCTGGCTTCTTTCACTTAATATGTTTTCAAGGTTCACTCACCTTGTGGCATGCATCAGTACCTGACTTCTTTTCATGTCTGAGTAATATGCCAATGCATTATCCATTGTTTATCCATTCAAAATGTTTTAGAATCAGACACAGTGGTGGTTATACAACACTGTGAATGACTAAATAACTTTGAATTATACACTTTAAAATGGGTAATTTTGTTATGTTATGTGAGTTACACCTCCATTTAAAAAACAAAACTAATCCTCACAACAACTTGATGCAGAAGATACTATTACTCTCTCCATTTCACAGATGAGAAAACGGTGCCAAGAGGCTGAGCAACTCTTCTAACGTCACATAGTTTATAAGTGGCAGAATCAGGATCTGAGTACCTGGGTCTTATTCTGATGGGTATATACCTGGGAGGAGAACTGCTGGGTCAGATGGTAATTCTATGTTGAACTCTGAGGAACTATTAAGCTGTTTTCCACAGCAGCTGATCCATTTCACATTCCCACCAGCAATGCATGAGCTTCCAATTTTTTCACATCTCTTATTTTCCTCTTTTTCTGTAATTACAGCCATCCTAGTGGGCATGAGACCTCACTGTGGTTCTGATTTGCATTTCTCTGATGACTAAAGATGCTGAGAATCTTTTCCTGCGCTTGTTGGCCATTTGTATATCTTAAAAGACATGTATATTCAAGTCCTGTGCCCATTTTCAAATTAGGTTGTCTTTTTGTTGTAATAATCTTTTTCAACCACAGGTAACATCCAGCTTCCAAATATGCCTGACAAGGGAACTCATTTCCACTATGCTCCCACCTCTACAGAAGGAGCAGCCCACTTCCACTACTAGGGCTAGTGCAGGTGGGAGCAATGCAGTCCTAGGGTCTGGAGTTCAAGCCCAGAGTGAAATGGGCCAGCTCTCCAGTATTGCCACTCTTTTTCAGCTATAAATGGAGAGAGCCATCCTGGGAGGCTAACCACCATTTATCCTTATCAAACAAAATTTTCAGAGTCCATACCTTTTAAAGTGGTATTAATACTCTGGAGTTTTGTTTGTCTTAAACAAAAAGGTAGCCTTACCTGGATGCTCATGTCAAAAGGAGTTAATTCATCTTTACTCTCGGATTCAAACATGGCCCTAGAAGCATCAACCAAAAAAATCAAACTATCTCTTCCTGAATATGTATATTCTCCTACAAGGAAAAAAATGGAAGGAAATGCTTACCCCTGTGTTCATATTTATCATGCTTATATATTTATATAAAACAAATAGAGAAAAGCCCACTAGTCAAAAGTATAACTTGATGAATTATTATAAGGTGAACACCCTTAAAACCATCACCCACAGTGAAATCTTGCCAGTCACCCCAGGAGCCCTCTGCATGTTCCCTCCCAATTACATACAATGCCCAGCCTCCTCCTGATACTGTTGTAATTTAACCTAGTTATGAACAACTGGAAAGGAGCAAAGCGAAGGCCAAATATTATGGGCATGCCATTCGTACAGCTTTGCCCGGAAGTTGCAGTTTAGACACATGCCTAGTAAAGTCTGGAAGAACTATGGAAGGTATTGTCTGTCGGTCACACCTGGGAACAGGTCATTGGCCAGAGCAGGTGTGGCCACTGCAAGGGCAGGAAGATATTTAATCTCCAGAGGAGTTTGCTTTCTTGTGCTCTTGCTTGCTTGAGCTTTTGACTCCTGGCTTGCAAGGCTTTCACGCTCCTGAGTTTACCTACATGGCCCACAGCCATGTGGACCCCAGACAATGGACTAATAGGCTGCAACTGGCCTAATGCTAAACTGGACCCGGCTGCAAAATGGAAGGGAAATTTTGGACACTGGCTTTGCTTCTAGCTCTACTGAATCACCAGTTGTACATCTTCTAAGACTGGGTTAATGAAATGGGACTCTGGAGACCCAAAGATGTAATTCCACAAAAATAAAGCTTCCTACCACATCTCATCCTCCCGGGGGACTTCCGGAAATGCTTATTCCAGCAGTACTCCAAGAACCCCACTCCCACTAGCAACGGGGAAAGATCATCCATACATTTCTCTGTTAACACTCCCAAGAGTAACCACTATCCTGACTTCACATCCTTATTTTTCTTTATACTTTTCTCATCCAAGGGAACACTCCTACACTTGTTTTGATTTTTTTGGTCTATGTTTTAAAGCCTCTTAAGCTATAGATAACCCCCTCCATCTTTGTGTCATAATTTATTTGTTGAAGCAGGATGTTGTGCCCTGTGCAGTTTTCCACCTCTGTATTTTGCTGACTGCATTCTTTTGTTGTAGATTAGCACAGTCTTCTATATTCCCTCCTAAGGACCCAGAAAGGCTTCATCAGATTCAGGTTTTCTTTTTTTGGCATGATTATATCATGGGTGATGCTGTGTTTTTCATGTCTAGTAGTCTCCTTTTTTAATACTGCTGTTTAGTACAATAAATTTAATTACCCATCTTTTATTAAAACAATATGACCATATGTATCAAGAGCCTTAAACAAAATCTACCTTGATCCAGGGAATTCTACCTTTTAAAAATCTATTTAAGAAAAATATGGAAAAAGCCTTATGCAAAATTTTTCACAATGTTATTGATTAAAGTAAGAAATTGAATATAATTAAAATATCCAGCCCTGGCTGGTGTGGCACAGTGGTTAGTGTTGGCCCAGGCACTGAAGGGTTGTGGGTTCAATTCTCCCTCAAGGGCATGTACCTAGGGGTTGCAGGTTCAATCCCCCATCCGGGTCGGGGGGGGGGGGGTGCAGGAGACAACCAATCAATGTCTCTCTTTCATATTAATGTGTCTCTCTCTCTCTCTCTCCCCCCCCTTCCTCCCTTCCACTCTCTCTTAAATTCAATGGAAAAAATACCCTTGGGTGAGGATTAACAAAAAATATACGTATGTTCTATATGTATATCCGATAGGAAGTAGAATGAATAAATTATAGCAAATTTAAAATGAGTTATAGCCCAGCCGGGCGTGGCTCAGTGGTTGAGCGTCAACCTAGGATCCAGGCAATCGGAGTTCAATTCCTGGTCAGGGCACATGTCCGGTTGTGAGCTCGATCAATGACTCATCATTGATGTTTCTCTCTCTCTCTCTCTCTCTCTCTCCTTTCCTCTCTCTGAAATCAATACATATTTTTTTAAAAATGAGTTATAAAGACTATATCTAGTTAAATGGAAAAACATATCTATGATAAATAAGGAAAAAGGTAGAATATAAAATTATGTATATATGTTTAAAATTCCTTTTGTAAGAAGACTGATGTAAATTAAAATTTAAAGTGTATATGCCTTATGATTACAACTATATAAAAATCAGACAGAAAGGAAAGCAGATATATATGTAGGTATATGCAGAATGAAGGTATATGAAGGAAATGTGCAAAATGCCAAAATACTGGTAGTAGTTGTGTCAGGGTGGTACAGTATATAGATTACAGTAAACTTTCTCTATGTTCAGTATTTCCTATATGTTTCTCAATTTAATAAAAACACTTTATTCCACTCAGGACTTACATTAACTAGTATGAAGATGCATGTACCCCTTATTTCTCCCTTTGTCCCATGTATTACTGTGTTGGTGGAACATATACCCCCACACCTGGAAGCTATGGTGAGGGAGTGACACTTGTAGTTGTGTTGCTAACATTTACTCTTTGGTTGCTGCAATTATTGTAGGATGAAGGCATTTTTGTATTGAGGTCCTAGAGTGAGTAAAACTACTTTCTTGGGTCCTGAAGGGATGGCTCAGTTGTTTGGAGCATCCTCCATACACTGAAAGGTTGTGGGCTCGATTTCTGGTCAGGGCACATATGTAGGTTGCAGGTTCGATCCCCAGATGGGGCACATACGGGAGGCAACCCATGGATGTTTTGCACTTTGATGGTTCTCTCTCTCTCTCCCTCTTCCTTTCTCTCTAAAATTAACAAAAAACATATCCTAGGGTGAAGATTAAAAAAACAAAAACAAAAAAATCTACTTTCCTGGGTGAGGAAGAGGCTCACTTGAGTCATCTAAGGTAACAAAAGATACCACTGTTCAGGGTCATTTATTGGAGCTCCGCAGATGTCAATCTACCAGTGCCCCGCAAAAGTTTAAGGCTAGGAATGTCCCATAGTCTAGAGTAGGACACCGATAAAAGAGCCGAGGGTAGCTCTGCAAAATTCAAAGGGAGAAAGAAAGGTATGTGACGTCCTCTGGGTAAAGAGGTAGGTCATCAGACAGCAAAGGACACCCAGCAGGACAGGCAGGGGAAGTTGCCACACACAGAGCAGTACATGTGAAAGTCACCTACCACCTGCTTCAAGGCCCTCCTCTTGTTGTTCTTCTTCATCGCCCTCGTTTTTGTAAAAAGACTCCCAACCTGACATGTTGGTACCTGCTCGCTGGGTGAAAGAAAGTTAAGATCAGTAACAAATGTAAACCTACAAATACCGATTCTGGCCCGCGGTTACTCGCGAGCAATGTGAACGCCGGATCCTGCTGCCTCGAGAGCTCTCGGTGAATGAGACCCAGAGGTAAGTGGGCATGAGGATCGTTCCAGCAGCCTCGCCTTAGCTCTCTCGTAAGGACGCCAGGGCCTGTGGTGGCCCGGACTGGCCACCTCCGGCACCATCTGGACTTGAGGGATTCCCGCTCCAAGATACTCCGTCCTCTAACGGACCCACTGCTCCTCAACCTCCCTCAACTCCTCAGCCCGCCAGGCCCGGTGGAGTCTCAAGTGCAGGCGGGCCTCCCAGGCCGGGGCCACCTCCCCCAGGAGGAAGGAGCGGGAACCAAAGGCTGTCTCTACGCTCGGGCCGCACACTCCGGGCTGACGCAGCCCTGCAGCGGGCCAGGGGCACTCGCAAGACTGTGCGGTCCGGGCAGGACCAGGCCACCCCTGCGGGCCAGCGACACACACACGACACACACGCGAGCCGCCTACCTGGAACGCGGCGACGAGACCGACCTGGACAGAAGGTGGGGCGCCGCGCACGCGCGCGCTACAGCTCTCTCTCCCAATCAACGCCCTACGTCATGACGCACAGTGCGGACTTTTCGGGTCAAATCGACACGCCCACTCCCACTCCCATCTTTTCTTACCAGTCCTTAGCGAACCCACCCCCTTAGCGAAAGCTCCGCCCCCTCCGGCGAGACCCCGCCCCCTTCGCCGGTGAGGATGGTATGCACATGCGCGAAAGTGCGTCCCCGCCCCTGGCCTTCTTCCGTGCGGACCCTGCTGGTCCCGGCTCTGTCACCTCACAGTAGTCGTTGCGGGCGGGGGGCGCGAGCGGTGTGGGGCCGCGGGCAAAGCAGGGCCGCCTCTCCCCTGCCCTTCAGGCCGGCCCGGGCTCGGTCCCCCCACGCGCCTTCCGCTCCCCACCCGGGTTGGGTACGGGAAGATCCTAGCCGCTGCCGGGTGCCAGAGGGACTTCGTGGCCGCTGCCGCCACGGGTCCCGATGGAGCCGCCGAATCTCTATCCGGTGAAGCTGTACGTGTACGACCTGTCCAAGGGCCTAGCCCGGCGGCTCAGCCCCATCATGCTGGGTGAGGGGGCAGGGAGTGGGCGGGAAGGAGGGCCGGGGCCGCCGGCCGAGGCGGGGAGGCCTGAGCCAAGGCTCAGGGGGAGACTTGGGGCCCAGAGGACGGCGAAAAGCCCGAGTAGAACAGGGAGGGGTCTGAGGTTTGTGCCCCTATGCTCAGCCCCGTTTCCGTTTGAATCCAGGAGGAAGGGATGGAGAGGAATCACGCCCTTCCCTGTCCCTCCGAGTCCCTTCCGCCGGGAGGGGGGATAGGCGGGCGCCGGGTCCAGGGGGGTCCCTGCCTCGCGGGGCGCGCGCTCTAGCTCCCTGCTCGGCGCGGAGGTGAGGACGCCGGCCGCGCGCCGCCCCTCGTGGCAGAAGGGACACTGCGGAGGAGATTCCTGGGCGGCCCTCGGAGAGCCTGCCCTCCGTGCCAAAAGGAAACTCTTTCTGCAGCCTCTGGGGTAGGTGGGAAGAGAAAGCGAGAGCTGCACAGACACCCACCCATAGCCCCTCGGTAGGGACGAGTCAGGTCTGCTGGAGCCCAGACGGTAAGCAAGCCATCCGGGGGGAGGACTGGATACGGTTGTGGCCGTAAGGATTAGTAAGGGAAGTATTTCAGTCGCGCTCCACTAAACTACTTAACTGCCAGGAGAGAAAATCAGTGTAGATCAAACCTCATTATAACCCAAATACCAAAACGCCTTGGGTAACATAGAGATCGTCAGGTTTGTGATTTCAGATGACACCGGGCAGGAAGGGATCTCAGGAATTGAAAACTGAAGAGTTTTGGCAACATCCATTTGAATGACTAGTTTTTCCTGGCTTATGGAGACATTTAGAGAATGTTTTGGTTCATGTGCATAAGACAAGAGGGCAGAGGTCAAGTAAGCAAGGTTACTTATGAGGGCATCTTTTCAATATCCTTGAGTTTTTAATGTGCTGTGTAGTGAGTTGAACTTAACCTCTTAACCCTGGGCCACTGAGTGTTTCCTACATTTAGCTTCACCTCAGAACTACCTAGGGTGCTTGTGAAAAATACGAAGATATCTTCTTTTTCAACATATATTGGTTAAGTGGGAATAGAAAAAAAAATTTGAACAGTTGTTTAAATCTGCAAGTGTGTGTTTAAAGCAAAGGATATATACATACTTGCTTAAGGGAATCATCTGTAAGAATGCAAAAGAAATTGGTAACAGTGATAGCTTATGGAAAAGTGAACTTGAAGCTGGGGGGCAAGAGTGAAAGGGAGACTTTGCTGTAACTTTTTGTACCTTTGAATTGTATACTTACATACATATGTTATTTATTCAAAATAAGCAAAGTTTTAAATGTATGGATTCTAGAGCCTCATTACACAAGTACTAAATGAGACTCTTCTGGAGTTTTGATCCCAAAATTTGTATTTTTAAAAAATATGTTTTTATTTCATAGAGAGGCAGAGGGAGAGAGAGAAACATCCATGAGAAACACTAATGAGAAACATCAATTGGCTGCCTCCCTTCTGCCCCCTACTTGGGATCAAGCCCACAATCCAAGCATGTGCCCTGACCTGGAATCGAACAGGTGACCTACTGGTGCATGAGATGAAGCTCAGAAATTTGTGTTTTTTTTTAAAGATAGCCCTTTCTTTTTTTTAATATATCTTTGTTGATTTCAGAGAGAGGAAAAGAGAGGGAGAGAGAGAGCTAGAAATATCAATGATGAGAGAGTCATTGATCTGCTGCAGCCCGCAACCCCGGCATGTGCCCTGACTGGGAATCGAACCCTGATCGCCTGGATCCTAGGTCGACGCTTAACCACTGAGCCATGCCCAGCCGGGCAAAAATTTGTATTTTTAAAAACCTCCTCAGCCCTGGACAGCGTGGGTTAGTTGGTTGAGCATCTTCCCATGCACCGAGAGGCCACCCATTGGATTCCCTGTCGGGGCATGCAAGAGGCAGCCCATTGATGTTTCTCTCTCTTCTCTCTTCCTCTCTCTCTCAAATCAATAAAAACATATTTAAAAAAAATAAAAATCTCCTCAGACAATTCTATGTAGCTGATCCATTATTGGACAAAAGTCAGTCCTAGATTGTTAAAATTAGTAAGGCAGCCCCAGCCGGGTGGCTCAGTTGGTTAGAGCGTGGTCCTGTACACAAAAAGGTTGGTTCCTGGTCAGGACATTTACCTAGGCTGAGGGTTCAATCCCCAGTAGGGACGTGTACAGGAGGTGACCGATTGAAGTTTCTCTCACATTGATGTTTCTCTCTCTCTCTCCCCCCTCTCCCTTTCCTTTCTCTCCCTCTTCCTCCCTCCCTCTCTCCCTTTCTCTCCCTTCCTCTCTAAAAATCAATAAACATATCCTTGGGTAAGGATTAAAAAGATTAGTAAGGCAAATCTGAAAGCAAAACTTACAGAGTCACTGTTAGTTACTAAGATTGCATCAGTCAAGTTCTAACTAAACTTGGAATGGAGCCATTTGGTTACTTTGATCGTGGTGAGGCATTAAATATTTCCTAGACCCAAAAATAAAAGTTTCTCCCTTTATACTGTTTTGTTTTGTTTTTTCCTATTACCTAATAGTTATTGATTTTAGCTGAAAGGGGCCTTACAGATCATTGCTTCATGATTCATTCAGTAGCTACTGAGTGCCTACCATGTGCCATCCATGTGTTAAACTCAACTAAAGATGATAAAATCAACAAAGACACTGCCATCATGGAGCTATTTAGTGGGGAACTCATTAAAAATAAGTAGGCAAATAAAATAATTACAAATTGTGATAAGTGCTGGGTTGTGCAGGAAGCAAACTGGGTGTTGAGAAAGAAAATAACGAGACCTCCTTTAAAGGTTATCAGGAGTGGTGACTTTTAAGTTGTAAATTTAAAGATGAGGAAGAAGTAGCCAAATCTAATTCTCTCCTCTCTCCACCTTTTTTCCGTATTGCTTTTATGCCTTTTGCAAAAGTGATGAAGACAAGGGTTATCAAAGCTAATAGTCATTACTTTCTAGATTTGAAAACCTTATGGAAAATGGGCATTGCCTTACTGGTTCATCCCGTCTACACATCATTAACCTTAAAGTTGGGTATGTCCCAATTCTATTAATAGCCATGTATTGATTTCCCATTCTGAATATATTTGAACCTTTAAAAAAAATCAATGTGTTTCCTGACTTTTGTGATGACTTCTAGGAGCATATTAATAGCTAGCATCTATTGAAAGCTTACCATGTGCCGGACCTTTTTTTTTCTTTTTCTGAGAACTTTGCATGTGTTATGCCTTACCACAATTTTGTGAGATGGGTCCTCTTATCGCCTCCAATTTTCAGTTGAGGCAGAGCAGGGTTATGAGCATGGACCTCCAGAGCTCCTGTTCTGTCATTTTGATGTACCACCTCTACCGTGGAATGTGTTACCTTATAATCGAGGCAAAGGAGGTTCGTGTTCATGTTCGTAAAGGCATCTTTGGCCAAGTATTTCAAGTTTGAATGAGATAAAAATCTGGGCTCAATGTGTATATGCCATTCATAATCATAAATTTATGATCACCTCTCTTAGACTTCATTTTCCGAAACTACATTAGTGTGACCTCACCAACAGTGCCCTCTTATTGTTATGGCAGTTCCTCATTATAAGACCACATCTAGCTCTATTACACTCATGATTGGACTAGATAAAGCCCAGTGTAATTCTCTTCTCTCCCGAACAATGTAGACTACACCAGTTTACCCTGCCTCCTAGTTTTCAGTCCCCTAGAATGCTTTCCATGAAGGTATTCCCGTTCCACAGTCCCTCGATCACCATGAAAATGGTCCTAAAACTATCCTTAGTGTTCTAATCGAGCAGGCAGCCTGATAGTATCTTTCTTTTTCATTGTCACTATTTGCCTAAGATAATTAGCTATTATAATTGTCCTTCAGTTCCTCTTAATAATTTTGTCTGCTCTTTAAATTTTTTTACCTCTTTCTGTACTAAAGCATTTAGAGATAAAGGCAGAGGGTTTGGATTTTTTTTTTTTAATTGTAGTAAAAGGTACTTTATATTTGTTGATTGTTTTCTGATTTGAAGTTTTTTGTGCATGCACATATCCTGAGATCACATTTATTTTTCTTTACAAGCCTATCTCAAAATTGTTCTCAGGTTTAAAGACTTAGGGATATGAGGGTGGACTATATATATATATAGTAATGAAAGACATGAACTCTGTCCTCCACAAGTTCATTTCACTAAAAATAATGTATGTACGCATGCAACGGCATAAAAGAGATTATGATTAGATGCCAAAATGAGTGCGTGGTGAAGCAGTTATTTTAAGCCTTGAAAGAAGGGAGAGGCCATGGTGGGCTGGATGTGTCAGAAAGACTTCAGCAAGAACCTTGAGCTCCTGGGGTACAGAGACTCTGTCTCATTCCCCTGTGTCCCCAGTGGCCAGTCAGAGCTGGTGCTCAATAAATATTCTAGGAATGATTGAGACTTGAAGATGAAGTAGAATTTATTTGAAACTGAGGGTTTTTTTATGTTTCAGTGTCATCTATTGTGCTTTGTTTTAGAGTTGTATTGTTCATTGTGTGGACTGTTTTATATCCAGCTAATGAACGAATTTAGTGATCATGCAGTTTGTGGCACAATGAAAACTGATGTGGCTTACAAAGCCCTTTGAGATCCAGCTCCTGTTTTTCTTTCTACCCTCACCTGTCTCCACATACTGTGCACACTGACGTGATCCTTTCTCAGCAGGGTTCCACAAGAGAATTAAATGATCCAAGTGACTGTTTTCTCAGTCTCCCAAAAGCTACTGAGGGGCATTAGGGCTTGATCCTCTTGCAGAACCCCAGTGGAGAGGGGCTGCTGTGCTCCCTGCCAGGGATACTTTTCCCATCTCTTGGCCTGGCAACTTCTCTCAACTGAAATGCTATTTGCTCCAGGAAACTTTCCCTTAACCGCACTCCCCAAATCTTGATTATGTGTCCCTATTATGTCCTGATAACATCCTGTACTCTCCTTTATTAGCGTTCATCATTCTATTTTATAATGGCTGTTTTCTCATCTCTGCCCACACCCACCCTAGCTGGACTGGTGGCTCCATTGGGGGCAAGAACTCTCGATTGTATCCCCAGAGTCTAGCAGTGCTTGGCATTCAGTAAATACAAGCTGAGTGACTGGTGGGATGTTACACATCTACCTCAAAGCATTGCTACAAGGGCAGGCTAATAAATCAAAACAAGCAGTGATCAAGAGGAAACCCTCTCAGTGTTGAGGAAAAGAACTCACGCATCAGTTATTTTGATACTAGGAAAGAATCCTGTACTGACCCCAATATTAGAGTATTAAGTAGTTGTAAATCTACCCTTTTTTTGAGGATTAAAGTACCCTCTCAGTTTTTAACAATGTATTGCATTTTGATTTTGTGATAACTTTTCTCTTCCTAAAGGGCAAGCCACCCCTACCAACAGGATTTTTTTTTTTTTTAATATATCTTTATTGATTTCACAGAGAGGGAGGGAGAGAGAGCGACATCAATGATGAGAGAGTCATTGATCGGCTGCCTCCTGCATGTCCCCTGCTGGGAATCGAGCCTGCAACCTGGGCATGTGCCCTAGTCAGGAATCAAACCTCGATCTCCCGGATCTTAGGTCGATGCTCAACCACTGAGCTATGCCAGCAGGGAGAATTTTTTTTTACAGTATTGGCACAGAGACTCACTTATATTATACATATGTTTCCTTTTGCTTTTTCCCACCTAGATTCCACATTTATCCAGTGATCCCAGAGAAGAATAAGCTGATTTTTTAAGTTAACATTAACCCCTTCACATTGCTGGTAATCTGGCAAATGACTGAGCCAACCAGCAGATGAAAATACTCAGTTAAAAACACTTCGTCACTGGGGCAGGAATCTGAGGTGAGCTGGGGCTGCGCTTGATTTGCATCAATGAGCTAATGCCCCTGCAGACCCATCACCATCACCCACTTTGTGCTCATTAATAGACATTGATTTAGCACCAGCAGTATGCCAGCTGCTGATTCGTCTTACAACCGGCACAGCTCCATCTATCTTAATTGATGAGGTAGAGGCAGGATTTTCTCCTTGACTTTTATATTCTCACTTTACTCTTACAATCAGTGGAAGGCTGACTAATGTGGGCCTCACCTTTTTGTTATTCATGATGAAAAACAAGGCTGACACCCATGTCTTCAAGTTGTTTTCATGTGACTACTTCATAGGCCTCCAAATCAGTGCATTGGAAATGCTAACGAGCTTGGAGACATGCAGCCATCTGACCCACCTGCTCTCCAGCTTGCTGAGAAAATCCTGGTGGGAAAATAATCTGCTTCTGTAATGTGCTAATATCCACTGAGCCTAATTCATTGTCCCAAAATGGCCCTGTGCCCTAATTCAATCTCACTCACTCCCACCCCAGTGTAGCCAAAAACATTTAAAGATCAATCCAATCCCGCTTTCCGTTGCGTGGCACCCTGCGCAGGAGGCTGCTCTTTTCCTCCCGAGAGCAGGCTGCCAAGCGGCTGCCCTTGCATTGCTGTCTGAGCTGCTCCAAGCGCATCATCGTAGCTTGCTTTTTCTTGTTTTTATGCAGGACAAACCATGAATCCTTACTAAATGCTAATAAATCTTTGCCCACACTACCACGTATAGATGCGTGAGAATAAGGATAACTGTGAAGCACTTTCAATTAAGAAAAGATGCAAATCCATTCGATCCATTTTAAACGTTGGCTCCACATGTTTGGCAGATGGATGAATAAATGAGAGCATGAACAAGAGAACCTTTTCTCTATCCCCGTCACCACTCTAAGGGTGGGTGAGCTATTGACGGAGCTGATAAGGAGGAGGCATCATGTCCAGCTTACAGGCAAACTTAGTGATTGGTACAGAGACTATCGGGAATAAAGTAGGGCTTGTATCTTTCAACTTTGAATTGTTTTCCAAGTGTAAACGAACCGACAGGATGGTCTCTGAGGCCCCTATCCAAAACTCCATTCTTTAGTGGGACTGGGTTGGAACTGATGGATCTGTCTGGCTGTCTTCCTGGAGCACTGAGCATGGGCACCTGAGAGGGCAGTAGCAGGCTCGAGTGCAGTATGCCAAGGTTGCAAAGTCATTTGAGTAACAAGCCAGGGCAGTTAAGATTGGGGTTAAGAACTCTGGCCTAAATAGCACTGTGTGTGTGTCAACCAACCGAACTAACAAAACAATACCTCATCTCAGCAGATGGGCGTGCAGCATCTCTGCTCCAGGTACTGTGCTGTGTGCCGGAATTACAAAGATACATGAGAAACTGCCCTGGTCTTTGAGACAGTTGTAGTCTAATGGGGAGAAAGACACAAGACTAGGTCGTTTCGATACCAAGGTACTATGAGAGCAGCCATAGAACTCAAATTCTAAAGCCTGAAAGAAATGAGTTAACCTATTTAGGCTTGTGGTATATGCCAGGCACTGTGCTGGGCATATTTCATCTATCATCTCCTTTTAATCTTGGAAGTGTTATGAGATAGACACTCATTATGTTTGTTTTTAACAAAATAAGACACTGAGGTTTAAACAGCACTGGGGAGTGGTGGATTCTGATCACTTTCAACTTACTTAACATGACACACCTGTGTCACGACCTAAAGACCTTATTGGAGAAGAACTGCATTCCTAGTAAGTCCCTCAAGAGGTTTATAATGGGTTCCTTGGGGTTTGAGTGATATTCTAAATTTACTCAGGCTGGGAGACCATTTAGTCTAGTCCCAAGTGGCTAAATCTCTTCTTCTCTCCACAGGGAAACAACTGGAAGGCATCTGGTAAGTTGGGTGGGATCCTTACATTGACTGGTTTACAAAACAAAGCTGCACCTGTGCACTTCAAGTTCCTGCTGTGGTTCCAGCTTGAAGCCCAGCTCTCCACATCGTAAATCTTCAAGGTGTAATGCAGTGCTTCTCAACCAGGGGCTCTCTTGCCCCCGCCCCTCTACCTGGACATTTGACAGTGTCTGGAGACATTTTGGGTGGGTGGGCGGAGGCCAGGTATGCTGCTCTGAACATCCTAAATGCACAGGACAGCCTCACCAACAAAGAATTATTCAGCCAAAACTGGCAGTGGTGCTGGGATTGAGAAACCCTGCCTAAAGAAAGGCAGGATGATGTCCTGCCCACCCCTGACCAAGGTTTCTACAGAAGTCTCAAGGCTCCACAAGTCTGTTAAAACACATCTACTTTGGTCTCTCACTACTAGACCCATCCCTGTCAGACAAGATGGTGGCTGTGGCTGAGCTCTCAGCTCCATTTATGAGGAAGCCATAGGTTAGTATTCAGTCTTGGCTCCCAGACCCTGCTGACATTGAGTTGACCAGAATGACCTTTTGCTGTGTTTGACTCAAACCAAATAATACGAACTTGAAATAGGTCTGCACTTCACATCATCTGGCCTTTCCCTCAGCATGGTCCAGGTGAACTTCTGTTAGTTTAAAAAGCTGGGATATACCTTGGTCTGCAGTCTTTATTTCAGTAATTGATTTGTCAGTATCAGGGTGAATCTCTAGGGACTCCCCTCTGCTCACATGATCTACAGCAGTGATTCTCAACTGGGGAAAATTCTGAAACATTTGGTAATGGCTGAGAACATGTTTGGTTGTCACAACTGAGGGGGGTAGGGGGTGCTACTGGCATCTGGTAGGTAGAGGCCAGGGTGCTGCTAAACATCCTGTACTACACAGGACGGCCCCCACAATAAAGAACTGTCCAGCCCCAAATGTCAGTAGTGCCAAGTTGGGAAACCCTCATCTTGCCTTTGTTTCGTTAGTTTTCTAAGGCTGTTGAACACAGTCCTATCCTTGGGCAGAGATGATTCTCATTGCGGTGTAGTGACTGCTTTTCTCAGGCTGGTTGTAAGTTTTCTGGCTCATTCTCTCTCCTCTGCGTTGCAGGCACACCTCCATAGTTGTACACAAGGATGAGTTCTTCTTCGGCAGTGGTGGGATCTCCAGCTGTCCCCCGGTGAGTGTCTTCCCCGCACCCTGTCCTGCAGCCTCAGGTTCCTGGGGGTTCCCGGAGACCAGGAACTGGGCTGCTACTCTCTGTTCTCGCTTTGGCCCAGTGTATGTAGGTCTGTGGCATAGTCTCTCACAACTACCTGAAAACTCAGCTCAGGAAAACCCTTCCCAGACCCTCCAGCCAGTTGCTCTCCTCTCTGCTCCCACAGCATTTTTGGTCCCTCTGTGTCACATGGAGCATGTTATGGTGAAATGAGCTGTTCCTGTCTCCACAAGGAACTATGCATAAGCTTTGTGAGCTGAGCCTGTGTCTCACTTTTCTGTCCTCATGACCAGCTCAGAGCCTGGCTCATAGTATGAACTCAGCCAATGTGAAGCCAAATGTGAGGGTTCTGAAAAGTAAAGTGAGTTGCCCAAAGTTACACAGTCAGAAAGTGGTACCAGTACTAGAACTCAGGTCTCCGACTCTAAAGCCCATGCCATCTTCCAAAAAAGTTCTGTGTCACTGTCTAAGGATTATCACAGGAGGTGCTCAAGTCACATTGCCATTCATTATAGTACCCATAAATGGGAAGTCACTCTTGGTTTCTTTTCACTGGTCCCACCTCCTGTAACATCCTTCATTA
Organism: Miniopterus schreibersii; assembly: GCF_964146895.1. Taxonomy (NCBI): domain Eukaryota; kingdom Metazoa; phylum Chordata; class Mammalia; order Chiroptera; family Miniopteridae; genus Miniopterus; species Miniopterus schreibersii. The sequence continues at coordinate 183,129,193 of NC_138102.1, read as the reverse complement.
ATCCCAGTTGATTCTACCTTGTAAATATGTCTTAAGTCAGTCTGTCTCTCTTCATCTGTCCCCTTTTCTCCAGAGCTTTCACCTAAATCCAGGGCCACCCTCATGTCTAGCCTGAACCACAACAATGCATCTCCTCTTCTTTGTCAGTCAGTTCTCCCCATGGAGGCAAAGTGACCTTTTCACAGTGAAAATCTAATCATGGCATTTCCCTGCTTAAGTCAGACTCTCCCCATTGCTCTTGGAATAAAACCCAGGAAGCTCAGCGTGACGTCCAAGGCCCTAACTGGTCTCGGTCTCCCTCTCTTGGTGGCCTCTTTTCAATTCATGCCCTTGCCCACTCCTCTCTCTCCTCACTCCTTGAACAGGCCTTGGCCATTTGAACCTGTCCTCTGACTTCAGTCCACCTCCCTGTCCCTCGCCTTGTTATGCCTCTCCATCCTTCAGATCTGAGCTCAGTGCCACATTCTCAGGCAAGTCTTCCCTGGTCCTTCAGACTGAGGTGTCCCCTGTCATATCTACTGACGGCATTCTGTAGCTTTCCAGCAAGACCCTTATTGCAACTCATACTAATACATTGGTTTATGGAATATTTTGTCTGCCTTTCCCGCTATACAATAAGCTCCCTGAGGGCAAGAACCTCACCTGTTTTGTCCACATCATGCCCCAGTGCCTAGCTAAGGCCCGCACATAGTAAATTCTCAGTACGTATTTATTATGTGAGTGAAGAATGGGAGGGTCAAATAGTGACCTCCTGTAAGTCATCATTTTTCTCTGACTACCGTGAGTGTCCTGCTCACCATGCCTTCCCCAGCGTCAGGTACACAGTAGGTGCTCACTAGCTATTGCATACATTCACAGTCTTTGCGGGGAGCTCTTCTCTGGAGCCCTCACTTTTCCCCAGTTCACTCCCAGTACCGTCCTCCCCAGTGATCCTGTTGCTTCCCCTTGGCTGGTTTGCCCCTGGGCCTCAGTGCCCCTTGGTCTCTGTGGCAGTCTGTTAGCCCCTGGCTGAGGGTTTTCTGTAGGCCTTTGAGGGGCCATTAACTCCCTCGCCTGTTGAACCCTATTAGCATCGTCGGATTATCCTCTCAGATCATAAAAGAACTGAATTGTGGGAATATTTGCCAGCCGGCCAGATTTCTCACTGTCCTTCACATTTTCCCGTGTTCAGGGGTATTGATCATGTCACCAGAAACACTGGCTGCTCACCTTCTGAGTGTGGGCATAGAAGGTGGCCTGGCAAGGGGGAGCCATTTCTAATTGTCCTGCTCTGCCCTCGTGAGCAGACATGTTGGGGACAAAGGGAGACAGATTCTGGGCTCCTATCTTTTTAGCAACTGAATGAGTCGACAGCATCAGGAGTCTGACCTGCATGAGACTCAGTTTCCCGGGGCCCCACCAGAAACTAGAAGCCCGACTTAGCCATCTTTCTAGGCCTGGCAATGGGAAGTCTTTAGGAAGCTCTAAGCCGCTATAGCCCTGATACAACTAGGAAATAACCGTCTTCATCTGCCCTGGGTGCTCTGAAAGTTAAAAGTTGTCAGAACAGAGCATTTGTGGTCATCCATGGAAAGGCACATTAAAAAATTCAACAGAAATGGTAATTTAATGACTCTCTTTGGGTTGGCTCTTTTAGGGAGGGACATTGCTTGGGCCCCCAGACTCTGTGGTTGATGTGGGGAGCACAGAAGTCACAGAAGAAATCTTTCTGGAGTACCTGTCCTCCCTGGGGGAGTCTCAGTTCCGGTGAGTGGAGACAGGGGTGGTGGTTAGTTGTGTCTGTCTCCCCCACTAGATAATCAGCCACCAGAGGACAGCCACCAGGTCACATCCCCCTGCGCACTCAGCACAAGGTCTGGCCCAGCATTTGCTGAGTAAATATGAAGAGAAGGCAGAAGAGCTCAGCGTTGCCCCGAGGCCAATATCGCATCCTAGCAGACCTTCTGCTGGGACTTTGAGGGAAGGACGGGCTATTGATTCTTTCTGGTTAAAATCAGCTGTTGCTATCTCAGCAAATGCTGCTCTCAACCCACACTGGCCAAGTATTCTGTCCTGAAAATAAAAAACAAGGTTTGTGGAGGGGCTGGGATAAAACACAAACTTGAGCAGATTTTCTCTTAAAGAAGCTTTAGTCAATTTCAGTGTGTTAAACTCTAACCCAGGAGCTCTGCTTTTGTGAACGTAAAGATTCTCCTGAAATTATAGAGGAGCCTCTTGTTTATATCTCATCCTTTTCTTCAAAATCTGTTTCAATGGTCCAGTGAGGCAAATCAAGCAGCCCGTGGAGCATGCGAGAGGAGGGAAGTCAGTCCTCAAATTCAGCTATCTCCCCCTTCCATGACCTGGTTTGAGATATTTCATACACTTGCTTGCGACCTCTCATAGCTGTGCTCCTTTCTCACAACGCACAGAGGTGAGGCCTACAACCTCTTTGAACACAACTGTAACACCTTCAGCAACGAAGTGGCACAGTTCCTGACGGGGCGGAAGATCCCTTCTTACATCACTGACCTGCCCTCTGAAGTTCTCTCCACGTAAGTGACCTCTGTCTCTGCCCTGCCTTTGAAATCCCCATCCGCAGCCAGCGCCACTCCCCTGCCCATGTCTGCCCTCCCCTGGTCTCGGCAGAATCCTCCCAAGCTGGGTGGGCTCTGTCATGGCAGCTCAAACGTGGACAGCCGCCATTTTCTCTTCTCACCGATACCCACCTGTTACTTCACCCTGCTTGAAGTTGGACCACTCTACCCTGGCCTGAGTGTGACCGCAGAACTTAGAAACCCACTTGTGCAGAATCCTGGCACCTGTCTTTCCCACTGCATGTGAAGCATGCCACTCCCCAGAAGCGCCGGCGTAAAATGCAGTTTTAGATGGCGGAGCAGAGAGTAGGTCAGAGAATTCGGAAGGCGGCTATTTTAGTCTTTCTCCCTCTGCAGCATGAGCTCTTTGACGCCCTCAAAGACAGCTTCCTACTTGCCCTCGTAGCTTGTGGGCCATCACCCAGGCAGTGTCCCCTAAAAGGACACACACCCACCCAAAGCCATCACACCCCTCCCTCCTTTGCTATTGGCCATGTCCATTTGTTGGCTCTGACTCAGTTTCTCCTGAACTGAGGCCCTGTCCAACAGGGATCCTGGCAGGTTTAGCAAGCTCAGCAAGCTGAGCTGTTTTCACACCTGGGTAGGAACTGCTCAGAAAAAATTGCCTAGGAAACAAGGCTGCTATGTCAGGTCGGTGAGGAAAGCCCCGTCTCCCAGCCCTGGCCCTGCCTGCCTTGGTGGGTGTGTTCAACCCCACCACCTTACCACAGGATCTAGGTTATGGCACCCTGAACAAACTTGGGTAGCTAGAATGTTCTTGCTGTCATTATTTGTTGGGTAGAGTCCCTGGACTTGTCTGAATTAGGGTTATTATTTCTGTGTCATCTGTTTATGCCTTGGAATACTTCATTCCCTTTGAACTTGGGGACAATTTTCAAAAATGGCCTTTTCCACCAAAGGAAAACAACGCAGTAACTGAGATGTGTTGTGGGCAACATGTTTTAAGGTTGAAGTAATCTTGGAAAGTCTGAGATCCAGTATTTGCAGTTTTGTCCCAGCTAAGCCCCTCTGAGGACAAATGGGGAGCCCTTTACAAAGTGGCATTAACCCCTGACAACCTGCATTTGTCACTTTTCCTGATTCTTCCCTGTATCCCCAGCAGACCTCAGTTCCTGGTGGACCCTCACTCCTGACTTTACCTTTCTCATGTCCTTTTTTTTTTTTTAACCTCAGCTTCCTCATTAAACTTTATTTTTATCTTCTTATACCATGAGAATGAAAGATACAAGTACAGAAAGTACAGGAAGCTCTAGTTCCCACTATGCAACCAGCCTATTGAAGCCCCAGCTAACCATGACCTAGAGGTGAAGGTAGTGAGATGGTAGCATCTATGGGGGAGAGGACCCTAGGAGTCAAAATGCAGAGCAGGCTATGTAGAGATCCCCTCCATGAGAAAGCAGGCGGGAGGTAAGTGAGAGTGAAATGAGGTGAGGGTGTCCTCCCCGTGTGGCAGTACCGCTGGCCCTGTGGCTGGAGCTGGGCATGCTGGCCCCCTGCGCCTCCCTGCACCCCAGAGCCCACCCCAGCTCCTGTGTCTGTTTTCTCCGCAGCCCCTTCGGACAGGCCCTGCGGCCCCTCCTGGATTCCATCCAGATCCAGCCTCCTGGAGGGAGCACCGTGGGCCGACCCAATGGCCAGAGCTAACAGGACTGCATGGGACCGCCCTGCCTCACCAGGGCTTTTCCTTTTTAAACAAAACAAACCCTACCAGATTTCTATTTTATAATTTTACATCAGAGCTAACAACCAGGGGACAGCTTTTTAAATTTCCCAGGGAAGGAGATCATCAGGCTGCATGTAGGACAATGCTGCTAAGAAACAGAACACAACGCCACCCCTTCTAATAGTATTATACTAATTTATTAAGGCTGTCTTGTCTGTGCGTTCACTTGTGACGCTGGTTCCCAAGCGTCCTTCACGCTCGAGAAAGGGGGGGAGGTGTTTAAGCAGAAAGCAGGAAGCACAGTTTGGGGGAGCCCCAACCTAGAACCTCTTTCCAGAGAATGCCCATGCTCCACCCAGGTTGCCACCACCTGTGGAACCCAGGAGAGTTTTACAACAGCCATGACCTGCAAGCAGTTCCTCTCTAGTTTAAACGAACCAAAGGAGTTGGTGCACGTGGGACCAGTTTCAGGATGACTCACCCAACCCAAGTGAACTAAGTCCGTGAGACCAGAGCTGGAGCAGGCAGAAGCCGCAGGTTGGAGGGAGAGTGACAGCAAGTGTCAGTCAGAGAAACCAGGATAAAGCCATTCCTCCTGCCTCCTACACTGATTGCCAATCTCTGACATCACTTTTGGAGAACCTGCCTCGCTGCCTACAGGCTGCTCTTCCTCAGCATAGCTGGCCTGTCGTAATTAATGAAGGTCTGGGCTGGAGCGGCAAAGACCCAGGCCTTTTGTCTGCAAGTAATAACGTAGGTTATTGTAGTCACTGTACCCACCCCACCCAGACCAACCTGCAGTATTCAGCTGGGGACCAAGGGAAAATGTCCCGGATAAGAAGGAATAATAAATGCACAATCAAGGTGGCAAGAAACTTAGAGTTGTTTCTGATAGGAATTTGTACGGCATCCTGAAAGTGTTTTGAAGATACATGTTTTGTTGTCGTTCTGACTTTAAGGAAGCGTCGGGGATGGGGGGTACATGGCCGTTCCCTTGTGAGCTGCTGCTGAGAGCTTACAGGCAGGGAACAATCTGGAAGTTTCTTACCTAGAGAGGATTTTAGATTCCCTTTCTTCACTGAGCCTCCCCTTAAGTTAGCTTTTGGGGAAATGAGGGTGGAGAGAGGACTCAGCTACCAGGTACCTGAGGCCCAGCTCTGGCATTCTTGGGCCCCTCTTGCCACTCCTGCCACTTCTCAGACTTAAATTATGTTGTGTTTCCTGGGGTCCAGCCTGCGGCAGGTGCCTTTTCTCTCCAAAAGCTGCTGCTCACCTCTGGCCTCCTCTCCTCCTGTGTGTGCCATCTGCCAGAGCAGTTGGCATCGTCTGGGTCTCAGCTAAAGGAAAAATGTTACTCTGCCTTAGTGTCTGCCTCTGACCTGACCAGCTGCAATGTCAAGTGACATTTTGGAACTTTTTAGATTGGAGACCAAGCCAATGAGCAGTTTAATTCTTCTTGAGACCCACTCATTTGCCAGAATGCATGGCAGTGATACACGAGAGCAGAAACTGGCGGGGACGCTCACTTAATGTTCACCGACTGGCAGAATGGACCATGGAGAATGGGTTTCTCCCAGGAAGGCCGCATGTTGGTCCAGGCTTTGCTTCCCACCTGAGTCTCTCCGTTTCCAGCTTGCCTTGTCCAGCCCTCTCTCTGCCAGGCTCTTGCTCCAGACACCTCCACACAGCTCTAGCCAAAAGGCACTGAGCATCACAGGCTCCTCCTCTCTCCCCCCCATCTCCAGGCCTAACTGGTTTCGCTCCTACCAGCAGCCACCTCCAGACCCAGCGCTGTACTGAAAAATGGCTCCCCTAAGAGACTGAGTCACTTGGTTCATTGAAAGTCCCCTTCATGCCCAGCAGCCATTTGTGCCAATGCCTGCACCCCAGGGAGAGACAGAGGTCAGTGAGCCATCTTCTCAGAGCCCTGCAGGAAAGCAGGCTCTCACCCCTTCCCCCACCCAAGTCCCACTGGCACTAACTCGGAAGCCCAGGCTCCGGCTCAGCCCCCCAGCCCATCCGCACATTTCTCTGTCTCCCAGCACCTCAGGAGCGTGTCCATTGTACCCAGCTAGCTCCACGTGGGCGTGCATGGGTGACAAGTGAGCCATGTGTGATCATAGAGCACAGCGAACACCTCTGTAGAGGTCCGCTGGTTCAGAGGGACACAGAGGAAGGAGGGATGAGACTGGCACCCCTCCCAGAAATAAAGCTTGTACCTTTGAGATTTCTTTTTGCCCTTGAAGTAAACTAATAACTGTGTTTAGTGCGGAGGTGTTTGCTGGTTTTCTTTGATGTTTTTTCTAATGCAATAAACTCACTCTGCCTGCTGCGCTTGTGTCATGATTGACAGTCCAGGTGTGTGTCCAACATGAAGCAGCCCTGCTCCTTGATCTGCCTCCCTCCGAGCTTGACTTGGCTGAGTCTGGGTGTGCTGCCTTTGCTTGGTTGGAACCCTTACACATAAGAAGTGACAGCAGAGGAGAGTGTGTGACTCTCACCATTGGATTATTAGGATGGGGAACGGGCCCAGAGAGAATGCTGCCTACCCAAGGTCACCTCACAGCTTGTGGTGGAGTAAGACTCGAAAGCCTGGTCTGCTGGCCCCAACTTCTGAGATCTTCCCCTACAGGACTGTGTCCATCGGGCCATGTCTGTCCTCACCAAAAAGTATTCACTTCTGGTTTCAGTTTGGCTATAGTCTGGGTCTGTGACCACAGAGATCTCTCCCCACCTTGCTACCGTAACCTCATTGAACAAGTGTTGGGTGGCAGATCTCCAGACACCCCCCGCTACTACCAGAAGCCCAGCCTGCGCTGGTGTTTTCACACAGCGGACTGGAAATATGGGTCCTGGTCCCACTTTCAGATGAGAAACTAAGTTATCCAAGCGGCAGGTGGCTGGGCCCTTGAATCCAGGCCATGTTCTCGCCACTGAGGCATTGCTGAGGCTCTGTCCAACACTAGCTTAAGAATAAAACAAGATGCTCTGTCTCCAGAGGACACGGAGCAGGTGGCTTTGGCTGACATATTTGCTTCCTGAGAGCTGACCTGTTCAGAGACAGGAGTCCTTAGAAGTGCCTGCCCTGAGATCACACACCCTGGGCCTAAGTTCTAACTTTGCCACTTGTGGGCCATTCTGTTTGTCTCATCCGTAAGACGGGGCATTCCAATGGGACCTATCTCACAGGGTGGCTTTGAAAAGAGTCAATGTAAAGTGCTTTGCCCAGTGCCTGGCACAGTTTAGGTGTTCAGTGGATATAAAACTGAGGGCAGAATTCATTCAACAGCCACTGACTGAGGACTGCGAGCCAGCTCCATGCAGAGGCCCTGGCAGTCCTCCCTGCTGAGGACAGTTTAGAAGACAAGGCACTGTAGACATGCACCACCCACTTCTGGAGGAAATGGCAAGTCAATCTGGAGTAAGTTCATTCAACCCCACAAGCGTTTCCCTGGAAGCCCACTGTGTGCCGCGCAGAGAATATTTCTGGGGAGGCTGGGAGACAAGGGTAGACAGTCATCTCAGGTGGCGATGGTGCTTGGGAAGAAATAAAACCAGGTGGCAGCATAGTGCGGGGGGGGGGGGCGGTTGTTAGGAGCTGGGGAGGGTTTGTGTGATGTGATGTTTAATCTGAGACCTAACAAAGCGCAGATGTGAGGGAAGAGCATTCCAGGCACAGGGAGCAGCAAGTGAAAAGAACATTGGAGGGACTAAGGGGGCCTGAGTGGCCGGAGCACCAAAGCAATGGGGCGGGGGATGAGGCTGGAGCAGCCCATGGGTCGCACGGCACAGGGCCTTGTAGGTCAAAGAATGACATGATCAATTGCTATATTGATGCCAGACTGGGGCAGGGGGCCAAGAGGGGCATCAGAAAATTGGGGGGGGGGTAATGCAGTTGTCAGGCAGGAGGTAAGCTGTATTGTGCGTCACTATGTGCCCAAAGCTGTGAAGAAGCCTTGGAAATTGGTTCGGTCCCTGCCCCATGGAGCTCAACATGTGACGAACAGAATGCAACAGAAACTTGAAGGCCAGAGCTGCGGAGACTGCAGAGCGGCTGTCAGCCACTCGCCCCGCTTCCATGAGCTTTTACTGGGTTACTCCAACTTTGATTTGGAGTGTGCTTAGATTTCCTTGATTCTTCCAAAATGAAAATAAGTTTTTGGTTATATGAGTATAAAGGTAATATATATTTAGAAAATATAAGCAACCAATACAAAGACGAGAAAGTCACCCAGGATTCCATCATCCTGAGAAATGTTAGCATTTGTGAACATCTTTGCAGATGTTCGTGAGGACTTGAGGACACACAGTAGATGTAGACGTGCTGTGTGGTACCTGGCTTTGTTCTCTCAACATGTAGTGAGGCTCTGGTGAACACACAATACAGTGTACAGATGATGCGTTGGGGAACTGTTCCCCTGAAAACTTTATAATTTTGTTAACCAGTGTGATCCCAATAAATTCAATAAAGGGGAAAGAAAAATATGTAGTGAGGCTCCAGCAAGATAAGATTAGGCTGCTCATCGCAGACGTGTGCATGGAAGCAGGATGGCTGTGGAGTGGGAGCCGGCGCAGTGGGAAGGTGCCTGCTGGCCATTGCACCGTGAGACCCACGTCTCCTCAGGCTCACACAGGGGCTCTAGCCAGAGGGCAGGCAAAGAACCCACTAGGTGTCTGGCACATTCCTGATTGTGAGCCCTTGGCCACGGAGTCTGGCTGCTTTGGGAGGGGACTTCGGGCTCCTGGTCAACCTTGAAGACGAGGGTTTCAGAACCCTGCGGAGATTTCTGTTCCATTTCCCCCGCTGAAAAGAGCCTGGCAAAGTCACGCTGCAGTGAGAGAGATGGACCCCAGGTGGCGCTGTGCACCGCACGCCGCCAGCCACAGCCGAGCTCGGCTGGCTGGAGTACCGCAGGTCACGTGGCTTGCCCTGCTCCCCACACACCTCTACACTTCGGTGGCCCCCAAAGAGACCACGGGGCAACATATTCATCAAGGCCCTTCTCTGTCTTGTCCCCGGACCTCTCCAACCCCCACACCCTGCTGCAAGAGCAGGTTCCTGGCACTGCAGGTAGTTTCCACCTCTGTCCTCAATTTACCATTTGCTCCCCACCTATCCTCAGAGCAAACCCCTCACCTAGTGCCAAAGGCCCAGCACCAGCACTTCCTCCGCAAAGCCTTCCTGACCTCTCCCCACCTACAGCCTCCCCTTCCCTTCTGTGGGTGCCTCCCGGGACACTCCTGCCAGCTGGGGCAGGGCCTAGTAGTGCCCAGCACTGAGCATGGGGCCTGGCACAGAGCTGCCATCAGGGAGTGAATCAGTCCCAGTAGGCCCACATTGAGGGGGAGGGGCAGGTCATAAAAAACCCTGAACCTGGATTTAGAGCCGCCTGGATTGACCTTGATCAAGGACTTCCCTTCACTGAGCCTCAGTTTATTCTCTGTAGAATAAAAACTATGGGTCGAATAGTCTCGATGACCCCTCCAAAGTGGGACTCCTCTCTCCACCACTGGTATGAGAGGTGAGGAATGACTTGCCCAAGGTCTCACAGTCCTTGGGGCTCAGGTCTGAGCCACAGAGATCACTAACCCCAGATGTCAGGAGGCTGCTGTCCTTGCTTCTTAGCCCCAGGTGGGGTAGTGCTGGGACCCAGCCATCTCTGTCCCCACTGACTTCGGCTGAGGGAGTCCCAAGGGGGCCTGTGCCAACCCAGCAACAGCCTCCACCCCCTCCACAAACCACCTCTAAACATGCGCACTTCAGCTGGTTCAAATTTAATGTATTTGTTTATCGTGAAAACAATGTGAGCTCTCGGCAGGCATTTTGGAAAATGAAGAAAAAACACCCAACACCCACAGTCTCCCCAGCCACCCACTGCTCCAAACCAAGATGGAATTAAAACCAGCAATAGTCCTGACCAGCTCTCTGCAGAGCCTCTTCAAGCACATCTCCTCCCCTGCACCCTCATCTAACAGCCCAGAAAGGCTGCAGTGGTGGTCCCATTTACTGATGAGGAAGGGGCTCAGAGAGTGGGAGGGACCTGCCCAAGGTCACCTGGCCGGCTGGGAGGGGCAGCCCCAGGAACTATCAGTGTGACTGTACACCCACTACACCTGGGCCGCCCCCTTGGACTCGACTGCCCACCTTCAGAAGGTCATACCCCGGCTGGGAAAAGAGGGTCAACAGCCCTATATTCATTCAGCAACATGATGCTTGGTCTTCCACCAAGGGGCAGGGAAAAGCCTGGGCTCCAGGGGAATGGAACTGAGTGTGAATCCTGACTGTTCTGTGTGACCTGGGAAAGCCACTTTGTCTCTCCGGAGTCAGTATCTGGGTCTAAAAATTGAGTATAAGAGTATTCACCTCAGAGGATTCTGGCAAAAGAAAATGAAACCCCCAAGGTACGCGCTATACTGCCCAAAGCAAACATGGAAGTCACTAACCTGCAAACCTCAGCCAACTGGATGGCCCAGAAGAACCTAGCCTTCCTCCCTGAGCAGGATCCTGCCAGGATGGGGTCTTGGGACCCCTGCCTTCAGGCCTGGCTTCCTTTGGTGCTCTGGAAACACCCTTCTGGCCAGTCCTTCCAGTCCCAGTTTGCCTAATCCTGCTCCTTGCTTTCCCCAAGGCCTCCCCAGGGCCTCATCTGAACACCAGTTGCCAGGGATAAGCCTCCCTCTTAAAGGGACATACTGGTGGCCATAAAGGCCACCCTATCTGGTCTTCCTGGGTTTGTGTCTCAGGGCAGTTCACTCCCCCTCTCTGGGTTTCAATATCCTCATTACTGAAATGAGCTGTGGTGAGAATTCAGGGAGAGATTATGAAAGGTATTTGCAAGGAAACTGGTTCACTACAGGTCTAAGGCATAGGTGTGCTATTGTTGGGAGCTTATCTTTGTCTTTGAAAAGGTGGAACCAATCCATAGGAGACAAACCTTGTCCTGCTCTATGGGCCCCATCCTACAGCTTCTGGATTCCAGCACCAGGGGCGAAGCCCAGGCATCTGCATTTAACCAATTCCCTAGGAATTCTTTTTTTTTTTTTTAATTTATCTTTATTGTTGAAAGTATTACAGATGTCCCCTTTTTTTCCCCATTGATCTCCTCCACCCTGCAACCACCCCACCCCTAAGCCTTCCCCATACCAATGTCTGTGTCCATAGGTTATGCATATAAGTATATAAGTTCTTTGATTAATCTCTCCCCACCCACTCCCCACCCCACCTTCCCTCTGAGATCCCTCAGTCTGTTCCATGTTTCTATGTCTCTGGAGCTTTTATTTTATTTTTTTAATTCTCTGACGGTTAATTAAGCCAGGGGATTCCTTTTTTAAAAAAATTTATTTATTGAATTTTAGAAACAGAGAGATAGATTTGTTGTTCCACTTTTCATTGGTTGATTCTTTTTTTTATAATATGTGAGGTGTTGTTGTTTTTTTATTTTAGAGAGAGAGGAAGGGGGGGAGAGAGATAGAAACATGGGTGAGAAAGAAATATCAATCTACTGCCTCCTGCACCCCCCTACTGAGGATAGAGGTTCCCCCCCCCCCCCCCCGCAATCTGGGAACTGAACTGGCGACCTCTCAGTGCATACATAGGGCAATGCTCAACCAGCTGAGCTGCACTAGCCAGGGCATAAATGTTCTTTTTTTAAAAAATATGTTTTTATTGATCTTTAGATAGAGAGGAAGGGAGATGAAGGGAGAGGGATAGAGAGATAGAAACATCTATGAGAGAGAAATATTATCAATTGGCTGCCTCCTGCATGCCCCCCACCGGGGATCAAGGCTACAACTCAGGCATGGGCCCAGACTGGGAATCAAACCATGACCTTCTGGTTCTTAGGTCAGTGCTCAATCACTGAGCCACACTGGCTGGGCATTAATGTTCTCTTAGAGTTCGAGTCTTGACTCTGACTTCTTTCCTAGCCAGAACTCAAGAACAGAGGTTGCTGAACCCAGGTCTGGTTTGACCTCATTGGTCTAACACCTGGTGCCTTTCCGCCACTGCCAGCATCTTATAGATGGACCATGGTTAACTTATCCAATCCCCAATTTCTTTTCTTATATTCACAATTTTAAGACTTTTGACGGGCAATGACTGTTTAATCAGTAACAGTATCAAGCACATCTATACAAATTCTCCTTTGGAATAGGCCTGCTGTGTGCCTGGTCCTTTGTGGGCTCTTTTATTTCATGTGCAAGGCAACACTACACAGTAGATGGTGTTTTTCCCATTCTGCGGATGGAGACACACAACTTCAGAGAAGCTAGGTGACTTGTCCAAAGTCACATAGTGGTGGAGCTGAGAAGACACCTGGAACTGACTCCAGAGTCAATGTGATGATCAGATAGTTATGAATAGAGGGATCCAGTAAGGATTTTTGAAGACGGTGGACCGTGAGCTGAGTCTTACGGCGTGGACAGAAGGACAGCAGGAGGGGAAAGCCAGCTGATAAAGTCCAGAGCTTGAGCAAAGGCCATCAGATTTCTTCAAGCTCAAGATTTTTAGGGCAAAGGTATTAGCTGGGAGGGGCGAGTCATGGAGTGATTGATGGCAGCGGGGGAGAGTGGGGACAGTCCAGCCCTCTCCCCGCCTGGCCCGGGACTGTCGCTTCCAGGCCCCGCCCCCGTCCAGCCCCTCCGTCGCCAGTTGAACTAAGAATCCTCCGGCGGGGGTCCCACTCTGGCCCGGCCCCTCTGAAGCTTCCTAGTCCAATCACCCAGCGCGGCTCGGGCCCAGGCCCCGCCTCCGATCGTCCCTGCGGGGCTGTGCTCCGCCCCATTCCACGCCCCTTCTCGGCCTGGTCCAATCAGAATCACCCTTACAAGTCCGCTCAGGCCCCGCCCAGGCCCCACCCAGGCCCTCCCCTTCCCCGGAGACCACGCCCTGGCCACGCCCTCTCGCGACCAGGCCTTCCTGAGGCCCCGCCCCCCGCTCCGGCCCGCCCAGGCCCCGCCCTATCCAGCCTCTTCGCGGCGCAGCTCGGGCGGCCGCCTCCTGCGACTCCGCCCGCCGCCCGGAGCTGCAGCCATGGCTGTGACCGCTGAGGGCGCCCGCAGGAAGGAGCGCGTCCTCTGCCTGTTTGACGTGGACGGGACCCTCACGCCCGCTCGCCAGGTAGGGCCCCGACGTTCGGAAGCTCCGGTCGGGAATGTCACGCGGACACCCGGAGGCCGAATGCGGTGCCTGAGGCGGACTGACCCGGCCCTTGGAGACCCAGTGTGAGACGCAGGGGTCCCCGGCCCCTGACACCGGGGGGCCGCCCGCTGGGAGGGAGGGACACCGGGCCCTCAGGCCACAACCCCCGGGCGTCCTCGCCCGCCGGCCCTGGAGCATCCGGGCTGCGTCGACTCCGGAGGGCGGAGGCTGCGGGAGGGGCCTGGCTTCCTCACGCCGCCGAGCCCCGGCTCTCCCGGTTCAGCCGTAGGACGCACCGGTAGCCGGAAGCCGGCGTCCGAACCCAGGGCTTCAGATGGGCTGGGAGCGCATCCAAGCGTCAGAGACCCCACCTGGTGGGGGCAAAGGGGTCTCGGAACCACCCCACCCGACCTTTGCAGGCCTGGGCCTGGGTCTAGTGTCTCAAGCCTCTCTTCCGCTTTCCTTCCCACCCCCAGCGGGGAGGGAAGGAGGAAGGGCTTACTATACCTTTTCGATTGAGTCTGGGCTCTGCCCACCTGGAGTTGAGAGTTCCCAGGCCTAACCTGGCCACGCTGGGGACACTGTGGCGCTGGGAAGGTGGGAGTGCAGTTCTTCTAAAGGCGTCGCAGCGTGTTGATCCTCCAACCTCTGCTCCACACCCAGTTTCTCTCCCTTTGGATTTCACCCTGGATGAGCCCCCAGACCCATCCTCACCAGCTGGATGCTTGGATAAACAGGCCTCTTTCTTGCCTGCCCTAAGTGTACTCCACCCACTACTCTGAGGCCACAAGGGTACTCCACCCACTACTCTGAAGCCACAACTACTAAGGGATCTCCTAGAGCAGGGGCTGGGTTACAGGGCAGAAACTGATGGGAACACAGGTCTTAGTGTCCCCTCGTAGGTAGGATAAGCCCGATCCTCTCCCCTCTGGGAGGGCTCTGGCTTGGGCCCTGAGGGCACAGGGAGGAATCAGGCCTCCCTGCCCTGCAGCAACTCTCCCAGAGTCCTCCTGGATGGGAGAAAGCTGACAGTGGAGAGAGAGTGGCAGGGTCTAGGAGCGCCTCTTACTCTTTCCTCTTACTCCTTTCCTCTTACTCTTTGCTCCTCTGACCCAGCAGCCTGTAAAAGTGTGTTAATGCTGTCCATCAGTGTTATTGCCAGGCCCTGTCGTTAGTGCTTTTTGAAAGTTAATTTTTAATTATACAGGCATTCATGAATGCATTCTCTAGTAAAGAATGAAAACAACAGAAGGCTAAAGACCCCTCTGACTATGTCAGGATCCAACCCTCTCCCCAAAGTAACCTGGTTGCCTGTTGTGTGGCTTCCTTCCAGAGCTCTATCTGGATCTCTCTTTGCCCAGAGGAAATATTAAGCGTTGTTTTACGAGGCTTTTTTTAAAAAATCAGTGGTATCATACATCATACTGTGTGTGCCTTCCTGCAACTTGCTTTTTTTTTTTTTTAATTGATTTTAGAGAGAGAAATATCAATTTGTTTTTCCACTTATTTATGCTTTCATTGATTGATTCTTGTATGTGCCCTCACTGGGAATTGAACCCAAACCTTGGCGTATCGGGACTACACTCTAACCAACTGAACTACCCAACCAGGGTCAGCAACTTGCTTTTGACAATTACCATGTCTTGGGACTCTCCCATGTCTGAAGTACAGGCCTGCCTTATTCTATGTAACCACAGTATACTATTTCAGAGCAGGTGTGTGCCATTCTGATTGACACGCATGTAAGTTGTTTGCAATTTTCCACTATTATAAGCCATACCTCAATGAACCTCCATATACACGTGGGCAAGAGAAGTGGAAATTCTGGGTGATGGGACACGTGCATTTTAAGTTTTAATAGATCTTGCCAAATTGTCCTCCAAAATGGCTGTACCAGTTCACGCTCCCATCAGCAGCATTTGAAAATGCCTGTTTCCTCTGTATCGTCATCCACTCTTGATATTGTCAGCTTTGAATATCTAGCTGTTTGAAAACATGGGTTATAACTCATTAGTTTAATTTCCTTGGTGGGGAATCTTTTCACGTAATCAGTCTCCAATTAATTGCTTGTTCATTGCCAAGCACGTCCTAACAGTGACCCCCCCCCCCAGGTTGCTACTGTGATCCCCATTTTATAGATGGGACAAAGAAGGCAAAGGCAAAGCCATTTGCTCAAGGTCATCCTGCTATTGAGGGACTTGAGCCAGAGTTTGAACCCAAGTGCAACTGATTTTTTAAGATTTGTGTTCTAAACCTTGAACTGCCTCAGATCCAGGTGGAACATGGGCTCCCTGGATTCTGAGCACTGAGTGAGGGCTAAGTGGAGGCCTCAGACATGCTGACAGCCAGAATCCTGTGCTTCCCTGCCCCGCTGCAGAAAATTGACCCTGAGGTGGCTGCCTTCCTGCAGAAGCTTCGAAGTAGGGTGCAGATCGGTGTGGTGGGCGGCTCGGACTACTCTAAGATTGCTGAGCAGCTGGGAGAGGGGGATGAAGGTAGGAGGAGCAGGCCAGAGCCAGCTCCATAGTCCCATAGTCGGGATGGGTATGGGGGTGGGAAGTTCGGGAGATTCCTGGACCATTGTGCCTTTAAAGACCCTGTCCTGCTTCTGTGGGACAAAGGAAGTAGAGGGAACAGCCAGATGTTACCCTTACTGTTTCAACCACCTTTTAGTGAGTATCTACTTTGTGCCAGGCTTTTTTTTTTTTTTTGAAAAACAGCAGGGAACAAAGCAGGCAGAATCCTACCCTTATCTAGTTTACATTCTCAGTTCTCCCTGGTGAGTCTCTATTTCCTCATCTTTAAAATGGGCATAATCAATGATGGCTACCATTTGTTGAACATGACCATGTGTTAACTTTCTTTCATTTAATCCTCACAACTATGCTTCAGGGTGGACATGATTATCCCATTTCACAGAGGAGGATTCTGAAGTCACCCAGGAAGTTTTTGGACACAGACCCCTGTTCTCAGCTGAATTCCTGATCTTAGCTCAGGCAGATGCTCCAGCTCCTCAAACCAGAAACTTCCTTGAATTTCCCCTTTCCCACCTGTTCATTCCATCAGCCAGTCCAGAAATATGTCCCAGGTGATCACCTTCCATCTGCACCCTCCAACAGCCTCTGGCTGTGTTCCCTGCACCTCTCCACTCCTGCCTACTCCAGCAATTTCTTGGGGTAGCCAGAGTTGAAAATTCCCTCATGCAACCAGCCCTGACAACATGGAAACCCATGTGCAAAAGAACTGTGGTAGCACCAAGTGGAAATGACGCCCTCTGCTGGGCAGTCCTGGAAAGCTTTCAGAGGAGGGAGCTAGCCTTAGAGTAGAAGGGGAAGGGACGGGAAGGACATTCTAGGCAGAATGACCTGCATGAGCAAAGGCCTAGAGGTGTGACTGGCTTTTTTGCTTTTTTTGGAAAAAAACCAAAGCTGCAGAAGATGAGAAGTACAGAAAAGCAGGCTCAGGATGGAACTAATGGGCTTTGAATGCCAAACCAAGAAGTGTGGGCTTCATCTCTTTCCTTGGCTCTGGGTACCTGATCCTATGCTCTCTCTTTCTCCCCTGGCCTGTCCGTTTCCCTGAAGTCATCGAGAAGTTTGATTATGTGTTTGCTGAGAATGGGACAGTGCAGTATAAGCATGGACGATTGCTCTCCAAGCAGGTCAGTACTCCCCCTAGGGTCTTAGCCCAGGACATTTTTCCACAGTGAGACAGTCCATGATGCCTCTGTCCTGGGGAGTGGGGGGAGTGGCACTGTGCCCACACTCAGAGCTCTGTGTTCTTTGCCCAGACCATCCAGAACCACCTAGGGGAGGAACTGCTGCAGGACTTGATCAACTTCTGCCTCCGCTACATGGCCCTGCTCAGATTGCCCAAGAAGCGGTGAGACCCCACTCAGCCTTGTGTCCAGCCCCTCCTCCCAGTTCTTGGCCTGAGGAGGAATGGGGTGGGTCTCTTCAATGGGACCTGGAAATGCTCTGGCCCTGACTTATTGGTGGGTAGATTCTTGCCCCCTGTGAAGTCTAGATAGGGCTGGATTGAATTCAGGGCCATTCTCTCCGTCTCTCTGCCTCCCACCCCCATCACCACCAGCGGAACCTTCATCGAGTTTCGGAATGGCATGCTGAACATCTCGCCCATCGGCCGGAGCTGCACCCTGGAGGAGCGGATCGAGTTCTCTGAACTGGACAAGGTGCCTCCTTAGGCTGTAGGGCCTCAGTCACTCAACCTCTTTGAGCCTTTATTTTCTCATCAGTGAAATGGATTGGTGGGGGAGTGTGCACATGTACATGTTTCCAACATTGCTGTTTTCCCTCCCCTGGAGACTGACATCACCAGCCACCTAATTTCCTAAGCTCACACCTTGGGCACCTTTTACACCTTCCCACCCACATAGGGCCCAACAATCACTCCTGTGGGTTCAATCTCTGGAGCTGGCCTCAGATCCGCTCACCTGTGTGTGTGCCTTACACACACCATAAACCCAGCCTGTTCTCCAGCAATGCCACTGAGAGCCTTGTAAGTCACATCTGTCCTCTCTGTCCACTTTCTGCTTACAGTCTTTCCGTGACCCCCTTGCCAACTGGGCAATGTCCCAGCCACCTCCCATGGTGCCTGAGCCCTGAGGGGGTCTGCCTGGCTTGAGCCCATCTCTTCAGCCTTCTCTCTGCATCTGTGCTTAGGACATGCCAAGGTCCCTCTCGCCTTTGGATGTGCTGCCCCTGCTTAACTTTTACTTGCATTTTGCTTGTCACCCTCACCTCCCACCCCTTCCCTTTCAGGATGGAGCGAGTCCATCCGGCCAAGCCTTTTCACACTGGCTTGTCCCTGTCCTCTTTGACCTGACCTGCTCTCCCCCTTACGCCCTCTACTCCGGCCATGTCCTCTTTGCCCACTGTAAGATAGCAGGCAGTCTTCCACCTCTGGGCTGTGTCCTTAGACACGGCTCATCCTCTCACCTCCTTTGCATCTGCTCAGGTATCACTTTCTCAGTGGGGCCATCCCCCAGCATTGCATTTAACATTTTGTCCCCTTGCACCTCCTACTCCTCTGTTTGGTTTCTCCCCAAGCAGCCACCCTTTTAACACACTGTCTCACCTGCTTTTTAAATCTTGCATATTGTCTGGCTCCCCCACCAAAGCTGTAAGCTCCTTCAGGGCCAGGGTTTCTGTGGCTCTTCACTGCTGAATCCGCTGTGCCCAGCACAGGCCTGGCACGTAGCAAGTACTCAAGAGATACTTTTTGAATGAGTGAAATAGGTGGTATTTTCCCTATTTATTATTATTAATTTATTTCTTTTTAGAGAGGGAGGAACAGGGAGAGAGAGAAACATTGATGTCAGAGAGATACATCAATTGGTTGTCTCTCGTATGTGCCCTGACCGACTGTCAAACCCACAACCTGGGTATATGCCCTGAAGGGAATCAAACCCGTGACCTCCTGGTGCATGGGATGATGCTCCAACTAACTGAGCCACACCGGCCAATGTGGTATTATCCCCATTTTCTAAATGAGGAAATGAGGCTCTGAGAGGGCGAGTGACTTTCCCAAGGTCACATAGGAAATTGGGAATTGGTTGCAGAACAAAGATTTGCCCGAGACCCTGCTTACTGTCCCACCTTCTCTTAGGGTAGGTGGGACTCTCAGAGGCTTAGAGTAGACAGTGCCCCACAGCATGGAGACTTTTCTTCTGGAGTAGTTAAGATTTACCATTGGCAACAGAACCCCCTCCCACACACACAGTGAGAGTGAAGGTGGCACCTTCTCAGGCTACCCACATGTCCAATCCCAGCTCCTCCTTCTATCTGCCTAGTCACCTGGAACTGTGGCTTCACTGCTGTGTGCCTCTGTTTTCTCATCTGTAAAGTGGGAGCATCATAGTTCCCATCTTGGGGGCTGTAACGAGAGCTAGGTGGGAAGGAGGCCTGGCAACCCTAACTCCCCACAACTCCAAGGAGGGTCTCCACTTCTCTTTGGCTCTTGTTCGCCTGCGCCTGGTGTTGGAGAGGGGCGTGGACCTCCTGGTCTCCTGTGTGCCCTCCACCAGTCCAGGGCCCATACCAATGCTTTACTCTCCTTTAGTCCCTCAGATCCTGAGGACAGCTTGTCCCCTTAGATGAGGATATGAGTCCAGAGGTCACAGTGCTAGTCCCTGTTGAAGCTGGACTTGGCACATGGGGCTGTCTAGTGACCAACCTGGTTCTCCAGAGCCAGAAGGTACAGCCATCCAGGGCCATTGGGAGCATTTATTCAGAGAAGTTAGGTGACTTGCCCATGGTCATACAGCCAGGAAGCAGCACAGCAGCCAGACCTGGAACCCAGGTAGCTGCCTTTATCTCTTCGGCTGGGTCACATCTGGCCTTATAGCTCATGTCCTCCTCCATGGACCACTTCTCTAGGTTCCAAACCGCCAGCCATTGCCTGCTTCGCTTTCTATTCCAGTCCCACCCAACTCTTTGATGAGAACGCAGCACGAGGCACTCCACTCCCGTGCTCTGAAATCCCCAATGGCTTTTGGTCCCCAGGATGTGTCCAAACTCCCCAACCAGGCCTCCAGACTCTGTGAGCTGATCATCCTGTCAAGCACTCACTGCTGCTTTGGCCACCTGGGGACTGCCCACCTCCGTGCCTCGGCCATAGCTAGCCTGCGCTGAGTGAGCCAACCATTCCTGTGGCACTGGCTCCCATTAATTAGTGCAGCAGCCGAGACGGCTGCCCCTCCAGGTTCAGCATGGCTGTTCCCCTCTGTGGCCCCAGCAGGGCCAGGTTGGTGAGTGAAA
Organism: Miniopterus schreibersii; assembly: GCF_964146895.1. Lineage (NCBI taxonomy): Eukaryota > Metazoa > Chordata > Mammalia > Chiroptera > Miniopteridae > Miniopterus > Miniopterus schreibersii. The sequence continues at coordinate 183,109,015 of NC_138102.1, read as the reverse complement.
GTCTCCTTACTCCATGTGTGTAGATATGCTGCAGACTTCTAAGGCCCTTCCCAGAGGGGTGGGGGGCTGGGGCCTCCTGGGCACTGCTGAATCCCCCAGCCAGCCCAGCCTGCTGCACTAAGGAGGTGCTCAGCAAATGAATGTGGTTGTATGGCTGGTGCTATGGCCATGCCTGGCATCCTGCTGACCTCTCTCTGAGCACCCACTGCCACTATTCACAGGTCTTCACATGCTCTTCACTCCTCATGCTCATTTCTGTTGACTGAGCCACGGTGAGCTTTGTTGAACTGGGCAGAGCTGGCAGGAATGAGGTGGACTCCATGGCTGGGACTCAGACTGCCCTTTCCCCTCAACCTTCCTTCTTTAGCCTCTACTCCAAGGTGTCCTCCAGAATACCCCACCCACACCCCGACTGTCAGGATCTGGCCCTGAGTTCAGCCATAGACCTTCTGGGTTCAGGCCCTGCCTTTGCAACTGAGGCTGCGTGACCTTGAGCAGGTACAGCTCCTCTCTGAGCCTCAGTTTCCCATCGGTCAAGCGGGGGTCATGATATCCACCTGGAAGACTTAGAGAGTTCACACAAACTGTGTGCCCAGCACAGGGCCTGGCACACAGCAGCCTGAACCTTGGTCTGCTTCCTTCCCTCCTGCAGAAAGAGAAGATCAGGGAGAAGTTTGTGGAAGCTCTGAAAACTGAATTTGCTGGCAAAGGGCTGAGGTTCTCCCGAGGTATGTCCACCCCACAAGGGTCTGGGAGTCCTAGCCAGAGCCTCACTCCCAAGGCCAGGCTGCACTCCCACCACTCTGGGCAGAGCAGGGGCAGGCTCAGCCCAAGCAGGCAGGGACTCCATATGTATGGCCCCCAGTTTTCCCCACCTAAACCCATTCAGCACCCCACCACCCACCCAGTTGCTCAGGCCAAAAACTGAAGCGTCTCCCTGAGTTTTCTCCCTCACCCTTCCCCACATCCAGTCTGCTAGCGAGTCCTAGGCCCTGTGTCAGGAATGCTTCTGGAATCTGACCACTGCTCGCGCCTCCACTGCCAACAGCCTTGTCCCAGGCTCCATCTGGCTAACTACAGTGCACTGGTCTCCCACTGCCTCCACCTTCAGCCCATTCCCCACAGTGGCCAGAGGGGTCCTTACAGAGAAACAGACCACGTCACACCCCTGCTCAGAGCCCTCCAGTGGCTCCTCCTCACTCTCCTAATGAAACCCTGAACCCCAGGACCTACATGCCCTCACGCTGCCCTTTCCCAGCCTTCTCTGTCCCTGGGACACCACGCTTTTACCTGCCTTCGGGACTGTACTTGCTCCCCAGCCATCGCCACTCTGGCTTACACCTCAGCTCAGTGTCACGTCCTCAAGAGGTCTCCCCTCACCACACTGGCTAGAGAACCCGCCTCCCGCCCCACTGACTCATGCTCTGAGGTAGTCTGGTCTGTTTACTGCCTGTTCTCCCACCTGGATAAAAACTCCCACAAGGGTCCCGAGTCTGTCTGCCCCATGCCCTGTGCGCAGGCTCAGTAGGCACTCGAGGGTTGTTGAATGAAATGAAGAACGAAGGGCCTTGCTCAAGCTCACTCCTGAGCCACCCCTCTGCTGGCTTTGTCCGCCCGGACCCTGCAGGAGGCATGATCAGCTTTGATGTCTTCCCTGAGGGCTGGGACAAACGCTACTGCCTGGATAGCCTGGACCAGGACAGCTTCGACACCATCCATTTCTTCGGGAATGAGACCAGCCCTGTGAGTGCCTCAGCCCAGGTCCCTCCCGATCCAGGTCACCCCCCAGGTCAAGACCAGGGTGACAGAATAGATCTCTTAGGAGACTCCCAGAGAACAGCCAGTGCTCACCAGCCCATTACACAGATTGGAAGTCTGGGGCCCAGAGCTGGCTGGACACTTGCCCCATGTCAATAGCAAGTCAGGGCAGACCTGATAAAGGCCAAGGAGGAGGGCTTTCTGGATGTTCTGAGGGGGCAGCTCTGCAGGAGCCAGTGTAGGGAGGGGACTTGATGCCAGGGTGGGTGCTGGGCCCCAACCCTGGGAACCTTGTCCAGGCACTGCCTTCTGTGTGTGCAGGGTGGGAACGACTTTGAGATCTACGCCGACCCTCGGACTGTGGGCCACAGCGTGGTCTCCCCCGAGGACACAGTGCAGCGATGTCGAGAGATCTTTTTCCCAGAGACAGCCCATGAGGCCTGACCCTGACTCCCAAAGACCTCCACCCAGGCCTAAGGGGCACTCAGGACGCCTGTCTCACATTACCTGCTGTGAGGCCCACCTTGACAAGGCCAGGGCCTGTGTGACGACTATCGCCAGCATTCAGCTCCTGGTGGGCCTGGCTATAGCTGCTGCTTGTACTTCTGAACAGAACAGGTTTCTCTCCACACCGGAGGAGGTGTGTGTGAGTGTTGGCGCGAGACAGAGCCCGCCCTGCCTTCCTGTTGCAGTCTGGGTGCAGAGCAGTGGGGAGGGCATGTATTTGTGAGAACTCTATCACAAGTATTAAAGTTCCCACAACAAGGCATGGCGTCAGTTCTGTCTGAATGGATCATTGGCGCCAGTCACAGATGTGTTACAGCTGCCTCTTTGCAAGCCAGGAAACAGGCACAGGAGGCAGGAACTTGCCCCAGGTCACACAGAGTCTTTGATCCAGTCAAGGAGGGGGTTTGGGGTGTCCTCCCCCAGCCCTTCCCCTGGGACCTGGACAGACAGGTAGCTCTGGGTTAGGCTGAGTCACAGTTGAGGGTTTATTGCCAGTGTTAGGAAGGATCGGGGAGTCCGGGTGGCTGGGGGCTTGGGAGGGCTTGTGACTGTACACTGCAGGGCCATGAGTGACAGGAGTGCCACTTCCCCTCTGCCACCCCAGGTGGTCCCAGGGCTGATGTCTCCACATCCTGCCTCCTTGCCAGTGCCTGAAAAAGGGGGTCCACTCACAGAAGAGGAGATCTTGAGGGACTCCAGAAGTTAACCTGTGCCAATAAACCTATCAAAGAGGCCAGGGATCCTGTTCCCCAAGGAAAAGGCCTCAGGCCAGAGTAGCCCCAGCTCAGAATGGGGTGTCAGGCTGGGCCATTCTCAATTTTGGGTGGCTGGCCAGCACATCTCAGCAGCTCTAGGCTCCCAGCCTCTGTGATGGGGACTGGGGGCAGGGGTGGGACACATCCCAGCTGATCTCTACCCTGGAGTCTTGGGGCATCTTCAGGACTGGGAATCCTAGACAGTCCTTGGCCCCTCACCTTGGACATTTGAGCCCATTTACTCACAGACTGGGTCTCTAAGGGTCACTGTCCTGCAGGCCCTCCCATAAGCCCCAGTTCAGTCCCCACCAGATGATGCGCTCTGGAAGGGGGTGGGGGTGGAGGGAAAGCCCTCCTTGCTGGCCTCCCAGGCCAGGCCAACCCAGTCCAAGAGTGAATGTACGGAACACACACACATACACACACAACACACACAAGCACACAACACGCACCTTAAGGGATGGACAACATAGGGACCACAACTCACCCACTGGCTTGGTGCGGGCCAGTGGGAGCCGTTGTCCCACAGCTTTGGGAAGTGGGTCCAGCAAGGGGTGGGCTCCCAGGCTGAGGGCCATCCTTGTGGGTGCCCCCACCTGGCCTGCCTGAGGGGACGTGTGTCCATCCCCTTCCAGGTCCTCAGCAGCCACTGTGCTGGACATGGGCAGAGTGTTAGTGGAGCTTGTGCGTCAGGGAAAGGGGAGGCCTAAATCCAAACTTGGGGACGCATCCACCCCTCCACAGACCCGAGCCTCCTGGAGAAATGGAGGCAGCATGACTCGGCGTGGCCTGAGGGAGAAGATGGGACCTCAGTTTGGGGTTCACAGAGCCACTGCCAGGCTGAGGAGGAGGGATGGCCAGCAAAATGAGCCCCCACTGCCGTCCGCCCTCAGGCCCCTTTCCTGCCTGTACAGTGTATGCGGAGAGAGCAGGAGGAAGGCAGGCTGGGCTGGCACCGAAGAGGGCCTGCCGGCCTCCACCTTTCTCCCTCTTTCCTTGCCAGAGGCTGGGAGGCCCCCCAAAGTGCTCACTGGCCTGGCTTCTGAGGGTGGGGTCCAGGCCACCACAAGAGCCCCTGGCCCAGGGGCGGGTGTAACACAAGCAGAGTCTGGCCCGGGCCCAGGCCAGGGCCTCAGGCCGAGGCAGGGGAGAAGCTTGTTCCCATAGGGCCGGGGGGTGCCCCGACTCAGCCCCTGGCCTGATGCAGGCCCTCGGAGGTTTAGTGGACACATGGACAGGGGCCCCACTGAGATGAGGTCCTGTGCCAGTGTGGTAGGGAAGGGAGGAAGGAGAGAGAGTGGACAAGCAGAGAAGGCAGATCTGGTGGCCTCCCCCTCAGTCCAGCTCACACAACAGTCACAGGTCACGGGGCTGGATAGAGGAACACACGCATGGCCACAAGCACAGACAGACAGACAGACGTGCACATGGGCCACCCAGGGGACTGAGCCAGTGCCCCGGGGCATGGAGCTGGCTGCTGCCTGTCCACCCTGGGGTCTCCCTGCCCAGCCTAGGAGCCCACAACCTGGCCGGACCACGTCTCGTGGGGAGTGTGTGGGGCCAACTGGGTGAGCACCACCTCCACGGCCTGGAACTTCTGGTTCTTGGGCGGAATGGGGCACATCTTGTAGGTCACCTCGTCACCCTCCACTGGGACGTACTCCCCTTCGATGCTGGAGGCAGAAAAGGGGTATCAGCTCAGCAGCAGGCCCCGCTCCATGGACACCCGCTGCAGCCTGGCCTGAGGGTGGCCTAGCTTCCCTCTCAGAACCTCAGCCCTCTAGTCTGTAAAATGGGGAGCATTAACTGTCCCTTCCTCTGTGTTGTCTGGGGATTAAGTAAGATGTGAAAGGGCGCAGGGAGGTCCCTGAGGCTTTAGAGAATCTGTGACCTCCCCAGGTCATGCCTGGTGTTAGGGCTGGGACACAGGCGTAGACCCACCTGTCCCCTCCTAGCCTACCTGCCTGTAGGCCCCTTCCAGGCAGAAGGGCCCAGGGGCTGGCACGGCCCTCTCAGTCCCCGATGCTGAGACAGGATCCCAGGACTCAGCCAGTGTCTCCTAGAGCTCCTGGGGTCTGAGCGCCCCCTCCCCACCTGGCCCCAGCCTCAATGAGAAGAGAATGCCAGGAGCAGACCTCAGGGGCTGAGGGCAGGCATTTCTTGAGGCCCTGCTGAGACACTGCAGCCAATGACAGGGCGATGGGATGGGCTCGCTGAGATGGGGCTGGGGATTAGACTCACTCAGATACGTGCACAAAGATGTCCTCTGATCCATTCTCGGGGGTGATGAAGCCGTGGCCTTGTGAGCGTGAGAACTGCTTGCAGACACCCTTGAACACGGGGCCAGCTGAGGCACGGGCTGTCCTAAGGATAGGGTAGGGGGATTGGAGCTGTGGCCTAGGGACTCCCCTCCCACACCCCACAGCCTCCAGCCGCCTGGCCTGTGGACCCTGCCTCCGTAAACCGTCCCCTGCAGTTGTGCTAATTCAGTCCTTTCATCATCCCACTGACAGAAAAGGAGCCTGAGGCCCAGAGAGGGAAACTGGCTCTCCCAGGGCACATAGCAAGTGGGTCTGGACTCCTAGCCAGTGCCCTCTTCCTGCACAGCACCCTCCCCTCCTGCCATCTCCTGAAGCAGTGGCACCCTACTCACTCATGCGTCACTCATCCCTTCTTCATCGTTTATTAAGCACCTGCTCTGTGCCTGGCCTTAGCTCGGACACAAGTTTCACTCAGCCCTTGCCATCAAAAATCTCCTTTGGCCAAGCCAAGTCAGTCTCCCTGTGGATGCCACAAGCCCCCACCCACGGCTGTCCCCGAAGGCCCACCCCACTCCAAAGGTCAAGCGCACGCCTCCGCTTTGCCTGAACTGTTCCACTGTCCATCTTCATCTTTCACCTGATGCATCTTCCAAAGCCAGCTAAGACCTAGTGCCTGCTGCTGGGTCCCCACTCCCAACCCTGCCCGAGGGGTGAGTGTGCGCAAGTTCCCTCTGAATTGTATGCAGCTTGTGGCCTGAGACTTCGTCTAATTCATCACCAGATCCCCTGGTCAGGAGCTCAATCAATCTTCGTGGGATAAAGTGAATGAATGAATGAATGAGTGAACGGATGAACACTGGCAGTTACTGGAGAGTTTATACACAGCTCTCCTGTCCTTGGGAAAGAACAACAGGAGCTGAAGGGTGGGGCTGAAGCCTGGGCGAGGGGCACATACTCACGCTGAATACGTCCTGGTCCGTTTGGTGGGCAGGGGACTGGGCAGGTCCCGCGATGAGACACCGCCCCGCTCCCAGACCCTGCTGCCCTCCCGCTGGAAGGGGAATGTGGGCCAGACCGGGGACTTGGGGGAGTGGAGGGGGGGCACGACCGGGGAGGATGTGGGCTCCGAAGTCATGGCGGGGCCAGCAGGAGAGCCTGGTGGGCTCCTGGGCATGGGGGCCGGTGAAGGGCTTAGGCGTCCTCGTGGGCAGGGCCCGGCCTGGCCCTGCTCAGCGGCCTCACCAGCCACAGGCTCCGTCTGCAAGGGGAAGAGAGAGGGAGAGGTGAGTGGGGCCCAGGACAGGCAGCCTTTGGACACAGCACAAGTCCGGATGGCTGGGCCTGCCCGCCCTCCTCACCGGGTGACTCAGTGTCCTCACCAGAAAGACGAAACAATCATATAACCTTGCTATGGGCTGAACCGTACTCCCCTAAAATTCATGTGTTGAGGTCCTAACCCCCAGTGTGACGGTATTTAGCAATGCGGCCTTGGAAGGTAACCAGATTAAATGAGGTCAAGAGGGCAAGGCCCCCCTGAAGGGATTAGTGTCCTTAGAAGAGACTTCAGAGAGCTTGTGTCCTCTCCCCGCCACGTGAGCACAGTGAGAAGAGGGCGTCTACAAATCAGACCAGACCACGCTGCCACCATGAGCTCAGACTTCCAGCCTCAGAACTGTAAGAAGTAAACATCTGTCGTTTAAGTCCCCGTCTGTGGTATTTTGTTACTGTGGCCCGTCCACTCGGAGGAAGACTGACCTCAAGGTCCTTCCAGCTTCAAGTTCAATTCTCTAACTCCAGGGCCCTGGGAGGTGGGATGAATAAAGTGGCTGACGATGGTCAGGAACACGGCTTGGGACAAGTGTCAACAGTTTCTAATCCCCAGATCTGGGCTCGAATCTCAGCTTTGTCATTTGTAACTTGGTGACCTCAGTTCCAGCATGACGGGTGGGTGTGTGGGCTCTGGGCCTAGATGGCTGGCCTGGGTTTGAATCCTGGCTTCTCTACCTATGGGCTGTGTGGCCTTGATCAATACTCAATCTTTCACTCAGTTTCCTGCTCTGTAAAATGGGGATAGTGTTGGTTATTACTCCATGGAGAGGTTGCTGTGAGGATTAAGTGACTTGCTACACACTTAGACAAGGGCATGGTGAGCTCCTGGGAAGGTTGGTGATTTTCCCTTAGCCCCATTTCCCCCTCTCTAAAATGAGACTGAGAACACTTACCATGCAGAGTTGCTGAGGATTCAATGGTTTAGTGTGTGTGACAATATCTGGAATCTTTTGATACCCAATAAGTTGCTATTATCAATGCAAATCAATAGAAATTCCCACGCCCACAGCTCAGCATCTAGGTGACCTTGAAAAAATTCATCCTATATTTTCCTCTGCTGAGGAAGAAACACAGTTTCCCTGCCCATGCACCTACCTGCCCTCTGTCCCCCCAGGGGTTGGAAAGTCTTGGACCTCAAGAAGCACTGCTGTGGATCCCTGGGGAGAACAGCTCCGGGGACCAAGGCAGGCTGTTGACCAAGGCTGGGTCAGGCGGCCTGCCACCAGGGGGCCGGCAGGATGCCTGGACGGAAGAGCTCCAGCTCAGCTGCCCATTAGCTACTGACCTTGGGTAGAACTTCCACTGGCCTCAGCTTCCTCATCTGTACAACGGAACTGACGAACCCTGCCTCCCCCCTCATAGGCTCTGGTGGGGCTTGGTTAAGCCTGGGATATAAAGAATATCCCAGAGTCCAGAGGCATGTAGGAATCGGGTGATGGGTTCTCCATCTCCGCACCCCCATTCCTTCATTCCTCACTCCCTCATCCAAATGCCCTGGGCTCAGAGGTGAATCCCTGAGCTGCAAGTCTTTTTCTGGCCTCCATATGGCCCCGCCCCCAAATCTGGAGTTTCCAGGGAAGAGTTTAATGCTTTTGGGTTTTGTTTGCTTGTTTTGTTTTGTTAACCCTCACTTACTCGAGGATATTTTTTCCATGGATTTTTTAGAGAGAGTATAAACGGAGGGAGGGAGGGGGAGAGAGACACACACACACACAGAGATGTGAGACACATGGATTAATTAGTTGCCTCCTGCATGTGCTGACCAGGGCTGGGGATAGAACCTGCAACCCAGGTACATGCCCTTGACTGGGAATCAAACCTGCAACCCTCCAGTGCGTAGGCCAGCACTCTAACCACTGAGCAACACTGGCCAGGACAAGGCTCCTTAGGAGTCCAGAGCCCAGGACGCCCACAAAACACGGCATGGCAGGGCTGGAAGAGCGAGGAGTCACCATTCAGACCCCCCCTCCATCACTGGAGCAGGTCCCTGGCCGCTGCTCAAGATCACACAGCAAGTGGGATGTTTTTGGGTCAAGATAATTAGCCAGCTCTGCCGTCCCTGGCAGCTGAGATGAGACTCCCTCCTCCCAGCGGCCTACCCACACATCCCCCTCCAGCCAGGAGAGCTGGAGGGAGAGATTCTTGCCCCTCGTGGCCCTTCGTGGCCCCTCATGGCCCCTCACGGACCTTCACAGCCCTCCATGGACCCTCAAGCTGATGTCAGGTTTTTCTCTTCGAGCCCACTCCAGGGGGCAGGAGTGGGCCAGGCCTGGCATTTTTAGCCCCATTAGAGAGCGAAGAAAACTGAAGCTTCAAGAAGAGAAGTCATCAGGCAAAGACTTATACACAAATGTTCGCGGCAGCATTCTTCATAAGAGCCAGAAAGTGGAAATAACCCAAAGGCTGAATGAACCTATAAGGAAAACGTAGTACAGCCATACAGTAGAATATTTTTCAGCCGGGAAAAGGAATGAAGTGCTGACACAGCTACGATGCAGATGAGCCTTGAAGTCATTACGCCAGTGGGAGAAGCCAGACACAGGGGACCACGTAGGGCAGGGGTCCATCATAAGAAATGTCCAGAACAGGCAAGTCGTGCAGGCAGAAAGCAGATTAGAGTTTCCCAGGGGCTGGGGGAAGACAGAGTGGGGAGTGACGTCTAACAGGTGCAGGGTTTCTTTCTGGGGTGATGAAAATGTCCTAAAATTGACTGGGGTGATGTCACACAACTCTGTGACTGTACCAAAAACCACAGACTTGTCCATCTTAATGAAGCAGGTGAATTACATGGTATGTGAATTATATCTTGATAAAGCTGTTACGAGAAGGAAGACAGACAGCAAAGCTCCCCAAGATGAGAGCCAGGAAAGCATGCGATGCCAGGCTCCGCAGGGCACTCCCAGTGTCCCCTACCCCACCTGGGTGAAGGTGGCAGGTGGTGGGGACAGAAGCTCTGCCTCCCTCTCTCCGGGAAGCAGGGAGGCCCTGCCCACCACGCAGTTTTTCCAGGCCTGGTATTGTGCTTGGTGGTGACAGCCAATGCAGGGAGGTCCTGGGGGTGGAGGGGAGAAAAGGAGATGGGGGAGGGGCAGAGGCAGCCACAGTGGTTACCAGGGAGACGCAGCTGAGCAGGGTGGCTCTGGCCAGCCTGGCCTCCCCAGCCAAGGCCAAGCGAGCATGGCTCCCAGGCGGCAGGAAGGGGAAAGGATAGCTGATGACCCAGGGTTAGCCTTTATAGGAGAGCAGCCCTTTTCCTTCCCTTCCCCCAAGTGGGCTCCCAAAATGGACCAGCAGTGTTCAGCCCCCACAGGACTTGGCTGAGGCTGCTCCCCACTACATACCCCACCTCAGATGGGTGCCCTTGGGAGAAAGCAGGGAGTTTGCTTAGGGCTGGAGGGGCGGATGAGGCAACCTCCAGAGTGGTGCTGCTCTGGGCCCTCCCCCCAACTCCTTCCCCTTCTGGAAACTGGGATTACAAGACTCCCTTCTTCGAGAGCTCCTAGGAGGAAGAAATGGGATGGAATGTGGGAAGCACCCAGTAGATGCTGAGTAAGAGGTGGCTCCTCCCAGACAGGGCTGCTAAATTGGGCATGGGGGGAAGAGGGAATGGGGGGAAGGAGAGACCCAGCTGAGCCCAGCCTTCCCCGTCTCTTCCCTGCCTCCCCAGGGACTGGCTCATCCACTAAATCCCTGCCCCACCCTCTCATAGCTTCTTCTTTTATTAAATTCCTGCAATGGAACTTTAAGGCTGGTGTTATTATTACCCCATTTTGTAGATGAGAAAACAGGCTCAGAGAGGTTAAGTGACTTGGCCAAGATCACACAGCAGATAAGAGACAGAACCCAGATTGGTCTGAAGGTAAACAGTGCTCTTCCTGTGAGGATAAATTCTGTTTCTAGTTCAGCCAAGATGAGTCTGGAGTTTTCCCAGAAGAACTTTCCCTGAGAAACTAAAGTGGAAATAAACTCCTTCAAGAGCAGAGAAACAGCTGTGACTGTAGAACATTTGTTTCAATTCAAGCCCAGCTCCCAAAGGCCTTGGTGTCCCCATCTGGGGGCATCTCTGCCCAGAATAATGCCCTTCAGAACTGGCAATCTGAGCATGAGAGGACAGCTCAGGCCCCAGAAGGCCCTGAGTGCTCTAGCTGAGTGACCCGCCCCCTTTCTGAGCCTCAATTTCCCTATCTGTCAAATAGGGCTAATCAGAGCACCCTGTCCCGATTATGGGAGGAGCTGAGCAGCTGTGAGTGGGCATCTCCCTGGCCACGTGTTTTGGCTCTGACCCTCCCAGCCAAGCTCCTCTTCATTTGCCTGCAAGAAGGTCAAACCCCAGCTGACTCCGTGATTCTGCAGATAAAAAGGCCAAGGGAGGCAAAAGCAAAATATCAGGGCTGTTGGGAGATAACCTGAGGGAGGCCCTTGTGATACAGTCAGCATTATGGGACCACAGGACTGTGACTCAGTCTGTCAGCCGGTGACCATTGCCCTGGTGCTGGGGCTCCTCCAGTTCTCAGCTCTCCCAAAAGGACAGGGCAGGAAATGGCTGTCAGAGCCCTCTCTTGACCATGTGAATAACCTCTCCTTCTCGGCACATCGGGGAAAGCAAACTAGCTTAACCACCCAGGGCTGTGTGACCTGGGGCAAGCACCTGCCCCTCTCTGGGCCTCACTTTTTACCTCAGCTATACAAATCACCACAGGTCTAGATGACTAATAAGGGTCAGTTCAATTGTCCTCTGAAGTTGTCAAAAATACATGCATATGCCCTGGGGGGTGTGGCTCAGATGGTTGGGCATCGTTTGTGCACCAGGAGGTTGCTGGTTTGATTCCCCATCAAGGGCATATGTGTGGGTTATGGGCTCGATCCCAGGGAGGGGGCGTGCAGGGGGCGGCCAATCTATGTTGCGCTCTCACATCAATGTTTCTCTATCTCTCTTCCTCTCTCTCTAAAAATCAGTGAACTATTCTTAGTAGTACATGCGTAAGTACATACATAAGTGAAAAAGAAAACTGAGTGCCAGGCACCTGGACAACAAGCACAAGAGGAGACAGCCCCCCGCTTCAAAGGGCCCCAGTGCAGTGGGGGAAACAGATGACGAGAATTCAGTGTGGGAAATCCTGATATGACAGGTCATGGCTACCAGTACTGATTATCAACCATGTGCCAAGTGGGGTGCCAAGCCCTTTGCCCCACTTCCCCGTTTAGTCCTCACAATAACACTGTGTGATAATTGCCATTATTACCCCCATTCTTCAGAAGAGTAGACTGAGGCTCAGAGAGGTGAAGGGGTTTGTTCGGGTCATACAGCCAGTCAGGGGCAGCACTTCTGCAACCTAGAGACATTTGGGGGTGTAGACTGAACCCCTGCCAAAGGAGAGGAGGGAGGACCAGCAAATCCCTGAAAGCTCCTGCTCTCCCCGGAGAAGGAAGGGCAGGGGTATGGAAGAACTGGGGACTCAGAGTTCTATTTCCGGCTTTGTGCTGACTCAGACCATGACCTTGGGTGAGTCACTTGCCAGCACTGGCAAGCTTAAAAACAACTCCCCCAATAAAAGCGACCCAGCCCAAGCCCCCATTGTGGAGAAGCAGACAGGGGAGGAAAGGATTCGGTGACCTAAAAATGGGAAGGTCAGGGGACACAGGATGACAGCGGAAGGGCTTTCTGAGCTTTGGAGTCTTGTCCATGGTGAGCCCCAGGAGGGTGAGGAAACAGCCTCAGGACCACCAGACAGAAGCTGGCCCCTCCCCGGCCCCTCCCCCACGCCAGCCTCCCAGACACTCCTTAAAATACATCAGTGCCCTGCCATAGCAGCTGGAGGTGACCTAATTAAACCTGGTCCTTTCCCTCTCACAGCATGGGGGGGAGGGGGCTGCACCAGCCAATACTTGAGTTTGAGACCCTTTCAGTCTCATCCTTGCCACATGCCCATGCTGCCTGGGGGCTGCTATGAATAAGGCCTTTGGGCATCCTTGGCATTAGTGAGGGGCGGGGATGCCAGGATGGGCCCCTCGAGAGCCATGTTCACATCCCCACTCTGCAGGCTGTGTGACCCTAGGCAAGTCACTCTCCCACTCTGAACCCCCCTAGAGAGAGGAACAGACTGGTTAGAGTAACATGGAAAGTGGCTGAGCTTAAACTCCAATCAGCATGACCCCAAAGCCCTTGACCTTTCCAGCGCGCCATGCCACTCGTCCTGGTGACCATCATTTCACTGGCTTAGGGGCAGAGGAAAAGCCTCCACTGCTTTTTTCTCCCCACTTGCTGCTCTGCATGGACAAAGGTCCTAACTGCCTCAAGCCCCCTTTCCACCAGGCTCTGGATCCATCCTGGTCATGATCTGTGTGACCAGTGAACGTGACCAGCTCAGCCAGGCCCTGAGCGCCCTCTGCTGGTGCCACTCTTGGGGATTTACCTCCAGACCAGCCTTCAGGTATCCCTTCCCCTCCCACCAGCTGGGTGGGACTCCCCACAGTGTCCCTTACAGAGCTCTCCTCCAAGGCCAGTGGGCATCTGTGAACATTGCCCACCTGTCTCTCTGCAGGCCTGCCAGAGGCCTCTGTGGTCAAGACTGTCCTCTGGCCTCTCCTAGGCCAGTGTGCAGCCAGCTCCTGCTTACATCTGTCCTGTTTTTTTTTGGTGGTCAGACAGATCCAGAGGGGCGGGGCAGGTAAGGGAACATAGATGTTTCAGGAAAATACTTCAAGGAAATGGTAGGGGGGAGGCTGAAAGGAGGAAACATCCAGAATGCGGAGGACCCAGAGGCCTCCTGGATGGAGCAGCCCCTTCCCAGGGAAAGGCCTCTACTGGAGCACATCCAGGCTCCCAGAGGCTGCCCCCCTCCCGGTGCACTTCCACCTCCCCTCCCCTCTCCCAGCGGATGCAGCAGTTCACACTGTATTTATCATTGCTCTCCCTCTGCATCCCCTCCCCTCTCCCTGGGAAGAGCCTGCAGGCTGGCAGCTTGGCAGGAACCTGCTGTCTCCCTGTGGGTGCCAGCATCATCATGCCTTATCTCCGCCTGGACTCCTTGTGCCAGAGTCAGGCCACTCAGGGACTTGGCGCCAGCCAAGACTGCCCAGTCCCTGGGGCCCAGAAGCCCCTAGTTTATCACCCCTGCCCTCCAGGGTTGCACCCCAGCAAGGGTGGAGGTCAGAGCCAGACGCAGCAGGGGAGAGAAGTGGTCTCAGAAGAGGCAAAAGCTACGGGCGGGGTGGCTCCAAGGTGAGCAATAGCGTAGAGCCACCTCTTGAAGCCAATTAACACCATTATCCCCATCACATTGGGAAGAAACAGGATAAGACAGCTGCTCCCGGTCCCACTGTGTGCTCCAGGCGGACTCCCCAGCCCCAGCCCCAAATTCCCAGGGAAAAGGCCCATTATGTTCCCTCCTGCACTTTCCATTCAGCATCTGGTAGGAACACGATTATTTCGATTATTTCCCCAGTCATTCCTCTCCCCCTGGTTCCCAGGCTGCGGCTTGGCAGGTGCCTGCTGTTCTCCGCCTCTTGAGCCAGACACAAGCCCCAGACACCGGCACGCAGACACACAGTCTCCCAGGGAGCCCCACAGCCTCGGCTTCCCTCGGGGACCAGGGAGAGGGAGGGGCGAGGGCAGGGTGGGCTCCCCCACACACCCGCCCAGGCTCCCCCTGTGAGCTGAGCTGGGCTGGGTCAGCCCCGGGGGAGGAACCCACTTTCCCAGCCCCCCTCACTGCACCCCCTTCCACCCAGCCCTTACCTCTCCCTGGCAGCTGAGGTCGGGAACTGCCTCCTGCAGCGGGTTTCACACTCCGCCTCGCCCGGGCCCTGGGCGCTGGGCGCTGGGCGCTGGGCGCAGGGGCTGGGCTGAGAGATGTGCGGTGTGTAGGAGCGTGTGCGTGCGTGCGTGTGTGTATGTGTGTGTGAGCATGCGGCACTGCTGGCCCCTCACTCACTCACACACGCCTTCCTCCTGACGTCAGGAAGAGCAGGAGGGAGGGACTGGGGCGGGAATTTGTACTCCCTGCTTAAAGGGACTGGGGCCCAGACACCACCTCCTGAGTCAGGCTCAGGCTGGGTGATCCAGTAGCTGCGTCTCCCAGGGCCCTAAAGCTTCTTTTTTTGGAAAGTGGCTTTTATTGCTAGGCCAGGGTATAATTTGCCCTGCCAGGTGGGAGTAACTGCTGAGGAATGCAGGGGAGGAAGAGCTGGGGCAGCTTGCAATCCTGCCAATTAGAGGGCAAGTGGGGTGATGAGTGTGTGTGTGTGTGTGTGTGTGTGTGTGTGTGTGCGCGCTAGGGGGGCTGTGGGGTGGGGGTTGAGTCTGAGAGGATGAGAGCAGAGAGGGCCCAGAGGGTACTCCAGACAAGGGTGGGGTGAGCTGGGACCTTCTGAGTGTCTGTCCCCTGCCCTCCATCAGCACCAACGCTGTGCTCGGGTCTGCCCCTTACCTGACTCTGAGATCCCCGTGAGTGAGTGAACGTTGGCAAGTTACAGGAATCCGAATCTTTCTCAGTGGGCCCTTGAGCTATTTCTATTAAACTGAATTGAAGAGGACCATACGGGAGGGAGAAGCTTACTACACACCCCTCCCCACAGCCGGGGAGTCTCTCCGCCCGTCCTGGCGAGATCCTGGGTTTCCACATCACACAGGCCTGGTGTGAATCTCAGCGCCAGCACTTTCAAGCTGTGTGACCTTGGGCAAGTCTCTTACTACTCTGACCCTCCACAGCTTGGTCTATAAAGTAGGGAAGAGAGGGCCGTTGGAGGTTCAAGTGCAATAAGCCCTGGGCCGTATGGAGGCCTCCACAAAGGGGTTTCTCTTCTTCCCTCAGCCTCAGCTTGGAAAGAAGAAAGCCTTTCCCTCCTATACTCAGTACTACTGAGGCAGGCTCGCACTTTCAAAAGAAGTCTTGCCCGACCGGCGTGGCTCAGCAGTTGAGCATAGACCTAGGATCCAGGAGATCGCGGCTCAATTCCCGGTCAGGGCACAGGCCCAGGTTGCGGGATCGATCCCCAGTCCAGGGCGTGCAGGAGGCAGCCGATCAATGACTCTCTTATCACTGACGTTTCTGTCTCTGACTCCCTCTCCTTTCCCCTCTCTGAAATCAATAAAGACAAATTAAAAAACAAAAAAAAAAGAGGGGGGAGTTAAAAGAGAAACAATCATGAAAAATAAAAAGAATGAATAAAAATAGCCATAAGGTGCACTGAGGGCGCCCCCTTGTCAGGTGACCTGCTCTGCCCTCACCTAAAGCTCACACCAGCCCAACACTTCATTATCGTCGCCCCTATTTTGCTGAAACAGAGGCTCAGACAGGAGGGGCGACTTGCCCACGTTCATCACCTGGTTAGAAGGGTGTTGGAACCCAGGCATCCAATGTTCTCACATACTCTGCCCTTCCAGGACCTCCCAGAATAATTAGGCACACAGTCCAGGTTTCTGAGAGAGATGGCCTTACATGCCCCTGCTGCTCCCTGAGGCCCAGAGCTCTGACTCTATTCTGCCGGCCTGACGACCTGCCCAGAGGAACCTTCCCTTTTTAATGTCCTTCCTTCCTTGCCTCCCTCTCCTCCAAAGACAACACTGTAATGGTTTTCATCGCCGCGTCTGCTTCTGTGAGGGCACAGGCTGGGAGAGACGAGGGGCACCCCGGAGTCACCCGGCTCAGTAGTGACCGTGACAGAGCTGGAGCCTGAGTGCCAGGCTCCGGACTGGGGCCCTGGTGGACATCTGACATTTTCACTGCCCACCACCCACTGTCCCTTCTGCTGGGAACTGCTTCCCTGTGCTCGCCCGGGGTCTCCCCTCTCCTCTCTCTTGGTCCACAGGACCCCTGGCCCAGGCCCAGTGAGAACCAGCACCAGGACTTGGGCTGGGATCTCGACGCCGAGGCTGGCTCTTCTCCCCGCAGCTCCTGAGTTGGTGCAGCTCTGGCCTTGGGCTGCTGGTGTCCGAGCACCGGATTACAGACCAGAGGGCCGGCAGAAGGGAGTTCTCCAAGGTGATGAGGCTCAACCTGAGCCCCAGCTGACCAGAAGGAGCCAGTCTTGCCACAACTAGAGAGATGACACTGTGGGAAGGGGGACAGCCGGTCGGAAGACATTCAGATGGGCTGGAGCTTTGGGGTGGCCTGGAGGCCAGGAGGCAGGGCCTGGAGGGCTGGTTCTGAGAGGGCTGAGGCCGGGTGGGCTGTTACCGGCCCGGGGTCCGACCCCCTGCAGCGCCCAGCCTTATTTCTCCCAGGCTCCTCCCTACCAGCTGGCGAGCATGTGCTGGGGCTGCCAGGCAGCAGGAGGCTGTGAATGAAGGAGCCGGCGAGGTTTGAAGTACATTATGACTGTTCTACAAGTAGGAGAGGGCACAGCTGTTCATTCAGGAAATGAGCAGCCCTTGGCAGCACCCACCCACCCACAAACAGCGAGTAACAAAGAAATCATCTGCTTCAAACCAGGGGCTCTGCCGTGGAGGCTATTTTTGTGAAAAGCTGAGAATTCAAACGCTCATCTCCTTGAAAGCCTCCTTCATCCTGGAGAAGCTTAAGAGGTGAGTCAGAGGAGAGGCAAGCGGCCCCTGAATCCTCTGGATTCCACCTGAATTATAATTCCCGCTCCATTACTGACCATCAGCCCACCAACGGGGGCCAATGCTGGACACCCACGGCGTTGGATCCACATGATCCTTTAAGGGACATACACCCCTAAGGTGTTGGTGCCACTTGACAGATGTGGAAACTCAGGCACAGAGAGGTTGAGAAACTTGCCCAACATCACACAGCTGGTAACGGAGCTGGGATTAAGATGCAGGAATTCTGCTTTGCAATGCATTTCGGTTCCCTGGATGCCCGTCTCCTTCACCGTGGCAGCCATCTCCAGCCCTTGCTAATGATTTTGCCTAGGAAATCAGAGTGGTCTTTCCTTCTTCCCTCCCTGCCCCCAGCCATTTTCTCCAATCTGACTACTGCCCTTTTGCTAGATAGTTTTCTGCAGCTCTGATCATGTGATCTGTTAATTTGTTTATACATGTGACAAGTATTTATTGACTACCTACTATGTGTCAGATGACCTAGGCTCAGATTATAGCAGTAAATAAGACAAGCACCTGCCTTGAGTTTACAAAACTGTCTCATCTAGGAAGAGACATAGCACCAAGTACACAAGCAAATAAATATATAATTGCAAGTTTGAAAACAGCAAATTTGAGACCAAGGAGATTAGTAGGGCTAGTCCAGCTGCTGAAATAGAGGGCTAGATACGAATGCTCTGAGAAGGGGCCCTGTAAGCTGAACCCAGAGGATGAGAAGGATCCAGCCTTGTAAAAGCCAGGGGAGCACCTTTCTCCCCCTCTTCTTCCCCCCAGACACATTACCTTTATCTTTCTCCTAAGCTCTAAAAGCTCTTCTTCTGCCTCTGTAACTCTGAATAAGCTTTCTCTTATTTAAAAAAAAAAAAAAAAGGCAGGGAAGAGTGTTTCCTAAGGAGGGAACAGCATGGGTGAACTCCTAGAGGCAGGAAAGAACTCTGCCTATTCAAGGAACTTAAGGTCACTGGTGTGGCTAGAGCAGGGAGGAGGGGAAGGGCCGGGGCCTTATTGCGTAGGGTCGGAGGGCCTGGCGAGTGGTCCTCTCCTCACCTGAGATGAAATAAGGAGGCATGACATGCTTCTGCCTCTAGTGTCACTGGCAGCCCTGGCAGTCCCACCTAGGGTAATGATCCATGTGGCCGGGGGAATGAGGCAGCACGGAGGGGTCCCCTGGCCTGGACCTCCCCTGTACCCTGCCCAAGAACCTGGGGCTGGAGTGGCCGGGCAGATCCCGAGCCGACTCCGGGCTGGGCTGGGCTGGGCTGGGCTGGGAGCCAGGCTGCGTCAGCCATCTGTCCACACACACGTACACTCAACAGCCCGGGCTGTGGGCCTCCAGCCTGCTCAACGCTGGGGGTTCACCTCCATCCTCCCTTCCTTCTGAGCGAGGCTGTCTCTGAACCTGACTGGCTGCAGTGGCAGTCCCTGTCACAGTATCCATGTGGCCTTTCTCTCTCTCTTATATATCTTTATTGATTTCAGAGAGGGAGAGGGAGAAGGAGAGGGAGAGGGAGAGGGAGAGGGAGAGGGAGAGGGAGAGGGAGAGGGAGAGGGAGAGGGAGAGGGAGAGGGAGAGGGAGAGGGAGAGGGAGAGGGAGAGGGAGAGGGAGAGGGAGAGGGAGAGGGAGAGGGAGAGGGAGAGGGAGAGGGAGAGGGAGAGAGAGAAACATCAATGATGAGAGAGCCATTGATTGGCTGCCTCCTGCATGCCCCCAACTAGGGAATCGAATGTGCAACCCGGGCATGTGCCTTGACCAGGAATTGAACTCTGACCTCCTGGTTCATGGGTCCATGTTCAGCCGCTGAGCCACGCCAGCAGGGCATGTGACCTTTCTTGACAGCAATGCTTGACATGATCTCCGCATCTGTTTGTTCCCCATTTTTTGTTGGGGCCCCATGCACAGTAGCCCCAACAAGTGCCCGTTGACTTTCTGCCCTTTGTTTAGGCTCAAGCCAAAACAGACAGCAACATCCTGGGACACTTTGTTTAGGTCCCTTCTAGAGTCACCATTTCCAGTGGCACTTCAGCTGTGCCCACCTCCATGGGGGGGCGGTTTAAAAGTGCCCCACTGAGAATGGTTCCTGGGCCTGTTCCGACACCGTCAAGGGTCTCCTTCTGTCCTCACGGCCTCCACTCCCTGAGAGCCTGGAGAAAGTCCTCGCTGGGCTCAGAATCGAGGAGATGGGGACCTACCCTGAAAGCCTGGCTAGTTTCCATTCTTAATGGAGATGTTTTTCTCTGCTTTGACTGCTGGAAAGCTGAGGGCCACTCTTCCACCTCCCAGCAAGTTTTCAGGACCATGCCTATCTCAGGGCTGATCTTTTCTTTCCATCCTTTCATCTAATCCTCCAAGAGAGAGTTGCACCGGGCTTGCTGTGCGCCTGGCACTGGGGGATCAGCAGGGAACAAGACAGACGACACCCCTGTTTATGTGGCGCTGGCAGCCGAGAGACGCAATAAAACAGCCTCATAAGTAACTGCCATATGTCGGGAGGCAATAAATGCTACAGAAACCTATTAAGTAGGGAAGTAGGGTAGGGAGAGGGGCTGGTTCACAATTTAAAATGGGGATATGTGTGAGGGAAAACGTCACCGAGGCGACATTAAAGCAAGGACGTGGAGGAGGTGAGGGATGAAGACATGGGGGTGGTGGGAGGAATAATGCTCTAGGGTGAGAGAACAGCATCAGAAAATCAGGCAGAGGAGTGGGGTGCACAGTCAGAGGGGTCACCGGAGGGGGAGCCCAGACCTGTGAGGGCTCTTCCCCAAGTGAGATGGAGCATAAAAGGGTCTGGAGAGGAAGACTGAGAACTTCTGAGCCGTGTTATAACAGGTCTCTCTGGCATCTGTGTTGAGTGTAGACTGTGGGGGGTGGGGGGAGATGGGGAGGGAGCCAGGGTGGAGGCTCTGCAAAGGCCCAGGTGAGGGGTGAGGGTGGCTGGGACCACGAGTAGCAGTGGAGGTGTTAGGGAAGAATCTGGGTGCATTTTGGAGGTAGAAACAACAGGATTTGTTCAAAGGTTCACAGGTGTATGAGAGACAAAGGAGAGTCAAGGATGACCCCCAGGTTTTGGCCTGAGCAACTGGGGGAATGGAGAAGTCATTATCTAGGGGGAGGACTGGGATGGAAGCAGGTTTGCGGGGGGTGATCAGCAGTTCTGCTTTGGTCCCGGTTAAGCTTGAGTTGCCAAAGGGCGATGTGGAGCTGGCAGGATGTGTGAACCTGGTGCTCGGGAGAGGGCTGGCCCAAGACGGACTCTCGGGGAAGCCAGCTGCTGAAGGATGCAGCTTAGAGCAGGGAGCAGGCCAGAGTACAGGCCGCAGAAAGGTGGGCCTGAGGCCGCCTGCATGTCCAGGTGGGAAGGGGCGTCCGAGGTGGGAGAGGCTGGGCTCCTGGAAGCCATGTGGAAGGAATGTGTGATCAGCTGGGACAAATGCTGCCCACGGGGCCTGGGAATTACCACTGGACCTGGCAACCTGGGCCATTAGTGACCTTGAGAAAGCAGTTTGGTTGAAAGGTAGGGCCCCAAAACTGCTGGAGCAGTAAAGAGAGGACAGGAAGAGAGGGTTTGCAAACAGCAAGCACACACGGCTCCTTCAAGCAGTTTTGCCGGCAAAGGCAGCAGAAAATAGGGCACTAGCTGGAGGGAAAGGGGGTCAATGGAGGGTTTTTTTCTAAGATGTGAAAAAAATCTTAATTGCTTTTTTTTAAAAATTTCAGTTATTTAATGCAACCACTAATCTAATGTCACCAATAAAATCTAAATAGTTATATCACAAAACCAGGGTTATATTGAGTGCACTTAATTGCTTTTTAAAATATAAATGGTATTCATTTTTTAGTAGGTAATATATTCCCATGATTCCCAAGCATCAAAGATTCCAAATGGTATTTGGTTAAAAACTCTCCCTCCTACCCCTGTCCCTCTCTCAACCCCCACCCTGGAGACAACCAATGTGATCGGGTGTCTGTGTAATGTCGCAGAGCACGCTGCACATGCGCACACAGGAGCACACGCGTGCACACGCACAGTATTATTTTTCTCTCTCTTTTTTTTTTTAAATATATCTTTATTGATTTCAGAGAGGAAAGGAGAGAGAGAGAGAGAGAAACATCAATGATGAGAGAGTCATTGATCGGCTGCCTCCTGCACGCCCCCAACTGGGGATCGAGCCCGCAACCCGGGCATGTGCCCTGACGGGGAATTGAACCCTGATCGCCTGGATCCTAGGTCGACGCTCAACCACTGAGCCACGCCCGGCCGGGCTATTTTTCTCTCTTTCTGATACAAATGGTTACATCCTATACACACTGCTTAGTGCCTGACTTATTTTATTCTTAATGTATTCTGAATATCATTCTGTATCAATACACAAAGGGCATTCCCATCCTTTTTATGGCTTCACATTATTCCATTCTATGATATACTGTATATATTTTTTATCCAGCCCCCCAGGGATGGACAGTCACTTGAGGTCAGTTCTTTTATTATCTCCGTTTTGCAGAGAGGCAGCCGAGGTGCTGAGAGGTTCATCTGCTTGCCCTCAATCGCTCAGCTTGCCTGCCCTTAACCACACACTTGGCTCTCCTCCTCTTGGATTAGTTCCCCACTCTTATTTCTCCCTCACTTTTACACTCTTAGCACTTACTTTGCTATCCTTTTGTTCATGCAAATAACACACCTTTAGAATCCCTGACCATGTGCCAGGCACAGGGCTAGGCCCAGAGGATGCGGAGGGACAGGACAGAGAAGTCCTCTGCCCAGGAGCTCGCAGACAAAGTCTTTGTGTGTTTTTGTAAGCCACCTCCACGCTTCCACAGAATGACGCAGAGAATTAATAAAGAAGCTGGTCCCTGTTTTTTACTAATGAGGAAACCAAATGTGCCAACAAATCACTGTTTCAATCCTGTGAGCTGAACACCATAAAAGAAGCCTGGGAACCCAAAACGCTGAACTCTGCAATGCTGTCCCCATCCCCCCACCCCCGCCTGGCCCTCCTCCAGTTTCCCAGCTCTGTGAAAGGCCCACCACCCAGCCAGGGGCTAAAGCCCTCAGGGGTTGGCTCCTCCCACTTCTGTCCCCAGGTCATTCACCCAGTGGATGAGACCACCCCCTGAGGACCTCTGGGCTCTGCCCAACTTCACTCTCCAGGGCTGCCAGCCTTGCCAGGGGCCTCTCTTACAGGAGTCACCCAATAACTTCCTACTGGTCTTCCTGTCTCCACCCCAGTCCCTTCCCATCCACTGTCAGTCCAGCTGATGTATCAGTGTGTCATTTACCTGTTCTAATCTTCTGAGGCTTCCCTTTGCTGCCCTCGGCTACTGTCCTGGAGGAACAGCCCGGTGGTTAGGACAGTGAGCTCTAGAACCTGAATCCCAGCTCTGCAACTGTGTGACCTTGAACGCCCTACTTGACCTCTCTGCCTTAGAAGAGGCAAAATGAAATAATGACATAAAGGAGAATGGTAAATGATAATGAAATAAATTAGTTAATGATAACAATAACCCCTACCTTTTATAGCTGTTGTGAGGATTGAATGTTAATATTATAATAAGGCCCTAGTGATCTGGACCATGTCTAGGTCTCCAATCTCACCAGTTCTCGTCTCCCCTGTAAATCAGCTAAAATACTTTAGATTTTCTGAGAGTATCAAATTCTCTCTCTCTGTCCTCCTTCCAACCCCTCTGAGCTGCAGTTGGGCCAGGGGCCTAGTTCTTTCCCATTGGATCTCCAACAGCTAGACAGTATGTTGAAAGAATGAATGAATGAGGAAGGCACTGCATTCATTTTTGTTTTGTGAGAGAGGAAGGGAGAGAGAGAGAAACCTCAATTTGTTATCCCACTTATTTATGCATCATTGGTTGATTCTTGCACATGCCCTGATCAGGGATCAAACCTGAAGCCTTGGTGTATTGGGTTGACACTCTAACCAACTGAGCTACCTGGCCAGGGCCTGGGTTTTAATGGATGAATAGGAGTTTTCCATGTAAAGAAGTGATGGAGTCAGGGCTATAAAAGGGCTTGTTCCATCCTTGGGGCTGGAGGCTTCCAGTGCCTGGAGAACAGAAGGGAGGTGAGGTTGGAGAGGGAGGCTGGGTTCAATCTTGACCTCTCTGTGTGGGCAAAAGATATTCATGAGGGAAGGCTTTGGGGACAGTGGCAGTTGCTTGCAAGAGAGACTAAGGCTGGGAGCTGGGTATGTGGCTAAGCTCCAGAGGAACAATGAAGAGGCCTGAACCAGGGCAGTAGCTATGGGAATAGAATTTGAGAGATATTTGAGAGAAAGAATATAATCTACTAAACACTTTTAATGAATGCCTCCTCGGGGATTGTGGACATAAAGAGCAGAAGTAACATTTCCCCCTGTCTTCAAGTAGCTCAAATTCTAGGAGAGGCAGACAGACCTGGATGCAGGGAAGGTCAAATAGGGATGCAGGGAAGGTCAAATTTAGTACCACTGCAGCCAGTCTCATAGAGAGATCTCCATATATGTAAAATTGGCAAAATAAAGCATCATGCATTTCTGAGTGTCTGTCACCTACCCCAAGGTTTTTTGTAAGTTCTCAAATTTTTATTTGGTTAAAGCACGCTATAGTATATTTTCTTTTCTTTTTTAAAAATAAATATATCTTTATTGATGCCAGAGAGAGGAAGGGAGAGGGAGAGGGATCGAGAGAGAGAGAGAGAGAGAGAGGGAAACATCAATGATGAGTCGTCATTGATCGGCTGCCTCCTGCACATCCCCGACTGGGGGATTGAGACCGCAACCCAGGCACGTGCCCTGACCGGGAACTGAACCACCATCTCCTGGATCCTAGGCCGATGCTCAACAGCTGAGCCACACCCATCAACTTTATTTTCACAACCCACCAACTTTAGAGGGAGTATAATGCAGAGGTTTAGACTTAGCAGTCCCCGATCTTGGACAAGTTATTGAATTCTCTTAGCCCAAGCCCAAGTTAGGGCCTTGTGAGCTACCATAAGGGTTTGGACTTTATTATTAGTCCAGTGAGAAGTTACTGAGGTGTTTTTTTGGTCCCAACTTATTACCACTTTTCAATTGAGATGTAATCTGCCTACAATAAATGCAGAGATCCTAAGCGTTGAGTTCTATGAGTTTTGAGAATTGTATACATCTGTATAACCAGCCCCCTAAAAGAAGATACAGATCATTTCTGTCATCCCAGAAGGGCCCTGCCTGTCTCATTCCCGTCGATTCTCCCGGTGTCAGAGTACTGAAGGGTCTACGTACTAGATTGTGTTTGTGTTTTGAAGGAATCGCTCCGGCTGCAGGGCAGAGGACAGTCTGAGACCAGCAAGGAGAGTATGGCCCTGAGGGTGCTCTTAGGTCGCCTAGCAACCAGATAGCGTTGTCCGTGGGTTGCCAGCTCCGAGGAGGAGACGGCCCTTTAGGCTCCGCCCCATCCCACCAAGGCCCCGCCCCACCCCGCTCCGCGAAGGAGCCAGTAGGCAGCGCCGCCCTACGTCGGGGGGCGGGCACAGGCTTCTTATTGGTCGGTTCTCCGGAAGCCCTAGTGTGCGACCGCCGGGCTGCTCGAGGGTGCGCGGAGCGTGCGGTGGCGGGTGGCGCGTGGCGGGGGGCAGGGCGGGCAGCGCGGCACGGTGGCGCTCTCTTCACCCTGGACT
The DNA here is from genome assembly GCF_964146895.1 of Miniopterus schreibersii. Lineage (NCBI taxonomy): Eukaryota > Metazoa > Chordata > Mammalia > Chiroptera > Miniopteridae > Miniopterus > Miniopterus schreibersii. The sequence goes on along the minus strand of NC_138102.1, from coordinate 183,084,194 downwards.
GAGATACCGTCGCGCTGAGCCTCAGTTTCCTCCCTTTGCAGTAGCGGAGCATGACCCGAACGGGACACCGCAGACCCTGCCTCACAGCCACATTGCCGGCCAGAGGGTCGTCTCGGCGATTGGAGGTCAGGGTCAGGGACAGGGACAGGGACTGGACCCAGGCCCAGGTGCGTGACTGACCCTCCCGTTCCCAGAGCCCCCAGCGCAGGCCAGGATGTTCGTCTTGGTGGAGATGGTGGACACGGTGCGGATCCCCCCGTGGCAGTTTGAGAGGAAGCTTAACGACTCCATTGCCGAGGAGCTGAATAAGAAGTTGGCGAACAAGGTACTGGGCCCACGGGGTCGCGGGTGAGCCTTGGCACGGGAGGGCCCAGCGCCGCCCGCGCGCATGCTGCAGGCCTGGCCTTGGTCATGCCAAACCTTGGCCTTATCTTAGAACTCAGTTTCCTCACCTGTGCGTGAATGTTGGCGGGACCCAAAAGAGAAACTGGGTCAGAGAAAGGCCCTGGTAACTGCGAAGTGCTAGACCCCACACTTCCAAAGTACTTTGCAGTCTTGGGTAAGCATTTGCCCACTCTGGGCCTCGGTTTCCATTTGTAAAATAGAAATAATTGCTGTCCAGCCATGCATTGTTTTGTGAAGATGAATGGTCAGGAGGCTTTTCCACTCATTCCTGCAAAAAAAATGTATGTGCCCCTTCTTCTATGTGTCAGGCCTATGTGCCTGAGTGCCAGCTCACCGGAGGTCTTCCCGCAGCCTTTTCTGTAGTGACCCTCCTTCCTCAATGATTCTGTGTCATACACTCTTTCCTTCTTAGCAATTCACTTACTGTATTTTTTGTCTTTAAAAAATATATGTTTTTATTGATTTGCAAGAGAGGGAAAGGGAGAGAGAAAGAGAGAGAGAGAGAAAGAGAGAGAGAGAAAGAAAGAAAGAAACATCCATCAGCTGCCTCCTACACACCCCCTCCTGGGGTTGGAGCCTGCAACCTGGGCATGTGCCGTGACCCGGAATCGAACCAATGACCTCTCAGTGCTTGAGACGATGCTCAATCAACTGAGCCACACTGGCCAGGGCACTATACTCTATTTTCTTATTTGTTTACTGGGTTACTGTTTTTCTCTTTTCCTCTCTATGAGAACAGGGACCTTTGTCTGTCTTCTTCCCCACAGTATCTTCAATATTAGGCAGAGCTAGGCACAGAATAGATGTCCCATAATTGTCTGTTGATTGATTCATTGACACAGACAAGGTCTGCCTGTAGTGTGGTGTGAAAAGCAGATATGAATGAGAGGGTCCCACAGTTGAGTGTTATGACAAATTGAAGAAAAGGCTATGAAGGACAGGTGTTCACAGCCTGTGGAAGAAAGGAATTTAACTTACAATGTGGGAAACTAGCTGCTTTGTTAGAGCCAGGAGGAGCTAACTAGACGATTAGTTTTTCATGGTGGGAGGGGCTGGGCAGAGAGAAGAGCTGTGCAGGCAGAGGAAACAGCATTTGCAAAGGCCCTGTGGCCTTTGGAGGGAATATTGCACCTTCATGGCATGGAAGAGGCTGGTATGGCATGGGCAGGCTGACTCGGCTGCAGAGGCCAGGCCACACAGGGCCTGCAGGACTTCATGGGGTATTGGTTTTCATCCACAGAACAGCAGGAGGTGATAGGTGGGGAGGATCCAGCAAGGAGAAGATTGACTGGCTTCAGACAGGAGGCAAGTCCCTTCCATAGAGGCTGAGCTCACAGAAGGGGGTGTGCAGATGTGGGGAGTTGTTGGTGGTGGAGAGAACTCATGGAGTCCTTGGTACTCATGGAGTCCAAAGTTCTGGTTACTTTGTGATGTAGAAAGCAAAGGGACCTATGGGGGGATGAAGTGTGACCATCGTGGAGAGAGGTGTGCCAAGTCCAGGAAAGGAATGTTCTCCTTTTGTGGCATGGGTCCTTCAGTGACCTGTTGAAACAAGTCTTTCTGTATCTGAATCATTCAGTCATTTGAGAGGAGGCCGCACAGAAAGGTCCATGGTCTGGCTAAGGACATAGAGCTTGTGCTGGACTTTGCCTCATGTGGTGAGGTCTGGCCAGGACTCTGAGTCCTCTGAGCTTCTTGCTAATCCTTGAACAGCCCTGCAAGGTCTCTCATTGGGAGGTGATGATGGTGGTGGCAGGTTAGCAGACACCAAGCAAATGACCAGTTGTTCAGAGCACCATGCAGTGGGGAATGGGGCATGGGATGTTCTCTGCCCAGTCTTGTGACCTTGACCATGTGTCACTCTGCCAGCCTCAGTCCTTGTGGCCATGTTTGTGTGTCTGAGATTTTGTGAGCAGAAGGGAGATTAGCTGTGGTTCTGATGTTCACTGAGCTGTGGGCTCTAGCATGGACTTGGGGAGCTTGGAAAGTGTAGGTTTAACCAGGGGTTCCCCTACCACTATCCTTACTAATAATAATGGTAATCCTTGCCCGGCTGGGCGTGGCTCAGCGGTTGAGCGTCAACCTAGGATCCAGGAGATGGTGGTTCAATTCCCGGTCAGGGCACATGCCCAGGTTGCGGGCTCGATCCCCAGTTGGGGGCGTGCAAGAGGCAGCCGATCAATGACTCCCTCATCATTGATGTTTCTCTCTCTCCTTCTCCTTTCCTCTTTGAAATCAATAAAGATATATTTAAAATAAATAAATAAATAAAATAATAGTAATCCTTGATTAATTGTTATTATTTCTTGCATGTGAGCCAGGTACTAAGATAGGGGCTTCCCATCCATTCTCTCTCTTTATTTAAAAATACCTCCAGGTTGGCATGTCCATTTTTGTAGATGGGGAAACTGAGGCTCAGAGGTGATGTTGGAGGTCACACAGTAAGTGGTGGAGCTAGTATTGTAACCTGGATCTGCCTTGTCACCAAAGGCCCTGTTATTTTCAGAATAACCTCCCTCTGAGGTTCCTTACCTGTGCTACTTTAGGAAGTGCCCCAGCTCATTTCCAGCTGTAAAACTGAGGTGATCATACCTGCCCTGAGGTGGGTCTCGAGAGAGACTAGACTGCCTGGAGCTGGGCCTGGGGTCACCGTGTGTGTGTGTGTACACTGATGCACGTAGGTTGTCTACAACGTGGGACTCTGCATCTGTCTGTTCGATATCACCAAGCTGGAGGACGCCTACGTGTTTCCCGGGGATGGCGCGTCGCACACCAAAGGTGAGTACCCTCTCCTCCTGGGGCATTGGATTTTTGAGGCTCAGTTTTCGGGGGTGGGAGGTCCTGGTCTGGGGGTTCGGAGACCTGGGACCTAGTCCTGACTCTGCTAGGAATTGACTGGGTGACGATGGGCAGCATCTTCTCTCTGGGCCTCGGTTTTCTCACCTATAAGAAATGGGAGGTGGACAAGTGGTTCTCAGGGCCTCTCCCGCTCCGAGATCGTGGCTCTGTGCCCACACCCCCTTTGGTCTCGTCTGCTCCTGAGCCCTGCTTTTTGCCTGGCCCTCAGGCTGGTCAGGCTGGTGGTGGGTGGGCAGGCCAGACAAAGACGCTTGGAGAGGTCACTGCTGGGTTAAAAGTGTGGGGAGCAGAGGGGAGCACAGCTGTCCCTCCTGGGAGAAGGTGGTCGGGGGTGAGGGACTCTGAGGGGCACAGGACGTAATGGTTAAAAGCGTGGCCTCTCGGTTCAAATCCCAGCTCTCACTTACTCACTGTGTCCTGAGCGGAGTGTGTAACATCTCCGTGTCTTGTTTCCTCATCGGTACAATGCAGTTTACAGCAGGTCTTACGTTACGGGACTGTTGGGAGGATTACTAAGGGAATACATGCAGAGCTCTTAGGACAGGACCTCGGCACGCAGCTAATGCTCAGCGCTCATCAGTTGAACCTTTTTCCCGAACCTGGGGGTCAGCTGGGTGGTTTCTTCTGGCCTGGCTTGGCCAGGGCTGGCTAATATAGGGTGGCCTCGCGTGTCTGGTGGTTGGCAGACTGGTTAGTGGTGGGGTGGGGGCATCAGCCGGGGTGGCTCATTCTGTTCCGCGTGCTCTCACCTTTCATTAGAGAGCCCCTGCTTATATCCCACTGGCCAAAGCAGGTCACATGGCTGAGGACAGCATCAGGGGTGGAGAGTTGCAGTCACTGCAGAGGGCTGTGCACCAGGGATGGGAGGACTTGCCGTGGGACCTGGAGGGAAGGGGGGAGAAGTAGAGGAAGGATCCCCTGGGGAGAGCTCTCAGGACGAGCGGGCCAGGCTTATCTCTCCTGCCTGAACCCAACCAAGTCAGAAGCAGAGGGCAAAGGGCCACTTAGGTGGTTCAGGGCTAGTCAGAATCTGGGCACGAGACTTGCCCTGTCTGCCCCAGACCTGCTGAGTCACAGTCTCTGGGAGTGGGGCCTGCAAGCTGTGTTAACTGGGAGCCAGGTGACTGTCACACAGGGCCACGTTTGAGGAGCCCTGCCCTGGTCCATACTGCTCAGCCTCTTGGCACCGGCGCAGAGATGTCGAGCATTCCAGAACGTGCCATGCAGCTGCCTGGTGTCTGTGTCCAGGGATCCAGAGACTTAATTAGCTCTCCTGGAGCTGTCATGCTCTGTAGAGAGCCCTGAGAAACAGGAGCAGTTTCACTAGCAGAAAAATAAGACGGTGCTGCAAGGGCCTCTGTCTACGGAAAAGGGTGCTGTCGAGGTGAGCCCAGTCTCTGCTTCTGGATGGGGGCCTTGGGTTACAAGAGACAAGTAATAAGAGGCACCAGAACTTCAAGAAAAACTGAGAAAGAAAAGTTAAATTTGAAGAAATTCTGTCCATTTGGTTGTTTCTGTCAGTGAGTGTAAGATTTCACTTGGTTTTCACTCCCCGCCCCCATTCACCTGGGTCCCCCATTTTCTTGGGAGTGACATATGAGGAGTAGAGCACTGGGCTGGGCCCCTCGTGGCCTATCTTTGAATTCTGGCTCGGCTTTTCTGGGTGGGGACCTTGGGCAAGTAACTCTACCTCTCTCAGCCTCTGGACTTGTTCTGGACATTTCCCAGAGGTAGGTCATACACTCTGTGGCCTTTGTAAGTGGCTTCTTTCACATAGCGTGATGTCCTTGAGCATCATCCACGTTGGAGCACATGTCAGCACTTCATGCCTTTGAGGGGGAATACTATCCCATTGCACGGATAGACCACAGTGTGCTCACCAGTCATCTGTTGGACTCTGGGTGGCTCCCCGTGTGCTTTTGCATGTGGCTGCTCCAGACTGGTGTTCCCTGGGCACAGGATCATATTCCTCCCTGCCTCGTAAGTCCAGTGCCCAAACCGGCCTGGCACAGACTTGGTAGAGGTTCCGTGGGGGGTTTAGTAAACTGAACTGATGTTGTGTCATATGGGGGACAGGGTTTTTCCATTCTGTGGGTAAGTGACCCTTGGCTGCCCTCATTTGCTCTCCGTGAGATCAAATGAGGACTTGTCGCCTTCATGATGGCTTAGATGACTCCTGTTTGTCTCCTTGCAGACAGGGAGGAGTTACCCGCTGCCACCTCTCCTTCCCCCCATGCCTTCCTGCCCAGTGGTCATGAGGAGGCAGCCTGGCAGAGAGCTAGGGGCACGTGGGCCTTGCTGTCCCTTGGCCAACCAGGCAGCTGAGGGTGCTGGTGGCAAAAGCCTGTGTTTGGGGATTAAACCTGTCTGAGGAAGGCAGATTAAACCCCATGGCCCTGTCTGCTGGTCCAGAAAGACTTGGAGTCCCCCCATGGCAGAACAGGGCAGAATAACTGTGGGTATGAGCAGGTTACCCAGCCTCTCTGCAATAGTAGCATGACAGTCGACAAGGTTAGATCGGGAGTCACTCAGTGACCAGCAGGGGGCAGCCTCATAGTTACTCTCTGGCCCTGGGTATTCAGGCCAGTGGTGAGTGCCACCCTCCTTCTTCAGTGCTTTAAGCAGGGGCAGGAGTGACAAGGTGATGGCTTCTGCCAGGCGCTGGGTCAGAGTGGGCACAGACCTCACCTGGCATTTTCCTTGCGGTCCTGCTAATGGGGCCATCTAGGGCAGGGTCCGAGAACCTGCAGAAGCGTTTTCGCTGGGTTATCAGCTCTGTCCCCCTTCCTTAATTTCAGAGCACTTTTAGCATTCTCTCCGGGTCAGAGCTGTGCCTGGGGCAAACTTCACCAGGCAGCGGGAGCCTTTGCCAGGTGCTTCTGCCCTTTTAGAATCGAAAGGAGAGAGCCTGGAGGGAGATTGGAATTGACTTTGGAGTCATCAACAGCCCAGAATCTGGGCCCAGGTGTGACTTAGCTGATGGATTTGGGAGCCAGCTGTCAGTTCCAGGGCCACTGCTGCTGACCTCTTGTGAAGGCCAAGCTGTGACCTCACAGCGCACGGCGTGAGGGTCCTGGCTCAGCTGCCGGGTCTGGGCCCACAGGGGGATCCCCGTGGACTGCCAGGCAGGCTCCTGGAGCAGCTACGGGACCTCTGGGTCTGTGCTGGCGAGTGAGGGCTGCCCTGGTTGCAGCAGCCATTCCCTGCGTGCCTGCTCGTCCCTGACATGCCTTCTTCTTTCCAGTGCATTTCCGCTATGTGGTGTTCCATCCGTTCCTGGATGAGATTCTGATCGGAAAGATCAAAGGCTGCAGCCCCGAGGGAGTGCACGGTAATGGCAGCCCTGACTCCTCAGATGAGACCTGAGAAGGGTGGGGGGACAGTGGTCAGGCCAGATGGCCTCCCTTTAGCTTCTGTGCTATGCCCCATGGTCAGGGAGGGGTCAGATATAGAAGCAGAATCTTCTCGGGACGTCAGAGAAGCTTGTGATCGAGAGTACTCAGCCCTCTCTTGCGTTCATGTAGGGCGAGGACCTCAGCCACTGTGAGGCTCCACCACGAGGTGGGGCCCTAGGACTTCAGGGTGGGCTCTGGAGGCGGGCGGGGGGGTGTGTGTGTGTGTGTGTGTGTGTGTGTGTGTGTGAGAGAGAGAGAGAGAGAGAGAGAGAGAGAGAGACAGACAGACAGACAGACTCAGGGTAATCAGCACTCACTGGCCCATGTTGTGTGCAGTGTCCACCTCAGGTTTTGGTGGCTGCTCAGGATGTGTGAGTGGCATAGGCAGAGGCCCATGTGGGACTTCTAGGTTGGGGAGGGGCCCAGGTTTCCATGATGCAGCTCCCAGCAAGGGGCTTGCCTCTCGGATATGCAGAGCCCTCGTTGTTGAACTGTCCACTGTAAGCCCCGTCCCATGCTGTCCCTTTTTTCCAGTCTCTCTGGGGTTCTTTGACGACATCCTCATTCCCCCGGAATCTCTGCAGCAGCCAGCCAAGTTGTATCCTGCTGGTTAAAGGGTCCCAGAGCTCGGGCCTCTCTGAAGGACTGTCCTCACTCCATGGGTGGCCCTGCATCCTGGGATCTGATGCTGCGGCCTCTGTGCCTCCCCCACCAGCCTGCACTTCTGTTCTAGAGCATGGACCTGCCTGTGCTTCCCCCTGACCATGGGTCCCCACGCCTGGGCCTCTGTCTGGGCTGCCAGGCCTGGTTATGTAGTGTACACTGTAGGCAGGGCACTGCTCACTTCCAGTTCACTTTGCTCAGGTTGTCCCTGCAGGAATCATCTCGAAGATAATTTCCCTTGAGAGCTTTGCTCCGACTGGCTCACCGCCCCTCCTCCCTGGTCTGCAAGTGGTAGCTAGCTAGCATCTGAGGGCTTGACTGAGGGTCCTGGCCTGCGTTGTTGCCCTCCGCTGGTCTGCCCCATTGTCCCTGTCCCAGCCCTCGCCTGCTGCACTGCAGTTGTCTGTTTCTGTGCATTGTCACTGAGACTGATCACTGGGAGGGACCCCATTCTGTCACTACTATACCCATGGTGCCCAGCACAGGACCTGGCACAGGAGAGGCAGGACCCCAGGGCTGCCACTAGAGGGCAGTGTGGCTCTCCATTGTGGGCTCTGTAGGAAGACGGCCTAGTTGCCCTCACTGGTTCAGCAGACAGCTCTGGCTGGGCCTGTGCAGGGCCAGGGTCAGGGTCTGTATGTGATTCCAGGATTTGTCAGAAAACCTGACCCAGCCCTGCTGGTCCTCTTGCCAGCTCTGGGCCCTCGGGTAGGACCTCCCATCCTACCACCAACCCCTTGAAAATTGAGAAAGCCCTTGCGCTGCCTGGTCAGTGTCATGAGGTGCGGATGGAGAGAGATGTGGAATCTCCCCGTGCACAGAACACAGAACAGCTTTAGCTGACACTGGAGGGCCGACTCATGGGTCCTGCGGAAGCACTTTCCGTGTTTCCCTCTTTACCACAGCCCTGTGAGATGGGCCTTGCTACAGCCCCCCTTTTATAGGTGGGGACCCTGAGGCACTGAGACGTTGGGCCTGACCCCAGGCCACAGCTGGCGGGTGGTGGGGCTGATTCTGCACTTGGCAGTTGACACCTGAAAGGATGCACAGGCTGAGCCAGCCTCGGCAGGGAGGGGACCCCAGGCAGTAACAGGCCCTGGTCATTCCCATCTTGAGGGGAGAACTCAAGCTCTGCTCTGAAGCCTCCTTCCTGCTTTGATGGCCTGAGGAAGCCTGGGGGTGCTTGGGGGGGGGGGGGGCATTCCCAGCGTTGGTCCTGTTCTCCAAGAGCTGCTCCTCTCTGGGGGGCCCAGACCTGGCCCAACCTCACCACTTGCACATGGGCCTGCTTTTCCTGTGACCTCTCAGCCAAAGTGAACTCAACCTGGAATTGTATTTTCCTGGGGGGGTGCTGTGGGAGGAACCCCCAACCCTCAGGAGCTCCTCCGTGGCCCGGTTGTTACCTTGACCTGGGCCCCACTCAGCGACGATGCAGAGCAGGTGTGGGTGTGGGAGTACGAGACGGAGGAAGGAGCACACGACCTGTACATGGACACCGGCGAGGAGATCCGCTTCCGGGTGGTGGACGAGAGCTTTGTGGACACGTCCCCCACCGGGCCCAGCTCTGCCGAGGCCACCTCTGCCAGTGAGGAGCTGCCCAAGAAGGAGGCCCCGTACACGCTTGTGGTGAGATGTCCGATGTGCTGCCGAAACCACGGGACCGTGTGGTAGGCGAGCCCAGCTGCGAGTGGCGCGGGAGCCGTTTCCTTGGGTGGTGGCTTGGGTTCCACTCCTAGAACCCCCCCTCCCAGCAGGTCAGCGTGCGGGTCCTTGTGTGTTCTTGGGCAGTCACTTCTTGGTTTCTGTAGGTTGGGGCAGTAATCCTTATGGGGAGGTATAGGCCGGGGCAAGAGAGGGACAGCCCAAGCTAGATGACAGGGCCACTGATAATGGGAGAAAGAAACCACAGAGGGGACTTGGGAGGAGACCAAGTCCCAAGAGCAAGGGTGGGGCTTCAGGGAGGGTGACTCACACCAGACCTAGCCTGGGCCTGAGGTGACAGGGAAGCTGTGACCAGCCAGATCCAACTTGGGTTCGTTTTTCCCTTTATTCTCATGAACTCAGCGACACATGACAAAAGTGGGTTTCAGGGGCCCTCTAGTAAGGTTTTCTGGTATAATGTGGGCCCCAGGTTGTTCACTTTGGGGGCAGCTGTGTCTGTCAGGAATCCAGGTGGCCCAGGGCATCTCCTCTACATGTATTTGGCGGCTGGGGCTCAAGGTCACTAGGCGTACTGGCAGGAAGACACCTCAGGTGGCTTGGGAGGTCATGCTCATGACTGACCTGCTGGTGTCTGCACTTGGACAGGCCCAGGGATGAGGAAGGTACCTGACCCGGAGGCCTTGGGGCCAGGGGCCGTATCTTTAGTAAACCAGCACTTTCCTTACAGACCTCAGGGCAGTTGGGGCGGGGGGGGGGGGGGGGGGGGGGGGTCTGGCCGTGTGCTCGTGAGCCAGCTGGGAGCGCTGGGCCTGCTGGGGACCCTGAACAAGGCTCCTGCCTCCTGTCCTAGTTGGCTCAAGCCCTGAAGGTAGGTGAGATGTATGCCCGTTCTCTCCCCGGCAGGGATCCATTAGTGAGCCGGGCCTGGGCCTTCTCTCCTGGTGGACCAGCAGCTAACCCTGGGCCTTCACGGGGGACCAGCCTGGTCTGCAGACCCCACCCCGACCTCTGGAAGGTGCCTGGAGACAGCAGCAGCCTCAGATGCCAAGGAGCAGAGTATGTGTGGCAGGGACCTGCCGGGCGGGACCAGCTCTCTCCTTCCCTGCCCCCCGGCCTGCTCATCTCTTTGGAAGTCCTGCTCTCAGTGACAGCAAAGACATTCAATAAACAGTGACAGCAGCAGTTGAGGAGCCATCCCTGTCTCACTGGTGTTGTCATGACCTAAGGTCACGGGGTTGCCACAGCAGGGACAGCATGTCCTTCCTCTCTTTGAATCACTTGTGGAGATGGCCCTCCACAAATGGCAGGACTTAGGAGCTGAGATCCAGGCTTCCTCAGACCAGGCTTTGGGCTGGTGGAACTTGGGGGCTCCGGAAGGTAGCACAGGGAGTGAGAGGCTGGCCTGGGGGAGCTGCCTTGGGGCATGCGGGCTGTCAGTTGCTAAGAAGAGCCTGGGAGTTAAGGGACAAACACCTTCCCACTAGCACATGGGAGGTAGAGGCTGTGGGCTTTGCTGGCTCAAGGTGAGGACAGGTGACCAGCTGTGTCCACCCCCCTCATCGGTACAGCAAGAAGCTTGGGGACAGCTGTCACTCTCAGACCATGGCCATGGCACCAGGAACACCCTGTGGGTCTGCCACAGGATCTGGGGATGCTGGCATGAGGGCAAGCACCCCATTGTTTATTCGGCAGAATGGTTTTGCCAGGTTCACCCACTTCTGCTGGGACCAGGACACTGGTTTTGTAGTAAGTCTTGGTGAAGGGGCCCCACGCCCTGGCCTTTCTGGCCCACACGGGGCACCAGAGTGTGGAGGTGTGGGTAGTGCCAGTGGGTGTGGTTCCAGGGAGAAGAGCAACTGTGAAATGGGTGACTGTCACTGCCTCATGCTGAGGGCCAGGGGACAGTGTGCATTAATGGACTAGCTGTGACCTTGGACAGGGTGGCCTGTGCCCACTTGTGTTTGGAGGACTGAGTGCCCAGAGGAAGGGGAGGCAGTGGTGTCTGGCACACTACCACTGGGGCCTGGTTTTAACTGCATGGGCAGGGAAGGCCTTCCCCTGGGAAGCTGCACCTTGGGCCCAGCCCCCGGCCCACCCTGGAATAGAGGGAGAAGTGGGTTAAGGCAGAAGAGGGGCTGAGCCCGGCCGGCATGGCTCAGTGGTTGAGCATCAGCCTAGGATCCAAGAGATCGTGGTTCAATTCTGGGTCAGGGCACATGCCGGAGTTTTAGGCTTGATCCCCAGCAGGAGGCAGCTGGTCAGTGACTCTCATCATTGATGTTTCTCTCTCCCCATCTCCCTTCCTCTCTCTCAAATCAATAAAAACAAACAAAAAAGAAGGGGGGGGGGGCCTGCCAGCTCACGTCTTCATTGCAGACAGGTCCAGCTATGGCGGTTATCGAGGGCCTCCACCAGCTTTGGTGAAAAGAACCCCCAAACCCTGGAGTCGGTAACAGCACAGACACCACACATACACAGGAACAGTCACTGAATGTGGATTCTTATTTTCCTTGCAAGACCAAAAGGTGCTTTAAAATCCTTTCAGCCACCAGTGAAATGATCAGACAGGAGAAAAACTTTAGATAGGAGTCTTGTCATCAAAAATAAATACAGTTGCATGGAGGTGCTCAGGATCTGAACCAAACTACAAATGGGAAGGCAGGTTAACAGCCCTCCAACCCATGGGTCACTCCAACCATGGTCACTCCGTGGGCTGAGGGAGGGGGCAGGAGGCCTGGCCACCCCGTCTCAGTGCAGGAAGCCCGGCTGGGTCAACTCAGATCTGGTTCTGATGACATGCAGCACTGCACTGTGACACGGGAGCTGAGTCTGAGGAGCAGGATGGTGGTGGCAGAGCGGGACCTTACTGCTGCAGCTCCTTCATCCTGTTGAGGGCACTGCCGGCACGGAACCACTCAATCTGGGTCTCGTTGAAGGTGTGGTTCAGGAGGATGGTCTCCTGGGTCCCATTGGGGTGCTTGATGATGCATGTCAGGGGCTGCAAGAGAGAAGGTGGGTGTGGGTGGTGTGGCTCTTAGGACCGTGGCCCTGGGTTTTGCTGGAGGGTCAGAATGGCAGGGTTCCACCCTGGGCCAGGCCTTGGGTGCCAGCAGGTGAACCAAGTCCTAGGCCTGGTCTGGGCCTAGGTGGCAGTGGTAAGATCTGAATAGCATAACTCCTGAGGCCAAGTAAGGGCTAATGAGTGAACAGTAGGAGGGCCTGAGCTGGCCCCACCCTCATCGCTGGGAGGCACTTCCTTCCCTCTCTGGGGGTCGGCTGGAGAATTTTCCAGCTGGAACAAAGGCTCATGGGAAGAGGTGCAGGTGGGGCCAAGTGTAGAAGGGGAAGCAAGGTGGCTGCCCCCTGTACTGCCCCCTCAGGAGGGCCCTTGGGGAGATGGGATGGCCAGCCTGCCCTCCTTCCCTGGCTCCCTGACCTTGCCAGGGGCAAAGTCCTTCAGGCCCTGGATGGTCAGCTTGTCCACGGGGTGAATCTTGTTGTAGTCGGCTGGGTCGGCGAAGGTGAGGGGCAGCAGGCCCTGCTTCTTCAGGTTGGTTTCTGGAAGGCAAAGAGCACATAGTCCACAGTGGGCAGGGCCCCGTCCCCCTTCTCTGTGCAGGACCCTCGTCAGGCCAGAGAGCTTCCTTTTCAAGTCCAGTTAGGGCTCCGGGAGACACCCTAGTCCTACCACCTGGGACAAACCTGGGGTGGGACAAAGCCCAGGCCGGCTGCACTCCCAGTGGCGTGCTGCCTCGCTAGGGCCCTACACAAGTATGCGCTTGTCTCCCTCTGTAAAGCCTCCTGATAGACATTCACCAGCAGAAAGACCGTTGGACCAGGTGCCCTGGATTTCAGTGCTCAGGTCCACAAGGCTGGAAGCAAGATCAGTGCTCCCAGTGATGGGAAGCTGTGGGCGTGGACTCAACACAAATCCGAAGGGGCAGAGGCTGGAGGGCACGGAAAGCAGGAGCCATGGGCGCGGCCTGGAAACCAGGCATGTGGCTCCAGGCCCAACTCGGCCACTAGGTGACCTTGGGCTGCCAGTGAGGGGGAGCAGGTGGGGCTGGGATAGGGCTCCGGCTCACCGTGGATCCTGGCGAAGCTCTTGGTGATGATGGCCCGACCCCCAAGGTGGCGGGGCTCCAGTGCCGCATGCTCCCGGCTTGAGCCCTCGCCATAGTTTTCATCTCCAATCACCACCCACCGGATGCCGTGTTTCTGTCAGGCGAGGAAGAAGTGAGGTCTGAGGGAGAGGACCTGGCCCTGCCCACCCTGCCCTTGGGCTTCCTTAAGTTCGCAAGTCAGGGGCCGCAGAGGCCCCTCACCTGCTCCCCAAGGGCAGGTGAAATCAGAGGTGAATCAAGCCCAACCCAGGCCCTGAGGGGACAGGCGATTTGAGACATGGGCCCTGCCCATCTAGAGTAAGCAAGGGGAGGTGCAATCCACCCATCGGTCCGCAGCACGGAGGCAGGCTGGGTGGAGGGCCACGGTGGGGAACAGGATCCAGAGCAGTGGGTGTACAGTGGAGGTGACACACACGGGATTGCCTCCATGGCACCGGGACATTGTTCAACTGCAGGGCTATTGGTGTGGGCTCCTGGGTGGAGAGCAGCCCTTCCTTGGACCACCCACTCTGTGCCACCCAGCCACCAGGAGGTGCCAGAGGACCCCAACCCCTGACCCCACTGACTCTGACCCACCTTGTAGTAGCGGGCAGTGTCAGGGACAGGACCAAACTCCTGGGTGACGGCATTGCGCACAGAGTTGGCCTTGCCATTTTCAATGTTGATGGCACCAATGAGCAGGTTGTTGGAGATGTTGTCCAGGTGCCCACGGAACTTGAGCCAGGGGCCAGCAGCTGAGATGTGATCAGTGGTACACTTCCCTTTGACCTTGGGTGGGTGGGCAGAGAAGAGAGATTGAGTGTGGCCCTTGATTGTGGATTAGGGGAGAAGCCCTCTAGAGACAGGCAGCAGGCCCCAGTAGCCAGGACTCAGGAAGGGTGACAGAAAAGAGGTGCAAGACAGGTGGTCTGCAGTCCTGACATTGTCACCTCTGGCCAAGAGAGTGCAGGCAAGGCCATCAACCACCCCTCAATGGCCTTGGGAGTGAGATCTCCAAGGAAGGACACTCAAAGGGGGCAGGCTAGACAGGGTGGACAGGGAGGGGTCGCTCGCTCACCCTTCAGGCCTTGGCCCCCCGTAAGAGATGCACAGGCTGGAAGACAGTACAGACCCATGCTGGACACAGAGAAGGGCCAGGGGATGTGTCTGGGTCCTGGCTTAATACCAGCTGCATCACTGCCCAGAGACCCTTCAGTAAACAGCATACATTCATGGCCAACATGGGCTGAGGCCTCCGGCTACACCACAAAGGCTAGTGGCTGCTCAGCTCCCAAACACAGGCCACACCACTAATGCCCAACTGTGGGAACAGAACAATCAATGGCTCCACCAGGGGTGGAGACCGGCTTTGCTGGGTCACACATGCCTTTCTTGCCCTCTCTGTGGGGCATTCACTGCCACACCCACTGGAGGAGGCCTTACCAGCTGCAGCCGGATGGCTGAGAGCCCCAGACAGCAGCTGGCCAGATCCAGCTCTGCCTGGCACGGGGCAGTGAAGGGGACACTGGGCTGCAGATGCCCTTGCTCCTCTGCAGCCAAACTTCCCTTCCCGCCCCCACCTTAACCATGCCCTTCTCCTCCCCATGCCCAGGGGAGAACACGTGGTGTCATGGCCTTCCTGCCGATCAGGGAAGGGAGCCCTGGCAGGCTGGGGCTGTTCTATCCCGTCCCCACACCGCTGACCTTGATAAGGATTTGAAGGTCCTCCAGGTCTTTGCCATCCCATTTGTCAAATGGCTCAAGAAGCTGTAGGCGCTGGCTGGTGGGGCTCACGTCCACCCGCTGCCCACTGCTGTCCTTGGGAGGGTGCTGGTAGGTGTCCTGCCCAGGGTCGAAATCCTGCAGGGGGACAGGAACGTGGGTGTTGAGTCCTCAGTCCCCTCTCTCACAGAAGGCAAGCTCCCCATGCCCGAAGCCCCTCCCTCCCAGTGAATATAGCTGCTTCATTCTCATTAATGGTGCCATCCATGCCAGCCCAGGATAGACAGGGCCAAGATGCCAGGAAGGGTCTTGCCCACATAGCACTGGGCAGTGGCCTGAGGCCCGCAGGGCTGAGAACAGGAGGCACAGTGCCTGCTCACCGTGCGGGGAAGCTCATCCGCATCTGGAGCCTCAAGCTTGAACTTCTTGCCATCCTTGCCTGTCAGGAAGTCAGTCTCTGGGTTGAACTTGAGGGTGCCAGCAATGGCCAGGGCTGTAACAATCTGAAACAGGTGGCCAGTTTGTTGGTTAGCACGAACCACCACTCCCGTCCCCCATTCCCAGCCAAATCCTAGATCAAAACAGGGTGCAGCTCAGGAATATCTCTGGGACCACGGGCCACTGGGTCTACAGAGGACTCCTGAACCTAGGGAAGTCTGGCCTCGACCACTCCCCACTGGGTCTGGACCTCAGTGCCCTCCCTCAGGGCAGGGCTGGCACTGCTGGGTACTCTCCTCTCATAGGTGTGCCATCCTGGACCGGGAGACACCCCGGCACAGAAATGCTGCTATGATGAAAATGTCCCTAGGCAGGTAGCACACTGGAAACATGAAAGGACATCTCGTTACCCATTTTTAGCAAATAAAAGTATTTCTCAAACACACATTTAAAAAATCAAGTCAAGAAAGACTGGCCTGTGTGCCGACAATGGCTGAAACTGAACCCCCACTAAGTGCCTGAGAGCCGGACTCACTCCATGTTTATCATAACAACAGGGCCCCATCTGGCTGAGACAGTGCCAGTGCTTTGTGGGCTACTCATGTAATCCTGACAGGATCCCGGGGCACATAAGAGAAAGTGACCTGGCCAAGCCCACTCAGCTGGGTAGAGGCGGGGCTGGCATTTGTCTCAGTGGGAATTCCAAAGCTCCTGGTGGTGATCACAATTGTACTAAACAAGCACCTCTGGCTCCTGAAACGAGGGGCCAGGCAGGGGGCACTGGGGGAGCATGATGCTTGCTGCTGGCAAGACCTGTGGCCTTGGTGGCTGCTCCCATAACCCCTTGCCCTGCAATGCCAACCCTCCCAGAGCAGGCCCGTCAGATGCCCTTGCCCCAAGCCCCATCTCCCCTGACTGGCCAGGGGCAGGGCCCCCAGAGGCAGTCCCATGCCAGGGCCTGGCTAGGTCATCTCACCTCCGGGGACGTGACAAAGGCATGGGTCTCAGGGTTCGCATCATTGCGGCCAGTGAAGTTCCTGTTGTAGGAGGTGACAATTGTGTTCTTCTCGCCCTTCTTGATGTCCTTTCTGCCAGGTCAGAGAACAGGGTTAGGGATGTCTGGCCTTGTCACATGGCCCATTCTGCCTAGCTCTTGAGAGAAGGGGTCATGGGAAGACCCTGAATCAAGCCTCCACTGTGGGACTCATGCAGAGAGCAGGGGGTACCTCAGGGGTCACTGACTCCCTTCAAATGCTGTGGGAGCCCCTGCTGTGTCAATCAGGATGAGGCCTCCTTGGCTTCTTCCCACCAGCCCAGGCTTCAGGCAGGTGGCCACTCAGTCCCACTGCAGGGCTCTTCCTTTACTTCTAGCCCAACTTCCCAGTCCCTCCTGAAGCTAGTCTCCTCTCCAACCCAATAACATCTCCCTTCAACATCTGGGGCTCCAAACCCCAGGACACAGGGACTGTCCTACCAAAGATGTGTCTCTCACCTGTCCCACTGGCCAATGCAGGGACCACAGGCGTTGGCCAGGACCACGCCGCCCACATCCCTCAGGATCTGTGCCTGTGGCAGAGAAAGAAGGACCGGAAACTGTCAGGCACAAGGAAAGGTGGTTCAGCCACTTGAGGAATGAAGAGCTGTACTGGGATCTTGGGGCAGCTGCAGGGACCTGAGCAGCCCAGTGGACAAGGTTATGGCTTGTCCTGTCCTGAAGCCACATTACTTAGTGGGTGGGAGCTAGGGGCAGGGACACGTGGGAACTCACATAGCCATCCCGCTCAATGGTGGCTCGGATCTGCTCAGAGCCCGGTGTGATGGTGAAATGAGACTTGCACTTGAGTCCGTGGGCCAGCGCCTGCTTGGCCACAGCTGCTGAACGCCCCATGTCCTCATAGCTGGAGTTGGTGCAGCTGCCGATCAGACCTGGTGCATTGTGGGCAGTGGAGCAGGAGTCAGGAGGAGACAGTGGCCAGAGGTCTCCACCTAACCTCAACTATCCAGACCTGGTCAATTGTTCACCAATTGTGCTGGGCCAGGGGCTGTTCTTAACAGAGACAAACTGGAAGCAACCTAACTGTCCAGCAGTAAAGAGTAGCTACTCATGACCCAGCCATTTAAGGGAAGACAGTGTGGCCGCTGAACATGCCGCTTGTCCCTACAATAATTAATCTGCACATGTGTGCACACCAGAGGGCTCCCACTGAGACATGGAGAGACCGCTGCTGGGCAAGGGCTTAGAGGAGATGCTTTCTTCTTTTAGACTTTCTAGAATTCTCTGGCTTTTTAATATTGGCTTATAATCAGGGGGGGAAAGAGTTATTTTTTAAAAGTCTATCATAGTTATTACAAAAGTCAATAAAGACTGGATGACACATTATCTATAGACATCAAGACAGTTTCTTATCAACGCAGCTATTTATTTTCTAATTATTAAACCACAAAATATTTTCTGTGCTTGCCCTAAGAAGGGAGAACACACTACACAGCACTTTATGCCGCACACGCAGAAGCTCTTCACATACCAACTCGTCGTTCCCCCCAAGAACCTCAACAGGTAAGCACGGTCATCACCCCATTTCACAAACAGGGAGCCAGGGCACTGGGTGGTGTGGGAACTTGCTCATGGTCACCCCACTATGAAGTGGCAGAGCCAGATTCAAACCGAGGCCACCTGGCTCCAGAGCCCATGCTCTTCACAGCCACACTGTCTGTGACAATGGCAGGTGCTAGTGATACTGACATGCCAGTGTCCATACACACAAGTGAAATCAGGGTCCCTGGGCAGTAGGACGAAACGTTTGTAAAACAGGATACACACACGAACAGGTACGCATACCTCTCAAAGAATCCCCACAGCTGGTTTCCGGGTGGGGGCTGAGATTGGGGGTGTTTTACAATGAACATATTTCTTTCATACCAAGAAAAAGCAATTTCTTTAAAAAGCCGTAAGGAAAAACCAAACAATTTCAGAAAGTGCCTGGTACATTCAGAAGCACCCTGTGGTGAGCACAGGCGATCATCCATAGCCCTGGGCAGACCCACTGGCCCTGAGGCCTGTTAACCCGACAGGGTGGGAGGTGCTCACCCACTCTGATGTCCAGAGGCCATCCTTCCTTCTCTGCCACAGTGCCCACTTCTGCTACAGGGTGAGCCAGGTCAGGGGTGAAGGGCCCATTGATGTGGGGCTTCAGCTGAAGGAAAAAAAGGCATGAGAAGCAGAAAGAGAGGGGAGAGAACAGATCTTGGAGTGTGGACAGCCTCTCCTCCTCAGAGGCTGTCGGGCTCCCGCTCAACAAGCCCCTATGGAGAGCCTGGGTGGCCAACTACTGTTCTTAGGGTTCAAAACTCATCCTATGCACAATTCCTGAGATCCCTCCAGCCCTGCCAGGTTTGCATTATCTCCAGTCTGCAGATGAAGGGCTGACGTGCCTTGCTCAAGGTCACACAGCTAGGAGGTGGCAGAGGCATGGAATGAATCAAAGCTGTCAGCTTCCTAAGTCCATTATCCCCATCCTATGGTGCTTCTGGAATCGTAAGACAAAATGGACTTAAGGCCAGATGCTTTGCATGTGACAACACTTATCAACAAATGTGAAGCACTTAGCAAGGTGCCCGGCACCCAGAAAGCATTCAATAAACGTTAGCAATCATTGACATGAATGAGCTGTTCAAATCCAATGACTGCATTAGCTTTTACACATGATGAAGTGAGGTCTGTAGATGGTGACTAACTTGCCTAAGGTCACAGTCTTAACTGGCAGAGTCAGGATCTGAACTCCTACAGGCTGGCCTCAGGGCTGCGACCTTCGACCACCCTCCTCTGCTGCTTCTGTTCCTGCAGCCTGCCTGGCCCCTCGCCTGGTCTGCAGGTCTCAGGGTGCCAAATCCCACTCAGGCTTGGGAATCTCAGACCTTGACCTGTGAACTCTGTCAACAAAGCAAACTCCAGAACATAGTTTTGGTTTTTGCTAAAGCTGAAGTGTGGCAAACTGAACCAGTTTCTGCATCATCAGCCACAGTCTCCTCCTTTCTCCCCTTGGCCACAGAGCCCTGCTGCAGTTCCCCCCACTGCAGCCCAATTCAGGCAGCAGATGGCAGGGGCACTTAGGAACCAGAGGCCCAAGAGCCCTGCTAGTGTGCAGGCCAGGATCCTCTGTGACCTTCCCCAGGGCACATCAAATGGGGCCTGAACTCCCCACTCTCAGAAACTCCTTGGATCCCATTCCCTTCCTCACCTCATTGAGGTTAATTTCAATCACTTGGTCATAATGACAGCCGGGGTCGGGTACCAGGTGATCCTTGAACTCCTCAGCTAGGTTGGCAATGTCTGAAATCAACAGGGAGGGAGGCGGAAGCATTTGAAACAGAAACTGGTCATGAGAGTTCACCCACCGCCCCCCCACCCATCTGAGCCACAGTTACCCAGCACCTGCCCAACTCCAGGCCCTGGGCACTGATGGCAAACAAACAAAACAAACGGCACAGACACTGCCCCTGCCCTTGAGGAGCTATAGTCTAGTGAAGGAGCCAGAAGTGACAACACAATATGACAGACACACAGGCACACCGGGGAACACAGAAGAAACACCGACTGAGGCTCAGAGCCAGGGAAGGTTTCCTACAGGTAAGAAGCTCCAAGTTTCGAAGAAGTTACTTGGTAATGGACAGGAGGGAAGGGCCTTCTAGGAAGGACTCCATGTGCTCAGAGTTTGGAAACAAACTGACAAGCTCTCCCCGGCCCCTTGGCCTCTGGCTCCACCAATCACCCTCGTTCACCTCCCTTCAGAGGCTCCAACGATCCCTCCCGCAGGCCCCATTTCCAACTCTGAGCACCAAAGAAGCCAAGCTAGAACCCCGGGGAAGTTGTGAGGGAAGCTGGGAAAGTGGTTCTTGTTAGCAAATGTTTTTCCACCTCCCCTTGTTAGGGCAGAAATTATAAATAGAAGCAGATCCATGTAATTGCCAGAGCATCCTGTAGGGGGCACCAGGGACCAGGCCAAGAAGATTTGACCTTCAGCCACCCTCTCAGGGGACACCAAAGCCCAAAACTGAGGCAGAGATATCTCAAACTTAGATGCCAGGCCCTTCGAGAAGCTGGTGAGAATTATAGACACCCAACTCCAAGACAAGAGCACACACATAACTTCATACACTTTTAGGGGCTTTTCAGAACCCCGAAGTCAGTCTGGGGACACCCGGTTAGGAGCCCTGCCCTAAAGGGAAAGGTGCAGTTGCTGACTGTTCTGCCCCCACCACCTGCTCCCGCTGGCTCACCTGCCCGGCCTGTCTTGCTCAGGTATTTCTTCATCCTATGGTTGTAAGGAAACACTGAAGTCGTGGCCCCAATTTCTGCGCCCATGTTGCAGATTGTCGCCATGCCTGTGGAGGAACACAGCCCATGGGGCTGGCTGAGCAGCTGGTGTGGGCCCACACACCTGGGAGCAGGCGTCACTTCTTCCCTTGCTCACACAGCCATCTAGTAGCCCAGTTAAAACCAGGGCCAGTGAAGAGGCCATGGGGGCCAGAGCTCAGTGCGGGGCTCTCAGAGAAGCCGCTGGCCGGAGTGAAGAGACCCCTCCAAGGCGAGCTCTAGTTGTGGACTGGCTGTCCCACTTAGCAGAGCAGTTGGCCACATGTACTGAAGGCTGACCTGGCCAGAATGCCCATTTGTAACTGTTCACTTTGCAGAAGAGGGAACCGGCTCAGAGAGGTCCAAGGTCATGCCATAAAGCAAACACGGGTACAACATTCAGGTCTGGGTCCGCCTGCCCCTTTCAGCCACACACGGTGCTATGTGGAAATGTTCTGGCTCCCAGGCTTTCCAGCAGTAAGACTGGAATGATGACCACTAGCTGGACCACAGAGCCCCACAGAGAACTGGCAAGGCTTACCAATGTCCTGACCGCCCTCAAAATACAGGCCTCACAGGGCTACTGGGACACAGGTCTGGGTTTGTTATTAACTTCCTAACTGAGCTGTCAACAGTAGTAAGGGCCACCTGTCAGATGACCCCACCACCCATCATTGGAAGGGTACAAGGGCCAGCTGAACAGTAGCTCTGTGGCACTGAGGCAGACACCTGGGGAAGCCTGGAATGGACCATCTCTAAGGCCTGTTCCGAGTCTCCCTGCGTTTCTGGGGGCCCAGGCACTGAGGTCAGGTCACCAGGAGAGAAAGAGGCGGGCTCCTACCAATCCAAGGAAGTGAGTGAGGTTCCACTCCAGCCAAGAGAAGACGTGGGAAAGAACTGCTTTGTGGGTAAAGACCTGTCTCTGGCTCCTCATTCCCACCACCACCTACCTCCACCCTCCCTGGGATCCTTCTTCTCAATCACCCAAGGTGGCCCAGTGCCATGGCCAGAGCCTTGAAGCAGAAGCTGGCTCAGCCCCTAATTCTGAGTGGCCACAGGGAAGTTCCCTCACCTCCTGCAGGGGCCTCGATCTCCGCCTCTGTTTAAGAGGGACCTGGACTAACCATCTCCCCTCTGCCTCTAAGTGTCCACCCCAATCCCCAAACTGACTAGAGAAATTCTCAGGGGAAGACCATTCACTGCTTCTACAGCTCAACTACAGGCCCCATCAGGCCCAACGCAGGCTGAGGGCCACGTCGCGTGGCGCCTTCCTCACCAGTGCAGGAGATGGAGTCTACGCCAGGCCCGTGGTACTCCACAATAGCGCCCGTGCCACCTTTCACTGTGAGGATACCCGCCACTTTTAAGATCACATCTTTGGGTGAGGTCCAACCGGAGAGTGAGCCCGTCAGCTTCACACCAATCACCTGAATAGGTGGGGCAAGACAGCAATTACAGGCCCTGTGTGCCATTTGCCAACCAGGAGTCCACCTGCTGGATTTCCCACTTCTGCTTATTTCTCCCTGCCTCCTTCCCAAAGAGGTGTGAGGCTAACCTAGTCAGTCACCCCTTCTGGGTTCCACATCTCCCATTCATCCCCATCAACCACGCCTCCGCGGCTACCCTGGAGCGAGCCCTTTCCTACTCACCTTGGGACACTTCAGCTCCCAGGGAATCCCAGCCATGACGTCCACTGCATCAGCACCCCCGACTCCAATGCAGATGGCCCCCAGGCCACCACCATTGGGGGTATGGGAATCAGTGCCAATCAGAAGAACGCCAGGGTATGCATAGTTTTCCAGAATGATCTGAAAAAGAATCCAAAATCTTGAGTTTTAAAAGCCTTCAGCAGAGAATGGAGGTAGGGCCCAAAAGGGATCTGCAAAACTGCCCCCTGCTGACACTGGGCCACTGGGCCATTCCCAGGCATTCCTCCAGGATCAAGCCCCTCCAGTGGGGCCCAGAGGAGCCAGAGACTTGGGAGACAGGTGGCCTGGGCTTGTGAATTGCTCTGACCATTCCTGACTATATGACTTGGACTGGTAAGGGCCTCCCTGCACCTCAATTGCCTCATTGTTGGCACAGTACTAAGAATACCCACGCCGTGTTGACCCCAGGACTATGGTAAGAACCATATAAACTGGGATATAAGCATGCATCTTGTGACAGGCCTGGGAACAAGTGTGACCACTGAGAGGTGCCCCTGATGACAATCCCTGACTTGTGGGGTGGACATGAGAGTGTGCCTATTTGGCTTCTGATCAGGGCAGGCAGTTCTTTCATGACCTGGCTCCAGCCCCCGCAAGGAAGCACTGGGGACCCAAAGGCAACACAGGCCTAAGCTTTTCCACTGCTGAACTGAACAGCAGTACAGGCGATGTTTGCCCAACCCCAGCAGCCTGGAGGTGGCTCTGAGAACTGAAGTGGCTTGCTCAGGAAAATAATTGGCCCCATCACCTTTCCTATTGCACGGCGTTCCCTTTATCAAGACTCCTCCAGCTGAAAGGTGCTGGCAGTGATGGTGGCACAGAGTCAGCTATCCCAGGATAGCCCGAGGTGCGGGACACTGATGGCTGCAGGAAACTACCGGGAAAGCCCGGCCAGAAGGCTACATGCTGAGTCTGAGTTCTGGCCCCAGAACTACTAGTAGCTGTGGGCCCTGAGGCAATCACTTCACCTCTCCAAGCCTCAGTTTCCTCATCTATGAAAAGAGGTGGACACCAGTGGTCACCTCACTGCATCACTGAGATGGCTCAGTGAGATTATGTACAGTAAGCTGCAATAGTGCCTGGGAGATGCGTTACTTTCATTTATTATTTGCAGCAAGATCCTTTATCTGAGTTTCTGCTGCTCATCTGCCAGATGGAATTATTCCAACACGCATACAGGTGCTGGGAAGGACAAATGAGATCAGAGATGTGAAAGGTTCTATGAACTGTTAGGACCAACCAAATGGTAGGCAGGCTCCCTGCAACATTACAGAAACCCCAGGGCCTCTGGCCCAAGCCAGGCACCTGCCCAGGAGACTCAGCAAGGTACAAGGGCTCTTCCTCTTGGGAATTCAGAGTCCGAAGATCTGGCCCCTTCCCAGAGGGTGGCAGCTGGCTGGCCAACATAGAGGAAATCTCTAAAAAAAACCACAACTGCTAGAGAGAACTCTGGCTAACTGTTTCGTTTCTCTGGCCCTCCTTGCCCCAGCCATGTACAAAGATTTAAAACTAATTAATCCCTTGAGCTCCTCAAGATGGTGAAAGACTGATCCATGAAGACCAGACACACAAAATTCAGTGTGTCCACATGGTGTAGACCACGAGTGTGGTCCACATCCAAAAGGGAGGGGCTAGTGCAGACCTATGGACTGCAGAAAGTATCACCATAAAGCTGGTTGTGACAGTGACCTTAGTGATCAGCTGCATGTGGCTGAGTGAATGGGGGTGGGGTGATGGCGGGAGAAGTGTATTTTAGGGTGAACTAACATCTAGAACATAAAGCTGGAAATTCAGCTGTCCGTCCACACAACACACACATACACTGAGGACCTATTCTGTACTGACCTGGCTGAAGGCCCATAGCTAGAGAGGAAGAAATAAGCCATAGGCCCTGTCCCCAGAGCACACAGTCAAGTGGAGAAAGCACACACTGGGGTCATACTGTGAAGGGGTCCCACAAGAGGGCGCCAATGCTGGGCACAGGGTGGGGGGGTAGGGGGAGGCACTGGGTAACCAGAAGGCAGAGATGGGGAGGAGAACTGCCAGGGCATTCAAGGGGGGTGGAAAGGAGTTAAGGTTTGACTTCAACATGGTGGATTAAAGCTTCGGAAGGCCCGACATCAAGAGGGAGAGAAAAGTAAAGCTGCACAGGATCACAGGATCCCTGAGAATTTCCTTTTTAAAGGAACAAATGCATCAGGCTGTACGCTTAGCTGATAGCCAGTGGCAGGTGTGAGCTATCACTCAAAGCCCCAAACTTTGGCCCAGGAGCTTCCAAAAAGACCTGGGCATTTGTACTGAGGTGGAATGGGGGACACCTGGATTGGGGTGACCTTAGCAACAAAAGGTCAAGGCTGGGTCCATCTGACTCCCGGCCATGCCGCTGAGGGAGGCAGTCCCTTCCTGGCAAGGGCGATGGTGTGAAAGGGCAGAGCAGTGATCCGTGGCCTCTGGATTCAGAGTGGACAGTGCTGGGGGCCCACAGGGTTGTGTTACAGTCTGACTCAGCTCATCCTGAAGGAGGCCTGGGAAGTGAGGCTCGGTATGGAGGTGGGAAGAAGGGTCACCTTGGAAAGGTAAGAAGAGGCAGGTTTCACATGTATAATGGGTGGCAAAGGACACAAAACAGTGCATACCCACAAACCAGGTGAGCGGTCCTGTGATGAAAAGCTAAGCACCCATCTCCCCACAAACACAAACACTTGCACGAACAGAGACACAACTGCCAACCAAGAGAGAATTCCTCCCTGGAGAGACCCTGGAAGAACTCCTGGCCGACAGCCCCATGGCCTATGGTACCTCCACCCTACCAAATACCAAGAAGGGGCCAGAAAGACTCCAGGAATCCTGTGAGCCCTAAGGGGGAAGTGCTCCCAGTGTGACGGGAGGCCACAAAGCAGCACAGCGGTGGGGAGCGCTGACACCAGGGCCAGACACCTGGGTGCAAATCCTGCTCCACAACTGGACAGTTGGGTGTCCCTGGGCAAGGAGAATAACTTCTCTGTGCCTCAGTTTCCTCACCTGTAAGGTGTGGCTAATAAAACACCTACTACATGCGGTGGTGGTGAGCACTGTGCCTGGCACAGGGTATGTGCTCAGCTAGAGTTAGCCATCCATGCAACAAGGAGTCACACTCGTGGAAGAAAGCAAAACAAAAAGTAACACAATACTATAGTGCTTAGAAGGTGCAGCAAGAAGCAGGCCAAACTTAAAATGTTGGTTCCTGAGATGCTCAGAGGCACTATTTTAATGTATAGCCTGACATAATGAAAATTAATTTAAAAATGAAGGAAGAGGAGCCTAAGGGCTGACTGAGATGTTGTCTTCCAATTCCCCCTTCTCCCTCCTGAGCCCCGAGCCCCCTGCTCCCGCAGGCCTGGAGGTGCTCTCTGGTTCCCTAAGGGCAGCCCGCCACTGCCCCCAAAAGGCAGGCCAAGCCCTTCGTTACCTGGTGAATGATTCCAGAGCCAGGCCGCCAGAAGCCCACGCCATACTTGGCACCTGCAGATGCCAGGAAATTATACACTTCTTGGTTTATGTCCTATTGAGACAAATCAATACAGAGCATTAGTAACCCAGTCTGTGTCTGGAACTACCCTTGCTCATGCCCTCCTCCCTCCCTCACCTCCCCCATGACTCTGAAATGCTGACACTGTGGAGACGGGCTCTCTCCTGGAGCCTTCTGCAAATAAATCCAAAAGGGCTTGGACGGTGGCCCACCATTTCAGCTGCCAGGCCTCGGAGAAAAACAAGGGAGCAGAGACAGAACCCCAGCTCTATGATTCCTGGCCAGGGAGTGGGTCCAGAACAAGTTCCCTCTCTGCCTTGGGTCTTGGTCTCCTTATTTGTAGAAGGAACCGGCTACATCACCTCCAGGGGCCCTCTGGCCCTCAGTCCTCTACCAAAGCCAGCAGTGCAGGGCATACCACAGCACAACTGTGGCACTGGCGAGCTTCTCTATCTAAGCCTTGGGCACCTCATCGGTAATCCTGGCGGACATTTACTGAATGCCCAACTACAGAAATAGCATCACACTAAACATCCTCACAACCCATCCCGTGAGGGAGACAGGTATTGTCATCAAGCCCATTTTATAGATGCAAAAATAGAGGCTCAGAGGGGAAACAACTTGCTGGAGATCCCAGAGTTAAACAGAGAAGCTAGGGTTTGAAACCAGGTCTGATCAACCCAAGCCTGAGAGCTACATCCTGATATAAAATAATGCTACCTCCCCACATCTCAGAATACCTAGGCCAGCATCCAGCGTGGTACAGGTGCTCAATACTTGGTAATATGTTTGATGGGCTCCAAATGAAAGACTGCCAAATGGACCATGTCCTGAAATGTAGGTTTCAACAAAACAATGGGGCGGGCTGTACCCATTCTGTCTGTAATTCGAAGGCAGGCTTCCCAGCACACTGCTCTGAAGCTGGGGTTTGTCTGAAAGCCATGAAAGCCCCTGGACAGTGAGACCCCAGTGACAAGAGGGATGGGACCACAGCAGACTGCAGAGTCCCAAAGGCAGAACTAGGAAATGAGACCTGTCAGGCTCTGGGCACGGAAGAGCCATGCTCCAAGGCACGGGAGTTCACTTGGGCCCTCAATAAAACACCCTCAAGACCACATAACCCCCACCTAAACTGCAGACCAACCATGCATCCTTCTGAGGGCCCATTTGGTTCTGCCAGGTGAAAGAATGGCAGACAAAGAAGCTGGGTTCCCAGAGCGGTCTCTTTCCAATTAATTATTAATATATTGGCTTATTCATTTACAAATCAGTCACTTATAAAACTGGTACCAAGGGCTGGAGGCAGGTGGTCGTGTGTCTGGGTGCATATTCCAATCCATGTCTGTGCAAGCAGGGGAAGAGGCAGTGTGGTGGCCCCAGACTGGTGCAGCAATCTAGGCCTGAACTCGGACTAGATCCCTCTGGCTGCCTGTGTGACCCTGGACAGATCACTCTGCCTCTCTGGGCCCTAAACATGTAAATCTGACCATATCCCTCCCCTGCTTAAACCCTTCAACGACTCCTAGGATGGCCCTCAGGGCCCTGCCAATGTCTGCCGCAGACCACTTCACCACACCCTCTCTGCCACACAGAGTTCCAGCCCCACAAGTCTCCCACCCTTCAATTCCACAAATACACTGAGTTGCTTCCTGCCTTGGGGCTTTACACACAGTTCTCTTTAGAATGTTCTTCCTCCAGTTAACATCAACTTATCTGCTCAGGTAGGTCTCAGCTTACATCCTCAAAAAGGTGTTCCTTCCCCTCTAAAGTACAAAGCAGACACTTTTCTTATTCTCAGTCCTGTGTTTTCCCTTCATAACATATACAAACTGGCAATTTCCTATTTATTTGTGTCACTGTTTAGCTCTGTGTCCCTACTAGACTCTAAGATCCACGATAGTGGGGCCCATCTGTCTTGTTTACACTGAATCCCTACCCCCTGGCACAGTGTCTGGCATATAATTAATGTTCAATAAATATCTGTTAAATAAATGAGGGAATGAGCTCTTAAACCCTATGATTCTGTGACTCTCATCTCCAGAAGACAGAGTCTGAATCCACAAAGTAAGGGGAAGGCCAGACTCTGAAGGTGGTAGCCCTGCTGTGGGCAGTTACCCAGTTCCAGGCATGCCCCGTTCTGGGCACCACAGGAGCCCCTGCAACGCTACCATCACTGCTGCTGCTAACATGGAAACCACTAGCCAGCAGGCTGGGCTCTCTCAGCCAAGTGCAAAAAGAGCCTCTGTGCAACTAGGACACAAACCGGTGGGCCAGGGTGGGAAAAAAGGGCTTGAATGGGAAAGCTGCCCTGAGTGTTTCCCATGGGTCTGAGGGCCTCTCTGAGCTGTGCTGACCCTGGGAGCTGGAGCACTTTCAATTGCACACCCTGCTCTGTGCCCAGCCGGGCCACAGCCCTGCCAACATTCAGCTCCTGCCAACAACCCTCCATGAGGGGCGCCCACTTCCACTGCTGGGGGTGGAGAAGGTGGAGTCCTGGGAGAGACAGACCGTTGCCAAGAGTAAGCACACACAAAGGTACCACAAGCAGAGCCTGGGGGAGGGGCAGGGATTTGGTTCATAAGGAAGGGTGGGGGGAATTCAGCATGGCACATAGCTCCTCGTATCTCATTAGGCAAAACAGAAGAAGAAACCCCCAAAGGAGCCCAGTCAGTAAGAGGCAGCACTCAAGTGAGAGCCGGATCTGGGTCTGGGCCTAACCGTGCCCCACCCCATGCAGCTGTAGGACTTGCCTGCCCAGTGCCTTGGCTGCCTCAAATTTATACAATAGCCACAGGCCTACCTCCCTGATAGGGTCTTAGGGGTCAGACAAAAGTGTGAGTGAACATACACGTGATGCTGGCAGATTGGGAAATTTAAACTACCCTCTCCAGAGCAACTGACAATATTTACCAGAACCTGACGGCTGCACAATTTTTCTAATATAACAGAGAAAGAACCAGAACAAAATACCTTTCATATAGTAAGGATGACTTTGTTTTTTATAGGTTTTCTCCGTATTTACTAACTTCACAATGAGTAAATGACCTTTTAAGAATTAGAGAAGAAAACAAAACAAAAAAGACTAACCCCCAAAAAAGAGCCTACTAGAACGTGGAGGCCATGCCCAGCTCGAGGGCTTGGCCTCTCATCCCGTTGCACCCACTGTGCCCCCACACCGCCTGCAGCTCACCTTGGCCCGACGCAGGTCTTTCTCGCCCCCGACCTGGGCCTCGATCAGATGGTCGCAGTGGATAGTGGACGGCACGGCCACCTTGGGCAGCCCGCTGCTGATGAACTGCAGCATGGCCATCTGGGCTGTGGCGTCCTGCATGGCCACACGGTCGGGCCGCAGCCGCAGGTACGTCTTGCCCCGCTCGATCTCCTGATTGACTGGGTCATCCAGGTGTCCATACACAATCTTCTCAGAGAGGGTCAGAGGTCGGTTCAGTCTGGGGGAAATTGGAGGGGTTGCCTGATACAGTCTGCACAGTCCCCTGCCCACCCACAGCACTGCCCTTCTGTGCACATGGCCACCCTGACAGAGGGCAGGAGGGAACCCTTTGTTCCACGAGGGAGGGGACAGAATGGTACTGCTCACTGTGGCATCTCCAGCACACGACACAGCACCTGGCACTTACTAGGTGCTCCAAAATTACTCAATAAATAAGTTAATGACATCATCACAAGAGGTGGCAGGGATATTTTTTTTAAGGATTTTTTTTTTTTAGCATATTAATAGCTATTATCTGATGAGCATCTATTACATGTATTTCACTCTATTTAATCCCCATTGTAGCCTTGGCACTTAATAAAACAACCAAGAGGGAGTGGAAGCTCAGCAGAGTGGTGTTAATACCTTAAGTTCACAGCCAGTCTCACCGTGAACCCTCTCTCTGTCCATGAACAACTCCCCTGTGCTGTCAGACCACAAAGACAGAGGATCTGAATCGGCACCCTCTCGCCCAACCTGCCCTGCCCTCCATCCACAGCCTCCACCCCAGGGGTCGGAGGCCCCCTTACCCTATTATGCTAAAGCCTTGCCCATTAGCCCCACTTGCGCTCACCTCATTAAGAGAGGTGCGGCTGTCAGCTCTCAAGAACAGAAACTCCATATCACCACCTCTAGCCTCTCACTGGTCCCCCTCTTTCCAGACCCCATTTCCCTCTAAGTCTCACCCCTCCCCTCCTCATCAGAGCCAAAATGGCAGTCCAAGCCTGACCCTTGGGGAGGTGCAGCCCCAGCCAGGACTCAACTGCCTCCTCCCCCCCAGGGTCCCCACAGCAGAACGAGGTCAGTGCAGGTCACCTCGGCCACCCACCTTGAGGCGCCCTGATGATTCCCTGATGCTGCCCACTGAACCTAGCTGCCACACGGCACAGCAGCTGCTCCCTCTCCTGCCACAGCAGCCATGGCTGGACCTCACACTGCCTCCCACCATGCACAAAGCTTATGCCAAACCTGAGGCCTCCTGGGGAGGAGCAGAGTTCCACTTACACCCAATAAGTCAAGAAAAAAAAAGTATCAGGAGTCATGGGCTCTGAGTCTAGACTTGACCCTATTACTAAGCCACTGTGTGACCACATTAGCGACATTCCCTTACAGGGAGCTCACCAACCCATCTCTGAAGTCCAGGGCTTTGACTGGAATGAGATAACAGATAGTGCTTATAATAAAACAGCTTTATTGAGGTATAACTGGAGTGCAATGAACTGTACATATGTAAAGTACACAATCTGATAAGTTTTGACATATGTACACACCTGTGAACTCATCACCACAATCAAGATAATGAACACAGACAAACAAAACAGACCCAGAAACACTGAAGCATGCAACAGACTGTCGTATCTCAGAGGGAAGGGGGGAACGGGGGGTGGGGAGAAATTAACCAAAGAAGTTCTGTGCATATATGCATAACCCAGAGACACAGTCAATAATGGGATGAAGGCCTGGGGCGGGGTGGGAGCGAGGTGGCGGGGATCAATGGGGGGAAAAATGGGACACTTGTAATACTTTCAACAATAAAGATAAACTTTTAAAAAAAGATTAACTGATAATAGCAAGAAAATTAAAATTTGGGGTTATGTACAAAAAAAAGATAACGAACACATCCATCATCCCCAAGTTTCCTTGTGCCCCCCCACCCCCACCCCCCAAGCAACCACTAATCTGCTGTCACTACAGATTGGTTTCATCACAGCATTTACTTTTAGCTCAGCACTGCTCTGAGCACTTTACTGTACAGAACTCATTCTGTCCTCACAACACTGAGGAGGAAGCTGAAGCGCAGGTGAGGTAACCCGCCGCAGGTCACAAAGTTAGCAAGTGGCAGCGGCAGAACACAAGGAGCCAAGCAGTGTGGCTACACCGTCCATGCTCTTTACGTTGTCCTGTGCTGTCTCTCAACAACACCTGCGGGGCCAGCCTGCAGTGAGTGTTCACTCGTTATCACTATTGTTATTACCAACAGGACTCAGGTCTACTGGGGAAGCAAAGACCCTCTCTCCCGCTGGCCTGGTCCTAGCCCCTCACTCCCAAGTTTGCTGAATCCCTGGAGAGCAAGAGCTCCCTAAGGTGCTGGCTCAGTGGGCAACAGCAGAGCAAGTGGCAATGCTGAGAATCTCCAAGGTTCTGCTGTCATGAGAACCCTGAATAAAAATAGCGCTGGCCTGAGGTGCAGCCTGCCCCGTTTTGTGCAGCATCTCCAAGGCTGGTGGCCCTGCAGAGACTCACTGCACGGAGCGGAGCCCCTCTTCCTGGGCCCAGGGGAGACAAAAAATAGCACATGGGCTTCAAAGCTAAAGACCTTGACAGCAAATGCCTGAAGCTGTAGAAAAAAGTCCAACAATGAAAAAAGCCTAAGAACGAGTCTATCATCACATTTCCTTGAGGATTAACTGAGGATGGCAAAATGGGTCCTCTATGTCCCCCTGTTTCACCAAATGGCAGAGAGCCAGTTCCCAGGAACAGAACTGGGCCCCTTCAGTCACAGACATAGGGTGAAGAAAGAGTCCCCCTGCAAGACCCCTGGATTTTCAAAACATTCTTGAATGTATTTTAATTCACTAACATCTTTTTAGAATAGCCTCACTTCTACCTTCTTTTCTACCTTCAGGTTTCTCGACCGTGGCACACGGACAGTTTGGGCCGATGATTCTTTGCGGTGAGGCTGTCTTCTGCACTGTAGGAAGTTCAGCAGTGTTCTTGGCCTCTACCCACTAGACTAAACCCCCACTCCACCTTGAGTTAGGACAACCAAAAATGTCTCCAGACACTGCCAAATTCCCCTAGGGGACAAAATCTACCCCTTACCCCCAGGGAGAACCCCTGTTCTTTGGCAACAATGAAAACAGAACAGCCCTTATCTGCACTGATCTGGAAAATGCTGTAAATTAATGGACTTTTCTGGTTAATGCAGGGTTGGAATAAACAGGCAAAGGAAAAAACCTTTTTTGCTTAATTTTACTTATATAATTAAAACAAAAAATTCCCAGTGCCTTAGAGGGCAGTTTTTGGTTAATTTTCTAAAGCAAAGACTAAAAGGTGAACGATACTCTGTCACGTTTTCATAAAGCAAACCTCTACGGTAACGCTCTCTCCAAGTATGACGAACAGCAAGGTGGCTGTTCTGCAGACTAAAGGAAAATCCGTCATTTTCCCACTGAACTATGGTCAGAGAGCTGCAAGAATAAGTAAAGTATTGTTTCCTGGGGGGAAAATAATTGTACAGGTCCCACATTGATGGGGACAGTGGTTCGCAACCCTGACAACACTTTAGAACCAGCTGGGAAACTGGCCAGTGCTACTAACAGTTTGATGAGATGCTGTTAAACAGCAGATTCTGACTTACTGGGGCGGGGCTGGGGCCTGAGGTTCTGCATTGCTAACAACATCCCAGGGGCCCAGGGATGCAGACGCTGCTAATCCATGGACCACATTTTCAGGAGTAAGGCCTTCACAACCTGAACCAGAATCACTGGGGGCCTAGTGTTGGCAGTTTTAAAAGCTTCTCAGGGGATTCTAACCTGCAGCCTAAATGAAACCCAAAAGAATGCTGTAACTGACACTGGGAGGCACTGGAGCCAGACCTGCAGGGCACTTCCCCAATCTGACACTCAATTTTCTTATCTGCAAAATGAGGAGGAGGGGGTAACAACCACCTACAGAGGTTGTTGAATAGAACAGAAATCATGTATGTGACACACCTAGCCCAAACTGCACACTTAGGTAGCTCTTATTAGTATGGCCACCCTTGCCGAACATTCACAGGTCCTTACTACAACTAGATAAAGATTAATACAGTCCCTACCCTTAGAAGTGAAGTGAGGATCCCAGTAAAGAGGTAAACAGTGGCGACAGAGAGGGAGTGTGGGACAGTAGCTAGAGCACTGGATGAGAACATGGAGTCCAGGTCCCACCACTCACTCACTGAGTGGCCTCAGGAAAGTTGCTTCTCCACCTGAGCCTGTTCCTTGGCTGTGAAATGGGTATATTCATAATCTGTTCTCGCTTATTCCGAGGGTCACTGCCACCAGGCGGGGAGTGGTCCAAGCTCCAGGAGCAGTGCCGTCTGGTGCATGCTCCCAGCCCCTGCCCACACTCTCCTGTGCCATCTTATTCATCCTTCTGGTGCCAGCACCTAGCCCAGGACCTGGCGCACAAGATGGCAGTGCAAAGCTGGAAAGAGAAACCCCTCCAAAATGCTCAAGATTCCACCCAAGCTCTCCTCTGGGCCTACTCACAAAGGAGGAAAGAGATATTTCTCTAGCAATTAGGCCCAGTGGATCCCAGAGGGCTGGCCCAGGGTCAGCAGCCTGTCCTGGAAAGGGTGTCTGAGAGGGTCAGATGACAGCACCTAAGAGTCCCTCAGACCTTCCCTATGGTCCACATCACCAGGCTTCTTGATAACAGACTTCTTGTTGGCAGAAAGCAGAAGGGCCACAGCCAATCTGGAATGCCTCTCCTCAGCAGGGACCTTTGTACCCTAAGTGCCTCGGTCCTGCCACCATCATCAGCCACCCTCCATCAAGCACCTGCTGTGCTGCCTGAGAGGGGCTGGGGGCAGAAGCAGCACCTTTAGCAGTCCCCAGGCTCCCAGAGGCCTTACCGTTTGCGAACAATGTTGATGTTCTTCTCTAGCAGGTCGTAGCGGATGTAATCGTTGGGCTCAAAGTGGCTCATGGCCACCTTGGCCCGCTGGCACAGGACTGAGGCCACATGGTACTGCCGCACACCCAGGGCCTTCTGCAAGAAGAAAGACAACAGCAACTGTCAATGAGGACTTAGGGTGGTCCACCTGAGGCATCAGTGAGGTGAAAAAGGTGAGAAATGACGATGTCAAGAGCTATTCAGGGACTGCAGCCTTGGCTTCCTCATCTGAGTCATAGGGATGATACAGCAGCCACAGGAACACAGCTTGTGGCAGGAGAAAGGGTAAGGGATCTATAGCTAGAACTGGAGCAAAGTCAAGTTCTATCAACTTAAGAAAATCCACCATCATTTGCACACCAGAGATGGGAAATGGGGGCATAACCAGTCTGCTGATCACGGGGTTACTGGAAAGGTTAGGTGAGAACGTGTGTACAAGTTCTCATTGAGCTGGGAAGCACCACGCATGGCATAGCTGCTACTCTACTGCACTCTAAGCTCCTTGAGGGTTAGTGTCAAGCTTTACTTGTCTTATTTGTCTCTGTATCTAGACTACCTGGCACATCCTAGAGAGTCAATAAATAATTACTGAATAGGTGGAAGAATTAATGAGGAAAACTGCATGCATGTGCTTTGGATATTTTCTCATCCCTTGACTAGGTCACAAAAGGATAGCTTCTACCTGGCTCTTTTTCTTTGATTGCTCTCGGGGAAGACAACCACCATGTTGTCTGCTTAAAGACATTTCAGCAGTCCTGGGAGAGGCCCACCTGGAGAGGAACTGAGGACAATAACCAGCACCACGTTGCAAGGCATATGAGCACACCATCTTGCAAGCAAGCGCCCTAGCTCCAGCTCCAGCCCAAACCTTCAGATAACCGCAGCCTGGCTGACATCTCGACTGCAACTGCTTGAACGATCCGGACCAGAACCATCTAGCCAAGCCGCTCCCAAATCCCTGGCCCACAGGAACTGAGCAAGAATGTTTGTTGTTTTAAGACTCTAAGTTTGGGGGCAACAAATCTGTTGTGCAGCAATAGATAAACGACTATTATGATGGGATCTGTATTAGTTATTTTTAAACTGTGGATGACAACCTTAATAGGGTTCATTTTGACCAGGGAAGAATAAATGAACCCAAAGAAATGACAGGGAAAGGAACAGCCACTTCCCTTCTAGGCGGCATTCCCTGACTAAGGGGGAATATGCCCTTGGGCAAGGACAAGGCAAAGCTCAAGCTATCGCCCCAGTTTCCCTTTTTTGTGTCACCTGGACATTTAAATCCAACCTCTGCCAACCTCAGCATCTGAACCAATACAAGTGAACAGGTGCCATTCCCTGTGCAGGTCACCAAGTGGTG
The DNA here is from genome assembly GCF_964146895.1 of Miniopterus schreibersii. Lineage (NCBI taxonomy): Eukaryota > Metazoa > Chordata > Mammalia > Chiroptera > Miniopteridae > Miniopterus > Miniopterus schreibersii. Next base: position 183,048,868 of record NC_138102.1, on the reverse strand, counting down.
AGAGCCGACCCCACTAGGAACAGCAACCCCAATCACTACCCACCTACCCACCACAGCAGCAGTGAGCTCCCAATGCAGACTTCAGATCCACTTGCCCTCCAGCTCAAAATCCACCAAGGGATCCTCACGATCTGCCTCACTGGGTAGGGATGAAGAACCCACAATGATACATCAAAGGACTTTCAACAGCCTGTGCACAGAAGGACGCGGTACGTTGCAGCTGCAGCTACAACCTGCCGCTGCCCCAGTGGGGAGGCTTGGGCTTAAAGTATGGCACACCATTTACTATCTGAGTCATCCTGGACAGTTTACCTTCGCTGAACACTCATTTCCACACAGAGCCATTGTGAGGATAGGAGATTACATAAAGCACTTGGCACAGTTTCTGTTATTACTCCTGTGCATTTATAAGCATACACTCAGCCCCTTCTGTGTTTTTTACACAAGAAACCAGTTGTTCTGCAACTGGGTTTTATCATTTATCTAAATATCTTATACATCTTTCCAATGTCTATATACAGACCTATTTCTTTCTTTTTGTAAATTAACTGCCCATCCCCTTCCCAATCTGCCTCTTGTCTAGATAAGTCTCATTAATCCTTCAAGTTCCAAATTAATTTCACTTTCTCAGAGAATCATTCTTGAACTCCCAGCCCAATGAGAACCCATTTTACATTCCCACTTACTACTTCTTGACGTTCATCTGTGAGACCTGTCTGCAGTGGTTTGTAAGCTCCAGAAGGGGAGGAATTGTGTCTGTTTATTTGTTACTAAATTCCCCCTGCCTGAACACCAGGTCTGACACACAGGAGGGGGCTAGGACAACATCAGTCAATTAAAACAACCAATGTTGCCTCTTCTTTACCAACCAGCTCTCTCTTGCTTAGCAGGGTTAAATACAGAGCAGGTTCGGTTAACTTTTTAAGAGCAAACTGTTAACAAGGCAAATCAATAATTTACCAGCTTCAGATGCTTTTGGCTAGAGTGTAAACTAATTAACACTTTTGAAAGACACTTTTAGGCACTACCTATTAAAGTGTAAAATGTTTGTACAGTAGGCTCCTCCATATCTGCAATTTTACTTTCCATGGTTTCAATTACCAGTGGTTGACCACGATCTGGAAATATTAAATGGAAAAGTCCAGAAACAAATAAATCATATAGGTTTTAAGTTGCACACCATTCTGAGTAACATGATGAAGTGCCTATAGTGTTCAAAGAGCAGCAAGGAGAGAGATTTGTACACCCACGTTGATAGCAACATTATTTACGATAGTCAAAAAGTGGAAGCAACCCAACTATCCACTGATGGATGAATGGATAAACAAAATGTGGTACATATATTCAAGGGAATATTAGCTTTAAAAAGAAATTTTAAAAGCCTAAATAATTCTGACACATGCTACAACATGGAAAGTTGTTCTCCTTATTTATGCACTTATTGGTTGCTTCTTGTACGTGCCCTGACCCAAGATCAAACCTGCAACCTTGGCATATTGGGACAATGCTCTAACTGAGCTACTCGGCCAGGACCTAGCTTTCTGTCTGACATCTTATTGAGATGGCAGTGGTAGCAGCTGCTCTTCGAGTGCTATGCCGCCCAACAACGATAAGAAGACAGACGCTGGGAAGTCGGCCAAGGAAGACAAAGACCCAGTGAACAAATCTGGGGGCAAGGCCGAAAAGAAGACATGGTCCAAAGGCAAAGTTCAGGACAACCTCAATAACCTAGTCTTGTTCGACAAAGCAACATATGACAAACTCTGTAAGGAAGTTTCCAACTATAAGCTTATAACCCCAGCTGTTGTCTCAGACACTGAAGATCTGTGGCTCCTTGGCCAGGGCAGCCCTTCAGGAGCTCCTTAAGTAAATGACTTACTAAACTAGTTTCAAAACACAGAGTTCAAATAATTTACACCAGAAACACCAAAGGTGGGGATGCCCCAGCTGTTGGTGAAGATGCATAAACAACAGGTCTCACTTGTACATGTTGAAAAATAAAACTTTATTAAACAAAAAAAACACCTTAATAACAACATACATTGTGACCTAGAAATTCCACTTCTCCATATTTACCCACACCATACCTGTCCAAACGAAGGCAGCTACAAAAATGCTCACTGCACCATTAAGTGAAATATTTAAAAAATTAGAAACAACATAAATGTCTGTTTATTTTTTTAAAAGTTGTATTTTAGCCCTGGCCAGGTAGCTCAGCTGGTTAGTGTGTCATCCTAATAAGCCAAGGTTGCGAGTTGGATCCCCAGTCAGGGCACATAAAGAATCAACCAATGAGACCTGGCCTGTTTGGCTCAGTGGTCAGAGCGTTGGCCCGCGGACTGAAGGGTCGCGGGTTCGATTCTCGCCAAGGGCACATACATTGGCTGCAGGTTCAATCCCCGGTCCTGGTAGGGGCATGTGCGGGAGGCAACCAATTGATGTGTTTCTCTCACATCGATGTTTCTCTCTTTCTCTCCCTTCCACTCTCTCTGAAAAAGCAATGGAGAAAATATCCTCGGGTGAGGATTAAAAAAAAAGAATCAACCAATGAATGCATAAGTAGAACAACAAATCCATCTTTCTCAAATCGATCAATCAATAAAACAAAAGGTTATAGTTCATCCAATCTGTGGAATACTCTACAACACTTTAAGAAAAATCCCTAAGGTTCATTGTTAAGTTATAATTAAATGCACAAATAGTGCTTTAACACTCTGTACTCTGTATGTACATTTATGTATGTAGATACACACCTAAGAGGACACACCCTAACGGATCTGCTGCTATTCCTAGGGAAGGAGGAAACTCTAGCAAGAGCTGGTAGAAAAGGAAGATTTTAGCTTTGTCAGTAGTGTTCAAATATTTATAAGGATGTTCTCATTGCTACTTGTATGATTATAAATATGTGTATTATTGTATAAGTTTTTAATTTGAATTGTAAAATTTAAGGAAACTTACCAAAATTTTAACAGTAGTTATCTCTGGGTGAATTGGGATACTATAAATAATTATAGGTAATTTTTATTATATTTTTTATGCCTCTGTATTTTCCAAGTTTCCTACAATAGGTACCTTTATAAATAAGGAAAATACTTAATGAAAAAGGTGAACAATTAGGAAAAAACAAAACAAAAAAACTCCTCATAGACACAGATAAGAGTATGGTGATTACCAAAGGGAAAGGGGGTGGGGGGAGGTAGAAGAGGGTATGGGGGGATAAATAGTGATGCAAGGAGACTTGGAATGAGATGATGTATTATAGAATTGTACACCTGAAACCTATATAATTTTATTAACCAATGTCACCCCAATAAATTCAATAAAAAGAAAAAACAGATTAACTACAATAAATAAGCAAATATTTTTAAAAAGAAAAAAGGTAAGAAATTAATTTTACCTTAAAAGTAGGTATCACTGAGTCTTGTAATATGCTGACCACTGTGGTTGGGGTATGAGTAGTCCAGATAAGTATTATTTTAAAAAGAATGATGATTGGGCATATTTTTTTAAAAAAATAACCTGCTGGGTTTTTAATTCGTAAGTCAAAAAGTAAAACATACTCAATACTCAGTTCAACCTGGCATGAGGGCCCAGAGACATTCCTAGGTTCACCCATAAGGTCATCCAACCCAGATGTCACAACAATTAGGACACGGAAAAAAATTTTCCCATACTTGGAGCCCAAGTCTCAGGCCTTATGAAATTCTCCTGGATAAACACCAAGCCCTTATCTAGCAGAGAGACTTTCACTAAGTGTTCAACATTCACTTTCTCAGGAACAGAGGGGAGGAGGGCAGCCTCAAGGCAGAAAACCTCTCTTTGGCAAACTCCAGAAGCCTGATTCAACAAGATTAGGCTAAGGAGCTCATTTTCTTCCAAAAAGCCTATTCCACTACTGGACAGCTCTAATACTTTACAACAACAAATGTTTCTTATACTGAACCAAAACATGCCTCCATTAAATCAGAGGACAGGTTCTAGTGGTGGAGACCTAGGCTCAAATCCCAGCTCTGCCCAGACAAGCTCTGTAACCTTGTGCAGTTTTATTTAACCCTCTAAACACTGCTTTTCTCATCTGTAAGTGGGGTTAACACCTTCACAGGCTGCAGTGAGGATTAAAAAGGAGTACCTATGAGAAAGTACCCAGCCCAGTGCATGACACACACTAGGCCCCACTTCCCAGCCCTGTCCTTCAGAACCAGATCAAACAAACTTAGCCACTCTTCCACACTTCAGCCCTTCAAATCGTTGAAAACCATAATCGTGTCTTCTCCATTCTAAGCATCCCTATAGCGCTTCCTCTGCTATAAACGAATTCCCTAATTTTACACTTGGGTGGGAGTCTCCCATCAGGGTGACCAGTAACCAGATGCCCTCAGCTCTGTTTTGGAGTAAATAGCAGTTTGCTGCCACACTGCTTTGTGCCAGTAACACTGTAAAGAGCTCAGCCTCCCTAACTGCCCTGAAGATGAAGAGGCTCAGAGACAGGAAGTGGCCTGCCCAAGGTCACACAGCTGGGAATCCACTGAGCCCACACTCTTCTCACTATGCTCCAGACAGTGTCTCCCAACCTCTGCTCAGTGGGCTCTCAGAGTGCCTCTGGTGGCGTCTGACCCCCACATCTGGTAGGCTCCCCTCCCTTGCTGGATGGGTTACAAATCTCCAGGGCCCCCAAGATTAACAAAGGCTCTGCTGATCCCGCATTTACTGACACAGAACAAACTCTGAAGAAAGGAACATACCCAAAGTAGACTCCACAGGAAGCCAGACCAGGAATGAAATGAAAATAAATGAATTTTTTAAAAAAAGAAACAAAGCGAAACTGTGCCACACAAGATCACAAAGGTTACCTTATGTCATCCTCCCAACATCTGTGCCACGTGGGATTATTACAGGTCATTGTGTTCCTTGTCTAGATGAGAAAATGGTGACTCAGCCAGATGAGAAAGTAAATTCCACTAAAATGTAAATTCCACAAGGGCAGAAAACTTGTCTATTCTGGTCACCTCTATCTACTCAGAGTCTAGGACAATGTTCGACACAGCAGTTGTTCAAGAAATACTTGGTGATAGAACGGATGAAGGCAGAGCAATGATTTGAATGCTTTCAAATTCAAGTAGTGAGAGCCTCAGGCAGAGCCTTCAGTACCTGTTCAGAGCTAAAGCAAATGCAAAACTGGTCCACCCCGAGGCATGTCACATGCACACCCACTCAGAACTCTGGCCTCCCCACTTGGCCAAGGTCAGACATGCTGCTCTCTCTTCCCAAGGGACAGGTGTCTTCCCTTGGGAAATCTTGTATCCAGAGAACAGTCCAAACCAAAGGAACTGACATCTTCTCAGGCAGGAGGCCAGCCTGGCTGGGCCAGTCTGACCTTCTATCCATCCTGTGAAGCATGGCATATGCCAGCACGGCTTTAGGGAACGTGTCAGTGGGCACCAGCACTCAGAGCAAGTGCACTGTCCAAACAAGCTGGGCTCCTGAAGAAGACCTGGTCTCTAGAGGCAGCTGCTTCTGTAAGAGAGATAAGTCACCAGCCACATTCTGACCTGACCAGTGCCATTGTAGAAACACTCCAACCCCAGTGCCAAGTCATAGAAAGGGCATCCACTCTAGAGCTGGATGCATCTGGCTTAGAATCTCAGCTGTGGGACCTGAGACAAGTTTCTTCACCTCGCTGGGCCTCAGTTTCTTCTTCTGTAAAATGGGAATAAAAGCACAGAGATTTTGTGAAGAGCAGAAAGAATGTATTGCTTGGAAATGCAGAGAAAACAGTCTGGAATGATACATACAAAATTCCTATCAGTGGTTGCCTCTGAGGACTGAAATGGAGAGGAGGACAGAAAGTTTTTATGAATATATTGCATTCTTTAAGGAAAAAATATATGAAAAGTACAGAGCTCGCTAGCTGGGGTCCTGGCAGGCATTCAATAAACGTAAGCTGCTATTACTCACTTCTCCTGGGGGACTGAGATGCTGCCACTAATATACTGCTTGCCTGTGTGCTGGGAAAGAACTACGGGCTGCTGTTTCCCACTATACCTTGTACTCTCTTCCCAACCACCAAATACACACCAGGAGTCCCAGAGCAGGTCACAAGCACCAGGACAGCATGTCTCAGAATGGAAATGGGACTGAAAAGGTCTCATTTATCCACTCTTTCTGTCCTTGAATGCCTATGGAGTCATCCAACATACGCAGGCCTTGTCCAGTGGTGGGGAATGCACTACCTTATGAGGCAGCCCATTTTACCAGCAGGATGACTTCAATTCTTGGGTGGCCTAAGACCGTGGTTCCTCTAACCATGACCCTTCCGGCTCACAGCTTGTAGCAATTTGCTGCCTAGCTCTTCCTAGCAGGGAAGCCTCAGGGAGGAGCTGCCTAGGTGGACAACACAGGAATGCATGTCAGTCAACACCTTCCTAAGAAAAAGCATATTCCCACACCTCCACAGCTTCTAACAACTTTCTCCCACCCATGGTAGGTGATACCTGGCACCTCTCCTAGGAATCCAAAGGGAAACAATTCCCTCCTGCCAGGAGGCAATCAGCTAGCTCGGTTGCTATGCAACTGGCAGGCACAAAAGTGATGCAGCTTGTCAGAGGCTTGGAAAGGTGACAGGGACTGGTGTCTCTCCAAGTTACAGCCTCTAATAGGATACAAGGCAGTAGGGTGTTCCTTTAAGGAATCAGTTGATAGATTCACTCATCTGTCTAGTTCTCCTTTGCTGCTGGTGTCAGCAGTAGAGGCTCCAGCCACACTGTGAAATGCATGCAAATCCACAGCCCTGCTCTGGCCCCCAGGCAGTAGATCTGCACCAACACACACTTGCGAGCTCAGGAGGCAGCCTGTGAGGCTGACCCACAGTTTAGCCTCTCCCTCTTAAGCTCTTGCAGGTATTGTGAGCAGGAGGCATTCACAGCAGCAAACAGACATACACCCAAACAGGGCATGGCACGGAGCCAACCGAACTGTGTCCCCTCTATTTAGCCTACTCTACAGACATCTAGTTTCTACTCTCTACTCCCAGGGAGGACTCTGGGGAAACAGTCTGGTTGAGTGGTAGAAAGTTTGCATTCAGCAGCCAAACAGATCGGCATTCAAAATCTGGCTGTGTTACATGCTAGCTGTGACCTCAGACAACTATTTAACCTCCCTGGGTCTCAGTCTCATCATCTTGAAAACAGGCTAATGATACCTACTTCTTAGGGTGGTTGTGAGGGACAAACAGGCGTTATTTGTAAAACAAGACCTCGCTTGGTGACTGGCGCAGAGGCCTGGCTAAACGTGCCACGGCAACTGCCAAGGTCCAGGGCGGGCTTAGCCCACCCAACACGGAGCCCCTCCCCTTACTTCAGCCCAGTGTATTACGGCTATCAAGTGACTTCTTCCTCGCCAGCATATAAGCTCTCTCACAGGCAGGGCCTTGTCTTCACCAGCTCTGCACCTCTCTCCCGTGAACGTGAATGAAAACAGTAACACCACAAATATCCAGCAGAAGGCGAAGGAGCCCAGCACTGAATTGGGGGCAGAGCTAAAGGAATTCCTGAGACCCCTTAGGTACATCCTCCCAGCACTGGCCACGGAATTAAAGCTCCCAGTCAGAAACTCTCTCAATTTCCATAGGTGAAAGTAGGAATACTACTACTGGGCCTAAAACCCTCAAGGAATTTAATATTTAATGATTAAAATACTGTAAATGCAATTCTAGAACTCATTTTCTCAATGTTGCCCTTCAGCTTAGAGAACAGAACACAGGAAGCCAGTGGGTTCATTTTACCTCTTCTCCCAACTCTATTAGAGCAGTCCCCGAAGGTTTTCCTCAACAGTTAGTACATACCCAGTACCCATGCAGATTACCGAAGGAACAAGCAACTTCCCTAGAACCAGTCTTTTTCAAACATGTGAGCTGAAGGTAAATGCCGGGGCCATGAGGCTGTAGGCCATCCTCGGGACTAGTGACAGAGAGTAACATTCACCAAGTGCTTATACCCTGCGCCAGATTTGCCTCAAGTACTTTATACGCACAGTCCCATCTAATACAACTACCATCTGAGGCAGAAGGTACTGTACCCATTTTACAGATTACAAAACTGAGGCTCTGGAATATTAACTATTTTGCCCAGAGCTACACAGCAAAGGTGAAATTACAGTCTTAGCTCCAAAGCTGGTGCTCCTTCCTTTGGCCCAAGCTTTGCAGAATGAATCCAAGAAAACAAGTCTCCATTCCTTTCAGGATCCCCCAAAATAAAGAAGAGCTTTTACAGGTTCATTTTGGAACAATCTGAAGAAAAAGTCTGTCCCTACTGTCAATGTTAGAAATGGCCCATTCCTAAAATAACACCAAAAACTACAGTGGTACCTGGGTTTTCGAATGTAATCCGTCCTGGAAGACCATTCGAGTTCTGAAACGTTCAAAAAACCGAGGGATCAACAGCCGACAGCTAGGCCTCAGGATCTTGCACTCAGCGGAGGCCATGTGGCATGCTCGACTCCCAAGGCGTGTTCGAAAACCCAAGCACTGACTTCCTGGTTTACGGCATTCGTAACATGAGATGTTAGTCAATAGAAATGTTCAAAAACCCAGGTACCACTGTATTTGCAAATTTTTATACTGCATTAGAGTTTAAAGAACTTTTTAAGTATTACTAGGTCTTCAGGACCCCTTAATGGGAAGATAGCTATTAATTGTCCCATTTTGCAGATGTGCAAACTGAAGGCCACAAAGGGTTGAGACCTTGCTTGAGGCCCCACGGTAAGTCTGTGGTAGAGGAAGTATCCCTCAGGTTCCTGCTATTCTATGTGCTATTTTTTAAAGACTACAAGCAGCCTTCCTGTAGTCCCTCCCTTCTTTATGCTGAGAGGCCCAGAGCCCACACCTTCCAAACCAGGTGAGTCAAACAAAGCTGGAGCAAATGAAGACGGACTACTCAAGCATCAATACTCATTTTTCAAAAATATTTTAATTGATTTTTTTTAGAGAGAGAGGAAGGGAGAGGGAGAAAGAGAAACATCAATGTGAGAGCAGAACATAGATCGGCTGTCTCCTGCACCCAGGGATGGATCCCAAACCAAGGCATGGGCCCCGACCAGGAATGGAACCAGTGACCTTCCAGTCCATGAGACGACGCCCAACTGAGCCACACCAGCCAGGGCAACACTCATTTTAAATACTTCCCAGATGGTCCTAAGACAACAGGTACCAGACTAAGGCCTGAGACAGAATGTGGCTCACTTCAGACATGATGCTCACACTCAAGTGAGGGACCCTAGGCTAGACACTTGGTCCCATTCAGCTTCCTTACCTGTGAAATACAGGTAATGCGGAGAGCTGATAAAAAGATCAAGAATTTATAAATGAGCTTCGGCCCACACCTAAGTTTTACAAGTGCTATGCGAACACGTGACTACTGAATTCAAGTTCATCCATCCCTCAATTGCTCAAGCCCCAAACCTAGGAGTCATCCTTAATTATTCTCTATCCTTCACACTCCACATCCAACCCATATGCCTCTAAAATATTTCCATGAGAACCGTAGTTCTAGACACCTTCACCACTCCCTGGTTAATTCGATCAGCCCCACTAGTCTCCCTGCCTCCTCTTTTGTCCCTCTGTGGCCCATCAAGCAGCAGCCTAAATGATTTTTCTCAACCATAAATCAGATACTGTTGTTCCACAGCTTAAAAGCTTCATTACACTTGGAGTAAAACCCCAAATCCTTATCAGAGCCTACATAACCCTGGCCGCTACCCCTTGCTAAGACCTTCCTCTCAACACTGCAGCCACACTAGCCATATTTCTTATCCTCAGCATGCTAAGCTCATAATTATCTCAGGTGCTTTGTACCTGCTGCTCCTTCTACTTGAAGTCTCTCCCCTCCCAAAATGCTGAAGGACTGCCTTCTTATCATTGAAGTATCAGCTCAAATGTCACCTCTCTTGAGAGGCCTTCCCCAGCTACCCCGGTTAAAGCCATGTCATATCCCCACCCCTCCTCTACCACACTATCCTATTTTATCTCCCTTAGTAACTACAATTTTGTCTACTTGTTTATCTTCTGTCTCCCCAAAACTACAATACAAGCTCTACTATGCTTGGTCACTGCTGCACTCCCAGTGTCTAGAATAGCGCTAAGCATATAGTAAGCTTTCAATAAATATTCTGGGAACAGCTTGTCCCAAAGGTAATGGTATGCTCCCCTGGTCTTCAAGACAGTGATTTTACTCCCTCTCCCAAATTTGAGATTGGAAGTTTGTTTACTCATCTATTCGATCATTCATTCACTCGATTCAAATCAACAGCTGACTATAGGACAGCAGAGAAAGTACTACAGTGAACATGCAACCAGAATGAACTATTTCATAATTCAAAGCAAGATTTTTTTTACATGGCACTTTATAGAGGCACTTTCAACTTAACTTCTGCCAAATGTCAGACTTCTCGTGGTTAACTGCCACCTGAGATTTATATACAGGTTACACAGTATCCCAAATGTCACATGAAAACTGAGCATCCCAGTTCCTAAAGGCAAAACCAAAGACCTCAGAAATGTATTTGCAAATCCTGACTCCATGTATTTACTGCCCATAGCCCTTTGCACAAAAGTAAATAATAAAAACCAGAAAGTAAATGTGGCTTTTCAATAATTTCACCTCCATTTTCTTCACTCTGTTTCTAATTTTACTACCTGCTAGCAGGTACTGTCAAATGATAGAACACTTTCAACTTATAGAGAGCACTGTTCTCAGGTTATGGAGCATTAATGGCACCCTGGGCAACAGGCTGAATCTTGATGCCAAAGGAAAGCAGTATAGTGCAGTGGCTGGGATCTCATGCTTTGGAACAGAAAGGTGATGATTCAAATGACATCTGCTAGAGATAAGGCCCTAGGCAAGTTTATTTTGTTTTACTTAATAAGTATATAGCACTTACTACATGCAGGCAGGGTCCTAAATACTCAGCAACTATAATATGATTATTAGGTAAGTCTGAAGTGCTATTTATTACCTGTATCACACAGGTGAAGAAACAGGCATAGAGAGGTGCAGTAACGTGCCCAGAGTCACAGCTAGTGAGTACTGGAGTCAGCATTGGAATAAGGCAGTGTGATGTAAGACTCCATGCTCTTGACCATTACATTATGTTTCTTGACCTGTAAGACAGAGCTAATAGGTTTGCCTTATCTCGCAGGGTCATGTGAGATTTCTGGTACACAGTACGGTAAATGTTAGCTACTCTTAGTGGTAGTAGTAATTGCCATCATTCTATTATCTACCTTCACCTTTGGTCCAGTCAAGAGCAGAAGAAAAATATTTTGGCTGAGAAAGATCTCCAAGGCTCTCTGTAGCAGAATATATTAGAATATAGTGGAAACTTTATAAGAACAGGAATTGTCTGTTCTGCTTATCATTGTATCTGAAGCAAGCCATGGATGCTCAGTAAATATGTGGTGAATGAAGTAGGAAAAAATTTAATGCATAGACAGGGTTCCACAGACATGACAACCAAGTAGTTCCATCACATCTCTAACGGAGCTAAACACAAAAGGGTCAAGGTTTTCAGAGGACAGTGTTAGCTGGCCATCTGGCAATTATTTAACACAGCCTGGCTATTGGGAGGCAGAGTGGTATAATGCTGTTCGTTCATCTTAATGAACAAATAGACCTGGATTTTAATCCTGACTCTGTTCCTGGAAGTCACCCAGGCGCTCAAGGTCTTGAGTTTTGTCTATGTGTAAAAGAGGAAGTTGGATTACATGATGATCATAAACTTTCTTATGACTTTATAACACTCATCATAACAATCTGAATGGAAGCCAAATGACAGATGAAGAAACTAGGATACAGAACTAACTTGTTCAAGGTCACAGGGTCAGGGTAGAATATGAACTATAGCCCAGATCTTTTTCTATATTGGTCTAACACTCATGTTTTCCAAGATCCTTTTTCAGTTCAAAAATACTGATATCAGTCCTCTCTTCCAAGCTCAATAAACCTGTAATCATTTATCTTAAATAATCTTTCCTGACTTCACTACATCAGGAGATGGCAGGATCAGGAAGAAACAACTACAGTATTTCCACAGTGTTAACCTGGAGAGTCAAAAGATCTGAAGAGGCAGTTAGGGAAAAAACCCTGTCTTTCCCCAGAATTGAGAGATCAGAAGTATTTTAAGATAAATGACTTCACTTTAACCATATGGCTTAAATTTAAACAGTCATAAAAAAAACACAAAAAAACCTTCTAGTAACATAATGCTTCCTGAGTACAGCATGTAACAATTTATTTTTAAATCCAAGTTGTGCCGCTTGATTCAAAGTAGATTCACAAAGTTGACAGACTTTCAGAGAATATCTACAAATAATTGCTTTATTTTTATTAACAAAATACATGCTTGATATTGAATACATGCTTTGAGTATAGCACCTTCCTAGGGCTGTCATGTTAAGAGTGAAAAATCTATCTGGCAGTCACAGTCAGTTTTCTAGATGGTTCATAACAGGAGAGTCAAGGTCAAACTGTTGAGTCTCTTTACCCCTCCATTTAGTAATTGAAAAGCAACTAACTGTGAGCTCAAAATACTCCATTCTGGTACTCTCAAAAATACAAACGTTAGCTCAAAAATCACACTCTGGCTCAGAAAGTTCTGTGAGGACAGGCTGACATGAATAAGGAGAACAAAGGGGCTATAGGACGAGATGCTCAGGCCACTTTGGCGACAACAGTAACTTTCACCTACTTTCTAGTAGTTTCATTACTTATCAAATGAGAATAGTCACCTCACCGGATGATTATGAGTCAAAATATGATAAGAAAAGTCTTGCAATATTGTGCAAAGGTTAGAGATTACTGTTATTATTTACTACATCTGGGGCCGTAACACCTTTTGCAATCCTTGGCTATGTGTTCCGCAGGATCCTCAAAAGACCGAACAGGATTCTAGGTTCTTCTCCAGACTCCAGGCCTGGCAACTGTAGATGCACCTGGCTAGCAAGTCTGCTGCTGAGAGATGAGAAGCGAGGCCTCAGGCTCCGGGCCTAGCAGGCTCAACAACGCCCATTCCCCCAGTCACCTTGTCCTCACCTTGAGGAACGGAAAGAAACCCTACAGGGAACGAGAGTGCAATCCTCAAAGAGGAGAAAGAGGTGCCTCCACTCTCCACCCGGCCGCCGCCGCTTAGACCCACGCTGCCCGCGGGGCCGGGACAGGGCTGGGGGAGCTGACAGAGCTGGGAAGCCTTGACCTCAGGAGCTGGAGGACCCGGCACGGGCCCTGGGCCCGCGGCCGGGACAGGTACACAAAACGTCACCGCAGGTCGGGCCTGCCAGGCCTCGCCTCGCCCACAGCCGCAGGCACACTGGGAGGCACCCCGCCCCCGTGAACCCAGAGGACCCTGAGCTCGCTCACCTGCAGCCGGGTCACCAGGAGGCTGTAAGGCGCCATTTTGTGCACTGACAAAGATGAGGTCGCGTGAAAGTGACGTGCCACACGGTGTTTTTAAAGCCTCCGGGCAGGGGGCGTGGCCCGAAACGAAAGGCCTCACGGGGAAGGCGGGGCTTCCTCAGACGCTCGGGAGCCCCGGGAGCGCAGTGGGCGGAGCTCTGGAGTTAGCGACCCACAGGGGAGAGGAAAAGCTGCATAAAAATTCCTGTGGCAGTAAATACCTGCACAGAGATGTCTTATCGAGGGCAGATTTCATATTTGTACTTCAGTTTGTCTCTTCCATCCAAATCGGGCAAAGGCACTTTTTTATGAGTCACAGACTAGCCACGACTTGGCTCCCCAACTACAAGGGAAACTAGTCTTGGGAACTTAAGGGTTTTGATCGCGCGAGAGTGAGCGGGACTTGGTGAAAATACTGCAAACGCCTATGGAAGTCTTAGAGGACCAATCACGGCAACAAGGAGGCAGGAACAATGGAGGTTAAAGGTCGGGCGGAAGTTCCCGGAGCTTCCGGTGGCCGGCTTGAGTGCGAACTATGGCTAAACATCACCCGGACTTGATCTTTTGTCGCAAGCAGGCTGGCGTTGGTGAGACAGCTTCCATGACCGTGGCTCTGTGGGTTCGGGTGGTACTAGGAGTTGGGGAGTCAGGGGTTCCCATCTCCTCCTAGGGTCTTGCCGCCTAGGCACCACGTTTCCCGCCTCTCGGCGGGTAGTGTCGAAGCGCGCAGGTTCGCGGCCTCCAATGGAAAGGAGGCGGGGCGTGCGTGCTGGGAGCCGGAGGCTAGTGGCCCGGACGGGGTCGGGAGAAACTCCTTGCCCAGGACCAGGGAGGGGTTTCAGGAAGGTGTGGCTTTGGAAAGTTTATGAGAATGAAGTGGATAAAATCGCTCAGGGCTCACTGCAGTCCCTGCTTCTGTTCCCAGCCCAAGCTCAAGGATGTTTTTCCCTTCCGTCAAAATCTTAATTCTAATTGTACTCTACCATCTTTCATCTTGCAGCCATCGGAAGACTGTGTGAAAAATGTGAGTGGAACACGCCCTCCCCAGCACCCCACCTCTTGCACTCAGTTTCTGTGGAGCCAGTAAACGGGCATTTCCTGTGGTGCCGCATAGACGGCTTTATGTGGATGTTTCTGGAAGCATGTGAACACTGAATGGGGCACCACAACCAAAGGCCTCCTCCACCTCGCTACTCCAGCTTGCACATTTTAGACACTATGTTTAGGTTTTGAGGAAATTTGTCTTTGGATAGGAAGTAGCATGACCCCCATCTCCACCACACACAGTTTTTGCCAGTAATTATATGGACTTACCATCTACCAGGTGCTGTTCTAAACGCTTTACTTGTTAATTGATTAACTTTTTCTTAAGTGTTGTGGGGATTGAGGTGGACACTAAGTAAGCCAAGTTTTGTAATGCCAAAGTAGAAAGCCCTAAATCACTGTCAAAAGGAGATTAGTGTTTTCCCCCATAACAGGAGAGCAAGAACTTGAGGTACTTGCAAGTGGGCATAACTCCATTCTCTTTTCCTCACAGGTGATGGCAAGTGTGTGATCTGTGACTCCTATGTGCGTCCCTGCACCCTGGTGCGCATATGTGATGAGTGTAACTATGGCTCCTACCAGGGGCGCTGTGTGATCTGTGGAGGCCCCGGAGTCTCTGATGCCTATTATTGTAAGGAGTGCACCATCCAGGAGAAGGATGTGAGTATGTTCTAAGCTTTCCATCTGATCTTTTATTTAAAAACACTTTGCCAACCATGGCAAACTCCTATGGTCTGTGGAGATTACTATGTTCAGTTAGTCACCTAAGTTATAATTTTTCTTCAAATTCTGAGCCAAACTGGGTGTAGTCCAATAAAAGGCAGTTATTTTCCGTCAAGGGTAAAAACGCAAGAGAAGCAAATCTTTGTCAACACTGGCAATTTGGAGAGCCAGTCTCTATTCCTTTGATGTCTCTCTGATTATTTTTATTCAGACGCAACACCCTGCATTTTGTATGTCCTAGCACAGTGCATAGTGTGTAATAGCCACTCAGTAATTCTCTTTACTATCATTAAGGACTGCTTGGGTGGAGGTAGTGACATTTAAATTGGGGACAAGTCAGGTTGATTTCGTTTTTAAGCGGTTAAAGAATGCCTTTGGTTTGATATTGTGGAATTGATTGTGATTCTGTCTCATGACATTTTCGGCCCTGGACATTATGTTGTGGCAGTGGCTAGCTATTCAATTGCCTAAGTCAAATGCAAGATAGAGGGCGTATAGATCTATAGTTAGGGTAAGTTTTACCATTTTTCTTTAGCAGACTTCTTTGGGGGGAAATCCCATGAATCAGCTTGTTTTCTTCTTATGACACAATAAAAGGGAGTGTGGCACAATACCAATAGGCTAATAGAAGGTATCTGGTTACCTAATCTAGGATAAGGCAAAAAATGTATAATTCTTAATATTCCCATGAGCAAAGAGTATATAGTTTATAGATGTTATCTCCCTGATTCTTCACAGTAACTTTGTTAAATAGGAATTATTTTTATCCCCATTTTACAGTCTCTCATCTAACTAATAAGTGGCAAGCAGACTGCCTGACTAAACCTAGTGGTGTCCCCATTACCCCAAGTTGTCCTTTCATAACTCTTTTTGGTAGAATGTGCCTCTGTTGAGAAACAACCCAGCCACTTCAGCAGTCTATGCATATGGATCCTGTCTACCCCCAGTAAGTGTGATATATCAGGCCAGATAAGACTGTTTATTAAGTTTTCTATTATTTAGGGAGATGAGAGGGGTCATAAAGTATGACAAACATAATTTCAGTTGGTGGTTTGAACTTCCTCCTGCCCTAAATTCTGATTTGCATTTATTTACCTTTGGCTGTCGAATCATATCCTGCTTCTCTGATCCACCAGCTAGATTCCACTCCTTTAGAGAAAGGACCTTGGATTGTGGATTTGTATCTTGTTTTCCCCACTTCTTGGTACAGCGTCTGGCATGTAGTGTAAGCATGGGACATATTTTTGGTGCTGCCCCTATAAGTCATCCATAGGAGTTCCCCCTACAGATTGTCTGTTACATAGTAGGTGTTTGGTAATTATTTATAGCCTATATAAGCAGTGAAACCATGGTGAGACAACAGCAGTGAATAGGAAAGTACAAATAATCTTAAACTAGCTAGAGTCCATTTAGGATATTTTCTTGAACTTTTTCATGGTTGTAGCTAGAGTTGTTATCTGGCATAAGCTTGCAACCGGAGAGTGCTTAATAAATGTTAATTGGTATGACTCATTTGCATGTGGTATGTGACCTGATACCTTTGGATCCTCTTGCCTCATTCTGTCCCTGAGCATTATCCTAGATGTCACCTCCCCTATTTCACATTATACAGGAATGTTTTGAGGATATTTGAGATGACACCTAGCTTATATTTACTCAGCAAGTTTCCAAGGAACACAAAGCAGTCCAGTGACATGATCTAGCCTCTCAGCCTACAGATCACTGTGTAGATTAAGTGCCTAAGACTTTTTCCTATGCAGAAATCTTGCCACAACCCAAGCAACCCTCATTATTGTTCTCTTCCTGCAACTTTCATCATTTTTAAGAGAATTAACCAATAAACTAAATTGAGTGTTCTCTAGTTTTTCAAAGCTTTGAGAATACTCAGGAGTCAAGGATAGTACCTGTGGGCTTTGCCATCAGAGGACTAATTTGTAGTTTCTTATAATGCAGCAGCATCTGATTCCCCCCATAATCCTTGGTTCCTTTTCTCCTTTTATTTATCATTTTCCTCAGCTGTCCCAACCGGAAAACAAAATAGCAGCTAATATTTATGGAGCTTTTGCTGTGTGCCAGGTACTGTGCTGAACATTCTTTTCCAAAAATTCTATGTGATATAGGTGAGGAAATTAAGGCTTAGAAGTGTTAGGCAACTTGGCTCAAGGTCGCATGGCTAATAAGTGGCAGATCTAGGACTAGAATCCAGGTCTAACTCACTCAGTATTTCTCAGCTTTTTTTTCATTATCGCCCCCCCAAGGAGAAAATTTTAAATTTATTTATTTTTTAATTTTTTTTTTTTTTTTTAAATATATCTTTATTGATTTCAGAGAGAGGAAGGGAGAGGGAGAAACATCAATGATGAGAGTCATTGATCAGTCGCCTCCTGCACAAACCCCTTACTGGGGATTGAACCTGCAACCTGGGCATGTGTCCTGACCGGGAATCGAACCTTGATCTCCTAGATCATACGTCGATGCCCAACTGCTGAGCCACGCCCAGGCCGGTGAAAATTTAAAATTTAAATTAAATTTTCTCCCTAACAAGAGAAATTAAATACTAAGATTTTGTTGGGTAAGGAGGAGCTTTAGATCATAAACCACTATAATGTCACAGGTGTTTTCATTCCCTTTGAGGATGCATGGTCTAACTCAAAGCACTTAACTCTACCACCTCACTATATTCTTAGGGTGGTTAAGGATATGCCTCTCACTCTTGCTATTTCTACCATTCTCTTCTCCCCATTTCAGTGAACATCAGAGCAGTTAGATAGATGCAGAAGATAATCAGTACTTTTCAAAGTTAATTCAGAAACTTGTCATTATCTGTAACTGCCTAGACCATGTGAAAAGTTTGGTTCTTTCTTTTGTGAAGCCCTGTTAGAAAAAACACCAGACTGGAAGAGAGAAAGCCCTTGTTCAAGACTTGGTTTTGCTACTAGCATGCTGTGTGTGGCTTTGGGGAAATGTACAAGAAGGAAGTAATAAACTCTGTTACCTCATGAATGCAGTTACTGAGAGTTTGAAGGTCTTTAAAAATAAAATTTCAGCTCGGCCAGCGTGGCTCAGTGATCGAGCATCGACCTGTGATCCAGGAGCTCTCTGTTCGATTCCCAGTCAGGGCACATGCCCAGGTTACCGACTGGATCCCCAGTAGGGGGCGTGCAGGAGGCAGCTGATCAGTGGCTCTCATCGTTGATGTTTCTATTTCTCTCTCCCGCTCTCCCTTCCTCTCTGAAATCAATAAAAATATTTTTTTAAGAACCTGAATAAAATAAACTTTCAGATAGATGGTGTGATGCTACTCCTAGGTCCCAAACCAGCAAATAGTCTGGTTTTTACATCATTGGTATTCATTAAATAGTTGCTGGAAGAATGGACAGCGTTTCACCTTTAAGTTTATTAATAAAGCAGGTCTTGATAGATGCACCTGTTCATATTTCTTTGTTACCATTTGTAAGAAATAGAGCTGTGGACCCCATGTCAGTAGTTTTAGTTTTACTTGAAAGTCCTGGCTGGGTTTTCATCACTGGTACAGGCTAATTTTTGTAGCTTACTTTCCTGCCATAGAAATGGATTTGACACACAACCCTCCTCAGGAAAGAAACCCAAAGGCACTGAGTTCTCCTTGGTTGCTGCAGAAGCCCAGTTTAGGGTTCTCCCGGTGATGTGTTAGTGGACACGTTTAGTATAAGAGAAACAAGTACTTGGTGGTCCAATGTCTACTTTTTTGTGAAATTTTAGAAATTAAGTAGCCATAAAACATTTACTACAGACATTCAATTCAAGCTACAGCTGCCTAAAATAATAGCTCCCTGTGCTGGGAATGGGGAAATGTGTGTCCTTGGAGAAGACTGAGAGAGAGGATGACATTTTCAGTATTCATGCATGTATTTGTTAAAGAATTGCTGCCGTGAGGCAGACATTTGCAGGTATTTTAAAAATGTATTCTAGCTCAACTCACAAATTTTCCATGCCCCCCATTCATAGGCATTCCAACAAAAACCACAGTTCCAGTGCCCACATCCTCACCTCTCACAACATAGGTAGATTTGGGGAACAACCATGAGATCCATAGGAGATACGTAGAAAATAAAAAACAAGTTTAGGCAACCAAGCAGGAATCCTGTAAGTCAGTGAGAAAAAATGCCATAAACCCCAAAGATCTAATAATACAATGCGTTGGTTTACCAACTTTTAAAAAAATATGTAGTTCTGTCCTCATAAAAATACCTTAGACAGAAGCTGTGTGCGTGTGTGTGTTTGAACCATTGTGAAATTGCTGATATTTCTCTTTGGCAACTTATAACTTATTAAGAGTTGACTATATGCCAAGCACCATTCTAAGTATATTTATTGATTCTTGATTCTAGGAGGTAAGTTCTGCCATTGTAATAATTTTATATGTGACTAAACAGAGACAAAGGGAGGTTAACAACTTAATCAGAATTCAGGTAGCCTAGCCCCAGAACCTCCTGTCTTTAACCTAGGCTATGAGTGAGTGGAGCTGCACACATTGGGATGGCACCTCCTAGGACTCTAGGGCTAGATGAACACAGGTTTGCAGACATTAACCAGTCTGCTTCTTGTGCAGTTGCAGAATATGAGTCCAAAGAGATGTGACTTGCGCATGTTCGCCCGGTCGGTAAAGCACAGTAAGCCTGGGCAGGCTGTCATCATACCACACAACCTCATAGCATCTCTAAAGGCCTTAGAGCACCACTGTGTTTCATGTCAGGCTGCTTTGAGCCCGGAAAGGCAGCTGCTTCCTCACTTCCAGGACTTTCAATACAGAGTACCTGGCTTACTAGAGTTCACCTAGCAAGCAATTGGTGGGGTGGGCTCATAGCCTGGTTCCCTCAGCACACCACACTCTACAGATGGTAGTTCTCAATGTAATACGTAGTACTTGCTTTCTAGAAAATAATGAAATGTTAGTGTTGGCTTTGTGTGTTTTCACATATTTTTGTAGTGTTGATATTAGTCCTTGGAATGATAAATCAGCTGAATTAAAAATGAGATTTCTAAGGACTTCATTGATTTATTCCATAGCCCAATGTCACAGCTAGCAACCTCCTTTGAATGGATGTTTAATAAAATCATCAGACCTGTGAAGGTTTTTTCCAGTAGCAACTCTCCCATCATTCCAAATCAAGTGATGAAGTCATCATTTCTGCAGAACACAGCTTCCCAGGGGCTTCACTGAAACCACTCAAGCTCACAAAATGGCCAGAGGAGCATGTCATTACAAATCAGACTGGGACTGTCAGCAGCCATCTCTGGCACAGGAGCACTCTTCCCCCAAGACTGTGTGTCAAATTAAGTGAATTAATAAGGACACATCAAGCCCAGTATTCTCCTGTGGCATTTTAAATGTAAGGTACTATTTCCTAAAAGGCTTTAGGTTTTTTCCCTTCGTTATATTCTCTCCTTTCTTGGGATAGTGGAAGAGAGCTAGAGAGCTTTATATGTAGATGATTACCTTTTACCTTTCACTAGAAGAAAACTCGCTGGACATCTTAAGAGTTTTAGATCCTTCCTCAACTATATCAGATGTATTAGCAACAGAAGTGGGCTAAGAATCCAGCATTGTTTAAGTGCAGACCACTGGATTAAGGGTAGATAAGCCCTGGCACATTCTAGGTGCTTAGTAAGTTCTGGACAGTTGGTCAAATAGGTAACTAAAATGGCAAGATGAATGGCTGGACCATTAATCCAAAAGTTATTTTTATGTTAAATTCCTCTCAGTGTAGGCTCAAAGACTTTTAACAACTTCTCTGTTCTTCTGTTTTCCAGAGAGATGGTTGCCCGAAGATTGTCAATTTGGGGAGCTCTAAGACAGATCTCTTCTATGAACGCAAAAAATATGGCTTCAAGAAGAGGTGATTGGTGGGTGACCTCTTTCTCCCCTCATCAAGCTGCTGCAGCTGCCAGAAAAGACGCCTACTACTGCCAACAGAAAGGGAGCGGAGTGCAGAACACCACCCGAGTCGCCTGTTAGTACCCTGGCACCTTTCCACCCTTTCCTCTCCTCTCACCCACATAAGGTGGTAGGAATGAAAAAGGATTCTTCACAGGATGCCCTGCAGATCCTATCAGAGAAAAAGGAATAGATTAGCTCGTGGCTTCTCTTGAATTCAAGAAGCAAGACTCTGTTTTCCACATTAATAAGTTCTCTCTACATCAAGAGCTTCTAAAACAGGAATAACATCTTTTCAGTGTTCTTTTGACTATGAAACTACCCATGATCCTACAGCAGCCCTGATGGTAGTTGTCTTTGATGAAACATCAGCAGTGTGGTAGGGAGCTCTTAGAACAATAAGTGTGGGCATTTACTCTTGTAACACTTACCAGGTGGTGCCGGTTCATGTTATTTTTCTTCTAAGAAATTGGAAACCCTTTCTGTTGTTATTGTATTAATAAAGTAGGTGTTTATTTTCTGGTAGTTGGTCACCATCCAACTTAAGTTTGACTAGGAATTTAGTCACTCAGGAACTTGTGATTCAGAATAAAAGTATTGGGATTCATTGAGCACCTCGTTCTCTTATTACTACTGGAAGGAATTCAAAACTATCTGTGCCTTTCATTCTAGGTAAACCAAAGTCATTTTTAGAAACTATTTTTTCTTAAGAAAATCAACAGACTAAGGGAAAATTCAGACACAACTTTACCCTAACTCAGCTATCTTACTTTTTGCCCACTAGAGATGATAAACAAGTTACCCTGAGGAGGCACATTCATAGTTTGAGACCTCTGATCAAGTAGGTCTTTGGACACCATTAATTTGAAAAAGGTTGCGAGTCCAGAGGATCCAGGGACGAGTCTGTGCTGTAGCTTGGTGGCAAAGCTAAGGAAAGTAATTAGTCCTCTGATTCTTTTGTTTGAATCAACAAAAAACTCCTGATTATTTGTGATATATTGAATGTCCAAAATTAAATTAAGATAATCTCTGCCTTCAGGAATTTAATAAAGGAGCCTGCCAGAAACAGTGCCAGTATAATCCAGAGGATGCACAAAGGAAGGATTCTTGGTCCAGCTTGGGGGCACCTCAGGAAGGCTACGGGAAGGTCATGGTCACAGGACTAAAGATAATCTTTAAGGCTTCCCCATGTCTTCCCCTGCACTCCAGCCATGGGCTCCTTTCAGTTCCTGAACCTGCAGCTCTCCTTCCTGCCTCAGTGCTTTTTACTTGTTAACCCCTCTCCAGTGCTTGGTCAGTCTTGCTCAGCTAACTCCTACTCATCTTTCAGACCTCAGCTAAATATTGCCTCAAAGATGCCTCTCTGGGCCCCCAATCTAAGTTAGTTCACCTTATACTTCTGCATAGCACCTTGCGCATTTTGTTTATAGCATTTGGTAATTATTGACTGCTGCTAGACTGATCTGTGGTAGCAGGAACCAAGTCTGTTCTGCCCAGCAGAGAGCAGGTGCTCCATGTTGAATAAATAACTGAAGTCAAAGGAACCAGATAATAAATTGGGCTTTCAAACATGTTGGAACCTAAGGGCAAAGGCGGGAGGGGCAGATGGGAGCATTTGAGTGCGGGGAGACAGTCTGAACGCAATGATGTGTTTGGGGAGCTCTCTAAGCAGGTGTGGGTTATAGTTTGTAATACTGCAGAGAACGGATCATTTTCAGATTATAGAATTTGTAATGTGTAATATGAGTCACATTTTGTCAAAAAACATTGTTTTTAAATTTTGCGTATTAACCACCCAGGTCCACATAACATCTTGCATCTACAAATGTTTCCAAAGCTACTCCTTAATTTCAACAAAGCACCACCTTAAGTGCTCTGTCAGGCTCCATGTGAATGCCTCTAATTTCTAAAAGGTCTTGCAAAGAAATTTAAGATTAATGCCCCGTAGGATGTCAGAGGGCATACCCACTCCACACTCATCACCAATGGGGCAAGTTCAACCTTAGCCCAGTGAATTCCTCTGAACTCTACTCTGTCACCTAATTTCATAATCCCATTCTTGGTTCATTTCTTTCAGAGACCAAGAGAACAATACAATACAATGTATGAGTTAAAAATACCTGAGATACATGGTTTTGATTTTAATTAACTTTTATCTACCTTGGACATTAGAAATCCTTTTTATTTGTAAAAATTAGCATAATGATAGTACTGAATTCTCTGGGAAAACATCGCTTACAAGCTGAATTTTAACCTCTAACAGTGTACAGTTCTGTGAAGAGAATTAGAACAATGATCTGTGTATGGCCAGAAAAATCAGAATGGTCTTCAATCTTCAAAATTATTGTTTTTCTCCATTGTTGAAATAAGCACTAGCTATGTAAGTTTAGTTGAAATAATTGACCTCATGGCCAGCCTGAGAAAGTAGTTCCCTTTCCTGGATGATGATTACTGTTAATAAGTTTTCAGTTCTAGGTTCTAGATAGGATAGACGTCTTGCTTCCAGTGTCTCAAGTACGCTGTACACACATGGTAACTTAATCTCTTTTAAACACTGCACTTACTGCATTGCTTTTGCTCAAAAAAAAAGTGAATCTTGTTCCCCCACCCCAAAAAAAGTGTAATGAGAAATGTGTGGGCTTTGTAATCAGACCTTGACTTCTGCTCTGCTCTTGACCTTTAGTGAATTGTTTAGCCTTTGTGTGCTGCTTTTTTCTTAACTATTAAATAAGGATAATAGGGCCTAAAGGGTTAAGTTTGACCTTGTAGAGGCTGACTTTTATTGAGAAGGCTTTACAGATATGGTGGTTCTTTTACAGTGGGTTCCTACTTCTCCAGAGAGAAATATTTAAGTCTTGGCACGGAACAGAGTCCTCCAAATGGTTCCCTCTCCCCCCCTACCCCCAAGGTTTTCCTGCTTCTGTGTGTGCTCTCCATTAGGCAGTTGAAGGGACATTGCACACTCCCTGGGGTCTTGGCTCTCTGTTATCCTTTGTTTGAACTACCCTTCCACCTTCACATTGGCCAGTCAACTTGGTACCTCTTTCTTCTAAGCTGCTGACATCTCATGAATATTTCCAGATGCACCATAATCCCACAACAGTCTCTCACTTGGACTATTTTCATGCCTAGTACATACATGTAACAAAAGTCTCATGAAATAATATTTAATGTGTGTATTGCACTTCAATATTTTCATTTTATTCCATTCTAAAGATTCTGGCTGAAATCCATTAAACCAAGTGATTTCATGACCCCACTAATGGATCATGACCCAGAGTTGAAAAGCAATGAATTAGGTTATAGATCCTTGAGCTCCTTTAAAAGTCTCTCCCTGCACTATAGGGCACACAACAGGCAGCCACTCAAACAATTACATTGAGCTGGAAAAGGGGTCACAAACTCAGGAATATGGGTGAATAATATAATTGATTGAAAGGGAGGCATGTTTGAGAAGAATAGACCAAACATGATGATAAATGGTATGTGACCCTTGGCCTCCCGACCTGGGAGACAATAGGGAGTGGTGGGGACCTTGGGAAAATCAGAGAGCACAAGCCCTGTTAAAGGAGAGGACTGCCATTCAACTCCAAACAATTGCCAGCTTCAATGGGCAGTGTTGCCAGATCTTTTGCATTAAGAACAAGTGGCAAATTAAGATTTTTGTGCAATCTTTCAATTTTTAAATGTCAACTCATTAAAAAAATTTTAATGTGTCTATGCCAAGACAATACATGCACCAGATGTGGACCTTAGCCTGCCAATTAGCAGCTTTTAAATTAAGAAAATTAACTTCCCAGGGAATCAAACTGAACTGACTAAATTTCAGAGAGACTCACTCTGTTCTGACTTGCAGCTGTTTAATAGTAGTTTGAAGCTAGGACCTAAAAGATTTTTTGCCTTGGTTGGAATTTTCCTTTCACCCAAAAAATGATTCCAATTCCTCTTTCCCAGTTTTTCAGTTCCTTATTAACTCTATCCCCAAGTGGCCTGTCACCAGCAAGACTGAAGTGTAGTTAGTTTATTCAAACACTGCAGTTTCAGAGTCTTAGCAGAAGATAGGTTTGTTCGCTTGTTTACTAGAATTCACTCATACTGGTTGTGATGAACAAAGGGCAAATCATTTGCCCTGTGCATCCAATCGCTCTTCTCCAAAGCCAGTTTCTGATTCGGCTTTCTTTGTTCCTCCCCTGCTGGGGCAGTGGACCTGAAGAATAAAATTGAACTGTTTCCTTGGACAACTGAAAATAAAATTTCTCACCCTGGCATGTGTATATGAGAGCGAGTCACCCCTGAGAGTTAATTGGTACTAATTATGACCAGCCTGACTTGTCACAGCAACAAAATTTCTGGCATAACTTGCTTACTCTTAGATGGGAGCTGCCCCCATCTTTCACCTCTGCACCTACTTCTGAAGTTCACGATTTTTAAAACATGGTGTGTGCCTTTCAAGGAATGATTATTCAAAATGGGAAGGGCCTGTGGAATGCTTGAGTAGGGATTCAGCTCACAAGCCTGGCAAGATGAAATCATGTTGGGAAGAGAAAAATCGTCTTGCACACTACATCATATGGAGACATCAGCAGTTAAGAAGGGTGATTACCTTTTCCCCTGTTTTATCTTTTCCTATTTACATGCTAACCCTTTACCCAGGACTCCCATTTGCCAAGGAGGCTGGATTTCTGGTTTTAGTGATGTTGCTCAGGGCTGCTGTGTTTCCAGCAGTGCAGGAGAGATTGGAATAAAAGCATGAACACAGGACTTCAACACCGCCTTAGCCTGCACTGAACCGGAAGAATAGGCTATCCTTTATCTGCTTATACGGACTCCCCCCTCCCCGCCCCCTTCCTGAGATACCGTAGAATTCCTTTTGGCTCGCCCTCACCTTTCTTTTCATTTTGTCTTGTAAGGTTTCTCACTGGGGAATGCACACTGAACTGAGCACAGGATCTGTAACTTGGCCAGAATGGTTACCTTTAAGAATAGCAGCTACTTCAGCCAGGCTTTGCATACAGTATTATGTTTAATCCCCACACAATCTACATTTTAAGGATGAGGAAACAGGTTTGATGATGTAAAGAAGTTTGCTGCCGTTGAACCAAGATAACATGATTGGTGGCAGAATTGGGATTCAAACCCATTTATTTCTATGGCTGCCTCTGATAAATGACTACAAATACCAGCATCCCTCGCAATGCTCCACCGCGCAAACGCTCGCTCTCCCCAAGGGCCGGGTTTCTAGGCTCTCGGTCCCCAACCTTCGAACCAACGGTTCGCTCGAAAACCCAATCAGATGCCGCCTCTCCCCCCTGCCGGGCCAATGGGAAGGCTGTTGCTAACACACCAGTTATATTTTTAGCTTTTCAGTCTCTGGAACCCTGTGGGTGGGCGGGGCCTCTCCCCGGGTGGAACACACTCCGGGAGAGGAAAGAAAAGGGGAGAAGAGGAAAGGGGGCGGGGGGGGGGCCGGGAGAAAAGAGGGAAGGAAGGGAGGGGGAGAGGAATGAGGTGCAGTGGGAGGAAAAAGAAGGGGAGGGGAGGAGTGGGATTTGGCGGAGGGGGCGTGTATGTGACGCTCTGCTCTCGCTGACGCACAAAGCAAGTAGTCCCTGGAGGTGCCCCAAGAGCTCCAGCGCTCAGAGTGTGGGGGATGGGGGCTCTCGGGCTCCCCCTCTCTTGCGCTCCCCGGCCCGGCGTTTCTCTGCTGCAGTCCAGGAAAGCGCATTTAAACCCACACGCTACTGTTGCTCTTTGCCCTTGCAAAAAGAATGATCATGGGGGGGGGGGGGGGAATGCAAACCGTTCATAGCTGGAAACTTTTGGATCTCACCACCCCACCTGGGTTCGGCGGCTGCCGTAGGCCTGGAACTGTCTATAATGAGAATAAAGGCCGAAGCGGGGAGAGAACGGGGCGATTAAAGGAGGCACAGGGGAGAAGGCAACGCGCAAGCGCCCAGGAGCCCCGGGCCTCGCCACCTGACAGTCCGGGCACAGGCTGTGACCTCACCCGGGCACAGGCCTCCCTACCCCTAACTCCGCGTCCCCCAAAATCACAAAGTGGCCCAGAGCCCGCGTGGCCAGACCCGGGCAGGAGGCTGGAGTGCGTGGGCCTGGCTCCCCACGTCCGGGTTCGGCGAGCCTCGATCCGCCGCCCGAGCGGCCGTCGCGGGCGCGAGCCCGGCGCCCCTGGCACAGGCAGGCGTCAGACTCCGCCGGCTGGGCTGTTACTAAAAGAAATGTGGCTTTCTAGTGTCCCGAAGGGGGGTCGCCAGCCGGGGAGTCCGCAGAGGGGCCGGGCCCGGCCGCGAGGTAACGGGGAGCCGGAGGCGGTTCCGTTTCCTAGCCGTCCGGCCTCTTCCTCGCCTCCCCCCTCTCCAGCTCTGCGAGTCCAGCCCCGGTTTCCTCCTCGCCCTCCCTTAGACGTTACGGGCCTTCTCCGACGACGCACGAGGCGCTCCGGAGAGTCGGGCTGACCCGGGTTGATCCGGTCCGAAAGGTTTCCAGAGCTCGCGTAGTGCCCTCAACCTTGCCCACTGCCACCACCACCCGTGACTGGGGCGGTGCGAGGGCCCTGGGGCCGCCGATCGCCCAGAGCTGGAGGCGCTCGCTGATGTGGCCTGAGGGCAGGTGGAGGGCCAAAGACACAGCCTGGACGTTCCCTTCCCCGCAATATCCCTTCAGCCCACACACCCAAAGTGGGCCACTCGGGCCCAGTCCGGGCCCCTGCCCTCGCGGAACTCGCTGTCCACCCGGGGAAACGCCTTACACGACGAGTATGATTTCTGAGTGTTTGGGGGCATGACGAAAATAACTACGAGGCTGCGCCGCGATGGGCAGGGCAAGGGGCTGTGCTGAAGTTGGAGCTGGTATGAGTGACGAGAGGGGGCCGGGCACTGGAGGGGGGCGGCGAGGCGGTGGCCCGGCCCCCGCGAGTTCGCGGCGGGCCTCGCGGCGCCAGGGGTTAAGCCGCCCGCTGGCTCGGAAGTAGTCCCGGCCGAGCGCCGGCCCCGCCCCTGCAGGGCGGAGGGACGCATCACGCAGGGGTGGGGAAACCGGATCCGTGCGCAGGGTTGCTAAGGGTGAAACTTTTCATTGACTTTGCTCACTTCGGGCCGGGGCGCGGGAAGGTGCGGGTTGTCCGCGGAGAGGAGGGAGTGGCTTAGGAGACCCGGGGCCGGAAGGGCAGGACCGCCCGCCGGCCACAGCCCGGACCGTCCTCCACCCCGGGACGCGAGCCTCCCTCCGGTCCGCCATCCCCGCGCCGTCGCCGCCGACCGGCCTGCCCTCCGTCCCCCGCCGCTGAGCCCGACCTCCAAAAGGCTGAAAAAATTATTATTGAGAGTCATAGCCCATAACCCCTCCAACTAGCCCCCCAACCCTCAACGGAGAAAGAACACATCGGCCCCGGCCCGGCGGCGCCCGGGAAAGGAAGAGAGAGCGACCTCGGTCCCGCGCCTGGGACCACCCTGGAGGGAGAAGCCGCCCCACGGTCCGTAGCCCGCCCCGCCGCTGCGGAGACCCGAGTGAGTGAGTGAGTGGGAGTGAGTGGGAGACGAGCGGGCGGGGCCCCCTGAGACCCTGCAGCCCCCATGGCTTCCCCCACCCCCGCCCCGCTCCGGCTCTTCGCTTTGCTGGACGCTCCACGTTGCTGTCGCGCCCCCGCCCCACGCCGGGCCAGCGTTTTCCTTTCCCCTCCACCTCCCCTCGAGAACCCCCTTTGGGGGGGCTGTGCTCCGTTTCCCCACCTCACGCTCGCTCATCCTTGGGCATCCCAGAGCCCTCTTCCAAGTGTGGCCCTCTCCTGGGTGCGGTGCATTTCCTCCCTGTCCGCCTTCCTCTGTTCTTCATACCCTAGAGACTCGGCTCTAGATTCTTCTTGTTCCTCCAAAACATAACTCTCACCACCATTAAATAAATCAGAGGAAGGGAACACAGGCCTTGTTTTTCTGCTGCTTTTCCCGTGCGCGGGGAAGGCGGGGTAGCGGTAATTAATAGGGTCTATATCTGGCCCTGTGAAGCCTGAGGGATGAAGGGTGGACACCCCCCTTTTGGACAGGTCACTGGTGACTGTCCTCTGGCCACAGACAAAATTCGCCATTTAGGCTTGAGCTCTTCATCCTCGTTAGTGTTTTCAGGGAAAACTGGGCGGAAAAAAGTGTCTTTAGAGCAATACCAGTGTGTGGATTCTGGTTGATCTGGTGAGGCGCCTGGAAGAGCCCTACTCCTAAGCTCCTTCCCCTCCTGTCCAGAGGATGGACTATGTCCTTGACTAGAAAGGGAGGAGAGGGAGGGAGAGGATGGGCCAGGTGCCCATCCCCACCTCCCAGAGAAACCGGAACCGCACACAGCGGGCTTCAACTTGGGTGTCAGTGGAGAGGGTCTTGGGGGTCTGCTAAGTATACTAACCTTTTTCTCCTTCCTACCCACCCTACCCTGGGAATGGGTCCCTCATCTTAGATTTTCCAGCAGAAAAACACCCCTATTGCTTTCTGGGCACCTGTCCCCACCCCCTCTTAGCAGAGGGGGAACAGGCTTGTGTGGGAGGACAGATTAGGGAGGTTTCACACACTAGGGGAGCTTTGCCGAGGACCTGGCAGGTCTGGTCCAAGAGCAGGCCTTGCAGTGGGAGGAGACTCAAACAATTTTAAGTATCGGAAGGTGATGTTCAGGCGTCAGATGTACAGTTTTTCCTTCCCTGCCCGGGAACCTTTTCCCATTTCCCTCACCGGGTCTGGTTACTTGGACTTGGATTAAAAGAATCGTTAGGCTTGGGCCCTGCTGGCATCGGGCCTTCTGATTGTCAGCCCTGTGCCTCCCCGCAGTTTAACCGGGAGTTTCTTTGGCCAAGAGGACCGGAGAACTGGATTTGAATTCCTGCCTTTACTTTCCTGGCTGTTGGGGTGCTGGAGCGGAGCCCGCCGGGCGTTAAATGAAAAGGCTCTTTTATTTTTTTAATCCACCGTACCTACAGCAACTCCAAACGGAGACCACCAAGCCCCGGAATACAGATGAAGCGGGAGGGGTGGGGGTGGGAATGTGACCTTATCTATTCCAGCCCACCGCCTTCAGCCAGGAAAACTCATTTGAAGCAGAGCCTTAATTCTGTGGTCATGGGAGGCGGTGAAGGGAAAGGGAGAAAAAAAGTTCAGCCTCTCGGGAAACCAAGACATGGATATGGTAGGGTGATAAAATACGTCGAGTAGGCCTTATGAGTAGAATTTATATAAAATGTATTAGGCGGTGGGCGGGGGAGGGGGCCGTTCCCCACAGCGCGCATGTGCATCGGAAACTTTTCCTTGGTTCTGCGGCCCTCGCCAGCTCCCTTTACTGGGCATGCGTAGTTTGCCGGCGGATCCTTCGCGAAGTACGCAGGGAGGTGTAGTGTGCACAGAAAGTAGGTCACTTGCTTCATCCCGAGCGTGAGGTTTCTGAGGACTACAATTCCCAGAGTGCAGAGCGCGACTTTGCCGCCGGCCTCTCCACTTTGGGGCTCAGTCGAGTCTTCCTGGCTTCGGAGGAACCTGGAGTGTCCTAGAAAAGGCCGTCTTAGGCGGAAGGAGCCTCGCAGTCAGACTTGGGCTCTGCCAGCCCGGGTTTGGAGGAGATGGTGGGAGACCCTGGGTGGGGCGGCGCAGTTGGCACAAGTCCTGGAAGCCTTTCAACCACACCTGCCCGATGGGTGCTCCAGGACCAGTGGGGTGGGTTTGTCCCCTGCCCTGGCCCCCTGGAGCTCAGCTCTGACTCCCTGGCACCCGGTTTATAACACCTACTGGCTTTGTCAAAATTGAGGATCCCTCCTCCCTGACGCCTCTGTCCACACATACTTGAATCCAGTTGTGCTTGATTGTAAGACGATTTGGATGTTAAGGCTTCAGGTGCCTGAATTTTTACAGGCTGTCATGGTTTGGGAGCCTGGTGGTTCCCTTGCCATTCTCTCTCCTTTTCTCCTTTAAAACATAACTTTTTCTTCTTAAAATTTTTCCTTTGCATTTTTGTTAGGTGTTTCTCTGGAATCTCCATTACCATATCATTGTCTGAAGCCATCCGCTTCCCCCCAGTTTTGTCCTTTTATGCACTTTTCTTTAAAACACAAGTCACACAAGGGATCTGAGTCCAGGGTTAACTTGGTTGCTGAAAGTAAATAAGTGAAGGGGCATAAGATTCCAAATAAGATAGGACAGAATTTATTCTCACAGTCACAACTTTTTTATATATTGACAGAGGCAGATTTGCTATTGTTAAACTCAGCCCCCTCCCCTTTTTGCAACCTTTCTGGCCTTTTGCCGCTGAGTCAAGGTTGGAAAAGTTCTTAGAGTCCTCTCCTGCTGCTTAACCCAAATCTACTTGTTCCTTTTATTGAAGGATAGTTATTTCTAAGCTTTCTAATCTTACCACATTCTATGGATATTTTATATATAAGCTCTAGAATTTGTCCATCACCTAAAAAAAAAATGAACAAACTCATCAGAGTAGTTACTTCTATCTTTAAAGACAAGACAGCACCAGTGCTTTAATCCTCTCTTCCATAAGCTTCTTTAAGTCAAATTTAGAGCCTGAGCTGATAGAGCAGAAAATCTCATTCTGGTTGTCTGGCATTTTTGTAAGGTTCCACCCCACAGCCATCTGGCCCGGCCTGTTCTCCAGTTAAAGAGGCAAAGGTGGCATTATATACACTTCCTTATTTGTGCGGCAGCATCACTGAGCTTTAGGTGTGCAGCTTTAGTTGCTTATGCTGCAGAAAATGGTTAGTTGGGCAGGGCTGATGACAGTGGTTTATTGTATATTGAGGTGGGAGGCTTATTTCCCAGTGACTTTGGCCTGCATTTAAAATGCTCCCATTTTGAGGCTGAACTGTTTAGGGGAAGTTAACTTAGAAGGGAAATATGCATCCAAGTTTAAGGAGGGCTAGAAAGGCGGGAGCCCTTTGGTCTGGGTGACATACCAAGAAGCCATGTGATGCTTTGAGAAGTGTCATGCTGGATTCAGGTCTATTTTACTTTTCTGAAAACACTGCCTTTAACTTCAGGCTCATTCTTGGGAACCATTGCCAACTTTCTTCACAACTTTTTAGTCTCCTCTGTGTTGGACACCTCTAGTGGGCTACTACTGTGGCCCTCACATACCTCTGTTCTTGCAGGGAGGCCCAGGTTCCTAGTGGCTAGTTTTGTATCTGGTGATGAACTCAGTCTTCAAAAGCAGAAAGGCTCTCCTACCACTCTTCTTACTCCTCTTAAAACTAGAAGGACCCTGGAATTGATCTGTGGTGACCTTAAATAAACATTTGAAGCAACTTGGAGATTAAGTCTTTGTTGGAGGCTGGGAAAGAGGGGAGATAAGAGTCCTGAGTATCCCTATGGAGGGTTTGGGAGAGGCCATGCTCATGGCACACACCTCTGTTGACTCCCCACGTGACCCTTTGCCTACTCAGACCTGAGATGAGGGCAGGACTAGACCTAGCCAGGGTGTACGATGCTCCAGATTGACCCAGTGCATCTTCTCTGAAACTTGCTTCGGAGAGCTTTGCTTAAGGATCCAGTCCTAACTATGCCCCTGGGAGCCATGGCCCAGGTATGAAAATTACAGGGAAGTGAGTTGAGGCAGAGGTGTGAAAATTACAGGGAAGTGAGTTGAGGCAGGTGTTCAGAAAACTCGAGATCCTCAAGCCTAGAATTAGCCTGTGGATACTCTGTGCTGGACCTAGAAGGGATTTTAATCAAATTCCAACTTCAGGTCTATCACAGGACAGAAGATGCCCTTGACGGATGGTGGACCAGTCTGATCTCTCTGCTGAGCTCAGCAGCAGAGCCTCTCCCAGAGGCCTGCCTAGGAACATGTTCTGGCCTTGTTGGCCCTGGAAGGGGGGTGGCCTTTTCAGTTCAGTTTACCCACAGCGTGAGCCTGGAGCTGTCCTTTTGGAGAAAGTGAGGAGATGAGGCTCACTGGCAATTAGGACCTCACAGATCATCTTCCTGAGACATGAGGCTGGCCCAGAACTCAGGAATAAATCTGTTTGACCTCTGTGCAATCTGACTGTGAGAGACTCCCAAAATAACAATCTGAGTGTTTATCTTGGGCTGCCTCCTCTCCAGGGATCTCCAAACACTTGATAAATCTGATCCTGTGCCAAGGACAGGTGGTCAGACTGTCCCTGGGAGACTGAGTGATGATGGATACGCAGCTGGAAGCTGCAGGGTGATGGAAAGTTTCTTCTCTCTGCCCCCTCATCACCTACCCTGTGGCCAGAAAATACAGATTCCCTCAGGCCATACTAGTGCTGCTGTTAAAGGTTTGTTGGCCAGCAGGACCCTCCTTCCCTCTCCTTTCCTCTGCTGCCCTGGGGCACCCTCTGTCAGCAGTCCTGTTGTTGGCCCAGGCCTCTGGTTCTGACAGGTCTTGACTTTTTCCTGGGGCTCATGCTCTCATCTCTATTCTTGGAGGCCATCTGAGTGGCAGTGCTTGCCTTGGTTACACGGTGCAATTCCAGAGTGAGCCAGAGCACATATACACCCAGGGAGCCCAGACTGACAAATTGGATGTGACTGGAGTCCAAGCCCCCAGTGAAAAGTTTGCAGTGCTACTTCTTGTTCAGTGACCTGTATCCCTTCCCACTTAAGGAGGAAGACTAAAGATTTTAAACTTACATCTTGGCCTGTGACAACTTGGGAGCACAATTTCACCAAGAGATGGCAGAGACAAGTTAGCAGGAGCCTTACCTTCTCCAGCTGAATTAAGGGCTCGATTTTTTTTTCATGTGAGTCGTACAGTGGTCTGAATTCTCAAAATACTGGAAACCGCAGCATCCCTACTTCTTTAGAATTACTTAAAAAAGTAATAGCTAATTTTATCAAGTACCTACTGAATACCAGGTACAGCGTGAGGCAGTTTACATCCTTGAACTAACCTAATCTTCATGGTAACCTCAAGTTGCTGAAAACTGAGGCTCAGAAAACTTGCTCACAGTCACACAGTTAAGCTAGTCACTAGTGGGGCAGAAATGGGACCTTAGGTCTGTCTGTCCTTTGCCATAGATCCCCAGTGACTTTCTACTCATGATGCCTCCTCTTGTTTCCCAGAGCCATCTGGAGCCCAAGGCTGCCGACCTTCCATCTTCTGCCACTGTCCTTGGCTTGTGCACTGATTCTCTGCCTAGGAAAAGACCATGCAGCTGGAGATCAAAGTGGCCCTGAACTTCATCATCTCCTACTTGTACAACAAGCTGCCCCGACGCCGGGCAGACCTGTTTGGGGAGGAGCTAGAGCGGCTCTTGAAAAAGAAATATGAAGGTCACTGGTACCCTGACAAGCCACTGAAGGGCTCTGGCTTTCGCTGTGTCCACATTGGGGAGGTAGTGGACCCTGTGGTGGAGCTGGCCGCCAAGCGGAGTGGCCTGGCGGTGGAGGATGTGCGGGCCAACGTGCCTGAGGAGCTGAGCGTCTGGATTGACCCTTTCGAGGTGTCCTACCAGATTGGTGAGAAGGGGGCTGTGAAAGTGCTATACCTGGATGACAGCGAGGGCTCTGTTGCCCCAGAGCTGGACAAGGAGATCAAGAGCAGCTTCAACCCTGATGCCCAGGTATTTGTGCCCATTGGCAGCCAGGACAGCTCCCTGTCCAACTCTCCATCACCATCCTTTGGCCAGTCTCCCAGCCCCACCTTCATCCCACGCTCTGCCCAGCCCATCACTTTTACCACTGCCTCCTTTGCTGCCACCAAGTTCGGCTCCACCAAGATGAAGAAGGGCGGTGGGGCAGCGAGTGGTGGGGGCGTGACCAGCGGTGGGGCAGGTGGCCAACAGCCCCCACCGCAGCAGCCTCGCATGGCCCGCTCTCCCACCAACAACCTGCTGAAGCACAAGGGTCTCTCCCTGTCTATGCACTCGCTGAACTTCATCGCGCCCAACCCGGCCCCTCAGTCCCAGCTCTCACCCAATGCCAAGGAGTTCGTGTACAATGGTAGTGGCTCTCCCAGCCTCTTCTTTGATGGGGCCGATGGCCAGGGCAGTGGGGCTGGCACCTGCAACAGCAGCAGCAGCTTTGACATGGCCCAGGTATTTGGAGGTGGCACCAACAGCCTCTTCCTGGAGAAGACGCCCTTCGTGGAAGGGTTCAGCTACAACCTGAGCACCATGCAGTATCCCAGCCAGCAGCTCCAGCCTGTTGTGCTGGCCAACTGACCACGCCCTGCCTGCGGGGCCAGGAGCACCCAAGACCACAGAAAAGAAAAAGGAAGGGAAAGGAAAGGAAAGGCCAAAAAAAGAGGAAAAGAAAAATACACAAAAATTTCCAATCTTCTCACTCAGTCCTAGAGAGAAGACGCAGTCGAGGCATGGATTGGGAGGGGGCTCCCGAAGCACCTGAACCGTGTTTAACTCAACCTCCTTGCTGTTTTCCTGCCTGCCTCTGATTTATTTGGTTGGTTTGGGTTTTTGGGATTTTTTTCTTTTTTTTTTCCTTACATGTAGTTTTCTATATAACATCTTTAATTAGTGGCTTCCTGTGCTAAGAATGGTCCAGATGTGAATTGCTGCTCCGTCCCTTCCTCCCTCCCTCCTTCACACACCTGGTTTAGGATTGGTGTGTCCAAGCTCCCAGGGAAGGAAGAGCCGCGGCTGGGGCCTGGCCTGCCTCAGAACAGGGAGAAGCTGTCTCATGTCACTGCGTCTGTCACCCAGCTATCCTCTCAGTCAAAGCCATCCAACCTCAGCAGGCCTCCTTGTGTCCTGCCACCCAAATAGGTCTGACCCCAGTCCCCACTCCTCAGGCATGGGTCACAGGGAGCTGCCTGCTGGCCACTTGACACCCTCCCCCCAGAGCTGATGTCTAACTCCAGGGAGGTTAGCACTCTATTGGAATTCCTTTCATCTCTGTCCTGTGGCCCCCACACCACCATTCCCACCTGGTGTCCCAGACTACATGGCCCTGGAGACGGAGCCATTGACACATGTGGCCTCTCGTGTAGTCCCTTCTTCCCTGGGCCTGAGATTGTGGATAGGGAGGTAGGCCAGTGTGGGGGTGAGTGTGTGCGTGCATGGGCGTGATTTGCTGTCCTGTTTTAAAGGATTCCGAGCCATGTGAAACTTCCCCTCTGGATATGATTCTGGGTTGTCAGAAGTGCTTATTTATGTTTGAGGTGGGGGGATGGTCCAGGGTGGGTTGTCAGTCCTTTCGTTGGGTGGTTCACATGTTGGGGGGAGACTACTGTGGCTGAGCCTGAGACACTCCCAGGGGAAAGCACTGCAGAAGGAACTGGCTTCCAGACTGCAGAGGGATCTGCACTTTTGTTTTTGACCAAAAAAAAAAAAATTTTTTTTTTAAATGGGTTAGCTGTGAGGGGCTGAGGGAATACCCAGCCCCTGATGCCTAAGAGAAGTCTCTGTACCCTCCTGTCATGTGACGTTGGCCCAGGGTGGGAGCTGCTCACCTAAGCGCCCTGGAGGTGGGCGTTTCGGGTCAGTGCCTGTAGGCAGCCCTGAGCCTTGAATGGGGACTTTTGGGCCCTTTGGTTGTAGATGTTGTAATACATTTCCGCCCCTGCCTGCTTGAGAACTTTTTGGTACCTCTTGCCATCCCTTCTCACTGCCTGACCCAACCCCACTGGGCCTTGATGCCGTGAAGAGTGGTCTTATGGGCAGGCCAGCCTTCGCCATTGAAGCTGGGGTGTTTGGATTATAGAAGAGCATTTGCTCCCCATCTTTGCCAGAAGGGAAGTTGTTTCTCCAACCCAACCCTAGTGGGCCAGCTTCCATGCCATGGTGCTTTGGCAAGTGGGGTACATGGCATCAGGGCCCCCATCACCGGAAAGTACCAAAGCCCTTGGCACCCCACCCCATCTTCCCCAGCGACCCCAAGTGGGCAACTGCTGTGGCAGTGGGTCCAGCCCAGACAGACACTGCCAGCCTTCCCTGCACTGGGCACCAGCTCTACCTCCCCCAGCAGGGCAGTGCCCTGGTTCCTCAGCCCAGCACCATCTGTCCCCTTAGACTTCTCAGGGGCCAGCCCAGTCTGGGCCACCCTCTCTCCCTAGCCCTTGGCTCCCACACAGGTGACAGGCCCAGGCAGATTGCTGCTCCTTGGGAAAGGTTGGATGCTGCCTTATGCCCCCTCTCAGCTCCCTCCCAAACTCACGCACCCAGGTCCCCACCATACCTGGTCA
Organism: Miniopterus schreibersii; assembly: GCF_964146895.1. Taxonomy (NCBI): domain Eukaryota; kingdom Metazoa; phylum Chordata; class Mammalia; order Chiroptera; family Miniopteridae; genus Miniopterus; species Miniopterus schreibersii. The sequence continues at coordinate 183,011,590 of NC_138102.1, read as the reverse complement.
GCTTGTTTCTCACCACACGTAGGGAGGGCGAGACCAACCCCTTAGTGTCTTGAAATACGAAGAACAGTGTGTGTTCAGGAGCATGACTCCAGTGCTGGGCTCTTGGGCCCAGTTCGGTATGTCTTGTCTCAAATCTAGGCATTTTTGCTTCAATTTTATTTTTTTTAAGAAAACAAACAAAAATCTGCACTAATTTACCTGGTTTCGTAGGAAAACTTTTTTTTTTATTTTTTACATTTTTTGGTGTCCGTTTGTATTGAATAATTTGCTACATTTGTAAAATGTAAGAGGTATATATAATATATGTATATTTCTAACGTAAAATGTAATTTTTTTCTTTTCAAGGTTTTTTCTTAAAAAGAGGAGAGAAACAGATATTTTTTCAGGAAAAACAAACTTTAAAATAAAAAAGAGGAGAATAAAACCTTTTTCTCCCTTTCCCCGTCCTCTATCTACCCCTTTCCAGGGACAAATCAAAAGGTGGGTCGTCTTGTAAAGAGTGTAAACTTTTAGTCCAGAGTGATGTATTTTTCTCAATGCAGTGAGCTATAGATACTCTAGTTTGACCCCTAGGGACGGGAAGGGGACATTGAGGCGCTGTGGAGAGGGGCTTGGGGGAGCAGGGCAATGAACTTGTTTTCTTTAGTGAAGGAGGAATACAATCAGCGTTTTGTATTCAGAATGTTGTGCAATATTTTGGAATGGGACATTGGTGTGTTTAGAGATTTAGTTTAAAAACAAAAACAAAAAGATCAAATCTGTACAGTTTATATTGTTCCAGATTTTTTTAAGTTTGTATTAAAAGCATGATATATAATAGCCTCTGCTTGCTCCTGGCTTGTTTTGTTCCTGGGCCCTGATTTGGGCTGGAGAGAGTGGGAGTGACCCGCCCCTGTCGGTTTCAAGAAAGAATTGCTCACCCTCACCTAACCCCTGGATGAGCATAGGTGTCACCGGCTCCGCTTTACCACCTATTCCATCAACACAGTGCGCCCGTGGAGTGCCCACTCCCACAGGTCCTTCTCCACGTGGAGACAGATTCCAGGAGGTTGGGAAGTACCCCAGCTCCCCCCACTCACGTGGTGGAGCCAGGACTGGAAGCAGAGCCTTGAGGACAGGATGATGCCTTTTTGGGGCTCTTAGGAACAGCCTATTCCTCGGAGGCTGACGGAGGGATCAGCCTCCAGCCAGCTCTAGATCTTGCCCTTGACTCCGGACCTCTAGACCTTTAGGAGTGGGCACAGATGAGAAGAGCCCACCTGGCAGGTTCTTTCCCAAAGCCTGGTGCTTGGATTATTGGCTCCTCTTGCTGGGCAGTTCCGGAGCTGGAGCTGCTTTAGGGGTGAGAGAGCCCACCCGGGACTGGAGCTCAGCCACCTCTTAATGCTCCTGTGGGGGTGGGGGTGGGGGGATACAGACAACCTTCTTCCCAGCAGCAATTCACCCCAAAGGCCCCTGGGTTGGAGAGGGCAGCCATGTATTTATTGAATCTTCACCCTCTTTATCTCCGCAATATAGCTGAGAAATGGCTTCCAAGTTTGATTGCCCACTAACTTCACAAAGCTAGGAAGTGAAGCTGAGATTTTGACCTGTGTATGGCCTTTTTTCATGTATTAAACTGGTAACAGCTATGGAAGAGTGACACTGGGGGCAGGCATGGCAGAGCTGACCTTGCCGCATCAAGGCTGAGCAATGGGCAAGCAGCTCTTCTGGGCACCTGGGAGTCAGGAATCTCCTCAGGCCCCTCAATCCCCAAACTGGCCAAAACTGATCCCTCCCCTCCCAAGCATGTGACTTGGGCCTAGAACCTCTCAGACCAAACATGCAATCTCTGCATAGGGTCCTAGGAGCCCTTGATGTCTGGCCCCTCCATGGGCCACACCCCCCAACAGTATCTGTTGAGCAGAGGGAGGCCCTGGTCCAGGGTGCCTTCCAGACATTGGCCGCTCCCAGGGGTCTCACTTTCCTCTGTCCTGCCAGGGAGAAGCCCAGCCTGTCCCTATATCCCTGTGTCCAGGCTGTGGCCCACCTGTGGCCCCAGGGCCCCTTGCATGCCTTCCTATTTATGTTAATATAAATAAAGCACCTGGCATAGGTGCTTTACCTGCCATGGAAGCACAGGTGGGACAGCAGTTACAGGGCAGGTGTGCACAGGGGGCCCAGGATCAGGAGGCAAAGAAAGTAGGAGTTAACCAGGAAGGAGAAAAGCAAGGCCGAGGCCCCTCCCCAGAGAACCTGTCCGGAGGATGCCCTTCAGGGAAGAGTCTGGACTCCTCTTTGAAGATTCAGGTTCGAGTCCCACCCCTGCTACTCCCTAGCTGGGTGACTTTAAGCAAACCACTTCACCCACTCTGTCAGCTCATTTCTTTCACCTCTAAAATAACTGCTTCCTTGTGAAATTAAATGAAATAATGGGAATGCTGAGCATAGTGGCTGGCCCAGAGTAAACAAGTAGTATTTTCATCATCAGGGCCATTATTGTCCTTCCACAAATGCCACTGGCCAACCCAGTCCAGGATGTGTCCTCACATCAGCAAACAGACCGAAAACCAACGCTGGCAGCAGCAAGACCAGGCTGGGGTGGGAAGGGAAACCATTCTCCCGAGCAGCAGAGCCTCTGCTGGCTCCCACTTTGCCCTCTGCCGGGGGGGGGAGGCTGCTTGTCCCCCAGCAAAACAGCATCCTGTAAAGTATGCTGATCACCATGCTCCTCTCCAGGGGCCTTGGAATGGGATGGGCCCTCCATGTGTGTCCTGAAACCTCCTGAGAGTCTCTCCCTAGAGAGGCAGATGGGCGGGTGGGGGTGAATCATGGCAGCAGAACTGTGCTCTGTTCCTCACTGTCTGCCTGAGTCGGTGCCCGCCCGTAAGCCAAGGGGATGCCACTGTCTGGTCCCCACCACTGCCATCCTCTCCCTGAGTGATTCATTGGGTGGAGGGGCACACTCTCACCCTCCCTCCTTCTTTCCCTGGGCCTGGCCAGTTTGGCCAAGTCCTGCCTGGGCAGGGCCTAAGGACAGGCCGGGGCCAGTCAGGAGGTCTCCAACTCCCTGGGAATAGGCACCTGCTGATCTACTGGTTTTTAATTTAGGGAATTTCACTGCCAGCAAGAGAAGTGTGCTCTCAGTCCTCATAGCTGTCAGCTCTCTGTGTAACTTCAAACACCATTCTCCCCTCTTGAGATCTATCCCATTTGTATGAGGGACTAGGGCTTCTGCTAGGGCTAGGCTTCTGCTAGGCCCTGCTAGGCCATGGCAGAAGCAAGCCCAAGGGACCGTAAGTGCCCAGAGGAGGCTCCTACCCAGCCCAGGAAGGCTCTTCAGAGGGTTGATAGAAGCTAGAGCGTGAGGAGTTATGGCACCGCACACATGCCAAGTTGTTTAAGGTGACGCAGCAAGATGACACCTGGACTCAGAATTGAGGGGGCTCCAGGAGGTCAGCAGGGAGGAGAACAGAGAAACTAGACTCAGAGGAGTGAGGTGGGGAGGCCACGGGCACCTCAAGTGTAGATGACCCCTTCAAGAAGCCACAGATACATCCAGAAGGCAGAAATGTAAACATAAACTATAAAACTATAAAAGAGGAAATCTTTGTGTTCTTGCATTAGGCAAAGATTTCTTAGCTATGACTCCAAAAGAATGATCCAGAAAAGAAAAATAACTGGTAAATTGGGACTTTCCCAAAATTTTAAAAAACTTCCCTGTTAAGACACTGTTAAGAGGTGGAAACCAAGTCACAGACTAGGAGAAAATACTTGCAAATTATATATCTGATAAAAAGGTTTGTGTCCAGAATCTATAAAGAACTTTCAAAACTCATTTATAAGAAATAAAGCCAATACAAAAATGACACTTCCCAAAGAAGATATATGAATGGCAAATAAGCACATGAAAAGAAGCTCGACATCATTGGGCATTAGGGAAATGCGAACTGAAGTCACAATGAGCCACACCCATTAAGACAGCTAAAAGTAAGGACACTGACCATGCCGAGTATTCGCAAAGCTGAATGAGGACTTCACGCACTGCTGGTGGGCGTGTAAATGGTCTAACCACTTTGGAAACTAATTTGGAATCTTCTTTATAAGTTATGCCCTGGTTGGCATGACTCAGTTGGCTGGAGTGTTGTCTCATACACCAGAAGGTGGCGGGTTCAATTCCCGGTCAGGACACATACCCAGGTTGTGGGCTCGACTCCTGGCCAGGGCTCATTTGGAGGGCAGCCGATGGATGTTTCTCTCTCACTTCCATGTTTCTCCATCTCTCTCTCCCTCTCTCTCTCCCTTCCTCTCTCTAAAAAATAAATATATCAATAAATATATCGATAAAAGTTAAACATTGCCCGGCCAGTGTGGCTCAGTGTTTGAGCGTTGACCCATGAACCAAGAGGTCCCCGGTTGGGATCAGGACCGGGGCACATGCCTGGGTTGCGGGCTCAAACCCCAGTAGGGGGCGTGCAGGAGGCAGCTGATCAATGACTCTCACCGGTGTTCCTGTCTTTCTATACCTCTCCCTTCCTCTCTCTCTAAAATCAATAAAAACATGTTTTTTTAAAAAAGTTAAGCATACAACTATGATGTAAGCCAGCCATTCCATTGCTAAATATTTATTTACTTATTATTGTTTTCATTACTTAGAGAATACTTTTTAGTTCCTGTAATCCGTTCCTAAGTAGTTACCCATAAGAAAAGGAAATACATGTCCATACAAAGACTCGCACACGAATGTTCACGGCAGCTTTATTCACAAGCCCCAATCGGAAACCAACCAAACGTCTGTCAAGGCCTGAAGGCTGAGCCAACTCCAATACAGCCACACTATGGAATACTACTCAGCCATAAAAAGAAGTAACAAGCGGTTATTATTTTGAGGAGGACTCTCAAAATAATAATGCTGAAAGCCAGACCCCCTTCCCCCAAAAATACATACAGAAAATTCTAGAAAACGCAAACTAATCACTGAACAACAGAAAGCAGTTTAGTGGTTGCCTGGGGACACTCCGGAGGGAGGGATTAAAAAGGGAACGAGGAAACTTTTGGGGGTGATGGGTACAGTCATTATCTTGACTGTGGTGATGACAGTCATGGGTGTATAATGTGTCAAAATGAATCAAATTATAATCTTTTTTCTTTTCTTTTTTTAAATATATCTTTATTGATTTCAGAGAGAGGAAAGGAGAGGGAGAGAGAGAGAGATAGAAACATCAATGATGAGAGAGTCACTGATCGAGCCCACAACCCGGGCATGTGCCCTGACCGGGAATCGAACCCTGATCGCCTGGATCCCAGGTCGACGCTCAACCGCTGAGCCACGCTCGGCCGGGCCAAATTATAATCTTTAAGTATGTGCAGCTTATTGTATGTCGGTTATTCCTCAATAACGCTACTTCAAAAACAAACAAGCAGCAGTCCAGGAGTGTCGAAGTGCTGAAAGGCACATCTAAAATGTAATCGTTCATTCAATAAAAATGTATTGACCTCCTGCTCTGTGCAGGACCCTGTTTTTGGCACTGGAAACCCAGCAGGGACAAAATGAAATCCTGTCCTCACCAGGTTCATGTTCTAGGGGACAAGATGAACATGAAATCTGACAGACAAGAACAGCCACACAGAGAAATATCCTCGCGGGGAAAAACATTGGGGGGGAAGCTCTCCACTACCTGGGGGAGGGGTGAAGGCAAGTGTCTCTGGACAGGTGGCAGTTAAAGTAAGACCAGAGGGGTCTCATGTATACGCATGCTTCTGGGAGACTCCTCCCTCCCCACTGTCACTGTCCCTCAGCGCCTCTCCTGCTCCCACTCAGTGGAGATTCCAACTTGGCTCTGTGGCTTTGCACAAATCCCAGCCTCAACTTTCTTCAGTGGGAGACGAGACTATGCCCAGCTCATGTGGGCAACACAGTTGGTTCTCTGCCTAAGCGGGCCCCTCACCTTGGTTCAGCTGGCTTTGGAGACAGGCAGAGCAAAAATGCCAAGGGCAGGAAAACAGGCATCTCAGGAGCCCAGCTGGCTTCTCCTGAGAGGCACCTGGGGAGCCAGTCTCCCAGGATTCCAGGATTGCAGTGTGTTCTGGGGAGAGGGGGCACTGTCCTGGCCTCTGGGAGGGCAGCTCTGGCCTCCTTTTCATGCCAGGGCCAAAGCCAGGCCAGGTTGGCCTGAGGCCCAGAGGGACGGGGCGGGAGGTCAGGGGCCACCATGGGGGGGCCCACTTGGCCTTCTTTCTGGACACAATGTCCTGGACTGCTCTACGACTTGGCAGGCTGACAGGGAACAGTGGCTGGCAAGCGGGTACGGGCGGCTGGCCAACTAGGGGGGAGAGCAGCCGGGCCTGAGCAAAGGACTTCTTCCTATACCATGTCCTGCCACCTTGGGCAAGGAGAGGACCAGCTTGTCTGGGAGGGACGCAGGGGGCCTGGCACCCTGTGGGCAGCCTAACAATCTCTCCCTACCCTGTGCCTTAGTTTCCCCATAACACCACCAACTGCTATCAGTTGAGGTAAGTTCTGCAAGAGTACAGAACCCTGCCAGCGCTGGCCCTGACGCTGACTGCTGTGACCTTGGGCAGGTCACAACCTCTCTGAAACTCTGGTCTTCACCTGAAAAGCGGCATCTGCTTCTTTAGCCTTGAATGCGGGGGAAGCATTGAATACAGTTAGGCTCCCAGAGGAAGCGCTTGGTGGAGTAGTTTGCTATAATTACTACATTAATAGGCAACAATAACAATTATGTACTGAGGGCCCTGGTGTGCCACTTAACCTACACTGTCCTGAGTCCTCACAGCAACCAGAAGGCAGGTTTTACCACCCTCACTTTATAGGTAAGGAAAACTGAGCTCCAGGAAGCAAAGTGACAGCTGATATTAGGGGGCAATTGGCTCCCCCAGTGGGAACCCAGCCTCCCAGGGGCTGATGGGTGGACCCTGGGAGCTCCCTCAGGCTAACCTGAACCAGGGAGGGGCTGAACCCAGAGACCTCTCTTGCTTCCCACAGGACACTTCTGGTGGGGTCCAAACTAGATCCAGATACATGAGCAAGGGCTGGGGGCAGGCGGGGGAGGGATGCATTCAGTCACTCAGAAAATACTGATTGAGGGACATACATTTTGGTGCTGCCAAACGTGGCCTCTGGAGCCCGACTGCCAGACTTTGGACTCAGACCCTGTCACTTGTAAGATGTGTGGCCTAGAGGTAGGGTGACTCCCAGTTTTCCCACTGCAAGTGTGGCATTGCAGAAAACCCCTCAATCCTGGGCAAGCCAAGGGAGCTGGTCATCCACCTGTTGGAGTTACTCCACTCTTGGTTTCCTCAAATATAAAAGGCAACCAATTCACTTCAAATTACTGTTTGAAAGTAAAATCAACAGAAAGCCAATGAGGCTCCCAGTTCAGCCTCTGGTAAGTGGGAGCAGGGTTAGCAGCATTGATCTCCTCCTGGCAGAGGCTGAGCCAGAGGGGAGGGAGATGGGATTATCCCCACTTTGCAGATGCAGAGACTGAGGCTCCCTTGGTTTCTCGGCAGAGCAGAAAAAGCCTGGGCAGATGTCTCCCTCATCCTAAATCTGCTCTTAGGAGCTGCTCAAAACAGGTGTTGGGTGGGCTACCTCAGGTAGTGGGACCATGGGTGGCACTGCAGGGGACCCCTCCTAGGTGCTCCCAGGGGCCTTGTGCAGAGGGCAGCCAGGCAGGGCACCCTGTGCTGCACCGACCTGCAGAACCAGCCCCATAGGACCAGCTGGCCCCACCAGGCCACAGGGCAGGCCTGCACCACGTGCTCCCTGGGCAAAGGCCAAGGCCCACAGGGTGCTGACTGGCCCAGTGGGGCACCACCTACCAGCCCAGAGCCAGGCCCAGGTCCTGCACTGTTCCAGGTCCTGGGAGGGGGAGGAGAGGGTTAGGACAGTTCAGCTTCCTTGCTAACACTCAGCAGGTGCCCATAGGCCTTGGTTTTTTCCTTACAACACTAGAAAGAGGACCACCCTAGCTCCATTTAATGGGTGGGGGACACTGAGGCTCAGGGAGGTCAAGTTTGCCCAAGGTCACCCAGAGGGTAGGCGGAGGACTCAGCCATTACTGGGCTTCAGTGTCTGACTTTAGAATTCAAGAGACCTAGAGGCCCAGGCACAGTGGGGTGGGAGGAGCAGTTGTGGAGGGTTTCCCAGCGGGGCACCCCCAGAGCCCCTCCAGAGCCCCCAAGTCAGAGCCAGGGAGGGAGATTAGGTTCACATGAGGAAGCACGGTCCCACGGGGAGCTGGGGCTCCCACCGCAGTCCGGGTTGCCCTGCAGACCCAAGGATCCCCTCGAGGGCTGTAACCCCCATCCCCGCAGCCACCCCTCGCTGGATAGGAGCCTCAGTTTCCCCTTGGGCGCTAAGCAGATGTGGGGGTGCTGGGTCAGGGCTTCTCCTTTCCCCGTTACCCCCCGCCCCCCCACACACACACACTGCAGGGGAGGCGGGGGGGGCAGGCTTATGTAACGGCGGGTGGGGGCGGGGCATCAGCGCCGGGAGGGAACCAATGGGGGCGTCCCTAGGAATAGCCCGGCTGTTCCGTCCTCGGGACTCAGAGCGGCCCCCTCCGCGCCGGGGAGCGCGGCAGCTCGCGTGGGGGATGGGCGCCTGGGCGGGGGCCCGGCGTGCGGGGGCGGCCTCGCCGGGCGGGGTGCCTCCCGGGGCCCAGCCCCTGCCGGCCTCCGTGCCAGCGTCGTCACACCTCCCGCTTGGGACCCCGCTGGCCTCGACGCCCGGACCCCCGCCTCCTCCTCCAGGGTCGCTGGGGCCCCGGGGGAGCTCCGGGCGCGCGCAACCTGTGCCGCCGCCGCCCCGGCTGCGGGTCCCGCCCCCGCCCCCGCCCCCGCCCGCTTCCTCCGCCCGGCTCCTGGTTATTTATATCCGCGTCCGTGCGGGGCAGACAGCCCGAGGTCTACGCGCACCTCACGCGGCAGATGCGGGCGCTGCGGGCCCGCCTGTAACCTGCGGGCCGAGGGCCCCCCCGCCTGGCCCGTCCCACCTGAGTCCGGGAAAGGGGAGGCGGCGGCAGCTACCGGCCGGGGTCGGCCCCGGGCTCGGCCCCCCTCCTCCCCGGCCTGGGCATCTTCTTGGGCTTCAGTGTTGCCCCGTACCCCGTCCCAGGAGGTTCCTAGAGCAGGGCTGTTAACAATGCTGGTTCCCGGGCCCGGCACCGGGCCCCCTGAGCGGGCCTCCTGGGGACTCTGCACTTGAGACAGGCTTCCGAGGGAAACCCTGGGCTTTCCGAGGTTCGGGAGCCTGCGGCGGCCTTTGCGGGAGGGAGCTAGCGGGCAGCGGGAGGGCGGCCGGCGGGACTCCCGGCTGTGATCCGATGGGCGGGGCGGAAAGGGGCAGAGGGGAGAGGGGAGGGCGGAGCACAGGAGGGCCTGGGGGAGAGGAGACGGGGGACTTGGCCCGAGAACGTGTGAATTGTGGCCTCCTCGAGCAGCACCCCCATGGAAAAGCCCTTTAATGCGTCCTCAGGGGTACAGCACATCCCACCATTTGCCAGCAACCCTGCCGTGTCCCCACCTCACAGGGCTCACAGAGGGGATGTGACTTGGACAAAATCCCTGGCAAGAAAGGAGCTGGACTGTTTCATGCCTTCATCCACTAGGTAGACGCTGGGCAAAAAGAGAGAAATACAAGATAGTTCTTGCCCCCCAAAGAGTTGTGGGTCCAGGCGGAGAGTGGGCAGCAAACAGCCACCGCTCAGAAGCATAGGCGAGGCCTGAGGAGCCATGAGGGCTCTGAGCTGACCCTGAGGAGGGAGGAGTCCCCAGGGAGGTAGAGGAGGGCCATGCCAGCCAGCGGGCACGCTCGGTCAAGCTCAGGGGCCTGCAACAGCAGCTGCTGTAGGAACTCGTGAGCTGTTTGGTGAGGCTGAGGCTTAGAGTGTGGCACGTATGTGGTGAGATGAGGCTGGATGTGCGGAGAGCCTTGGCCAGGCCAGGAGGCTGGACTTTGTCCTGAGTGTGTGAGGGCGCCCAGCCCCTGGAGGAGGAGGGGGGATGAAAGGGAGGCCTGAGCCCCGGGAGTGAGGGAGAGGGACAGGAGGGCAGCCTAATGAACTGGGGGGGGGGGCACCCGGGCAGCAGGGCCTCCCTCCTACCCTTTCCCTGTAAACCCATGGCAGCCCCTCTTTCCCCCACCTCTCTGCACCCACCTTGGCTCCACCTTGGGCTTCTTTCTGCCAGCAGCTCACGCTGGGGACTGCCAGGGGAGACCAGATCCCATCCCAGCTGGGCATGATGGAGCAGGTGATTTTGTCTCCTTGGGTCTCAGTTTCCTCATCTATAAAATGGGGACAGCATTAGTCCCTGCCAGTCCCTCCTCAGGGTCAGAGTGAGGAGGAGAGGCGATGAACCGGCAGGAGGAGCTTGCTCTGACCAGTGTCCCCACAGTGCTAGTCATGGCTCATTTGATGCCTCCCCCCTGCCCTCCATCCAGGTGAGCCTTCTCCCCAAATGGTCCCCCACCCCATGCCACCAAGCTTCAAGAACCAATACTTGAAAGCCAGAACTTCTGGCTTGGAGTTCTGCAGCTGCCACATTTCATGTCTAAGGGGTCTTAGACAAGCCACAACCTCCCTGGCCCCCAGCTTTCTCAGATGCAAAATGGAAAATGTTTGGGGAGGAGGGACCTGGGCAGCCCTGCTAGCTCTCCCCAAACACAAATAGCTCCCAGGTGCAGAAAGGGCAGATCAGGACCCCTCCGCCCTCCCCCCTGCTATGTCCCCTCTGCCACACCCAGCCCCTGCCAGGGACATCCTGTGCCCTGGTGATGTCACCAGGTCCTGGGAGCCGTGGCTGGCTGTAGCTGACAGCATTCAGATAGGATTTATTTTTAAACTCTCAGGGCTTGGTCAGCTCCCTGCCCCCTCCTCTTCACACCCCACCTTATTCTGTTTACCCTGTTCCCCACACTCCAGCTGAGCCCCTAGGCCAGTCCTTGAAGGTTCTCTCCACACATACTCTGCCGCCTAACCCACACTGACCAGGCTCCTGAGGGGCCGTGGGGAGCCAGGCCATTGGCCAGGTATCTCCCATCACCAAATCCAGACCTGCCGAGGTAACCAGATGGGCCCCTGGAGGTGGACTCCGGCCTCGTGTGCCTCCTGAAGCCCAAAGAGGGCAACAGACTTGCCCAAAGTCCCACAGCCTGGGTTCGGGCTCATCAGATGGGCTCTTTAGACACCTAGAACCCCTGGCTGAGCCTTAGAGCTATCACCAAAACTTGATTTGAATTCATTTTTATTTTTTAAATATATCTTTATTGATTTCAGAGAGAGGAAAGGAGAGGGAGAGAGAGCTAGAAACATCAATGATGAGAGAGTCATTGATAGAGCCTGCAACCCCCTGACCAGGAATCAAACCCCGATCGCCTGGATCCTAGGTCGAAGTTCAACCACTGAGCCACAGCCGGCCAGGCTGAATTCATTTTTAAAAAACAGCTTTTTGCCAGTGGACCTCAAGGTTTCTTGATGCCATACACTCAGATAAGCTGCAGAAATAGACTGGGTGCTGGGGTAGCTTCTACCTGACCCTCACCCACACCTTGGGCAAGACATGTGTTCATCACAATTGTCACACACCCTCTCAAGTGACTTTAGGCTAAGGACCTGTCAGCACCCTGAGCTTAGAAATTGATGCTGATGAAACACGCCTTTTATCAGTTTCATATGTTGGCCTTCTAGATAAGATTGTGGCTGAAAATGAGGTTCTCCTGGAAAAATCCATTTGAAAATGGCAGCCTTGACTCCTTTATCCTCACAACTGCCCTGGGAGGCTGGGCAAGGGCCAGAATCTTCTTTCAGCAAATGGGGAAATGAAGGCTCAAAGTAGAAGAGTGACTCGTGCAGTGGCCAGACCCAGTGTGCTCTGGCCTCCAGCCCTGTGAGAAGCGAGGTTGGCCTGCCTGGCCCAGCCTGGAGCTGGTGGTCTGACACCCGTCGCCCCAGCACCCACTGAGGACAGGCCCTTGGACTCTCCATTTCTTTTTCTTTTCTTTTTTTGCTAATATGTCTTTATTGATTTCAGAGAGAGGAAGGGAGAGAGATAGAAACATCAATGATGAAAGAGTTGTCATTGATCGGCTCCCTCCCGCACGCCCCCTACTGGGGATTGAGCCCGCAACCCGGGCCTGTGCCCTGACTGGGAATCGAACCGTGATCTCCTGGATCCTAGGTCGATGCTCAATTGCTGGAGCCACGCCGGCCAGGCAGACTGTCCATTTCTTGACAGTTCACTTCAGTGCAACACAGACTCTGGACCCAGACAGACTCAGTTTGAAGCCTGCCTGTGGCATTTCTTGGCTACATGACCTTAGGTGAGTCACTTCACCTATCTGTGCCTCAGTTTCCTCACCTGTAAAAAGAGGGTAATAAAAGGAAGCCAGTCACATTGAGGGCTATGGGAAAGACTGCTTGGAAAACTGCCTGAAGCCTTTAATGGCTGGACACTCAGTGAATGCCCAACCAATAGTAGCTCTTATTATCATTGTTATTGTCCCCAAGCAAGCACTCACTGAAGCTCTTCCCTGGTAGCTGTGCTCTAGGTTCTGGGAATCAGATATGGCCTCTGCCTCCAGTGGCTCAGAAGTCCAGAGAAACAAGGGACAATGCTGAGGAAAAGGCCACTTCTGATGGGGCATCCAGGAGGGCCCCTAGGAAGAAGTGACCTTGAGCTGGGCCTGGAAGGATAGCTTCTTCAGGCAGTGTCTGGGCAGGGCCATTAGGAGTTGGGGGGTAGCTGTCTCAACTCGTCTGGGAGAAAGAATTAAAGAGAAAACCTCCAGGCTAGACTGGGTGTCTGTGTGGGGAGAGGCTGAATCAGCTCAGGAACCCTCAAACCTCGGCAGCCACTTTGTCTTCTGCCACTACCACCCTCATCTCCCCAGAGGGTCACTTGAACCAAAAAAGCAAGAGCCAGGTGCTAAACAGATGGCTTGTTACCAGGAGGTAGGAACCAGGAAAGAGGGAGCCCACCCACCCCCATTCCCACATCCCCATTTTGTCAACAGAAAGTTCACCAGAGCCCATTCCAGAGTCACTTACTATGTCATCTTAGCCAAGTCATTTCATCTCTCTAAACCTGTTTTCTCCTCTGTAAAATGAGTGTAAACATACCTTAAAAGGCTATTGTAAGGACATAATGAACAGGTATATAAAGCTCTGGCACACAGTGAGTGCTTAATAATTATCTCTCTTGAGAAGGGAAAGAGCCAGGCTGACTCTCCATGGGAGGAAGTGGGGAGGCTGGGGACTGGGCCCCTCCCTGGCCCCCTGACCCTCAGGAAGTCCAAGTAGGTCAGGAGTGAGGGTGAGGGAGGATCCGGGGGCGGAATCTGAAAGCAAATGAATGCAAAGCAGGAAGCGGTGCTGGGGGAGAGGTGAGAGGGACCAGCTACCAGGTGCTGGGGGCCTGGAACAGAGGCGGGGCCCTAGGGCCCCTCTTCCCTGGAATCCCCACCCTGCCCCGCCAAGGTGACAGGCAGCCTGGCCCCACCCATGCGCCCCCAGATGTGGACACACACGGCCATATTTTCACAGAGACACACACACTCATTCAAACACAGGCATACACACGTATACCCAGGGACACTCACACCCAGGGACACTCACAGACACGCTTGAGGTCTAGGCCTCAGGGCAGGGAGACCTTGGGAAGCGGTTTGATGGAGCAGAAGGCTGAGGCCCCAGGGGCTGTTGGTTTCCTGTCCCCTTGCCTTCTCCCCAAGCCCACACACTGCCCACCTGCACACACCACACACCACTGGTCCAAAAGTCCCTCAGCCTCAATCTAACAGCGGTCACGCGGGGTTTCAGTTCTCGCTCACATGTTTGTCTTGTCGACAGATGAGGAAACAAATGGAGGCGCAGAGCCAGGACCAGGCGTGTCAAAGGCTTGGGGAGGACTGAGGAGGTGGGATGCGGACCCAGGCTCAGGGCACAGGCTCCAAGTCAGAGGCGCTCCAGGGCTCCTGAGCCCAGTTCCCGCACCACACCGCCTGACGCCTGCCATCCACTCCCTCCCCACAAAGAGCCTAGAGTTTCAGACGACGGGCGGCAGCCAGCTCTCTCTTCCTCCCAGGCTTCTGTGGATACCCCGGGCCCATGTTGGCTAGTAGCCACTGGGGGACAGGCATGGTGGGGGTGAGTCAGCTGGTGCCCATAGCACCGCCTGGCACAGCCCTGGGAGGCTTTGCTGAGAGGAAAAATCTGGAGGCTGGATCCTGGGTCATTGCCCAGGGATGTGTCTGCAGCACCACCTAGTGGTGATGTGGCGCTCCTGGCACACCAGGCCCTGGTCCTGTCATCTATTCCTGTGAGTGGAGCAGGTATTTAGTGAGCAGCTACTACATGCCAAGCACTGGGTGGGCCAGGCACTCAGAATGGGACTAGGCTAAGAAGATCTGGGGAACATCACTCTAGGCAGATGGAACAACAAGTCTAATGGCTCTGATATGAGAAGAAGTTGGGCATCACCCAAGAGGAGCAAAGTAATCAAGGGCTAGACCTGGGTGCTGGAGTGGAGAGGGAGGGGGAAGTGAACCAGATGAGTGGCCAGGTCCCACGGGCTTTTTAGGCTGCTGTGAGAAGTTTGGATTTCTTTCTGGATGTGGTGGGAGCCACAGTCTATGTCATATGGTTTAAAGGCTACTGTGGAGCCTTGGCAGGTGTGGCTCAGTTAGGTGGGCGTCGTCATATGCATGGAGAGGGAGGTTGCCAGTTTGATTCCAGCTCAGGGCACATACCCAGGTTGTGGGCTCGATCCCCAGTAGGGGGCATGCAGGAGGCAGCCGATCCATGTTTCTCTCTCCCTTTCTCTCTCTCTCAAATCAATTTATATATATGTATATATATAGAGAGAGAGACAGAGACAGAGAGAGAGAGAGAGAGAAGAGAGGGGCTACTGTGAAGAGGACAGATGGGGAAGCCGAGGCTCAAAGCAATAAGAAGCCCAGCAAGTCATTGGTGGGCTGGGCACTGGCTCCTGGCTCAGGACTCCTCAGCTTTGGGCACCTCCCCTTGCTCTGGTCACACCCCTGAGGCTCACACTAGGGGCCTTGGCAAGGTTCTAGGATTAGATTTCAGGGCGATTTAAGATCAGTCCAGCAGTTTCTCAGATGGAGTTCTGCGATTGGGGCATGGCCCTGCCGCGCCACACACAGGGGTCAAAGCAGTCCTGGACTCAGACCCAGGAGAACAGCCATGTTCTTCAACCCCAAGGGCCTGGCTCTGCTTTCAGCTCCATCTCCTATCTGTCCTTACCTCACTCTTTACCCTCCCGCCAGCTTTTCTAATAGAATTGCAGGCATTGGCAAGTCTGTGGGGAAGGTGATTTGTGTGTGACATGGCGGGAAGGGTGGGGAGAGACACCTTTCATCACATTTTGGGTCCCAAATGTGCAGGGCTGGGACACTGACTCATGTCTCATCCCTTGCAATTTATAAGGGGCTTCGACTCAGCATCTCATATGAACTTCACAGCAACCCTGATGGGTGGGCAGGAGAGGGATCCTGATCTCCATGGCACTGATGAAAAATAAGGGGCTCAGAGAAGAATGTGGCTTGCAGAAAGTCACACAGCAAGTTGAAGATGAGGCCTAGGATGAGGCCTGATTTTTGCTTTCATGTGAGCCCAGGTTTCTGTGAACAGTTCATGGTCCAGTAGTAGTAGGAACAGCCAGTGCCCTCCCTGAGTGAAGGGCCACCCAGTTTCAATGTGATTCCAGGGAGACAGGAAGTGTGGAGATGCAGGCTCCCTTAGCCCAAGTCTCATTTTGCTGTGTGACCTTGGGTAGTTCCTTTCCCTCTCTGGGTTTCTTTCCCATCCATTCAGGGAGGACCTGTATGTGATAACTTCTAAGGTAACTGTTGTCCAAAGCTTCTGACCCTGGCACCCAAGAAGAGAGAAAATACCATGAGGGAGGGGGAGAGAGAGAGAGGTCCAGGGGTGGGTGGGGACCAAAGAAGAGGTTGGAAGGACAGTGGGGTGGAGAAGCAGTGTGGTTTTGGGGAAGACACTTCCCCTCTGAACCTGTTTTCACATTTGTCAAATGCAGTTACCCTGAAGTTCCTGGCCCAGCATGTGGGACAAATGTCAGCCTTCTCCTGCCCACCACCAACTTCAGGGCGTGGGCCTTGTTGCTACTGCTGGCCAGGGTGGCTTGGCCAGACCATGGAAAATGTCATACCAGTCAGCTGTTTTGGCTGGTTGACCTCTGCTGGCCCAAGGAAGGTGGAGGGTGGAGTGTCCTTCCAGTGTGGACAGATCCAGGCAGCACTAGCACCTTGGGCAGGAGGTCACTGAGATAGCAGAAAGAGCTTGGGCTTAGGAGCCACCCACCAGGTCTGGGTTAGAATCTCAGCTCTGATACTTAGCAGCTGTGAGATCTTGGGCAAGTCACTTAATACCTTACTAAGCCTCAGTTTCTTCTGTAAAATGGGGATGCCCATCCTTGGGTGCTATGGGCTGGAACAAAACAGCAGTGGGGAACAGTGCACCCAGCTAAGGCTCTGAGGAACCGGCAGAAATCCCTCTTCCTCTGCTTTCCCTGTAGCTCGCATGAGACTAGCATAGGCTTGGGGACAGCACCAAGGACCCGCTTGCCTTCTGTCCCCCAGTCTGGACTTGGAGTCAACCTGGAATCCAGGCCCAAGCAGATGTCCCACCCAGCTTGGAGACACAGGCAGCCTCAGAGTGGAGGAGGCTGAGCATGGCGCACTGTGCAGCCAGCTCCTGCTGACAGAAACTGCTCACAATGAAAGGCTCCTGCTCCACTGGGTCCAGGTGTCAGCCTTTGTGGTCGGGAGGGTTCGCTGAAGTGAGAAGCTGATGAGAGTGCAGGAGGGGCTGGCTGGGGGCACCCACCCCGAAACCTGGTTCTGATTTCCTTTGCTGCTCACCCCTCTCTCAGGCTGGCAGCTTTCCCAGATTAACTGCTGACGTCAGGAGCTGCCAGCTGGGCTGGCCTGGCACAGCCACGGGAGGCGCATGGGGCTGTCTGGTAGGTGGGAACACTCAAGGGGCCTGTGTTTAGCTGTGGAAAACTTGTCCTCCACGGGGCTGGGAGGTGGGAAGGAGAGCGGAACTGACACATTACCTGAGCTGCGTGTCCACATCGTAGGGAGAACTAGCTCAGGGAGGCGGAGAAACTTGCCCTAGGCCAGCCACAGAGTTGGTCTGACCCCGGCTGCATCCCACCCCATCCGGTGGACCCACAGGAGTGCTCATCTCCGTGTAGGCCGGGACCTTCTACATCACTGCCGCAATGGCAATAGGTGCTCAAGATCTGGAGCTAGGAGCGGGGAGGCTGAGCTGGAGGCTGTGTAAGCTGTAAGGAGGTGGAATATGAGACACTGCCCTGATCCCAGGCTGGGAACAGTCTGTCTGCTGTTACTGTTTTGGGAATTGCAATTTGAAAATTTGAAACCCACTCTGGGTGTGAATTTTAGCTCTGATGCTGTGATTTGGGGCATATCACTTTGCTTTTCTGAGCCTCAATGTTTTTTTGTAAAATGCCTATTTAAAAAAGTCCACCCTGGCCCAGCCAGAGTGGCTCAGTAGTTGAGCATAGACCTAGGATCCAGGAGATCCCAGTTTGATTCCCAGTCAGAGCACATGCTCGATCCCCAGTGGGGGGGGTGCAGGAGGCAGCTGATCAATGACTCATCATTGATGTTTCTATCTCTCTCCCCCTCTCCCTCACTCCCTCTTCAATCAATAAAATATATTTGGAAGAAGAAAAAAAAGTCCACCCTCCCCAGGCCAGGTGGCTCAGCTGGTTGGAGCATCACCCCATACACCAAAAGGTCGTGGGTTCAATTCCTGGTCAGGGCACATATCCAGGTTGTGGGTTCGATCCCTGGTCAAGGTGAGTGTGGGAAGTTGCCAATAGTGATGTTTCTCTCTCTCCCTTCCTCTCTCTAAAATCAATAAAAAACATATCCTTGGCTGAGGATTAAAAAAATAATAAAAATAAAAAGCCACCTTGCCAGCTGGTCTCCAAACTCTAAATATATGCCTTTCTCCTTAGAAATAAAATTACAGCCCAGGCAGGCGTGGCTCAGCGGTTGAGCACTGGCCTAGGATCCAAGAGATCGGGGTTCCATTCCCGGTCAGGGCACATGCCCAGGTTGCAGGCTCGATCCCCAGTCGGGGGCATGCAGGAGGCAGCCGATCAATGATTCTCATCACTGATGTTTCTCTCTCTCTCCCCCTCTCCTTTCCTCTCTGAAATCAATAAAGATATATTAAAAAAAAAAACAAAAAAAAAAACCTTAAAAAAATTACAAATGGTTCCTGGCCCCTAAAGCAACAGGGAGCCTGAGCACTAACACCTTGCAGGGGGACCTGGGGATGCCAATGCTGACTGCCAGTAGCTGCACTGGCATACAAACTTGTTTTTTAGTTGTGAAGGTTTCATGGCCACGGACAGAAATCTGGCAAAAGGAGAAAAGGAAAACCCCCAGAATCCCACCACTGAGAGTCAACTCTTCTAATTTTTTTGTTTGTTTTTTCGTAGTTGCCATCAAGTGTTCCCTGTTTGAGAACACTTGTCATGAGCAGGTCCCTGTCTTTCCACCAGCTGTACAGCACTTTACTTGTTCAAACTGCTTTTGGTTTGATAGGGTCTTTCCTCCGTAAACTGTGACGTAAGCAGGCAGGAATTACTACCATCTGACAGATGAGGACACAGGCACAGAGTGGTTAGGTGACCTGGCCAGGGGTGCCTGGCTAGTGATACACGGTGTCAGGGATATCCCTCAGGGTCCTAGGCCAGCGTGCCCGGAGGACACGCGGAGGGAGGACAGAAAAGACAGCCCCACAATTCTCGTCTCAAAATATTTAATTTTGTTTTAAAAGGTTACATTCCCAGCTTCCCTCCCCGCCACATCACTCCTGCCCACCAGCGGTGACACACTCGCACGCGTGCGCGCGCGCGCACACACACACACTCACACACGTAAGGCCAACAGGCTGCGGGCTGCTTCTGCCCTCACCAGCTGGGAAGAAGGAATTTTCTTCCTGCCTCCTTCCCCCAACAAAAGTAAGAAAAAGGGGCTCACTGGAATGCCGGCTCCCAGGGGAGGACGCGGACCCCACACACTCTCACATCACATGCACTTAGAAAAATAAAACCAAGTGGTGGTCTGGCATCCCCAACACCGTAAGACAGCAATATCCACCTGGAAGTCATCTTTGCCATTTTCTAGAAAAATTTATTGCACTTAATTAACAGATGTTAAAGGAGCTCTGGGGTGGGGCTTTGCCATGAAAACCAGGGGCTCTCGGCCCTTTGTGTTTTGTGAAGCAGAGCTCCCAAGACCCTGGGTGGTGAGCTGCCCAACACAAAGGGGCCCCCCGTGCTGGCTCCCATGCCTGACACCCCGCCTCAGGCTGGAGGACTACAGGAGCTGCCCGTCCCAGGCCACAGCAGCCCCTCAGCAGGGTGATGCTTACCCAGTCAAGGTTCACCGCTCAGTGCATTCTCCAACCTCAGGATCCAGACAGGCAAACCCCTTCCTTTGGCCAAGGGTTAAGAGTTACCCAGGTCTTCCACAAAGCTGCTGGCCATCGTGAAAGCTCTCTCTAAATATATATATTTCTATACCTAGATATACATTTATTATATGTATATTCTTGCAACATTCTAGCTCATTCATGATTTGTCTGTTCTGAGGTTACAACAAGGCTGCTGGGAAACTGAAGACAGGGTGCTTAGGAAGGGATAGTGCTTCCCAGTCTATCACAAACCCTTGGAAAGCCATTGACTTTGGCTTCTCCGGCCTCCAGTGCTTTTCGGATGTCAAAGATTTGAGCACAGGAGCCTCAGTCTTTGGCTGTCAGTCCCAAGGTAGAGAGGGGCCAGGAGGGAGTCAAGGAGACTCCCAATTCCATTATGGAAATTAGCAGGCACCAACCCTCTCCTGCAAGAACTTGACTCTTGGGCCTGGGAAGGAGACACACTTCCCTGAGCACTGCTTTTCCCCAAAATGTCAACCTCCACAGATATCTCCTCCCTGTCCCTGCTAGGCTCCCAACTCAAAGGGGCTCTTCTAGAAGAGGCCAGCAGCCACATTCTTTCCAAGTAAGCACTTTGGGAAGGAACTGGAGGCCCACTGCCTGAAGGGAAGAAGGGGGGGGGCCACTGAACAGGCAGGAGGTGGGACAAAGAGGAGAGATGTCAGGCCATTATCCCACCCACAAGGGTTAAAACATGGACGCCATCCAGAGATTAAGTCTCCATTCTTTTAAAAAACGGAAAAAACAAAAACCATATACTTTCTGGCCAAAGAAAATGAAGAGCTTTTAAGCTGGAGGCTCTTCTACCAATAACAAAATGAGAACTGCCCTCTTGGTGGGTAGCCAGACCAGAGGGAGAGTGCCCGGGCGGGCAAGCTGCCCAGGGCAGGACACTGACATGCCGGATGCAACTGCCCTGTTGTGGTTACAATAGAGTGAAAAGTGTGAACATGGTTTTTATAGAACCACAAAGTAAAAGTCAGGGGCCTGGAAGGAGGCAGTGACCTCCCTTGGCCTCAGGCACCCTTGTCAAGTCCCCAGGAGAGGCGGTGTGCAGGCCCCGGAGGGCCACGGCGTTCCCCTGGGGTGCGCTCCACAGCCAGTGGATGGCTTCCCCGGGTCTTAACATGTTATAAAAAGTCTTTTGTGGTCAGAGCCCGGGTCTTGGAGCTACCACTTTAAATAAAGCCAGTGGTAAGCATGACAAAGTGCGCCCGTTACTTCTGACCCCTTAACCACAGGCTGCCTGGCCCTGAGCCAATAAATACACCTACGTGCAGGTGCCCCGGCTGACCACAATGAGCAGAGCGTTCCACAGACTCCTCGATCAACCTCCCGGGAGGAGCTAAAGGACCAGTCCAGCCAGACACAAGACAAAGCAGCTGTGAGGTAGTGAAGCCACAGCTGCAAGGACCCCTCCACATACTACGGCCAGGCCTGTGTGGGTGGCCCACATCTCTAGGGACCCAGATTGAGGGGACCCTAATGTGTAAATATGCCAAGAACCTGCTACTCCAGGAGTTGTGCTGCGACCCTGGTGATCCATGGCCAGGTGTCCTGCCCGGCAGGTGCCCTCCAGGCAGCTTGCACAGGGGAGGGATCCTGAAACAAGGACCGGGAAGCCATCTTCTGCTTCCCTCTGGCCTGGCCCACTCCGGAGGGCAGAGCAAGATGAAATGGAGACACATGGCCCGGCTCCCTGCCCGCAGCCCAAGGGGCTATGGAGGCTGGTTTTCTGAACACCATGTGGAAGGTGCATCCTGCGTCCAGAAAGTTAAGCTTCCTAGACGAAGGGGGTTTTCCTTTTAAATCCAAGATTTAAGATTGGTCACTGGGTGAAAAGAAACAGGCCTAGAGGCCCAGTCTAGTGGGACAAACAAGATCCAGGTGGCATCCACAAGTGACCTGGAGAAGAGGAGATGCAAAGGCCGCCCTCTGCACTGTGATCAGGGCTCAGAGACCAGCCAACCGGAGTCTCTCCTTCACAGCAGACAAAATGCAGACAGCCGACTGCCAGTGCCCCTTCCTGGCTTCCAGGCCTCAGAGCTACAAGAGTAAAGGGGTATGGGAACTAAGAACGGTTGGGTGTACTTCTGCTACAGGCCCCGGACCCAAATCCCATCTCGGGTTGTGCAGAGACCCCGCTCTGGTGGCCTGGTACCCATGGCAGACATTACAGAGGAGCTGGCATGTCTTTCAACATCTGAGGGAGACAGAAACGGATGTTTCTCTCAGACTTTTGGGGGAGGGGGAGGTGGGCCACAGACACAGTCCACCTGGAAACACACCCTGCTACCTGAGAAGACGTGACGACGACGGACTCATTCTGCGGAGACAGGCCTCCACGGCCCAGGGTGGAGACTGCGGGAGAGTCAGGGCAGCCTGAGTGCCCTGGGAAAGGAGATCGGTGCTCCACCAGAGGTCCCCTTCTGATTCAGCCGGGACATCCAAGAATAGAAACTAAGGCTGATGCACCCGCTACGTCGCTTCCCTTGCGGCCCCGCCGGTGAAGCTGGCCCCCTAGGGAAGTGGCCACGTGCGCTAGCCATGTGATGACGAAGCTGGAACATGACTGCTCCTGGAGCAGGTGCACTGCCATTCGCCCGTGACGAGTCATAAGTCCCCACACGCGTGTGGGGTCTCAGGGAGCCCCAGGCAGAGGCTGAGGTGTAGGCAGCGCGGCCCGGGCGGGGGCGTTACAAGGGCCCGTACTTGGTCTCGTACTTGGACACGATGGTCTTGCACTTGCCCACCTCCTTGCGTAGCTCAGCCACCTCCGTCCGCAGGGCTGTGTTCTCCTTCTCCAGGAAGGCCGCCCGGATGGTGATCTGGTTCTCCTTCAGGCGCCGGGCGTCCCGGGAGCGCTTGGCCGCCACGTTGTTCTTCTTGCGCCTTGTCCAGTACTTCTCATCCTGTGGGGAAGTGTCCTCTGTTGGTCTCTCCTCCTTCCCCACGAGGGTACCCACCCTTTCTGCTCCTGCCAGCACTCCACACAGATTCCTCTTATCACTCCTCTGGCGCAGCCAGAACGAAAGCTGGGACCCAGGGAAGGAGACGCATGTGCCAAGGACAGCAAGGGGCCCTGCCCTTTCCCCAGGATGAGAAACAAAGCCCTTTGGTAGGAAGCAGTGGAAGGAAGGGGACTCCACTTACTGGGAGCCTGCGCTGCTCCAACATAAAGCACTGTCTACACCTTGCCGCCCACAGACATTCTGGTTATAGCTAAGGTCATCCGAGTTCAAATCTTGGCTCTGTCCCTTACTAGCGGAACCATGCGAGTTCCCAACCTCTCACTGTCTCAGGTTCCTCACCTTTACAAGGGGGGTAATAACAACTACCATATAGAGCTGTATGAGGATTGAAGGAGTTAGTGTGTGCTAGGTGCTTATCACATACAGGAAGCACCACATAAAGGTTTACCATTTTCATGCCATTACAACGACAGACTCAGAAACCTCCTGAGAAGCAGGTAGTTATTCCCATTTTACAAATGAGGAACCCAAGGCCCAGCCAGTTCTAGGTGGCAAAGTGGGATCTGGACCCAGCTCTGCCTAACTTCAAAGCTTGGTGAAAGCCCTTCCTGTGAGTTTTCTGTGGGAGGATGGAAACCGGCAAACTCCTCCTCTCCCTCCCCATCCCAACTCCTACAGAACCATCGCTCTGAAAGCTGTCTGCTGGTCCCTGGGGATGGTAACACACAACTGTCTTTTGTCCTTCAAAGCGAGGGCTTGTTCAGCCCAGTTCCTGTGGCCTAGTGAGCTGCTGCCCAAAGGCTGGGCTAAAGCCAGGGAAGCAAGAACATCAACACAGCCACTGGCCAGTAAGGAAACAGAGAAGCTACAGGGAGTCACACTGGGGCCAAACGCCACCTGACTCCGTCTTTCTACCAACTGCTACAGGATATGGCTCTATGCTCTGAACTCATGCCTTTCTAAATGGTGTCCATAGGAGGGAGGATCCTCCAGATAAAATCCAACATGAGGAAGCACAGCCCCTCGGCTCCTGAACCAATGCTGCACCTTCCCTTATTCAGACACTAGATTACCTTCTGCTCATCAGGCACAAAGACCTTCTTGGCCTTTTTGATCATAGGCTGGGGTTTCAGGTCCTCCTCTGCAAACTTGTGCTTCCGAGGGTTGAAGAGCTCCCCGCCTGGCACACTGGAGAGGACCAGGTCAGCAGGGTCGGGATTGAAGTTCACATCCACCTCCACACAGTTGGGGTCGATGGGACTGGGTGTCTCCCTTTCCTTTTCCAGGGAGGATTCTGAAAGACACAGAGGCAGGTGGTCCTGAAGCACCGCACTGGACAGCAAGGACTCACGTCATGCACCCAGATACCTGCTTGAAGCTCAGTGCTGCACAGCCATGGCTACTTGGAGGGAAGAGAAACACAGTACCCCCCAAGCCAGACTGACACATGTGACTCAATTCAGTATCACAAACATGGAAAAAGCCGTCCCTTTAGGCACAAAGTGCTCAAAAGGAAACAGAGGCCCTTGAAAAGACAGGATTTTCTGACACCCCCCCCCGAAATATTAAGCAAAACATGAAATCATTGTCCCCCCTTAACTTCCTGTGGCTTCAAGCTCTCGAGTAATGGGAAACAGCCGGCTCTCTCTGTGAAGCGTAACAGGTTAGGGACACAGATTAAATAATGAAATGGCTTCTACTCTGGACTCCCTGGAGACATATCAGTCACAGTGCTCATTTAGTCTTATGACAACTCTGAAAGCAAGGTGGGTGTAACCTTATATTACAGATGAGGAAACTAAGGCTCAGAGAAAGAACATGGTTTTCCCAGGGTCACACAGAAGGTAAGTGACTGAACTAAAATCTGGGTCTGGTTAATTCTGAATCTTTCATCTTCTTTGCCCTACCTTGCTGCCATTTTATAGTGGACATTGGATTAAAGGAACTTTTAGAATTCAAAGGTTGTTAGAGATAAGTTATTAAAAAACACACACCTTTGGCCTACTTGTTCAAGGTTACCAAGGCTGAAACTAGAACCCCATACCCCACTGGTGGGAGTATCAACAGCTACAACCACATTGTACACTATTCTGCAGTATCTATAAAAGCTTGATGTATGCATATGTCCAATGACCCAGCCACTCTACTCCTAGGTAAATGCCCAACCAGAATGTACACATATGTTTACCAAATGACATGTACACAAATGTCTATGGCATTGCTGTGCATAACCCCAAACCAGAAGCACCTCAAATGCCCATCAACTATAGAATGGATAAACTGTGGAATGGTCATACTATGGAATACCATTTGGCAATGAAAATGAATGAACTATGCTACAGGCAACAACACAAATGGTTCTCATAAGAAAAGCAGCTAGATGCAAAAGAATGGAGCCGGGCATGACTCAGTAGTTGAGTATCGACTTAGGATCCAGGAGATCGGGGTTTGATTCCCGGTCAGGGCACATGCCCAGGTTGTGGGCTCGATCCCCAGTGGGGGCGTGCAGGAGGCAGCCGATCAATGACTCTCTCATCATTGACATTTCTATCTCTCTCTCCCTTTCTCTCTCTGAAATCAATAAAGATATATTTAAAAGAATAAAAATTTTAAAGAAAAGAATGGATACTACTTATGGCTTTCCTACAGAAGGAACTGAAAAATTAAGAGGAGCAATTCTGCCTTCATTTCTATCATGAGTACAATTCTTCAATATAAATTTTACTCCATCTGTATTGCAGTTTTCCTCTGCAGGAGTATTTCATAAGTATGTTCTGTAAATCTATACTGCTAATGTAAAGCAGTTCTGGTGCCCACATAGTTTGTGAACTGTAGAGCTAGCTATAGAGTTATAAATGTAAGCGAGTATAAATGTAATCAATGTGTAATAGTTAAAAACAAAAAAGAGGAAATAATATTCAATCCCATTTGTAGAATCTTCAGTTACAAGGAAAATGAATCTTTGGTGATGGGAATAAAGATAGTGGTCGCCTCTGGGGAGTAATGACTAAGTGGGGTCACAAGGCACTTTGGGGACACCAATGATGTTCTACCTCCTGATCTGGGTAGAAGTCACATGGGTGGGTTCACGTTGTGAAGATTCATTGAGCTGTATACTTATGATGTGGGCATTTGTACGCCATACTTAAGAGTGTTTCCTTAAAAACAAAATCAAAGGAAAATGTCACCTAGGTGATCCCTGGTACAGGATGGGGGCTCATTTCCAACTCTGCCCCCTACCCACACATGAAACCAGCCTTCTAGGACAACCAAACCAGCACAAAAATGAGCTCCTTTCAAACAAGGATATGCTGGAGTTCACTGAAGCCTCTAGATCTAACCCATTTAAGGGAAAAAAATGAGTTGTAGAGAAGCATGATAAATGGGACTACGGGGATATAGTCAGAAATCCAGCACATGGAGTTTAAACTCTACAGGATGATTCAGTTTCTTCAACGAATAAATTGCAAAGAAAAAGGAGGGGACCCAATAGATTTCAAGAGATTTAAGAGACATAACTAAATGAAATGTGTGGGTTTTGTTTGGATCCTGATTCAAACGAATGGCAAAACAGTAGCATTTATGAGACAACTTTTTGAAAATTTGAATGCTGATGGATTTATTGTTGAGTACAGATGTAAAATTGGTGTTTTTGTTACTTTTTTAAAAGGACCCTTATATTTTATATACACATTGAAATATTTATGGATGAAATAACATCTAGGATTTGACTGAAAATAATCAGGTGAGGGGAATGGAAGAGATTATAGAAAACAAGATTGGTTATGAGTTAAGGATTATGGAAGCTGAGTGATGGCTACGTGATGGTTCGTTACTGTAGTTTCTTACTTTTGTATTTGAAAATTTGTCCATAAGGAAAAGTAAAATGAAAAAAACAAAATAAAACAGAGCATGAGCTCTACCTGGGTAGGTGTTTGGTTGGAGCGTTGTCCTGTACACCAAAAGAGTGCAGGTTTGACTACCGTCAGGGCATATACGGGAGGCAACCGATTAATGTTTCTCTCTCCCATTGATTTCTTTCTCTTCTGCCTGCCTCTCTCTTCCCCCCACCCCTTCCTCTCTATCTAAAAATCAATAAAAACACATCCTCGAGTGGGGATTAAAATTTAAAAAATAAAATAAATTAAAAAACAGAGCATCAAAATTCTTTGGGTGTGGGTTCCCTGGGTTCCATACCAGCTCCTGGGGGCCTTCCAGGAGCAATCAACCTGCATGCCTCTGAGCCTGCAGAAAGCTCTGCAGAGACCCCTGATATAAGGGCCATGCCTCCTCTGAAGCGTTCATGTGCAAGGGGCATGAAAACCAAATAACCAGCCAACCAACCACAGAGGTAAAAGAGAAAAAGGACAAGAGAACTAAGGAGAATCCCGAAGACGATGCTTTCTTTGTGCCAGTGCCTAAGCAGTACCTGGCTATGGAATCAGACATCCTGGGTTCAAGTGCTGCCTCCACTACCTACCAGCTGTGTGACCTTGGGCAAGTTACTTAACTTCTCAGTTTCGCACCTATAACACATAGATAATAGTATCAATCTGATAAGGTTATTGTGAGGATTACATGTTAATGCCTGACACAGAGTAAGTGCTAAATAAATGTTAGCTAGTACTATTATTATTATTATTATTGCCCGAGCTTCCCAATAGTCTGTGGCAAAGTGCGTGGGGGGGGGGTTGAGGGGTAAAGAGCTGTGCTGACAAAATGCAGAATGGGATTTCCATCCTGCAAGCCTCAGACTGGAAGATCTTGTTCCACTGTCATGACCACTTACAGCATGCCAACCAACAGAAAGGCTCCACCACCACTAATGTGACTGCTATTTTTTCTTCGGCCTTGGGGATTGTACTGAAGGGTACGGAGCAGAGGATTTCTCCACACTGCAGGCCCACGAGGACTTCCCCTGAACGAAGGGGCTCACTGGGTGTGTGGACACAAGAAGCCTTCAGTGGGAAGTGGGCTTCCTTTGATGGGACAGGTGACCCTGCCCAAAGGCCCCTCACCAACCTGTGCTGGACACGGTTTCAGAGGGCTGAAAGAGGGCGGCGGAAGAGGATGGTGGGGATGCTGCGGAAGAGCTGGCCGACTCCTTCCCTTCCAGCTCGGCCACAGGCAGCAGCAGGTTCTGGGCCAGGTGGCTGGGGCTGGCAGGGATGCCATTCTCCAGCAGGAACTCGTCCAGGTCCATGTACTCCAGGTGGAAAGACTCGCCATCATACGGGATGGTCTTGTCCCAGATGGGTGGCATGAGGGAGGCTGAAACGGCCATGGTGCTGGCTGCCGCGGCCTCGTCTTCCTCCAGCTTTTCCTTCCCTTTTTCCTTATCTGCAGACACAAAACCTGTGATGAGACCCCACACAGAGGGAGACTCGATCCCATGGGGGGGAGCAGTGAGCCTCACAGGGCTGGCCATCTCCCTGAGTCCGGACATGTCCCACGCACTGCAAGAGCCCAGCACTCTCCGGGAATGGCCTTGTGCTAACCAGGGCTTTAGGCATGGCGGCGTGTCCTCCTCCACGCCGGGGCTCCCCAGACTGCTCGCCACAAGCTCCAAGCCTGATGCGCTCAGTTCAGAATGCGCTGTGAAACTAGCATCTGGAGGGAGGCTACAGGGAGGACATGGAATTCCTGAGCCTTCCTGGTATCTTATCTCTGTGGTAGGAAAGAGTGATTCCTCAGGCCAAGACCTTTCAGGTTCTCCTGTCCTGACCCTTCCAGCTAGGCCTTTCCACAGCAATTCAGCCTAGGGATTGAATCCCAGATCCGCTACCCAGTTGCTCGGATGTGCGACTTTACCTATGTATTTACCCTCTTCCAGCCTCAGTGTCATCCACTGTAAATACAAATAAAGCTTTCTCTTTGGTGTAGACTAGAGATATTATTTGCAAGTGTCTTATTGAGTTCCTAGCAAATGGAAGGCATTCATTACTACAGTGAGCTGTTGAGGGCAGGGACTGTGTCTGATTCATTTCTAGACCTCATGGCCAACACAGGAGCAGGCTGACCATGGGCCACGGGAAAATATGCATACTGAATGAAGAACACTGGGTTTGCACACAGATTCCCTTTAGGTTTATTGGATACAGAGGGTGTGGAGCTGTCTTTTCAGGACCTTTTTCAGAGCAACAATTTCCAGAGAAGTCTACCCCTGAATAAGCAGAGAAGACTGAGGCAGGTTTTCTGGGAAGGAGAGGGTGGGGCGGAAGGAGGCTTGCTCCTTTTCAAAGCAAAACTAATCCATTAGCAGGGACTGGATCTCACCTAACTGTCTCAGTCAAAAAGTTACCTGTGTGGATATCCAAGAAAGGGCAAATTAGGAAAAAAAGACAAGAGAGAAATGTGACAAGGTTGGAAGGAAATCAAAGTGACAGGGAGGCTAATCAGGGAAGTGGGAGATAAAATCATGACAAGTTCATAATGGGTTTTCAAACTGAGGGAGACAACTCTGAACTCTGGATTTTGGAGTGAAAAAGAGAAATCGAATATAATCATGTTGGAAATAAACCAGTCACGCTGGGACTCCCAGACCGTAGCTGGCCAAAAAGAAGCTTGTTGGTCCAATAAAAATGGATATACCAGTGGATTAAGGAGGTGAAAGTTTTGACAAACAGAATTTGGTAATGACTGCTAATATGAATTAACCTGAATTCTTGAAACTGCCTTCTGTACCAGGCTTTGGTTGAAAACCAAATGGGAAGTAAGAAAGCCAAGCTTTGGTGGGCTAAGTGGGCCAGATGGACTTTCTGTTCTCCTCCCTGAGATCCTGACTCTACATTGTGTTCAGATCCATATTGGGTGGGGTCATGAGGACCAAAGGAGACAGGAAAAGGAAGGAGATAGAAAAACAGCCGCACTGAAGGACAAGTATCAGTAAGTTCCAGGTTTTGCCTGGCCTAAGCAATTGAGGAAATTTTTAATCAATGTTTTTATAAGATGGAGTTTTAATTGTGTAAGAGATGATAAAGAACTAGGTAAAGAAATTGACATTAGTGGTTGCCAATGATACAATAAAAAGCACCAGACTGACAGTTATAAGGCCTAGCTATGTGACCTTGAAGAAGCATCCTCACTTCTCCGAGCCTCAACTTTCCTTATCTGGGAAGTGGGGATAATATTCTATATAAATAAAACAAGATTCTGTCAAAAGTGCTTTGTGAGCATTCTGCTAATGTAAAGTAAAATTGTTATGGATGGCTCTTATTTGGGAATTTTGAACAAGAACCTGACAGATGTGTATGCCTGTCCTGGCAGCTTGTCTCAGCCCTAGAATTGGAACAAAGCATTGCCTTAAAAACAAACAAAAGGGTCTGTGCACATGAAGTCCCGAAAGCAGGACAGAATGCCTGGTCTCACCTGATATGCTGAAGCTATTTATAACCCAATGGAGACAAGCCATAGGAATGGAAGCCACGGTACACATCGGGAAAAGAAAGAGATGGCATTTAGAAATTTCTTTTTTAATTCAAGACAGGTAATTCACAGAAGGCCTATTCCTTCCCAAATCCCTAAACTACACTGATGGTTCTTAGAAATTCAAAGGTCTCAGATTGAAAGCATACCTCTGTGCACTGAAACCACAATAGGTGGCACTTTGCTGTTCCCTGAACCTCATGTTCTCAGGCCAAAAAAACAAGGCCAAACCTGCTTTCCACATAGGCCCTAGGGACCTCTGTGGCCTAGGTAACAAGATAAAGCCCAGCTCTGCCACTGTGGCCCCAAAGTCTAGGGTCAATCCCCCAAAGCCAGGTGAAGGGCCTCGGTGGCCTTATTCTGATCTTCATCCCTCTACCCGCCTGGCCCCACTCTCCACCTCAGAAAGTGCCTCGCATCCCTTCCCCTGACACCCCTCCCTCACTTCAGCAGCAACCCTGAGACACTTCCAGAAAACCTTCAGTGTGTACCTAGTAGTGGGGATGAAGGCAGGTCCTTCTCCCAAGAGGGGCAAGGCCAGAGGCAAGGACAATCTGCCATGCAAATCAGCGCTTCTCAAACTTTAGTGGACTTCGGAATCACGGAGGTGGGGTCCTCCTTAACACGCAGACTCCTGTCCCAGGAGCTGCAGATTCGGTGGGTGAAGGGTGGGGCCCAGGGACGGGCATTCCAAACAAGTATCCCAAGTGATTCTGACGAAGCTGTCCCCGGAGAAGGCGCCCTGGAGCGTCATCTAAGCGGCTGCTGCGACCCTCTTCAGCCTGCTCAGTAACCCCTACACGTCGTCGCGCTCAGGCGGCCCCAAGGAACCGCCTCCCCGCGACCCCACCCATCCTCTCCCTCCGGACCCCTTTCTGCCAACGCCCACCTGACCCAACCTCTCTCGGCTCGCCCCGACCTTCTCCCAACCTTCCGGCCTCGCCCACCAGGCCCTCCGTCATTCCGGGCTCCAGCTCCCCGCCACCCCCCTCGGCCGGACCACTTCACGTGACCTCCGACCTCCCCGGCCCCGCCCTCACAAGGCCCCGCCCCTGCAAACCCCGCCCCCAGGCACGCGCAGACCCCCGCCCCTCACCGAGGCGCGCCTCGCGCGGGGGGTTCTCCATCAGCTTCTTCAGGACCAGTGGGAAGGAGCCCGGCAGGCCCCTATCCCCAGCTGCGCGCCCCGGCCCCGGGCCCGGTCCCGCCTGCGGCTCCACAGGCGGCTTCTTTCCGCCGCCCGTGTCGGACATCGTGCTCCGCGCTCCGCTCGCGCGCCTCGCCTCCCCCGCCCGCCCCCCGAGAAGGGCCGGAGGCTCGCGACCCGCCGCAGCTGCCGACACGGGCAGCTACTGCGCAGGCGCCCAGCAGCTCCCCCGCCTCCCTCCATCCCTACCCAGCCCGTGGACAAGCTCTAGGATATTAATTATTCATGAGGCCAGGCCAGCTTCCCCAGAGCTCGGCCTCGGGTTGGCCCACCTTGGGAGGAGGGCGGGAGCAGCCTTCCGGGCCGTGATTGGTTAGGCTGCCGGGATAAGTGAGACACGTGCGGAGCCAGGTGAGGAGCAATGCCGGAGGCCCCGCCCCGCCCGCCAGGGTCACCTGATTGGCGCCTGCTGGAGTCTGTGTCATTGGCCCTCTTCGGCGGCAGCTCGGTCCCCTCTACCAGACGGTTCACCTTCGCCTTCCTCTTCGTAACCCCCGCTCTCCTCCCAGACCATCGTGACCGCTCGCCTTTCCTTCTCATCCCAATCTCGCCACCTTCGGGTCTCAGCACTGAAGGGAGGCAGGGCTGGGAGCGGCCGGCGGAGCCTATCGGAGAGCCCGTTCGGGCTGCGGGGCCCGGCCCCCGCAGGTCACGTGGAGCCCCAGCCGAGTCCGGCCGAGTGGGGAGGGGGGAAGAGGAGGAAGGCGAGGAGCAGCCAATGGGGGGCGGGGGCGGGGCGCGGGTCCACACACGGGGCCCAGCACGTGCGGGCCTGCGGCGGGGAGGGGCGGCCGCTGTGCACCCGGGACTCTGCCCGGGGTCGTGGGGCCGGGACTCGTGGGTCGAGCCTGCACCCCCGCCCCCGCGACCCAGGGGTTGGCTGAGGGCAGGGCGGCGGACGGCGACCTGCCCTTCCCGCAGGGATGTCCGGAGCAGGAGCGGGCTGGCGGCCGCCGACGGGGGTGTCAGGTTCCTCACTGATCCCGGGTTCCTGCTGCGGGCGTGGCGGCCAGATAAACACTGTCGTGGAGGGCGCGTTCTTGAGGCCGGGGCGGGGCGGGGCGGAGAGGAGAGAAAGGGCCCAGCCCTAAGCCGAGGGCCGGGGTACACGCTTTGCCGCCCACTTACTAGCTGTGACCTTGGGAAAGTCCAGTTGCTTCCCTTGAGCCTGTCTCCTCGAGACTAGATAATCTCGAAAGTCCTAAGCAGCTCTAAGTTCGTTCCTCTCTAGGACCTCACCATCCTTTCCCCAGGGACAAGTCACCGAAAACCAAGCTCCTTTACATAGGGAACCGATTGCACATTTTGTGGGAAAACCACCTCTGTTAAAAGAGAAACACTCCCTGGGAGTTCCTTAGGAAATGTAAAATGCGAGGGATACACAAATGTGGAGACATTATATAGGAAGCTGCTCCTAAACGGCTCCCAGAACCTTGTCCCTCTTCAAAACACAAATCATCCTCTGCTTTGAACCCAAGCAGTACAAGACTCTGCCTGCCTAAACTCCCAGAGGGCAGGGACTTTGGCTTGTTTATGGTGCCTTCTGCCAAAGGCTGGGGCCTTGGGAACCGTGGGACGGAGCCATGGGGTCACCGGGCAGGGGTGTGACGGCAACACCCAGCTAGCTGGTGGTTGTCAAGCTGACGCAATTCAAATTTTGCTGGGAAGGAACAAGAAATTGGGCTCCTGAACAGGCCTGGGGGGGACAAGGTGACTCCAAAACTCATTCACCGCCACACTCGTTAGGTTTCAGTGACTGTCTGGCTTGATACCTACAGCCAATTACCAATTACTTCCTTTTCTTATATATCAAGTGGATCTACCTTGTGGGTTTTCTGTAGGCCAATGTGAAGTGCACAACTGCTAACCTGCAATAAACGGTAGTTTTCATAATTTTTATAAAACTAGAACAAAATAAAACTAATGGATGCAAATCCACTGCCTGGTGTATCCATTATCCTGGAGGCGAGTACAGTGCCCATGTCACTCCACTTTAGTGGAAACACTAAATCTGTTGTGCTGCAGAGTTGTTAGTGGGAATTCTGTTACGTGGCTAAGATATCTTTAGGCGAAACTGACCTAGAGGTTTTTAGAAATAAGTTTTAAAGGACTTGCCAAGGGAGGTTGATTAAAACAATATGTGAAGCTTTTTAAAAATGGCTAGTTTGGTGGAGGAGAGATTTACTGGATTAGAGTCAAATGTATATTTTCGTGGCTGACGTGACGTTGTTGAAGGGGAAAACTAATCCTCAAGGTATTAGAGGAGGATTTATGATAACAGTGGAAAGTTATAGCATTTGTTTGGGACAAAAGGGAAAATGCCTACTTCGCTCATCACCCAGCCTAGAGCAGCCTACCAGGCGGGTGGCACCACACGGCGGGGGAGGGGGCGAGGCCAGCAGGTTAGGCCTCCAAAGTTAGTTTTGATTTGGTTCTCTGTTCACATACTGACACTCCCCAGAGACGGGTTTTTCCCCGGATAACCACGGGGTAAATGGCGTGTCACAAACACTGCAGGACCGTCACAAACATGTTCCCTCTCGTGCCTGCTTGCGAGCTGGAAGGTTAGCCACACTGCCGGCTGGCGCCTTGGGCAGCGCCGTCCCGGAGGCGCGGCCACTGTGCTCTAGCCCGATGCGCCAGCTGCCCCGGACAGCGGCTCTCTCTGCCCCGCTCCTGTCGGTGCAGGGGGAGTAACGTGGCTCCTTCTCTTCATGGAGATGTAAGTGTGAGAAGTCGTTAGCTAACGCCACAGTGTTTGTGAGCCCTACAAAGAAAGAAACTCCGCAAAAAGAACACGACGTGGTTGGCTGTAAAGGCCTGAAGTGGCCCCTTAGTGTTCTTTGGAAATAGGTTTCAGTGCAGCCACCTCTGAGGAAAGCGTGGCCCTGGGGACAGCTCTGTGGGCTCAGGAGGCAGGTCTGGGTAGAATCCCCTCGGACGCTGACTAGCCATGTGGCCTGGGCAAGTGACTTCTCTCACCTAAGCCTTAGTTATTTTTCTCTTGGGAACAGAGATGGGTGTGCTTACCTCACAGAGCGGCTATGAGGATTATGTGTGAGAAGCAATGTCAAGTGCTCGCCTGCAACAGTGTGGCATGGAGTGGGGGTGCCACCACCCTTCTCCTTCCACTCAGCTGATGTTGGGTCTAGCGTAGAATTATTTGGGGTGTGGGGACAAGGCTGTGTGGTTGAGGGTGGCCTCTGGAGTCTATGCTGAAGCAATCTCCCAACCTGGGCTGGCTTTAAATTCTACTCTTTCATGTTCCAGAAACCTGCTAACCAACCGAAGTTAAAATCTTAATTCAATTCAATTGAGCACATGCAGAACAAGTGCCTTTCATTAAGTTATTATACTGGTTTGGAGTATTAGCATTTAAGCTTGAAGTTTAGAGAAGCTAAAACTCCAGCATGGGAGCCTTTGGCCAGAGATCCCATAATGATCTCTTTTGCCACATGATATTCAGTGTCTAGGAGGACAGGACCATTCATTCCATCTTTTGACTTACTGAAATGTGTGATACAAGCCTGGCGTGCATAAGAACAGGGCGCTAATAAGGCTGCCATTGAGCTCTAACAAAGCCCAGTTATCTGTGTGCTTTGCCAATACCAAATGCAGGAGAGTACAAAGCTTTGTTCAGGTTGGTAAGTCAGTAAATATTTGTTGGCTCATTTGTTGGTGGTGCTAGTGGGAGGGTTAACAAAACCTTTCAGAGCCAAGTCATATACATTTGGAACATTATTAGCATCAAATAACCGTCTTTGTGTTTCACAATCGAACCTGGAACAAACAGGGCAAGTCCCCCAGCACTAACCTGACCAACAGCTGCCTCCTTTCGAACCCACATACCTGTGGGCTGTGGTTTGTACCTTAGTCTCAGTGTGTTCTAGGGCAGAAGTGGTGGGTGGAGGCTCTTCACTAATTCTTATGAATCTCTTCAGTGCTCTCAAGGGTACTGATTTCCTGTTTGGCTTGCATTTTGCCCACTCCCAGGATTCAGATTGATTACAGATGGAGAACTGCCCCAAGAGGGCCATTTCCAGAGAAGCCCTCAGCTCCAGTCTCTGCCATCTCAACAGCCACTGTCTGATGGCCAGTGATTTTCCTGTGCAGGCCATGTTGGTGGTGCAGTGGTAGTGTGTGGGCTCTGAAGCTGGACCACCTGGGTCTGATTCCTAACTGTGTGACCTTGGGCAAGTTACATAACCTCTCTGTGCCTGAGTGTCAGAAGTGAAGGCGTGGGTTTGGGCACACTACATAGCGAATGTTCAGTTGAAGTTAACTCTATCATTCCATCTTGATTGTTCTGGGACCACCTCACTCCACTTCACTGAGAATGGGGGAGGCTTGCAGACCTGGAGATGACAGCCTCTCGACCTTTATGACCTTCAGGGTCCTGCAGGCTTTCCCCGTTCCAGGTCTCTCCACCCTCACCTCTTTCCTCTCTCCCCCTTGCTCACCTTCTGCAGCCACAGAGGCCTTTTATTGTTCAGACACATGTCTTTCCTGCTCCAGGAAAGGGCCTCTGCGGGTGCTGTTCCCTCAGGCTGAAAGTTCTCAGTGCAGCTCGCTCTTCCTCACCCTCCAGGCCTTGGTTTCAATGTGCTCCCTTCGGAGAGGCTGGCCCTGACTCCTGATTGTCTGTCTTTTCCCATGGTGCGTGGGGCCATGCATGTCTCATTCGCTCCATGCCATCAGGGTAAGCAAACGTTCGATTAGCAAATGATGAAAAAGCAAAGGAGGACTGAAGAGGTGCTGCCCTGCGTCTGGGTTTCTGAGACCCTGGGATCCTGGGAGGGCCGAGCCTGGAAGCAGGCAAAGATGGGTTGGAATCCCTTACAACAGTGGCCTTCCCATCTCTGAGCCTCAGTCTCCTCACCTGTAGAATGGATAATTACACCTCCCTTGCAAAGCCATTTTTCAAGCGGTGATGTCAAAGCACTTAGCAAGACACCCAGCTCAAAGTCAGGAACAGTGGCCTTTCCATTCAGGATGGGCTCCTTGAGCAGCCTGGCCTGGGTCAGGCCCCATCAAGATGCAAACCATCTGGAGGGGGCGCTCCTGTCCACTGTAGTCAGTTCCTGGCACCCTGTGAGAATAAGTTTCTCATGTTTCTCTGATTGGGGACGGGACAGGTAGAGAAGGCAGCTGAGTCCCTAAGGTAGAACAAAGAGAGAGGCTGGCCCACATACTGGCCCCGAGGGTAGCCAACCTCTGAGTACATTTCCTTGTCATTTAGAAGGTGGTAGCAAGGGTTAAAGGAGCTAAGGCCTTTAGCACATAGAAGGCCTCCTTCACCTCCTGTTCCCTGAAAGAACACGTCAAGACCTCCTGGTTTTGCCTGGTTACCCCAGCCTGGGAGAGGGGGCGACCGCGTGGACCTTACTGAAGCTAACCTCAGGACAGCCGGCTGCATGGAGTCCACCTTCTTGGGCCATTTAGCTCAGTCCTCTGAGAGGAAGCTCCCCAGGCCCCTCCTCTGCATCACTGCCACTGCCCCAGAAAGTCCCCCTGACGTCCGGCCTGTTATCATTCAGCTGTTTCCCTGGCCAATCCAGTGGGTTGTCCAGTTTAGTGCAGGGCTGATGGCACCATGCCCCCAAGAGCCACAGCACACGTTTCCAAGGAGACAGCACAAACGCAACATTCAGTTGTTTTAAGAATAGTCACAGGAAGGAGGGTAGAAAGAAGGAAATGAGGGTCATATCGCAAATGTGGTAGGAGCACAGCTGCTCTTGGCCTTTCACAGAGAAAACAGTGTGGCACTTCACAGTTTGCAAAGGCTTGCACATGGGATAACTCATTCAGTCCTGGCAACACGCCTGTGAAGCAGGTATTCTTTTTCCCATTTTTACAGCTTGGGGATGGAGAGAGGGGGTATGTCTAGGACACCCTACTGGGTGGCCCACTTGTGATTCTATTTAGGAGTTCCCTGAGGTGGGAACCCTGCCTGACCAGCTCAAAGTGAAAGCCTTGTTCAACCTTTGGGTTTGTTTCACGCTACGTGGCTCCTTGGGAGGCCCGAGTGACCAAAGCTGGCAGAAAGATGGGGGACCGGCCTCTGAGCACAGCCAAGGCCCTATAGGGTGAGGGAAGGAAGGGGTGTGAAGAGCTAACAATATGGTTTAGAGAAGCAGGGACTTTCCAGAAGCTAGAGAAGAAAGAGAGAGTGAGCAGTCTGGAACAGAATCATCTTGCAGAAGAGGATCCCGGGGAGAAAGGGCAGGAGTAGAACCAGGAAGAATAGTCCTTAGGGATCAGGGCTCAGAGACGGAGGGGAATTGAGTCAGGGCTTGGGGTATAGACCACCCTTTTGCTGCACATGGATTTCTCTGCCCACAGGACAGTTGATCAAATTGGCCGCCCAGGTGGCCATTGTAACCTAAAGCCAAGGGAGGCTGGAGCCTGATCATCTCTGTTAGACAAAATCTTCACTAGGGACAGGAAAGAGGTGGGGGTCTGTCTGTGCAGGCTGGGGTGGGAGGCAAGAGGGAGAGGAACAAACCCCAGGGTGGGTCTCGGAGCGTCTCTGCACTAGACAGTGGCCTGAGAGGCTGCAGGGAGAGCAGTCTCGTGAGAACACACCTGCAATTTCTCCCATGCTGGACCCACGACACGCTCTGCACGTGACCGGAATGTGTGCGGAAGCAGTCAGTGGGCTGGAGAGAGGGAGGAGTTTGTAAACAGGTCTCAGTCCCCCACGAGAAACCTGCCTTTATTGCATCAAAGCAAAGGGCAAGTGATCCTGAGGGCAACTGTTTCCGGGGCAACTGACCCTCAGCTGTCTTCCACCCACTGAGGTCCCAGCCAGAGTGGGGGACACAGGGAGAGAAGCCGCTTCATCAGGAACTTAAAGTACTTGCTACGTGAGTGCTGGGAATTCTAGTCTGCAGGGCGTGTGCGCTCTCTTTTCACCAAGTGTATGGCTTTTCAGGTGGATTTATTTTTACAACAGATTTGGGGAGTCGGGGAGCTCTGGGAGGGGTGGTTACAGGGATGGGGCAGTGATGTGGCTGAGGCCTTTGTGGATGCACTGACCCTCACTTTATCCACCCACTGGTCTCTGCCAGTCCCTCGGGGCCTCAGGCTTCTGACCCTCAGTGAGACACCACATGGAAAGGGTGGTTACAGGGATGGGGCAGTGATGTGGGTGAGGCCTTTGTGGATGCACTGACCCTCACTTTATCCACCCACTGGTCTCTGCCAGTCCCTCGGGGCCTCAGGCTTCTGACGCTCAGTGAGACACCACATGGAAAAGTGGTAGGAGGTGGCCCGAGATACTGGCCCACACAGCTAATGCAGACAACTGACCCTCGGTCAGAGCTGGCCAGCAAAGCTCTGCCGAAGACCTTTGGCAAGTCCTCTCAGCACTGGGTCCCGACTTTGCTCATCCACAGTGAGTGATGGGGATTTTCCGGCTGTCACGGGGCTCTGTGGACCAGCTGGGAACCAGTGACCAGCAGCTGCTGCCACACCTCAAAGGCCTTGCTATCCTCATCAGAGGAGGAGCAGCGCCCTGAGTTGCCCCCAGAACCCTTCCCTGTCCCACTGGGAGCTGTCCCTGCAAGCTGCTCCCTGTGCATGCACTGGGCCATCCTGGACACCCCACCTTCCCTGGGTGCCTGGATCAAGAAGGGAGCCCCTACCTCTAGTCCTTCTGGAAGGACTTCAGCTTCACCTACCCACACGGCTGTTCAGAAGTGGCAAGAAAAAGTCAGCTGTGACTCATCGGCCAGGCTGAATCGAGGGTGTCCTGAGATGTGCTTCTCCTGGTGAGCGGCAGGGGTCCTGAGTGCTGGGAGGGCACAGGAACTCCTGTGATGCGGGCCACCACGAGGCCCAACTGCCCCAGCACGAACCACAGGTGTGGTCTGAGGAGCCTGGGCCTGGAGCTCCATGAGAGCCCACAGGGACCTGGCCCTGAGCTCTGGGACCCACCTTTCTCTCCTCAGGCAGTGTCACCTCAGAGCAGAGCCTGCTGCCCCTCTTTCCCTGAACCTGTTCCCCGAGGGGTGAGAGGGAGGGCCTGGGCTGTGTGGTCTGTACTCAGGCTCCAGAGTTTGGGAGTGGGCTGGGAGTCCTGTGGGGACAACCCGGGCTACCTGGTAATGAGATATATCAGTTGCCAGCACAGCAGGATGAGGGAGAGGCCTGAGAAAGGTCCCCTGAGGGGACACCTGGGGCTCCTAAGTCAGACTCAGGCAGCAGAAGACAGCTGGGCTCCTTTAAAGGCACCTGGGAAGTTTGAGCAGTGGGGACCTGGTGTTAGCCCCTGACATCTTAAAACAGAAGAGATTGGGAGAAATATTTTTCAGGGGGGATTGCCCTGAGCAGGTGGTCCCCAAAGCTAGCCGGGACCTTGGGTTGCTCAGTCAATCAGGACTTGGGAGACACCTGGTGCTGGCTGCTGGCTCTGTCCCTCCGTCCACTCCCTCCTCTGCCGGCTCCCTCGCCCGCCCCTGTTTGCCTGTGGTATCCTAGGAACCCGGGCTTGGAGCCTGTGGTCCTGTTACATAACAGCTTCCCTCCCATCCATGGGTGCAGCCCTCCAGCGAGCAGGAGCTGAAGCAGGCGCACGGAGGAAGCCTCTCCTCCAGACAGGAGCTGCCCAAATCTACAGCTACGGCCAGTCCTCTGCCACCCCAGCCTGCAGAGGGAGGGAACTCAATAGGCAATTGCATCCAGTGCACTCTCTCAGCAGGGCCCTCTGGTCCTGATCTTGTCCCATGAGAGCACAGCACCTGTCAGTGGCCACACGCTGGCCATGGCTTCTGCAAACTAGCAGGACTAGGGGGCACTCTCCACCATGCCTCTCTCTGCATCCCTGTCCTGAAGGGACCAAGGACAGACCCCTACTGGGGACCCTCCTTAGGCTGGAGATGCCTGTCCTGCCACTGTGCCTGTGGCTGCCCCCAACCCCTTGGGCAATTGGTTGGCCAGCCATGGCAGACCACCGCTGTTCCTACCTGTTCTCTTCTCTGGCCAAGGCAGAGAGTGCTCCAGCAGGGACTTGAGGACCTCAGGCATGTCCATGGCAGGGGCCACTCCGATCCGGTCGCAGCTTGACATGGCCCGGCAGGAGGAGCTTGCTTTGGGAGTTTAGAAGCAGCTGGAGAGGCAGGAGCTGGCCCGGGAGCCACAGGCACTGGAGGCGGGCGGGGCGGGAGCGGGAGGCAGCCAATGGGCAGCGTGGACCCCGGCCCGCCCATCCACCCCCCCCCCCCCCCCCCCCCCCCCCCCCCCCCCCCCCCGGCTTGGCCACCCGCCAGCGCTGGCTGCAGCCAGGCCTTCCCTTCCGGCTGCCTGGCAGGGCAGGCCTGGGTCCGTGCCAGCTGCAACACGTGGAGCCACTGCGCCAATCCTCTGACAGAGAACCCGTGCTGTTATCTAACTTTGCAAAGGGAAGTTCTCCCCCAGGCTGGGAGCCATGACCAGGGCCTGCCAGGTGAGAACAGCGAGCTGGCTGCATGTCCACAGCGAGCGTGCTCTGCACAATCAGACACGCTCAACAGAGGAGCCCTGGCGCAGCGGAGAGCAGGGCCTGCCATGGAAACCAGCTCGGGCTCGGACTTGAGCCCCTGGCACTGCAGGCAGCTCGGCACAAAGGGTAAACTCTGTTGGCACATACCAGCACATGAAGGGGCATTGTGCTGTCACCTGCGGGCTGGTGAGCCTCCAGGGGTTGTATGTTTTGATACTGATGCACATGTGCCCGCAAGGTGCATGGGTGTGCACGTGGTAGGCATAATCAGGGCTTTCTACCATCTGCAGAGCCTGAATTCTGTTCTCCTAAGCAAAGTGACAAAACCTGCAGCCTGGGGTCCCT
Source organism: Miniopterus schreibersii (assembly GCF_964146895.1). Taxonomy (NCBI): domain Eukaryota; kingdom Metazoa; phylum Chordata; class Mammalia; order Chiroptera; family Miniopteridae; genus Miniopterus; species Miniopterus schreibersii. Next base: position 182,970,634 of record NC_138102.1, on the reverse strand, counting down.
TTCCTCTTCCGGAGAGGTGCCAACAGACGCGTGCTGAGAGGCCACTGAAAGGGGGCAGCTCTGCAGGCCTGGCTCAGGTTTGTCCTGGATTATGTCCTGCTTCCCAGCCCATCCTCGGGACTTGGTGGCAATTGGCTGTTTGCCGTAGTCCTCTCCCTGGCCCTCTCACCAGGGTACTGGCCCCTGTAGTCCCCAGGCCACTTGAATGTGAGGATGAAGACCAACACCAGACTTGGCCAGAGGGTTGTCCGCTGTCAGTCATGCCACACACTGATGTGGGATCTTGAACAAGCTGTGCAGATATTCTGGGTCTCCTGTCCAAAGCCACTGAATATTGTGACCGAAACGACTGAATGTTGTAACCGTCGGCTCTGGTTGTGTCTCTGACACTCCCAGGTGGATGCAGCAAGGAGTTGCTTCCTTCCTCGTAGCTGATTTCTATGCTGTCCTTCACTGCTCTCCAAAACCCCCATCTTGCACGGAATCAAACATACTCCAGGAACCCCTCTGGCCTCTTCCAAACAGCCCTCACCTTCTAATTACCCTCCCTCCCTTCCTAATAGCCCTCCCCAAACCATGTTCTTTTCCCAAATTAATTAAAATTAATTTCAATCTTTGAATACAAAGAACAGTATATGGCTCAAAGCTGAAAACTTTTGATAAAGGTATCCTTTGGAAACGTCATTTCTATCCCAGCCCCTCCTCCCCATTTCCCTTCCTCATAACAAATTTAATCTTGTATTTATCTTTCTAGCGCCTTCGCCTCTGTGGGCCCGGGGAGAGGATGCGGTGGACCTGGTGTGCAGGATGCCTCGATTTGCAGGCTGGGCCGACTGAGGCTGAGCTGGTACAGTAACCATTCCTTGGCCCAAGAACCCTGTCACGTGCAAGGGCAGTTTACCACAAAGGTGGAGTGGGTCAGTGCCCACGGAGCGTGATTTCAGAGGCAATAGGAAGTACCCTACATGTCTCAACAACACCCACCTGCTGCATAACAGTTCATTCTCGGAGATCCATTCCTGCGAGCTCTCTGCAGACCCCTTTCAATGTAGAAAAGTTCCAAGCCTCTAAGACCAGGAATGAGTGCTTACTGCATACCTGGCACAGCCTAGCTCTTGTGAGGAATTCAAAGTTAAATAACAAACCCAGCCAGGCAAGTCCCTACCCTTAAGGAATTTTCATGCCACTGAGTCAGCCCACCTGGCACCCCCACTCTGCACCCAGTGTGTCCAGCTAGCAGCATCACCTATGGTCACACAGGGGCCACATCAGCAGGTTTCTGAGTCAAGATGCTAGGGAGCACAGAGGTAGGAGAGGGGAGGCCGTGTACAAGCCTGGGGACATTCAGAGGGGCCGCATGGCAGGTGCGTTGGGATTGTCTGCACTTCTTGGGGTTTCCTGGCTCAGAGGTCTTGCTATAGATGGCTCCCCTGGTTGGGGGTATATGTGGATGCAGTTTCTGGTAGAGCCCTCAAGGCTTTTTCTAGAGATGTGTAGAGCTGCCCACACCTGCACCCCCAGGTCCCTGACAGCCACCTCTCCTCAGAAGCAGTTTCCCCAAAGGCAGGGAGGAGCCCACAAGGGTATGGGGGGGGGGTGGTCACTGCAGCCCCTATTCACAGGTCTGAAGACCAGAAATGGGCCTGCATTCAATAACTGGGGGCTGCTCAAGCCAGCTGTCGCCTTGATGAAGTGTCTACCACTGACCATAAATATCTAGGTTACATCGGGGCAGGGAGATGCACATGGGAAATACAACTGAGAGAAAAAGGAAGATGCAGAGTAAGTGCACATTGATTACAATGATACAATTTTTTAAGCCTCAATTCTGGTGTCACCTCCTCCAGGAAGCCCTTCCTGGCTACCCAACCTAGATGAGGTGCCATCCCTGGCACTTGGGGTGTCTGTCCCACAACTGAGCCTGTCACATCATGGATTCACGGAAAGCCATAATTCTTCAATAATCTGTATTCCCAGGGTCCAAGATGGGTGGGTGCTCAGTTTATGCTACCAACCTGAACCAACAAGGACCAGAGGAAAATTTAGGGGAACTGATGAGAATTTAAGAACTTTGTCCACTGGGTTCTTTGAAGTTTTGCTTATTTTACTCTCTTTGGTTTTCTAATCAAAGGAGGTCCTGGTGTAGGCTCATGATCTCTCCAGCCCAGGGATAGGTCTGTCCTTTTCTTTTGGGAACAGTACTTTGTCATGCCACTCCGGTTTTCCAGGGTGCGGCCAGGGATGCTGAGAACCCCATCCCTCAATGCTGAAGGAACCTTTGCCCATCAGCCAGTTCCCAGTGGTTCTCGATTTTTTTTCTGCCTCCTTTCTGAGGGTCCTTGGAACCTTCGCTGACCGTGCAGGGCTGTGGAGAACAGATGCCACATCCACAGTGTCCGGCGCACAGAAGGTCCTCAGGCATTGATCATGTATCTGGTCATTGATCATGTATCTCAGCCCCTACTGCATACCGGGCCCAAATGATTCCCTGCCCTCGGAGAAGTCCCAGGTCTTGGACCTCTGCTCCTGGGGTCACTCTGTACTGTAGCTTAAAGCTGACTGGTGAGCTGGCTCATGAGCGTGTGCAGCCCCCCCATTGGGACCCCCCTCCATCACGTGCAACCACACACAGTCCGCGATTTGAAAAAGTACCTCCAGCACAGACGGATGCCCCTCATTGAGAATTCCTGACCTGATACACTCTCCTTTTAAAGATGAGGGAGCCCATGTGACTTGGATCTCCCTTGCACCCAGCTGCAGTCAGGATCATATTCCAAAGCATGACATGGCCCCTCACCTTTCTGGAAAAGTCACACCCAGAAAGGACACAGAGCCAGCTCTCTGGAACCCAGGACGGTGCACATGGCAAAAGCAGGGAGGTGTGGGTGCTGGAGAGCCCACAAGGAGGGCCGCAATCAGGCAGGCTGCAGAAGAGCCAGCAAAGGGTGGCCACTGGGGCCACTTGTGCAGAGCACAGCTTGTCCCTGTCAGCAGAGGCTGCCTGAGCCAGGGTCAGCTGAGTTACCCTGTTTACACAGGGACAGACCTGCCCCTCACCCCTTGGAATGTCTGCCTTGAGGCCTGTTCAGCGCCAGCCAGCTCTGCCCACGAGTATAGAGCAGCCCGGGCCCCAGGCGCAAGGGCCAGGCAGGGAGGAACAGGAGCGACACCTTGGGGACAGAGGTAAAAATGCACACGTTTATTTTCTAGAACAAAGGCTAAAAGAAGTGAGTTTCTTTCATTTTATTTTAAGAAGGACAAAAATTGTTATTAAAACGTCTACATTATTATCAAGATACTAGACCTTATGAATATTTAATATTAAAGTGTGGTATTCTTAAATTTTTAATACACATTTTAAAAGGACCATTAAATTGATTCCTGCCCAGCTGAGAAATGCAGCATCCCTCATTGCCCCATCCCAAAGGGACACTCGCATCAAGGGCGCCCCCCCATCACTTGTTCTCCATGACATCTTGTCCCTGCCTGGTGGCGGTGGGCACAGGCCCCTGGTTCAACTCTCCAAGCCTCCCAGTCAGGGCCACAACTGAAATAATCATCCTCATCATTCCAAATATACTCCTGCCCCCCTCTGCCCCACCCCCTTCCTGCCTCCTGCTCGGGGGTCCAGCTCTGGCCAGGACAGGAAGGCCCAGATTCCAAGGGCCCTGGACAGGTAACAGGTTGAAGAAAAATCTGGACTGTCACCCATGGGTGAGAGACAAACATCAGTCCTTTCCTGTTCTTGAGCATTCCTGCTCTCTCCCCACGAGGGGTGGTCTGTAAGCTGTCAGGCAGAGCTGCGCCCAGGCAAAGCCATTTCTGCCCCAATCACCTCTAGTCGCTGAACCCTGGAAAATGGCCTGACAACCCTGAAAACCTCTCCAAATTACACCAGGATGGCTGCATTCTCTGGCCAAATTCTTTATCTTTATCTTTCAATAGAAGTGATTCGTTGGATACCACACACATATATAATATTATATAGAGCGATATATTTAATACCTGTGTATATATGCATCACGGGGGCGACATATATACACACTAAAAACAAGGCTGGTGACAACGGACAGCAACACCACAGATCAGGGAAAACAAATGCCATTGACATTCATGGCCACGGCCCCCACATTGGGTGTGGTCTCTCCTCCCCTCCAGCCACACCACCAGCACCCAAACTCTGCAGTGCTGGCCTGCTGGGGGGGGCGGGGGAGGAAGGGATGCATGCCACAGTTACTGGGAAAGGTTGGGCGGTGGGGGCAAGAGGAACAGGGTTCTCTGCAGCCCGGGATGCCCGTCCCCATATCGTTGCACACTATCAATCCTTGCTTGTGGAGAAATAAGGGGTATTCTACACTCTCCATCTCACTCCCGACTTCAGCCGTGGTCCCTGGTTCCTTCCCGGGGGGGCCCCACTTCTTGTGCCAATGGTGTGGGGCATTCTGGAATGTCTAGGGAACCAGGGGAGGCTGGGTCTGCCCACAGGGGGTGGGATGGAGAAGAGGGTGCACAAAGACATTAGACTAGACGAGGGGGGACAGGAGAGGGGCTTGGTGGGTGGGGGTGGGGGCTGGGGAGTCAGCTGGGGTCCTAGGCAGCTGGCAGGGCTGGGGAGCAGGGAGGGGCCAGGACAGACAGTCATAATTATATTTCTGGGTCTAGGGGAGAAGGGGGAAAGGACCATGCTGGGTCCCCAAGAAAGAGGGGCTGTGTCTGGTCCTAGAATGGCCCATGGTGCCCAGGGTCATGTCTCCCTTCTCTCCGCATCCCTCTCACTCCACTACCTCATGCAGAACCTGAGCCCACGGGTGCCCTGCCCATGCCCACCTCTCCCTACTACCTGTCCCTGAGCGGCGTGGGGCAGTAAGCTTTGCTGCTACACTCCCCACAACCATCCTCAGGAGGGCACTTCCCCTCCACCGTGCTGACATGACCAACCCCCTGAGCCTCCTTCCCCAGCTGCTGGGTGGCACTGTCTGGTACGCCAGCTGCACACTGATCCAGAGGCTGTCACATACCTGCCGAGAGCCTGGAAGCTCCAGCTAACAACGGCCCTGAGTCTTCTGACCAGAATTTGCAACCCAGTTCTACCTCATGACGGGGGATGGAGGCCCTGTGCAGATCACTCCTCCCCTTTAGGCCTCAGTTTTCCTATCTGCAAAACGGGGGTTTGGGTTGGGTCATCGCCAAAGGCTCAGAATCTACCATCTACATTCAGTGGCTCAAGAATGAGGGGCTGGGCTGGTGGCCTCACTAGAGAGCAGACTCCAGAGATTACCCAGCCCAGCCCCTCCCACTCTTCCAACCAGAGGGAAAACTGAGGCCCCAGAGAGTAAGTGACCAGTATAGTGTCCCAGCTCCATTCTGGGGTTGCACTTTAAAGCTAATTGGGGCCTCCTGCCCTCTGTTGTGTCCTGATCTGTCCCCAGGGAGGTGGGGGTGGAATGAAGGTGGGGCAGAGAGGACCCTCCTGCTGCAGATTCAAGTAGGGACCTCAAGCTCCCCAGCCCTGAGCTTCGGGCCCCCTTTAGGAGCAGACAGAAGTTAAAGCTGTAGCTGAAGCTGGAGGGGTCCAACCAGGAGCCCTGGGGGTGGGGGAGGACCTGCCCAGAGTTTCAGCAGGATGAAGACCCTGGGACGCCTTGAGACCACAGCACGTGCACCCGGGCTTGCACACTGGGTAGTGGGGGCAGATGGGATGGGTGGGGCTCCGGGGCCAGGGGCTGCCTCATGAGGGCAGCCCCCTGACCCCCAGCCTGCCCTGGCCCTTCTACCAGGCCCTCGGACCCATCCCCACCCCCGACTCTAGGACTTCTCCCACAACCAAGACCTGGCCCTACTCCCCGGTGACAGTGGCAGCAGCAGGGGCTTCTGGGGTGGCGCCAGCAGCGCTGCCGTCCTCTTGCAGCAGGAAGTTGTATTTGCCAAAGTCGTCGTCCCTTGGACACAGAAGCATGTCCTTGCGGGCCTTGGCCAGCTTCTGCTTCAGCACCTCGCGCCGGTCCAGCCATTCATTGAGCTCCTCCTGCCCGTGAGCGCAGCGGCACTTGTCCCCGTCTGGGCAGGCCTTGCCCTTCTGGAGCCTGTGGGCAGCAGGAGGCTCATGCCCAAGCCCAAGCCCAAGCCCAAGCCCAAGCCCTGTCTAGCACAGGCTGCTGGGCCTGGGCCAGCTGCTGAACCTCCCCCAAGACAAGCCCCTCCCTGGGCAGCTCCAGTGCGCTGCAGGCTGGCACGTCCCAGCCTTCTCCGGACCTGACCTCGGGCTGCAAAGCAGGGGTCTGGCCAGGCCCCACCCCACCCTCCACCCCTGTCCTGCCCAGCCCCATGCTGCTCGCATCCAGGAGCAGCTGTTCCTGGACACACCACCCCTTGTGTGCCATCTCCAGGCCGAGAGGAGTCGGACCGGCCCCAGCCTCCACCTCCCCAGGCCACCTGGGCGCTGCCCCCGCCGGCACCTGTCGCAGAGCCGGAACTCGCCCATGGGGAAGCGGTAGGCCCAGCCGCTGGCGTCGCTGTCGGACGTGAAGACCTTCTCCTTGTGCTTCTCGGACTGGATGTGCTGCTGCCACTGCTTCTTGCTGTTGCTGTTCTTGCCGCAGAGCCAGCAGTGGTAGCCCATCTGGGGACACAGCCACCATGGGTGCCCCCTCCTCACACCTGAGCCCCGAGGCTGAGCCCCTCCCCAGTCAGGCCAGAGCACAGCCCCAGCACACGCGGGGCGTTACCATGATGTCGGCGTAGTCCGTGGGCATCTGGATCTGCTTCTCCCCTTCCCGGGAGCTGATTGGGGTCCCTTCCCCCGGCTTCCCTGGGTTGTGTTTCTTCAGCCACATGTCGTAGGTCTGCTGCATGTCCAGGACTGGTGGGAAATAGGGGACAGAGTGCATGGTGAGGGGAAGCTCCATCCATTCCGCCCTGTGACCCCCGCTGGATGGGAGAACTGGAGGTCTCAGGCCCTGCGGCTGGGCTGCCCGGTCAACCCCCAGAAGACCAGTGAGGGTGCGGCCTGGTGCGCCTGGAGAAGGGCCCGGTGCCTAAGGTGGTCTTGGGCCTGCTGAGGAGCTGGGATGTCCAGCAATGAGGGGACACAGGGCCAGGCCTCCATCCCACCCGCTCACTCTTGTTCTCCTTCATGAACGTCCACATGTCCCTCTCCTCTGGGCTGTGTGCGAAGGAGCAGTTCCCCACATACTGGCACTTGCGGCCATTCTGCGCGTGGATGCAGAGCTGTGGGATGGGCGAGGGGAGAGCCTGCTGAGTCCCGCTGGGTTGTGCCACTGCCCCAGCCGGAGGGCAAGCCCTCCTGGGGCCCCATGGCACCCCACCCGAGGTCCCGCTGCCACCCTTCACCCCACTGCAGCGCTCACATCGTATTGCTGTGGGAAGTTGCGAATGGATGGCAGTGGCCTCACAGACACCCATTTCCTCTTGGCCTTGGACATCACCAGAAGGACCCGCCGCTCCTTGGTCCAGCTGTGGGACAGAACAGGGGGCTACTTGGGGAGGGCTTGGGCAGAGCCTCAGACTGTGTGACTTCCACAGAGAGCCACAGCCTCCTCACTTGTGGTGCTCAGGGGCCCCCAACCAGCCCGCACCCCACTCACCAGTGCCGGGCCTTGGCACTGCAGTACTTGAGGTCTTTGTCAGGCTCCACCACCTGTCCGTTCCTCCAGCACTGGCCGCACACAAATTTCATCTGCAGGTCAAAGGTGCTGGGCCCATGTGTCCGTGGGGCACCCTGTGGGCAGAGGAGCTGGTGAAGCCACAGGCACCAGGGCTGAGGCCCTGAGGTCCATCATGAAGGTGGCCTCTGGGAGCATTAGGGCTGCCCAGAGCCTTGGAATGGGCCAGTCCATTACAGCTTACCAGTGGGAAGTGACACCCAAACTCCAGGCCCACGGCCTCTTAATGTGGAAGCGAGGCCTGGGATGAGGCTCCTGACTCCTGATCCAGTTCTCTCTGCCTTAGCTGGCTAGTCCACATGGGTCTGCTCTGCGGGGCTGCTGGCATTTCTCTGGGCACAGCATGAGACCTCATGCCTCCCTGCCTTTGCACATGCTGTTCCCTTTCCTGGAATGCCATTTCTCTGTTCTTCATTAGGTTTGTTCTAGAAATTTTCAAAACTCAGCTCAAGCACCTCCTTCAGGAAGCCTTCCTGGAGCTCTCCTAAGTGGCAGGTGCCCATCCTCTGAGCTCCCCATAGCACCTAAACTACTTCATATTGATTGACTCATCTAGTTAGGAGGGCTGGGCCTGATGGAGAGCAGGGCCCAGAAGGTAGAAAGCAGGGCCAAGAAGGTGGAAAGCCACCTGCAGTGGGTGGGGATAGAGGGGCCTGCGATGGGCAGTGGGACAGACTTCTGGGCAGCCCTGGACACTCTAAGGCCCCACAGTGTTCATTCCCCGTCCTCTGCCCAGCCTTTCCTTTGTAGGCAGGATTTCCTGCTCTTCTGCACCCCTGGGTGAGGGTCGGGGGCAAGAGGTGAGAAAAGTGCCCACCCAGCCTTGTCTCCTACAACCTAGCTGCCCCCTCCTGTTAGCTAGAGCCTCCTATCCTTCCTGGAGTCTCAAGATACAGGGCCACCCCTCCAGGCAGCACTCTCTCTCCAGGCTGGCTGGTACTTGTCCCCTGCCATAGATGCACCCGTGGCCCCGGCACTGCCCAGCCCAGGGGCTGCCCTGGAGCAGGAAGGGATTCTGTCCTTGTGTGTTGACTGACCCCTGGCCGGTAGCTGGAAGACTGCAGCCTGGCTCGGCCCCAGGATAACACACACATCGTCCCAATAAAGCCACAGACTTATCCCTGGGACATGGCCTGTGCTAGGGTGAGCAGGTTTGACTGCATCACTATTAACTTCTAGGTGTACCACTGGATTCTCACCTTTTCACAGGGGAGCTATGTGGGGCAGGAGGGGTGCTGTGGCTTAGCCACTGTGTGAACAAACTGCCACACCAGGTCACTTGTCATAATGGCCCAGTCTCACCTCTTGCTGCAGCCCTGGGAGTATGTGGGATCATTCCCATTTGACAGAGCAGAAGCACAGGCTCAGGGAGGTTACTAACCCACCCACAGGTAAGTGGCCTGAGGACAGGGACCTGGCGTGAGGTGGGTGCTCATGCTTCTTTGTGGGATGGCTGTGTCCCAGGCACTGGCCCAAGCAACTGTACCACGGCACCTCATTCTTGGCCCCACCCTATGATGGCAAGCAAACAAGACGCCCATTCCCGGGTCAGGACCAGGCCTGGCACGGAAGCCCTGTTCCAGAGCCAGGCCCGAGAGAGGCATCTTGGTGAGGAGGGTGGGGTCTGGCAGCAGGAGGGGGTGGAAGCCTGTCATGGTACCCCTGGGCAGCTGGGAGAGTACCCAGTCCTGGGGACCCTGGCAGCAGTCCTGGGCAGGATGGGGGGTCAGAGGGATAGGAGGCGGCAAGGATTCAGTGTTTTCTCTCTAGAAGACAATGCTGCAGGTCCAACCTTAGCCCCTCACTGGTGCTCAGCTGGGCTCCCAGCCAGGAGCAAAACTAAACCTCTTGGGACAGGGATGGAGGAGGGGAGCAACCAGGAAGAGGGGACAGAAAAAGACCAGACACAAGGGGGCTAGGAAGAGAGAGGCAAGGCACAAGGGAGCCGGGCAGCCCTGTTGACCGCCCAGCCTGCCCTGCTCCCTGGCTCACTGCCACACCCAGGCTGGCCTCAGGATGGGCCAAGGGCCCAGTGTGCTCCCATGTTGATCAGTGGGTGGGCCTGGCAAAGTAAGGGAGTTGTCCCTCATGTGTGGATGGCACAGAGGAGTCATATCATAGCTGCCATCTCCTGTGCCCTGAGACCACCCCGTCTGTCCCCACTGTCATCTAAGTTACAACCACCCCTACCTCCTGGGGCAGGTGTGAGGATTGGGGATGGCACAGGGCCAGTGCAGAGCCGGGACCCAGCGAGCTGCAGGGTGGTCGGCTCCTGGGAGTCCCACACCTACCCTGGGAGATGGCAGGCAAGACTATGGTCCCCGTTATACGGATGAGGAACCCTCAGGGGTGAAGGGCATGGTGCAGGATGGAGGGAGCAGAACAAACTCCAAACAAGACATCAGAGAACCTGGGATTTATTCCACTACGTGTGCCCCTGGGCAGGTCTGAGAATGCTCGGAGCCTCCCTGCCCTCATCTGCAAAAGCCACGATGCCACAGCTCAATCTTCAGGACCAGGGCGAAGCTCAAGAGGGATGGGGGGGTGACACAATCCGTGGATGAAATTTTGAGGAAAATCAGGGTATTTACATAGTCTCAAGTATCTCCCCAAAAGATATTTATTAATTACAAAGGGAAAAACTATAACTTCACAGTGGCACCTTATATCAAGTTATTAGCAGTAAAAGGACAAATCAGATGATGGCCTCGTGGTGAGTGGCCCGAGAAGGACACCACATCACCCTGAGGTTTGAGGAACCATTGGACAATCCCAGACGGACAGGCCTTTTACAAAGCAACCGGCTCTTCACAAATGTCAAGGTCATGAAAGATAGAAGGACTGAGGAACTGCTCTGCATTAAAGAAGACATAAGGGACACAGTGGGTGAATGCTGTGTGTTACTCGGGACTTGGGACTGATTCACAGAATCTGACAGGAGGACGCCAGAATCTGAACCGTTACACCAACGTTGCTTTTGTGATGTTGATAACTGTCCAGTAAGGGAGTGTTTTTATTTTTAGGAAATACACACTGAAGTATTTAGGGCTAATGGGGCATCGTGTCTGGAACTTATTTTCAAATAGTTCACACAAAAAGTGTGTACATTTCTGTACATAAATGTGTATGTGTAAGTACACACACATACACACAGGACAAAGTGAGTGTGGAATGTGGTAAATGCTCACTTCTAGGGAATCCAGGGTATACACATATTCGTTATACCATTTTTACAATTTTCTGGTAAATCTGAAATTATGCCCAAGTAAAGGGATAAGGCCTGACCCCACCCCCATCGCCAACCCGGGGCCTTACCAAACTGCTGCTGGCCTTCCCCGCGTGGGCTTCCATCTGCTGCCAGTATTTCTTGGATTCCTGGACGATATCTTCATGGGTCATGCCTAGGAAGGGTGAGAGCAGACATGGGTGTCCCTGAAGGAGCTCAGAGAGGAGGGGCAGGGATCTGAGAGGTGCTGGTGCCACCCCAGGCCAGGTGGAGGGGCCCCTTCCCCAGTGAGGCCTGCCACAGAAAAGGCGGGGTGCAGGGAAACCGCCACGGCCTCTGGGCCTGTTTGTTCTGCGACTGGGACAGAGGCTTGCTCTAAGCCGCCACAGGCGCTGAGGAAATAAAATGCAGCCAAGAGTGGGAAATGTGGGACAGAGATGCTGGCTTGCAGCAGGGCATGGTGACTCCCTGACCCTGTGCCACTGTCCCCGTCTTGAGCCAGCTGGTCAGCACCTTGCCTTGACCCGTCTCACTCAGTGGGGCCTCGGCCTGACCCCTGCGTGCAGCCTCCAGCCCACTGGTTCTTAGGGCTCTGTGCCTGGCCCCAAGTTCACTGAGGGCCCCAAGTCATGCCTCTTCACTGCCAGTCTGGTGGCTCAGACCTTCCCAATCTGACTGCTGACACCGAGTCCCCCTCTGGGGTGCAGCTTGGAGCCTCTCCCACGAAGCCAACCCCCCTCCCATCCCTCTCCAGCCTTCTAGTCCCTTTCCCAGAACTGATTTCGCTTTAGACACTGTCCTGTGGATACTGCTCCACGGTGGCCACTCTGTCATCACCCACTGACTCTGGGCCAGCCACTGTGCCTGACATCTGTTTTCTTGCTGATGGTTCCCAAATACGCATCTCCAGCCCAGACCTCTCCCATGAACTTTCAGGGTGCGCATCCGGCTGCCTGCTCAGCATCTCCACTTGAAGTCCACAGGCAGCTAAAACTCCCCACATCCCACACTGGGCCTGGATGTGACCCCCAAACAACCTCCTACACCTTCCCCCTCTCAGGGCAGGGCAACCCCATTCTCCCAGTTACTCTGGTCAGAAACCTTGGAGTGGGGAGAAGTGAGTGTCCTGGACCAGGTGGAACACGCACTGCTTACACTGTCTGCCTTGCCCTCGCGTACACAGACCAGCCCTGAGAGCAAGGACCTCACTGGTTCTACTCAGTCCCGACACAGAGTAGGTGCTCAATGACTCTGTTAGGTGAGTGAGGGAGTGAAAGGGAGTGAACAGTTTTAATCCCAACTGTGACGCAGGGATGATCACCATTTCACAGATAAGCAAATGGAGGCTCAGTGATGGGGGGTGACCTCTGACCACCACCCAGATAGCCAACGGAGCAGGATCCCGGCTCCGCCTGCCTTTGCCTGCTCCCCTGGCAGTGCCCGGAGAGGGGGAAACGCAGGATCCTCTGAGCCTGGCAGCTCCCTGAGACTCAGCGGAGCCTTTGTGATGTTTAGGAAACCTCGGCTCCCTCCTCTGAACCGAAGTCCCTCTCCACCTGCCACCGGGCAGCCACCCACCGTGAGCAAGAGCCTGCCCCTGCCGGCGCCCACCTGAGTACTGCTGCAGCAGCCAGACTTTGAGCTCAATGAAGCTGTGGGCGAAGTGGCAGCTGTCCTCCCGCAGGCAGCCGTAACGCACCTCGTGGCGGCACACATCGAACTGGAAGTGCTCCTGGAACTGGCGGATCTTGGAGTACTTGAGGGAGGTGGAGCGGACGATGTGCACCAGGCACCTGAGGGCGTGTGGGGCACAATGCAGTCCGCAGCCCCCAACCTGCTGGGGCCGCTCTCCCCAGTGCGGGCAGGCTGAGGGGAGGGGCTTCTCCCGGGTGCCTCCTGCCCTGTGGACTGTCTACAACTCAGTGGCACAGGAGGTGACAGGTGGAGGTGCTACGCTCAGGCAGCCCTAGGCTAGAGCCCCAGCTGTGTGCCCCTATCCTGGCCTCAGTCTGGGGTGAGCTCAAGGATGGAGCTGCCCTCAGGAGCAGGACACCAGCTCCTACCTACTATGAGGCTGGGAGGAGGGAGCGCCAATGGCTGGGAGGAGGGGCATTTCCCTTGGGTTCCCCAGCCTAATGCTCCAGAACTGGCCTTGCACCCACAATAATAAAGCACCTCCTCTGGGCTAGTGATTTCAGTTATCCTCACAGCAACCTTGGAGACTTGGGATCGTCATCAACTGTACAGATGAGGAAACCAGGGTCACAGTGGCCAGAGGACATAGGACAGGCCACTGACCAGGCTGGGACTTGGACTCAGATCTGTCTGACTCCAGGGCCTGGGCTTCATCGTTCCCGCTGCAGCAGAGCCAAGGGGGTCAGAGGAAGCAAAGGTGGTGCCTGGCTTATCCAACCCCTCCCACTCTGTCCGACTCTGGTGTCATGAGAGTGGCGGCCACCGGTTGGGAGTCAGAGGTGTAGCCTCCCACTAGTCTGAAGAGTACTTCTGAGCCTCAGCTTTCTCATCTGTACAACACAGAGAGTAACTCCGCCCTCACGGGACTACAGAGATCATTCAGACACCCCAGAGAATGCTTGGAATACACATGCTCAAGACAGGTGGTTCTGTCTGTCCTTCCCAGGTGGATGCTGGATCTGAGTCCTAAATTCTGCCCCTTGCCTGGATACCCTAGGTCCACCCTCTGGCCTCAGCTGCTTCCCAGGCATCTGAGCTGCCCCAGGGAGCCTCTCCACGCACCCCCATGCCCCAGCCAGGCTGTGGGTCCCACTCACTTGTTGTTATAGAAGCTGTGCTTGGCAGCCAGGTTGGAGCAGACGGACGGAGAGTCCTTTGTGCCTTTGCTGATGATCCGGGGTTTACTGTCAAAGCAGATCTGCCCGGGGAGGGGGCAGGCTGGGACCCAGCATGGCCACCCGGGGTGGGGGGTGGACAGATGGGCCCCTGTAAGCCCTGCCTTGAGTACCTGAGTCTGGGAAGTGAGGAAGGGAGTCCCAGGGTCTGTGGCCCCTGCCTCTCTGGCTCTAGCTCGCAGGTAACCTGGGTTGGGCTCTCCCTGATCCCACCCCTCATTGGGTGGGGAGTCACCATGCCATGCCTAGGGCAGGGGTTACTCCATGCCTTTGAACTTTGGCTTCCTCAACTGTAAACTGGGGATAACCACACAGCGTCTGTCCCACAGGGTCACTGTGAGGCTCAAAAAGAATATAACCAAACTGCAAGTGTTTCATAAAGTACATGCAGCCGCGAGGCTGGGACCTGTGATACCTAGGCCCCCTGCACCCCAAGTCTGCCTGCTCTGAGTCAGAGAGAGGGGCTGGGTGTGCAGTGGATAGGGGTTAGGCTGAGCTGCACCAGACCCTGCCAGCAGCCTGGGCCCAGAGCTCTCACTCCACGGATCTGAAGCCGCCCATGCTAGGACTGGGTGGGGAGGCACGGCCCCTAAGGGTCCTCCGTGACAGCTCTGGTGAAGGAATTAACAACAGCCTGGAGGTGCTGGCTGGATCAGAGCTGGGCCTCAGAGGGTCTGAGGACACTCCAGGGAGGATACCGGCTGGACACATGCAGAGAAGGAGGCAGGGAGGTGCAGCGGGCACTGAAGTCAGCACAACTGGACAAGGCAGAGTGAGGAGGGGGCATGAGAACCAAAAACCTGGCGCTGAGCCTGGCCCACTGCGGCCGTGAGGGAAGGGGAGGTCTGGCCTGTTCCCCCTCCACAGTGAGGGGGCCAGATAGGCCTGGGCTCCAGCCTGACAGCAGCCTCTGAGCCTAACTTCCTAACAGTCTAAGCACCCACTGATCTAGGGTCAGGCCTCCAACCCCCCAGGTTCCAGGGCTGATGCTCCACGGCAGCATGCGCCAGGGCCCCTCCCCAGCCCTGTCTGTGCCATCGACCGCGGAGGCGGCCGGGGGGCGGGGGCAGGCAGGTACCTCGCAGAGGAAAGTGAAGATGCCCTGGTGCTCCTTAAGGAGCTTGGCGATGGTGAGGCTGCCGCGCTTGACGCCCCCCAGTGGGTCAAAGAGCAGGTCGCGGTTGAGGGTGCCCTTCCGCTCCTCGGTCCACACGTCGATCTCCTCCTGATGGTAGGCGAAGGTGCAGTTATCCCCGTACTTACAGTCCTGCTTGTTAATCATGTCTGCAAAGAGGCAACAGGACATACGTTCTGCCAGGCGGGAAGGCAGCCCACAGCGCCCCCATGACCACCGCTGCGGCCCGCGGGGGCCAGCGACCCCCCGACGGGGCTTGGACACATCTCTGACATGTGGACAGTGGCCTACCCACCTCGAGGACTTGGGAGGGGTGGCATCGCAGGGCTCAGGGAAAGCCCTTTCCAGGCCGGGCCCCCTCTTCGCTCTACACCTGAGTGGGTGGGGTGGGGATTTGCGTTTCCATCTCCAAAGCATGGCTATCACTGGGCTCCACCACCCAGTTTGAGGGTGCGTGAAGGGGGTACAAAAGGGCGACAATATGTAACACTTAACAGTATTGCGACTGTCACATATCACTATGCAGACGGCACCAAGATGCTTGGTTGAGGAATAGAAGCGCTTAAGGTACATGGTAACCATCCATTAAATTTCGACCAAGTTGACATGAGCCAGAAGTGAGGACAATGACATCAGAATAATTTTTAAAAGCTAACATTACTGAGCCCTTACTGTGGGCCCGTCCTAAAGCCTCCACATGGATTCTTCCCACATGGGTCCGACACGCAGGCAGTCCTGTGGGACCCCGCAGCAGTAACGAGCTAGTCTCCACGGACTGTCCGACCCTCACGCGCGGGAGCACAGGCCGCCAGCCCGAATGTAGCATCCCGAACATTCCCGCCCGTCTGCAGAGCTGCCAGGGTGGGAGATGCTCATTCAGATGTGAGAGTCAACCTCTGTGGCCACACCTGCTCTGTCTACCTCGGTCCACCTGTGACGAAGAGCAGAGCAGCAGCCTGGTGTGGGAAGAGCCGGCCCTGTCGCAGGCCACCCACCTTTGCACAGGTAGTAGGAGCCCACGAAGCTGGTCTTGGTGGGCCGGGGCCGGATCCGCTTCCAGGTCTGGTCCTCGGAGCTCCGGAGCCGGCCGAGCAGGATGTCCCGCTTGCACTTATGCTCCAGGCCCTCACGGTAGGTGTAGTCGCCAGCCCTGGGGCCTGTGCGTGCAGGGTGGATGGGGACTGTGACTCCGGAAGCAGAACTGAAGGGTGACGGCTGAGGGACCCACGCCGTGGGAATCGACCTCCTGCCTAAACACCTACCTCCTTCCCCTGGGCCTCCGCCGCGTCCTCCCACGCCATATGCCCCCTGGGGCCTGAGGCGGGGGGAAGGCCCTTCAAGGAGCCGCTTCTCAGCACCCTCCCCTTTCTACCTGAGCATTTTGGTGTTTCCTAGGATGAATTACGAGGACAGTGCCCAGCCGAGAGCAGCCTCCACAACACCTCCCTTGTGCTCCTGCCCCAATGGCATTGCCCAATTCACCCTCCCTCCCCTGCTCCCTTTTCTCTTCTTGGTCTTCTCAGATCTGCTGGCCAAGGGCCTCCTCTCCCCAGACACTGCAGTGGGGTGATCTCCTTAAGGGGACCAAGAGGAAATGGCCCCTGTGGGGCCCCATGTGCTCTGGCTGCCAGCACCAGGTGTGCACCTGGGCCTTAGTCGGCTTCCCCAGGGCAGGGGCAGTGGCATGTGGACCAGGGAGGTGGTCAAGGAGGAACTGCCTCGTGGCACAGCCATCCAAAAGGTGGCATTCTGCTCTCCGTCTCCACAGGTCCATAGGAGCTCTGGTGGAGTGACTCTCAGTCAGGGGTGACGTGTGTGTGGGTGGGGGGAGGTCCTGCAGCAGGTGGATGACAGGACCTGGATGACCTCTAAGGTCCTGTCAATTCCAATACCCTGAGATGGAGAATTCTAGACTGCTAAGATTTTAACTCTGGGATCCCAAGAGAATATAATTCTAGAACTTCAGGACAAGGATTCTGGTAAATGAAACACTGAGTCTTAGAGTCTAGAATTTTGAGATTCTTGGTGTGCTGAAATTCTTGGTGTGCATGGCTCAGTGGTTGAGCACTGACCTAGGATCCAGGAGATCGAGGTTCCATTCCTGGTCAGGGCATGTGCCCAGGTTGCGGGCTTGGTCCCCAGTGGGGGACATGCAGCAGGCACCCGATCAACGACTCTCATCATTGATGTTTCTATCTCTTTCCCTCTCCCTTCCTCTCTCTGAAATTAATACTTTTTTTTTTTGGAAAATTTTAAACAAAAATTACCTACCAACCTTGGACATCTATTCTGAACTGCCTCCCTTGGATTTGGGGTCTGGAAGATGAGGAAATATCTCTCCCAAACTCCTGCCCGCTGGGTGCTGGGCAGGCCTTGAAGTCACCCAGTGACCCTCACTCAGGTGGAGCACGGAGAGGTTGGAGAGGTGCCGGCTGCATTCCCACCGGCAGATGGGTTTTGCAGCAGCCAGCTGGGTTCTGGACTCGGCACTGGCCTCTGGGCTGCAGGGCGGCCATGACGCTCACCAGCAGTGCCAGCAGTGCCCCTCCCTGTCCTCCAGCCTTCCTGGCGCTTCTGAAAGCCCCTAATTCCCACGTTATATCCCTGTCTGCTCGACATCCCCGAGGGGCTCCTGTTTCCCGTGCTCATCTCTGACTGGGACACTAGAATCCGTCATTCTGGCAGTCCACGCTCCTGAGATCCCCAGCATCTCTGGGCACAGGGGTGGAGTATGAAGGTGCACATTACCTGTTTTGGGGTAGCAGAGCTGGCAGGCCTGCTTGAACTCATGGGTGGCAGCCAAGGGGTTCTTGATGAGCAAGGCGGTATTGGGCATAGAGGGCTCTGGCTGTGACAAGAGGAAATTGGCCATCTTGGGCACTGGATGACAGCTGGAGCCACCAGGGCCAGCCTGGGCACCAGAAGTAGGGGCCTCTATGACCCTGCGATCCCATCCAAGAGCAGCACTGTAGCCCAGGACCCTCCCTCTTCCTCTATTCTCCCAGCTGGGGAGCTCCTTATAACACGATCCAAGAATTCAGAACATCAGGACTCGACCAGCCTTATGGGACTGTGAGGGTGACAATGGTCTTGCTCTGGAGTCTCTCCTCGAGTAAATGCCCAACACAAAAGCAGAGAAATAGGAGTGGCCCCAAAGGAGGCCTACACACAAGCTGTCCCCCACCTTCTACTTCCCAAGTCCCCACAAGGATAAGAAAGGTTAGGTAACTTCCCTGGGGCCACACGGCTAGCGTCTAGCCTGAGGCATGAGTTCAGGCTGCCTACGTCCTGGTCAAGTGCCCTCCTACACTCAGAACCTGGCTGAGTCCTGACACCAGGGATGTTACTAACCCTGGAGAAGTTGCTTAGCCCCTCTGAGCCTCAGTGTCCTCTCTTGTCAGACCCCGGACAAGAGACCAATTCACAGCCCCATAAGGCTGGTCCAGTCCTGATGTTCTGAATTCTTGGATTGTGTTATAAGGAGCTCCCCAGCTGGGAGAATAGAGGAAGAGGGTCTGCTCACCCTCCCACCACACAGCTCCATTTGGAAGGATGAGAAGAGACCATCGCTGGCCTGTCTGTTTTAAGGGCCCCTCCTTGGGGGATGCAGCCCCTTGTCCCAGGCAGAGGGCTCACCCCCCACCCCCAAGTCCACAGCCACTCGCCTGCCACCCCCGGGAGGGCATGCGATGCCAGGCCACCAATCCTCACCAAGTCACTCACCGAGGGGGCTGGCTTCTGGGTACTGCTGGGGGGACGATGGTCCTGTGAATTGGTGTCCTCTGGGCAAGGAGAAGACACGGGGTTACCACCCTGCTCTGAAGGGTGTGAGGGGCCCTCCGAGGACCCTCCATCTTTCTAACCCAAAGAAACCTCCCAGGCTGTACAGCTTCTCCCATTCATGCTGATCCCCTAACTCTAGCCCCACAGGGAGAGTCCCAGCCTGAGCATGTCCACCTGTGCTTACATCTTCACACCCCCACTGTCCCCAGGAGAAACCCGAAGCACCTCTGCTTGGCTCACAGGTCTCCCAAGACCAGCTCAGGTCTTTAAGGCCCCCAACCAGCCCTGCCTCCTGCTCTGCTCATCTGCCTTTGGAGGTGTCCCTCAGTCACGCAGGCCTAGGTTGAACTGCTCCCTCTGCTGGCAGAGGACCCCCTTCAAGAGGCGCCATCACCTCCTCCCTTGGCCCTGAGGCTGAGTGAAGCCCCTCTGTGTTCCTAGAGCCCGTGAATTCCCCTCGGCTGTGAGCTCTCTGGGCTACGTCTGACTGTGGAAAGCCGGTCCTGTAATGGCCCAGATGGGCCTGTTTCCTCTCTGGGTTCCTGGCACCCAGCTCAGAGTGTGCTGAAGGAGCCCATGGCCTTGAACCCCTTCCCCCAGCCTCAGGATCATCCCTGTGGGATCACCCCGGTTTAGCAACCCCAGGGCCCTGGAGGCTGGGCAGACAGCACCAGCCCGCAAGTCTGGAGTCCCGCCTATCCCAGCTCTGCTGTTCGACCTTGAACCAGATACCTGCCTGACACATGCTGAGAGCTGCAGGAGACACAGCACCTCAGAAGACATGGCCCTGGACCATGACCGGGTGAAGGACCTGGGCTTTGGCAGAGCAGAGCTGTAATCCCAACTCCATTCTCCGGAGACTGGAGCTGGGGATAAGGGGTGACTGTGCCCACCCAGTCTCACCCATGAAGGAGTTGGGCTTGTCCAGGGAGCCCCGGGTCGACCCGAAGCTGTCTAAGGCGTCCAGCCGGGTCTCTGAGTACGGCAGCAGGTCCAGGGAGTCCAGTGCAGAGCCTGGGGGTTCAAGGGCATCCAGCACAGAGGCAGCCAGCTTCTTGGAGGGGTCCATGACGAGGCCAAAGGAGGCAGGGGGCAGCGGGCTGGAGACGGGGATGGACCCACCCACTACAGGGGGCAGCAGTGGGGTCCCACCAGGGAACACAGGTATCAGCTGGGGCAACTCGCTGGGCACACCGCTGCCAGGCAGGCCACCCTGGACCAGAGTCTGCAAGGTGGAGAACAGAGGGGTTAGAGGAGAGCTTGACAGCCTAGACCTGGGCACAGTCGGGCACTGGGGGCAAGCCATCCCTCCGTGCCTTAGCCCTGGCCAACCCACAAGGTGAACCAGGAATCTTCACCGTCCCTTCGGGCTGCACATTCTGCATCTTTGAGTTTCTATCCCAAGCATGTCCCTTTCCCTCCCAAGGCCTGTTTCCCCGCCGTGACATGGAGATTGGCCCTTCCCTCCACCTGTCGTGGGACCTGAGGATGAGTGTGATGGAGCTCCGGGCGGGACAGGGACCAGGCAAGCAGAAGGGTGGCAGCATGGCTCACCAGTGAGTCCAGAAGGGTGTCCAGCTCAGGACCAAAGACGTCCCTGTCGGAGAAGTCATCCAGGCCCTCGGTGCTGGGCAGGGCCCTGCTGCTGCTGTCCAGGGGGGCCAGCAGGTCCAGAACATGCGGGAACATGGGCATTGTAGGGGTAGAGGGGAGGAGGGCCGGGGAGCCTCGCAGGTCCACGTAGCAGTCTGTGGAGGGGGGCAACTCAGTAGCTGCAGGGGGTCCTGCTTGGTGGGAGTGGGGAAGGTCTCCCAGGGCCCTGGGTTCCTCATCCAACACCTTCCCTCCTTTCCCCAGCTCCTGCCCGAGGCCGTGCCTGCCCCGCTGGCCTGACCCCAGTGGCAGAGGGTCCTTCAGTCCTACAACACGTTCCTGATGGGCCTGGCTCAGTGCCTGAATGCCTTATCTCTGAGTAAGCAGTGCCCTCTCAAGTGGCACTTTTAAAGTGACCCTTCCTGGAAACCAGTGAGGAAAAATGACAGAGGAGGACTTTGAGAGAGGTGTACTCTCCGGAGTAGGGGCCTGGAGTGGAGAACATGGGACCAGCACCACCCCACGTGAGGCAGTCCCTGCCCTCCCAGGCTGGAGGGCTGCTTCCCCGCCCTGCAGGGTGTCTTCCCTAACCCACTATTTGCTTTCATGATTCAGGGAGTCCCCAGGGCAGGGAGCCCTCAGGAGGCCTTGTCTGCAGCTACCCTGCCCCCTTGCATCAGGGACACTACCTGTTTCGATGTCATCTATGGACCCCAGTCCATTGGAAGTTCCCTGTGGAGAGGAAAGACATAGTGGGTTAGGCAGACACTGTCTGGGAGGCCTCGGTGCCCAGCATTCAGACTGTCACCTGGGCCCGAGTGACTACTGCTGATACTAACCACGGGACTGGACAGTATGGTCAGGAAGGCACCAGAGTGTGGATCTGGCTGTGTGTGTTGTGTGTCTGGATCTGGCTGTGGGGGGGGATGTGGTGTGTAAATCTGGGGCTGTGTGTGTGTGTATATGTGTAGTATGGTGTGTGGGTCTGGCTGTGTGCGCTGTGTGTGTGGTGTTATGTGTAATGGTGAGTGGATCTGGCTGTGTGTGGGGGGGATGTGGTGAGTGAATCTGGCTGTGTGTGTGTATATGTGTAGTGTGGTGTGTGGGTCTGGCTGTGTGTGCTGTTATGTGTCATGGTGTGTGGATCTGGTTGTGTGTGTGTTGTGTGGACCTGGCTATGTGTATTGTGTGTGTAGTGTGTGTGTTGTGTGTGGATCTGGCTGTGTGTATTGTGTGTGTAGTGTGTGTGTCATGGTGTGTGGATCTGGCTGTGTGTGTGTGTGTGTGTGTGTGTGTGCACGCATGCAGCACCACACTGGTGCACTAAAGCAGGCTCTGACCTAGTCTCCACCATGGAGTCCACTCTGCTTTGATTTCTCACAGATCCCCATCCCTGTGACCAGCCCTGGTCATTGTGCACGTGGTGGGGGCCCCAGCAAGGTTGCACAAGGGGTGAATGGTTTGCGAGGGGCTGGGGTGCCCAATGCTATGCATGGCACCATTTGTGGTCCCCTGGCTGCAGACTCAGCGGACATGAAGGGCTGGCCCTCTTATAGCTGGGGATTCTACCCGCATTTTCCATGGTCCTTTGGCCATGGTTATTCAGTCATTCAACGAATATCCAGAGCACCAGCTGTGTCCACCCAATGCAGCTCTGCTTGCTATGAACAGGTGCTATGTCGTGTACTCGCTCACTGGCCTGCGAGGACCCTGGAGGCAGGCCACCCCATCCCTGGCCCCACTGAGCTGGGCTGCATGGGATGTGGAGTGAGCACCAACTCTGCCTCGGGCGCCACAAGCTAGCTTCCCAGGGTTGCGCTCAGTTCATCCATGCAACCACCTAGGAACTGAGCACAACTGTCTCCATTTTAGAGAGGGCACCCAAGGCTCAGAGAGTTGACATAATTTCCTCTCGGTCATGCCACCAGTGAGCAGAGGCCAGGCCCGTCTGGCTCCAAAGTGGTGCCATGTGGAGGCACAGAATAGAGGAGACCACAGCCCCTGTTCTCAAATGAGCTTCTCTCGAAGCTGAGGACATACACGCGCATGTCACCCAATGCGCATGCAGAAGGAGGGGAGAGTGGGGTGGGAGGCTAGAGCCAGGCGGTGGCCGGGCCCGAATGCCGGGCTAAAGTATGCGGATGCTGATTAATCACGTTACTTTTAAACAGATACTTCAATAACCTCTGAGGGTTTCTAAGTGAGGAGAGACCCACTGGGCTGGCTTTGGAGTTCACTGTGCAGCAGCACTATGAGAACAGGGAGGGGAGTCTGGACAGTGTTGGGGGACAAGAAAGGAAGGCCAGCCATGATTTGGAAAAGTGGGATGTGGCCTGAACCAGGGCAGTCACTGCAGGAAAAGAAAGAAGAAACAGGGACAGCCCATCACGTACCCAGCCACGGTCATCCCAGAGTTACCCTCTAATGCACAATCATGCCACTATCCATGAAAACAAAAAGGCTCCAGTCTCTGGGGCTCCAGGAATGAGTCTGGGGCTCCAGTAGGAGTCCCTGAGATCTGGGAACTCTGGATAAGATCTGTCTGAATAACTCCCTGTCTCTCCATCACCTCTGGTACAACGAAGGAGGAACCTTGCACAATCCCCTCCAGCCTGCCTGGCCTTCTGGCTGTTCTCAGACACTGGGCACACCTGCCTCAGGGCCTTTGCACTGGCTGTTCCCTCTGCCTGGTCCCCCAAAACTCATCAAGGCTTATCCCTCATCTCCTTTAGGTCTTTGCTCAACTGTCTCCTTCTCACTGAGGCCTTCCCTGCTCACTCTTTAAATCTGCACCCTCCCTCCCAGTAGCTCCAGCACTCCCCAGCTCCCTTCTACATAACACTGATCACTTATTTATTACCTTTTGTTTATCACTTTTTGTTTATTTCCTCTAATTAAACTGTAAATTCTATGAGGGTGGGGCTCTTTGTCTGTTTCTCTCTGCTTGATCCCCAGAGCCTAGATCAATTATATGTTGGGTACACAGCATTCAATAATTATCTTCTAAATTAACAGAATCAATGCCTTCCCAACATTCTTATGAGAAGACAGCTCCTCACCAGGCACTAGGTAGTCTCGCTTCTATCTACTGTTCCAGCCCCACTGGGGCCCTGCCTCCCCTCCGCTAGGTCCCTTCCACATTCTGAGCTCCTTCCAGCCTCAGGGCCTTTGCACGTGCCTGCCCCTCTGTCTGGAATGCTATTTTACCCTTACATCCTACCCTGCCTACACCTTAACCTTTAGGCCTCAGTTTAAAGGTCATTGATGCCCAGTCTAAATCAGGCCTTCCCTTTCCAATGCCCATACCTCCCCACCCTCTGTCTTTATGGCTCTCATCATGGTTTATAACCAGAAACTATCAGGCTAGTGTCCACCTGCCCTGGGCTGGGATCTCTCTGAGGGCAGGGACCATACTTATTCGGTTCACCATGTATCCAGCCCCAAGCTCAGTGCCTGTCACATACTGGATAAACTCAGAAAAGGCACCTAACTTCTCTGTGCCTGTTTCCTTTGCCATAGGGGGAAATAGAGCCTCCTTCAAGGCATGGTTGTGAAATTATTTGGGACCTTTCATTCTTCATTCATTCACTGCTATGGTCTGAATGATTATCCACCCCAAATTTATATGTTGAAATTCTAACCCCCAAAGCGATGCAATTGGATGAGGCCTTTGGGAGGTGATTAGGTCACGAGAGTGGAGTCCTCCTGAATGGGATTAGAGACCCCAAAGAGATCTTACCCTTTCTGCCCTCTGAAGTTACAACTAGAAGGTGCCATCTATAAACCCGGAGGTGATTCCCCACTAGACACCGAACCTGCCAGCGCCTTGATCTTGCACATCCCAGTCTCCAGGATGAGAGACAATGGTTGTTTACAAATCACCCAGTCTATGGCCTAAACATTCATTTATTTATTTTTTGTACACTCAGTATGTGTGAGGCTAATAATTTCTGATTACAAACCAGATGAGATCACACCTGCCTCCCTGCAGCCTGAGAGGTCCCTAAGGGCAGAGACACGGGTAACTCAGCCCTGGCACAGCAGCCAGCCCGGGGGTCCCAGACGTGCTGAGTGAATGAATGGAAGTGCTGTAATGCCCTGGAGGGAGGCCTGCTGCTGCCTTGCTGTGTGACTGTGGCCCAGTCCCCTGCCCAGTCTGTGCCTCAGTCTCCCCTTATGTCTAACACGGAGGCAGGACATGGGCTCCACCAGTATCTTATCGCCTGTTCTTCATCTCCCAGAATGCCTCCAAGTCCAGGCCATTCCTGTGCGGTGAGTGGTGGGGGTCGTGCATGTGCTGGGCTGACCACCACCCGCAGGACAAGGCCTGAGTGGCCTGGCCCCACTCACCTTTCTTCCTACTTCCTTATTTCCATCCTTCCTGCTGTCTTTGTTTCCTTTCTCAAGGTCCCACAGGCTAGCCCTGACGGTTCCCCTGCAATGACCACTCCCACCACCGGCAGCCACAGCCTGTCCCCACACTTCGCCCCTGTGATCACAGGAGGCACCTCCTGGGAGGTAGAGAGCTGTACATCCCAGAGCTGTCCTCGTGAGCCTGACTCGGGCCCAGGCTGTCAGGCACCCCTCTTCCCAGAGCAGGTGCCTGGCTCGTAGCAGTGGGGACAAGGGTAGACGGAGCCCGACCCTTCGGTCTGATGCCCCTGCACCTGCTGCCTGAGGTCACTTATACCCCAGAGAGTGGATTCAAAGCTCTCTTGATGGATGAACCTAGAGGTGGGGAGGGAGGCTTGGGTCCTGGCCCCATCCTACCTGATCTGCCACACCAGCTGCAGTGCCGTTACTGAGCAGAGAAAAGGTTTCCAATTCCTGCCAGAGATTGGAGAGAGGTGGGAAGAGATGAAGATCCTGGAAAGATGCTCAGGGTCCCATGAACCAGGGCAGCGGAGGGGCCCAACACAGGCGGTCGGGGTCTGTGGTGCCCTCCAAGGCTTCCTGCCCCTGGCCTGCCGGGAGTCAACTGCACTCTCTCTGGGTCATATTAGGGTGCCTTCTTCCTGCAACCATGACCGGAACAGAGGACTTCCAAGCACATGCCCCCACAGTGTGCCAGGCATGAGACCAGGTGCCATCTCACTCTCATTCTGATCCCCCATGAGCCCTCGGAGGTGGGCATAACTGTCCCATGTTCTAGGTGCAGCAAGTAAGGTAGAGAGAGAACTGACTCGCTCAAGGTCATAGCAGAGACTCGAGTCATACCCTTCCTACGTGTAGCTTCCCGGCACACGGCAGATGCCAAGTGAACATACATGGGTTTGGACAAACCAAACAGATACCGACATTTCAAATATGCGCCACACGGGTGTTATTTGAGGACATAAGGCTGAAGGACGCCACTGTCAACTGAGGCCACCTCCGGGTGTGAAGTTGTCCAAGGCAGGGGAGGTAACGGGTTTTAACAGCTGGTGTCTAAGGTGAGTGGAGGCTCTGGCTGTTCTTTCCTTTCCCTAAAGGTTCTGAGAGTCGGTCCAGGGCTCTCAGCCAAAGAGAGGGAAGATCACCCGCTGTTACTCCCTTCTGCCCTGGCCTGACCTGCTTCCCCCAAAGGCGCTGGTTCCCCTCTTCAGATCTCCCCATCTCCACCCCTGCCGACCCCCCAGCACCCAGAGCCCACCTACCTGGGGCCTCTTATACGCCTTCCGAACTCGCAGCCCAAGCTTCTGAGCCAGCTCCTGACCAAGCTGAGTCACGCTTTCATCCTGGGAAGACAAGACACGGGGCAGGTTAGTCGGCCTGGCTCACCAAGCTGTGCTGCAGACACCCTGTGCAGCCCTTCTGGGGAGCCCACTGCCACCTCATGTTACAGACGGGGAAGCAAGCCCCCGGGATGGGACGCTGGCTGCCCAAGTCACACAGCTAGAGTGGTGGGGCTGGGTCCAGAAACCCTTGCTTCTGTTTTTCCTTTTGTTGTAAGAGGGGGAAAGGAACAATCTTTGTTTATTTTAATACTATATTTTTAAATTTTCGTAAGTAAGCAAGTAATAGTATCACTGTGGAGGCTGAAATGTGAGAGAGCAAGCGCTGCCCCGGATACCCACCCTCACCCTGGGCTCCTCCCCAGAGGGAGCACAGCTTGTTGGTCTGACGTGTTCCCTACAGATGTTTTCTAGGAATTTACACACATGCATGTGGACCTATAAAGAACGCTTAGCTTTGCCCGGGCCAGTGTGGCTCGGTTGGTCGCTGTCCTGTGCACCAAAAGGTGGCTGGTTCAGTTTCCAGTCAGGGCATGTGCCCGGGCTGCAGGCTTGATCCCCAATGGGGGGGGGGGAGTCAGCCAATCGACGTTTCGCTCTCACATTGTCTCTCTTTCTCTCTCCCTCTCCCTTCCTCTCTCTCTCTCTAAAAATCAATAAAAAATGTTTTTAAAAAAAATGCCTGGTGTTGTTCTGTGGGATTTTCTCTTTTCTTACACAAGTGGGGTCATATTATACCAATTGTTCTACAACGTGCTTGTTTCCCCAAACAAGGTCCTGGAACTCTTTGTAAGCCATGGATCACGCACAGGCCCAGAGCGGTGAGGACCGGTGAGGTTTAGAGCATGCCTTGCCCGCAGTTAGTGCTCAGCAACAGTACCCGGCACTCCTCCCTCCCTCCAAGTCTGTTTTACTATACGTGTGCCATGTGCCAGGCACAGGCTGGGAGCCGGAACACCAGTCACAGGGCAGACAGGGCCCAGGCCTCACGGAGGTTCCAGTCGAGTGGGGGAGACCAATCAGCAAGCAAAGGAACGGTGACTGTGGCCTGGGCACGAGGGGCCATGGGGATGCTGTGATACCCTGTGCACCGGTCCACCTCCCGCCTCACTGACGAGCTCCTGCAGCCCAGGGCCAGGCTCTTGGTAATTTCTGGTCCTGGTGCCCAGCACGAAGCAGGGTTCAATCAGGATTGGCCCACAAAGGCTGGAAAATGGGGAATTCTCCAACTCAGAGTCCGCAGCCCTCATCTGGGTACCCTCCTCAGGTGAGCTGCCAGCCCTCGCTGGGCTGTACAGTGGGGTAAAGCCACCGCCCTCCCAGGAGTGGGCAGCCACGACGGCTGGACCTGAGCCTGCTGTGAACGCTGGCAAATGCTGTGCGGACTGGGGACAACTGCCATGAGAAAGGTTCTCGTTGTGAACTACCCTGAAGTGGGGAAGCAAGAATAATACACAAAAAGTGGACTAACAGTGACTGTTTTCGGAACACTTACCGTGTCCGGCTATTGAGCCAACCGCCTTGTGTGATTTTCTGATTCCATCCTCAGCACAGCCCTATCATCACCCCCATTTTAAAAAATATATTTTTATTGATTTCAGAGAGAGGAAGAGAGAGAACCGGCTGCCTCCTGCACGCCCCCAACTGGAGTGAGGATGGAGCCCGCAACCCGGGCATGTGCCCTGACCGGGAATCGAACCGTGATCTCCTGGATCCTAGGCCGATGCTCAAGTGCCGAGCCACGCCGGCTGGGCCATCACCCCCATTTTACAGGGGTGTAAACCAAACTCAGAAGGGCTAAGCCATGTGTCTAAGGTCACATAGCTTATAGGTGGCAGATCCAAGATTAGGACCCAAAGCACCGATATCCCAGACCATCGGGCATGTGACTTCCTCTCTGCTCTGCTCGCCCAAATCCTTCTTGCTTCTTCCAGACCCACTCAAGCCCCGCCTCCTTCAGGGAGTCCTCCAGGATCCTGACCACTCCTGAGTCCTCTCAGCCCTTCCCAGGAAACATTTACCTATCCTCAAGCCCTCTCACACCCGTTATTTCAGGGATAAAGTAGGATGGGCACTTTATAGACATGGAGCTGATATACAGAGAGAGGAAGTGCTTTGCTAAGGTCATGCCAGGGGTCAGTGGTGGGGCCAGGCCTAGACCCCAGGGATGTTTCCATTCATCTCCTAGTAGACTGTGGGTCCCTGAAAGGCACAGACCTGGGTACTGTGTGGGCACTCAGCAAACACTTGCCAAACGTAGGGTAAATGGGGGGCGGGCATGTGCCCAGGCATGCGTGGGCCGGGGCAAGCAAAGCTCTCTATCGGTCATTTCCCGTTGTCTCTTCCCCAGCCTGGACATTAGGACCCCACACATGTGGTACCCCTTTTAGTCACACCACAACCCTGTACTCAGAACGTCTCACAGCTTAGGATCACGGATTCTAGAATCAGATTGCCTGGATTCTAATTTTAGCTCTGCCACCCCCTAGCAGTGAGTTGGGGAAGTTCCTTTCTCTGTCATCTTTGAGATGGAGATAATTGTATCTACCTCAAAGGGTTGTTTGTTGCACATGAGTTAATACAATGTATCTTTAGCAATGCCTCGCACACAATAGAGCTCAGTGTTAACAGCAGCATCTGCAGCTCCATTAACAGGAAAAACAGGCTCAGAAAGATGGGGCGGCTTGGTGTGAGTGAGGGCCAGTGCAGAGGGCTGGCACCCGGCCTCGGGGCCTTGGGACCTGGCCTCTGGTGTGGCCAGAGGGGCACAGAGCCATACTCACATGGGGCAGGGCAAGCGAGCAGCGGCTGCTGCACTCGTAGGCCTCCTTGTGGCGCCCCAGCTCGTTGAGGGCCCGCGCCTTGCGGAACAGCGCCCGGATGTTCTCGCTGTCCAGGCTCAGCGCCTTCTCGCTGTCCTCCAGCGCCTTTTCATACAGGCCCTGCCGGAGGGGAGCGGGTGCTCTGCGTCAGTCTCCTCCCCTCCCCCCCAGGTCTTTTGCCCCACCCTCCCCCGACTGAGGACCGTTCTCCCTTCCCTGCAGAGATGGAGGACCCGGAGGACCCGGCTTGGGGAAGCTGCAGAGCTCCAGGAAACAGCTCTGGTGTTCACCCTCTGGTCAAGGGCATCCGTGTGCCTCGCTGCAGGGGCTCCTAACTGGCACTGTCAGGACGCCGGAGGGGAAGGGCCTTCACATGCTACTGTGATGAGCCCAGTCGCTCAGGCACATCTATTCCGCATCTGCCGTTGGTTCAGAACACCACGGACTGAGCCCTGGCCGGTGTGGCTCAGCTGACCGGGCATCCTCCCATGCACCAACAGGCTGCTGGTTCGGTTCCAGCCAGGGCACACGCCCAGGTTGCAGGCTCGGTCCCCGGTAGGGGGCGTGTAGGAGGCAGCCGACCGGTGCTCCATTCTCACATCCATGTTTCCCTCTCTCTCTCTCCCCCTCTCCCTGCCTCTCTTGTTTCTCCCTCTAAGAATCAATAAAAGGTCTTGAATGATAAAGGCGCCTTTAAGAGGAAGTAAAATCATGAAGGCGGCCAGTGTACAGAGGAGCGTGAGCAGGCGCCTGGTACCCAGTTCACCCAGAACAGTCCCCTGTGGAGCCCTAGGAGCCCGCGGACGGCCTCCCGCAGGATCTGGTGAGGGCCCGAGTCAGCGAGTGCGCAGGGGACAAGGAGGAGGCTGGACGTGCAGAGAGAGAAGTGAGGGGAGGACGGGGGCGAGGGGCCCAGGAGGGAGGAGCGGGAGAGGCCAGAGGTTTGCACAAAGAGGCAGCGCGATGGGGAGAGGTTCTCAGCCCTGATGTCCACAGACTCCCGCCAACGCCAGGCCACCCCGAGGTTCTAACATAATCCATCTGGGGTAGGGCTTAGGCACCAGGGCCATTTTTAAAAAATGTTTCTTGCCGTGGCCAGTCTGGCTCAGTGGTTAGTGTTGGCCCTTGGACCAAAGGGCCCCAGGTTCAATTCCTGGTCAAGAGCACGTACCTCGGTTGCAAGCTCGACCCCCGGCCCCGGTCAGGGCTTGGGTGGGAGGCAGCCAATCCTTGTGTCTCTGTCACATCAATGTCTCTCTCTCTCTCTCACCTTCCTCCCTCCCCTCCACTCTAAAAAACCAATGGAAAAAATATCCTCAGGTGACGATTAAATAAATAAATAAAAATGTTTATCTAAAACACTTTTTATTGATTGACTGATTTTAGAGAAAGAAAAGGAGGGTAAGAAATGTCAATTTGTTGTCCCACTTATTTATGCGTTCGTTCGCTGATTCTTGTATGTGCCCTGACCGGGGACCAAACCTGCAACCTTGGTGTGCTGGGACAATGCTCTAACCAACTGAGCGACTCAGCCACAGCTGGGCACCAGAGTCATTTTTCAATTTTGTTTACTATGTATTAGTACTTTTTAAAAAATATATATCTTTATTGATTTCAGATAGAGGAAGGGAGACGGGGAGAGAGAGAGAGAAACATCAATGATGAGAGAGTCGTTGATTGGCTGCCTCCTGCACGCTCCCTACTGGGGATCAGGCCCCCAACCCGGGCATGTGCCCTGACCGGGAATCGAACCATGATCTCCTGGATCCTAGGTCGATGCTCAACTGCTGAACCACGCAGGCCAGGCCACGTATTAATACTTTAAAAGCTTTCCAGGTAAATGTGTTATGCAGCCAGGCTGAGAGCCAAGGGAATATATGGTGAGATTCAGACAGCAGGAGGTGGAGGAGACGGCCTTGCAGAGGCTCCCCGTGGCACGGGCCTGGCTTGTCTGGGCATCTGGGGACACAGTGATTAGGGTGGGGTAGGGGAGAAAGGGAGGGCACCAGGCTCACCATGGTGAAGTAGCAGGCGGCTCTGTTGACATGCAGCTTGCACAGCAGCTCCCGGGGCAGGGCCACCTGGTCGGAGGCGGCGTAGTCGGCCACATTCAGCCCCTCCATGTACTGCGCCAGGGCCTGCTTGCAGTCCTCCCGGAACAGGTCATTGCCCTCAGCAAACAGGTTCTGCACCAGCTTGAGCAGAAAGGCCTGCCCGGGGGCAGGTAGAGGGGCTCAGGGGGCTTTCTCCCTCTGGCCCAGCCCCGGCCCCTAGTCCCCTGCCCCCAGCTCCACACCCTCCTCTTTTGGACACCCCTGCCCTTCGCTTTCCCCAGCCCGGCAGCCGACACTCACCTCATACTCTTCTTGCTTTAGGGGTAGAGTCGACCTGCGGGAGAAGCAGAGGAAAATGAGGTGTGCGTGAGACCGCGGGTCCCAGCCGCACGCAGATCTGGGAGCCACAGCCAGGCTCGCCTAGGTGCAGACGCTGAGATAGAGCAGACCAGCTCCAGCTCAGGCCAGCCATCCTCTGGGAATGACTGCGTCCCGCCCAACCAAACCTGCAGCTGCAGGCCCCTGGGTGTCACCAAAAGTCCACCTCAGGTCCCCCTCTCCCGTCCCTTCCCACAAAACACACACGACCCGAGCCAATGCCAGGCATACTCAGAGCCTGTCTACCCCTCATGCCAGATTTGGAAAAGTAGGTGGGGTCTTGGGGTACCCCTGGCTCTCCTGTGACCAAAACCACCAGCTAAGTGTGGTAGAAAGTATCAGCCCAGGAGAACTGGGGCACATCCGTGAGGCTGAATGGCTGAGCTGCAAGGGAAACTGGGGTTTGCCTCCTGGTCCCTCATGTCACAGAGGAGAAAACAAACACTCAAAAAGAGGCAGTGACTTGCCCAAGGTCACACAGCAGGGCAACGTCATAGCCAGGGCCAGAGAACAGGGCTGAGCTCTTTCCATCGCCGAGCACGTCACCCACACCTGGGCAAGAAAGAGCCGCCTAAGCCGGTGAGTGAGAATGGTGAGAGGAGATGTCAGAGGTCCCCAGGGGGTGAAGAGGTGTCCCTGATGGGACCCTCTCACTTGCTTCCCACAGTCAGAGACCAGGGCCCGTCCCTCCTTCCCCATACGGCCCCAGCCCAGGCTGCCATCACCCCCTAACTGGTCTCCACCTCCAGCCTCTCCTCTGGTGTTAGAGGCCCTCTGCAAGCCAGCGCCACCGCCCCGTCCAGGTCACTTCATGGCTGCTACAGCGCCCTGTGCCCACCACCCGTTTGCTAAGCACATGAAGTGTGTGTGTGAGAAAACATGGGTTTTACAAAGAGTGAGTCCCACTGAGTTATCCTGCAAAGTGGTCCCTTGGGAGGCCAACGCATGGGTCCCCGGAGGCTGTCCCACTGCTATACCTTCTTACATCTCCCCCGGAAAGGAGAAACAGCGCATGGAGCTAATCCCGCAGGCGCAGCGACCCTGTGAGGGACGTGCCATTACCTCTGTTTCACAGGCCCAAGACCACCCAGGAAGCAGGGGAACCGAGATGAGGGCTCGGAGCTCCGACCCCACAGACGTCAGTGACTCAAGGCCAGAGTTCTCATGGAAGACGGTATTCTGCAGGTTTCCCTCGCTCACCAGACTGGCCTCCGAAGAAAACAGGCGCACTTTCCCCAAATCAAAGGCCTCCCCAAACGGAAAAAGACTGGCCCCAGTGAAGGGAGGAGCGGCCAGGCCCTGCTGGCCAGGCCCGAGCGGAACTGACCACACTGCCGCTGCGGGAGGGTGTGGGGTGACCACGAACGCAGCTCCGTGAGAGCCGCATGGCCCCGCATGAGAAGGGGGACCTAGTCGGTGGTGAAGAGGCAGGTCACATTACACAGGTCTAGTGAGCGACGAAATTAGGGAATTCATATGAGGGGATGTAGATGCAAGTCCCGGTTTTGTGGGGAGTCCTGTTTAAGAAAAATAACACAGCCCTGGCTGGTTTGGCTCAGTGGTTAGAGGGTCGGCCTGCGGACTGAAGGGTCTTGGGTTCGATTCTGACCAAGGGCACATGCCTCGGTTGCAGGCTTGATCCCTGGCCCCGGTTGGGGCGCATGCGGGAGGCAACCAATCAATGTGTCTCTCTCACATCGATGTTTCTCTCTCTGTCTCCTTTCCACTCTCTGAAAAGCAATGGAAAAAATATTCTTGGGTGAAGATTAAAAAAAAGATCACAGAACTACTGAGGACCTTTCAGGGCGGCAGAGGGGACCCGGGCAAGTGAAGGACCCAGAAGCTAACACTTCATTTACATCGTGTTAACAGCTCTTTGAGAATCTATTTAAGAGATAAAAGAGGAAAAGTAGTACAAATATTTTTTGTGTAAAAACAAAACAAAACAGCCCGGCCAGGCATGGCTCAGCCGTTGAGCGTTGACCTAGGATCCAGGCGATCGGGGTTCAATTCCCAGTCAGGGCACGTGCCTGGGTTGTGGGCTCGATCAATGACTCTCTCATCATTGATGTTTCTCTCTCTCTCTCTCCTTCTCCTTTCCTCTCTCTGAAATCAATAAAGATATACTTAACAAAAAAACAAACACACAAAAAAACCCACAGCAAAACATGGCATGTAGGTACTAGAAAGAAATATGGTTTGGGATTCAGCCAGATCGGGGTCAGAATCCCGTGCGACCTTAAACAAGTTCCTTATCTCTGAACCTCGGCTTTCTCATCTGCGAAAAGACCGACGACTTTCCTGGGCTGTTGGGAAGAACAGTGATGGATGTGACGGGCCCAGCACGGAGCCTGAGCGATGTGCTCATTAAGTGGGAACCATTGATTTATCATACGATGTGACCAGGAAGCAGGAGAACTAACGAGCACATGTGGACAGCAAGGGTGAAATGGTATGCCGGACAAGACCGAGGGTAAGCCGGTCAGGCGCGCGTGTGCACGTGGGGTTCATGGCTCACGGGGGGGCTCACAGATCCAGCCCCCGAGCCCCGGCCATGCCAGCCCTTCCTAGCACATCCCGCCTCCCCACTCCCCCCCACACACAGAGCCCGACCAGCAAAGGCGCAGCGAGCAAGGGGGGAGCTGGAGAGAGCCTGCTGCTCCAGGCGTCCCCTCTGGAGGACCCACGCGCCCAGCCCGCCCCAGTGCCCACTCACTGAATGAACTGCAGCCCCTTCTCGATGTCCGCCTTCCGTCTCTGCCTCTCCATCAGTCTCTGGGGGAGAGAACAGTACATCAGTTAGGCGGCAGGGGCCAGGGGCCATCAGCCTCCCCCCGCATGGCCTCGCCCTCACTCATCCCATTTCACGGGTGCAGAAGGGGGTCACCGGGGGCAGTAACCTGTCTCAGGGTCTCCAAAGACTGTCTGAACCAGGCCATGCAGCCCCTACCCTCCATGCCCACGTCCCACTGGACACAGAGCTTGCAGAGTGCCCTCGATGGCCAAGGGGCCGCATGGAGGCCACCAGCCCTTTTCCACACGTGGCTTGGGCTGCAATACTACAAGGGACCCCTCAAGTTCAAGGAAAAAACCTGTTTAACCATCAAACTCAGCCTGTGGAGAAGAGACTGAAAAGGCAAAATAATACCGGTGATTATACACACAAGGTAGCACCACACCCTGGGCCAGGCACTCGGCCTAGGGGTCTTATTGAATCTTTGAACAGTACAGCGAGGCAGGTGTCATTCTCTCCCCATTTCACCGAGGAGGAGCTGAAGCTCCGGGAGCCTCCGTCGTGAGGTGGCAAAGAGCTGAGGCAGGATCTGAACCCAGGCCACTCTCCTTTCATGCCCCCCAGAAGTCCCTCCATTCAGTCCTATGTGCACCATCTTCATAAATGGTGGTAAGAGAAACAGATGAATGAACACCAACGCATCCAACTCAGACTTTTTACAGGTAAGAGCAAGTGTTAAACACGTAAACAAGAAAAACTGATACGACGTTAACAATCAGTACCAATATAAACAGTTGCTGAGTGGTAACCATGTGTCATGATCGCTTTACACACAGTACCTTCCTTAACCCTTACCTCCCGCACAACCCTGAGACAGGCACTGCTCTCGGTCCCATTTTGCAGAGGAGGAAACAGAGGCACAGAGAAGCTCGAGAGACTTGCCCAAGGTCACACAGCTGGTTCATGGGGGAGCTGAGATTCAAACCCAGCAGCCTGGCTCCAGAGCCCACACGCATCACCATCACCCTTACTGTCCCCCATTAAGCAATCAGTCCCCACCCCAGGACCTCTCAGCCTGTCATCAGGCTCAAAACAAGTCCCCTCCCTTCCGGCTGTTGCACAACCTCTCCTCCCTTCCTTGGTCACATTTTGTGGAAGAGTTGTCTACACTGTCTCCATATCCTCGCCTCCCACTCCACTCTTCAACTCACGGCAACCCCACTCCCACTCCACTGCAGGTGCTTGCCAAGGGTCCTCCCCAACCCAGGGACCACCTCACTGCTGAGTCCAGCAGAGGGACAGTGCTTCACTCGCCTTTCCTGGCACCTGCCAGGTCCTCCTCACACCCACCTCTCTGATCAGTCCTGCTCCGTCTGCTAGGGGCTCCTCTTCCTCCACCCAGGTCTTGAGGCCAACGCACCCAAGCGTCCGTTTAAGGGACAATACTCCTGCTCTCCCCAATCTACACTCTCCCCAGATGAGCTCTTGCATTTCGTGATCTCATGAGTCATGTCGATGACTCACAGCTCTGTTCCTCCCACCAGGCTCACCCCCTCCCCAATATTTCAGATTCATATCTCTTACCTTCTGGGCAGTGCTACCTGGATGTCCAACACCCACAGCTGCTTATGACTTCCATGCCTTTCCTAATCCTAGGCCCTCTACCTAGAATGCCCCCCGACACACCCCTAGCCAACTCCTATGCATCCTTTAAAACCCAGCTCAGATGCCTCCATGTCCATAAAGTCCTCCCTGGTGCCCACCCCAGCTGGGGGGGCTGATCCTCCAACTCCGCAGCTTCTCCCTAACCTCGCTCCTCCGCCATGAACCCCCAACTCTAGCCATAGCTGCAACAGCCATCCTGTCCAGCCAATC
Organism: Miniopterus schreibersii; assembly: GCF_964146895.1. Taxonomy (NCBI): domain Eukaryota; kingdom Metazoa; phylum Chordata; class Mammalia; order Chiroptera; family Miniopteridae; genus Miniopterus; species Miniopterus schreibersii. The sequence goes on along the minus strand of NC_138102.1, from coordinate 182,934,768 downwards.
TCCAACTCCTTCCGCCTTTACCTCTGAAACTTTCCTGCCCTCCACAGCTCCTCCCAGTGTCTCCACAACCACGGCTATCTCTCAGGCCCTCGTCATCTCTCGCCAATGGCCTCCAGGGAGGCCCCTCTTATCTGCTGCCATTTGGTTGGTGGTCAAGGACATCTGTCCACACGTGAGTCACTGTCCCTCCCCTGCTCAAAACCCTTCGGGGTGTGCACGTGCGCACACACAAACGAGTGCAGGTTTTTAAAAAACGTGAAAACCGAATACACGCTGTAGTCCAGTAATGTAGCGATGCCAATTTTCTGGTTTGGATAAGACAAGATAACTATATATTACCATCCGGGGAAGCTGGACAGGAAACTCTGTGCTATTTTGGCAACTTCCTGCGGATAAAAAGTTAAACAAACAGAACCTTCCATGACACCCACTGGCAGGAGGACAAGCCCCGGCACACAGCACTGCGGGGCATGGCCCCCCTCCAGCCCGTGGCCCGGCCTGGACTGTCACACTCTGGCGACGTTAGACTGGTGGCTTCCCATTCAGCTGCCCCTTCTGTCTGGAACACCCTAGCACCCCCACTTCCTTCCCACCCTGGCCAGTGCCCAGTGCCCAGTGCTTCGGTAAAGCTCAGCTTGGGTGGCTTCTCTACCAGGAAGCCTGCCTCCCCGACCCCCACTCTAGCACAGCACCCGGAGCTCACCACAGCCACGGCACTTATCCTGAAACTATGTGCATATGAACCCTGCTCTCTCTAAACGATGAGCTCCTTGAAGGCAGAGGCTGCATCTGCTTGATCTCTGGGAACCAGAGGAACAGGGTCAGGAACCTGCTGGGAGGAAGTAGAGCCCCCAAATCCTGGAATAACAGCTTAGAAGCTGATTTCAGTCCTCAGTTAATAAGCACTTTCTCCTACCAGGTATTGTTCTAGGAGCTTTAAATATAACAATTAGTCCTTATAATGCCCCATAAGAAAGTACTATCATCTGCACCATTTTACAGATGAGGAAACCAAGGCACAGGAGGTGCAATAACCTGCCAGAGATAGTAAGTGACAGAGCCTGGATCTGAACCCTGGCAGTTAGGGTTGAACCCAAACCCTCACCCTGGCAGTGATGGAGCTGGAGGCCACTCAGTCACCTCCCAACCCAACGGTGCTCCTCACTGTCCCCACAGGATGCCTCCAGTCTCATCCCACTTGTAGCCGCCTGGCACTCATCTGGCCCAGGTTGTTGTTTTTTGTTTTTTTAAATTTTATTATTGTTTAAAATATTACAGATGTCCCTTTTTCTCCCCAATGACCCATTCCACCCCGTTCCTTCCCCCTCCCCAGTGCCTCGCCCCACCATTGTCCGTGTCCTTGGGTTGTGCATATATGCACATAAATTCTTTGGTTACTCTCTCCCCCTCCACCCACCCGCCCTCCTCCATCCCTCTGACATTCATCAGTCTCATCTATGCTTCCATGTCATTGAATCTATTCTGTTCATCAGGTTATTAAGTTCTTTAGATTCCACATATAAGCGAGATCATGTGATATCTGTCTTTCGCTGCCTGGCTTATTTCACTTAGCATAATATTCTCCAGGTCCATCCATACTGTCTACACCATGGAATACTACGCAGCTGTAAAGAAGAAGAATCTTGTGGCCCAGGTTTCTTGAAAGAGCAGCAGCCAGTGCACACTGCAGACCTGCCACACACACAACCACTACCTGCGGTTACATCATCTGCCGAGATCCCTGGCCCGGGTCTTGACTCACCAGCCCTCAGTGGCTTACTCAGAGACCAGGGAAGGCTGCATTTCACTATCCTTGACTTCACCAGTCAGCATTCGAGGTCTGCACTGTCCCTTCTCCACAATCCTTATGGGCCCTGCCTGTCCACCTGACAGCCCCTGCTCCAAGGAGGTCAGGGAGGGCTCTCAGCTCAGTTTTGGAGACTACCTGCTGGGTGTCAAGTGCCTTTTATGACAGGGATTTTGAACCTGGGGCCCAGGAGAGAATTCAGGAGTCCATTTAGAAGTTTTTTTTCACTACCCCCGAGCTGATATTTAGCATGCCCTTCAATCATGGGTGTGGGCAATCCACCCTACAGTGTCAGCGCCAGAAATCACCGCTCTCCCGTCACATTTCAGCTACTGCAGACATAACAAAATGCTGCTCACACTCAGCACAACCTCGAAATTACGGCACTTATGTTACTCACTGCTAGGTCTTGCTTTTTACTGCATTGATAAAAAAGCACAGCCACAGGTCAATAGGATTGGTTTCCTCCATAATCCTATGTATTTTATGTTGAATGCACTTAAAAACGGTTCTGAGAAGGCTTCCCTGGCTGCCCGGTGGGGTCTGCGGGGCGGCAATGATTTAGAAGCTCTGTTTTAAGGAATCATGTTTTTATACCTACAATAATCTCAAAAGTAGGTGCTATTATCCCCACTTTCCACAGAAAATCGAGGCTTGAAAAAATAAAATCTTAAAAGTGAGGCTTGACGGGTCTGTGACTTGCCCAAGGCCACGCGGCTGCCAGCTGCTGAGGGAGAAAGCTGGAGGGAGAAAGCTGAAGGTACCCGACTGCCCCAGGCAGCACCAGGGGCCACTGTCAGGGAATGACGTGAAGTGAAATGGAATGTGCCCAGGCCTCAGCAACTTGCACTTTGTTTGCTTTTAACTGGCCACCTCAAAAGAAACCAAAGTTCAGGAAACTGCCCCTAGGCCTCCCCCACTGTCCCCCCCTTGCATAAACCAAACTAAGAGTCAGCAGCAGAGCATAAGCCTCCCCCCGCCTGCAGTGTTCCAGTTACAGAGAATTTTAATTTTCGGAATCTCCTCTTAGGCTTCCACCGACCTGGGGGCCAAATGACATAGGAAGGGCCGGAAGCCACATCTGTGTGTCCGGGGGGCCCAGGCTCCTGCTCCATCACCACCCACCAGCTGTGGGGCTCAAGTGAGATGTTTAATAGAAAAGTAACAGCAGTTCATTGTACAACCCTTGGGAATTATGCGCAAGTATAACAAAACAAAACAGAAAGCACTCAGGGGCCCACAGTCCAGAACGGCCACTTAACGTTGTGGAGTTTCTTTCTTCTGAGCAATTGAGAAGTCACCACTCCTGCTCACAGGAGCTCAGAAATCCTCGTGGTTGTACCACCCGGGCACCAGGAGAGTCTCATAGGCTGCTCTGCCGGCTTCACAGCCTGAAGACAGCGAGGCTGGCCGGGTCGGCGCAAGGAGCAGAGCTGCGTGGGCTGCCAGACCTGGGCTCCAGTCCCAGCACTGTCCCACGCTAGCTTTCGGGTACCTCTCTGAGCCTCAGTTTTTGTCTTTTGATATATGGAGCTAATGATACGCACATTGCAAGACAATTTGCAGATTTACAAAGGGCAGAGGAGGTCAGAAATTTGTGTTTCTGCTGAGCGGGATGCTGGCAACTTACAAAAATAACCTAAAAGTAATTTTCAATCAGTCCACACCAATTTCTTGGCAGTTTCTGTCTAGGCCACTCGTTTTTGGCAAGGGCTGTTCTGGGACATCCTGCTACTATTACTCATTTATTCAACAAATATCCACAAAGCACCTTCATATGCAGGGGCGCTGCCAGATGCTGGGGGAACAAGGTTAGTAATGTCCCTGGCCTGTGGAGTTTGTGTTCCAGCTGTGGGAAGACAAAGAAACAGATCAGTGTTAAATGCACAAGAAAAAAGGTATAGACAAGAGTTACAAGGAAACTAAAATAGGAAATGGCAGGGAGTGATGAGGGGTGGCTGGGAGCTTAGGGAAGGCCCTTCTGAGGAGGTAGCATTTAAAAGGTAAAAGAGGGAGCCAGCCATGGGAACATGGGAGGCGGGTCAGAGTATACCCAACAGAGGATACAGCAAAGGCAAAGGCCATGTGGCGGGAATGAACCCAGAATGTTCAAGGAAAAGACAGAGGCCGGTGTGACAATACTGGAGTGAAGGGAAGCCAAGCAGGAAGCAAGGTGCAAGGGACAGGCTGGGCCAGTCGGAGCGCTGCATGCAGGCCACGTTGGAGAGAAGGCGCTGTGTTCTGCGTGTCAGGAGACCATGGGAAGGTATTCAGCAGGGAGCGACAGGGTCTCATTTAAATCCTGAGAAGACCCCTTTGGCTGCTGCACTGAGGATGGATGACAAGAGGGGGAGCTGGGAAATTAGCTGGGAGACTACTGCAGTGGTCCAGGCCTGGATCAAGAGGGCTATGGAGCTAATTTAGGAACATTCTGGAAGTTATTAAACACTCATGGCAACCACAACCATGCCCTATAGAGACACTGAGTGGTCTTTATAGCTTTCAGAGTTCCTTCATTTGAGACTCACAGCAAACCTGAGGCTGTTTCACAGAACAGGAGACTGAGGCCAAGACTGATGAAACGACTGTGCCCTAGATCACGTAGCTAGCGTGTGCTGGGGTTGGGGGTGAAAATCAGGACTTTGGACTCCCTGCCCTGCATTGCTCTGCACACAGGGGAACAGACATGCCACTGAATGCTGTGGGGACAACAGCAGACAAACCTCTGAAAACCCCAGAAGGGTCACAGCCTCGACCTGCCCTGCAGCCCTCACAGGAAGTGCCAACGGCTGCTCGCTGGCTGACCCCTGCACTTCGGAAGACAAGGCTCTAACACGTTGTTCCCTTTCTGAGTCATGCTGTGGACAGGATACGAGAGTGGGTGACCCTTAGTTTTCTCCTGAAAAAGAGGGACATCTCTTACTTTGAAAGACTGTCACGGGGACTAATGAGAGACTGTGGGCAAAAGCGTGATACAGATGTTAGATAGTGAGAATTTCCAGACAGATAAGAAAAGAGCTCCACGGAGACCAAAATAACATGAAGGCGTCACTCCTGCGCGGCAGCTAAGACCTCAGACTCGGGAGCCTGCTGTGCCTGGCTCCCTCTGACCCCCTGCTCCACCACAGCACGTGATCTTGGAGACTCAGTCTCCTCGTCTGCAGAATGGGGCTGCTAATAATTGTTCCTGCCTCAACGAGTTAAGAGGGTTGAGTAAGACACAGAAAGCGCCAGCACTGTGCTGGCCCACAGCAGTGTTAAATATGCGGTGGCTGCTGTCACTACTGCCATCAAGCTGGTGGCTCAGCCTCCGACACAGGCCCAGGAGCTGCTGCTGACCAGAAGTTGGCTGTTGCTGGGCTCTGAGTCAGAAATGCTGCCGCCCCTTCCTCTGGGCCTCCACGGCCTAGTGGGGAAACAGCGCTAATGCACCTGCAGAAGCCATCAAGACACGCCGAGAAGCAGATTAACCAGGGGAAATAAAAAAGGCGGAAGGCAGCCCTGTAGCTGGTGATGACAGAGAAAGGAAAACGAGCCCGTTTTCTATGGGCCATTAAGTGTGATGAAAAGAGCTGGCTTCTGTGGAGGCTCCTGGGAGCTGACACTGAGCTGTCACTTCATCAGCCCAGGCTCAGGCTCCAGCTTCAGGTTGCAGCCCGACTTGCTCAGGGAAACCTCCACCCTCTGCTGTCTGAAGACCACCACCACGGCCCCATCAGTCCCCTCTCCTCCGTCCCAGCCATGCCTAGGCCCACGCCGGGCCGCTGCCCCATCTGTCCCCTCTCCTCTCTCCCAGCCATACCTAGGACCTAGGCCCACACTGAGCTCACTCAAGAGCTAGACTCTCTGGGTTTGCTCCCTAGCTCTGCCTCTTACACAACGTCACTTCACCTGTCTGTGCCACAGTTTCTTCATCTGTAAAATGTGGATAAATTAGCCCTGGCCAGTGTGGCTCAGTCAGTTGGAGAGTTGTCGGGTACACCAAAAGGTGGAAGGTTCAATTCCCAGTCAGGGTACATACCTAGGTTGTGGGCTCGACCGCAGGAGGCGGCCAATTGATGTTTCTCTCTCACATCGTGGTTTCTCTCTCCCTCCCTTCCTCTCTCTAAGATTAGTGAGAAGTAAATAAATAAAGTAAAATGAGGATACTTATAGTGCCTACCTGTAGGGCTATTATAAAGATTAAATAAGCGAATCGAGGAAAAAGCACTCACACGGGGCCTGACCATTAGGTAATTGCTGGATCAGTGTTTTTAAATTATTAAAAATCTATAAACCCCTCTACTTCCTCTCATCTGAGTCTCCTGTCCAGATCCCCCAGCAGTGGGCTTCTCCCGCAGGTTACTGTCAAACACCATCAAATCTCAGGGCTCGTTTCCAGAAAGGAAAACAGGCCCAGAGAACACAGGGGAGCTCAGCGGCAGAACCGGACTTGAACCTGAAACTCGCACCTGCTGCCTGTATTGTGGCTGCAGCAGATGATCAGCCTGTTCCTTCTTTACACGGCCCTGCCTTTGTCCGTCTCGCTGCATCTCCTCAGAATGCCCTTCCTGCGGCCTTTCTCAAGCCATCTTTCAAATATTCAAATGGCACTTCTTCTAGGAAGACCTTCCACCCCCAGACAAAAAAATAAAGCTTCCTCCTTTCCAGTGGAGCATAATTCACTCTGACAACACAATGGCTGAACGGGTCCTACTGGCACCTCCACTGAGGCTTGGGGCACAGGGGGTGAGTCAGACCCAGCTCCTGTCCTTGGGCAGCTCGGGTTAATCATCCATGTCTTTCTCCTGTCCGACTACGAGCTCCTCCAGGGTACCCAGCCAGGCACCCACCCAGCAGGCACCAGGCAGCCGAACGTAGATCTCCTCGCTCAGGGCCCAGGCCTCCTTCCACGGCCATTCTGCCTTCTCCAGTCTCACTTCCAGAAACCTCTGAGGGTACATCTAGGAGGCCAGCCCCTCCAGGTCCCGGAACAGAAGGTTATTTTACTGAAGGCTCCCTGGCCTTGGGGAGCCTGCTGGCCTTTAAGCTTAAGCCCCGGCCCCTGTTGCGTTTGCCAGTTCCGACTGTCCTGGTCTCTGCTCTTATCTACGTATCTAAGATGGAGGTGGTCCCATTAAATGGTGTCACCAACTGGAGGTGACACCGATTCCAATGTAGCATATTCAACAGTCACACAGGTCTGGGTTCAAATCCAGCTGGGGGGGGGGCGTCTTGGGCCAGCCACACACATCCTGTGCTTCTCAGTTTCTTGAACCGTGAAATGGAGATTAATGACGCCCGCCCCTCATGGAGCCACCGTAAGGATCAGAGCGAAAGCACGGCGACCTCCCAGGGCCGGGCATCACATCCTGTGCTTACCCGCCAAGCCTTCCCGCTCTCGCCAGCTCAAGCTTCACTTCCTGCAGGAAGCCTTCCCTGACCTTCCGTCCTCCAAGCCTCGGGCTTCTCACCCGAAAGGGAGGCCTGAAGCGTGTCCACCTGAAGCGTGTCCACCTGACGTGGCTGCTGCGGGGACGGATGAGCCAGCGAACGTGAACGCCCTTGACTTACAGACTAAAAAGTGCTATTTACGGGAATATCGCTTTTCAGACTTTCACACCCAAACCTGCTTTCCCGTACCCGAGACAAGAGGCCAGCTCATCCCAGGGAGCCCCTGAGCCCCAAACCCACACTCCTCGCTGTCGTGGGGAGCAAACAGCCAGGTGCTTGGAAGTCAGGGCGCCCGTGGCCCACAAACCCCCTCCCGGCCCCGCAGCTACCAGCCTGGGCCCCAGCCTGGCCGCCCGGACGCAGGGCCCCCACCGCTCCCGCTCGGCCCAGCGTCACCCCCACGGGAGGGACAAAGGAGACGGGGCGCGGGCACGGCCGTGGGGGGCGCGGGGGGACCGCAGACCCCGCTGGAGCTTTCCCATGTGGGACAGTCGGGCACCCCCGGGGCAGCTCTGGGACCTGCGCTCTGCTCTTGCTGCGAGACGGGGGGACGCAGGCGCCCAGAGACCTGGTGAGAAGTCGGGGCTCCCAGGCTGGCAGCCGGGGACCCCGCTGCCGCCCGGCCCGCCCCCGTTGTCCCCCCGAAGGCCGCGCTGTCGCCGCAGCACCAGGGTCTGTCCGCGGATCGTTCCTGCGCCCCCCCCCGACCCTGCTTTGTCTCTGGAGACCCCGGTCCAGGCCCGCGGCCGCGTCTGAGCCCCGCAAGGGGGTCCCAGGCTGGGGGGCAGCGGCTGGGCCCCCCTCTCCCCGGGCCCCCCCAGGCGCTGGAGCCGCGCCCCGCTCCCCGCGACTGGCCCCGCTCAGGCCTCGGGGTCCGAGACCGGAAATGCCCCCCGCCCAGCCCGCGCCCCCCTTTCCTGCCGCCCCCTCCCCCGGCCCGGCTGCAGGCCCGGGATCCCCGGGCTCGCGTGGCCGCCGCAGCCGGCAGGGGCGCCCGTCGGCGGCCGCGCTCCAGGCCCTGGCCGCGGTCCCTCCGCCTCCCGGCGCTGCGGGGCCGAGGCGCACACAAAAGGCAGGGCCCCCCTCGCGGGGCTGGCAGCGCGCCCGCGCACCCCAAGGCCCCGATCGCCGAGCAAAGAACCCCCCCAGGAGAAAACCCCCGCCCCCCCGCCCGCGCTTCAGAGCCGGCAGGTGCCCCCGGCCGCACAATAACTTTGAAACTTTGGGGCAGGGCACGGGCACCGGGCGGGGGCCCCCAAAAGGAGGGAGTGGGGGTGGGGGGCGCTGCTGTCGTCCCGCCAAATGCACTTTCCAGGTGGCCCCGCGGGCCCCGGCCCGGCCCCGGCTCCCCGCCGCCCCCCCTCCCGGCCCCCGCGCCCTCCCGCCCGCCGCCCGGACGCGGTCGGGCCCGGCCTGTGGCCCGCGGGCCGCGCGCCGCACTCACCTCGGCCGGGCCGCGCTCCTCGCGGGCCTGCGCGGGGCCCGATAAGTGGTATGCTATGACTAGAGGTATGATTACGTTATTATTATTAGTAATAATAAGAGTAAGTGCTATTTAATTACGGGCGGCCGCATCCTGCGCCCGGCGCCGCCGCCCGGCAGCTCGGTCCGCGTGGCCCCGCAGCCCCCGCCGCGCGCTCATGTCCAGCCGCGCGCCGGCCGCCGGGCTCCGCTGGGGGCCGCGTGCGAGCCCCGCGCGCTTCCTCCTCGGGTCCTAGCGCGGCTCCCCAGCCCGGCCGGGGGGCGGCGCGGGCGCACCTGGGGCCCGGGGGCGGGGACGTGCCGCCGCCCCCGGGGAGGCTCGGGACGGGATCCACCTCGGCTTTCTCCCAGTGTCCGGCCCTTTTAAGGCCTTTGCGCCCGGCAGCTCTGCGCGCCGGGGCGGGCGCGGGTGCGACCCAGCGCCGCCGCCCTCGCCCTCCCGGGGTGAGGAGCTGCGGGTGTCCAGGCGCCCCCGACGGCTCCCCGAAACCCCGGCTGCCTGCGTCCTTCCCTCGGAGCAGGGCCTGGGGCTCAGAGAGGCGTCAGCACCTCGCTTTGGCGGGTGTTTTGCGTGTGGGATCTTTCCCGAAGGGATCTGAGGCTGCTTAGAAGGCCCAGAAGGTAAGGGGAGATGACCCGAGGAGAGACACCAGCTGCAAGCCTGCAGGCGCTGCCTCTGAGCTGACCAGGGCCCGGCTGCATTTGAACCCAGAGCTTGGGATTCCAAATACAGTGTCATCCCAGCCTACCAGCCTGATTCCTGAGAGTTTTCTCCAATTACCCCTCTTCATGGTACACACACACATGTATGTACATGTGTGTACATATGTACATATATATGTGTGTGTGAGTATATATTTTTTAAAAATTTATTGAGGATCGGCTATGAGCCTGGCAGACTTTATCTTTACAAATGTTCTCTCTTCCACAACCATATGTGCCAGACACCATCTTAGGAACTGGAGATACATTGTTGAGACAAATTTGAAACGCACTGTAGTAAATGCTAAGAGGGATGAGAAATTGATGCGGTTCGCTTATTTAATTCTCACGGTAATCTTGGAAGATTGGTTTTAGTGTGCCCATTTTACAGATGGAAAACTGAGGCTTGAGATGAAGTGACTTGTTCAAGGTGGCAAGTCTGACTCCTGAGCTGCGTCTTTTACACAGCCTCCTACGCCTTCTACTATGTGCTTTAAGGGAGTCTTAAAAGGGGAAAAAATGCATTTGCACCATCAGAAGTTCTCAAACTCTTCCTTCTGTGGGTACTGTCTCTCTCCTTGCTACTCTAAGGTTAACAATCAAAAAAGTGGCCTCTGGCACAAAGAGGGTAAATATTTACGTCCAGAAATGAACAGTGGCCCTCAGACTCACTGATGGGGGGATTGTTTAAAATGAAGACCTCACCCTGCTGGTGTAGCTCAGGGGTTGAGCATCGACCTGGGATTCAGGAGATGGAGGTTCGATCTCCAGTCCGGGCACACATAAGAATCAACCAATGAATGTATAAATAAGAACAACAAATTGATGCTTCTTTTCTCTCTCTCTCTCCCTCCCCCGCCCTCCCTCCCTCCCTTTCTCTCTCGCTCTAAAATTAATAAATAAAAAATAAAATAAAATAAAGACCTCTAATCCCTCCCTCTCACCACAGAGATTCTGACTCATTATTTCTGAAAAGCACAACCTTGGGAATTCTAACGTTTAATGGGAGATGGACCCCTCAGTCACCTGCAACAGACTCAAGATCATGGGCGAAAGGCAGCCACAGGCCAAGCCTGGTGATTCAGGGAGGCTGGATGGTATGGTGGAGATGTCCCCGAGGTGGCATTAGAAAGACCAAGGTCATGCCCGGCCGGGCGTGGCTCAGCAGTTGAGCGTCGACATAGGATCCAGGTGATTGGGATTCGATTCCTGGTCAGGGCACATGTCCAGGCTGAAGGCTCGATCCCCAGTTGGGGGCGTGCAGGAGGCAGCTGATCAGTGACTCTCTCATCATTGATGTTTCTATCTCTCTCTCTCTCTCTCCTCTCCTTTCCTCTCTTTGAAATCAATAAAGACATATTTAAAAAAAAAAAAAAGACCAAGGTCTGCTGGAACCCAGCTCTGCCACTTGCTAGCTGTGTGAGCCGGGGCAACCTCACAGCATGTTTCCTCAAATAAGGTTAAACATCTAATCAACATGAGGTTTGTTTCAAGGATTACAGTGAAATAATACCTGTAAAGCATGTAGGACAGTGCCTTGCTCACGTAGGGGATGAATAAATGTCAGTTCCCTTACCCACTGTGCACTTCACAGTGAAACACCCTTGACAGCTCTTCAGATTAGGTGCCATTGTTATTTCACTCCCATTTTATGGCTGAAGATGCTGAGCCCAGTTGTTTGACTGCATCTTGCCACAGATGAATTGGCTGGTGAGCGGCGTGGTGATCCCACCATCCCAGGGCCAGTGCAATAACACACAACCTTACATGAGGCCTTATCACTCAAGGGGGACTTCAGCTGGACGCCAGGCCCGTCTCTTCAATTTGGCACCAACTAGTTAAACTATCTGGGATGGTAAATGGGCCTTTACAAGACCCCAACTGGGGGTGGTGGTGCTTTGGAGAGGAAGGCCCCAAGTCTGGCACCAGCAGGCTGTTTTCTGGGAAACCCCAATGCCAGTGTCCTTGGGCAGCAGCGTTCCCATCCCCATATTAAAGCTGAAACAGCAGTAACAGGGACCACTTCTTATTTACCATGAGCCATGCTCCCCGGCCCCCAAGCCCCGTAAGGAAGGGATCGTTTTTGCATGTTTTCAGGTAAAGAAACAGACACAAAGTAGGAAGTGACTTGGTTGAGGTCACATTGCTAAGAAAGAGGCAGAAGGACAGAATTCAGTCCCAGGCCTGTCCACCTGAAAGGCCTGACCGCTGCACCGTGACGTGGACATCTTAAATCTGAGTGCATCTCGAGGGCCTGTCATGTGAGTGGGCTGCTGGAGAATGGGAGCCGGACACTCATGCTCTGACCTTTGAGGAACTGACAGGTACGTCATCCAGTCATCCCTTGTCCAGCGAGCACCTCCTGCTCCAGGGTCAGGTCTGCCACTGCCCGGCCCCCATGCTGTGTCCTGGGTGGGGCCTGAGCACATAGCAACCTTAGCTGCAACCAAGTGCAGTGTTTCTTCACTTGCTCAGCAAACATTCATTTCCACGCTGGGTCCTGGGACTGCAGAGAAGCCCCATGTCCCCACAGCTCCAGCAAAGTCCCAGGTCCCAGTCCTTCCGCAAAGGATGTCACCCAGGGGTGTGGGGAAGGCCCCTAAGGATGTACCACAATTTCAGGCTTAGGTTGGGGACAGTAAGAGTACTTTCCCGATAGGGTCACTGTGAGGATTAAGCCTGCAAAGGACTAACAAATGTGTAGTTAACTAAAAAATAAATAAAACATACATTCTTCTGGGAAGCAGCCCATAGAATTCAGGTTCTCAAAGGTGACGTAGAAAAAGAGGGGGGAGGACCCGCGAGCTTAGAGGCTAAGGTAGGTCAGCCTACAATACAGTGGGTGAAACGCAGACAGTAAACCATGGTCACGTTTGTCCCCCACGGGTTATTATGAAAACGCTCAAGCACACAGAAAGGTGAGAGAACTACACTCGCATGCCCTAGGTTATGCTACTATTGTTAACATTTTGTTGTATTTGCTTTATCACGTAGTCATCCTTCTACCCATTCACCCAGCAATCCACATACATTTACGTTAAGAGCGAATCGGGTAATTTTTAAACTTTCTTTTTTATGCTCTTTTGCATTTATACTAAGTTTTAAAAATTACCATCCGTTTTCATTTAAAAAAAAAAAATCATTGCTGTTTTGGAACAAGATACTTATTAAAAGAGAAAACAATCTACCCAAAGCATGTGGTACTAGGAATCCCTTCACAAATGTTAGTTCTGCATTTAAGCTCCTCTGCAGACACCATTCTTTTCTCTCTCACTCATCACTGGCCTCCCAGGAGCTGGAACAGTGCCTGGCACAGAGTAGATGCTCGAGAACTATTTATAGACTTAATGAATTATTTTAATTAAGGTTGTTTGAGGTTAAAAAAAAGAGAGAGAGAGAATGTTTTGAGGGAGAGCCCTGGGCTTAAACCCAGGAGGGAATGTGGTTTGAGTTGTCTTTTATAAACATGTGGAGACCCCTTCCCACCAAGAGGTGACCCCTGCGGATGAGGGGCAGGCTGCCCTGCATGCAGGGAGGCCAGGCCCACACAGCTCTCTCCCGGGGCCCAAGGGCACCACTCATTAGGATCTTAGAGATTTCTCTCCACACCTCGCTGTCTGGCATGCTTAAGGCATTTGTTTTTGATGTGACTAAATGGCAAGTCTGCAGCCTTGGTAGCTCTTCAGGAAACCAGCGTAAATATTATTTATACCACTTACATTTGGCAATTAAGTTTGATTTCAGGCACCAGAATGGAATTTAAAACACTCAGGTAAAGTAAACCAAACTAACCAGAGGCAGCCTGCTTTCCTCTTCAAAACATTAAAAAAAGAAAACAAAACGAAACACACTTCACAACAGAGAGAAAGGCCTGGACAGTCCCCCTCCCCTATTCCCACCCTCATACTCACAAAGTGACTTGTTTAGTGTGTGTGTTGAAAAGATCTGGCTTCTACTGTCTCTTGTCTAAATTTCTGTGTAATTTGGGCAGGTTATTTGACCTCTCTGGGCTGCAGTTCTTCATCTGTTGAGGAGAGGGGTGGCCTAAGATGACTTTATCCGTCGGTCAAAGGCTGTGGTTCCACTTCTAGGGCCAGACAAACAGACCAGCTCTCACCTGATAACAAAAGAGAGTTGGAGAAAGGGAAGGAGAGAGAGATGATGACAAACAGGTTGCTTGGAAACACTGATGGTGCTGGACTCTTCTGACTCACTGTGCACCATTGGGGAAACGCCTTCCCTTCTTCTTTCTAAACCCCAGTCTCGATTTTAAAGGGGTTTGGGATAGAATCTAGATTCAGGGGTCACACACAGAATCTGGGTTGCTAAGGGGCTGTCAGGCTGGGTTTGTGATTTTTAGCTTAGAATGTGAACACCTTCAAGCAGAACACCTGCTCTCAAGTTCTCCACAGCCCCACAGGCCCCCATTACCTGCTATGACCTCCCTGGCCTTTGAAGGCCATTGAGTTTCTACTAAGAAGTCCTTTCCAGTTCGGAAACCCCAGATTCATCAGCCTAAGACGTTCTACCGCCTGCCTCCCTCTTCTCTTTGGGAGGCGTGTGTCAGAGGGCCGGGAAAGTCTCAGGACGTGAACTGGAAAAGGGAGCCTGGGGGTCACCCCAAGACCACCCCAGAATGATTTGACTGATACTAGCTGGAGTCAGCACAGGAATCCCGGCCTTCTCAGAAGATGATTCCTTTTGAGCAAACATCCAGTGACTCTGACCGGAATCCCGTTCCAATGAGGAAGCCTGAAGTGCCTGCGGCAGGCCTGGCCCCAGCAGATGCTGCCAGGACGGAAATAGTATCTAACCCCCAGGCTCTCCCGGATCAAGGAGGGAGCTGCCAAGAATACCATTAACTCCGATTGTGAGAAAACCCGCAGACCCAGGGCTGTGGGGGTTTTCGGCTTGCTGTGGGGGCCACTGGAGAGTGACTCATCCCCGCTGCAGTGGTATAGGACAGCCTCCTGAAGAAGGTGGCACTTGATGTGGGCCTTGTAGGCAAAGACTGAGAAAGGGGATGGAAAGACGGCCCACATCTGAGCAGTTGTGTGAACAGGGCTGGAGCTTCGGTTTTCTCATCTTTGACCTGGGAAGGGTGGGTAAGGATGCCCACTTCCTTTGTGGTTGTAAAGATTAAATGAGCTGTGAGTGAAAGGAAATGGCTGGTAATATTCAGGGTGGGGCAAAAGTAGGTTTATACTTGTAATACAACAATAAATAAATAACACAAGAATAAACTCTGTGTTTCCCGTACTCACAACTCTAAGCCTACTTTTGCCAAACCCTATATGCAACTGAATTGCAGGTAGAGTAAAAGCATGTGTGTGGGCTGAGTTGTGAGAGAGAACCTTGGAAAAAACAGCTGCATAGGTTGTTGGTGATTCTCTCTCGGTGTTAGAGTTTCTGGGGTAATGCTTACTTTTCTCTTTATCCTGTTCGATACTGGCTGAATTGTTTTATGATGAGCACGTGTTATTTATATAATGGTTAAAAAGGTTTTTGTGAAAAGAAAAAAGGAAAAGCTACCTGTGTTCTGATATCTGAGAAAATTCAAACCTACAGAAAAGTGGCCAAAATGTTCAAAGAACTTCCATATTCACTTACTGTTAACATTTTGCCACATTTGCACTCTGTGTATGTATGTGTGTGTGTATACACACACACACACACACACACACACACACACACACACACACACACACATACAGGTCTCCCCCCACTTTTGAAAGTTCTCTATGTTGCTCTTTTTTACAAAAGACATACATCTGTAGAGCCAGCCCTCTGTACCTGCGGGTTCTGCTTCCTTAGATTCAACCAACAGGGATGGAAATGTCTGAAAACTTACGTTGTTGTACTGTGTAGTCAGGCCTACAGTGGTTACATCCATACTGAACAGGTAAACTTTCTTTCTTGTCACTGTTCCCTAAACAAGTAATCTCGAGATGATTAAAGTACAGGGGAAGATGTGCTTAGGGTATACTCAAATACTACGCTATTTTATACAAGGGACTCGAGCACCCGCAGATATTGGGACCTGAGTGGGGTGCTGAAACCCACCCCCCACGGATGCTGAGGGAGGACTACCCGTTTTCCATAACTGAAAGAAATCAGAAGGGGATTTTCGCTTTTCAGAAAATGGGTGAAAAGCGAAAATAACCTTAGCATTTGTGCTCAGCTGCATTTGGGTTTTGCAGTGAGCTGTTACACAGACAGTGTACGTACACTATTTCTACTTTATAGACGCTGTGCAGCACATCATTCCTTTTACTATATGTTTGTGTTATTTTAGATTTTATGTGTTATTTGATATGACTTGTTAGGTTATTTTTTGAGTCTGGGAACCCTTAAAAACTTTCCCATATAAATTAACAGTAACTGCTTCTTCACTTGACACCACTGAGGCTTACAGAAGGTTCCACAGGAACACTCGGCTCATTTGAAAGTCGCAGACCTCATGCTCCCAGTAACTTCAGCATATATTTTCCAAGAACAAGGGCAGTGTTTTACATAACTCAGTACAGTAATAAAAATCAATACATTTAATGTTGATACAATACCATTATCTAATATACAGTCAAGTTTTGCTAATTGTCTCAATGTTGCCCTTTATGGTAATCCCCCCCTCACCCCAATCCAGGATCACGTATTGCATTTAGTTGTCCTGTCTTTTTAGTCTCCCTTAATCTGCAACAGTTCTCAGCTTTTCCTTGCCTTTCATGACACGTTTTTGGAAGAGTACAGACCAGTTATTCTGGAACATGTCTGGGGTTGTCTGACGTTTCCTCCCCTTTAGACGAATCGCACGCATTGCTCTCTGGCTTGGACTGCACCAGCCTCGTTACGGGAACGTGCACCTTTCCGGAAGGGCTAGGAGGGCAGGCCGCAAGGCATTACGGGAATTGTAGTCTTCCTGGGCGCTCACAGCTAAACGCCACCCTGTGGTCTACGGGAGAAAGAGCCAGAAGCTGACGAGGGAGGGCGAAGAGAAGACCGGCGGCGGCCCTCCGGCGCGTTGCATCACGGGACTGGTAGTTCGCTGTGGCCCTCGGCCGCGCCCCACGCGAGAGAGCTGGACTACCATACCCGATAGGCCACGGGCGCGGGGGCAGGGGAAGCCGCCTGGGCCTAGAACAAATCAAATCGAAGGAAAGAAACTGCCGGCTTTCAAAATCCTCCTCCTCCGCCATCATCCTCCGCCGTGTGGGAAGCAGGTGGTGTCGAGACCCGAGTAGGGAGAAGCGCCGGGAGAAGTGACGGGCAGGCGGGCTGGGCATCGGAGTCGCTGGGCTCTGAGGCGGCGACGGCGACCTGACCTGTCCAGACCCTAAGCCAGTCCCGGTCGCGGCGGGAGTACGCGCCTGCTCGGGGCTCCCCACGCGGCGGCGCCGTCTGTTTACGGTAGGGTCGGGGTCCCTTTGCTTTCGCCGTCACCTGTCTGCGATGGGGGCGGGGGCGGCGCGGCCCTGGAACCGGACGGGGAAGGTGTGGCGCCCCTGAGCGTCTGCTTTGCCGCGCCTTCTACGGCCCAGCGCGGAGGGGGTGGGGGAGAGGGTGCTGGCCCCTTTCGCCAGTGGGGAAACTGAGGCTTAGGGAGGGCGTCTGGCCCGCCGGGCCGCCCAGCACGCCGCGGTCAGCAGCGGCGTTTCCCATTCGCGTCCGTGTCAGCGGGGCGCGGCGCGGCGCGTCGGCCGGGGATGCGGGCGGGGTTCCCGCGCCGCCCGCCTGTCACCGCGGCCCGCGCCCCCTCGCCGCCGCCTCCCGGGACACCCCGCCCGCCGAGGGCCTGGCCGGCGTGAGTCAGGGCTAACGCTCCACCGGGGCGGTGGAGGTGCAGCCGGGAAGCTGGAGGACTGGTTGTCGTGTTTACCATTTGTCGTTGCCGCTGCTCCTCTGCAGGCTTTGGGCAAATGAATTCACCTCTCTGGGCTTCGGTTTCTCAGTCTAGTGGATCGGGTGTGTGCACTAGACTCAGCGATGGGCTCTCCAGCTAAGTCCTGTGTGCCTATTACATTTGGAGGCCTCAGCACCATTTTCCTAGCCTCAAATTATACCTTCCCAAAAGTGCAAGAGGCGGTGGAGTTTCAGGCTAACTTTTATTCAGTTTCAAACTGTCATTGGAAGCACCTTCTAAATGCCAGGCCCTACCTAGCTGATAGAATGATCCTGTCAAAGCATGTGTCACATGGCCCCTCTCCTCTGCTAGAAACCTTCCTGTGGCTCTCCTCGTCACTCAGAATAAAAACCACAGTTCTTGAAATGACCTTTGTGACTTGGGCCTTTTGTTCATTCCCTTTTCTAATTTCTTACCTCTTTTCTCCTTCCTCTCCGTGCTCCAGCCCCACCGGCCTTCTTGAAGTTCTCCCCGGCTTCTTCCTCCACAAGAGCAGTTACATTTGCAAGAATGTTCTTCCTCCAAGTCTTTGTTTCTTTCCTAATACCTTCTGTAACCATTCTACTTGAAATTGCACATATACACCCCCCCCCCAAAAATTCCTTACCTGCTTCCTTCCGTTTGTTTTTCTTATCAGATACTGAGTATCTCTTTTAAGATAATAAATATCTTGTTTAGAACATATGTTTCAACAGTGCAGGGTTTTTGTTTCATAATTCACTGCTGTACTCCTGGAATCTGGAACACTGTCCAGCACACAGGAGCACTCATAAATGTTGAATGGATAAGCGAATGCCTCCTTACCCGAAAGAATAATTCATCCTTATTGAAAAAGACAGACAGGCCCTGGCTGGGTAGCTCAGTTGGTGATAGCGTCGTCCCGATACTCCAAGGTTGTGGGTTCGATCCCCAGTCAGGGCACATACAACAAGCAACAAATGAATACATAAATAAGTGGACCAACAAATTGATGTTTCTCTTTTTCCTTCTTTCTCTCTAAAACAAAAATATATATTTTCAATGACAGACCAGGGCTGTAAGGATTAAGACAAGGAGGGGGGTGGGAAGCTGGCTGTTTGGGCCCAGAGGAAGCCTGGGGGAGTGGGAAGGTGGGGAGCTATCACAGCTGTATCTTGAGGATGAGTGAGGATGAGTAGATTGGGGGAGGAAGCCATCTGGATGGAAGGAGTTTCTGTGGGCATCTCCTAGTTCTTTTTAAAATGTTCGTTATTGATTTTTAGAGAGAGAGGAAGGGAGAGAGAGAAAAACATCAGTGAGAGAGAAACATCGATGGTCTACCTCCTGCACGCCCCCTACTGGGGCAGGAGCCCGCAGCCTGGGTATGTGCCCTGACTGGGAATCAAACCAGTGGACTTCTCGGTTGCTGGGACAACACTCAACCAACAGCCACACCGGCCAGGGTAGCATCTCCTAGTTCTGCTCCCGGATCGGTTTTCCTTGGCCTCCCCTGATTCCCTGCCATTTCCTCTTTGGAGAAATGGGGTGGTCCTTTCTGAGTCTGCCAAGCTTCCAGGGTGGAAGCTCCTTTTTCCAGCAGTTCTACCCCTGGTCTATTGTGATGGTGTCTGTTGTGATGTGGTATCCTAGGAACCCCTGGGGTCTGACCTCCATGGGCTGCCTAGTCTCCTGGCCAAGGCTGAAACCAGATGTGCAGTGGGCTGACCCCTGTGCCCCACCCGCAGAGTCATGCCAGTGTGGGTGGTGGGGCATTCTCTGGGATGGATGACCTGGATCCTGTAGCCATCTGTGTCCTGTTTGAGGAATGGGATCTTCAAACAGAAAGTAACCAAGATGATCAGGCAGGTGTGTGCCTGGGGCAGACTCTGCAGCCATGGGTCTGGGACTTAATTGCTTCTCACTGGGGGCCCAGGAACTGGGCAACTCACGTGGCTTTGCCAGGTGTCCCAGCTGGGGCAGCTGAGCAGAGGAGGACTTTAATGAGATGATAATTCTTCAGAGGTGAAACATGATCATTCTTGCTACCTCCTCCACCTTTCTAGAATTGTTCCTTTCCTAATGCTGTTTTCATTTCTCCCTGTGGTTTAGCTCTTGGGAAGGTGGGCTCAGGCCCCCGATTGATGTCCTACCCTGCTCTCCCCAATCAGGGGACCCAGGAGCCTCCTATTTTCTTTTTTATATGTAGCATTTTAATTTTTATTTATTTATATATTTTAAAATTATTACTTTTAATATGTTTTCATTGATTTTAGAGAGAGAGGAAGGGAAAGAGAGAAAGAAACATCGATTGGCTGCCTCCTGCACACCCCCTACTGGGGATGGAGCCTGAAACCCTGGGCAGGTGCCCTGACCAGGAATGGAAGCTTCGACCTCTTGGTGCGTGGGAGGATGCTCATCTGAGCCACACTGGCTGGGCATTTTTTAACAAAAGAATTTTTTTTTTCTTTTTTAAATATATTTTTATTTCAGAGAGAGAAAAAGAGAGGGAGAGAAACATCAATGATGAGAGAGTCATTGATCGGCTGCCTCCTGCACGCCCCCCACTGGGGATCCAGCCCGCAACCCGGGAATCGAACCTCGATCTCCTGGATCCTAGGTTGATACTCAGCCGCTGAGCCACGCTCGGCGGGGCTAACAAAAGAATTTTTAAACCAATTTAAAGATTTCATTTGGAAGATTTTAAAACAAGTGATAAAATTCTGTTCTAAGTATTCAGGTACAGTTTTGTACAGTTTTAAAATTATACAGAAATTAGAGTTTTACAGTAACATTGGTTTTAGCAGTAAATTACATTATAATGAGAATAATTACAAGGAGGGGAAGGGGAAGTGGAGAAGGGTATAGAGGGGATAGGAGGTGATGGATGGACACTTGGGGTGGTGAACACACAGTACAGTGTACAGATGATGTAGAATTGTGTGCCTGAAATCTGTATAATTTTAACCATTGCCATCCCAATAAATTCAGTAAAAAGGAAAGAAGAAATTAAAAAAACACAAATTAATCACATCAGTGACATCCTACAGCACTTGTGTATACTTTTGACTTCAATTGATTTGCTAAAATAGCTTGCTTATATATGAGTACTGAGTGAGTTTCATGTGTAGAAGCAGCTCTGTAATGTTATCTGGAAATGAGCCTCTTCTCTCTTAATGACACTTTGGTCACCTCAGTTTGCAGATTTCCAGGGGAGCCCACCATCGTGTCTAGCATGGCCTCTGAAGACATTGCCAAATTGGCAGAGACGCTAGCCAAAACCCAGGTGGCCGGGGGACAGCTGAGTTTCAAGGGCAAGAGCCTCAAACTCAACACTGCAGAAGACGGTGAGTCCTGCGTGGGCTGACCCAGGGGAGGAGGGGAGTGGGAATGAGGGCTCGCTCTTGGTTGTCGTCAGGTTCATTAACCTGCATTATCACATTTTGTCCCTATAGCTCTGGGCGATATCCTTGGGCCCATCTAACAGAGGCTCAAAGATGATTTGCCCTTGAGCACACACAGGCTTTCCTGCTGGTCTTCATGTTTGCAGTGGGCACTCTTGCCATGACAGCTCAGGCTGGCTGGTGTGAGGGGCCCTTTTATCTCGTGGAGGGGACAGAGACAGTGAGAAACCATAGTTAGTAGCAATCCCAAGATATAGTTGCTAACTTCTTCTTTGAGGTCCACCCCGCCTTCACCCCCATGATCCCAAGCTGGTGTGGGAATACCTGTCACCTTCCCCAGAGCTGAGGCCCTCCCTTCTGGCACTGCATTAAAACAACAATCCAGTCCCCCTCGGGAGGTCTGGTCGATGCAGCTGAATCGCCCTGAGAGAGGGTGGTCATACCTGTCTGTGTGCAGGCCCCAGGAGTGGAGAGAACTAGGGGTCAGAGTGCAGATCCTATCTTTCCATCCCTGGCCAAGGCATGGCTGGCACTGACCATCCCTGAATCCCCTGACGCCTGGAAGTGAAGGCACCTGTGTTGGTAGTTATAAGGCCTGAGGTTTTGGCCCAACTGGGCAAACTGGTCTGGACTTGCCTGGTTGTCATGGTGTGTAGGCAGGCTTACCCCCTCCACCAGGTCACAGGTTCGCTGGGAGCCTGGTGACGCACGTTCCTTACATCTCTGTAGGGTCTTAAACTTGACCGAGTTCCTCCCTGTGCTTTTATTACTTCTGATTCTTGCATCATCCCTGAGGTACAAATGTTGCTATGTTATAAATAAGGAAAAAGGACTTTGGAAACGTAAACAACTTGCCCAAGGTCATACAGCTGGTAAATAGCAGAGCTGGGATTTTAGTAGAGGTTGGGCTGCCTCCCTGTTTCTCTGCTCAGTAGACATTCAGCTCAGTGCAGTAAACACGAATTTGCTGTTAAACGCTATTCATTGAACACTGTCAGGCAGAGTCTTCAGTGCCACACAAATAGTATCTCAGTTTCTCCTCACGAAAGCCCTGGTGGTAGGTTTCATCTTCATTAAGGCTCTGGGAGGTAATACGATTTGCCTAAGGGGACAGCTGTAAGTCGTGCAGCTGGGATTAGAACTCAGGTTTGTCTGGCCCTAAAATGTGTGCAGATTTTACTTCACCAGCACAGGCTGGACTTGCTGCCTCCCATTTAGCAAAATGGTCACTAAGGATGGCCAGCTTCCAGCCCTAGCCTCGGAGGAGCTCATAGCCTGGAATGAGGCACCCAAATTCCTAACAGGAGACAGAGGTGAAATGCACTCTGAGACCTGAGTGGAAGGCTCTCTGGGAAGGAAGGTGAGAGAAAGGGATCACTGTGAGCTTAGAAGGGTCCAGAAAGTCTCTGTGGATGAGGTGGCGTTTGAACTGTTGTGGAAGGAAGATTTAAGGAAGATTTAAGGAGAGAGATTGGAGGCAGGGAGAACCACAGGAGTTAAGCACTGGCGCTGAGACACAGGGTGGGCTTAGCAGAAAAGTCAGAACCCCTCAGGAAGCCCGGGTCCTTGAATGCTGAGCCAAGGATCCTGGTGGCCTCACCATGGGCCCAGAAAGGGACTCTGCCTTGGCTAGGAGAGAGCCAGCGCTGGGGGGGGGGGGGGGGGGGGGGCGCAAGGGCCTGTGGGGGAGGCCGTGCGCCTAGTGATTAGAACAGGGCCTTTTTCTCCCCAGGAGTCATTTAAGGACAAGGACAGGCCTCTGCTTTACATGGCAGAGTGATAAACACCTGGGACTTGCTACTTCCTGAGGCGGTGGAGGCTGAAAAGAGAAACCCCTGCCACACAGCCACATGACAGGTGGTTATTCAGGCGTGGTTGGGGCCCATTTCTAACCTGTTTTTAAGTTAGGTATAACTCCATTTGGATTGAAAACCAAGTGAGAGAGCAACTCATCTGTGACCCCCACCCTCTCCCGTTCCTGTTCTTCCCATTTTGGCGCATTTCCTTCCAGGGCTGGTCTGTGCTTGTGAGTCACGCCAGGGCTGAACCTGTGGAAAGTACAGTACCTCTGTGCTTCTGGACTGAAGTCACTTAGGCAGTACTGTTGTCTTCCCTTGGGCCTTGGCGTCTCTGTTGCTTGTCTTCGGGACTGCATAAAAAAGCCTTGAGCAACCCTCCTCTCCCCTTGTTGACCTGGCCAGTCCCTGGGTGTTAAGGGGGGCTCCCTTTTAGAACAGGCCTTTCCGAGGCTGAGAGGTCATTCCAGCCCTTGCACGGGGTGCCAGCTCCAGAGCAGTCACCCAGAAGAGGGGGAGGGGAGGGAGGAATTAAAGGGCTTCTCTGCTGGGGGGTTGCTTAATTGGTTGTGCACAGAGGCAAGGGTTTTGGGGAGGAGCTTTTCCAGTTTTAGAAAAAGTCTGAATTCGGCTCTGTTATTTCCCCTGAACTCCTGGGCAGAGTTGCTTCATTCCTAGAAACCTCAGCTTTCTCTTTTATAAGATGGAGGCTCAGACCTGTCCAGCCTTCCTTGTCCTGAAATGAGAAATGAATGCTGGTCACCACTTTCTAGCCTGTGTGACCTTGGTAGGCATTTACTTCTCCTGTGTGTCAGTACACTCGATTGTGAAATAGACGTAACAATACCTGCCTATTAGATGGTGTGGGGAATGTAAGAGTCCATGTGTGTAAATTGCACGTTAGTGTGTTAATTGCTTATCTACACATGGGACTGAGCAGAGGCAGAGCGATCCCCTTTCCGCATAACCCAGTGGGAAGACAGTATTAGTAAAGTCACCATATAATGGTCAAGTGATCTTTAGACGGGTGTAAAATTGTAGCAGGCTCCACGTGAGAGAGCAGGGGCTGTGCCGCCTGTGAAGATGTGACCCTGTTGGGAGCTCAGCAAGGGCTTCTGAAGACATGAGGTGGATGGAGGTGTACCCCCAGCTCGGACAACTTCGTAGGGATCCCCTTATAGGTCATAGGTTACAGCCTTTCTCAAGACCCTTTGTGGGCTTTGTAATCTGGAAGGTCAAGTTCAAACTTTTACTTCCCTTGTGTATCTCCATCTCCTCTCTACCCTGTCACCCCACCCCACTCCATCCTGTGCCAGACTAGATTGTTCCTTTTCATGTAGCTGGAGTGTTTTGTTCAGATTGTAAAGCTAATACATGAACTTTGTAGAGTACAGAAATACTGGAAGGAGAAAACTATAACTCCATTATCACACAGCCCAGCCCAGGGATAGACCTACTGTTGATTTTGTTACATTTTTTAGTCTTTTTCTTTTTTCCCTAAACATAGCTGAGTTCCTTTTTCTTTTTTTAAAAATAATTAGAATCATTACAGAAACTTTAAAAGCTACTTTATAAGCTGAATTACTCATAATCCCACCACCTAGACATAACTGCTTTAACATTTGGTTTCTGTCCTTCTGGACCTTGATGTGTGGGAATGTGTGTGTGTGCGCGCGTGTGTGCACACACAAACGAGAATACATATAACATTTTAAAAGTGTTATCAGACCACACACCATGGAATAACGTCATTTTTTTACTTACCACTATAACATGAATGTTTTCTAAGTCAAATGCCTGTGTCACCATTCACAGTGACATTAGTGTAACTGTACGCCAGTGAATTAACCTGTCAGCCTGTCTGCTGTGGATGGACATTTCGGTGGTTGGGACTTTTTCATCATCATAAAGCAGTCCAGTAATGAACGCCCCGAATGGGTAATGGAACATTTGGAAGTTTTCGTGCACTGTACCTGTTGGCCTCTGATGTGGGTGCTGTCTCCCACTTGGCCAGGTGCCTTCCCTGTCCTGGGAGGCTCTGCGCACGCCACCCACAAGGTGTCCCAAGCCCTTGCTTTACCTCGAGCAGCTAGTTGGTCTTCCCACTTGGCTCCCAGACCTTCCACACCTGCCTTGTGTTAACACCTGTTACAGAAAAGTTGTCTGTAGCTGTGTCCCTGCTGGGCTGTGCGCCTGTCTGATTGTTCTTTGTAAGCCCAGATTGGCACTTGGTAGGTACACCATAGCCATTGGAGTTGTGAGTGACAAGGTAGTGGCGGGGCTCTCTCATGCTTCAGCTGTTGGCTACTCCAGAAGTCTAAGATTCTCTTCTTTGGTCCTGGGCAGCCAAGGATGTGATTAAAGAGATTGAAGACTTTGATGGCTTAGAGGCTCTGCGCCTGGAGGGCAACACGGTGGGCGTGGAAGCAGCTAGGGTCATCGCCAAGGCCTTGGAGAAGAAGTCGGAGTTGAAGGTGAGACTGGGTGGGGACAAGCTCCTCACAGGCCACAGACCTTCCCAGGCCCCTGTCTTGTTGGCAGTTACCATGACCAGCTCCTCTTCCTCTGGCTTCCCAGGGCACTCAGCACTGGCTGGGGCCCCTGTCCCTGCATGGTGTGTCCATTCGGGTCCTCTAGTAACAGACTAAGATGGTATTAGGAGGGTAGCAGGTTTATTGGGCAACATGTGGGAAAAGTAAGAGTGGAGGAGCAGAACTGCACAGGGAGAGCTTTCAGCTTGCGCTGAAGCTCTGGCACCTGTGAGGAAGGAAGCGCACAGAACTGGCCCAAGAACCACCCGGTTCTCAACCACTCAGCCTGCTCCAGAGCAAAGATTGCCTGATAGAGGAGTCACGGGCAGAAATGGCCAGGCCTCAGCTCAGATGCCTGGGCAGACTGGAAACGTACTGCAGCCCGAGGCGGCCAGCCAACTGCTCTCCTCACAGCTGAGTGGCAGCTATGAGTTAGGTCCAAGGGGTGCCCCTCCTAGCATGTCCCAAAGTGGGTTTCTCAAGATGCTCTTAGAAAAGTGAGTTATGTTCAAAATATCGGGAAGATGGCACTATGTGCCCCCGTTTGCCGAGACCCAGTGTATGAGCATAGTAAAGCCTCTGAAGTCTTGGGAAAGAGTCCTGCATTGCAGATGGAAACAGCTCTTAATTCATACAAGGCTCAGCTTGTTCTGGGCTCCTCTGCACATGTCGTTTAATCCTTACAGCGACCCAAGTGATTGAGACTCTCCATTTTGTAAGTCAAGGGAACAGAGGCTCAGAGGGTCTGAGTAAATAGCCCAGATCCCACTGCTGCTCCAGTGTGCCTTCTCTGGGCTTTCTGAAGGGGGAGCATGCAGGGCTGGGGCCACGAGAGGAATGGAGTGGATTTGCCCACGGAGGGCTGGGGCTAATTTATTTATTCATTTTTAAAATATATCCTTATTGATTTCAGAGAGGAACGGAGAGGGAGAGAGTGATAGAAACATCAATGATGAGAGTGATAGAAACATCAATGATGAGAGTCACTGATGGGCTGCCTCCTGCACGCCCCCTGCTGGAGATTGAGCCCCCAACTTTGGCATGTGTCCTGACTGGGAATCAAACCGTGATCTCCTGGATCATAGGCCGATGCTCAGCTGCTGAGCCACGCCAACCGGGCCTGGGACTAGTTTATGAAGTGGCCCCTGATGTGTTTTCCTCTGGAAGATCACGGTCAGGTTAACAGTTCAGGCAGTGGCTGTTTCTGCTCCCTTTCCCCGGGAGGCCTTTCCTGGAACAGAAGCTGGGACATTTCCATGCAGAAGAATTTAGCCCTTCCCGGCGACCTGTGACCTGTGTAGGACGGCAATGGAGCAGGTGTGGTTGGGCCTGGAGGCTGAAGGCTGAGCTTTGGCATCCAGGAGTGTGGCTTCAAGCCCAGCACCACCACCTTATGTGCATTACTTGGCCTTGCACTAAGCTCAGCTGAGTCTGGACTCCTTCATGAAAAGATTTTCCTCCCTGAGAGGTTCTCGTAATGGCCAAATGCAGGCTCATGTCATGAGAGCTTGGCCACTCAAAGGCCTTGAGCCTGAGGTCTGTTCTCCCTTGTTCAAAAGGCAGACAAATAAGAAGTGGGGAGGTGTGCAAGACCTGCAAGCTTCAAAGTGAGGCTACCTTCTGGGGGTAGTTTGGAGGGTTGAAAAGAGACTTGAAAAAAGAGTAACTTCCTCGCTGCTGGATCCCATATTTACTTTTCTATTCCTCCACCACCCAGTCATGTCACTTGTCACACCATGTGGGAAACTGGTACTGGAAAGGAGCACGTGGCCGTCTTGGCCCTGGTCCTGCCACTGCTGGCTGTGGGGCCCGGAGCATCTCCTTTCTCTCATCCCGACTCTGCCCCTCCACCCCCCGAAAACCAGAGGGTTGGACAGGCCAGGGTTTTCCTGACATACCTACTGAGCCCCCATGGCCCCCGAGGGTCTCCAAGTCCTACCAGCTTTTCGCTGACAGCCCAAGTTCAGAAGTCCTCTAGTGCCTGGCAGTCCAAGTGCGTGAGGTGTGGTGCGTGCAGGCCCCTCCAAGGTCTCAGCCAACTCTTCTTCCTCCTCAAAGCGATGCCACTGGAGCGATATGTTCACGGGGCGGCTGCGGTCTGAGATCCCACCAGCCCTGGTAAGTGAACGGGCCGCTGCTTCCCTCCCCCCTGGGCACAGGAACCCCTTTGGTCATTCCCAAGACTTTTTCTAACATCATCTTTCTGGAGACTAAGATATGTCCTATGGGTGACAGATGCTGAAGCGGAAGCCTGGCAAGCACTGCACCTGCCCTGTGTGCTGACGGGCAGGTGGAGTACAGGTGCTAACCAGAGCCAGAGTGTGAGACTGGGAGGCCCAGTTACAGGACGGACAGCAGAGACCAGGGGTCCCTGGGTTCATTCTTGAGCTGAATGGTTTCCCTCCCACTATGGAAGTCCCTCCCTACAGGATTACCCTTGTGTCCTGGCATTTCCCTCCCCTACACCCTGAGCTTCTGCCCCTTTGTGACCTCAGTAGCCCACAGCCTGCTGTGGCTGCCCTGGTCTCCCTCTAGCCCCTTTCTCAGTATCACTCTTTCTGCTCAGTATCACTCTTTCTGCTCTGGTTCTTGGGGGTGGCTCCCCTCAGCTGTTCTCCATATCCCCATTCCTGAGGCTCAGCTTTGCTGGGGGCAAGTTGCTGGCGCCTGTGTGCACACACACACTCATGCATGTATGGGAGGGAGAAGAGGAGCCATCACAGAGCAGAGCCTGGCTTGCCTGGGACTCAAGGGAAGGAGGCAGGGCTGGTAATAGCCTCTCGGTGTCTCCTCCCAGCACAGGGCCTGGCACATAGGGTGCCCTCAGAGAGCAGTTCTTGGTCAGTTATTGGCTTGATTTTGCACGTTTTTAAGCCCCCACCCTGGTCATGCTGGTGCTGCCTTCTCGAGCCTCCATTTACCTCACCAGCAGTGGGATTCCTGAGGTGCCCATGTACCAACATCATTTTTAAAGCACCTGCTAAGGTGTCACAGGTGCTCTTATGGGGAGCCCTGGAGAGAGGGCCTCCTGGGTAGAGAATTGAGGAAGCCCTTGGAGAATTAAGTTAGTTACCAGCCTCAAAGGGTAAACCAGGCAAAGCCAGGATTTAGAATGCAGGTTAAGTGAATTCATTTGGGTGATTGTAAGTAAAAGAGTTTCAAGTTAAAAAACGGGGTGAAGAAAATTTCCTGTTGGACACTAGCTGTGGGTCTCTGTGCATATTGTTTTACTTAAACTCTTGCAAGTTTCCTGGGAAGTGTTCTGATCTCCATACTACCAATGACAAGAATGAGTCTGGAGAAAGGGGAAGAAAAGAATCAGGTCAGGGAGAGACATAAAATGCAGGGATGGAGCAGCTCTGGCTGTCTGAGGGTGAGATGTCAGATTGGGGCCAGATCCCCCGGGGTTGGGCCTTCTCCTGTGGGTGGGGCAGCTGGAGACCAGCTTGGGCAGTGTCTCCCTTCCCTAACTCCCCACCTCCCAATCTGTGCCCAGCGCCGTTTCTGCCCCCAGTCTCTGTTAGTGTCTCCTCGTCCATTTCTCCTGGGGCACTGCAGGTATCCCCAGTCTAGGAGATTCCCAGGATTGCTAAGCATCATCTTGCCACATCTGGTCCTGAGCTGAGGCTCAGTTTCCTCTCCTCCATCTCCCACCACGCTGGGCAGCCAGCACCCTCCTCTGGACCCTGGATCACTGTCTCACGCTCCTGGGCGGGCACTTATCCTCCAGCCTCCATCTGCCCTCCTCAGATTTGGGGGGACTTTTTCCTCCATGTCCCTCACTCACCTCAAAGCCCTTTGCTCTCAGGCTCAAGGTCCACAGTTCTTGGCCTGGCGTTCAAGGCTCTTACCTGATGTGATTCCTCGCTTCCTTTCTAGCAAAATCCCCCTCCCCTTCTAGCCTTAGCCTCTCTGGAGTCTAACAGCTGCTCTCCCCAGGCACACTCATGCTGCTTTATGCTTATGTTCTCTGCTCATGTTTCTGGTGCTGCCTGGAATCTCATGTTTGATTGGCTGATTCTCATCCAGACTGAGCTCAAATGTTAACTCCTACAGGAAGCCTTCTCTGACCACACTACATACACCAATCCCCACACCCCAGCAGAATTGGGAACGCTCTGCCAGTTCCCTACTAGCCTGAGTGCCCCCTGGTACAGAAGCAGCACCTGGTAGGTGGCTGTGACACTGACGTGAGCTCCCTCTGTGCCCAGATCTCTCTAGGAGAGGGACTCATCACAGCTGGGGCCCAGCTGGTGGAGTTGGACCTGAGTGACAATGCATTCGGGCCTGATGGTGTGCGAGGCTTCGAGGCCCTGCTGAAGAGCTCCGCCTGCTTCACCCTACACGAACTCAAGCTCAACAACTGTGGCATGGGCATCGGTGGCGGCAAGGTGGGTGTAGCGGTCCCCTCCTTCCCTCCCTGCTCAGTTCCCTACTACATTTGTCTCCATCTGAAGTGTGTGCCCTGGCCACCCACCAACAGGTTGGCTGGCCTGTTGTTTTCCTCTTCAAAGGAGAAAGGCCTCAAAGGCAGCAGCCAGTGGCCAGTGGGGAGAGGAGATGGAGTTCATGAGGTGGGGTTGCCAAGCAACATCCCGATTCTTAAGTTGCCTTGACAACAGAGGCAATATTGCATTATGTGCTCCGACCTGCTGGCTCTGCAAAATGCAGGGCTTTGGGTGTCCCTAGACCTGCTGTGCCCTCAGAACAGCTGGTAGAGCCATGGAAGGCCTGGTTGTACATGGGGAGGGAGCCCAGAAAGAGATGGTGCAATTCATCTTTGTTCCTAGATGGCCTGGATGCCTCCCCTATCCTGCTGAGGAGCCAGGCTGGTCAGTGTAGAGAGACTCCTGTTTTCTTCCCAGAACCTGCACCGAGGAAGGAGGCTGTTCTGATTCCCATCCCTCCTCCCCTCATGTTCTAGTCAAAAGTAGAAAAGGCCTGGGACGCTGGAATTGACAGTGATTGGGACATCTTCTCATTGAAGATGTGTTTTGTGCATAACCTTAATTCTCCCACCCACACCGACAGGTGGGTGATGCTGTCCCCATTTTTTCAGATAAGTAAGTATACTTGGGCTTAGAGATCTTGGGTTGAGTGCCCTGGATGATGTAGCTAGTGTGGGACTGATGTGGAATTTGAACCTGCATCCACACGGCCCTGTCAGAGCAGCAAGAAGAGCCTGTGTGATGCTTGCAGGACCCCTGAGGAGCCAGGGTGGCCTCCCTAGCAGAAGTTGCCTATCGCCCCCTGCCTGGCTCAGCCAGCCCTCCCCCCAGCCTAAGTGGGTAATAAGCTTCATGTGTGTTACAACCTAAGTAGGTTTGAATCAGCACAGAAAAGAGGTCCGGCCCAGCCTAGAGTCTGATGTTTTGGGGGAGCCAGAGACATCCTTGTAAAATGCTACCATTTTCCTTCACCTCCGCCCAGGAAACAGGCTTAGAAGCCACCTCCAGGCACCAATCCAAGGACAGGGAGGGCTGGGCTTTAGGTTTTTGCTCCCAGCAGCTGAGACCCTGCTGAGTGTGGCTCGCCTAGACACCAGTGTGTACCAGACAAGTGTAGTGGGGCCATGGTCTCCTTGGCCAGCTCACCTTAGATATTGGGGAGCATGGAAGGGATACTGGAAGATTGGCTTCTGCCCAGAGTCTGCCACTTGATTAGCAACCATAGGAATGCTTCTGCCTCTCCTTGAACCTGAGTTGCTTCAGCTGCAAGGAGACTCCTGATGCTCCCCACCTAATAGAGGGCTTATGTCAGTACAATGGGGTCATTGTGAAGCCCCTTCCTGGGCCTGGCTAAAGTTGGTGACTCGGCGTTGGCCTCTCCCGTCCTTCTGTGCCTTGGTCACACATCTCTAACATGAGGCTAAACCCCCAGAGTAGTGGGACCCTGCTCATGAAGCCTTAGATGTAAAAGCTCTTTGTAAGCTGTAGGGGGTTGGGCACATATGAGAGGTAACCATTGAGTTTTGGGGCAGTTTTTTTCCTTTTTAATATTTATTTATTTATTTACTTATTTATTTTTTTAAAATATATCTTTATTGATTTCAGAGAGAGGAAAAGAGAGGGAGAGAGAGAGCTAAAAACATCAATGATGAGAGAGTCATTGATTGATCCCGCAACCCGGGCATGTGCCCTGACCGGGAATCAAACCCCGATCGCCTTGATCCTAGGTCGACGCTCAACCGCTGAGCCACGCCCGGCCAGGCTATTTATTGATTTTTAGAGAGGGGAGAGAGACATCGATTTGTTTTTCCACTTATTTATGCATTCATTGACTGATTCTTGTATGTGCCCTGACCAGGGATCAAACCCATGACCTTAGCATGTTAGAACAACGCTCTAACCACCTGAGCTACTTGACTAGGGCTTGAGCAGTTCTTTGTTCCCGTATCCACCAGTGGGTGGCATGGGATACTGAAGACCAGGTTAGGGGCATGGCTGCCCTCCTGGGGGAAGGGCCTCCTGCCTAGGCCTGGGCCCCTTGCCTTTCCCCCTACAGATTCTGGCGGCAGCTCTGACTGAGTGTTATCGGAAATCCAGTGCCCAAGGCAAGGCGCTGGCCCTGAAGGTCTTCGTGGCTGGCAGAAACCGTCTAGAAAACGACGGAGCCACTGCCTTGGCAGAAGCTTTTGGGGTGAGTGGTTTCTGCCTGTCCTGCCCACTATGCTAATAGTCCTGGGAGTGCCTCCCAGCTCTGGAACTTAGCTGAGAGACTGAAGGTGAGCTGCTTCCCCTCTCCAAGCCTGCTGGCCCATCCTACAATGAGGCAGAGTTCCTGTTGTGTGTGTCTGGAAGTTGCATGGTCCTCCACCCAAGTGAACTGGCAATCGCTCCCTAGGGTGCTGTTGGAGAACACTGTGAGGCTGCTTTGAGCAGTCAGGGACATCTGCGAGGGTCAGAAACAGGCGCGGTGGTGCTGGAGCAGTGAGAGTCAGCATCTCTGCCCTCTAGTTGACAGGCACAGACTTGCCCTTGAGACAGGAAGGTGGGCAGGAGCAGTAGCCCAGGTGCTCCACCTCCTCCCCCTGGAACATTCACAGACAAGCCCCTGCCTGTGCTGGCAGCAGCCCCTCCCCATGTCTGTGTGTAGTGTGGCCCTCCCACCTGCTGGATGTCACTGGCATGGGCCTGCAGCTGGAGCTCAGGGGCCCACCTTTGTCTGCTCCTTCCTGCCCCTCACAGGTCATCGGGACCCTGGAGGAGGTCCACATGCCACAGAATGGGATCAATCACCCTGGCATCACTGCCCTGGCCCAGGCTTTCGCCATCAACCCCCTGCTACGGGTCATCAACCTGAATGACAACACCTTCACCGAGAAGGGTGCTGTGGCCATGGCCAAGGTGAGGCGGGTTGATACAGGGTGTGACGTTGGCTCACGGGAGGGGCTAAGGTGAGGCTGCACCCTCACCCTGGCCCTCGCTTCCCCCTGCAGACCCTGAAGACCTTGCGGCAGGTGGAGGTAATCAACTTCGGGGACTGCCTCGTGCGCTCCAAGGGCGCCGTGGCCATTGCAGACGCCGTCCGCGGGGGCCTGCCCAAGCTGAAGGTGCCTCCGGGTTGTTTCCCCCACAGTTGGTGGGGTTGTCTGGGGCGGGTACAGAGGGTCTGGTCTTCAGAGGCATGTGGGCCTGGGTTCTTCCATGTCCTCTCATGCTGTTTTGCCAGTCCCTTCACCTCTCTGAGCCAGTTTCTCCATTTTTAAGTTGTGGGGAGGGGAGTGATGTGTTCATCATAGTGGAGTATAAGTAAACACTCTGAGTACCTGGCGCATCGCTGGGTAAGTGACGTTTCTCTGGTTGGCGTCATTCTGTCCAGCTGGAGGACAGAGCCTGCCTTACCCTCCCTTGGTGAAATGCAGGCTTCTGAGTGAGATCTGGTCTCCTGCCACTACCCCTTCCTCTCGTTTTTAGGAGCTGAACTTGTCATTCTGTGAAATCAAGAGAGATGCTGCTCTGGCTGTGGCTGAGGCTGTGGCAGACAAGGCTGAGCTGGAGAAACTGGACCTCAATGGTAAATAGTGGCAGTGGCCTCGGCACAGGCCCGCTGGGGGTCTGCTGCCCATCCTGACCCCGTTTCCTTCCCACGAGCAGGCAACGCCCTGGGAGAAGAAGGCTGTGAGCAGTTGCAGGAGGTGCTGGACGGCTTCAACATGGCCAAGGTGTTGGCGTCCCTCAGGTAGGGGACTCTGGGCCTTTAGTGACTCATTCATTTCATTCATGTAAAAAATGGGTTGAGCCCGTTACGTGCCAGGTGCTGTGCTAGGCATTTTATATGTTAAGCAGAGGAACAAAGAAGGGCTGGGGTGATGGTTCCTTTAGAGCGGGGGAGTGGGTGAGCTCTGACGGGATGGTGGCCTGATGCTGATGGATTAGGCGGGGTAGCTGGCAGTGAGGCCGGGGGAGCAATGGGGCTGCGCTCAGAACTGTTCTCAGAGACTGACTCTAAGAAAGGAAGGGACGGTGTAGGAGGTGGGGTTACGGGGTTTGCAGAGCCCACTGGAGGCATGGGATGGGGTGGCGGCTGCCTCCTCTGATAGATAGGACCCATCTCCCCCATCCCTTTAATCTCCAAGTTGGCTTCATTCGCCAATCAGGTTCCTGGTTGTGCGCCCTCACTGCTAGAGCCTGCGCCTCTGCTAGGAGGTGGGGACTCAGAGGTGGGCTCAAGAGGCTCAGGATCCAGGGGAGACAGAACGGCTTTCCTTGGGGGCAGGGAAACCCTCACCTCTCCCACCCCCCAGCCATGGCTTCCTATGGCCAGCAAGATACGGGTAGCACAGCCCTGGGCGTGTCAGTCTGGGCAGTATTCCTGCCGGACTCTGGGTCCCCGGGACGGCCCTCCTCTCCTGTGCACCCCCAGGGGACCGGGGCTCCTCTAGGACGGGCGAGAGCTGATGCTCTGCACGGGGTCCCTGGCTGACGAGACATGAGACAGCTCCCCGCTGACCCGCATGCCCCACCCCGGGAGCCGTGGGCCGGAGGGTCTGCTTTAGCCAGCTCCCCTTGGCAGTGACGACGAGGGTGACGACGAGGAGGACGACGAGGACGACGAGGAGGAGGAGGAGGAGGGAGAGGAGGAAGGAGAGGAGGAGGAGGAGGAGCCGCGTCAGGGGGGGCAAGGAGAGGAGCCATCCGCTCCGTCGAGGACGATCCTGGACCCTAACAGTGGGGTGAGTTCTGTCGTTTGCCAGGATCAGAGCCGGGGACCCCTGACTGAGATCCTGCGGCA
This sequence comes from Miniopterus schreibersii, assembly GCF_964146895.1. Classification (NCBI taxonomy): domain Eukaryota; kingdom Metazoa; phylum Chordata; class Mammalia; order Chiroptera; family Miniopteridae; genus Miniopterus; species Miniopterus schreibersii. Next base: position 182,900,527 of record NC_138102.1, on the reverse strand, counting down.
GCTTCTCGGGGCCACGGGGTGGGGCGGGACCCACGCACACAGGCCACAAACTGCTTTTGCTGTGTTTGCTTTGAAGTCGTAGATGTGGTTGTTGGGAAATTATAACATAACGTTGCTACGTTATGTATAAGACGTACACAAATATTTCTAGAACAGAGTAAAAAAAAAATAAGCACAAATAGAAATTCTTTTTCCACCCATCAGTGGATTATCTTGGTGACCTATAGGGACAGCCTCCTGTCCCATGGACTGGCTGGGACCATGACCCAGCTTGGGCACTTGGTGCCCGTTCCTGGGCCAGGAGGCTGGGAGTCAGGGCTGCCGTGCCCTAACTCACTGATTCCTGTTCCCTCACCGGTTCCCAAGTAGCTTTACTTTGGAGAACTTTGAGTTGGACAAGGAACACCCCCCCCCCCCCCCACTCTCGTTGAGTTTGCTTTTCTAGTTTTATGGAAGCATTTCAACAAATACTCAGCCTTTCTCAGTTTTTCTCTGGGCCCCGCTGGTGCTGACTAGCAGCGCTTATAGGGGGTAGACTCCATCCAGTTCCTGGTGGGTCCACTGTAGTCCCCACGTGCGTCTTGAATCATTTTTGGGACATCACATGTCATAGCAAGGACTCACTTGGTCTCGCCAGGCTTTTTTTTTTTTTTTAATATACCTTTATTGATTTCAGTGAGAGGAAGGGATAGAGAGCGAGAGATGAAAACATCAATGAATCCCTGCCAGGCATGGCTCAGCGGTTGAGCATTGACCTAGGATCCAGGAGATTGGGGTTTGATTCCCGATCAGGGCACATGCCTGGGTTGCGGGCTCTGTCCCCAATCAGAGGCATGCAGGAGGCAGCCGATCAATGACTCTCTCTCATCATTGATGTTTCTTTCTTTCTCTCTCTCTCCCTCCCTCCTCTTTCCTCTCTCTGAAATCAATAAAGATATATTTAAAAAAGAAAACATCAATGATGAGAGTCATTGATCGGCTGCCTCCTATTTTCCCCCTACCTGGGATGGAGCCTGCAACCGGGCCATATGCCCTGACTGGGAATCGAATCACGATCTCCTGGACCATAGGTCAATGCTTGACCACTGAGCCACACCAGCTGGCCTCACCAGGCTCTTGGAGTCCTAGGGAGGTGGCTTGTCCCCACCACAGAGACTCCCACACTGGGAGCCAGCGGAGCCAGTGTCTAGGGCTCCGCCCTTTGGGGAGCTGCATTTGAGTGGGAGGAAGAATTCCAGACTCCGGGCCATGATTGGCTCATGTTCTGGGTGAGGAGTCTGGGTTCGGACCTCTGCAGTGCTACCTGTGTCCCTCAGGAACCAGCGCCCGTGCTGTCCTCCCCACCTCCCGCAGATGTCTCCACCTTTCTGGCTTTCCCCTCTCCTGAGAAGCTGCTGCGCCTGGGCTCCAAGAGTTCCGTGCTAATAGCCCAGCAGGTAAGAGCACTTCTGACTGCAAACCTGCACGCCCATGCCTGCTGGAGCTGCCAGAGAGAGGGACAAGCAGAGCACAGGCGACTGGGACAGGGAGGCTGTCAGTGGGAGTGGGGGGGGCTTCCAGGTGTTCCTTTTTATACACAGACGTAAATGAGTGCAGCAGTGCTAACACACCTGGGCCACAGGGTGGGCAGGCCTGCTGCACCTCAGACGGTTGGAATTAGGGAGCAGTTTCTCTTACACACATACACCCCTAGGCTTCCCTCTGAATGCTCTGTAGGACCAGCTTCTAGAACTACCTACTGCCCAGGACTCCTGTGGCCATCACATGTGTATTGCAGGGAGGCTGCCCTTGTTCCAGCCTCACTTGTTGGTTGGCTAGTTGGTTCGGTCATTCCTTCCTTTCTTCATTCATTCTGAGATGATTGTCATGCACCTCCTGTCTGCCAGGCTCTGTTCTGAGTACTAGGCATGGTTTTATTTAACGCTCTTGGCAACTAGAAGTGGAGACCCTGTTACTCTTGTGCAGGTGAGAAAACTGTGGCTCAAAAAGGGTGAGTGATAAATAGAAATAAAATGGGCCCCTCTCAGCTGGCTTGGCACTTTGATTTCCTTATGTTTTATCTGTACTTCTTTTTTCATGATAACTGAGATTATATATAATTATAGTAAACTTTTTTGCAGCCCACCTTTTTATTTACTGAGGTTCATCGTCTTCCTGTGTCAGTAAAACTCTTCCCTTCCCTTTGTCCCAGTGAGTGGGTGCAGCACTTAGGCTTCCCCGTTTCTGGATGTTTATGTTCCCACTTTTCCTTGTTACCGGTACAGCTGAGGTCAGCTTCGTTGCATGGGAGTGTCTGCATGCTGGATCGTTCAGGTTGGGTTAGGAGAAGGGGATCACTGAGTCACAGGGATGACAACTGCTCGTTCACTCCCTCTGTGTGTGTTGCACACCTGGGTAGGCCAGGGCCATGCCAGGCTCTTAGGGCACCGTCTGGGGTGAGGCAGGACTGTCGTTGCCCAGCAGAACCCGGCACATCGCCACTGTGTGTCACAGCCCTGGGACTCTGCCCCTGGTGACCAGCCATTGCCTCCTGTGTCCTCAGACTGACACATCTGACCCAGAGAAGGTGGTCTCTGCCTTCCTGAAGGTGTCCTCTGTGTTCAAGGATGAAGCTGCAGTGCGGACAGCAGTCCAGGATGCAGTAGGTAACGTGGGGTATGGACAGGGCTGGCTCCTGCCTCCTTCCTTCTCCAGGGCTCAGGTGACGGTTCTGTTTACTGCAATTCCTCTGCTCCAGCAGGAATGTTTGAGCTGTCTCTGGCCCTCCCACCTGTTCCTCTGTGGGATTCTTGCTGGGTGCTCTCCTCTTTGTTTTTTGTAAATGGGGAAATGGAGGCCTTTCCTAAAGTCAGCTCTATACAGGTAGAACTCAGGCCAGGTGGCACCCACCACGGGAAGACCAGCTAGTCACAGCCCCACAGCCCTTGTGGAGGTGGACCTCTCAGAAGGGGTGATGAGCACTGAGCCCTTGTCCCACTTCTGAGCCTCTACACACATTGTCCCCTCCACCTGGAGGTCCCCCTGCTCCCCTATATCTTTCACAGGCTCTCCGGAATCTCTGGTCCCCCTCCCCCAAGCCGTCATGACCTCCCCTCTCCTACCTGGTTCTCTGTTACCTCCATCAGCCTTTTACCTTGTCAGTGTGTGTCTGAGCCTCCAAGGGTGGGCCAGGTTCTGCTAGGCAGGGGCACAGCACACGGGAAAGGGTAGAAAGTGGAAACGTGTATGATACTTTGTCCTGGAGTAGTGCACTGCAGGTGGCACTGAGGCAGGAGGGTCTGTGGGCAGCGAGGCTGGGGAGGTGGGTGAGGGCCACATGGGAGTCTCCAGGTCTACTCCCTCAGAGCCTGGCTGTGAGGACAAGTTACCTGGATTATTTCCCAGAGCAGCCTAGCACAGAAGCAAGTGGCCTCAGCGGTCTCCGCAAGCCCTTGGCCACTCTCTTCCCTGTCCATTCTCCCTCACCTCCCAGAATGGCTGAACCCTCCCCCAGAGGTGGTCTACCTCACTTAATTGCCGCCCAGCTGTGCGAGGTCCCTGAGCCCGATTTACTTGAGAGGCCAGGTCAGGGAAGGGCCAAAGTGTCACAGCCAGTAGATCTAGCCCTTCTCTGGTGCTGGCTGTCCCCTCAGCCTGATATCTGTGTCCATGTCCTACCTCATGTGTTCACCTCCTGAATAGGGTGGGAGGTAGGGCCAGCTTGGGAGGGGCGGCTGCCTGCCCTTTGGCCCATGGGCAGCCCTTGGCTGCAGTAGCATCTGCCTTGTGCTGCTTCTGCCTTGCAGATGCCTTGATGAAGAAGGCCTTCAGCTCAACCTCCTTCAACCCCAACGCCTTCCTCACCAGGCTTCTCATCCACATGGGTCTGCTCAAGGTGTGGCTGGAGGGAGTTGCAGCTGGGAGGGGGTGTGCACCAGTGGGTGTTCTCGCCATGCTCCCCACCCCGTCCATGAGTCCTGCTGGGGCCTGTCACCCTCACTGGCCTGGGCCATGGGGCTTTCTGAGCAGGGGCTGGATGGTGGAGACCCAGGGCCCCCAGGGAACCTCAGAACTCACCTCCTGCTCCATGTGTTCCCCTTTCAGAGTGAAGACAAGGTCAAGGCCATTGCCAACCTGTACGGCCCCCTGATGGCACTGAACCACATGGTGCAGCAGGACTACTTCCCCAAGGCCCTGGCCCCCCTGCTGCTGGCATTCATGACCAAGTGAGTGTGTCCACACCCACTCCTACGCTCAGCTGAGGCTTCCCTGGCCTGGTCGCTCGGGCTGTGAGAGGCCCTCATGCCTCCAGGCTCTTGGTGTTCGTGTTTGATTCTCACTTCTCCTGTGTGGTCACTACTCCTGTGAGGCTCCTCCCCTGTGCCCAGCTGAGGACACAGGACTCGGGCACAGACCGAGACAGAGGACATGTAGCACCCCCATTTTCCAGAGGAGGAAACCCAGGTCAGCCAGGAGTTTGCCCACATCACACTGCTGGTCAAGGACCTGTGCTTGGCGGCATCCCTGAGAGCAGATCTGTGTCTACTCCCACAGCAGCCTAGGCCAAGGGGCCTGGCTGTGCTGGCCTCCCCCAGCCACAGGCCGTGAGAACCGTGGCCTTGGCCTGGAGGATCCTGGGGCGTAGTGGGTGTTGGCCACAGTCAAGTAATGAGGAGCCTCCAGGCCACACTGGGACCCACCCCAGATGGGTGGGTGGGGAGGCTTGTCCCCTGTATAGCCCCAGCTGACCTCTGGCCTTCCTTGGGCCTCAGTTTCCTCATTGGCCCAACCAAGAGATTAGGCAAGGTTGTCTCCAAGGGCTCTGACCAGCCACACTTCAAACAAATCCAGCATCTTGGGGGAAAGTGGCTGGGAGGTGGGAGGGCAGGAGAAAGGAAGTGCCCTGGCCACCCCCATGTGCATGTGCATCTCCTTTGAAAAATCACTGTGAACTAAATCAGTATGTATGGGATTTAGAGTGGGGTTGAGTGAGATGAGGCTGGAGAGATAAGTATAGCTGTCGTCATGGGTCTTGAAGTCTGAAGCAGTGTGGAATCAAGCAAGGATCTTAAAACAGAAGTGACACCATCAGATGTCCACTGGCTGCAGTGGAGAGATGGCTAAGGGAGAACCCGGAGCTAGGGAAACAGCTCTGCTGTGCGCTTCGGTGCTAATCGTCAGCCGCGGGTGGCTATTGCGCTCTTCGGGTGCGGTCAGCACCCACTGAGAGGGCTGAAGGAGGAACACGCACTGGGTGCCATGGGCTCAGTGCAAAAGTAGCAAAGTAAATTATGTCAATAATTTTATATATTTCAGTAATTTCATACTCATTATATATTGGCATGATATATTGGATTCATTGGGCTAAATAAAATATATTATGGAAATTTTTTTAAAAAAGAAAAGTCATTGTGAAAATTAGAAAAATGGAGTCTGACACATTTCTAGCCTCAAAAATGGCCCCAACTGTCTGCTGTAGCCTGTTCTCCTGGCCTCAAAGGTGCCCACGCCACCCACTGACCCCCCTTTCCCCACAGGCCCAACGGCGCCCTGGAGTCCTGCTCCTTCGCGCGCCACAATCTGCTGCAGACGCTGTACAAGGTCTAGACTTGGACACCAAGCGGCCTCTCCCCAACCCTCAACTGGACCAGTGACTTGGGAAGGGACTTGGATGAAGGACTCTGGCCGGAGACAGGGAGGGTCTTTGTCGCGTGTGTCGTGCTGGTCCCCCGAGTTTGTGTGTCGGTGTGGTGTGCGTGCCGGTGTGTGCTTCCTGTCGGGGTTGGGTTTTTAAAGTCTCCCTGCTGGGCTGGCCCTGGTCCACTGGAGGGGAGCTGGCTCCAGGCAAGAAGGCTGTGAGCTGCGAGCTGCTCTGCCATTAAATTCACCACCATCTGAGGGCGCTCTGCTGATCTGTGCCTCAGGTCGAGGCCTGTGGCTGTTCCCGCCCACTTTGCCCTCCTTACCCTCCTAGGCTGCACCAAGCCTGGGACATGGCTGTCCCCGTGCTGTCCCCTCCCTCTGCATTGTGGCTAGGCTGTTTCCCACCCTGCCTGGGGCTGCTTGCTCAGCGGCTGCGGCTGCTTCCTGTTACCAGGCCCTGGTCCTGCAGCCACCACAGTCCCCAGCATCCGTCCTGATCTGATCCCTCGGCATGAGAGACAGAGGCTGCCATGGGTGGAGTCACAGGGTGGTCAGCAGAGGGCAAGACCCTAGTGCCCATACCATGTGGACAGGATGAGAAGGCAGTGGGCAGACACCAGAGGGTCCTGGAGTAGGCGATGCCTGGACGGCGCTGGCTCTGGACTCATGGGGCCCTCCCCTGGCTGCTGAGGAGATGACTGTGACTGGCCTGGGGGCCAAGCTGGAGGGGCACCTGGACAGGCCCAAACCTGTTCTCCAGCCTTGGGGCCAGGGCACGGCCCGCTGCTGCGTGAGCTACATATGTGGAGCATTTAAAGGGCCTGGGGCAGGCGCAGGTGGGGACTGGATGGACCTGTGATGCCCTGCAGCCTCCCTCAGCTGCCCTACAGAGCCCTGTGCTTTCCCCTTCATGCTCTTTGTGTCCGGGCTGTGCCCGAGGCTTCACAATAAAGTCATGTGTGACGACAGTGCAGACTGAGAAGCTCTTCACCTAACGTAGGTGGTTTTGGGGGCCTGAGTACCTGGCATCCCACCTTAGTCTGCATGGGGCAGTCATTCTTGCCAGAGTCCCTGCTCCAACTTCATAGCATCACCGGGCAGGTCTCCCACCAGGGTGTGGATATGTCCTCTTGTGTGAGCGTGCCAGTGCCAGTGCCCCCCTAACAGCTGAATGGGAGGTCCCCGGGCGGGCTCTGATTCGTGGGAGTCGGGAGGAGGGAAGGCTCCCCCTCGGCCTGGTCACCTGCCTGGCCCCATGACGCCCTTCGCCGTTTGCACCACAGCTCCACTGGCCCTGGCGTTGCTCCATTTATCGACCTGGCTAGGCTGGACACTGGCCAGATTCACCACGGGCCCTGCTGTTTGCAGTCAGGATACCCTGCATCTGGCCTGCTGTAGTCACTTCACAGGGTCGGCCTGTGAAGCCCCTGAAGGATCTTTGGCCGTCAGGCCTGAGATAGAGGACACCTCCCTTGACATTCTTCCTGCTGTGGCCACGTGGTGGAAGGACAGGCCCGCAGACCCTTCTCACCACGTACCCTGGACAGCAGGCACCCTGGGGAGGCTGTCTCTCAGCAAGGTGAAGAGGTCCCTCCCAAGTAGGGGTCAGCTTTTCTTACTGGCTATGGAGCATTCAAGTGACTTCGTTCTTTGCCAGGTGGGGGAGCAGGGTAGGACATCTCTGCCCATGGTGAGTGCTGGGGCTGCAGGCTGCCTTTGGGGAGCTCCCAGTCCTGTGCAGGAGACCAACAATCGTGGGCAGTGAGGTCAGGGAAGCTCGAGTTAGGGATGCAAGAAATGAGTGTTGAGATTCAAATAGGACTTCTCATGGCTATTTGACGGAGAAAAAGGCTTGAGGCCGAACAGGAAACCTGCCCAAGGCTCTCTGGCCTGGCTGTCCTTTCCTCTTGGTCCCAGGAGTACAGACTGACTACCCCAACACCCACTCACCCTTCAGACCAACTCAGCTGTCGGGGACCGCCCCCCCCAGCACCAGCTTCAGGTGCTGGGAAGCGCTGGGGTGCCTCTAGTGTTCTTACTGAGAAAGCTGCAGCCTTTGGGATTTCCCTCCAGACTCCAGTGCCCTCGAGAACTATAACCAACCCTTAGATTACATAGGCTGCAAGTCCCTAAGCGCTGTGATTTACGGTCTGCGAGATCCTAGGTGCCCTGGCCTGGGACCCCCACACGTGAGGGGCTGCTCAGCACCAGGCTGTTCCCACTAAAGGGAACACAACCACTGCCTCGGGGCTAAACCACCAATTCCACCCAGGAAGCGTGTTTGGGGGTGCTCCTAGCAGCACATCCTCATGGCAAGAACTGAGAAACGACTCAGGCCAACATTGGGAAGTGGATCGGGTGCGAAGCGGGTCAGTGGAGGGTCCGCCGCGGTGAGAACGGGTCCGCCAGGTTACGTGCACACCACGTGCGCACACGGGAATCCACGGCAGTGCTGAGTGCGGGAAATACCAGCGGTGCCATTAGCACGTTACCGCTGCTTAGGCGTGCCCTGTGTGAACGTACGTGTGTGACGCTGCTGTTGCCAACAAAAGGTGCTAAGCCCAGCATTCACCATGGGACTTAGTCTGGGAAAGGCAGGGGACGGGGCAGGTGGAAGCGCTAGGCATTCAAAGTGATCCAAGTCCACCCAAGAGCCATATTCTTCAAATGGAAATAAGACACAGGAGAGCATTTTTGACGCACACAAAAAAGCCTAAACCACAAGGAAGTTTGTCTGTGTCAAAAAATGTAATGAAAAAATGCCATAAAAGTGGATACAAGGCGATAGAGTAGAAAGACCTAGCAGCATGCACAGCACAAAACAAGGGCTAGTGTTGAGAGTACACATCCAACCGGACACCGGACAGGGGACATGAACGAGCATTTCACAGGAGAGGAAACCCGAAAAGCAACCCCCCAAAACATTCCACCTCACTGGCAGTCGAGGAAATGCAAAATAAGGCCACACAGGGACCGGCAAATACTGTTGAGGTGACACCAGGAAAGAGATGTCATACATTTTATGCATTGCTGGAGGGATGTCGCACTAATAAATTGCACTTCAGGGAGCAGTCTGATAGATACTGAAAAGTGAGGAATTCATATAACCTGTGACCCCCCAAATCCCATTTCTAAGGATCTACTTCAGAGAAACTCGCACGTGTGCACCAGGCGGCAGGGAGGGGGCGGCCCGATAAGGGGGTGCCGGAAGGTGAAGAAAACCTGAGGGGCCGCCGGCGGGACAGTGACTGCACTGCGGCGTCAAAGGACAAGAAATACGCGCTTCCACTGACACAAGGTACCTAGGACTCTCAGAGACAAAAGGCAGGTTCCTGGGGACAAGAAGAGAGGCCAACGGGCGGGGCGGGCGGGATGGGGAGCTAGCGCGTGACGGGTCCCGCGTCGCCGTTCGGGGCGGCGAAAGGCAGCGGCGACGGGAGCCCAGCATGTGCATGTGCTCAGTTCCGCCGAATTGTACACGTCAATGGTTAAGATTGTAAAGTTCGTGTATATTTTACCACAATACAAAACACACACATCCTAAATGTAAAAGAGAAAACTACAGATTTTTTTTTTTTTTTTTTTATGAGGTAGTGGTGTAGCGGAATGTAATGGAGACCCCGGGAGTAAGAAAAAGATGAATAAATTAATCTACATTAACCTCCTGGTTTGCCATTATTGTAGGAGATTCAGGCAATGGATACTGTGTAGCAACAAGAACAGGTTCCTGTTCATCAAAAGGCATCACTAAGCGCAAGTAAGGCAAGTCACAGGGAGGAAGAAAATAACTATACATATTTTTAAATAACTTAGAACATATAGTTTCTAAAAAATTAAAGCGACAACTCAATAGAAAAATGAGCACAAGGCTAGAATGAGCATTTCACAAAAAGCGTACGAAAAGGCGCTTCATTTCCTTAGTCTTCAGAGAAGCGCACAGTAAGACCGCAAAGTGATGCCACCGCCCTCGCCAGAATGGCTTCGGTACGAAAGCCGGGTGACACCGAGCGCGGGTGAGGACCTGGAGCACCTGGAGCTCTCAGGCGCTGCATTCGTACATCGGTGAACTGTACATTCGTACACTTTGGGAAACCGGCTGTATTCGCTGAAGCTGCAAAGCATATTCTAAAACCAGCAATTCCCCCCCAGGTATATCCTACAGGAATGGTTTGCAATAAGTTCATGAAAAAACGTGCAAACATGGTACGCAGCACTTCATATCAGCCCGACCCTGGAAACAACCTAGATTCCATCAAGAATGGAATGGATGGCCCTGGCCAGTGTTGCTCAGTGGTTGAGCGTGGTCCCATGCACCGAACGGTCGCCAGTTCCATTCCCGGTCAGGGCACATACCCAGGCAGCTGCTCAATGACTCTCATCACTGATGTTTCTCTCTCCCTCTCCCTTCCTCTCTTTGAAGTCAATAAAAACATATTTTTTTAAAAAACAAGCCAAATGGAATAATAAAAGATGCAATATCATCAGAAAAATTATAGGATACTGAAATGTTTGCTATGGTCTGGATGAACTATTTCATTGAAAAATGCACATTTCTAAGAAGGTAATTATTTGTATGTTTTTTGCAACATTGTGATTGCAAAACTTGGAGGTACCAGAGATTAATGAGCAAGTAAAGTTGATAAATGTACACCATGAAATACTATACAGCAGTCAAAATGAATGAGTATGACTAAGAATCAATTTGGATAGTTTCCAAAAATCTGATGTCGAGTGAAAAAAAACAAAACTGCAGGATGTATGTATAGTACTAAAAAATGTAGATAAATGTATGATCACAAACGGAAAGGACAGAGTTAGCCATTCTTGAGTACCTACTATGTGCCAGGTGCCTACCTTAATCCCCACGGCAACCCACTGAGCTAGTTACTAATTATGTTTTCTCCTCACAGAGTAGGAACCTGAGGATCCACGAGACACAGCCTCACCCAGGTCCCACAGCTGGAGGTCCCACAGCCCCTCCAGGCCCCTCCCTGCTGGGCCGCCTGGAACTCGGCTGCCCAGGCCTGGCCCTCAGGCCTGGGCAGGATCCTGAGCTGGCTCTGGGCAGGAGGCCTTGTAACTCCAGCCTCTGCTCCCACCCCTGCCCGCCCCTCCCTCATCTCGGCCTCTGGCTGGGCTGCCCACAATGCCTCCCATTCAGCCCTGTCCCCGCTGCCAGGCCCGCGGGCGGGGAGGGGGCTCCTGCCAGCATCCAGACAGGGACAGACGCGGCCTTTCCCTTGTGCTGCTCCTCCGGGCTGGACTGACCCTGTGAGGCGGCATGGAGGGGTGAGTCTTTGGGCCCCGACTGGGGGGGGGTTGGGGAGCTAGAGAAGCTGAGTGGCTGCGGTCAAGCCCCCGCCGCTCGCAGGGCCGATGGAATCTGCCTGGGCAGAGCTTCTCCAAGGGTCTCCTGGAAGTGGGCCCTGAGGAAGGTAGTGTGTGGGAACGTGGCTGCTCCCGTGGCCTCGTCCCTTGGAGGCTTGTCTGAGAGCTTAGCAGCCCTCTGAGCTCCCGATGCTTGTCCCTTAGGGATCTGTCCCCTCCTCCAGGTCCCCCTCCTTGGCCCACCCCTAGACTCAGCCTCACCACGGTCTGGGGGATGCCATGACCCTGGGACCCCAAGGAGGGTGAAAAACAGATGGTGACAAAGCAGTGAGTGGAAGCGGGGGAGACCCAGGGTGGGCACCCAGCCGAGGGATCAGGAAAGGCTGCTGTTGGGGGGAAGCCAGGTGGAGGGGATCCAAGGGGGGGAAGGGGACATCTGTAATACTTTCAACAATAAAGATAAATTAAAATAAATAAATGAATAAATTAAAAAAAAAAATTCCAAAGTCTAAGTTCAATTTAACTAAATCAAAACCTAAAGAGGAAGTAAAAAGGAAAGGCTGCCAGAGGCGCTGGCCAAGCCTCGCACAGGCCGAGGCGCTGGGGGAGGTTGAGCAGGTTCCCGCTGGGGAGCCAGGAGCCCAGACTTCCCCCCATGGGCAGCAAGGTGATTCTGGGCTTTTCAGCGGGGCTGTCAGGGCCCTTCTGTATTTTGGAAAGTTCCCTTTGGTGGTGGGTGATGGGAGCATTGGAGAGGCCAGGCGACCCCCCTGGGGCAGCGGTTGTCCCCAGGAAATTGTAGCATGAAGAGGTCCAACTGGGGGATGGATGGATGGATGAGTGGGGGTGGGGTGTGTGGACAGATGGGTGGACAGACAGGTAAGTGGACAGACCTTGCCCGAAGCTCAGCCCCAAGCCCAGACCCTCCTATCGCAGTCCTGGCCAGCTCGAGACACTAAAGTGAAGGGAAGACACAGGAATAGACAGGAAAGAGCAGGACTGAGGTAGTCGGCTCACCTGTCAGGATGGCTCTGACCAGCCCTCAGGACTTCTTGAGGCTCTCGGACCCCACAATTCCTGGTCCCCCAAGTCTTACCCCACAACTCAGGCAGGCCGAAGCCCTCCCCTCTGGCTGCCAGGCTGTCTTCTCCAGGTGGGTGCCATGCTCCCTGCCACCGCGGGGTTGGGGCTGCTCCCTCAGGCCTGGCTGCTTCTCCCTCTGCCCCTAACCTCTCGCTGGGAGATTGGGGCCTCCCCCTGGACCCAGAGCCTCCCCACAGCCCGGCACAGATGGAGGCCCAGAGTCATTCTTGCATTTAGCAAGGCCTCCCTGAACCGCTGGGCAGACAACCAAAGGGGTGTGTCAGGTCTCCTCTGAGCCTCAGTTTCCTCCAGCGTAAAACAGGACTAACAATAGAGCCTCTGCTACTTGTAGGGGCTGGGGAGGTGCAAGGAAATGACGGACACCTTCCCTGGGGCCAAAGGACCGGAGCCTGGGCTCTGAGTGGACAATGTGGGACCCTTGCCCCTGTGAAAAACGGACTCTCCCTCTCTCTCTCAGGCCCCAAAACATCTCCTTGGTCCTGCTGCTTTTTCTGCTGCTGTTGCTGGGCCCACACAGGGATGCAGCCGCCCAACGCTGCCCACAGACCTGCGTCTGTGACAATTCCAGGAGGCATGTGGCCTGCCGGCACCAAAACCTCACCGAGGTGCCCAACACCATCCCTGAGGTCAGCAGGGCGAGGGGGTGGGGGAGGAGAGCAGGAGGAGTCTGGGCTGGCACTAAAGGATTTGCCACTGCCTGGCTGGGAGGAGACCTTGGAAAGTCACTTTTCCTCTCTAAGCCTCAGTTTTCACATCTGTAAACTGGGAATGACAATAAGCAATAACAGGGAGACAAACTATTTAAAATCCTCTGTGGCCCTGGCCGGTTTGGATCAGTGGTTAGAGCATCGGCCCACTGACTGAAGGGTCCCAGGTTCGATCCCTGCCAACGGCATGTACCTTGGTTGCAAGCCTGATCCCTGGCCCTGGTTGGGGCGAGTGCAGAAAGCAACCAATTGATGTGTCTGTCTCACACTGATGTTTCCCTCCCTCCCTCCCTCCCTCCCTCCCTCCCTCCCTCCCTCCCTCCCTCTCTCTAAAAAGCAATGGAAAAAATATCCTCAGGTGCGGATAAATAAATAAAATCCTCTGTAACTGCCACAAGTAGGTTGACTTACAGATAGATAATGTTGGATTAATTACAGACCCTGTGGCAGAGAACTGGGGATGTATTGGAGGAAGGCAGACATGGTCTCTGCTCTACAGAGTCAAGAACTAGTGGTGAGGGAAGAAAACGATCAGTGACAATTCAATGTAAAAAGTGAGGGCCAGGGATGCCCCCGTGGCTGGGGAGGAAGGCTTCCTGGAGGAGGCGTCAAGGAGCAGGATGGAGAGAATAAGAGAAAGGCGAGGGGAGAAGAGTGTCCCAGGTGAGGAAACTTGGCAGGGAGCGCAGGCTGCACGGGTCCTTGTCAGCTCCTCTCCCCTCTCCTGGAGCAGCTGACCCAGCGGCTGGACCTCCAGGGCAACATGCTGAAGGTGATCCCTCCGGCTGCCTTCCGGGACCTGCCTTACCTGACCCATCTGGACCTGCGGCACTGCCAGGTGGAGCTGGTGGCTGAGGGTGCCTTCCGCGGCCTGGGCCGCCTGCTGTCCCTCAACCTGGCCTCCAACCGCCTGAGCGCGCTGCCCCAGGAGGCCCTGGACGGGCTGGGCTCGCTGAGGCGGCTGGAGCTGGAGGGGAACATGCTGGAGGAGCTGCGGCCGGGGACGTTTGGGGCACTGGGCGCACTGGTCACACTCAATCTGGCCCACAACGCCCTGGTCTACCTGCCCTCCATGGCCTTCCAGGGGCTGCTGCGCACCCGCTGGCTGCAGCTGTCTCACAATGCGCTCAGCGTGCTGGCCCCCGAGGCCCTGGCCGGCCTGCCGGCTCTGCGCCGGCTCAGCCTGCACCACAACGAGCTGCAGGCCCTGCCGGGCTCCGCCTTGTCCCAGGCCCGCGGCCTGGCCCGCCTGGAGCTGGGCCACAACCCGTTCACCTACGCGGGGCAGGAGGACGGGCTGGCGCTGCCCGGCCTGCGGGAGCTGATGCTGGACCACGGGGCCCTGCAGGCCCTGGACCCCAGGGCCTTTGCCCACTGCCCGCGCCTGCACACCCTGGACCTGCGCGGGAACCAGCTGGACACGCTGCCGCCGCTGCAGGGCCCGGGGCAGCTGCGCCGGCTGCGGCTGCAGGGGAACCCGCTGTGGTGCGGCTGCCAGGCCCGGCCGCTGCTCGAGTGGGTGGCCCGCGCGCGCGTGCGCTCCGATGGCGCGTGCAGGGGGCCCCGGCGCCTGCGAGGCGAGGCCCTGGACGCCCTGCGGCCCGCGGACCTGCGCTGCCCCGGAGGCCCGGAGGAGGCCCACGAGGACGCGGAGCTGGAGGCCGCGCGGCCCCGCGCCCCGCCCGGCGTCCCCGAGCCGGAGGACGGGGCGGCCCAGCCCTGCCCGCGCGCCTGCGTGTGCGCCCCCGAGTCCCGGCACAGCGGCTGTGAGAGCCGCGGCCTGCAGGCGGTGCCCCGCGGCTTCCCCAGCGACACCCAGCTCCTGGACTTGCGGCAGAACCGCTTCCCCGTGGTGCCGCGCGCGGCCTTCCCGGGCCTGGGCCACCTGGTGTCGCTGCACCTGCAGCGCTGCGGCGTCGCGGAGCTGGAGGCGGGCGCCCTGGCTGGGCTGGGCAGCCTGCTCTACCTCTACCTCTCTGACAACCAGCTCTCCGGCCTCAGCGCTGCCGCCCTGGAAGGGGCCCCCCGCCTTGGCTACCTGTACCTGGAGCGCAACCGCTTCCTGCAGGTGCCCGGGACCGCCCTGCGTGCCCTGCCCCGCCTCTTCTCCCTGCACCTGCAGGATAACTCTGTGGACCGCCTGGCACCTGGGGACCTGGGGGGCATGCAGGCTTTGCGCTGGCTCTACCTGAGTGGGAACCGCATCACCCAGGTGTCCCCTGGGGCACTAAGCCCAGCCCCGGACCTAGAGAAGTTGCACCTTGACAGGAACCAGCTGCGAGAGGTGCCCACTGGGGCCTTGGAGGGGCTGCCTGCCCTCCTGGAGCTGCAGCTCTCGGGGAACCCACTCAGGGCCCTGCGGGATGGGGCCTTCCGACCTGTGGGCCGGTCACTGCAGCACCTCTTCCTGAATAACAGTGGCCTGGAGCAGGTGGGCACAAGGGGTGGGGCTGGGGAGACGGCATGGCCCTATGCAGCGAACATTCACTCAACAAACACTGCCAACCTCGCAGTGCAGGCCCAAGGCTGGGCATGGGGACCCTTAGATAAGCCAGACTACGCCTGCCCCCAGGGAACTCAGGTGTGGGTGACAGCAGGAGAATCCAGTGCCACACAGAGAGGCCTGCCAGGGAGGGTAACGCTGGGGCACAGAGGAGGAGGAACGTGGGTCCACAGGGTCACCTACTGTTGTTCACTTTGAGGGAAAGGCTGGAGCCCTCAGGCTTTGCCATTATGGGCGGGGGTGTAGTTCAGGCAAAGCAGAAAGAACCATGATCTGGGGTCCAGCTGACTTGCAGAGGGCAAGTGCTTTGGCATCAGACGAACCTATGTTTCCACCCCAGCACTGCCCTTTCTGCTTGAGGGTCCCCACTTCCCTTCTGCTAGGGGAGCATGGGCCACCCTCTCTGGCCTGACAGGAGCTCACACCGTGGCCTGGCACCTCCTTGCAGATTTCTCCTGGGGCCTTCTTGGGCCTGGGGCCCCAACTGCAGAGCCTCCACCTGCAGAAGAACCAGCTGCAGGCCCTGCCTGCCCTGCCTGGTCTCAGCCAGCTGGAGCTGGTCGACCTCAGTGGCAATCCCTTCCACTGTGACTGCCAACTGCTCCCACTTCACAGGTGAGCACGTCCACCTGGACCCCCAGCCGGGGACCCCCCACTGTATCTCCAGGGCACCATGCTTGCCCGGCCGAGCAGCTTTTGGGGGCAGGGTCCTACCAGGGCCAGCGATACTTCCTGGGGGAGCCAGTGTGCATGAGCTTGGGGTGGACACCTCTGCCCGCGAGTCCCTCACCCTCCCAGCGGGGCTGGGCCGAATCAGTATTTGTGGGCACTTCACATACATGAGAAAGCAACAAGGACCTGGAGTGAAACCCAGCTCCGTCCGCCTGACGGTCTGACGGGCCACAGGACCCCTCTGTGCCGGTTCCTCTTCTGTAAAGGGGGTCGTAGTAATCGTGTCCACCTTGTGGAGGTGGCTTGGTAAGAATTCCATCGAAGTAGTTATGTGTGTAGATTGAACAGTTATCGCCCTCTGTTTATCACGATCACCACCCTCTGGGTACATACCCAGAGAAGGGATGTGAGGTTGGAAGTGACTTGCTCAGGGTCACATAGCTGGTGAGCGGCTGAACCAGGATTCTCCAGTCCATTCTTAAGCATTAGGCCCCATTGCCCCAAATTCCCGAAGACCCCTGCCCTCTCCTCAGGAAAGCTCAGCACTGTGGGGTCCCCAAACTCTCCCCTTAGGTGGCTCACTGGGCTGAACCTGCGCGTGGGGGCCACCTGTGCCGCCCCTCCCAGTGCCCGTGGCCAGAGGGTGAAGGCTGCAGTTGCTGTCTTCGAAGCCTGCCCGAGCTGGGCTGCCAGGAAGGCCAAGCGGACACCCAGTGCCAGGAGGACCCGCGTGAAGGGAAGACGGCAGGGAGCAGACAAGGTTGGCCACAGGGCAGGTGCAGGGAGGCCTCAGCGGGTGGGTCAGGTTCCAAAGCTTCCAGGTAACAGGGCTCTGACCTCTCTTGGTCCCAGCTTCACGTGGCTCTAGATCTAGGTGACCCCGCTGCTTTCCGTCAGTAATGCCCATCCTTCCTCCTCACCTGTCTCCGGGCTGCGCCCAGGGTGGGTCTGTAAGGACTCGCTACTTCATGTTATTTCATCCTGGGGGACAGTGGCCTTTCAGCATGCTGGACCCGTCGTGTCCATGAAACCAATCCCGCTGTGACCAGAATCACCGGGTCACTGTTGACTCAACCCTTCCCACTGACCTCCAGGGCCTGGCTCACCCCTGGGAGAGCAGACCAGCAGTGCGGGCGCCTCACTGCTTCCCGGCCACAGGTTGGACTCCACTCGGCGTCAGTCCATCACCCCCTTGACGTTCTGTTCACCGTCCTGACAAACGCATTCACACTTGAAAGATGAGCTGTAGCAAAACCTCGCAGCACCTCAGGGACGAGTGAGCTGGATGTGGGCGCTGCTCCATGTGGGAGCCCATGCTGTGTGGCGAGGGCACTGGGGGGTCCAGAGGGGAGCAGCCAGCCCTGAGAACAGAACAAGGAGGCACTGGAAGGTGGGGAGAGGAGCAGCATTTTGAAGGTTTGGGGTGCCGGGAACCATTAGGCGGCACAGTAGTTCCCTAGGGCTGCCAGAACAAAGTACCACAAACTGGGTACATTATCTCACAAGGTTAGGAGCTGAAATCAAGGCAGGGCCATACTCCCTCTGACAGCTCAAAGGGAGGGTCCTTCTTGCCCCTTCCAGCTGCTGGTGGCCCCAGATGTTCCTTGCCTGTGGCAGCACAACTGCAACCTCTGGTATCTCCTTGTCTTCACATCATCTCACTGCATCCTGTGTGTCCAAATTCCCTTTGTAAGAACAGTCATATTGGATTAGGGCCCACCCCAATGGCCTCACTGTAACTTGGTTACTTCTGTGAAGTTCCTGTTTCTCAATAAGGTCTCTGAGGTATGTCTTCTTTGGAGGGACATAATTTAACCCCTAACAGTGTTCCTTGTGGGGGTAGGCTGGGAGTGAGGAAGGAACCCCTAAAAAGACCCCAAGCTGAAAGTGAGTGGTTCTGCCTTAGAAGCAAGACCTGGAACTAGTGTTGATGACAGTATGGATGTCAGCTGATACTCATGAGAGCTCGCTGACTTGCTGCCAGGCCCAGGTGATAACCAGCACCAGGGCTCTCCCTGCGCCAGCCTGGGGAGCTCACGGAGCAGACCTGATGGTTCCACCTTCAGCCCCCGACCATACACAGTGTGTTGGCTGTTGCAGGAATGGGGACACCAGACCACTCCATCCGCCACTTTCTGACTTGCAGATATTTCACCAAAGGCCAGCCCTGGAGTTCTAGGTTCTGCATTTTTATTTTGTTGAAAGTGGCAGTTTTCTCTCAGGAACACAAAGGAATTGAAGGATAAGAGTCCTGAGCTGTGGCAGGAGGTTCTGGGTGGGGTGCTGACCTTGCTGAAGGCACGAGGCCGGACCTCTAGCTTGGTATCCGGCACACGGAAGATGCTTAATGTCAAGTGAGTGAATGAACCAGAGTAGCAGCAGTAACACAGCCGATCAACCAGGGTTTAATCTCACTGCCATCATTTAAGTAGTCAATTTAAGCAACCAAGTTACTAGACCTTAACGAGTCTTTCTTTTCATCTGTAAAATGAAGTCCTGTACCTCCCAGGCCTACTGTGCTGATGCAATTAGCTGTATAAATGTGTGTAACCAGGGCTCGGCATGTGAGACTGTTTTCCTGTCCCTGGAGGAGGGCCAAGGGGCTGGCCTGGGTGACAGGAAAGGTGTGGGGTGCACTTGGATTTGGTCTATCTGCCCTGGGAGCCCTGCAGGTCCAGCAGCAGAGCAGGGAGTGGGAAGGGCTCTTCAGGCAGCTTCCTGGCCAGCAGCCCACTGCTGAGGCTTCCAGGGGAGCTGAGGCACAGGTTTTCTGTGCATTGAGTGGGACGGTCCCAGAGGTCAACACCTGCATCTGCGACACATCAAATTGACCTTTAGGCCCCAGTAACACAACAGTTATATACACTTCCATGTCATACACTCATTGTGCCAGGCCCATCAGAGGGCACGAAGGACAACAAGGCACAGGCTAAGCCTTTGGGGAACTCAGGGTCTGGCAGAAATAAAGAGACTAGGTGTGGTTGCTATGGAGACAGGTGACATTTCTCTCTGCCCTGTGAATTCACTTCGTAACTGTTACTGTGAGGTGGCAAATCAGAACCCAGCTGCCACAAGGGACGGAAATCTGACAAACCGGGCTTCAGTGCAGGAGGGATTTAACTGTCTGTCTGGGGAGGCCGATCCAGGGCTCAAGTGGCAGCTAACCTGGTCCTCCGACTCTGCCATCGGAACCTCGGGGCCTTTGTGCTCATGGCACCTGTGGGCACCTCTTTCATTCAAGAGGAACCAAAGGCTAACATGCTCTACAAGCCCAGTTTTCCCAGAAGTTCTTCAGGCTGAACTGGGTCCTTTAGTTGCAAGGGAGTCATTTTTACTAGGAAGGCCCACCTAGGCCATCTTCCTCCCTGGGGGCTGATGCCACTGGCCTGCCACCACCCAAGTCTGGTGTGTGTGTGAGTGAGTGAGAGTGAGAGTGAGAGAAAGAGAGAGAGAGGGAGGGAAAGAGAAAGAGAAAGAGAGACCTGTCCCTCTTTTTGGTCTTTACTGTGTTCCAAATTTAGTCCCTTTTTGGAGAACTCAGGCTGCACCAAAAGGCTGCTTTCTGGGCCTCATTTCTGCACCATGTGGAGCTGCCTAGTGTCTTGAGCAAAGGGGACCAGACCAAGTTCTCTCCCAACTGACGGAAAACAGGCTCCCCTTTGGCTGGTCACCCAAGCTCTGGGATGACACCAAAGAGCCCAGGTCCTGAACAAGCAGATGACACCCCCCGTGGCAAGCACAGGCCAGGGCAGCCTGACTGACCAGATCAGAAGGCAGCTGGACTCCAGGCCAGCACAGTTGCAGCCTTAGAGGCCAACCCTGGTAGTGCGGTTTTCTACCCACATCTGAGGCCAGAAAAGGGCCAAGGACTGCAGCTTGTGCCTTAGGTTCCAGAAAGGGGAGTTAATGAAGAGACAGGATTGATCAGAAAAGAGTTTCAAAGGAGACTCACTGGGAAAACAAAAGCTGTAAGTTGGGCAAACACAAAGAGAACTAGGATGTAATTTCAGAGGAGCAGGGAAATCTAAGTTATGGAGTTAAGGGCTTGGACCGTGAAGGAGAGGGAGTTAGGAAGTGCATCCTGCTACCCCTCTTCTCCGTGGTCCAGGAGGCCCTCCAGGGCCACCTCAGCCAGCAGGGCTGGCCACTCCCTTGTTGTGGCCTTGACTCTGGCAGGGCTGTACCTGACCCTGGATAACAGGACAGTGAAAAGGATGGGCCCCAGCCAAGCTGGCCTCTGGAGCAGGTTAAACTCAACACTGAGAGAGTCTCCCTCTCAGGTGGTGCCTCCACCACACTGGCCGACCTCACCTCCCAGACCTGCTACCCCTGCTGCTCCCCAGCCCCACCCACCATCAACCGTCCCCAAGGGGCACGGGCTGGTATAGTCTTCCCCTCGCTAGGCCCCTGCAAGTCCCCTAACACAGCTAGCAGACCCCACCTCTGTCCCACTGTTCCTTTCAGAAATGGGAGTCGGTGCTCATGCCAACAGAGAAAACAGGTCAAGGCCACCTCACAAGCCACTGAAGCCCACATCCTGATCACTGCTTGTCAGCTGCCTGCCAGAGATGGGTGTCTGCATGGGGTTCCCAAACCCCCCTAGGGTGCTAGGAGCAGAGCACCAACCCAGGAGGCAAGATAGGCCATTTGGTTAAATTTTTGGACCCATCACACCACTCACCATCAGGTGACTGTGTCCCCCCAAGAGCTGCTGCAGCCTTTATTTATGTGACCTGCCTGGGCACGCGCATGCACACACACACACACACGCACACTTCACTGTCTTGTATTGCAGTGTGTTGGACGACAGCCTTCCACCCCGGCAGCTGAGGGGCATTCTGGGTGTGGAGGGAGGCCACTGGAAGCTTCGGAAACTCCAGCTGGAGAGGGAGCCACTCATCAGTCACTAGACCTTGCCAAAGAGGGCAGGGGTCACAGGGTGGGTCAAAGGAGACCCTGGCTTGTCCTTCAGTGCCAGTTCCTCAGCACCAGGCTGAATTTATGCAAAAAGGCTCAGTCTCCAAACTAGAGTAGGGTGGAAGGGTGTGCCAATAGAGGAGCCCTGATCTGGCTTCCAGGTGGCCAGGTTGGCGGCAGGGACGGCTCAGTCGTCTGTCTCCTGTTTGATGTTCTCCAGAGAAACAGGCAGCTCTAGACTTGGGGCCTTGTCAGGCGAGGCCACATCCACATGCTCTTCCTTCACGCGCACAGCAATGACTGAAGGGGGGGTGGGGGCGAGAGGGAGTGACTGTGAATGTAACGCTGGGAAGGGTGGGGGCTCGCTCCCTCCAGGTGGGGTTCTCAGGATGAGGCGGGGAGAAGGCCCAGGCCTGTCACATGCCCACCAGGCAGCTGTGCCAGAGATGCTGGCACCTGCCCCTCCACTGCCCACCCTGCCAAGCACCTGAGGTGGGGGCAGAGGCGGGGAGGCCAGGCTGGAGCTGCTGGGCTCTGCTCAGGTCTGGGGGGCTCCGTTCGGATCTGGGGTGGGTGTTTGGGTAGCTCTTCAGCCCAGTGGTCTGAGAAGAGCTGCTGGTGCCCAGGAAATTCCCTTCAAAATTGACTGTACCCTTCTGTGCCCAGGTGCGGAAGGAGAGGGGCCTCTGAGCCCTGGAGCAGCCGGCCCTGCCCCGCCCCACCCCACCCAGCCCAGCGGCTCTTACTTTCATCTGGACCAGGCCCCGAAGAGATCTCTGCGGCCTGCGGGTCCTCACCCAGCGGGGGCTTCTTGGACCCCTGCCTCAGGGGCCGGGTCCTGGTCGGAGGAATTCTTTTCCCTTTGAATAAAAACAGATTAAACTCAGCATTAGGGTTCCGTTGGCGTGAGGCTGTAAGGCGGGGTCTCTCTCAGTGGTTGGGCAGCAGAGCAGGGGGGATGGTACCCATTTGAGGGAAATGGCCTGAACTTCTGACGTCACCCCTCAGGCCCTATGCCCCAAGGCTCAGAGAGCCCTCCATACCCTCCAATGACCTTAATCCTGCTCGGTGACCACACCCATTTCCTCTCTGTCCCGTGGAGGGACAGCCTCTTCTCTGCCTGGTGCCCGGTCATGGGGACCACCTCACTGGTCACGGGGACCACCTCACCGCCACCCTCCTCCACCCCTGCCCCTCCAACCTGCTGCCCCGAGCCCATGCTGGGCTCAGGACCTGTTGAGAGTGGGCCCCGCCTAGGGAAATGACACCCAAGTTCCATGGCCACCCTTGCTCCCACCCTTAGGGGGGCAGGAGGGAAGACGAGCAGCCTGGGGGAGCAGCTTCTGTTTCCTTTAGCACCTGTGACTTCCGCACCCAGGAGCTGCGCACTGCGGGGGTCGGTTTGTGCTGTGGGGCAGCAGGGGTGGGACCCCTTCCCTTCTCTCTCAAATACAATGTCTTTTCCTGGGCATCCTGCCCACTGCCAGGGACTGAAGACTCCTTATTATGCTCTGGGTCCCTGAAGACAGGATGATGACCCATGGGGCCAAAGGGCAGGGGAAGAGATGGAGGGGCCGTCGTCAATGTCTAAGTGACAACCCCCAAGCTCTGCTCCCAAGGACACAGGCCCACTGGTCCTGGGGCACACGCCAGCCCAGGTGCTTTAGAGCCCCACTTACTTTTCTTCCCAAACTGCTTCTTTTTCTTCCTCGTGGCCTCTTTGGTCTTCAGAGGTGTGGTTGGCTCTGTTGTTGAAAGAAAAGGACAGAGGTGAGGGAGTGTCCAGAGGCGCAGTAGAGGCACATCCCGAGGCCTGCCCACCCTCTGGCCTCCCTTACACTCGGGATACCCCAAGAAGGAAAGCCAAAGTTGGGCATGAGAATGGGGGAGGGGCTGGGGGAGGGACTGGAGAGCAGCTGTCTCTTCCCACCCTCATCGCCAGGGCTGCTCCGAGGGGCCTGGGTGGTTTACCTGGGTGGTAAGGGCACGAGCATATGACAGAGTGGGCAAGATCAAGGAAGGAGCTCTGCAGGCCAGAGGGAAAGGGAGACAGAGAAGTCAGGAGCAAGGGTGGTCCAGGAGACTTCTCGATCTCATGCCAAAGAATGGGGTGGGCACAGGTGGGCAGGAGGGAAAAAGGAAAGTCAAGAACCCTTAGGGCCGCAAGAACCCAGACCTGTGGCCACAGGTGGCTGGAGCTGGTAGCCGGTGAGCTCGCACCAACCCACTGGGTAGATGTCTGGGGACTCACAGTCCACCCACTGGTCATACTCGCTGTCCCAGCCATCGAAGTGGATGCTGAGGAGCCGATGCACCACCCTCTTCACCGTGGCCACGCAGATGAGCCGGGGCTCCATCAGGTCCACGGCCTCCAGCTTCATGCCCACCTTGAAGCCATGGTTGGGGCAGTCCTGGGGAGGAGGAAGGCAGTGACCTAGCCAGCCCCGGGGAGGGAGCAGGGCTGAGTGCCTTCAGGGAATGGTCCCTCTGACCAATGGCCCCACTATACTTTGTGCCAAAGCACCAGTCCCTGTGGAAAGGGCCTGCTGAACTATGGGGCACAGTGCCTATGTCGGAGCTGGGACTTCTCCCTGGAAGTGGCTGATCTCAGCAGTAGATACTCGCTGACAGTGGGCAGGGCCAGCCCCGGGGCCACCCCGGGCGCCCCCATCCGCAGTCTCCTCACCATGTTAAAGAGTCTCGATGGAGCTGCTTTCGACTTGGTCTTCTCCAAGTAGGTGTCCCAGTTGAAAGTGTGTGTCTCGTACCCTGGAGGAGCAGGAGATGCAGAGGGAGGAGGGATGTGGGAGGAGTCCGTGAAGGAGCACATTACCAAAAGGGCGACTGCAGCTTGCTCAGGCCAGTCTTACCTTTTGGGGGTGTGAGCTCAATGTCATTCTTTTGGCAAAAGGTGGCTGGGAAGATGGCGTGGGAGGAGGCATGGTAACAGAACCAGTCGGAGCCATCGGTGGAGGGCCCTCCGTCCACACAGAGCATCAGGTAGCCGTCCAGGAGAACCTGGGGGTGGCCGAGGAGGGGCAGGGAGACAGAGAACATGGTATCACGAGCTGCACCCCATCCCAGGGCAAGGTGGCTGTGGTGGGGACACGAGGCCATGGATCCAACCGGAGCTAGATGCCAGCTCCCCTGAGCTGCTGCTCCAGAGCTCTCAGCACTTCTGCAGCCTGCGCTTGTGGGATTATTGACGGTCCTCACTGGGCAATCTGCCCGAAGGGTTAGGGTTATGTCATTCTTTTTACCACTGTGTCCTCTGCAGCAATAATGGAGGAGGTCTGCAGCAGTCAGCCCGCTGAGGCTTTCAGCTAGGCCAGCACCCAAAGGAGATGGCATGTGGCAGTGCGAAGGCCCCCATGGAGGTGATAAGGTAGGGCCTACACCTGACATAAGAACAGGCTCAGGCCAAGCAGCTGATCAATAAACACCTGTCCAGCCCGGCCCGCATGACTCTTCGGTTGAGCTTTGACCCATGAACCAGGAGATTGATTCCAGGTCAGGGCGTGCAGGAGGCAGCTAATCAATGACTCTCTCATCACTGATGTTTCTATCTCTTTCTCCCTCTCCCTTCCTCTCTGAAATCAATAAATACATTAAAAAAAAAACCAAAAAGAAAAAACCTGTCCAATGCACCTTGGACCCTGACATGAAAGCAGATTTTGAGCAAGGAGCAGGTGAGCCCCTGCTCACAAAATCAGATACTCCAGGAACAGCCAGCTTTGGGAATGTGATGGACATGGAGTACAGGGCTCTGCTCCTGCTCCCTCCCCTGAAAAAGCCACGCTGGAGGTTGGGGGGCCAGCCACAGGCTCACCTTGCAGATAGTTGCCACGCAGATGTTGCCCAGATTCAGGGGGTCAATGGCCTCCAGCTTCATCCCCTCCTCAAACCAACCACCTTCTGTGTAGACAGCTCGAACCTTGAAGGAACAGGACAGTTGGGGAATCTGGGCCAGCCCAAGGGAAGGGTGGGGGAGGCAGGCCTCATCTGCCACAGGCTGGGAAGGCAACGGGGAGGGCCTGGGTCCTAAGGCCTGGAATGGACCCATGGTCAAGGGAAAAGGTGCCCAAGGGCCACGCCTCACCTTTTTGAACAGGTAAGGAACAGCATCACAGTAGATTTTCCGGAAGGTGGGATGGTGGGCCATGTCGCTGCGCCTCTCTTTTGGGGAGATGGCAAAGGGAGTGAGGGAGAGAAGGGAGTTGAAAGCTACAAACAGGGTCATTGCTGTACTTCCCCCAGAAATGTGGGTGCTGCCCTGCATATGCTCTAATCTATATCTCAGCCGCCACTCCGCCTAGACTAGAAAACCAAAAACATCAGGCGCTCTCTCTAGCAACTATTCAGCCCTTAAGACCCCGGCTCTTCCCTGTGACAAGGGAGAAGACGGGGCTTGCGGTCTCTAGTCCAGATCAGTTTTACCACTTATAAGCCAAGTGACCTTGGCCAAGTTACTCAGCCTTTCTGGGCCCCAGTATTACCATTTGCAGGGTGATGATCACCTCTACCACGGAGTGTTGTTGAGGAGTATAAGGGTGCTCCCACCCAGGCCTTGGGGAGGCAGAGCCTGGGGTCTCACTGGCTTGGGGCTCTGCTAACCTGACAGCTTGATGCCATGGCCGACACGCCGTGACCAACCCACTGGATGGATCAGGGGGCTCCACATATGGCACCAGAAGTCGTCGTCACTGTCACCATCCTCGTAGAGGAGCCGTAGGCGACCCCCAATTACAGTGTCCACCACGGCCATGCGGGTCCGTGACACCTGGGACTTGTCCACCACCTCCAGCCGCATGCCCTGCCGAAAGGGGTACTTCATGCTCTCCACCATCTGCAACATCAGAACACAGGTCTGCTGTGGGCATGGGGGCCCTCCCACCACCTTCCTGCTATCTCTCACAAGTAACCAGAGGACAAGGAAAGTGGGGTGGAGCCACCCCAGCACTGTCAGGAAGTGAGCCCTCCCGTCTCCCAGGTTCAGCTCTGGCCTTCAAGTCCTGAGGATGATACTGAGAAGGCACGTGGCTTACAACGTGCACCCCAACATGCCAGTAAGTCAACCTGATGGGGAATTTAAACCCCTTCAGACTAAGGAAGCAGGCGCCCCGAGAGGTCAGGTGACTTGCCCAGAGTCACACTCATTCGTGCCAGAGCTGAGCCTTGAACCTGGGCCCAGTATTCAGCCTTATGCTCCTGCAGGGATGTGCACTGATCCCAGGGGTACCCCACACTCCCCTCTCCTGCCCGGCCCCCAGCTGAGTCCCCTTTGCTTCCATACATCTAATTCCAGCTCTGGCCTCACCAGGCTGCGGCTCTAAATGGCTTTTGCTTTCGTAGCACCTCAGTAGCAATGCCTGCCCCCTCTGACCCAGTAAAGGACAGTGGCCAAGAGACCCACCAGCTGCTCTAGAGAGTTCTGATGGCAGGCATGGAGGAGGGGGCAGGAGATTCTTTGTTTGCTGTAACTGTGGTGAGGATCAGGGACAGTGAGCTCTGCAGGGCTTTTTCAACTGAGGGCTCAGGGAGACCCAGCCCCAGGCCTGGTACGGGGGCACTGAGCTGTGCTATTTCAAATTTCACCAGGAGGAAAAGAGTCTCAGAGGTCACAGAGCACTACCAGGAAAAACTGAAAGTCCTCCACCACAGACCCTCAGCCCTCAACTTGGGTTGGAATGCACCACCCCACACCAACTGCCTGACTGGAAGGGGAGAGATGCAGGCGAGGCCTGGGCTGGGGTCCCTCTGGGCTGCCTCCCTACCGGGCTTCTCCTGACACATTCCTTTCCTCTGCACCCACCCAGCGCAGCCCACAACCCAACACTTTACTGCCCGTGTCTACGGTCACAACTGGAGCGTGCGCTTTGCAAGGACAGAAGCTAGGTTCGGTTCGGTTCACGTCTACACTCTCAGCCCGCGCACACAACTAGGCACAGAGTGAGTGCTCAGTTAATGATTTTTCTCATCAATGAACAAACATAGGCACACACCAGACCCTGGCTGATGCATCACTCATTTTAGTAAAACATTTTACTAAGCACTGACCATACTGCAGGCATCAAAGGGCATGTCTGTACTGACGCTTCCTCCAGAAGCCCACTCTCTATACTCCCCATCCTCAGTCTCCACAGGCAGCTGCGTATGTGTCCCCTCCGCATGCACTGCACAAGCAGATAGGTGACAGACAGTAAACGCATGCTTGCCACCTGGCTCACATGGAACCCTGTTCTGCCCCCAGAGTCTAGCTCCTTGTAATTTAGGCAGAAAAGAGGCCACCTGATCCCCACGGTGGCCTGCACCACCACCACCAGGGCCAGCTGAGAAAAAGGAAACGATCACCTTCAACAGCCAATCTGCCAACTGTGCAAGGCACTGTGGGAAAGCAGGAGAAAAAGCTTACAGTTTGGTTGGAAAGAGAATATGAAAAGATAATTAACAATATAGAGATAAAAAGCAAATGAGTAGTACCCACTGAGTTTAAAGAAGGGAAAGATCATTTCTACTTAGGGAAATAAAGCCAGAAAATGCCTCCCTGAGGTGCTAAGAGCCACCCTTGCGAAAGGCCCGCTCTCCTCCAGTTATGGCCCGTGTGGCAACCTTTATTACAGCTGGTGTCTGGCATCTTGGGTGAGATGCCCCAACTTCCACTCCATCCCTGTTTTCCAATGCTGGCTTCCATACCACCCATGCCCTAGTGATCAAGGTCAAATTCAAATGCTGTTTCCCCATGAAGCCTTCCTTACCTGCTGCTCCTGAGGCAACAAAGCCAGTTCAATTTTATGTCATGGCAGCACCTGCCCTGCATTCCCTAGCTCACTGCTGTAGCACCCAGGCACTGAGGGACCACACCTGTGAGCATCGGGGTCAGGAGACCCGAGGTTTGGGTCAGGCACCTAGGTGAGCGAGCCCCACAGCAGCAGATCTGGCCTACAGAGTGGGAGAGACTGTCTTCGCTCTGTATCCTTTCAATTCCTTTAAATTTTTATCATGTGGAGGACTCTTTAGGTTAAAAAACTAAATAATTTTTTAAAATTAAAATTCAATGCCACACAGGTAATTCTGAGCACAACCAAGGCTCTTTTATAATTATTTACATGCATGACTTCCTGTCCTCTGCCAGACAGGAGAGTCCTGGTGGTAGGGTCTACATTCCCACAGTGCCTTGTACACAACAAGCACTTAATAAAATCTATTGAATGAATACTCCTGGAAAACGTTATGAGCAAAGGTAAGGATCTTGAAGAACCAATGACAGACAAGGCGGCGTGGCTGATTGGGCTGGATCAGATTCTGGGTGGGGACAAGGCTGGCATCAGGCTGGGAAGGCAGCAGGAACCACCATCCTGCCTTGGGAAACATGGAGCCGATACAGACTGTTAAATAGGGAGATCACTTAGGGGACCCAGAGGGCTCACTGCCAGACCTTGATATGAAAATCCACGGGAAGCGTCCTGGAGCCCACCAACCGCTTCATGAGGTAGCCCTTCCAGTCGGTGAATTTGGCATGGATGGCTGCGAGACAGAAGATTCCTGGTTACATGCTGACAACACTTCCACCGACAGAGGGTGCCAGAGTTGCCCCAGAGATCAGCAGAGAAGAATGAACACCTTATTTCTGCCTTTTCAAGTCAGCAATCGCTTCATCCTATAGAACCTGGCTCTACAACCTGGGGCTGCCACAGGGCCTCTGGGGCAGAAGAGGCAAGTGGGTTCTGTTTGGGCCTAACCTAAGACAGAGGACACCCCTCCTATCAAGGGCCCTGCAGAAACCAGCACCAACTTACTCCGGGGGGGCACCAGGATCTTGCTGTTGATGGCACACCAGCCAATGGGGTGGACATCCACAGTTCCCAGGTTGCACCAGAAGTCATGGCTGGCATCATTTTCAAAGCCCTCATACCGAAGCAGCACTCGGTACCCTAGGAAGAGGGAAAGAGCACCAGTGAGGGAGGGTGGGATGGGGAAAGGTCTTCCTCCTGCAGCCTAACCTGGACTTTCTACTGCCTACTCCAGGAACTCCTTCCGGACAATGTGGTCTCCATTGTCCACAAGAGTCACGGCCAAAACAAGCCCAGTCCACTTACTTGGAAAGTAGTATGGCATAAGGGGGAAAATTAATTTTCTATAGTCTGATTATCCCTGGAATAAACTAAAAAAAATGGGAGTTTCCAAACTTGCCAAGCTCTATGGTTCCCTCTAAAGTAGGCAAGGTAGGGTTGCAAGGGAGCCAGAAACTCCAGGTGGGTTTTTTGGTGTATGAAGCCAATTTCTGCCTGCAGCGTTGCCTGCCTATCTGGAGATGCCACTCTCCAGACGATGCCCCTGCTTTGGCCAGAGGAGCACCAACCTGCAGCCTGGATGACAGAGGCGATCCAGTACACCCGGCTGGGGAGCACGGCGTCACTGTTGAGCACCTCCACCTTCATCCCCTTCATTACATCTTCCCACTGGTCATAGAGCGGGACCTGGGTGGGGATGAGAGAACCCAAGGAACCATTTTTGGGGGTGCCTTCCCAATAACTAATCCTCACTTTGCTGCCACTGGTACCTTCTCTTCATTCTCAGCCTAGCTTAAGCCCATTGGGGTATCCTGTCCCATCTCCCTGGCCACAGAGATAGAGTTCACCAGAGAACCTAGAAATAGTTATGCTACCTGGGCGCACAGGGGCAGGCTTCTCAGAGCATGTGAATCAGGTATGTTAAATGCAAGTGTGATGTTAACTTCCCTGCAGTGAAAATGTTGATGCTGGGAGTGCAGGGAATCCAGGGAAACTAGGCAAGATGTGCACCTTAACTAGCAATTCAGAGACTTCTCATGGTTCACAGCACCCTGCAGAGCTCAGTAGAGGTTCAGAAAGGAGAGGCTAGGAGATGAGTTTACTCTGGTGAGGGGACTCTGAATAAAGAGGACTCCTCATGGATTTCCTGGGATTTTGGAAATTGGCTTGGAAGACAAAACAGGAGTGCTGCTCTAGGCCTCCCTCCCCGCCTGCTGACCACCGCAAGCTCCAGATGCTGCGTTCAGTACCTCCACTCATGCCCAGCCCTCAGGGCCTCAGCCTGCTGGTGCTTCTCAATGTAGGGGGTCAGGGAGCCTTCTGCAGCAGTGGGCTCCAGGAGGTAGCCACATCTGCCTCCCAGGGACCAAGGGGCCCAGGGCAGTTCAGCACCAAGCTTTCAATGGGAAAACATGAAAAATGGGGAAGAAAGGAGAAATGGGTTTTAGATTTGGTGCTCAGACATAAACTAGCACAGTCCCATTATGTAAATAACAAAGTGGGGACCTGAGAGGGCAAGCTTAGTGCTACAAACTCTCACTGAGGGTTGGGGGAGGACTTTTGAAAAGAAGTGAACAGAAAGGTAAACGAGTGGCAAAGCTGGGCTTAGACCACCCAGATCCCACCACTGTGTGCTACCGGTGCCAATGCAAAGTCCAGCCTGGAACAGTGCTCTGGAGAGGCGAGGTGAGGTGGGCGGTGAGACCTGGGTTCCCTGCTCTCCCTCCCCTCCCTTCCAGGGCACTCACGTGTTTAAAACAGCTGACAGGAGCAGCCTTGTAACTGTGATCCTTCAGGAACTTCCCCCAGTCGAAACCTAAGACCAGCGCTGCAGAGCAGAAAGAGGAGTTGAAGGGAGTGGAGTCTGGGAGCTCAAGGAGCAGCTACTCTGGGAACCTGCCCTTGAGGAGCCTGGAGAAGCAGGTCCCTTTCCCACCACAGCAGCATCTCAATCCCAAGTGTGTAAGGAGGCCACCTGTCCCCATACCTGCCCCACTAGCAGCCATCAGGATCTTATCCGAAGGCTGCCAGACTCTCAGGAGTAAGCATCCAGAAGGAAATGTCTGACCTTTCTTCCCCCAAAGAAAAAAGGAAATTCAAAGACGCTTGAGATTACATTCCTCAGACCTCCCCTAACCTGTCATTGGCTACAGCCTAGGCCCCTGCAACTCCCCTGCCTGCGGAGGTCAATCTCAGCAGCTCAGACCACTTAGAGCCAAGCTGTTCCGGGCGGGTATTCAATTTGCTCAGAAACTGCTACATACTCAGAAAGAGTTTCCTTTTCTTGCCCCACCACCCCCTCCCAACTAGATCTGGTTTTCCACTGCCCCGGGAAACAAAACCCATAGGGCTAAAATCAATGCAAAACAACAGGGGCTAATTCATGGTTTTTGAATTATCAGTGGGGGTCCTGCCATTTCTGGATGATTGAAGGGATTTTCTGGAAAAATTTCCACAATACCTACACCAGGTGGGGAAGATGCAACCCACAGTAAGCCCAGGTCAGGGCTCTCTCTGGCTGGCTATCTTCTCCCTCCTCGCTCCCGAGTGGGCCGCCCCAGTCCTGGCACCGCACTCCCATGCCCAGCAGCTTCCTGAGCATTCCTCAGCCATCTTACCGTCTTGCCCTGTTGGTGTCCCATCTGCTAGCTGTCCGGTTCCTTGCGAGTGGAGAAAGGCCCCAATTTTGGCAGACCAGGCTGCTTTGTGCAGGACTTTGGCTTTCTTGGTAGGTGGTTTTCCCTGAATGGAGGAGAGATGTCTGTAGCAAATTGGCTAAGAACCTAGCTCTGAATGTAGCCATTCTTGGCTTGGGTCCAGTTACTTAAGCTCTCTGGGGCTTCAGTTTCTTCATTTGTAAATCAAGGTGGTAATAATAACAATGCCTAGCTCTAAATCGGAAGGGGGTTGCAAGGATGGGAGTTGCGGTGTGAGCCCAGCCCTCATTAAGGGAGAGGGACTGGGGGCAGGCGGCAGAGCAGTGGGGCAAGGAGGGACACCTGTTCCATCTTTTAAACCTTTACTTCCTCTAGGAACCTTTTCCTAGTGGCCTGAACTCTCAGTCATTACCTACCCCTGTGATTCTAGATTTGTGGCAGAGAATGGGTGTCAGTGGAATTTGTGAACTGAATCAGGAGGCAACGTTCTGTACATATATGAATGTTTTGAAGAGGGTCCCTGGCTTTCATCAGGTACTCAAAGGGGTCGTCGCCCAAAGTTGAAGGACACCAATCCCATCTGTAATTTGTAACTTAAGTACTGATCAGAGGCCCAGATAATTTATTAGAGATTAGTGTAGGAGAAATGTGGGTTTAGAACCCACACAGACCTGGGGCCAAATCTTGGCTCTTCAATTTTATTTGTGTACTTTTGAGCAAGTTACTAAAAATTTTTGACCCTTTAAAATAGGAATTTTAAAAAATTCATTTATAAGACATCATTGGTTAGACTGAGAGTGCCAAGCCCTTAGTAAGTACAATTAATAACTACAATTAACTACAATTTGGAGAAATTGTTATTAACAAAATTATCAGCTCACTGAGGAAGGATTTTCTATGCCTCGACTACAATCCACAAAATGAGGGAAACAACAGTAACCGTCTCACAAAGGTGAGAAAGCATATGAAGCACTAAACAGAAGACCTTACTGACTTCCGTAAACATAGGAGGCTGCAAGCTTTGCTGCACATCAGGGTCACCTGGGGGGCTCTTTAAAGCCCGTGTCCAGGCCATGCTCGTCCCAGTTAAATCGGAATCTTTGGGAGTGAGACCCAAGCATTGATATTTTCGGTTTTTTAATCCTCACCTGAGGATATTTTTTCCATTGCTTTTCAGAGAGAGTGGAAGGGAGAGAGACAGAGAC
The DNA here is from genome assembly GCF_964146895.1 of Miniopterus schreibersii. NCBI lineage: Eukaryota > Metazoa > Chordata > Mammalia > Chiroptera > Miniopteridae > Miniopterus > Miniopterus schreibersii. Next base: position 182,868,022 of record NC_138102.1, on the reverse strand, counting down.
ATCAGTGTGAGAGAGACGCATAGACTGGTTGCCTCCCACACGCGTCTTGACTGGGGCCAGGGATGGAGCCTGCAACCCTTGACCAGACTCAAACCTGAGACCCTTCAGTCTGCAGGTCGACGCTCTAACCACTGAGCAAAATTGGCTAGGGCGCAAGCTTTGTTATTTTTAAAACCTTCCAGGTGATCCCAATGTGCAGTCAAGTTTGAGATCCAGTGCTGCGGAGGCAGCCATCGTTACCATGAAACAGCGCAGGGCAGGCACCCGAGAGGAGCTTCCAGCCCTGTTCTGCTGCCCTCAGCCTACAGAGCCACCCTAGGAAGTCATTCTTCCTGTCTGGACCTCAGCACGCTCACCAAGTAAGTTAATGTATGGGCTACACAACACATCAGAATCCTCCATTTCTAAAACTTCTATGGAGGTCAATAATTAACTAGACTTTCTGGGTGGCTGCCTATGACATGGAGTGAGAGATGAGGTGTCACTGTCTGAACCCACTGTGGCTGATGAACATTCCCAGATTCCTTTCAGAACATTTATAAAAGTGTGGAGCAAGGGTGTTTTTGTTCAAAACTTACTGAACCTCCCCACAGGTTGAATATTAAACGTATCATACTCTGAGGAGTGAGGGTGGGGAATGAAGTGAATCTGCAGGTTAACGAGCTCCACAAATAGATTCCTTTGCCCTCTAAAGTTTGAGATCATAATAAATACTAGGAAATTTACGACATAGGATGGATACAAGCAAGGTCCTTCCCAAGCCCTCCTGGCCCCTTGCCATCAGTTAGCTGGTTGTTCCTGTCTCAGCTCCCCTGGCCCCAGGAAGGGTCTTCCCCAGTGACTGCCTCTCACCTGTAATCTAGCCAAGATACTGGCTTTCTTGGAGTTGGAGGAGTAGCTCCTGGAACAGGAGACGCTGCAGAATCTCTTGGTCTTGGAGAAGAAGGCTTCCCTTGTACCCACGATACCACACATCTCACAGACAGCTGGGAAAGAGAACTGAGCAGGTGACTCACCTGATACAGTCACCCCAAATCAAACAAAACGGTGGGCCCTTCTAAACCTGGGCACTGCATCAGCCAGGTGAGTCCTGAATCTTTCACCTGAGATAAGCTGCTTGACATCCCCTGGCTGTGTGCCAACAGTGGGACTAAGGAAAATCCAAGAGGAAGCAAGTGAGTCTTGGAAAGTTTGCAAAGAAGAAAAAAAGTGCCCAAGTCATTTAACTTCTGAGTATTTTTTTCTCATCTATAAAGAGGCTGAACTAGATCAGTTTTTCAACCCTGACTTCACTTTAGAGTCATGTGGGGGCTTTTAAAAGTGCCAAGGCAGAGAGTCTCCTGTGCAGCCAGGACAGAGAACCCTGGCCTGGATGCTCTCTACTGGGGCTTTCCATTTCTAAAGCTCTAAGATTCTAAGAGAACAGTTAGGAGACAGGAGGGAGAAAGATGAATGAAAGGAGAGCGAGGGGAAGACAGGATGAACAGAAAGGAGGGAAGATTCAACTGGCAGAGGGTCTTAGATAACTTTTCTAAAGAGTTTAGGCACCAAGGACCAGGAGTGTCCTCACAGACCAGCCTAGCCTGCCTCTTTTCACAGGCAGCCGGCACGCTGGCGACCCTGACATGAGTCCAGCAGCTGTCCAAGCATCACATCACTGAAGCCAGCTGGCTTCCACAGGCTCCACGGGGCTTCTTATCTGCCCACCTCACACTAATTCTCTTACCCGGGAGCCGCTTTATTTTGTATTTCCCTCCCTGTCACTTCCAACCCACAAGCTATTTCCTGTCACTTCCCGGATAGTAATCAGAACAAATTAGGTGTCCTGTCTTCTCAATATCCAGGCTTAAAAATCTACTAGCTATTCACACAAATGCAAGAGTAGCACCATGTTAATGACTAGCATCTAATATATGCTGAATAAAATTAGTTATATGAAAGAGTGAATGAAATCAGACTGCAGGAGAGGAAATGACTGTTGGGGATACTTGGGATGTTTATGTCTCTCTCACAGGTCCTTAGACATCTGATCCCTTACATTTAAGATCCAACAGCCCTTCACACCTGGATGCCTCTGCCCATAGGGCCTACATCCCCTCTTCCTCCACAGCCTCCTGAAACCTCCCCATCTTCAGGGACACTCTGAAGGTACCTGGCTCAGACCCACTGCCATCCAAGGAGCGAGGAGTCCCGGGGTTGAGCAAATGTAGGGGGGAGGTGGGCAGCTCCCCCGCTTCCCTCTCTTCATTTTCTGCTTCACTTGACTCCTCTAGATAGGAGCTGCTCTCACTGCCCGCACTGCTGTTATAACTCCGGAAACTGTCATAGCCACCGAAAAGCTCCAGGTCATCATCTTCCTCTTCTTCCTCCATTGGTTCTGAAGAAGGAAGCTCCTAGTGTAAGAAAAAATGACACAAACCAGGCAGGAATCACGGCTGGCTTAGTACATGGGGAGGGCGCCCTGGTTGCGGATCGCTATCAGCTCCCTTTCCAGTTCTTGGTCAAGTGAACACTTTTGGGCAAAATGGCAGGCAGAATCAAGTACCCCTTTGCAAACACCAGAGTCATTACTGTTGTTCATACACTTTGCAGCCACAATTCAACAGAATAGCTTAACAAGACAGAAAAAACATGTTTTAGGAATTAACCAAGCTCCTGTGGATTTGTAAGTGATTATATTTTAACATGATTCAAACAGAATACAATATGAAAATATCCTAAGTGAGGTGCCTCATGACGACTTTCTGGGAAAGATGTATACAGCAGGCTTCCATATCAGTGGGTTCCACATATGCATAAAGAAAATACCAATAAAATGTTACAATGTTGCTGACATGCTATATAGTTAGGCCTTTGATGGTTGCCTCTGTACTAAACATGTGCAGACTTAATTTTCTTCTCATTAATCCTTAAATGATACAATATAACAACTGTTTACATGGCATTCACATTGTATTAGGTATTATAAGTAATCTGGAGATGATTTAAAGTATATGGGAGGATTGGGTAGATTATATGCAAATACCATGCTCTTTTATATAAGGGACTTAAGCACCTGCAGGTTTTGGTGTCTATGGGGGTTCCTGGAACCAATCCCCAGCAGATACTGAGGGAAAACTGTACAGGCATGTCTCGTTTTATTGCACTTTGCTTTATTGCACTTCACAGATGTTGCAATTTTTACAAATTGAAGGCAAGACCCTCCACAAGCAAAAAGATTATGACTTGCTTTAACTGAACTCAGCAAAAACTTATCCTTCAGCCTTCAGCACACGTACACCAGTAACCTCAGCTCAAAAACAATTTAAGTTTAGCTCACATGTTTAGAGCTAAAGTTCATTTGGGACCCAGATTGCCATAAGAAGGATTTTTAAAAAATATTATTATTATTAATTTTATTATTGTTTAAAATATTACAGATGTCCCTTTTTCTCCCCAATGACCCGTTCCCCCCCACCCCGTTCCTTCCCCCTCCCCAGTCCCTCTCCCCACCATTGTCCATGTCCTTGGGCTGTGTATATATGCATATAAATTCTTTGGTTACTTTCTCCCCCTCTACCCACCCACCCTCCTCCATCCCTCTGACATACATCAGTCTCATCTATGCTTCCATGTCATTGAATCTATTCTGTTCATCAGTTTATTAAGTTCTTTAGATTCCACGTATAAGAGAGATCATGTGATATTTGCTCTCGATGCCTGGCTTATTTCACTTAGCATAAAAATATGGAATGCTTCATGAATTTGCGTGTCATCCTTGTGCAGGGGCCATGCTAATCTTCTCTGTATCGTTCCAATTTTAGTATATGTGCTGCCGAAGCGAGCACCATAAGAAGGATTTTGAAGACAGAAGATAGCATAGTGGTAAATATCACAGTTTTGGACTTAGCTCTGATCTTAACTAGTTGAGGGGCTGGGGCAAATCATTTAACCACTCTGGGCCTCAATTTTCTCATCTATAAAATAACATAAAATTTGGAGCACAGGATGTGAGATGTAAATGAGATATTGTATATGAATTTCCTGGCATGTAGTAGAAAAGATGTAAAGAGTTTGGGCTCTAGGTCAAGGCTCAAATACCATCTCTAGGTTTTTTGTTTTTGAATGTTTTTCTTGATTTCAGAGAGAGGAAGGGAGAGGGAGAGAGAGAGAGAAACATCAGTGATGACAGAGTCATCGATGGGCTACCTCCTGCGTGCCACCACTGGGGATAGAGCCTACAACCTGGGCATGTGTCCTAACCAGGCATGTGCACTGACCGGGAATTGAACTGTGACCTCCTGGTTCATAGGTTGACGTTCAACCACTGAGCCATGGTCACTGGGCACCACCTTTAATTTTTACGAGCTATATGATGTGCAGCAAGTCAATCTTTCAGTGCCTCAGTTTCCCCATCTATAAATGAGCACAATACCACCTATTTCATGGCTTTGGGGGGCAAGTAAGAGTTAATACATGTAAAACACTAGGAACAGAGACTTGCACATTATAAGTGTTCAATAAATGTTGGCAATGTTTACTGGTTAAAAGCATGGCATTTCAAACCAGATTTGCCTGGGTTTGGGTCCTGGCTCTGCCACTCCCCTGTGTGCTTTGGTGTAGGACAGTTAACCTTGCTGCTCTCAGTTTCTTCATTAGTAGAATGGAGATAATAACAAGCCTTCTTCCGAAGACTGCTATGGAGACTGAGATATGTAAAGCCTAGATCTGTTTCCAGCAGTTGGTGACGGCTCTAAAAGTGTGAGCTATTCTTTTTTTCTTTTTTGTTAATCCTCACCGAAGGATATTTTTTCCATTGATTCTTAGAGAGAGTGGAGGAGAGATAGAGAAATATCCATGTGAGAGAAACACATCAATTGGCTGCCTCCCGCACGTGCCCCGACCAGGCTAAGGATCGAGCCTGCAACCCAGGCACGTGACCCAGCCTGGAATCCAACCCGAGCCTCTCCAGCGCGCCAGCCCAGGCTCTAACCACTGAGCGACGCCGGCCCGGGCTAAGCATTATTCTCATTCTCTATTATTATTCTAGAACGGAAACCGAATTCAAATACAAGGTGACGGGGGCCCTGGCCGGTGTGGCTCCGTGGGTTGGCCATCGTCCCGTGCACCAGGAGGGCGCCAGTTCCCTTCCGGTCAGGACACATGCGCCGGGGTTGCTGGCTCCATCCCCGGAGCCCCAGGTGCCCAGTAGGGGGCGTGCAGGAGGCAGCCGATGGATGTTTCTCTCTCTCTCCCTCTCCCCCCCCCTCTCTCAAATAAAAACACAAGGTGACCAGAAGCCAAATGATTAAAGAGTGGGTGGGTCACGGGTTGCGGCGGAGCGGGAAAAGCGTAGCCGGCAGCGGCTGGGGGCCTGCGGGGCTTAGTGCCGCCTCCTCCACTTCACAGCGGCTCCCGCTTCCCGCTTCCCGGAGTCACCACCTCGCTCAGCCTCAGCTCCCCGAACCATAAGAACGGAACAGTAACGCAGTGGCTCTAACGGGAGCTCGTGCACGTGACCGCTCGAGACGCCGAGTGTTCATTACACTTGAATCTCCCGTCGCGTCACACCAGGCTGTGACAGGCCTCACAATCCCTAAAGAACACGACCACGAAACAGGAAGGACGAAGGCGAGTCGGGAGCCCTCAGGCCCTCAACCCTGCTCCCTTTCCCCCAGACCAGGGAGGCGGTTCCTCCCTGAACTACTCGCCAGACGTCGGCCCCAGCAGCGCGGGACCAAACGGCACCACCAATCGCCTCTGGCCCTGCTCAGCCGCCGCTCATCCATCCTCCCACCCTCCACCCGCCAGCGTCGCTAAAAGCCCTAAGAGAGAGTTCCCCAAGCTAGGCTCTCGGGGTTCCCTTTCCCAGACACCATAAGCCCTCTCCCGCTCACCTCGATGCCCCGGGGCTTCTCCATGAGACTTAACTGTTTTCTCAACCGTCACCAGGCGCAGGAAGCCATATTGGCCTCGCCGCTTTCCCTGCGCGCGCCCATTGGTCGCCTTCCGGAGCCGCGAGCCAATCACGCTTCAAGAAAGAGGAACAGCCGGTGCCGCCCTCGCCTGCGCCCCTCCTCCCTTTGAGGCGGGGAAGCCGCGCGTCCGGCGGGACTTGTAGTTCACCCGTGGGTGCCTGTAGAGGGGGAGTCACAATAGCGCCGTGGAAATGCGGGGGCGCCGGTCTTTTTATTTCTCTAAGAACAACCTCTCCCCGGGTGACGAGAGTCAGTTACGATTCCAGGCCTCAGGACTAACCTCGCCTTCTTCCTGAGTAGGTGCTCTAGGTGCCCGGATGTCTAGCAGAGGAAACTTATTTCCAGTTCAGGCAGACACTGGAATGTTCTTATGCCCAATGCTGTAAATGCCGCGCATGTTTAAAATCCTGCAACACCGGCTCTACATCACCACCTCCCGAGTAAAACCTCAAGTTTGAGGCTCTCTGCCCCATCCCGTTTGGGTTTCCCACAACCTCCCTACGTGCTGCAACTTCTAGGTGCCGTCCCAGAGCTTTGCAAACATCCCAAATCCGGGGACGTCCGTCCCCCTTCGAAAGACGAGGAAACAGTAGCTCTGGGTCTTGACGCTTTCCAAGATCACACTGGATTGGAATTTAAGAATTAGTCCAAATTCTTTCCCTATGTTATGTACTGTGCTCTGATTGAGGATCTAAGTGTAGTAGGTGGAGGCTGAATATGTGCTAAATATATTTATTTAAAAAAATTGATTGATTTGAGAGAAACCTAACCTTGCCACTCCACCCTTCCACGCATTCATGTATGTGCCCTAACCAGGGGTCAAACCCGCAACCGTGGTGTATCTGGCCGATGCTCTAACCGACAGAGATATGCAGCCAGAGCATTATATTTTAATAATTATAAAAAAGGAATAATTATATTTATTATATCGCTCACTTCTGCCTAGCCTTCCCCTAATTATTTGATAAGACCTTTGGGGAGGGACCAGTGAACGACAGGACAGCACAGTTCCTGCTCTCATGGAGCTTCCGTTCCAATAAGATCCGAAGGAAAGGAGACCAAGGCTTTCAGGTCCAAGCCGCCGGCCCGCACGGTGCTCACTGCGTAGACGGCCGGCCTCAGTTCGCCTCATCTGCAAAATGGGCCCATAGCAGGTAGCTCCAGACCCTAGCGCTCCCTTCCAAGGGGTGGGGTGCAGGCCGCCGTCCGAGGTGATTGGACCACCCACGCCGCCCCCACCCTATCCCCCCAGTCCTGCCAACCCCGGGGCCCCGAGGGGGGCGGGCGGGGAAGCGCCGGGTCGTCACGTGGCCGGGCGGCGCGAGTCCGCGCCGAACTCCAACCGCCGGCCGTTCCGCCCCGCCCCCCCCGCGCGCCCCGCCCCCCGGCCCGCCCCCGCGCGTGGCCGGCCGGCCGCCCCCACCCCTCTGGAAGGCAGGGCGCCCGCCCGGCCGGCGGGGCCGTAGCGGGTTGGAGCGCGGCGCGGGCTCGCTCGGGCTGCGGAACAGCTGCGGCCAGTCTGACGGCGCGGAGGAGGGGGGCTGAGGGGTGGCGGCAGCGCAGCGGGGAGCGGCCGGCGAGGCCCCCCCTTTGTCCGCGTTCCTCAGGTGAGAGGCCGCGCCGGGCCGTGGCCGGAGCCGGGAGCGCGGTGCCCGGCCGGGCGAGCTCTCGGGTCCCCCGGCGTGGCTGCGGCCGCGGCGCGGGCACGGACCGGGACGGGGAGTGTTCGGTGGCCGAGCCGGCCGAGGTAACTGCCGTCGTTGAGCACCCAGGTGGCCTGGCCGGTGCCCAGCCCTTCCTTCCCGCGGCGGCAGCGAGGACGGCGACAGGCAGACCTGGGTGCGAACCCGGCCCCCGGCTCCTGCCCGGCGCTAGGCTGAGGGGAACGCGTGCACTTGGAGCTGGGACGGGTTTGAGGGACGCGGGCCACCGAGCCCCGACTCCTAAGACCCCGGGGAGACTTGCGCTGCACAGCCCGTGCTTCGCTCCCGGGGGCAGTGGCTGGGCTGAGGGGAGCTCGGAGCTGAGAGTAAGGAGCGCTCTGCCGGGTGTAAAGCACTTTCCACGACGCTGGCATAGATACCGCCTCGCACCCAGCTCGCCCAGCACGAGCCCGCATCCGCCTTTCACAGGCGGGGAAAGGTGCCCCGCAGAGGGTTTGGACCCGGCGCCGGCCGAGCGGTGCCCTAGGCGCATTCAGAGGTCTTGCGGCATAACTGCCTTGGAGGGGCATAAAGTTCCGAAACAGCCACCCTGTGACCTCATTATCTGAGCTCCTAGCTACCAATCTGAAACATTACTTTTGCCGGATCTGCTTGCCCCTCCCCAACTACCAACAACCATAGCCCAGCAACCCAGATCACCACGACACAGCAGTTTCTCATGATTATTTTTTTAATCTTTCTTTGTGATTTGGGCTGGACCAACTGTGAGGAGTGCTTTAGGTGAAGTCAAAAGTGGAAGGTAGTTAGTTGGGTGGCGGGGGTGGGGTGGGGGGTGTGTGTGATTGAATTCTGAAAATTCCAACTGAGTGTTTCGGATTTTCTAAGTAAGAATTATTTATTTTATGGCATTGGTGGTGAATAATAACTTTTGTCCTTTCTATTGACAGGTCCACCTTCTAGCAAATTATTGGAAGGATCATGAGAAGTGTAAGTAGGGATTTTGAAGTATCAGTTAAAGGAACCAAAATTGTTTATGTGTAGGATAACATTTAATTTGGTGATACCATTTCTGGATGTATAAAGTTCATTGGTAGGTGCCTATCAAATGCCCATTTTTGAGGGGTATGTTTACTGATAATACAGGCAGAGGTTACACAGGTGGCAGCCCGTCACTACAAACGATGACAAATACACCGAGGGATGCAATGTTTTCCATCCCTTTAGGCCTGTGAAAGGGAAGTGGGACCAAGTGTTCCCTAATGTCTGCAATGAGTGCCAGGTGTTTTCTGGGCTGTTCTCACCTATCCTGTAGCCTTGTTTATCCTCAAAACAAAGTTTAAAGGAGGAATTCTTATCCTTCTTAGAACTGAGGAGACTGAAGCTTAGGAAGGTTAAGTAAAGCAGCCCTGTTGTTGCTGAAAAAACTGTTCACTAAACACCACTTTTCAGCCCGGCCGGTGTGACTCAGCGGTTGAGCATCCCCCATGAACCAGGAGATCGAGGTTCAATTCCCCGTCAGGGCACATGCCTCGGTTGTGGACTCCATCCTCAGAAGGAGGCATGCAGGAGGCAGCCGATCAATGATTCATCAGTGATGTTTCTCTCTCTCCCTCCCCATTCCGCTCTCTGAAATCAATAAAAAACACACACAAAAAACAACTTTCACATTGCTGATCCAGGTTCAGAATCCACAAATATTTAATGAACATCTATTTATACCAGGTGCTTTTGAGTATTGTATTTAATCCTCATGACAACCCACCATGCCTTTTGCTCATTTCAGCTGATCACCTTGAAATCAATTAGTGAGCCTTTAAAAAAAATAGAGCCCATACAGCGCAGGAGGTAAGCATTTGTAAATCCATTGTTGTTAGATCCCCCTTTGTAAATATGATGCAGTTCTATGGGGTACCAACAACAATTCCTTTAGTACACTCCTGACATCTTAGAGAGGTGCAAACAAAACATGGGCCTTAGGTAACAAACTGAACTACAAGAGCATTTTCTCCCAATGATGACAAATCAGAAAATACTGGTTTCCTGTGATAAACGCACAAAATATTGGCTAATGGAACTAACCACTGACCTGAAGCTTGGATAAATTAGATATTACTTACAAAAAAACATGTGGATATTCCAAAATAGCCAGTAAGAAAGGAGATTCGTAGAGTGTTGCTTAAATCTGAGCACTGAGGGAAATATTGACCCAGGCAGCCTTCAGTCTGAACCACCCCTCCGACTGATCTCCACAACTCTGAGTGATTAAAAAAAAATCTGATCAGGTTTTTCCCCCCCTGCCTTTGGTGGAAAGGCATTTGCACAGCCAGGAGCAGATTGGGGGTTTCCTGGGGTAGAGGTGGGAACAGGCATTGGATGCAAGCAGGCGGGATCTTTTGAGGGTTATGAAATCTAAAACTGGATGGTGGTGATGGTTGCACAACTCCTGATTCCTTTTTACTAAGAATGGAATTGTACACAAAACAGAGATGAGTTTTATGGGATATAAAACCCATTTTTTATACCTCAAAAAAATGGTTAATAAATAAAGAAAACCCTGTATGCTTAAACTGTCCACCCTCCAGCCTCCCCCCAGATGCCCAGCATGTTTCCTGCATGTGAGCCATTCAGAACTAGTTGCAGGTCTTTGGATAAAAGCTGGGTCACCTCAATGCCTTTGCTCCAGCTTCCCTGGGCTCTTTTTCCTGCCCTGCCTGCCTAGGAACACTTAGCCTCTTCCTTCAAGACTCAGCTTGAGCACCTGGGAAAGGAACGAGCTTCTCAAGGGGCAGCTTGCCAACCATAGTGGTGCATGTAAAATGATTTGCTTTTAATTTTCATTAGCAAGGCATTCTTGTAAATATGTAGGCTCTAAAACCATAATTTTTGTTACTTAAATCACTAATTAAGAAAAAAGCTTTCCTTGACTTTTCTAAGCAAATTCAAGTGACATTGCTGCTGTTTGTAATTTGTAATTTATATATCAAGTAGCCTCACTAAACTGTGAGCCCTCTGACCCTGCTCTGTTCATGTCTAGACCTCAAGATCTGATGCATAGAATGATTGTTGAATAAATGCCTGTGTTGTTAAGATCATCCTGCAGAGCCTACCATGGACGTATGGTTGGAAAATGATCCATCTGTGGGTCCAAAAGTGATTAAGACAAGAAGGTAGTCCTCAGGGAGTTCCCCATCTGGGGCTGGACCACATGGTGACCTAGAGATGTACACCGTGTAATCTCTGGCTGGTTAATCTTATGTAAACTGGGAGTGGCAGCAGTACCTACCTGAGTATATTTCGAGGATCAGATGGGCTTTTATAGTAAATTGCTTCAAGCAGGGCCAGGCACAGAATGTGTGCTCAGTAATTGCTTGTTAGTATTAGAGTGCATGGTAAGAGTTAGGATAAGGGATCCAGGGGAAGATTCCCAGGGAAGGTCTCACCTGAGCTGGGTTGTGAAGGATTGAGTTGAAGTTATTTATTTCTGTTTTACCTTGAAGCATGTTGAGTGCAGTTTCAGATAAGTTGCAAAAAAAAGACTGTTTGCTTTATTGTTGATGGGGGAAAATATGAGGACAGATAGGCTTAAATCACTTGTACACACATAGGGAAAGATGAAGGAGTATGGCCTTGCTGGAGGCATTCATTTTTATGGTTTGCCCCAGCCCCAAATTCCTAAGAAATCCTGTTATAAAAGTGGTGCAAGCTGGAAGTTCTGGGCCAAATTCAGCCTGTACAAGTGCTGTTTGACTTGTACTGTGGTTATGGACATTTTTGAGGTCATATTTAAACTTTACAAAGATAATCTGGATTTCCGACTTCTCTTTTTAAAAATATGATATGAGCCCTAGCCGGTTTGGCTCAGTGGTTAGAGCATCGGCCCCTGAACTGAACGGTCCCGGTTCGATTTCGGCCAAAGGCATGTACCTTGGTTGCAGGCTTTATCCCCGGCCCTGGTAGGGGCATGTTCAGGAGGCAACCGATTGATGTGCTTCTCTCACATCCATGTTTCTCTCTCTCTCTGTCCCCCATTCTCTCTGAAAAGCAATGGGAAAAATGTTCTCAGGTGGATTTAAAGTAAAAAAATGATGTAACGCTGGAACTCTGAGCCTGCATGGTGGGCAGGCCTTCAGCTGAGTTGCAAGCTGTTTCCTCTAGAAAGCATCTGTCCTCTCCAGTTGGCCCATCCTCCATTTTTTTTAAAAAATTGATTTTAAAAAGAGAGAGAGGAAGAGACATTGATTTGCTGCTCCACTCTTTATGCACCATTGGTTGATTCTGGTACGTGCCCTGACCAGAGATCGAACCCGCAACCTTGGTGTATCGGGACGACCCTCTAACCAGCTGACCTACCCGGCCAGGGCCCAGCCTCACTCTTAAAGAAATGCATGAGTCTGTCTTCACATCCTGCCACTGAGAGCAGAGGCTCTCGTCATCTACACAGTGTTTATCACTGAACAGAGCTACAGCCCACGTACCTGTCTCTTTACTTTGCTACGACGGACAGTCTAGGGCAAAGAAACCCTAGCTTGCTTTTCCCAGAGTAAGCCCCTGCCCTCCAAGGCCAAGCCTGTTCTTAAACAGGACCCTTCTCTCCAGGGCTTGGGAGCATGTAAAGAACACTGGATAGAAATGAGAAGACCTGGATCTGTTTTTAATTTTTATTACTAATTTTGCTATATCTTTATTTTTTTCTGATTTTCAAACAATACATAAAAATATGTAAATGGAAATTTAGACTCCCTCAATATGTACCCCCTACGCCACATAATCACTATGAACAGTCAGCTGTATTTTTGTGGATTTTTTTTTGCACTTTTTAAAGCTACCGTTTACTGAGTGCTCGATGTGTGCCAGGCACTTGGCTGAGCACATTACATAAATTATCTTTTTTAAAAAAAATATGTCTTTATTGATTTCAGAGAGAGGAAGGGAGAGGGAGAGAGAGAAACATCAGTGATGAGAGATTCATTGATGGGCTGCCTCCTGCACGCCCCCGACTGGGGATCGAGCCCACAACCCGGGCTTGTGCCCTGACCAGAATCGAACCTCGATTTCTTGGGTGGTAGGTCGACGCTCAACTACTGAGCCACGCTGGCTGGGCCATAAATTATCCTTTGATCCTTGCAATGACCCTGTGAGGTTATCATTCTCATTTTACAGATGAAGAGACTGAGTGTTGAATTAGGTAACGGATTCAGGGTCATACAGTGAGTATGTAGTGGAGCCAGCATGTTTCTTTCTGATTCCAAAGCCCTTTCTCCTAACCATGTCAGGGTAAAGCCTCCTTGAGAAGACCACCTGGGGAGCTAAGCAGACTCCCTGGAGGAGGTGTATTCATAAAGTTCTCCTCCCACATCGCTCTCCGTTCACTCATCCAGTGTTTGCTGAGTGACTGCTGTGCGGGTGTTTCTGGAGATGGACCAGCGATCACACAGCTGTGATCTATTTGCCTATCAGCCAAGAGTTCACAGGTGGAGATGACAGACACTTGCAGAGCCATCAGCGAAGCACTGGACTGTGTACCATGTACAATAATAGAAAGGAGGGGAGGGAGGTGTCAAGGTAAGTGATGTTTAAGCTGAGTCTTGACGGGGTAATTGTTTAACAGGTACACAAGGGGACAGGATACTGCAGCAGAGGAAACAGCATAGGTGAAAGCATGGTAACAGTAGTTTTCCAGGGGACAGAAATGACCAGCATGGCTGTAGGCTAGGACATGGGAAGGGGCTGGATGTGCAGGCAGGCAGGGTCCCAAGTATGAAGGGCCTTGGATGTTAGATTCTAAGACATTTGGATTTTAATTTGTAGGCCGTGGGAGCCATTGTAGTGTTTATGAGAAGGAAGCGAAATGATTGATTTATGTTTTAGGTAAAGTTGAGGACAGGTTGGAGCAGGTGGAACTGGGGGCGGGAGGCCAGGAAATGAACTCTTGCAGTTAGTTCAATGGAGTGAATGTGGAAATGTCGCAGTAACTGATGAGAAGGATGACAGCTAACCACTGAGCTTTCTGTGTGGCTGGGTTCTGTGTGAAGTGCTTTGCATGCATTACCTCATTTAACTTTCACAGCTACCCTTCGAGCTAAGCATCGGTATCCCGTCCTTGTTTCACAGTTGTGAAGGTGAAAGGTCACACTGTGTAAGGTCACACAGTGCTGGAGCCAGAATTCAGTACCCTCGGGCTGAAAATCTAAACCTGTGCTGCAAACTGAAACACTGTGACTGGTGTCAGGCAAACTACCCAGAACTTTGTCCAGCAGAACTCCGTGTCAAGTACAGGTCTAGCTGATGCTATATCTAAGACACACCAGATCTGTCCTACCTGTCCCCTGCCAGCCAGATGAAGTCACCATCACTCTCGCCTGCAACCCTCGCTGGTCTCCCAACTAGTTTCCCTGTGTCCTCTCTTGCCACCCCAAAACCTGCTCATACAATAGCCAGACAGGTCTCTGAAATGTAAGGCAAACCAGACCCTCCTCCTTGAAACACTCCCCTGGCTCCTCATAGCTCCTAAAAGAAAACCTGATTCCCTACCCTGCCTGTCAGCTGCCAGCCTCGCCAACTCCATTCTCTCCCTCTCTCATTTCTAGCCCTACTGCCCTTTTTGTCACCGGAACATGCCGATTTTGTTCTTGCCTGAGGGAATTTACATTTGTTTCCTTCTAGAATATTCTTTTCCTAGATTTGCTCATGTCTGGCTCCTTCTTGCCATTTAAGTTTTGGTTTAAATGTCATCTCCTCAGAAAGACCTTTCCTGAGCACCTGATGTAAAGCAGTCATGAAGTTCTCTACCACCCTCTTCAATTTCCTTCATCGAACTTATCATAATACAATACCATTTCTTTCTTTTCTGCCCCCTTCCACTAGAGTGAAAGCTCCCTGGATTGGACAGGCTAAAACTTATAGGATGCTTATACTTGTTAGGCACTATTCTAAGTCCTTTAATATATTAGCTTATTTAACTGTTAACAGCAGTTCTAATAGGAGGTGGATACCTTTATTGTCCCCATTTTACAGATTAAAAAACTGAGCCTTAGGTAGGTTAAGCAACTTGCCCAAGGTCACACAGCTAATAAGTGCAGAGCTGGGATTTGAACCCAGGCAGTCCAGCTCCAACATCCACATTCTTAATCAAGCAAAAGCAAGAATCTTATTTTTCCCACTTCTGTGTCCCAGCACCTCAGACAGCATGGCGTTTAGCAGGTTCTCAATAAAAATTGTGGAAATAAAAGAGTATAGTCACAATAGAAATATAACTCCATTACAAACAAAACCCCAGGAATTATCCTTGATTCTGTTCTCTCCCACTCACAAATCCATCAGCAGGTTCTGAGTCAGAATTACTACTTACCACAAAATGTATCCCAATATGTCCACTTTTCTGCATTCTCACTGACCATCCTGTGCAGGTCATGACCTGCTTTCTCCTGGACCACCTCACCAACCTCCCAACTGGCTACCTAAATCACTGGCCTAGCATAACTCTTCCAACTGCTGATTAATATCTGCTGAAGCCAAGAATCAGGTGTTATTAGGGCAGAAATGTTTATTTGTACTGAATGAAATTTGCTAGCTGACCCTGGCAATATGTCCACGTATCTCCATTAGTGGTTTGAGTAGGGTCATACTCATGGAATATTTAAGTCCCTAGGTGTGTGGTTCTCCAACTATGTCTTGAGGTCCTCTGAGGCATGGCAGAGGACTCACAGGGATGCTGAGCGGGATTTTAGAGTCTTAGGGGAAACTTAAGGTGTTTGTTTGCTAGGCTGCCATAAAAAAATGCCTCAGACTGGGGGGCTTAAACAACAGAAATTTTCTCAGTTCTGGAGGCTGGGAAGTCCAAGATCAAAGTGTCGGCAGGTTGTGTTTCTTCTGAGGCCTCTCTTTCGCTTACAGATGGCCACCTTCTCACTGTGTCCAGACATGGTCTTTCCTCTGTGTGCATGCGTATTTGTGTCCTAATCTCTTCGTATAAGGGTAGCAGCCCCATGACCTTATTTTACTTTAATTATCTCTTCAGTGGCTCTATCTTCAAATACAGCCATAGTCTGAAGTACTAGGGGTTAGGACCTCAATGTATGGATTGGAAGAGGGGATGTAATTCAGCTCATAACACACAGTGACGTCTGTCTAATCCTGCACAAACTGCTGGCTTGAGGCAGATTTTACATTAGCTCCACTACAGTCCTTTTGATAATGTCATATCTTTGCAAAGCTGAGGTTTTGGAGGTTTTTGTGATAAAAAGCAAGTGTTGTGTGTAAGTCAGTATGGAACAGGAAATGATAGTGGTGTGTTCAGTGTGATTCCAAAGTTCAAGAAGGTATGTGGTGCCCAAAAGGTATGACGTTGTTAGGACATAAATACTATTTCTTTGGACTTATCTACTTAATGAACAGAACTGTTACTTATTTCTATAGGTCTAGGGGTATCATGGAGGAATTATTGAAACACTAAAGCCACCATGAATGGAGAAAACTTGGGAAACTTTACTCCAAGTAAGTCAGTGGATCCCCGAGATCAGAAACACCCAAGGGAAGTTACTAATTATACAGGTTTTTCCAAGACCCACTCCAGACCTATTGAAAATATATTTGGGAGTTGATCCCAGGAACCTAGGTCATTTCAGGATCCACTGGTCTAGTCTAACTTCTTCATTAAGGCATAGAAAGGAGTATCTTTTGCCAGATGTCATACAGCAAAGTAGGGGCTGAGCTGGGACTAGAATCCAGATTCCGCTGGAATCCATGACTTTCCTCCTCTTCATGAGCATTTTTGACACCCAGATGTGCAGATGTTGTCATGGACATCTGCTACTTAAGCAGACATGGCCCTGATCTCAAAGGTTGATGTGATTACATGGACAAAATGCAATGGATGTACCAAGTACATGCATTTAAAAAACATATCATACAAGACCTATATGAGGAAAACTATGAAACTTTGATGAGAGATATCAAATTAGAAAAAATTAGCCATGCCAGGCGTGGCTCAGCGGTTGAGCATTGACCTAGGATCCAGGCGATCGGGGTTCGATTCCCGGTCAGGGCACATGCCCGGGTTGCAGGCTCGATCAATGATTCTCTCATCATTGATGTTTTTATCTCTCTCTCTTCCTCTCTTTTCCTCTCTCTGAAATCAATAAAGATATATTAAAAAATAAATAAATAAATAAATAAATAAATAAATTAATTAATTAATTAATTAAATGGAGAGATACTCTATGTTCATGGATAGGAAGACTCAATATTGTCCAAGATGTCAGATCTTCCCATCTTGATCTATAGATTCAGTTTAATCCTAATCAAATACAATAAAATACAGCCATTTAAAATCTACAGTTTGATGTAGACATATGTGTACAGTTGTGTAACCACCACCAGAATCATTCCCATCAACCCTAAAAGCTCCTTTGTGGCTCTTGCCCATCTTCAACCACTTCCTCTGGAAAGCACTGACCTCCTTTCTGTCACTGTATTATGGTTTTATAGAGATTTTCATACAGTAGTATTTTGCATCTTGCTGCTTTCACTTAGCATAATGCTTTTGAGATTCATCAATGTCATGTTTATGTTGATTGCTGAGTAATAATGCACTGTATGGATAGATCCAGTCCGGGCATCTGCAAACCTCTGATGCCTCCCAGTGGTGAGGACCCCTTCCTACACAGGTGGACATGTCTGCAGGCTTCCACCAGCTCTGTGGCTTCCACACAGCCCGGCCACCCTGTGCCTAGCACAAAAGGAGAAGCTAATGGACATTGTTTTATTATTTTTTAAATCCTCACCCGAGGATATGTTTTTATTGATTTTTTGGAAACAGAGGAAGGGAGAGAGAGAGAGAAACATCAATGTGAGAGAGAAACATTGATCGGTTGCCTCCTGTATGCACCCCAACTGGGGATCAAACCCACAACCTAGGTATGTGCCCTGACTGGGAATTGACCCCACAGCCTTTTGGTGTACGGGACGACGCTCCAACCAACTGAGCCACCTGGCCAGGGCACCGACACTGTTTTAGACATTGTTTCCTCTACTTCTTAGGATGCTCTGAGAAGTAAGCCTCCTGTTCCAGATGAGGGCACTATATACAGAGGGGTTTGTGTCACTCCACTACGAATTCCCTGTGTAATGTTGAGCAAGTTCTAATCATCCCACATCCGAATTTTCTCATGAGTAAAACTGGAGTAATAACAGCACTTACCTCGCTGGGACTGTGTCAACCGAAGTGATGGATGTAAAGACCTTGGCAGTGCCCGGCAGATAGCTAGCTAGTTCTGACGTGGCTTATAGCTGTAACTGTTACTATGTTATCATTGACTGAAGTCACACAGCTAGTGGGATGGTGGGACCAGGATTGAAGCCAATCAACAGGGTCAAAACAAGAAACAGGAAAAATGCCAGTTAGTGACAAGGATTCTGGAGAGCGTCACAACAGGGCTGTGCTAGAGGGCAGCAGTATGGCTGCTTCAGGCCGAGTCAGAGGACCCCTGTGAGGAGGTGATACTTGAGCTGAGAGCTGCAGGCCCAGAAGGAGCTCATCATGCACTGGCCAGGGGTAAGGCGGGCCAGCTGGATGGCACGTGCCTTGAGGGCGTTGTGGGCACAGGCCCAGAAGCAGGGCAGCGTGGCCCAGGGGTATGCTGGGTGAGCGGGAATGTGGTACCGCATGCAGTGGGGACAGTGTGTGACCAGGACCCATATGTGCTGTGAGAGCAAGTGCTCTGTAGGTTGAAGGGAAAGGAGTCTGTGGGCCAGCGGTTAGGGCTGCTTTCTGGAAGAAGAGGGCCTTGAGCCACCATCGAGTGCTTCCTGCATGTCCCTGGCTCTGTGCTCAGCACCATAGATAGTTGCAATTTGAGCTGGAAAAGAGACTCTCAGAGAAGCTGGAGAATTACCTGGGAAAGGCCAGGTATCCTCTAGACAGATTCCCACCAGGGAACAGATAGCCCTGCCATCCTGTGCCTAGCACGAAGGGAGAAGCTAGGTGAGCCAGCCATAGTCCTTGGCCTGGATCTGTCTGTAGGCTCAGAAACCCAGCTCAGCACGAGGCAAGGAGGGCACTTCTGTCCTCAGGCCCCCACACATGATAAGCAAAGGTGCAGCAGCTGATGGAACAAATGCTAGTTTATGAATTTACCTGGAGAAATAGATAACCAAGGTCGGCGCACCCTTCGTGGAGGAACCCGGGTGTGTGCTCTGACTGGGAATTGAATTGGCGACACTTCTGTGCACTGAATGCTGCCCAACCAACTGAGCCTCACCTGTCAGGGCTCCCTGAGGTTTTGAGGCTACTGCTCTGTGTAACCAGGCAGTGACCAGCTACTGCTTCCTGTCATGTTCTCATCACTAGGCCATGTATGGAAAATGGTGCTCACCCTGGTGCAAGGATTTGCGACAAGGCCACAAAGAGACCACCAGCCGTCTCTGGCGCTGTTCTGTGAGGCACTCACTGCCCTCTGTGTGGACTAGGAGGGAAGACCAGACTTCATGGCCAGAAATCTCTCCACCATCCTTATAGGGAACAGTATGTAGTTGGCTCTTTTTGGCTAATTGATTGACAGCATCTAGGAGTGCCGCTGTCCAGCCACGGCAGGAGTCAGGGGTCCTGAAGGTGGGTAAGGCGTCGGCGCCAGGAGACAGCAGACTACACTACTCGGAGGTGGTGTGACACTGTTCCACTTTATTGAAAATCAGTACAATCTTTTATACTTTCTTTTTTGGCTACGATTACATTTCTGTGGTTAGTAAAGCAGGAAAATAATAGTACAAGTTTCGATTTCATCAGAATGGAACAATCTTGACTTTTTATGTCTTAGAATAGTGGAGAAAGGAAAAATCAGTGACCTATAAAGTGATAGACACGGCTTTGTCTGCAGCAGCAATATATTGGCTTGTGAGACAGATATCTCATATCTACCTGGGGTTGCTACTAACTTTTCTTGTGGTTATATTTTAACTATGGACCTATTCATAAACTGTTATATTCTTCTTGCCATATTCTTTTAAGAAAAGAGTTCTTTTTGCCCTGGCTATTGATTAACTGCTTAAGAATGCTTTGCTTTTGTTCCTTAGAAAGCAAGCACCAGTGTGGACACTGCCTTGCTAAGCGTTCCATGAAAGGCAAATTACTATATGGAACATGCCTTCCGTTTACATTAACTATTCTGATACCGTTCTCATTGTAAGCACCTGTATAAGGCAGAGGAGGGTCTGGTAGCCTTTCCATACTGTTAGCCCCTTTAGGGGGATGCCACAATCTGCCGTTCATCCTATATGCTACCCAGGGTGGTCCTTGTGCAGTAGGCAAGGGGCGATGGCCTTTTTCTTGCCCTCGACTAATTTTGCATTCATAGGCGGAGGCATTTGAATATAGGTGGCTGCATGAGCTCAGCTTTCTCTAGTTCTTCCATAAATTCCTTATTGGGGCGCCAGGGGGAATTTTCCTAGCTTCTTCTAATAACAGTTTGTTAAAGCATCCGGCACATGTGGTAGTGGCTGGACTTGGGGAAATCAGGATTTCTTCAGAAGTGAGAACATCATTTACCATTCCCAGGTTTGTGATTGACTTTATGACCCAAAGTCCCCCTCCAAGGAGGAAAAGAGCTATTTCCATTAAGCCAGTTACTGCCACCCACATGCCACATCTCTCCCCAGAAGACACCTTCCGTGAAGCTTCCTCTCCACGTCCGGACCCTGTCAGACGACGTGGTTGGGATAGGACGTGGCAGCTCCCCCTTTTTTATTTTTTAATTTAAATAATTCAAGTTGGTTATGGAGACTCTTGATTGAAGATAAAATCACTCGGAAGATGACTGGGAAGATAATAATTAAGATTATTATAATTAGCACCGTTATTCCTATGTGAACTAAATTAGACCACCACATAGTGGGATTAACTGTGTTTTTAAAGGATTGCCATAAGCTTTGTGCCACGGCCTCGCCCATGGGTAGGTCTAATTTAGCTTGACTCAAATCCCTAATTTTTTCCTGCAGGGAATGTAAATCTGGAGCTAACTCAGTGTTATGCCAAATATCCTGCAGATGTGCTTTTACCTTGTCCCAAGGCTCAGTAGCATTATCATAAGGATATGGGGTGATACAGATCCACTTATACTGTGAGTGACAATGAGTAGTCATTTGCGTCTTAATATTTTGAACCTGATTTCCTATATAAAGTACTGTATCTTCTAATGTGTTAATTCTTGTCTCTAATTTTTTATCTAATCTTTCCTGTAGAGAGAGAGCTACAGATCCATTATGTGATAAATCATTGACATGATTAGCAGTATGAATCTCCTGGATTAAAGCAGTAGTAGATATAGCTAAGGAGGCAATTATACTAATTAAAGCAGTGATTCCTAAGATTAAGGCTGCAACAAAACGTTTTGGCCTTAATAGTTCATTCAGTCTATTCAAGATTTGTAATCCTGGATCATCAAACCATTCCTCTGTTAATGTGACAGGTATAAGAACATAAGAGGGTTGATGAACTATTACAAATATAGTATAATTCTTCGGAAGGGCTGAGTGGATACAGTTTGTTAGCAAGCACCCATTACATTTTATATGATAAGATGATTCTTTTAGAGAAATTTGCATTATATCTGAACTCCCAATTAAAATAGCATCTGGAGTGTTGACACATGCACATACTGAGAAAGTCTCTGATTTATATTTATAAGGTCTTTTAAATATAACCATATTAGTGGCTGCTGCTAATCTGAACAAATCTGGATATAATGTAGTTCTGTTATGTTTTTTAGATATGCTTTGATAAATGGGTGAAACCCACCCAGGGGTAAACCATCTGTGTAAGGGTTCCTCGTTAATTAACCCATTAGAATAATTAAATTTGTTAGTATTATTTTTAAATAGTTCCTATAGTCATAGTTAGGAGATGACACAGTAATCATAAATGGTGAGGTTCGAGCTAATAGGCAAAAATACTGTAGTTTGGTGGTCAAACCCACAATCAATCCATTTAGGAAATCCATGGTCAGGTTCAATATAATCCCAATATATATCTAATTTTGGAAATTTTGTATTACAGGATTCTAGCAGAAAAGTAAAATCTTTGGTAAGATTAACATAAGTGTCATTGTAACTATTATAGCCTAAGGAAACAATTTCTAGGTCCCATATATACCGTCTTTGTTCTGTAAATTGAGGGGAATCCGTTAAAAAGGACCTATAATTGATAGGCAAGCATCCCGGTAATGGATGCCCTTTAGTAACAAAACATAATGGGGCATTGTCCGCAAACCCCTCAAAGTTTACTTCTTCAGTAGTTTTATGGGGGATAAGAGAATCTGAGATGCCTCCCATTAAATCTGGATTATTGGTAAATACCTTGAGATTACCATCTCCCCAAGAGGTAGGATGAAGCAATGGTGGATCAGGGAAATAAGCCCAATAGGAATAATGTGCATTAACCATGGATACCTGACAGGAGATTAGAGCTACCATAGCCAGAAATAAGGCTTCTGGAGTAGGCTGATGACCTCCAAGGGAGACCACCTTCTCGGCGTCCGATGTCATCTTCTTTATCTGACCCCAAGTTGGTAGGGTGGCCTTTCTAGTAGCCTGAGCCTGCTTTTTAGCAACCTTCGGCACTGATGCGTCGGGATTATCCTCCTGTAGATCCGATCTTGTCGCAGGATAGGGCTGCGGTGGCATCCTTCTCTTGCTGTGCAGGCCGGATGAGCCGACCCGGGATTCATGTGGGGGAGTCTGCATCCTGTGGGAACACACAAGCATATCCTCGCCCTGATGTTAAGAGAACATCGGGCTCTTTCCATTGTCCTGTTAGTAAGTCTTTCCATTTTACCGTGATGATGGGATTTTGTCTGTTCCCAGTGCCTCATCATGGGAGTAAGGCCCTGATCATTAACATTCAGGGCATTAATTACCAACAGAGCATGCTGTAAAATATGATGAGGGGATAAATACTTTGTTATTCCTTGTTGTAATTTGGCAATCTGATTTTTTAGTGTCTGATGAGCTCTTTCTACAATTGCTTGTCCTTGTGGATTATAAGGAATTCCTGTATTATGCTTAATCTGAAATTTGTTGCAAAACTCTTTGAAAGCCTTTGACGTATATACTGGAGCGTTACCCATCTTTAAATTCTTTGGTGTCCCTATATATGCAAAGGTTTGAATCATATGCTGTGCAACGTCCTTGAACACTTCTCCGGTTCTGGCAGAAGCAAATATTATATGTGAGAATGCGTCTATAGGAACATGAACAAATGACAATTTTCCAAATTCGGGTATATGAGTCACATCCATTTGCCATAATACATTAGGCTTCAACCCCTGAGGATTGACTCCCATCTGAGGAGAGGGGAGAAAGGTTATACAAGCAGGACACTGCTTAATTATTTGACGAGCTTGTTCCCTTGTAATGTGGAATTGCTGCCTGAGGGCTGATGCATTTTGGTGGTGATATGTATGAGAGGATGAGGCCTCTTCTATTGCTGTCATTACAAATATGGTTAATTTATCAGCTAATTCATTCCCTTTTGTTAGAGGGCCTTCTAAATTAGAGTGCCCACGAATGTGTCCAATAAAAAATGAATGAACTCTTTGATGGATTAAATTTTGTAACTCCTGAAACTGCTTACTTATGGTGGAATTGGAGGAAATCAATGCTGTCTTGATAGCTTGAAATAATTGAGCAATATATGCTGAATCTGTATATAGATTAAATGGAGCCTGTACCTGCTGAAAGGCAGTGATAACAGCAGCTAATTCAGCCCTCTGGGCTGAGGTTTCCCCTGTCTGTTGACTAGTAGATTTGTCTTCAATAATTGTTACTGCCATTCCATTTGAGGAACCATCTGTAAATATTAACACTGAGGGGGGAGGCAAAGGCTTTGCAGAGTATCGAGTAGGAAAAAGAACAGAGGTGTTTTTCATGAAATGTAACAATGGATGTGGAGGCAAATGAAATAATATATCCCCTGTAAACCCTGCAAATGCTATTGCCCATTGGTCCTCTACTACAAATAATTGATCACATTGCTCTCTAGTATAGGGAATAATAATTTCCTGCACATCCGACCCAAAGAGCTCCTTACTACGGATCCTTCCGTTAGTAATTAGTACTGCAACCAGGTGAGGATATGATGAGATCACTTTCCTAGGGGTCGAGGGTAGATGCAACCATTCTAAGGGTAGCCCCTGCCACAAGCAGGCAGTAGGAGTGTGTTGGGTCTTTAAAATAATTAACTGCCATGGCTTAGTATAGTCTACCTGGGATAACTTATTCTCAGTTAATGCCTTGTCTACTTGTTGTAGGGCCTTTTTCCTTCCGTTGTCAGCGCTCTAACTGAGGTTGGAGATGGATCCCTCTTCAATGTATCAAAAAGGGGTTTCAAGTCCTGAGTTGTTAGTTTTAAGAACGGCCTTAGCCAATTGATGTCCCCTAATAATTTTTGGAAATCATTTAAAGTCTTTAACTGATCATGTCTAATAGCCACTTGTTGAGTATGTACTAGAGGAGAATTAATGATTCGTCCTAGATAATTAAACGGAGGGTGCGTCTGAATTTTATCCGGCGCCACAACCAATCCATACTTGCTTAATTCTAGGACCATATTCTGTAACAGTTCCTGAAAAATTGCCTTGTCTTTGTGTGCTATTAAAATGTCATCCATATAGTGAATAATATATGCAGTTGGAAATTGTATGCTGACCTTTTGTAATGCTATATCAACAAATTTTTGACATAGTGTAGGACTATTTTTCATTCCTTGAGGTAATACTTTCCACTGATATCTTTGATAAGGCCTTTGTAAATTGACTGATGGCAGACTGAAGGCGAATCTTTTACAATCATTAGGTGATAGAGGTATAGGAAAAAAAACAATCCTGTAAATCAGTAACTATGATTTGATAACCCTTAGGTATGGCAACAGGAGAAGGGAGCCCAGGTTGTAAGGCCCCCATAGTAACCAAGGTCTTATTTATTGCCCTTAACTCTTGTAACAATCTCCATTTTCCAGATTTTTTCTTAATAACAAAAATAGGTGTATTCCAGGGGCTATTAGAGGGTTCTATATGCTCTAGTTTTAATTGCTCTTTTACTAACTCTGAAGCAGCTTCCAATTTTTCCTTTGTTAAAGGCCACTGTCCCACCCATACCGGTTCATTTGTTTTCCATTGTATAGGGTCTACATAATAGGGAACAGTGGCCATAGTCATAAAAAATTTGGTTCCTGTTTTTCTGCGACTTCTAAAGTCATACCCATTTGAGATAATATATCTCTTCCCCGTAGGGAAAAAGGTAGGGAAGGAATTATATAAGGCTGGAACGTCCCTGATACATTACTGTCTACCCAGTGTAGAGTACTGGAACTTTTTGCCATATTAGATGCCAATCCTAATCCTCTTAAGGTAGAGGAGCTCTGTGTCGTGGGCCAGGTATAAGGCCAGTCCTTACCAGCTATGCAGGAGACATCTGCCCCTGTGTCAATTAAGCCCTCTATTTCTTTTCCCTCTATCAATAATTTTTTCATGGGTCTATCCCTTCCTACCTTTTGTACCCAAACTACTAAATCACTAGAGCCAAATCCTTGATCTCCTCTCTTTTCTTCTTCTTCTTCTGTTTTTTTTTTTAATATATCTTTATTGATTTCAGAGAGAGGAAAGGAGAAGGAGAGAGAGAAACATCAATGATGAGAGAGTCACTGATCGGCTGCCTCCTGCACGCCCCCGACTGGGGATCTAGCACGCAACCTGGGCATGTGCCCTGACTGGGAATCGAACCCCGATCGCCTGGATCTTAGGTCGACGCTCAACCGCTGAACCACACCCGGCCGGGCTCCTCTCTCTTCTTTTAATGTAACATTTGGAAGGGCCAAATAGGGGAGTAATAATAATTGAGCTATTCTCTGCCCCGGGTGTATTTGTATGGTCTTTTTTTGGAGGTTGAATCATAATTTTTAATTCCCTTGTATAGTCTGAATCTATTACTCCTGGGAGGACCTGTATCCCTGCCTTAGAACTTGAACTTCTTCCTATAATTAGCCCCATATAGCCCTTGGGCAAGGGCCCAAATATTCCTGTCGAGATAAGAGTCACTTCTGTTTCAGGCTTAATTATAGCAAAATTAGAGGCAGGTAGATCTAACCCTGCGCTTCCAGGGGAGGCTCTTGCCAGGTCATGGATGGATCGCTTCTTAGTGTCTGAGGTCCCCAGTTTTGAGTCGGGGCCTGGGGCAGCCCCCTGGGTCTAATTTTACTACCGGCTTGCCGGGTGGTCTGGCTGAGTCTTGACTACTAATGCTTGTATAACTTTTTGCCTTTTTAATCTCAGAATACAGTGGAACCACTTCCTCAGTAACTTGTCTTGCAAAACATACAGCCTCATGAGTAGGATCAAAACTATCCTTCAGCAGATTCCAAAGTGAGAAAGTGTCTACGGGGACTCTTTCAGGCCCATGCATAGTATAGTATACTTTCATTTCCTTCCCCAATTTCTTCCAAGTCTCTAAATTCAAAGTACCTTCCTCTGGGAACCAAGGGGGGAACATTCTTGTACAAAATGAAAAAATTCTCTAAGTTGCCTATGAGATACATGAATTCCTCTCTTACTTAACATATGTTTAGTTATATCAATAAAGAGTCCTCTTTCTTTAGACTCTGTATGTCCCATGATTACTCGCCCTTTCTACTTAGCCTCCTCTGCTAAGCGGTCTGCAGCACCCAATCGGCGAGAGCCTATCCTTACCGTAACTCAGTGACTTACCTTCGGTCCCTGTTTGGGTGCCACTTGCCACGGTCCAGCCACGGCAGGAGTCAGGGGTCCCGAAGGTGGGCAAGGCGTCGGCGCTGGGAGACAGCAGACTACACTACTCGGAGGTGGTGTGACACTGTTCCATTTTATTGAGAATCAACATAATCTTTTATAGTTTCTTTTTTTGGCTATGATTACATTTCTGTGGTTAGTAAAGCAGGAAAATAATAGTACAAGTTTCGATTTCATCAGAATGGAACAATCTTGACTTTTTATGTCTTAGAATAGTGGAGAAGGGAAAAATCAGTGACCTATAAAGTGATAGACACGGCTTTGTCTGCAGCAGCAATATATTGGCTTGTGAGACAGATATTTTATATAATATCTGCCTGTGGTTACTACTTCTTGTGGTTATATTTTAACTATGGACCTATTCATAAACTGTTATATTCTTCTTGCCATATTCTTTTAAGAAAAGAGTTCTTTTTGCCCTGGCTATTGATTAACTGCTTAAGAATGCTTTGCTTTTGTTCCTTAGAAAGCAAGCACCAGTGTGGACACTGCCTTGCTAAGCGTTCCATGAAAGGCAAATTACTATATGGAACATGCCTTCCGTTTACATTAACTATTCTGATACCGTTCTCATTGTAAGCACCTGTATAAGGCAGAGGAGGGTCTGGTAGCCTTTCCATACTGTTAGCCCCTTTAGGGGGATGCCACAATCTGCCGTTCATCCTATATGCTACCCAGGGTGGTCCTTGTGCAGTAGGCAAGGGGCGATGGCCTTTTTCTTGCCCTCGACTAATTTTGCATTCATAGGCGGAGGCATTTGAATATAGGTGGCTGCATGAGCTCAGCTTTCTCTAGTTCTTCCATAAATTCCTTATTGGGGCGCCAGGGGGAATTTTCCTAGCTTCTTCTAATAACAGTTTGTTAAAGCATCCGGCACATGTGGTAGTGGCTGGACTTGGGGAAATCAGGATTTCTTCAGAAGTGAGAACATCATTTACCATTCCCAGGTTTGTGATTGACTTTATGACCCAAAGTCCCCCTCCAAGGAGGAGAAGGGATATTTCCATTAAGCCAGTTACTGCCACCCACATGCCACGTCTCTCCCCAGAAGACACCTTCCGTGAAGCTTCCTCTCCACGTCCGGACCCTGTCAGACGACGTGGTTGAGAGAGGACGCGGCACAGGAGGGAAAGAAATAACAGATGGATCAGTGTTTTATAGTTCACAATATATTTTCATTAACACAGTTTTGTGTAATCTTTTTATTGTGGTAAAATATACAAAACATAACATTTATCACTTTAACCATTTTTAAGTGAACAACTCAGTGGCATTAAGGACACTGTGCAACCCAGACTGAACTCTGTCCTCACTAAAGAAAAGCCCCCAGTTCCCTCTGTCCGCAGTGCTGGAAACCAGCATTCTTTCTGTCTCGATGAATTCAGTTACTCTAGGCACCTCACAGAAGTGGAATTATACACTATTGGACTTATGTGTCTGGCTTATTTCACTTAGCATAATGCTTTCAAGGTTCATCTGTGTCATAGCATTTTCTGCAGTGTGCAAATCATCCTCACAAATACAAGTATTTAACTTTTCAGAGGAACTGCTACAGTTTTCCAAAGTGGCTGCCCCATTTTACATTCCCACCAGCAGTGCATGAGGTTTCGATTCCACTGCTCCCTGACCAACACTGGTTATTGTCTGTCTGTCTGATTATAGCCATCCTAGTGGGTGTGAGGTGGTATTTTATTGTAGTTTTGAGTCTTTGCATTTCCCTAATAACTAACGATGTTGAGCATCTTGCATATGCTTATTGGCCATTCGTGTGTGTGTATATATATGTGTGTATATATATATGTGTGTGTGTATACATATGTGTGTGTATATATATGTGTGTGTGTGTGTGTATATATATATATATATATTTTAATCATTATTGATTTCAGAGAGAGGAAGGGAGAGGGAGAGAGAGATACAGAAACATCAATGATGAGCGAGTCATTGGTCGGCTGCCTCCTGCACGCCCCCGACTGGGCATCGAGCCCGCAACCCGGGCCTGTGCCCTGACCGGGAATCAAACCCTGATCGCCTGGATCCTAGGTCGATGCTCAACTGCCGAGCCACGCCCGGCCGAGCTGGATGTCATCTTTGAAGAGATATCTATTTAAATCCTTTGCCTATTTTTCATTGGGTTGTCTTTTTATTGTTGAGTGTCAGAGTTTATATATAGTCTGGACACACAGACCCTTATCTGACATGATTTGCAAATACATTATCCCGTTCTGTGTGTTGTCTTTTCACTTTCCTCACAGTGTCTTTTGATGCACAAAAGCTTTTAATTTGGATGAAGTCCAATTTTTTTGGTTATTGCTTATGCTTTAGGTGTAATATGTGAGTAACCATTGCCTAATCCAGGGTTATAAAGATTTATACCTATGTTTTCTCCTATGATTTTTATCGTTTTAGTTCTTACATTTAGATTTTTATATTTGGTGTGAGTTAGAGGTCCAACTTAATTCTTTTGAATGCAGATATCTAGTTGTCCCAGCACTATTTGTTGAAAAGATTCTTTTTTCTCCGTTGAGCTGTCTCGGCGTCCTTATTGAAAACCAGTTGACTCTGAATATATGGGCTTATTTCTGGACTCTAGTCCATTGATTTAAAGGTCTGTTCTTATGCCACTACTTTACTGTAGCTTTGTAGTTTAAGTTTTGAAATTGGGAAGTGCTAGTTAAAATTTATTCTTATTTAAAACATTTTATTTATTGACTTTTTTAGAGAGAGAGGGGGAAAGAGAGAAACATTGGTTTGCTGTTCCACCTGTCGATGCATTCACTGGTTGATTGTTGTATGTGCCCTGACTGGGGATTGAACCTACAACCTTTGTGTATGGAGGTGATGCTCTAGCCAACTGAGCTGCCCGGCTAGGGCTCCAAATTTATGCTTCTTTCAAAGGTTGTTTTGGCTGTTTTTGCCCCTTCGCATTTCCATATGCATTTTAAGATCAGCATGTCAATTTCTCCTAAAAGAAACCAGATGTTTTGATATGGATGGCACTGAATTTCTAGATCAATTTGGGGAGTAGTACTTTCTTACAACATTAGGTCTTCCCACCCATGAATGTCTTTTCATTTATTTAGATCTTTAATTTCTTTCAGTGATGTTTTGTAGTTTTCAAAAGTCTTGTACTTTTTTTACTAAATTTTATTTTATTCTTTTTGATGTTAGTCTGTGTGCTCTTTAATTAAGGTGACATCATCATGAACATAACATTTCAGGAAACCATCTGTCTGGAGATCAGTTTCCTTGGTTGAAAAGAAGCCTGAGTGCCCTACCCGAGTGGCTCATTCGCACCTGTCAGGGTGCATGCCTGGGTTGCGGGAGTAACCCATTTGGGATGTGTGGAGGGCAGCGGATCAATGCTTCTCTCTCACATTGATGTTTCTCTCTCTCTCCCCCCCTTTTCCTCTGTAAGCATGTCCTCAGGTGAGGAATAAAATAAAAAAAGCCTGGAGATCTTACCTTTATGATTCCTTAGCCCCACCCCTTTCAATTTTTAGTATTTTGGATTTGCTTGGAACAGGAACAGGACCCGTGTCACATGTATTAGTTTGCGGCCATCACTAGGCTTCTCTATAGTATAGGAGATGACCTTGACTTCCTCGTAAGCCTTTCACTGGTTGTGAGATCTTGAGCAAGTTGTATCATCTGAGCTGTAGTTTTCTCATTTGTCCGTTGGGGCTGTTTGGGGGATTCAGTAAGCTCAGTCAGTAAGAGCACCTGGAATACTGCTGGCTCCCAATGGGTCAATTTCCTGGGTTGGTGTGTTAGAAACAGCCCAACTTGTGGCTTTTAGCTCTTCCCAGCTTTTCATTGTGGTAATTTTCAAATACATAATAGTACTGAAGTCACATTCTTGTATTCCTGACTCTAGAATATGTATTTTGCCCCTCCCTAGAACTACCTCTGGCCTGGGCAAGGGCAGCTTCCTCTCCCCCTTCCCATTTAGTTACACTTCCCCACATTGCAGTGAAATGTGGTCTAATGCTCCAACCTAGATGTCTGTAGTCAGAGGCTAAAGCTGTAAAAGCTGGATATTTGCTGCTTGGAAATGGGCTAGAATTGGACATTTTTTCCCTTTTGGGGATTCAGATCCTGGGCCCCTAGTAACAGAGTAAAATAGGGGTGGGGTGTCTGTCACAGCCATTCACCATCTTCTACAATCTGGTCTCAGCCAAGTGGCTCTGAAGCTCTTTCCTCAACAGGATCTAATTCTGCACTCTTCCAGGTGGAGTTCCCCCTCCTTCCTCTCCATCTTTCCCCTCCAAGATCCAGTTTAATCACTAGCCTTTCCAGAAACTTCCAATTCCCATCAGCCAGGTTTCCCCCCTATTCTCTGCATCTTACTCCTGCTTACATCATTTAACGTTTTCCATTTCATCTCATTTCAGCATCATTCCATCTTTTCTGGATCTCAAACTGGCTTGCTCGAGGGCAGGGATACATCCTCTCTGTGCGCTCTGCCTGGCTGGCGGGGAATGTAGGTGCTTCGCCTACATCTGCTGGACCGCTGACCCGAGGCAGGTGTATGCTCGATACGTCTTCTGGGGTGGGCTCTAAAAACACCGTGTGCAGGCTTACTGCACATTAAGTCGCTGGTTATTTTTGATGAGACAATGTAAAATAGGCAGAACAAAAAGGAGTTTGAATAAAGGTACTTGAAGAGGATTTTCTGTAACCCTCAGCTATCATATCTAGTGTAAAGGTCGATGATAAAAACAAGACCTGCCAAATGATGCCAGTCTTCTTTCAAACTTGTTCATAGCCAATGTCATTAATATGAAGTTGGAGGTAGGACCAGTAATCTGTTCTTTTAACACCTGGCAACACACCGAACTATTATAATTAAGCTCTTACTTAGCCTTCCAAGTCTTATTTCCACCCTTTTTCTTCTTTTTTTGGTTAATCTTTACCTGAGGATATTTTCCCCTTGATTTCAGAGAGTGGAAGGGAGAGACATCCATCGATGTGAGAGAGACAGTTATTAGTTGCCTCCTGCACGGGCCCTGACTAGGGCCGGGGATCGAACCTGCAACCCAGGTACGTGCCCTTGACGGAATCAAACCCATCGAAGGATGCACAGGCTGACACCCTAACCACTGAGCCACACGGGCCAGGGCCCACCCATTCTTTCCTACTAGACTGCCTCGCCCCGCCCCCTGCGTTGACTTCTTGGCAGTTAGCAAAGACCAAGTATGACAGAAGAGGGATGTACTGTGGCCCTTAAGCACTGCTTTTTCAGGAAACTGCTGTGACTTAGGTGCTCATTTTCAGCCCTGTGAGAGGTTGACTGGAAGACGAGTCATCCATAGGGGACCACAGTCGGTCCCATGCCAAGATGTTAAAGGCTAATATCAATTCAAATAGATAAAATTGACATTTGGCTGGTACTTTGTTTTTCCCTGAACGCTGGACAGATTTACCAAAGTCCATGTGTAGCTTCACTTCAATACACAGAGAGGCTCTAAGCTAGTGTTTCTGCTTCTCTGAACCCTGTGCACCAGGGACTTAACTGATGCTTTTTCTGAGACAAAGGGGGGGGGCGGCAAGAAGTGAAACAAAGTTAGCTGTCTGTCTCACACAGTTTATTTAACAATAGGTAATAAGAAATCAAATTTAACAGTCTATACAGTGATCCAAAGTTCATATTTATAAGTAATCAATTTTAATTGCATGATTTACAACAGTTGAGGGTTTCTGCTTTCTATGTTCAAGTTTTACAGAAAGTGTGTGTGTGTCGGGGCAGGGCGAGGAGGGAGAAAGCAAGCGAAGAAACCAGGGACATTTCGCGTGTTAAAATCATCCCAGTGGAATCGTTTCTTACCCTCTTTTTAATTTTTTTCTGTTAGATGTAAAAATAACAAAAAAAATTCTTCCAAGAAACAAACCACAGTATATAATACATCAATTTGGCAGCTGCCCCTGTATATTTTGAAAAAGTCGTTTTTCTCTCTACATGTACAAATTATTTTAATACTTGAAGTTTTTACGCTCAGACTTACGGAATAGAAAATTTTCTGGAGCACAAAAGTTGACTTGAGGGGAGGAAAGGGAAATTTTTTTTTTTTTTTTTTTTACATTTTAAAAAGAATGAACATCTTTGCACCCAGAGAAAAAAAATTGGTATTTTAATATATATTTATATATATTTATATATATAATGTAATTTTAAAGTAACATTAACCCCCTTTGTCCTCTGGTTTTAGAAATGTTCTTTTTTAACTCTTCCATAAAGTGAGGAAAACAGGGAAAAATGTCAACCATCTGCACCAGTAAATAATAACTATTAATATTACATATTTTCATTAATTTAAAAAAAATAATAAAACCTATTGGAGGTGCAAGGCAGGAGCATGTGGGTGGCTTCAGACCTCAGCCTCCTCCAGTGCACACTTGAACCACACACACACACGGGGAAAGGCCGGTGGTAACCAGCCCTAACAAAAATATATTCTTTGTGTTTTATCATCCCTCAGGTTCATCTTGCATGTTTGCTTTAAACCACAAACAGCTACTGCACAGTTCTTATGTGTTCCAAGGAAAATTGTCTTTTAGGCTAAGAAAGATTCAAAAAAATTGTTTTCAGTACAAAACAGTCTTGTTAAGAGAAAATAATTTTTTTGCTCCCAAAATACTACAAGGTGTCTCTAGTGTATGTCTAGTGTACTCTGCGAGAGGTTTGAATTCAAGTCTGAGTTATCGGTGCTGAGTCCCAGGTCCGTGGCGCTTGCACCATGGAGGTTTGCCATGCCTGGATTGCTAGTGAGCTGAGAAAGCATCGAATTCTGGTCCGGGCTGGCAAAATGCCCTTGTTCCATGGGGTTGGCCTGGGCAGCTACCAGTCCCGGATGTGGAGAACTGGTCTGTGGGGATACGTGGTGTGGAGAAGGCTGAGGCTGCATCCTTGGGGAAGGGCTGGAGTGGGGGGGCTGAGACTGTGGCCGTGGAGAAGGGACAGGCTGGGGAGAACGCACTTGATTGGAGAGAGAAGGGATCTGCTGGCCTTGTAGATGTGGGGACTGAGCCTGATTTGGGAGCATATGCTGTTGGGGGCTCATGGGGTTGGGCTGAGCAGGGGACCCCATCTGTTGCTGAAGGAGTCGCTGCTGATAGGCCTGCAGACTGGCTCCTGCCTCTGCTCCCAAGGCCTGGGGGAGCTGGCCCATCTGTCCCATGTTCCCTTGTTGCATCTGTTGCATGTGATGCTGCATCCGTTGCTGTTGCTGCTGCTGCTGCTGCTGCGGGGAGTAGCCAACTCCTTGGGGCTGCTGGAATTGGTTGTGGTTGGCCATCCCAGGGCCAATTCCTGGCCCTGCTCCCTGCTGCTGCTGCTGCATCATCTGCTGTCGTCTCAAGATGTCTCGGAACTGTGAAGGCATGGTATTGTGATTCATGTTCATTTGCTGAGCCTGGGGGCTCATCCCTCCCATGGGTGGCTGGAGCTGCTGCTGTGGTTGCTGCTGGGGCAGGCTGGCCCTCTGGACTCCCGCCTGCATGGGATTCATGTTCTGCATGGCTGGATTGGAGTGGACCCCCTGCTGAACGGGCATGGCAGGGGGCTGCAGCCCTGGCTGGCCCTGGGGCATGCCAGGCTGCCCAGGGAGGGTTTGCGGATTAGAGTTGGCATACTTGGCAGCCCGCTGCTTGATGAATGCAGCCAACAACTGGGGGTTGGCGTGAAGGATACTAAGCACCTGTTGCTGCTGGAGGGGAGAGCTGGGAGACCTGAGAGTCCGCAAAAGGTTTTGTAAGGCTTGTTGAGACACAGTGCCTGGTTTGAGAGGGCTCACACCGACCTGGCCCAATCCTGGTTGGGGGGCCATGTTCAATGGCTGACCATGCTGGGCCACTGACATCATGGCTGGCCTTGGCATCCCAGACTGTAGTTGTTGGGGCTGAGGCAATCCTCCTTGGGCCCATGGTGGCTGTTGCTGCATCCCAGTGGGCCCCATCCCTGGCTCTAAATGTCCACTGGGACCTCTGGCCATGGGAGGTGGGTTCATACCCATGGGGCCCATTGGGTTCATCTGGGGCATCTGGTGCTGGATTGGCCTTTGAAAAATCTGCACATGGGCCATCTGGCGCTGTGTCTCAGCTGCCCTCTGAATCTGCATTGCCATTTCCACTGCTGCAGGCGGGGGCCCCGGAAGGGGAGGCTGAGCAGTCTGAGGGGGGGTTGGAGGGGTCACCTGGCCTGGTGCTTTACCCTGGGACACAGGGCCAGCAGCTTGAGTCCTGGGCAAGTAGGGCGGCATGCTGTTAGGAGGGGTGGGCTGAGGCTGAGAAGGGGGCTGGGGCTGGGGCGTCTGTGGGGTGGTGGGCTGCTGGCTGGTTGGCGTGGTTGGCGTGGCAGGAGTTGGGGAGGGCAGGCCCTGCTGCTGTCCTACCACACCAGTCCGCTGCATGCTGGCCATTCTCCTGCGGAGCATCTGGGCCTGCTGGAGCCGGTGCTGCAGCTGCTGCTGCCGGAGCTTTTGCTTGATGTTCAGGCAGAACGGCACAGGGCACTTGTTCTCCTGGCAGTGCTTGGCATGGTAGCAACAGAGGGCAATGAGCTGCTTGCAGATGGGGCACCCTCCATTGGTTTTCCGTTTGCAACCCTTGGTGTGCTGCACGACCCGTTTCATCTTCTGGCAGGAGGGCAGGGAACAGTTGGCATTTCGGCACTGGCAGGCGTGGACCAGAGACTGGATGCAGCGCTGAATGCTCAGGCGGCGAGAGTCTCCTGGGCTCTGGGTGGCCGCAGCCTGCTGGTTGTTGCTCTCATCATCTAAGCCGAGACCTAGTTTCTCCATTTTGTGGTCATGGTTTTTAGTGTTATAGCAGGTGATACACAAGTCATAATCCTGGGGAAAAGAACACAGGTGGCAAGGTCAACTCTCCAAGACTGAAGTCATTCAAAAGCATTTTACATATTCTGCTTGAGCTAAAAAGCCCCTTTAGTTCTACCACTCAAACAGGAAGGCCAGACCCCCGGAACCCTCCAGAGCCCTCCTCTCCCTGCCACCTGGGGCATACCTCACACACAGTACAGTGCCAGCGCGTCTCCACGTGGTGCTTGCACTCATTGCAGGTGTAGACAAAGCGGTCCTGGCTCTGGGTGTGCAGCTCCACTAGCATGCACATGGTGGACCACTGGGCTCTCCGGAGGGATGAGAACTCCAGGTGTTTGTCCCTCGCGAGGGTGAGGAAGGCGTCCCGCCCATCCATCAGATCGCAAGGGATGAGGGGGTCAGGGTCCACGATGGGAGGCAGGGAGTTGGCGGCAGGGCCGGCAATGAGACGAATGACAAAGAAGACCTGCAAAACAGATGTGCTCATTTTGACTTGGCAACTAGAGCACCACGCAGTGCTGGATCAGTAACACTGGACAAGCGAGTCAGACTGGCCGCCTGTGGGGCCGACACACTCTGTTAGTGATACAGCCCCCCTCCTGCTTCATGTCTCTGGTCTATTCTCTGAGACCGTCTACAATGGGCCTAAAATCTACACCTGATCTTTTCTACCTCCTTCAGTAATTCCTTCAAAATAAGAATGGACCAGGTCAGGTACAGCAGACTTTCTGCATAAGATGCAACTCATGGTTTAATTTGAATCTAATTACCAGACAAAACACACACACGCACAAAAAACCAAAACCAAACCAGACAAATCCAAGTTGAGGGAAATTTTACAAAACAATTGGCCTGCACTCTTCAACAAAAAGTCCATGTCAAGAAAGAAAATAAGGCCGGGAGCTAAGGCATGGCAACTCAACATGACACACGCTCCTTAACAGATGGTGATACTGGTTATGTTTCCTGAGTATGAAACCTAGTTTGGCCATGCAGAGGCTGTCTTCTTTCTTAGAAGGTACTCGCTGAAATAAAGGAAATGTAATAAAATGTTAACAACTGGTGACTCTAAGTGAAGGGTGTGGGGGGAGGTCCTTTATGCAACTTTCCTGTAAGTTTGAAACAACAAAAATGTTGGTGGGGTGGAAAAGGTAACAAAGCAAAACCTTATTTCTTGCTGTAGCAGCAGCAAAATTTTTGCTCATTGAAGTTTGAAAACACATAACCACCATTAATTCCCATAACCATTAGTGGAAAGGCTGCAATAGGAAGCTGGGATACATGTATTTGAAATGAATTCATATATAACTATAAACTCTTATTAACCTAATAAAATGTAAAATGGTACCTTCATGAGGTCAGGACCCTGTCAGCAAGTGCTGTACTGCCCTCTCTGTATTGTACCAGTTTTAAGAGTTTTTTAAGATAAGACACAGGCGAAGGGATATTAGGCCTCTATCATCGTAGGCCTGTTGACCTTAGTAGAGTAGTGGTATCTGGGAAAAGATGCTCTGAAAAGCTTTACAGGTCAAGCACCATTACAATAACTCTAAAGAAGGGTTCTGCCATAACCATTTCTCTCCCGGAGACTGCTTAATTGCTTGTAATTCCATACTCAAGCCTTCAGCTCCCTCTCCACATAATTAGCCACTTCCTGTAAGAACTGGATTACGATGTCTGAACAGAGTTGACTGAGACATTAAAAATCTGACATGAATTACCCTTCTCATCTCACCAGTGATAACGCTAATGGAAAAAGAACCCCAACGCACCCCACAACAAGTAGGTAATTTAAATAATGAAATAATTCAAAGTTTTAACTTCTCTGAGAAGAGGTTACAAGTGTATTTATGAAAGTTTAGCTTTTCTTCAATTCTCTCCACTTCCCAATTCACTTTCAGGAAGGCCAATAGTCAACATTTTTATTCATTTGCTTGGCCAAAGTTCCACTACAGACAAACTAGAGTTCTAAGGAACTTTGTTTAAAATAGCAAAAACATCCAGTAAGCCAATCTTCTGAACAACGGACAGAGGCACACCCACAAGATAAACTATGCTTGTGCTTTCACAATCTATCGTCACGTGCCACTTCACAACTGGGACATGTTCTAAGAAATGCATTAGGTGATTTCATCACTGTGGGAAAGAGTATTTACACAAAGCTACATGGTCTATAACCTAGTAGTGTAATTATATTGTATGTGCTACACTTTTATATGACTGGCAGCACTGTAGGTTTGTTTACACCAGCATCACCATAAACGTGAGTTATGCGCTGTGCTAGGACATTACTAAGGCTGTGACATTGCTAGGTGATAAGAATTTTTCAGCTTCATTGTCTTATTGGACCACCATTGTATATGCAGTCCATCACTGGCCAAAATGTCACCAAGCAGCAAATGACTGTGTAAGACACAATCCAATACCATCTAGATTTACAACAGCTACAAGTCAAAGCCACCTTATCAGTTCCTGTTCCTACCACCCTCTTCTTTCTTCTTCATGTGACTTCTCCCGAATTCCCAGTGTGGGCTCACGCCATACATGCCAACACGGCGGGCAGTGTTTCCTCTCCCGTCCGTGGGGCTGCGTCTTACCTCTTTGTGCTTCTCCATGGTGGCGTAGAGCTTCTGCGAGAGGTCGTTGGACACGCTGGGCATGCCTGGCTTCTTCTTGTTGCCCCTACTCAAGCTGCTCTTGTTCTTGCTCGTCTTCTTGTTATTCTTCTTTTTAGCATTTTTGCTGTCTCCCTTTGTCACCTGCAGGACAGCAAAGGAGACAAGAAAACATTAACGTTCTGTTAGGAAGTGATTTGAATAATATGAATGGTAAAAGAGAATCCTTTCTTTGAAACTAGAGGATATACTATGCTTTCCACCAACTGCTCTTTACTCATAATCTTTATTTTTAAGCTATTTACAGTAAACATTAGTTTTCTCCCAAAGAAGAATCCCTACACTAAGACCCTTCATTAAGACAATGGCAACCTTAGCTTTCTGACTGAAGAGCCCCAGAGTTTGGAGTCCCCTCAGGTCGAGCAATCCTATCCCAGGATTGAGGATGGGGAACAAGGAGTGTGGGGCAGTGAAGGGTGCATGGAAGTGGTGAGTCAAGGAATTGGACTCATTTCCTTCTCACATTCTAGAATTTTATGGACCTACTCCAAAAAACTATTGAAAAACATTCAATCAATGAATTTAAACAACAAAGCCGTAAAGAGTTCAACAGACTATTTAAGGGTGACTTTAGAAGGTCAAACTAAATGACGGCAATTCTAGACATGCTATATGAGTCAGTAACATCAGGAAAAGCTCCTTAGATGATTCGCCTACAAAACCAGACTCTGTACACAGGGGACTAGTAAACTGTGGTCCAGGCCTGTTTCTGTTGTTTAAAAGAAAAGAAGAAAAAGTGTCGGAGACAATATATGTCCTGCAAAGCCCCAACTACCCATAATCTGGACCTTTACAGAAGCTAAAGTTTACCAATCTCCGTCTCTAGATAGGTAATTTTGTATCCACTATTCAGGGGTTTCTTTCTGTTTCCAGATCAGTTTCCAAACTGGAAATCCAAGACTTCATTTACAAAGGAGGGGTCTCATGCTAAAAAGGTTTAAAGCCACAGATAGAGAACCTCAGTATTTCTTGCCCAATTTAAAGAGCCCTTTCACAGCTGAGAGCTTTGAGACCAAGTTGAAAGTTTAAGCTCACTTCTGATTATAGATGAGAATCGAGGTAGAAGTTGGAAAGGAAAATGAAAAGCCCTTACGTCTGTGCTTTCATTGCTGGTGTTTTCCTCTCGCTTCCTCTCTTCCTCCTCCTGTTCCAGTTCCTTAATGCTCTCTTCCAGAACATTGGGCCAGAAATCACCTTCAAAATACGGCAATTCCTTTGCACTTGTTAATCGATCTTCAGTAGCTTGTTTAAAAATATCCTGTGAAAATATCCATGCACAAAATGAAGTCTCTAATTTTTAAAAAACGTGTTATACAAAAGCAGTCACAGCTAATGGACATATGAAACACCAAGGATTAAAATGTCTCCTAGGCCTGGCCAGCGGGGCTCAGTGGTTAGAGTGGCAGCCCGTGCACGAAGGATTACAGGTTTGATTCCCTGTCAAGGGCACGTACCTGGGTTACAGATTTCATCTCCGGCCCCAGTTTGGGCTCTAGCGGGAGGCAACCCATTGCTGTGTCTCCCTCATATCAATGTTTTTCTCTCTCCCCCCATCCCTTCCAAAATGGCGGCAGAGATTTTTTTATCTAAGCACCATCCCTGGGAAGACATTTAGTGTCATAAACAGTAAAAAGGCCATCTTAAGTCAGTATTTCTGGTTTTCTCTCTCCTCCACCCACGAAGGCAGGGAGATTATCTGCCTTTATATAACCAAGTACCCTACCAGGACCAATCATCATTTACATGTGGCCTTTACCACTCCTGATGACAAAGGCAGTGCAATGTGAGGCACACCTGCCTGGCACCATCCTTGGAGTTCCAGCAGCTCTCACTGAGAAACACTGTTCAACACAAAGACTACAAATACTGGGAAATGGATAGTGACAGAGATCTGTGCTGCCGGGAAAATACCCAGCTGATAACTTCCTCCCCAAGAGTAAAAACAGGTAAGAAACTCAGTAGTTCAAGTTCTTATTATGAGAGGCCCTATAATTACGAATGGCTACTAAGAACACATTTTTAGTTAGTCACATCTTTAAAACAGAAATTTACTTATCTAAGAAGACTCTTTGAAGGCCTAGTTTTTACTTTGAAAAAGTTTGACTATAGAAAAGAGAATATTAAACACTGATGTACTCAACTGACTGCTAGGTTTGGCAATTTTTAAACATTTTGCCAGATATATTTCACCTTAATAATTCAGGCAAAATAAAAACACTTTACCAAATTATCATAATTTTATGTTACATGGAAGAGGAAGAACAAATAGAAGCTTTTTAAGACAGTTAAGTGGCAGAATACAGAGCAGCAGGATTAGTAAATTGCTCTTCTATCACTCCCCCAACTCCTCCTGACCTTGTAGTCATGGACAATTCGCTCAGACACGGACTTGTCAAGCATCTTTTTGTACCACTCCTGCAGTCGCTTGGGCTTGGGTATCTTCTGGTCAGGAGGATGGCAATGGAAGATATAGTCGTCTCCCTCACTTGGGGGACATGCCCAAATATGCCCTGTTGTATAACTAACACAAAGAGAAGAAATATTGAAGAGAAATGATCATCCATTCTGGGAAGAATGCCATACAAGGTGCAAGTCAGTACAGAAGCCAATGATTTCCCCCCAAGACAACACAAAGTACACAATGCAGCATCAGATCAGAGTTCTTAGGCCAGTGCTTTGCATAACCGCAGCACTAACAATGGAGCTCACATGGCTTAGTTCTTAGAGGTTCTATGGAAGCTAGTTGGATCCCAAAATCCCAAATTTGCATTTAGCGACCAAATGAAAGCTACAATGCAAAGGGAAATGGATCCGTTTCGATAAGAAAGCTAAACAAAATCCAAGTTGTTGAGAAGAAAAACCTGCAAGGTGAGGTGGTAAGGAACCAGTCTGACATATTTTTATCACCTCCAGGCCTCTGTTTTTGGTTTTGATACCCAGGTATAAAGGGATCAAGGCAAATGTTCAAGGTTTGGGCCCTAAATGAGTAACAATCAACTCTGAAATCAAACTGCTCCAAACAGCTTAACTGAACAAAATGAAACTGGGATGGGGGGCAACATCAAAAGCGCTCCAGCAAAAAATGAGGGTCCAGTTTTAGTAGATGAAAACCAAAGCTGAGAAAAAAGAAAGTCATATATCTGCATGTTTTAACTTGTATCTTACCACTATACCACAGTGATAGTTTAAACCAACTGCTTTTTAACTTACCCTAATTTCTTGACATATTCTAAATATCCAATTAGGATTTCATAATAGACTGCAGTCCTCAAGCATTTCGGACGGAAGAAATGAACACTATCGAGGTATGATATGTATACTCTCCTACAACAAATGGGGAGAAAGAAACCAAGTCAGGTCATCACATGCGTTCTTATCGATGTGACTAAAAATACAAGCTCTCTCTTCTCTTCTGTGCTTTTTAAAGCTCACCTTGTCTGCAGGGTACTATACTAGATCATGAACCCTTTAGGGGAGCTTAGTGAGCCTAAGGCTCTATTAGCCCCAGCACCCAGCAGTGCCTGAAACATAGTGCATCAGTCAATATTTATGGATCCAAATGTGATCTGGCAGCATTCTTATTCTGGCCTTTATACTATTTTGGAAACAAATTCTAAACCATACGCTACCTCATTTGCATGACATTCAGTCACATACCTCTTCACACAACCTAAATTTAAGCCCACTTTCTGAAAAGTAATGAGTTTGTTTCCCATTCACAACCCTTTCCTCATTACTATGACCACAGAAAGGCAGTACTGAACAGTACTTTATGTTTTTTGTTTTATTTCAATACTACACTTGAGAATTTGCGTTTCTAAACCAAGCACACCAAACACTTTCTTGCCCGTTTTGCTTCCTCATCTCCCTGCCCACTCCCACGCACTCCAGAAGGGAAGGCAGCCCTAGTAAAACCTACCTCTGGTTGGGTGGGGGGCAGTCCGAGCCGTACTCCTGAACGTGCATGCCAAAGAAGCACAAATCAACACCATCAATCTCTTCAAAGGCAAAGAGGGCTTTGGTTCGATAGGGAAAGGATTCGGCCATCTCTCCACTATCCACAAACCTACACAGTTCAGGTTGGAGGGAAAAACCACAGGAACTCATTCAGATCAGAACCGTCAACAGTGAGCACGCACGAGTGAGTGCAGATCCATGAAAGAGATTACTAGATACCTTGCTTTCATGCCT
Organism: Miniopterus schreibersii; assembly: GCF_964146895.1. Classification (NCBI taxonomy): domain Eukaryota; kingdom Metazoa; phylum Chordata; class Mammalia; order Chiroptera; family Miniopteridae; genus Miniopterus; species Miniopterus schreibersii. The sequence goes on along the minus strand of NC_138102.1, from coordinate 182,825,889 downwards.
GGTTTGACTTCCACAGTTTTGTCAGAAGCATGAACGACACGAACAGTGACTTCTCCTGACTCAGGGTGATTCTGTCGCCTCAGAAAGTCATTCACACGATTCTCTAGAAAGGTGCCAAGCCTGGTAGATGGCAACCCTAGGAATGTAGAAGTTAAAAGTTCAGTAGCAACCAAGATGCAAATTTATTACTCTCAGTCTTAAGATTCAATATCAAATCTCATGTCTGCTTTTTCAATACAAATAGAGCAACTTGCTGGGTTTTACTAAAAGCAAGCAATGTGGTCAATACTAGAAAGCATTCCCCCCGTGGAAGACTTCACGAATTTGTGTATCATCCTCGCATGGGGCCATGCTGACCTCTATCATTCCAAATAGAGTACATGTGCAGTTACAGCAAGCATGGTAGTCAATACTTTTTAAATGTTATTTTGTCCAACTTTTTATTTTGAAAACTTTCCAGTTACAGAAGAGTTAAAACATAGACCACCCATATGCACTTTGCCTCGACTGCTAAACTAATTTTTTAAAAGAATGTTTTTATTGATTTTAGAGGAAGGGAGGGAGGGAGAGAGAAACATCAATGTAAGAGAAAAACATCGATCAGTTGCCTCCTGCACGCACTCCGAGCAGGGACTGAACCTGAAACCTGGGCATGTGCCCTGACCGGGAATCGAACCAGTGACCCCCTCGGTGCACAGGACGACGCCCAACCAACTGAGCCACACTGGCCAGGGCTGCAAAAATAATTTTTAAAAAGTTGTGTATTACGAGAAACCTTGCAGGAATTAAAGCAACCTATAGATCAGCAAAGAATTGCAAAGGTACTTATGAAACTAAACCAAATATTGTAAGATAAATTTTAATATTAATTGTATAAAATTTTTGGCCACCAGTCCCCCCCCAACCCTCAATTGAAAAGATCATATAGAGGTCTAAAAGCAGCCCCCACTAATGATATGGACAAAACTGAGGGAACCACTCATGGGATGGCAATTCTGGCCAAATATTTCCACACCTAGCCCCCATTAAAAAAAATGCCCCAAATATGGAGAAATGCCTAAGTAAGAAAAACAGATTTGCCATTTTACAATCCCTGATCCCTGAAAATGTTTTTCTTAGGTCTATCGAATTTCATACCAAAAAGTACAATACAGTTCAATTCTAAGTACATACATTATAGAAAAGTTATTTTTAGTTTGGTTAAATATTTTAAATAAGGCTGAAACAAAGCAATTCATCTTAAGTAGCTTATTCTTAACTATGCATGCTTCCGTGAAGTCTTGCCAAGCTGTACCTGTAAAAATGAAACTTACTTTTAGCAGAAAGCTTATTTTCTTTCCTAGTTCGTGCAGTTTTCTTTAAACAGCCATCACAGAAAAACCTAAAATGTAAACCAAGACTTTGCTTACAAAACTTAGAGAAAAACTTAATGTATACTATACTATCTTAAGTATGTATAAAGTTAAAATTCAAAAAATGACCTGGGAGAAATAGAAACATTTCTAAATATATAATAGTTAATACAAACAATATACGAAGAGCTTGTAGATACCCTTCACACACAAAAAGGGAAAAACCTAATTGAAAAATAGGCAAAAGACACGAAAAAATGTGAAGGGCATATAAATTGCCTTACATGTGAGTGAAAAGATGATGAAGGATTACAGATTAAGACAGGAATTTTGATTTTTGGGCAATCACACTGGCAGAAGTCTGTGTGCTAGTGGATATGTAAATACACTCAAAAGTACCAATAGATTTTAAGTGTACTTTTTAAAAAAATCCTCACCTGAGGGTATGTTTTGTTGTTTTTTAAAACTGATTTTAGATATACTTTTTAAATGATTTTTAGAGGAGAGGCATAGAGAGATAGAAACATCACTGACTGGCTGCTGCCTCCTGCACACCCCCTACTGGGGATCAAGTCTGCAACCGGAGAAGCATGTGCCCTGAACGGGAATTGAAGCAGTGATCTCTTGGTTCCTGGGTTGATGCTCAATCACTGAGCCACACTAGCCTGGCTTAAATCTGGACTTTAATTAGCTTCTCCCAATCCAAAGAACAATTTTTAGAGACAGTAACTTTGAAGATAAGATATAATCATCACAAAGACAAAAACTCGCTAAAACTCATGGTGAAGAAACAGTCTAGATAAAATACTGGTGTCTCACCCAGTTGGCCAGATGACCTCATGGTGAAGGACACAGATCTGGTGCATCTTTCTTCCACACTCTGCACATTCAACAAACCTGGAAATAAAAAGCCAAAATATCTAAAGACTTGAAATAGTTTTTAAAAGTTTTTAATTTTTTATTATTTAAAAAAAAAAAAAAATATCCTTATTGATTTGAGAGGAAAGGAGAGGGAGAGAGAGAGATAGAAACATCAATGATGAGAGTCATTGATCGGCTGTAGCCCACAACCCGGGCATGTGCCCTGACCGGGAATCGAACCCTGATTGCCTGGATCCTAGGTCGACGCTTAACCGCTGAGCCACGCCCGGCCGGGCAAGTTTTTAATTTTTTAAAAGCTCTTTATTATTACAGGTAGAGCAATTTTCAAAAGAAATTAAGTTCAGTTATTAAATGTGACAATTTTAAATGTGACTATGGGAAGAAGTAGAAAGTGAAAGATCACTAAGCTGAAGCTTCCAAATGAGTCCGACACCATCCTAGCCATTCTAAGGGTGCCTAACATACTGGAACACTTCAGTGCCCCGAAAGGCCTCACCACAGAGGTAGGGACTTTGAACTTGCTTCACCTGGGCCCATGTAACACCAACGGTTACGTGCTTTAGTGCGCTGTAAACGGATACTAACTGTAATGCAGACATCCGCATTTCTACCATCTATGTTAGCTGTATGTATGCAGATTCAGCCCAAGAACACAGAATTATCCCACTGGCCACGCAAAGCAAGAAACTGAAAGGAGGGCAGGTTCAAGTGTACTGACTATTCAGGAAGAATGACTTACAGTTCAGGATCCAGTGTGTCATTTTTCCTCTTGGAAAACTGTTCTTTATTTATTGTACTAAAGAGAAAAGAGGAACACAATGAGAAAAAGTGACACAGAAAGATGAGCGCTCTGACCACTGTCCTATCCCAAGGAACAAATCTCATACTGTAAGTGGATTACTTAAACCTGAGAATATCCTGAGGATACACTGAAAGCAGGTACATTCTTGGCTCCCACAAAATGCATGTTTACACGGAGGAATGCCTGTGTTTTTGGAAAGGGCTTTATAGTAAATCCAATTCTTGTAGGAAATGGAGAAGGTAGGAAGAACTAGGAACGGGAGGTCATCCTTCATTTCCTTTTTAAAGCTCATCTGCTACTCTTAGTGTTATGTATTTATGCCTTTTAATAGTTTAATGTTCCTAGACTGAACTATGAAAGACGGTGTTTATAGAGGCAACTAATCCACTATATAAAAATAATACTCATTTTTCAGGAAGTCTAGTTAAACAACTTTTTATATTCATAGAAAATTTCAATATTAAGAACACGTATTTCAGTTTTAAAGGGTAAAAATTCCTTATTTTATAGTATTTATTTTAAAATTTTCACACAGCCTCCCAGCCCTCCAGAACTGGCACATCACACTCGCGGCCTCACACCACACTCACAGCCTCACAAATACAGAGGCTGGCACTCCTATCATTCTCTATCTAGAACACACTTCAGAGGGCCAACTGACTACTGCTTCTTCCTCACAAAAAAGGGGCCCCCACTGTTTCCTACTAGTTACAGGCTAGAGATGCACCTCTACATGGCCTACGACCTTGTACTCTAAGTGTACTGAAGATCGGCAGCACAGGCAGGCCCTGCTAGTAATACAGACTCTCAGGTCCACTGCACTCCTACAGCATCGGAAGGGGGTTTCTAGACTCTTCAAAGTCAGAGGTGCACTGTCCTAAGGTTTAGAACACATGGTAAGACACTCAACAGTGCAAATAGTAAGGATGCCTTCCTGTCCTGCATCAGGGAAACCCAGCCAGAGTCCTGACTTCCTGGTTTAGCCAAGGGTCAGAAAATCTCCAGAGGGCTCAAGGGGACCCAGTACCTATACCCCAGATTGAAAGCTGACTCTACTATATTGTACTTCAATGGTCATTAAAGTGCAACTTCAAAACTCAATTTGGAAAAATTAACCAGTTTTTCAAAGAAGCCCTATTTTACTAGTAACATAACAATTCTATATTTTTTGGAGTGTTCTGAACTGCTTCTGATTATTATGGGTTAAACAAGAAAAGAAGTTGAAGAATATTAGAAATACACCGAACAGTATTTTCTTCCTAAGACAGTTCAAATTTGAAATACAGTGTCTAACTAAATCTCAGAGATTAGAAGTATGCTGTGGCTCAGTGATTCGATCCCTGGCCCCAGTAGGGGTGCGTGCAGGAGGAAAACAATTGATGTCTCTTTCATCACATCAATGTTCCTCTCTCTCCCCCTTGCTCCCTTCTACTCTCTCTAAAAATCAATGGGAAAAGCATCTTCAGGGAAGGATTAACAACAACAAAAAAAGTATGAGGCGGCAGTTCAGGATATGTTTGAAAACTTTTCCTGGCATTTAACAAAAAGTAAGAGCCTGTAAGATCGCAAAAGCCTAATGAAGTCTCTAAGTCACTCTAACAAACTACCAAAGCCCTAATGCTATTTAATGATATTCACAATTATAGTGATTCTGTATGATTAACCTAGATGAAAAGGCTGTAAGGTTTTGTTCAATTCCCCTCAAATTCAAAACTGTTAATAATGATGTCCTTTGCCCTACGACTTTTCACTTTTAGGAAAGAAGCTAACTGCTTCCTTTAGAATATATCTAAAATGACCACCCAGGGCCAATGCAGTCCCTGAGAGAAATGCTCTCTGTCTGTGCTGATCAATATGGCAGCCACTAGCCATAGGACTTGATATGTGGCAAGTGCAAGTGAGAAACTTGCACTTTAAATTTTATTTACTTTTAAGTAGCCATCTGTGGCTAATGGCTGCCATACTGGACAGCATAATCCAAGACCACTTAGAAGCCTGAGCATGATCACCTGGCAACAAACAGAAATAAGACGGCGCTTTCTAAAACAATGCAGCTACTTACGTTTGAGGCTGGGAAGGGTCATCCCCCAAAGAAACGCTCTCCCCTTGGATTTCATTGAAACACTTCTCACAGAAATGATACCTGTCGGCAAGAAGGCCATACTGAGGTGAACTGTTCCGTCCACACAACACAGCCCAAGCCAAGCAACGAAGCCACCAATCACAGCAGGCCAAGGAGGGGGACGGGAGCAGAGAGCAGGTCATCAACGGCGACAAGAACATTCAATGATGCAGATTTATGGGCCCCACAGTATGGGTTTTGTTTTTTTTTTGCAATCAAAGCCAAGTGCAGACAACGACAAGCATGAGGGAGAAAAAAAAACACAACACAAAACACACAAAACAAACGAAGAAATGAGGGATTGCAGGACAACAAAAAAACATAAATGCAAGACAAGACAACACAAAGCAGAAAGCCAAGGCAAAGCACAGATTAGCATTAAATATCTCAAATGGGATCACAAGCAGCATATGATTACAGCAAATAAAGTTTCACTTACACAGACCTACACCCTTCATTTTAGTAATTAATGCTAATTGATACAAATAATCAGAAGGAAGGGGGATCAATATACTGGGGAGACAATAACTGCTCCCCTTTTACCTAAATAGCAATCACACACTTCTCCCACTTCCAAAAAATAAAAATACAGCACTGGGCACAACTTATCCAAAACCAACTGTGGCTTGGGAAAAAATTTTCTTTTTGATCCCAAGGAAGCCACATAAAAAAATTGTTTTTCAATGAAAAGTTTGCTCAAGGAGTTAAATACTGATTGTAACCATCAACTGATATAGTTAAAAAGGCAAAAGGAAGGCAGTGGTGTGTGCAGGTACTGATTACATGTTCCTTGGTACAAAGATTACAAACACTGTAGACTGATGATAAAAATCCAAATATAGTATGAAATGTTAAGACTGTAGTATGAGAAAAATCTCATGCTGATTACTTGCTTTTCTGAACCTAAGGTGCTCAAAACTTGAGACCCACTTTTTCCAGGTTTTAATGAGTAAAAAACTATGGACACTAATAACTACAAAGCACTAAGAGAGCACACCTAACTTTTTGTAAATAAAACAAAAAGTTTAAGTGACACTTTCAAAGCTAGAAATGCATCTGTAACACACAAGTTCTGCAAAAAACACCCCCAAGGGACTGGTTTTACTAAAAAAGTAAAGTATTAACCGAGCCTTGCTATTTTGCGTCAGAGCCCAAAGTAAACACTCCATTACTGAAGACAGGAGACAAATCATGTTTAAGATAGCTTAGTGAGTGCAATTTTTGTAACTATAGACATTGTCTGGGCAGGGGAAAATAAGGCAGACATGCCTAATTTATTAGAAACCTATCACCCACTGTCATATGCAAATCTCTGTCAGTTAGCAGTCTGATGCAGAGCTATTTTTGGAGGTGTTCCTTTTTATTTGTTTAATAGAGGCAAAACAAATACTCTGGAATCCTCTATCTTCATATACTTCAAAAACAACTACTTAGGGATAAGGCCATACACAAAAATGAAACATTTCCAAAAAGATATAGCTGGTTAACAAACTTCTGATTAGAAGTTTTCTCGGTAGTTTTGGGGAAAGGAGGAAGCCAGCAGCAATTTCATGGACAAGTAGAAAGACTTATTAGTTTGAAAATCTCAGTTCTGCTGGAGGCTGTAACGAGCTGTGAAATGACAGTGGAAAGAGAAGTGGGGCCTGGGATGTAATCCCATCTATGCCACCAACTCACAAAGTTGCTTAACTTCCTAAGGCCTTGGGTTCTTGCCTTTTATATTTTTATAAACCAGGGCCCAGACATCTGACACAAGGCTACTTTGTGCTAGAAAACTGTGCAATTCTACAAAGGCAAATTGCAAAACCAGAACTTGTGCTGTACAGTTGTTTTCAGGCAAGTTACACATGAACCATGACCATATGTGTGTTGGTCCATCTGCATGCACTCTCTGGACACATGGACCATGGGCCACACACGGTCGAACTTACCTGTTCTGGTAACTATAGTACGTGGCATCACGAGGGATTGTGCATAACTGTTTGCCATAGCAACAGAGTGTCTGTGGAGAGAATTCCAACTGCAAAAGAAACCATTCATTAAATAGTACACAGGCCGAAGGACAAGCTAGAATATTTACACTGGCAAATCAAAACACAAGTTAGTGAAGTCTTAATCATAATGGGCTGTTTCCAAGACAGTTCACAGAACTAAAACCATTCTAATGTATTATTGCACCACTGTGAGTAGTCAGCAGTTATATCCTCCCACCACTTACCAAAAAACTCAACAGGACAAGAGGAGCTCAACGTGAATTGGTATGCACAGGTAAGTCAGTACCTGACAGGTAGTATGCACAAGTCCCTACTCCAGATGAACTTATAATCTGATGATTAAGGATTCTAATTAGTCAAGTTTTCAACACAATTTTTATCTGTGCAAAAATCTTACCTTTCTGCCACAACAATATCCAAGGCTTTGCATGACTGGGTCAATTTCTTGTTCAAAGACCTCAGATAGCTTGGAGCAGTATTTATATACTCGCGATGTTTTCCGATTATATAACCAGGCATTGTTGAACATAAGCCAAATGTCATCCACATACTGCCAGGGCTCCTGATACTGTCCAGTGTCTAACTTCCTCTTGATTGTAGAAAGATCCATGGGGCTCTTCACAATATCAAAGTAATCCTAGGACAAGTGACACCAAGCAACATTACCAAAGTATCAGTATATTTAAGGTGGATGGCCTCTCTTCCTATTATCAAGTTTCCAGGTAATGTCAAGTCTTTGACCTGTATTTCTAAAGAGTTGACTGATATCGAACACTAAATCATTAGTCCACAGAGACATGAAGCAGCTCAGAGGGCAGAAAAGATAACCGAGCCACCAGATTTCCCACACTGCAGGCTGATGGGCTACTGAAGCAATTCCAGGTGCTTTACCAATCAGTTTAAAGATCCTTAACATTTTAGTACTAGATGAGACCTACAGATAAGGAAACTAAGTCCAGAAAACATCAGCGATCCACCTAAGGCCACAGAAAAATATAGGGGGGGAAAGTTCCTAATGGATTTCCACCCTTGAATCACTCCCCTGCTTTGTTCAATACCACTTAACAGCCTCAAATGAAACCTGCTAGGAGCCTGGGGTAAGGGCAACTTTAAATTAAAAGCAGATAAAGCTAATTTGGGTCCATCTTTTCCATTGTCAACTATGGCTACTCCAGTGTTAAACTGTATGACCCAGGAACCACAGGTATATATCCAAGAGAAATAAAAACATACACCACACAAAAATTTGTATGCGAATATTCCTAGCAGCACTAGTGTCAACAGCCAAAAATGAGTAAACAACCCGAATGTCTAACAAATGAATCGGTAGAGGAAATGTGGTATAGCCACACAAAGGAACATTGCTGGGCCATTAAACAAAATATTGACTCTTGCTACAAAATGGATGAACTCTGAAAACATTATGTTAGGTGAAAGAAGCCAGTCACAAAGAATCACATACTGTAGGACTCCATTTGATGAAATGCCCAGAACAGACAATTCCAGAGACAGAAAGCACACTTATGGTGGGTTAGGGATAGTGGTAGCAGGGGTTGTGAGGGAAATGGGGAGTGACTGCTTATGGATATAGGGTTTCTTTTGTGACAGGGCTGATAGAAATGATCCAAAACTGACTGTGGTGATGGTTACACAATTCTGTAATTACACAAAACCACTGAATTGTACACTTTACATGAATGACTTACATAATATGTGAATTATATCCGAATAAAGCTGTTAACAAATTAAAAAACAAAATCAGAAGAACCACCATATACTTACAGGGATTCCGAGAAGCTGAGGGTCCACAGGTTGACGAAAGGGAAGGGATTCTGGATCCTGTCGGTAAAGTGCCTCCAGTGTTGGCATCAGCGCCTGACGTAATTCTTCTGGTTTGAAAACTTAAGAGTACATTTGAAATTAGTTATCAATTAAGCAAAAGAAGAGAAAAAGTTCAAAAAGTTCTAGTCCAAGCTATGAAAACATCTTAAGAATCACAAAATACAAAAATGTCTCCAGTGTCCCCATGGAAGTATCACTAAGGGTGCACTTCCAATTCCTAATTCCTGGTTTGCTTGGGCAGCACCTTAAAAACACCATGTCTACTCATCTTTAAACACCTTTTATGGCTCAGCTAGTTTTTCAGTCAGAAATTTAGTTAAGATCCCCCCTCCCCCATCCTCACCTAAGGACACACTCATTGATTTTGGAGAGAGGGAGAGAGAAGCATAGATGTGAGAGAAAAATGTAGATCGGTTGCCTCTTGTATGTGCCCCATCTGGGATGGAACCCCCAACCTAGGTATGGCCCAGACCAGGAATTGAACCTGAGACCTAGGTATGTGTCCGGACTAGGAGTTGAACCCATGACATTCAGTGTAAGGGATGACACTCTGAACAACTGAGCCACAAAAGCCAGAGCAGTTAGGACGGTCTTGCCAAAGTAAAAAAAGAATCCCAAGCCTTCTAAAAATTTATGAAGACTTGTCAAAATAATATTCCAAAAGATACTGGTGATAGGAGGGGATGCTGTGAAGTAAGAATAAAAAGAACTCATTCACAACAGCAGTGTTTAACACTCCAGAAACTGGACCTGGCACTGTCTCATCTCTGAAGGTATCGGAAGCTCTCAAAGAAGAGTCCCTGAGGTTTCAGAGTGTAGGAGAAAGACATATTCACAATATTAATGGCATTGTTAGGTTTAAGTCTAAGGAAACAGAACTAAATTGTTATTGTTGGAATTACGGACTCAGTTTACCAAAATATGCTCAAATGTGTTTTCAGTATGTTTTGCAAAAGTCAGGGAAGAGTTGCAGGTGTGTCCCAAATGGAATCAATTTAAGCTGTCATTCAAGAAGCTAGTCATGAAAGGTCCTGCTCTGAGCTTTAAAAACACACTCTTGAGCACAGGCCTTATTTCTACTATTTACAAATTAATTTTATCTTTGGGAAGGTATACTTGTTAGCACTTCAAGCATTTTTCACCTCATTGTGGGGGCTGCCCTGAAAAAAAAAAACCAGACAGAGGGCTTTCTCTCTCATACTTGGTTGTATTCAAAATAAACAGAATTTGAGCAAACTTGTATGCTTAGCTGCTTTAAAGAGAGAATTCTAATAGTAAGATTGGGTTTGTTGCAGCCTACATTAAAACAACACCTCAATATATACAACCTTACTTTTAAATGAAAATAATTTTTTAACTCCAACATTTAACTACATCAATGGAACACTTTTATAAGCAGCATCTCCACGAGCCAAAAGACTCTCCCTTGAGCTAAGTTCTGCCTGTGCCACTGAAGGGGTCACTAGAGCCACAATAAGTTCTAGCCCTAAACTAGTTAGTTAATTTCTGTGGAAACTGTTTTAGTTTAACACTATGTTAAGCAGCGCTGCCTGGTCGACTTCATTTGTCAACATTCAGCAGAGTGCTTCAAAGAAGAGACTCTGCATTAGTCGACCTGGGTTCACGTACCAGCTGAGTAAGCTGGGGCAAGTTACTTGCTGAGCCTGTTTTCTCACCTTGTATAATGGGATCGATAGCCTCAGAGTTTTTGTGAAGTTATCAGATGAGACAATGCAGGTGTGTGGCATAATGCCTGGTACACAGATTAGTAATAAATGTTGTTAGTGCTATTTTCTGCATTTCAAGAATATTACTTAATTTCTCTCCTCTGTAAAAGACAATTTTGACAGGGTGTTAACCACCCAACCCTGAAGAAATGATGGGTATGACTGACCCAGTGATTCCAGGAAGCAAATATACCTTAAAACAAACAAATAAATAACTTCTTTTCCATCATTAGTTAAAGAGACCGGGCCAAGGGCTCCCAGCTTAATGAAATCAACATTAGAGTCCATCTCTGAGGTCCAACAAGCCTGATCCCATTCTTCCAAGTTCTTTGGCTTTTCCCTGCTTTCAGGAACACAGAGCCTGAGACTTACTCTTCTTCTTTGACTGTCCCGGAGCTGGAGACGACTGGGTAACTGACGTACTCGGCTGGTCTTCCTCCTCTTTTGTTTCAGTTTTTAATTCAGTGCCCCTCTCCTCTGTTTCTGTAGGTTCCACTTTACAGTCTTCTGCTTTAGTCTAAAAGCCAAGGCAAGTATTTTATTATTTCAAAGACATGCACTGGAAGCAGTAAAGATCACTGTCTTACGCCCCTCCCGTAACGGATGTATCTGATGACGCTTTTCTCAGATGGAAATCAATGAAATGAGATCTAATTATCAAAATACTTCCCTGTAACATGTTTAATTGGTTTCTAGGCCGAGTTCCTAACCAAGTAACAGTAACGGCTCACCTCTGGAACATCCGCGGGCTGAGTGTCTGCTGGTTCTGGCTGGCCGACTTCCATTTTGGCTTCCACTTTCACCTCCTGTAGAGGCTGCTTCTCAGAGACCGCCTGAGAACTCACTTCTGTGCTACTAGTAGACGGAGGGTTTGACACCTGCCCCTCAATGCTTACAGCTGGCTGGGAAAGCTAGGCAGAAGGAGGGGACACAAAAATTTTGCCAATCATACAACCAGAATTTAAGCTACACAATAAGGTGGCATGGCTAACCGGTTTCTAGGCTGGTACCATTCCACCCTTTTTCTGTGCCTTCACTTACTGCCCACTTCACCCCTGTGTAGTGAATCATGCTTTACTTATTTATTTAAAATCCTCACTCAAGGAAATGCTTGGAGAGGAAGCGGTGTACTAAATGCATTAGAGTCTCTCCCCTTGTGGTCCCCCTTATTATATGCCTTAAACCCACAGAATACAACATAAAACAGCATGGTCAGTATCAGACCTAAACAAAATCTCTATGCTAGGTAATACAACAGGAAAATGAAATAAAAAATGGTAGGGGAAGGAAGGAGGGAGGGAGGGAAGAAGAGAGAGAGGGAGGGAGGGAGGGAGGGAGGGAGGGAGGGAGGGAGGGAGGGAGGGAGGAAGGAAGGAAGGAAGGAAGGAAGGAAGGAAGGAAGGAAGGAAAAAGGAAAAGAAAGAGAAGAAAGGAAAAGAGTCCCTAACTACGAAGAGAGTCTAGGCTACCTGGGGTGACAAGAAGAGATGAAACAGCAGACAACACAAGCATGTGAACACCACAGTGGAGGTGAAACGATCGATCACACCCAAACCCGAGCCCCTGCTTACGGGAGTGGCCGGCTGCGGGGGCAGCAGCGGCGCGGTCGGGGTGGCGCCGGGCGCCGGCGCACTCTGCTGAGAGAGAGGCGGCTGCGGCTGGTCCGCTGCAGCAGCAGGAAGTGGAGGCTGCACTTGGGGAGCGAGCTGCGCTGGCGGAGGTGGCGGCGACTGCCTTGGGGGTGGATGCAGAGCCTGGGACTGCGGCCCAGGTGGCATGGCTGGAGGTGTAGGAACAGGGGCTGGAACTGCTGTTGCTGGTGGTTGCTGAGCCCCTAGGCCTGGGGGAGTGTGGTGAGGGGTGGGGGTTCGACTAGGTACGGGAGAGGGTGAGTTCTGATGCAGAGCTGGCTGAGGGAGAGGAGGACAGTGAATGTGGCTCCCTTGAGACCCTGGGGGCATTATAGGAGAGTTCACAGGGCAGGAAGAACTGGACATTTGTGCCTGTTAAAATGAAAAACATAATAAGGTGGCAATTAAGAGGAGAGTTAAAGTAATATTTACCTAGGCAGGCTATATGCATTTAAGGACACAAACTAATTAAACAGAAAATGGCAATGGATGCCTCCATTTAAAAATGTGATAAAAATCCTGTTATTAGGGGCGCAGCTTTGGATAATACAGTACAATTAAGTAAACTTTAAAAAATTTAGCAGAATGGCCTCAGTCACTGCAGGGGCATGGAACCGGTGAGTGTACACTGTTTTTTTGGCATTCCTGTGCTCTCTTCAGCTCGAGTTCTTCCTTCTGCATGGCAGTTGTCACTAAGATTTCATCTTAACATGTCCACTACTTAAAAAAATGGTTAAAACTCTCAATTTAACTTCTCTCCTAGTTTATAACAATTAACATAGCTATGCCACAGAGAAATCTCTTCACTGTTCCAAATACCACATGTCTATAACTGTTCTTAATAAAAACTTAAAAAAAAAATAAAATCATTTACTCGTACCCACTACTTCCTGCCTCCCTCCCTTCCATGTAAAAAACCTTGATCGGAGGTTCAAGAATCAGAAAACCAAGTAAGGAAACCCATTTATGAGACATACTTGAGACACTGGTGCTTGACCTCCAGATGGAGCCAAAGGCATATTTGTTACATTCATTCCCTGTGTTGAGAACGGAGCCTGGGGAAGGAACTGGCTCTGGCTGGAAGGCTGCTGCATTCGAGGCCCATAGCCCATAGGCTGCACAAGAAAACACAGCACCAAATTGCATCATTAGAGTCATTCTATTAGAGCAGCTGGAATCAACTGCTCTGGCCCTGCCGTGGGGAGGGTGGGAGAAGGTAGGAAAGGAAGTAGTGCAACAGCTGTCTTCATGCCAAGATAACGGAGGAAAGCCTCATAGTTTACCTAAACCCATTCTACAGAAATTACAAAAGGCTACAAACAAATTGATATACAAATGCACCTAGAACTCTGAAAGACTAGAGCAAATTGTTTCCTTGCATACTGTTTAAGCGAGGAGAGTGAATCAAAATTTCACAAGATCTTGCCCTAGCCAGTTTGGCTCAGTGGTTGGAGCATCGGTCCATGAATTGAAAGGTCCTGGGTTCGATTCCAGCCAAGGGCATATACCTTGGTGGCAGTCTCGATCCCTGGCCCTGGTCAGGGTGCATGTGGGAGGCAACCAATTGATAAAGGATTTTACTGTTCACTGTCTATTCTCATCTCTGAAACATAATCATTTAATCACGTGTATATTAGGGCCAAATACAACCGAATTATAGAAAGACTCTAAGAATCACTTCTAGTCAGCTGTTTAAGAAATGTGAGAATTTTTGTTTATGAAGTAGAAATAAAGAAGGAGGATTTTAAAATTGTCAGGTAAAGGCCAAAAGAGGTCACACTTACTGGGTTGAGTGTGCCAGGCTGAGCTAACTGTCCATGGTGCTGAAGAGGAGAGGTTTGCCGTGGTCCAATGGGGGGCTGGGGCATATTCATCTGGCCAAATTGATTTAAACCTGTGAATAAGTATAAAATATTAGATCTGAACACCTTCATGGGGCCAAAGAATAGAAGACAGAGTTCTTACTTCTGATTCTACATTATTTTACCAGGACAAATAAAGCAACCCATTTTCAACTGTGAATCAATCTGTATAACTCACAGTAGTAATAGGGCATTGTGAATTAACATAAATTCCATATTGGCCAGTTGTTTTTAAATGGATATTTGATCATTTCATGTCTTTTGCCCCTTGATCTGCCAGCCAGCCTGCTCTTCACCCTTCCCTTCCTCCCTGGGCTCCAACTCCAAAGGGTTTTCAGATTTCTCAGGCAGGTAATTATGATTACCTGGCCTGAGGCAAGAATCAAGGTAGCAAGTATAATCCTGTAGTACACCAGGGGCTGTTATCGACCACGATTAAATACATGGATTTCTTCTATAACTTACCGGGTTGTGGAGTCATCCGAGGCATCATCTGGTTTGGCACGCTGCCACGGATCATAGATGGATCAGGAAGGGGGCCATCTAGAGTGGAACAGAGAAATGGTTAGAAAAGCCTTTTTCAGCCAGGTTTCCTTCCCTTTAAAAGAAAAAATCCACAGAATACTTTTAGTTATAGCCTAAAGAATTCAGTCTGAATCACAAAACAACAAAAACTATGACTCAGGAACCTGAAGAAAGTATTAGTTCTGAAGTATAAAAAAAAATGCCTCCAAATGGTTTTAGTACATTCTTCTATGAACTATGGTGCCTTCAGTATGGACAGGAAAATAATGTAAAATCTTAAAAAAAAAAAAAAAAGCTATTACTTGACTAAGCCAGGTTTTTTGTTTTGTATGCAGCAGAATACCTCCAGACAAGGGCCACAGGTTTTGTTCAGTAACCAAATTTGATTGTGTACCCCAATAATGTGTTTTATGTACTGTGACTACTGACTTTAAATAAAATACATATTATAGCCCTGGAAGGCACAGCTGTGGTTAGAGCATCAACCTGTTTACTGAAGGGTCACGGGTTTGATTCCCCATTGGGGGAATGTACCTGGGTCGCAGGTTTGATCCCTGGCCCCCAGTAATGGCACCTGTGGGAGGCAACCAATCCACGTGTCTCTCTCACATTGATGTTTCTCTCTCTCTCTCCCTCCTTCCCACCCTCCCCCGCTCCTTTCTACTCTCTCTGAAGAAAAAAATAAACAAACTCAATGGAAAAAATATCCTTAGGTGAGGGTAAAGGCAGAATGCTTCTAGTGACCCAGCTCTAATCCATACACCCCTACCCAGTGTTGTGCACTCAAGCCTTTGGCACACTTGTGGCACACTGTGCTCTAAAGACAAACCCACAACTTCAGACAACTCTCAAATTTTGCTGTCACTTTTGTTCATTTAATAAAATCCCACAATTATGTAACTTGCTGCAATTCAAGTTATTAAGTTCATAAGGACTTACCACTAATACTGTTCCTAATAAAATACAAACCGAAAACAGAAGAATGCTGAACACTTAGTCATATAAATTTTTTTATCTGCAACTGTGCAAGACTTACAAAATTACATGTGTAACCTGTGTTCACTATATAGAAATTTAGAGACTATAGGAAACAAGAGATAAACCTCTATTAATAGTTTTAATCTTCCACATATGTATTCACATACACTTTATATAAAACAAAGTTTTCACGTAATATAAGAGGAACTTTTTCTCCTGTCAGTAATATGGATAGGTACTGCAAGCTAAATACCAGCAGGATCAGCAAGTTAGAATCAATGAATGAAAAAGACTAAGCACCTGAAACAACACGGAGGACTGTGGTGAAGCAGAGAAAGCACAACCCTTTTAAACAGGAAGCCACTGTTCTAGCTATAGATAGTGGTGTCCCTGGGGGGAGAGGGCCAAATCTGCAAGATCCTTCCATTTTTAAAGGAAGCCAGAAATTCAGATTTTAATGCAAAACCTTCTGATTTTTAAACATGTGAGACTAATCAAACGACAAAATAGAAACATAACCCTGCTGCCTCCATCTGGCTCAAGCACTTTTGCTTACAACTACAATGTACATGATTTTTCTTTACTGACTGCATGACATAAACTGTCATAAAATCTACTTTTGGCCTATTAGGTAACTCTTAATTTTTTATTTATCATAAACATCTGGGTGGAATGGGTCATTGGGGGAGAAAAAGGGACATTCGTAATATTTTAAACAAAATAATAATAAAAAAACAAATAAAAACATCTGATAAACATTTGAAGGAACATTTTGATGAGTTTTTAAAGTATTTATAGATAGCCCGGCTGGGCGTGGCTCAGTGGTTGAGCATCGACCTAGGATCCAGGCGATCGGGGTTCGATCCCCGGTCAGGGCACATGCCCAGGTTGCGGGCTCGATCAATGACTCTCTCATTGTTGATGTTTCTATCTCTCTCCCTCTCCTTTCCTCTCTGTGAAATCAATAAAGATATGTTAAAAAAAAAAGAAAAAAAAAAGAAATATTCTGTATAAAGTATTTATAGATAAAGAATACATGTATACATTTAAAACCATTAATTAAAACGTCCACCATTCACATTTAAATAAATACTCTCTTAATGCAAAATACACACACAGATTAGACAATCAAAAACCTTGTAAGACCCAACACTAAGTTATCCAGGAATCCTACCACCCCCATAAGAAACCAATGCAAACAGATTAATATTTATTTCTTTCAGAACTGTTTTCTTGGAATATGCCACAATTCAAAAAAATCAGATAATATATACACTTGGTCTGTCATCAACTTTCTCTTAAAGTTTTTATATTTTCAAATAATTGAGTCAGCTCCAACTCAACCTAATTAATAATTAGGTTTATCTTTTTCAGACTGTACATATATGTTGCTTATATTCACTTATGAACATCTTTCTAGGCCAATACATAGACCTATACCATAGCCACCCTTTGACTATATAATAAATGCATTATTATACTTTGCAAAAAAACCCCCATCAAACTTTACAGAAATACAAAACATGAGGAAGCTCGAGTCTTCCATAATTCCTCTTACAATCATTTTCTCATGCAAATATAAAAATGAAATAGAAATAAATTTACTCAAATTAATACATCACATTAAGCGAGCGTGAAAACTGTCACCCACTTTTCTCTAGTTTCAGGTGTACAACATAATGGTTTGATATTTGTACACACTGTGAAATAATCACCATAATAAGTCTAGTTAACATCCCTCACCATACGGAGTTACAATTTTCTTTTCTTGTGATGAGAACTTTTAAAATCTACTCTCTCAGCGACTTGGTAGTGCAAACGGGCAACATAGTATTGCCCTGGCCGGGTGGCTCAGTTGGTTGGAGCAGTCGTCCGGTACACCAAAAGGTTCTGCAGGTTCGATTCCTGGTCAGGGCACATACTTGGGTTTCAGGTTTGATCCCCAGTTGGGGCACATACAGGAGGCGACCGATCAATGGTTCTCTCTAAAATCCATAAAAACGTATCCTCGGGTGAGGATTAAAATAAAGAGATTACTTGACAGAACACTGAAACTGTCAAGATGAATTTTAAACAACGCTTCTAAAAAAATTGTTCTTAGTTTTTGAATATATTGTGTCAATGTAAATCACATGATAGGCATGTTTAGGTTGTTATGTCCTTGGTTTGTCCATTAATTAATTATGTTTATGATATCTTTTGTTGTCATTTTTTCTTTAAAGCTTTCAGGTGGTTATCTAGTTTAAAGACCTTTCTCATTTTATGTTTTCTTCAGTATTCTGTATTATATTTTGTTTAAAGTTTAAAACTTTTAATTCTTCTATTAATTTTTGTATATGGGATAAGGTAAGGATCTCCTTTTACAAAATGTCAAATTTAGTATAAGCTAAAAGTCAACATATACTTAGGGCTATTCTGTTCTATTAGCACGTGTTCCTGCCTGCACTGTACCATACTACCTTTACTCTAACATAGCACAACAATTTAATATCTGATAGACTTTAAACTTGCTCCAATTTCTAAAGAACTCAAGTAAATTCTACCACACCCGTGTCTCAAATTTGTCCACTTGTCTCTGTACCTTAGTTACACCTCTAGTTCAAACCATTAGCACTTAAGCAGTCTCCTCAACTCTAGTCTTGACTTTGTTTCTGAACATCTGTTCTCCCACATACTCAAAACATATCTGTACTTTCCCTTGCCAGTGGGTCTCTGTGTACACTATTTCTTCAGCTAGAAACAACTGTTGCTCTTCTCAATTCTTTTCATATCATAGGCCAATGAGAAAACGTCTCTAGCACATGGCAGTTAACAAATGAAGTTACTAAAGGCCAGTGGCAACCAAGTTCTCCATTTTACTATGTCAAGGCCTGAGGGGGATGAATCTCTAAGCCAACCTATAAATCCACTAACAGCATATAAGAGTTGGTACATGCTGGCCCAGCTGGAGCTACCCTATAGGTAGTCAGCCTACCCTGACTCAAGAAACACAGCCTTTTCCGTATTGCAGCCTTTCTTCACACCATTTAAATAGCCTGTATTGTTTCTCACCGCTGTGTACCTAACTCCACATTTCACTGTTTAGAACCTACCAACCAGACAATGAATGAATAAGGCAGTGAAGAGTAATCCTGACTATCTGGTTAACTCATTAGGCCGAGAAGGCCGCTATAAACAGAACACTGAAAACTGTCAAGATGAATTTTAAACAACGCTTCTAAAAAAATTGTTCTTAGTTTTTGAATATATTGTGTCAATGTAAATCACATGATAGGCATGTTTAGGATGTATACAAACTGGTGGGACCTTTGAACCTGCTCAGTATACATCTACTCCACATGCAAGTGAGTGAAAACCTGTGGGCTATTATTTTCTACGTGTCACTATGAGAGAAGACTATCTGGGGCTCTCAAATGAAGCCAGATTATCAGGACATGTTAAGCACCATGCTCAGAAATCTTAAATATACTGATCAGCTGTTTTTACCACAGGATAAATGTTTTTCTTTGCACAGGCAAAATAGGATCATTAGAAAACTAGAATAGTTTCATAAGCTAATGCAAATAAATGACCTGGGTGAGAAATCATTTATTACCAAATTTTCCCCAAATCAACTATAACAAAAAGCACTTACTAGAAGTCATTCCTGGTTGTGGCTGCCCCATGTTAGGACCTGTGTTCATGGAAACTGGCACCATGCCTGCAGCATTTGGCAGCATGTTTTGTTTTTGTAGCCTAGTCCTTCGTTTTTCTTCTAGTTCTTTCTGGATTTTATAGATCTTCTCAGCTAGCAGGTGGTAGTATTCCGCCTTTTTGAATTTTGGAAATAAAACAGAGATGAGAAAAAAAGAACTACCATTACGTAACAGAAAAAATAAACTAAGAGATGTTAGCTTCACTTAAAGAGGTAGGCAGAAACCAGAAGTGGGAAGAACCTGATCTACTTTCCTAGATCATTCCAAATACAAGCTCATTTCGGAATTATCATGTGAAAAGCAGCTTTACTATGAATCTACACAGTATTGAGTATGACCTCTCAAAGTAGGGATACAAAGTATGTGCTGGCAATTCACAGCACATGCAAACACTATGCTATGTTTTAAGAAGTGCCAGTTTAGAGAAGAAAGTTCAATTGATGCAGAGAAACTACAATACTACTTGAGATGAAAATCCTAAGCGGCTGATTCACCATATTCTAGTGAAAATAGCACAGCTGGAAACAGCTCAACCACTTTCTAAGTTGATAGAAGGCCAACCCAGATAAAGTGCCACATGAGTGCACTGTATTAATAAAAGGAAAAATGTAAAATTCTTGATGACATACACTTTAAGAAAATCACTTTATCTTGACTATGCATAGTGAGAATAAGACAGGACAGCTAAAGGCTATCTTCTGAAGTACATGTTACAAAGGAATAAATTAAGCAACCAGAACAAGTCCAATTCTGACTTTATACAGAAAAACAGGTGCTCACTCGATTATTTGCTGATTCATACATGTCCCCTTCCACTTTCCGGGCATATGCAACAAGGTTTTCCATACGTCTGTCTTTTAAAGCAGCAGGATCCGGAGTTGGAAATATGGCTTGAACACTAAGAATAGAGAATTCTACCACTGTTACATCACGTCAGCTTTTCGATCTCATCATAGAAATATACAGTACTTTAAACTTTATTAGTATTTTCTCATTTTTGTACAGCATACACCACATTAACTAAAATTTAAAAATGAGGGGTGGTATATTCTCACATATAAAATACTGACCAAAACGAAATTGTCCCTTTGTGGTAAACAAAAGGTTTTCTTGATCAGAATAAATGACTCCATAAATATACTCTCTAATTTGAAGCAAACAATTATACTGCGCATTTTGCATTAAGGAAGTGAGGAAACCTGACCTTTGGTACAGCATTAATTAGCAATAGCCCTCAGATCCTTCCACTCTCCTAAATTTATTCAACTTAGTAAAATAAAACCTAAGCATCAGCATGAAATCTTAAAAGATCAAAAACTTGAAGGGGAGGGGGCAGAAATCCATAATAATTCTGTCAAATGTCTTTTATTGTTTCCTACAAAATGCTTGACACTTGTGTCCCTAGAAACTGACTGATGTGATTTCTAGCCACTAATTTGATCATTTGGGTATCTCATGTTCAGCTGTACAGCACCTTAAGGAACCAGAGGGGGAGAAATAAATGGAAGTTAAGAAGAATCCTTGAGTTGGTGAAAAACAAAACAACAAAAACATCAGGTCAGATGATTATCTGTTCATTAAATAAAAAAATATGGATGGAATGAATAAAATCCCTCTACTAGTGGAGAACAAATGAAAAAATGCTTTCTCCAAGAATAAAATGTGTTTGAAGTGTAAGTTCTATAGTCAGAGAGGTCCACGCTCTATCTTTCTGATACTGCGCACACTACATTTTGCACTCAATATGCCTTTCCTCTTTATTCGGACACTCTTTAAATAAGACAGTATTTGTGAGGCAGAGTGTCTGCTATGTATCAACTTCTCAACAAATAGTGCAAACATTTCACAAATTATTGATATATGTACTTTTCGAGGATCAGACCATCCTACCGGATTCAACTTGTCAAAATAGTAAAAGCTTTACCAGGGATAACAAAAAACTGCTGCCAGTGCCATATTCTAATGAGCTGAGACCTAGTTTTTCTTTTTAAACTATGAATTCTGTAAAGGCAAGTAACACTAAAATGGATCATTTTTAAGTAATATGCTTATTACTGAACACTAGGCAGAATACTTTATACACTATTAAAACTGAAAGACTCCTAACAAATGATGGTGAAAACCCTAAGCAGAAACTAGGAAGCAAGAAAGCCACAGGAGCAGAAATGTGTCAGCAGCAACAGCCAGGCTACAGAAAAATCAGTAATATTCCTCTCATGGTTAAGTGCCTGACAGGCTGGAAGCATGCTGACATGGTAACTCTTTAAGAGTAAGACATGCCTACAATCTTACAGTTTGTGAACAAGATGATTTCGAAGATCCTGAGTAATATCTTCATGCCATGGTTTCCGAATTCCAGTACTGGATGGTTGAGCTGCTGTTGGCATAGGACCCAGGGAGGTCACACTGGCATTTTCACTCATCATTGGGCTTTAAAAAGGAGATAAAATAGTTTTAGGTAAGAGGGGTAGGAGCAAGAAGATCTCATTTGAGTGGAAAGTGATGACTGCAATGGGTCTAGTATACTGTGATAAGTCTATTTACTACATAAAGAATTCGGGGTTGAGGGGAATAATATAAATTTTTGTGCTTCTGTGAGGGAAAATGTTAATCCACAACATCTCGTTATGTGAAGGGGAGAAAGAAGGCTTGGGTTTAGAAGATTAAGTCTTATGTTTTAAGATTATGCTGTCATTTTGACACAGCTTATCCCAGGAAATTCGTTGGACAATGGACTTTTTTATTTGATTGATTTCAGACAGAGGAAGGAAGAGGGAGAGAGAGAAACATCAATGATGAGAGTCACTAATCGGCTGCCTCCTGCACGCCCCCTACCGGGGATCAAGCCTGCAACCTGGGCATGTGCCCTGACCGGAAATCGAACCGTGACTTCCTGGTTTATGGGTCAATGCTCAACCACTGAGCCATGCCAGCTGGGCTCATTTTTTAAGTAGCTGCATACTTGCAACTTCCTAAGGTTTATGGGAAGGTGTAGGTTACCCTAAATAATTGATACAATTTCAAATAGGTTACAGAAAGCTTAAAGTATGGACTCGAACATCATATTTGTTTTTATTCATCAAGGGTATCTTCAAATCAAAGAAACGAAGAAAAAACAACAAACAAAACTGTAAGAAATTCTAACAAATGTTTGGATACAACACAGAGCACAAACCAAAATAAAACTTACTTTTGAGAATTTATGGCTGAATGCAACATCGAGTCAGAAAGAAGATTCGACGTTTGAACCCCCACACCTCCATTTACTCCCATAGGACTAGCATCTAGGTCAAAATAAGAAACAAGATAGAATATTTTAAATACCAGTAGCAAAAAAGGAAAACAAAAAGAATGAAAAGCTATGAAAGTGCTAGAAGAAATTATCACAAGAAATTATCTTTCAAGACCCCAAACTCAGAAGCCCTAAGGACATTTAGAAATAAATAATACCGGGGGGAAAAATAGTAGGAGCATATATAATAACTATAAGCAGTATAACCAGCAACACATATATAAAGGCTAATACATGAAGTACTTTTACAAACCAATTAGAAAAAGATGAGCAATCCTACAGAATAGGAACAGTCAATTTACAAAGAAAGAAATACAATAGTTTAAAAAGTGCAAACATGTTCAACTATAGAGTAAAACTTAAAGCAATGTATTTTTCATATATGAAATTATGAAAACATTTTAAAGTTTGAAAACACCAAGTGTTGAGAAGGGTTTGGGGGAAGAAGCATTTTCAATGAAAATTCATAGGAGCGTAAATTGACACATTGCTGGGAAGGCTATTTGACAACTGTTAACACTATCCATATGCATATTCTTTGACTTAGGAATTCCTCTCCCGATATTTGTCTTACAGTTATGTTCATATATGTATGAACAGACATAAGTACAATGATGTTAAAAACAAAAAGCTAGAACTAAAACTGTTTATAGAACTGAAGTATACATGCATATGCACAGACAATTTATGTAAGGACATAAGGAACCTACGTACGATGATCCCTAAGGAGGGGAATAAAAGGCAGTGTTTGGGTTAAAGTTAAACATTTAAAATGTAATTATTCCTTCAAACTGGTTTAAATATCTCTGTGTGCATATATTCTTCAATTAACAATTTTAATGAATATTGTTTTAAAAAAATCCAACAGCAATATACACAATAAACCATAGTTCCATGTGGTTAAACAAAACTTACTTGATACACAATTCTATTACTATACCTGTATTTTAGTTAAAAACAAGAAACCACCCCTGAACTTGCTCCTACGGTGCTTAAACTGGGCCACATCTATAAACAACGTTTAATGAAGAAAAACACTGTCGCCTTCTTTGAACATCATGCTTCCTAGATGCTTAGGCAGCACTTTGCTTCGCTGACAGCACAGGCTGTCTCTGAAATGTAGTTGCTGAAGTGGTCTTTTAGAACAGAGCTGTGTTGTCCATAATTCGGTATTTGTTACTGTAAATACTCCTTTTAGAAAAGCTATATAGCCTTAACATAGATTTCTTTTATTGGTGGCAATAATATGATGAGGTAAACAAAAAAGTGATTAAACTATATATTAATTTGCTTCTTAATGCCTTCTGAGGGCACATGGAAAACACAGCAAAACAGTCGCTCCAAAGTCTCCAGGTCCACTTAATATTTGGCACTGATTTCAGGTAATGGCTCGATGATAACTTCAAGAGAGATACCCTTACAGAGGCTAGTAGTTAAGACTGTTAAGAGTGAGCATTCACTTGAGAACGTGAATGCTCAAAATGTAAGAATGTAAGAAACTAGACATTACTGGAACTGCCAAAGAATAGTCGGAAAGAAAAAATGAACACAGAGAATTCGGCAAGACTATGTTTTTGTTTTCTAAGCCCTAGGAGGACTCCCATACTAAAAAATTTTACAGAATAAGTGAATTCAATACGAACCAGAAGACCAAGAATGTGATTGTGGTAGGCTTACAGTAAAAAGCTCTAATTTGGGACTCCAGGGGGGATTTCCTCTTCCCCTCCCTGCTACAGAGTCTCGATAACCTGATAAAGAACAGAGATCCTGTAGCTTTGTCCACATAAGCACTCACCTGCCCATCTAGAGATGTTACAAAGTAGAGAACATGTCCCTTTAGTATGTTTTTTCAGCACAAAGCACATCTGAATGAATGCTGATTATCAATTATTCAAATACCCTTTTCAATCATAGGTACCTAAAATTTATAACTCTGAGAATGTTTGAGCATTATAGCCAGTTCTGCCACAGTGGGATACATATTTGTCATATCAAGTTGTTACTGTGAATATATTTTCCCCATGGAAGCATCAGTGTAAATGTTTGCCTAGGATGAAATGCTTCATCCTACCCAGTGCTACACACCTCAGGTAAAGATGGTATGACATAGACCTACCATAACATAAATAATACTTTCTCTAAAATCCAACAGCATGGGAGCAGCATAAAATAGAGGTCGTATCTACCAAGTAAATGAGATACAAAAGTTTTAGAAGAGGGTACGAAACTCAGAAGTTTTTTATTTTATAGCTCCAGAATTTCTATAAAATTTTCTGAAAAATAGCTAACTAGTGATATGGTCAGCAATGAAACTAGATGACAGGGATATCATAAGGCTAAGGGCAAATAAAGAGTACCAAGCAACTTTTATGCTGAAATTACACCACCCATGACAAAGTCATCCCAAAAATGTTTAAGCTGGATCTAATTACAGTTGACCCTTGAACAACATGAGAGGTAGGTGCACCAACCTCCTGCAGAGTCGAAAATCCAAATAACTTTTGACTTTCCCAAAACTCAGCTGTCCCACAGTATACCTAGGGGATTGGTTATAGGACCCCCTGCAGAAGCCAAAATCTGCGATGCTCAAGTGCCTTATATAAAATGCATGGTCTGCTCTCTGCATCTGCGGATTCCCAACTGCAAATCAACTTTGATCTGCAGTTGGCTGAATCCGCGGATGCAAAACCTGGAGATGCAGAGGGCCGAGGGGATATTAATTAAAAAACATCCACATATAACTGGACCTGCACAGTTTGAACTTGTATTGTTCAAGGTTCAACTGTGTAAGGAAACAATCAGACAAATCCAAGTTACGGGACAATCTACAGGGTTCATCAAAAGTAAATGTGTGGCCTGGCCGGGCGTGCCTCAGCGGTTGAGCGTCGACCTAGGATCCAGGTGATCGGGGTTGATTCCCGGTCAGGGCACATGCTCAGGTTGCAGGCTTGAGGCAGCCAATCAATGACTCTCTCATCATTGATGTTTCTATATCTCTCTCTCCTTTCCTCTCTCTGAAATCAATAAAGACGTGTGTGTGTGTGTGTGTGTGTGTGTGTATATAAAAAATGTGATGAAAAAATACTAGATGAAAACACATGAAAGACACTTAAGAAAATGTACTCAGAAAGGGAGAAGTCACCAAAATACTACCTTTTACCTTAAACCTGCAATGAAGAACTCAGAATATTTTATTTTTTAAATGTTTTTATTGACGAGGAATCAAACCCTGACCTCTTGGCTCATAGGTTGATGCTCAACCACTGAGTCACAGTGGCAGGGCTTAATTAATTCACTGATTTTAGAGATGGGGGGTGGGGGAGGAGGGAGGGTGGGAGGGAGAGGGAGAGGGAGAAGGAGAAGGAGATGGAAAAGAAGAGGGAGGAGGAGAGGGAGGGAGGAGGAGAGGGAGGGGGGGGAGGGAGAGAGAGAGGGAGAGGGGGAGAGAGAGAGAGAGAGACAGAGAGACAGACAGACAGACAGACAGACAGGCACTGATTTGTTGTTCCACTTGTTTATGCACTCTTTGGTTGCCTCTTGTACATGCCCTGACTGGACATCGAACCTGCAACCACGGTGCATGAGGATGATGCGCTAATTAACTGAGTTACCCAGCCAGGGCATAGATTTCTAATTATAACATATTCAATCTATCCCCTTGGCAGGGCCCCCAAGAATACTTTAGGGTTAAAATAATATGGGTGAGACCTGACAGCATTAACCATTGTAAAAACATAAAAGACAGACATTGTAGGTTGCTAAGTAAATGGAAATATAAGCAAGTACATTGCTTTTGTTCACAAATGGGATATGAAAAAAAAATTTTAAAATATATCTTTATTGATTTCAGAGAGGAAGGGAGAAGAGATAAAAACATCAATGTTGAGAGAATCATTGACTGGCTGCCTCCTGCATGCCCCCTACTGGGGATCGAGCCTGCAATCCTGGGCAGTGCCCTGACCAGGAACTGAACTGCGATCTCCTGGAGCATAGGTCAATGCTCAACTGCTGAGCCAGGCCAGCTGGGCGGGATAAAATTTTTATACTGTTGGAAAACACAACAAAAAATCTTACACCACTGACACAATATAGCCCTAGTATGGATTTCGGTCCAAACCTGAAGTATCCTAAAATAAAGACCATCGGTGGGAAAAAAACAAAAGTGAAAAGAGCTTGGTTTAGTATTTCAAAATCATGAGAGACATCAAAAGAGTAAAAGAATATCGTTATTGACACTAATTTGAGTAATTAATAACTGTGTTTCTTTATTCTTTCTGATAACATGGCACTAGGCTAAGGCCAAGTTGCAACTCCAGAGGCATATTTCTGATCACCATCACAACTCTTCCTAGTTCAATCAATGATAAGCCTAATAATGATAGAAGTCTTAAAGGATCACTTTAAGCACCTGAAAAAACGAATTTATAGTAAAAAATAAAATAAAATAAAAAAACCCTGGCCCAAACATCACCTAAAAATACTAAGTTTTGATTAAAATGATAAATTGCTTAAGGCTGTGTTGCGAAGTGAAAAGGCAGTCACATGTTTGTAATATGCAATAAATACTTTCTTAAGCCCCCCTTAAAGACTGAGTAGAAAAAAATTAAATTAAAAAATTAAAAAAGACTGTTGAGAAAATTACATGACTCAGTCATGGTGATTCCATTTTGATATTTATTTCCTTTATATATTATCTAGGTCAGTGATTTTCAGCTGGTATGCATCAAGAATTTTTAAAACATGCAATACCTGACTATTTAGTCAGGGGTGCTGACCTCTTTCCCCTTAGAATGTCAAATTTAAAAATGACAACAGCCAACATAATAGCCGCCCAGTGTGAATGCCCTGTCTTAAACTATAAATATATATATAGGTCATATAACAGAGTTGCATTTTATTGGTCATGTTGCATAAGGTTGCATCTGACCGGTTAATTCTTGGTGCCAGAAATCCTTATATACAAGTATAGGCACCTGATTTTCTAAAAAGTCACTTTGAAGCATAAAGGGCAGGTAGTTACATTATTTTTTGGGGGGGTGGGGTGTAAATCAATCAAAATCACACCTTTTTTTGGTTGCGTCAGCAAAAAATGTATTTTTTGGTGTGCTGCAGAATTTTGATAATTAGTTTATGTGTACCATGAGATAAAAAAAGGTTGAAAATTGCTGATCTAGGCTTTAGGAAACTCATAAAAAAAGAAAAAGAGAATACAGGGACACCCTTCAACATAAACATAATAGACAATCTTTAGAAGGGCTTTGTTTTAAAAGGAAAAACACTTCATAAGTAGGCCTTTGCCTATTGGGGTTGTTCCTGGTGAACAGAAATGATGATGGTCTAGGCTAAAAAGTAATGTAGGTTATGCTTTCATGCTAGGTTTCAAGACGGGATCTAGACAACAAAATAAATGAAGTATTTTGACGTTTTGGCTTATCATGATTATTACTAAAAAAGCACCATTAACTGAGTAAGAAATAAAAACTTGTTTAATCTGAAATCTAATCCAAAAATAAAGGCATTAGGGAAAGGGGGAAAATCCCAAGAAGTTCACTTTCAAATAATTTTATGGGTATATACAAATGAATTGCACAGATGGCAAAACAGGAGATGAAAAGAGCAAAAGTAGGAATTATACGCAGAAATTTGAAAAATTAATGGATAATAACCAATTAAAAAATGAAAATTCAGGCGAGGGGCAGCCAACTACATTGGGTCAAGAACATAAAATTCGAGGAAGATGAACTCTTATAACATGGGGAGGAGAGAAGTCATTTTAAGTTTAAAAAAAAAAAAAAAAAGATTAAAGAGGGAGAAATGAAGACCTCAGGTTTCTTTCTATTTCTAAGCCCTTTTGATGTACTTTCAATAATACTCAAGAGTTTGGAAACAAGCCTGAAAAGGCAGAACCACTCTTCATCTGTTTCTGGTCTAGTGTTTTAAACTCCTCACACGAGAATTATTTCACGAGTTAGCACTGCTTGTCATGAAATAGTATACACTTCCTTAAGTTAAAAACAACAAGAGTTAATGAGATTACATTTTTGGAAGAGTAGTGTGCCCAATTTTGTTTCCTAATTTAGAATAAAAAATGGACAGAAACTAAAGCCTACCACAAATACTAATAGAAGGACAAAAATCAGAGTTCACAGGAAAAAACATGGTGGGTTATTCAGAATCATACTACTTCCTAGTTTCAGAGGAAATTCATCACCACAATCAATTTTAAAATAAGTATTAAAAGTCACGAACTGACCGGTGCTGGATATCTAACTATTTAAACAAAACAGTTTAGATGTTCAACTGCCTAACAGCAAAGAGACAATCAGAGGGCAAATCTCCTTTATTTTACCATAGAATTAGAGAGAGAAAAAATACCACTAATTAGGCTATTACAACACCACTCAGTCATATCACAGGAAGAGGTTAGGAGAACAAGTGCATTCAATAAACTATTTCAACACTATTTCTGCTACTAGATACGTATGTGGAAATCTATAGTAACAATATCCACACTCATTTATACACATTTCAAACCAAAAAGATACTTCAAACCAAAACACAACAATCTCTTTGTGCAGTTTAAAATAATAGAAGATAGGGGAAAGCAGCAGCACCGATCCAAGATGGCAGCCAGCAGGAGGCTGATGAAGGAACTTGAAGAAATCCACAAATGTGGAATGAAAAACTTCCGTAACATCCAGGTTGATGAAGCTAATTTATTGACTTGGCAAGGGCTTATTGTTCCTGACAACCCTCCATATAAGGGGGCCTTCAGAATCGAAATCAACTTTCCAGCAGAATACCCATTCAAACCACCGGAGATCACATTTAAAACAAAGATCTATCACCCCAACATCGACGAAAAGGGACAGGTTTGTCTGCCAGTCATTAGTGCTGAAAACTGGAAGCCAGCAACGAAAACTGACCAAGTAATCCAGTCTCTCATAGCACTGGTGAATGACCCTCAGCCTGAGCACCCCTTTGGGCTGACCTAACTGAAGAATACTCTAAGGACTGTAAAAAATTCTGTAAGAATGCTGAAGAGTTTACAAAGAAATATGGGGAAAAGCGACCTGTGGACTAAAATCTGCCACGATTGATTCCAAAAAGTGTGAGCAGAGACCCCGAGCAGTGCATTCAGACACCCCGCAAAGCAGGACGCTGTGGAAAATTGACACAGGCCCACCACCTGGTGTTTGCTTGTGGCAGTTACTAACTTTCTACAGTTTTCTTAATCAAAAGTGGTCTTAGGTAACCTGTAAAGAAGGATTAAAAATTTAAGATGTTCTAAAAACAAACAAACAAACAAACAAATAAAATAATGGAAGATAAACAAAAACCTGGAAACCTAAATGTCCATCTGTTTAGAAATTGTTTTATACAATGAAGCACTCTACAACCACTAAAAAGGATATATTGGGTACAGGAAGTTAAAAAATGGCCACATTGTCTTAAAGAAATAGTCTGCTATAGAATAACACAAGAGATCCCATTTCTAGAAATTAAAGTTACATATGCATAAAATGATTTAGAAGGATATAAAGTAGTAGCAGTTGCCTCTGGTATGTGGATTAAAAGGGGACTATAATCTTTAAAAAAGTTTCAAAAATGAATCATTAACAAAATAATTAAGGAGGGTGAGGGAGACGGGTACACACACATAGGGCAAATAACCTAAGGAGTTAATCCTACATATAACATGGCATTTACAGACACAATATCACATTTTCACTAGGAGGGCACAAACTTACTCATGTTGCTCATGGGCCGCATGCCTTGGGGAGACTGCCCAGACTGCTGATTCTGCTGGTTCTTTCCTTGTACCTGGGGCTGTGTGGGCATCTGATTTACTTGATAGGGTAGTCCAAGAGCTGCATAGGCTCTTTCTATAGAGCTGGGGTCAATCTGACTAACAGTGCTTAGGCTGGGTGTAGACTGTTGACCGACCCCTAGAGAGCTAGTATTTCCAAGTCCAACTGGCGCTCCAGTTAGAATTGCTACAGAAGACAAAAGAAATGGAATTACAACTTTAAAGATAGTTTTCTTTTTTTAAAAAACGACTAACATGTTTGAATGCATTTCAAAAACCACAAAATTATTGTTTTGTCAAACATCTCAATACATGCATCTTTTTTCTCAATTATTTCCTTGAAAAAAATTTTGATATGCAGAACTGACTGGTCAAAGGAGATCATTGGCTTGAAAAGACTTTTGATCCAAAATACCCAGAAGCCTTTCTGCAAGCTGTATCAATGTTCCCAGCAACAGCGTATGAATGCCTCAGGGCCATACAAACACCAACACTAGGTAGCAGTATTTCTGCACTGTGTTGGGAGAGATGGTACTTCATTTCTTACTTTAACAGCGAACTTTTTGGTATTTCCTCCCTCCAGGGAATTGTCTGTTTCCTAGTCTCAATTTTCTACTGGGCTTTTTAGGATTTCTCCATTAATTTATGAAGTTTAATTCCTTTTCCACATGCTGCATATGTATTTCCAACTTTGTCTTTCAATCCTAAATGCTTAACTGTTTTGTTTCTAGAGGGGAGATGTGGTAGCTGTACTTAAATCTTTCTCCTCTTGACTTGCCTTTTCTCTCAGAAAAGCTTCTCATCATCTCAGGTTTCTAAAAATAATTTCCATCTTTTTCTCTTTAAATAATTTCAAAGTATCTAAATATTTAGCTTACAGGTAAAGAGTAGTAACTTGCCCAGTGTTAAAGCAATAATCTTTTAAGTTTTCATAAATTTAAAAATTTCATGAATTTAAAAATGAGCATAAATTCACCTCATTTTTATGAGGAATGCCTAAGTTTCTGGATCTTATTTTAGGTAATGAGCAGTTCAATTCTAACCTCATTAATATGAAGTTAATGAAAAGTGAAAACTAGGCAGTCACAGGAACTTCACATAATCAAATATTCTAAATCCCATCAAACTACACTGGGGAGAGTTTAGGAATACTTTTGGTATAAAAGCTTCAAAATATTTAATCACTTACACTGCTGATTTCTCTTATCCCCAGCATTTTTAAGGGGGAGACACACAGGACAATCATGCCTTGTACAGTTCTTCCAGTGTGAAATGATTTGTCGAGAAGATGCACAGTGTGCCACTAAAAAGAAGAAAAATAACTTTTTTTTCAAATGCAGGTTATATTTTTACATTATTATCAGCTAACTTAATTGGTCACTCAACAAGTGCCACAGATGTTATTAACTCATTTTATCTTCATAACAGCCCTACAGGATAGCTATTAGTACTCACATTTTATAGTTGAAGAAACAGGCAAAAGTGGGTCATTTGCACAAAGTCATAGAGTACCTAAAGTGGAAGTCAATCTCAAGCAGGGTGGCTCCAGAACCCGTATTTAAAAAATACGTAACTATTTTTTTATCCTCACTTGAGGATATGTTTTTTGCAGATTTTAAAAAATTGATTTTTTTGGGGGTGGGAAGGGCATTGATACAGCCCCAACAGGGGATGGAACCTGCAACTTAGGTATGTGCCCTGACCAGGATTCGAACCCACAACCTTTTGGTGCACAGGTATCATCACCCAGCCAGGGCCCATACTTTTCACCACACCAAGCTGTGCAATCTACTTTATAAAAACCGATTTCTAGGGATTCCACATATACACAATCTATTACATCGGGTAACACTGTTTTAGTATTGGGAATACATGATAGTTAGCAAACCCTCAATAATATTTAAAGTATGCTATGCTGGGGCAAATCAGTCAATAGGGGTCATCATGAAAAGGAAGTCCTTTAAAACTGTCTTCTCCTACCACATCTCTAGACACTCACAGAATGATACCACAGTTTAGAATGCTCTACTACAGAGGAAGACATCATCAGGAAAAGGAGCCTCAGGAGTGGAGTTGATCCCATTTTCTTCTCTCATGTAAACACTGACTTCTGAACACACAAACCCTTCGAGCTTACTCACCTTGGCAAGACTTGCCTGACTGGCAGTGTGTCATGTGGTTTAGGACGTTCTTCATTGTGCGGCAGTGGGGAAGGTTGCACTGCCTCACCTCCCCGTTAGCCTGCTCCCGGCGCTGGCACTTGTGAGCGTGCAGAAGGAGAACAAGCTGCTGCTGGATGAGTTTGCGCTTCTCTGGGTCAGCTGTGTGGGCCCCAGAACCCATCCCTTGGGCTACCGGTGTCACAAGGCCTGGCTGCTGGACCTGAGGGGCTTGCTGTTGGCCCTAAGCGAGAAAACAAAGATACACTTAATGTTAGGTGTCACAATGTGCTACCTATTTAATAAATATGAACCTGGGCATTTCAATTAAAATCTTTTAAGGACAGTCTACTATAAGCTAGACTCCATTTTTTGACACAGGAGATTTCCATAAATAAATAAATGATGGTCCTACCATTGAGAAGTTCAACTTAGTAAGAAAACAAAGTACTATATTGCCAAATGATATGATCAAAGGATGTATAATATACAGGGTGAAGGAAAGAGGAGAACACGGTAAGTTCCAGGGAGCAGGGGAAAGCAAGAACTCTGTAGTGAAGTGTGTGTCCAAGTTAAGGTTTTGAAGAACCAAGGGGCTTCTTGGGAAGCAGGATCTTTCAGGTGGGTGAAAAATTCGCTTTTAAAAACTCTGGAAGAAATCTGTCCAATAAAAAAAGGAAACATTTCTGAGGACAGAGATGCCATGTTTTATTCATCCTTTTATCTTCAATGCCAACCTTCCTGGAGTATCAAATATAGGCATTCGATGAATGTATGACACAAAGCAAAAAACTAAAACAATCTGAATGAGAAATAAAATTCCTACAGGACAATTTTTCCCAAAAGTGAATGTGGACAACTCAACACATCTGCAACTAGAAACAGTTTTACTTTAGAAAAATAGCAATGTTAGAAGCGTTGGAGACTTTTCCTATAACAAAAATCAATGTTTAAAACAATGTGTAACTTTGAGAGGGAAGTTCCTTTTGTGTAGTATTACCAGATTCAAATCAGCAGATATGTTCATTAGGAGTTGGAATCCTTTGCCAAAGATCCTTTCTAAGGAGAATGGTTCCACTTTCCTATCCTACAGACATGCTCACAAGCAGAAGCTGCATACTATAGCAGACCTCCAGAACTTTCATTGAAGCAATTCCACTTGCTCCTATTTTGACCAGTGTCCTTCTTGATCAATACCACAAGTGACAAAATACCATGTGAACTGGAAGAAGGGTACAAGCCTCCTCAATCATAGGGCCATCTGTTACACTGTAGTGTGCATAGAAGGGATGAAAGTTTAACATAATTCTTTTGTAAAAATACCAGTTTGAAGATGAATTTGTAAATAGATTACTACCCACCATGTTGGGCATTCCTCCACTAGGAACTGCCTTTTTGTCCATTGCGAATGGAGATAAGCTATTGGGCAGCACAGACTTCGTCTGCATCTGGAGACCGAGGCCACTGGCGCCCATCTGCTGTCCAGAATTCTGAGTGTACGGCGAGCCGTACGGATTCGGGTTGCTCATCATGCCCATCTGAGAATGAGGAACAGAAGGAAATGAAATCTTACTCCCCACACGAACAGAACACTGCTCTTCCCTTTCCTTTTCCACTTCCTAAATTACAAAGAAAAATTTAAAGGAAAGCCTCTGCATACAGGAACAGACTGTAGAAGTATGTTCATGAAAATATGCTTTTAAGATTAAGATTTAGGGTCCTCAGGTACAGTAAATTTACAGAGCTATTTTCTGTAAATATTTGAGATAAATGTGCTTTAGAAAAACTTAAAAGAATCTTTATTTAGCTCTATCTGCTAAGCAAGCTTCACCGTTCCTCTCCACTTTTAACGCATTAAATGCACTTTCACTTAATGCACAAACTATGGGGCTTAATGAATTCAACTCAGTAATTCATCTAATCCCTAAGTATGTTAGTTTCATACATCAAAGCACTGGAGCACTTATTCCATTACACTGGCATTTTGTTTACATACAAGGTAGATAACTGGAAGATCAGGGTAAGTCCTTTTTTATTTAGGAACATGATGGCACCGTGATTTTAACACTTTTCAATCTGAGTCCTTTATAGAGTCATGTAAACCTCAGAATTCACACTATTTCTTGCTGTCTTAAACCTACCTTCTCTATTCATTAAATTACCTGCTTGGCTCTTCATCTGATTTTCTTTGCAACCTCTATGTACTTTAAAAAGACCCCCCCCCCCCCGTGTTTATGTAAGTCCACCTGGAGCCATCATACTGTATAATGATTAATTGAAACAGAGTATTAATTATTCAAGAGCCAAATGTTTTGATGAAAACAACAATGCAAGCCACTTACAATTCTATTCTTCCATGTAAGACCCCACTGTGAGTCAATCACTGCCTACAGAAACATACAGCAAGCGCTCGACAGGAACTAAGGGCACTGCAGCTACTGCCCATTGAAAGGAGTCGCACCAGATGTTACTCCTTCTCAGTCAGACCCGATTCTACCCAAGGGTCCCTCAGTCTTTCTCTGCACCACTACCCACATCCTTCCGTGTATCCACGCCACTGTCACTGTCTTAATTCAAACCCCTCGTCGCAGCCTATGTAGTGAACTGTGCCCAACAGGTTTTCTTGCCTTCTGCCCTCACTTATTCAGTTCCTAAGGGGAAAACACTATGGTGTACCAGAGCCCTCACGGTGGGCATGAGGCCGGACTACTGTTCCACGCTGTCCCGTCCTCGCAAATCTGAGGGCATCACGCTTCTTAAATCTCTGGTATTTGCCTTAAGCTTTTCCTTTTCCCTAACCTAGGCAGTGGCATATCTTCCTTTCCTATTTGACTCCTGAATGCTAACCTATCTATAAAGGAAATAAAACAGTCAAGTTCATAAGGAGGCAGTCCAACTTTTGCTGCTTACTCAGCTGGTGCAACTATCATTAAGGGGCAGCTACAGATTCTACTCATCCTTTAAGATACATTTCAAAAGTTACCACCTGTGTGAAGCTGTTCATTTTCCTGAACAGCTAGAGCTCTTTTCCTACCTTGATACAAACGTTCATGCCTTTATTTATAATACAGGACAGGTGATAAAATAATTTGTCAAAATGCATGCCTCTATTCCCAGACCAGGCACAAGGGAAAGAATCTTAATTTATCTATCTTTGTAGCACCATCACCCTAAACCTGATTGACAAAGACCTTGTTAACACAGGAAAACAGAAATTATAAAAGTCATAAAATAGCATAAACCTTTATAAATAAAATTCAGTTCTTAAATCATATGCAATATCTATACTCTGCAAACATATATAAACATGACATATTTATCAGTTCCAAGGTTTGCCTGTAGTGGAAAGGCAAAATAATGAATAAAGAAATTTAAAGTACATTCACATATTCCAGATGAAGCTGAAGACTAGGAGTTAAAGTAACTCATCGTAAGTTCCTCTAACAATGAAAGGGAATGAGACTGAGGGAAGTGGCATGGTTTGGGTGAAAGCATAAAAGAATGGGGCATCCAGAGTAAAAAACTTATTGATTCAGTCTCCAATAATTGGAATTTCCTAAGTGTATCTGGCCAGTAAGATTGTAGGGACAATCAAATAAAGGAATAGGCTTCAATGCCAGTTCAGGTTTCTTTTGGTAGTTTCAAATGTGGCTTCAAGTGCTGCTGCTACATATGCTTTTAAAGTACTAACATTTACACCAATATAGTTCCAATAATATGCACGCCTACACCAGGGGGAGTTATATTTAGCTTGTGTTTCTTATTAGCATAGAAATTTGTGATAGACATAAAATGAAAGCCATTCTATCACAGAACCTGCATGAAAGGCCATAAAAAACAACAGATAGTAAGTTATGCTTTTAAGAATCCATTATTTACATATCTTGCCTGCCTATTCCAAGTTTCAATTAGTTCCTGACATTGCTTGTTCCTTCAATCCAATGCATTACCTAGAAACTCCAAGTCCACTCTCTAGCAGACTGAACTCAAATACACAGACTGCACTGACTGCTGGTCAGCTGGCAGTAGTCATCCCCCACACTTCTGGTCGCTCAGACCCACAGACTCAGGCTTTAGTTTTACAGTCTCCCTCAGAGTTCTGCTGCACCTGTTGGAAAGTAACCCCAATCCCCACGACTCCTTCACCAAATATAATAGGAAGGACATATACTGACTTAACTACCTAAACTGAAAAGGCAAAGGACCAGGAAGCCACAAACAGTTCTAGGAAGCCAAAACAAAAAGGACTTGCAGGGGATTATTTTTTCTTTCTTTAAAAAAAAAATTTGACTTTACAGGTTGTTTCTAAGTTTTCAATATAGTAAAAGCAGAAACTAGGGGAAATGAACACAAAAGACACACGACAGTGATTATCATTAACAAATCCAAAGAAGTGCCCAAGATACAGAGAATATAACAGTTTAGGAACTGTTTAACACAGGGACAAAAATCCCTTAATAAAACTTGTAGACACTACAGCAACACAAAGAGTAACATGATATGTGTGACTCCAAGGTTCACCAAACAATAAAAACAAAATTAAATGACATTCAGACATTTCCCACTAGCTACTGGATTCAATAAATGCCCACGTTATGTATCTGTACACAACTTAAATGCCAGGCACTATGGAAGTGCTGGGGGTATGCTGGTAAATAGGAGGACTAGGGATCTCTCAGAACATATGCCAAACCTTCAACGTTATTTTTCAGACTCATTCCCATTATTCCTATACCATTGCCTTAGTTTAGGCGGCTCATCACCTTATAGGGACCGTTCCTCTTAAACTGATATTGTGCACCTAAAACCTCATGCATCTCAACTGTCAATCTGGGCCTAAGACCCTCCCATTTAAAACCCAGCAGAGTAAGCCATGCCCCTGTAACTGGTCCTCCCTTCCTGCTTCACTCCTCGCCTATCTAAGGTCATCCGCGATCTAAAGCAGAGATGCAACAGATCATCACTGCTCTTGCAAAGACCATAAAAAAACTGGTGTTAATTTCAAAAGAGCTCCAAAATTGACAACAATAGCTCCTACCTCCTCAAAAATTTTTAAAAAGAGAAAAGGAAAATGGGAATTATTCCTAAGGCCAATACTCCTTTGAAAGCTGTTCAGAATTTCTTTTTTCAGCATCAATTTTATCAGTCACAAAGCATGTAAAACTTGGATATGAATCTATCTGGATACCAGGTAACACACACCTCGTCACAGCCTGTGAGGTCAGCAGTCAGAGGAAAGGGGTTAGGAATTTTCTTTTCCCCCAAATCTAGGACTACAGAGTAAAAACTGAAAAGTAATACATGAAGATGTTCCACAGTTGTGTCTGTGAAAGGTTCAGGGACAGTAGAGCAGGATTATAGAAAGCAGGCATGGCTCCTGCTCTTAGAGGTCTCAGTCTAGCAGTGATCACACATAAGGTTACAAGTCAGTCATGAGGTGATTGCTGTTGCAGCAAACATAAAATCCTTGAGTCTGTTTTCAGCTGTGTAGGTTTTATCAATGTATGAATCATAATAATAGAATGACAGTCTATAGTAATGAGCAACATGGACTTTTAATTCAGAAAGACAAGAATTCTCTACAACACCTCCCCACCAACTTTGTTTCCTCACCTGTATAATGAAAATAAAACTTTCCATTTATCAGGTTGATGTCAGCATTAATGGCCCCAACATATATTAAATACATATTAATATTCAGGATAGCCTTAGCATTTAAAGCTTAACATTACAGTACCTGATACTATAATTAGTATTATTTTGGATCTTGTCACCTTAATCATAAGCTATTTCACAGAACGGATTTCTTTTGTATTTCTACAAAAAACAAAAACTAAATATTCCAGAATATTAATGAACACTTCTTGAATGAAAAGTCCTTAGTTCCAAAGAAAGTAAACCTTCTACAAATTTATATATTAACACACTGAAGTCTGTACTAGTAGCATCTCTACATCCTCCAGTCAACTACTGTTCATGCGGTACATTTAGTCTCTGTTATAGCTGACAGCTACCCCTCTAAAAGACTGTTGCTTAACCACACGATGTAGTTTTGATTTCTCTCCTGCCCCATAAAAATGTTTCGTCATCACAAAACGGGAACTACAATAATACTAAGCACTTGCTACTCGTACTGCTACACTAATAAGTGCTCACTATATGCCACTCATAAACAGCTTATTTTATCAACTCATTTAGCTCTCCAACAATTCTGAGGTAGGCTACACCTCTTACTATTCACATTCTACAGATGGGAAAACAGAGGTACAGCAAGCAAATTGCCCAATGTAATATAGCTACCATATAAATGGCTGATCCACTCTAAACCCAGGCAGTATAGCTCCATAGTCCACACCATTAATTATGATGCTTTTATTAGTTAACTCCATTTTTTTCACACACAAAGGACAGCTATTTAAAAAATTTTTTTCCAAAATTTTTTATTTCTTTTTTACCAGCAGTTTTGAGGAGGCAGATGTAATATCTTGTGAAGTTATTTAACCAAAAGAGTGAAATGATTTGACCAAGAAGCTTCACAAAATGCAACTAAAGAGGATGACTGTGGCTATAGTTCAGATTCTAACCCAGGTAGTATGGTTCAGAATCTGTATACTCACTTAAAACAAGGAAATATTTTAATAATAAAGTTTTAATATTTAAATTCCTCCTTCTTGTGAAAATAAACCTCCGCAAGAACAGGGAATTTTGTCTGTTTTATTCATTGTATACATCCAGTTCCTCAAACAATGTTGATGCAAGAAATCTGTGATTCAGCCATGGCCAGTGTGGCTCCACTGGTTCAGTGTCCTCCTGTGCACCAAAAGGTTGTAGGTTCAATTCCCGGTCAGGGCACATGTCCGTGGTTGTAGGCTCAATCCCTGGTAGGGGATGTGCAGGAGGCAGCTGATAGATGTTTCGCTATCACAAAGATGTTTCTCTCTCCCCGTTCCTCTCTAAAAATCAATTTTAAAAAATCTTAAAAAAAAAAAAAAAAGCTCCACTCCCAACTGAGGCATTCTCCCAATGAGCCTTACCCTTACTTTATTTTTCACTGCTCCATCTTCAGCACCAAAGCTAGGACTCAAAAAATATCTGATCAATCGGTGAAGATTTACTGTCATCCCTCTTCTCCCCACTGGAATATAAACATCAGGAAGGCAGGAATTCTTTACAACTAAGTTCCTAGAACCTAGAAGAGGTGCCCAATAAATATTTTACCTCTTGTTTCTGGTTTTCACTCCAAATATTCTAAGTAAACTGCATCCACAGCAACACAGAAGTGCCAGCAAGGGAGACTCTCTAGTGTAGGTAAGGATGCCAAACAGAATCTCTTCCCATATTTAATGTCAATATACTTTATTGTGTAGTAAAAAAGCTTTAAGGGCTTTCATACATCTACATTTGACCCTAGTCCCCAAACTCCTGATTCATTCCTGTGTCTTAATTTCATCCTTGAACTCTTACCATGATTCTCAGGAACACAGAAATCCGAATGCCTGCTCAAATTACTCCTTACAGAGAAAACTTGCTCTTGACAACTTGTGAGAAGCTTACCCTTCTCCAGTAACACCTTTCAAGCAAAACCATCTCTTTCACTCAACAAATATTTACTAACTACATGCCAGGTAGTGGCAACTATAGTGTGATACCATTTTTTGAAAAAGGAATAAAATATAAAAGAAAAATATGGCAGAATAAGCATAAAAAATGTGTTTATGATGTCTAAATTACATAGAACACATTTTAAAGTCTCATACTTAGCATTCTCTAATTCATAAAACTAAGAAAGTAGCCACTGAAACACCTGGAATGTTACCTGAGGTTTCACAGTAAACTAACACACCTTAATTTTCATCAATAAGGAAAAACATTTAAAAAAAATCTTAAAATAAATATCTCTTAAAAAGCAGGGACCTTCAAAGCAGGGGTAACAAATGAAGTCTATCTGAAGACAGTATAATGCCAGTCATCTCAAAACTGTGTATTTATAAGCAGGCTATGAAGGCTAAAGTGGGTTTAGAAATAATATGAAAATATTCTAATACTTTTGCCAGAGAACAGGAATTAGCTGGCAATAATTTGGAACAAACTGTGAAGGTATATACAATACCAGGTGGCTGTGTGAAATGTTTTACTTAAATTTAATAAGAGCTTCACAAAACTTGTGACAATACAGAAGAGCCTTGGCATAAAATATGTGGAAAATGCTACACAATATAGATTGAATATGAACAATAAAAATAAATAACTGACCTTAGCCCTTCTTCCAACATTGGAACACTAAAAAAAACAACTGATGCGCACACAAACAAAAACTGCACTTACCTTAAGAGGCTGGGTGCCTCTCAGTCCTGCCTGTCCTCCCATTTGGGGAGAGCCTTGCTGCAGTGGCTCAGTCATTAAGCTGCCGGCATTTCCCATGCCTGGGTTTGGGTACTGCATATTAGGTCGTCCCCGGCCTGCTCCAATTGAACCGTTCATGACTTGATTAGGCATCATTCCCTGTCCGTTGCCTGCAGTCAACATTCCAGGATTCATGCCAGCATTCATCCCTGTATTCATTCCCATGGCAGGTTGATTTACTGGACTGTTCATCATACCTGTTGCAGAAGGTGTGGGACCCTGATTTGGTCCACTAGTGCCCATCCCCATGTTGGGGATTGGGCTTTTGACCATGCTATTTATCAAACCTAATCCAGGACTGTTCTGTTGGGCCTGGCTGGCCATGCCTTGGCCTGGACCACCAATCCCCATATTGAGGTTAGGGGAACTACCAGACCGTAGCAATTCTGAGAGTTGTTTATGTTTAGAGGCTGCATCTTGTACTATGCCAAGACTTGTCTGAAGCTGGCTAATATCACCACCATTGGTTAGTCCCAATTCTGTAGAGTTGATTAATTCATCTGGTAAGTCATGCTCCAAGTCAAATAGAGAGCCAAAATCTGAAATTAAGAAGAAAGATAATGGTTAGAGTTTGACAAAAATCAAAATAAAAAACTGCTCTATATTTTGTTCTTGATAAGTATTACATTTCTACACCTCACTCTATGAACTACTATCTACTTGTGGTTTTTCATGTTATACTAAAAAACTTTTTTTTGATATCTACATATTTAAAAATAGGAGAACGGCTTGATTATACCAACAAGTGTAAACACTTAATGAACTGAACTTAAAATAAGACAAGGAAGGAGGACTCAATCTCCACACAACCCGTTATGAGCTGCTAAGTTTGTACTGATGGTCAGGAAACAAGTTATGTAACAGTCCAGGATGCCTTAGGTTAAAATAATTTATCAATACACAGACTAACTCAGAACAAAAGATTTAAACTATCATCATAATAAAGACAACTGATACAAAAGACCACTGATCTGCAGAACATTCACTGTGAGCTCCATGAAGCAAGGGGCTGTCTACCATTCTTCGCCAAGTTTTCTCACAGCACCTGCCACAGAGTAGGTCCTCAATTTGCTGAGTGAATTTGCTTTCACCTGACTTTAGCCTACAGATTAGATTTCCTTAACCAAAATGCAGCTGAAACAGGATACAAAACTATGCCTCTAGC
Source organism: Miniopterus schreibersii (assembly GCF_964146895.1). NCBI lineage: Eukaryota > Metazoa > Chordata > Mammalia > Chiroptera > Miniopteridae > Miniopterus > Miniopterus schreibersii. Next base: position 182,783,648 of record NC_138102.1, on the reverse strand, counting down.
TCCTTTAACAACACACAAACCACCCCCACCCTCTCCCCGCCCAACTCCCAGCAAAAAGAAGAAATTAGAAATTAACCCAGGGTTTCTCAATCTTGCTACTATTAAACATTTTGGGCTGGATAATTCTTCGCTGTGAGGGAGCATTGTTAAGATACTCCACAGATCCCTGCTCTCTTTTCTCAATGCCATTAGTATCCATACCCCATTTGTGACAACCAAAAATGTCTTCAGTATCACTAAATGTCTCTTGGAAGGGCAAAGTTGTTCCTGGTTCACCTGCTGAGAGTCTTAACTCATTATATATAGTTAGGTACTTGAGTTTTCCCTTTTTTTCTTTATTGTTGAGTTTTCTTCCCTTTTAATTCTTCAAGCAGTTTCACATTAAGAAGGCATTACTGGGTATTTAATAATTAAATATACTTGAATCTACAACTGACTATCCTATTAAAAATAGTTCATCCCTTGAAGACAAGATACCACTTTAAATGATCTATTTGGTCCAATTAATCTTGCTTTTCAAGTAAAACTCTTCCTCTACGTGCCCTTCCTGTTCTTATAGCATTCTATCACGGCATTGAAATTATAAGTGCATCTATCTCTCCCCTCCCCGCTGCCACCTGCCCCCCCCACGCCCACCACCCCATGCACCCAGGCTGTAGCTCGTTGGAAAGCACATGTCTTATCACTTACAGACCAACTCCTTGCCTAATGCCCAACACAGTTAAACATTCTGATCATATTTTAATCGAACCAAACTGTATCCTAGGACCTCAGGGCATGATTTAGAGTCCCGACTTTTACAGAATTATTTTCTTTCCTTTTGAAAAATCTTATGTGCCCATCCATCATAATAAAAGATGTCTTATGAAAATAGTTTTGGAAGATGAAGTCTCAAAATTTATCTTACATCACTACTCAAAGAAATTTGTTTACTATAATGATATATTTCCTTAATCATTTCTATTTACATAACCCACAAAACTAAGATCATACATAGTTTATGAGCAATTTTGCATTCTACTTTTCCCCTGAAGTATACAAATATATACATATTTGAAATATATTTTCTATTGATTTCAGAAAGAGGAAGGGAGAGGGAGACATAGAAATATCAGTGATGACAGAGAGTCACTGATAGGCTGCCTCCTGCATGCCCCCTGGCTGGGGACTGGGCCCACAACCCAGGCATGTGCCCCGACTGGGAACTGAACCGCGATCTCCTGGATCATAAGTTGATGATCAATCTCTGAGCCATGCCAACCAGGCTACAAATACGTATATTTTTATTTTTACTGTTGCACACTTAGGGAAAACTAAAAACCTAAATTTCTATCCATTTAGAAATTTAAAAAACATACATATACCTAAGTGACAAATTAAAGAGAAAGTCACAAAAGAAACTGAGTAATAAAAATACTAGGTTTCAAAAGTTAAAGGCTTATATTAGAAAATAAAGCTAAAAATTAATGAGTTAAGTATCCAAGTTATTATATGAGAACAGCAGGAAGATGATCAAAAGATAAAAAGCAATTAATTATCAACAAGAGAGAAATAGATACAACTGAGAGGGGATCAACAAATCAGAAGTTGGTTCTTTGAAGGAGCAATAAAGATAAACTTCTGGGAAAGTTAAGGGGAAAAAAACACAAAAAATGAGAAGGCAATACTACTAATCAACTTCATGTAAAAAAAAATTTGAAGAGAAATAAATGGATAAATTCCTGATAAAATACTCACCAAACTTATTTTAAAAAGTTATAAAGGGCCCTAGCTGGTTTTGCGCAGTGGTTAGAACATCAGCTTGCAGACTGAACGGTCCCAGGTTTGATTCTGGCCAATGGCACGTACCTCAGTTGCAGGCTTGGCCCCCCAGGGTGCATGGGGGAAGCAACCAACCAATGTGTGTCTCTCACATCGATGTCCCCCCCCCCCGAAAAAACAATGGGAAAAATATCCTCTGGTGAGGATAAAAAATAAAAAAATTATAAAGGATAAATGACCCAGTTTCTCCAACAAATCAATGGCAAAAAGAAGAATGGGAGGAGTTATTAAATAAAAGATTTAAGGACCTTGTTTAGATTCTGATTCGAACCAGTTGTAAAAAGGGGGGAGGGAGGTACACAAAAATACTGGTACCTTGAAGTTATAAGCACCTGGGAGTTCTTTTTCCTATTCAATTGAAGTTTCCCATTTTAAAAAGCTCAAAAGGAGATATAGAAAGCCTAAATAATACCATTACTACTACAGAAAATAAATCATTGGTTAATCTTTCTATAAAGAAACACCTGATCTAAATGTTTTTACAGGTATGTCCTGCTGAACTTTCAAGGCAAAGACAATTCAATCTTACACAAACATGTCTAGAAAATAGAATACTGTAAAAATCACACATGACCAGTACAAATCATGAATACAGAAGCAAGAATCCTTAAAAAAATAAAAGAGCAAACCAATTCATTAGTGCCTTAAAAATGGGTTATCATGATCAAGTTGGTGTAATCTCAGCAATCCAAGAGGGAAGGGTTTGCATTAGAACCTTTCACCATCTATATATGTCATTCAGCCCGGCAGGTATTGCTCAGTGGTTGAGTGTCAACCCATAAACATGGAGGTCATGGTTTGATTCCTGGTCAGGGTACATGCCTGGGTTGCAGACTCGATTCCCAGTAGGGGGTGTTCAGGAGGCAGCTGATTAATGATTCTCTCTCATCACTGATGTTTCTCTCTCTCCCTCCCCCTTCCTCTGTCTGAAATCAATAAAAACATAAGAAGAAAAAAAAGTGTCATTCACCATATTAACAAAGAAGAAAGAAAATATAAGATTCATCTCAATGGCTGTGGAAAAGCACTGGATAAAGTTCATACCAAATCACATTTAAAAAAACAAACAAATAACAATCAAGGAAGTGATAGAAACTTCTTTAAATTGACAAAAAGGTTTCTTCCAAAACCTAACAGCAAATATGCATAATGGACCAACATGAAAAGTAGACACTTTAGCATCAAAACAAGCCAAAGATGCTCATGACAGCCACTTCTATTCAATGTTGTACTAGAGTATCTAGCCAAAGCAATAATATAAAAAAAATATTATGAGTAAAAAGATTGAAAAGGAAAAAACTTATTTTATGGAGATGATACAACTGTCAACATAGAAAATCCAAAGCAAAATGGAAATAGTGAGAGGTTAGCATGGTGCCTGAATATATCACAAACATAAACAAATTAAACTGCACTTCTGTATATTAGCAATAAATGTTTAGAAAAAAAATTTTTAATATAATTTATGATAGCATGGGGGAAACTTAGGGGAAAAAAAAATCTCACAATATGTTACTATAAAATACATGTAAACTGTGAAAGACTACCTAAATAGAATAATATTCCAAACACTTGGGTACAAATTCTTTATTTTATATAAAGACATCTATTCTGCCCCCAACAGAGTCAATGCAATGCCTTAAATCAAAATCCTAACAGTTTTTAGGGAACCAGACAAGATTTTTCTAAAGTATATACAGAAGAACCTAGTTTGGAAACTATAAACAGAAATGTACTCACACTTCATAGGTTATTTGTGAGGATTAAATGAGTTAATATATGTATTTAGAATATTGCCAGACATATTAAAAATATAAAAATGTTATCTAGTATTATTATTCAATAAAATCATTACCCTATTATGACATAAGATTGTTTTATAATAATGAGAGCAAACTTTTATCACGCACTTTCAATGAGGCAAGCATTGTTCTTGATACCTCAATAACTGTATCATTCTTGTTAATCCTCTCAATCTCAGAAGTAGATAACAGACATATACAGAATTCATTGAGGAGAAAAGAACTTCAATAATATAGAAGTCTTACTCTAGGCCCTAGAATCTTGAGGATTTTCATTTAACCTCTACTATAGTCTAATGAACTTATATTTACGCTGTTTTATGTTTATGCAAAACATTTAACATCACATTACAAAGTTAGGCTCCACTTTCAAGCAGACAGGGTTTACATTGGTAGACCTTGCAAATAAAGATTTCGGGGTTGTTCTTTTTTTAAACTGACAATCCTCTATATCCTAAACATTCAACAGACCTAACTGTAGTTATCACTCAGGTTTCAACTCAAAGACTAGTCCCAACAGTCCTGTCTCCCAAGGTGGCTCACTTTTTTGCAGTTCAACTATGTACTTCATATTTCTTTTATTACAGCTAAATAGTATTTGTGTGTATCTTACTTCTTTACCAAATTATAAGTACCTGAAGGATAAGGGTCTCATTTAATATTTACATTTCCCATAGCACCTAGGATATGCTCACGGAATGACTAGATATTTCTAGCAATTCTTCAACTGTATACTATCCTTATATCTGAATTGGTATTTCAACTTTATAAAAGTACTCTTACCTCAGCTTTAAACCATTTATTTTTAACTATATTGATTAAAACTGGAAGACTATGTAAAAAAGCCATATATACTTTGACCCCCAACCAAACAGACTCTATTATTTCATCTGGTATCACTGACTGTCATTATTACTCCTTATCAATTTTGTGCCTCAAAGTTTTGGACATTTATGATTCCCAAATGTTATCAGCCATCACTGGTATCTAACTTGGCACTGCTCAAGGAATCTAAATACTTGGATTTAAACCCAAGTCTTCAAGCTGACCTCATTTAGCCATCACTTTCCAACTGTGAGCTCAAGTTACCTTTTCTATCAAAAGGTAGTAACCCCCCCCCCCATGGAACTGTTTTAAGAACCAATGAGGTGGCTCTTAAAGATGTTAAAAGATAGATTGTAAAGCATATAAATGTGTACATCTATTAACCCTTTTTAAAAAAATTATATACCAGGTGGAGCACAGCAAAAGAATCCTTTGGGATCATCTTTAGCAGTGTTTACTTGGGAACAAAAAAATAAAAATAAAAAAGCATAAAAGTTCTGGCTGAAGAGCAATTGGGAGAATAAAGATCCAACTCAGTTCTTTTAGAACACTGACCCTCCCAGGGAGGACCCAAGTGTGAAATTACTGAGTCTCTCATTGCATAGCTGCAGTAACTGATGCTAACACTGGCTTCCCTAAGACTGTATTATTTTGTTATTAAATATGAACCCTATTAACACAACCTGTAAATAATCAATTCTACACTGGTAGGATTAAGAGTACTAAAGCTCAAAAACCTAATATGTGGAGTTCACTTTAGCCATCAAATTTTGAATTTTCCCCCATTAAATCTTTCTACAAAGGCTTCCCAGAAAAAAACCTGGTAGCAAGTTCATGAGCAGCATATTGTAAAAAGGCTACTAAAATAAGAGACTGTATCTTTAGCCAAAGTTGGTCATAAATAGCAAGTGAAACCCAGTGGTCTAAAACTAGCAGAAAAGCAAGTCCCAAGTTCAAAACAATACGTATGAAGATGCAAGGGAACCCTACCACATCCATGAGTGACACACTCAAGGGGCGCACTTGGTGAACACCAAAGCTCCACTGAAGTAAATCCTGCTCCATAGGGGTGTCTCCAGCACAGCAGCTCTCTGGCTGTAGTTGCAGCTGGTCCTCACAGCTGACTGGCCTGGGGGTCAGTTCCTCCCGGGGACGCCAACAGCAACCAAGGCTCAACTACAACAGGGCAGTGCACACAGCCCACACAGGGGAGCACCTAGAAGGCCCAGCTCAGGTGACTGGGGAGGCTGAGCCACTGGACCCTGCAGGACACCTACTACACAAAGCCACTCTACAAATTCCAGGAGACATAGCAGTTCTACCTAATACATAGAAACAAACACCTGGAAGCAGCCAAAATGTGGAGGCAAAGAAACATGCCACAAAGGAAAGAACAGAAGAAATCTCTAGAAGAGGAACTAAATGAAATAGATACAAGCAAGCTAACAGGTAGAGAGTTCAGAATTTTGGTTATAAGGATGTTTAAGCAAATGGTTAGGGAAATAACTGAGAAAATCGATAACATAATAAAGTACCAATTTGAAATGAAGGCTACAGGAACTGAAATGAAGAATAATTTACAGGGAATCAACAGTAGAGTAGCGGATGCTGAGAATCAAATGAGCAATTTGGAACATGAGGAAACAAAAAACACCCAACCAGAAGAGCAAAAAGAAAAAAGAATCCAGAAATATGAAAATAGTATAAGGAGCCTCTGGGACAACTTCAAGAGGCCCAACATTCGTATTACTGGGGTGCCAGAAGAGGCAGAAAGAGACCAAGGAATTGAAAACCTATTTGAAAAAATAATTACAGAAAACTTCCCCTACCTGGGGAAAGAAATCGACTTACAAGTCCAGGAAGCACAGAGGGTCTCAAACAAGAGGAACCCAAAGAGGCCCACAGCAAGACACATCATAATTAAAATGCCAAAGGTTAAAAACAAAGAGAGAATCTTAAAAGCAGCAAGAGAAAAGCAGTTAGTTACCTACAAGGGAGCACCCATATGACTGTCAGCTGATTTCTCAACAGAAACCTTGCAGGCCAGAAGGGAGTGGCAAGAAATATTCAAAGTGATGAAAAACATGGAACTACAACCAAGATTGCTCTACCCAGCAAAGCTATCATTTAGAATTGAAGGTCAAATAAAGAGCTTCACAGATAAGAAAAAGCTAAAGGAGTTCATCACCACCAGACCAGCACTACAGGAAATGTTGAAGGGTCTTCTTTAAGAAGAAGCTAATGAACAAAAGAATCTGATGAACTAAATAGATCCAGAGACACCGACACATGCAACAGACGATTATATTTCAGAGGAAAGAGGGAAGGGGGGTGGAGGGTGGGAAGAGATTAACTAAAGAAGTTATATGCATATATACATAACCCATGGACACAGTCAATAACGGGGTGAAGGCCTGGGGAGGGGGTGGGAGTGAAGTGGAGGGGGTCAGTTGCGGGGGAAAATGGTATACCTGAAATACTCTCAAAAATAAAGATAAATTTAAAAAGTAAAAAAAAAAAAAAAAAAAGATGCAAGGGAAAATAATTAAAAATTTAAATGCCATAATTTAAACAAATCCTATTAAGCAGTGGGTTTTAGTATTGATCAGCCTTGATTTCATGCCTCTTACCAAGCTCCTCTGGTTCTTCCTTTTCCTCCAAGGGAAGGGGGAAAAATAAAGGTACAAATAAATCATCTTTTTAGGCTCCCATCTCAATTTGCCCTTCACAGGAATTAGTTCAGATCAGCTGAATAAAATTTAGATGTTCAACAAATATAAGAAGCAACCGAAAGGGTCCTGTGACATAATAGTTTGGGGGTTTTATTCTAGAGAGACAATGGATTTACTGCAGAATTTTAAGCAGAAATATAATATGGACAAATTTGCCTGTATTAGAGTCTACTTAGGCAAAAACGATGAGTAATGAATCAGACAGACAAGTCTACAGTAAGTGACTGGTTAGGAGGCTGCTGCTGGAGAAATAAAGGAAGCTAACACTTAAGTCTGGAGAAGTACTAAAGGGAGCACAGGCATCAAAAAGGCCGATCTAAAGTACTCGTTTTGTAACTATAAATATGGGGTTAAGAAAAAAAATAGAAACAAGGATGACTCCTAAATTTCTGGCTTGGACAACCTAAGAGTACAGTGGTACTGCTGTCCAGATGGGCAATCAGAATACATGGTGATGTGAGAGAGAAATGTGGACATTAACTCACCATCAGATATTAAGGGGACCATTGAAAACGCCAGTATTTAAAGAATCATGGGGCCTAGCCAGGTGTGGCTCAGAGGTTGAGCGCCAACCTAGTATCCAGGAGATCGCGGTTTCATTCCTGGTCAGGGCACATGCCCAGGTTGTGGGCTTGATCCCCAGTTGGGGGTGTGCAGGAGGCAGCGGGTCAATGACAACTCTCTGATCATTGATATTTCTACCTCTCTCTCTCGGTCTCCCTTCCTCTCCCTGAAATCAATAAAGATATATTTAAAAAAAAAAAAAGAAGTGTAGGGAGAAACTTAGATTTCTACCTGATTAAAATCTTTAAAAAAATTAAAATAAAATAAAGAACCATGGGCTTAATCAGCAAAGGATGCTAAAACCCAACACTTCTCAGCCTATCCACCAGGAATACTGTCCTGGAAACCAGGTTCCAAGAAGAAAATGTCAGTGGTGTCCCATACTCCAGAAAGAATTCCCTGAATGCAGATAATAGGATATATTTAATAATTTAGGTAAGAGCAGTCCTGGGGAGTTGTAAAGAGGAAAAGCCAGACTGCAGTGGATTGAGAAGCAGGAGGTAAAGCAAGACACCAAGTACTTTTTCCAGACATTAGGGTGAGCTCTTAGATATGTAATCTGCTCACTCTTCCTCCTCTTTGATTAAAATTTATAAATCTGATACTTATTCCATTAATATCACAAAACTATCACATACAACTGATGAAATGAATGAAATCACACTATCTCTAGTAAGACATTGCCCACTTACTTTCTAAATATCAACCAATATTTGTTGGGCTACTCCTACCGAATAGTTTGTTGGTAAGTTCCCAGACATTCAATGATGCTCAAATACAAAACGACTTCGAGTAAAATGTTTCTTCATCTGAGTGTACATTCAGTCCAAACACAGTGATGCAAACAAAATGTGACTAAAATGGCAGATTTAAATCTTATTTGAAAAATTTAGCATAATACAGAGGGTTTATTCAATGGACTATGTATTAGAAATGTGACAATTTAAAAAAAAACAAGTTTGGACTGAGCAAGTGGGAAACTAGCACTGAGTCAAAACATCCCTTCACTATTACATATTGATTCTGTAGGTCACTCTTGGTATCTTCTATATTGCTGTAATCCTTATAGCAGATTTAGCCATATAATCTCTTGTAAAATAAATACTCAGCTCACTTAGCCTATCCATAAATCAAAAGATCAAGACAATTCCATGGTACATAAAAAGCAAATATTGCCTACCATGAAATATATGAGAAACATAACCTTCAAAACTAACAATATAATCCCAAACACTGTATCACCTGTGAACATAAATAAAATTTAGTTAATAACTAGGATGCAAAACAACTTAAAATTGAGCTAATTTTGGCTCAAAATCTAATTCTACTGCATAATAGTATTTCTTCCAGTTATGCATTATTTGCTGAACAAACAGGCTTATTTTGGTACTTCAGGTAAACTGAAGTAAAATAAAAACTCAGTTCTGCTCTTAAACACTAAGCAAAACACCCATATGAATTATTCTAAAACTAGTCAATTCTCAAGTATCCACTTATAAGAGAGAATCCATGCATGGATTCTCCTTTCAATTAGTTTTCGTGGTATTAAAAGGCTTTCTAAAAATGAACGTTCTAGCTCTCAAGACCTTTCCTTCACCTAACCCAGTGGTAAGGCGAGGATGGAGTAGGGACTGGACAAACAAAGAGTGCAGAGAAAGAAAGAAGGGTGTGAAAGCCTACGGCTCAGCCAGTTCAGCAACCAAAAAAATTCAAAGCAGGGCGAGCAGTGATGAGGAGCCTGGTAGGGACCAAAGCACTCAGATCCCCTAGGAGTTCCAGGTGAGGGGGTTGGGATTTTAAAAATAAGGATGGAGATGAAAAGTCAAAGCCTTGTAACTTTAATAACTCCAGTAACAGTTTGGCTAGACACTGAAACTATCAATCTCACAAAGATCTCTCGTTCTTATAGGCCCGGGACACTCTTACATTCACTCAGCTGGTCAGGGTGCCTAAAAGCATGACATTTTAAAGCACCGCAGCCTTGCCCTGGTCAGGTAGCTCAGATGGTTAGAGCGTCGTCCTGATACACAAAGGTTGCAGGTTCAATCTCGGGTCTGGGCACGTAAAAGAATCAACCAATGAATGTATAAAGAGTGGATCAGCAGCCATGGCCAGGTGGCTCAGCTGGTTGGAGTGTCATCCCGTAGAGCAAAAGGTTGCGAGTTAGATTCCCAGTCACATGGGAGGCAACAGATTGATATCTCTCTCTCTCACAAAATAAATAAATAAGTAAATAAATAAATACCGCAGACTTTAAAATTAGGCAATTTTGCAAACGTCACGAATTTATCAGGTAAAACAACTCTCCTAAACTTCATTCAGTACTTTATTTTAGCCCTGGCAGGTGTGGCTCAGCTGGCTGGGCATCATCCTGTGCACCAAAAGGTTGCAGGTTCGATCCCCAGTCAGGGCACATGCCTGGGTTGTGGGTTGCAGGCCCAAACCCCAGGAGGGGGCATGCAGGAGGCAGCTGATCGATGTTTCTCTCTCCCCCTCTCTAAAAAAAAATAAAAAAATCAACAAATTATTCTTTAAAAAAAAATTAGTATTTTAGCCTAGCCTGTGTGGCTCAGTGGTAGACAGTCAACTCAGGAACCCCGGAGGGTCATGGTTTGATTTCTGGTCAGGGCACATGCCCGAGTTGCAGGCTCGATATCTGGTGCAGGAGACACCTGATTGATGATTCTCGTTTCTATCTCTCTCTCCCTCTCTCTGAAATCACTAAAAACATTATTTTTAAAAAACCGTATTTTAATACTCTGTAGATGAAGCAGAATTAATCTAATCATGAGCAGTCCACCTAACAAGGGAAAAAAGATGTGCACTTAAAACCACTTAAAGAAACACAAAGAAAATTAAATAAAATATCTATACTGGTTAAGACTTGTAATAATTTCCAAAACAACTGGAAGCAACCTGTGAATTATATACAAATTTGGATTAGATAATAATATTAAGTTACACAGGATCACATAGCTATGCATGGTAACAGTTGTTGAATTTAGAAATCCAGTAGAGTCAAAGGGGAAAAGTGCAGCAAATTTCAAAATATGCACTCTTAACACTGTCCTGCAACCATGGCATCAAAAGGTGTATCTATTCTTTGCAAAGTGATCAACCTGAAGTTGACTCAACCTCAACACATTTAAGGTTAAGTCTCAGAATTAACTCAATGACATGTTTATATTAAACCTAAACTGCATGCTAAGTTAACTACCACTGATCATTTCTGGATTTTGAGTAGTAGTAACACCATATGAGCAGCTTTGTTGTGAGTCTAGGATTTGTTTGCTTGACTGGGAATGCCTATAGTGGATCCTGATAATGAAAACATCATACTAGCCCTTAAAAAGGGAAAAGAAAAGAAAAAAAAAAAAAGCCTCCTAAAACTTGCATATCTGTAAAGAAAAAGGGGAGAGAACAGTTTTTGAGTTATCTGCTATATTATTCTACATTTATGACAACTGGTAAACAAAACTTGGATTTTTTTTTTTAATCCTCACCTGGGCATGTTTTTTACAGGAAGGGAGAGAGGGAGAGAGAGGGAGAGGAAGGGAAAGGGGAAGAGAGGGAGAGAGAAATATCAATCGGTTGCCTCCCATACACACCCAGACCAGGGATCAAACCGGCAACCTAGATATGAGCTCTGACTGGGAATCGAACATGAAACCTTTTGGTGCACAGGACGATGCTCCAATCAACTGAGTCACCAGGCCAGGGCAAAACTTGGATCTTAAAAAAATAATTCACTTTGGTAATTATCATTTACTAAAAACTTCAAAGGCAAATGATAAGTGCATTACAAGAGATAAATGACATACCCTTGGTCTTCCTGCCACTATGGTCTCTTCCTGCTACTGATCCTGTACAGAATCACCAGAATTAGTCTTTCTCCTTTCCTTGACCATGTCACTCCCTTGTTCATAAATTTTTATCCTTATGTAAGATAAATGTCAAACTCCTTAGCATATGACTGTCTTTTCATAACAGGACTCCAACATCCTTTCCTATCTGTATCCCATGAAAACACTCCACCATACAGTCTGTGTTCCAGTCACATCAGAACCACTTGTATTTGGCCCTGTGGGTGGCTCAGTTGGTTGTAGCGTCGTCCTGTACACCAAAAGGGAGATCGATGTTTCTCTCTCCCTCTCTCCCTTCCTTTCTAAAATCAATGAAAATAGCCTTGATTAAAAAAAAAAAAAAAAAAAAAAAAAGAACAAATAAACCACTTGAAACTTGTGTTTGTTTCGCCTGAAATACCCAACTTTCCCTACTTCTATGAAAAGGTAAGTTACCTTCAAGGTACACCAAATGAAAACTGACTACTCAATTTAGGAGAATCATACAATTTCAAAATGTCCAAACTTTAACTTATCATAACCGCTCTCCCCATATCCATACACAACTACTTATGTCTGCTTTTTTATTAGTAAATGACATTCTCACCAATCCAGCTGCCCTAACTTGAAAGTTACCTTGATTCCTCCACTGCAACAGCCTAACATCCAAGTTCTGTTGACAATCACCTTTCCTAAATCTCTCCACTTTTTTCCATCTTCTAATCCAGGTAACCCTCATCACAGCTAGAATCCTAATACAGCCATCTCACTGGCCTCTCAGCTTCACATTTCTCCGTTCCTTTCTAAATAATTCCCCACTTAGTCTATCATCTAAGGAACAATTCTGCCCCATTCATTTAAAAGAGCTAAAATGAAGTCTAAACTCCAATAAGCATTATAAGCCCTGCATGACAGACTCCTTGTTCATCTCTATGGTCATTTCCTGCTATCCCCTCAGCCAGATGGAACTTACAGGTTCCCTGAACGGGCCACGCTTTCTTTTTCCCAGCCTGGGTCACTCTTACTAACCAACCCTGTATCTATCCTTCAGATCCTAAGACCAGACACCAGTTCCTCAAAGACAGCCACCAGAGTAATAGTAATTACAGCTTAGGTCCCCCTGTTTCTCCCAATATACACTGTACTTCCCAAATACAATGATGGTCACATCGGAGTTGAATGTTGCTCTCCTCCCCTTGTCTATAAGTTCTGGGAAGTAAGGGTCTGTCTGTCTGTATGGATTACCAGAGCATTCCCTGTACTGAAGATAAATACCTAGCACAGAGAGTTGGTCCAATACAAGACAACTGCTACCTTGTCAACTTTTCTAAGCCAATATTTTTCAAATTGTGGGTCACAAGCCAATAGAGGAGCATGAACTCAATATAGTGGGTCACAACTATAAAAGCAACAGAAAATATTAAGAATATATTACAAGTAGTAAGGGTATTATTTGTTCAATTGCTAAGACGGTCTCTGGTTTTCCACACAAAATATAGTTCTTACTTGGGTGTGGTCAAAACATTTTTAGAAGCACTGTACTGCTCCTTCTACTGTCCTTCCTCCTCCTTTATAAGAAAGTGTTCCTTTAAGATGCAGATAAGCAAATACGTAACAGAAAAAATAGTGCTCAGCCACATAATTCTTCAGCAAAAAGCCATTATTTTTTAAAAAATATATTTTTACTGATTTCAGAGAGAGGAATGGAAAGGGAGAGATAGAAACACCAATGATCAGAGAGTCATTGATCAGCTGCCCCCTGCTGGGGATCAAGCCTGAAACCCGGGCATGTGCCCTGACCGGGAATCAAACCTGGATCTCCTGGATCCTAGGTCGATGCTCAACCACCGAGCTATGCCAGCCGGGCACAAATGGCAATTCTTAACTTGAGCATTTCCGATAAGAACAATCTGCTCTCTCATTATGTCTTAAAATTTTGTTGATTTTCATTTCAATCATATAAATAAGACGTTCTATGTGACAGTAATATATGGAGTACTTTTGTTTTTATTTTAATCTCTATTGTCACTTTCTTATACTCTCAAAAAACAATCTCACATATAGGCTAACTGCACCACAGCCTTACTTCTAAGACTACTCTCTGAACTTCAAGCACTTGGCTTTCTTTTTTTAGTCTCTATGTAGTCATTAAAAAATCTACCACTGCCCTGGCCAGGTAGCTCAGTTGGTTAGTGTCGTCCTGATATGCCAAGGTTGCGGGTTCAATCCCAGATAAGGGCACATACAAGAAATCAACCAAGGAATGCATAAATAAGTGGAACAAGAAAGTGATGTTTCTCTCTCTCCCCCCTTTCCCCTCTCTCTACAAAAATCAATCAATAAAATAAAATAAAAAATCTACCATTGCTTTTTTCTGCATATTTAGTAGTAAGGTTAAAAACAGTTATGCTTAAGCACACTATGCTGCAGCAAGCACCATCTTAACCATTTGATAAAGAGAATTCTCATTTATTCCTTACCACAATCCTGTAAGGTGGGTATTACAGGTGAGAAAGCTGGGAAAGGGAGGTAAGAAACTGGCCCAAGGTTCACAGTTGATGAAGGAAGGTCTGGGATCTGAACTCCAGTAGTGTGAGTCCAAAACTCAATCTCTTAGCCAGTCCCTTTTTTCCAGTAGTTTTCATTTTCTCTCCCAACTAAATTACTCCTAATTGCCCTTTTGGGCATTTATATTAAAAAAAAACACACACAAAAACTACATCTAAAAACAAATGAGATCCAAAATTTTTAGAAGAGGCTTAACACCTCAATTAATATTTATTCTTTTAAACCTTTTTTGAAAACTGAGCAATAAAAAAATTTCCATTAAAATTTCAAAAGAAAACTACCATCCATCACATGAAAAAAAAATCACTGGCAAAATTCAGTGTTGTAAAAATTTTACATTTGGTGTAATTTAAGTTTTAAACATGATCCTTTCTTCTTAAAAATATTTTTAAAATTTATTGATTTTAGAGGGAGGGAGGGAAGAGGAGAGGGAGAGGGTGGGGGAGAGAGGGGGGGAGGGAGGGAGGGGGAGAGGGAGGGAGGGAGGGAGAGAGAGAGAGAGAGAGAGAGAGAGAGAGAGAGAGAGAGAGAGAGACTGATTTATTGTTCCACTTATTTATGTATTCATTGGTTAATTCTTTTATGTGCCCTACCTGAGGATGAAACATATAACCTTGGCATATGGGGATGACACTCTAACCAACTGAGCTCTTCAGCCAGGACTCATTAATTTTTCTAATGTAAGCTACACTAAAAAAATTCAACTTCCAAAATTCTAAAAGGAGGAAACCCTAAAATCTCAAAAAAAACTCCACCAAAAAAACCCCACACCACACCACACCACAAAAGAAGCATGTCTTACTTTTCCATTAATTGTTGGGTGTTTGACAGAATAACTCCTGAAATGTTTTTGTAAATATACCAGGAAGAAGTTCTACTTCCACTGTATCTGCAACACTTTTGCTTTTATTTTTCCTTTCTTATTTACCACTTAATGCCCCTATAAACACTATGCACCAATTCTCAACTTGTTTTAGTCACACACCCCTCATCTTTTTTATAGACTAGACTCAGGAGAAGGCAGAAAAGCAAAGTAAAACAGAAAATAATACCAAGAGGCAACCAAGGCAGAAACCCTTTCCACCATTCCCTTCATCCACTCGCTAGATAGGCCAATACACCTCTTACCTCTTCAATAGAAGATGAACTCCTGCTGGAAAAGGGCACCATATTTTAACACATACAAGATTTACAGTTTAACAAAAGGCACTTTACCTCACTATCAAGCACAGATAGCCTTCCTGAAGCCCTATAAATGAACTTACAAAGCCTTGAGAATAAGCAATTGCTAGAGTTCAAGGCACTTGGTAAAATGTCTTATCCTTTATAACACCTCACTGGCTCAAAGAGCCGTAACTGAAAAACTCCAGAAGCAGAACTCATTAAACACTTATATAAAAATCAAAACTAAAACATAGTATTGCAGGTTTAAGAGCTGAAAAAAGAAATGGCCTCCCCCAAAAACATTCTGGTTACGATGACAAACCACTAATACACAATGGTGTTTTGAGAAAGTAAAACTGACATTTAGAAAATCCTTGCCACATCTCTATTGTGTATATTAACCCAGTGCTTAAAATGCAGGTGTATTTTATACACTACCTGCCCCGTGCTTTTAAAATGAAAAGACAGGCCCGGCTGGGTGTGGCTCAGCAGTTGAGCATCGGCCTAGGATCCAGGAGATCGCAGTTTGGTTCCCAGTCAGGGCACATGCCCGGATTGCCGGCTCAATCCCCAGTCCTGGGGGTACAGGAGGCAGCCGATCAATGACTCTCTCATCATTGATGTTTCTATCTCTCCCTCTCCCTTCCTCTTTCTGAAATCAATAAAGATATATTTAAAAAAAAAAAAAAGTTAAGCTGCTACAAAGTTCACGCTCAGCTCAGTGACAGATCAGAGTGATTTATACCGTAGATGCCAAGCACCTGACAAGGTTGTGTTTTTTAAAAAACAAATAAATAAAAAATAAAATAAAATGAAAAAACAGACATGAAACCCAAGCCAATTCTGACAGGTGAGTACACAGTAGGGCCACAAAACTGTACCAAGACCAGAAAGATCTTTACCTACTTAATATGCCAGATCTTAGTGCTGCTGCTGCCACCCATCTTTCCAGAGTCTGTTTTTTCAGTGCATTATAGCATTAAGTGTTTACAGAGCAGTGACAGAACATGTCCAGTGTGCAATGAAGGCAACACATCATCCTCATCATTCCCATCACTCAGGTTATTATTAGAAACACATTCAAGAAATTCTTCCAGGACTTACCTGTTAACTTTTGTCAATAATTTTATCAAAAATTTTTTACAAATGGCTTTTATAATTGGGGGGGGGGGGGGAGTGACTTATATCAAATAGTTTTGACCTAACCATAGTAAGTTAAAACTTTCAATGACTCAAGTGCAAATACTGAAACAGGAACATAAAGATGCAAAAGCTAAAAAATAAGTCTCTTCCTCCTCATTCCAACACATGAAATTTAAACTTACAGTTGAATTAACCTGAAAATTTTTTAGAACAATCATTTTTATTCTGCACCAGTGGCTATGCTGATTTGTTTTGTAATACTTTTTCAAATGTCAACCCAAATGGATTCTAGTTTTCTATCCTATAAAACTGCCACATGCAAACACTCTTGGTAGATTCACTTACACAACTAAAATCGCAAGCCTCTATTTAAAAAACAAAAAGGTTTCTGGGGTCTAGAATTATGGCATTATTTGACCAGTTCTAGATAAAATTCACAACCAGTACCAAGGAACAAGTTACTTTCACATTTATAAAATATCTAAGTGACAGCTCAAAAGTAAAAAATGTGTAAGTTACAAGTTTGAAATTTTAAAGTTTTAAAAAGTGAAGTGTCTCTGTTAAAAGTTGGCTGCAAACTTATACTACACACTACTGGATGCAAAAAGGAAAATACAATAGAAATGTAATGGTAACCAACTTGAAGTAAGTTCACAGGGGGACAGTAGTTTCTTTATACATCCCTCCCCACCCCCACAACAACAACAACAAAAAACCCAGACTCATTAGGATTAAAAACTGAACAAAAAAATCCTTGGAATAGAATCTTAATTGGGGAGGTGGGAGGTGGGGGATCAACCCTTACAACAAAATTTAGAGAAAATTAACTAAAATAAACTCTTAGTAATAAATAAGATTTGAGTCAATCTCAATGTTGAGAGTATGTTTTTTATTTTAAAAACCCACTTGATACATTTAGTATTCTTATAACTATTCAAAGATATATCAAGTAGCAAAACAGTTTTTGTGCAATAGACAGGTGAAACACTATACCAAAATGAGTTAGCTAAAGTTACCAAATACACAGATCAGGTATGGAGAATGCAGTAGTGCACCTGAACAGAGGGGTGTGAACGTGAGCAGAGCCTCCCTTCAGGCCTTGCATTACTTCAAGACTAAGCTTTTCAAATAAGGAGTCATCAAAATAATGCACACAAAAGAAGTCTCCTCGAAAATATTCCAAGTCACTGGCTAACTCAAATGTACAACTCATTATCACATTACATAAAAACTAAAGAAACCACCCAAAAATCTAAGGTGAAAACATGTCTAATGTTGATCTATAAGAACTTCTGAAGGACACTTTAATAAGTGCAAAGGAATACAACTCTCATTACGTGCATGAATTCAGAAGAAAAAAAGACAGGTTAAAAAAAAATCCCTGAAGACTACAGAAACTTCAAGGAATAGGACAGATTGAAGTTCAAGAACTGACAGCATTACAGGCGTGAAGCAGAGGAACTCCACAGAAGTCCTCAAATTCTGCAGGTTATCTTTCTTATAAGAGCAAAGAAACCACAGCATTTGCTATACCCTTACATTTTTGCCCTTTAAAATGAAGTCTTCTTAGAAACGTGCTTGAAAGTTCTCTACAAACTCAAAGGGTACATTTAACTCCATTAGGCACTCTCACTGGCAGATGGAAGGATGACGTCGAGCCTGTTCTTGGGAGTTAAAGAGATGCTCCATAGTAAGGGGGAACATCTTGTGGACTGTCAGATGGCCAGCCACTCTTCCTTTTCATTATCCTGGCACCTCAAACTACGGCGACAGCAAAAAAGGCCAGTGGCGATCAGGATAGCACCAAACTAACTGTAAGGAAGGGATGATGGAAGAAAGTCTCCCAGAGTATCTCTTGAGAAAGGTCTAGTCCCCAACTGAGTGAAGAATTCGTAGAGCTTTTTAAACGGAAATCTCCAAATACGTTTAAAGCATAAAAAGGCAAAAACACACAAATACTAAACCTAATTAATGCACACTTCAAACATGTTAGATCAACTCATGTTTATAGTTCATGATTGGGACTCTTTCAATTTCTTATCTTGATTTCCGAGTACCTAACTCCACAAAATCAGTTATCTCTCTTCCCCCCCACCCCAACGAGAAAGTGACTACAAACTGCGGAGAAAATACCTCACTCTCTCCCAACCTGAAAACCCAGAGTTTCAGACATTTTGGTCTCAAACCAAAGAATGGAAGATATAAAATGAACTGCGCTCCATATTGATTCTTAAAGCAAATAAAAAAGAAAAAGGGGGGGAAAAAAAAGAAAAAAAAAGCTAGGAATGGTACGTGAAAGAACTCAAACTAAATTTCAGGTTTGACATTAAACCTCACGTCAAACCTGAAATCCTGGATCACATTCATACAAATAAATAAAACAAAGGTTTTTTTTTTTACACCCTCATCCTCAACAGACAAATCTTGTGCAAAGAAAACCTTGAAAAGGAAGAGTGGAAAGTAGTGGACACAGAGTAAGAGAAACCAAGGAGAAAAGATTCGCAATTCCTCATTTACCAACAACGACAAAATTAAAAGTAAAATTGCATTAAAAACCCTTACACACCAATGCACTGGCATTTCCCAAATTAAACTGCATGGGAGCAACAATAAAGGCCATTTCTATAGCACCACTAAAGAGCTCCAATTCCAGAACACACATCGATATGACATAATGTTGCAACGAATGTATTAGGAAGCAAAGAAAATGGTTGGGCTACTGGACGTCTTCGACCAGCTCATTCAAACACCTTTAAAATTGCTCGAGAGAGAACTAGGAAGAGAGAGAAAGGAAGAAAATATGGAAGAAGAGAGGTGCACGGAGCAGAAAAGATTAAAGGGGATGCGGAGGGCGAGGGCTCCCGAGACTAACCTGTGCCATCGCTGGCCGACGCCGAGAGGGCCGGAGAGGAGAGTTTAGGCCGCTTGGCTGAAGGCGGCCCCGGTTCCACCACATTCTCGGCCATTTTTAATTCTTTCGGAGATACAGGCGAGGAAAACGAGAATCCCCGGGAAATCTCTTCTTCAGATGGGGTCCCCGCCCCGCTCTGTGGGGTGGGCTTGGGGGGCTCCGCCGGCCCCCGAGGGGGGTGGGGGAAGTTCCCTTTTCTCGCCGCCGGGTCGCGGTGACTGGAGGGATGCGGACTCGATAGAAAGGTAGGGGCAAGTGCGAGGGGCCGGGCCTGGGCCCAGGCCCAGAGAAGGGCACAGAAACGCCGAGCCGCCGAGCGGGTCCGCCGCGGCGAATTCCCGAGAACTCGCAGCTCTAGCGGCGCAGTCCCCGGCCCGCCGCGGCCGGTCCCTGCCGAGCCGAGGTCTCTCGGAGCTCCGCCGCCGCCATCAGCCTCTTCCTCCTCGGCGCTGTCCTCCTCCTTCTCATCGCCACAAGGAGGCGGGGGCGAAAAGGGGGGAGAGGAGGAGGCGACGAGACACACTCACCTCCTCCCGGTGCCCCCTCCCGGACCTGCGCCCCCACCCTCCGAGCCCTCCTCCTGCCGCCGCACCGGCCCCTAATGGCCACAGAGAGCTCGCCCGAGCCGAGAGCCAGGCTGGCGCCGCCGACTCACATCGCGCGGCGGACGCGCGGCGAGGACGCCGGGCGCGGAGCTCGCCAGCCCAGAGGGCCGAGTCGAAGAGCGCCGCCCAGCCGGCCGAGGCCCAGCTACGGCGGGTGGCGCAGGCAGCCGCCCCTCGCTCCGCGTCTCCTCCTTCGCCCTCCTCTCCCGCGGAAAATAAATACGGCCGCCGCTCCGGCCCCCACCCCCGGCGGCCAGGTGCGGGGAGCACCCGCCCCCCGGGGCTCCGCTCGGGGCCGCCCTCGGCGGCGGGCGAAGGCGCCGCGGGGCGCGGGGTTATGTAATGGTCCCCCCTAGGCGTCGACGCCGGCCGGGCTCCCGGGCCGCGCTGGGGGTGTGTGCGGGCTGGAGGGGGCTGGGGGTCGGTCGCTTCGGCCCGTACGCCCCGGGCCCCCTGCTACTGTCTCGGCCCCTGCCGCCTCTCTCCGGCTCGGCTCCCCTCCGCACTCTCGCTCCCGCGGTTCGTACTCTGCCCGGCGTCCCGCTTGCCCACTCTCGCCCTCTCCCTCGCTCCCCCCCAGCCTAGCACACAAACAAGATGGCGGCTGTTGTTTCTTCCCTCTGCCGAATCCTCCTTACGGGCTAGCGGTAGCAGCGGCGGCCGGAAATGAGCCAAGGGGGGGTGAAAAAAGGGGAGGGGTTGGGCCTCCGGAGGCAGGCGGCGAGGGGCGGGGCCTGGCCCGAGCCGCTCACACAATGGGGGAAGCGGGCCCGGGGGCGGGGCCAATTTCAATCACGGGATCCGCCCAAGGCCCTAACGCGGTTGGTGCTTCCGCAAACTCCCCCGGAGTCACCGGGTGGCTCCCTTTAAAGGGGAGGACGCGGGGGGGGGGTGTCGGAGAGGACTCGGGACCTATTTTCAGTCGGTGGACACTTACGGGGAAGGTCCCCGGGCTGGGTCTCCGCGTCGGGGGCCGGTGCATCCGGGCGCCGCGGCGGGGAAGGCGCCCAGTCTCCGCGCAGGTGGCGGAAAAGGAGCGCTGCGCGGCTGGCCCCGCGCCCGGGCCCGTGGGCGGCGGGCCTTTCGAACCCCGGTTGAGTCCGTCAGTCCGGGGGTACCCCGGCGCCCGGTGTTCCGGGCCAGAGACCTAGTGCGTCCCCTCCTTCCCGTCCATCGCCTTCCCGAAGAAAACGGTTCTCGTCCCCTAATCACACCGATTTCGAGTTGTTTACTTTTTCTCTGAATTTCACCATTTTTTGTTGACAGGGAGCATGTATTATTTCGGTAACCAGACGACAAAAGTCGCAGCAGCGGGACGACGCGTTAGGACCGGACCTAGATTCGCTCCGTGCCCACCGCGTGCCCCCCGGTCCCCGCCAGACGCCGCGGGGCCGGGGCCTCCGGCTGCTGCTCTGAACTGCGGGGCCCGAGGGCGCTGGGGGACCCTGCCCCCCCCCCCCAGCTTCATAAAAGACCAGGTTTGCGCAGGGCCTCGGAGACGGGGACACCGCGGGGAAGCGCGACGATGCGCGGGGCTGCGGGTGATGGACGCGCGGGGGGGGGGGGGGGCGGCGCGGGGCGCGGGGGGCCGGCCGCGCCCCCACCGCCCTCCCCGGGAGGATCCGCTTGGCCTCGGGGAGCGGGTAGTGCTCCCCAAGGAACCCCCCCAAACCGGCCCGCGCGGAGAGAGTTTAGGAGCTTTTCAGCTTATTTAAAATACGTTCCCCAGTTGGCGTTGGCTAATTGTCGAGCTCACGTCCGTTTTTGTTGGTATTTGCTTTTTAAATGAACGACGGGAATGAATAAGAACCTAGGGGCGGAAGCTTCAAGCAGCCCAGGTTGCCGACGAGGGTGCGCGATGTCGTGTGACGGGCAGGCCTCGTTCACCCCAACTGCAGCCGCGGGTCCCCGCTCCCGGTGCGCAGGGCCGCGGGCGAGACCGGCCCTCCGTCGCCTTCTCACGGTTCCCACCCGCATTCGCAGCACACGGGACAGAGCACAGGCAGGTGGACAGCACCTGGAAGCAGGGCTGCGCGATTTCCTTGCGGGAGGGTGCTCACCTGGCTTTGAAGTGTCTGACCTTTCAAAAACGTTTGCCTCGTTGTTTTTTTGCAGAGGATCCACCTTGAGTCTCATCAGCATTGGAACATGCCGGGCAAAGCTTAGCTGAAAGCACTGTGGGACCAGGCTCGGGACGCCCATCAAAGAGCAAAGGAAGGCCTCTCCAGTCCCACCTGCACAGAAGGAAAAGCTCTGCAGCACACGGGAATTCTGCTCCATCCTAGGATGCCCTTCTCTGGGTCTTTACCTGGGACCCCAAAGTCAGCCGTGGAGAAAACAGAATCACACTAATGCAATCAAGATGAGACTTCAGATGGATTCAAGGAAGCAGAATGGAACAGCCAGCCTGGATTACATGTAACCTAATCAAATGAAAGTGTAATCAGTTGTGCAGTGCTATGTGCAGATTAAAAGTGCCTTCATGAAGAAGGAACCGTCTGCCAGGGGCAGGGGTTGGGGAGGGTGGGAGAGGAGCACCCATCAGGCAACAGAGGCTGTCAGATAAGAGCAGAGGCACTGAAGTCAGCTGGGACCGGGTTTAAATCCTGGTTCTGTCACTCAGGGCAGGCTCCTCGTCTATGAAAGGAGTTTCTTGAGTAGGCCTACTTTATTGTAGCAAAGAGCAAACATGGTAGTTTATGAATAATGCTCACCTCAGTGCCGGGCACATAGTAAGCACTCAGTACCCCTTAGGTGTTCCTAGTCCCTCATTCTAAAAGGGAAAGGATCTCACCTAACTCAGAGAGTGGCTAGGAGGGTGAAAACACGATTGCTGCGCGCGAGGTGTTTAGCAGTACCCAGAGCCTGGCTAATGTTCCCTGGCTACCACGTTGGCTTCCCCGCGGGCAGAAGGAAATGTCTCACAGGATCATCCAACTTCCTTTAAGACAGTCTCTGTTCACCTTGAAACCTTCTGATGATGAATCCAGCTCTCTGGGTGCCCTGATTGCCAAAAAGGAGACCCCTAGATGGTGGGCATAAAATAGCAGGAGAAAGGTATAACCTCAGGATAAATTCATCAGTTGCATCTGGTCAAGATGCTACCCATATGATCCACAGGCACCGTGGCCTCAGCTCATCCGTACCCCTGTCTCCAGGACCTACACCTTTCTTGTGTGTGGCCCTTACCCCTATGCACGATCCCCCTGGTGGGAACCTGGATGCCTTCCATGAGTCCACACTCCCAATCATCAAGTCCGATGGATGCTGCTTCCTGAATTACATTCCAAATCAAATGGGTGTTGAAACATGTGCAAGTATTGCCTCTTAGCAACACCAAAAAAGGGCGCTCTCATAGGTGTGGCCTCAACCAAGTTTTTCCAAAATACTTGTCATCAAGGGAAGAATGGTTCAGGAACTTGGGATGCTGCTGCAAATGTGAGTGTGCTCAGGGTTGTGAAAGTGGCTGCACATCTTTTATAAGGAATTATCCATCTAGATACTGTTCTACTGCCAGCATTTGTAAGAATACATTTTTATTTATATCCCACCTTTAATAAAATCTGCTCTTGAGCCCTGGCCAGAGCATCATTCTGATACACTGAGGTTGCAGGTTCAATCCCCAGGCAGGGCACATACAAGAATCAACCAATGAATACATAAATAAGTGGAGCAACAAATTGATGTTTCTCTCTCTCCCCCCCTTCCTCTCTCTCCCAAGTCAATTTTAAATAATCTGTTCTTGAAAAAAATCTAATAGCCAATATTAGGGAGGACATGGAGAACTGGTGTTTTCATACACTGTTACTGGTAATAAGGCATGGTACAAACCTTTAGGTTCATACCAAAGGTTTAGAGACTTTGAAAACCCCAGTATGTCTGGGATGTATTCTACAAACGTGTAGAGGTACACAAGTAGTCTTCCTTTATCTGAGGGTTCACTTTCAGTAGTTTCACTTTCCATGGTTTCAGTAACCCGCGGTCAACCATGGTCCAAAAGCACTATGTGGAAAATTCCAGAAATAAGCAATTCATAAGTTTTAAATTGCCTGCCATTCTGAGTAGCATGATGGAATCTCACTCTGTCCCGCTCTGTCCTGCCTGGGATGTGAATCCTGCCTTTGTTCAGCATCTCCACACTGTATATGCGTAGCTGTTTCAGTTATTAAATCGACTGTCGAGATACCACAGTGCTTGTGTTCAAGTCACCCTTATTTTACTTAATAATGGCCCCAAAGTGCAAGGCCCAAAGTGATGCTGGCAATTCAGATATGCCAAACAGAAGCCATAACATGTACTTAACATGTATATGTAGGGCTTGGTAGTATCCCAGGTTTCAGGCATCCACTGAGGGTCTTGGAACGCATGCCCCGCAGGTAAGGGGGGACTGACTGCTGTATATAAAAATGTTCCCTGCAGCATTGTAGTGGCCTCTGCCCCACCCAAGAAAAAAAGAAACCAACAGCCATCTTTAGGTGGATTGTTTAAAAAAACACTATGGATATGATTCCGTTTATATGAAGTACTTAGAGTAGTCAAATTCAAAGATACAGAAAGTAGGATGGTGGTTGTCAGGGCTGACAAGGATGGGAACTTACTGTTTAATGGGGACAGAGTTTCAGTTTGGAAGGATGAGAAACTTCTCGAGATGGTTGTACAGCAATGTGAGTGTACTTAATGCCACTAAACTGCACTTAAAAATGGATATGATACATTTTACGTTACATGTATTTTACCACAATTTATTTAAAAATTTTAATGGTCCAAATGTTAACTTTTATGTTATATATATTTTACCACAGTAAACAACAAAACAATGACTACCCCCTAGGCTTACAATGAGGGGATATTATGCAGTCACTTAAAAATGAGTAGTTACATGTGTCCTACCATAGAGAGAGGCCCCTGTATTGCTAAGGTCAAAAAGAAAAGTGTAGCACAGCAGGTATCGAGTGGCTCTATCTTTATAAACGTAGTAAATATTAGTAATGAGCTAGAAGCTGAGAGAATATGCGCCAAACTGTTAACAGTGTTGGGGTAAGAAAGTGTTACTAGGAGCTTTCATTCTACATAATACATTTTTTGTGGTGTGTGAAATCAGAACCAAAAAGCATTAAAAAAAAAACCCAATGAAAAACCTTCAGTTGTTCCTCTTCGCTGTTAGGATAAAAGTTCATGTGCGAGAGGTGGCCACTGCCCACCTGCATCGTTCCGCTCATCCTCTCTCCGCACCCCGAGTGTAGCATGTGCCCTGATTTCCCTGCCTGTGGGACGTTCACGCATACACCCCTTCAGTCTGAAACACTCTCCACCCCCACCCCTTTGACCCCCCTAATTCCAGCACCCTTCAGGCCTCAGCCTACACCTCCCTCTTTCTGTAAAGCCCTCCCCAGTCCCCCCTGACCTCTGGTTATGCACTCCGGTGCCCTCCCCTGACAATGGCCCGCCCTTCCGAATGGCCCGCACTTCCCACTGTGTTAGAGTCCTTGCCGGCCTGTCCCTGTAACAGCCCAAAGGGAGACCACGTTGTCCATCTCTCTACCCTGGCTCCTAACTCAGGACCTGATGCATAGTAGGAGCTCGGCTCAACCTTCTTGAACAAATGAATGGAGAGCGTTGCTTCGTGAGCCTGGCCTGGCTGGGTGGATCTGTTCTACTGCAGCAACAAGGGCTTTCTGGGCCTGTCCATCAAGGTGCCAGCCAGTCAGTCTCCCTTCTCCTGGAATCTTGAACGTCTTGACTCAGAGTCTTTCTAATTACAGCAGAAAGAATGTTTGTATTCACTAATGACCTGGGAAAGTGGGGCTCTCAAGCAAGTAAAATGATCTTCATGAGACCCCAAGCTTGAGCTCAGGTCTCACACCACCACATGCAGGCCTCTTTCCACTGAACTCTTCCGGCAGGAAGCAGGTCTTATTCTTCCACATGTCTCTGGTCCTAGTACAGGAGCTGCCACAGAATTCATAGCCAATGAGTGTTTGTTGACTGACTGAATGAATGAATGAATGAATGTCTGCACATAAACACACACATACAATATCTTTTCTATAAAATTAGCGTAAGTGCCAATGCCACCAAAGCAGCCACAGAACACATAACTTTCTGTGTCTGTAGGCATGGTGTCCCACCACCAGGAATGAAGTGGACTAGCAGAGCCTAAGGAACTTGCACTCTCTATACCCCGAACCAATCTTTACTGAGCGTCTTCCCTGTGCCCAGCACTTTGCTGGGTTCTGTGGATTCCGAGACGGACGAGACACTATTCCTGTCCTCTGGGCACATCATCTAGTTGGAGAGAAACTCATAGAAATAAATAGTTGCCGGACAGAGTGATGGAGGCTCTCTCAAGGCAAGTAAGGATAATTTGTGAAAGCACCTGTCACATTGGCGCCTAGATACTGCTCACCAAGCCTGGAGCACTTGCTAATGAGAGTGCCCAGGTAGGAGAGGACAGGGGGGCCCGGCCAGGCACAAAGGACCATGTGCGACATGCTGGGAAGCTGAGGCTGAGACCTAGGTCTTGCTTTTGTTTGAAATTTGTGGTTATTTGATCTATAAATCTGCACATCGGTACAGTAATTCAGTGGACTATTAAAATATGTTAGTAGTATTGTAAATAAAAATTCTGATTGACTTTAAAATAATAAAATCATGACTTCAAATTTGGTCCTTTGTATTTTAAAAGCATACTCCAAAGGATGGCAAAAGAGACAGATATGCAAATAAGATTTTCAATGCCTTGTACCCCTACACTGATGGTAACTATCACCACAATGTGTGGGCCTATCAGACTGTGACTCTACCTAAAGGATCTCAAAATAGCTCTGCTCTGCTCTCTGCGGCAGGCAACCGTCTGCTCTATTGGGCAGTCGCTCATTCTTTACTATTGTTGCTATGTGACAAACTATCGGCTCAGTGTTAATCCAAGCCTGCCAGAGGAGGGCGGGTAGAAGGCTTTGGGGGAAGCATCTTTCCTAGAATCTAATCTAACATGTCCTGGGCATGTCCTAGGTACCCCCACAGTACCTGCCCCTGAAGATACAAACACCCAGTTCAGTTCAATGAACATTTATTGAATGGCTCCTATATGAGAGAGGCCCTATGCTGGGCTCCAGGGATGTAAAAATAAATAAATTTCACATGCTTTCTGCTCTCAGTTGGTCATTCTCTAGTAGGAGAGAGAGTCTTGTAAACAGGAAACTATAATCTAACATGCGAGATGCAATGATAGAGGCCGGGGTGCTATGTTGACACTCGAGGGGGTGCTTCAGATAAGTCCAGCTCTGGGCATGGTGATGTGCTTGTGGCACACGCATGCAGAGCTCTCCCATGGACAGCTGGACGGACAGGTTTATAAGGAAATCAGACCCAATCCTTGCCCTGGAGGGTCTTGCTATCGAGTAAAAGACATAGAAATGTAAATACAATAAACCGGCTGTAATACTCTGTGGTAAATGCTAACATGGAGGCGCACAAGGACAGGATGGCACAACTACCTTGGCCTGGAAGTATGGATGTTCCTCTAGGTCTAGGAGACAGCCTAGGAGCTGAGTCTTTTTTTTTTTTTTAGATAAGTTTTTATTGATTTCAGAGAGAGGAAGGGAGGAGAGAGAGATAGAAGCATCAATGATGAGAGTCATTGATCGGCTGCCTCCTGCACGCCCCCGACTGGGGATGGAGCCCACAACCCGGGCATGTGCCCTGACTGGGAATCGAACCATGACCTCCTGGTTCATAGGCCGATGCTCAACCATTGAGCCATGCCGGCTGGGCAGGGGCTGAGTCTTGAATGATTCAGAGTGGTTATCCTGGTCGGGAAGAGAGAGAGAGAGGGGGAGAGAGGGAGAACAGGCCTACATGAACTAACTGAATAACTCCTTGGCTCTGCAGTCCAGGCACAGGTAAAGCGAGAGTGCCCAGAGCTGGCACCGCAAATACCATGAAGCCCAGAACCTGGGCAATGGGCACCAGTCATGTGGCTTAACAGGAAATTGAACGTATGGAATCACCCAGTGACACAAGATGTTTTGGGGTGTTGGTGTGGTTAGAGGCAAACAAAGCAGCAAACCCACAGCTCCACACTCTGCCAAGCCGACATCATCCCATATCCCAGCGCTTCAGGTGCATCTCCCCGAGACACAGGGGCAGCACCTGCCTTGTCCTCCCACCTGCAGCCTCACTGCAGGGTTATTCTTTGACTCACCCTGGCATAAATCAAAGTTAGAGCAATTTCAAGTCAAGTCCAAATCAATATTCTCACCGATCCTTGAACCTCAATTACAGTCTGTGCTCTGACCCAGCACAGCTTTCCAGGTAAGGGAAACAGACTGCAAATGCCTGATGAAGTCACTGTTGCTGCAGCTAAAAGCTTGTAGGGCCCTAGCTGGTTTGGCTCAGTGGTTAGAGTGTCGGCCCACAGACTAAAGTGTCCCAGTTTCATTCCGGCCAAGGGCATGTACCTTGGTTGCAGGCTCCGTCCCTGGCCCTGGTTGGGGAGTGTGTGGGAGGCAACCAATTGATGTGCCTCTCTCACGTCGATGTTTCCCTCTCTCTCTCTTTCTCTCTCTTCCACTCTCTCTGAAAAACAATGGAAAAAATATCCTCGGGTGAGGATTTAAATAAATCCATCAACAAATCAATAAATAAAAGCACGTAGGACATTGATAAAGTCTTTTATTCATTTATCAAAAATGTATTGAATTGGCACCTCATGTGGCAAACAACGGGTCCATTTATTTAACCCAAAGAGCTCTTGCAAATGGATAAGGGAAAGAATTAGGAAAAAAAGTGGGCAAGAAAACCTCCCCAAACAATAACCACTTGTGGCTGACACCCCCTGAGGCGACTCTCAGCAGCTCCCGCCTCCTGGTACCCAGGCCTCTGCTTATCCCCTCCTATGACATGTGGGCAGAATCTGTGACGCGCCTCTAGCCAGTGGGATGTGGCAAAGGTGACCGATGCTGCTCCCAGACCTCGCCGCATCAGGTACCCTGGCACCAAGCGCGGGCAGGGCTGCCTCAGAGCGCCTCCTCGCTGGCTTGATAAAGTTAGCAGCCACATTGAGCGTGGGTGGTCTCTAGGAACTGCAGGAGGCCAGTTGACAAAAGCAACCGAAGGCTGGGACCCTCAGTCACACAGCTACAGGGAAGTGAGTCCTGTCAACCTTCTCGATGAGCCTGGAAGCAGATTCTTCCCCCTTTGAGCCTCCAGATGAAGACTCGGCCCTGTGCGCTCTCCCTCTTGGGAGCATGCCCGCTGCACCTTCCCTCAGCCCTCTTCTTTCCCTAAAAAAATAAAGTGAAAATGGCTCTGGCCGGCTTGGCTCAGTGGTTAGAGTGCTGGCCTGCGGACTGAAGGGTCTCAGGTTCAATTCTGGTCAAGGGCACATACCTTGGTTGTGGGGACGTGTGCTGGAGGCAACCAGTCGATGTTTCTCTCCCTCTCTCTCTCTCTCCCTCCCTCCTTTCCTCCCTCCCTTCCACTCTCTAAAAAAAGCAATGGAAAAAATATCCTTGGGGGGAGGATTAAAAAAATAAAAATTTAAAAAATAATAATAATAAATAAATAAATAAAAATGCAGCCCAATCAACACTGATTACAAACCTGGGAGACGCTGAGCTGAAGACCCAGCTAATCTACGTGGACTCCTGACCCGCATAAACTGTGAGAAAAGAAATGTGTGAATTGTTTGAAGCCACTGAATTTGTGGTAACTTACTGAGTAGCAATAGAAAACTAATACAACAGATCAGGAAAGAAAATACAAATGGGACTTCTTTTTAAAAAATGCAAATGTATTGCCCTAGCCGGTTTGGTTCAGTGGTTAGAGCGTCAGCCTGCGGATTGAAGGGTCCCAGGTTCAATTCCGGCCAAGGGCGTGTGCCCTTGGCTGCGGGCTGGCTCCGGGGCGCATGCAGGACGCAGCCAACCAACATCAATGCTTCTCTATTTCTCTCTCTCTCTGCCACTCTCTCTGTAAAGCAAAGGAAAAAATATCCTCAGGTGAAGATTAACAATAATAATAAAAATTAAAAATTTTTTAAAAAGCAAATGTGTCTTTAAGTAGGTAACATATTAACGTGGTTCAACACTTTAAAAGGTACATTTTTCCTCCTACCCTTGTCCCCCAGCCCCCCAGTGAACCAGCCCAGTGAGACTCTTTGTTACCAATTTCTTGCATATGCTTCCAGAGCTAATCAGTGCATATTTGAGCAAACAAGTTTATATTTCTTTATAGGTTCCTTAACTTTTAAAAATGTAAATATTATATATATGCTGTTCTGAACCTTTTTATTATTATTATTTTAATTGTAAAATACATCATACACACAGAGGAGTGTATGAAACATATACGTGCAGTTTAAAGACAAAGCCAACACTTGTGTAACCCTCACCCAGGTCATGAAATAAAATAGAGCCAGCGTCTTAGCAGCTCCGGCCTGGCTGTGTAGCCTCTTACCATACTTGCTTCTCTGAAGACGTGGCCACCACCACACCGACTTCAGCCATGATCACTCCCTTGCCTTTTTAATATAGCTCTTCCTCCGATATATGCATCCTCAGATGCTATACAGTAGTTTAGTTTCACCCATTTTTGGCCTTTACCTAAAGGGAATCATACTCCTCTTTTATGACTTCCTAATTTAGCTCAACATTTTTATGCAAATCAGCCATGTTGAAGCATGAAATTGTAATTGGCTCGTTCTCTCGTTGTCTGGTTTTCCACTGTGCTAATAAACCACGATTTCCCCCCACTCTAATGTAGATGGGTATTTAAGGTTTTCCAGTTTTGTTCTATTAGAAGCAGTCCTGCTCTGAACATTCATTTACATAACTCCTGGTGCACACGGGCAAGGCTTTCTCAAGCAGCCTAGGTCCTAGGAGTGGAATTTCTGGGGTACAGGCCGTTCATACCTTCCGTTTTCCTGAGCGGTTGACCCATTTACACTCCGCCAGCAGTGTACGAGCGTTTCTACTGCTCCACGTCATCGCCACCACTTGGTATTGTCAGATTTCTTCATTTTAACCACTCTCGTGGGTGTGCAGTGCTGTCTTAGTGGGATTTTAATTTGTATTTCTCTTAATGTCCCTCTGGATTTCTTCTTTTATGAAGTGCCAGTTCAAGTTTTTGTTCAATTTTTCATTGGTTTGTTTGTCTTTGTCTGATTAATATAATTTGTAATTTCCCACTTTGTTATTTGTCCAGCTTGCAAGTGGATCTTAAGTATGATAAGATGCTCACCTTCGATTATAAAAGAGATGGCAAAACTATGATGGCATTCTTTATTCTTTGTGTCAGTATCAGATTGGCCAGAGATCATGAAGCTTGATAACATGGTGCCGGCAAGCATGTAAAGAGTGTATAGTAGTGCATTGCAGACCAGGGTGTAAATTGGTGGACTTGCACGGAGACCGGTTTGGCATATCTAACACACTACGAAATACAGGTACAGTTTGACTCAGCCTCATTTCTAAGAATTTATCCTGTGGATACATTCACTTGTATGTGAAGTAACATGTTCAGGGATGCTCAGGGTAACATTGTTGATAATAGCAAAATGTCAGAAACTTAAATACCCAGTGGCTGAGGACTTCTTAAATAATTTATGATACATATTTACGAAGGAAGACTAATGCAGATTTAAAAAAAACATTTCATATAGGCTGAAAAGGAATATCTTCCAAGATACATTGTTAAATGAGAAAATGGCCAGGTGCAGAATACTACCTATAAGCTGCTACCACTCCCACAGTGTATGTGCTATATGCTTGTATTTGCATAGAATACCTTGGAAGGATCCTTGGTTGGAGAATCAGGGTGGAGAGAGACTTATTTTTGCACCTTTTGGATTTTCTACTAGGTGCATGTATTACCTATTAAAAATAAAATAAAAATAAATAAATTTAAAATGTATTTTAAACGGGGTGAAGGAGAGAGAGGATCCATCATGGGCCAGGCCTTTGCTAGATACTAGAGGTACCTACGGTGGCTAAATACTAAACAATACTTTGTCCCATGGAGCTGCCAGTCTAGTGCTGGAAGGTAGCCGCTGGAACCGTCACTGTGGTGATATGCGACAAGTGCTCCAACAGGGGCCATTGAGGCACTTTGGAGGAAAGCGGCCCAAAGCAGAACATCTAACAGTCTTGGAGGTGGACAGGCAGCCTGCCGTTTACGAGGGGAGCAGGAAGAAGAGGGAGCCAGCATGCGGGGGGGCTCACAGGCCAGAGGCCCCAGCAGAGGAAACAGCATTTGTTGAGGGAGAGCAGACTTCTCTCCATTTGAGGAACTGAAAGTTCAGCTCAACCGGAAGCTGACATGAGCTGAGTTGGTTTCCAGAAAAAGCCACACTAGAAATATGGAGAAAAAAAAAGATTGAAAAGGGGCAAGAGTGGAGTAAAGAAGACTGGTTCAGAAGCTTCTACAGTCACCAGACAACAGAGGACAAGAGGCTGGATCAGGCAGGTGGAAGTGGGGACAGAAAGGATGGGACAGATTTAAGAGAGAGAGAGAATGTAGAATCTACAGGCTTAGTGGTGGGATGATGGGGTGAAGGAGAGAGAGGATCATTATAATAATAAAGGCTAAGATTTGGCAAGGATTTGCCCAGAACTTGGCTTGAGTCTATCATTCAGTCCTCTCAGACCTGGGGAGCGAGGTACTGCCGTCAAGAGTCTACAGATTTAGTCCAAGAAGGTTTAGGAACTTGCTTGAGGTCGCGTAGGTAATATGCGGCCCAGGCAGCATTTGAAGCTATTTATCTGGCTGCCAAGTTCATGCTCTTAACCCATTTCTTTTCTTTTTTATTTTTAATATGGTTTATTTAATTGATTTCAGAGAGAGGAAGGGAGAGGGAGAGAGAGAGAAACATCAATGATGAGAGAGTCATTGATCGGCTGCCTCCTGCATGCTCCCTACTGGGGATCGAGCCCTCAACCAGGGCATGTGCTCTGACCGGGAAGAGAACCATGACCTCCTGGTTCATAGGTCGATGCTCAACCACTGAGCCACGCCGGCCAGGCTGAAGAGTGACCCCTAGGTGTCAGGTGTGGGGAACTGATTGGTTGATAATGCTTTTTATTGAGAGAAAACACAAGAGAGAAAAGTTCGAGGAGGAAAATGGTCATCTGTTCTTCAAGTTTCAGGTCCCTACATGGCACCCAAGTAGGTAAGTATAATGGATACTTTTATATATAAAACTAGAGAAAGTTCTGGACTGGAAATTTGGGCATCATCAGCAGAAAAAGCCTGTTGTCAAAAGGAGTGAATAAAACTAGACCGTGACCAACTGAGCAAGAGCTAAGAGGAGCCAGTGTAGTTTTTTTAGCCTGGAAATCACATGATCAAACATTGTTTATGGGAAGATAACTCTGGCAGCTAAAGGGGATGCTAGAAACTGAGATTTCCGAGGTGCTGAGACCCTCATGAAGCTCCCACAGTCAGTCACTAGCACCTTCGGCTGTCAGGCCCCTTTGCTTTCTGCTGCCTGCCCCTGACGGGCCAGATGCCGAGTTCTCCGTGAGTGTGACAGAGTGACAGGAAATGGCAGGAGGAATCCGAGGAACAGTGGTGCAGAACTAGCAGGGAGAGACAGCAGGGTTAGAGCCCGAGGCCCAGGAGGTGAGGGAGCCAGGGACAGAGCCCAGGCCCAGGAGGTGAGGGAGACAGGGACAGAGCCCGAGGCCCAGGAGGTGAGGGAGCCAGGGACAGAGCCCAGGCCCAGGAGGTGAGGGAGACAGGGACAGAGCCCAGGCCCAGGAGGTGAGGGAGCCAGGGAGCCTCTCCGCTCGGTGGTTGCTGGGACACAGCCGGGCTGGCCAGGTGCCCGTGAACACGAGCGGCCAGAGGAAGTGGGCTGAGCGTGGATGCTGAGGGGCTTTGCCTGCCGTGGAAGGGGGAGCAAAAGGCCAAGGAGACAAGGTAAGGAGGGGGTGTGAAGGGCAAGGGCACTCAGGACAGTCTAGGGTTAAAGAAGCAAAGAAGGCCAGACACAGGGTTAGACTGCCACAAACTAGCTCCAATATCAGTAACATACCACTATCCCCGTTTAGAGCATCGGAATAATCAGTGACTAGCTTCTAAGAATGCTGGTAAGAATTAGGAATGGAAAACCTCAAAACAAATAAAATAAGGATTTGTTTCTGTCTGTAGTAAAAGTCCAGAGGTAGGAGGCCCAGGGCTGGTGCGAGGGGCTTGAGCTGGTTTCAGGGCCCAGCCTCCTCCCACCCCGGGCCTGCCGTGGGCGTCTCTCCCTGGGCTACCTCTGCTCTGGGGTCCAGCGGCCGGCAGCCAGGAGGGGAGGCGGCAGGAGGCCCGGCCCGGCCGCCCCGGGAGGGCTGTCCCCAGGGCTGCACCTGCCCTTACACCCATGGGCCAGGACCTAGCCACACGGCCACACGGTGCTGCAAGGCAGCCTTGGAAATACGGATTTCATTCTGAGTGGCCGTGTGCACACCTACATTTTACAGACCAAGTGTAGAACATATATTAGAGAGTGAATAATTTTCTCTGCCACACTCCACCCATATATCTATGTAGATGAAAGATGACATCCCAACTTGCATGGGATAGTCATGGTTTACACTGTTATCCCACATAATTATTAACAGCTTTCCTTTTACTCAAAAGTGTAAAAAAGGAAAAACATTTGGTGGTTCCTCAAAAAGTTAAACATGGAATTACCGTATGATCCAACAATTCTACTTCTAGGTGTATACCAAAAAGAACTGAAAGCAGGGGCTCAAATAAATAATGCTATTAAAATGAACATGCATGCATACCTATATTAACATGTGAATCAATAATAATAAAAATAAAGTTTTCAAAAAGTGCCCTAGTTTAGATGATGAATTAAATGGTCGTCATATATAGAATATATATATATACTCCCACATATAAAATACACTCAACTGCTCCCCAGTGGGGAAACCCTCAAATCCCACTGTGTACAGCTCAAAGTCTATAACCTAAAAACCTGTAACTATCCATCAGGCCCAGATGTAGGTGCAACCTATAGACTAAAAGACAAACTATCTTTAAATATATACCAACAGAGTCGGAACAAGAAAATCGCAATAGAAAGGCCCTTCTGAAAATGAGAGGATATGAAACTCACAGCAGATGCTTGACCCCTGCAGTGGGTAGCGTCCTCTGAGCAGGACTGGGGTGGATTCTCTCCTCTGGTACAACCAGTTTCTCAGGGCTCCTGCCTGACAGCCCCTAGCTCTGCCCTCTGGCAGGTTCTCCTTTTTCCATTGTCCCCCAAGGCCACAGGAGAGGCGGGCATTGGGGAGCTGGCCTATGGGGGCTGCAGTCTTCAGAATCTGCTTCCTGCTGGTGAAGGTCTTGGAGCCTGGGAATGGCTTCAGGGGTTGAGTCATCACAGATTTTTGCAGGCTAACCTGGTGGTTTCTCTGGTAATATAATTCTTTCAAACACTTAGCAGGCTTCCAGACTATTTGCTTCATGTGCAAATGACCACGGCCAAGGATCTCACTTAGGTATAACTTTGCGGCTCGGATACTTCGATCTCCTACAAATGAGCCTCCGCTGAGCCTAGTGGCAGTCACCTCCAGTCCCTCTGGAACAGGGGTGGGAAAGCAGCATCCTTAAGCCCACTTTGCCTTCAAGGCCTCTGGGGAAAGTTAGTCTAATCTCTTGCTACTGTTCCCAAGCCACTTCTTATAACTGGTTAAGTGTGAAAGACCAAAGCACATGACTTCTTTCAGCCCTGAAAGTGTCCACGTTACGGGACTCCTGGACAATTGGGACCGCGGACCACCAGCAGAGCACAGATACACTCTTCCCATCCCTGCTGAGGACGGGGGCGCTTCCGTCTGCACCCTGCTCCCCTCGGACTCTGCAGAGCAGCGAACAGTACCCAACACACGCGAAGACTGCTTTGCCCTGCCAGTTCTTCAGTATCCCTGCCTTGCTGGGAACTTGCCTTCCAAGGACCCCTGGCGCTTGTGACCATGAGTGTGTTGTGAAATCCAGTGGGTAATAACCAACTTTTTTTTTTTTTTTTAAAGATGTTGAGTAGAATAGAACATATCAGATGCATGCGGTCCAGGGCTCTGCCCACCAAATTCCCTGCTCAGGCTGCCTCTAGGGCCCTGGCCCACCCTCCGCTGCCTCAGGCACCAACACAGTATCTGCAGTCCAGACGAAAGTTTGGACAAAGATGAAGAAAGCAGGAGAAGGCTGTACCAACAATCTCTTATTTCCTGCTCCCCAAAGCTGCCACATAACACTTCTACCTGCATCCCACAGGCCAGAGCTTAGACACATGGCCACATCTGGTGCAAGGAGGGTGAGAGATGTTATTTTTATTCTGGGTAACTGTGTGCTCATCTAAAAGTTATATTACAATGTGAAAAACGGAGAGAGGATGCTAATTATAAGGCAACTAATGGTGTGTGTGTGTGTGTGTGAAGATTTGAAAAAATCTTAAATTCAAGGCATCATGGGTGGTAACCAGATATTTCTTTCTATAATCTCAGTGCTCTTCTCACCTAGAAAAAAGTAGACATTATGTTCTTGGTCTGCCTTTGACCCAGTCCCACTTGTAGTCTCCAACCAGCAGATATACTGCTCAAATTTAAATGTGGAGTCAAGATTCCCAGGTTCAAATCCAGGCTACACCACTTATGAACTGTGTGACTTTGGTTGATAAGTTGTCTTAACTTAGTATCAGTTTTCTTGGCTGTAAAACGATGGATACCAATAGTACCTACAACAGAGTATTTTTATGAGGACAAGATATGAATTTTCATGTAAGGAAGAGAGTTTCAGGCACATGATAAGCTTTTAATAAATAATAATTCTAATTTATTATTCAATAGTTCCTTGCTGTCCAAAGGCTGAACTTCTCAGCAATGAGAGTCTTCTAGTCAGCCCCATTCCCTACCACACGGTCCTTTATTTATTTTCTAACAACATCATTTTCCAATTAAAAAGTAATACAACACAACAATTCCACTTCTAGGAATCTATCTTAAAGAGACTCCCATGCTGGCATTGTTTGTATTAAAACTGGAAAACAACCAACTAAAAGTTATAGGAAAGAAAGACTCTGGGATCCTCTTTAAAAGACTCAGACTGCCTTGCCCTTGTCCCTGTCTTCCTGTGGGGTTCAAACATTTCACGCTTTCCAAATGTCCACCTACACTAGAATGGGTAATCAAATTGCTGCATATTTATGCAATGGAATATAAAACAGCAATGAGAGCGAATGAACTATAACTACATTCAGCAACTCAGACAAATTTCACAAACAGGGGTAATCACCCTCAAGAGAGCACCATCCAGTAATTCAATCAGAGCTTCCCCCCCCCCCCCCGCCTTGCTTTCTCCCACCTTTACGTAATCTTCGTTAGGTTCCCTCCTTAATTCCAAATGTATAAAAGAAACTGCAAAACTGTCACTTTCTGGAGCATTTGAGATCTCGCTTCCTGGCATGTTGTCAGTTTGGCTCAAATAAACTCTCATTAAAAATTAAAAAAACAAAACAAAAACAAAACAGCCCGGCCAGCATGGCTCAGTGGTTGAGCATCTACGTATGATCCAGGAGATTGCAGTTCGATTCCCGGTCAGGGCACATGCCCGGGTTGCGGGTTCGATCCCCAATAGGGGGCGTGCAGGAGGCAGCCGATCAATGACTCGCTCATCATTGATGTTTCTATCTCTCCCTCTCCCTTCCTCTCTCTGAAATCAATGAAGATGTATTTAAAACAACAATGACAAAAAAAATTCTACTCTTCTTCCTACCAGGCCTCTGCATGAGCCCTTCCTCAGCTTGGGATGTTCTTTCCCTGACAGATTCCATTTCAATAGGGTCTTCCCTAACCTGCTCTCCCAATCCAAAG
The DNA here is from genome assembly GCF_964146895.1 of Miniopterus schreibersii. Lineage (NCBI taxonomy): Eukaryota > Metazoa > Chordata > Mammalia > Chiroptera > Miniopteridae > Miniopterus > Miniopterus schreibersii. The sequence continues at coordinate 182,745,804 of NC_138102.1, read as the reverse complement.
GAGCCCCTCAGCCAATCTCTAGCACATTACTCTGTTTTATTTCTTATTATAGCACTTAAATTTATAGATTGATATTATTGATTGATTGATTGTCTATCTGTCTGTCTCTCCAACTGGAATGTAATGCCAGGAGAGTAGAGCCCTTGTCTTGTGTACATTTTTGTCCCCACTGATGAAAACCAACCCTGCTGCATAGTGGAGACTCAATAAATATTTGTTGAATAAATAACATTGGCAACACTTATGGAGGCTTTTCTGTTTTCTGGGCATTGTTCTCCATCCTTTAAGTACATTAATATATATAGAAGCCTTACAGCAATTATGTGAGGTATTTATTATTACCATGTGATTTTACAGATGAGGTATAGAAATTGTCATTTTCCTAAGGCCAAGCAGCTAATAAGTAGCAGAGCTGAATGTCAATGTTGGGAATTTGAGTTCCAGAGTCTGTGACCTTAACCCTTACAAAACATTGCCTCTTAAATGTCAAGGGCCCAAATGTATAGAATGTAGCTAGAGCAGTGCTCAGAGCGAGATTTATAACGGCAAATGCCTATTTTAGAAAAGAAGAAAGATCTCAAATCAATGATCCAAACATCTACTCTAAGAAACTAAAAAAGGCACAAATTAAATCCAAAGCAAGAAGAAGGAAGGAAATAATAAAGAATATAGCAGAAATAAATGAACTAGAGTAGAAAAACAATAGAGAAGATCAACTAAACCAAAAGTTGGTTTTTTTGAAAAGACCAACAAAAGTGATAAACTTTTAGTTAGAAAAAAGGAGGGAAGATTCAAATTACTAAAATCAGAAATGAAAGAGGGGCTATAACTATCAAACTCACAGAAACAGAAAAAGATTATAAGAGAATATTATATGAGGAGATGCCGGTCAAAGGGTACAAGCCTTCAGTTATAAGATAAATAAGTTCTAGGATCTAATGTGCAACTTTGTGATGACAATTAATAATACTGTGTTGTATACTTGAAATTTACTAAAAGAGTAGATCTTCAGTGTCCTCACCACACACGCATAGAAAAGGTAACTATGTGAGGTGATGGGTGTGTTAATGACCATGATTGTGGTGATTTCATGATGTATATCTATATCAAATCATCACTTTAAATATATATAATTTTATTTGTCATTTCTACCTCAATAAGGCTGAGAGGGAGGGCAGTGGAAAGAAGGATACTATGAACAACTGTATTCCAGCAAATTAGATAATTTAGATGAACTGGGCAAATTCTAGAAAAACACAAATATTGAAACTGACTTGTACTCGCTTCAGCAGCACGTATACTAGAATTGGAACAACAGAGGGAATATTAGCATGGCCTTTAAAAAAGCAAACAAAAAACTGACTTAAGAAGAAAATGAAACTATAAATAGGTTTATAACAAATAAAGACATCAAGGAAATGTCTGTTTAATTTAGTTAATAATTAAAAACTTCCCACAAAGGAAAGTCTAGTCCCAGATATCTTCACGGATGAATTCTACCAAACATTCTAAGAAATATTAATACTGCTCAGCCCGTGTGGCTCAGCGGTTGAGCATCAACCTAGGATCCAGGAGATCGAGGTTCGATTCCCGGTCAGAGCACATGTTCGGGTTGTGGGCTCGATCCCCAATGGGGGGGGTTGCAGGAGGCACTGATCAATGACTCTCTCATCATTGATGTTTCTTTGTCTCTCTCCCTCTCCCTTCCTCTCTCTGAAATCAATAAAAATGAATTTAAGAAAAAAGAAATATTAATACTAGTTATGGTAGGCTGAATAATGGCTTCCCAAAGATATCCATGTCTTGCCCTGGCCAGTGTGGCTCAGTGGTAAAGCATTGGCCCATGCACCAAAGGGTCGCAGGTTCAATTCCTGGTCAAGGGCACATACCTGGGTTGCAGGTTTGTTCCCCGGCCCAGTCGGGATGCATGCAGTAGGCAGCCAGAAAAAGAAAAAGATGTCTATGTCTTAATCTGAAGAACCTGTGAATGTTAATTTATAGGGCAAAAAGGATTTTGCAGATGTGATTAAGAATCTCAAAGTGGGGAGATCATCCTGGATTATCTGATGGGGCTGATGTAATGACAAAGGTCTGTATACAAGGGGTGATGACAGAGTTAGAGTTAGAATGCCATGTGAAGTAAGAAGCAGAGTCTAAGAGAGAGGCTGCTACTCAAGGAAAGGGCCATGAACAGCTTCTAGAAGCTAGAAGGGGCAAGGAATGGGGCTCTCCTGGAGCCTCCAGAAGGAATCAGCCCTGCTATACCTTGATTTTAGCCTTTTAGATTCATTTTGGATTTTCAATTTCCAGAATTGTAAAAGAATGCATTTGTGTTATTTTAAGCAACTAAGTTTGTGGTAATTTCTTACAGCAGCAATAGGAAATGAATACACCAACCTTCCACAAACCTTTCCAAAAAACAGAAGAGGGGGGGCAATTCCCAATCCTTGTATGAGGCCAGTGTTACTCTGATACCAAAAGCAGACAAAGACATTACAAGAAAAGAAAACTACAGGCCAATTTTCCATATGAATTTAAACACAAAAATTCTGAACAAAATACTAGGAAATTGAATCCAATGATATATAAGAAGAATTATATACCATGATCCAGTGGAATTTATCCCAGGAGTACAAGGTTGATCTAACATCTTGGGCAGAAAAGAGTTAACCTGTCAAGCTTGAGAACACTATCCTTAGAAATCCTGCTTGTGAGTTTGGCCCTTGGCTGGCATCTGGGAACATGGATTCCAGGACTGGTTAGAGTGGCTCACTGTGCCTACACTGTGTGAACAAACAATATGGTTTATGCTAAACCCCTAGTTTCCTTCTGGGAGTCTGGAATTTTGGTACATGCCAGGCAGAGGGTGCTTACATGACCAGCGCCTGTTGAAACCTTGGTACTATCAGACGAGCTCCCCTGGCACAACATTTCACACATGCCCTCACGACTTGTCGAAGGATCGAGGCATGGCCTCTGTTGACTCCCCGGGGAGAGCGCCCTGGGAGCTCGTGTTTGGTTTCCTCTGGACTTTGGCCTGTGCGTTGCTTCCCTTTGGTCACTTTGCTTTGTACCCTTTCACTGCAATAAAACTTAGCTGTGAGTATGACTACTTGCTGACTCCTTTGACTGCTCCTTGTGAGTCACTGATCCTGAAGGAAATCTTGGGGACCCCCCAACACACATTCAGAAATCAATTAATGTCATATGTCACATTAATAGAATAAAGGACAAAAAATGCGATCATCTCAACAGATGCGGAAAAAAGCATTTGATAAAATGCAACATCCTTTCATGATAAAAATACTCAACCAACTAAGGACAGAAGGGAGCTTGTACAGCCTGGTAAAGGGAATACGTGAGAGGCCCATTGGTAGCATCAAACTTAACGCTGAAAGGCCGAAAGACGGTTCCCTAAGATCAAGAACAAGACAAGTATGTCCGCTGCTACCACTTCTTTTTAACATTGTTTTGGAGGTTTAGCCACGGTAATCAGGCAAGAAAAAGAAATAAAAGGCACTCGGATTAGACTGGAATAAGGAAAGCTATCTCTATTTACAGATGACATGATCTTTTTTTTTTTTCTTTTTTTTTAATGCAAGGGCCTCATTTTCGACAGTGTGGCCACTTGTAAAACAATATGAATAGCCCAGAGTAACAAAAAGTTTATTCTCTCTTTTGTTGTTAATCCTCACCTAAGGATATTTTTCCCCCTTTATTTATAGAGAAAGTAGAAGGGAGAGGGAGAGGGGGGAGAGAGAGAGAGAGACATGTCAATGGGCTGCCTCCTGCACTTGCCCGGACCTGGGGCAGGGATCAAACCCCCAACCCAGGTGCATGCTCTTGACTGGGAATCAAGCCCGCAACCCTTTGGTGTGCAGGCCAATGCTCCAACCACTGAGCCACACCGGCCACGGCGACATGATCTTGCACATAGAAAAGTCTAAGGAACCCACTAAAAAACTATTAGAACTAATAAACGGGCCCAACAGGTTGCAAGATATGAGATCAATATGTGGAAATCAATTGTGTGCTAGCAACAGATATTCCAAAAATGAGCTTAAGAAAATAATTTATTACAATAGCAACAGAAGAATAAAATACTTAGCTATAGCCTTAACAAAAGATGTGTACGACTCACACAACGAAAACTATGGAACATTCTTGAAAGAAATTAAATAAAATGTAAATAAAGGGAAAGACATTATACATTCGTAGATCAGAAGACTTAACATTTCTTTCTTTTTTTAAAAAAAATATATCTTTATGGATTTTAGAGAGAGGAAGGGAGAGGGAGAGAGAGAGAAACATCAGCGTTGAGAGAGTGATTGAGCGGCTGCCTCCTGCACGCCCCCGACTGGGGATCGAGCCCACAACCTGGGCCTGTGCCCTGACCGGGAATCGAACTGCAATTTGCTGGAGCATAGGTCGATGCTCAACCGCTGAGCCACACAGGCCAGGCAGGAGACTTAACATTTTAAGATAGCATTGCACCCCGAATTAATGTACACATTCAATGCAATCACTATCAAAATCTCAGCTGACTTTTTAAAAAAAAGCTGGCAAGCTGTTCTTAATATTTAAATGAAAATGCAAGGGGCCAAGAAGAGCCGAAACAATCTTGAAAAAGAAGAGAACAGCTGGAGGACTGAAACCTTCTGATTTCAAAATGGGTGGGGTGGGGTGGAGAGTGGGTGTGGGGTGGAGGGGGTCCAGGGGGGGAAAATGGGGACATCTAATACTTTCAACAATAACTGTAAATTTAAAAAACCTGGTAGGGTACAGGCACAAAGATAGGCATATTGATCATTGAAATAGAACTGACAGTTCAAAAATAAACAGAACAGCCCTGGCTGGTGTGGCTCGGTTGGTTGGAACATTGTCCCGTATACTGATAGGTTGTAGGTTTGATTCCCAGTCAGGGCACATACCTAGGTTTCAGGTTCAATCCCTGGTCAGGGCAGGTACAGAAGGCAACCAATGAATGTTCTCTCACACAGCAATGTTTTTCTCTCTCTCCCCCCCCTTCCCCTCTCTTTAAAATCAATAAGCCTATCCTCAAGTGAGGATTAAAAATAATAATAATAATAAAAATAATAATAATAAATAAACGAACCATTTATGCTTAATTGATTTTCAAGGACGGTGCCAAGATATTCAATGAGGGAAAGAATAATCTTTTAAGAAATGGTGCAGAGCCCATAGGATATGCACATGCAAATAATGAAGCTGTACCCCTGCCTCATACCATACACAAAAATCAACTCAAAATGGATCATAAACTTAAATTCTCAGAAGAAAATATGAGAATAGATCTTCATAATTGAGCTAGGAAATAGTTTCTTAGCTATAACATCCAAAGCACAAACAACCAAAGAAAAGTGGACCAATTGGGTCTCATCAAAAATGTAAAACTTTTGTGCTTCAAAGGACACTATCAAGAAAGTGATTTTTAAAAAAGTGAAAAGATATCCTACAGATATATTTGCAAATTATGTATTCATAGTATATAAAGAATATTTACAACTCAATAATAAAAAGACAACTCTTTTTTAAATGAGCAAAGGATTCAAGTAGCTATTTCTCTAAAAAAGATGTACAAATCAACAATAAGGATGTGAAAACACTCTCAATGTCATTAGCCATTAGGGAATTGCAAATCAAAACCACAATGAGACATACTTTATATCCACTAGAATGGCTATAATCAAACATAGGCAATAGCAAGTGTTGGCAAGAATGTCGAGTAATTGGAACCTTCATTCCCAATGGCAGGAGTGTAAAATGGTGTAGCGATGTGGAGAAGTTTGGTGGTTCCTCAAGAAGTTTAACATAGAGTTGCCATATGACCTGGCAATTCTACTCCTAGGTGTATATACAAGAGAAATGAAAATAGCAGTCTGCACAAAAACTTATGTGTAAATATTCATAGCAACATTATTCATACTAGCTAAAAAGTGGAAACAACAAGTGTCAATCAATGGAGGAAGGGATAAACAAATGCCATATACCCATACAATAGAATATTATTTGGTTATTACAAGGAATGAAGTACTGACGTGTACGGCAATGTGGATGAACCTTGAAAACAATGTTAAGTGAAAAGAAGCCAGTCACAGGATTCAAGTAGCTATTTCTCTAAAGATGTACAAATCAACAATAAGTGATCCCATTCACATATAAGAGATCCCATTTAGATGAAATGTCCAGAATAGATAAATCCATCAAGACAGAAGTCAGATTAGTGGTTGTGGAAGTTGGGGGGGAGCGACTGCTAAACCCTGGGTACAGGGTTTTTGGGGGGAGGGGAGTAGTGAAAATGTAAGATTGGCTGTGGTGATGGTTGCAATACTGTGTGGATACAGTAGCCCCCCCTTAGCCGTGGGTTTGCTTTCTGGGGTTTTAGTTAACTGTGGTCAACAATGGTCCAAAAATATTATATAGAAAATTCCAGCCCGGCCGAGCGTGGCTCAGCGGTTGAGCATCGACCTAGGATCCAGGAGATGGCGGTTCGATTCCCGGTCAGGGCACATGCCCGGGTTGCGGGCTCGATCCCCAGTCGGGGGCGTGCAGGAGGCAGCCAATCAATGACTCATCATTGATGTTTCTCTCTCTCTCCCTCCCTCTCCCTTTCTCTCTCTGAAATCAATATATATATATATTTTAAAATTCCACAAGTAATTCATGAATTTTAACCTGAATGGGGCTCTGAATAGCGCAGTGAAGTCTGTGCCGTCTCGTTCCTTCCCACTCAGGACGTGAGTCCCCCCTTAGTCCAGCATTTCGGTGCTGTATGTGCTCTCCACCCCTTAGCCACTTGAGCCGCCGTCTGGGTGACCGGGACAACTGCTGCAGCATGGAAGCGCTTGTTTTCAAGTTACCCTGAGAGCAGCCTCATGCTGTGTCACAATGCCTGCCATTCCCCTCACTTCATTTCATCACAGAGCCATTGTATCATCTCCCCTCATCACACGAGTACAGTGCGATAAGATATTTTGAGAGAGAGAGACCACACTCACATAACTTTAGTACAGTATGTCGTTATGATTGTGCTATTTTATTATTAGTTACTGTGCTAACCTCTTGCTGAGCCTAATTTTTTTTTTTAATTTCTTTCTAAATTTCTTTTTTTCTTTTTTTTTTAATATATCTTTATTGATTTCAGAGAGAGGAAAGGAGAGGGAGAGAGAGAGACAGAAACATCAATGATGAGAGAGTCATTGATCGAGCCCACAACCTGGGCATGTGCCCTGACCGGGAATCGAACCCTGATCGCCTGGATCCCAGGTCAACTCTCAACCGCTGAGCCACGCCCAGCCGGGCACTGTGCCTAATTTCTAAATTAAACTTTATCATAGGTATGGATGTATAGGAAAAAACATAGTACCTGCAGGGTTCAGTTCTACCCACGGTTTTAGGCATCCCCTGGGAGCCTTGGAATGCATCCCCCACGGTTAAAGGGGGACTGTTGTATACTAAAAACCATCGAATTATACACTCTAAGTGGATGAACTGTATGGTATATGAAGTACATCTCGATAAATTTGTTTAAGAATGTCAGGGGGGCAGTCGGTGTGTCCCTTAGAGGAGAAGCTGGAGCAGAAACATCTTAGAAATTATCAGGCCACACACAGGTGGCTGTCACTGGAGACTCATCGAGGGGGAATAGGACTTGGGATCAAGTCCTGAGACCCTTCCTGGCTGGAGGGAGGAACAAGGAGAATTCAGGAAAGAAGGCTGATCAGGGGCAGTCAACAGGGCAGGAAAAACCGGGGTAATGGGGACCAGCTGAGGCCGAGAGAGGACCGCTTTGGGAAGGGGTTGGGTTAAGAGTGTCAAAGGCAGCAAAGCGGGCAGGAAGGGGCAGGGCGGGAGCACAGCCCAACCCAGAATATCCTATCTTTGGCAAAAAAAATTAATGGTGCCCGCCCCACCCCCCCCAGCCTCCCTGACACAGCAGGGGGTAGAGTTAGGTGGAAGGAATAGAAAAAAAGCAGAGTTTGGTGTCCAGCACACCAGGGACAATCTCAGCTCTGCCACTCACTGCCTAAGTGACCTTAGGAAATACACTGAACCTGCCTCCTCAGCTCCCAACGGGGCCAGTGGGACCGGCAAGTACTGCTGGGCTGTGCGGGCAGATGAGGAGACTGAATATTGTAGCCTGTGCAACCGCCTGACTCGCAGTGGGCACTATAGTTGTTAAAAGCTCTGGCTCCAGCCCTGGCCGGTGTGGCTCAGTTTGTTGGGCATCACTCCATGCACCAAAAGGTTGCAGATTCAATTCCTGGTCAGGGCACATGCCTGGGTTTTGGGCTCGATTCCTGGTAGGAGGTGTGCAGGAGGCAGTCAATTCATGTTTTATTTTCACATCGATGTTTCTCTCTCTCCCATCCTCTCTCTCTAAAAAATCAATTTAAAAATTCTTAAAAAAGAAAAGAAAAGAAAAGAAAAAAGCTCTGGCTCCAGACAGGCAGCTAGCTGTGTGATCTTGGTCAGTTTTCTTAACCCCTCTGAAGCTCGGTTTTCAGGAAGTTCAGGGGAATATTAGTAAAATCAATTTCACTGGCTTATTGCAAGAGTTAGATGAGAAAATGCAAGTAAAGCATTTGGCAGTAGGCCTGGGAACAGTAGGGATCCATGAAGAAGGAACGGGATGTCCCCTTCTGCTCTCAGCCCTTGCCTGGATGCATGCCCTTGCTGGGTGACATCAGGTGGCAGCAGGAGCAATGGAGCAGCTCGGACAACCCAGGATTCCTGCAGGGCTGGCTGAGGATCGGGACTGAGAGCAGAGGCTTGGTCCTTTGCTGGAGTGGGGTGAGTGTGTGCATGTGGGGGGCGTGGGGAGCCAGCAGCCTCTCCTTAGCTTGCATTGGCTCCCAGACTGGCAACATGATCACCCCCTTGACCCCGGGAGGGAACAACTGCACTGGGGCCATCCCCTGGCAGGCGTCCCTCACGTAAGGCCTCTTAACCTTCAGCAGCTGCCGGGTCCACGCCAACAGCTGGGCCCAGCGGGCCATAAATCACTGATGACACAAGCTGAGCAGGGTTGCAGGCTGCTCTGGGGTTGGAAAATGAGGGGCGGTTGGAGGAGCAGGCAGGCAGGGGCCCAGAAACACTCTCCCTCCGCCCACTCCCCAAACCCCACTGGCTCCATTCAAGCTGAGGGTGGCAGCTTTGCATCCTTGCTGGGCAAACTTTTCTTAACTAACCACAGCTCTTTCAACACCATACAACAGAAGCAACTTACAGGAGGAGGCTGCATGGATAAGCCGAGTTGGAAACTGGAAAGTCTGACATGAAAGTAGCTCACACACTATGGGGCCAGTGGGGCCAGGCCAGCGAGGCCGCAGGCCCGGCCTGAGGCTCCGCATCCATCTGGCCTCCCCTGGCTGGGAAAGCGGAGGCCGGCTCGCCCCGCAGATTCCACAACCCGCACACCACGCGCTGCTAGCCAAAGGCGAGGGGACCATGGCCCAGGGGACCAGGACACGGTCCGAGGCACGGCAGTGCAGGATATCAGAAGACAGCCTGGGTTTTCCCTTAGCCGATGACAGTGAATCCCAGGCAGTGTCTCCGCTCCTTTGCTTTGCTCCCGGGGAAAGTGCTGGACTGGCATTGTCCCCTTAACATCCTAACAGGCAGTGGGAAGAGAAACAGCGTGAATGATTATCTGCCGTGAGGTTAGTAACGGCGGAGAATTGGCAGGGGCGAAACAAACCTGGGTGTCACCTATATTCTCATCACTGTCAACATGAGTTTATACCTTGAAAATACTGGAAGTAAAAGGGTTTGCCTGTAATTGCCCTCGGCAAAACGAATCTATGGGACCGGCTGATGGCTGGGGCGCGGTGGCTGGGGGCACGGTGGCCTGGGGGGTTCCTGGGCAGCGGCTGAAGGCCTGCCGTCCATCTAGGCACCAGTGTTACATGGGCGTGTTCACTTTATTCAAGCTGTACACTAATATTTATGTGCTTTTCTGTGTATTATGTGGCAATAAAGTGTGTGCTTTCACAAATGTTTGTGAATGATACCTTCTCTTTTGGTAAACAATAAAATCTTCCAAAGGTACAGGCTGAAAGGGACTTGAAGGATTACCCAACCCGGTTCCACTGCTGTGCTGATGAGAAAGGAAGACACAGAACCTGTCACGGAGTCGGAGGCAGGCCCAGAACTAGGCCCTCGGAACCTCCCGGTTTCCAGTCCACTGAACTAGGTGACTCAGCAAGTAAGTTTGGATTAAAAAACATTTTAGAGGACCATGGTCTTATTGATTTTTAAAAGGATAGTGATTACTGTTTTGTATCTTTTTAAAAAATCCTCACTCAAGGATATTTTTCCATTGCTTTTTCAGAGAGTGGAGGGAGAGAGAGAAACATTGACGTGAGAGACACACATCAATTGGTTGCCTCCCCACTCACCCCAACCGGGGCCAGGGATCGAGCCTGCAACCGAGGTACCTGCCCTTGGCCGGAACTGAACCCAGGACCCTTCAGTCTAAGGGCTGATGCTCTAACCACTGAGCCAAATCGACTAGGGCCTGTGTGGCATCTTTTTAAATTAAAAAGTCGTTACTTTGGTTAGTTTTGAATTGGTTATAGGTGCCAAAGTTAAAAAATCGAAAAGATACAAAAAAGTACATAATGTAAAACCTCCTTCTCATTGTTTCTTAGGGGCTCTGTCCCACCCCTGCCCCGGGTGCCACTGTAGGGCCTTTTGTGCATTTTTCCAGAGATAGTCTGTGCATGATAAACATGCTCCTCGCCTATTCCCACGGAAAAGAACATGCTGGACACCCCGTCCTACACCCTGCTCCTATCACTTAACGACACACACTGCACCCCGAACACTTTCTCCACTCGTTTGACCTTTCTGATTTTTCACTGTGAGAACCGTCTGTCCATATCCTCTGTCCATTTTTAGATTCCATTTTTTCACTGGGTTGTCAGTTTTTGTAAAAATCAAATTTTTACTTAGAGAATATATACTTTATAGAATGAAAAAAACTGTACCCCTTCCACACAAAAGCCACCGTTATTTTTGGTGTGGTCCTTGGATGAAGTTCTTTTCCACAGGCGTACATGTTTTTACACTGTTCCGACGGATCGTAATACTATCTACCATTTGTTGAGTGCTTCCTGGGTATCGGCCACTGTGCCCAACGACCGTAGAGGTACATGAAATTTCTAGTTCTGCTTTTTCACGTATCGTAGCAGGGGTGGTTTTTCACGTTGCGACATTATCTTGGTGACTCTCGTTTGTAATGGCTGCTTAGCATGCTGTCAAGGTAGAGTGCATGCCATCAGGTAATTAGCTGTTCTGTAATCATTAACTTTGAGTTGCTTCTGTTTCCTTATAATTTCTGATTAGCAAACCCTTCAAATCTATTTTAAAAATTAAATTCCTACATTGATGTAACTTGCATCTCACTTTAATGTCAAATAAATCTCCTTAAAATATTTATAAATACTCAATCATCATAATTAAAATGTTTGCCTTACGAAATAGAGAGAAATAAAATGGTACAAGGAAGGAGTGGATAGAAAGGGCACACACACATACACTGCTTACCACAGCTTATGATTTCAAATTTGGGGTGGAAACTTATATCACTCAACTTGCTGCAAAAAGGTTTCATTTAATATAAACCTTATTTGTAAACACTTTAAAGACTAAATTAAGATACACACTTTTTAGTGTGACTTTCTCCTCAGTATCAATATAAAAAGCAAGTGCAATTTCCCTTCCTATAGCATAAAATTATAATAAAAAGAGTTACTTTTGCCCAATGCTACCTTTAAAAGTATGGTAGTGAAATTGAAGTGGTCACCACTACATATGCTTATGTGTATAAAGGCTTATTTAACAAAACACTTTAAGTAAAAATGCTTTTAAATAATGTCAAGTGAAAAAATAAAAATATAAAATTATACATACAATATGATTGCAGTCATAGTTTAAAAAATTATACCCAATCAAGGAGAAAACAAAACTATAAGGAAACACAGAAAGCCAACAAGTTGATGTTATCAAATTTTCTGTAATGTAATAGTTTGACAATAAAAACCAAGAAATAAAAATAATATTTTTTAGGGAAATAATAATAGCCACTACATAAAACAGTCTGAACATTTAGGGAAAACTTTCTGGGGCCCATGTATATTGTGGCTCATCCCAAACTACATAGCAGGGCCTTTACCCATGCACAGCCAACAACAGAATTCAGCCAAGGCAGGATCTTTCTTCCTTGTAATAAAACAGAGTAGAATTGATGTCAGATGTAGGCAGGGACAGATCTGAAAGAGGCTTCCCATGTTGGAGGTTCAGGTTCATCTGCTCCATGGACAGATATCAAAATTAGGGGGGCAATGAAGCCCAGCACCAGAAAAGAATCGTTGTATTAAGCGGTGTGGTTATAGGTGATTCCCCACTCCATATTATAGAATATTTTTGTCTTTTGGTTATTCCTCACCTGAGGATATTTTTTTCCCCATTGAATTTTAGAGAGAGTGGAAGGGAGGGAAGGGGAAAGAGAGAGAGAGAGAAACATGGATGTGAGAGACACATCGACTGGTCTCCTGCGGCACATGCTCTGACTGGGGCCAAGGATCAACCCTACAACCCAGGTACGTGCCCTTGACTGGGGACCGGGGACTGAACCTATAACCCTTTGGTGCATAGGCCGACCCTCCGACCACTGTGCCACACCAGCCGGGGCTAGAATATTTTTTATTTAAAAAGTGGGCAGGTGCCCAGCCTGGGTGCTCAATGGTTGAGCATTAACCAGTGACCCAGGAGGTCGTGGTTCCATTCGGGTCGGGGCACATGCCCGGGTTGCGGGCTCCATCTCCAACAGGGGGCGCGCAGGAGGCAGCCGGTCAGTGACTCTCATCATTGATGAGAGTTTCTATCTCTCTCTCCCTCTCCCTTCCTCTCTCTGAAATCAATAAAGACATGTTTTTAAAATAAAATTTAAAAAGATCCAAAATCCTGTAGGTCCCCGATTCCCAGGACTGAGGTGATCTGGCCCCCTGATCAGGGGCCATTAGTCAGGTGGGGTTATTTCTTTGCTGCATCGGTGATGGGTGCTCAGCACTCCCTGGCTCCTTCCCAGAGACTCTCTCCCCTAAGACTTTGCTTGACGAGATAAATCTGCGAGCGGGTTGTAGGTTGCAGCTTTCCTTGTATTATGACTCTGAGGTTACAATTCAAGATGAAGGCTAAGTATATTTCTTCTGGCAGGGGTCCAGAGTTACCAGTTATTGTTTGGATAAGTAAAATGCCCCAAGCTCAGTGAGCAAGTACCACATAATTCTTAAGAACATGGTTCTGGAGCCAGATTACATGGGTTTGTAAATTCACTAGCAGTATAAATTTGGTTATATTACTCAACTTGCCATAAGCTTCATTTCCCTTATCTCTATTTATTATATATGTATTTGTTATTACATTAATTGTGAACTACTATTATCCGCTATAATTAACATTGTTTGAAGTCTTACCCTGTGCCAGGCCTGTGCTAAGCCGTCTCCAGGTGCAATCGATCAGTCGATCACACAGCAGGCGAATGTCTGGGAGAAGCAAGGTTACGAGCCCCTCCTCACGTGGCCGCCCCCCTATAAAGGAAGGCGCGTCCATCCGAACCCCCAAGGATCACTTCCAGCCTTCCTTTCCCTCCTTCCCTTTCTCCTCTGTAAGGGAGCAGGGGCTAACCTCAGGGTTGGAGTTGACAACCATTTATTAGTGGGCGGCGTCACGTTTAAATGCCTTTCTGTTCTACCTGTGATAAGCTGTGTGGGCCAGGTGGCCGGCCTCACTCGCTTGCAGCTTTTCCACCTACACCTGGTAGAATGTGAGCCCGTTCGCACTGTGGGCCCAGCTATCTTCATTTCTGGTGTTGAGAGCAGGAAGGCCAGACGTAGGCCCAGGCCTAAGCCAAGTTCTCAGCACAGTTAACCAAAAGCCCTGGCTTGTAGGTACAGATTGCCCAGTTCGATAGAGTGCCTTTATACGCTCAAGTACCCTACAAAGATTCAGGTATATGGGCTCCACAATACAGGAAGGAGAGGCCGAGAGAAAAACTAATGATTTTAAATAATATAGGGAAATCCACTCACCATTCATCTCTATGAGTTTCTGGACCAGAGGGGAGAGGGAAGATCCTAATCTGCAGTTTCCCCAATCTGCTCAGTTCCAACACGCCCCTGCAGTGTGGACATCTCACCTCACTAAATGCGGTTCTAATGCCTAAAGGTGGGAATTTTCCGTAAAACATTAGATGCCAGCTGAGAAGTATCCTCTGGTGCTCACCAGGGATTTTCTTTCCTAAAATAGAAGGGGAACTTGGTTGGGTTGGACTCAGTGTGGGACAGGACAGTGGGCCACATGGCACCTTCCTAGGGATGTTGAAGAGCTGTTTTTAACCATAAGCAACTTGCACCTTAACTGCTGGCTTTAGTGTCTGCTCTGCTTTTCCAAGTTAGACTTCTGTGCCCACCCTGTGGGGCGGAGCCCTGGAGGAGAGAAGAGGTGAGAAGTATCCTGGGCACCTAAACCGTAAGTTACTTGTGCTTCGAGAGGGTGAAGCACCCCACCCACGGTTGCACAGCTAAGAGGCAGAGCCTGGATTTAGACCCAGGTCTTCCTGGAGGCACAGCTCAACTCAGCTGCCTCCACGGCGTAGTTTAGCAGTTCACTCAATTTTGCTCTATAGAGACACAACCATGGAAGCTGGAGGGAACAGGTATCCACCCAACACAGCCTCACCCAGCACAGCTTAACTCTTCCAGGCATCTGCAGTTGCTGCTCAACTCACCTCTGCTCAGATGCCAGGGATGGTGAGCTCCTATCTCCCTCCAGGCCACCCATCTTGTTGTTAGGGATGCTTCTGTGAGGTCCCAGCTGTACCCTCTGGCCCCTACCTAACCTGTTTGCCACATCTGCAGACTGTCTTTCACTTACCTAAAATCTGTGTTTCCCCGAAGGCATCATTTATGAACATTTATTATTCTTTTATGTGTCAAATGCAGAGATGCACACACTATTACTGCCGTCAGGATGTGCACAGACTACATGGGGAATCAGCGGTGGACATAGAAACCAACAAAGCTTCGAGGGAAGGACAGAGCCGGGGAAGGCCCTGCAGCCAGCAGGGCACATGGGGGTGGCGAGAGCAGAGACTCTTTCACTGATGCAGTCCCAGCACCAGACACACAGCTGGTGTTTAATTCATGCTGAACGAACAGACAAACAGGGATGCCAGGGGAGGGTTCCTGGGGAAGGTGTTCTCCAGGCTGGGGCTTGCAGGGAAGAGAAGTACTGGCCAGGTGGAGACCAAGTCTGAAAATTCCCAGCTTTGTAAAATCTTTTCTTTTTAACATTGAAAAATTGGCCTGACTGGCATGGCTCAGTGGTTGAGCATCGACCTTTGAACCAGGAGATCACGGTTCGATTCCCGGTCAGGGCACATGCCCGGGGTGAGGGCTCGATCCCCAGTAGAGGGCGTGCAGCCGATCAATGACTCTCTCATCATTGATGTTTCTATCTCTCTCCCTCTCCCTTCCTTTCTCTGAAATTAATAAAGACATATTTTTTAAAAAACCAAAACATTGAAAAATTGGGACATGTTGCATTAAAACCTGGACTTGAAAACTTGGAAGGTCCCGCGACCTTGGGCCCACCATCCCTGCAGGTGACCACCTCCGTGCTGAGGAGCTCACGCGCCCGCCGTCAGCTACTGCCACCTCTGCCTTCCTGCCTGTCCCTGGCAGGTGGCTGCCGACTCTTGTGTTGAACCTGCCCCTTCAGTTTCTTCATTACTCTTATCTAGAAAGCTTGCAATTCAGCGATTCTCCACTGGAAGGATAAAGGAAAGATAGCCCCTTAGGATGCTTCACACTACTTTTCTATGCTGGGAAGATTCTAACACAGCTCCGTCCTGCTGTCCTCCCTCTCCCCAGGCACGATGCAGATCCGTGCCAGAAGCCCAGCCCCCCGCCCCGCTGGCAGCCTGAAGCGTGGGACTCCCACACACGGCGCTCCCCCGATCCTGCAGGAAGATGCGGAGATGCTCACCCCTCCCTCTCTAATCATCACTAGAGTTAGTCACCTAGCAACACAGCATCCACCAGGGTAGCAACCACTCACCGATTCATTCATCCCTTCCACAGACCCTGATGGAGCTGCTCCCACGCCTGGGATAGGAAGTGACTGAAAGATTTATTGTATGAATGAATGAAGAGACTGGGACAAGTGAGGCCCCAAAGGAGATCATACTCTGGGCAGGAGAAAAACAGATATATTAAAAAAAAGTTGTGATGCAGGTCATAGTAGATGTGTGTATGGGTATGTAAATTCTAAACAGGAAGCCACAATCCTGTTTAGAAAAGTCAGGGAAAGAAGAGGGGATAATTCAGCTAGGTCTTGAGAGGAGCAGGAGTTTGTTTAGACAGGATGAAGGAACAGGACAAACCATGTTCCAGGGAAAAGGGGCATTGTAGGCAAAGGCCCTGAGGTATGGAGCTGTATGGCATGTCTGGGGCCACAGGCTAGTTCAATATTAAGAGAGCAGAGGGTGGACCAAGGCTCCTAAAGTCTATATCCACAAAGGTTCAAGCAGTACTGAAGTTGAGACAGGAAGATCAGAGTTCTTTTGAGACAGAGGACAGGCGCGCAGCCCTGCATGGCCCCCTCTGAGAACAGAGCCTGGCCTGGCCTGGCCTGGTCAGTAGGATGTTTGCAAAATAAAGTTGAAGATGGAACAGAGACACAGAGGAGAAACAGGAGCCATCCACATGCCAGGAATGGCCAAGATGCTGTCTCAGTGGCCCCCCAAATACCGTTTCAGTTGCTCACTTCAAGGCTGTTACGTGGCCCGCAGGCTCTGCACCATCTGGCCCTGCCCACCTCGCCACCCCCATTTTAGGCTGTTCTCTTTTTCACTCATGCTGGTCTCTTTCTCCATTCAGGAATTCCTGTATTCATTTCCAGGCAGGAGCACAGAAACCAAATCAGTTACTTTAACAGGGAGACAGTAATGTAGGAAAGTGGTTAAGAAGGTATCAGAGGGCCCAGCCAGGCGTGGCTCTGCGGTTGAGCTTCAACTTAGGATCCTAGGCGATCGGGGTTCGATTCCTGGTCAGGGCACATGCCCGGGTTGTGGGCTCAATCGATGCCTCTCTCATCATTGATGTTTCTATCTCTCCCTCTCCTTTCCTCTCTCTGAAATCAATAAAGATATGTTAAAAAAAAAAAAAAAAAGAAGGTATTGGAGGACTGAGACTGATCTTGAGAGAGATGGACCAGGGAGGGATTATAAGTCTGGAATGGGGGGAAACCCTCTCATGATTCGGAATTTAATATTCTTTTTTTTTTAAATGTTTTATTTATTTATTTATTTACTTACTTATTTATTTAATATATCTTTATTGATTTCAAAGAGAGGAAAGGAGAGGGAGAGAGAGAGATAGAAACATCAATGATGAGAGAGTCATTGATCAGCTGCCTCCTGCACGCCCCCAACTGGGGATCGAGCCTGCAACCCGGGCATGTGCCCTGACTGGGAATCAAACCTCGATCGCCTGGATCCCAGGTCGATGCTCAACCGCTGAGCCATGCCCAGCCGGGCAGGAATTTAATATTCTGGCAAGGGCTCCTGGAGCTGGTTCTGATACCCTTTAGAATGGTCCCTCAAAGCTTGGAAGCGATGATATCCTGCAGTAAATTAGGTGGAAATGTTGGACTTGCTTTGGCAGAGTGTGGAGAAAAGGGTGAAAAAGTTGAGAGGTGAGCATGGATTTATTATGTAGAACCAGAGAACCCGACAGCTGACCACAATCTCTAGAAGACAGGGTCCTCACTAAAGCAGTATGAAATGCACCAGTGAGAGGTCAACACTGTGGAGAAACTCAACGGGGGCCATCGTCTGTGGGCCACATCTGCATAAAAGATGCACCTATGAACCTGGGCTCCCTAGTGCCAATATAGATGATACGGTTCTGAAATAGCAGAGGCCAGGTGACAGCATTTAATCTCAGCGGCAAGGTGGACACAAAGATGGTAATGAGGAACAAAAGTGGACCGGCAATCAGGTGGCCTTAACAGAGATCTGTGGTGATTGATGGCTTGGGCAGATGGCTAATGTCAGAAGTTAACTTGGGAAACCTCAGTCTCTCACCTGTTTGCAGACATGAAGTGGTTCTTACACCCAGAACCCATCAAATGAAGGCCAGGCCAGGTCCCCTCAAGGAAGGACCCTGCAATGCTGTGACAAGTATATACAATAGAGGTTCCCCAACTTCTCCAAAAGACTTGTCATGTACCAGAGTGAATGTACACTACAGAACAAAGGAATACCCAGATCTTTTGAGGGATGTTAGATACAGATCTGAGCTGACAGTGATACAAGGAAACCCAAATGCCACCATGGCCCACTGAGTAGGGGAAGCTGGTCATGGTCCTCTGGTCATTTCTTCAATCTTTGAATGAGTAATCAGAAAGGATATGTACTTATCAACAAGCAGAATCCACATACTTATTCCTGGAGAATAAGAACCTTTCTGTTTGGAAAGGCCAAGAAGTCTCTGCTCTAGGGACTTCCTTAAGTCCTTCCCTGGCCAACCCAGTGAATCTGATAAAGTGGTGATTAGCATCTGTTTAATTCACTGGTAAAGCCCTTGCAAAAGACGGATGGGGCATGGAAGATGGCCTTGGACTACCATAACCTCACCATATGGTAGCCCTAATCACAGCTGCTGTGCCAGATGTAGTATTTTTACTGTGATAGAGCCACACAGCCTGTAGCATTTAGTAGGCAGCAGTTGATCTGGCAAATGTATTCTTTCCAATGGCTACCAGGAGGAAGGCACAAAGTAGACTGCATTTACCTGTGATGAACAGCAGGCCACATTCACAGCCTTATCCCAGGGCTAAGTTAGCTCAGCTGCTTTTTATCACAATATAGTCCTAAAGAATCTCCTTGACACTGATCCTCCCATGTACCACACCACCATGAAGCTGCTGGTCTGAGAGAATGTTAGGATGACCTCTAGAAGGCATAGCTGCTGTGGCTTCCAGCCGCCACATTCCTCTGTATGGGGTCTGTAACTGCTCATGAGCTGTGGTCCATGTTTACTGATTCCTGCTTCCACTACCCGCCCTATGTTCCTTTTGCCCTCAGCCAGGTCTTCAGCAGATTCTCTACCTGGTAGAGTGCCTCAAAACCTCATTTCTGAAGGGTCTGAATTTTCAGTGGTCCTGCTTATTGGGGTTGCTTTAATTTCCCATTAACTTTTACTACTGGGCGTGGAAGTCACACGGAATCCTCCGGCTTCCAGACAGAGCTTTGCTGCCTCTATTGTAAGCACCAGTTTGATTTGGCGATTGGGGTGAACTGTCTCAGCCAGCAGAATAACCTCTTTCTTCACCAACTGAGAAATGCAAAATGTCCAGATTCTAAATCAGTGGAACCACAGCCATGTCCTTAATATTAGGAAATATTTCTCCTTTGGGAATTAAGACCTCCCATCAAGCTGAGAGTTGTGAGAGCAGGATTTAAAAGTAGATGTAATAACGAGAGTCAAGGAACACCATATAATGATCACTGGTTCGAAGCTTTGCTGTGTAAGACAGACACCATCCTTTTGGGATGTTTTTCTCCTCTGATGCCAGAAGAAAATCTTCAGTAGGTTCCTCCATCATTTCAGGCCAGCTGCTTCTGGGCGATGGGCACACAGTAATGTTAGTAAGTTCTACATACACGTGCTCACAGCTGCAGTTCTTTTCCTAGGAAACGATTCCCCTGATCAGAAGCACTGTTGTGTGGACTCCCATGAGAGCGCATGAGGCGTTCCAGAAGTCCAGGGTGGTGGCCCTGGCAGAAACTCTGCAGGCAGGGAAGGCAAATCCTACCCAGAATGCATATTTATTCTAGTGAGGGAAATTGCTGCCCCCTTCAAGATGAAAGGGGTTCCAATGTAATCAACCTGCCTACAGGCGGCTGGCTGGTCCTCCCGGGGTACATTGGCATATTTGTGGGGAGTCAGTGTTAGTCCCTGCTGTTGGAAAGTTAAACACTCAGGAATGGCAGTAGCCAGGTCTGTCTCGATGAGGGGATGTCCTTGCTGTTTATCCCCCATCTCTGCCACATGGACCCACTGAATAAATGCCAGGGTGGCTGGGGAAAGAGGCTGACATTCACACAATGTGTCATTTAGACACATTTTATTGAGAGCCTCCTCTGCTGTAGATGTCCTTTGAAGACCAGTCACATGGGCCACAGATATGTCCACACAGTGCCCATTCTGGAGCCCATTCACATACTTTGCCCCTAGATTTCCCACTACCCATCTTCCAGTCCTGTTCCTTCAAGTCTCTGTTAGCCAATGAACATAACTCCAACTTCAGGTCATCTCTAAGTCCAGTTATGTGGACACTGATTGTCCACATGGTCTATCCAAGTTCTGTCCCTTGGGAGAATTTCTCTTCACCATTGTTTTTTCAAGAGTGCTCTGTATTGGGGTTGCAATGCTGATGGGGGGACAGGCAAAATGCTGATGGGAAACTTGATACTGGAAGGATCTGGCAGAAAACACTCCTATCAGTCACAAAGAGAGACAATCAGACCTCATGTGATGCAATGGAAAGTTCACAGCACCACCATTAGGATGCCATCAGCAAAATCCAGAATGTGGGAAATCTTAAAAGACAAATAATCTGGTTTCTTAAAATATATTTAAAAGGAAGAAGAGGAAATGTTACAGATTAAAAGAGCCTTAAGAGCCCTATCAACCAAATGTGATATATTTGGCTCTTGATTGTAACAAAACAATTATAAAAGAAATTATTTATAGGAAAGCGAGGAAAATATGAACACTTATGACTAGATGATATTAAGAAATTATTGTTGCCTGGCAGGGCGTGGCTCAGCAGTTGAGCACCAACCTAGGACCCAGGAGATTGAGGTTTGATTCCCAGTCAGGGCACATGCCCGGGTTGCGGGTTCGATCCCCATTCAGGGGCGTGCAGGAGGCAGCCCATCAATGACTCTCTCATTATTGATGTTTCTGTCTCTCTCTCTCCCTCTCTCTGAAATCAATAAAGATATTTTTAAAAAAATTATTGTTAATATTTTTAGGTGTGATAATTATATTGTGGTTATGTTAAAAAAAACAAAATCCTTGACTATTAAAGATCGAGCCCTTATCTGTTAGAGATACATACTGGTCTGTTCATGAGTGAAATAGGATGAATTCTGTGATGGCTTTCAAATAACCAGGCCAGTAAAGACGGAACAAAATTGGCTATATGTTTTTGTGTGATTTTTTTCCTATAAGAGAGCATTTATTTATAAAATCACAGAGGTGGAAGGAGTAATTCACGGGAGAAATGGGCTTAGGGAACAAGTAATAGAGGCAAAGGAAGGGGCCTAGGAGTTTGGGAGAGAGGAAGCTAATGGTAATGTGTCTGGGGGCGGAGGGGAATGGGGAAGGGACAGGGAAAGGGAAAGGGAAAGGGAAGGAAAGGAAAGGAAAGGGGAAAGGGAAGGGAAAGGGGAAGGGAAAGGAAAAGGGAAGGGAGAAGGGAAGGGAAAGGAAAGGAAAAGGGAAGGGGAAGGGAAAGGGAAAGGGAAAGGGAAGGGAAAGGGAAAGGGAAAGGGAAGGGAAAGGGAAGGGAAAGGGAAGGGAAAGCCTGGGCATGCTCCCGGGAGGGGGAGCGCTGGCTGTATGTTGGTAATCACTGAGGCTATGTGATGGGTATGGGTCCATAATGTTATAGAATAGTAAGAAGCTAGGAAAATTCCAGGACAAGCGGAAAAGGGAAACTAAGAAAGGTAGTTACACAGCAGTTTGCAGCCACCTAGTAAATCCCATCTTCCCTAAACCAAGGACCCTTAAAAGTAAATGATTTGCACTCCTCCTCCCAACCAGAGGGTAAATAGTTTAAATCACCCCACTCAGGGAGACTGGCAGCAGAAATCCAAGTAGTGCCATTTGCCAACCACACCCAAGGACGGACAGATTAAGAGCATAAATCTCATTTTGGTACATCAGCATAAAGCTCATGAATATCCAATTAACCCGCCCCTAAGACCTCCCCTAAACACCCAGCCTTTAAAACACTTGAAACCGAAAGCCCCAACACACTCTCCCTCCAGGGAGCATACCCTTGCCATTCCCTTCCCTCTCTCCTTCCCCCACTCGCGTGTATTCCCTAACGTCTAGGGGGCCCCACGGGACTCACAACCAGGGGAGCAATGGGCGGCTCCTCCAGGGCTCACCCCCTGGACCTGTCTCCAAGGCCCTCTTTCCTCTGACTTCCCAGTGAGCCAAAGCAGCCCCTCCTAGGCTCTCCCGTCGCCTCTATGCCCTTCCTTGTTTCACTGTCCTAAGCATATTTTTGCTGCAGTCAATAAATTCTTGCTTTTCTACACTTTTTCTCTTGATTGAAATCTTTCCATCAAAAAGACAAGAACCCAGGTCTCATGGTCTCGCCGGTAACAATTATGTCACTCCCTCTACTGTTTCGTAAGCTCTACGTTTTCCATATTAAAAGATTGTTTTTGCTTTATTTTGAAATGTGCCTTGACCTTATGCCCCCTTCGGCCTCATTTCTTTAGTTTCCCTTCACTTCAAAACTTCTTCAAAGATTAATCTATCCCTGGCTCGCTGCTGTTGTCAACTCCCTCAGGTTGGCTTTCAGCTCTGACACTCCTGTGAAAGTGCTCCTGCCAACCGCGTCCATGTTACTAAATTCAATGGTCACTTTTCTGCCCTTTTCTTCCTTGACCTCTCTGTGGCATTTCACAGTGGGTCCCTCCCTCTTTCCTGGAACACTCTTTCCTTGACTCCTGAGGGCCCACACTCTCCTGGTCTCCCTCCACCTTCCCTGGCCACCATCCAGCCCCATGACTCTGAACACACAACCGGGGTTGGGGGTGGGGTGGGGGGGGTGTCTCTAGTCCTGCTCTCACCTCTGAGAATGCTTTTTAAACACCTGCCTTCGTGATATCTTCACTTGCACATCTAAATGGCAGCTCTACTCGAGTGTGGACAAGCCCTATTTTGATGGCCCCAGTTCTCTCATGTCTGCTTCTTCCCCAGTGTTCCCCATCACAGTTGAAAGCACTGCCCCCCTCAGTTTCCCATCCTTAAAGCTTCTCTCCCCCCACCCCCCACCCCCCCCACCCCACCCCCTTCTCAACCCATCAGCAAATCTGGTCACTTCCACCTTCTGTTGGTGCCTGAGTCTCGCCTCTTCTCACTAGCTGGCCACAGGTTGGTTCTGCTCGGCTCAGGGGGAACCTACCGTCGGGGAAAGCACATACAGGGGGGGCCTTTCACCCATCACCTCCGCCCTTTCACCCCTTTCACCGATTTTATCTCCTTTATCTTCATCTCCACCCCTGAACGTTTTCATCTACTCAGCTTTAGAATGGAGCTTTTCCAAACAATGGGCTTGCCCTCAAAACCCAGGGATTGTTTCAGGGGGCAAACCGGATGGTGGCCCGCAGGCACGGGTTTGTGTCCCAGTGGTAGGGAGGGGCGGTGGGTGGGGGCTGAGGGGCCGAAAAACCCGAGACTCGGGAGTCGGTCGCTGTGTCTGGGCGATGCGCACCTGGGGGCTCGTTTCACCGTCGTGACTTTCATTTATGTTCACAATTCCCCATAATAAAATTAAAGGGAATGCCCCAGATGACCGCCTCCTCTGTACCTGACACTGTGGACGGGAGTCTTTGATCGGGTAATAAACTCACACCGGGTCACGGCGCCGCGGTGACGGTGCGCTGAGCGCTCGCGGTCGGGGGCGACCAGCGGTGCACCCGCGCCCACCGCCCCTGCGCCCCGCCGGGCGCCGCCCAGGTTTCCTCTTCGGGCTCGTACCCGGCTCGGGCGCGGCCGACACCTCTGGGCCCGCGGGAGAGAACCGGGCGCCGCAGCCAGAGCCCCGCCCCGGGCCGGGCCCCCCACGTGCCGCAGCCGCGACCCCCCCGCAGGCCGGGGAGCCCGCCGCTGCGGGCTGGCGGAGACGCTCGGCGAAAGTTCAGGGTCCGCTCCAGACAGACCCCTGGGGTTTGGGCGGCGGGGCCCAGGGGCTCTGGAGTTCAAGTTGAAACAAAGGTTCGAAAGACCAGAGCCGGAGGGCGGGGCGGGCCGGCCCGCGGGGCGCGCGGGGCGCGCGGGGCGGCGCCGCCGGGGCGCCACGCCCGAGACCCGGCTCCTCCCGCCGGGACGCGGGCTCCGGGGCCCAGGTGCCCGTCTGGGTGTGGCCGGCCCGGGCCCCGGTCGCCCGGGTTTGCGGAAGTGCCCCGGGCGCGGGCGGCGGGCCCCGGGCGGCTGCGGAGAACGAGCGCCGCCCCCCGCGCGGGGACGTGCGCCCCGGCCCCCGAGCGCGCCGCCTTTGTCTGAGTCAAGGAACCCAGTTCGCTTTTGGTTTTCTTCCTCCGGTCGAGTTCCCTTTTCAAGTCCCACCCGGGCCGTTGGCGGGGCAGACGCCCTCGGAGCCCCGAGAAAACACTTGTTTATTTAAAAACAGTCGCGTCCCAAGCTGAGCCGGGGTGGCGTCCCCATTACGCGCCGCCTCCATACATGGCGCCGGTGCCCCACTCCAGCCAGGTCACGATTGGGAGACAGGTGTGGCCGTGGGGGCCTCACTGCAAAGCCGAGGGGGACCTAGCGTGTGCGGGTGGTTTCCCTGCCCACTGGCATTTCAGAGCTGGGTGCTGGGCGCAGCCCTGGAGGGCAGGGGACTCGGGCAGGGGCCAGGGTTCGGTGGTGGTGGCTGCCGCCAGGAAGCACGCAAAGCAGCAGGCGAGGTGATGGAGACCTGGCCTGGACGGTTGCGTCATTTATTCCTTCCAAGCGCAGGACTGATGAGCGACCCCCACCTCAATACTGGGGTACTGGGTCGGAGGCACAGGGACAGAGCAGACGGTACACTGATTTAGGGGCAGGATCTGTGTGACCTCAGGAACTCGCATCTCTGTGCCTCAGTTCCCTAGTCTGTATAATGGGGGTGGCAGTTTAAAATAGAGCATTTGTGCTTGGCAGCTGTAGTGCTGGGGAAAAAAAGGTCCCTGGCCTCCTTGCTCCTGAAGGAAATGCACGCCAGGAACGTGCCATAACACACTTCAGTGTGGGACAAACCCAGTCACACGGGTTTCATTCCTTCCTCCCATGAAATATTCTGAGGCTTCTGGCACCAGGCCTGTGCTGGGCGGAGGCTGCTCTGATGAAGGCAGCAGGCTGGGCCTGGAGAAGCCAATAAAAGACCTGACTCTTTCCTTTGGACCAGGAAGTAGGCTCTGGAAGCTGCTGGAAGCCAGCCCGCCTGGGGCCCTGCCCTGCCCTGCCCTGCGCCTTTCAGTGTGTCAGGCCCAGGGCAGTACCTTGCACTTGGAATATTTGCTCCCTGACATGTTTTGTAAAAGGCCCGGTGGCCTGAACACTGTTGGTGTTTCTTCCAGATGGTGGTGAGATACTCAGGTTAGCCGTTGAGAAGACAAACCCTGACCCTTCTGTAGGCTCTGAATGATCCTTTTTTCTAACCACCTCTGCATTGAAAAGTTCTGAAGGGAACCCTTCCTCCCCCACTTACCTAAGTCTTGCGGTGCTTAGTACCTGATGCAGTTTCAACACTGGCTTAGCTGGTCCCATCCAGGGCCTGTCCCAGGTGTTCTGTGGGTGAATATTGAGTGAATGGAGGAAGTCTTCTTTTGTCTCCCTCTAAGTGCTCCCAACAGAGTCATAACAAATTAATAATCCTACAGTTTACTGAGTGCCTCTGCTGTGCCAGGTTCTATGCCAAGTTCTAAATTCATGCTGTCATATATGAGGGGACATAGCTAAGTCACTCAGGCAGTTCAGCCAAGCCCAGGCTGGCTCCTGGTGTTGGATAGCCTCTGAAGGCAATGGCTTCCCTCCCTGCCCCGCTGGGCTCGCACAATGCCAGTGGCAGCTGGGCAGCCTGGCGCTCCCAGTGCAAGGGCCAGAGTCAGCACAGGGGCCTGGACTGTCATTCTGGAACCTTGCAGGACCATCAGCTCAGCCAGGGTCCAGGTCCTACAAGTTCTAACCCTACTTGTCCCTCAAATCCATCCAGGTCTCACCATTTGTCCCCAGATCACCATACAGAGCACCCCCCCAACCAACCCCAACAGCCGTTTCTCCCTTTTTAATTCATCCCTACCCTACAACTTCCAAAAAAACCAAATTACATCCTTAAAACCCCCAGTGAGTAGGGCCTGTGCCCTCTGAATAAAATCCTCACCCCTTTCAGGCAGCTTATAAGGCTCTGGGTCACATTTTTAGCCTGTTTTCTAGCCACCTCACTGGTGGCAGAACAAAACAGTTCTCACTTCCTTGCCTTGCACAGCTGGGCCTCTGCCTGGGGTGCCACCGTGTCACCTGCCTCCCCAGGCAGGACCCAGTGGCCCAGATGCTTCCATGTAGTAGTTGCCTGTTTGCTCTCCTGGTTCCCCGGAAGGGCTGTGAGCTGCTTGAGGGCAGGACTGCTTTATTCCGCATGGGCTCCCTGAAGTCCAGCACAGCATATGCTGAGTCGAATGAAGAATAAATACATGATGGGGTGCAGGTCAGACCAGCTTGTTCCCGTGGTTGGTCTCCAGTGAGTTTCCAAGATTCACCTCAAGCAAACAACCATAATGCGGTTGCACTCCCACCCAGCAGCAGGGAAGGCCAGAGGCAGGTGTAGGGTGGGAGCTGTCTGCCCACACGGGGGTCCAGGAAGCCCCTGGCCTGCAAGAGGGAGCTGCTGAAGCTCGTGGGAGAAGAGCCCTAACCCTAACCACCGTCCCCTCCCTCTCTCATCTCTTTTGACCATCCCAGAAAACTGTCCTGCACCCCTGTGGCTTTGCTGTGTGAAAACATCTCTGGGTTTCCTGTCAAACTTTTCTGCAGAGGACGGGCGTGGGGTGTGTGTCCAAGGTGATTTAATACTAGCTAACATTTAGCACGGGTGCTAGGGGCTTTCTCTGTATAATCTCATTTAATTTGCACAGTTGCACTTTGCAGTTAAGGAAAAAGAGGCACAGGGAAATTCAGGAACTTGTGGGGACAGGGGTTAGAGCTGGGGTTTGGACATAGGTTGTCGCACTCCACTATGATTTGAACTTAGGATAAAAAGTGGGCCTTTTCTCGGCTAACTGGCTTGCAGGGGCTGCGGGCCACTTGGTGACACACGGGCCTTCACTCCTTCCCAGTGTGGGTTAGAAGCGGAGTCTCAGGGAATCTGCAAAGGCAACCTTGTTACCATGGCAACAGCCCTGTCCCTGCAACTGATTTTGCAGGTGGGCTATGGGCCATACCTGCACACTCCTGGCCTGAGAGGTTCGGGCATCCCCAAAGTGGCCACACTTACTCAGATCCGGGGGGTGGGGGAGGTGGGGGGTGGAAGGCTAAATGGGCTGGCCCAGGGCCCTATTACCTTCAGACTGAGGCAACTTCTAGAATACAGAATGTCAGAACAATGCCTACCAGAGAGCAATTGCTCATCTATAAAATCCTTCAGCGGCTCCTAGTGATCTGCCACACTGGCGAGTTAGCACTTTGGGACAGATAGAATGGGGACTGGCCCCCTTTAAGAGCAAACATCTAAATTCTACCTCCGGAAATCCTCTCCCATCTGGACCCCTTTCTCTCCCTCACCTACCGCCACCAAAAACCAGCGCTGACCCAGAGTGGACCTACTTTCACTGGCCGCTGTGATAACTTCTCCACTGGTCTCCTACTACCAGCATCCATTTGCTCAACAAGCATTTCTTCAACCTCTTGCTCTTAGCCGGAGGCTGTGCCAGGAGCTGGGGACTCGGCCAGGAGCAAAGCTGACCCCTCCCCACCTCCTGGAAGAGAGCCATTGTCCAATCCAGTAATGCTGAGTGTAAAGATGCGGGGAGCGCAGTGCCTTTGAAATGCTCAGAAAGGCAGGGGGAGCTGGGGAGGGACCAGGGCCAGACAAATGGATGGGGAAAGAGTCTGGAGGACCGGGCAGGGCTGGAGCCTGGCGGGCATCGTGTCCATGAGTCTGGAGGCAGTGAACGAAGAGCCCACTCAGGGCAACAGAGAGGCGCAAAAAATGTGTTCAAGTTCTAACCTGGCTACTTCTCCATGGAGCTGACCAGAATAGCTCTGGGACCCCATAGCAGCTCCAGCCTTAGTCTCCTTTGCAAAAAGAATACGAGGTGAGATAGTCTTTTAAGCCTTTGAGCAATTTTAAAACTTAGGGAAAGGTCAGATTTGCAACACAGAAAGTACCTCTGCTTTTCCTGGGGCTTAGATTCTAGTGGAAGAAGACAAAACATGGAAAAAACAAATAGGAAAGAATATACAGTGCTATGGATGAAAGACATTAGTGTGGGAAAGTGGCAGTTTGGGGTAAGGTGGTCAGGGACGTTCTTGCTGAGAAGGGTGACATTTAAGACCTGAAGGAGGAGAGGCACTGGAGAGCCACAGAGACATCTAGGGGAAGAGCAATCCTGGCCAGTGCAAAGACCCTGCCTCCAGATGTGGAGCCAAGGTGACTGAAGGAAGGGCAGAGAGGAGGAGAAGGGGGGGGGGTCCTCAGAGTATGTAAATCCTGAGACCATTGTAAGGCCTTAGCCTATCATGCTGAGTGAGAGAGGGAAGCTTTGCAGAGCTGTAGGCACAGGAGGGACAGGATCTGACTTAAAGGAATCAGTATGCACTGCGAAGGCCCTGGCCAGGCAGAGTGTTGAGGACAGAGAGTTGCCTATCAGACTCTGGACCAGCCCCTCAGGGGCTCCCAGGGCCTTCCCCAACCAATTCAGGTTTGCACTGTAGAAAAGTCACTCCCACCAGCGTGTGGATGGACTGGGACACTGCTGACCTGTATAGTGTGTTCCGATAAAGATTTATTAAATAGAAATGAATCAGACAAGTTCCACTTCCAGTCTCTTCTCTTCTTTCTCCTTCCCTGCTTGCCTTCCTTTCTTCCAGAAACATTTATTCAAAGCCCACCATACTAGCAGCAGTACTGGATTATAACCCACAGAATAAAATATCCACAAATCCATACTGATAATAGGGGCAGGGAGGAAGGAACAGCTCTTTCTTGCAGAAGGATTCTGATGAATAAATGCAGAAGGAGTGAGGGAAATAGGAACTCACCACTGGAACACCATAATAATCATTGCAGGCAAGATCCAGCAATGGATGCCTAAATTAGGGGGTACAAGTTTGAGGAGAAACAGAATATTTGCATCATCTGAAAATCTCCTCCCCCAAATATTTATTAACTACAAAGGGAAACTAATAATTGGACAGTGGAGAAACCTGGCAGACACCATCTTAACCACGTGATTAAGCTAACATCCCGGTGTAAGACAGCAACATCACATACCCCTGGTGCACCCAGAAGAGGGGCACATCTGGGTTATTTTCCCCCAGAAGGCACGAGCTCAATCTAATCATGAGAAGGCCTGAAACAGACCCAAACTGAAGGACAGTCAACAAAACACCTGACCAGGACTCTTTAAATGTGTCAAGGTCATGAAAGATAAAGAAAGACTGAGGGACTGTTATAGGGCAGAGGGGACAAAGGAGACCTAAGTAAATTCAGTGTGGGGATCCTGGATTGGGTCCCAGAACAACAAAAGGATAGTAATGGAAAATTTGGTGAAATCCGAATAAAGTTTGTAGTTTAGCAAATATTTTTTTTGTTTTGATCACTTTACTATGTATGGTTATGTAAGATATTAACCTGAGAGGAAGCTGGGTAAGAGGTATACGGGAACTCTCAGTACTATTTTTGCAACTTTTCTGTAAGTCTAAAATTATTTCAAAATAAAAAGCTAAAAAAAAAAAAAAAAAGGCCTATTATAACCCTAGCACCCAACTTGTGATCTCTAAATACTATTTCCCTCTAAAAGGAACCAGGGCTCCGTAGAGAATGGCTGATTCCAGGTCCAGGGCAGAACAGTGTCGTCTGGAACATCAGGAAACATCAGCTAGAAAGAAACTGTCAAGGCCCATAACAAGGTTGTGTCTAAAGGCCATAGGAGCCAAGTTGAAGAGATTTCCACAGGCCAAAGATGGGATAATTTGAACATCAATAATAACAACTATAATGGACTATAAAGTACATCAAATGTTTAAATCTATAAGTTTAAATCCACAATGATAGAAAAATAATACTTTTTTAAAATAAAACTTTATTTGGCGCCATTGGTGGGTGCTAGAGAAGCAACTCATTATTTTGAAGGCTGGTAAATAAAAGGAAAGAATGAAGCATTCATCCCGCCCTTCCTTTATAATTTGTAATTCAGAGGAATGAAGTTGGTGATGTGGGGAATTTTCTGTTCATAGAGGTATTCCAGCTAATAGTAGAGAGCGGATGATCAAATTCAATTATTTTCATCTTGCAACCCCTCAGGAATTCAGGGATCTAAGTCTTGAACAACAATGGCCATTTATGTCACGCAAAGAAAGACAGCCAGACATTATTTCCCTCCTAATGAAATCACGAAACACCTCCTAAGAATGAGTCTCGTCAAAGAAAACTATAATCTGAATCTAATCAGGCTGTAGATTAAACTATCAGTTTACAAGAAATACAAAGGACAGAGAAGCTTGTTAAATTATACCTCGGGGATGCAATCAGCAAAATCCAAATTGTGGGATGAGGTAGGATAAATGACGTGTTTGCAAAGAAAATAAAGAGACAGAGGGGGAAACTGTGGATAAAAGAGACCTAAAAGATACAGCAGCTAATTGCATAGTGCGGTCCTTATTTTTATCCTGAGTTTTTTTAACTGTAAAATGGAAACATCTATGCCATTTATGAGACTATTGGAAATGTGATCAATGACTGGTCATTTGGTAATATTAATTATACTTTATTTTTAAATATACATTTTGTTTTATTTTATTTTAATTAAAAAAAATACGTCTTTATCAACTCCAGAGAGGAAGGGAGAGGGAGAGACAGAGATAGAAACATCAATGATGAGAGAGTCATTGATCGGCTGCCTCCTGCACGCCCCCTACAGGGGATCGAGCCCGAAACCCGGGCACGTGCCCTGACTGGGGACTGAACTGCGATCTCCTGGATCCTAGGTCGATGCTCAACCACTGAGCCACGCCGGCTGGGCAATTATACATCTTTTAGATGTAATGGTATTGTGGTTCTGTATATGTTTTTTAAAAGTCTTTCTTTTGAGAGATACACACTGAAAAATTTATTTATTTATTTTAATCCTCACTGGGGGACATGCTTGTTGATTTTAGAGAGAGAGAGAAACATCGATTTGAGGGAAAGACATCGATCGGTTGCTTCCTGTACACCCCCCAAACAGGGATCGAACCCGAAACCTAGGCATGTGTCCTGACTGAGAATTGAACCGGCAACCTTTCGGTGTGCGGGGAACCCTCCAACCACCTGAGCCACACTGGCCAGGGCACACACCGCAGTATTTTGAGTAATGGTTGATGTGTAGGACTTACTGCCCTGAAATGCATCTGGGACGTGTGGATGGGGCGCGTGAGTTGTGGGTTGATTAGGGGGCTGACGAAGGCTCGTTGTGCTCTTCCGTCTATTGGCCGGTGTACGTGCGATATTCTACACTGTAAAGTCTTTTAAAAACATCTGCAATCTACAACTTAGAACAAGTATTAACACTTTGTAGTCTACTGGTGTCAGTCTTAAAAAACGTGTGTGTGTGTGTGTGTGTACACCTGTGTATTTTATAAAATTTGGATCATACAACATATATCCTTTGGTAACCTGTTTCTATGTTGCCCTAGCAATAAATATCCTACCACTGTATATTTTTAAGAGTCTTTCATGCCCCAAGTGCTGCAGATGCGGATTTAAGCCTGATTTCCTATGCCCAAGGCAGCCTTTAGTCTAAGACAGTGAGCAAACGCACTTCTGTGACTCAGTTTGCGCCTCTGTGTAATGGGTGTACTCTTTCTACCTCCCAGCTATACAGTTTCAAGGACAGAAATTCACTCTGCTGCCCATTTGCCTCCAGCCTCTGAAGGACAGTGTCCGTGTGTGTAGGCACTTCAGTTATATTAATGAGCTTCGCCTCAGAGCCTGGGGCCTCGTTTGATCATTGCTAAGCTATTGTCATGTACATCTTTCTGTGGGCAACGTCCTGCCTTCCAGGCTACACGGAGGACTTCTCTGGCGCCCCAGAGCCCCTGGCACCTCCCATAGCTGCAGTGTGGTTTTCCTGGCCTTTCTAGCTTCTCCAGTGGACCCCGCGCCCCTCAGGCCCCCAGTGCCTGCCAGAGTGTTGGGCACAGAGGAAGCTCTCATAAATGTGTGCAGAAAACGAAGCATGAAAAAAAGCCACCCAGGTTGCATGACCAAGGGTGTGTGTTTAATCAAACCCCAAACCCGAACACCAGCCCCTCAGTGACTTTGTACAAAATGAAGTGCCATTGCAGTGGAAGATTAGTTGGTGGAGCTGTTCCCCCCTTTCCTTGGGAGGTGCAGGGGTAAAGGGGGTGAATGGCGGCAAAGGGCCAGAAGGAGGGACAGAGTGCAAAGCTCTGGGCTGGGGAGGAAAGGGAGCTGGAGGATGGGGCCCTTTCTCTGGGGCTGGTGTCTTCCCCATGTGGCAATCGTGATTGCTCCAGACCTAGCACTCCCCCTCGCCCACACTTCCTCCTAATCTTCCCGCCTCTCAGCCTGCACTTGCTTTGTCTGGTTTGCCTTGGGCCTGTGCCCACACCCACAACCTCTCTCCGTGGGGCTGTTGACCTACCAAGGTGCAGAATGCTGGGGGGGAGGGGGAAGCACCCTGAGCCTCACTCAGCCTGGGGGCCAGGGGTCATACCACGGGGCTGTTTTGTTTCTGCTATAAATGAGGGGCGTCAGTTCAGATGAACTCCCCTTTAGTGAAGCTAATGAGGAGTTGCTGGGGAGCGAGAGCCCCTTGTTCAAGTTTATAAACCCACCCACCAGGGACACTGTCGCCCAGGCTGTGGGACCTGAGTTCCTCCTGCAGGATCCATGACCCACCTATGTGTGGGTCCTCAGTCTGCAGCACAGGGCCTAGCATTTTGGTGAGAAAGAGGTGGAGGAGGCTTGGGAAACAGTGAATGAATGAGTGAACAGTGTTAAATACAGCTGCAGTGCCACAGGGCAAAGCAGAAAAGAGCAAGCGTTCCAAAGCCCAGCAGACAGACCTGGGTTCCCCTCCTTTCTCTGCTACACTGTGTGACTTGGGGCAAGTCGCCTAAATGTCCTGAGTCCTGTTTCTCAACTGTAAAACAGAAGCAAAAATTTCTGCCTTGTTTATGAGATTTATGTGGGATCTTTGTAGAGAATGTGGCACATAATAGGTTTAATAAATGGCCGCTATTGTTATTAGTATTGTTTGCTAATTTAACAAATATGCATGAAGCGCCTGTTATGTGCCAGGCACTTGGACCAGATCACTGAACAAAACACACCAAGACCCCTCCCTTAATGGGGTTTACGTTCAGGCAGGGGAGAGAGACAGTAAACAACAAATGAGCAAATGAAGTAGCTCATTGGAAAGTGATAAATGCCACTTGGGAGTAGGAGTGTGAGGCGATGGGCTGGATGGTTATTTTAACAGGGAGTAGACACTGATTGAGAGGGTGGCATCTGAGCAAAGCCTGGAGGTGAGGGAGACAGACTTGCCAGAATCTCAAGGAAGGTATTCACACAGAAGGGACAGGCCTGTGCAAAGCTGCCCAGGCAAAACCTGCCGGGGGTGGCTGGAGCTGGAGAGAGGAAGTCAGACGTAAGGTGGCCAGATCACATAGGGCACTGCCAGCCATTGTGAACGTGGCTTTTAGGCCAAGTAAAGAGGAGCTACCGCAGGGTTTTGAGCAGAAGAACAAAAAGATCCAACTTACGTTTTAAAAGAATAACCTCAGCTGCAGGGTTGAGCATAGACTATAAAGGGTAAAGGAAGAGGCCAGGAGAGCAGATCCCAAAGCCACGGGCCGGTGCCAAGTGGCAGCAGCGGTGGGGCGAGGAGGAGTCGGATTCTGCACCCATTTTAGAGGTAGAGTCAGCCAGGTTCCCTGAAGGGTTGGACATGGAGTGTTGGAAGGAGAGGTGTCCAGGATGACCCCCAGGGTTTGGCTCCTGAACCAGTGGAAGGAATCAGTTGCCACCAACTGAGACAGTGGAGACTGCAAGTGGGACAGGTTTGGGGAGGGGATCAAGAGTTCAATTTTATTTGTTTGTTTGCTTGGTTTTTGATCTTCACCAGAGAATATTTTTCCATTGCTTTTTCAGAGAGTGGAAGGGAGAGAGAGAGAGAAACGTCGGTGTGTGAGAGAGACATCGATTGGTTGTGTCCTGCACGAGCCCCTACTGGGGCCAGATTGAATTTGCAACCAAGGTATGTGCCCGTGACCGGGATCAAACCCAGGACCCTTCAGTCCGTATGCCGATGTTCTAACCACAGAGCCAAACCGGCCAGGGCAAGGGTTCAATTTTGGATGTATTCAAAATGTATAGAGCGAGAGCAGAACAGACTTTTTGGACACCCTTGACAACCTAATATGGAGTCAGAGTCAGCCATGACAGTTATGTCAAGTGCTATGTCCAGACTGAGATAATGGGTGTAATGGAAACACACTTAGGAGGGGCCTGGAATGCCCTAAACTACAAGTCTGGACACTCAGACAAGGACTCCACCTGGGCACCTGTATGAGTGGGACCTCCACCCTGGTGGGCTATAAGAACTCAGAGTCCAACCACCCAACGCTTGAGCTTGGCTGTACCACGGTCACACCTGGAGCTCTGCTGGACTTCCATTCCACTGGACATGTGCCACCGCTGCAGCCACCTGGCTTGAGACGGACGCCCGCCTCTCCACCTGCAGACACCGCCAGGGACCAGGGCTTTGCGTTGGGCACTCACTGTGTCGCTTCTGTCAGGTAAGCTCTCCCTTCCTGTGTGTAACCTGCGTGTGACTATCAGCTTATTGGAGGGTAAACCTGGCATTGTGGAAAGACACAAACGCGTGTCACTCCTTTCGGGGATGCTCTCTTGCTCACGACACAGATCTAGATGCCAGTTAGACATCCACACAAAGATTCTATCAGGCTGCTGATGTAAATTTGGGAGTTGTTAGCACTCTGACTATTTTCCTCCACTCCCATACCTGACCCTCACACCAGCCAGTGAGGACGGCAGGGCAGGGATGGTCCTCCTAGCTGGACAGAATGGAAATTCTATGAAGAGCACATGTAAGAATCGAAAACAGGTATTCAGACAAATACTTGCACACAAATGTTCATAGCAGCACTATTCACAACGGTCAAAAGGTGGAAACAACTCAGCTACCCATCCCCTAATAAATGGATATATAAAATGTGGTACATCCATACAATGGAATATTATTCAGCCACAAAAAAGAATGAAAGGCCAGTACATGCTACAGGGTGGATGAACCTTGGAAGCATTATAGTAAATGAAAGAAGCACAAAAGGCCACATCTTTATGATTCCATTCATACAAGATATCCAGCCTAGGTAAATCTAGAGAGACAGAAAGCAGATTAGTGATTGCCAGGGGCTGGGGGAGGGGAAATGGGGAGTAACTACTTAATGGGCCCAGGGTCCCCTTTGGGGGTGATGAAAATGTTTTGGAACTGGACAGAGGTGATGGCTGTGCAACATTGAAAATGTACTAAATGTCACTGAATTGTACACTTGACAATGGTTAACTTCCTTTTTCTTTTTTTCAATCCTCACCAGAGTATATTTTTTCCATTGCTTTTAGAGAGAGTGGAAGGGGGAGAGACAGACACATTGATTGGTTGCCACCTGCACATGCCCCCACTGGGGCAGGGGGTCGAGCCTGCAACCAAGGTACATGCCTTTGGCTGGAATCAACCCTGCGACCCTTCAGTTCACGACCCAACGCTCTAACCACTGAGCCAAACCTGCCAGGGCTACAGCGGTTAACTTTTTGTTATATGAATTTCACCTCAATTTTAAAAAACAAAAAACACCTCTGTGAAGAACCCAATGCCAGGCTCCATGGCCCCCGCACTGCTGGTGGCTCCCGCTGCTCTTCTGCACAAGGCCCAGCAGTCTGTGTGGCCCGTGAAGGACTTGCCCCCTGTGAGACCAGTCGCTCAGAGACGCAAAGGGATGTGTCGCCTGCAAGATCAGTTTAGGACAAGTGGATTTCCCAAACCAGGAAATCTGGTCCGACCAGCACGGGACTGAAGTGCAACGGCCCCGCCCTGGGAAACCTGGGGCTGAGGGTTGCTCCCCGACTTCCTGGCTGGTTCCGGTTGGGAAGGAAGCAGCAGGAGCAGCCAGCCTGGCTTCTCAGAGCTTCCAGATTTAGTCCCAGAGCTGGAAGGGACTTTAGAGAGCATCTCTGAGGAACGGGAAGCTCCAAGGAGATAAACACCTTAGTCACACAGCCTGCGAATGGCTGAGCTGGGCTGGGAGGAGGGGAAGCAACACTTTCGCAGCGCCTACTCCAGCTATGGCCAGGAGCCTGGGGGACATTATCTCACCACCCGCAAAACAGGTGCCAGGGGCTCCACTCTGCATGTGGGACTCAGAGAGGCTCAGTGCCCTTGCCGTCATCACACAGCTATTAAGAGGCAGGGCCGGCCCTTGCGCACAGGGCCACCTGACTGCTGGGCTCCTAGGGACCCTGCTTGCACAGTTACCTCCAACCCGACACCAGCCCTTTCCTTTCTCCCGCCCTCCAGCCAGATTCTCCCCAAGTTAACAGGCGCCCTGGGGCTCTTGCACAGTTGCCATAGCAACTGAACTTTCAGAACTTTTGGAAACAACAACTGCAGGCAGTCCCGGACAAAACCCTTCTCTTGCTAAACTAGAAAGTCAAGGCCTTAATGTCAAAGCAGAGAAAGGTTAACACGAAGCGGCTAGGAGCTAGAGAGAGATTTCCTGACATATCTGTGTTGGTATTGACCATGGTTATTAACCAAGGACCCTTTGTTCGCGCCACCATTGTCACCTTAGCACAGATCACTGGTTTAAAAATGATACCAACTGCCCTGGCCGGTTTGCTCAGTGGTTAGAGCATTGGCCCTCAGACCAAATGGTCGAGGGTTCGATTCCCTGCCAAGGGCATGTACCTGACTTGGAGATTTGATCCCAGCCCTGTGGGGCTCCTGCGGGAGGCAACCAGTCGATGTGTCTCTCACACATTGATGTTTCTCTCTCTCTCTCTTCCCCCTCCCTCCCTTCCACTAAAAAGCAATGGAAAAATATCCTTGAGTGAGGATTTAAAAGGAAATAATAATAATTAAAAAAAATACTGAGGACATCTGCCTCTAGGTGGAACTATTGTAACTTCACTCTACCAGCAAGCTTACACCCTGCAGGAGATGACCACCACGGCCCGCCGGGTTGAGAGCATTTTTAGCTCAGAGCAGGAAACTGGTCGGTTTTGCTACATAGTACAAGCCTGTAGGGTTTAGACTTTTTGAAATATTGAAAATAGCTTCTTAAGACCATTCCACACAAAATAAGAAATGAGAATGAGGAAGTGACCACAGCTATAAAAAAAGCCTTAAAAGAATTATGATTATTATGCAAATAAATGAGAAAGCCTGAACTAAATGGATGGTTTTTTAGGAAAGCATAAATTCTCAAAATTGATCCTTGAAGACAATTAAATTTTAGCCAGACCAAATATCACGTAAGAAAATTAAAATGTTATCAAAGAGCTATTCTCCCACCCACAAAGGGAAAATTTTTAAAAGCATCAGGTCCAAACAAGTCACCAGGTGAATTCAACCAACACATTAACAAGTGATGATAACAGTGCCGTTCAAATGGTTCAAGATCCTAGAAGTAATAATAAAACACTATAGGTTTTGAGTCCCTACATGACAGATGCAGTTTTAAGTGTATGATTCATTAATTGTCACAATAATCCTGTGAGGGAAAAAACTGTTCCCATTTTAGAGATTTAAACAGCTAGGGCAAAATAAGTTAAATAACTTGTCCGGGGCTACACAACTAGTAAGTGGCAGATCCAAATTTGAACCTAATGAGTTTAGTTCCAGAATTCACCCTCTTAACCACTCTGCCAGGCCAACTCTTCCAAATCCCTTTTATAAATATTATATATGAATACCCAAATCTGTCAAAGATAGCACAAGGGAGCAATACACAGACTAGTCTCATTTATGAAAATAGCAGCAAAAGTTGTAAACCAAATATTAGCAAATAAAATCCAGCAGCACATAAAAAAGTATATAAAACAACCACGTAGGGGCATACCAGGAGGACAGGATGATTCAATAATAGAAATACCATTAATATTATTCACTATAATAATCACACGATTATTACCTAATGCTGAAAAGGTACTTGATAAAATTCAAAAATCCATGATGGAAGAAGAAAATTCTTTAACAATAGGAAGCAAAGAATAGGTCCTTAAAATATAATTATTCACACACACACACACACACATTAACACAAACACATATAGATAAACTTAAGCCAAAAAGCCCATATATGAGGTTAAAATACTAGACTACTAAAAGCATTCTCATTAGTCAGTACAAAACAAAGATATCCGGTGCCATCGCTGCCATTGCTGCCATCACTTCTCATTTTAAATTGTTCCAAGCCACTTACCGATGCAATTAAGCACACTCACATACAAAGCAGTATAAAGATTGAAAAAGAGGAAATAGAATTATTATTTGCAGGTGATATGATACAATGATATCTTAGAAAACCTAGGAAATTAAACTAAAAAACTGTAGGACAAGAGAATTCAGTAAGATGTCTACGTACAGATTTAATATGCAAAAATCAAATAGCCTTACTATATATAGAAAAGACTCGTTGGAAAACATAGCGGAAGATTTCCATTTTGATCCAGAAATCCCAGTTACAGAGATGTGTCTTACTAACACGCTCCTGCATGTATTCACTTACCCATGCGTTGCTCCAGCAGCTGCTGCGCCTGCTTATGAATCCAGTCAGATACCCGCGAGCCACAAATACGCACGAGGAAACGAACAGTAACTACAACGGACCCCTTACAATCTGGTGGCAGGAAACGTGCAATAAACATAATTTGAAAAGTAAATCATAAAGTGTGTTAGAAGATGATGATTGCTATCAGAAAAAAAGAAGTGAGCAGGATAGGGAGACTGGGAAAGCTGGGTGGTCAGGATGGGGAAGGAAAGAGGTAAATGCGTGAACCCCCGTATGGAGGTGCGGCGACGAGGGAGCACAGAACCCCGGGGGGGGGGGTCGAGCCTGGCGTGTGCACACAGAGGGAGTCACCCCTGCAATCGCAAAGGGTTCCAAGGATAAGTATTCATCCAGAGGGGACCAGTTCAGCACACAAGGGATGGCTACCAATGGAATACTGTGCAGCTGCAAGAATCAGTAAGGAAACTCTATGAAATGACATGAAAGAGCTCCAGGACTTACTGGTTAGTGAAAGAAAGCAAGGAGTTGCCCCGGCTGGTGTGGCTCAGTTGCTTAGGTGTCATCCCATGCAATGAAAGGTTTGATTTGATTCCCGGTCAGGGCACACGCCTGGGTTGTAGGTTCGAGCCCTGGTAGGGGGCGTGCAGGAGGCAGCTGATCGATGTTTCACTCTCACAGCGATGTTTCTCTCTCTCCCTCTCCCTTCATCTCTTTCTAAAAATCAATTAAAGAATCTTTAAAATAAAAAATGCAAGAAGTGATATTGCCCTGCCGGGCATGGCTCAGCGGTTGAGCATCAACCTAGGATCCAGGCGATCGAGCTTTGATTCCCGGTCAGGGTACATGCCCGGGTTGTGGCTCGGGCCCCAGTCGGGGGCATGCAGGAGGCAGCCAATCAATGACTCTCTCATCATTGATGTTTCTGTCTCTCTCCCTCTCCCTTCCTCTCTCTGAGATCAATAAAAGTATATTGGGGAAAAAAATAATAAAAACAAGAAGTGAAATAGATTATATAGTATGTTGACTTTGTGTAAGAAAAGAAGGGAAAGCAATATTGGAAAGATGTCAATTCTTTCTCTATTAATTTACACATTTAATATGGGTTCCCCAAAAGAAACAGAAAAGCTATTTTTTACGGGCTAAGAAAATTCTCGAAGAATAAGGAGGGAGCTTGTTCAACCAGACATTAAAACGTTGTAAAACTAGAGTTTATAATTTGAAAATACTTTTTGTTTGGGAA
This sequence comes from Miniopterus schreibersii, assembly GCF_964146895.1. NCBI lineage: Eukaryota > Metazoa > Chordata > Mammalia > Chiroptera > Miniopteridae > Miniopterus > Miniopterus schreibersii. The sequence goes on along the minus strand of NC_138102.1, from coordinate 182,705,646 downwards.
CATGGGTGGACAAACCAATAGAATAGAATAGAATAGAAAATACCCAGAAACAGATCCAAATACACACAGGAAATAATAGATTATGCAATGAATTGTTTGGGAAATATTTGGAAACAAACATATTTGTATATTTCCTGCATTACTTACACTAAAATAAGCTTCAAACAGCTCAAAGATATAAATCTAAAATATGAAACCATAAAAGTACCAGATTAAAAAAATTTATAATCTTGCAGTGGGATGGGTTTACTTAAGCATGACTCAAAACTAAGAAGTCATCAACTTTAACCACAATAAACATTTTTTAATTTTCCATGGAAAAAAAATCAAAATCAAAAGATGGCCAAGCAATAATATATACAACACATATGAGAGGCAAAGTTCCGTAGCATAAAAACAACTTGTATAAATCAAAGTGCAAAAGACTAAAATCCTATAGAAAAAAAGTCCTGGGATATGAACAAAGAGTTCACAGAAAAGAAAATCAGCATGGCTTTTAAATATATTAAAAGATGCATAACCTCACTTAAATTAAAAACTCAGTGATTGGCAAAGATAAAAATAGTTTGATAACATAAATGGCTCATAATCTATTTTTATTAGTGCTTAGCTAGATTGAGACAAATTTCCCTTGAGCTGCTAAGTCACTGAGCTACAGGGCCCGAAGGCCTGGTCCTTCATATCCACTAGGACCACTGTGGGAGACGCCTGGCCTCAGCCTTCAGAGGCCCAGGCAAGGATGCTCACCCCCCAAAGCTGTAATCCTCCCTCACTGCGCCAAGTAGCAGCCCCCCTTGGCCATCTCTTTTCTCCCCACTGCTCTGTAATTCCTCTTGTCTCAACAACCCCCTGCTTTCCACCTTTCCAAACCTTTTTACCTAGCCCTTTGGAAAGCTAGTTCTTGGTTAAAAATCACTTACACTCTTACTACTCTTTCCCGGCCCAGTCTAGGGTTTACTCTGGGACCAGGCAGGTAAGGAAAATGCATGAAGTGTGAAGGGCTAAGTGGCAAGGGATCAGTGCCTGTGCCTGCACTGTGTGTGGTGAGAGCTTGGTGAGCTGGAGAGCCCTGACCCAGCTCCATGGGGGAATGTGGACCTAGCAGGGCCAAATCTTCAGAAGTTTAAGGAGAGGCAAGAAGCCCTCACACACTGCTGGTGGGAATGTAAAATGGTGCAGCACCTTGGAAACAGTTTGGCAGTTTCAGAAGGTTAAACACAGAGTTAGTATATTACCCAGCAATTGCATTCTTAGGTATTTACTCTGAAGAACTGAAGAGTTCACACAAAAACTTGTACATGTATGTGCATAGTGGCAGGGTTCCTGACGCCCCCAAAGTGGAAACAACCTGAAAGTCCGTCAGTGGATGAATGTCTGCACAGGTGGAATATCCATACAATGGAATATTATTCAGCCATAAAAAGGAATGAGGTATTGGTACATGCTGCAGTGTGGATGAACCTTGGAAACATTACGCTAAGTGAAAGAAGCCACTCACAAAGGGCCACTTGCGGTGTGATTCCTTTCGGTGAAATGTCCGGAATAGACAAGTCCATAGAGACAGAAAATAGACTAGTGGTTGCCAGGGGATGGGGGGAGGGGGGAAAAGGGGAGTGACTACTGATAGGTACAGGCTTTCTTTTGGGGATAATGAACATGTTCTAGAATTAGGTAATGATGATGGTTGTACAACTTTACAAGTAGACTGAAAACCACTGAATTTCTGTATAGAAATGGTGGATTTTATAGTAGGGGAATTATTCTCAGAAACAATCAGACAAAGAAACAGAGAGGCCGGCAATCTGGATCTTTGTGAGGAACCGCCTGGTGTTTTTCCTATTGACTTATTTTTTGAGCAAGCAAAGCAAACTGGGGTTTGGCCTGCAGGCCACCAGTTTGGAGGCTTTCAACAGAAATCATGCTTTTCCCCGAAGTCACTTCTCAGCCCCCCTCCCTCTGTGGGCTGTTTCCTTTCCCTCATTCCTTTCCCTCTTGCAACTGCCCCAAGGCTTCATCCAGACTTTTATTCTTGGCTGTCTGTCCAATACCCTGTCTCCTCTGAAGCTGTTGCCTCTCAGCTGCAGGAACATTTGCTGGCAAGACCCAGACTTGCTACTTTCCTTTCTCCCCAGCCTCTCCTTTGTTCCGCTGTCACTATGGCCATGTTTGTGGCCCACACACTGTCTGCTCAGTGCCTTGCCTCCCCTCTCCCCAGTCCTCTCACCTTCCCTCCGCCTCAGCTGCCTGTGGCCCCCCCTTTCCAGCCATTTGTTTGGTGCTCGCAGGTTCTATTCTCTGACCTCCAGCTGGCCTTCGATTGCACTCCTCCTGCCTTCACTTCCGTCCCCCCTCTGGCACGGACCCCACAGTACCTCACTCTCTTGGCAACATCCTCGCTTCTCTAGACCTGTCTTTCTGTTGCACCTGCCTGGAAACTCCGACTGTCCCTCTCCTCGGTACACCTGGGCCCTGAGCTATGCCAGAGAAAATCATGTGGCCACAGAGTCTGGTGCCATTAATTCATGGGACCCACCAATACTACACACCAACTACTCTGCCTTCCTCACCAGCTCACCCTGTCAGCCTCCACGGTGGCTACCTACAACCCTCTCCACTGTCCCCAAACCTCTGACTTCACCCTCTATTACACACAGAGACTAGAAGTCTTCCGACAGGAATGCTCCCATCAGCCTGCCATCAAGGTGCCCACCTGATTGATTGCATCCACTTGTCACCTCCATAAGGTAACATGTCCTTTTTCTATTTGCTATGGTCTGAATACTTGTATTTGTAACATAAATATTAACAAATTCACATGTTAAATCCTAACGCCCAGGGTGATGGTTTTGGGAGGTGATTAGGGCACAAATGAGATTAGTGACCTTATAAAAGAGGCTCCAGAGGACCCCTCATCCTTCCTTCACCTGGGGCAGTCTGCAACCCAAACAGGGCCTTCACCAGACACCGAATCTGCCCTTGGATTTCCAGCCTCCAGAACTGTGAGAAATAAATGTTTGTTTTTTATAAGCTATCCAGTCTATGATACTTGGTTCCAGCAGCCCGAACAGACTGACACCACCTAAGGCCAGTCCTCCTGCTGAGCTAGATCCTATGTCCCAAATTCTGCCTTTGGCTCTCAGAGGTTCTCTCAGGCTCCTGTGATCTCTCTACTGATTCCTGGCCAAGAACAAACAAGAATCTCCATGTGTCTCCCTCCCTCTCTCCCCTCTGTGATCTTTGCTAGCTACTAGCCTCTTCTCCTTCTAAGCCAAAGAGACATTTGAAAGAGTTGTCCACGCTGGTTGCCTCCGTTTCCGCACACACCCCTTTTCCCCAAAGCAACCTGGCTTCTGCTCCCAGTTCCACTGAAACTTTTCTCGCAGACCACCGCCCACCTCCTCGTAGCCCAATCTGACCAACACTCTAAGCCATTAGCTCGTGTGGCTTCTCCACTGCAACTACCGGTAGACCTGAGCAGTGGCAGGTGATGCGATAGCGGGGTCTGTGGGAACTCGGGAGAGATTTCATCCAGTCCGAGAGGGCCAGAGAGGGCTCCCTTGAGGAGGTGACATCAGGGCAGAGCCGGAAAAGATATGTACAAGTTGGCCGAGCAAAGAAAGGGAGCAAGGGCATTTTAAAAGGTGGGAGGACTGGAAATTTGTGAAACTGCTAACAGTTCATGTTCCTGAGGTTGAACTGGGATACAGATTATGAAGGACTTTCAAGGTTATGTTAAAGAATTTGCTGTTTGGATTTGATTTTGGAGGCAAAGGGGCTACGTCCATGACCTAAAGGAGAGGTGAACAAACCTTTTCTGTAAAGGGCTTCGCAGCAGCTGTTTAAGCCTGTGGCAGCTCCTCACCTCTGACAGTGCGGCACCAAGAAGCTACAGATAATACACAAGTGAGTGAATGTGGCTGTGTTCCAACAAAATTCAAATTTCATATCATCCAAATGTCATATAATCTCTATATGTCATGAAATACTATTCTTCTTTTGAATTTTTTCCGACCACTTAAAAATGTAAAAACCATACTCAGCTCAAGGGTTATACAAAAAAGGCAGTGGGCTAGGTTTGGCCCCCAGACTGTCGTTTGCCAACTCTGATGGAAGGCTGGAGAGCAACATAATTGGAACTGGGTTTTAATGGTGGATCCGAGTGGGAGCAGGGACGCAGGCCAGAGCGACTGGCGAACAAGCAACCTGGGAGGGAAGATAAACGACTGGGGAAGTGGCAATGAGGACGGAGCTAAGTGGGCGGATTAGGGGGATACTGGGCCAGAAAGGGCTTAGAGAGCTCCCTACACACCCGACTTAGGAGAGGAAGGAAGCAGGATTGGTGCCTTTCCTCCCTACCTCACTCCCTGGGAAAAAGCATGGTCCCTGAAAGCTAGGGCAATGGGAGTAGGTATTACCACTGTCTCCACAAAGGGGGACAGTCCCAAGCTAGTTCTGGAAAGATTCCCCCCAAGAATAAATCCTGGTGCCCTCCACCATGAGCCCCCTAGGTGTCCAGAGACTCCCTCTGTTTGGGGGAGCACTTAGGGGTGTTGTGGGTTTTTGACAAGATCACTGTTCACATGGAGTATTTTGGATAAACTGAGCAAGGCTTTGAGACAGAAGGTCATCCCAGTGGGAAACCAGTGGGAACCCATGGGAGTGGGTGACAGTCATGGTCAAGCAGGCAGCCAGCCGGTTATGGGAGGTCCTCCTCTGAGGGCAAGATGCATAGCTCAGTCTTCCTTGACACAGGTGAGAGGTGACACACAGTGTTCACTCAAGTGGTGGGTGTCTTATGGTCCCAAGAGTTGGTTTAGCTTCCTTTAGAGTCTGGCATCCAGAGAGGATTCCAACTCCTGTTCTTCTCTTGGGTCAGGAAGGCCCCATCAAACTCCTCCTGACTCTTTCTCCACCTGTACCCCCAGATATAATCTCCTCCCACTCCAGGTGAAGCCTAACCCTTTATCTCTTTTCTTTCCAAGCTACTGTTGATGGATAAATACCACGTCCTTCCCCATTCATGGGCTACCTCTGTAGTCTCAAAGCCCAGCTCGCACAAATCCAAACTCTGGCTTCTGCCTCAGCCCTTCCCACAGCAGGATGGGTGGGTGTTCCTCAGAGCTCCTTGCCCCCTCACACTCTCCCCTCTTCATCCAGACAAAAATGCCTAAAAAAACAGACTCAATTGTCCTAGCCAGTTTGGCTCAGTGGTTAGAGCATTGGTCTGTGGACTAAAGGGTCCTGGGTTCAATTCGGCCAGGGGCACGTACCCCGGTTGCAGGCTCGATCCCCAGCCCCGGTCAGGAAGCATGTGAGAGGCAACCAATCGATGTGCCTCTCTCACATCTCTCTCTCTCTCTCTCTCTCTCTCTCTCTCTCTCTCTCTCTCTATCTCTATCTCTCTCTCTCTCTCCCCCCTTCCTCTCTCTCTGAAAAGCAATGGATTAAAAAAAACAACAGAGTCAAGAAGGCGGCTGTGTTTAGTACTGATAACTGTCCTACCTCTAAGAGAGGTGGGAGAAGACATGGACCAGCATTGAGAGGGAGCTGGGTTGCTGTGCAGCACTGAGACACCACTTGAGTTTTGTGTGATAAGTTAAAGTGTGAACCTTCAGCATGACTGAGTGTTTTCTCCCCCGCCACATTCAGCTGTTCAGCAAGAACACATCAAAACGGTGGTCTTGGCTGGTGTGGCTCAGTTGGTTGGAGCGTCATCCTGTACACCAAAAGGTTGCAGGTTCGATTCCTGATCAGGGCACATGCCTAGGTTGAGGGTTCGATCCTTGGTTGGGGTGTGTAAGGGAGGCAACCTACTGATGTTTCTCTCTCTCCTTTCCTCTCTCTAAAATGAATAAAAACTTTTTTTTTTTTAAATATATCTTTATTGATTTCAGAGGGAGGAAAGGAGAGGGAGAGAGAGAGAGATAGAAACATCAATGATGAGAAAGTCATTGATCGAGCCCACAACCTGGGCATGTGCCCTGACCGGGAATCGAACCCCGATCGCCTGGATCCTAGGTCGACGCTCAACCGCTGAGCCACGCCCGGCCAGGCTAAAAACATATTTTTAAAAATATGGGTAAGAAAAGATGTAAGGTAGGAAAGGAGATGATGACCAGTTAAAAGATGGAGGGCTAGTGGCTTAGGGATCCCAAATGTGAGGTAAAATTGTCATATCAGAATAAAGAAAGGAATTAGAAATATAGTTGGAGGTAGAGGTAGAAGACTGGGATGTTTGACCTGGAAGTTCTGGAAGTGGTACTGTTCTTTCTATGACAAAGTCCAGATTATGGCAAGCGTAGCAGATGGCTTTGGCATCATAGAGGTCAAGGAACTGAGAGCCTAGGTGTTGGATGATTTGTCTACATGGATGCAGAATTCATGAAGAAGAAAGGCGGGAAGGGGGAGAGGTGGAGAGAGACAGGGGCCCTGGGGATGAGGTAGAGTGCCCGGGGAAAGGCAGGTGAATCAGGAAGATCATTTAAGTGCCTGTGCACCAAAGGTGTTGGGAGCTTTGAGGAAGGAGAGAGGAAGAGGCAACAAGGAGCATGGAAGAGGCTACCCCTACTTCCAGCTCATTAGTACATGGATCTTGGAGAATAAAACAGTCCTCATTTAAGGACTGAAAGGAAACAGTGTCCTCAGGAGAGAGTCAGGTTAGCAGAAAAGAGGTTGGGGATAGAGAGGGTTTTGCTGGGGATAGGCTGTGGGTCCCAAGACATGGTGGGAGCTTTCGGCAGATGAGTAGTGAGACTGGGCAGATGAGGGATGTTGGGAGCCATATGGGGTTGAGGTCCACGTGACGAGAGGTGACCTGGGAGCTGTGGGCTCTGGGTAGCACGGAGCATGATGGGGTCCTGTTCCTTACATGTTCCTTAGACCCCTTCTTTTCTCTATTGAAATTCACTTCATAGGTGATCTAACACAGTCTCACGCCTTGGAATGCTCTCTGCCAGTGAGTATCAGCTATGTCTTCACCTCTGGCCTCTCCATAGAGCTCCATCGAGCACGTGTGGTTACCTGTAGACATCCCCGCTTGGGTGTTTCAAAGACCCTTCAAAATGGAAGACGTGAACCTACAAATCCTCTCTTCCCCAAGTAAATGACATCGCCATTCACCCAGTTGTTTAGGGCAAAAGCCTAGAGGTCACCCTAGAAACCTCTGTTTCCTTTACCCTCCTTTATCCAATCCATCACCAAGTGCTAAAAATCCCAGCTTCAAAATCCACCCAGGGAGGAAAACAAGATGGCGGGGCAGGTAACAGCTGCACCCGCCGCCTCCCTCAACCACATCAAAACTACAACTAAAATACAGAACCACCGTCACTCAGAGCCTCCTGAGATCTGGCTGAACTGAAGCCCCACAACCAGGGAGCTGAAGAAGCACCGAGACGGTAGGAGGGGCGGGGACGCGGGCGGGTCGGGGCTGAATCAGAGACAAGCCGCAGGCCCACACCCGGTGCCGAGGTTGAAACCAGGAAGGAATCTCGGCGGCGGGGGTTTCCCGGAGGAGGGAGGGGTCCCAGCCCCACAGCAGGCCCCCAGCCCAGGGCTCCAGGCCAGGAAGAGACGTCCCCACAACTCCGGGCTGTGAAACCAGCAAGGACTGTTCCTGGGGGTCGCGGAGGCTGCAGGAGCCCCAGCAGCGCCGCTTAAGGGCCCGGCACGGACTCACCCGGACGCTCCCTCTGAGCCCAGCGCCGGGCAGCAGCCTGAAAGGACCCGGGACACTCGGGGAGGAACTAACCTTCCAGAAGTCGGGGTGAGAGGCGGAGGGCGGCTTCCTCCCAGGCAGAAGGGCTGGCGGAGGCCATCGCTTCTTTGGCGAGTCCTCCCCGCACACAGCCGGCAAGCAGGTGCCATATTTGAATCGCCTGCACCTGACTCTCACCTTTGGCCCCGCCCCGTGATTCCCGGAGGCCCCGCCCCTTCCCACCTGCAGCTCATCCGGGCCGTTTCCAGGGGCTTTTCTGTGCAAGTGGCCTCTGGAGCCTCATGCTTAGGACTTCCCTAAAAATCTCTCAAACAAGTGGCAGCCTGCATTGGCTGATAGCTTGGCCTCTCCTGGACACTTCCAAGCCCAGCACAAGTAGCAGCCAACTACGGTTTGCTGTGTAGCTCATGCTGGGTGGCCCTGGGGAAGGCACTGGCACAGGCTGACTTTGCACCTCCCGGGAGGTCCCAAAGACAGTGCACCTGGTGATCAGACTCTACCACACTGGATTACAACCCTACCACATCCACGAGTGACACTCAAGGGGCGCACTTGGTGAACTCTAAATCTCCACTGAAGTAAATCCTGATCCTTAAGGGTGTCTCCAGCACAGCAGTTCTCTGGCTGTAGTTGCAGCTGGTCCTCATAGCTGATTGGCCTGGGGGTCAGTTCCTCCCAGGGACACCAACAGCAACCAAGGCTCAACTACAACAGGATAGTGGACACAACCCACACAGGGGAGCACCTAGAAGGCCCTGCTCAGGTGACTGGGAAGGCTGAGCCACTGGTCCCTACAGGACACCTACTACACAAAGCCACTTTACCAATTCCAGAGCAAAAAGAAAAAAGAACCCAGAAATATGAAAATAGTATAAGGAGCCTCTGGGACAACTTCAAGAGGCCCAGCATTCGTATTATTGGGGTGCCAGAAGGGGAAGAAAGAGACCAAGGAATTGAAAACCTATTTGAAAAAATAATTACAGAAAACTTCCCCTACCTGGGGAAAGAAATTGACTTACAAGTTCAGGAAGCACAGAGGGTCCCAAAGAAGAGGAACCCAAAGAGGCCCACAGCAAGACACATCATAATTAAAATGCCAAAGGTTAAAAACAAAGAGAGAATCTTAAAAGCAGCAAGAGAAAAGCAGTTAGTTACCTACAAGGGAGCACCCAAACGACTGTCAGCTGATTTCTCAACAGAAACTTTGCAGACCAGAAGGGAGTGGCAAGAAATATTCAAAGTGACGAAAAACATGGGACTACAACCAAGATTGCTCTACCCAGCAAAGCTATCATTTAGAATTGAAGGTCAGATAAAGAGCTTCTCAGACAAGGAAAAGCTAAAGGAGTTCATCACCACCAGACCAGCACTACAGGAAATGTTGAAGGGTCTTTTTAAAGAAGAAGCTAATGAACAAAAGAATCTGACAAACTAAATAGATCCAGAGACATTGACACATGCAACAGACAATCATATTTCAGAGGTAAGAGGGAAGGGGGTGGAGGGTGGGAAGAGATTAACCAAAGAAGTTATATGTATAACCCATGGACACAGTTAATAATAGGGTGAAGGCCTGGGAAGGGGGTGGAAGGGAAGTGGAGGGGATCAATTGGGGGGGAAAATGGTATACCTATAATACTCTCAACAATAAAGATAAATTTAAAAAGTAAAAAAAAAACAAAAAAAACAAACAACAACAAAAAAATCCACCCCAAACCCCCAACATATCTCATGGCCCTCACCACTGCTGTTGTCGTCTTTGCTACAGTCAGGTCTCAGCCGGTCCCTGCTGCCAGGCCTGCCTCCCTACAGTCTATTTTCATGGAGTAGCCAGAATGAATTTTCCAAAACATATATCAAAACAAGTGCCTCCCCTCCGTTGGTGTCCAAAGTCATCACAATAGAACTTCAGGTCCATGTCCGAGTCCTGTAGGATCTGGCTACTCTGCACCCTCACTCCTACTGTGCTTACCCCTGTTCACTCCGCTGCAGCCACACTGGCCTCCTTGCCCTTCTCAGACAATCGAGCTGTCCCCATTTGGGGCCTTTGCCTGGAACACTCGTTCCTTGCCATCGCCAGAGCTCTGCTCCAATGCCACCTTCTCAGAGGGACCTTCACTGTCCATTCTGCCCCAAACAGCCCCTCCCTGCACTCTGTCCCTTATTCTGCTGTTTTCTGCACATGTGCCAAGGTACTTCATAGAGCTCAGTACTGTGCTGACTTGTCTATCTGATGATTTTCTGTCTCCACTGGAGTGGGTTCTTGGAGCGCATCCCACCTTTTCTCTGTTGTATCTCCACACTCTGCTTAAAACTGCTTCCATCTCATAGTGGGGGTGTAATAAATATTTGTTTAAAAAAATAGATAAACCATAGGAGGCTATTGTATGTGATATGGGCCTCAAGAGCTCACTGTGAATGTCAAGAGCTGAATACTGGCAGTCTTATTGTATGCATTCCTGCCATAGCAATTCTAATTCTCCTCTAAGCTAATTAATCTTCTATATTAGACAGAGAGTCTGGGAGGAGCAGCAGTAAAGAGCTTGTCAATAGACATTTTCTTTTTTTGTTGATAGCAGGCCTGGGGCAGGGCAGGAAGAGAGCATGTCTTTCTCAGCATAATAACAGACATGCCCTTTTCCTAAAGGTTGGGAACAACTTTCTGCTTTCCATGGCATTAGCCTCTGTAACCTTGGAAAAGGGAAGGAAGCAGGCTTGGAGCACCCGCCTTCACCCCTCTCATGGGTCCCATTTTGGAGTCCAGGGGCTGGTGCATGTCAGTGATCATCTAGCTGAGCCCTGGTGGGGTTGGGGTAACTCTACCTGAACTTGAACTTGGGGGAGAAGAAAAGTCATTCTTGTTTGAGAAAATGAAATATGGTATCTTAAGGAAGAGGGGTAGGGATAGAAGCTTTCAGGAGAGAAGGAACCACAAGTGAAAAGGCCTCCAGGAAATAGGAGCTCGGTAGATTGGCTCTAACGGTTGGTACTGCTGGAGAGCCTTGGAGAGTGCCACGACGGAGAAAGTGGCCCTGGCCAAGCCAGGCAGGGCCGTGTGGGCTACAAGAACGACTTTGGGCTTGATTCTCAGGGAGAGAAGTAGCCCTTTCAAGATGTGACAAGATCAGTTGCTCAGTTGGTTGGGCAACCAAAAGGTTGCCGGTTCGATTCCCGGTCAGGACACATGCTTGGGTTGCAGGCTCCATCTGGGGTAGGGGGTGTGCAGTAGATCGATGTTTCATTCTCACATTGATGTTTCTCTTTCTCTCTCTCTTTCTCTTCTCTCTTTCTAAAAAATATATATTTTTAAGGAATAAATATATTTAAAAAATAAAAAACAGATCCTGGCAGAATGAATCAGAGCAGGCTGAGATGATGCAGGGAAACCAGGGAACCTGTTGGCAAGTGTCTAAGTGAAAGATGATGGTGCCTTAGACCAGTGAGAAAGGTGGAGAGAAATGCATGGACTTGACAGGTATTTAAGAGGTTCAGTTGATGGATCTTGGTGATAAGTGAGATACAGAGAATAAGGGAGCAGGAAGATCAAGGAGACGCCCGTGTTTCCTGCTCGACATTTAGGAGACGGGGAAGACTTGGAGCGAAGAGGCAGGGGAGGAAGGACAGACGCTGAGCCAGAGAAGCAAGAGGGCCCCTGGGGAGTTCTGTGCCACAGAAGTCAAGGCAAACATCAAAGCCAAAGTTAAAGCATGTGTGGTGGGCTGAGAGCAAACCTTGCCACATATATAACAGCTTCAGCATGAAAAATATAGAGGATCATGAAAGAAATAGGAAAATGGCAAATAACCCGAGAGAAACCTGCGCAACTCATATGGAAGGGCTATTCGCAGAAGAAAAGATCCAAATTTCCAGTAAACATGTGAAAAGATGTCCAATGCCCCTAGAATTTAGAGGAATGCAAATGTTATGGATTGAACTGTGCCCCTCAAAAAAGACATGTTGAAGTCCTAAGCCCCAGTACCTCAAAATGTGGCCTTATTAGGAAATAGGGCTGTCGCAGATGTAAGTAATTAAGATGTGCTCGTGCTTGAGTAGGATGGTCGCTTAATCCAACATGACTAGTGTCCTTCTTCTAAAATGAAAGTCACGTGGCGACAGAGACACAGGGAGAGTGCCATGTGAGGATGGAGAACTGGAGGGATGCACCAAAGACTGACAACCACACAGAAGTCAGGAAGAGGGACAGAGAACCCCCCGCAGAGTCCAGAGGGCACAGCCCTGCGGAGACCTCGGCTTGCACTTCTAGTCTCCAGAATTGTGACAATACATTTGTGTGTGTGTGTGTTTTTCAAAGACATGATTTTTTTAAATCCTCACCTGAGGATATGTTCTTATTGATTTTAGAGAGAGAGGAAGGTAGAGAGAGAGAGACATCAATCAGTTGCCTTCCATACATGCCCCGACGGGGGATCGAACCCGCAGCCCTTTGGTGTGCGGGACAATGCTCCAACCAACTGAACCACACAGCCAGGCCTACATTTCTGTTTTTTTAAAAGCCACTGGCTTTGTGGTACTTTGTTACAACAGCCCTAGAAACTAATACAGTAAATTAAAACAACATTGAAATGCCTTTTTATTTCTCTCATCAGCTTGGGGGAAAAAACAACCCACACACAAAAAAAAGATTCTAATATCCAGTGGTGACCAAAATGTGAGAAAATTCCCCACCACAACTGCTAGTTGGAGTGGGATTGCCTGATACCTATTTAAAGGGCGATTTGGCGGTGCACCCTCACGTGAAAGTCAAAGGGCCCGGGACCTGGGACCCGGCAGCCCCTGCTCTTTCTACCATGGAGAACGCACATGCTCATGACAGTTACCTATAAGGATGTTTCCTGCAGCACTTCTGTAATGGCAAAAAGCCAACGAATCCAGCAGGCCCATCGATAGAGAATGTTATAGAAAACGGCCTTGTCTCTCCTCGGAGAGGAGTCACCGTGAAGTCAAGGAAGCTTAAGCTCCGGGGCCCCTCACTTGCATCAGCTCCTTAAAATTCCCAGAGGGGGCTCTAGAAATTTCTCTGTGTAGCTTTGTATTCTTTTTCTTAAAGAGGTTCCCCACAAATGTATAAGCTTCAGGCCCCACGGAACTTGAACCTGCCCCATTACACTATGGGGCAGCCCTGCCGGAGCGCGCGTCATCTGGATAGGCCGAGGTTGTGGTTTCGATCTCTGGTCAGGGCGCATACAAGAATCAACCAATGGTGCAGAAATAAATCAGTATCTCTCTCTCTCAAAATCAATAAATAAAAAATTGAAAGAATCAAAAATCAAGGCCGATAACTAGAGAGGGGAGGGTTTCACAAAGCCTCTGAGTTGTCCCTGAGGACTGAAAGTTGGTTTCTCATCCCAACGTTCCTGGTGACTTTAGTGAGCATTCAGTGGATAAGAAATGGCAGACTGCTGGGAGGGATGGTGACAAATTGGGGACGGTGAGTGCAGGCAGTCCTTTCAAGAAACCTGGAGGTGAACGGCTGTGAGCTGCAGGAGAGCCTTGGGAGGGAGGGTGTTTTAATAAGAAAGAGGCCTGAGCCTCCCTGTGGAGGAAAGAACCAGGCAGTGCCCAGCGCTGAGGTCGAGCAGCAGCAATACTGAAAATATTTGTCATTTTGGCAGCTCAGCCTCCAAATACTTTTCCAATTTGGGGAATTATCTTAAGCCCCCACCTCCCATCACAGAAACAGAAATAGATCAGACATCACCCCCTCCCCCACGGGGAGGCCAGCATGGGTGTGTGACCCAGGCTGGGGCTGTCCGAGGCTCCGGAGTGGCAGTGCCAGCCGGCCATTTCTGTGGTTTGGTCTTGGCTGCCCTTAGCCCTTTTAGTTCAGGCCTGTTTTCTAAGCTGCTTCTTTAGCTTTTCTGCCATTCCACGGGCCATTCGATACCCTACCAACAAACCCCTCTCCTGCACAAGCTAGCTGGTTGGTTTCTGCCCTTTGCTACCAGGAGCATGACTGGTACAAGCAGCTTTCCCCAGTTCTCAGGAATACTGCAGGGAATGAACAGAATCTTTCTCAATCTCATGCTTTTTTCCTGTAAATTTTTCTGGAATCTTCGATGTCTGCTACCACTTGCTTCAACTGGAATTTCATAAAAGGGTGATATTTGATCTGGCACAAAAGGTACAGGTTTATTTATTGCGGGTTCAGCACCAACCCCAATCTTGTGCTCTGCCATCCAGGACCCCAGGGCCCTGAAAGTCTGAGATCCTGTCTCACTGTGAGATAACCTGCCCAGTGGGAAGATTCTCGGAACTCTCAGCACTTTGACCTCTTGTTCCCTGTGCAAGAGGTAAAATGACTGAGTGGACAGAGCATGAGATTTAGAGTCAGAAGACTGTGCACAAGTCCAAGCTTGCCCTTAACTGTGTGCCCTTAGGCAAGTCTCTAAAATGCTCTGAGCCCCAATCTCCTCATTTGTAAAAGGGGGTAACTGTACTACTGGCAAGTGATCGGAAGACCCCGGATGCTGTCACAGGGCAGCCCCTACTGAACAAAGAGGCAGGACCGGCTCGGGTGTAAAGTTGTCACGCTTTGTCCCTCAGACCTCAGAAATGTGGCCTGGGGAGGGTCAGGGCCTGGAGCAAGGGCAGCCGGCTTTGGAGGTCAGTGCTGATGAGCCCGGCTAGAGTGGAAGCCCTGCCCAGTCAAGGCGGTGGCTCCACAGGACTGGTTAAATGCAAGACTTGCAGAGACTTGGGCTGCAGAGTAGCAGAGAAACCCAGAGACAGAGAGATGCAAGCTCAGAGGGGAAGCCGGAGCTCTGAGCAGGCGGGAGTCCTGAAGGAGCAGGGCAGAGAGGCAGCTGGTGTGCTGGTTGCAGGGACTTCAGGAGCCCTGCCCATAACCCTGTGGCCCCTTTCGGTCCACCTGCAGGTACAGGAGGTGGTTCCCTGTGTGCAGACAGCTTTCACCTCCAGTACCCTCATGGCGCTGCCTCTCAGCCTGCAGGCTTTTCCTGGAGCTGTGGGAACTCGCTCAGCCCGTTGTGCAGGGCAGCCCAGGAGGGCCAGAGACTTCAAACCTCCAGGCCGTGGGAGTCAGTGCCGCGGTGGCTCTGTGTGACCCCTCCGCTGGCCCGCTGTGGGACTGAGCCCCACGAAGGTGACCCACTCGCCGGCTTCCCTCCCCTCCCATCTCACTTTCCGTCTCCCTCCCTGTGCTTCCTGGAATCTCTTCCAAAATAAACCACCAAGTTCTCGTCTCGGGGTCTTTAGGGGAATCTGAACTTGGACAGTAGCACTAAAAGAGAGAAGCAGAAACAGAAAATCTACTTCAGGTGCTGAGAAGCAGTGGACACTTGCTCAGGGACAACCAGTGTTGCCTCCTGAGCGACATTCCAGTCTCCATAGGCCAATTGTGCCAATGGGGAGGACTTCCCATTAGCACAACCTTTCAGTGTATCTGAAGGAAACTGAGTTGAGTTTTTGCTCCTTTCAACCTGAAAGCACCTAACCAGACAGCCTCTAAGGATACCTGCTGTCTGTTAAGCACCTACTACGTGCCAGGCTCTGTGTGCTAGACATTTCACTTGCATTATCTCTCATTCTCATGACAGCTTGCGAAGGAGGTAATATCATTTTCTAACATACAAAACAGTGTGGTACTGGCATAAAGACAGACATGTAGACCAATGGATTAGAAGAGAGAGCCCAGAAAGAAATCTTCACATATATGGTCAATTGATTTGGGGGTAAAGAACAATCTCTTCCCAAATGGTGTTGGAAAAACATGGTATCCACATGCAAAAGGATGTAGTTGTACGTTTGCCTCACACCACATACAATATTTAACTCAAAATAGATCAAAGAACTAAATCCAAGAGCTAAAACTATAAAACTGTTAGAAGGAAACATGAGGGTAAATAGTTATGATGTTGGATTTGGCAATGGTTTCTTAAATATGACAATGAAAGCACAGGCAACAAAAGAAAAAATTAGATAAATTGGACTTAATCAAAATTTAAAACTTTTGTGCATTAAGGGATATTATCAACAGTGTGAACCCTGGCTGGGTGGCTCAGTTGGTTGGAGGTTGCAGGTTCGATTCCTGGTCAAGGCACATACCTTGGTTTTGGGTTCAATCCCTGATCGGGTACGTACTGATTGATGTTTCTCATATCGATGTTTCTCTCTCTCTCTCTCCCCATGAAGTCAATAAAAGCATATCCTCTGGTGGGGATTAAAAAAAAAAGAGTGAAAAGACAACCCACAGAATGGGAACAAATTTTGCAAATCATTTATCTGATAAGGATTTAATATCCATTTTATATAAAGAATTCCCACAGCCTGGCTGGGTGTGGCTCAGCGGTTGAGCATCGACCTAGGATTCAAGAGATCGCAATTCAATTCCCGGTCAGGGCACATGCCCGGGTTGCGGGCTCGATCCCCAATCGGGGGCGTGCAGGAGGCAGCCGATCAATGACTCTCTAATCATTGATGTTTCTATCTCTCTCTCTCTCTCCCTTTCCCTTCCTCTCTCTGAAGTCAATAAAGATATATTATAAAAAAAAGAAAAAAGAATTCCTACAAATTATCACCAAACAACCCAATTAAAAAATGGGCAAGGGACTTAAATAGACATTTCACTAAAGAAGATATAAAAATGGCCAATGAGCACATGAAAGATGCTCAGCATCATTAGTTAGGGAAATGTAAATCAAAACTACAACGACATACCACTTCATACCTGTAGGATGGTTAGTATTTAAAAAATGGGAAATAATAAGTGTTGGCAAGGATGTTACTATGGGTTGAATTGTGCCCCCTCCTGCCCCCCAAGTTCATATGTTGAAGCTGTAGCTCCCAATGTGACTGTATTTGCACGTAGGGTCTTTAAGAGACAATTAAGGTTAAATGAGGTGATAAGGATGGGGCCTTAATCCAATAAGAGGGGCAGGAGCTCTCTTTCTGTTTATGTCCCTGAGTGCTCAAGGGATGAGTGGGTAAGCAACCTGTGGTCATCCACATGCTGAAATAAAATGGACCGAGCTATTCATACACACGACTACTTGGATTAATCACAAAGGCATTGAGTGAAAGAAGCCAGTCTCAAAAAGTGATACACTGTATGATTCCATTACATGACATTCTCGAAAAGGTAACACTATAGGGATACAGAACAGATCAGTGATCGTTAGGGGTTAGGAGGGGAGAAAATATGTTTATAAAGAGATAGCACAAGGGAGGTATTTTGGGAGGTAGACCTGCTCTGTACTCTGTATTCAGTTAAAATTCATAGAACTATTCATCAAGATTTTTTAAAAAGTGAAGTTTATTTTATACTAATTCAAAATAAACAATAAACAGGGGACTCAGACAGATTGAGTGACCTGCCCAAGGTCACATGGCCACAGTGGTGGGCTAGGATGTGGACCCAGGTTTATCTCCTTCTAAGATTGCCTCCTCTCCACCACACCGCCTCTCAAGGGCTAGTGTGAGGGGGAAATGAGAGGAGGGCGTGAAAGCCCTTTGTAAGTAGTTAAGGGCTAGCGAATGTCAGGGCTCCTTATTAGTCAGGGAACCTGGCCGTTCCTCCAGCCTCAATTTAATGAAGAGCATTAGTACTACTGATTTGTACACTCAGCTCCGACCTTTTGTATGTTAAGACCTGGGGTTCTAAAAAACAAAACAAACAAACGAAAAACAACAGGTGATGTCTTCACTCTGTCTTCCCTAAAGTTCATGTCTTTTGAAGAGAAAAAAGCTGAAAAAAGAATATCTGGCCACAGTTTAAAATTAAAATATTGCCTACTCTGGCTCATGGGCGATGGCACGGCAGGGTGCGCAGGCCTCTGCAAGGGGCGGGGTCAGTTGGGATCATTATCACCAAAGACCAAGAGAGGGCGAGCTGAATCCTCTGGGTTGGGAGCAGACAGGGCCCGGTGTCACCCCTGTGCCCCGGCAGGAGCAGGAGTCAGGCTGAACCCGATTCAGCCATTCCCTCCAATGAGAACTTACAGTCACTTAAGCTCTCTGAGCCTCAGTTTCCTGATCTGTAACATGGGGCAGTAACAGCACTTGGATTCTATTTTGGTGAAGGTTAAGTGGCAGTAAAGTTCTCATTGATGGCTGGAACATCATTCATTGCCGGTCAATGAATAGTAAATGATAATAATAAACATCAACAATAATTACCAAGCTCTTAGGCTCATATAACACAAAGATAATTTCAAAGTGAACCACAACTATTACAGGATTCAGAAAAAATACATTTACACCGTCAGTTTAATACTCTTTCCCAGGAGACCACCCAATCCTGATGACTTGGCCTGGCCGGCATGAACGAAATAAAACCAAGGGCAGTTCGTTCATTTGTTCATTTCTTTATTTATCCAATGAAAGCACAGTGGTAGGACTGGAGATTCAGGGGCAAACAGGACGGATGAAGTTTTTGCTTTCGTGGAGCTTCAGAACCCGAAGGGTAGACAGACTATAAGCAAGTGATCGCCTAAGTGAGCAAGACCACTTAGACGGCACTAAGTGCTTTCTAGGCAATAAGAAGGGCTGATGTGATAAGAGTGAACTAGATGGCCATTTCCACAGGGTGGCAGGGAAGTCCTCATTGGGGAGGTGACTCTTAAGGTGTGTTCTGAGACTTGAAGACGCCACCCATTTGGAGATGTGGGAGAGTCCCAGGCCAAGGCCACAGGAAGCTGCTGACTCCCTCCAGGGAGGTTGGAGCTCTGTGAAGACCAGAGCGAATGACATTCTTAGTTGAGATCAGGGCAGAGGCCAACTCCTGGAGATGAGCAGCCTGGGTGAGAAGTTTCAATTTCAAGTTGAATGAGAGGCCAGTGGTGGGTTCTTTAAAGTTGGTTAAGTGATGCAAATATTTGAAGTTATCAGGCCAGCCCTAGCCAGTTTGTCTCAGTGGTTAGAGCGTTGGCCTGGAGACTGAAGGGTCCTGGGTTTGATTCCAGCCAAGGGCACGTACCTTAGTTGCAGGCTCGATCCCCGGCCCCAGGTGGGGGACGTGCAGGAGGCAACTAATTGGTGTGTCTCTCACATCAATGTTTCTTTCTCTCTTTCCCTCCCACTCTCTCTGAAAAGCAATGGAAAAAATATCCTCGAGGGAGGATTAAAAAATAAAGTTATCAGGCCAAGCTCTCCAAACTGAGGTTAGCTTTGCGAACGGGCTGAGGAACTCATAAACGAGGTTACGCTGTGGCATTACGGGTGTGAGGTTCTCCAGACCATGGGGTGAGGACCCAGTTTGGAGGGTGGGCAGCAGGCTCCAAAGAGCTGGCTGTTTTTTTTTTATAGCAGTTGATACTAAAAGGGCTTGGAGAGCTCATGGCAGCAGGAGTGTTGGAGAATCAGGGTCAGAAAACGGGCAATCACTGGGACCACAGCCAAAACAATGTCACAAAACTAGTCTGGGAGGTGTTGGCTGTTGACTCTATGCTAAACACTGGATGTCATAACCCATTTTGCCACCTGCAGTGGGCCTTGGGCGCTGCCAGTGCTGCTGCCCATGGTCACAATGGACAGCAGGGTGAATGTCCCTGACTGGCGGAGGTTAGGCAACCACCTTGCTGTAGCTGCAAGGAAGCTGGAGAGCAAGGTTCAGACTGAAGAAGAGGTGCTCCTACGGGGCACAGCTGTCAGAAGGCAGACCAAGAGGGACTGGCCACTTCAAGATCAAGCCGTCTGGGCCCTGTCAAGCTCTCCAGAATTAGCTTTCATCATTCTTTCATTCTCTTAGCAATCTTCTCCTAGACTGTGAGCTGGTTGAGGGCAGGGGCTTTGTCTAACTCAGCTGTGTCCTTTGGGTATAGCACACAGTAGGCATTCAGCAAATAATTCCACTAATATCTCGGGGAAGATTTATGTCCACCGGTTTCATGAGGCAACAGAAAAGCTGGATATATATGTTACAAGAAGACATTTTGGCTCCATGTAAGACAAATCCCAGTGAGTCTTCAGGTAGACACCTCTTTTCTGTCCCACACCACTCTCGTTCTCCCGGCAACTGTTACCCTCCATTCCAACTACGAGGTTCTCGAGGCAGTCACTTTTTTCTATGTGAGTCTACCAATTGGTCCAGTTATGGGAACCTGACCCAGCTGGGGTTTTCAGAATCAGAACCTGGAGAGTCCCTCTCATCTCACGTGGCAGGAGCTGTGGAGAAGAGGTGGCAGCATCCAGTTTTCTGCCATATCTCAAGTTAGACTGTGAAGGAGCAGTAGTGAGAGCACCAGCAGCGATTCCCTGGTTCCATTTAGTTGGGTCCCCCTGTATCTCTAGCCCTTTCTTCTGTTCCAGTACATAGCCCCACAGTCCATTAAACTTCCTTTTACCTAAGCAAGAGCTAGGTTTCTGTACTCAGCAGCAGGAGTCCTGATAAACACCCAAGAAGTCTCCAAACATGTAATGTTGTCACTTGTGCGAAAAGTAACGTGGTTTTCACTACTGAAAGTATTCATGCAGTTTAAATGACCAATGTGAAAGGGATTTAAAGAGGGTATTTCTATCATGGGTGGAAGCCCTAAAATAACAGCAATAGTAGCAGCTACCTCCATGTGAGTGCTCGCTATGAGCCAGGCGTGTATGGTAGCTACACGGGGAAGCTGGCTTGGATCCGGGTTTATTAAGACTTAAAAGTTCAGTTAGAGGTTCTCAAACTTCTTAATCTCAGGATCCTTTTATGATCTTAAAAACTGAAGACCTTAAAGAATTTTTGTTTCTATGGGTTATACCTATATTACCATAATGGAAATCAAAATTGAGAAATTAAAGAACAAAAAAACCCCATCACATGTTAACATAAATATTTTTATTACAAGTAATTATTTTTAAAAACAAAAAAATTAGATGAGTGGCACTGTCGTACATTTTTGCAAATCTCTTCTACATCTGACTTAATAGAAGGCGGCTGCATTCTTATGTCTGCTTCTTCAATCAATACATTGCTTTAACTGAATTGTATAAAGAAGAAAAGCTGCCCTCATAGATCAGCAGTTGGAAGAGAAACTTCATGAACATCTGAAAGGGTTTCAGGTGTCCCCAGGAGTCCTCCGACCACACTTTGAGAACCACTGCAGTAACTAGACTGCTTCTCAGGTAAAGACTATACAGACATTGAATAGTACAACTGGCAAGTCCACCATGGCCAATACAGTTCAAACAAACTTCAAAAGGTGGGGGTAGTGAAGGAAACTGAATTCTCTTGATAATTAAATTTTAAGGGACACCAATTTTTAACTTGGGTTCATAAATTATTCTTCTGCCAGCCAAGATTACATATCAGATTTTTCAAGTTTACTTTTATAAACTAAGAAGAGAAAGCAACATGTCATACACAAAGTTAACATTTGTAGAGTGCTTTTACAGTTTACAAAGCTTTCTGTGCCCACATGATGCCACTGAGTCCTTAGAAGCCTTCTAGAGGAGGAAAGCTTGGAGCAGGATGTGGGCAGAAGCTTTGTGACTGAGTGATGTGCACACAGGACACCTCTGCTCTGGCTCTAATAACAAACGTCTCACTTTCACAAGCTGGCTTTCCAATCTAGGAAGAGGGACCCTTTATGTTCACTTTTTTCACATACACAAGAAAGAGCATCTATTATAGAATCCAACTGGATTTTATTTGACACAGAACACAACAGGACTGCGGGAATAGCAAACTGAAAAGACAAAGCAGAAAAGACCCGGTTCTATCTAACTTACAATTAAGTAACAGGAGGGCAAGTCATTAAATGAGTAACAAAACAGATGAGCTTGATGGAAGAATATTCTTTTTCTAGTGCCCATACCTGAAAGACAAAGTAAATCATTTTACTAATTCCTTAGTAATTTCCTGTTTTGAGACTATAAACCTGCTTAAACATATGAGCAAATTGGATGAAAACTTAGAAAAGATGTAAGGCTGGGTTATGACACTGGTCTCTCGCCCCTTTCATCTTGCCACCCCCTGTAATACCTTACCTACCACCCTCCACCCCGCTGGTAAAGGTCCCTCCCTGAGACTCCACTATGCCCACTGACTCCCACTTCCAGGTACCAGAGAGATGGCGGTGGTGGTAGGGAGGCGAGAGGAAAAAGTTAGAGCTGTGGTTGTGAGAAGGACTCCACCTGTTGGCTCTGGTCGGTGGCTCCAACAGTTTGAGCTCTTGACCTCACCCTACCTATGGCAGCCTTTTCCCACCCCTACTGCAGTACTCAGGCGCGTTTGGGCTACGGCAAGTACAGAGAACAGTAATAGAACAGCCTTCACTTTCAAGACCTACCACCAGCTGCCATTACAGCTCTGATTGTATTCAGTACTCTAGAAAAACTGCAGAATGTGGAAAAACTAAGAGTGGATTTCAAGTGGTTTTGGATTTCCCCAGAAGCCAAAATCTAACAAGATTATAAAAGTAAACAAAGCTAGGAAATTTCTTCCACATATAAATGGATTTCTACAACACAAAATTCTTCATTATCTTACTTAATCTTTTGTCCTGGTTCTTTCTTTCTGGGCAGTTAGCCTCTGATTAAAATATTTCGTTATATGGATGAAAACCACGGTACTTGAACTCCGGGTCACTGCTTCAATCATCCTGAAGGACTACTAGATCCTTAAAGCTCTTTTCATTAGAAATCCACTTGAATGTTGTCTAAAAAAAAGTGCCAAACTCACACAGGGTAGAGTTCTAGTGTTTGTTAGTGGGCTGGAGAACAACCTAGAAGTTGCCTATCAGATTCAAGAATGCTGATTTGTTCCTTATGAATTTGTTTTCCCGATGCACTGAAAACCGCTGCCAGGCAAAGTCACTACTGGTTGGATACAGTGACAGTGTCAAAGCCCAAAATACAGAATTCATCACACTCTCCACTTCTTAGGCTCAGCCCTGGGCATATGTAATGGGCAACATGAGACAATTTGGGTCCAAAACAGAATCCTAAGCCTGCTCTAAGGAAAAGCAAGTCACAAAGCTCTGGAGAACTCAGAAAAGTGTTTCTGCCTGGACATGCATTACTATCCTGGTTCCACTCAGAACACAAGCTCCCCAAGAACAGGGAAGGACTGTCTCACACATATGCATCTTACACCTTACTCAGCATACACTTTGGAGAAGAGTGCAATGGTATGAGTTAGATACTGAGTATTTGGCAGGTTTCTTAAAAATGAACATGCATTTGATATGACTTTCCAAACTCTTTAAGTAAATAATTCAGTCTAAAAGTGAAATAACTGTTCCAATAAGGGGATTTCTAAACACTTAACAAACTAAAGAACCCTACTTTTTGCTTTTAAACCTAATTATATCCTATTAATCAAAACACATTTAAATAAAAATTCTCTGCCTCATAAAAATTTTAAAAATACAACTAAATACTAATTTTCAACTATTAAAGCAGCTAAGATGGAGTCTCCCACCTTAGTCTTCTAATCTCACTCCTGGAGGTAATCACCAGCAAGAGCTGTTTAGCTTTCCTGCGAATCTCCATATATGTACTTTTATGTACATGGGTGTAGATGCACTGTTTAGGGGGAGTGTAAATTAGTATATATTCTGAAGAAAGGAAAATCTGACACTATTAAAAATAAAAAATTCCTTACTCAGAAATTCCTCTTTTGAGAATTACTGTTTCAGATATACATTACTTACACATACACAAAAAGATTCATGTATAAGGATGTTCATCCTTACACATTGCTTTTAACAGTGAAAAACTGGACACCCAAATGCCGATCAACAAGGATTGATTAAATAAATTATGGTACATCTACATAAAAAACATACTCTGCAACCACTAGAAAGGAGGTAGTTTGATATGTGTAAATATGGGAAATCTGCAAAATGAAATGAAAAAGCAAGGTAAATTATTATATAAGATGCTCATATCTATGTTAAAGAAAAAATTATGTATGTATACCTACCCATATACAAGTACATACATGGAGATAGGCAGGAAAGCTAAGAAGCTCTTACTGATGGTTACCTCCAGGAGTGAGACTAGAAGACTAAGTGAGAGACTCATTTTTGTGGTCAGTCTATCCTTTTGAGCATTTGAATTTTATTTCACCATGCCAAGTTTTATTTACATAGTAACAGTAATGTTGAGATAGCCATAAATGCTGTATCAGAATTAATCTGCATAAGATAAACCAAACAAGACAGGTGCATATGATTCTGCCCAAAACCAAGATAACTGACATTCGTTAGCCCCTGGAGCCTTACTATGGATGTGATTTTGAAAATACTTAATAGTTTACAGATCCTCATATTTTCTACTCTCCCAGACCCTAGACAGTTGGGAAACTCTAGGTTGCAAACTTCTAATGTTGGTGACACCGCTGTATTTTCCACATAGGTGTCCTTAATTAACCAAAAGCTGGTTTATAAAACAAGGTATGCTCCATGGCTCCATGTTTTAAGACTATGAGCCTTCAGCCTGAGGTGAGACAAAGAATGGCACTGACACAAAGCCCAGTCTTACAACACTGAGACAGAGACACTTACTTTTGGAATTCCCACTCTCTGTTGTCCAGTGGACACACCTGCCGTGTTTTGAGCCAGCGAGAGATGCAGTGGAAGTGAAAAGCATGCTGGAAGAGAAGATACATTTTGTTAAAAATTACCGTGTAGGTTCAACCATCCACTAATAACATGTCTCAAATGCAGTAGGGTGGTTATGTACAGGGGGCTCAAGAAGAGCAACGGGAGACAAGAAACAGCGAGAGGCAAAAGGTTAGGACACCTACAATGAAACATCTGCTAGAAATGTCATTACTACTGAAGGGAGAAACTACTTAGGAAGAACAGCGTATGTTCTAGCAGTGAGCTCTCTCCCCTTCTCTAAGGGAGGTGGAATGTGGCTCCCTGGTCCTATCCAGCCTCTACATTCCTTGGACAAAAGCAGATTTCAAACTTCCCCATTCTTGGTCCCAGCTGCACTCCCCTCTCCTTGGAGAACAGGAACCCCAGGGGAAGAGCCTTCGCAGCCCCTGGCAGTGCACTACCACTGCCACCCAACCACCCACCCAGAGCTGAAGGGTACTTCCCTGACCTTCCCACACCCAGCTCAACTCCATTGAAAGAACTTTATTTCCAGATTTGTTCCTAAATATAGACCTATTACAAGAGCTCAGTACTCAATAAGCCTTTAATGGGTAAAGGGACTTTGTCTTAAAAGGGAATTAGATAAAAATTAGGGTAAAAGGAAGTATTATGATGAGCAAACTGCCCACAAACAGCTGAAAGGGCATCAAAGGACTTATTTCATGATCAAGATAGGAAGTAAAGCCCGGGGCTGGTGTTGTTTAGTGGTTGAGCAATGGACCTATGAACCAGGTGATTGTGGTTCGATTCCCAGTTAGGGCACGTGCTGGGGTTGTGGGCTTGATCCCCTGTAGGGGGCGTGCAGGAGGCAGCCAATCAATGACTCTCGCATCATTGATGCTTCTATCTCTCTCCCTCTCCCTTCCTCTCTCTGAAATCAATAATAAAAGAAACATATATATATTAAAAAAATAGTTTAAAATAAAGATAGGAAGTAAAAAGGCAAGAGTACCAAGAATACTGACAATACTGGTAACTGACAGGGAGCTCGGAGCTGGCTTTCAGATTTGGGAAAAGGACAGCCTGAGTGCCTTGCGCCTTGATGACCTGCGATGCTCATCACAGCCTCGGCAACGCCATTCATCCCCTCCCCTGGCCATACGAGGAAAGCACTAAGATAGAAGGGGCAAGTGCTCCTCCTCCTCTAACCTGTGAGGGGCCAGCTGCGGGGGGACGGGGAGAAATGCTGACACCCAAAAAACGATGGAAGCTCCTGTAGGCTTGGATTAGTAACAGCCTTGAAATCTAGTCAACTGTGTCTCCCGAAACACGCGAGGAATTTAAAGAAGAATCACAGTATGGCTTATTATCTTGCAAACTGTCCTCTGACAAAGACAAAATCTGAATTCCTTAATTAGGAGTGGAATCCACAGCTAGTACACTACGGATATTCAACAGGACAAATACTCGCCCAGAGTGACAGCTTTTGGACAATCCCTTTCCTGTTGACTCTCATACAACCCATTACGGAAAAACCCCCACAAACTTTCTAAAAGGCAGAAAGCTGAGCCATTTTTCTCAACCATGGGGACAGACTCACCGAAGGGTATCCAAGACACCCTTCCCCTCCCCCAGGAAGCACTCTGCAGCAGTACAGGGTCCTTGTGTACCCCAACCACCTCCAAAAATGAGGGAGGGGATGCAAATGAGGCTGTGTAACAGTGACAGCATCCCTGAACGTGCCTGACCCCAACCTTCTTCCTGTTAACAATCTAAGATATATTATGGGAACGTTGAGCAGTCTCAAAGCACGCTGACCAGCCTTCACAGTTTATAGAAGTTAACATTCCATCACTGAGCATTACAGCAACCCTGGCAGGCAAGACGGGTATTATCATCTCCACTTTACAGACAGGAAACCGAAACCCAGACTAGTTAAGTGACCTGCCTATTTCAAGGAGCTGGTTAGTAAAAGACCCAGAACTAGAACCCAGGACTAGCCCAAAGGTTTCTGCCACACCATGCTGGCTCTTCTTTATGGTAGGCTCTCTGAGTAAGTCTCTCCTTAGCCAAACTTGGGGGAAGCTCAATCTCTTTTCCTTCTACCAGAGAGTAACATGGTTCTTAGTATATGCCTGAATGCCAGGGAGGGCAAAGAGCTGTCCCTCAGCCAACACAGGTTTCTGTGAAACTGCCCACAGGACCCTGACAGAATTACGACGGTCACCACAAGCTGTGGGTGAACCTCAAGCACAGATAACTACTATCTCTCCAGTAACCACCACTACTCCAAATTTGTATTTATTTAGCATTATGTTTACTATGTGTCAGGAGGTATTTTAAGCACTTTGAACATAAAATCATTTCATTCTGATTACACTCTATGCAGTCTTTTGTTAGCCCTATTTTACATGAGGGAACCCAGGTTGAGATGTCAAATACCTGCCCAAAGTCACTTCATAAGTTAAGTGGCAATGACAGGGAATGGAGGTCTGATTCCAAGCCCCTTAGGCCTGTGCGATGCAGGGGCTGTGGGTCCTCTGTACCTGCAGCATAGGAGGTCCAGACAGAACAATTTTAGGTCATCTGACTAGGACTATATGGCTATAAATGAATTTTAACACATGCTGGAAATAACATATTTGATATTTGTTATCCTTCACACCTGTCACACCCTGGAAGGCCACACATTTAGTCCAACAACGCTGCACAAAACATTTCTGGCGTGAGCCATGTTAAAAACAAAACAAAATCAAAAACCCAAAATCTGAACTTAGTACATTTGCTACACTTAAAATGCACACATGCGCACACACGAACACTCAATTTATTCACCAAACTTAGTTCCACAGGACCACCTACCCTTTAAAAAAATCTGTTAGGAAGGTAAAGACTCCCCCTAACAGAATACTCCAAAACCTGTGCCATAGGCCCTGAAAGCAGTTCCCAAAGATGAATCTCCAAAATGTGGCTAAGAAAAGCGGCCCACTTTGCAGTTAAGACAAACTAGTGCCTCTGCAATAACTAGTAATTGTTACCTTGTAACAGGTAAACGGCACAAAGATTTCATCTTTTTCACTACTTATATACCTCCTGGGAGAAGGGTGAGCTAGTCATTTCCCCCACATATCTTCGAGACTGGCAAAGCAGGAAAGTGGGAATATAGTTACAAGCCGCACTGAGCGGGAGAGATGCTTCCTTACATTACAGACTCCCCACGCGACGGTGCACTCTTCAGAAGTGGCAGACGCCTGGTTAGCCTGGCATTCTATGCCTGTGGGAACAAAAGCAACAAGGTCACAGACCGCAAGAGCAAACTTTCAATCTATAGCAGTCCTACCTGCACAATCACACAATGGCATGCTTAGAGCAGGGTGAGGCGAGTGGTGGTGCAAACCTGAACGAAACATCCAGTGATTAGTCAAAATTGTTTTTTAATGAATGTGAAAAAGGGTGAAGGACAGATAAGGCGGAACGTGACTTAACAGTGTGCTTTGCAATGATCTCCTACCCTAGTTCAAGAACAGTACTGAAGAAAAAGGCACTTTTAAATTCTGAACATAACCTGACTTGTCCAAATGAAAATGATTCCTCCTAATTTGGTAAACTTCATAAACTCTTAGTCACCTCCTAACTCTTACTGTTTTGAGAACTGGCACCTTTTCCCTATTCTTGCCAAATGCTTCCTTGAAGGCCCTCAGAAAACCCAAGCTTGCCCGCCTGAGGTTCCAAAGCCTAGAGGGGTCAGGCAGACACATGTGAACTGGTACAAAAGCAACATAAAAGGGGTGAAGAGGCCTATGGCAAACTGCTCGAAGACATCAAATCTTAAGTCTTTAAAACACTGCCAACAAAGCAAATCTGTTCCGCCAATGGGTGAGAGGTCTGGGGCCCGCCACTTAGTGATGCTTATGGCCCCTGTGGTGATGCCGTCTGGTGAAAAGAGCACATTAATGAAAACGTACACAATATCAATTTCATCAAGGGGAAAGAGAAGGGAACCTAAAGAATGAAAATCTAAGATCGAGACGTGATGAGTTAAACTTTACTTGGGATAAAATTCAAGGAACAAGAATTACTAATGTAGCCCGGCCAGGCGTGGCTCAGCGGTTGAGCGTCGACCTAGGATCCAGGCGATCAGGGTTCGATTCCCGGTCAGGGCACACGCCAGGGTTGTGGGCTGCAGCTGATCGATGACTCTCTCATCATTGATGTTTCTATCTCTCTCTCTCCCTCTCCTTTCCTCTCTCTGAAATCAATAAAGATATATTTTTAAAAATAAATAAATCCTGACAAATTAGTTGTGTATTTAAAAAAACAAACAAAAAAAAGAATTACTAATGTATAACTTGCTTTCTCTGAGGGTGGTAACCAAATGAAGTCTCCTTTCTGAAGAAAAAAAGCTTCAGGGAAGTCTACTTAATAGGAGACAATTATTTCAATCTTCCATAGAAGGAAAATAGTAAAACTAAGAAAATAATGCTGCGATTTCAAAGGTTTTAAAGGAAAAGATACACTGTAATAAGGGTTTTCCCCCACCCTTTGAAAATACGAAAGTCAAAGAATCTGAGATCTCAGAACTTGCTTTTGCTACACAGATTCACACTACAAAGAGAATAACTGGATTTTCATTCTGATAAAAGTGGAGATCCAGTGTCTACGCAGTATATTCAAGAATTTATTGGGGCTGTGAATCCACTACCATATAAAGGGATGGCTGAGAAAATCAAATCTGATGTCCTTCAAATTAGATCCTCTCACATACATAAGGACTAGGTGTTATGAAATCAGCTAAATAAAATACACAATTATTTAAGTAAATAACAAAACTGCTTCAAGGTACATTATCATGCTTTTATTTTTTTAGATCTAGGTATTTTTAAATTATTATTATTGATTCTTGAGCCAGGAAGGGAGGAAGGGTGGGGAGAGGGGGAAAAGGGAAAGAGAGGGAAGGAGGGGGAGGGAGGGGAGGGGGAGGGGGAGGGAGGGAGAGAGCCATTGATGGGTTGCCTCCAGCACATGCCCCAACTGTGGGCTGAACCTGAAACCTGGGTATGTGCCCTGACTGGGAATTGAACCCTCCACCTTTTGGTGTATGGGATGATGCTCCAACCTACTGAGCCACACTGGCCAGGGCTAGATCTAGGTATTTTTAAGGGGCTCTATCTTTCTATGCCAAATGCAAAGTAGGCTCTCAGGACTTGAAGAGGAAAACAAAAACCACTTCCATAAACAGAGGATGGGGGACAAGTATACATTTGTTCCTTACCAGAAAATCCCTAACAAGGAACAAAAATATATAGGAGGGAGAGGATTATGATCTAGAATGTCAGATAAAATGGCAGGAACAATTACTAAATACAAGCATAAAACATTCTCACAAAATGTCTTCAAGCTTTTGGTGCAGAGAGTGTCATTAGTTCAAACAGGGGAAGGAACAGGGGAGGAGTCAACCTAGAGCAGACAGACAAGCAGCATGTAACCGGTTCTATCATACCCCTGGCAAAGGCAGAAGCTTAATTAATGTGATACACAAAGCTTGGGGACTTTTAAACTTCAATAAAAGCTAAGGAAGCAATGGCTTCACTTGGAAATGAACAGATTTTACACTTTCAAACACTGATGGAACCGTGGTTTTAGGAAGAGACTAACTTCTTAGGGACAAAGGCTGGGTCTAAGCCTTTCTGGGTGCCCTCTTCATCTGGAACTAGAGTACCTGAGGTAGTGGAGAAAATAACACCTAGCAGATTGTGTATTTAATCAACTCTGTAAAACACCAAAAAATGGGGCAATATAAAAGAAATATGAGGCTGTAGTATCAATTAAATAAATATGGGCATGTAGGATCAATTTGGACTCAAACAAGGAAGTCTTCAGACCAAGAATGCTTTGTAGCAGTCCAACT
Organism: Miniopterus schreibersii; assembly: GCF_964146895.1. Lineage (NCBI taxonomy): Eukaryota > Metazoa > Chordata > Mammalia > Chiroptera > Miniopteridae > Miniopterus > Miniopterus schreibersii. The sequence continues at coordinate 182,675,516 of NC_138102.1, read as the reverse complement.
GGGAAACATAAAATAATCACTCTTATTTTTTACAGCTATTATATAATTATTCATTTAATGCCAGACCAGAATATATTAGAAAATGGCCATTGCTAAACCAAGAATCTTATTTTCATCTTTAACAAAATGTCTTTTTCAAGAATCACATTCCACTTATTTTTGAAAGAAAGGTCCAGTTGTGGCAATCAGATTTCTCTTTAGTGTCTGTATTAAACAAAAGGGTATGTTTCCTAAGGATAAAGATTTGATCACAGTCATTGTTTTATTCTGATGCTTAGCAAAAGGCCCAGGATATAAATATTTTTTGAATGAATAAAAGCTACAACTTGAAAATACTTCCATAATGTTTTCTTATAGTTCAGTATTCTACTTCTTCATCTAGCATTTAAAAGATGTGATAAAGCAGGTGAATACCTCGAGCCTACATTGATCCCCTAAATGGCCAACTCTAGGAGAAGACAGAGTATTAATGTCTTTGTCTGTTACGGTCTTTCCAAGAAGTGCATTCTCTTTCATCCAGAGAGAAACACAACAACTTAGATATAGAGGTAAAAAAATAAATAAATAAATCAGGGTTATAAAATCATTAACTATTTACAGAAGAGAGCCCCAAGAAAGTAAAAATTTCTCTGGGCACAAGTCCTTGTGAAAACACATAGCAAAGAAATTGGCAAGCATGTAATCGGATACTCCACCCAAACACATTTAGAAACGTGCGTGTGTTTTCCTGTGATGAACTCCTTCTATCTATATTAAACATCATGGTAGCTGCTGATCTGCTCTGTTGTGTGAAAAGGTAAACAGGGTCAAAACTCGAAACCAAGGGCAATAAGCTACCAACGACACCTGCCACGATCACTTTTCAACACAAAACACTGAATTGTGCTTTCTAAATTGCAATGGTCAAAAACTGCTCCCCAATTTTGTGTTTGTATTACTCACTGAGCAAATATTTAGTGAGAACCTGTAATGTATTGGGCACTATGCTAGATGCTGGGAATATAGCAGTAAATAACATGGACATGAGAGGGGACCAATTAAATTAAATGGTTGCTACAAAGGAAACCACGGGATGTCTTGGGAATATTGAACAGAACTGTCATAGCCTGTGTTTGTGTGTATGTAAGTATGTTCAAGGTGAGATGTGAAGATCAATTATAGGTTAGTTCTGAATTACTCAATGAAGTAGCCACCAGCCACATGTGGCTACTGAGCACTTGATACTGGCTAGTCTGAATTAAGATTAGACTAGATGTAAGTGTAAAATATACTTCAAAGGCCTAGTACAAAAAAAAGAATGTAAAATGTCTCACTTTAAAACACTGATTACATGTGGAAATTAAAATAGTTTGGATAAAGTAGGATAAATAAAATAATGTGTTTTTTTTTTTACTTTATTAATGTGGGTACTAGTAAATTTTAAATTATGTATGTGCATAGACTTGTGGCTCACATTTAGATTGGACAGTGTTGGGTTAGATCTAGGTAGGAGGGAGAAGAGGCAGAAAGAACAGTATATATAAGGGCTCTAAAAAAAGACCATGGATACTTCAAGAATGGAAAGCCAGAGAAACTACCAGAGTGAGTAGGAGAGTGACTTAAGATGAAGTTGGAGAGGTAGGTGATTTAAAAAATAAGTGCCTATAATTTCAATTCTAGAAAGCTGACATTTCTTTCTCCCACTTCTGATCTCAGTAACAAACCACTTTAGTATAAAAAAGTATTCTCAACTCTTCCTGGTGGGGTCAACATTCCAGCCCCTATTGCTATAAGGTTACTACATTAGTGCATTGAGAGCTATAATCAAATCCACCAGGTGAGGTAGACTATGTGGGGATTTAAATGAAATTTCTTTAGTGTAATTAATTGCCTATTTAGATGTTGGCAGTGACGTCCTCTTAACTGTTTCTGGGGCTAAGACTGAAAATTCTTACTTCTTAGGCTTCTTTTATTTACAAATCTTGCCCAGCAAAAACTACCTCTGATTGAATACTTTAGCTCAAAGTTTACTTTCTTCCTTTCACCTTTGCCTTTGAATCTGTGTATGAAATGGAAAATATAGAGGAATCAACAGTGCCACAATTCATTCTAAATGTGGCCTTCTCATCTTTAGACTGAACAGATTTATTCTGAGCTGAGTATGCCTCCAAAACATCATAAAAAACTACTCTATTTCAAACATGCCAATGGACTAGATGCAGAAGACCCCAAGTGCTCTATGCTTTATATTTCATAGTGAAGAATAAAATTGGTCACATCAGGATAGCCACAATCTCTGTAACCTTCTCAATTTCCTCCCATCCTCCTGCAATTACTTACAAAGATCCATAATGTGGTTCCTGCAGATGGCACAGTTATCAACCACAATATCCCAGGCCCACAGGGCTACTGCATTCCACTGCAAAGAGAAGATTGGGGGGGGGGAACAAAGTACTCTCCTTGTAATACACATACACACTCCAGGATTTCATGCTGCAGCTGCAGTTATCATCTCTTTGGCAACAAGGACCACCAAGCAATAGTTTTTGGATATTACTTTATTCTTATATTAGATAGCAACAGTAAGCTATACATATGCTCACCCATTCTCCAAATGGTTCAGTATATGAACATAAAAATTAATGTTACCATTTAATTTTACTTTTTCCTACAGCTTAAAATAATTTCATCAGTAAGCAAATCAGTAATAATTTTTAAGTGCCTATTTCAGGTTTACTATGCAGAGAGTTGAATTACTGTGCAGGTTCCCCTGGTAGTTGCATAAGAGCTCAATTTCTGCGTAAGTAAATATCTGCTCTTTCAGGCAGCTTTGGATGCACAAGTGGGGAGGTGAAAGCTAGAAACAGAATGAACTAAGATGATGATTGGATCATAAAATGGGTAATCGTGGGGTAAGCTGGATAACTAATTACCCAGTGTCAGTACACAGAAGAAGGTCACCACTTATATGTTACACAAGACTACTTCATAACAAACTAGAATTTTACTTAGCTACTACCATCAAATAACCTGATGTTCTCAACTTTTCATACTCAGACTCTTATATTTAGTTAAGATAATTCCAATAAGAGCTTATTTAAAAGTGGCATTTAAGTAATTTAACCTCCTGGCTTCTGCAATCATAAATATTCCCAAACTTCCTTTTCACCCCCTAATTTGGGGCCACTTTTCAAACTGTCATCTCTTCCAACCCAATTCTTAGTGTCTAGTAACTTCTTCAGCACATTTCACCCGACAGCTTCAACTTGGAGGAAAAATATCCTACTTCTATTACTCTTCAATATGGCTGCTGGTTGTAACCGAGCACGCAGCGCCCACAATGAAACGCCAAAAAACAACTAGGAGGGGAAATACTGTCTGTGTATACCCAGATGTTCCAGGAGTAACACCAGCAGATTCAAAATCTTCAAATTTGAATCTTCATATTTATTTCATCTTAGGTGGGAATTGGCACGTCTCTCCCAAACTGTTAGCAAACCACTCTAAGGCATTTCATGCAAAAAGACACGTTCCACATTTTTGGCTTTCCCACCTTTAGCAAGTCGTTCGCTACCAGTAATCAAACTTCCCTTAAAAGATACGATCCGGGCTCGGATTTTTTTTTTTTTTTTGGAGGGGGGTCTGAATATGTGACTGGAGCGGCTTGTTGTAACAAACCAACAGACCTCTCAAAAGCAACAAGAGTTACACTCAAAACACTTACTCGGCGGGGTTCGGGACAGAGAAGGGGCTAATGGTAACGCATGCCCCGATTAGGCGAGGACCGGGTAAGGGTCCCTCAGGGTCAGAGGGACCCGGACTTTCGGAAAGGGGCGGGGCAGGGAGATCAGCCCGGCTCCTCAGAGGCCTCCAATGCGGTAGGGCTTCAGGTTCCCGGCTTTCGCTACACAGCCCCACCCTCCACCCTCCGCACGGCTACTACTCCCCCTTCCACCCCCCACAACCCTCTCCTTCCCCCAGCCCCCCCACACCACCACCACCACCGCCACCCCACTCCAGTGACAGCTCAGACGCTTGGCTCCCTGGCCAACTCGCAACCCCGCGTATCTCAATAAGCACTTCCGTGATTGGCCCCTCAGCCTCTTAGTGAAACCAATACTGACATTGACAGTGGGCCTCAGTCATGCCGATCAACCCTAAGACCCGCCCCCCAGCTTCCTTTCGTGGTACCCGGTCATAGGAACGCCCTGAAATGAAGCCCTTTCCCTCGCGCCTCGGTCATCCTCGGGCCTGCCAGCCATATAAGCGCCTCTCTAGCTTCCCTGAGGAAGGCGCTGGCGAGACCCAACCTTTTTCACTTCAAAGCGTTTCTTGCCCGCGCCGCTGTTGGTGCCGCTCGGGGTATCCACATCCATTGCTGCCGCCATTTTGGAAACACACCGTCTGCCGCCCGCCCACTGCGCCTGCGCACCAGCGCACTCTTCGCTCCTCCTCCCGCCCCGGCACCGCCTCGGGCACCCCACCCCTTACTGGCCCGCGAGAGGTAGGTGGGGGGCGGAGCACGTGGCCACGCCTCTTAAAGGCGCTGGCGGAGTTTTTTCCCCCTCCTGTGCCGGCGGGGGAGGAGGCGGTGGCCTGAGCGGCTGGGGCGGGGCCGGGCGGGGCCGAGCGGGGCTGGGCAGACGCGAGAGAACCGGGTGAAAAAGCTCGACGAGACTCGCTCTTGTCGCCCTCCCGCGGGAAGGCCCCGGCCACACTGCTGGGGCGGCGGCTGCTTCCTCCACCTCGACCGCGACCTGCGGCCCCGCCCCGCCTGCCCGGCCGCCGCGCGGCCGGCGTGCCGGCGAGTTTTCCTCCGCCTTCCGTCGGGGGAGCGTCTAGGGCGGGCGCCGTCCCTCTTGCGGCCAAACCCTGAGTCCGCAAGCTGCCGGTTCGCAGGTCCTGCCCGGCTTCAGGGCCGGGCCCGAGATGCAGCCGCCCTGGGAGACCTGAGGCTGGGGAGAGCCGGGGCCCAGGCACCGTTTGGCTTCCTGAGTCCAATTCGGGAAATGCTCAGGATTCGACGGGGAGGACGGCGCTCCCCGAACGTCCTCCCCGGGGCCGGACAGCGGGCGTTGTCCAGCTCGGCCCTCACCTGCCCGCCTGAGAGCCCCGGAGGAAGGAGCGGAGCCTGGGAGACGCCGCCGTAGCCTGCCCGAAACACCTCTCCGCTGCAGGACGGCCTTTGGTTAAGGGACAGGGTTTCAACTCCCCGCTCTGGAGAGCGCTGCGCGTTTCCCGATCCTCAGCTGGTCATCTGTGGGGTTCTTTCTCCCGAATTTCGGTCCTCTTTCCGCTCCGTTTGCCATAGTCATATCTTTGGTCTCAGTACTTCCAATTTGTGTGACGCATTCAGCTATTTGTTCTTACTGGTCATTCCTTCCCAGCCAAAGCACCTGTACTTTATGTACCTGAGGACCAGGACCCCTTTTGCATCTCTAACCTTGTAGAGGTATAACTCAGCGAGGTCACTCCTAAATATTGTATTGGTTTATTTGAAAGCTCATATTTTCTCTCAGAAAATTGGAGAGCAGTGGAGTGCGTGGACTACATTGCTAAGTCAGAATAACTGCGATTTGTTCTCCTGTCTTAGTCATAAACAGGTACAACACATCTGTGAAAACAGGACAGCTTTAACTGGACTTGGAAGAGAAAATTTGTTTGAGGCTTTAAAGCATTATAGGAACCCTGCAAAGTTTTTCTTAGCTCGTTTTGTTAATGATTCCATAATAGGATTTCTGTCATCTGTTTATTGTGTCCCTACAAGCCCCTATATGAAGACGAGAAATTTTTGGTAAATTAAGACATTGAAGGCAGATTTATCCTTCATTCAACAAATTCATTGAGTATGATGCAGGTTCTGTTATAAACAGAGAGACAGTGATTAAGGTGTCAAACTCCTAATAAGGAAACAATGACTTAAGTCAGCAAATAGTTACATCAGAAAATCTCTGGTATCACTATCAAGATCATGAGATTGAGGGGAGATGGAAGCAACATTAAATTGGGTTATTAGGCCTCTTCGAGGAGTGACATTTAAGCTAAAGGCCTTATGATGACTTAAAGGGCCCTGCATGACCTGCTACCCATTATTTTATTATGCTTTCCTCCTCCTTCATAAGTGCTATATGTACCTTCTAACGTATTTTTCATTTACCCATTTATCAGGTTTATTGTGTTGTGTGTGTCCTTACCAAGACGGGATTTTGATTGCTTTGTCTATTGGTAATCAAAACTCCTGGAACAGTGTGCCCGGTACATAGTAGGTGCTCAGTGTGTATTGAACAAATACATTTGAAGCCTATTGAGCAAAGGAGGGTGGTAAGAGATGTTGGACAGCAGGCAGGGGCCAGATCAGGGGTTTAATTGCAGATGTTGTGGGAAGATATTGGAGGAATAAATAAGGAGAGGGGACTAACAGTGACATCATCTTTAAAATATTTTTTTAAGTTGTGAAGGAGGGATTGCAGGGATATAGGAGAGGAAACAGCAATGATTTCCAAGCTGTTCGATTTGTGTAGAGCTCCAGTAGGGAGATGAGTGATTTTAGGGGTGGTTCCATTAAGCTCTGAAAACTCCACGTGCTGTTTCTCTTTTAGAGATTTGTCTTGCTGTGGCGATTGGCTATGGCATTCTGTACTAGAATCTGCTGCATAAATCTAAGAAAATGTATTGTAGGTTTCATACAAATTCTCATCCTCCTTCATGATTTCACTCAGGTTACAATGTGATAGATTGTAATTTCACTTTAGTTCTATTCCTTTCGGTCATCCAGCCATTCAACAATTATTTCTAAAATATCTCCAGAACCTGCTGTGTGTCAACTACACTATGCTGGTCTAGATAAAAAGACTTCTGATATATTAAGTACTTGCAAAGGGCCCCTTTCATCATTCAACTTAGGATGTAGAGGCAGAGAGGCAAGTAAATTAATGACAATTCCACTGAACTTTAGGAAAAGGAAGTGCAGGGTGCTTTGAAGTAGAAAGTAAGTCCAGAGGGTAGGAGGATGTCCTCTTAGAGGAAATGGTTTGAGACTGAAGGATGAGCCAGACAAAGAGGAGTGGATGCAGGAGTATGCTGGTAAATTTTTAAAAACAAGCTCTTAAAAAAGAAAAAGCCCTGCCCTAGCCAGTTTGATTCAGTGGTTAGAGTGTTGGCTCGCGGATTGAAGGATCCTGGGTTCGATTCCGAACAAGGGCATGTATCTCAGTTGCAGGCTCGATCCCCAGCCCCAGTCGGGGAGCGTGTGGGAGGCAACCAATTGATATGTCTCTCTCACATTGATGTTTCTCTCTCCCTCCCTTCCACTCTCTCTGAAAAGCAATGGAAAAAATGTTCTTGGGTGAGGATAAAGAAAAAGAGAAAAGAAGAGAAAAGAAAAAAGAAAAGAAAAGAAACCCTGATTTAGTAGCCAGATTTCAAAATTCCTGAAAGTTTAACAGTTGCTCTTGTAAGGTGATGCAAGCTGGCTCCAGCACTCACACACACTGAGAGATGTGGAAGAAGGTGGCATTCCAGGTAGAGCCAGCTGTGTAGAAGGGGCAGGGAGCTGTAGAATGTTTAGTGTACTGATAAAGAAGCTTGGAATACCTGGAGGGAAAAGAGAAAGGGTGATAGAAGTGAGTCTGCAATGATGTGCAAGAGTCGGTTGTTAGCATCTCTTCCATATTTAGCAGTGTCATGTTGGTAGCTTGAAATTGGCCATAATAGTAGTATGTACACCATGGAAGTCAGAAAACACTACAAATCAGGGTCCCCCCTCACCCCAGAGTTGGTTGTTAAACATTTGCCACTGGTAGGGGCCAGGTCATGCATGACTGTTCAGTGGAGCCATGCAAAGTGTTTTGGTCTTTATCCTCAGTGATTGGAAGCCACTGAAGGGTTTTAACCAGTGAGTTACATGGTCAGGTATGCCCTAGGCAGGACTTCACTCCTGGGAAAAGGGAGTGTATATATTTTTCTCTATTCTTCCCTCTAAGTACAACTGGACAGAATATATTAAAAGTAAATAAATAAGACTTAGAGAGATGGAGAAAAGAAAGCAGACCAGTTAAGGACCTCAGGACTTAAGGAGTGATGTGGTAGTGAGTTCTTTTTACCTTGTACATCACAGACTTGGAGCTAAAGAAAGCTGGCAACCCCAGTGAGTGCAGACCAAAAAAAAAAAAAGCCCCAACAAAAGGCTGCTTTCGCTAGCAAACAGAACACTTTTAGACAATAACTGCCCTACTCCATCCAAACAATACAGAAAAAATGTGGCCCCACTCCCATCCATGCCAGCAAAGCTGAGTGGGGAGCCTAGTCTATACAGCTCAAATCTGTAACCGGGAGTCCCAACACCCATGCCAGGGTGGTATAGGTCAGTTAGGGAGTTGGAACTTTTGTCCCTTTGGCTGATAATGAGCTCCCCTACCCCTGTGGTATAAGAGGGACCCCAAGGGGGGTCTGGACTTTCCCACCCAGCAATCATGGTCACACCCACTGCAGTGTCAGTGGACACCATGTGGGAAGCTGAAACTCCCACCCTTGCTCAGCGGTAATGAGGAGCACTCCCACCCTTAGGTGTTAATGGGGACTAAGTGGGGAACCTGGTCTTCTGTCACCTTCCCCAGCTGGAGTGGTGTAAAAAACAAAAAAACAAAGCAGAGGTTTAAATAAGATCCAGAGTCCCATAACAATGCCTAATTTCAGTTGAAAATCACTCAACTTACCAAGAACTGTGAAATCTCAAGGTGAATGAAAAAAAACTATCAATAGTTGCCAACACCAAGATAAAAGAGATGTTAGAATTATCTGACAAACAGTTAAGAATAGCAATGATAAAAATGTTTCAATGAGTAATTACAACACACAAGCTTGAAACAAATGAGAAAATAGAAAGCCTCAGCAAGATGAAGAGAAGACTCAAATGGAAATTTTAGATCAGAAAAATGCAATAACTGAAATAAATATCTCAGTGAATGGGACCAGCAGCAGAGAAGGGACAGGAAAAAGATCACTGAACTGGAAGCTAGAATAGAAATTACCCAATTTGAACAAGAGAGAATAGACTGAAAAACAAAAAACCCGTAAAAACCCCTCTAGAGCCTCAGGAACCTATGGGACTATACCAAAAGATCTAACATTTGTGTCATCAGAGTCCCAGAAGGAAAGGACAGAGTACCAGACTGAAAAGGTAATTGATGCAATAATGGCTGAATACTTCTCAAATTTGGCAAGAAACATAAACCTGTAGATTTAAGAAACTTAGTAAACCCTAAACAAGATAAACCCAAAGAAATTAATGCCAAGACACATTGCAATTAAACTTCTGAAGACCGAAGATGAAGAAAAAAATACTGAAATTAGCCAGAGAGCCCGGCCGGGTGTGGCTCAGAGGTTGAGCATTGACCTAGGATCCAGGAGATCTCGGTTCTATTCCTGGTCAGGGCACATGCCCGGGCTTCGGGCTCGATCCCCAGTTGGGGGCATGCAGGAGGCAGCCAATCAATGACTACTCTCTCATCATTGATGTTTCTCTCTCTCTCTCCCTCTCCCTTCCTCTCTCTGAAATCAATAAAGATATATTTTAAATTTAAAAAAAAAAAAGTAGCCAGAGAGAACGACACCAACTGAAGAAAAATAATTTCAATGACAGCAGATTTCTTACTAGGAACCATGGAGGCCAGAAAGAAGTGGAAAAGTTGTGGGGTTTTTTCAGGACAAAAAGAAAACAAAAAGTGTCAACCCAGAATTCTATACCCAGTGAAAATATCCTTCAGTAATGAAGGGATAATCAAGACATTCTCAGATAAAAGAGATCTGAGGGACTTTGTCACTAGCAGACCTACCCAAAAAATGGCCAAAGGAAGTGCTTTAAACAGAAAGGAAACAATAAAACAAGGACTCTTGGAACATCAAGAAGAAAGAACATAGTAAACAAAAACATGGGTAAATACAGTAGGCTTTCCTTCTCTTGAGTTCTCTAAATCGTGTTTGACAGTTGAATTAAAAACTAGAGCACTGTCTTAGGAAGTTCTAAGTGAATGTGGAGGACGTATTTAAGAAAATTGTATGTTAAATAGGGAGGGTAAAGGGACATAGAGGGCGGTAAGGTAACTGCACTTCACTCAAAACTGGTAAAATGATGACACCAGTAGCCTGTCATAAGAAATATATATATATATATATATATATATATATATATATATATATATATATATATATATATATAATGTAATACCCAGAACAACCACTTTACAAAGAGCAGCCCTGGCCAGGAAACTCGGTTGGTTAGAGCATTGTCCTGATACACCAAGGTTGAGGTTCAATGCCCGGTCAGGGCACATACAAGAATCAACCAATGAATGCATAGATAACTGGAAAACAAATCCATGTTTCTCTCTCTCAAAATCAATTTAAGGCCGGCCGGCGTGACTCAGTGGTTGAGCATTGACCTATGACCCAGGAGATCAAGGTTCAATTCTCGGTCAGGGCACATGCCAGGGATTTCAGGCTTGATCCCCAGCAAGGGCGTGCAGGAGGCATCCGGTCAATGACTCTCATGATTCATGTGTTTTTTTTCTCTCTCCCTCCCCCTTTCTCTGAAATCAATAAAAAAATATATTTTAAAAAATCAATTTAAAAAATTAAAATATACAAAGAGAGATTGCTACTCATTGTTTGATGCACCTAAGCTCCAAAAGAGGGCCTATCCTTTCTTCTACTGGGCTCAGTCCAGGTGACCCCATTTTACCTCCCCCAGGCTTGACCACTATGCCATCATCAAGTTTCCCCTGACTCCTGAGCAGCCATGAAGAAGATAAAGACAACAGTACACTTTGTTCATTGCGGATGACAAGGCCAACAAGCACCAGATCAAACAGTCTGTGAAGAAGCTCTGTGTCATTGACATGGCCAGGGTCAACACCCTGATCAGGCCGTGATGGCTCCCAACTATGATGCTTTGGAAGTTGTGAACAAAATTGGGATCTTCTAAACTAAGTCCAGCTGGCATATTCTAAACATAAAAATTTTACATTGTAAAAAAAATACAAAGAGATGCACTCAAAACCATTGTAGATAAATCAAAGTGAAATTCTAAACAATGTTTAGGTAACACACAGGAAAGCAGGAAAACAAAAACAGAGAAATGAAAACCAGAGAATAAACAGAAAACAAAAAATAAAATAACAGACTTAATCTTTAATATGTCAGTAATTACAGTAAATTTAAATGGTCGAAATATACCAATTAAGAGACAAAGGTTGACAGAGTGGATTAAAAAACATGACCCAAAAATGCTCTCTACAAGAAATTCACCTCAAATACTATGATATAATATAGGCAGGATGCAATTAAAAGGATGGAAAAGACATATCATGAAAACATTAATCAAAGGAAAGCAGGAGTGGTTGTATTAATACCACATAAGGTAGACTTTACAGCAAAAGAGAATTACCAGCAAGATGGGGGACATTCTATAGTGCTAAAAAAGTCAATTCACCAAGAAGACATAGCAACCCTAAATATATATGCACCAAAAAAATTGTGCTGCAAGACGTGGGGAGCAAAAACTGATAGACCTAAAAGTAGAAATAGACAAATCCACCATTACAGTTGGAGGCTTCAACACCCCTCTCTCAACAGTGGATAGAACAACCAAACAAAATCAGCAAGAATATGGAAGAAAACAACACCATCAACCAATGGGAGCTAATTGACAGAACAGTCCAACAGCAGTATACATCTTTTTAAAGTATCATGGAACACATATCAAGAGAGACCATATCCTGGGCCATAAAATGAACCATGAAAAATTTAAAAGAATTGAAATCATACGGTATGTTATCTGACCACAATGAAAGCAAATTAGAAGTCATTAATAGAAAGATAACAGGAAATTTTACAAACACCAAGACACTAAACAACACATTTTAAAATCACCAATGGGTCAAAGATGAAGTCTTAAGGGAAATAAATAAATAAATAAATAAATATATATGTTGGCCCTAGCTAGTGTGGTTCAGTTGGTTGAGCATTGTCCCATGCACCAAAAGGCCTCTGGTTTGATTTCTGGTCAGGGGACATGCCCAGGATTTGTTTTGGTCCTGATGTGTGCAGGAGGCCACCGATTGATGTTTCTCCTCTCTCCTCTCTCCTCTCTCCTCTCTCTCTCTCCCCCTCCCTACCTCCCTCCCTTCCTCCTTCCCACTCTCTCTAGAATTCAATGGAAAAAATATCATTGGGTGATGATTAACAGCAAAAACAAGGTGTCAGTTTTCACCAAATTAATATACAGTTTAACACAATTCCTCTCAAAATTCCAGAAAGTTTTTTTGTAGTTACAGATAAAATTATTCTAAAATTCATATGGAAAAGCAAAAGAACTACAATAGCTAAAATAATTTTGAAAAGGAAGAATCACTAATTTTGAAAATGAATCATTTTGAAAAGGAGTCACTTTACCTGTTTACAAGACATTATGCAGCTACAGTAATCAAGACTATGTGCTATTGGTAGAGGAACAGACATGTGTCGATGGGACAGAAGAGAAAACTCAGTAAAGACACACCCAAATATGCCCAACTAAATTTTAACAAATATGCAAAAGCAATTCAGTGGAGGAAAGAGCATTTTCAACAAATGGTTTTGGAGCAATTGGACGTCCATGGGCAAAGAAAACAAGACAAACAAACAAAGCCCTTGACCTATTCTCACACCTTATACAGAAATGAGCTCTTCATGTATCATGAACTTAAGTGTAAAACATAACACTATGAAACTCTTGGAATAGAACATAGGAGGAAATTTGCAGGGTTTAGGGCCAGAGTTCTTAGACTTGACACCAAAAACATGATCCATTAAAGGAACAATTGATAAATTGGACTTCACCAGAATTAAAAACTTTGGCTTTGTGAAAGACTCGGCTAATAGGATGAAAAGACAAGCTACAGAGTGGGAGAAAGTATTTGCAAGCCATATATCTGACAAAGCACTAATATCTAGAATATAGAAAGAACTCTTAAAAGTCTACAGTCAAAACCCAAATGATCCAATTAGGAAATGGGCAAAAGACAAAAAGCTATTTCATCAAAGAGAATACACAAATGGCAAATCAGCACAGGAAGAGATGTTCAACATAACTAGCCATTAGAGAAATGCAAATTAAAGCCACATTTAGAAATCACTACACACCTATTAGAATGGCTAAAATTAAAAAAACAAACTGTGACAGCACCACTGTTGGCGAGAATGCAGAGAAACTGGATCCCTCATACGTTGCAGGTGGAGTGCAAAATGGTACAGCCACCCTGGAAAACAATTTGGCAGTATCTTTAAAAGGTAAACATGCAACTACATGCAAGTCAGCAATTGCACTCCTGGGCACTGATCCCAAAGAAATAAAAACTTCTGTTCACATAGAAATCCATACAAGGATTTTAGCAGCTTTATCAACAGTAGCCCCAAACTGGAAATATCCAGATGTTCTCCAATGGGTGAATGGTTAAGTTGTGGTACATCTATACCACTTGGCAACAAAAAGGAATGAACTATTGTTACATGCAACTGATGACTCTCCAGAGAATTATGCTGAGTGAAAAGAGCCAATCCCACGAGGTTACATACTGTATAAGTCTATTTATGTAACATACTTAAAATGACAAAATTACAGAAGTGGAGAACAGATCAGTGCTTGCCAGGAGTAAGGTATAAGGTGGGAGGGAAGTGGGTGTGGTTGTATAAGGGCAACATGAGGGATCCTTGGGGTGATGGCAATGCTGTATCTTATTTTTTAATCCTCACATGAGGATATTTTTTTCCATTGCTTTTCAGAGAGAGTGAAAGGGGGAGAGAGAGAGAGAGAGAGAGAGAGAGAGAGAGAGAAACATCAATGTGTCTGATTGGTTGCCTCCCATACATGCCCGGACCAGGGACTGAGCTTGCAATTGAGGTATGTGCCCTTGGCCGGAATCGAACCCAGGACCCTTCAGTTTGCAGGCCAACGCTCTAACCACTGATGCTCTAACCAAACTGTCCAGGGCTGTTCATTGATTTTTAGTGAGAGGGCAAGGGAGAGAGGGTGAGAAACATTGATGTGAGAGAGAAACATCGATCGGTTGCTCTGCATGTGCCCTAACCTGGGCCCGGGATCAAACCCGAAATCTAGGTATGAGCCCTGACCAGAAATCGAACCCCTGACCTTTCGGTGTCCTGGAGGACAAGGCTCCAACGGAGCCACACCTGCCAGGGCTATGCTGTTTCTTTTCACTGAGATGTTTATTTGGGGTACATTTTGGTATTAATGGTTGCATTTTGTAGTTATGTTGTGCTTCTATGTGTTGTTATGAGATTCTCCAGGCTAAGATTTATTGTAGAGGGAAATGGATTCTTCTTCATTATTTTGAAAAGAGAGGGAGGACATTCAGGCCTCTAGGAGAGTTGAGGAGAGAGGGTTCCCAATGAGTTATTTTCCTTGAAGATGGAAGGGAACATATTTAGCTAAGTTTGAGAAGGTAAAGTACTGACATCTTGAAGGGGGTGGACGTGGTTTGGAATGAGCTGTGGGAACCAGCATGCTGAGAAAGCACCCCGATCTTGGAGGTAGGAAACCTCCTTGTAAAGCCCTCTGCATTAACTAGCTTTAGCACTGTGATCTAACGGAAGTCACCCCATCTTTTAGCCTCTCCCATAAGGGGGTTGGACAAAGTCCCTAACACCCCTTTTACCTCTAAAATTCTGATGCTCCGTGAGTGCCAGCCTCCACCCGCCAGTTCTGCTTCTGCCTAATGCAGCCGCATAAAATAAGATGTTCTACACGACAGCTTTTCAAACATTTGGAACCAGCCATCATGCTCCTCCCTGCCTTTGTCTCTCCACCCAAAATAGCCTCCACTTTTTCAACCACTTTTTGTGACACTATTTCCTGGTAACTCTCCCGGGCATATCTTTTTAAAAACAGGCAATAGTCTGATTATTGCAGGGACCATGGGATTACGAACTCCTGTTATTTGGTGATACTGATTTAGCACATTGTTAGTTCTTATTTTAAATACTTAAATACGGTCAACCTTGATCTGCCTCTAGCCCTCCTCTTCCTCTTGGCCGCATGCTAATATAGTTAAAAATTTTTATTATGGTAAAATATACGTAAAATTTATCATTTTAAGCGTACAGTTCAGTGACATTAAGCACATTCACATGGTTGTGCACCCATCACCACCATCCATCTCTAGAACTTTATCTTCCCCAACTGAAACTCTGTCCCCATTAGACACTCACTCCCCAGCCCCCTCCCCCAATCCCCTCCCCCAGTCCCAGCAACCACTGCTCTACTTTCTGTCGCTATGATTTTGACTCCTCTGAGCACCTCATAAAAGTGGAATCATACTGATTGGTTCTTTTTCTGTCTGGTTTATTTCACTCAGTTAATGCCTTAAAGGTTCATCCATCTTGTAGCATATATCAGAATTTCATTTCTCCTTAAACGATATTCCTTTGTATGGATATATACATTTTGTCTAACCATTCATCTGTTGATGGACACTTGGGTGTTTCCATTTTCAGCTATTGTGAATAGTGCTGCTTTCAATTCTTCTGAGTATATGCTTAGAAGTGGAATTGCTGAATCCAGTGGTAATTCTGTTTAATTTTTTGAGGAACCATCATATTCTTATATTTTTGTCAAGGCAGACTCTTCAGGCTTCTGCAAGTGGACTCTGTGTCTGCTGTAACTACTTTACACAATGTCAAGTGCAATTTATTATGTGTAGTGATCCCTGTGGTGAAGAATTATTTACATATAATGTACAGTCACTGCCTAGACTATAATCAGTGCAGGGATTGGCTACAGTTTATTAGAGATCTTAATCTATGTAAAATCTATGTAACATGCAGAGAAGCATAACCAAACATTGAGCAATGAACTATTGAGTAACATTTTTCAGGAGGACTATTTTTATAAACACTTTTTTGATACACCATTGTAGGCTTCCCAATCCCAACTCTCCTAGGGAAAGGGAAGATAGCATTTAGTGACAACCATCCAGAACCACTGGGCTTTAAAAACTGGTAGAAATCTGGATCAGTATTTAAATAGTGTCAGACATTTTTATGTCCAAGGTAAGCTCTAGTCAGCATAATTCTAGATTTTATGATCTTAAATACCCTAAGTGATGTGCCCTGACATTTGTATGCTGGGAGATACTGATCCCCTCTGGAGCAGCCAGAGCCCGCTTACCTGTCACCGTATCACCAGGACCCCTGGACTCATTTAAGTGTGGCCAAGGAGGGGCACTGCCACCTGGTCGCTCACTTCAGCAGCAACCTTTGAGGGCATTGTTGCTCATCAAAGACAAGGAAGCCGGGGAGTTACTGGAGCAGTTGGTGTTTCAGGTACCCGAGGTCATGCTGGCCATGGTCGCCATGGGCCTGACGACTGGGCCAGGACTCCTTGCAGGCACCGCTCTCTGCTTCACATACACTGGGTACTTCTGACCTTTGTGGTCAGAGCTATGGGCAGGGTGACTATTCTAAAAATACATGTACATTCTGCAAGTTATAGCTTCATTATCTTGAAATATTGGATGCAAATGATTTCAATTTGATTGGAAATCTACATTATAAGAAATTTCATATTACATTTTGTCTGTGAAAATAAGTTATTAGATTTTTTAAATTTAATATCAATTGTAAATTTTTAAGATTTAATTCAGATACCATAACATTCCCTTTAATATAGACAATTCAGTGGATTTTAGTATATTCACAGAGTTGTGAAGCTACCACCACTAACTCCAGACAGTTTTCATCACCTACAGAAGGGACTTTGTACCTGTCGGCACTCACTCCCCAGATCCCACCCTGGGCCCCTGCGACTACTCATCTGCTTCCTGTCTCTATGGATTTGCCTATTCTGGACATTTATGGAAGTGGAATCGTACAATATGAACCTCTTGTGTCTGGCTTCTTTCACTAGGCTTAGTGTTTCCAAGGTTCATCCATGCTGTAGTATGTGTAAGTACTTCATTCCCTTTGATGGCTGAATAATATTTCATTGTGTGGATATACCACATTGTTTATATATTCATCAGTTCAATTATAAAATTTTGAATGATCATAAAAATTCAAAGTTCTAAGATTTTTGTCACCTACTTGTGCAAACAAGTTTCCTGTTGATGCTTTTTATGAAAAACTGAAGACATTATTACTAAAAAGTCTGGATCAGGAATTGTGTGTAGGTGTTTCAGCCTGTTATCAAAAAAGTCATGTTCCCAAAAGTCAGTCAGTCATTTATCGACATTTTAAAAATTATTTTTTGGAAGTGTTATACAAATGAAAATTTTTCTATAAAACACTGTATGCTATTTTCTTAGTTATATGATATGTAATGAATCTGTCACCTGTATATATTCCCAAGTTCCCCTAAGTGTATTCCCCTGTGCTGCACAAAAATATCTTGTGTGTGTGCCGGGGGTGAAAAACGTTGGCAAGCAGGCCTTAGAGCGCCCGGATGTTCACGAGGGCTCCTAGTGAGGAGATGGCTACACATCTACGTGGCTCTCTGGGAAAGTTCACATTTACAACCTCGCACACTGGTCCTACCTCCCCGCAAACACATCCTTTATAAAATGCTCATGGCTATAGTTTAGTCTTCAGTGCTACTGGGGCTGCCTGGAGACCTATGGGTCGGTCCATTTTGTGGAGAGTAAATCATTTTTGTCCCCAGCTTTCTTGAGGTATAATTGACAAAATTTTAAGATATTGTTAAAGGATGTCCCTCATCTAGTCAATTAACACCCTTAGTCAACTCACATAATTATCTTTTCTTTTTGGGAAAACATTTTAAGTTCTACTCTCTTATTAACAAATTTCAATTATCTAATACAGTGTTATCAACTATAGTCACCATGTTATTTATTGCACATTAGGTCCTTGAATCAATCTTTTAATGGGCTGGATCTAACCCACTGGTTTTTTCCCATCTGTGACTAGTAAGGTCATCTCAAGTTTGCGATCATGGTTTTGTGACAGCAGTCAATGAACACTCTGTAAAATAAAATATTTTGTAAATCAAAATGTCCTCAAAGTTAAAGCTGTAAACTCTAGATTTGAAAATAATACACATGTGCCATACACTTTTGTTTTATTATTTATTTTTAAAATGACAGTAACAAATGCTTTTCCCTTGTTGGGGAATGACATAACAATTTTCAGTGGAAAGGACCAGAAAAGTAACAGCGTTTTATCCAAATCGAATGTATATAATTGCACAAAAGTCATACAAAGCATTAAGAAATGCTAACAGAGATTACAGTTCTCTTAGATCCTCATGAGCACACCCCAAAGGGCCTTGATTTCATGGGAACCCCCTATCCGAACAACACTGATGCTCACCCCAAACTCTTCTGTGACACAGAGGCAGAGGTCAGAAGAGCAGCCAGGGGGAACCACGTGCTTCATGATAATGAAATTCTGCTCTAACACTGGGTTTTATGGTGTATTCCCCTCATTTTACTAAGAGCACTGAACACTCTTAGCTTGAAGTTTATTTGCCCAGGCTTAAAACTTAACCCTAAGAGCTTAAATTTAAAAAGTTAACCTGCCCACTCGGTGTTGCCCACTCAGTGGTTGAATGTCAGCACATGAACCAAGAGGTCACCGGTTCAATTCCTGGTCAGGGCACATGCCCAGGTTATAGGCTCAATCCCCAGGAGGAGGCAGCTGATCCATGTTTCTCCCTTTGATGTTTCTCTCTCTCTCTCCCTTTCTTTTCAAAGTCAATAAAAACATATTAAAATGAAACAGCTTTAAAATATATATATATTTAAATTAACCATAAAAACGTCTTCCAAACATGGTCCTTTACGCTGTTACCATCCTGGGCCATCACTTAGTTTCTAATATACTTTAACAAATAAGTTACATTACCATCTTTTACATGCCAGCTGAGGTATGCCAGATAGGGTCTGACTCTGTTTTATTGGTAGCAGTTGTTGGAAACACTGTTACAAAGGACTGAGGTCATAGCTGGACTGATGTGACAGTCACTATGCTTTACTTGGGATCTCTGACATGGCACAGGAGAGGGAGAGGCAGATCTCACGCATCATATTTGCAATCTATTATTAAGAAAGCTGAAGAGGTTATTGATTATGTATGTTTTTAAAAATATAACAAGCCCAATTTTTCTATTTAATTTACTACAATATCTTTATCAGAGGATTTAACTTGTTTCATGGATTTTTATTTTTTTTTAAATCCTCACCCGAGGATATGTTTTTATTGACTTCTAGAGAGGGAGGGAGGGATGGAGGGAGGAGGGGAAGGAGGGGGAGAGAGAAACATCAATGTGAGAAACATTGATCGGTTGCCTCCTGTACGTACCCCGATCGAGGATCAAACCTACTATCTAGGCACGTGCCCTGACTGGGTATAAAACGGAAACCCATTTGTTTGGTGTGCCAGATGATGTTCCAACCAAGCCACCTGGCCAGGGCTGCTTTAAGGATCTTAATCTCAATTAAGATATAATGTCTATGTTAGGAGTTTTCTCTTTCTGACCTTATAAAAATTAATGAGAAAATAATAATGCTTAGAAAGAAGACCCACCCAGAGAACTTGGAGTCACCATCAGATGTGCCTTCCTAACTTGGATGTTATGACTATGGGAAGAGAAGAATTTTTACTCCGTAGTCTGCTTCCTGATTATGGGGGAAATGGCAATTCCTGAAATAGACACATAAAAGTACATGGCAGAGGGTGTCTAGATATGCTTCCTTCATTTAGATGGTATTGTTAATGACTCGACCTCATCTATTCAATTCAGGGAGAAAAATTCCAGTGGAACATTTGAAAGATTTTTTAAAATTAAGGTTTTCATTATAGGAGAGCCTGGTCTATAGATGAAGTATTTATTATACTTAGGCATGGAGGGAAATGAGGGGCATTTCTGTGGTATGGCAAAGAATGGATGAGATGCCTGCACTGTGAGTGATTATCTGGTCACAGATCCTGGATATTTGCTCTGAGATGTTCACTATGTCATCTCGTGATGGTTCCGATAGCCTGATTCAAATGTTTAGCTGCGGTGGTTAACCTGGGACCCGAAGGACAATATATCTGGACTGGGGACTAAAAATCACCAGAACTCCACAATGGCCATTCTACCTACTTGCAACACCTGCACAGCTTGATTGGAATCTAACTGGAAGGAGTCTGCTTCACGTCCATGTATGCTGCTACACATACAAGCTGCCTACATTTAGCTAAAACGTTGAAGACCATAGGAGATGACTTTTCGAAAGAAAAGGAGCCTAGCCAGCGTGGCTCAGTGATTGATCCAGGAGATTGCAGTTTGATTCCCATTCAGGGTACATGCTTGGGTTGGGGGCCCAATCCCCACCCCAGTGTGCGTGCAGGAGGCAGCCAATCAATGATGATTCTCTCATCATTGATGTTTCTATCTCTCCCTCTCCCTTCCTCTCTCTGAAATCAGTAAGAATATAATTTTAAAAAAAAGAAGGAAGGAAGGAGGGAAGGAAGAAAAGGAAAGTCCTTATTCCAGGTCTGTAAATGAACAAAAGAAACCCAGTCCAAGGGTTGTTAGGGCGACAGAGGCCCAGGGGTGAGAAGCCTGAGCTGTAGATTTATTTTCAGTTCCCTTCTTTTGGAAAGTAGCACAGGACTGAGAAGTTGGCGGGAGGGCAGGCAGGTAAGTCCAGCTGTGCAGCCATCCATTCCCACAGCTGCTTAGGTAAGGTGAGCAAAGCAAGCATTTGTGGGTGACGCTGTCAGGACCCGATCTGTATCATTTTGGTTTATGACATTATCTTCGTCTCCTGATGAAGTCACTGCCTGTCTGCTTTGGGCTCTGTTCCTTGGGTTTTCCTGTTACAGTGGGCAAACCTCTGTCACATCAGGGAGTGTTAATCCCTTGGCCTGTGCTTCCCTAATACAAATATTTTCTTAAAAACTTTCAAATTTATGCTCCAACAATCAGCATGTTTTAAACATCTTGGGCTCGTACTCAGGTGGGCTCATACCCAAGTTTAAAGGAAGGGGACATACTAGTTCTTAAAGCTTCCCATTTTGACAGAAGCTCCCAAATAAACCATCTGCAATAACCTAGCTGTGCTCACTTTGCAAACTTGTATAAGTGAGTTCTTGTATAACTGTGTCCAATGCTGTGTTGAGAGAGAGATGACTCTTCCAGAGGTAACAGCAGAGAAAGAAAAGGATCTTGGGCTGCTTATAGGCACATGGTGGCACAGGAGTATTTTGTTTTCATTAGCACTAGAGGAAATCACAGAATGATAACAGGGATATCTGTGAAAAATGGGTGCCATTCCTCCCACTTTAACTGGGTAAGCAGAGGATCTGCCCTTGGCTAGGGCAGCAGCTTCAAGGGTGTGCTCTGAGGGCCAGTGCATTAGGAATCTATAAAGCAAGCACAGAGTCTGGGGAAGGAATCATCTTTAGACTGAGAACAGATGGATGCAGGTCTGGATCTGCATCAGACACCTATACGCTTTTCTTTCTCTTCCTTGTCCTTCCTTATCAAGAATCTACTTTCTAGGCCCTAGGCAACCAAGTGGCAAGAAAGGCTCAAAACTGTTATGTCTGATAGATATTGTTGCTGGAATCTGGATGGCAGCTGAATGGTGGGAGGCAGGACACCAGTGCCCATGAGGGCTCAGTGGCTCCAGTAGATGTGCAAGCTCTAGAATAGGTTGGTACGAGTACAAAGGCACATATTGGCCACACACAATCACTGACGGGTGGCTTTTTGTGTAGGCAGAGACCTTGGTGGTTTGCTCAAAATATAAGCATCACACAAATATGATATTAGCTGGGTCTCAGCAAAAGCACTGAAAGGAAAAGAGCTGGAGAGGAGAGAATTTCTGTACATTTAAATATGTTAACTGGAATGCATGAACATATGTAACAAGATCTACCTCTGTGTTTAAAAATTAAACTTGCCTAGGTCATTAATTCTACAGAATTGATGTAACTAAAGCTGCAGTAACAAACAGTCCAAAAATTCAATTTTTCAGATTTCTAGTTACTTAAAACAAGAGCACACACACAATTACATACATTCATAAAGTTCCCACACTGCCAAGTGAAACGCACATAGATGCACCCGCACAGACAACACTCAGAAAGCTCAGGTGCCCAGGTGCCCCGTGAACCTGAGAGGCACATGGGCTGCAATGAGGGTCAAGAGGACCTGCCGCAGATCTGCTCGATGTCACCAATCTCTTTGGGACAGTCTGCAGAAAGGATGAGAGGGGAGTCCTGCGTCACCACCACGTCATCCTCAATCCGTACCCCAAGACCACGAAGCTTCTCGGGCGCTTCTCTGTCATCCTCTGGGATATAAATGCCTGAGATGCAGGAACGAGAAGGGGCTGTTCACAAATGGCAGTAACCAGACGATCTGGGGCATGTAAGTTAACCTCTCTGTGTTACAATCACCTGTAAAACCGGGACCTTAACACTATCTACTTAGAGTCACAGGGATTAAATGAGACAATACAGATAAAGGTACCTGGTACGTAATGGTCAATAAATGCTGGCTGTCATTACTAGAACTATTATTATAGCTATTTTGTATACTAGACTACAGGCTCCATATGGTAATTCTGATTATGATTCTGTCATATTCTAGTGGCGCAAGCAGAGGACTGAAGTTACTTAATCTGTGAGTATGTCAGTATATGCTGGGAACTGATAGATCATATAAATGTGTTCTTTCTCTGCCTAATAGTCCCCTGGAAAAGGGAACTTTGCTAAAATAGATATAAGGTATTTTAAAATATATTTTAAAAACACTTATTTAGAGGTTATTAGCCTGATCAGCCAGAAGCTGCAGAAATACTCAAATAAGCCATAAATGTAACTGATGTACACGATGTAAAGTAAGAAAAACAGGAAGACTTTAATGAACATTTGGAAAATTCTAAGAGCCCAAAGTACCCTTTCTAATCATGAGGCCAGACAGACGTCTTTTCACATTAAAGAAACTGTAAACTTCCTCACCTGTACTCACCGTTGCTGCTCTGTGGCAAAAAGAAAAGATGAGCAAAGGAAGGTGTAGCCAAGTCTAAGGAAGCGCCCATGTACCAACTAGACTGGACTAAGTGGCACGTAAGGCCAGGTAGCAATGTGTGACTGAGTTCAAAGGGTAGTATGAAAGATGTGTCCCAGCTATAATCACTTAATTTAGAGATGAAAACACTTGAAATCTAAGAATGAGATCTGTTTTCATGACAAAATCAGCATCAGTATTGAAAAACTGACTCCTGTCATATCAATCTTCACCCTCGCCATGGCCAGCCTTTTTCTGCTGAAATCTGCCCAATGCTGCCCAGCAGGCATGGCTCAGTTGTTGAGTGTGGATTCATGAACCAGGAGGTCAAGGTTCGAGTCTCAGTCAAGGCACATGCCAGGGTTGCGGGCTCGATCGCCAGTAGGGGGCGTGCAGGAGGCAGCTGATCAATGACTCTCTTATCATTGATGTTTCTCTCTCTCTCCCCCTTCCTCTCTCTGAAATCAATGTTAAAAAAAAAAGAAAAAAAATTTTTTTAAAAAGAGAAAAAGAAATCTGCCCAATGCCTAGCATCACGCAAGCCAGGAACCGTTGCCAGCTTTCTCTGAAGCTTAGGAAAAAGGACTTGGATACTAAGAAGTAGGGCAGTGTGGGCAGTTCAAATCAGTTTACAGTGGAGTTGCAACTAAGAATGTAGTGAGTGTGAAGGTCTTTCTGCAGGAAAGCACTGTGGGCTTCAGTAGTATGAGCAGCCTACCACTACTACCTGGAGACTAGTACAAATGGGCCCTGGCAAAGCAGGGTTAATAAAGATGTACTTCTTATTATCTATTTATAAAGAGTAGTCCCCTTCTATTGTTTACTGGAGAAGTCAAATTAAACAAATTGTGTGATGTTAAATAACAAAGCTCAAGAAAAATCCAAAAATAAAGTTGCCTTCTACACTGGAGTCATTCTCCACCCCCACTCCTAATTATGTTGGCTCAGGTAAGAATAAATGATGTTTAACTTTCTATCTGACACTACTATTATGTGTCCCAAGGGGTCAGAGGCTGCTAATACCTCCCACCTCCTTACCTGGCTCCACTGTGATCACCATGCCGGGCTGTAGTGGGAGGGAACGGGGCATGTCTGGAGTGTCATGGACATCCATCCCGAGGTAATGGCCAACATGGTGAGGGCAGTATTTTCGAGCAGCCTGCAAAAGGTAATTGCCACAGCATTAGAACACTGGCCCCTTAAGGGGAAAACTGGGAATGTATAAATCAGTGAGATATGTGTTAATAGCTCCCCCATGGTTCTGCCACTATGTTTAACTTGTCCTTGGGCTACTGCTTAAGAGAAATGATCAACTGCCACCTTTCGTATGAATTCTGCCAATACATTCTAACTAATCCACATTTCCACTCCCACACACATGCTGACTTGGGTAACCCCAGTAATGATTATGGCAAATGAAAATCTCTTTTCTTAGGGGAGGGAGGGTGATTATGTTAGAATAGCTCTCTTTTCAACATCCACACACCGGTCTCAGGAAGTCTACTCTGCAGACCCTAAGTATCTTATAGCAACTTGTGGAGCAGGCTGAAACATCAAATAACACAGCAATTATTAGGCATTTATTGGCCTTGATATTTCTATCCATTAATTAAAGATTTGCTGGCTTGAGCAAGAGGAATTTATAGCTTCTTTCCTATTGATAAAAGAAACTCTGGCAGCCTAACCTGAGAGATGGGAGATGCCTTAATGGTCTCTTTGGCTTGACCACCCAGCATTTTAATTTAAAGATGAGGCTTTACATTTTTACTAAACACCATTACGTTTTGGATGCAGATGAAATTCACTAAAGACATGCCCTTGAGGATACTGTTAAAGTCTCAACAACATCACTGAAGTGACAAACACCCTCCCCTTTGACCTCTACCTTTTCAAAATTACCACAAAAGAATTAAGAGTTAATCTCTCCTCTTTTTTGTGTCACTTTCCACCTTGTACGCACCAGACTTCATTTTATGTCTTCTGACTGAACTAGTTATACAGAATGCAATGGACCAGAGTGTGCTGCCACCTTCTGGGAGAAGTAAGTACTGACTCCCTTTGTTGTAATCCCAGTTCAATGGAAGTCCCTTATAGATGGTCACAAAGACCATTTCTAAACTAATTAGCTTTACATAAAAACCGAGCAGCATGTAAGGTGTTCTTGAGAAGTGGAGTCAGAAGAAGTGAGGTACCTTGAAGGCATTATTTTCCTTACTGTTCTTCATGATCCCCAGCTCTTTAAGCTTCTGTCCTATCAGGGTCAGCATCATGCTGTAGATGTTTTCCAAGCTTGTTCCAGGGGAGCAGAGGGTCAGACAATCTCGCTGGATCTCTAGAACAGCTTCGTAGAGTTCTGCCTGAGCTGCTGTAAACCTGCAGACAGGAAAACCAAAGAACATGAATTTGGAATTAACTGATGCTGCAGGAAGTTTGTGACAAGAGAAAAATTCTGAGATGTTATAAATCAAATTACAGTGGTTAGACAGTGAGAGGAAGGGACAGGAATAGTTAACCAGTTAATAGCTCTGTGCCAGCTAACAAAAGACTGCTCATATTTGGATGTATGCTGGAGCTCTGAATCAACCCCCAGGTGCCTATGAGCCAATTCCCGGCCACCACTGCATCCAGCATGTGCATGAATTTCCAGGACTGCTGCCTGTAACCAATCAAAAGTAGTAAATATTTCTTCCTCTAGGCTGCATTCCTATCCTAGAACTGCCTCCCCTTCACCTTTTCCCACCTCCCTTATCCATAGCTAATGTCAAGGTTTTTCAAAACAACTTACGTTATTCTTCCCTAAAACATAATGTGTAAAAGTGCCCATCAACTCTAGAATGGCGAACTTCATGCCCCAGGACCTGATCCTTTGCTGGCTAGCAGTATGGCCCAATAAACCCTTTCTTTAAAAACACAAACAGCCTGGCCAGTGTGGCTCAGCAGCTGAGCATCGACCTAGGATCCAGGAGATCGCGGTTCGATTCCCAGTCAGGGCACCTGCCCAGGTGCCCAGGTTGTGGGCTTGATCCCCAGCCGGGGGTGTGCAGGAGGCAGCCGAACAATGACGACTCTCTCATCATTGATGTTTCTATCCCTCTCTCTGAAATCAATAAGGATATATTTAAAAGAAAACAAACAAGCAAACTTTCCACTGTGGAGTTATGTTTTGTTTAACATTTGCTTCTAAGTTTGATTTAGAGAAATTCCAAGGCAATGATAATGGGGCATTGTAGATATTTAATCAGTACCAACACGTCACTACTCACAGGGCCTTAATCATATCCTAGGTGCTCAACAGGAAGAGCAATAACCTTTCACACTAGGGCAGAAACAGTGCTTCAGACGGTCAGCAGATATACATGAGGTGAGGCTAGAGGGTGCACCCAGCCATGAATGCAGACAGAGGGCCAGACCAGGTCCCTCTTGGTCCTTTCCATTTTTACCATTAAAAAAAAAAAAAAGCTTAGGGATCCACTTCTTATGGGCAAAGCAGATGTCATGGGATAAACTAGTCGATACTTTGATTACTAATAAGTTACTAGTTTCTAGGTATCCTTAGAATAATAATTTCTTTAGCAACCATGGGGAAATAAGGAGAAAAAAATTGAACTGGGGTGGTATATGATATGTATTTTCATGCACTGTTGATGGGAGTGTAAATGAGTACAGCCAATTAAATCAAAGGCCTTCAAAGATGCTCATAAAAGCTGAGCTTGTACTTCTGCTCTAAGAGTCCATCCTAAGAAAACATTTGAAATTTTTAAAAAGCTGAATGTACAAAAATGTTCCCTGTTAAGTTTTTTATAATTATGATAGAATCTAAATGTCCCCTAATAGAATATTTAAGTATAACAATACAATGGTATAATGAACACCTACATAACCCAACTCCCAGGCTCAGCCACTATCAATATTGTTATGTCTGTACCCATACTCCACGCCACAGTACTAGTAAATATTTTTAAAGTTTTTTTAAATGTAAATTTTACATACAGTAGAATGCAGAAACCTGAGCCATGCAATTCTGACTGATCCTGATGAAGCTGGGGACACTGAACCCTTAATTCTGCTGAGTCTTCTTTGCCGGTAGAAGCAGCCCTTCTACCACCATCTGAGATTAATCCAGTTTTGACTGAGAACCAACAGGTATCTCTCCTTCGGTAGTTGCCTTGGTACTTGCCACTGGACTTTTAACTAGACTGTACTCCTAGCAGGTTCCAAAAGGTTAGGTACAAAGTGTAACTCACATGGAGGTGCATGGCAATCCAAAAAGAACTGCATGATTCCCTATTTATACAGACAAAAACCTGAGGATTATGTGTGGAAATGGACAGGAATGTGTAAGATAATGGTGGGAGGAACATAAAGTTGGATCAGGCTAAATTTATTGATATGGGTCCACTAAGCAGATTCTGGATTCAATGTTACAGCTCAAGGGGTCAAAAAGGCTCTAAAGTTTGTTTGGTTGGTTGGCTGAAACATGGGCCATAGGTATCCTATACTAAATGAATTCAAACTAGAACTGCCTTGCTATACTGGAGAAAGAATTCTGCCTCAAGACTGCAACATCAACTTTTGTGTTTCCAGCCTGACCTACAAATGTGTGAGTCAATTTCTTAAAGAAATCAATCATTATCAATCAATCAATCTACCAACCTACATACATATACACACATATACAGTATACACATATATGTATGTATGGATATGTAGGTTTTTCTAGGTGCCTGATCCTGTGATATGATGAATAAAACAGTCTTAAAAAATAATCAAGAGCTTTGCAAAGGCAGTTAACCTGAGCTAGAGGGGACCTGTTTATCTCTTTAACCATTTATCCCAAATATAACCATACTCCAAAGAAGCCATGGGATCTGTAGAAGACTTACCTGCCATTGACAGGCCAGGTACGGGTGATGTCACTCACATAGCAAGAAAATTCACAACCTCCATCCAGCAGCACCATTTCCCCATCCTGGAAAAAGCAAGATAGGTCAAAGTCAGTGACCTCTGGATTGTCAGTTGTTTCTTCTTTTAATTTAAATTCTTTGTGCCTTTCATGTTTATAAGTGTTTTTAAAAAGCTCTAATTTAAAGGAGACTAATCGTCTCTGGTTCCTTCTAATAACAGCATCTAAATTTTTCAAATGAATTCACACTGGCTTAAGATGGGTGCCATTGCACCCTGGCCAGGTAGCTCAGCTGGGTGGAGTGTCATCTGGATACGCCAAGGTTGCGGGTCTGATCCCTGGTCAGCACACATAGGAGAATCAACCAATGGTGCATCAATAAGTGGAACAAGGGGATGCTTCTCTCTCTCTCCCTTCCTTGCTCTCTCTAAAAATCAACAAATTAAAAAAAGGTTTTTTTTAATTAAAAAAAGAAAAGAAAGGTGCCATTGCATACTGGTTAAGCGCTTGGGTTTGAATTACTAGGTATAAACACCAGCACATCATGAGCGTTCCCATCATCACTATCACTATTAATCAACAGAATCCTAGATGAGGGTTTTATCTAGGACCTTTATTCAAATACAATTACTGCTCTTAACCATTTAACTTTGGAATATCACTTCTCTTCCTGCTCCCCATCAAAATGCATGTGGGGGAGGAAGAAAACTTTGGGTCTATCTCTATCTTAATACTTGTCATGCTATACTGAAATTATATACTTATGATCTTGAAGGCGGGGCATATCTTATTTATATCTAAATAAGCACAAAACTTGGCACGCCGTAATGATCAAGTGAGTGCATATATAGTAACAGTAACTTTGAAGAAAAGATGTGGTTTTTGTTTCTGGCAAAATGATAGAATAAATTTCCTGTTAGAAAATAACTAATGTTATCATGCACTTATGAGTTAAAAATATAGCATATATAAGTTTATATCGTTCATAAGCAAGCAGAACTAATTAATATTGTTTATCATGTATATGTAATACAAGCATTAAAAAAAATCAAGGGAATGACAAACAAAAAATGTAGGATACCGTCAGTGACCTGTGGGAGGGAGGCAGCAGGATGGCAGAGCATAGGGTACACAGGTAGATACACATATTGGTAATGTGCTAATTCTTTTTTTTTTTAAGATATTTTTAAAAATTGATATTGAGAGACAGAGGAAGGGGGCGGGGAGAGAAAAGTCGATGTGAGAGGGAAACGCTGGCTGCTGCCTCGTGCGCGGCCCGCCCTCCGCAGGCGCCCGGGCCGGGAATCGAGCCGCAGCCTGTCGGCGCCCCGCGCCCCGCAGCCGGGACACGCGGGCCGGGCGGTGCTCGCCTCCAGGAGAGCCACTGGTTCAAGGGGAGCCATTCCAAAATGTGCTGCGTAACTTACATGCTTGCTCCTTTCAGCCTTTGGAACTTAATACTAAAATAGCTCATTAAAAGTGGACTTCATAAAGGAATGCATAATTCTTTACAATTCTTTCCGTGTACAGTCACTTGGGGAGCAAACCTAGCAGATAAACTCCCTCACGCAGGCGACGAGCAGAGGCCTGGGGGCCCGCTGCCCCCCACGCCCCGCCGCCTAACTTTTCAGCGTTTACGTCCCTCACCTACGGAACAGGCATCTTAATAACGGCGCCTGCCTCCTGGCGCTAACGTGAGGGTCAAGTGAGGTAACGTCGGCAGAAGCACCCGAGAGGCCACAAAGCCCTTCCGTCCCGCAGACGCCTCCCCCGGCCCGGGCACCTTGATGAGCTGGTTGTTCTTCACGTAGTGCAGCGTGTTGGCCCGGCTGCCTCCCGCGACCACCGGCGGGTAGGCCAGGATGTCCGCGCCCCTCGCCCGGCACTCGAATTCAAACTGCAAAGAGCGGCAGAGCGTCACTGGGAGCCCGGCTGAGGCCGTCCCGCGCCCCGCCGGCTCCCGGCAGCCCCTCCGCGGGGGGCGCGCCCCGGGCAGCCCCGGAAACGGCCGCCGCCAGAACCCTGCGGCGCTGCCGGGACTTCAGCCTCGGCCCAGTCGGTCCCTCAGTGCTGTCATTAGGCCTGCTCCCTTCCTCCGAGTACTCTACATTCCCCAGGATTTTCAAATCAAGTCCAGAGGTGGGCACAGAAAACCTACGATCAAGGCTGAGGAAAGAGACAGTCACGTCAAGTTAGTTCATTCTCATTTAGATAAACGCCGGAGGTGGCCTGCATTTCTAACAAGAGCTCTGACTAGTATCGGCCTTTCCAACGGCTACCAGCCTGCACGCTCTGGAGAATTAAAAAGCGACGCTAGGCAAGTGGTAAGTCCTAGGAACTTCACTCCCAGGACGGAGCCCGCCGCCCTCCCGGCTCAGCCTCCTGCTCCTTCCCGCGTCCTGAGGCGGTAGGGCCTCCCCGTCACGCTCGCGCAAGCCCTTCAGTGGTTCCACTCGGCGCCTTTCCTCACTTACCTGTAACTCTGCGGACTTTAGGCTCGGCTAGTAAGTTCCCAGTGACATTTAAGAACCAAATCCTCTCCACTGACTCCAGCGGCGGCACCCCCGCCCGCCCCGCCGTCCCGCTCACCTTCGCGTACAGGAAGCTCTCTTCCACCGGCGCCTTGCTGGCAAACATGGTCTCCACGAAGGCCTGCGGGGAGAGCGGAGCGTGAGGCGCAGGCTCGTCTGAACGGCGTGCTCACGCAAACGCCCACAGTACCCGTTAGACGGAAGGGCACCTTTCCCCTCAACTTTGCGAACCTGAGTTGTGACTTTGGGGGCATGATAATACAGACTTCCGAAGGGGAACGTGTTGCTTTCAGAAATATTGACTGATGACATAGTCAGTGGACGTGTTATCGGAGAAAAAGGTCCCTCGTCTTTCCCCGTTGCTTGGAGGCCCCCACGAGAGGATGCGATACAATAAAAAGCTTTATTACCGTGAAATTACATCCCTGGGTTTCCAAAGTCTCATTTCCCTTAGACCAGCTGTAAAAGACGTGTAGTTAGGGGGTCAGTAAAGCTAGAAGCAAAGCCAGTGTCCAGAGTTTCCCTGCCATGTTGGAGCTGGGTCCAGTTCAGCACCGGGCACCCATTAGTCCATTGCGTGGGGGGGTCCGCGTGGCCGTGGGCCACACGGGAGAAGGCCAGGAAGCCAAGCGTGAGCCGTGAGCCAGGCATGCCAAGAGAAACCAAGAGAGCTTCTTTGTTTAGTGGATTACATATCCCAAATTCCTGTGCTTTGCAGTGGCCACGCCCTATGCTCCCAGGGGGGCCTGACAGGCAAGCACCTTCCCCCTCATCGCAACTTCACTGGGCATGCTTCTAATCTTCCCTGTGTGGTCCCCTTCCCCAGTGTTTTGTAGGGAACATGCTTATAATGCCTGGCCTTCCCTTTGTTCCTTTCCTATTATTAATAGCTAGCTAGTTACAGTGGCATCAGGAGGGCACCCAACCTTCCCAGTCAGAATATATATTGTATGCTAGAATAAGCTACATGGAAACACATTTGTCATTCGTGTAACAAAATACTTCAGTAAATTATGAATTCACAGTCCAGTCTACAGTAGGGTTTCCCAAGCTCAGCACTAGCAGCATTTTGGCTTAGATAATTCTTTGTTGTGGGGGCTGTCCTATTTAATGCAGGATACCAGTAGCACTCCTTGGTGACAATTAGTTATTGCCAAATGTCCTGTGGCAATTAATTCTCTATGATAACCACATTATATGTGTGTGTGTGTTTATATTTTTATAAACGTACCTGTTTATAATTCACTATGGTATCTTGTTCCAAATAGGATTTTCATTAGCTTACAGATACATAAAATACAAGATAGCATAAATTCACGGTAGAGTTAAAGAAAAGCAAGGCTTAAGGGATGAAGCTCAAAAAAATAATAAGGCACACTATAATGACCTTCACAATTACTATGACTGCTAGAGATGGGCCACAAATTTACCTCTGAGTTTTCTAGCAGCCAATGTGAAAAGAAAAACTCTGTCGCCATATAATTTCTAATGTCTGTGGGATAAAAATAAATCAGCTGCACAGGAACATGACTATATGATACTGTAACTAGAAAGGAATTTCCCTTGAGTTTGTTACATTCTAAGAGCGAATGGAATGTGTGAAGAAATTTCTGAATAAGGTTTTCTAATATACAAGGTAATGTCATCACCATAAAGCCCAACAGGGGAAAAGCCAGGGGGACGGCAGTGGATGTATCTGTAGGGCTTGCTCCCTTTTCTTCCTGATCTTTCCCCAGATGTTCTGCCCTTCCTGGCCTCCCTATCGAAATGGGTACTTCCCACCATACTCTCCCCTTCTACTGCTTCGTTTTTCTTCAGAGCATTTAATTCCAGCTGACTTTTTATCACATTTGTCCACTGTCTTGCCTCCCCTAGAATGCAGACTGAGGTCAAGGACACAAGGATGATGATCTGTTTTGCTCACCACTGTATCTTTAGAACCCAGAGCAGGGCCTGGCACCATAGTAGGTACTCTGCTATAAATATCTGCTAAATGAATTAGAAATTAAAATTAAAGGATACACACACACACACACACACACACAAATATTGATACAGAACTTGTTAGCACTACATTTTTAGTATGAAGCTAAAATGAAATAAAACAAAAAGTATGGTAGTTCTAATGAGGCTCCTTCACTTAAAAACAGGGATTTCTTTGTCTTTTTATTAATTTCCTTTTGAACCTTTACTGAAGAGCACGGAGAATTTTTGCAGTCATGGCCCCTTCACACTGCTACGCAGACTGAACCGAACAGAAAAGTTCCTTTTGCTTTCTAGGTGGTCAAATGCCTGATCTTGCTTCCTTGCTTTTAGTAATGAATGTGCCTCCTCTGAGTCCATTTCTTCACAGATGATGGTACATGGTTCACATGCTACCTATCCTATGTGTGGGATGTCTTTCCTATAAAGACCAAGGGGCAGACCTTATGACTGCCGCTTATTAGGGTTGTCTTGTCACAATGTAGCCCATACTCCCAATTAACACTTGACCTTACTGCACTAGGTGTTATTTAAACATTTGTATTTTGGGTCTTTAAAAATGTAAAATGGGCTTTCTTTGCATTTCACTCTGTGCATCTCATAATCAGAATACATCATGAGTAGGTACTGTACAGCTTACGGAGAAAAAGCAGGAATACGTTCATGAAGGTCTGGTGTGCATGTCCACATGGGGGTGATGGGAGAGCAGGGAGACTGACATTTGAGACTGTTCGGTATGGCCAGAGTGTCAAGCACACGCGGAAGAATGAGACATGGAGCTGGAAGGGAAGGCAGAAGGGGCCAGATCATGAAAGGCCCTGCATAAGCATTTGAAATTTAATCCTAAAAACAACAAGGAGCCACCAAAGAACTTTAAGTAGAAGAAGGACAGTCAGATTTGCAGGCACAGGCAATAGCAGAAGCAAGGAGACAGCAAAGGGACACTAGCTGTCCTACTGTGCTAGGCACAGGCCAAAATAACCCAGCTTGGTATTTAACCCAGGTCTGTCTGTCTTCTACACTATTCTGCTTCCCTAGGGGACTAGTTAATTAGATACAAGGGTTGGGGAGGACAATTATCTGGATAACTTTCATATTTCTATCTAAGGTAGCTAGGTCAATGCTGCTACTGTTAACCATGAAAAAGAATACAGGAGAAGAGGCAGGTCTGGTAGAGCTGGCCAAGCACAAGTTTAGAGAACTACAGGAAATTCGGGTGGAGATGTCCAGGAGGCAGGATATACGTTCAGCCACAGGAGAGATCTGGCTGGACAAGGTCTGAGTCCCACTGGGTTTACTTCTGCCCATATAGTCTACCAACTCTCCCCTCTGTAGAGGTTACTTAACTCTAACGGCAAGGTCCTTTACTTATTGTAAACCAAATCAGGCTGCAAGAGAAACCAATTGATTCGTATCACACAGGCTTACGCCCCAAAAGAAGGGAAACTTTCATTTGGACTGAAAAACACAAATATAGCATAATTATTCTTAAGGAAACTATTTTGCCCAAATATCCAAAAATCTTATGGGAAAATTCTACACCAGAATTGGGAACCCTTAAAGAATATGACCGCTGGTAGCAGTTGTTCATGAAGAAAAATAAGGCCAAACTCCATTTCCCTGCCCGATGTCTTGACTGGGTTGGTAGATAAAGAGAATTCCTCAGATTTAATACTTTTAAATTTTGGCACAACACTTAAAATAGTCTCTTATGATAACAGTGTGGACAAGTGATAGAACTGCGGATGCGAATACTCCTGGGTGGACTTATAACTGATTTTACACCTTATGCAAAGACATCTGATACCAACTTCTCTGGAGCCCTAAACACTATCCCACAGATCTGTTCTTGGCTTCTTCTGTTCCTTATTTTAAAAATCAATCATTTGAAGGAAAACAGACATACACTTCTCACATTTGTAATTAGTTGTAAGTCGTCTTTTCCATGGCTAGAACACTGGAGAGTGTTCTTGAAGGAGGACCCTGACAAACTGGAGCACCTACTGAGGAGGGTCACCAAATGAGGGAAAATCTAACAGATGAGGGAATAGTTCAGGAAACAGTGTTTAACTTTGGGAGGACTATAGGTAGACCTCAGAAAAGTAGCGTTCAAATGTTTTTGTGCTATTACGCTATGATGTTAATTCCAGTAGGTCTGGAATTAGCTTGAGAGGTTGTGGTCAAGTTCCTGCATAGAACTGATTCTGGTCAAGGCCTGAAACATTGATTAACAGTATTGAGAGGAGTTTCAGAGGAGTCTGTTGAAGCTTGTCAGTATTGGTAACAGTGAGAATTAATGGTTTGCACTTGGTTTCCATGAGAACTCCAAAGGGCTTTGTTGTTATATAGCAGGAATCTGCCAATATGACCCAAACCAGAAAAATCCCTAGCGGAGATTCCATTTTGGGCTCCCTGGTTTCCAGGTGTTCCATGCAGACATCTGTGTTTCCTGATCCAGGAGAGAAAATGCATCCTGCCCAGCTCTTACTGAGGGAAGACAACAGTAGCCTGCACCTGGCTTCTCTGGCCGCTGGCTGTGAGACAACCATTGGCTGTGGCAGGTATTCTTACTTTAATGCTGTACCCTTTTCTTGTAATTGTGGATTTGTAAGCATTGTCACATTGGGTCCTATGAGTCTTCTTTAACCACTGAACTGTTTAACTGCCACTATTATTGCATTTATTGTAAGGGAAGGAAATAAAAATTAATTTATGTTGTTCCAAGGAGAAACAACTATGATCATGGGTAGAAAATACAAGAAGGCAGATTTACTTTGCCTTGCAAGGTACTGAGCAAGTCTCTAGACGTGTTCACTAAACATCAAAGTTGAAGCTAAATGTTCACCTGCCGTGAAATTACTACATTACGTACACAACCTTAAGGTGCCCACTGAACCCTAAGAGCTTAGATTTTTTTCATTTGAAAACAACCTTTTCAGTAGGAATCACACCTGTGACGTCAGCTTCCCAGCAATCTGCATTCGTTCAATTTCAGCAGGAGATTTGATGAGCCGGAGGCGCTGGACCAGCTGCTGGACAGCCCGCACCTTGTTCTTGCTCTTGGTTTTGACGTCAGTCAGGCGCTGCATGTAGTCCGAGTGAAGCTGTGCGTGAGCGGGCCTCATCCAGTCATACCACAGTGTATTTGTCTCAGCTTAAAATGAGATGCCAAAACATCAATTTAAAATAAAACTAACAGCAGCAACAACAAATACCAACTGTCATAATGACTTAAACAGGAATCAAAACTATAAAACATGCAGTGTGACTCTTAAAGGGTTGAGCCTGAACTCTGTCAGGGCTGAAGTAATTGAAGGGTTTGATTCTAAATCATGGAAAGGTCATTCCCTGAAAATGGCAAGATATTCTGAGACCACAGAGACAGCTTTTCTGCCCCAATACAAAACTTTGGAACTACACAGATGGAACTAAAAACCCTTATTCAAGCTTTGATTTTATTTATTACTTACTAACTGTTAAAGAACCACTATTGAGCTCGAGGCATTGCTGAATAACTGAACAGAAAGGACAGAAAAAAATGTATTTACACCATGACTTTATGGTTAAAAGCATTCCATCCCTCAGAACTGGAGAAAGGATGTTCTCAGGGGCAATTATTCACGGCTATAGAAACATCTCAGTTGATAATATGTGCTAATCCACTCTTATCCAGGAAAGCTTTCCTTTGTCTCTGCTATGTATTCTCATTACATACAAGTACTGTTCACCTTTTAACTATAGAGACCCAAAGAAATGGCCTATAACTGGCCTGAAATATAAAATCATTATGAAAATGATTTCCGCTTACACCAAGTCTCCATTTCCTTTCATTTTTTCTTATTTATTTTCTTAAATTGAATTTATTGGGGTGACATTGGTTAATATAATTATATAAATTTCAGGTATACAATTCTACAATACCTTTTTTTTTTCCTGACAGTAGCCAATGAACAGCATTCCCAAACTACGTCTGAAGGGTTGTATGTTTTGTTGTTTTTTAAAAATATTTTTAATTGATTTTTAGAGAAAGGAGAGGGAGGGAGAGGGAGAGAGATACAGAGAGAGAGAAACATTGATGTGAGAGGGAAACATCAATCAGCAGCCTCCTGCACGCCCCCTACTGGGGATCGAACCAAAACCCTTTCAGTGTACAGGACAATGCTCAACCAACTAAGCCATACCAGCCAGGGCAAGGGACAAAGTAATTTGGAACATGACAGCCAGCAACTAGTTCAAGAAAAAGAAAAGCTAAAAAATGATTCTGTGCTCCACGTTCATGAAGACTTCGAAGATTATGAAAGTTCCACTAGCTTAGCTGGGTAATTATCTCTACAGAATTCAAACATATTAGAACAGGTATATTTAAGCAAATATTTTCTTTCCATGGAGTCTTTGTAGGAAAAAAGTCCAGTAAATTCCATGATGGTTGGAAACAATTTTGAAATTCTGTTTTAGAAACTGACTTCAGAAGTTATATATAAATCACACGAGAGAAATCAGACTAAAATTTTACAATCCTTGCCCCAGCCAGTGTGGCTCAGTTGGCTGAGCGTTGTTCCATGCACCAAAAGGTTGCCAGTTCAATTCTCGGTTAGGGCACATGCTTGGGTTTCAGCTCAATACCCTATAGGGGGTGTGCAGGAGGCAGTGATCTGTGTTTCGCTCTCACACTGATGTTCCTCTCTTTCTCCCTTCCTCTCTCTCTCTTTCAAAAAAAAAAAGAAATCTTTAAAATTTTACAGCCTGGCCAGGTGTGGCTCAGTGGTTGAGCATGGACCTAGGATCCAGGAGGCCGAGGTTCGATTCCCAATCAGGGCACATGCCCAGGTTGTGGGCTTGATCCCCAGTTGGAGGCATGTAGGAGGCAGCCAATCAATGACGACTCTCTCATCACTGATGTTTCTCTCTCTCTTCCTCTCCTTTCCTCTCTCTGAAAATCAATAAAGATACATTTTAAAAAATTTTAAAAAAAAATTTTTACAATCCTACATTATTTTGTCTAAAATTAGTATTTTCCAACTTGATCATCTATCTTATTTAACACATTTGGCTCTAAGTGACTTTTGGATACTTTAAAAATGCTTCTAGAGCTACAGATTTACAAGAATCACTAAGGAAAGTTTATATGGTAGTATAAGTTCTGCAAAGTTCCAGAAAAGGAATCCCAAAACATTCTGAATGATCATAATTTCACCAGAATGTAGAGAAAATGACTATTTTGAAGGATATGAACTGTGAATAGAAATCACCTAAGAATCTTATTCAAATGTAGATTCCGATTTAGTCGGTATGGAGTGGGGGCCTAAGACTTTACATTTCCAATATCTACTATGCATTTGTAATTCTAATATGCATCACCAGGTGATTCTGATGCTGGTGATGCACGGATCATTCTTTGAGAATACTGCCTCCTTTTGAAGAGTTGGCAAAAGCAGTAAGAGGCAGGGGTCAAAGGTCAAGAGACTGGTCAGTAATCTTGAAGAGTGGCCATGCCCATCCTCTACTTTAGAAGGAAATTCACTCTCTATGATTTCAAACTAGGACAGTTAACAGTTTATGTGAAGGAATAATCTAATAAGATTTAGCAAATGAATAAATGAAGTCTTTAAAGTAGCCCAGTCTTGTGGAAAAAACCTGATGTTCCTTTCTTGGTGCTTAAGGGAAACACTGCTATGGATAATCACTTTAGGACACGAAGAATTTTGTCTAAACAGGCAAGGAAGGTCTTAATCCCGATCTGGCCTATGATTTGACTTCTGTTCCCATTTGTTACCTTTCAGTTTGGATGCTAGATGTTGAAATTCATCCAGCGTATAGGCTTCGTCCACACCAGTTAGAGCTATTGCTCCATCAGGGCCAGATCGTGGGCCATCCCAAAGTTCTCGACTGGGGTCTCTCCGAGGCACAAAAAGCATGGCCTTGTGTGCTGGTAACTGCTTGCCAGGCAGGCTTTGAAGGACCAGAATGCTATCGGGCTCTTGGAATCCACACAGGTACAGGAAATTGTTGTCTTGATGGAAAGTATAGGGGATGTCATTGCTCATGTAGTATGTAGGGTTGGACAGCAAAACCACTGTCTGATCTGTCCCACTCTGGCCTTGTGCTTCCTTGTGGATCAGAGACATTAATTTGTGTCTGCGAAGTGCATATTCCACCTGGGATAGTCCTGGAGTCACCTCCCCTGGAAATGACAAACAACAGTGATGCTTTGCTTTTCTATAGTACCAATGTATGTAAGGTAGTTTAACATTAGATGAAGACACCCAAGCTCATTTCTTCAATTTATGCCAGATTTCTTCATGGCACATGGAGAATTATGGAGATAACCTGGGTTTAAAAGTTCTGTTCTATTGTAAAAATTTGAAGGGAAAAAAAAAAGTTAAACATAGTTCTGCCTGAAAACTGAGATCATGATGTCTTTAGATCTCTTCCAGCTCTTTGGTTCATTCGCATAGTCATTCAATCAAATACTTATTGAGCATTATTAAGTAGAAGACATTGTCAGGCCCTTAAGTTTCAATATATAAGGTGAAGAGAAGGTCACATTATGTTCCCCAAAAGAACATAAGCTTCATGAGGACATAGATTTTTGTCTGTTTGTTCAATGTTATAGTCCCAACAGCTAGAATAACAACTGGAATATAGTGGGCATTTGATAAATATTTGTTAAATAATCTACAGGTTTTTAAAATTTTTTATTTGATTTGAGAGGCAATTCCACTCCAAGATCT
Organism: Miniopterus schreibersii; assembly: GCF_964146895.1. NCBI lineage: Eukaryota > Metazoa > Chordata > Mammalia > Chiroptera > Miniopteridae > Miniopterus > Miniopterus schreibersii. Next base: position 182,636,315 of record NC_138102.1, on the reverse strand, counting down.
TAGGCTCAACACATGTTTGGTTTTAGACTCTACTTATCTAAAAGGCTTTCCTGATTAGCCCAAATCACATTGATTTGTCCCTTTGAATTTTTTTAAAGTTAACTATTTCATGTCACACCTATAGCTGCATATAAATATAATCCTATCATACTAAACTCTTTGAATAGTTAAACATTTCCTCCCTTTGCCTTCATTGCTTGACTCCACTCCCTTTCCTCCTCCATCAGCACCACACCCACGTCTGTCATCTTGTATGCATGCTTTCCTGTTTTCTTAACACTCATAAAATCATACACACATATACCATATACCTGCAGTTATGGATAGTTTTGGATACTAGTGTTTTACAAAAATGGGGTCCTATACACTCTTTTCTGTAGCTTGCTTTTCTAACACAATAATCATGGAAATCCCTCCCACCAAGTCATCTGGCACAGCTTCAATTCATTCTACTTAATGTCTTCATAATATTTCTTGGAGTGATGCATCGTAACTTACTGAGCCATTTCCTTACAGGTGGGCACTCATATTGTTTTCAGTTTTTTGCTGCTATAATAAACATCTTTGTACTTATTTATTTTTAATCTCACCTGAGGATATTTTTTCCATTGCTTTTCAGAGAGAGTGGAAGGGGGAAAGACAGAGAGAGAGAGAGAGAGAGAGAGAGAGAGAGAGAGAGAGAGAGAGAGAGAGAGAGAGAGAAAGACACACACACACACACACACACACACACAGACACCGATTGGTTGCCTCCCACTCACACCCCCGACTGGGGCCAGGGATTGAGCCTGCAACCCAGGTACATGCCCTTGGATGGACTCACACCCGTGACCCTTCAGTCCACAAGCTGATGATCTAACCACTGAGCAAACCAGCAAGGCCAAAATCTTTGTACTTATATCCTGGTACTTTAAGTCCTATATACTGGTGCTTTTATTTGTATGGGATAGTCCCAGGAAAGAAATTGTTGGGTCAAAGACCTTTGAATTTTCTTAGTACTCATGTTCAGTTCATGCAACTCAGTTGTTTAATGAATGAAAATACTTTTGTTTTTCCTATGTATAGATTACCTCTCCAGCAAATTCTGTAGTTTGCATTCCACTAAGAAAGTGTTAATTTTTAATTTAACTTTTATGTATCTGTAATATAAAAAACTTACGTTTTTATTGATGAAGTTGGTAAGAAATAAAAGAGAGAAATAAGAGATGGCCTTATTGGCCAGTTTGAATCAGGCAAAACAACAGAGCTGGGCCTGGAAGAGCTCACCTCACATTTCTTTTGGGATTGAGCTGGCTAAGAGTCCCCTAGGGCTTTTGGGCAGAATACTGAGCCTTGTCCCAGAGCCAAAGAACAGCTTAACTATTTATCCCTCTGATAATGATTCATGTTAAGTCTGCCACAGTTACCCAACACTGGAAATTTCCCAACTGACTCAAGCAGTAAATACTCTTATAGAAGCAGAGGCTGGTTCTAACTGGTGGGCTATCTGGCATTTCTTTTTTACTTTTTTATTTTCTCCTTTTTCTGTGCTTTGCTTTGTAATAAAGTCCATGTAATAAAACTAAATAAAAAAATCAATGCATTTTGTGTTTTTCTTTTAATTTTGGAAGGCAAGAAAATTCACAATTTTAATGACCTTAATTAATCTATATTATCTCTCATTTTCATTAACAGCAGAGTATGCATTTATAAGTTAGAAAGTAATTTTTGAAAAGAGATATAATTAGCCCTGGCTGGGTAGTTCAGTTGGTTAGAATGTCATCCTGATACATCAAGGTTGTGGGTTTGATCCCCGGTGAGGGCACATACCAGAATCAACCAATGATGCATCAAGTGGGCAACAAACTGACATTTCTCATTCTTTCTCCATTCTTCTCTCTCTCTCAAATCAGTAAATAAAAAATTAAAATTAAATAAATCAAAGCAGGATTGGAAAACCATCTTTCCTACCCTTCAAAGCATTCCTCTCTTTGCTGGATCTAATTTCATAAATTGAATATTTGAGAAATATTTAAAACACTGGCTACATTTTCCCACACTTCCTAATTATCAACACTATGGGGTGGGTCATTAACTAAATGCTTTCAAGCTTCTGAAATACCAAAGTGACAAAGAAAAATTACTATGGTCATGACAGAAAAATTATCCAAGGAAAAATACACCTTCCCTTATCATTTCAAGAAGGGGGGGAAAAAAGATGATAAAGTGATGAACTTTAACCCTAGAGGTAAACCTGGCAGTTGTTATGGCCTTTGATCACAGAACCAACCATTACAGAAAACCTCCGCTGAATTTCACCTGAGAAAACTGTGTCTGATAGACATTCTGGCAACTTGGTCAAACTGTAAAGTATTAAGAAACAAAGTTAGTATTCTCTCATGTGGAACCAATTAAGGGCTGAGGGGCCATTCTAACAAGCTTACTCAGGCAATCGAATGCCTAGTTGTCACGAGCTGGACTGTGTAAACAGCAAAGCCTCACAGTCAATTCTGAGATTCTGCAGCCGGGAAGAAAAGCTCTCGCTGGACATTTAAGGATTGGGCCTAGAAAGAGAATAAGAAAAACATTCTTCGTATTTAAGAGCCATGTAGAAAGGCCAGAGAGGAAAACTATGAAGACTGAAAATGGGCAGACAGATGCAGGTCTTTGGTACAATCTAGGTATGTGTTTTAATTATTTCCTGAAATTAACTAGATTAGGATTTGAACATGGTCTGATTCTGAAGCAGCATTCTTGAAAATAATTCTGTTTAATATTAGGCAGTTTTTATTGTATATAAGGAAGTAGTTCATAAACTGATCTACTACTGGATAGTTGGAGAAAGGGTGTAAAGAAAGAGCTAGTAAATGTTTCCGTAATAAAATACATCACAGACTTATCTGAAAAAATCAAATAACCAAATAACTAATAAAAAAATACTCTAAATAGATTTATTTGCATATATTGGAAAAAAACAAGCACATAAAAAGGGTACGTATTGTATGATTTCACTTACATGAAATTTAAGAACAGGGAAACAACCCATGGAGATAGAAACCAAAGCAGTGGTTAAGAATGCAGGTGGGGATTGACTGGAGCGGCATGAGGAAACTTTCTGGGGTGAAGATGTTCTATATCTTGACTGGGTGTGTTTTATATTGGTGTATAACTTTGTCAAAACCCACTGAATTGCATATTTAAGATCTGTGTAATTCACTGTATATAAATTTTACCACATTAAAAGAAAGTATATCACTCTCTAAACTTTTATATCAAGATTTCTCAGTTGAATTTATCAAAAATATTACAAAAGAGACTTTAAAAATATTTCCAGATAGTATTCTTTGGCACAGGTGTTAAATACTGTGCCGAAAACAAACAAACAAACAATTTTGTGGTTAAGTGTGGACTCCGAGTCAGATTGCTGTGAGTTGAAATCCTGGCTTAACAACTGACTTGGGGAGAGCTACCAATCTGCTCTGTGCCTCGGTTTCCTTATCTTTAAAATGGAGATAATAAGTCCTGGCTGGGTGGCTCAGTTGGTTTAAGCATTGTCCTGTACACCAAAAGGTTGCAGTTGTGATTCCCGGTCAGGGCACATACAAAGGTCAACAGACCAGGGAGTCCATAAATGAGCGGAACAACAAAAATCTATGGCTTCTCCTCCCCCCACCTTCCTCTCTCTCTCTCCCTCTCTCTCTCAAATCAATAAATGAAAATTTTAAAAAAACTATAAACAATCACTGAAAGATGGATACCTAACTGTGAAACTTTTTTAAAAAAAATATATCTTTATTAATTTCAGAAAGAGGAAGGGAAAGGGAGGTAGATAGAAACATCAATGATGAGTCATCGATCAGCTGCCTCCTGCATGCCCGGGACTGGGGACCGAGCCCAAAACTGGGGCATGTGCCCTGACAGGGAATCAAACCCGGACCTCCTGGAGCATAGGTCAATGCTCAACTGCTGAGCCATGCTGGCCAGGCTGATTGTGAAACTCTTAAGGGAAGAAGATTTGAGAATTATTATCTATAGCCCACTCTAGAACCAATCTTTTCATCATTTTAAATACTATACTTGATAATAACAATATAATCGCAGCCATTTTAATCCTCACCCGAGGATATTTTCTCCATTAGTTTTCAGAGAGAGTGGAAGGGAGAGAGAGAGAGAAACATCGATGTGAGAGAGACACATTGACTTGTTGCCTCCTGCACACCCCCAACCAGGGCTGGGCATCGAGTCTGCAACTGAGATACATGCCCCTGACTGGAATTAAACCCATGACCTGTTGGTCCTCAGGCCAACGCTCTAACCACTGAGCCAAACTGGCCAGGGCAGCCATTATATTTGATGAGGTAAAAGCATTCCCTCACATTGTGGGCCCCATGGCAGTAATTCTGATTACTTCCCAATGACTCTGTTGACTGCTATAGTTGGAGGAAAACCACAAAGTGGTTCTGGATATATCTGACAAGATATTCTGACAGCCCAACTTTTGAATAGCCCTTTCTTAAAGCACTCCAAACTGTATCTCACATGCTAAAATTAAGCCTGCTTAGAAGTGTAAAAATGTCAGAAATACAGGTTTTTGGAACAAATGCTTCATTAGGCATGAATGCTTCCCATTCCCTGAGAAGTTGCAGTGTTTGTGGGAGAACACCTTGCTGTTCTGCTAGTGACAGCATTACTCCTGTGGCAATGTCAGGGAACTATGTAAGTGTCTGTCTTGTACAGATATTATAAAAAGTAGATCCACAGCTCCTAATAGTATATAGCTCAGAATCACTTGCCTTCCTACATTGGATCACTTTTATTTCCCCCCAGGTAATAACTCATGATCCAAGAGGATGAACTGATATTTCTGTCTCTAGAGACACAGTCCTTAGCACAGGGATGGATGGCAGTATCATAAAAAAGAAGAAATGGTCTGTAATGCTAAGATTTCTTTAAGAAAATTGTAAACTGTAAAGGTCACTAGGACTACCTGGGGGAGTCTATCTCACTCTTTATTTCCATCTAAAACAGTAGTAGTGCAACCAGAACAGAATTCCTTTATCTCCCATGTTATTCAACTGAGTATTTTCAAGGTTACTGTTGCTTCAGGAAACTTGGGTAGGTATGGCCAAGAGAAATTAGCTCCCCAAAATTCAGAAGGAACTGACACAGTAATTTCACTTTAAAAAAAATTATTTTAAGAAAATAATTTATTAGTATACAGAGTATACACACACACACACACACACACTTTACATTCACTTTTTATACCGTTAACATGTATATAACATACATAGCAAACAGTCTAGATATAGAGGTGATCACTCTTACAGTATGATTACTAGTTTCAAGGCCTGGAAAATGCAGCTCACCCTATAAAAGTAGCTCACCACAAGAAATCAATAATTTTCAAAGCTGGGAAAACTTAATATCAATTCTACTTTTTAAAAGAAAATCGAAGCTACAGGTAGGTTGATAGGGTAGAGAAACACTTAAATTTATGTCAGCTGGATTGCTATTAAGCTTACCTTACAGCTTTGAAAAACTCTGACTTCTTGTGTGTTTCAGTGGTAAGCTGCATTTCCTGAGTCTCAGCCAACTGCCCAGCAGGAATTCCAGTCTGGGGAAGAATCAGCAAAAGGAAGCCCTCACTGAGACACACTGATATCATTCACTGAGTGGAGACAGTGAGAGTAACATATTTCTAAAGGCAGTTTAGATTATTAATATCTACACTTTCATAGAAAAAACAGATTTAACTTCTCATGGCAGAAGCAACAGTTAATTTCCCTTGAAAACCTGGCTGCTTTTTCTACAGATCACTTGGTTTCACTCTACCTACTCTTTGGGATGATATTCACTCACCACAGTTCATCCCTTATGCTTTTTTTAATAAAACAAAATAAAACAAAAACATTTAGGCATGAATTTGAGCGATAGTGAGGACACATCTAGCAGCAACACTGGAGTCTTACAGCAGAAAAAAATACTAGGGAGGTAAACTTTTATCAAGTATAAAAATTAGTGAAATAAATAAATATCAATTTTTGCATCATCTTTACCAGTGCTACCACCTCTCAAAGCTGTGACAACCGGACCTGGAAACCTTATATAACATATATATAGAAATATTTTTGTTAAACAAAATTTTGAAATGAGTATTAAACACTTTCAAGAAAAACACTTTTTCAAGGATGACACACAAATTCGTGACGTGTTCCTTTTTTAAAAAAAAAACACAAAATGTTTTCTAAAATGTCTTTAACACAGTTCACTAGGAATCAATAGTTAGAACACAATTGTAGAAACTGAGTCTTAGAAAGTAATAGAACTTTTAAAGAAAATCCCAGACATAATTTTCACTGATAATTCTGAATTGTAAGGCTTATAGTGCTGTCAGCGGAGTACCAGAAGCCACATGTGGCTATTTAAGTTTAAATTTAAGTTATTTAAAATAAAATAAAACAAATCATTTCCTCAGCTGCCCTGGCAACGTCAGCACTGCAGCAGAGCGAGCATGCAGCGCCCCTGGCGGCGACCCCGCGGAGCAGCTGCAGGTGCGGCGGCGGCCGGCCGCGCCGAGGCTCACCTGGCCGGAGGAGGTGCGGGTGCGTGGCGGGGCTGGGCTGGCCCAGCGGCCGGCTGGGCGTCCTCTGCGGGCTGCGCTGCAGGCCGTAGGTCCGCTGGCGGCACGGTCCGCACCCTGAGGAGAAGCGGAGAGGAGGAAGTGGGACCAGGGGCCGAGGAGGCGCCAACAGTACTTACGTGCGCTTGTCTGCCAGCCTTGGCACGCCTTAGCAAGACGCAAACTAGTGCCACCTCGGTATTCATAGGGCCCTTGGTCTCTGCCAGCCGGAGCCTGTGCTGGGCCCTAGGGTACGGAAATCACCTCTGGACCCTTAGTGACTTCAGCTGCTGCACACGCGTAGGTTATTCCTCTCAGAATGTGCTTCAGGCTCCAGCTTAGCTCCCTTCTCAGCCCGGCCCCGCCCACTCCAGCAGCCAGCCTAATTCGCAAAAAAGTATCGCAGCCACCCTAACCCACGGGAAGAGCCCAGCTAATCAGTGCATCATAGCAGCATTTGCCTTCAAGTACGCAGTTCTCTCTCGTTTTTAATGTTTTCATTGATTTCAGAGAGAGAGGAAGGGAGAGGGAGGGAGGGACATCGATGAAACTTCAACATCCACCGGCTGCCTCCCACACGCCCCCTACTGGGGACTGAGCCTGCAACCGGGGCATGTGCCCTGATGGGGAATTGAACCAGCGACCTCCCGAAGCATGGCCCGGGGCTCAACCCCTGAACCACCAGCCAGGCAAGTAGCCAGTTCTCTTGGTCTAAAATGGCCTTTGCTTGCTTCTGGTTACCCAACTTCTCAAAAGTCAGTTCCAACATCACAATCTCGGAAACTTGACCTTAAAACTCCCCAGCTCTACTGCTTCTGATGCAAATACCCCTCCTCAATGCTCCTGTGCTTAACTCCACTTTAAGACCGATTACACTGCACATAACTGCTAATTTAGTTTGCTAGTTTACTATAAACTTTTGGAAGGCAGGGGTCGTTTGTTACTTGACTTTATTTTCCCCAGTGATTAGATTTGGGATGTATTTTTCAAAGTCAAAAAGCCAACAAGTTTGGCTTCTGATTAAATGTAGGGCATAAAAAAGGGAAATTAAGGACGATTTCCAGGTTTTTTGCAAGTGGGTGGAGGGTTGTGCCATTAAATGAAAGGAAAAGACTGAGATAATTATTGGCTATTCCACTGTAGAGGTCAAAAAGTCTTAAATTCAGGGAGAAAAATAACAGATTAGATATGTAAATTAAGGTGTCACAAGCACATACGTGGTATCTAAAGCCTAGGATTGAATATTACCTGTGTTACACTTTCACACTCTATTGAAATTAGTTTCTCAATGTTTTTCCCCTCAAGTATATGAATTCCTGGAGAGCAGAATTTTCTAACTCCTCTCTGTATCATAGACTCTCAATACACGTTCGTGTAATGTCTAGAACCTAAATTCTTAAATCCTGGTCCAAGAAATGAGATAGAGTTGGAAAGAGCAGAATTGGAATCAGACAGACCCAAGTTTAAATATCAGATTTTTCACTAATGAGCTAGGTTTCATTAGGCAAATCACTTTATCTTTCAGAACCTCCAGTTTCATATGAACACAGAATATTTATTTGGCTGGAATGCTGTGACAGTTAAATGAGAAACTGCATGTAAGTCACTTGCTACAGGGTCTGACCCAAAAGTGGTACTCAAATAATATTCAATATTATTATTATTGCTATTTATTTTCAATGATAGGCGAACATAATTATATTTATACCATACATACATGTAAGCATATACTCTGTAGAGAAATGAAATTGAGTTTAAGAGTTTTGCAATACTTCCAGTTAACTGGTATACAAAAAGTAAAAAAATATTCAAAGCCGGCAAACGGTCTTGAAAGACTGTCTAGAAACACACACTATTATTTTCTATCTCATTAGACTATCATATAACCAAGGTGTTTACAAATGTGATGGAAAATAAAACAAAATATAGCGGAGGAAAAACAGAGACAGATCATCATAGGGAATTTCCTAGGACAATAAAGTGAGCCAGGAATAGAATTTACATCTTTTTAATTCAGGTCTAGCCTACTGATAATTTAAATTGCCCCCAAAGAAATCAACTTTGGTTGAGTGCGCTTCTAACTGGACTTTCTATCCAAATTTCCCCACATACAATTGATTCTCTTCACATTATAAATGTAAATCAGATGCATAATTCCACCCCCCACCCCCACCGCATGGGTTCCCACTAGAAATGAATGCTAGCTTTATTTATAATGGCTTAAAAGTGGAAAAAACCAACATGTCCATCCACATGGCTAGTAGCTACTGTACTGGATCATCACATGGCTGACTCTTTGCCACCTATGTCTCAGCTCTAATGTCAATGCTTCAGGGCCTTTCTAAAACCAATCTAAGGTAGCTGTCTGCCATCACACTTTTTTTTTGAGCACTTATCACATTATCTCCAATTATTTTTATTTATTCTTTGTACTCCACGATAGTGTAAATACCATGAAAAATGGAATTTTTTTTTGGTTCAATACTGTTATCACCAGGGGCTAAAACTGTGCCTTGCACAAAGTAGGCATTCAGTAATTATATATTGAATACATAAGTACACAATTTTAAATCTTTAACTATGTTTTTTAGTAGTAACTTTTAAGTGGGCAAAGATACTATGTCAAGTGACTCACCACTGGCATGCAGAAAGCTTGTGTAGCAGGCCACTTCTCCAGAAAGACTCCCCTGACCCCCCAGTTCTGGGGTAGGTGTCTCTCATATGATTACTTGGCATCCAGTGCTCCCCCATCAATGCCTTTATATTGTAACTGAGTTTGTTTGTTTTTATGTCCCACTGAACTGTAATAAGGATCTTGACTGAAATGAACAAATGTCAATAGCTTGAATACATTTTTCACATAGTTCACGGCTTCATTTTTCCAAATCAAAACATGGAAACACTGGGAAGTAAGTGATTACGGCTCAGTTACCTAGAGGTTACATTATGCAAGTGGCATGCTGTGGCCATCAACAACAGGTTCCACTGATTTATGAGGTATTGAGGCTTCCAAAGAAATATAGGGTAAATCATCCAGGGGGTTCAGGATGGTCTGGAATGACTCTGGACTAGCTCCATTTGGAAGGTCTAGTCCCTACCCCAACCCCAGAATGACACCATAATGCAGCCCTCTCTGACATCAGCTTGCCACACAATCTAGTACCCTATCATCTCCTAGCAGTGGCCCACAGTAACATTGTCTTCAATGTAAAATGTGCCTATTTGCAGTCACTCTACCACCACCACCAGCACAGCCTGAGCTGAGAGGAAATCACCGTTCTCACTACCCAACCACAGCACCTTCTTCCAACAATTTGTTAAAACATGGTAGATTACTATGAAGTTCTAGGAGTGCAGAGATATGCTTCATGTGAGGACATCAAAAAGGCTTACCATAAAGTAGCACTTAAATGGCACCCTGATAAAAATCCAGAAAATAAAGAAGAAGCTGAGAGAAAATTCAAAGAAGTAGCTGAAGCATACGAGGTATTATCAAACGATGAAAAACGGGACATTTATGATAAATATGGCAAAGAAGGATTAAATGGCGGGGGTGGAAGTAATATTGATGATTCTTTTGAGTATGGCTTCACATTCCATAAGCCAGATGATGTCCTTAAAGAAATTTTTGGTGAAAGGGACTCATTTTTATTTCTTTTCTTTGAAGACTCACTTGAGGACCTTTTAAATAGTCCAAGAACTTCCTACGGAAGCAGAAACAGAGGTGCAAGATCCTTTTTCTCTACCTCCAGTGAATATCCAGTGTTCGAGAGATTTTCTTCATATGATACAAGATATACACCACATGGTTCACTGGGCTGTGAGGGCATTCATTTTTTCTCTTCTCCAGCATTTGATGACAGTGGGATGGCCAACCATGTATCTTTTACAACTTCACATAAAACTGCTAATTCTGGTATTGGCAGAAATACCAATACAAACAGAATTATTGAGAATGATGAAGAAAGAGAAGTTGAAGATGACAGCGAGTTGGAGCCGTTCCTTGTAAACGGTGTGGCAGATGAAGAGGACTTGGCAGAAGAACGCAGCTGGAGAAGGCGATCATTCAACAATTATTCACCCAAGTCCTACAGCTCCAAACATGCACCTCAATATACTTGTGTGGAAAATGAGCAACATACACCTTCGGTCACCAGCAACAGGGATCCCTCTGTTTTCTCAGCAGGACTCAAAGAAGGTGGTAAGAGGAAAAAAAAGAAGCATAAAGAGGTGCACAAGAAGTCAACCAAAAGGAATCATTAAATTGACTCTTCAGACACATTATGTTCATATAACATCTGAATGTGGCTCTTTGTTTTGATTAGTCAGAGTTTTGTAGGTAACTTTTGTTTAATATAGTAAGACTATGTTTTAACACGATTAGCAGGTTGTGGACATCTGGTCAGTGGTTGTTTGGATTAGGTATGTCTGAAAAAGTTGTGTTTGTGGTGACAGTGATGTTAATAATTTGTAAAGTGGCAAAGATTAGTTTACTTTTGTTTTGGAGCTAAATGTTTACATATCAGTTTTTTAGTATAGTTTATGGTCTATTTCATTATTTTTCTTTTAATGAAAACTACAAACTTTCTGAAATATGTATAGCATTAGGAACTAAAAACGTACTGAGACATACAGGTTCAGAATATATAATTACTCATGAAATAACTTTTTCCAATAGAGGCAAAGCATTTGACACAGAACTTAAAGACATTATAAATTAAAGTATAAAGTATTTTCTTTTAAGTTAAAAATAGCCAGACTCATATTTGCATACCCATATTCACAGCAGTTATCATTCACAGTAACCAAGAGTTGGAACCAACCCAAATGTCAATCAATTAATGAATACATAAAATATTTATACATACAGGCATGAAGGGAATATTATTTGGCTGCAAAGAGAGAGGAAATCCTGTTATATGCTACAGTGGGACAGACTTTGAGGCATTATGCTAAGTGAATAAGCCAGTCATAGGAAGACAAATACCTTATGATTCTACTTATATGAGGTATCTAAAGTCAAATTCATAGAAACAGAAAGAAGAATCATGGTTACCAGGGAGCAGGGGGAGAGGGAAAAGAAGAGTTGTTAATTGGTATAGTTTCAGATTTGCAAGATGATGAAGTTCTGGGAATCTGCTTCACAACTGTACATTTTAAAACAATTAACATGATAAATTTTATATGTATTTTACTGTAACTTTTAAAAAGCCAGACTTACCATGAATTCCTCAGAGCAACCTGCCTATGTCACGTGTGATAGGCCATCAGTGAATCACTCCAGACAGGAAACTTTCTATTTTCCTTTTGAGTATGTACACAGGATCTACAGATACATTCCTCTAAAATACCGCCTTTAGCCATTCTAATTGAGGGTTATGACAGAAGGTAGATGAGTTACAGATATACTGGACAATGAGCAAGTGGTTTGAGCTCAATGTTTGAATACATTTGCTTCTTTCAAATTAACCTAGTTTAATATCAACATGATTACTTCTTAGCTTCCTTCAGTTATTTAATTTTCAAAATATATTTCTTTTCAGCCTGTTGCTTTTATTCATTTAACAGTATTTTTTAAAGATTTCTTTTTATTGATTTTATTAGCGAGAGTACCTACTGTTTGTCAGATAGTGTTCTAGGTACCGGAGGTACAGTAATGAACAAAGAGCAAAAACCTTAGCTGTCACAGAGTTCACAAACTGGAGAGAAACGATAAACAAGTATTAAGTAATTATAATGTGAGTCATAGGTGCTAAGGAAAAAAACTTAAGTAGGGGAAGGGGATAGAGGTTTTGGAGTATGAAAGCTGAAAAAAAAATTAAATACCTTTTTTTTTGAGAGAGAGATAAAGGGAGAGGGAGAGAGAGAGAAACATCGATGTGAGAGCATACACCAACTGGCTACCTCCTGCACGCCCCCTATCGGGAATCAAGCCAGCAACCCTGACATGTGCCCTGATCAGAAATAGAACTGGCCATCTTTCAGTACGGAGGACGACACCCAACCAACTGAGCCATAGTGGCCAGGGCAAGAGCTAATATTTTAGCTAAGGTAGCCAAGGAAAAAGGATGGTTACATCTGAGTCAAGATCTCAAGGAAGTGAAGGAGTTGGCCATGTAGATACCTGGTGAGAGAACTCCAGGCAGAAGGAATAGCAAGTGGAACATTCCTAAGGCAGGCTGTTTGAGGAACATGGAGATCAGTGGTAGATGACTGAGAAAGTAAATGAAGTAAGAAAGGTCAGACCATGCAGGGAGTGCTGATCACAATATGGGCTTTTTTACTATATGTGGGACAGGAAACCACTGAAGGCTTTGATCAGAAGAGTGACATAATCTGATATATTTATACAGGCCCACTCTGGCTGCTGTCATTGAAAGCAGGCTCAAAGTAGGCAGGGATAGAAGCGGAGACATCAGGCTACTGCTACAAACCAGGCCAGGGATTGTAGTAGCTTGGTCCTGGGTGGTGGAACTGAAGAGCCGTCAAATTCTGGACATACTCTAACAGTAGGGCCAAACATTCGCTAACAGGCCAGATGCTGAATAAGGTAAGAGTCAAGGGTTTTGGCCTTAGCTACTGGAAGCAGGGAGTTGCCATTATCTGAGATAGGGCTGCAGGTGTTTTTGATGGACTACATTTGAGATGACCCAATTTATTAAGCAACTGAAAAGAAATGCCTGCATTGACTTGTATCCTGCATGTTCCTTGTCACTGAATTCTTCCTTTTTCAGCAATAAGATGCATTGATATTAACCTTTTAGCTCTTACAAATATAATTACTGTAAATTTTAATGTAACTAATAGATAGGAGCAAATAATCTAGCAGCATGAAAACCCAATCACCTTTGGCAAAAAACAGTTCAGTGGTATTTAGCAGTACAATAAATTTGGAAACCAGAAAAAATTGTATCTACTATTTTTAAATGACTTGTAGTAGTGTGAAATTCTTTTTAAAAAATATATCTTTATTGATTTCAGAGAGAGGAAGGGAGAGGGAGAGAGAAATGTCAATGATGAGAGTCATTGATCAGCTGCCTCCTGCACGCCCCCTGCCGGGGATTGAGCCCACAATCCGGGCATGTGCCCTGACTGGGAATTGAACCATGACCTCCTGGATCATGGCCGATGTTCAACCACTGAGCCACACCAGCCAGGCAGTGTGAGATTTTTAAGTTGGTAGGTGGGTGGGGAGGAAAGGTCATTTATTCTATAGGAGATAAAGGGAACAATTAGCACTTAAAGCTTATTTTCAGGAAATAAAATCATAACAACCTAGGTATTTTATTTTTTTTAAATGTTTTTATTGATTTTTAGAGGGAGAGGAAGAGAGAGAAACATCAATTCAAGAGAGAAACATGGATTGCGTGCCCCCTACTGGGGATCGAGTGGGCAACCCAGGCATGTGCCAACCTTTCGGCACACAAGAGGACACCCAAACAACTAAGCCACAAGGGCCAGGGCAAATGATATAGTCTTTTAAAATACAACTTACTTATGCACCATTAGTGCTTTACTTTGCTTTTTCTCACATGACTAGATCATGTTAATATTTGCATATTCCAACCAATGAAATCACTCTTTTTCTTTTTTAATCCTCACCAGAGGACATGCTTTCTGGTGAGAGAGGAAGGGAGAGGGAGGGAGAGGGGGTGGGGGAGAGAGAGAAACATCGATCAGCCGCCTCCTGTACAAACCCTGACTGGGGATCAATCCTGCAACCTAGGTATGTGCCCCAACCGGAAATCGAACCCATGACCTTCTAGTGTACAGGACACTCCAACCAACTGAGCCACGCTGGCTAGCACTGAAGTCACGCTTTTAACTGCATGACTTTCACAGATGAGAAAGCTTCCTATAGTACTTGATACTATTTACTCACAACCTTTCTAAAAAAGGGCAACCAAGAGCACCACAGACAGTAAAAGTTCTATTTCTGAGCACTTCAAGTCAGTGAGTCTTCAAATTCTAAAACTTAGTAAAATCCCAGGATAACATACGATTTACAGCCCATTAGTGCCTTTCTTGAGCTCCTATGTCATTTGAGCCAAGACTCTATTACTATTCTTTGCTATAGTGTCACTTATCTACTGTTTATCACCTTGGCTAGACTGTAAGCAACTCCAGGGAACTGGAGATTCATCCACAATGACTACTAACTCAAAAGTTATTGAATTAGTAGTCATTGTGGCCCAATAACAAGTTCCAAAAGGACTCTACTAAGCCAGAGTTAAGAACTAGTGGTATAACAGAAAAAGGACTCGATGGCAATACATCTAAAATTCCTGACTTGCTACTTGTGATCCTGTGTTAGTTTCCGTTCTCCATCAGTAAAATATCTGCCCTAATTTATTGGACTTGTGAAGACCCAAGTAGATCATTCATTTATTCAAAAAGCCTATGTATATAGTATATAAATAAAATGATAATGTAAGAGGTGGTTAAATTTATTTATTCTACTGAGGCAAAATGACGCATAATATTTTTTTGAAAGACCTTGGTGTGTATAATACAGTATCTAGTCCTAAACCTTGATTAATCAGGTTTTACACAAAGCCTTAAATACAAAAAAGTCACAAGCAAAAGATGGTTACAGCTCCAAATCATAGGTTGTGGCCCCTGTGATTAAGACTAATTATGACTTGGTGAACACACAATATGACATACAGATGTATTATAGAATTGTACACCTGAAACCTATATAATTTTATTAACTAATGTCACCCCAATAAATTCAGTTTTTTAAAAAGACTAATTGCACATCTATTCAACCACTCCCATGAGCACTTCAAGTCAGTGAGTCTTCAAATTCTAAAACTTAGTAAAATCCCAGGATAACATACGATTTACAGCCCATTAGTGCCTTTCTTGAGCTCCCATGTCATTTGAACCAAGACTCTATTACTATTCTTCGCTATAGTGTCACTTATCTATCACCTTGGCTAGACTGTGACCAACTCCAGGGACAGCTTTCTGCAGCTTAACTATTAGAACTGAAGAGCAAGATCTGTGCACTAGACAATGATTACCTTTTACTTTCTTTTTTACAGTAATCTGCCTTAATTTAATTACCATTCCATTTTCAATAAATTCAAGTATACCACCAGCATAAGAAACATATGCCAAGACATAGCTTTGATGTCAAGTACCATATGCTCTGGTTCACTCACTGTTCACATACCGGCCCCCAAAAGTGAAATATCCAATGGCAGATCACCTGCAAGGTAGATGATTCAGCTTTCACTGAGCAAGTTTTATGTTCATGAGATCAACTGCTTGTGATACAGTACACCCTAAAAAATGGGCTCCCAAATTTCTGGACTCCATCCTGTTTTTACAAACAGAGCTTTCAGACATAACACTTCTCAGGGGAATTGCTCAAAGGATTTGTCCTACTAAACATGTTTCTTGCACATTCTGGACCAGGCTCTTAAGTCAACTCTTTGAAAACACGAAAACTGAATTTTAGGTTAACCTAACAGAAACAAGAGCTACTTGGTATGAGACACTTTGTCACCTAAGCAAATGTAACTGACACAACTTCTATGAGTTCAAGTAACTTTGAAGACCTCTAGGGGATGGCCACACTTTTCTCTCTGCAGTCATTTCAGCTTCCCAGAATACCTCAACGGATACCTCGGCGGGAGAGAGAACAGAGGGCCCATTTCCAGGAGCAGCAAGTAAAGAAGAAACCAGAGGGGCGCAACGAGGGAGTGGAGGCCCCAGCAGAAGGGTCCGCCGAACCAGCGACCGCCCGAGACCAACTTGGATCCCTCCGGG
The DNA here is from genome assembly GCF_964146895.1 of Miniopterus schreibersii. Lineage (NCBI taxonomy): Eukaryota > Metazoa > Chordata > Mammalia > Chiroptera > Miniopteridae > Miniopterus > Miniopterus schreibersii. Next base: position 182,619,934 of record NC_138102.1, on the reverse strand, counting down.
GCGCCTCAGGCTTCGCAGAGAGCAAACCCTGGAGGGGACACAGTGGGAGGTGAGGCTAACCTGAGAGGCCGCGGGAGCTGGCTAGAGCGGGAACCCGCCTAGTTGCTGAGAGTAACCAAGGCATGCCGGCCTCGCACGCGCGTCGGGAGGAAAGGAGGAAAACCGCGCGACGAGCCGCGGCTCGCAGCGCTGCGTCGCCAGGAAACCGAGCCAGGCGCCCCACCCCTTCCGGCCGGCGCTGCTGCCGGGGCCTTTCTCGTGCGGCGGCGCAGATGCTGACGTCACGCCAGAGCGGTGGGTGACCACCGCTATGGCCGGTCCTTTTGGCGCTGTGACGTCGTGCTCCACTTAATGCTCGCGCTTGCGGAGTGTCCGATTCTAAGTGACTCTGGTAGGGGCTGACAGCTCCGGCCTCCTGGAAAGCACCCTGTGGGAAGCCGATTCCCTCCGGAGAACTGGCTCAGAGTTGAGAGTGTAAGGAAGCGTGCGGACAGAGGCAGGCGAAAGCTCGAACAGCCACGCTTCTAGAAGGTTCTAACCAGTGCGCAGGAGCAGAGGTGAAGGGAGTAGGAATGAACACGCTAAGGACCCGGGGTCACGAGACCGTTGGGGGAGGAGCCCGCTGCCGGGGAAGTTCTGGTCTGTTCTGCCTCGCGGCAGCCGCCCCCTTCCGCGCGGTCGCGCCGAGGTAGCGCCCGTGCCTAGAACCCCGCAGCACCCTAGCCACGCTTGCCGCCTCCCTCGCTTCCCTACCATGGACCCCCGCAAAGTGAGCGAGCTTCGGGCCTTCGTGAAAATGTGTAAGCAGGACCCGAGCGTTCTGCATACGGAGGAAATGCGCTTCCTGAGGGAGTGGGTGGAGAGGTGAGACCCGGGCCTGCGGACCGTTGAGGGTGGGAACCGGGACCACCGGAGGGGGAGCTGGGCCGGGGCTGGCGCGGGGCGGAGGAGCGGCCAGCTCGGCGACGGGGGCCAGCGGAGTCGCCGCCTCTTCGTAGCTCGTTCCCTGGCCAGGAAAGGGAGGTGACTTCCAGGGGCTAATGGAAAATCGGGTAGCTTAATACAGAGGCGGGGAAGGACGAGGCAGAGCTGGCTCCCTGCACCCTGAAGTCGCCAGGGGTGTGTTTTGGGCGAAGTATAAACTCAAAAGATTGCTAGGACTTGGGCACTGGGCACGAGGGGGGAGGGTTGAGAGCTGCAAGACTTCGCTTTCGCGTGGAGTTGTTTTTCTTGAAATCTCTGGTGTCCTGATTGGGTTGCAGTGTCGCACAGCAGCTCCTTTACAGACTGTGCCTTTAAGTAGTGTTGTAATATTGGTTACTGATTTCATAAAGTTATAAAAACGGTAGCTGTATTTAATTGCCTTTAAAGTTATAGCGGTTCCAACTGCGTATAATTATTTTGAGAATCACCTCCGTAGTAGTAGTGTCATTACTCCCAAGATTTTTCAAGGACCTGTGTGTTTCCATGATCTGTTCTTGTCATCTTTAGAGTACTTCGCTACGTGCATGGAATTAATTGTATAGGCATTGTGCCAGGTGCTAGGAAACAGTATTAAGCACAGCCTAGGGATACAGGTGAATAAATACAGAAATTTGTTTTGATATTTACCATATAATAAAGATTAGTGTTCTATACATTGAAGGGGATTTAAGGGAGAATGAAATCTTCCCAGAAATGATTTTTAAAAATCACTAGTACTGGTGGGGAATTTAAGAGAGATTACATACAACTTGCACCTCATGGTGGTAAATAGCCACAGTGCGAGGCAATGCGACTTCTAAGATCTGTTTACTTTAGTAATATTTTTATAGGGGGTGGTGAACCCATAATTAAATATTTGAGAAAGACTATTTTGAAAGACTATCTCAGGAAGAAACAAAATCTATCAGTGTTGTCTGTGAGGGTATAATTTTTTTCCTCACCAGTTTTCTAGAATTTTTCTAAGATTTTTTAAAGTTTTTTTATTGATTTGAGAGAAACATCGAACCCGCAACCTGATTATGTGCCGTGACCGGATTTGAAGCTTCCATGTCTTGGTGTACTGGATGATGCTCCAACCAACTGTGCCACACTGGCCAGGGCGCTACTACAAGAATTTTGCGCATGTTATATATATGAAATTCTGAGGACACTTAAAATTAGTTACCATAGTAGCTTGATAACTACTGTTAATAACTTGATGATCCAAAAGCATCACTTAGGATGCATGTATGCTTTCGTTCTCTAATATTTACTCATTAAAGGAAAGTGCCTACAATTAATAAATTGTTCCTAAAATTCCAGGTGAAGCAGAGACATACCACAGGAAGAAATAGCTGGTACTAAGAGTGAACATTATATTGAGTGGATACTATGTTTTGTTCCACTCCTAGAAAGAAAAAGAGGACACTGAAGAAAATGTTAAAGCACACAAGAACAGTGTTGTAACTTGTGCTGGAGTGATTATGGCTATGTAGAGAATTCCAGTTTAGATTCTGGAAAATATTGTTAGGCATTATTTCCAAAAATTAACCATGTCTTTATTTTAATGTTTTCCATAGGTAATCCCAGTTTTTATATTTTTCTTGTTTCTTCCTAAATTGTTGATTTAAGTATGGGATGAAGCATCTTGGCATGTGTAGGGGCCTTATTCTGAACTTAAATAGAAATATTAACATAGATGCTTTTGCTATGTCTCTTTCAATCTAAATTAAAATTTTTGTATTCTCTTAAGGCCTTTGCTTCAGGTGTATGAGTTCCTCTTTTGCATAGCAGTCTTAAAGCAGTCCAAGATTGTAGGAGATCTGGCAGATGTGGAGACTTCTAGGTCCAGGAATATTCCTAGGCCTAATCCTACTATGAGGGTTCCACAAGTTGAAACTATTTCAGAGTTCTTTCCATTCTGGGTTAGCTGTAGATGCCCGGGCTTAGACAGCAATGGACATTTGCTTATTTGTCATCATTTCTACTATTGTTTATAGCTTAACATTTTATTTGCTATTGAGAATTTATTAGCTTAACAACCTTTTAAATTGGACAAAAAGAAATATGGAGAAAAAATATTCGGCCTAGTAGACAGTGGGCGTTCAGGGAGACTACATTGTCTTTGACAAATATGTTTTGACATGTTTTTGCTTTTCTAGAGGGAGAAGCAGGTCTGACACTATTTTCTCCCATTTAACAACTTGGTCTACTTTGTATCTTACATGTGCTTTTCAGTAACTTTTCTTTTCTTGATGAGAGAGAGACAGAGAGAGACATCAGTGTGTTGTTCCACTTATTCATTGGTTGATTTTTGTATGTGCCCTGACTGAGGACTGAATCCCCAACCTTGGTGTATCAGGTCAATGCTCTGACCAACTGAGCTACCCAACCAGGGCTTCAGTAAATATTTTAAATGACATGAACAGAAAGCCACCTACCGTCAATGAATTTAGAATATAGCACCCAGTTTTTTGAGCATATGCATAAGTAACTATAGCATAAAGTAGATTGAATGTTATAGAATTAAAAGAATAGTGACTGGTCTTGTGTGATTCCATATGAGGAAGGTCTCTGCACCAGTCCTACTTGATAGGAGGAAAAGACAAGAGGATTTAGTCATAAGCTAGATTTAGAGTTCTTACATTCCAAATTTTAGTTAACTACTGGAAGGTAGCACCAGTTTATAGGTATAGAAATTTTAGTTAATGCTTTCAAGATTTAAAACAAATTAGTTCCCTGCCCAGGTTTCCGGCTTGATCCCCATTACAGCGCATGCAGGAGGCAGCCAATCAATGTTTCTAAGGCAAGTTTTAGTTGAGTCTTTGTGACCTTCAGCTTTTACTATTGTGGAGTGCCCTTTAATCCACTGAATATTTTAGTCATTGCACTGTTGCATGTAGCCCACATGCTTCAGAGTCTGCCCCAAATGGAGCATATAGCACTAATTTTTTCTAGTCTTATTTTCCCTGTTTTAGCGTTGTTTGTACAGTTAGTCCTCACCTAACATTGATAGGTTCTGTGACTTTAAGCAAAATGACATGTAATGAAACCAGTTTTACTATAGGCTAATTGATATAAACAAGAGTTCGGTTCCTACAGCATCTCGTCAACCTTATAACAGCATTATATGAAGACCTGGTGTATGTAATTCATGGTGTTGCTCTGGAACATTTGGGGTGATCCTGGAACATTTGGGGTGAAAAGGGCTTGCCAGTGCCAAGAGGAAGTACTAGTGGGTGAAGTTTCGAGGGGAGGAGAAAATACATAATGTGGGCGTGTGAATAAGCAAGAGGAATCTTTATAGGCCCCAGTCAGAGGAAACAGTTTGAATTATTATACAGTGACTTCATAATTGTTTCCTGAAATGTCTTTTTTAATTTAATTGCCATCTTACTGGATTTTAATATATCTACTGAATTCTAAACTAACTTGTTCAAATGATTTTATGTTTTTCTGCCTCTTTTCATCTGGGAATGGACGCGGAGAAGCTATGTAATTGTTTCTTAGGCTTATTGAGGCAAAGAATGAGTAAGATTTTCATTAACCAGTATGCTAAAAAAGAAATAAAATTTTAAGCTGAAAAACCCTCTTAATGCTGAATTATTTAAATTAATTGAGTTTTTACTCTTTTAAAGTTTGAAAAGGTAATCTGAATGTCTTTTTTCCCAGTATGAATAAATGTTGCTTGGCTTAGTGAATTTTACTTTTCTAAACAAATATCTTTTTTTCTCATCTTCCTCAAGCATGGGAGGTAAAATACCACCTGCTATTCATAAAACTAAATCAGAAGAAAATAAGGTAAGTTATGAGTTTTGTTTGTATGTTCAGTAGTAAAGGACTATAAGGTCTCTTAGGGATTTTTTTAATATATATAATTTTTTTTTTAATCCTCACATAAGGATATTTTTTCCATTGATTTTTAGAGAGAGTAGAAGGGGGAGTGAGGGGGGAACATTGACGTGAGAAACATATCGATTGGTTGCCAACCAGGGTGGGAATGAACCTGCAACCCAGGTACATGCCCTTGACCAGAAATTGAACCTGAGACCCTTTAGTCTGTGGCCCAATGCTCTAACCACTGAGCAAAACCGGCCAGGGCTTTTTTATAATTTTCTGAAATATGTTTTTACTGATTTCAGAGAGGAAGGGAGAGGGAGAGAAAGTTAGAAACATCAATGATGAGAGAGAATCATCGATCAGCTGCCTCTGCCCCCCCCCCCCCGGGGGGGTGGAGCCTGAAACCTGGGCATGTGCCCTGACCAGGAATTGAACCATGACCTTTTTGGTTCATGGGTTGACGTTCAACCACTGGCCAGACTCTTAGGGATGTTTTTTAACTGCTGCTCTTAAATGACCACTACTGATTTCCCCAAGGTCACTTGGATATAAGATTTTTGTAAAATTTCTGTTTGGATAACACATCCCTGGAAACTGATTTAAAACTGAGAATTTGGGGTTGAATGTTCTCTGTGTTTTAGAATAAATAATATTCTTTTTATGCATGACCTGTAAGTGGTAAGCTTTGTGATTGAGTGCATTTGTAGTCTTCATCATTGTATCTTTAGCACCTAGCACAGTGTTTTATGCACTGTAGCTACTTTATTAATATTTACAAAGTAAATGAATAAATAATCCAAATCAGTAATTCCCAGTATTTTTTAGTGTGGTTCATGGTGTTGCTGTTTTATTTAGAATCCTAAACAAAGTTTTTCTATTTCAATATGGAACTAGAAGTTATATCTTTGAACAAGTGAAATAAAAGAAGTAAAGCTAACACCCCAGAAGTAGTTATTTTCTTAGATGAATTGTCTGTCAGAGTTTGGTAGTTTCTGAGCCCTAGACAGGATGTTTTGCCATGTGATAAACATGTATTAAGACAAAAGTATATTTAACCTATACCTCTGCTCTGCTAAAAAAATTTGTAGTGAAAGCATTTTGATTTAGAAATTATGACTGGTTTGTTTCTCAGTCATGCTAAAGCATCTGGTACCTTGTACATGGTAGAGACTCAGTGAATGGATATACAGACCACACTGGTTACTTATAGGATGGGAAGGATATATGGGTATACTCTTTAAATTCTTTGAATTTTCATCATTTGTGAATTATAATTCCATAGTTGCTTATTGGGAATTCTAAAACTCAAAAACTCTTGAAAATATTAAACTTAGTAGATTTGTTTGGCACTAAAACATTTGAGTAAACATGAGGCTACTTAAGTTTTATTATTATTATTAAGATATGTTTTTGTTGATTTGAGAGAGAGAAGAAGGGAGAGGGAGAGGGAGAAGGAGAAACAGCAATGTGAGAGAGACATCTATCTGTTGTCTCCCATACGGGCCCCGAATGGGGATCAAACCCGAAATGTAGGTGTGTGCCCTAACCGGGAATCGAACCCCCACAACTTTTTGGTGTACGGGACAATGCTCCAACTGACTGAGCCTCCTGCCCAGGGTGAGGCTATTTATAATTTTAATCCCACTTATTATGAATGCTCAAACCTTATTTTGCAGAAGTAATGTGTTTAATTATGGAGAGTTGTGGACTTCAGTGCCTGTTGAAGGTGTTACATTATATATGCGTCTGTATTAGCTTTCTAAAATCCAAAATATTTTAAATCCTAAAACTATCATCTAAAAGGTTTGGGTGAGGGGCTGGACCTATATAAAACTTTAAAAGAAACGAAGACAGAAAACTAAAATTTGTTTACCAAAACAAAACAAGAAAGGAAACATGCATGAAATCCAATGCATGTGAATAGTTTATACATAAAATTGTGCAAATTAGTATAGCTATATTGAGTATGTTATTAAATACTGATAGTATTGTTTGCCTTCCCTTTGCTAGGAAGAAAAAACAGATAGTAAGAAGGTGGAGGAAGACATAAAGACAGACGAACCATCAAGTGAGGAAAGTGATCTAGGTGAGGAGGTGGTAGTTTATACTTGATAACCCTCATGATGAGATCCTGTGTTGATTTTTTACTAATTTAACTAAATCAGTGCTATCTGTTAGAAATATGATGTGAACTACATTTGAAACTTAAAATTTTCTAGTAGCCACATTAAAAAAATTAGGTGAAATTAACTCAATATACTTAAACTGATCTGTCTAAAATATTAACATTTTAATATATAGTCAACATGGAAAGGTTATTAATGAAATCTCTTTTCATATTAAGTCTTCAAAATCCAGAGACTATTTTAGACTTCTAGCATATCTCAATGCAGATGTTACGTTTTTGTTGGAAGTACTTGATTTGTATTCAGACTTCATGAAATTAGTAGTTGAAAATTTGTTATGTACCCAAGTAGTTACAAATATACTTAGAAGTTTTCCAGTAATGGCATTGAGAACCAAAAAAGTACTCTTTTTTTTTTTTTTTTTTCTTTTTAAGATTTTTTAAAAATCGATTTTTAGAGGAAGGGAGAGGGAGAGAGGGAGAAACATTGATGTGAGCGAAACATCAATTGGCTGCCTCCTGCACGCTGCCCTCTACTGGAGATTGAGCCTCCAACCCAGTCACGTGCCCTAACTAGGAATCAAACCAGCAACCTTTCCATGTGTGGGACAACGCCCAACCAACAGCCACACCAGCCAGGGCAAAAAATTATTTTCTTTTAGTATTTGCATCCATGTTAATAAAACTGGTTCATTTTAGAAGAGTTGTTACCTGTGTCATGAGTTTGGTGGAGGTTTTGTTGTTGTTTTTTAAGATTGCAAAACTGATAATATAAATCTCTTCGTAAATTTTGAAGTCCTTTGAGAGACTGTAAATACATACTCCAGTTATTCTGGGCAATCTCTTAATTCACAGAACCTATCTAACGGCTAAAGAAAAGTACTTAAAATTTTGAATCAATTGACCTTTGTTGTTATTAGCAAAGGCTTGTTGTTTGGGGGCTTAATTGAAGATCTTTAACTTTTTGTAAAATACCTTTTTTAGTCTTATAATTTTCTAACAATTTTCATAACTAATTTTTTTTTTTTTTACCAACTCTGTCTAAAAACATTTTATTTTTTGTGCATGAATTCAAACTGTTTTATAATTAGATAAAGCTTACAAGTTCAGTTCCTGTTAAAAATTGATTAAAAGAAATTTTTTGTTGGATGTTAATTCTGATTTCAGGTAGCTAATTTTAAATTTCTATTTTTGACTGTTAAAAGTAAACTTTTTATCAAATTTACTATTTGCTCAAAATATCTCCTAATATTATTTATTGTTTTTAAAAGTTTATATATATGTATGTACACACACACACATATAAAAAAACCAGTTATTTTGCTAGATTTTCTGTAGCAAATTGTGGTTGTCCATTATGAAATTTACAACATACCTCTTTCTAGCCTTCACTATTTTGGTTAGAGTGTGCTGGCTTTGGAGCTTGATTCTGCATCATTATTTTAAAATGAAAATTTATCCAAACTTTTTAAAAGCAAAAATGATTATATTAATATTAACTGTTTCATTATGATTCACATCAAAGTATCACTATAACTTGTGCTATCTGTATAAAATATTTTTTAAAACATTACAATACATTGATGTATAGAGCAAGACATTGGAACTGAATCAGTTTGTTGAAACTGACTAAAATCAGTGGTGTGTCAGTGTATAATACTAGAAAACATGCATTTGCCAATATTCCCACTATAATACAGTGATAAATACCTTACATAATGCAACAGTTAAAATGGAATGTAGTCTTACCAAAACACTAAAGTTGTGTTTAACGGAGAAATATTTTCCAGTGCATTATTTTAAGTAAAAATAACATACAGTAAAAATACTCAGTTAATTAGCTGTACTAACCATAGTTCATTAGTTTTTAATAGCCTCGTGCGTCATTTTTTTCTTTGGCAGAAATCGATAATGAAGGTGTGATTGAACCAGACACTGATGCCCCTCAAGAAATGGGAGATGAAAATGTAGAGGTAAGTTCAATGGCTTACTTTCTACTTTTTGCAGTGATTTTATGACTTAGTAAGACAAGGGTAGAACAACCTCCTAAGTTGGGATGGAGGGGAACAAAGGTACTATCTAAGGCAGAGTGTAGAGAGGAAAATCTGTTGTTTCATGTAAAAGATTAAAACTCATCCTGTATAATTTCTTTTTTTTTAAAAAATGTTTTCATTGATTTCAGAGAGAGGAAGGGGGAGGGAGAGAGAGAGAAACATCAATGACGAGTCATTGATCTGCTGCCTCCTGCCACCACCACCCCCCCCCCCCCCCGGGGGGGCCGAATCCAAAACCTGGGCATATGCCCCAACTGGGAATCCAACAGCAATGTCCTGGATCGTAGGTCGATGCTCAACCGCTGAGCCATGCCTACTGGGCATGTATAAATTCTTATTCAGGTATTATAATTATTCTTTTGGCTTTCTGGAGACTAGAGAAAAATGAGTAAAAGTAGGGTTTGTGACCACCTCATTCCTGAAAAGTCCAAATTGCTTTCTTTTTCTGTTTGCTCTCTTTACTATTCTAAGTCTGCTTTTAATTTTCCCCTAGATAACTGAGGAGATGATGGATCAGGCAAATGATAAAAAAGTGGCTGCCATTGATGCCCTAAATGATGGTGAGTGATTTTTTTTACTCTTTGTTACATTTCTGAGATACTCCAGATACTCTCTTCTGTACTGTAGTAACTGTTAAATAGTGGGGAAGGGAACTTAAATTTATTGAATATCTTATACTGAAGAAGAAAGTGTCCTATTTTCCACTCAACCCCTCCCCATTGATGAAGAGGCTGAAATCACTCAGTTATCAGTTACCTTGCTCCAGGGCATAGACAGATTCTGATGTGATTCACACTCTGCTTGCCTTGAATCTTTCTCCACTGAGAAGAGGCCTTGGCTTTGAAAAGGTGAAGGACAGGACAGGGAGGAAGAGGACAAAAGTAGGATAAATGGGTACGGAAGGAAACTTTGGGTAATGGGTGCACGATGCAGCATGCAGATTATGTTTCGTTGAGTTGTACACTTGAAACCTGTATGGTCTTGTTAACCAATGTCACCTCAACAAACTCAATTAAAAATAAAGTCATTGATTCCAATTTGGGGACATTATTGTTTACCTTTTAAAAAATCCTCTTTTGCCTGGCTGGGCCTGGCTCAGTGGTTGAGTGTCAACCTAGGATCCAGGCGATTGGGGTTCGATTCCCGGTCAGAGCACGTTCCTGGGTTGTGGGCTCGATCCCCAATCGGGGGGTGCAGGAGGCGGCCGATCAGTGACTCTCTCACCATTGATGTTTCTGTCTCTATCTCTCTCTCTCCCCTTTCCTCTCTCTGAAATCAATAAAGATTTTTTTTTTTTAATTAAAAAAATAAAATAAAAAATCCTCTTTTGTTATGATCATCTCTTAATACTGTTCCGATAAGCCTCTTTTTTTTCAAGAGAGTAAAAATCACGTAGGACTTTAACCAATGGGATATAAATGGAATCTTGGTCTGGTACATCCTTGGAGGCATGTATAAACTATAAAAGATAAGAGTACAATGCAGCCCGGCCAGGCGTGGCTCAGTGGTTGAGCGTCGACCTAGGATCCAGGCGATTGGGGTTCAATTCCTGGTCAGGGCACATGCCCGGGTTGCGGGCTCGATCAATGACTCTGTCGTCATTGATGTTTCTATCTCTCTCTCCCCCTCTCCTTTCCTCTCTCTGAAATCAATAAAGATATATTTAAAAAAAAAAAGTACAATGCAAAAAAAAAAGTGAAAACTCTCTAGAAAAGTATTAGAACAGTGGCCCTCAACTTTTGAAATAGTAACACCCTTGACAAATAATGTTCATAGGCATAACACTCTTGTTGTAGTCTGCATGTTAGATCCGCTTCAAAAAATCCTATCAGAGTGGGAGAGTGCTGATAGTGTTCAGTATATTGTTAATCAGTTACATTTTTTATAAGAAAAGTCATTAATTAGCTTGAGTACTATGCACATCCCTTCATAGCTGTGTGGTAGTGTGTCACAATGCCATTGTTGAAAGATGCTGGTGTGCATTTGGACTTCATCCATAAGCTTCGAAGATAACTTAGTTTTATTTTCAAAAGAGATTAGTATTGATTGCTGTTTCAAGTTGGCAAGCACTATATTTACCTCCATTTTTTTTGTAATCCCACCACCTTCTTAGCTTAGGTTCTTATATTTATACTATTGCAATTGTCTTAATACTTGGCCTACCTGAAATACCTGTTTCCTTTATTGATTATTCTTATTTAGAACAGTTTTTGTTTGTGTTTTTTATTGATTTTAGAGAGAAACATTGATTTGTTGTTGTTCTATTTATTTATGCATCATTGGTTGATTCTTGTATGTGCCCTGACCAGAGACTGAACCTGCAACCTTGGCATATTGGGATGACGCTCTAACCAACTGAGCTATCTGGCCAGGGCCTAGAACTGCTTTTTATTGTTAAACACACTCCCTTACTTACAACCTGCGACTAGTTTTTTGCATATATTCTGAAGATCTTCATCATAACATTAGACCTGCTAGAGTCAGACCCCATATTTTGCCTTCCCAGCCTTGTTCTCTTCTTTTTGAGTATTAACCTTCCATTCCAGCTAAACCTTGCTCTCGTACAGTGTTTTTTACTTGTGCTCTACTGCTTCTCTGTAAAGTTCTTCCTCTGTTTCATCTTTAAAAAAAAAAAAAAAGTTTTTATTGATTTCAGAGAGGAAGGGAGAGGGGGGAGAGAGATAGAAACATCAGTGATGAGAGAGAGTCATTGATCAGCTGCCCCCTGCACGCCCCCGACTGAGGATCTAGCCCACAACCTGGGTATGTGCCCTGAGACTGGGGGATCCAACAGTGGTCTCTTGGATTGTAGGTCGATGCTCAAGTGCTGAGCCATGCCAGCCAGGCTATTTCAGCTTTTAATTCATACTAATCCATGGACACCAGCCACTTCTCTTCCTGAGTGTTCCTTTTCCACACTATAATTTTTTAACATTTCCCTACCACATAAGATTTCTATGTACCCAACATTTATTTGGTGCTTTCTACATGCTTGGCAGTTTTATTATGTTTTAATGTATATTATTTATTAAAACCTTATAGTACTCCCATTTTACAGATTAATGAGTAACCTGAGGCTCAGAGAGGTTTTGACTTGCCCAGGATCTTAGTGTATCATATTGTCGACTCATTTATTATGTCACTTATTTTGGCTTACTGTCTTTATTTTTAAAAATTCATTTTCTTATTGACTTAGCAATATTTAATAAAATGAAAATAAAGCTGCCACCACCTAAAGTCATGTTCTTGTTTTTCCATATTTGCTTCCAAGCTATGTTTGTTTGTAAATTTAATCTAGTTCTAATTTTAGAATATGTACAATTTTATAGTATATTCTAAAGGGATAAAATACTAGTATTCTAAGTTAAGAATTGTAGGTTTAGACCCCACCTGGGTTTGGAGAGTCAGGAATATAGTTAAACAGTGGACTTACGGAACCACAGTGCTTGGGTTTGAATCCCAGCTTTGGCAGTTACTCGCTAGGTAAACTTGGGAGAAGTGACTCTTCGCCCGTTTGTTTTCTCCTTTGTAAAATAAGAATAAGAGTACCTACCTAGTAAGTCATGGGGAGTAAAGGAGTAAACGTGTGAGATATGCTTAGAATAGCACCATGTATTCTCGTTAAGTAAGACCTTGGTGTTTCCAGCAGTTACGTTATTAGTAGTATTTTTATTATGCTTTTTCAGTTTAGTGTATTTATTCAAGTATCTATTGAAGGCTTACCATGCTCCAAGCAGTATTTTAAATGCTGGATATATAGTGGGAAATAAAACAGCCCCAAGTTCTTTACCTCATGAACCTCACATACTACTGGGGAACAAAAAGTAACAGGTGCAGGTGATGATAAGTGCAGCGAAGAAAAGTAGAGCTGAGTAAAGGGATAGTCCGTGATGGAAGTTGTGTATTAAATAGGGCTGTTTGGCACTGTGAAGAGAGCAAGGCAGGTGAAAAAGGGTTTTCGAGACAGAAGAGCGAGTACAGAGCCTAACCACGAGGCATGTGTAGTAGTTACATAGGTAGTAGCAGAAAGGCCAGTGTAGCTGGAGTGTGGTGAGTGAAGGGCTAAGTGGTAGAATTAAGGTAAAAAGCGTGCCTGAGAGGGGAGAAGGTGGGGGAGGGCGCTGTGAGGAGGATGGACAGGTCTCTGACCGTGTAGCCCATGCTGTGGACCCAGGACTTGTCCTTAAGTGTAACAGGAAGCCGTTGAAGGGTTTGACTAGGGGAGTTTTGTAGTGACTTGAATTTGCTTTTGTCTTATTTTTTTGTTTTTATTTCATTTTATTTTATTCTTCGTTTGTTTTGTTATTTTGGATTTGCTTTTGAAAAGGATTATTCTTGCTAGTTTATGTACATCAGATTTGATGGGCAAGTAAGGATGTGTTAGTTCATTGGAGAAGTGAAAGCTAAAACATGAGTCGATGTGCCAGAAGTATATTAGGAAAATAACCTGTGAGGGGAAATGGGGGACCAGAGGGAGCCAGAGGAGTCTGGGAAGGTAGTGAGATGATCGTGTAGGTCTCACCCTGTGTGGGAGACGGAAGGAAGGTTGTGTGGGAAAAGTCTTCAGCTATGGGTGTGTTTCTAAAAAAGTATTAGGAAGCCAAAATTGCCCATTAGAGGGGTTGCACATTTCACAAGAATGGGCCTGCCTTGGTATCTGCTTTATTCAGTCATTAGCTGGGAATAGCTTATGAAGTATATGCTTGAGCGCAGAAGATGGGGTGCTCAATCATTTACGCTTCCCACAACAGTTCTAAGGTGCATTTTTATGACCCCCACAGAGGGAAAGGAAGAAATTGAATCTTATTGTTGTAGTTGAGGTGGCTAATGATGGTGGCTTGGATTAGGGCAAAGGTTCCCAAACCCTCCCTGTTTACAGTGCCCTTAGTGTCTTGTCTTTTTCACAGCACTCCTATGCCAAAAAATTTGCATTTAGCATTTCATTTATAATATAGCTTTAAGTCTAAACAATTTAATAAGTATCTATGTCCTAACAAGTTACTGATTATTTGAAAAAATAATTTATACAAATTTAAGAAAAGTATATTTAATTTTATTCTTAACTGACTGTGTTTGTTTTCCAATAAGCTGAGTATATAGGTTGGGCACTAAACAGCTTCTCAAATCTTGGAATCAGATTGGACACTGCCACCCTATTCACATCTGTTTTTCTTCAGTTCTTAATTTTTATCATAGCAACTATGAAGAAACAGTTTTTCAAAGATACCAAAAGGAATTTAGTGATTGATCCAGTGTTGAAACTGAACCATGTCGAGCCAGTAGTTTGCTAACAAACTGTCCTGTGACCCATTGGTGCACAGGAAATCTTGGGACTAGGGTGATAAATACGGAGTGGTTGGTTAGGTTCTGGATATATTTTGAAAGTAGAGATAAGACCATTTAGGTTTTAGATTGGGGAGTCAAAAATGACTCCAAGGTTTTGGACTTGATATAAATTAATATAGGCATACTTTGGAGATATTGTGGGTTGGATTCCAGGCCACTGCAATGAAGAAATAAAGTGAGGTGTAATCTTTTTGCTAATGGAGAGTCTTGCCCTCAATTTGTAAAAAACTCAACATCTATGAAGCACAATAAAATGAGAAATGTCTGTAATTGCCAAGCTATTGCCTCCTATTTTGGTAAAAATTTAATGGAACGTAGCCTTACCCATTCATTTATGTATTGTTTATAACTGCTTTCCCACTACAACAGGAGGGTTAAATAGCTATGATTGTTAAGGTCCACAAAGCCTAATATATTATTATATGGCCCTTTGCAGGAAAGTTTGCCAACCTCTTAGACTAAGTGGAAGAAGCATTTATTTAATCAGGAATATTAGGGATAGGGATGGGGTGAATAGATTTGGAGATGGGGTAGGAATTAAGATTTAGTTTTGAACATGGTAGGTTTGAGTTGCTTGTTAGACATCCCAGAGTAAGTTGTAATAGACATCCGTAGTAACTAGTAAGACTGAACATTGTTCCGCATTGTTTCATGAGTTCTATTAGGTCCTTTACACATTTACTAACTGGATAAATAAATTTTCAAAGTGAATTGTGGCCTTTACTTTGAAATTCTGTCCGTATCTTGCGTTCCTGTGTTTCCTATGTCCAAGTAAATTAGACTTTATGCAAAGAACTGTTCTAATTCTATAGTCTGTTTTATTTGTTGAACGACTTCACTAAAGGGACTAATAAAGAAGCTAACTCTGTGAATAGATACAATAATGTGGGTTGTGCTCTTCAACAAGTTCTAGTTTTCTTGAATTTTTATCATTCCTATGAATTAAAATAATTCTTTTCAAAAATAATTTTTTCATAAGCCCCTTGAATATAGTAGGAATACTTTTTTTATTAAATTTAATTTTATCCTTTTAACTTAATGGATAAAAAATTTTAATGGAATAAAATTGATTTATTCTTTAAATTGTATCCTTTTTTGTGTGTGTGTTTATTTTTAAAATATTACAGATTTCCCTTTTTCTCCCCAGTGACCCATTCCACCCATCCATTTTTTCTTAATTAAAATTAATGTGAGTCCTGAGAGAGTGATACTGTCTCTGTCTTGAGTGATTTACAGTATAAGTTTGGTAAAGTTTTGCTCTTTTTTTTTTTTTTAATTTTTAAATTTTATTTTTTAAAATATTACAGATGTCCCTTTTTCTCCCCAAAGGTTTGCTTTTAGAGCTAGCTTTGTATGTTATTTTAGAAACTAGTCCTTTTTTTTCCTGATCTAAATAAAAAATGTAAAAGACTGCCTGGCTGGCGTGGCTCAGCCGTTGAGCATCAACCTCTCATCCAAGAGATCGAGGTTCAATTCCCGGGCAGGGCATGTGCCCGGGTTGCCGACTTGATCCTCAGTGGGGGGTCATGCAGAAGGCAGCCAATCAGTAACTCTCATCATTGATGTTTCTCTCCCCCACTCCCGTCCTTTCTCTAAAATCAATAAAGATATATTTTTTTAAAAAGTAAAGAATGTGAAAGACTAACTGGACAAGAGACCAACAATTTTTCTTTCTTTTTCTTAATTTTTTTTTGTTGTTGTTTAAAATATTACAGATGTCCCTTTTTCTCCCCAATGACCCGAACTTAATATTTTTTATCCTCTGGCTATTTCTCAATAACTTTTTTTTCACTTTAGGTGAACTACAGAAAGCCATTGACTTGTTCACAGATGCCATCAAGCTGAATCCTCGCTTGGCCATTCTGTATGCCAAGAGAGCCAGGTGAGAACGCTAAACAAAATAGCATCCCCTGGTGAATAATTTCCCATCATTTATTTAAATAGACTTGCTTCTGTAGCAGTCCCAAAGTTGGTGTTGTTTTAAATGAATACTTTTTAATATCAGACTTATTTTTTAGTGTCTTCATCAAATTACAGAAGCCAAATGCTGCCATCCGAGACTGTGACAGAGCTATTGAAATAAATCCTGATTCAGCTCAGCCTTACAAGTGGCGAGGGAAAGCACACAGGTAAGTAATGGAATTTATTTATTTTCACAACTCTTTATTGAAATCTGATGTTTTTGAACATGCTTTTCTAAAAACCAAAATTGCCTAAAGATTTAATTTCTAAGTAATAATTGTGTGTATGCCATATGAAAAATTGAGAGAATACCATAAGGAACAAATAAGAAAATAAAAATTCACTCCTTTTGTTCAAAGAAAGCCACTGTTACAGTTTTTTATCACATATATCCAAATTTATGGTAAGGATTTTTCTCAAAATTATCTCCGGGAAAAGAGAGTTGCCTTTGTCTACCAAACTCACAGTCGGGACTTTGTCTGGAAATAAATGACAAAGATTTATCAGGGTCTTAGGGGCTTCACAAACTAGAAATACAGCTAAGCAATACCCAGAGTATTCTGAAGAAGAAAGAAAAGCTGAGGGTTCTCAAGTAGAACGTTACATTCTTGAGAAGAATCGGTTCTGCATTCTTAGCCCACAGGTTGGTCCAAGACTGTCATCATCAGATGTCCTATGGTCTGGACAATGAAACATTTTCATCTTGAGGTCATTCTGAAGGTTTCATGTATGTCCAGGCATTGACACACAATGCATTGATGTACATCTGGGTATTGATGCAAGACTGGAAAGTTTAAAAGTTTAAGTTCCTGGAGTTGGTTAAAACAAAAATAATCATTTCCTTATGCCTCAACCCACTTAAAGTTAATAATTTGGAAGCTTGACCATAGTGACTCCATTTTATTTCTTCACTCTATTCTTCACTTTGTGTCAGTATCCTTACAAATTTTCTCTTATTTTCAGATTTTCTCTTTGCAACTTAACATTAAACAACCAATATATTGTAGAAGAAGGAATTCACTAGCCTCCAACTACTTCAGTCAATGCTAAGTCATCTGAAAAATCAGAAAAAGGGGCAAATAAAGAGGTGAATTTAGCCCAGATTAGTAATCATTCCTGGAAGCAAAACATTGTTGTACAAATGGGTATTTGTGGCTTGGAGATGAAGTGTCCAATGGCATTGACATCTTACATGGAATGAACAAGTGCTGTACTTCAAGTGTGGGTGGAGGTGAAGATGATTATACTTGGGCCAACTGTGTTTAAGTGACTCAAAAAAAAAGTAGCTCTAGTGATTATTAAGACACGTGTCAGTGATACAGTTAAAAGGTTGGAATGAAATTTACTAATGCTCTGTTGGTACAGGAAAGCTCATGCATTGCCATTGATCCTCTTGAGGCCCCAGTAGTATTTGAGCATTTTCTTGTCTTCTAGTAGAACATAGAATGGACTCATCTTGTAATTTGCCTGTCCCAGACTTGGAAGTAAACCATTTTCTCCAAGAAACCATAGTTAATTTTAGTGGGGATTATATTTATCGAAACTAAAGTTGGGCCACTGGATGTGTTTATTACTTCCGTAATAGCCTTCTGTCATTTCAGTGGACAAAATCAGAAAAAACATTTTTAAAATAATAATTTTATGAATTTTTTAGTTTATACTGATACTTTTGATTAAAACGCAACATTAAATGTTTTTTGTATTTTTGACACTATTACCTCAAGATAAAATCTTTGCCCCTAATATATTTACCTACTTGTGTTATCCTACCATATACATAAAATTTTCAAAGTCATACCTTGGAGATAATATCTTTAAGTAAAGTTTAAAGGTTTTTTTGTTGCAGTTTTTATCTATATCCCACTGAAGATATACTGTCATAATGCCATTTTAAATTACTTGAATTATTATTTTATAAATATGTTTTTATTGATTTTTTTAGAGAGAGAGGGAGCGGGGAGAGAGAAGCATCAATTGGCTGCCTCCTGCGCATCCCCTGCAGGGATCGAGTCCAAAACCCAGGCATGTGCCCTGACAGGAAATCAAACCAGAGACCTCTTGGTGCAGGGGATGATGCTCAACCAGCTGTGGCACACCAGGAGGGCAAGAAGTCAACTAAGGTTTTAGACATTTTTTAGTAGAAGAATAGGTTTAAAGTTAGCCATAAAGGAAATTTAAACTTCTTCAAAGTTTTATAAAGTAGAACATAGTAATTGAATTGGTTCATGAAAATTTTTGGTTCAATATTTAACTTCACCCTCTTCTATAACAATCCTTTTTTATAATAAGGAACAAAGACACCAAACTACATAAGTGAATATGTATGAAAGACTCTAAAATGAGTTTAAATCTGTTTCAGACTTCTGGGCCATTGGGAAGAAGCAGCCCATGATCTTGCCCTTGCATGTAAATTGGATTATGATGAAGATGCTAGTGCAATGCTGAAAGAAGTTCAACCAAGGGTATGTTAAAGTAGAGAAAGGGGAAGTCATTGCTGTAATGCTCCATGGCTCTGGTACTTAGCCCCCATTAGTAAATTATCTGCAAAATAGGTTCAAAGAAACAACCCTTTGAAAGTTTCATCTGTAATCACTGAAGTTTGTGCTCAACTCAGGAAATCTCATTTGGTTTTCATGCTTTCATTTTTCATGCTGTATTATAGCAAGCTCCATTACTTTGTTTGCGCGCCTTCAATAGAATTATAATGAAAAAGAAATGAAAAAGGGGACAAATGGAAGATCTATAAAATGCGAGCCAAGACTGAGTTTGACCTGTCCTTATTTATCGTAGGTATATATAGCCACAGTATAAACATGAGGAGCCTGTGATAGTTAACAAGTTCAGCCTTTTAAAAGTGATAATATTGAATCCAAAAGCTAGAATATTGTTTCAAGGTAATTTCTATCTAAAACTGTTAATTAAATTTTAATGCATTCACATGGTAAATCCTTGAGCTTTGTGGGAAGTTATACTGCCAAGAATTTATTCCCGAAGGTTTTAAGGTAGTGCAAATTTAATTTAACTTAGCTACTAATGTGAGAGACTTTTATTTTCTCATAAGAGAGCTAACTCAGCAAGGTTATTGTGAGATATTCTAGAATATGAGGTTCTTAAAAAAATCACAAATAAGCTAATGTAATGGTTGAATATGAATCATTTAATTTATTCTTTGAATAAGTAATAGATTCCACGTACTTGTCATGAACAATGTCCTAGTGCCTGGTATACATATTTTCTTTCTTAGTTCTTATAGCATTTCTGTAAGACTTACATGTTTCTCCTCCCCAATCCCTCATTTTACAGATGAGGAAAGTTACATATAGTTAGGCTGGCAAATAACTGGTATATGTGTTCCCAGTTTCTTCCTTCCCATGGCAGGTACCAGACAAGAATTGCCGTGCAATTTGAAACCTAATTGTCTTCCTTGCCCCAGTTAATTGTTTGAGATTTATAACACTTCTAACTTCAAATCCTAGCCTCTTTCCTCTATTTCACAGTGGACTTGTAAAGCCTGAGTTACCTCTGGTCTTTTTCTATCAGGTAAATCTGTCATTATTCATAACTATGTCTTAAACACCTCTCCACAAAGGAAAGTAGTTCTTTAACAAAACTGTAGATATGAATTGGCTTTATTCAACTCTTACAACATTTTTCTGTGGTCCTTTTTTCCTAGGCCCAGAAAATTGCAGAACATCGGAGAAAGTATGAGCGGAAGCGGGAAGAGCGAGAGATCAAAGAAAGAATGGAAAGGGTTAAGAAGGCTCGGGAAGAACATGAGCGAGCCCAGAGGGTAAAGTGTCTATAGCTAAACCATTAAAGGGAACATAGTAGATGAGATCTTTTAGGATATTCTAGTTCTTGAGGGATAATGATAGAGGGAGTTTTCTTTCTCTTTCCTACTTAATTTGTAGGGATACTTTTAGTCTTTAAATTCTTAAGTGAGTTTATATTTCACCAACTTATATTTAGTTAACAAAGTCATAATATATATAATCTTGAAGAAAAAAAAAGTTATCCATAATTTATCTACAATATTGTTGCTGCTATTAAGATTTCTTCTGTTTTTTTCCTACATTAGCCTTTTTGTATTAATGCCATCAATTTTATCTACTTATTTTTAATATTGTTGAATAAAAGGACATAAAGTTGTATTATAATTATATAGCATTACATCCTAATTTTTGTCACTTTATATTTTTAAGCATTATGCTTGATTTTGGGGATTATAGTTTATAATCTTCAAAAGTAATTTTTACATTTATATATCTCCTGGTGACTTTATAGCTGGTTATGAGGGAAGTTTAGGTATATTTCCATTTACTTTATGTTTAAGAAAACAACAAAAACAAAGTCAGTAAATCTCTAGTTGTATTTGTTGTTTAGTTACGTAAGGAGAGTATGGAAAAGGTGAACTTGGGAAACAAAGGTCATGGGAGTTTTAGTAATCTAACCATGTGCTTTTATTTTGGAATTTAAAAATAATAATTTAGTTTTTATGAGCATGGACAGACATAACTATTATAAATTGCTTTCCAGGTTTTTTTTCCTTTCCAAAGTAGAAGTAAAACACTACTTAGAATCATTATCAAAAGTAATGCTTATTGAGAAATCCAATTGGAAATTTGGGGGTGGTTGTAATGGGGTGCATCCTTTAGTCCATTCTTTCCATTTGAAGTTTTTCATTCTTTTAAGTCATATAACTACGTTATTTTACAATTTTTTCCATGATTCTGCGTGGATAGGGTAGGGGTGGGGAGCAGGACTTTGCTCCTCTGTTACATAATTTATTTTTTCTATTAAAGGAGGAAGAAGCCAGACGACAATCAGGAGGAGCTCAGTTTGGCTCTTTTCCAGGTATTTTAAAATAAAAATTAAACCAATTGGTATTGTAAATAATTGGAGAATATTCTGATTTGAGGGCTCTGATACATTTATTATATTTAATACCCTTAGTCCCTAGGACACTGAAGAATCTAGAATGTTAGCCTCTAGAAAGTTTCATTCTAATAAAAATTTTATGTTAGTGGAAAGACTGTTATTTTCCTAACACTTTGAGCAGTATACCTTTTAAAAATACCTGGCATTTATTGAGGCCCAAGCATTGTATCTTTATTAAAAGACTACAGGAATTGGTTGTGATGGATTCAAAGTATTTCTAAATATCTGTAATGGAATTTTGTCTATTAATACTCATGAGATAGTAGGTAAAAGTGCTGTATGAAATTATGAGGCACAAAAAATGTTTTAAGTCCAGTGTAAAAATAATACACACTCTTCCCTTTCCTGTAAATGTCAAGTGATCTGAATTACTAGCGAGGCAAAGCCTTGAATGATACCATAGACCTATATAATACAGGTAGAAGAGTAGTTAAAAGGGCACTCAGAATGAATGAATACTTCCTGAAATGAAATTTATATAAAAACCGGGAAGATATTTTTTTCAAGTTAATTATTGTAATGGGGAATCAGCTGTTTAATAGTAACCAGCTTTCTCTATAGGGTTTATAGAGGCAGCTACAGACCGCTTATGCTTCTATGCCATGGCTAAAAAACATAGCCTCTATTTTGAGAGATCATGTGCCAAGCAACTAAAAAGGGAGAATATATATTGGAGATGACTTGTAGTTTGAAAAGGCAAGAAAATTTTAGTTCATAGCTTACTTCCTATTTATAATATGAATGATCTTATGTCAGGTACCTTTGTTTTAGAAAATGACTACTAATGTAGACTAGTTGTAGAGATAATTTTTTTTTACATAGTTTTTATTATCTAGATTTGACAAGCAGGTTGGCTAACTTACTGAATTGGGTCAGTAATTTTTTATGGGTATAAACTAGTTTTTCAGTCAGGAGCAGCAAGAGAAACTAGAAGTTTTTAGATTGCTTAGATCTCCTTATCTGTGATTGTTAGTTACTTACTGGGCATGTTTAAATTATTGAGCCAGGTGGTAATGACTTTGTAGTCCATATTTCTGCCCCCTTTTTTGGTTTTATTACATTGACCCCTGATTTGTAGAATACATTGTTACCTGTATTTCCCTATAGAATTATATTGGTATAATTGTTATTTCAGAATACTTCCAGTGGACATAAAGATAGTGAGAAACTGAGTAGAAAATAATTTTGGCGTATACTAGGAGAATGAAATCCTTTTTGCTACAGCATTGTTCTCAGTGTAAAGAAACACCAGGAGTGCTTGTTAAAAATGCAGATTTTCAGTTTCACTTTCAGAAATTTTGATTCTGTCTAGCGTGGACAGCTTTTTATAACAAGCATTCTGTGTAGTTCTTGAAGGAATAACTGCTCTAGAGGAATATAGTTTTGGGGTTTTTTGATGAAGAACAACTAAACTCTTATGAATTAACTTTAAATTAAAACAAATAATATTAAATTCTGTAATTCCAAGGGACTGTTAGCTTTTTATTTTAAGGTAAGATTAGTTTTCTTTTTTTAAGAGTTTTGTTGCTAGGGTAAAAAATGAATCAAGAAGGTAGCACACTTTGATTTATAGCCTTGTTTTTTAAGAGAAAGTTTGAAGGTAAAAATTGTATCTTGTTACATCGTTAGAATGTTCAGACTGTTTTGTTTAATAGCATAGTACCCTTTTTCTTTGTGCATGTATGTGTGTTATTTTAATGGGTAGTGTTGATGCAAGAAACATCCAGACCTGTAAAGAAGTTGTTGTGTGTGTTTTTTATCCTTACCCAAGGATATGTTCATGGATTTTTTTAAGAGTTTATTTGAGCCAAAACTAATGACAGTTGCTGGGAAGCAATGTCTCAGATGCTTTGGAGAATAACAGTTTTACAATTTCTCCTATGAAATTAAGGAGAAACATACCGCACATTACATGAAGTTGGGGAAAAGCAAGGTGGGGATTGGATTACAGGAGAGTTAACAAGATTATGTGCTCTCTTGAGGACGGTTACTAGTTTCAAAGGTGTGTTAACCTAGATGCACAAAAATAATGGACAGGGCTGGCTTAAGGTAAAGATAAACCTTTTACTAAAGAAGTTATAAACCTGGGACCTAACTACCCACTATGACCTGCCCAGTTAGTAATTTATGATCGGATCACCCTGTGAAGTTACTTTCTATATATCTCCTTTTTCATCTGTAGTAGAAAATAGTATACTATTGGATTACTTGGGAATTTGGTTGATGTCTATACAGTTTTTTTCATTTATTTTTGTAGGTGGCTTTCCTGGGGGAATGCCTGGTAATTTTCCTGGAGGAATGCCTGGAATGGGAGGAGGCATGCCTGGAATGGCAGGAATGCCTGGGCTCAATGAAATCCTTAGTGATCCAGAGGTTCTTGCAGCCATGCAGGTGAGACTTAGAAAAACAGAGTGGAACTTTATTAGTACTGCTAAGGCATTTCTTTCATAATTCTGTGTGGGGACAAAGGTTACTCTGTCAGCCAAGTTTTATTGATCTGAATTACCAAGTAGCTAACTCTGCACGTGTGATACTCTTTTTTTTTTTTTCCAGAATGAGGAGCTTAATTCTTTTTTTTTAAGATTTTTTATTGATTTTGAGAGAGAGAGAAACATCAGTTGGCTGCTTCCTGCATGGTCCATACTGGGGATTGAGCCCTCAACCCTGGCAGGTACCCTGCCTGGGAATTGAACCAGCAACCTTCTGGTGCACCGGATGACGCCCAACCAAGCCATACTGGCCAGGGCACTTATATATATATTTTTAATCCTCACCTGAGGCTATTTTTTCCATTACTTTTCAGAGAGAGTGTAGGGGCGGGGAGAGAAACAGAAACATCGATGTGAGATAGACACATCGATTGGTTGACTGGGGCCAGGCACAGTCCTGCAACCAAAATATGTGCCCTTCGCCAGAATCAAACCCTGGACCCTTCAATCCAAGGGCTCATGCTCTAACCACTGAGCCAAACGGGCCAGGGCAGGGTGCTTAAATTTTTTAAAATTGTTTTATATTTTTTATATCTTTATTGGTTTCAGAGAGAGGAAGAGAGAGAGACAGAAACATCAATGATTAGAGAGTCATTGATCGAGCCCACAACCCAGGCATGTGCCCCGACCGGGAATCGAACCCTGATGGCCTGGATCCTAGGTCGATGCTCAACCGCTGAGCGATGCCCGGCAGGGCAGTTTTCCTTTTCTTTATATCAAGATTGTAGCCCAGCTGGGCGTGGCTCGGCGGTTGAGCATTGACCTGGGATCCAGGCGATCGGGGTTCAATTCCCGGTCGGGGCACATGCCCAGGTTGTGGGCTTGATCAATGACTCTCTCATCATTGATGTTTCTATCTCTCTCTCCCTCTCCTTTCCTCTCTCTGAAGTCAATAAAGATATATTGAAAATAATAAAAAAATAAAAATCTTAAAAAAAAAAAAGATTGTATATGCTTTTTTTCATTAGTTAAAGTGACTTGAGTTTGACTTTGAAGGGGGCATTAATAATAATTTATATTTCAGGGACTTGTCCAAATCCTCAGTAATTTGGCCATGATAAAATTATAGGTCTAAATAAATAGATAGGATTTAAGATAATAAGCTTGGTGACCCATAGAATTTTTAAATGCTTTCTTTGCAGGATCCAGAAGTTATGGTGGCCTTCCAGGATGTGGCTCAGAACCCAGCAAACATGTCAAAATATCAGAGCAACCCAAAGGTTATGAATCTCATCAGTAAATTGTCAGCCAAATTTGGAGGTCAAGCGTAACGCCCTTCTGACAAATAAAACCCTTGCTGAAGGAAAAACAACTTGGATCACCCAATGGATGTCGCAATAATACAAACCAGTGTACCTCTGACCTTCTCGTGAAGAAAGCTGGGGTGCTTTGAAGAGAATCCCTACCCCTCTGCCCCAAATGCAGCTGTAACATTTTACAGTGGTTTGCCATTATGGTATTTGTTCAGATAATGTTTTCCTACTAGGAATTATAAAGTTTAAACACTTTAAACCTTAAAGATATTTAAAAACAAATTAAAAGGGTGTGTTAAACCCTACATTTTTCTTTACTAATCATTTTGGTGTTTTCCTTTGAATTAATTGGGCAAAGGTACTTAAGTATGGAAGATTTATTGCTCAGTTTGAGTGAAATAAAGGTTTATTAGTGGGAAGCAAATATTTAAATAGATAAAGTTTGAGTTGGATATATGGTTACCTCAGTAACCACATATTGTGTGGTTAAATACCCATTTTGATTTATCTTCTTAAATGCTTTGTTTTTTAAAAAATGATTTATTTTGAACTAATAGGGACTACCAGTAGAGCAGTAGGACGTGGGTAGGGACTGGAAGTATGAGACAGGGCAGCTGCAGTCTTAGATTTTGTATAACACGTACCCTTGTACAGATGCATTTAAATCTTACACTGTGGTGAAGGGATGATTTTTATAATGCTGGAGTAGAGTTGGATTACTTAGCTCTGTTCTTGTCTGATATATAAAATAAATGTTTCATGTTATTTCCACATAGGGGAAATAGGGAATACTTTTCTTTTTGTATTTCTATGTTTAAAATTACCTGTTGTGGTTAGAAAATACCCACTCTTTGCCAGCTTTCAGTTTGTTTTTACCTTTTTCCCCTTCTTTGGCTACAGATAGTCCTTTTTCACTAGCGTCATTGCTGCTAGTGAGAAATTCACAGCATAATTGCTTAAGCATACTCAATGCTGGGTTTAATTTAATATGTAATGCATACAGTGATTGACTACGTAGGGTAGTACCCATAACAGCTGTAGTTTCCTTCTTGGCCAGGAGATTTCATATTTAAGTATTAGATTTCTATTTTGGTGAAATCTTATATCAAAAAATGTTGGAAGGAAGGATTCCCTTTGGTGTTTGGTCTTCTACTTAGGAAATAGCAATTGAGTTTATCTTTGTATTTTGGAGAGAGTATGAGGTTTGAATTAATTGAGATACATAGAGGAGAACCTAAATTCTTGATCCAGCATGAATTATAAAATTGATGAGATCCATGGTGGTTCTTTATTGTAGAGTTACTGGTATTATAAAAGATGTATTGTTCTCATCAGCTCTTAAATACTGCAGCTATATTTTCACCTCTTTTTCCCTCTCCAAGGATAAAGAAAATTGTTTTCTCTTGTATATTGAATTCCTATATTTAGACCAAGTCCAGACACTACCAGGAATTTCTAGGTTTCTACCTGTCTTTCAATTAAAATGCTAGTGTTTAAAAGCAGTTTCAAGGGGTGAGGCCCTGTGTACTTGGCTTAGTTGAAGAATCAGTGGTAGGAACAGTAAGGTAAATTCCATGGAATACATTTCTGAAATAGCACATATCTGAAATCATACGTTGATTCAGATTCTAACCCTTTGCTGTACGCGAGCCGATAGAAATGCATCTGTTACATAAGTGAGAAAAAGCCGTATGCTAACTGAGCATGCTTTTTACACCCTTTAGAAATACTCGGCATATAAACTAGCATTTGAGCTTGCCGGTGTTCTTTTTGTTAAGTGTGTGTGCGCCTTTCCCAGAGTTTGCAGTGTATGCTGTGAACTCAAGAAGATCGGTTGCTTTGGAATTCCAGTTGTATGTGATTTGATTGCTCAGCTCTACGTCACCTGAGCACATTCTAATGTTGCAAATACTGACCATGAATGGGTAAAAGTAAAATGGGTCTTCTGAAAACGTGTTCTGTGCTTTTAGAGTTTTAAGTTCCACAAATAAAAAATACATTCATTTTCATAGAAACTCAGTATCATTTATAAGCAGAAATGTTCTTTTTTTGTGCTAATAATACTGTAAGCAGGAAAGGTAAAGGAGGTGGGGGGGTTTTCCTGCTTAAAAATACATAGTTATTCGTTATTTCTAGCTACATTATTAAAAATAAAGTATGGTTTCAAACTGGATATTGACTCCCCAATCCCCCTTTTCCCCCCCAGCATATGTTCAATTTTTTTTGTCTCCAGCGCTCCTCTTAAGTTATTTACTGGCAAAGTAGACTTCAAATTATAAAGTGCTATTAACAAGAACCCACAAAAACACATTAGCCCTAACTCAGCAATTTTCAACCTTTTTTATCTCATGGCACACATAAACTATTACTAAATTCTGTGGCACACCAAAAAATGTATTTTTTGCCAATCTCACAAAATAGGTATGATTTTTATTGATCTACAAAAAGAAAAAAATAATAGTAATTACCTGCCCTTCTTGCTCCAAAATAACACTTTAAAAAATCAGGTGCCTATACTTGTGTATGAGGATGCCTGGTACCAAGAATTAACCAATTAGATGCAACCTTATTATGCAACATGGCCAATAAATGCAACTGTATTATTCGACCTATATATTTATGGTTAAAGGCAGCGCATTCCCATCAGACAGCTATTGTTGTGTAGGCTGTTGTCATATCTAAATTTGACAATCTATGGAAAACGAGGTCAGTGCCCCCTGATTAAATAGGTATTACATGTTTTAAGAATTCTTGGCAGCACACCAGTTGAAAATTGTTGGCCTAAGTAAAACAGCTTTAATTTTCTTTAGGGTAGCATTCCAAAAGTAAGCAATTCTACCATGCTCGGGTAGTTTCCATTTCTGGGTCCAAAGGTACTTGCTCTGGTGCACATCTTCTATCCTGAGGAAACAGGAGATGGCTCCAGGAAAGCAAATGCTGAAATACTGAGGCTAATATATGGAATTAGCATTGTATTCTCATATCCTATTGGTCAGCTCTTTCTTTGTCTTGAGGCCTAATTTTTTTTTTTTTTTTTAATCTGTCTTGATTGATTTCTGAGAGAGGAAGGGGGAGAGAGAAACATCAATGATGAGAGTCATTGATCAGCTGCTTCCTACATGCCCCCTACTGGGGATTGAGCCTGCAACCTGGGCATGTGCCCTGACCTGGAATCAAACCGTGATCTCCTGGTTCATGGGTCGCTCAACCACTGAGCCACACCGGCTGGGCTGAAATTCTAATTTTAAAACTGGATTCTAAGTATCAGGCTGAGCCAGAGTAGCAAGGAAGTAAATAATATAATTGATGTTCTGAAAGTCTAGGTATTTGGTATATCAATTAGGATATCCTTAAGGTCACTCACCCAGATCAGTAGGGCATTTTGGGTTGCAGTATAGAGATCTTAATTAATGCTGATTAAAATATTTTGTACACATTTTGTGAAAGTTTGACCAGAGGTGCACAGTCCCCTCCTGGGAGCACGTCTGCGCCTTTCCCTCTCTTTCCCCCCAATAGGTGTGCATATCCTAAACTCTAAGGGACTCAGTGAGACTTGTAACCAGGGGAGCAATGGGCAGCAAGTGACAGCTGGTCCCAGGTTACCCCTTGAACCCCTGTCCCCAAGGCCTGCTTTTCTCTGACTTTCCAGTGAGCTGACAGCAGCCCTGTCTTGGCTCACTTGTTCCCCATAATATTTCTAGAGAGCTAAACAGCCCCACCTAGGCTCTCCTGTTGGTGGTTGTATCCTAAACCCTTTCTTGTTTCACTGTTACCAGTTCTCAAAAAACAAACACGTGGGAGCCACATACATGAAATGATCCGTTCTGGCTAGGTTCCTTTAAGCTCATTTTGAACTGATAGCATGGGTGTAAACAGAATGATGCTGAATTTTTTGTTGTTCATAATTTAGGGAGCCCTCTAAGGAAAGTAATTGTGAATTAGATGTAGAAATGTTTAAAACAAGCAAATAGCTCATGGTTTCTAAAAATT
The DNA here is from genome assembly GCF_964146895.1 of Miniopterus schreibersii. NCBI lineage: Eukaryota > Metazoa > Chordata > Mammalia > Chiroptera > Miniopteridae > Miniopterus > Miniopterus schreibersii. The sequence goes on along the minus strand of NC_138102.1, from coordinate 182,590,974 downwards.
GGAAATAAACACAACTACAAAGTTCCATTTAATAAGCAGTGTACCTATCAGAACAACAAAGTTCCATTTATGTGTGATGCACCTATGTAATTGCTACATTTTTCACTACATACTGTATGACAGTTTTATAGTGTTTTCAGTAGAATAGAAGATAATCCCATCTTGAGCAGGTTTTTTTGATAGCTGAATATGCTATCTGCTCTCAGCTTATGCCCTACAAATGGGAATTTGAGAAACTCATTTAATCACCATCATAAAGTTTTACAGCTATTGTTAACTATACTTTTTTTTTTTTTAATGTCTTTATTGATTTCAAAGAGAGAGAAGGAGGAGGAGAGAGATACAGACACATCAGTGATGAGAGAGCCACCGATCTGCTGCCTCCTGCACATCCCCCCTGGGGATTGAGCCTGAAACCGGGGCTTGTGCCCTGACCTGGAATCCAACCAGAATCTCCTGGATCATTGGTTGATGCTCAACCGCTGAGCCACGCTGGCCAGGCTTGTTAACTATACTTGTTACCTATTGATTTTAGGGAATTTTGAGGGGTTTTAATGTATGGGAGATTAGGGGAGAATCTCAATAGAATATTCATCAGCTTTATGCTGATGCACCAAAGTGAGGTTTATTCCCTTAACTTCATCTATCCTTGGGTGTGGTTGGCAAATGGCACTAATTGGATTTCTGTTATCTCCCTGAGTAGGATGATTTAAGCTACTTACCGTGCCCTGATTGGAGAGAAGTGTAACCATTTACTCCTAAGTGTCCTTGGTAGGGAAGATAGGATTTTTTTATTTACTAGATGGCTATAAACTGCTTGGCCATTTGTCTGTTTCCCTACATTGCTTTTCATGGCTTACTAGCCTGCCTCAAATTATTATTTTTCTTAGTTTTTGAGAACACAAACACGGTCCCTCACTACACAAATTATGCAGTCAAGTTTCCCACATTTGAGGAAGTCACAGGGGTCAAAATATCCAGAGTGCAATGGGAAAACCACCTTAGTGATCATGGTCTCTCTCAAAACGCCCTCTGCTTGACTTTTGCAACAGACCAGCTTGCCTCTGTTTCAGTGCCAGAATTCTATCTTCATTGGACTTTTGGATCTTGCCCCTGATGTCAGGACCCAAGGGAGTGCTGGGATTATTCCTGGAAGCCATTTCTTACAACAGGGTCTCTATCGGTTACTTTAACCATACCTATAGATACCACTAAATCAAACTCTGTTTTCCCAACTAACCTTTTCACCTAGTTTGTGGTCACTGTAGAACCACCCTAAATGAAAGGTAGCTTAAGTGGAAAGAGATCTTAACCAATAGCAAGATGTTTTCTGAAAATTTTGTGCATTTGGGCCAGGTAAATTGTTAAGGCCCTCTTCTGAGGAGTAAATGTGATAAAGAGCATAAAGCACTGACCCTGGCATGTACTAAACACTCAAAAATTACCAATGAAGGTATTATAAAACTTGCTGGTACTGAAACTGATAGACACCCCAGTAAAGAAATGAAATTGGAGTCCTGAAGCATTGTCTCAATATAATTTAGAGTGCTAGGTTAGAAATATGGTATCTCTAGTTCTGTGTAGTTTGGTTCGTTTTGCAACATGAGAAAAACAATTTAAGTATTTTATAAAGTGTGGCTACATAAATTTCATAATCCTTACAGCAAATGAAGTTGTTAGTACTGTATTAACATTTCACAAGAGGAAACTGCTATAGGCTGTGGGAAAAGGCACCAGATATCTGGGTGGGGTCACACCAACCTGGGTTCAGCAAACTCTGTACTTGAGTTCTGGCTAGGAAAGAATTCAGATCCAAGACCAAAACATTTATTTAGTAAATCACTGAGGTAGAAAAGTAATTCCTAGAAGAAATGGGTTTAGGAAACAAGTTACAGAGGGGCCCTTGGAGCTTGGGAGTAAGGGTAAGGCACTGGAGGGAGGGGAGGAGGAAGAGAGAGGTGCAAGTGTGCTTGGGAGGAGGAGAGCACTCTTCATCCGCAGGCCTATGGGTTTTAAGGGTGGAGATTTTAGGGGAGGTCCCAGGGGAAAGTCTCAGTAGAATATTCAGCTGCTTTCCAGGTGTGTTCTTTCAGGGTCTAGGTCTCCACTGATTGATTGGGGGGGACCAGGGCAGGGGGTCATTGTCCAACGCATCTGGTCCTGAGGTCAGCCATGGAGTCGGCTGTCTGGTTTTGCTGCTTTTCTGGGCCTGAAATACAACCGAAGCCTAGATGTAATCTCTAAGGAGGAAAGGTCAGGGGATCCAAACCGCAGGATCAGGATATGCTAGCAAAGGAAAGCCATCCTGGGGGTGAGATCCCACCCTACAATTACCAGTTGCTAGACACCTGGGGCTTCCCACCCTGATGGCCTGGCCCATCCTCCTTGCTCTGCTCATGTCCATCTGCCTATCACAAAACTAAAAGGTTAAAGACTTTCCTTGTTGCAGAGTATGTTCTCATTTGCATCTGATCATTTTTGACTTCCTGAAGCTCAATTTCTCTTTCTTCCACACCCCAGGATTTTTCAGAGGGGAAAACCTTGCCCAATTGACAAATACTGGCGAGTGCCCAGCGGCGGGGCTCGGTGGTTGAGCTGACCTGTGAAACAGGTCACAGTTCCATTCCGTAGGAGGCGTGCAGGAGGGAGCTGGTCAGTGACGCTCATCACTGATGTTTTTCTCTCTCCCTATCCCTTCTCTCTGAAGTCAGTAAAGACATTTTTAAAAACTAGCGAGAAACAAAAATACTAGCAAGAGAAAACACGAGTCCAGTCGCAGAGAAACAGGGAGATTTGAGCCCCCCATCTTGCCAGTCATCAGCTTGTAGAAAAGGGCCATCTAGGCTTTCGTAGTTCCCACTGTTAAGTGAGTAGGTGCTTTGCACAGCTGGCCAGGTTTCGCGAAGCTCTAGGAGGCTGTCCTACCGCTCTGTGTGGGCTCTGAGTGGTGGAGCCAACACGCTGCTCCGCCCCACGCACTTCCCGGGAGCCAATCAGAGCTAAGAGGGCGTTCCTAGGCCCGCCTTTCAGTCTTCCCGCCCTGGCGACTTCCAGCTGGGAGACGGCGCTCCCTACAACCCGGAAGTAGTAGTCCCGGAGGAGGCGGGCCCGAGAGGGTGGAGCTTGTGACGCTTCGCGCCGGGCTCTGGCTCTTGTCTCCTCATTCTGCTGGCCTCGGTTCCTGCGGGAAAAGTGTGGCTGGGTCTGAGGGGAACCGCACCAATGGCTTCCGTGCTGTCCTACGAAAGCTTGGTCCACGCTGTGGCCGGAGCCGTGGTGAGGCGGGGTCTTCACGCCCGGGCCGCTGCGGGGTGTGGGGCTCTCGGGTCACTGCCCGGGATGTGTCTGGGGGATGAGCATGAGAGGGAGGCGTGTGGGTTAGGGACTGGCGTCAACTGCCGTGACTGTGGGGCGGAAAGGAAGGGGGCAGAGGCGAGAAGGTGCTGGCAGAATTTGGTGTGAGGGCCGGTGCTCACCCTCTGGCCCTGGCTGCCGCTCTGGCCACTAGAGTCTCTCTGGGATGTAGACAGCGGTGGTCCCACATACCCCCAGGGCGTCGGGCAGAGGAAAATTGCAGTTTTCTCTGCCTTGTGAAATTTAAAAGCTAGTCTTCTTCCTACCCCCCACACACCCTGCACACAAACTTCGACTCCCTTGGGCCAGAGGAAAACCTAGGTGTGATGCCCTGCAGCTCAGTCACATCCTTTAACTACAACCTATTTTCACACACTTGCTGCAGGCAAGTGGAAGTGCTTACCAAATAGAATATCCCTTGCCAATATTTATTGGTAGAAGATACATTAAAAAAAAAAAATCAAGGTCAGAGTTACTTTCTACCACAGGTGTGCTTTCCTGTGAGAGAGAAGCTGGGTTGCTGGGCTTCTGGATGTCTCAGTTCTGCTTGACTCCCCTGCCCCCTTTCCTTGACACTTTCCACTCTTGACTTGGGTAACAGCTGCTTCTGGCTCTCATCTTATTTCTCCAACTGCCCTTCCTCATATCCTTCTGTAGCTGTCAACACGCACCTGTAGCAGTTGGAATCAGAGTGACTTCAGAGGAAGATCACTGATCCGCCTCCTTTGAAACTCAGGGAGAACTCATGTCTAAAATTTCCTCTTGGCTAAAATGTGACGTTAGCCAATAAATGTTCTGTGCAGACGAATCAGGGCTGGACCCCCAACTCCATTATTTGTTAGATAGGTGGCCTGTAAACCTCACTTTCCCAATCTGTAAAGTGGGGCTATTGATACTTACCTCACAGAGTTGTTACGAGAATTAGGTGGCACAGTAGTTCATGGCAGTGCCTGAGTCAGGAATCTCGGTTCATTCCTTAAACTGGAAGAGCCTTTCAGCCAGTGTGAAGAGGCTGAGTTGGAAGCTTGCTTGACATGCTCTAGGGTGGGTGTGGATGTCTATGTTCCTGGAGTGGAGGGAAAAAGGCAAAGAGGCAAATATGTTTCAGGGGGCCAAATTGTGTGAGACTTTAACTCTGAGTGGGAAAGAGAGCTAGGTAGCTTTTGGAGGTTTAGAGCATTCAGCAACTTGCTGGTTTACATTTTAAACATGACCACCCTGGCTGCTCTGTTCAGAGTGAACTATAAGGCAGCAAGAAAACTGTCAGAGAGATAGTACATCATCTCAGGCAAGCGATGATGATGGCTTGGACCAGGATGGTGGTCGAGAAGGTGGTGAAATGTGATCATTAACCTGGAATATATTTATAAGATAGAGCCACCGGGGTGTGATGGTGGATCGGATATGGGGTGTAACAGAATGAGGGTTGGTTGACTCCCAAGAGTTTTTGGCTTCAGCAACTGGAAGGATGATGTTCCCATTTACTGAGCTGGTGAAGACTTTGACGGAGCAGGTTTTGGGGGAAATGTGAGTTTGGTTTTGGACTCGTTAAATTTGAAATGCCTAAGTGTACATGGGACTAGATGAGTTCATCAAGAAAATGAGTGTGGACTGAGAAAAGTCTCAGAGACCAAGCCTTGGAGCACCACCATCAAGAGGGTAGGGAAATGAGGTAGCACCAGCAAAGGAAACTAAGGAAAGCCCGGTAGGGTAGGAGGAAAACTAAGAAACTGGTGTTCTGAAAGTCACATGGAGAGGGGTGTAGACCAGCTGGGCCAGATGCTACTGATGGGTCAGATAAGGTGAGGGCTAAGAGTGAACCATTGGGCTTATCAATAGGTTTATCAACATGAAAAATCCAGGGGTTGCTCTCCCAGGAGGGAGAGTGCTGGAGGGCACTGGGTCCTCTGTCCTAAAGGTTTTAAGTAAAGGTGGAGATTTTAGGGGAGGTCCCAGGGGAAGATCTCAATAGAATATTCGGCAGTTTTCCAGGTGTGTCCTTCCAGGGTTGTGATCTCCTCCACTGGATGATTGGCAGGCACCAGGGCAGCTGGTCCTGAGGTCAGCTGTGGCTGGTTTGGTTGCTTTTCTGGGCCTGGAGCTGAAATACAACTGAGGCCCAGATGTTACCTCTAGGGAGGAAATGTCAGAGGGTTCTAACTGCATGATGCACTCCTTTTTCTTCTTAATAAATGCCCCTCAGTGAACACCTTTATCGCGTGCCTTCTAAGTGCCATGCGCTGGTCTGGGTGCTAGAAGTAGAGTGGAGAACAAAGTATTTTTCCTCATGAAGTTTGCATTCCGGTGGGGGAGCCAGACAATAGTTGAGTAAACAACAAAAAACACACAATCATTTTAGATAGTGTTAAGCGTTATAAAAGAAAATAAAGGAGGGTTGGCAAACTTTCTGTAAGGAGGCAGGTGGTAAATATTTTAGACTTTGTGTGAGGTCTCTGGCAGCTACTCAGGACTGCCATGATAGTGTGAAAGCAGCCATTAACAGAAACTAAGTGAATGGGCAGAGCTGTGTTCCAGTAAATTCCTGTTTACAAAACTAGGCAGTGGATTTGATTTGGCCCTTTGGCCAGTTGCCTGGCTCTTGCTATAGAGAGTGACTGGAGGACGAGATGATACATTTCTATTTAACCTACAAAGACATTTCCATTTTCCCCTCTTTTTATTGTCTATTTTTCTCTTGTTAAAAGTTCTGCTTGAGATTATACACCCTGAATTTGCTATGGTATTTCTCCCATAAGCTATGTTAGAGTATTCAATAGATAGACTTGTAAGAATAATTTTTTTCTCTTGCTTTCCCTTGGCTCAGTACTGTTCCTAGCACATACCTGAGTGAGAATTTGCATCCTTTTGTTACTCGTTTGTTTGCTCAAAAGTGGTTCTCAACTCTTTGCAAACCTCTCTATTAAGTAAAGTTAAACCACACAACATGGGCCCTATTTTCTTATGGTTGCTACCAAAGGTAAAAAATTTCATTACAGTTGGTAAGAAACTTGGCATTGCTTTTAATGGTAATGTGGTGATGGCTCGTATTTACTTAAACGTCCTGAGTGAGATGTTCAACCAAAGCTTTGAGGTGATTGAGGAGAGTCAGCTTAGCATGGCGGTTAAGAGCACTTGAGCCAGGCAGCCTGGCTTGGAATCTTGGCTGTGCACCTTCCCCAGCTATGTGACTGGTATAAACTCCAAGGCTGCCTGGATTAGTTGCTTCTCCTCCCCAAAGGATTGTTAAATCGTTGTTTAAGATGTCGATTTACAACCTTTTTGAGTTGATGTTTCATGTTTGCTTTTTCACTACTTTCCAAGTTCTGTACTCTCTCACATCAAGTGTGGTATTATGCATACACACACACATTTTAAAAATTAAAATAAACAAATGAGTGATTTTGAGTGTTTTGTGGTACACTGTGGGATAACTGCAGACAATCTCAAGTATTTGAAAACTAGAATTGTACTGTTTCAGGGTAATGCTATATTTCTAACTGATGACTATTATGTATGATACAATCAATGGCCTCATATGTAAATAATTCTCAATTTTGAGTATATTAGATTAGCTTTGAAAGGTAGATTTTATTTATAGAAATGTATATTTGTAATTAAAAGAGATTTTACTATTCTAGAATTTGAAAAGTGAGATTGGTTCAAATTCCCTGGGGGCGGGGTTTAGACACCGAAACAGACTTTGAAATTGTAATACTAATAATTAGTAACTTTCAGGGACTTCTTTTTTCTCTGTTTTTTATTTTTAAATGTTTTTTAATTGGATAATTTATATTTTAAAAGAATTATATTTCATTGAATAAATGCTGACTTAAAAATTCACATCACAGAAATATGAGGCCTCCTTTCTCCTCCCACTCTGTGACTCAGTCCAAGCATACCTAGCCTTAGAACTATGTAAGAAGGCTTATTCAGAGCACTTTTCTCAACTTGGTATCAGAAGAGAAAATTAGGCCCAATTGTCTGACCCTGTACTTATACACTAAATATTACACTAAATAAATAAATTTTTATTTATTTTAGAGAGAAAGGAAGGGAGAGGGAAAGGGGGAGGGAGGCAGGGAGGAGGAGGAGAGATTGCTTGGTTGCCTCCCGTATGCACCCAGACCTGGGACGGAACCCACAACCTGGGCATGTGCCCTGACCCAGAATCAAACCTTTTGGTACACAGGATGTGCCCTGACCCAGTGACCTTTTGGTACACAGGATGACAATCAACTACCTGAGCCACGTTGGACTTTTTACCATATACACAAAGTACCTACCTTTTAGAAGTAGAAACTAAGTAGGGGAACTTCCTGATTCACTGTATAAGGACTTCTGGATATAAAGATCAGTGAAAGAGTCCCTGTCCTCAAGAAGCTCTTCTTAAGTACAACGTAGAAGAGTGTACAAGGCCCCTGGTGGTACCAAGGAAGATGAGGTGAGCTTCACGTGCACCTATGAAGGTGATGGGAAGTCCCCCAAGGTTAACATATTTAGACCAGGCCTTTTTCCCCCCCTAATGTTTTTATTGATTTCAGAGAGAGGAAGGGAGAGGGAGAGAGAGATAGAAACATCAATGATGAGTCATTGATTGGCTGCCTCCTTCACACCCCCTCCTGGGGTTGGAGCCTGAAACCTGGGCATGTGCCCTGACTGGCAGTCGAACTGGGATCTCCTGGATCATAGGTTTATGCTCAACTGCTGAGCAACCCTGGCCAGGCTAGACCAGGTCTTGAAGGAAGAGTAGGAATTTATTAGGCAAAATGAAATAGGAAGGCAATAAGAGAATTTTAGACAGGACAAAAAGCATATTAAAAGGCCCTAATGTATAAATCAGCATTCAGGGGATTTCAAGCTAATTCTGACATAGCTGGTGTAAAATGATTGGAGAAAGTAGAAGGATATGAAGTCGGAGTGTCATACTATGCAAAGATATTTGGGTTAAAGTATATCAGAAACAGTGTTTGTTAAAATGTGGTTACATCTCCCTCATTATCTGTTTTCTCTGTGTTTATATACAAATAAGCATTTACACATAGTTTTTTTGTTTTGTTTTTATAACTGGTATGGAGTTTCATATCCTGGGTTTTGGGGTTTTCTTAGATGTGTTTGTTTCAGAATATAAAGCATTTCCTCATGTATATCATTTAGAGTTGTCTGGTTGAAAGCTGGAGAAACAGTTTGGGTGATTTAACAAAAAGAAAGTTTATTGGCAGGCTCTTTGGGAGCTCTCAGGATCAGTGGGGAGGCTGAAGACTTGAAACAGGAAGGAACCAGCAGACTACAAAGAGATTTCTGAACCAATCACTAGAGAATGAATGTCTGTTGGGCACCGCCACTGGAAACAGTGGATTCTGTCCCTATTTCTTCTTCCCCTACAGCTCCTCTAGCCCCTATTAGCCATGCTCAAGGTCATATGCCCACCCTTAACTGTAACAGGTGGAGGGTGGGCACCTGGGTTTACCATCCTCCCAAGATTGCATGTAGTAGGAAGAAGTAAAGGAACTCAGCCCACCCTTGGGAGAAGGGAATGGTGCTGTATGGCCCAAAACATCAGGTATGTACTATATACTGTCATTAAAAGACTTCCATAAGTTAATTCTCATTCCTCACAGCAACATCAACAGTTAGGTGTTGGTCCTAAAATTACAAATGAGGAAATTGAGGCTTGGAGTTTTACAGTTACTTATTATACAGTATGTATTATAACTGGGACCCAAACCTTGGTTTGTTTTATTCCAAAGCCCATGCTCTTTCCATTAGATGCTCAGGTGTGTTATCCACTAGGCCTTTTGTTTCATTTGTATATCTGTCTGTATATAGGTGTGATTGTTACATCAAGAGAAAGACTTATATTAATTCTGGATTGGGCAAATAACATATTGTTTTAATATGAAAGCCACAGTAAGTGGCTTTCAATCTTTGTAATTTCATTAGCTCAAGATCTACCACTGAAAATGCATTTTAGTTGCTTTTCTTTTTTTAAAAATAATCCTACCCAATAACGCCATGTACTCTATCAGGAGATGCTGTACATTGATTTCAGTGGTGCTGCTATGACTCGAACAGTTTTGGACTCTTCTTGGAAATTGACATTGGAACTAGCATTGCATACCCCCCCCCCCCGTTTTTCATCCTTGAAGGGTGAAGCATTTTGGAAACGGTCAAATTTGGTGACTTGGTTGGTAGGCCAACCCAAACATCATTATTTGTACATAAAAGGCATGATTCTCTGCTTCTATATTTATGTGTGTCTGTCTCTGTTATTTCCATAATATTGCACATGCATAGGGAACAAAGTCTTCACCAGGTTTACCCCACTATTTCATTCTGATTCTGTCTGTGGTATTAAATACTTCAGCTCAACTCCATGAGTATTTGTGTTAGCCAAATTAAAAAGTAGACTTTGGATGTTTATTGACTTTTACAGGAGAGACACATCCCAGAAAATGCGTAAACCATCTATGTTTTTGATATATAATCTGATATGTAGATGCTGATATATTATTAAGAAATCTAGGTGTCCGCTATGGGATTATTTACAACAGAAAGAGAGCCAGAAGTGCCCAGGAACTTAGGCTGAAAATGATTTATGTGACTTTGCTTGCCATTTTCCTCTCTAGCTGTCATCTGTCTCTTAGGCTGCCCTATGGTATTGCCAGCTGACTTAAACAAACAAACAAACAAAACCAGCCTGGGCCAGGTGGCTCAGTTGGCTCAGTTGGTTGAAGCATCATCCCATACACCAAAAGGTTGTGGGTTTGATTCCCGGTCAGGGCACATATCTAGGATTCGGGTTTGATCCCTGGTCGGAGCGTGTACTGGAGGCAACTGATTGATATTTCTCTCTCACACTGATGCTTCTCTCTCTCCCTCTCTCTCTAAAATCAATAAAAACATATCCTTGGGTGAGGATTAAAAAAACAAAATAAACAAAAACTGGGTGGTTGGATTTTTTTGCTATTTAGTCATTAAATAATTACTTGTTGGGTTCCTGCCCTTGAGATTTTTATGGTCTAATAACGAAAAAATCCTTAACAACTAAATACAGCACAATGCAATGATTACTAAGAAATAAAATTTTGTGCACAGGATACATGATACTGTTAGAACCTAGGTGAGAGAGTAGTTCAATTTATCATCTCAAATTCACTATGTCTAAGATTGAACTAGTAATTTCTTTTATATATATATATTTTTAAATTTTATTTTTGTTTAAAATATTAAAGATGTCCCTTTTTCTTCTAAATGACCCGTTCCACCCCGTCCCATCCCCCTCCCCAGTCCCTCTACCCACCATTGTCTGTGTCCTTGAGTTGTGCATATATGCATATAAATTCTTTGGTTACTCTCTCCCCCTCCACCCACCCACCCTCCTCCATCCCTCTGACATTCGTCAGTCTTATCTATGTTTCCATGTCATTGAATCTATTCTGTTCATCAGTTTATTAAGTTCTTAAGATTCCACGTATAAGCGAGATCATGTGATGTTTGTCTTTCTCTTCCTGGCTTATTTCACTTAGCATAATTTTCTCCAGGTCCATCCATACTGTCCCAAAGGGTACAAGACTCTTCTTCTTTACAGCTGCGTAGTATTCCATGGCATGAATGTCCCACAGCTTTTTATCCACTCACCTCCTGATGGGCACTTTCCAGATCTAAGCTATTATAAACTGTGCTGCTATGAACATCGGGGCACATATATTCTTTCTGATTAATGTTTCAGGATTCTTAGGATACATCCTAGGAGTGGAATCACTGGGTCAAAAGGCAGCTCCATTTTTAATTTTTTGAGGAATCTCCATACTGTTTTCCATAGTGGTTGCACCAGTCTGCACTCCCACCAGCAGTGCACCAGGGTTCCCCTTTCTCCACACCCTCACCAGCACATGTCATTTGTTGATTTGTTGATGGTAGCCATTCTGACAGGTGTGAAGTGATACCTCATTGTGGTTTTAATTGACATCTCTCTGATGATTAGGGATGTTGAGCATTTTATCATGTGTCTCTTGGCCATCTGTGTGTCCTCTTTGGAGAAGTGTCTATTCAAGTCCTTTGCCCATTTCTTAGTTGGGTTGTTTGTCTTCCTCTTGCTGAGTAATATCAGTTCTTTGTACACTTTGGAAATTAGTCCCTTATCAGATGCATCCTTGGCAAATATGTTTTCCCAGACCATGGGGTTCCTTTGTATTTTGAGGCTGTTTTCTTTTGCTGTGCAGAAGCTTTTTAGTTTGATATAGTCCCATATGTTTATTAAAAATATGGAATGCTTCACGAATTTGCGTGTCATCCTTGTGCAGGGGCCATGCTAATCTCTGTATCGTTCCAATTTTAGTATATGTGCTGCCGAAGCGAGCACTGAACTAGTAATTTCTTAAAACTAGGTCCCTTTTTTGACTTTCCTATTTTTGTCAATGGTATCTTTATTCCTGTGACTTTCTCTTCTCTCTTGTAATCCACATCCAGTAAATCAGCAAGAAATATTGATTCTCCCTGTTACAGTTCCTCTGGCAGATATCCCTTTGTTTTTCAGGCTACTACTCAAACTGATTCAAATACTTACCATTTTTTATCAGATGTACTTTGCTAGAGCAGTGTTTTTATTTGTGGTCTAGTTTTTCTGGTTGGAAGCTCTTGAGGTTATTTGGATAACTCCTTGAATATCTATTGGTGTGTCTTTTAATCAGATACCTGTGTAGAAAGGGCCTAACTTCAGATTTCTGGGGGGTGGGGGAGTTCCTCCCAGGTTTTGTCATTTTTCTAATTTTCATATCCAGGGTAAAATGGTTGCTGTTTTATATTTGTTTTGATTTGCTTTTGTTTAGTATTTGTTACTCTACTAAACTTTATAAACTTTTGGGAGGCAGGGGATTAAGTTAGAAATATATTTAAATATACAGGGAATATAGAAGAGTTGTGTTAGATGTTATGGGGTAATAGATTCAAAATATGATATATTACCAACTTGCCCTTATACAAGTTTTCATGAAATAAAAATGAAGTAGAATAAATAGTAAAGGATAAACACATTCATAAATTTTAAATATTTTAATATTATTTAAAATAATTTAATCAATATTTTAATATTTATAATGTAAAATATAACGCAATTTCTGTTTCTAACTAGGGAGCTAATCGAACTTTCTGAAAATTTCCCTTTATAATAACCTGTGTAAAATGTTTAAAAAAAAATAAGTACTCAAAAGCATTAATAAGGTGACAAGAATATAAGGAACTCTCAGACTGGAGAATGGGTAAAGGCAAGACCCAGGGGCAAGGAGAGCAGTGTTTGTTCTGCATAAATTGCTTTATCAGATAAACATGAACTTCATAGCTTCCAGAGATTCAGGTAAGGCGAGAAAGTCTGTCCAAGATGACTTTCCCAAAGGAGTCCCAAAGGAATATGCTATAAATGTGAATAGGAAATAATCTTACTTCTCCCCAGGAAAATCAGCTATCTCCAACCTTGGCATTGATTGGGGGGGGGGGGGGAGGTAAGGTGGGGAGTGGATCACCAGTGAGATTTTGAAACCACAAGCCCTCCCTTAGGTTGTAGCCCAAATTCCCAGTACTTGCATGATTTGAAAACCTAAAGCCAGTAATTTAACTTAGAGTGATTCCAGGGTGGTGGAGCCCCAAAGTGCCTGACAGATATTCTTTCTAGAGGTACTTATCTTCACGAGGTCTAAAAGAATGCCCCAAAATAAAATTCTAAGGTAAATGACCAGTTCAATCCAACTAAGTAAACTCAGAGAAGCAAGGCATTGTGAACAAGAAGTGTAGACAACAGCAACAATCAGAAAACGGAATGTTTAGTCACAGTCTTAAAAAGCTATTTAGTGCCCTGGCCAGGTGGCTTAGTTGGTTGGAGTGTCGTTCTGTATACCAAAAAGTTGCGAGTTCGATTCCTGGTCAGGGCACATACCTAGGTTTCAGGTTTGAACCTTGGTTGGGCACATACAGGAGGCAACTGATCGATGTTTCTCTATCACATCAATATATTTCTCTCCCTCTCTCTCTAAAGTCAATTAAAAAAAATATATCCTTGAGTGAGGATTAGGGAAAAAAAGCTATTTAGTATATATAAGAAAATAAAAGAAAGGCTAGAAAATGTGTACAAGGAACAAGAACCTAAGATTGGGTGAACAGATTTGAAAATTGACCAAATAGAATATTGAGAAATGAAAAGTGAAATAACTGAAAATTTAAATGGATACCTGGTAGTTAATTTAAGCAAAAATCTTAACTGAGAAGGGTGGGACAAGAAGCAGGTCTAAATTCTCACACTCCATAATAAAAGGTAAATAATGTCTACAATGGATGGAATCAAAAGATATCAGGATTTTAAAAAATTACATGGAGGTGTGTCAATTCCAAAAGAAATTCTAAAAGACCTTAAAATACTTGCATCTGGGAAGGAAGATTGGGTAAAATGGAGAGGCGTGGGCAGAAAATACTAAATTTTGTCACTTATATTAATTGACTTTTTAAACTATGTGCATGCTTTGCTTTGATCAAATAAAATGTAAAACTAAAATATTTTAATGTGTAGCTATGAATTGATAATTGTTGAAGCTGATTGATAGGTTCAAATTCAAGCACAGGTTTCTCAACATACACAGGTAAAGATAGGATTAGTGAGCTAAAGTATAACTGACACCTGATTCTAATTTGCAGTGATTGTAGTCAGGAAACCATGGAAATTTTTCTTCATTTTGCTGAGAGAATAATTTACTACCTATAATGCCATATCCAGTGATAATCTTCAAAACATAGGTGAAATAGAGACATTTTTAGACCATCAAAAACATTTTGCCACAGGAAGGATTCTCACTAGAAGAAATTCTAAAGGATGTTCTTTGTTTAAAAGGTGAGTGATCCCAGATGGAAGGTAAGCGAAGGAAGAATGAAGAGCAGAAAAAGTTGTAAATATTGTATGTTGCTAAATCTCAACAAACAGTAACTATCAAATAATAGCCTTCTATCCCAATCCTCCATCTGGGGTGGAACCACCACCAAGATGCAGATTTTCGTGAAAACCCTTACAGAGAAGACCATCACTCTTGAGGCTGAACCCTCAGGTACAATAGAAAATGTAAAGGCCAAGATCCAGGATAAGGAAGGAATTCCTCCTGATCAGCAAAGACTGATTTTTGCTGGCGAGTAACTAGAAGATGAACGTACTTTGTCTGGCTACAGCATTCAAAAGGAGTCCACTGTTCATCTTGTGTTGAGACTTCGTAGTGGTGCTAAGAAAAGGAGGAGGTCTTACACCACTCCCAGGACGAATAAGCATAATAGAAAGAAGGTGACGCTGGCTGCCCTTAAGTACTACAAAGTGGACAAGAGTGGCAAAATCAGTCGCCTTTGTCGGGAGTGCCCTTTAGATGAATGTGGTGCTGGAGTTTTTGTGGCCAGCCACTTTCACTTTGACAGACATTATTGTGACAGATGTTGTCTGATCTATTATTGCTTTAGCAAACCGGAAGACAAGTAATTGCATATAGGTTAATAAAAGTCATGAACAACAATGACAGATTATCAAATAATATTATTTTGTGGATATTAAAAAGAAATAAAAGAAGTTAGAATTAAAATACATGATAACAGTAGCATGAAGGGTAAAGGAAATGAATTAAATTTAAATTTGTATTTGGGAGGAAGATAAACATATTAAAAATTTTTAGAATCAATGAGCTGGGAGTGTATGCTATAATCACTCAAAAGCCTGTAAAAGGATAGAAACAATATATATATAAACTTCCAGAGAAAAAAATCAATTAGAAAAAAACTCTAGTCAAATAGGAAGCAGGAAAGGGCAGAAAAAGCACGCAGAGCATGTATGAAAGATAGCACAAATAAGATGGCTGCTAAAAATCCAAATGTTAATTAAATGCTTTGGTTAAAATGCTAGATTGGTTTTAAAAAGGGGAAAATGCTACTTATAAAGATACAGCTAAAAGATATGGATACTGAGTGTTTGAAAATAAAAATGTGAAAAAAGACACACCAAACTAATACTAACCAAAGAAAGCTGATAAAACTGTTAACATCAAATAAAATAGACTTTATAGTAGTGTCATTACTGGGCATCAAGAGGATGACATCATTGAGGAAAAGGCTCAGTATCTGAGGAAAATAAGTAATTTTATGTTTGTGTTTTTCTAAATGTTTAAAGGAGAAATTAGCAAAACTTTAAGAAGAAATATACCAGTCTGGCATCAAAATGGAAGGTTTGATATATCTCAGTAATTGATAGAACAAGCAGGGGGGAAAACCAAGAATTTAAAGGATGGAATAATGTATGTAGCAAACTTGACCTAATAGACATATACAGAACATTGTACCCAACAACTGCAGAATACATTCTTTTCAAGCCAGACATGGAAAAGTTATAAAAACCGATCATTTACCAGGCTGTAAAGCAAAACTTAAACTTTGAAAAAGTTTTGAAATAGTACAGAATGAGTTGTTGCATCATAATGCAATCAAGCCAACAACGAATCACAAAAAGATAAATAAAAAACCCAAACGCATATATACTTGGAAATTAAGAAACATTTCTGAATGATCTATGGGTTAAAGAAGAAATCATAATGGAAATAAGAATTTACAACTGAATGATAGCACAGATAGGGCATATTAAAATTTGTAGGTGTCCCTGACCTGGGTAGAGTTGTACCCAGTTTGGTGGGTTTTGTGTTATATCAGCCAGGGACAAAGTAACTCCTTGTTTATCCCAGGTTGGCTTTGGTCTGTGCACATGCCTGGTTCATGCCCTGGACACACTGGCGTTGTGGGGGAGAAGCAAACTTGTAGGTACATTGAAAATTACAAATCATCTTTGAAAAAATTAAAGACCTGAATAAATGGAAAGACATCCATGTTCATGGATTGGAAGACAAATGTTAAGATGACACTACTCTCCAAATGGATCTACAGATTCAGTACAATCTCTCTCAAAATTCCGGTTTGGTTTTTTTGCAGAAATTGATTTAAGAAATTGATAAAATTCATATGAAAAATGCAAAGAACTCAGAATAGCCAAAACAATTGTGAAAAAGAAGAACAAAGTTGGAGGATTAAGATTTCCCAATTTCAAAACTTAGTACAGAGCTACAGTAATCAAGAGAGTGTGGTACTAGCATAAGGATAGACAGATTAACAGACTAGAATTCAAGAGTCCAAAAAATCAATTTGCGTTCAATTGACTTTTGGCAAGGATGCCAAAACACACCAGTAGGGGAAGAAAATAGTCCTTTTAAAAAATGGTGCAGGGACAACTGGATTTCTACATGCAAAAGAATGAAGCTTGACTCCTACTTCATACCGTATACAAAAAGTAACTAAAAATGAACCACAGATCTAAATGTAAAAGCTGGAAGTACAGAACTCTTAGATGAAAACAGGCATAAATATTTATTACCTTGGATTAGACAATGGTTTCTTAGATATGATACCAAAAGCACAAGTAATAACATATATGTAAATTGGACTTCTACCAAATTAAAACCTTTGTGCTTCAAAGACCTTTCAAGAACGTGAAGACAGGCCTTGACTGGGTAACTCAGTTGGTTAAAGCATCATCCCAATACACCAAGGATGGGGTCTCGATCCCCGGTCAAGGCATATACAAGAATCAACCAATGATTGCATAAATAAGTGAAACAACAAGCCCTGGCCAGTGTGATTCAGTTGGTTGGAGTGTTGTCCTGTACACCAAGAGGTGGTGGATTCAATCCCCGGTCAGGGCACATGCAGGAGGCAACCAATCGATGTTTCTCTCTCCCTTCCTCAATCTAAAATCAATAAAAAATAATAAGTGGAACAACAAATGGATGTTTCTCTCTCTTCCTCTCTAAAACTAATCAGTAAAAAAGATACACAAGTAGCCAATAGATACATGAAAAGATGCTTGACAGCATTAGTCATCAAGGAAATGAAAATAAAACTACAGTGAGATACCATTTCACACCCTCTATGATATCTGTAATTAAAAGAACGGATAATAAGTGTTGCAAAGATGTTGAGAAATTAGAGTCCTCATATTTTGCACGTGGAAATATAGAATTGTGCACCCACTGTGGAAAACCTTTTGGTAGTTCCTCAAAATGTTAAACATAGAGTTACCAATACAATCCAGCAATTGCACTCTGAGAGAACTGGAAACATATCCATGCAAAAACTTACACAAGGATGTTCATAGTAGCATTCATAAAGCCAAAAAGTGGAAACAAGTTCAACTGATGAATGGATAAACAAAATGTGATGTATCTAGAATATTTTTCAACTATAATACAGAATGAAGTTCTGATTCCACAACATGGGTGAGTCTTGAAAGAAGCCAGTCACAAAAGTTCATGTATTTGATTTCATTTATATGAAATGTTCAGAATAGGCAAAATAGAGACAGAAAATAGATTATTGTTTTCCAGGGTGCAGGAGGAGGAGAGAATGGGGAATGACTGCTAATGGGTATGGGTTTCCTTTTGAGGTAATAAAAATGTTGTGGAGTTACATTTTGATGATGGCCACACAGCTTGTGGATATATTAAAAACTACCGAATTGTAAAGAAAAGAAAAACTTGTGAGATACAGCTAAAATACCTAGAGGAAAATGTATTGCCTTTAAGTCATATTTGGAAACGAAGAAAGACTTAAAAGTAATGAGAAGCATCCATCTCAAGAAGTTACGTAAGAATATCAAAATAAATCCAAAAAGGGGAAAAAGGAAGGCAATAAAGATAAGAGAAGAAATTAATGAAATAGAAAATATAAACACAAAATGTCCTGGCATGTCATATATTTTTGAGAATAAAAATTTGATTATGAAAATAAAAACTATACATTCACATATTGTTGGTGAAATAATTATCCCACTCATCCCTAACAAACAGAATCCGTTAAGTCATGGTACTATCATTGTTGTCATTAAGGTAAGGAAATATGCGATATTCTAATGACTTCCAAATCTTCATATTTATCCCAGAATCTCTGGAACTCCAGACTGATATCTGGTTACCTCCTGGACATCAAGTAGAAGTCTTTGATATGCTTAAATTTTAGCTAATTCAAACCCAAATTCAGTATCTCTTGCTCCAGAATTGCTCCCCCTGCAGTGTTTACCATCTCAGTTAATGACAATACTGTTACCCTCGTTCTTTAAGCCAGAAACCTAAGAGTGGTCCTTGAAGTTCCTCTTCTCCCTCTTCCCACATCTGTTCAAATCGGTCACTAGAATGGTCCTTAATATACTTAGCAAAAGCCTTTGACTTGACCCCCTCACCCCTAGAGGCTTTCATCCCACTCTTGATTTTGCTCGCTGTCTTTTAATGATACAAGCTTCTGAATGTCCAGAATGGCAGTTCACTTCCATCCAGACTTGTGCTTGCTTCCCCTTTAGCATCCTATTGGATGTTCTTTATTAGCTATGTAGTACCCATCATTAAAAAAATGCCTCTAATAAATGATTCTCTCTAAGGTGTCAATTCTAGGCTATATTTATTCTTCATAGAGTTACTTACCTTTTAAAGAGTTTCCTGGAGAGGACAGTGGCCAACCCAGAGGTAGTATGAAGTTTTCAACATTGTATATCACACTAGTGTGATACCATCAGCTGAAAGGTATAGTAGAAGCGATGTGTTAAATACTCTTAAAAATTACTGTGGACCCTGAACAGCTTTTGTTTATGTGATTATAACTCAGTATCCATTGAGAAATCATCAAGACATTTATTCATTAAAAACATGAAACCTATTACATGCTAACATTTAACTTTTTAAAACTATTATTTAAAAAAAAAAAAGGCGTTTTATATTTTTGTAAAACCTCTCTTTGACATAACAGAAGACAGCTGGATCCTTTTATCTGCTTCTACATTCAGTCTGCTGTAATATTACACATCATGTAGCCTCTGGAAAACTTTATTACACACTGAGAAAATGAGAAAGAAACAGGTAAATAATGCCGTAGCATTCTTATGAAAGAAATTTTGATCCTGCAAACCCCTGGAAAGGGTTTGGGGACTTCCAAGGATGTCCATACTGTACTTTGAGAATGCCTAGGCTACATTACTCTCTTGTATTCTGAGGTCTTTAAAAAAAATTTGCTTTTTCTCCACTTCAAAACTAAAACATACTTATTGTTAACCCTTAATTGTTTTCCCTCCCAGTATAATCACTGTTAAGTATTTCTTGTTTGATTTTCTAAGATTTGTGTATGTGTGTTTTTGTTGTGTACACTTTTATATGTGGGAGAAAGAGTAAAGGTTAAAAGTCATTTATATCTTGATTTGAAAAAAGGTAGAGAACTGAGGTAGAACAGTGAACAGTAGTACTCGGAGTCCGAGGGATTCTAAGTCCATCTCTGCCACTCTGGCTTCAGGCAGACCTCTTAGCTAACCCTGGCCCAGACTCCTCAGTTCTCAGGTGAAGGGACTCCACTGCTAGGTGATCTCTAAAGGCTTTCCCAGCTCCAGGTACCAGTGCAGTGTAGGAACTAATTTATTTTTCCAACACTGAATGGTTAAATGCCAGAGGGAGATGGTAGAATGTTAAGTCTGAAAATGTTTTGGTGAGATACAAGAAGGTTTTTCTCTGGAAATTGATTCTTTTAAATTTTAATAATTGTCAGCAATACAACTCCCACTCAGATAGGATTCTGTGGGACTCAAAACAATGGATTTATTTTTATGCCTCTCTAGCAGAACAGTATTATACATTGTGGTTATCTTCTTGGCATTTTGTGCCTTCTAATTTTATGTAAGGGAACATACAGTCCTAGAGAGAGAAAAAAACTGATTATTTATGTAAAGAGGAACTTAATTCAAATTCTGAAAAATCATGTGCTTATGTAGCTTAGCATAAGACTCGCATATATAATATTTTCCTTCTGGTAACTGCTGCTTGTGAAAACAGTCATCTGTGTGTTTGCTTGGCAAGGAGACATATAGCAAGTCCCCAGTGTACAGAATAGCTATGTTTCAAATTTACCTTTAGCATTTGAAATACATTTCCCTGTGGATATTAAGTCTACTTGTAGGTGCATACAGCCAAACATTCATTAACAATTTCAGGGCGTATGCTGTGCCATGCTCTGCTGGGTTTTCGGACTAGTCCACAAAAAATATTTGACACATAAAATAGGCCCCATATTAGTACCTTTTTAAAGTGCTAGCTTTTCATTCTGTATCAGTAATTTTTTAAAAAAGTTTTAATTACAGCAGTGGTTAAGAGTAGGCTCTGGAGCCAGGCTGCCTTTGTTCAAATACTGATCTGTCCCTGGCAAGGTATATGACATTAGACAAGCTGCAAAACCTTAGCATGTTTCCTCGTCTGTAAAGTGGAAAGAATATGGTACCTAACTCATTAGATTGTTGTGAAGATTAAATGCTTTTTAGTAAAATTCATGTGTAATTCACATAACAAAATTAACTATTTTAAAGTGTACAGTTCAGTGGTACTGAGTACATTCACAATGTGTAACTCTTACCTCTATCTCACTTCAGGCATTTTGAATGGATAAACAAAATGTGGTGTCTGCACATAGTGGACTGTTACTCAGCCACATAAAGAAATGAAGAACTGACACACGCTACAAGGTGGATAATAAACCTTGAAAACATGCTAAGCGAAAGAAGCCAGACCCAAGAGGTCACATGTTACATAACTTTTTATGTGAAATATCCAGAATAGATACATCTATAGAGACAGCAAGCGGATTAGTGGCTGTCAGGGTTGAGTGAAGGGGGAAGTGGGGTGTGCCTGCTTAATGGGTACAGAGTTTTCTTTTGAGGTGATGAAAATATTTTGGAACATGACAGAGGTGGTGGTTGCACAACACTGAATGTACTGAATGTCGCTAAATGGTATACTTCAAAATGGTTAATTTTATGTATGTGAATTTCACTTCAATTTAAAAATAATGGAGTCTTTTAAGCATTTAGACTGACAGAAGATTCTCAGGCAACCAGAGCTGAAGAGCCTGTGGGTTTCTATGCTTAACACTATGGGTTTCTACACTTCTTTCAGGCCTCAGTGGATTTCCCTTACTTTCCCGTGAGTTCAGCTAAGGATTTAAAGGGTGTTTGTTGTATTTCTTTTTACATTTTTAATATTTTATTAAACAGTGGTAGGTATTTTGTAGCACATTGTCTAGGTCACATATTGCTAGAAATGGAAGCCCCCTTTTCACCCTTAAATTTTTTTTTTTAATCCTCACCGGAGGATATGTTTTCCGTTGATTCTAGAGAGAGATGAAGGGAGAGGGAGAGAAAGAAACGTCAATGATGAGAGAGAATCATCAATCGGCTGCCTCCTGCATGCCCCCTCCAGGGGATCGAGCCCAAAACCTGGGCATGTACCCTGACCAGGAATCGAATTGTGACCTCCTAGTTCATAGGTCAGTGCTCAACCACTGAGCCACACCGGCTGGGCTGTGGTGAATATCTTGACTGAGCATGGAGGGTAGAAGTAGTTATCTCTATGATTACTGGGTATTTTGGTTTCAGAGCATCGGAGCAGCAACTGACCTGTGAAAGGTTAAAAATCCATTTACCTGCTATCTTTGACATGTGTCCTAGGTTCCAAACCCCTAAGATTGATTTTCATCTCTAGGGACCCACTACATTTTTTTTCAGTATCAGTGAGAAAAAATATTTCTTCCAGAAAATGTAGTACTTCTGTTTAAATACATAATTATAGAAGTTTGAACAGTAATAATCCCAATAGGTTAAAATGTTGCATGCATTTGTTTGCTGAAAACCTGATTTGACCCATCGTTAACAGTGAACTTTTGTTGGTTTAAAAGTTGTGGCTCATTGTCTTGTGATGTGTAATGACTAAAGGCTTTTCAAACTTTTTAGGGCAGCGTGACAGCAATGACAGTGTTTTTTCCTTTGGATACAGCTCGACTTCGACTTCAAGGTGAGTTTCTTTTGTAGTCAACATATTCCTGTTCATTTGATGTCAGGAGGCAAACCTATTTCTCTAGAAAGTTCTAAATTAGCATAAGGATATTCTGTTTCATTAAAGATCTGTTGTCCATTTTCACTCCCTTAAATACTCATCATCATTGCTATTTCCTAATTAATAGAGAGGCATTCATGGATGAGTCAGAGCCTCAGGCATTTTCTATTCCGAGATAAACCAAGTGGGCTGTCACTAATAAGTTTTGAATCATTGCCATTCTTTCTGATAAATAATATGACTTTTAAAAGGCACAGTGGAGAGTTTTTGCTGGGGGTAGATTTTCTCAAAAGAGAAGAAAAAGTAGGAAACATAGAGGAGCCAAATACCCACTGTCTTTGCTCATGTAGGCATGCACTCCTAGTTTGCCTCTTGCTTTATAGGATTGTGCAACTCTCTATAACTCCTGCTTGTTTTTTTGTCAATATTTCTCAACTTGAAATTATAAACCTATGCTAAAATGTACATGAAAAGACAAGAGTAAGTTGAGCTTTGAATAAACGAATTCCTATGTTAAAACCCTTCATTACTGCTATCTTTTATTTTTTCTTAAATTTTTATTTATTGATTTCAAATAGAGGAAGGGGGAGAGAAAGAAACATCAGTGTGTTGTTCCACTTACTTATGTATTCATTGGTTGCTTCTTGTATGTGCCCTGACCTGGGATCGAACCTGTAACTTTGATGTATCGGGACAATGCTCTAACCAACTGAGCTATCTGGTCAGAGCCCTGTCATTTATTTATTTATTTTTTGAGATTTTCTATTGATTTGTAGAGAGCGGGGAAGGGAGAGGGAGAGAGAAAGAAAAACGTTGATGTGAGAGAGAAACATCAATCGGCTGTGGATCAAGCCTGAAACCTGGGCACGTGCCCTGACCAGGAATCGAACTGGCAACCTTTCGGTGCATGGGACGATGCCTAACCAACTGAGCCACACCAGCCAGGGCTCATGACTACTATTATTTTGCTTATTTGTTTGTTTTGTTGTTAATTCTCACTTGAGGATATTTTTTCCATTTAATTTTAGAGAGGGAGGGAGAGAGGGAGGGAGGAAGAGAGAGAGAGACACATTGATTGGTTGCCTCCCCATGTGCCCTGACCAGGGTGGGGGATTGAACCTGCAACCCAGGTACTTGCCCTGGACCAGGAATCGAACTGTGACTGGTTGGTGCTCAGGTTGACCTCTAACCACTGAGCAACACCAGCCAGAGCATGACTTTTTAAAATTAACTTTATTTTTTAATTTTATTTATTTTATTTTTTTCCTCCTTTCCTTTTGTTTTTATTATTTTATTTTTTTATTTTTATTTTTAATTTTTTTTTGGTTTAAAATATTACAGATGTCCCTTTTTCTCCCTAATGACCCATTCCACTCCGTCCCATCCCCCTCCCCAGTCCCTCTCCACACCATAGTCCATGTCCTTGGGTTGTACATATATGCATATAAATTCTTTGGTTACTCTCTCCCCCTCCACCCACCCACCCTCCTCCATTCCTCTGACATTTGTCAGTCTCATCTATGCTTCCATGTCATTGAATCTATTCTGTTCATCAGTTTATTAAGTTCTTTAGATTCCACATATAAGCGAGATTATGTGATGTTTGTCTTTCTCTGCCTGGCTTATTTCACTTAGCATAATTTTCTCCAGGTCCATCCATACTGTCCCAAAGGGTACAAGACTCTTCTTCTTTACAGCTGCGTAGTATTCCATGGTGTAAATGTCCCACAGCTTTTTTATCCACTGATCTACTGATGGGCACTTTCCAGATCTAAGCTATTGTAAACTGTGCTGCTATGAACATCGGGGTACATATACTCTTTCTGATTAATGTTTCAGGATTCTTAGGATACATCCTAGGAGTAGAATCACTGGGTCAAAAGGCAGCTCCACTTTTAATTTTTTGAGGAACCTCCATACTGTTTTCCATAGTGGTTGCACCACCAGCAGTGCACCAGGGTTCCCCTTTCTCCACACCCTCACCAGCACATGTGTGTTTGTTGATTTATTGATGGAGCCCTTCTGACAGGTGCGAAGTGATACCTCATTGTGGTTTTAATTGGCATCTCTCTGATGATTAGGGATGTTGAGCATTTTCTCATATGTCTCTTGGCCATCCGTATGTCCTCTTTGGAGAAGTGTCTATTCAGATCCTTTGCCCATTTCTTAATTGGGTTATTTGTCTTCCTCTTACTGGGTAGTATGCGTTCTTTGTACACTTTGGAAATTAGGCCCTTATCAGATGCATCCTTGGCAAATATGTTTTCCCAGACCATGGAGTTCCTTTGTATTTTGAGGCTGTTTTCTTTTGCTGTGCAGAAGCTTTTTAGTTTGATGTAGTCCCATATATTTATTTTTTCTTTTGTTTCTCTTGCCCTAGGAGATGTATCAGTGAAAATTCCACTACGTGGGATGTCTGTGACTTTACTGCCTATGTTTTCTTCCAGGATTTTTATGGTTTCATGACTTACATTTAAGTCTTTTATCGTTCTTGAGTTTATTTTTGTGTATGGTGAAAGTTGGTGGTCTAGTTTCATTTTTTTGCATGTATCTGTCCAATTTTCACAGCACTTATTGAAGAGACTGTCTTTACTCCATTGGATACTCTTGCCTCCTTTGTCAAATATTAACTGACCATAATGGCGTTGGTCTATTTCTGGGGTCTCTGTTCTGTTCCATTAAAATTAATTTTAGAGTTTTAGGATAGGTGATAGTTTCATGTGACTCAACTCAAAAAACAAAATATATAAAAAATATATATACAGTACAGTGAAAAATCTTGCTCTGGTCTGCCCCTTTTCCCCTTTTTTCTTCCCTGCAGATAATGTCCTTATTAGTTTCTTAAATAGTTTTGCAGAGTTTCATTATAGAGTAGCAAGCAAATAAGAATATATATTCTTTTGTCCCTTACACAGAAAGCATACTTTTCACATTGTTCTATATCTTGCATTTTTCACTTAACAGCATGTTCTGGATGCCTTCCAAATCAGTGCTTTGGGTGCCTGTTCTTCCTTCCTTCTAGCTGTAGAATGTTCCATGGTGTGAATGCACCATAACTTGTTTACCCTCCCCCTATTGGAGAATCTTGGGTTGTTTCTTCTCTTTTGTAGAATAGACTTGTTCATGTGCCGCTTTGTTTCTGTAAGTTCTATGGGATAAATTCTCAGACATGGGATTGCTGGATCAAAGGGTAAATGTGTTTGTAATTTTGATAGCTATTGCCAGATTTCCTTCTATATAGGTTTCCTAATTTGCCATCTTACAAGCCATATAAGTACCAATTTAATTCTTAAGAAATTGGTTCCTTTCTTCATTTTTATATTTTCAAAATATTCTTTAAGTGTGGGCATGAAATTTGAAGTTAATTAAGGTAGGTTTGTTTTCAGTAAGAATGCCAAGAAAAGTAGAATTCTCATCCTTTTGAGACTTTATTTTTTAGAACAGGAAACAGAGCACAAGACTAAAACTTTGGGAGCTTGAGTTTTAATTCTGACTGCTATCAATCACGTGTCCTTCACAGCTTTTGTGTCTGCAGCCTCTTCTCTAAAAGGAAGATGGTAGTTGATTTCCTTTCTACTTTATAAGATGTTTAGATAAAAATGAGAATATGTAACTTTGAGGAAAAACAACAAGAGAGCCTTATGAACATAAGAAATAAATTTCTCTTGTCACGTCTTTGAATATTAGGTATCGAATTAAAATACTGTGGTTCACGAATAACAGATACTCTTTTCTTCTTGTAGTTGACGAGAAAAGAAAGTCCAAAACTACACACATGGTGCTCCTGGAGATCATTAAAGAAGAAGGCCTGTGAGTACTTCCGTGTTCATCTCTGTTAGCCAGAGCAGCCTCATAGTAGATTCACGGCCTGCACTCCTTTCTGTCCATTCTCATAACCTTACAGTGGTGTGACTTTGTAATTGCCCGACTTGTAAGTACATAGGTATTGTCCTTTCCTTCAAGTTCTGTGGTTCACCATTTTGATTCTTGATTGTAGAGTCTTCCATGAAACCAATGTTTTGTTTTATGAACAGTAAACCGAAGAACGTAGTAGTTGTTTAGTTCAGATTCATTCAGACAGATGATGTACTTTTTTTAACTTTTTATTTGGAAATAATTTCAAATTTAAAAAGGTTGCAAAACTAAAAAGAGTACAACGAATACCACTATATGCTTTACCCAGGTTCACCAGTAGTTAGCACTTTTTTTCATTTGTTTTGTCATTTGCTCATGCATTCTCCCTCCCTTCCTCTCTCCCTCCCCTTCTTTCTTTATTACACATACACCACACATACCCCACACACAAATTTTTTCCAAATTATTTGAGAATAAGTTTCGTACCATACATCAAAGCCCTTTGCCCCTATGACATTGACATTAAAAAAAAAATTTTTTTTAATATGTTTTTATTGATTTTTAAAGAAAGAGTAAGGGACAGGGGGAGAGAGAGAGAGAAGCACTCACCCCTACTGGGTATAGAGTCTGCAACCTGGGCATGTGCCCTGATCGGTAATCAAATCTTTGACCTTTCAGTGCACAGGACAACTCTCAGCCAACTGAGCCGTACCAGCCAGGGCTGACATTGACATTTTTAAAGAGTATAGTCAGTTCTCCTCCAGTTTTTAAAAAATAAAAATGTTTCTCATTTTAAGTTTTCCTCATGCTCCTTCATGATTAAATGAGGCTGTGTATTCTGGGCCAGAAGAATGCATAGGTGATATCGTGTCCTTCTCAGGGTGTCACATCTGGAGTCACATATTGTCCACCTGCCCTTCATTGATTAATCATGATTTTTTAGATTCGAGTTAGCCACTGAATAATTTTATTTTCCCTCTGTTGCAACTATAAGTAGTCTATAAGGAGTTACTTTATTTAGTATCAGTATAGACTCAAAAATTTCTGTTTTTCCAGAGATTTACATTTGATTTCTTTACAGTTGATTACTTTATTATTTTGATGCTCAAATTGTTCTAGGTTTGGCCAGTCGGAACCTCTTAGTCTGATTCCTATGCTCTTATAATATGCCCCCATCACTTTTTTTTCACTTACGTTCTATATTTATTTTAAATATTCTTGCCCTGTAGTAAAATGTGAATGATGCTGTATTAGCTAACAGCCACGAGGAAATTGTCTTTAATTTTCCATAATAATTTACTAAAGGAAAGCAGTAAATCAGCTATTGATTATGTATTGTTTCTTTGGTGTCATTAGTGCTAGAAAAGGTTTCTTGGTTTGGGCATCCTTCAGAATGTCAGATGTGCGCAGTGTGAGTACGTTGTATAGGAGTGAGCTTTGAGAATATGTGAGTGATGATCAACGTTTCCTAGGACTTTGCCTATTTCTAGTGGATTTTGTCCATAATCTTTACTTTGCTTATTGTTTTTTCCCTAGCCTGGCCCCATATCGAGGATGGTTTCCAGTTATCTCCAGTCTCTGCTGCTCCAATTTTGTCTATTTCTACACTTTTAATAGCCTCAAAGCAGTCTGGGTCAAAGGTCAACGTTCTACCACTGGAAAAGATCTGGTAGTTGGATTTGTTGCAGGTAACAAAGTTTTCTGAGTATGAAATATTTTTATATGTTAACACTTACCTTGTCCGCATAACCTTTATGAGGTTATTTTAGCACATAGTTATGCTACAAAGAATATAATTAGTTTTCTGACTTGGCTGTGTGTGTGTGTGTGTTAAAAACACATAAAATTTACCATCTTAACAGTTTTTAAGTGTATACTTCAGTAGTAAGTTTAGACACATTGGTGTGAAACAGATCTCCAGAACATTGTCATCTTATAATGTGAAACACTAGACCATTAAATAACAACTCCCTTTTCCCCCTTCCCCTAACCCCTGGAAACTACCATTCTACTTTCTGTTTCTATGAATTTGACTACTTTAGATGCCTCATATAAGTGGAATCATATAGTATTTGTATTTTTGTGATTGGCTTATTTCACTCAGCATAATGTCCTCAAGGTTCATTCATTTTATAGAATATAACAAGATTTCCTTCCTTTTTAAGGCTGAATAATATTCTGTTGTATATATATATATACCACATTTTGTTTACCCATTCATCTATTGATGGGCATTTAGGTTGTTTCCACCTCTTGGCTACTGTGAATAGTTGCTGATATGAACTTGAGTTGTGCAAGTATCTCTTCGAGTCCCTGCTTTCAATTCTTTTGGATGTTTACCCAGAAGTGAGATTGCTGGGTCATGTGGTAGATCTTTTTTAAATTTTTCGAGGAACCACCATACTGATTTCCACAGCACTTGTGCCATTTTATAATCCCACCATCAGTGCACCGGCATTCCAGTTTCTCCACATCCTCGCCAACACTTGTTATTTTCTGTTTGTTTGTTTGTTTGTTTTATAGTTGTCATCCTAATGAATGTAAGGTGATATTTCACTGTGGTTTTGATTTTCATTTCTCTGATGATTAGCAGTGTTGAGCATCTTTTCATTTGTTTTTTGGCCTTTTGTAAATCGAGTTATTTGATTTTTTTATTGTTGAGCTGTAGGTATTCCTTATATATTCTGGATATTAGCCCCTTATCAGATATATGATTTGCAAATATTTTATCCCATTTTATAGGCTGTCTTGCACTCTGTTGATTATATCCTTTAGTGCTCAAAAGTTGTTTTTTCCCTTTTTTTGTTACTCCTCACCTGAAGATATTTTTCCATTGATTTGAGAGAGAGAGAGAGCGAGAGAGAGAGAGCACCATTTCCTCAAATCAACCATCACCATCTCTCACTGATGGTGGACCATTGCTCTGTTCTGATCTCCTTGTCTCTGAGGTCTTCCTCACTAGTTTTCAAACAGTGTCAGAACTCAAAAGAACTCAAGTTTGAGATTTGTTCACTTGGGAAAAAAAATATTAGAATAGATCCAAGGTTATCCTGTACAGAGGGAACCTTCTTTTTTATATAATTGCAATAAACAACAATCCAGTCTGATTTTTATGATTGAGACCAAGTTTTTGTATTATCTTGATTTTAATGCATTTCAGATTACTGTAGTGTATATGTATTTACATTTAAAAGGTTCTGGCTCACTGTTCAGGGCTCACTCATAACTTTCAGTGAAACTACTAATTCATGAAATATATGATGAGATATTTTCCTTTTTAATTGTCCAAAGCTGTTTGTTTGTGTATCTGACATCCCATTATGCTTTGCTTCTTTCTTTTCTAACTCTTACACAATTTATAATTAAGGTAGATTCCTCCATACCTGACACAAACTAGATTGGTATAGTAAGGCAATTAGTTTTAAAAAGTCAGTTATGTAAGGAATATTGTAAATTCCCTACTTACCTTGGGTGTTTTAATTTAAGATGTATGAATATACTATTTCAATCTTTTTAAAAAATATATGTTTTTATTGATTTCAGAGAGAGGAAAGGAGAGGGAGAGAGAGATAGAAACCTCAATGATGAGAGAGAGTCATTGA